>NC_051318.1:24797034-27297034 GCF_015220235.1 Choloepus didactylus | reverse complement strand
CATTGCAGTCTGGTTATATTTCATTATTAGATCCCTCTTTTCTTTCTGCAACCCAGTGGTTTTCCGCTGTCCCCTGCAATAACTCATAATTAAGCATAATCTTTTTTTCCAGAACATGACCTGTTAAAATATATAAGGCAGTTATGTTTCTCTCAGCTTTTACCTCCAAGTTAAGCATTTCCTCTTCCTTCAGCTCTTCCTCATAAAGCACCATTTTCAGATCTTTCAGCAGCCTGACCAGCCTCCCTTGGACATATTACAGCCTGCCAAGTTTAGTATGAGGTAGTTCAGAAGAGAAAACCTTTGTACAATAATTATGCTAGGACTCGGATATATCATCGAGTATTTTGCTTAATATATCATTGAGTATGTTGTCATTTTTCAGCACCCGCTTTCTTGGCAAACCAATAAAAATTAGCACAAAGAGCAATTAAGCCAGTGCTTTTTTTGGCACAAAATTGTTCTCATAAATTCTTTGTTAATTTACAGAGGAAATTATAAGTGCATTGAAATCACAGTTTCACAGTTTTGCACACAAAAATGGTGCAACCGAAAATTAAAAGTAAGAAAAAAAAACTTTCCAAATTCGTCCTCAATTTGTGGTGCATTTTATAGAAATAGAAGATAGATCAAAGAAATGAAATTAGTTCACAATTACATAGTATTGAAGACCCAAAGACTGACAAATTCAACTGATTTCAGAACAAGTTACTATTGCAGGTCTACAAGGATTAACACTAAGCTGAATTTTGTATGCATCTTTATTTTTGGCTTTCAAAATGAGGACAAACAGCAATTCTTTAGTTATTTCTGAACTGATCCCAATTTGGAAAGTATTGCAAGCACCACCAAGGAAAGGAACATAATATTTAAAACAGAACAAGAAAAGTTAAAAATACACACAGGAAATAACAAGGTAATATTTAGTCGGGATAATTCGAATTAATAGATGTAGGGACTAGCAATCCGGATCTCAGTCAGTCAGCAGGAGAAATGCTTAGAAAGCCATGGACCTGAATGCTGGAAAGATATTTTAGCTTGCAAAATAGATATGTGTTTGCAATTGGAGAGTAGACAAATCCAGTGCAACTTCAGCTATGACGAGGGAATCATCATACCCTGAGGTTTAATCCTTCCGTCTGTCATATAAATGAAGCTGGAGAATTCCAAGTAGATAGAATGCACTCTGTGCACTTAGTGTACCTCAATGATATAAAGATGTGATAAAACATGAGGAGATACAGGAAAGTGAATATCAGAGGAAGAAAAGAATTGAGGTAAAAATATTCTAAACTAACTGAAGTCTTGTGAACACTCTAGCTCACATTTTGTGTATGATGACAGAAATATTGGAGTTATTTTTTAAGAATGCTCTTCCAAGAGCATAATAGTATGTGATTCATTTAATTGCTTGCAAATTATAGAGTCAGACTCAAGAAGCATAAACGATTTCAATTCCTATCTCTAGATGTGAGGCTTCCACCTCTAAACATGAAGGAGGAGAATGGGTTGATTCAAAGGTACATAAGACAGAATGGAGGTTTGAAATTCAGAAATGGCATCATATTGAATGCATGTGTTTCAAGATAAGTTGTTTAAGCATTCTGCTTTATTTGAAATCTATAGCAGCATGTGCCAGTTCCCTTTAATATCAGTAGGAGCATTGTGCAAGAAGACAGATGGCCTTAATGGCCTGCGTTGCCAATGTTTGAAATTCCCTGTCCAACTGTAACAATAATGTCCTTTCAAATTTTAATAACACCTGTCACCCAAGGGGCTCATGACCCTTCTCAAATTTCATTACATGCAAGATTTCCATTAGGTTGGTTGCCTGTTTTATTACTCTCTACCAGGGAAGAATCATAGGAGGGGATGCAAATTGGCTAATACTATGATACAACATAGTTAAAAATCTTTTTAAAAAAGGTCTTGTATGATAATTGGACTCACATACCAGTTTATAATGTACCTAATGAATATGTTAATTTTCACCAAACTATACCTTGACAATTAATGTATTTAAAGAAGGAGAACTATAGTTATGCTTTACCTTTCAAATATAAGCAAAAATTAATGTCTTAATATTTTTACTCCTTGAGAATCTAATCTCCATGGAATTGAGAATCAAAGGAAATGGTGCCACCCAGATTACTCTCATGTGAGAATATTTAATGGGATAGTGGGCCCATGGATTCATTAACAAAAAATATTCTTACTGAAAGATACTAATGTTAATTTAGTACCTGTGCCTCCATATTTCTTTTACCAATTGCACTTTCCCTGTCTCCTGTCACCTCCTACTGTTTACCTAACCTTTACTCCAAGACCACATGTTCAGGATAGCCTGTAATTGGATAATGAATAATTAGTAGTAGTTATATTGTTTTGAGCAGAACACCACCTTTCTATCTACATTTTACTGGTATAAATAACTTTAAGTTCTTACTGCCTTAAATATTACTGCGTATTTATCTGATTTACCTAAGAGGTATTTAACCAACAGGTCAAATCAGTCACTGCAGTGAAAATTTAAAAAGTGACCTTGAGTCTTTGATTGATTTTTTTCACTTTGAAATATGCAACTTGGTGAGTTAAGAGGGCGTCTAGACTAGAAATTCTATTTTTAAGGATTCAATAATAACAGCAATGACAACAATGATAGTTACACTTACATGGTTCTTATGCTGTGCCAAGCACTGTATAAAGCTTTATATATATATCAGTTTATGGGAATCCCCTGAAGTAGATCCTATCACTATCCCCATTTTCGAGGTAACAAGACAGATGCACAGAGAGGTTAAGTCACTTGCTCAAGACTATAGACAGTAAGCAGTGGAGCCAGTGGAGCTTTTAACCCCTATGCTCCATCAACCATAAAAAGAACATTAACCCATTTTCCTGCCCTTATTTCATCACTAGGGGGTGTGGGAGCCCTATAAGCAAGACTGGCTACATAGCTTGAGTGGCCCAGTACAGAATGAATATGAGGGGCCATTTATTCAAAACTTAAGAATTTCAAGACTGTGACAACACAATATTAAACCAAGCATGGGGCACATCAGTGGTCCTATACAACTACACAGTTTGCATGCCCAT
The DNA here is from genome assembly GCF_015220235.1 of Choloepus didactylus. Classification (NCBI taxonomy): domain Eukaryota; kingdom Metazoa; phylum Chordata; class Mammalia; order Pilosa; family Megalonychidae; genus Choloepus; species Choloepus didactylus. Next base: position 27,293,938 of record NC_051318.1, on the reverse strand, counting down.
GAAGCCAGCTCTCCCTCTAAGCCTCAGTTTCCTCAGCTAGAAAATGAAAGTGTTGGCATAGAGTGTGGCTCATTATATTCAACGATTCTATGATGCTAAGCACTCCCTTACCGCATCCCCATTACTGCCAATAACAGAGGAGGAGCAATGTTTCCTGAATCATCAAATATTGACTAATTTTACTCATTGAGACAAATTTGGCTTCACAGTTATATAAAATCCTGTATCCATTTGCAACCTGAAATTGCCTTGGTTGATTATTTCACTGCATATACACTGTTTTTTCAAAGCATATTTCCATTATTAAAATGAATCTGAAGCTTTGTTCCCTAAGAATGAAGATTTGCTTATTTCTAAGGAAGAGGATGCTAATAAATCATCTGCATTGGTAGATCATTTACAAGAGCTTACAAATCATCTCTTTTGGAGCTTTTAACAGCTTATTTTCAAAAACGTTAGTGACAGAGAACTGATAGTTTTATATTCATTTTTACCTCTTAATTTTTACAAATCAAGAAGCTTCAGATTTCTTCTGTTCTCAATTTATATAGTTTGAGAAATGCAATTTATCATTTTTTTCTTGTGAAAATTGTTGTTTCCTTAAACTTGGCGGTACTATTTATGCCTGACATCCAATCCAGATAGCACATCCAACAAGTTAAAAGTGACAATTGCTCCAGATTCTTTGCTTTCCACTTCATTTCATGGAATCACGAATTCTCCATCTGTTCCATTCAGCTAAGGTTTCAAGACACCTCCTACCAAAACAGCCCAAAACACTAATTACCCTGCTTAATTGCTCCTGTCATCAGTACTAGAAATATTAAACTTCACTTGTGTTATAAAGAGTGGTATTTTGTGCTGAAATTTCCTTGCATATTTTAGTTTGCATGCTAAATAGTCTTTAATGGATGCTTTATATCTTATTCTATTAAAATTGTTATTGAATATTTTACCAATCTTTTCCTCATCTGCCTCTACTAAGTTAGAATGCTAGAATTGAGTTATTTCTCACTTACACTTTTAATCCTAGTACTTGTATGAATCTACCCTTCATATTTATTCCATGTTTGAAGTTTTCTTACAGAATAACAAAAGTAGCTGATTTTGGTTGCTGAAATTCAAGATAATGCCTATGTTCAATTTAAAATTAAGTACACAAAAGAAGATCTGTAAACAAGAAGCAAAACCCCAAAATGATTATTTACTTTTTATAATAAAAAGAAATACATGTAAACTGTTTACACCTTGTTAATACAAACTGTAAGTTTCACTGCTGAATTTAGCAAACCAATATTTTGAAAAGCAAAAGCAGATTCTTATTAATGGCTGTGGCAGTCAGCCTCCCCATAGGCCCTCAATGGTCTCCAGAATATACTCCTGGTATTCACACCCTTGTGTGATCCCCTTCTGTTGAGGGAGGGCTGGACTTATTGACTTCTGACATTAGAATTAAACAGAGGTGATGCAATGTGATTGAGAGACTAGCTCATAAAATGCAGTGTGGTGTCTCTCTTAAACTACTTGCTCAGGTGGAAGCCAGCTCCTATGTTGTAGGAAGTCTATGGTGAGATTCATGTGGCAAGGAATAGAGATTTCTGGCCAAAGTCAGTGAGGAACCATAACCTTCTAACAACCATGCAAGTGAGCTTAGAAGTAGATCCTCCAGCCCAAATCAAGTCTTGAGATGATGGCTATCTCAGCTGATAGCTTGACAGCAACTCCTTGAGAGACCCTGAGCCAGAACTGCCTTCTTAAGCTGTTGCTGGGTACATAGCCCTCAGAAACTATGTGAATTAGTAAATGCTATTTAAAATATTCAGGAGTAATTTGTTACAGAGCAATGGGTAACTCATACACTGTTCCAATATTATTGCCCGAGTAGGATTAACCTACTAGCTAGACCATTTCATGAGTGTCTCTTCAACAATAAAATGTTTCTCTTGAGAGGACTTAGTGCCCTTCTCAGAAAATTAAATTCTTAGCCACAACTGAGACTCAGAGTATGATGAGCTGGCTAAAAGGAATATAGGACCAATGAAGAGTACCATAGGACCAATGAGAAAGCAAATACATGGGAAAAATAGTCAGGGACTAGTGGCAACTGATTTAGCCAGAGGATTTAGTTGGGGATAATAAATCATGCAGGCATGACACAGATGAATGAAAAATATTCAGTCATAATTGTGTGGTCAGGTAGGGTAGAAGTTGGCATGAAATCTCTCTATAGATAACAAAAGCAAAGGCTGAAGATTAAGGGAACAGGTTCAGACCCAAAATGGTAGACTAGAGGAAGGAAGTGTGGCAGTGCCACAACCAGGGATAAAAAACAGGCCCCCCCTGCAATTATTAGAGTTTGGGGAGGAGCACATTTTTTTAATCACATTTTTAAAATTGTGATTGTTCACATACCATACAATAATTCAAAGATCCAAAGTGTACTATCAATTGCCCCCAGTACCATCAAACAGCTGTGAATCCATCATGATAATAAATTTTTTTTCAAATTTTAGAACATTTTCATTACTCCAGGAAAGCAATAAAGACAAAAAAAAAAAAAAAAAAACAACAAAAAAGAAAGCTCAAATCCTCCCATACCCCTAACCACCTCACCTCCATTGTTGGCTCATAGTATTGGTATAGTACATTTGTTACTGTTTATGAAAGAACATTAAAATACTACTAACTGTAGTATATAGTTTGCAATAGGTATATAGTTTTTCCTATATACCCGTCTATTATTAACTTCTAGTTGTAGTGTCATACATTTATTCTGGGTCATGAGAGAGATTTCTAATATTTGTACAGTTAATCATGAACATTGCCCACCACAAGGTTCACTATTTTATACATTCCAGTCTTTTAAACTCCAAGTTTCCTTCTGGTGACATACATGACTCTGAGCTTCCCCTTTCCACCACATTCATGCACCATTCAGCACTGTTAGTTAGTCTCACAATGTACTACCATCACCTCTGTTCATTTCCAAACATTTAAGTTCAACCTAGTTGAACATTCTGCTCATACAGAGCAACCACTCCCTATTCTTTAGCCTCGTTCTATATCCTGGTAACTTATATTTCATGTCTATTAGTTTACATATTATAATTAGTTCCTATCAGTGAGACCCTGCAATATTTGTCCTTATGTGTCTGGCTTCTTTCACTCAGTATATTGCTCTCAAGGTCTCTTCATCAACTCATTTTTTTTAAAGATGGTTTTGTTCACACCCCATACATTCCATCCTAAGTAAACAATTGATAGTTCCCTGTATTGCCACATATTTATGTGTTCACCACCCTCACCTCTATCTTATAAGGACATCTCCATTTCTTCCACAAAGCAGGAGGAAGAGTCAAAGAAGTTAGAGAAGCAAAAGAAAAATAAAAAAGAAAGAGAGAGAAAGAAAAAAAAAACATAACTGCTAGGAAGCAGCAAAAAGAAAGATAACCTTAAACTAAAGTAAAATAAAGAGTCAGACAACATTACCAATGCCAGGAGTCCCATAATCCTCCCTTATGTCCCACTCTTATATGCATTTAGCCTTGGTATATTGCCTTTGTTACATTAAAGGAAGCATAATACAATGTTTCTCTTAATTGCAGTCTCTAGCTTACATTGATTGTATTTTTCCCCAATACCTCCCTATTTTTAACATCTTGCAAGGTTGGCATTCATTTGTTCTACCTCTTGAAAAAAACATATTTGCACATTTTATCACAATTGTTGAGCATCCTAGGTTTCACTGAGTTATACAGTCCCAGACTTTATCTTTCCTCTTTCCTTCTGTTGTCCCACATGCTCCTAACCTTCCTCTTTCAACAATATTCATAGTTATCTTTGTTCAGTGTACTTACATTGCTATGCTACCATCACCCGAAATTGTGTTAAAAACCTCTCACTCTTGTCTTTTCTGTCTGTAGTGCTCCCCGTGGTATTTCCTATAGTGCAGGTATCTTGTTCACAAACTCTGTCACTGTTTGTCAGAGAATATTTTAAACTCTTCCTCATATTTGAAGGACAGTTTTGCTGGATATAGGATTCTTGGTTGGCGGTTTGTCTCTTTAAGTATCTTAAATATATCACACCACTTCCTTCTTGCCTCCATGGTTTCTGCTGAGAAATCTACACATAGTCTTGTTAAGCTTCCTTTGTATGTGATGGATCACTTTTCTCTTGCTGCTTTCAGGAGCCCTGTCCTTGATGCCTGATAATCTGATTATTAAGTGTCCTGGCGTAGGCCCATTCACATCTGTTCTGTTTGGAGTGTGCTGTGCTTCTTGGATCTGTAATTTTATGTCTCTCATAAGAGATGGGAAATTTTCATTTATTATTTCCTCTATTATTGCTTCTGCCCCTTTTCCCTTCTCTTCTCTTTCTGAGACACCAATGACACATACATTCCTGCTTTTCATTTAGTCCTTAAGTTCCCAGAGACGTTGCTCATATTTTTCCATTCTTTTCCCTATCTGTTCTTTTGTGTAGGTTTTCAGGCGCCTTGATCTCCAGTTCCTAAGTGTTTTCTTCTGCTTCTTGAGATCTGCTGTTGTATGTTTCCAGTGTGTCTTTCATCTCTTGTGTTGTGCATTTCATTTCCATAGATTCTGCCAGTTGGTTTTTTGAACTTTCAATTTCTGTCTTATGTATGCCCAGTGTTTTCTTTTTAGCCTTTGTCTCTTTTGCCATATCTTTTCTAGACTTTTTGAATTGATTTTGCATTATTTGTTTAAATTCCTGTATCTCAGTTGAAGTATAAGTTTGTTCCTTTGACTGTGCCATAACTTCATTTTCTTAGTGTAGGTTGTAGTTCTCTGTTGACTAGGCATCTGGTTTCCTTAGTTATCCCAATCAGGTTTTCCCAGACAGAACAGGCTCAGGTCCCAGAAGGAAGAAATATTCAGTATCTGGTTTCCCTGATGGTGTGTCTTAGAGGATTGACCCTGTGCTTTTCTTCCAAGCAGGTGGTGCCTGTCAGCCTGCCACTCCAGACCAGTGTAAGGAAGTGTGGCCCATGGCTGTGTTCCCCCAGACTCTCAGGTCTGGTTCTTAATGGAAGGTGGGTAATAGAGCTTGGCACTGCCTTCTTCTTCTTAGGGAAGATATGCCCTCTAGGGAGAGGTCTTTTGCATATAAATAGATTCTTTGTTTCTCTGACTCTGCTGTCTCCACCTTTGTCCAGGTCAGAGTGCTGCGAGTTTAAAATGGCTGAAGCTTTCTCTACTCCAGAGCAGTGTGAGCTGAAAACATCTGAGGCTCTCTCCACTGAGCTGCCCAGGTTTAGAGAGAGAGAAAAGGACAGAAAACCCCCTTCAGGGTCAGTCTATGGCCCCCAGATTCACCTGTCAGCCAGAGATATCACCTGATCCTTTGGGCTCCCCATCCTGAAACAGATACGTCCCCTGGCTCTCCAAGGTCAGTCGTCACCAAAAGCATCTGTCTGCTTGTTGGGGATTCATAGCTTGTATTGAGCAGTCAACATTTGTTAATTAAAACCCCAGTTGGAGCTAGGCTGAGATATATTTGCTTGCTCAGAGAGTGCTGCTCTCTAGCACTGTGAGACTTTGCAGTTCAGGATGCCAGAAGGGAGGGGCTCTTGGCTTGGGTCCACAGTTTTTACCTACAGATTTTATGCTGCCATCTCAGGCATTTCTCCTAATCCAGATTGTTGCACAGTCAAATGTCTCCCAGCAGTTATTCCAGATTTTTTACTAGTTGTTCCTGGTTGTTTATTAGTTGCTCTAGGGGAACTAACTAAATTCCACTCCTCTCTATGCCACCGTCTTCTCTTTCTCCAGAGCACATTTTTTAAACTAAAAATGTGGCAAGGTTGGCAAGTGTCAAACCAACCCTAATATCTGTGGGAAAGGTGAATAAGGCTCTTCAATATATTTAATACTATTAAAAATGACTCCTGGGGAAAAAATGATGCTTTAACGGAAGAGCCCTATTGATGGTCTTGGGGAGTGAATGAATTATCAACTACTCATATGATGCCTCCTTTAAAATTGATTGAAAAAATTGATCCTGTGATTGCAAATGTAGATTATATGTGACTACAATTAGGAAGGTCTTTTCAAAACAGAGACAGAGAAAACAAAAGGATGTGGTCAGTAGTGATGATTTTTCCTGGTTTAACTTGATTTGACTTTTCAGTTCACACACAAAAAAATGGATTCTAGTGTCTGGCTGACTTTATGACCAGTTCTTATAGGTAAAACAAAGAGATTTAGGGCATGGATTATACTAATCATCTTTTCAAAAATTATTGATGCATAAAGGTTGTTGAATGAAAAAGAACTTTAGCTCTATCTTATTGCTTCCCTGAGTTACACACCATTTTTAATCCTGAGCTCTTGCATTTTTTTTAAATTTTATTTTGAAATAAATTCAAACTTACAGGAACAGTTGCAAAAACAATACAAACCCCATACACAGAACTCCAGCATACCCCGACCCCCCTCCCCTGATACCCTGATCCACCCACTTTAACATCCTGTCACACCACGATTTCTTTCTTTCCCTCCCTCCCTATCATCCATCATCTATTGCTCTGTCTTCTGAACATATGACAGCAAGCTGCCCACATCCTTAAACAAACAATATAATTCACATATACATTTCCCATGAACAAGAACATTCTTTTATGCAATCCAATTAAGCTCAGCTAAGAAGTTCAAGAAATTCAACATTGATATACAAAGCTTAGAGTCTATAGTTCCTTTTTTTTTTCTTATGTCCCAACTGTGTCTCTTTAAGCCTCCTCTCCTCCATCTTCAGATCCCATCCAGGATCATCCTTGGCATTTAATTGTCATTATCGATTTAGACTGTCTTTTTTTTTTTTTTTTTGAATTGTGGAAACATATATACAGCCTAAATCTTTCCATTCCACCCCCTCCCTAGCATTCCATTAGTGGGATTAATCACATTTAGAATGTTGCAATGCTATCACCTTCCCACCATCCATTACTAGAAATTTCTCTTCATCCCAAACAGAAACCCTACACTCATTTCTTAACTCCCCATTGCCCCTTCCCCCACTTCTTGTAACCTCTACTCTACTTTTCATCTCTATGGTCATAATCTCTGATACTTTCTTTGTGTTTACTGTGGGGCTTAAATTTAACCTCTTAAATCTATAACAGGTGTTTTTTTGCCCTGTCTCACCTAGCTGCCATCTTAGGTTCTCCACTCATGCATTTTTGAGCAGCCAATATGTAAAGATCCTCAGCATGCTGTCTCAATGATCTCCTACATTTTTCTACAATGCCACATGTAGAAAAGTTTATTATTTGCATGGTACTCTGGGGTAAATTGGAGAAAATTTGCCAGTGTGGTCACATGGGCCATGTGAAAAAAAAAATCATTGTATTTTTGCTTTAAATTATATCATTGTTGGGAGACAATCCCCCATGGTCTCCCACAATTTTGCACATCTTGCAAGCACAGACACTGGTTTCCTGTGTTCCAGTGTTTGCTCTGCACAAATCCGTGGAAGATATAACAAATAGTGTCTTCTTCCAGAACTAAAAGCAAGACATGCTTACTGTCCAGTATAAAATATTTGAGTGCCTTAAGCATGTGCAGGTGTCACATTATCCTTTTCATGTCACCCTGTGGGAATCAGAGCTTGGGGAACTGGTGCAAAAATAATGGTACTCTGGATATGTCTATTGCTGTGAGTAATAAACTCTCCTTGTCTCTGACCCAGGCATCTCATGTCATCTGCCACTATCCATGAAACTTTGGCAGGCTAACTTGTTTGCTTGCTGGTAGGATAAAATTTCAGCACCTTCAGAATTCTTGACAGTAAGTATGATAAAGATTCAAACAATAGACATGATATTGAATATTGAATTTGTATTAAGCTTTCAAATAATTTTACAAATATTTTATGATAAATGGCTACATACAATCCTAATCAAGGCTTTTTTCAATTATGACCTTATTAAAATCTTGATTGTCATTCTTAAAAGAAACTTTGCACATGCAAATAAATGGTAATATTTTCAAAATAAACACAGCCGTTCAAAAATTTATGAGTTGAAATTATATTGTGAAAATGAAAATGGATCTCAAATCCAATAAAACTTTCAAATTGAGTATTTTGAAACAATGGTGAAGAATTAATTTCTAGATTGGACGGTGAAAAATTGGCTCATTAGATGCAAACAAGCAATAATATCTGATTTAAGAACAGCCCCTGGAGAAAGCACCCTCTTTCCTTTTCCATCACTCTTTGGACCACCTGCTCCGCACCTAGAACACCAGGAAGACAAACACCTCTACCTGCCCCACAGTTCCTTATCTACTAAGGGCAGCGGTGTACGCTATAGCCTGCTGTTGAAATAGATGGGGTGGGATGGGGAGGTAATGGAGTATCTCCTTGGCTGCATTCACTTCATGACCAAGGAGAGGGAACTATGACAAGACTTCTCAGGCTAGAGGGGACCATACTGTTGGCTTCTGCTGGCCAACCCCATCAGGTTACCCAGAGAGCTAAAGGTATCACTATTTCAAGGAACATCTATAACCCATTTACAGAACATCTTCCTTTAAAGTTCCATACTACCTAAATCAATAAAAATTGGTCTGGACAGAGTCAACGCAATTACTAGGGTCTCAAATCCCTGTTCCCCGTTCAAAGGGAAACCTGCACATTATCAGTAGATCTTTGTGAAGCCTTGCATTCTGTCCAGCTTCAAAGAATTCATCTAAGCTGCCATATACATTCTGCTAGTCTTTTCTGGCACCCTATAAAAGCTAACTTTTATAATCCTTTGACTGCCACATTCTAACCTACTACTGATAACTTATTCTATGGCTTATCAATCTTGTCACCCTCCTATGATGGCCTTCTCCTTGCCTTTTAGCCTTAGTGTTTACACTGTCTGTGGCCATATCCCTTCCCTGGACATATTTTGATTTGCACTGCCTGCCCCTTTTCTTATCATTTTGCCTTTGGTAATAAATATCCTGTTTGATCCTTCATGCTTCAGCAGGGAATTTAGTTATATCACTAAGAATAGCTGGGATGTTCCTTACATTGAAGGCAGGACTTGTGAAAATCATGGTAAGGAAAGAGGAACTGGAGTAATCTGTCAGAGCTAATATCCTAATAGACTGCCAAAATAACAGGGCAGATATAGAGAGAAACAGACATACAGATTTATAATAGGTAACCTTGGAATGAGGAAGTCATTTACTGTTAAATCAGAGAACAGTACTGGGACTTTAGGCAGGGACTGTTGACAACCTTTGGTACTTACTTTCAAGTCACTGTTGTATCTCTGCAAAACAATATGAAGACTTCCTTCTGTTTAAAGGCTAGTGATGGGGCAGGCAATGCTTTTCATCTTCACCTAGAATTAAAGGAGCAATGCTGTTATTCTCCTTCCATCTTGGGAGCAGACATTTCACTTCTATTCACAGATTGCAAAGAACATCTCTCTCATTCATTCATTGATTCATTCATTTACAAAATATATATTTGGGTGTGTATGTATGTGTGTGTGTGTGTATATATATATATGTGTGTATATATATGTATGTATGTGTGTGTATATATATATATATATGTGTGTGTGTGTGTATATATGAAACAACTAGTATGTGCCAGCCACTGAGCTACAATGGTGAACAAGATAAAACCTATGTCTTTAATGACCAATCTAGTGAGTTTTACAAGTAAATACACAATTTCTATGCAAAACAATGTACTGAAAAATTATTCTATGCTGAACTTGAGATAGATTAGTAAGAGGAAATCCTTGCACCAAAGGCATTCCTGGTTGAATCAATTATCTATGCAATAATAATACTGAGTAATAAATGACTGAAAATTTGTGACAAAATAATTAGCATGCATTTAGTTCATGAGTTGCAGGATAGTGGTTCAGGCTGGTCTCAGCTGGCTGGTTCTTTGGTCTCAGGTTGCTTTGCTAAAATCTTGAGTCAAATGTCTGGCTGATCCAGGATGGCCTCAGCTGGATCAAATCTGGCTTGCTCCATATACTACCCAATCTTTAGTAGAATAGCCTGGGGACATTTTTATGGTGATGGCAGAAGTGCAAGAGTAAGTAAGACCCCAATGCCCAAAACTTTTTCAGGTCTCTGTGTACATCACATTGCTAACTACCATTAGCAAAAGCAAATCACATGGCCAAACCAAGAGAGTGGGAGGACACTACAAAGTTATATAGTAAAGACCTGGAGAATCAGGGCCATTACAGCTACCAATTTACCACACACCCCCAGGGGAGAGTAAACTGGCCAATATCATGGTTCTCTCATTAGTTCGCAGAGTGGAGTGTGTTGTCAATGAATAGGGCATTTTTCAATATCCCAACAAAGCACACAGAGATTTAGGGAGCTGGGTGTTCATATTTTATTAGGAAAACATAGGATGTAACTCTTAAGCTGAAATATATCATGGGAGGTTCTGATAATCTACTATTTTGTGCTGACTTCCCCTTTGTTGACATCCTCTCCCCCGACATTGGACTCTTTAGCACATCATAGGAGGTCATGGGCAGAAAGGGCCATGACACAACTTCCCAGGATACTCCCATCACTGACACATCCTACAGAGTCTTCACATCTTGCATGGATAGTGATAAGAAACAGATCCCATCCTAACTCTGGAGAATTTTACAAAATGACAACTACTTCTCCGTAACCAACAAAAGAACACTACCATGAAAATACTAAATGAAATGGATTCTTAGAATGAAAGAAGCCTTTTTATTTTCTATCTGAAGACACTATTATTGGCTCAAATAAATTAGAGAATGAGAGGGCCTTGGTAAGAATTCATCAGAACAGCAGATGAGTCTTTTGCATGTAGGGAGGGGCTAAGCAGACTAATTATCTATAAAAAGAGAGAAAAGGTAACTTCCTGCTTCCCATTAGAATCAAAGCAGCATCAATGAAAGGAAATAAGCATTTCAAAGAAAGTGCAATTATCCATCTAAGAAACATTGCATATTTTGTATCTCTGAAATAAATTTAGTGTTATTTCAGGGTTAACTATCCATTACAGATAATATCTATATGAATCTATAACTATATCATCTACCTGAAAATTCAAGCAAATTAATGAGAATTCAAAAACATCTTTTAATGTTTAGGTAAAATAAACTGAATTGAATTACATGAAAGAAAACAGTTATTTTGTTTTCATTTTTAAACTAATTAGTGCAATCGGAAAAATCAATTAACAATAGAAAACTACCATAAGTATATAGCTAGGTGCCTAAGACCATCTCATTTATTAGCTACATAGACTTTGCAAGTTACTTTACCTCTCTAACCTGCACATGGGTGTCTGCAAAATTGTACTTATTCATGTACTTTATACTTATGTATATAAATGTTATGTGATTATTATATTAATTATATCTATGTATATGAATATTGTGAGAATTAAATAAGCTAACACTTGTAAAATGTTTAACACAGTTCCTGAAACACAGCAAGCACTCAAGAAAAGCACTGTTGTAATCACAAGAGTCTTCTATTAACTTGGTGGTTCTAAGGTTGAAAGCACCAACATTTAATTAAAATAGCATTCATTAAACACCTAGTCTCTGAAAAAAGTCTACCAGACTCTGGGGGTGAGGGAAGTATATAAACATGAAAACAATATATACCTTGCTTTAAGGAACTTAAAACCAATCAAAGTTGTCACAAATATGAGAAATATAATATAATGAAATTAAAGTTATATGAGAAGAGCCTATGGAATCAGAAAGAAATGCAATCAGTGCTGGCTAGCTAGAGAAATGAGGATGAACATCTAAGAGAAAGTGGAGCTTTGTGGTTTCTTGCAAGGAAAGGAGGAATTTTGAACAGCGATGAGAGAGAAAGTTTTGAGGAATAACGAGTAAATTTAGGGGAGTTAGAAACGTCAAGGTGCATTTATGTTTCAAAATCCCACTAAAAAGTCAGAGAAATGAGCTGTTATGATGGTATCATATCATAATTTAAAGCAAGTATTATTTAAATCATTAAACACTTCCATGATTGCATACTGTTTTCATTAATACTGAATATACTCACCATAATAAACTAATCCAAGCCCTGTTCATTCATTTATTCATTTATTAATTCAATTAACATTTATATTGTACCTATAGGGTGGCAGGCACTGTGAAACAAACTTGGAATACAAATCAAATAAAACACACAATTTATTCCCAAGAAGTGTACTCCCAGTGCAGTGAGGGAGAGAGATGAATTAACAGACTATTACAATGCTGTGACATAGTCCTGTAATTGTGGGATATCCTTGGCTGTGGGAGCTCATAGGACACTGTAGCTCAGATATAGGGGAAGAGTGGTGGGGAGGACAAAAAAGAGTTTCTGGAAGAGGTAATACATGGGCTCAATCTTGCAGGATAATTAAGAATTAAATACAGCTAAAGAAGAAGGGGGCATTCATAGCAGAAAGTGGAATGGTCAAAAGTCAGAAGGTATGAGAATGGCAAACTTGCAGTATTCTAAGTTGTTCCAGATAGCTTGACTGCAGAATGGGGAGGCTGCGGTGTAGGCTGTAAAGATTCAAGGCTGAATAGATAAGCAATGAGCAGATAAAAAAGGGCCTTATATGTTACACTAAGGAGTTAGAATTTTATCCTAAAGGAATGGGGATTGAACGATGAGGTTTTAGAAAAGACAATAAAATGTGCATTTAGAAAGACCACTCGGGTGACAGCAGGGAACCTCACTGGCAGGATCAGCTCTAGAGGTGGGGATGGAAGGGGACACAGAGGAGAAAGAAAAGGATAACTTAAACTAGAGGAAGCTTTGAGGATAAAGGGCAGTAGAGGATATGATGGTAGAGAAGGATGACTCTCCTCTGCATTTTAACTAGATGTTTGTATTATTCAGGGGAATTAACCAAAGCTTCTATAATGAACAAGTTAATAATGCAGTGTTTCAAATGTATTAAAAGTTTATTTGATTCATTTAGACCAACTCAGCATTAGTGATGTTTATCCAGTAGCTCTCCCTTGTAGAATTCTTTTCGACCATGTAAGAAGTATGTGAGATCATGTGGAAAGCCTCAGGACCAGGCTCCCAAGAGGCCTGTGGAACTGTTGTCCACCATCCTCGGGCTGGACCTCACTCACATGACACCTCCTGGGAGGGCTAGAGAATATAGTCTTCCTTTGTCTGGAGGAGAAAAACAAAACAGTTAAGCTTACACACAGCATTGTCTATGTCACTCTGTTCTTTCTTTAATTTTTTTTAATTATGGTAAAATATACGTAACATAAAAATCATTTTAACCATTTTAAGTGGACAATTCTTTGACATTAAGTACATTGACAACACTGTGTAACTTTTACCACTATCTATCTCCAGACTATTTTCATTATCCTGAAACCAAAACTCATGCTCATTTAGTAATAACTAACTCCCCATTTCCCCCTCCTATCACTCTTAGTTAGGGGAATAAAATTTAAAGTTCAATTTTGAAGTTAAGTTTGAATGGCCTTAAGTGGAGACAAGAAAAATTTAACTATACATGCTAAATACATAGTCGATGATTTGGAAGTAATTTTATTTCTTAAGGAAATATCAGCTTTTATTTGGCAGAGGAAGGAAGTAGAATGGATGGGATCACACAGGAAGAATATTAAGGAAAAAATCCTGGATTAAAATAACTTCTAAGGACAGGGTAGAAAAATAGGAGTCTATGAAAGAGACTAAGAAGGAGTGGCCAGTAAGGTGTAAAGTTCCAGAAGCAAGAAGCCCAGACGACAGGAGTAGGAGAATTTCTACTTACTGTTGCAGAGGAGTCAAGAAATTAAAACGTAAAAGTCCATTGGATATAGCAAGAGGGAAACCATTGATGACCATAATGAAAACACTTTCAATTAAGTGTTGGGAGAAGAGTTAGATTTCAGGAACTGAAGGAGAGACTAGAAAGTTTCTATTCCATTGTATGTATGTACCACATTTTGTTTAACCATTCATCTGTTGATGGGCACTTGGGTTGCTTCCATCTAACGGCAATTGTGTATAATGCAGATATGAGCATTCCATGGGGGAAATATCTGTTAAACCCCCTGCTTTCGGTTCTTTTGGGTATATACCTGTAAGTAGGATTACCAGGTCATATGGTAATTATATATTTAGAACCTCCAAACTGTTTTCCACAATGGCTGCACCATTTTACATTCTCATGAACAGTAAATGAGTGTTCCCATTTCTCCACATCCTCTTCAACACTTGTTATTTTTCTTCTTCTTTTTAAAATAGTATCCATTCTAGCGGTTGTGAAATGGTATCTCATTGTGATTTTGATCTGCATTTCCCTGATGGCTATGATGTGAAACATCATCTCATGTACTTATTGGACATTTGCATATCTTTGGAGAAATGTCTATTCTAGTCTGTCCATTTTTAAATTAGGTTGCTTGCTTTCTTATTGTTGAGTTGTAAGATTTTTTTAGTATATTCTGAATATTAAACACTTATAAGATATATGGTTTCCAAATGTTTTATTGCATTCATTGGTTGTCTTTTTCCTTTCATGATGAATTCCTTTGATGCACAAAAGTTTAAATTTTGATAAAATCTCATTTATCTATTTTTTGTTGTTTGTGCTCTAGGTATGAAGTCTAAGAAACTGTTGTCTAACACAAGGTCCTGAAAATACTTCCCTGTGTTTTCTTCTAGGAATTTTATACCTTTGGTTCTTTTAAATTTAGTGTCTTTGATCCATTTTGAGTTAATTTTTGTATATGGTATATCATAGGAGTCCACCTTCATTATTTGCATATGGATATCAAGTTTTTCTAGCACCATTTGTTGAAAAGACTATTCTTTTCCCATTGTTACTGATCTGTTGAGAGCTTCTATTTCTTCTTGAGTCAGTGTAGGTAGTTTGTGTGTTTCTGGGAATTTGTTTCTTTCATCTAGGTTATCTAATTTGTTGGCATACAGTTGTTATGCCAACAAATTAGGTAATTCATAATCCTTTTAACAAATCAGATTAATTTGTAATCATAATCATAATTCATAATTAGATTAATTCATAATTATTTCATAATTATAATATTCATAATTATAATTAATTCATAATTATATTTCATGCTCATAATTCATAATTAGATTAATTCATAATTATTTAACATGATCCTTTTTAACAAATTAGATTAATTCATAATCCTTTTTATTTCTAGGGGATTAGTAGTAATATCATCTCTTCTATTTCCAGTTTTGTTTATTTTCATTCTTTCTCTCTTTATCTCTATTGTCAATCTGCTTAAGGGTTTGTCAATTTTATTGATCTTTTCAAAAAGCCAACTTCTGGTTTCATTGATTTTAATCTCGATTTCATTTATCTCCACTCTAATCATTGTTATTTCCTTCCTTCTTGCCTTGGGTTTAGCTTGTCTTCTTTTTCTAGATCCTCCAGTCATGAGATTAGGTCTCTGATTTGAGATCTTTTCTTCTCTTTTTAATTAAGTGTTTAGAGCTATGCATTTCCCCCTCAGCACTGGCTCCACTGCACCCCATAAATTTGGGTATGCTGTGTTTTTGTTTTCCTTTGCCTCAAGATATTTCCTAATTTCCCATGTTATTTCTTCTTTGACCCAGTGTTTGTTTAAGATTGCTTTGTTTAATTTTCACATTATTTTTGAATTTTCTAGTTCTTTCTTGGTTATTGATTTCTAGCTTCATTCTATTACAGTCAGAGAAGATACATTGTATGACTTCAGTATTTTTTTAGTTTATTGATACTTGTTTCATCACCTAACCACACTAGAGAAGAATATGTATACAGTTGCTGTTGGATGATGTGTTCTATGTATGTCTGCTAGGTCTGGTTGGTTTAGAGTATTGTTCAAGTCTTCTATTTCCTTACTGATCTTCTTCCTAGATGATCTATCCATTATTAAAAGTGGTGTAGTGAAGTCTCCCACTGTTAATGTAGAACCTTCAAATCTGGCAATATTTGCTTCATATATTTTGGAGCTTTGCCCTGAGGTGTAGATATAGCTATAATTATGTTTTCTTGTTGAATTGACACCTTTCTCAGTGTATAGTGACCTTCTTTGTACCTTGTAACAGTTTTTGACAAAGTCTATTTTATCAGATATAAGTAAAGCTACTCCAGCTCTCTTTTTTTTTTTTTTCCTTTTTAATTTTTATTGGGCCTGTTCAAATACCATACAATTATCCAAAGATCCAAAGTGTACAATCACTTGCCCCTGGTACCCTCACACAGCTGTGCATCCATCACCACACTTAATTTTTGTTCAACTTTTAGAAACTTTTCATTATTCCAGACAAGAAATAAAGTGAAAGATGAAAAAAAAAAAAAGAGAAAAGGAAACTCGAATCCTCCCATGTCCCTAACCAACCCCCTCAATTGTTGACTCGTAGTGTTGGTATAATACATTTATTACTGTTTATGAAAAAATGTTGAAATACTACTAACTGTACTATATAGTTTGCAATAGGTATATATTTCTTCCCTATATGCTCCTCTATTATTAACTTCTAATTGTATTGTCATGTATTCGTTCTGGTTCATGGAAGAAATTTCTAATATTTGTACAGTTAATCATGGACATTGCCCGCCACAGGATTCAGTTTTATACATTCCCATCTTTTGATCTCCAACTTTCCTTCTGGTGACATATATGTTCTCTGAGCTTCCCCTTTCCACCTCATTCACACACCATTTGGCACTGTTAGTTATTCTCACATCTTGCTACCGACACCTCTGTTCATTTCCAAACATTTAAATTCATCCTATGTATGAACATTCTGCTCATACTAAGCAACCACTCTCCATTCTTAAGCCTCATCTTATATCTTGGTACCTTACATTTCATGTCTATGAGTTTACATATTATAATTAGTTCCTATCAGTGAGACCCTGCAATATTCGTCCTTATGTGTCTGGCTTATTTCACTCAGTATATTGCCCTCGAGGTTTTGTCATCAACCCTTTTTTTTTTTTTTAATATGGTTTTGTTCACACACCATACATTCCATCCTAAGTAAATAATCAACAGTTCTCTGTATGGTCATATATGTGTTCACCACCTTCACCACTATCTATATAAGGGTATCACATTTCTTCCACAAGGCAGGAGGGATAGTCAAAGAAGATAGAGAGGCAAAAGAAAGAGGAAAAATAAAATGACAGCTAGGAAGCAGCAAAAGGAAAAATAACCTTAAATCAAAGTAAAGAGTCAGACAACACCACCAATGTCAAGTGTCTAACATGCCTCCCCTATCCCCCTCTCTTATCTGCATTTACCTTGGTATATCACCTTTGTTACATTAAAGGAAGCATAATACAATGATTCTGTTAGTTACAGTCTCTAGTTTATATTGATTGCATCCCTCCTCCAATGCCTCCTCATTTTTAGCACCTTGCAAGGTTGACGTTTGCTTGTTCTCCCTTGTAAAAGAACATATTTACACATTTTATCACAATTGTTGAACACTCTAGATTTCACCAAGTTACACAGTCCCAGTCTTTATCTTTCCTCCTTTCTTTTGGTGTCTCACATGCTCCCAACCTTCCTCTCTCAACCGTATTCATAGTTATCTTTGTTCAGTGTACTTACATCTCCCAAAATTGTGTTCCAAACCACGCACTCCTGTCTTCTCCTATCTCTCTGTAGTGGTCCCTTTAGTATTTCCTGTAGGGCAGGTGTCTTGTTCACAAAGTCTCTCATTGTCTGTTTGTCAGAAAATATTTTGAGCTCTCCCTCATATTTGAAGGGCAGCTTTGCTGGATATAGGATTCTTGGTTGGCAGTTTTCCTCTTTCAGTATCTTAAATATATCATATCACTTCCTTCTTGCCTCCATGGTTTCTGCTGAGAGATCTGCACATAGTCTTATTAAGCTTCCTTTGCATGTGATGGATTGCTTTTCTCTTGCTGATTTCAGGATTCCCTCTTTGTCTTTGACATTTGATAATCTGATTATTAAGTGTCTTGGCATAGGCCTATTCGTATCTCTTCTGTTTGGAGTACGCTGCGCTTCTTGGATCCGTAATTTTATGTCTTTCATAAGAGATGGGAAATTTTCATTAATTATTTCCTCTATGATTGCTTCTGCCCCTTTTCCCTTCTCTTCTCCTTCTGGGACACCAATGATATGTACATTCTTGTACTTTGTTTCATCTTTAAGTTCCTGGAGAAGTTGCTCATATTTTTTCATTCTTTTCTCCATCTGCTCCTTTGCGTGTAGGCTTTCAGGTGTTTTGTTCTCCAGTTCCTGAGTGTTTTCTTCTGCCTCTTGAGATCTGCTGTTGTATGTTTCCATTGTGTCTTTTGTCTCTTGTGTTGTGCCTTTCATTTCCACAGATTCTGCTAGTTGTTTTTTTGAACTTTCGATTTCTGCCTTATGTATGCCCAGTGTTTTCTTTACAGCCTCTATCTCCTTTGCAATATCTTCTCTAAACTTTTTGAATTGATTTAGCATTAGTTGCTTAAATTCCTGTATCTCAGTTGAAGTGTATGTTTGTTCCTTTGACTGGGCCATAACTTCGTTTTTCTTAGTGTAGGTTGTAATTTTCTGTTGTCTAGGCATGGTTTCCTTGGTTACCCTGATCAGGTTTTCCCAGACCAGAACAGGCTCAGGTCCCAGAGGGAAGAAATATTCAGTACCTGGTTTCCCTGAGGGTGTGTCTTAGAAAATTGGTTCCTGTGATGCCTCAGGTCACTGTGCTTTTCTGCCCAGCAGGTGGCGCCTGTTAGCCTATAATTCTTGACTGGTGTGAGGAGGTATGGCCGTGTTCCCCCAGGCTCTGGGGTCTGGTTCTGAATGGAAAGGGCCCCATCCCTTTCCTCTTAGGGAAGATAGACCCCCTAGGGGGAGGTCATTAGCATTTCAATGGTTTCTCTCTCTGTTTGTGCTATCTCCACCCTTCTCTGAGTCACAGCACTTGGAACTGAAAATGGCTGGGGCTTTCTCCACTGAGCTGAAAAAGAAACAGATAGTGCCCTTCAGACCTAGTCCAAGGTGACCCTCCAGCTCTCTAAGGTCAGTCATCACCCAAAGCCTCTGTCTGTTTTTTGGGGATTCGTACCTGTAGTGAGCAGTTCACGCTTGCTACTTAAAATCCCACTTGGAGTTCAGCTGAGCTATATTCGCTGGCTGGGAGAGAGCTTCTCCCTGGCACCATGAGGCTTTGCAGCTCAGACTATGTGGGGGGGGGGGGGGGGGCTTCCGGCTTGGATCCGCAGGTTTTACTTACAGATTTTATACTGTAATCTCAGGCATTCCTCCCAATTCAGGTTGGTGTATGATGAGTGGATGGTCTCGTTTGTCCCCCCGCAGTTATCCTGGATTATTTACTAGTTGTTTCCGGTTTTTTTTAGTTGTTCTAGGGGAACTACTTAGCTTCCACTCCTCTCTATGCTGCCATCTTCCCTCTCTCTCCAGCTCTTTTTTGCATGCTACTTACATGGGATATTTTTTCCATTCTCTCATTTTCAACATATTTGTGTCTTTGAATGTAAAGTGAGTCTCTTATAAATAGCTTGTAGTTGGGTCATGTTTTTCTTTATCCATTCTGCCTTTCACTGGAGAGTTAACCCATTTACATTTAAAGCAACTACAGAATGTGTAGGACTTTATTCTGCCATTTTGCTCTTTGGTCTTTGTCTTTCCCCTCAATTCTTCCACTAATGCCTATTTTTATATATATTTTGGTTTTTTATTGTACTCTTTTTAGTCCCTTCTCATTTTTTTCTGTATATGTTTGTCTATTTTTTCTATGTGGTTACCATGAAGCTTAAATTTAACATCCTAAATCTATAACAATCACATTTGATTTGATACCAGCTGTGAAATGCAGAGCCCTTTCTGTCTTTTCTGACCCAGTATCTTATCCTAGGCTTATGATTGCTCATGGCCTTATTCATTCCCCTATTTTTAGGAATTCAAAGACCTCCTCTATTCCCTGTGAAATACACTTTCTCCCCTTCTGAGGTGCTCTATTGATGATTTACAGCAGGTAATCCTTTGTCCCAGGCTTAATTGTTTTTAATTAATTTGACTTAATTGTTTCTTACACTGCTTTACCTGTCTGCAAGTTGCTTCTGCCAGCAGGACAAGTTCTGGAAGGGTAAGCCCAAGAGGAGTTTCCTGGTTCAGTTTTTCAGTACCAATATAAAGGCACTCCAGTATGCTCATAGGGTTTACTCTGCTCCCTCCACAACAAGGCCAACAGCACACAGTGGGAGTGCAAGCTGGCTCCATACTGCACCAGGGATGTGGTGGGGGAGGTGACAGAGAGGGTGCCAGGGGTTTCTCCTACTGTTTTTTAAAGATGTGTTTTCTTGACTTGGCACTTGCCCAGTTACCGCAACCCTTAAACTGATTTCTGGAGTTCTGAGGAAGATAGTTCTATCAGGTTTTTCAATTTGTTCAAAGATTCTGAGAGAGCACGATGCCCTGGTGACGTTATTTTAGTCACCTGGCACACATTCCTTCCAGTGTTTCCTTTTTTGTTTACATTAATTTGTTCCCTAATCTCTAACTATGCTTAGGTGCCTGGAATAAATCCCATTTTGGTTGTGCTATTATATGTTTAAAGTAGGTTGGCTCTATTTTCTTTGCAAGACATTTACAAATTTTCTTGCATTCTTTTTTTTAATTCAATTTTTTTGAGATATAGTCACAAACTATACAATCAACCACTGTGTATATTCAATTGTTCACAGCACCATTATAATTATGCATTCATCACCATAATTTTTGGACTTTTTCATTACTACAAAAAAAGAATAAGAATAAAAATTAAAGTAAAAAAGAATAACCAAAATATCCCATACCCCACTTCCCTTTCTATTATTCATTTACTTTTTGTCCTCATTTTTCTACTCATCTGCCAAACACAGGATAAAGGGAAGGAGAGCCACAAGGTTTTCACAATCACATGGTCACACAGTTTAAGCTATATAGTTATACAAAAACTTCAAGAATCAAGGCTACTGGGTTGCAGTCCAACAGTTTTAGGAACTTCCTTTTAGCTATTCCAATACGTTAAAAACTAAAAAGGGATATCTATATAATGCATAAGAATAACTTCCAGAATGACCTGTCAACTCTATTTGAAATCTCAGTCACTGCAACTTTATTTTGTTTCATTTTTATTCCCCCTTTTGGTCCAAGAAGGCTTTCTCAATCCCACGATGCCAGGGCCAAGCTCATCCCTGCAAGCTATGTACCACATTGCCAGGGAGACTTACACCCCTGGGAGTCATGTCCCACATAGTGGGGAGGGCAGTGAGTTCACCTGCAGAGATGGATTAGAGAGAGAGGCCACAACTGAGCAACAAAAGAGGTTTTCTGGGGGTGACTCTTAAGCACAATCATAAGTAGGCTTAGCCTCCTTTGTAGTAACAAGCTTCATGAGGGCAAGCCCCAAGATCAAGGGTTTGGCCTTCCAAATTAGTAATCCCCAGTGCTTGTGAGAATATCAGTAATTCCCCAGGTGGGGAAGTTTAATATTTCCACATTTTCCCCCAGTCCCTTAAGGGGCTTTGCAAATGCATTCTTATTCTTTACCCAAATTACTCTGGGATGTATCAGGCCTTATATTAACCTGTACAACCCAACCAGATTTCATTTCCTATTCAAAGTTCCATGTAATTATGGTGTTTGAATAAACTGTCCATACAAGTTAAATTATATAGTATGATAAAAAATATATAGATTTTGCACCTAATAATCTTCTTTTCCTTTGGTCTCACACTGGAGTTGAAGATTTAAAAACACTGTCAATTTCATCCTTTACCTTTTAGTCTGATTTACCTTAGTCCTAACCAAGTCCGTTTTGTTAATATCTCTAATTGAAGTCTGATTTCCTTCTTCAGACCCTTTAACATTTGCTATATGGGGTAATGCTACCATTCATAGCTGCCAGACTCTGGCTCTGAGTCTCAGGTGTAACACAGATACCCAAAGTTCCGGGGACCAACCAGGTTATACACAAAGAGCTCAGCATATCAAAATTTAGAAATAACCATTACAACTCAGGAATGGATGTGACTGCTGTAAAAGCTTACACTCTAGGAACCTCTACAATAAGCCTTCCCCTGATAACCTATGCTCTTAGGCTCAGGTCTCAGAGTTTGCACATTATAGTTAGTCAATATTAGTGAGGCATTATAATGTCTATCTTTTCACTTCCGGTTTATTTCACTCAACATACTGTCTTCAATGTCCATTCACCTAGTTGCACACCTCACAACTTCTTTCCTTCTTGTAGCAGCTCAGTATTCCATTGTATGTATACACCACAGTACACCATTCTGTTCATCAGTCGATGTACACTTAGGCCACCTCCACCCATAGCAAATAATGAATACTGACACCATAAACCCCACTGTGCAAATGTTCATTTGTGTCACTCTTTTCAGTTCTTCCAACTATATACCCAATAACAGGATTTTAGGACCATATGGCAACCCAAGCTTAGCTTCTGTGGAACCACCACACTGCCCTCCGGATGGGCTGCACCATTCTACTTCCCCACCAGTGGTGATTAGTACATCCTTCTCTCCATATTTCTCCAGCACTTGTATCCCTAAGTTTATTTTATATCCCCTTCTTATAGACATTAGCTTTGGTAGATTGCCTTTGTTACAGTTGATGCAAGCATGTTATAATGTTAACTATAGACTCTAATTTGCATTGATTGTATTTTTTCCCCATTATCATCCCATTTTCAACACCTTGCAAAGTTGGAATTTGTTTGTTCTCCCTAATATAAAAGCATTCTTATAATTATATGTTTAATCACAATCATCAACTACTCTAGGTTTCACTAAATTATGTCATCCCAGGCTATCTTCTTTCTTTCCTGCTGGTGTCCTACATGCCTCTAACCTTCCTCTTTTAACTATACTCACAGTCATCTTTGTTCAATGTACTTACAATATTGTGCCACCATCACCCAGAATTGTGCTATCCATTTCTGGATCTATACAATCAATCCTGTTGAACATTCTGTACTCCTTCAGCATCAAATGTCCGACCTTTATCCTGTATCTCCTGGTATCTTCACTTCTACACTCCTCTCCAAACCTCTCTCCTGTCTTTTCATATCTATCTGTAGCACTCCCTTTAGTATTTCTTGTAGAGGAGGTCTCCTGTTCAAAAGCTCTCTCAGTGTCTGTTTTTCTGTAAATATTTTAAACTCTCCCTCATTTTTGAAGGACAGTTTTGCTGGATATAG
Organism: Choloepus didactylus; assembly: GCF_015220235.1. Classification (NCBI taxonomy): domain Eukaryota; kingdom Metazoa; phylum Chordata; class Mammalia; order Pilosa; family Megalonychidae; genus Choloepus; species Choloepus didactylus. Next base: position 27,270,710 of record NC_051318.1, on the reverse strand, counting down.
GATTCTTGGTTGGCAGTTTTTCTCTTTCAGTATCTTAAATTTATCATACCACAGCCTTCTCGCCTCCATGGTTTCTACTGAGAAATCCGCACTTAGTCTTATCGAGCTCCCCTTCTATGTGATGGATTGCTTTTCTCTTGCTGCTTTAGAATTCTCTCTTTGTCTTTGATATTTGAAAATCTGATTGTAAGTGCCTTAGAGTAGGTCTATTTGGATAAATTCTATTTAGGGTATGCTGTGCTTCTTGGACCTGTAATTTTATGTCTTGCATAAGAGTTGGGATATTTTCATTGATTATTTCCTCTAATTTTATTTTTGCCTCCTTTCCCTTCTTTTACCCTTCTGGAACACCTATAATACATATATTTGTGTGTTTCATGTTGTCATTCAGTTCCCTGAACCCCTGCTCATATTTTTACATTCTTTTCCCCATCTTTTCTTTTTTGTGTAAGATTTCAGATGTCTCATCCTCTAGTTTAGTAATCCTTTCCTCTGCCTCTCCAAGTCTGCTGTTGTATGTCTTCATTGTGTTTTTCAGCTCTTCTATTGTGCCTTTCTTTCCCATAAGTTCTGCCATTTGCTTTTTCAAGCTTATGAATTCTAACTTATGGTCACGCAATGTCTTCTTTATATCTTCCATCTCTTTTGTCATATTTTCTTTCAACTCATTGATTTGACTTAGAAGATTTGTTTGAACATCTTAGTTGTTTCAAATCTTGAATTTCAGTAGAGGTGTTAGTTTGTTTCTTTGACTGGGCCATATCTTCATGTTTCCTGGTGTGGCTCATGATTTTTTGCTGTCTAGGCATCTGATTTTCTTGATGAGTTTATTCTGGAGGTTCTTTTCTCCCTTTTGCCTTGGGTTTTGTTGTCGTTGTTGTTGTTAGTTTTCTTTGAGCTCTATATTCCTTTGTTTCTTTTGCTGGCCAGTTGTCAGATTGGCTCAGCCCCTGAGTTCTCCCCCCAAATCAGGCACCTAGTGTGGCCTGCCACAGGAATGGGAGGTAGGCACTGGGTACCCCAGCAAGTTCACTGTGTGTGGCATTATAGATCTGCTGGCTTCCAGTGGTGCTCTGTTTTCTGCCAGTCAGCAAGACCTGGGTTTGTTGTACAGCTTTGCTTTGACATTTGGGTGTTTGTATTCCTCAGCCAAAGCCAGGCTGGGTTTCTTTTTCAGGCCATATAGACAGGCTCCTGTGGTCCTATTGAAGGGTCTGGAGCATCTTTTTAAGGGCTTACATTCCCTTGCCCTTTCTGGGCTGTCCAGCAGGTGGCACTATTTGGTAATGTAATTGTCCTCAGATGCTGCATCTACACAGGTGAGCTGAAACTGTGGAATTCCTAGGTCCTCACTATGCCAGCCAAAATCTAGCTCAATGTGGGGCTACTCCTGTGGTAGAGTACTCCCTCGTCTGACCCAGCACTCCAGCTTTCCCCAAGGCAAGGAAATAGACATTGGCTGCTGCTTCCCTCAAGGGTGGGGGAAGGGTTTTCAGATCCAGGACTGAAAATGCAGTCTCTATCCACATTTTCTCAGTCTCTTTGTCACTTACTTGCCTGGGCCTTGAAATGTCCTCCCCTGTCCTCTGGGTCTTCAAACACTGGGATTATGTGTCACTGCTGTGAGAGATTTTTAAATCTGTGTCCCTTGTGGGAGGATTCCCATCTGCTGAGTCTGTGCCTTTGCCACACTGATCCTGAGTGAGGGGGATGGGAGAGGACTGGCTGGTCTGGGATGGAAGATTCCTACCTGATATTTCTTCTCTTTCTTCAATTTGCATCTGCAGGGTCCTTCTCCAGTCTATATCCTCCTCCAGAGTTTCAAACAATTCAGAATTGTCCTTTTTTTCATTGAATCTCTAGAGAGGAGTTTTCAGTAGCTGTTTACATCTCCTTGTTTATGATGTCCTCGTGCATTCTTTTTTTCTGCTATCTTGACATTTCTTCATATTTCACTCTGCCCATGTATTGCCAGCAAATACTGGTAGAAATATTCTCTCTTTTCTTTCTGCCTTTAAAATCTATAGTGAGATTCTCTTCATAGTGGACTTTAAAATCCAAAGTCACTTGGGGAAGGGGATCCTGGGAAATGTAGTTGCCAGATTCTCTTCTGCAGTGGAAACAAGACTTTAGAGCGTGGTGATGATTTTGCTGGAGTTAACAAGAGACAACCCATTGCAATCATTGTTTTCAAAGAATCATCTTTTAGCTTTACCATTCTTTCCATGAATACTACATGTCCTTCAAATTTTAGCAAAGTAAAACTGTCCCTAGAAGAAGATGTGGTGGTAAACATTCTAATTCTATGCTAGTGTGTATGTGAATTGGGATTTTTTTTAAACTTTTATCTACACATAGAATGCAGTGAATGTTTAATAATTACACTTCTAATTTTTCCAGAGGAGATAACTAGAAATAACCAAAAGCTTTATTTACAAAAATGTCAACCTCATTTCTGTTTACAAAACTGTAAACAGTAAAAATGTCAAACAATAAGATGGTGGTGAAATATAAGCTGTGGTAAATTTACACAATGTAATATTCTGCAGCCAGATTATTTATTCCAAAAATACTTACTAAGTCATTAAAAGTTATTTTCTTTTATATTTAAAAGATATCAAAGAATATTTAGAGACATGAGAAAAATCTCATGATATATTTTAAAGTTAAAAAAGAAATTAGGTCTAGTAAATGCAGTTTGTCTCTAATTTTGTAAGAGAATAATTTGCAAAATACATGCTCCCAAATTTTTAATGGTTATTTCTGGGTGGTTGGATGTGTACATAACATATTTTTAAGCTTTCTTTTCTTTTTTTCCCCAAATTCTCACATTACTCATGCATTTCTTTTATAACCACAGAGAAAATATAATAAAGTTTTATCTTAATATGTAGGGGATAAATAGGTACAGTTTAGGAAGCAGCCTCAGTATACAAGCCACCATATAGTAATTTCTGGGAAGCAGTCTTAAGATACATTTTCTTTCTGGAGCAAAAAATCTTTACATCTTCTGGATCTTCGGCAGTGATCAAATATTTCATTATTATTTATATTCTAAAATTATTCCTCATCATGCATATTTAATTGTTAATTGAAATAGAGTATGGCAAACAAATAGAAAGTGTCTATAGTCATGTTTTTATAGATCTCCCCAAAGTAAGTAAGTTCTCTTAGCTAAATTCTGCAGAGTAGCCACCAGTAAGGGTGAAAGTGTAAGGAAGAAACAGCAGATACAGTTCCATCGGATCAGTAGAGATGAGGCTACATTCCTTCTTTACTACTATCTATGCAAATTTTTCTTATATATTTTATAGGAGTCATTCAGGAAAACAAATTGTTGATCGGTAAGGTTAGAATTATGGGCCGAAGTTAAGAGAAAGAAGCTCTTCATCAGATAGAAAACTGGTTACTAATTTCAGGTTGGCACTCTTGATTTTCAAACCCCAGTTTTAAAACGTTTTTAAAACTTTTCTTGAAAGTAAAAAACTGGAAAGATACATAATGTTGAATCAAAGCTGTTTCCATGGATACTATGTACAGCAAAACATCGAAAAAGAATAAGCTAGTGCTTCTTTGGCAGCTGAGTCAGTGGATGGGTTTTCTTTTGGATCTTGTCTAATGAAAAATTCTAAGAGAAAACAGCAAAAAAAAAAGAAAGGCATAATTTAAAGTGTGTTTGGATCCTATTTTTTATAGATGGTCTGGAAATCACCAGTGTTTCAAAAGTGTTTTTTTGTGAATTAAAACTAGATCATGTGACTGAAATTTATCTTCTTCATTGAGAAATGTAATATTTATTTCACAATATAATGCACAATTAGATGAAGCCTTCTCTAACCACCTGATCCAAAGTAGATCTGTGCTGATAATCTTTATCACAAGAGCCTTCTTCTTTCTTTCATATCCTAACAAAATTTTAAACTTTCTTATTTATTGTTTATTTATTTTTTTCTCTCCCCCAAGTTATTTATTTCTTGAAGACAGCTTGTCTATCTCATAGATGAGCATTCCATATCTGTTTAATGAATGATCAAATTATGCAGTCAGTGATATTTAAAATCTTTTCAACTAATCTCATGTGTGGCTGGATTTTTTTAATCCTTTCAATGTAAAAAACATCAATAACAAGAAAAAACTCCTTCTCAAATATATGATTCGGACAGCATAAGTTTTATTCCATTTTTACCACAACAAAAATAGTCAATCTAAGGCAAAAGAACTTGTATTTATCTGTAAGTGAAATTCTGAATTAAGTCCAGGGGATTGTTTGTGAGCCAAAAATTACTGTCTTCTCTTAGACCACTGTCAGTAATAATACTTTTTATAATACAAGTTAAGAGGGATAATGATGGAGAATGCAAAAGAATGTGCAATTGTATTATTCTTACTTTGAAACAAGAAATCTATTCTGAACTTCTCTGATAGTTATTTTTGTTTCTTTTTATGAAACAAGTACTACAGCATGACAGTGAAATTACTGCTTCTAAATAAAGCTTAAATACACTTTCAAATTACATCTTGTTTAGAAGGAAAAGTGATGTGTCTACAGAAACACTGTATCTCGAAATTTTTCATCAATGACTCTAGGACTTCTAATAAAATTCCCTTTGTGCCCCTCAATTCCAAGCAATTACTGGGAGTAGTTTGGGATCTTGTTTAAGAACATGAGTTCAATGTCTCTTGACTGGGTTTGAAGCTGGGTGACCTTGTGCAGGCCACTTCTTTGTGTGTCAAGAATTAGCATAGTACAAACTGGTGTGATGGTTCCTGTGAGATCCCTTTATTGATACAGTTAGACCAGTACCTGGAACATCATAAATGCCACTAACATTGTGTCTGCTGTTATGATTAAATTCTTTAGGAAGCTGCCATTGACCTTGGGAGCAAACTATATGATCAAGAAGCAAATGAGCTGAGGTATCTTCTTTGTGTTTTCCTTCGCATTCCTTTCAGGATTTCCCATCTCATTTGTAGTTTTCATTCTCTCGTCTTGGAAAGTTCCCACATCAGCACTTGCTTAGTAATTGAACTTTTCTGTATAGAAACTATGGCAGCCAAGACTCATTGCAAGGAATCCAAGTGGTCTTTTTAATCTAATATGTATTTTTAAAAAGAAGAATAAAAGAAAAGTGAGATCATTCCAGGGAAAATGAAAATGTTTCCATTTGTAGATAAATAGATAGCAGTGGAATTCAAACTGAATTCATAGAGGCAAAAGGATCACTTTATAGAGTCCAGAAATCCTATAGTAGTTTATATACTTAATTTTTGCTAGACATGTTCTCAGTGCTTTTGGGTATTAATTCATTTAACTGTCTTAACAAACCTAGGAGGTAGTTGCTGTTACTATGCCCATTTTCAGAGGAGGAAATCGAGGCACAGAGTATTTATACTACTTGCACAAGGACAAACTGATTTTAAGTAACAGAACTATGGAAACATAGAGTTTGCCCTTGATCAGGACACTGTCACTGAAGATACGCACTTACAGATAATATTTTTACATATGCTAACTCTAGATCTTTATCTGATTGAACTATCTCATTGGCATCATGGCATTTATTTGTCTCTTGTGCTACCTTACTTTTCCTTCCCAAAGAAAGTTGGAACACTTGCACAGTCTTTAACCTCTGCCCCACCATTTAACCTGTAAAGTGTCTGTCCTTTAATAGATCCTGATGGCCTTATGACTCGCAGTTTAATTTTTTCTCAATCTTAAAATTAACAGTGATTTGAAGAATTTCTTGGAGTGGCAGGTCTATGGCAGGCTCTAGCCAAACCCCTTTCTGTGAGGATTGAAGCAGACCTGAAGACACAGTAATTGATGTAGAAGTAACCAGATTATATAAACATGGCAAGTAGGATGGACATCTATAGGATGGACATTTAATTGCAAATATGCCACCTTCTAACAACAGTTAAAAGGCATTTCTTGGATTGCACAAGAATAGGGGATTTCCACGCTCTGTGGACTCCAGGGATCTCCCTTACTTCAGGTGAGACTTAATGAAGAAACAGGGAGCCACAGGGAATTTCACACATACCACCAAGCATTCTAGATCTCCTAAGAATCCTTTGAACTGTTTATTCACTGGATTGATTATAATACAAAGTGAAAGTACCCATAGCCAAGTATGAGTTGTCCTTCCTGTCAGTCTTGAACTGAAACCAGCCTTTGTGGTTTAGTCTTTCCCAAGGCCAACCACTGCTTATTTCTACTGTGACCTGAATAAAGTTAAGAACTCTGAAACCAAAACGAAGATAATCTTTTAATATACATTATTGACCTTCTCTTTAAAATATTACTCTGTTGCATTTGGTTTCATGTCAGCTAAAACTAATGGCTAATTCCCAACCTGATGCCTGTGAATAAATGTGGAATAATGGTGCTCTATCATTGTAAAATTAAAATCTTAATAATTGGAGCACCAGGACTCTTTCAAATCATCCCACATTAAAATTAAATGATTGGTAAAAGTAAAACTAAGTTGAATATTGCTTTGTAAACCAGAGAAAAGAGGGCCTGACAAATCCAGTAACTTGTAACTTTAGAATAGACATCACATATTGAGTAAAAAAAAAAATTGGTGAAGTCAAAACACCTAATTTTTTGAAAACTTGCATTAAACTTACTTTTTTGTGGATGAAGTCTAAAGTCTGTTGCCTTTCCCCATTTCTGCCAAAAATGTTTCAATGGCTTAATTGAAAACTATAATTTCTAAGGAAAAAAGTGATTGCTAGGGTCTCCCCTCTAATCCAGTGCTATCTATCCCAATGTGGATTCTTCTCAGACTGCTCATCAGTGTTATTTTTTGGTTTTCTAGATTCATTTCCTCCCAAACCCACTAGTTATAGTGTGGTTAAAAAACAGAATAACCCACATCCCTGCAAAAATTTTGCATAATCATCAACTCCAAAGCAGTGAGATAGACTGTCAATGGCCCAATTTGTGGCAGACACCTCAGCCTTCCAGAAGGATTAGTAAATCCTGGTAGATCCAGCTCTGTGTCTATAGATATGCCCATCTGATGCCACCTTTCAAGTACTGCCAAGTATTATTACCTAGGATTGCCAGGCATTATCAAAATTCTGTTCTTCTTACTATAGATCCATTTATGACTGTGTAGCCTGAACCCCACAAAAATCTTGCTTTATCCTGCTGTAAATGCCACAGAGCTAGAAATTCCTGGTAGAACTAGGATTTGGGAGTTCTGTGGGTTTTTTTTTTTTTTTTCCTCACAAAAATAATATAAGTGCCTGTTAATATCTTGATAAACACTCAGTTTAATAACATCATTGAGAGAGGAAATAATGTTAGTTTGGTGTATTTTGGTTTTAGAGACCCTGTTTTGTCTCTTGTTCCTAATGATTACTTCCTTTTTAAAGTAATCCAAATGATCTGTTCATGGGGAAGGATTTGATCCTTTTCTACATTTTGAATTAAGATCTACATCTCACTATATGACACTAGACTGGCCATTAAATTTTTAATAGTCTTTTATTATTTCTTTTGTTGTACAGTCCTTTTTAAAAAGAGCAATTAATAAGAACTTAAGAGTAATTAACGAGAGTCAGAATATTTTAATTGTGTAAATTTAAATTCTTAAGGAAATATGTAAAGAAACTGGCAGTATAATAAAACACTGTGCCATAAAAGGCCAAATATAATGAACAACAAAGAAAGAAAGTAATTCCTAAGTGATTAGAAGAGGAAAAACTGCTGATTTTTCAGTGAAAAGTGCAGTTGAGCCTGAGTAGAGAACTTTCACTTTGGCATTTGGATAAGAAACTCTGTGAACCTGCTGAAAATATGGGTTCCAAGAAATAAGGAATGAAACAAAACAAAACAAAACAAAAAACTAGGCTCTGAAAATGAGTGTTAACACTTTTGTAAATCTGCCAAGATTCTCAATACAACTGCCAAAGTTTTGATGTTCAGAAAAACAGCGGAATTGCTAACATGCATGCTGCATAAATGACTATTCATTAAATGAATGCTGTAGCTTATATGTGACTGCTTTCCTTGGCTGACTAATATATCAAGCATGGTACTTGTTTTGTGCTCTGAAAAACTTTCCCCATTACCATAGAAACCTCTTACATGTTGGCGGAAGCTGATGTCATTCAAGGTATTATTCATTCTTAGTGAATTGATACTCAGAGTGCTAATAAGTCTCAGGGTGATAAAAAAGAACTAAGTATACATACTGGTTAAACATTACTTAACCCTTTCACCTCACACAGTCCACAAATGCCCACTGAGGGCAATTCCGAGGAAAGTTTTGAATGCCATCTCTACTCAGTGTGATTAAATAGAAAAGGTCACTGTTAAGTTATAGCTTATTTATCTCAGCGGGTTTATATTATCCTACTTCTTTTACATTTAAGGATTAAAAACCCAGTAGCACATTTCTAGTGATGTGTGATTTTAATTATTTCATTGAAACAGTAATATAAGACCAGAGTCATGTATTAGCATCATTTGTATACATTGTAGCTGTGTGTATGTAAGCATAACCTTATGTTAAAAATATTTAAAAATTCATTGGAATTTAAGGGTATTGTATGAGCAAAATAAAAGAGTAATTGAGTTGTATTCTGTTATTTTGTCTTCCCCCTTAATATAAATTCGAACATTCTTCTTCATGCACATCAACTTTAGTTTAGTTTTACATTGGATTTCTCTTCATATTGGACATGTTCAATGTGGTATTCTCAGAAACTCTGCAAGTCAGAAACTAGATTAACTCTCCACTAAGAATGAGCACAAACCATATCACCAGTATAGTGTGGTTGATGAAGACTTGACCTAAAGTATGCTATGGACCAAGTATATAACAATTGGTGATACACAACATAGTGAGGCCCAGCTTCATGAGTCATTCAATAGATATGAATATATTTATTAAGTGGGAACCACGTATCTGAAAATAACTTCCTAGGAAGGGGAAGAGCATTTGTGGAAAAAAGGGAGCCAATAATTAGGGACGAATTTCAGGCATTACAAACAGTTGCCTAAAGGCTGAAATAAAAAGCAGGCATTAGAAACCAATGGAAAGAGGCCAGAGAGTCCTACAATAGTGAGCTCTAATCATATGGTAAGAAGCCTGACCAGCACCCCGAACCAGGAAGCCCACAGATGAAAGCTTGTATGCTGAAGGGTGCGTCATATTGAAATTTTATTTTAGAAAAATAACTGTGACTGAAGACTGAAGGACCTTAACCCTGCCTCTTCCACTTTCTCCATGTGTCTGAACCCTTCATGCTATTTGGATCTTACGTTAAATATCATCTCCTTAGGCAGTCTGTCCCTAAACGTCCAATCTAAAGTAGCCTCCACTCCCTATCACATCACTCTGTTTTAACTCTATTTAATGATTTGAATCAGTGTTATCAATCATTGCTATTTTACTTGTTGGTTGTTAGCTTGTTTTCTTTGTTTGTGTTGGGATCCCCCTACTAAAATGAAACCTCCATGAGAACAAGGAGCATTTTATATTGATTGTCACTGGGAATGAAGTTTGGCATATACAAGGCAGTCAATAAATGTCTGTTGAATGAAGAAATGAATCCATATGGACAAGATTGGAGACATGAATAATAATTAAAAGTTATTACATAATCTAAACAAAGAGTGAAAAAAGCCTAAATTATATTAATAGTAAGGAGGGGATAATCAGATTATAAATATATGACATATACTTAAGATAGAGAATCAACTGGATTTTTTGACTAATTGAATATGGGAAATGGCTATGAATTTTGGCATGATGATGGTGCCTTTCCAAAGACAGGGGGCCACTTGGGGATGGTTGAACATGAAGTGAGGAGTTTGATAAACTTTATTTGTTTGGGGTACTTTGCTCTTTTAGAGGGAAAATGTTTATCACTAGTTGGATATTTTGATTTGCTTTGGAACTGGTGAGATTACCTGTGGTGTAAAGCCAACAGAAGAATAAGAGTAGATCCTCTAACAACAAACACTGTAGGATGAACAGGAAGAAAGAAGTCCATAAATGAGGACAAAAAAAAAAGTTTTAAAGTCAAGGTATCACTAAGGTTATGAAATTCATCAATGGGAAAAAAATGGTTGCATTAATGTAAAAGTTAACAGAGCTTTGGATGAGCAGGCTGAGATAAAAAAAGGAAACCAGGAAAAGGAGCTGTTATGAAGACCAAGGGGGAGAGATTTTCAAGAAAGAGGAAGGGCTCACTGGTCCTCAGGGTCAAGTAGAGAGTCATGAAAAATAAGCAGAAAAGTATCTTTGATTTGACAGCGTAGAGATTACTGTGACCTTGGCAGCTTTAATGGAGTGGTGGAGACAAAAAAACATATTTCATTGGCTTGAGGAATGAACTAAAAATGATGTAGGAAATAAATAGTGTTAAAATTACACAGGAAAAAAGGCAATGAGAGAGAACTCAGCAGAGGTGGCCAGATATTGGAAGACAGTTTCCTAGGAGATATTTGCTCATATTTATATACAGACAGAAAATAATCTATGGAAAAAAAGAAATAGAAAATAGAGGACACAAAGGCCTTCCCGGAGTAAGGTGACAGGAGGCAGGAGAGGACGATTCTCCAGTGGAGGAGTTATTAGTTGCGGAAAGGCACAGGACGGGAAAACAGACACATCCTAAGGGGCATCAGGTATACCTCACCACTGGACTCCTGTTCAGTTGTACAGCCTGTGCCTTGTAAAAGGATGTTCGGCAGAGTTGGGGTAGTTGGACTGGCAAGCTCTGTGGGCTAAGTTCTGCTTTGGAGTGATGGTACATCCCAAAAGGTAATTTGGGTGCAATGTTACTATTCTTCTCCATAAAGAATGCCTTTCTAATTTCCTCAAAGTGTATGGGTACACTAAATATTATATAATAAAATTTCACTTTCTATGCTTCAAAGAGCTCCTATATCCACTATTTCATTTGCATTTAATAACAGCTCCTAGATGGTTGAGCTGCAATACTTTTGTCAAATTCTCAGATGAGGAAATGAGACACAGACACAGAGAAGTTAAACAATTTGATTAAGGTAACAAAATTACAAAGTGACAAAACAGATGATAGTCCATGACATGCTAAATCTTATTCAAGTGATATTTTCCTATACCATATCTATATACTACTTAAGAGTGACATATGCTGAGAAATTACAGATTCCTGCGACTATTTTTGCATTCCCTTTTCCATTCATCTGGAAAGGAGAGATGAATGCTAGACATGTGGAGACAGAAATAATGAAATTGAGTCTGAGCTGATCAAATACTTCTCATCCCTGAATTTTTAAAAATGATATACAGGCAATGTATCAATAAGCTTTAAAAGTTCTGCAAAGGAAAAATTCTTTTAAATTGCAATAATGTAGATGTTAGGAGCTTTTGAAAAATTGTCAAAAGTTCACTCAAGCTGAGAAATGGTTCATATCAATTGTAGGGGGGTTGAATTCTGCTCACTGCCAAGATGGAATAACAAGGACCTGGTATACCATCCCACAATAAACAGCTAGAAAACTGAACATATTGAAATAATGCTTTTCATCAAATTGAAAAGAAGACAAGAACAATGATCTCTGAGAGACAGGGAGCCCTACGGTTACCACAGCTTCTGCATGAATTTCTGGGAAACAGTGTAGGAAGGAGGAACTAGGCACAACCTGGCAGATGTATGAGTTTATGAAACAGAGTTGAGGATCATGATTAACCAAGGCAGCTAGAGTTCATAGAGGAGCGTCCCACAGAACAGATGAACACACAAAGCTCCCTAGAGATAAACTAATGGTCCTATCAAATACTGAAAAATACTGAAAAGCATATGAGTGTGAGGAAACTACCAGGATGGGAAAAGAACTAACTGAAAGAATTAGAGGGAACAGTACTTGAACCTCACCAGTCCTACTAACAGTACCCACTGCCACGAGACAGACCAGAAAACCTGTCTTGCCTGTGAAGAATACTCAGAAGAGTCTTGCCTCAGCAGTGGGAATACTAGGCCCTAGACTAAGTGCTGCTCTGTCTTCACCTACCAACTCTTAACAACAAGACTAAAATTATCAGACAGTTATTAAGTAACCTAATTGAATTCTAGAGCAAATATCAAGAATATTTATAGGAATGCAGAAATATCCAGCTAGCACAAAGGTAAAATTCACAACAGCTGGCATTCAATAAAAAATTAGCATGTATGCAAAGAAGCAGGAAAATTCTCCCATATGAAGGAGTAAAAAAAGAGATCAAGAGAAACCAACCAACAATTGACACAGATTTTAGAATTAGGAAACAAGCACATTAAGTAAAATCATAACTGCATTCTTTATGTTCAAGAAGGTAGAGGAAAAACTGAACATGTTAAATAGAGATGGACAATATAAAAAAAGATCCCAATTGAACTTTCAGAAATGAAAACTACAATCATTGATATGAAAAATACACTGACTTTAACAACAGATTACAAACTGCAGGGAAAAAAATAAGAAACAATTATTGAATTTGCAGGCGTAGTAATAGAAAGTATCCAAAATAAAACACAGAGAAGAAAACAAAAGTCTCAGAATAATGAAGAGAGTATCAGTGAACTATGAGACAATTTTGGATGGCCTAATAAATATGTAATTTGAGTTCCCTTAAGCCAGGAGGGAATTGGGATATAGAAAAGAACATTTGAATCAAGAACAGCTTACAAATTTTCCAAATCTGATGAAAGCTATAAACCACAGATTCAGGAATTTCAATGAACTTTAACCACATGAAACATGAGGAAAACTATACTAAACTATACGATGGCACATCATAATCAAATTGATCAAAACCAGTGATAGAAAATCTTCAAAGTAGATATATAAAAAGACACATATTTAAAGTAGCAAAGACAAGGATGACAGCTGATTTTTCATTATAATCAGTGCAAGTGAGAAGAAAGCACAGAAACGTATTTAAAGTTTTGGAAATAAAAACAAACTGTCAAGGAAAATTATCTTTCAATTGGAGTTGAAATAAAGCTCTTTTTAGAAAAACAAAAGCTGAAAGAATTTATCTCTAATATATCTACATCAAAAAATTTTGGCCAGAATTATTCAGGCAGAAGAAATATGATGGTAGCTGGATTTATGAATCTGCACAAAGGAATAAAGAGCATGAAAATGGTAACTACCTGGGTAAAAACAGGAGATTTTGTCCTTAATCTTTAAATGTCTTTAAAATACAATTGACTATTTAAAAAAGAAATAATAACAATGCAGTGTAGGCTTTATTATACATGTAGAAGAAACATACGAAAACAGTGGCACAAAGGTGGAGGAGAAATGGAACTATTCTGTTGTAATGTTATTATATTATACATGAAGACACATAATACCACTTGAGTGTAGTCTTTGGTACGGTAAAGGTGTATACTAGAAACCGTAAAGTAATCCCTAAAACAATAAAACGAGAGTTATAGCTAATAATCCAATAAAAGAGATATAAGCAGAATCATAAAAAATATCCAATCCAAAAGAAGCCATAAAAAGAGGCTACCTGCTGAAATAGAAAACAAAGAGCAAAACAGTTTTTTTTAAAACTAAACATATAAATAATCGCACTAAATGTAAATGGTCTAATCACTCCAATTAAAAAGAGAGATGGTCATTTGGATAAAAAAGCAAGAATCAATTGTGCTTCCTACAAGAAACCCATTTAAAATATAAATATACAAATTGTTTAGAAGTAAAAAGATGGAAAACCATACAGCATGCTAAGAGTAATCAAAAGAAAGATAAAATGGTCATAGTAATATCCAGCAAATTGGATTTCACAGCAAAGAGTATTACCAGAGACATAGAGGTGAATTTCATAATGATAAATGCAATAGTTTGTCAACAGGAGTTAAAAATTCTAAATAATTATGCATCTAGAAAGAGAACTTGAAAACACATAAGGGGAAAACTGACAGGACTGCAAGAAAAAAATGGGCAAATCCAAAATTATAGTCAAAGACTTCAATACTACTTTCTCAATGATTGGTAGAAAAAGGAGGAAGAAAATAGTAATGATTTAGCAGCCATGAGGAACACTATCATCTAATTTGACCTAATTGACAATTATAGAACATTCTGTCCAATAATAGTAGAATCCATATTCTTTTTTAAGTACAAAAGGAACATATACCAAGATGCCCTGTATTCCAAGCCATAAATAACAATTTACCTTATAAAAAATATGTTGTATGTTTTCTGAGTAAAATGAATATAAATTATAAATTAATATGAGAAAGATATCTGGAATTCCCAATATATTTAGAAACTAAATAACAGACTTCTAAGTAACTCATGGGTCAATGAAGAAGTTGGGAAGGAAATTAGTACTTTGAATTGAACAAAAATGAAAATGCAATGTGACAAAATATGTTGGATGTCACTAAAAGGTATTCAGAGGGAAATTTTGAGCAATAAATCCTATAATAAAAAGAAGAAGGGTTTCAATTTGATTATCTTATCTGTCATATTAAGAAATTAGAAAAAGGAGAAAGTAAACCCAAGGTCAGTGGAAGAAATGAAATAAACCCAGAATTAAAAATCAATGAAAAAGAAATTAGAAATCAATAGAGAAGATCAATGAAACTAAAAGCCATTGAGAAGATCAAAAAAATTGACAAACCTCTAGCCAAACTGCTCAGGAAAACAAGAGAATGAGAAGAGGAGAGAGTAATTCTCAACTCATTCTATGAGGCCAGTATTACCATGGTGACAAAACCAGACAAAGACATTACAAAAAAGAAAATCAAAGACTAATATGCCTCAGAATATGTATCCAATAATTCTTAGCCAAATTTTAGTAATTCGCATACAAAATTATCTATAAAGGATGGTACACCATGACCAAGAAGGTTTTTATCCCAGGGACACATGGTTGCTTTTACATTCAAAAATCAATAATTAATACACCATATTAGAAAATTAAAAAAGAAAAACCTATTGTCCTCTCAATAGATGCAGAAAATGGTTGGGAGAAAAATCCAGCATCAAATACTAGTAAAACTTTCAACAAACCAGGAACAGAAGAGAAATTCCTTAACTTGATAAAAGGTGTCTATGAAAAATCTACAGTTACATACTTAATGTTAAAAGTCGGTGATTTCTGCTTAAGATCTGCAACAGGGTAAGGAGGTTTCTTCTCACCACTTCTATTCAATATTGTACTGAAGGTTCTAGCAGTGTAATAAGGCAAAAAAGAAAAATAAAAGGCATCTATATTGGAAAAGAAGTAAAACTGCCTAATTCACAAATGTGATCCCTACAGTAATATATGATGAAGGTTTAAATATATGCAGTTTATTTTTTTCAATTATATTTCAATAGAAGTGTTAAAAATATCAGTTGTTGAAATATTTAATTTTTTTCAATTATGTTTCAACTATATTTCAATAGAAGTGTTAAAATTACCAATTGTTAAAATATTTTCCCTTCCATTACAGCTTAGGTTTTGAGCTTTATTCTTATGCCTTCTAAAAACATCTTGAGTACAATATCATTTTGTGGGTTTTTGAATTTACATTCATATATAAGACAGTGTGTCTTGTTTGGAAAAGCACAGAGGAAACTGAGGTACCATTTATGAGGCTTGAATGCATGAGAGTGAGGATTTCTTAAATTTTCACACTTTTATATGTACAATATGTTAATCATTGTCTACTAGAAAGGAATAATTCTGATATGTTTATAAAAATTAGTAATTCAACATAAAACATTATATACTGCTACCATATTCTCTTTGAAAACAAAAGTGGAAACTAATTGAGTAATAGTAGATGTGTGAGATGTAATTAATTTCATATGTGCAAAGAATTCTAAAAGGTAAAACTGAATCACACAATACTGTATTTGGTGCAATATCTATATTCTATTGAGTAATTCAGGATACATTATTCTAAATGTAGGATGTCTTCTCTTTTGAGAGATTAGGGTTCATGGTTTCAAATGACAGATTTTAAAGCATTCTAGCATGTTGAGACACTACCATAGATGATGCTAGAAGAGTTGATGATTCTAGGTAGTTTGCTTCCTAGTTTGAGGTAAGTGTTATCTAAGAGGAAAGAAGAAGCAAAAAAAAAAAAAAAACAAAAAACAAAAACAAAAAGTCTCAAACATATTTTCTTCATACACTCCAATATTAATGATTCTATTATATTAAAAGTCCCTCTTTTGATGTGCATATGTACGTGCCATGGGAAGGTTAAATCTCAGAACATCACTTTGGAGTCTACTTAGGGAAGGAGTCTATTTAGGGAAGTGAATGAGGAGGTTTTTGAGCAGAAAAGTAAGAAACTTGGGTCAAGGAGATTTTAAAGTTTCTAGACATTCTGGTATAGGAGACAAGAAGTTAAAGGGAAGTAAAGATTCAGAAGAGATGGCGAATGAAGAAAGAGACAAACTCATCACATAGCTGTATCTACTGTTTCTAGGAGTCTGTCGACATACAATGTTACCGGATACTGAGTTTAGCTATTAGGTCCAACCAAGGGCCTTAAAAACAGGTTACTGTAAGTCAGTGTGAGCTATTCCCTTACTCTTGTTCATTTCCCCACCATCACTTTGCAGAAGTTGCTCTTAGCTTACTTAAATTGAATTACAGTTCTTTATTTGTTCGAGTCTTCTTCCAACTAAGAGAAATGAACTGTTTCGCCCCTTTTAAAAACTATTGCTGCAGTTATTTATGCCTATCTAACATTTTACCCCAAAGTTCAGGGGCTTAAAATAGCTTTTATGTTACATCATGAATTTTGTGGGTCAGAAATTCAGGCAGGGCTCTGCAGGATGATTCTTTTGGTCCACATAGCCTATGCAGCCTTCTTAGTTAATAAAGTTCACAGTCATATTCAACTGGCAGAAGGATTGGTTTGGAGGCACAAGATGACTTTACAAGATGTCTGATACCTTGGCAAAAATAGCTAGAATTCTGGGCTCAGCTTGACTAAATACCAGGACACCTATTCGTTAGTTGTCTAACGTGGTAGTCTCAAACTAGTTGAACTTCTTACATGGCAGCTACTAGATCCCAGAGACATTATTCTAAATTTGAGTAAATTTGTAAGGAGTTTAGCTTTTTTTTTGCTGTTTCTTCTTAGATTGGGAGAACAGTCAAGTTTAGTGTTTGGCCTTATTCTACTTTGACGATTCTGTTTGGGGAATAAGCAGATAGTCAATAAGGGAGTAAGTCCCTCATATATTCACTGGAGCCAGGGTGTTATTAATAGCACTGGAGCAAATGTATCTTAGACAAAGAGGACAGTAGCCCTTACTTTTCAAGGAAAGGAGCTAGCTTCACAACAGTGGAGTGAGTAGGTGGGGAAGTCCATGGGTTATTGACTGATTCATTCATTCAAAAAATAATTGAGCATCTTATGAGCACTAGTCACTGGGGATACAGAAATGAACAAAGGAGAACATGTCTCTGCTTTAATGGATCTTGCTTTTTATTTGGGGAGACAGAAAGTCAACAAGTTAATATAAAATATCAGGTGAGGATATATGCTTGAAAAAAAACAAAGCAGGGGAAGAGGAAAGAGATTTACCATGGTATGGTATTTTGCTCGAGTTTTCAAGAAGTTGTCTCCGGTAAGGCAGCATTTGAAAAGAGAACTCAAGAAAGTGAGGAAATGAACCATATGTATAAGGGGGAAGGGCAGAGGGAAGATCAAGTGCAAATTCCTGGGAAAGGAGCATGTTTGAAGTACTCAAGACACAGCAAAAAGACAGTGCCTGGAGTATAGTAAAGAAGGAGAAGAGTTCTAAATATCCATTTAGGACTTTGAAATGAATGTGAAGACTTTGGAGGGGCTTGAGCAGAGGAAACACATGACCTGACTTTGGATTTTTAGAGGATTAGTCTACCTACTTTGAGGAAAATGAACTATAATGGAGGTAAAAGTAGCAAAGAGTCCAGTTAGGAAACTAGTTCAACAGCCCAAACCATAAATGATGACGACTTGAACGAGGGTGGTAGCAATGGAAGGAATGAAAAGTGATTGGACTCTGGCGGTGATTTGAAGGTAAAGCTGACAGAATTTGTTCATGGATTACATGTGCAAAAGAGAGAAAGCTCAAGGATGACACTCAGGTTTTTGGCCCAAGCCAGTTGAAAAACAGAGTTGCCATCTATCTAGCTACTTAGATGGTTAAGACTATAGGACAATATAAAACAGACTTGGACAAATGGGTAACTAAGAAGCAGATTTGAGACAAACAATAAACACTAAAGAAAAATAGACTTATCATAGATTTTAGTTCTTATGGGCAAGATATTAGTCCATATTTGTCTCTCTATTAAACATAGTATCGGATTAGCCACTGCACTCCCTTCACAGTATTGGATAATAGAGGTCGTTGAAAAGAGCTGAGTTTTGAAGAATTTCCACCCATAAATTACCCTCTAGATCTTTAAATTACCCTTTACAGAAAAAAAAATTTCCAAGTAGTTGGAACCAAACAAAAGTGCGTACTCAACTTTTAAATTAAAACGTCTAACTTTGTATTTTACCTGTCACTCACGGATTAGTATTAAAGGAAAGATGGAAGTATTACTGCATGCCTGAGATACTTCAACATTCATGCTTAGCTTTTTCCCCTGTCCTGTTCTGTATTCCTCATTCCTCTGTTGAGAGCAATAAGTCACTTAAACAATGATCCCTGTTTCAGGCTCTGCTTCTCCTGAAATTGGCCTATGTCACACAAACACACAGATAGTCTTACCAAGTGTTCATACATCTGATTGTCTCTGAGAGAAAGCACTCCATTTTTAATTGCATAAAATATGGATGAACAAAGAGTATAAATCACTTCTAACCCTACCACCTTGTCACTATTAACATTTTTATATGTATTTCTTTTTTCCTATGCCTAAAAATGTGGAAATGATTAAATTACAACACCAGCTGTATTATTCTACACTTGCTTGTTCACTAAACAATATGAGCTTGTACATCATTCTCTGTCATTTCACATTCTTCTAAAGCTTTATTTATAATGGCTGTATAGAATTCTATGATTTGTGCACTCCAAATACAATTGGGGTCACCCTACTTCCTAATCTATAGATTAGATTGGCTCACATCCCCATATAATAGATTGTAGAAAGTTCAACGCCCTCAGCAGGATTTCTGTAAATTACTAGGAGTGTTATTTTCTCACAATCAACCCTGGCTATATGGTCAGGGTTCCGATAAATTAGTTCCCTCTTAGAATTGTTGTACTGTCTCACATCAGATTTCCTTGGCAGTACTACACTTACCCAAATATAAATTTCAGATATTTTCCTGAATTAAAAATATATCACAGAAGGCATTTGTATGTGGGACTGATTGAAGATTTGGGGAGAGGGAGAGTTCACCTTGCTGCAATGCAAACAGCCTAAAATCTCACATTAGATATCACTCTTCTTAATAAATTTCTCATTGAGGAATTTTGTAAGGCTCCAATTTCATACTTTGTTTCTCAGCTTTTCTCTCCCCTCCTTCTTCTCCTCCTATTCTGCGTGTTCACCCACTTTCCTGCCCTTTTCCTCCAGAAAGCAAAAAGTGATTTTTTCTCTTTTACTTTCAGAAAACAGTCCAGCTCTTGGCAGTGTCTGTCCTTGAACTGAGCTCTGGCCCTTTCTTTGCATGTTCTTTGATTCAGAAAAGAATCCTTCCATTTTCACTTCTTTTTTAGATATCATGGGGTGGGAGGTGAGGAGATGAAACTGTTTTTCCATTTGCAAGGGGTAATGTACCATAATTCCCCTAATCCTGGATGTTTAAGTTTTTCCATGTTTTTTTGCCAATGTAATTCATTCTTTGATAAATATCTTTGTGTCTAAATCTGTATCTACATTTTAAATATTTTCTTATTCTAACTGCCTAGAATGATAATTTCTGTATAAAGTATATGGCTGTTTTTTAAAGCTTCTCATTCTTGTTGACAATTTTCCTGCTAGAATAGCTGTATCAATTTATACTCCTATTAGTGTATGCGAGGATCCAACCCCCTGACCCTGGTCTTCTCCAGAATTTATAATTCTTTTAAGTTTATACTTATCTGGTATTTAAAAGTATAATCTCATGTTTTGATTGATATGTATTTACTTGTGAGTATGATTGAATATATTTTTTCCATATGCTTAGTGGAAATGTGAACTTCTTTTGTGAATTGCCCCCTGGTCTCCTAGGATCTTTTCTTCTTAATTTTTTTTTCTGATTGATTTTTCAGTGTTCTTTGCACATTTAGACCACTAACAAGTTATTTGTCTTATGTTTTTTCAATCTTTTGTGCATCTTATAGTTTTTAAACCTGCAGATACATATTTTTAAATTCAGTTTTATTGAGATATATTCACATACCATACAATCATCCATGGTGTAAAATCAGCTACTCACAGTACCATCATATAGTTTTGCATTCATCACCCCAATCTATTTTTATATGTATTTTTATTGAGATTGTTCACATACCATACAACTATCCAAAGATCCAAAGTGTATAATCAGTTGCCCATGATACCATCATACAGCTGTGCATCCATCACCACAGTTAATTTTTAGAACATTTTCATTACTCCAGAAAAGAAATGAAGACAAACAAAAAAAGGAAACTCAAATCCTCCCATACCCCTAACCAACCCCCTCCATTATTGACTCATAGTTTTGGTGTAGTACATTTGTTACTGTTGATGAAAGAATGTTAAAATACTACTAACTGTAGTATATAGTTTGCAATAGGTATATATTTTTTCCTACATACCTCTCTATTATTAACTTCTAGTTATAGTGCCATACATTTGTTCTAGTTTGTGAGAGAGATTTTTAATATTTGTATAGTTTATCATGGACATTGTCCATCACAAGATTCACTGTTTTAACCTCCAACTTTCCTTCTGGTGACATACATGACTCTGCACTTACCCTTTCCATCACCTTCACACACCTTTCAGCACTGTTAGTTATTCTCACAACATGCTACCATCACCCCTGTCCATTTCCAAACATTTAAGTTCACCCTAGTTGAACATTCTGCTCATAATAAGCAAACACTCCCCCTTCTTTAGCCTCATTCTATATCCTGGTAACTTATACTGCATGTCTATGAGTTTACACATTATAATTAGTTCATATCAGTGAGATCCTGCAATATTTGCCTTTATGTGTCTGTCTTATTTCACTCAATATAGTGCCCTCAAGTTTTCTTCATAAACCCCCTTTTTTTAAGACAGTTTTGTTCACACACCATACATTCCATCCTAAGTAAACAATTGTTGGTTCCCTGTATAGTCACGTATTTATGTATTCAGCACCATCACCACTATCTATATAAGGACATCTCCATTTCTTCCCCAAAGAGGAGGAAGAGTTAAAGAAGGCAGAGAGACAAAGGAAAAAGAAAAAAGAAAGAAAGAGAAATAAAACAACAACAAAAAATGACAGCTAGAAAGCAACAAAAGGAAAGATAGCATTAACCTGAAATAGAATAAAGAGTCAGACAACATCACCAATGCCAGGAGTCCCATATCCTTCCCCTATTCTCCCCGCCCCATATGCATTTAGCTTTGGTATATTGCTTTTGTTATATTAAAGGAAACATAATACAATGCTTCCGCTAATTATAGTCTCTAGTTTGCATTGATTGTATTTCCCCCTCAATCCCACCCTATTTTTAACACCTTGCAATGTTGACATTCATTTGTTCTACCTCATGTAAAAACATATTTGTACCTTTTATTATTACAATTGTTGAGCACCCTAGGTTTCACTGAGTTACACAGTCCCAGTCTTTATCCTTCATCTTCTGTTCTGGTGTCCCACATGGTCCCAACCTTCCTCTTCCAACCATACTTACAGTCATCTTTGTTCAGTGTACTTACATTGCTGTGCTACTAGCTCCCAAAATTGTGTTCCAGACCTCTCACTCCTGTCTTTTCCTTTCTGTCTGCACTGCTCCTTTTAGTATTTCCTGTAGGGTACGTATCTTATTCACAAACTCTGTCATTGTCTGTTTGTCTGAGAATATTTTAAGCTCTCCCTCATATTTGAAGGACAGTTTTGCCAGATATAGGATTCTTGGTTAGTGGTTTTTCTCTTTCAGTATCTTAAATATATCACCCCACTTCCTTCTTGCCTCCATGGTTTCTATTGAGAGATCCGCATATAGTCTTATCAAGCTTCCTTTGTATGTGATATATCGCTTTTCTCTTGCTGCTTCCAGGATTCTCTCTTTATCTTTGATGCCTGATAATCTGATTATTAAGTGTCTTGGCATGGGCCTATTCAGATTTATTCTGTTTGGGGTACGCTGCACTTCTTGGATCTGTAATTTTATGTCTTTCATAAGAGATGGGAAATTTTCATTGATTATTTCCTCTATTATTGCTTCTGCCCCCTTTCCTTTCTCTTCTCCTTTGGGGACACCAATGACATGTACATTCCAGATTTTCATTTGGTCCTTAAGTTTCCAGAGATGTTGCTCATGTTTTTCCATTCTTTTCTCTATCTGTTCTTTTGTGTGTAGGCTTTTAGGTGCCTTATTCTCCAGTTCCTGAGTATTTTCTTCTGCCTCTTGGGATCTGCTGTTGTATGTTTCCATTGTGTCCTTCATCTCTTGTGTTGTGCCTTACATTTCCATGGATTCTGCCAGTTGGTTTCTTGAACTTTCAATTTCTACCTTATGTACACCCAGTATTTTCATTATATGGTCCATCTCTTTTGCCATATCCTCCCTAAACTTTTTGAATTGACTTAGTATTAGTTGTTTAAGTTCCTGTATCTCAGTTGAAGTGTGAGTTTGTTCCTTTGACTGGGCCATAACTTCGTTTCTCTTACTGTAGATTGTAGTTTTCTGTTGTCTAGGCATGGTTTCCTTGGTTATCCCAATCAAGTTTTTCCAGACCAAAATGGGCTCTGGCCCCAGAAGGAAGAACTATTCAGGATCTTGTTTCTCTGAGGGTGTCTTAGAAAATTAGTACACCCTGTGATGCCTTGGGATACTGTGCTTTTCTGCCCAGCAGGTGGTACCTGTCAGCCTGTAACTCCAGACTGGTATAAGGAGGTGTGCCCCATGTCAGTTTTTCCCCAGGTTCTGGGGTCTGGTTCTGAATGGAAGATGTGTAGTAGAGCTGGGCCCCATCCATTTCCTCTTAGGGAAGATAGACCCCCTCAGGAGATGTCATTAACATTTGGATGGTCTCTCTCTGCCTGTGCTATCTCCACCCTTGTCTGGGCCAGAGCACTGGGGACTGAAAATGGCTGAGGCTTTCTCCACTGAGCTGAAACAGGGGCAGAAAGCCCCCTTCAGGGCCAGTCTGTGGCCACACTCCAGCTCTCCAAGGTCAGTCTTCACCCAAAGCCTCTGTCTGCTTGTTGGGGATTCATATCGAGCAGTCCACACTTGTTAATTAAAACCCCAGCTGGAGTTCAGCTGTGCTGTATTCACTCGCTTGGAGAGAGCTGCTCTCTGGCTTCATGAGGCTTTCTAGCTTGGGCTGTGGGGGAAGGGGGTTCCCAGCTTGGATCTGCAGTTTTACTTACAGGTTTTATGCTGCGATCTTGGGCATTCCTCCCAATTCAGGTTAGTATATGATGAGTGGACAGTCACATTTGTCCCCCTGCAGTTATTCTGGATTATTTACTAGCTGTTCTTCATTGTTTATTAGTTGTTCCAGGGGAACTAACTAGCTTCCCTCCTCTCTGTGCCACCATCTTAGCTGCCAGGCTCCTTAATTGGTTATTGTTCTTAGGTTTCTAATGTAGAACAGATTTCAAATTGCTTGAAGCACCATCGCTACCAGTAAACTCAGTCCAAGCACCAGCCCAAACCAGCCACTTGGCCCAGGTGCCATCGCCACCATCTTCCGTAGGTCTCCACCCCAATCTATTTTTGAACATTTTCCTTACACCAGAAAGAATAAAAATAAAAAAAAAATAAAAGTAAAAAAGAACACCCAAATCATCCCCCCCATCCCACCTTATTTTTCATTTACTTTTTGTCTCCATTTTTCTATTCATCCATCCATACACGGATAAAGGGAATGTGATCCACAAGGTTTTCACAATCGCACTGTCACCACTTGTAATCTACATTGCTATATAATCATCTTCAAGAGTCAAGGCTACTGCATTGCAGTTTGCTAATTTCATAAAACTGCAGATATTTAACAGTTTTAAGTAGTAGTTTAAGGAGTCATCTTTTCCTTTATGCTTTCTACCTTTCCGGTGTGGTAGGCAGCTTCTGTGGCCCCGATGATCCCTGCTTCCTGACCTTTGTATAACCCCTGCACTTTAAGTGTGGTTAGGGCTACTAGCTCGCTTCTAATGAATAAAATATGGCAAATGTGATGGCATGTCATTTTCATGATTACTTTACAAAAATGACTATGGCTTCTGCCTCTCTCTCTCTCTCTCTCTCTCTCAGTTTGCTCACTCTGCCTCTCTCTCTCTCCCCCTCTCCCTCTCCCTCTTTCCCTCTCTCCCTCTCTCTCAGTTTGCTCACTCTGTGGGAAAAACAGGTCTGTGGATAGGGGCCAGGCCCCCTGAGTGAAATTGGAAGAGGATCCGCCCACAATTGAGCCCCAGTTGACTCCTTGTCTGCAGCCTCCTAAGAGACTATGAGTCAGAACCACCAAGCTAAGTTGCTGCCAGATTTTTCATCCACAGAAACTGTAGGATAATGCATGCTTGTTGTTTTAAGCTGTTAAGTTTTGCAATAATTTAATACAAAGCAATAGATAACTAACCCAGCTGTTATCTTAAGACCTCAAGCCCAGTATTTTATACTCCCCTATATTTTATCCTAGTTGTGTTGTGATTTCATTTTAACAGTTAAACATTTAACCCATTTGGAATGTATTTTTGCACCAGGGGGATTACATCTTAAAGAAAAATAGATTATATCTCTTCTTCTGTAAAATGAGAATAACACTTCTCTATCTTCATTGCAGGATTTTTTGCCAATCAAGTGAGGAACTAATTATGAAATGTTTTATAAGCATAATTTTTAACATTTTTATATTGAGTTGATAGATGTTGAAATATAGAATCTTTCACATAAGTGCTTTATTCTATCATATTACCTGTGTAACCATATCTACATAGTTACTTTCTTATATGTATGTATACCTATGTATGCACATGTATACATATGTATGTCTACATGTAAACACATATATACATATATAGATGTTATATACACATGCACATATATAATGTATATAGTTGCTCTTAGTTTTAAGACTATTTTGCACAGGGAATTGTGTCATTCTTTTTTGTGTCCTCAATGCCTGCTATCTGACTGATTGGATGAACAAATAGTTGGAAAAAAAAGGCAGTTTTGTATTATAAATAGTCCTTTCAACATCTTCTTTGATGACAAAAATCCTCATTTGTCAACTGTATTTCTTTTAATCACATTACTTATGTATGTTAACACACATTACTTAATCACATCACTAGACACTCACTCGATTCACACTCACTAGATTCTTGGACAACCAAGAAGAGCTTTACCACTTTGGATTGGGATACTGCTTTGCTACAACTGAATATCACTGCTGTTTTTCTCATTGAATTTTACAGTGTTTCTTCTTTTGAAAGTTTCCAATCACACCTTTGGAGCTTACCATGAAATGATATTTTCACAATAATTATCATCATTCAGTATTTATGGACTGTGCAGTATGTGGATGGTACCTGCAGGTATAGTGCTTGGCTGAAAAGAGTTAATCATTCAAATATAATATATTCTTCTTATCACGATGAAGGCAGTTTTCTAAAAAAATGACCTTGGTGGTAAAACTTAAAACAGGAATTAAAGAACATTTTAAAACCCCCAACATACTGCATTTTTCTCACAAATTAAAAAAAAAAGAACCCAAGAATTAATTTATTTTTGTCTACCTTGCTATCCTTGCAGGAGATTCTCCTTTTATATAGCTTTACATAGAGGGAAGAGGGAGGTGAAATCAAAGTTTGACAAATGATAAGGAAGGCCTGAGACAGTAATGAAGTGGTAGTGAGGAAAGAGATGAAGTTGAATAAAGGCTAAAAGAAGAGTGATAGGAGAGTGAAATGAGAGCAGCTGCTCAGGCCCATAAATGTAAAGTGAGTTAGAAATGAGTATCTATCAGTGATTCAGCACAACTCTAACCTACTCTTGGGGTCATAGGGGAGAGACAATCCAAACAGTAGTACCTATTGCTGACAGGGCAACGCAGGAATGAGACACGGACACAAAGCTAAGAATTAAGGGAGCAGGGGGCCCACTTGCATCTCGTGCTAAGTGGACGACAATGCAGCCTTGCTCCAGCTATTTATTTCAGAAGCTCAGATGTATCCAATCTAGGTTTACGATAATGGTAGTCACAAGACACGCCTCTTTACAGGGCGGGCCTGCATGGCATTCTATGCAGGCCTGCGGGTCAGCATTCCAAGCCACCACCCCAGATATGCCTCAGGCAACATGGAAGACTCAGTTTCCCACAAGTACCCAACCAAGTGGTACTTTTGCTGGGTAGTCTTGTAGGACATGACCTGGAATGTCTATAGCAGAGACCCTGCAGTCCTTCTGAGTCTTTCTGGGTTTGAACTGCATCATTTTGTCAACTATTTCATTCACTGATCCACAGCGTCCTAGTAAAATGATGCATTATAAAGTATCATGGCACTTTTTCTGAAGCAGTGATGACATGATGGAAAGAGTGTTAGAATCAGAAAATCAGCCTTTAGTGTGACATTATAATTGCCTTTCTAGCTAGCTGAATGGTTTTGAGCACCTGCTTGACCTCTTTGAAAGACTCAGTTATATTGGTAAAATGGGATCAATAATAGCAATTCATAGTCTACACATTAAATAAGGTTGCTATGAAATTATCAAAGGAGGTACTTTATATGAAAATCCGTAAACAGAAAAGAACTACACAAGCTTACAGTTGGGAGCGTCCAAGATAAAATTCTTGGCCTGATTTAAAATTCAATGATGTCAGAGTGAGATCTGAATTGGAATTTTAGCCAGGCATTTCTTAGCTGTGTGTGCCTGGTCACATCATTTAACTTTCCTGGGCTTTGGGGCCTTCATGGGTAAATGACTATAAAATTGCCTACCGTAGGGTTATTTATAGGATTAAATAAGGTGACTCCCTTCCTTGCTCCTGGAAGTATGGTCTGAGGACAAGCAGGATCAACTGGGTGCTTATTTGGCAATTAATAATTTCAGGCCAGACCTCACACCCATTAAATCAGAATCTGCATTTTAACAAAATTCCAAGGTAATTCATATGCACATGAAGTTTGAGAAACTCTGTTTTAAATCACCTTGGCAGATAGCAGACACCCAGTGTACTTTTCAGACTTGAGAATTTCTTTGATAAAGTTGATGTGCTAATGAAATTCTTTGTACATTGACGTATTTACCTCTGGTCAAAATTCAGAAGAAACACTTTCTGATGCAAACTATTTATATATTATTTATATATTACAAGTTTTGAATAAAAAGTATAACTTTTGGCCTCAAACTCCTGACAAGATGGTAAAATTTAAAATCATGGGATCTGAGGCTGAGTCCTAAATCTCTCCCTCACCAATTAGGTGAATGGCTCAAGAGCTCTAAGTTCGGTTCTCTTATACCTAAAATTGGAGAAATGGTAATTATTACTTCTACAGAAAGTTAATAATAAATAAGCTATTGTATGTAGTAGTGATTTGTACTGTACAAATATTGTTATTTTTGTTGCTTCTATCATGAAATGCTTAACATTTTCTAAACCTGTGTGTCATAACAGGTGTGTTTAGCTAAAATCATTCTTGAAACATTGCTTCTTAGACAGCCTGGTGATGTGTTTTTATGAATATAATGCTCCATGTAAGATATTTTTCTCAGACTGAAATAACAAAGAAAGCTTGGCTTCTCCACAGCAAATTGTATACATTTATCTTGTGAAAGAAGTAAATGTTGAAATAGATCATGTTTACATTCATTTTTATTGCTTAGAGTCTCAGAACCAACTACAAGGTTCAATTTTAGGGGCCGTTCATGTTCACTATGTTATCAGTCAATATTTTTACTAGAGATGCCACTTCATAAGACTCCACTGCACATGTTGTGTACCAATTATTTCTCTCATCTTATGGTTCTACTTCTATTTGTCTTTGCCTTTATTTTAAACCTATTTATACCTTCTACATTATTGTATTTCTCCTTGCAAGCTGTTTTATGTCCTCTTGGAAATAGGAGAGGAATAAATAAATATAAATCAAGAAATACCTTGGAATACTGTTCATAAGCAAGATATTTTGGAGATAAATGGTACCTCTATAGATTTTAAAACGAATTTTAGGATTGAATCACTTTAAGAATGTTGAGTTAATTAATAGTCACATATCACAATTGTTCTCAGTCTTGCTAAACTTCAAGATGTAATTGTTAAAAACTCAAG
The DNA here is from genome assembly GCF_015220235.1 of Choloepus didactylus. Taxonomy (NCBI): domain Eukaryota; kingdom Metazoa; phylum Chordata; class Mammalia; order Pilosa; family Megalonychidae; genus Choloepus; species Choloepus didactylus. The sequence continues at coordinate 27,242,289 of NC_051318.1, read as the reverse complement.
TTTTTAACATTGTATTTTCAGAGATGCTTGACATTTTTGGCTTTATTCTCAACAATTTTCTAGTATCACAAAAATAAAGAACAACAACATGAAAATCTAATGACTAGAGCAAACCACTTTGTTCTCTTGAGAGTGCTTTGAACCAAGGACTCATTCCCATGGGAAAATGTTTTCTGATACAAAGAAATTTCTAAAATGCCCAGAGGTGATGGCATTTAGGCAATTGATTTGAAACAAAGCAAAGAGATTGATTACAGAGATTACAGCAGTGAAACAAATGGCATCTCAGTTGCAAACCAGCATTCACTTTTCAATTTAAGCACAGTTAAGTTAGTTCTGACCTTGGTTGATACTCCGACTGGCCTCTGGTGTATCAGACCGCAGGCTTGAGATTCTTTTTCCAAGTTACGAGAATGTGAACTGCTTCCACGAGGAGCTCTATCTGTCCTATTATGTTGATTAAGAAGAAACAGGTAAATTATAGAATCAGAAAAAACTGATTTTGGTGGCACCTTTTTCTTTCCATGGCATGACTTTCTAACATGTGGAAAAGAAACTTTCACCATTTACACCGGCTAAAAATGCACTCTATGTTATTTGTCATCTCCAAGTCTCTCAAACATTTTTGTTTCAAATACGTTCAGAAAAAAAGAATTTGTTGCTAAGAAATTTCAGCTAATATGAAGGTAAGAATTTTTTTTAGTTGGAAAAGGATTATTTTATTACTTAAGATCACATCATACTTTAATCAAACTTAGCACTGAAGCACTGAACCTACTTTAAAAAAAAATCTTCATGTACCCATGAAAAGGGGAAAGCAGAATTAAATAAGTAAGCCAGCTGACTGAGACAGTCCTGCTGCTTCCCTTTTTGTCCTTCCACTGCTTTCCTAAAATGATTCTTGCATCTCACTCTTCCATGTCCCACCACTCAACCCCTGTTCTCACCAGTGCCAGATGTTTAGTGTCAGAACCAGTTCTTAGTATTTCCAGTCCTGTACTTGATGCTTTTGTTTCTTATTTGTACTATGTCATTTCCATGCATGTGGTTCCTAACTGCTCAATTTCAACAGTTCCTAGGATAATTGACAATACTAAAGAGGGTAAGAAAACTAGTTGCAGTGTCTGCTATGTGTTGAGGGGCCTGGAGGAAGAACGAATAGACTCCTACAGATGAGCTTCAAACACCAACTCTAAGATCACGGAAGAGGAAGGTTAGGGTTTATTGAAGAATAAATATCTAAAACCTGTACCTTTTAAAGTCTGGAAGAGGAAATTTTAAATATAAGACAGAGACTATTATTAAAAATATATACTACTGAATTCAGTTATACATGCAATAAATTGTAAAAAAAGTATAAGAGAAAAATTAGAACCTGCTTTGACTATTAGGAAGTAACATTAATTACAACAATTTAAGGGAATGGCTTACCTTTCTTGTATAATTAGTGTTCTAGTTTGCTAATGCTGCCAGAATGCAAAACATCAGAGATGGATTGGCTTTTGTAAGAGGGGGTTTATTTGGTTACACAGTTACAGTCTTAAGGCCATAAAGTGTCCAAGGTAACACATCAGCAATTAGGTGCCTTCACTGGATGATGGCCAATGGTGCCCAGAAAACCTCTGTTAGCTGGGAAGGCACGTGGCTGGCGTCTGCTCCAAAGTTCTGGTTTCAAAATGGCTTCTCCCAGGACGTTCCTCTCTAGGCTTCAGTTCCTCAAAAATGTCACTCTTAATTGCACTTGGGATATTTGTCCTCTCTCAGCTTCTCTGGAGCAAGAGTCTGCTTTCAACAGCTGTTTTCAAACTGTCTCTCATCTGCAGCTCCCGTGCTTTCTTCAAAGTGTCCCTTTTGGCAGTAGCAAGCTCGCTCCTTCTGTCTGATCTTATATAGTGCATCAGTAATTTAATTCAGACCCACCCAAAGGGTGGGCCAACACCTCCATGGAAATTATCCAATCAGAGTCATCACCCACAGTTGGGTGAGGCACATCTCCATGGAAACACTCAAAGAATTAAAATCTAATTAACACTAATACATCTGCCCGCAAAAGATTACATCAAAGATAATGGCGTTTGGGGGGACATAATACATTCAAACTTGCACAATTAGCATGAAGCATAATAATAATTATGTAAATCATAAATCTGTTAGATTCAGCTGGTAGAAAGTGTTTATTGTAATAGTAAACACAATATACTTACATCATTTCTCAAGAATTGTTGATATTGTAATAGGGTTGTCTGCCTATTTAACCTGGTTTCCTAATAATAAATTGAAAAATATGTAGATAAAACTAATGAGAAATGGAGAAGAGCTTGCTACATAGTGTGGAGTAGCAATATATAAAAAAAGTAAAATACTAGTATCAGAACAGAAAGGACCATGTAGTTATAGCTCAAGCAGACTGCATAAAGTTAGAGACAGAATCAGTTTCAACATGACAGCATTGATCTAGGAAGGAAGTTTTACTGCAAATGAAGGCAAAGATCAGAGTCTTAAGTTTGGGAACTGCATTTCATTTTAGGTCAAGGTGTAAAAAGTCTATATGAAAAGATGGGGTAACTTGGGGAGCAATTAAGCTGCAGTCAGTGTCCCTATAGCCATTAAGCCTGGATGGGACTAAAACTAAGGTAATAAAACCCAGGAGACTAGAATGGAGGACAAAACAAGGATCTGGGGAGCAAACAGAGCCAGAATGACTATCTTATGAGACATCATAACTTCAGAGCTCATGTAATAAAACGCCATTAGTGTGCTACAATTCCAAAAGTCTAATACTCACGAAGCAATCTGACATTTGTTTGATAGAAAAGTTGCCCGTTTTCAGATCCTTGATAATAGTGAAATTGTTTTTTTTTTTTTTTTTTTTTTTTATTAGAGAAGTTATGGGTTTACAAAAAAATCATGCAGAAAACATCAGGGGTCCCCTCCCCCTGCTCCATTATTATATCACCCTTGCATTAGTGTGATACATTTATTACAATGGATGAAGAATATTATTATATTTATATTATTAGCTGTAGTCCATGGTTTACATTAGGGTTCCCTATATGGGTTGTATAGGCCAATGTTTTTGTTTTTTAATTTTTATTCTGATAACCTATATACAGCTTAAAATTTCCCCATAACCATATTTAAATACATGATTCAGTGCTGTTAATTATCTTTACAATGTTGTGCTGTAAACTACACTCTATACTTTGTAGCACTGCTAAACATTCTTTCAATAAAAGAATTTAGTTGAGGTGTTTTTTTCACCTATATCTAAGGGGTTTTCAGGACCCTTGATCATCACTGTACTGACTATTGGAAACTGAAAGGAGTGAGAAGACAACAATCATGAGTCATTATAAATTATAGATGAAAAAATACTTAAAGCAAAAGAAAAACAATTATGCTCTTGAAGGTAAGACTATTTTAAAAATCAAAGTAAGTTTTCAAGACAATTCTTAAGTTTATAAAATTGTAAACATTTTGTGAACAACTCATAGACTTATAAATAGATTTCACACCACATATGTGCTCTCAATATCCACTACTGAGTGTCTGAAGTTTTCTAAACCACATTGTACTTGTCAATAAACTCTGCATTACAAATGACATTACTGTTTCCATGGTAACTAATGTACATTAATGGGTAAATTAAAGAGAAAAGTAGCTTGAAATGAGAGTGACAATGAAGTGGCAAAAAATGTGTACCTGGCTATAAAGCCTGCTGTAAAGTAGAACCCATTACAATTTTTTTTTTTGGTAGAAAACTAAACTAAATTCTTAAAAATTATGGGAAAATGGGAGCTTTATAAATCATGCAGTTCAGATGCCTTAGGGTTTCAGAAAATTTGAAAGTGCTTTCATCTCTTACTCATTTATGGCAATTTTCATCTTTGAAATTACTTGTAAAAGAAAACCTAAAATTACTATAAAAATGTTGGAAGATTATCTACCATTAGGAAAAAATATTAATTTTGAGATGAGTTTTGAACTAAAATTTGGAATGCCTGAATAACTTATATTTACAAAATAATTATTAAAATCGTCCTCTATTTTGTTCTGGGCATTTTGTTATCAATAGATTTGAGAGAATTTGTTTTGAACCTGATTCATTCAACACTTATGGGATGTGCATGTATATGAATGGGTGGGTGGGTGTGTGTGTGTGTTTAGTCATTTTGCATTTTAGAAGTTTTCATATTTGAATTGTCTGTATTTCCTTAAACATCTTTGGAAAAAACACAGGTAGTTAGTGACTGTTGAGGGAAATTCTTGCAAGTGATTGATGCGCATATGAAAGAACACATAAGCAAAGATTGCTACATCTGGCCAAGAAGGAGTTACAGAAATTGAGTTTACTTTGCTGCCTAAAACAACTAAAAAGCCAGACAAAATATATAAAATAACAGTTTTCAAGACTTTGAAACTGAACATTATCAGTAAAGGACTTTGAGTGAAAGAAAATGAACAAGATGAGCCCTGTGACTATGGTTCTGGAGTTGTGGATTATAACATTCCAATAGCTAGAGGGATTGTGTCTTCTCTAAGAGAATTCCATGCAGCCATTATTTATTGCAAGAAAGAGTCTGGAAATCCTAAAATGTATGATTTTGGTGAATTTCTGAATGACCTATGGCAACTCAACATTAAAAACTATGTCATAATGAAAACCAGAAACTGAAAGGACAGTGTCACTTCCAGAAAGATTTTACATAGCCTCGATATAGGAAATAAGATGTACATTTTTGGTGGATGGGTTCTAAACAGAGTGGAAAATACATAGACTTTGCCTCATGATTGTGAATGGCAATGTACCTGTTCATTTTCTTAACTAAGCTTTGATATAGTAGGAAGGACCATCCTAGAATCAGATTCTTGGGAAGATCAACAACCAACCAAGACTAAAAGCAAGAGCTGAACGTGTGCTGTTGCAATTGGCACTCAGCTGTATTTTTGGAGTGGAATAGATGGCTATAAAAAAGCATTGAATAAACAGGTTTTCAGCAAAGATCTTTGCTGTCTTGATACTGAGAAACCACTAGTACCATCACAAATTCAACAGGTTAACACTAACAGCAACTCTTCCTGGTTAAGTCAAATGAAGTGCCTACAGTTGAGGGCTGTTTTTTGTGGATGAATGTGGGCTTGCCATAATATATTGCATCATCACGTTCTCCAGCAGCACCAAATATATAAGAATTCAAGATGGAACTTCCCAGACAGTGCCAACAGTCTGCAAGTTCCTCTGTCTTGCTCAGTATTAAAAGTCCATGATACTATAAACAGTAAAAAAAAAAAAAAAAAAAGAAAAGAAAAAAAGAAACAACAACAACAACAAAAACAACTGAACATGTAGCTGTGAAAGGAATTCACTGGAAAACAAATCACATTCCCAAGCACTGACTGAGGCTAATGTCATTTCACTTTCATCTTTGGCAGCTGATACTTCTAGTTATAATAGTTTTGATGTAGATATGCTAAGGAAAAATGAAAGCCCTCCCATTTTAACAAATGTAGATAAATTAAGTAGTTACTTAGACTTAAGAAAATTCTGTGTACAGCTCTGTTTCCAGCACACAAATTTTGGAAACCCAGATGATCATTATTCCAGTAACTGGCTGTTATACCCATCCTTCAACATAGTCAAAGTTCTCCACATGGTAAATGTCCTATCTTTAAGTAGTCCTTCTAAATTTATTCTTAAAAACTGTGGTCTCTAACAAAAGTCTTTTGTTGGATAATACTTGAGATACTAATTTCATTAGCCACTTGATTAGATTCTTTTTTCCCTTTTTAAATTTATTTTGTTTCTTAGAGGAATTGTAGGTTTACAGAAAAATCATGCAGAAAATAGTTACTATAGATTCCACCCCCCCGCCACCGCCAATGCAGTTTTCCCTATTAGTAATACTTTGCATTAGTATAGTACCTTTGTTACAATCGATGCTACAGTATATACTATTAACTACAATATACAGTTTATGTTTGCATTGTACAGGCCTATGTGTTTTTTAAACATTTATTCTAGTAACATATGTAAAACTTAAAATTTCTCCTTTTAACCACATTCAAATATATAATTCACTGGTGTTAATTACAGTCTAAATGTTGTTCTATCATAACCGCCATTCATTACCAAAGCTTTTCCATCAGTGCAAACAGAAATTCTATACCAAGTAATCATTAGTTCCCCATTCCCTACTCCAACCCCAGCCTCTGGTAATCTGTATTCTAGTTTCTGACTCTATGAATTCACTTATTCTAATTGTTTCATATCATTGAGATCATACAATATTTGTCCTTTTGTGCCTGGCTTATTTCACTCAACATGTTGTCTATTAAGCCCTTATCAGGTATGTGGTTTCCAAATATTTTCTCCCTTTCTGTAGGTTGTTTCTTCCTTTCATGAGGAAGTTACTTGATGCACAAAAGTTTTACATTTTGGTGAAATACCACGTATGTATATATTTTTTTCTTTTGTTGTTTGTGCTTTGGACGTAAAGTCTAAGAAACCATTGCCTAACACAAGATCCTGAAGATGCTTCCCTATGAATCTTACTTACTTCTAGTTTTATACTTTGGGTTTTTATATTTAGGTCTTGGTCCATTTCGAGTTAATTTTTGTTACATATATGGTATACATTAAGGGTCCACCTTCATTCTTTTGCATATGAATATATGCAAAATATTGAAGAGAATATTCTTTCCCCATTAATTTGAGTTGGCACCATTGTCAAACGGTGAACTGCATTCCAGTATCCTTGATTCTTGAAGATGATTGTATAACTACAGCTTACATGGTGTGACCGTGTGATTGTGAAGACCTTGTGGCGCACACTCCCTTAATCCAGTGTATGGACAGATGATTAGAAAAATGGGGACAAAAAGTAAATGAGTACTAGGGAGGAATGGGGGGATGGGATGTTTTGGGTGTTCTGTTTTACTTTAATTTTTACTCTTATTTTTATTTTGTGGGGGGGTGATGAAAATGTTCAAAAATTGATTGTGGTGATGAATGCACAACTATATAATGATACTGTGAACAACTGATTGTACAGTTTGGATGAATGTATGATATGTGAATATATCTCAATAAAATTGAATTTAAAAGCAAAAACAAAAGCTCTTTTCCTATTTGTAGCTATCATTCAGTTGTGGGAAACTAAATCAGTCAAAAATGAGAAGCAAGAATGCAAACTTGATTGCATTTGCAAAAATTAAATTTCATCATCAAAGGGTTGAAACCAGTTTGCTAAAATAAATAAATAAATAAATAAACTGACCATAGATGTGGTGGTTTATTTCTGAACACTTAATTTGATTTCATTGGTCTATATGTCTGTCCTTGTGCCAATACCATACTATTTTGATTACTGTAGCTTTGTAACAAGTTTTAAAGTTGGAAATGTGAGCCCTCCAACTTTACTCTTCTTTTTTCAAGATGATCTTGGCTATTTCTGGCCCCTTACCTTTCCATATAAATTTTATGATTGGCTTTTCCATTCCTACAAAGAATGCTGTTGGAATTTTGATTGGGATTGCATTGAATCTGGAAATCGCTTTGGGTAGACTTGACATCTTAACAATATTTAGTCTTCTAATCCATGAACATTGGATATCCTTCTATCTATTTGGGTCTTCTTTGATTTCTTTTAGCAATGTTTTATAGTTTTCTCTGTACAAGTCCTTTACATCCTTGGTTAATTTTATTCCTAGATATCTGATTATTTTCATTACTATTGTAAATGGAATTTTTTTCTTGATTTCCTCTTCAAATTGAGCATTACTGATGTATAGAAACAGTATTGTTTTCTTCATGTTGATCTGATATCCCACCACCTTACTAAATTTGTTTATTAGCTCTACTAGCTTTCTTGTGGGTTTTTCAGGATCTTCTCTTTATGGGATCATGTCATCTGCATACAGGGAAAATTTTACTTCTTCTTTTCCAATCTGAATCCCTTTTCTTTCTTTTTCTTGCCTAAGTACTCTGGCTATTCAGCAGTACAACATTAAATAACAATGATGACTCTGTGCATCCTTGTCTTGTTACAGACCTTACAGTGAAAGTTTTCAGTCTTTTATCATTGAATAGGATGTTAGTGGTGGGGTTTTCATATATTCCCTTCATCATGTTGAGGAAATGTCCTTTTATTCCTAGTTTTAAAAGTGTTTAAAAGTCTGGATTTTGTTTTATCAAGGATTTTGTCAAATGCCTTTTCTGCATCAAGATGATTACATGTTTGTTTGTTTTTTCCTATCTTCTAGTAATGTGCTGTATTATATTAATTGATCTTCTTATATTGAACCACCCTTGCATACCTGGGATAAATCCCACTTGGTCATGGTGTATAATTCTTTTACTCTGCTATCGGATTCTGTTTGCTAGTATTTTGTTAAGGATTTGATTTGATTCCCTTTTAATTGTTTATTTACTGTTAGCACATGACTTAAGAAACTTTTATAAAGAAGCAAGTTCAGAAATTCTCTTTTTGAATTTTTATGATTTTTGAAGAGTCATGATAAGATACAAAATGAATAACAAATTTTCTTGATTCTTTCCAGGCCAGTATATTTGAATATACTTTTGGGCAATTTGCTTGACATATATGACCCTCATTCTCTTTTTTAATAAAGAGTGTTTACTTTTAAGATCCCTCTCAGAACTATATATTTTTATTTTCAGGAGAAATGAAAATATTTAAAAAAGGAAATTGAAGTTCTGAGGTTCCAATAGATGTACAGTGTAAGGAAAAAAATGCAATTAAATTGGAAAGGAACAAGTGAAACTAGTTTTATTTCTACATAGTATGATCATCTATGTAAGAAATCCAATAGAATCCTCAAAAAATGTACTGAAATAATAAGTGACTGTAGCAAGGGTGCAGGATATAAAAATACATAAACTATATATTAGCAGTAAACATCAAAAAATGGAAATTTTTAAAAGAATATCATATAGAAGAGCATAATAAATGAAAATACATAGGGACAAATCTCACAAAAGATATGTAAGACTTGTGCACTAAAAACTAAAAATAATTGCTGACATAAATTAATCTAAATAAATGGAGAGATAATATCATTTTTGGTGATCAGAAGATTCAATATTGTTAATTTGTCAGTTATCCACAAATTGATCTATAGATTCAATTCAATTCCAATCAGAATTTCAAAGAAATTTTCAAAGAAATCAACAATCTGATACCAAAGTTAGTATGAAAATGCAATAGACCTAGGATAGTCAAAAACAATTTTGGTAAAAAGAACAAATTGGAAGTACCCATCTAAATTTGACCTTTTATTAATTTATAGTAAATCAAGACAGTATATTATTGGTGTAAATATAAACAAGTAGGTCAGTGGAACGTAATAGAGAGTCCAGAAATAGATCCACATATGTATGGTTAACTGATTTTTTTAGATGGTGCAAATAAATTCAGTGGAGAAAGGACTGTCTTTTCAAATTGCAACTAGAGTAACTGGATATCGGTATTTAAAAAAAGAAAGCACACACACACACACACACACACACACACACACAAATTCAATCTATACCTTGTACCTCATAACAAATTTAAATCTAAATGGAACTTAGACCTAAATGTAAAAGCTAAAACTATAAAACTTCTAAGAAAAACACAGGAAAAAAGTCTTTGGAATGTTGAGTCAGACAAAGATTTCTGAGACATGGCACCAAATACAAAATAAATAAAATAAAATAATATATATAAATTGGATTTCATCAAAATTAAGAACTTCTATTCTTTTGAAATCCACTGTTAAAATATTGAAGAGATAAGCCACAGACTGGGAGAAAATATTTGTAAATTACATTTCTGATAAAGGACTTGTTTATAGAACATATGAAGAACTCTCAAGTCAGTAATAATTCTTTGAAATTTCCTCTATACCTACTCATTAAATCGTACTTTGAAAGTTATCACCTTTCTGTATATATCTTATATTTCACAATAAGGAAAGAACTGAAGCTGTGGAATTATAGCTCATAACATTATTTGAAATTACCTACATACCTACTTGTTAAATTGTGTTTTGAAAGTTATCACCTTTCTGTATATATATTATATTTCACAATAAGGAAATAACTGAAATTGTGGAACTGTAACCCATAACATTCTTTGAAATTTGCTCTCTAACTACTTGGTAAATCGTACTTTGAAAGTTAGCACTGTTAGGTAGGTATGTTAAATTTGCGATTAAAAAATGTATATTAAAAAGTCAGTAATAAGAAATCAAACCACCCAATACAAAATTGGCCAAATACTTGAATAGACACTGCATGAAAGAAAATCAACGGATGACAAGCATATGAAAACCCAGTCAGCATCATTAGTCACGAGGGTAATGCCAATTAAAACCACAATGAGCTATCACCATACATCTATTAGAATATATAAAACTAAGAAGACTTAACATACCAAATGTTGTCAAGGATCTGGAAAATCTAGAATCCTCATACCCTGCTGATGGAATGCAAAATGCTAAAACCACTTTGGAAAACTGTTTGTCAGGTACTTAAACTGTTAAACATCCTCCTTTCATCTGATCTAGCCATTATATTGCTAGGAATTTACCAGAGATGTGAAAGCATCTGCCCATGGGTAAATGTCTGCATGAATGTTCAGAGCAGATTTATTTATTTGTAATAGCTGAAAATAAAGAAACAATTCAAATATTCCTCAACAGATAAATGATTAAACACATTTCAAACTATCATATAGTGGGCTGTATCCCTTTTCTCTCATGTTATTGTTTTTCTATAATGATGTTTGTACAATTATTTGGCTATTTTAAACAAAAAGTAAAATATATATCTGAGCAATAAGAAGTGTGCTCTTAAAATGAATACAGCCAAGATAAAGTGAGAAACTATATGATGCACCAAAATGGCATGTTCTTTACTTAAGCCAATCATCAGAGTGTTCAACTGTAGAGGGAAAGAGTGAAGTAAAAATAGGTCAAAATCCTTGTTATCATATTATAGACATTTATCTATAAGGAGAGGTGTATTTGAGATTTTATAATTTTATGTAATTCTCTGGAAACAGAAACACTTTTTAATATTGAATCCTACTGTTCATATTCTTTTACGTTCAACTTTCATTACATGATTTCAGTAATGGCTACAATAACACTAAAATACCAATGCACTTAGTGTACTGAATTTAACTAACATTTATTTAGTCTTGTTTATTGCCTTACTTTTGCTCTAAATTACATGAAGAATTAAAAACCTAGACCATGTCTTCAAGGAACTTAGAATCGAATTGTAGAAACTACGATTTCATACAAATTGTGAAGCAGGAGTTACAATTGTGCACTGATTTAAAATATTTTGTTTTCTGATAACAAATATGAAATTCTCCTTTTTCTGGCAAAGACCAATAATTTTAAGGCCATGAGTTTAATCTAGAAGCAGTGTTTTATGGGAGAATGGAGTCTGATTCCCAAATAACTATTAGGAATTAGCAAATTACATTATTTCTCTATCTAAATTGCCAGTTTATTTAAGAAAGGTATGTTTAAGGAGGTGCATTAGATTATAAGTATAATGAAATACACTTCCCAAACCTTAGTATAAGATGAATCTAATTATTTTTGTTCTTAAAAGTGACAAAAACTTTTATTTGGAGTGTAATAGTACCTACATTCTTTGGATTTTCTTTTTAAGGTAATCTTTTACTATGTACCTCTTGGGGTTGCCAAAGCTGGATAATGCATGCTTCTGTGCTGGCAAAAGAATCACTATTCCAGATCAGATGTCTCCATGTAAAAGGAGTGGTTGCTAGTGGCAAACCAGCTTCAATATCTTACTTTAATGATAAAAATTACCTTTGGGAACTGAACCAATATTGACATTCTTAATAATAGATTGCTTATATGCTTGGGTAGCACAATCATTTTTTAAAACCTTATCAAAGTCAGATGTGTATCTGAGGCCACTGTGGTTACTACATAATGGAGACTGTGATGGGAATAGCTAGAATACAAATATGGAATGCATTTATGATTTATGTTTTTTTTACTTACGTTTTCCTCTTATTTTTTTCTTATAACTATATGCTACTAACAAAACCTTAGATATATGATAGAGATAGACAATCAAATATATAGCCTACAATTGAGAAATGTAAGTCCTTTAGTGATACAAAGCATGAACTCTCATGCTGAATGCAAATTAGTATTTTAATAGGCACCTTTAGTTTGATATCAGTAGTTTTTAGTGCTGATTACTAGGGCCAACCTTGGTAAACTAAATTTCTTCCATTTTCTCCTACTATAAAAATCTTACAATATAAAGAGAAATGTAACAGTTTCAAACACTATGCAACACAATAAACATAGAAATGTGTAATTGTCTCACACCACATTTCAATTTTTCTGGTGCCAAATGCATAAAATGCAGGAAAACAATCAGGTGCTGCAATATTTGTTTTAGTTTTAATTCATAGTCATTCTTCCATTCAACATTATTCTTAATACTACTGTATAATTGCTTTGGCAAATTCAATGATTTTGTGCACTATTTTTATAGAAATGAACTCTGACTCTTGGGATTCCGGTCTTGCCATATTATATATGGAAAACATCTCCATACATTTTCATAGTAATTATAGGTAATTAGTTTAATTGATCTATCTTTAATTCACAGAACACATATCTTTCAAATAACTGAAGAATATGAAATCCAAATGACCATTCAAAAACAGTATCTCAGAGTCATTATTTAACCCATTCCTGAACATGCACTGGTCTAATTTCACCTAAATACAAAATTTATATTCCACGTGAAGAATTATAGTCTCTATTTTTCATATGCACATCTCATATGATTTATACAGATATATACAATAATTAAAATGGCTATAAGGCATTTGAATAAGCAGCTATTGAGTGTCTACTGTGTACAGGACTTCTATTACATTAACACAAGAAGTAATATAGCATATAGTCCTACTGGCAAAATGTGGACAGCCAAACTTGTTTACAGAGTAGGTGAAGCACAAAATTAGGAAAAAAAAAAAAAAGTCTCCTTTTTTGCCGTGGTTAATGCATTATATTTCTCCGCTAACTGTGGCAGAGAGCACAGTTCCATGAAGAAAGGCGTGTCCTAGCAAGTGTTCGACTGGTCCCAAGCTGAAGTTCATAATTTGGAGCACATATGCATAGAATCTCAGACGCTCTCGAATACCATAGAAAGAAAGGACCGTTAATGGTCTCTGTATCTTTAAAAAGGTTCCCTTTATCATCTCCCCTGGTGACAACTGACACAGTCCCCGCGATGGTCTTTGTTCTGGACGGTCTGCCCAAGGGGGATCCGCTGCCCCAGGTGACAGCTTCCCGGCCACCACGCAGACACCCCCAAAGCCGGCTCACCCCCTTTCCCTCCGCCTCCCTTCTTTCTTGCCAAGTCGGATAGCAAAAGTTTGACGAGTGAGCCCCATTCTTAGAATCACAGCAGCAGGAGGCGGATGAAACTTAAGAGAGACCTGTAAGAACAAGAACGTGAGAGTCGCGGTATTAGAATATGTGTGAGAGCGTGAGAAAGAGGGGGACCCGGGAGACCTGGAGAAGCAACCAAGCCAGAATAATAAGAAAGAAGGTTTTAGCATCCTGGGAGAGAAAGGAAAGCGGAGAGCCAGGGGAGGAAGCGAAGGCGAGTGACTACAGCGGGCGCTCGAGCAAACCCCGGCGACCCGCGGCTACAGCCGGGCGGGGGCTGCGGGTACCCCGCGGGGGGCGTGCGCGGGGAGGGGGCGAGGCGGGGCCCGACGCCCGCCCACCCTCGCCGCGGGAGGACGTGTAGCCGCCGACGCCGCGGCTGCAGGTCGAGGGAGACCGAGAGAGGCGAGCCAGCGGCAGCTGACGGAGGTGGCGGAGCGGCTGTGATTAGTCTTCAGCCGGCCCCGGCTGCGCGCATCCCGGCCCCCGCCCGGTGCGCCCTGCAGCCCGGGAGCGCGGCGGACTCAGCCCGCAGCAGCCGCGCGCGGTGGGAATCTCCTCCCAGCCCGTGCGATCCGGCGAGTCGCGGGCACCGGGACTGACTCGGACTCTTCTCCGGAAGGTAGGGGCGGCGTCCGCCGCGACGGGAGCGCCTCCCGAGGCTCCACAGCGCGGGGAACTTCGCGGGGCAGCCTTGCCTCCCGGTCTGGAGGTTGGAAGGGCGCGGATGCTCCTTTGCCCTGCAGAGCTGGCGACTTACCAGTGGGAGTGCTGGAACCTGTATCTCTGGGTTCCTAACCCGATTCCCAGCATGGAGAATGCTGGACACCCCTATGTGACGTTGAGAGGAGGGTTTGGTGATCCCTTTCGTGGAAACGGAGGGCGGGGATCCCTCTACCTTTAGGATCTGTGATGGGGAGCTTTAGGGCAGAAACCCCGTCAACTCTGGACCTAGCCCGGGAGGTGGCGAAACTGTCAGTTTTTAGGGAGGTAAAAGCCTCTGGTTGCTGAGGTTACTTACTAACTAGATGGGAGAAGCAGAGCGGTCACCTATACAGTCACTCGTGGGCGGCGGGGGTGGGGTTAGTGTTCGTCCTCTTTCTGTTTTTCTTTGGGGATGAAAAAGAGCGACTACTTCAGAGAACAAAGATGTAGGGGTGAAAGAGAGCTTCCCGGCTGTTGCCTCTTCTGCTGATCCTACTGACCTCCTCACTGGAAAATGTCAGCTTCATTGTCTTAGAGGCACTGAGAGTAAGTGGATGGGCAAACTCGGCGTGGTACCCGAGGCACAAAAGACTCAGCTCCTCATTCGTGTCTCCCCGCTCCCCCAATCCCAGCCTCCACCCCATCTTCCCTGGCTTTGTAAAATCAAGTAGGTCGGTAGAAGTGCTCTGTTTAATCGGTACCTTGTACGCCCCCGAAAGGTAATGGAGATGATTTTCATCAAGTTCCCTTAGTATATCTGTCGTTTATAGAAAAGCTATAGGTAATCTCTTGTGGCTCAGATCTCTGTTTGGACAAGTAAGAGAAAACATTTAAAATGTGTGTTAATCGTTTACCGCCTGAAAGAATTTATTTAGCCACGCAAGGAGGAGGGATTATCTTTTACTAAGCAAAGCAAAACTTAGCTGCTCTGAAATTGGGCAGAGTAGTGAATAAACAGAAAGGGAGGAGTGAATGGTGTTCTTTATCCTCCCAAGTGCAGAAGCTCTTATTCTTTTGAGTCATGGCTTTCTTTAAGGATCTCAAGGAATCTTTGGAGTCTCTGTTCAGATGTTGGTTTAAACATTCATTCACATATTTACCATGCGTTCTTTGGTTATGTATGAAGCCCTTGGAGTCTATCCATGCATCCCCTACTGTTTTTCACTTAGAATCAAGAGGAAGAACAAGGGACCCCAAAGTCATCAAATGAGCTCCTGAAATCAAAGCCACATGGCTGAGGATGGGGTGACCACAGACCCATCTGGACCATGGAATCATTGCATTACTGCCAGAATAAATTAAATGTTGCCCTTGAATTTGTTATCCTTAGATTAAGAGTGCCCTAAAACGTGTCGGTTTGTCTGTTGGAAGTTGTTTTAGTTTATTAAAATTATACAAGCATTATGTGATGAATGCTTATTGACAGGTATGGTCCCATATCATGTGTGATCAACCTATGGGAGCAAATGAGGTTTGTATTTGATAGACTTTTTGGAAACCTGGTTATATGCCATTGCTTTAGGGACAGTATTAATATGCCCCAGGCACCATATTACTTGCTATAAAAATCATCCAGAATGTAATATTTATTTACAAAAAAAAAAAAATAAGTTTAAGCAGTAGAATTTATCTGAAGGGCATAGTGCTATGGTTGAGTTTATCTGTGTCCTATGAGAGTTGGGAGATTAAATTTTAATTTGTTCATTGCGTACTAAAATAAAGTATTTTGCATGTGCAATTGAGACTTCAATTTTTTTCCCCCTCTGGTCTGAGAATGCTTGAAGATTGAAGCTCCAATAGCTACTGTGCCAGGCCATGAATATGATCTGTGAGTAAGTCAGCACTCCTTCACATAAAGGACAATGTCTGCTAAAGATTAGCCCATTGCAGAATATGAATTTTCTTGAAGTAGGTTTAATAAAACTAGAAACAATTCCTCCTTATATCAGTAACTAAAATCTGTTAGCTAAAACCCTAATCATAAATATCATACATATGTGATTAATATTATATAAATATTATAGTTATGTGTATCTATATGTATGTATGTAATTTGCAGATAGTTAAATGTGTTAAAACTTTAAGGGAAATCAAATATTGCATTTGGATCTAGAATATTAAAAATGATACTTTACATTTGATCCTGTGTTAAACATAACACCTCAAAAATGTGCCTGGCATTTTGAGAATTTATTGCCAAGGCAAATCCAGACTGATAACAATACATGTTCATGGAATTTATAAAATGTCAGAGTAGAAAAGAACTTTAAACATCATCTGTTCAAGCTCCCAGTACTACAAATGAAGAAAATGAAGCCCGGGAGACTTAGGTAATTTTTTTCAAGATCACGTGCTAGCTATCGTCAAGGTTACTGGGTCTTGTTTGTTTACACCAAACTGTAGTGTTAGATGTTTGGGAAGATATGGTGATTTGATTACTTACTTATGAGAGGAGGTTAAATCAGTGAAACTCTTCATACACAGTAAATGTTTATGGTAGTCATGCTCATCTTTCCTCTTCCTCAATGCAATTGGTTCTCCTTTGGCCAACCTTTTCTTCTAGGCACTCCTTTGTTCTAAATTTTGCTTCACTTGGAGGCTGTACCTAGAATAACACATTTTTTGAAGATTTTCAGAAAGCAAAGAATAAGTATGTCAAGAGAACAAGGGAAGCTTTAAATGAAAGTTACAATTACTCATTTGGATTAAAAATGAATATAATTTACCCATGTGGAATTAAAAGCAATGTCCAGGCAGTGAAAGAAAATTATTTTTAAAAATAAAAACATGAGAATTTTAGTGAGTGCAATATTTATGATTTTTTATTGTGTTAGGTTTCATGCTATGAGAAATACAGTTAAGATACTAGGCCTTCAAATTGTTATAGAATAATTGAATGTAGAAAATCAAAATACAAAAAATCACAAAATCTTAGATTTGGAAAGAAGTTTGAACATCCTATTCTATAATCCAGCTAGTGTCCCATAAAAGGATACACATAGCAATCTACATATTTAGGGCACTGAAGAGTCATAGGAAGTGAAATTTCTTTACCCTCAGAAACTGAAAAGCTCACAGTAACGATATCTTACCATTTAGTAAGTTGGTTATCCATCTAGTATCTCCACTGATTCTCTCAGTGGCCATGAGAAAGCTACAGGGCAGGAACAGTCAGTCATTCATTCCACATTCTCCATTTCCAATCACTGAATATTCTTTCCCTATAGATGTCCCCAAGCAAAATTAGGTGTCTTCCCAGGCTCCACTGCATGTGGGCGATTATTTCACTGTATGTTTGCCAGTCTTCAAGTCCATTTTCACTTTCATGTCACAATAGCTTGACTGGATATGGCATTTAGTAGGGTCTCTGCCAAAGTTTTAGAATGCAATAAGCTAACAGGCAAGTTTCAAACAGGAATGTATACTCAACTTGCCTTTTTAAGGGATGGACTTTTTCCAAGTCCCATATTCAAGGGAATGTGCTAAATAACAATCTTTAAACAATGTAAAGTGATAAAAATTTATCAGCATTTCTGCTATGGCATTACCCAAAACTGTACAGTCATTCAATGTCCACTGCAACTTGACTTTGAGAAGATTGTGCGTCTTTAAGGAGGGCAATGGCAGTTTTTCTTAAATGTGTTCCCTTGACTGCCATTTTCATAATCTGTGGAAATGCCTAAGGAAAAGTTGATTTTCCCAGCCCGTGCCAGCCCTACGGAATCAGAGACTAGGGCTGGGAAACAGGAATCTTCCTCCTTTAGTTGATTTTCATGAACATTGATTTTGAGAACCACTGTTTTATGGTTATTCAAGAATTAACATTTAGCCTCCTCCATATAGCTAAGATCACCTCTCCTTTCTTACAAAGGAATCTCCAAAGATTTTCTGGCTTGTTTATTCTCATGTTTAATTATAGTAACTAGGCAAACTTTGCAATTAACCAAGCTGTTGATTCTAAGGAGGTTTAGATTCACATTATCTAACTGTTGCCTTGTATGTGTACACAGACAAAATATCAGGATCTTCAAGGAGATTGTGAATTTTAAATGGGCAGGTCATATTAACTGCCTTCTTTAATATCCCATTCAGGATCATACTATTTTATTTTTGAAAAAATATTTTAATGACCTGGTCTTTACTGTTTCTGAAATTTATTTCTGTGGATATGAAAGAATCTAGAATTGAATTAGCCACATTGACTCTCTCCATTTCATTAAGGGTCATTCCTCAGCCCCTTGCAATTCAGCTTCTATTCAAATGAATCTGCTGAAACTCTTTTTCTTAAGGTAAATAAGTAAGTAAGCCTCTCCTCACAAAATCCCATGGGAACATTTGACAGCATTCAACACCTCACTTTTGAGCTGCTTCCAGTTATTCTCTGACTCCTCTTAGCTTTGCTCCCTTTGTCCACCTCGAGTTGGTCCTTCCCAAGGTTCTCCCTCAGCCCTCTGCTCTTTGTTACATATTGCACTTGTTTTCTCCCCCACTTTCATGCTTTCAACTACTGCATGCATGTAGCTGAGTTCCAAATCTGTCCCTCCAGCCTGACTTCTTTTTCCACTTTGGACCTGCATCTTCCTGGCGAGGATGTATTACCTGGATGCTCCATACCCTGTCCTTCATACGTATAAGTGGAATTCATGATCTCTACTCAAGCCTGCCTTTGTTTCTCCTTTTTCTTTGTTCAAGTAGTGAAAAAGTCTTCCACCATCTTCTAATTCATTCAGTTTTCCCTTTTCCTTCCTGACTCTCCATTTTCAGTCAGTCACCGAGTCTTTATAATTTATCTTACAAACATTGTTCAGGTTAGTGTTCTCTATTCGGACCTTTTATTACTGCCCTCAATCAAGCCTTCATCATCCCCTGCCAGGGCTAAGGGACCAGATCCTAATCCATCTTTCTGCTCTAGCTTTTTCCCTTCAGATCCATTTTGCAGTTGCCAGAGTGATTTATCTGAAATGCAAATTTGACCTAAGACTCCTTGCTTAAAAGACTTCAATGATTTCCTGTTACCCACAGCATAAAGTGCATGGTCTTCAGCATAATATATGTTGTCCATCTTGACCCTATCCCTGCCCACACTTCAGCCTCATCTCTCAATTCTCCTGACTCACATCCTCTAGCTTTGAAATCACCAAGTTACTCCACCCAAAACTTACTATTTCTTAGTATGTTGACTTTATTCATCCTTTCTGTGCCCTACAATGTGCTGCTGACTGTTCAGCTGGTATCAAATCCAAAACATTTTCCCTCAAACACCCTGCAGTACTGTAGGTGTCCCTCTTTTGAACTCTGATAATAAATTTGACTTGTTTTAGTAATCTATTTAAATGTCAGGCTTTCCTCTTTACTGTGATTACTGCTACTTTCTTCTTTACCTCTTTGGAAGTACCTACATTTAGTATGTGAGATACAAGGGGACATGAGAATTCCCAGAGGCAAAAGGAAAACTGTCATAAGGGCATAAAGATTGAGCTTTGGGGATTCTAGCTCCCACAGCTGCCCACCCTCTGACCCCTGGATGGAGCCCTTATTTCACTTTTTATTGATACTATCCTATTGATCCCTCTGAGTCTCTATCTCCTTCTCTCCCAAGAAAATCATTTGTCCACAGCCTGCTTTACCCTACATTATATACCAGATCCACCAGCATTTATGTCCTTTGGTTAATTCATTCATCTCTATGGCTCCCTTACCAGACAGAGCAGTGGTATGAACAATCAAACTACCAAGTATTGAAAACCTTATTCTTATTTATATAAGCTTTGAAAGCATCTTGCACTGCTAATAGAATAAATTTCTTAGAGAAGATGATGCGGTAATTGACTGAAATAATGATAGTCTACTGTGAGGACTTGCACTCAAAAGAAATAGGAGAGTTTTGGAGTTCCTCCAGGCCAGCCCAAGCTTCCCACTTCCCTGCATGTTACCCACAGCTAGCGGTGGATGACCTGCAAGCTGGCTGTGCACCGGGGCATGTTAACATTCCATTGTCAGCTCTTTACATTTTGCTGAAATTAATTATTATTAGAATCATCCTCTACTGTGGAGAAAAATGCAGTCCATAATTAGTTTTATGTGCTAGAAATTTTCAAATAAAATTTATTACAAGGAAAAATCATAAAGTAGAAAATAAGTTTTCATTTTACAGATAAGGAAATGAAAGTCCAGAAAGCCATAGTATTTTATACTGCTAGCTTACAGCAGATCAGGAAGTTGAATAAAAATCTAATTATTTATCCCATGCTCTTCTCACTAAACAAAAGTTCAGGCTCTTTCTTTAAAATGCACACACACACACACACACACACACACACACACACACACACACACACACAAAGCAGAAACCACCAAAACAGTACTTCTTTAACAAGAGCCGTATAGAAAACCAACTATGGCCAAGGCCAAGAAACTACCACCCACAGGCCAGTCTGGCCTGTGGCATGTTTTTGTGCAGCCTGTTAGCTAAGAATGTTGTTTATATTTTTAAAGGTGGTAAAAACAAAACAAAACAAACAGAAACAAAGAAGAATGTGTTATCGACTGAGACTCTATGGCCCCCAAAGCCTAAAATATTTACCATCTTGCCCATTTATAGAAAATGTTTGCTGATTTCTGATCTCTAGAAACATCGAGACCTTTAGGTCATGTTTAGTGTAGTTTTTGTGGGTAACTGACTTTGGTAAATCTTGATAACATTAAAACTGGGCATATAAAAATAAGTTGTAGATTTACAGAATTTTAAGAGAAAATAAAGGTATAACTGATACCACATTCAAATTAAAATTTTTAATTTATTTGTTAAATTGTTGATGCTTATTATTTATCCACAAATAATTACCATGCTAGACATCATCAATTAGTAAGTCAGGGAAGTCTTCATAGAGAGCATTGTGGGCATTTTTGGTTGAAAAATTATACTTGATGTGAATATAGGTGTTAAGAAGGATGAGTTTGATGTTCAAATTCTCATAAGCTGAATTAAATTATGCTTAACAGTTGACATTTGAATATTCTCTTGTCCTATAACTAAAATGTTGAAAGCATTTCTTTTTCATTTTTATTACTGGAAACAGTGTTTCAAAAATACACTTGGAAAGTTAAAACCTCTAGCATGTCATACGAGTATGCTTTTAATGAACAAATTTGAGACATTAAATAATTCCTTTAAGAATGATGAAGTATTCTTCAGGTTCACTCATTTTCTTTCTAATTTAGATTCTTGGTTATAAGCAGCTTGGTAATATGTGGTTTGGGAGTCCCTGGGTAGAAATCATTTCATGAGCTCCCAAATCTTCTTTTAAAAAGCCTATTAATATGCCTTTATCATTATTTGGAACAGTGCATCGTTAACTTTGCATTTATCTCAGTAATTTAAAACTAAATGCAACAGTAGGACAAAAGAAATTTGGCCTAAAAAATAAAGAAAATCAGTAGAATAGAATAGTGAGAAATATCTTCATGGGATTTAGTTTGCTATTTTTACTTTATAGTGTGTAGAAACAAGTAACAGTTTTCTGGACTGAACATAAGCTTCGTGATTTCTCAGGAAGGAAGTTTGCTGAAATTATAAATATGTAAGAATTCAGCTAAGAATGATAAACGGAGTTTTCCTAATATAGATTATAAAACAGGACTGAAGCAGGAAATTGTGATAAAGTTTAATACGGTCATTAAAAGGATGGATTTAAGTTGGACACATATTGGTTGGAATCCCCATCCTGCTCTAAGACCTGGTAAAATCTTTCTAGGTCTCGTCTGTGAAATAGGGTAGTCAGAGTGGCTGCCCTGTAGGGTTAAATGTAGGTTTAAATGAGATAAAATTTTCTGTACCTGCTTAGCCCAGGATAATCACTGAGTAGGAGCTCTGTAAACTTCAGTTATTTTATCCTCCACTGGTGGAAGAATTCAATGCATTAAGACTATTGCTGACAGTTGCATGAAAGTCTGGCCACCTAAAAATTTTTAAGTTACCTTCTAACATGTTTATCATTGGAAAATCAAAACAATGGGAGGAATTATTACACTGGACTAACTTCTGTTTAATAAATAAGAACTTGTTGATGACATATATGTAATGAAAGATTAGAAAAATATGATCCTGCGCTTTGAGTTTGTATTATGCTGCAACAGTCTGATATGCAGATTATTGGAGAGTGGATTTTGAAATGTTAGGAGAAAAGACCATTAGAGCCCATGGTTAGAAATTGCACAATCAAATGTGACAAAAAAGAAATTGGAGATTCTAAAAAGGAAAATAATGGCTTTGCAGTCACATTATTACGAGGAAGGAAAAGGCATATATAAATGGTATGGTATGCCACCCTCCAGCGGCCACCTATGAGCTAGCATTTGACCAGCACATGCATGCAAGGTGGATCGTGGGGCATGTGTCCAATCAAAATAAAGAAAATTTATGCTATGAACCCATAAGAGAAATGTCAGAACTAAATCTCAGTATGAGTGGAGGTTTGAATAAAGTGCTGAAAACAGTATATAGGTTTAATTTTGTAAGATTTAGAGTGAAACCTGCAAAGTAGTAATAAACCTCTGCTTGGGTCTGATGATTTAAAATTAAAGGTGATATAAAAGGAAAACTATTCATCAAAGTTTTGGCGCCCATCTTCCTCATCCAAGAGAATGAAATTAAAAAAGGGGAAAATATCAGCATCTTGGATTAAAGCCCAAGATAAGTGAGAAAATTAATAAAGAAATCATCTAGCTCTTTTAAGTGAATTCAAGTTTCTAGGCTCAAGTTATTCTTATGGCAGGGAACTGAAAGAACTGAAAAGTGATTTTGAGAGTGCCCTTGATAATCTTTGGGACATCAGGGAAAACTGGAGAAATGTCAGAGAACTAGAGAAAGCCAGATTTCTGAATTTCAGAAGGAAGGGTTCCAGAAGCTGCTTGATATAGAACCCCATCAAAAACTGAATTATATATTATATGCACACATAACACAAATAATTTGGAAACTTCTAGAAAAACATGAGTCAGAATAGTTCACAAAATTAAGTCATTGCAAACTAACCTGATTGCCTATTTTAATCATACCGTTTAAAATTAATGCTACCATTTCCTCATCTATAAAATAAGTGATGTGGGCTAAGTAATTTGTAAGATTCCTGTACATGCTAATGTTCAAACTATCTGTAGTAAAGTTAAGTTTGATTTTAACCAAGCACTACACAAATTTTCTTGGATTTGCTGAAGAGCACTACTTCCCTGATGAGCTAAGACTTGTCTCCTCATGGAACCTGGGTTAGATGAGAGAGGTCAAGCTCAGCCAGGCCGTGGTTGTTTAGAACGAAGTATTTAATGAACTAGTGTCAGCCTTGGACCATCAAAGATCAACTTTAATAAGATATAGTTGAAAGAACTAGCATAGAGATCTGATAGTTACAGGAAGAAATGTAATAGAAGATTAATGAAGGTCAAATCATGAAGGACTGATTTGAAATAATTAGAATAACTCAGAGTCAGAATCTGGAGACTGAAATGGAATCCCAGGTAAAGATCAAGGCCAGTAAGATATATGTACAGTCTGAATCATATTGGTTGAGTAGATGTCACATTCATGCAGAAACTAGGGAAAGATTTGTAACTGGTTATAAGAGAAAAATTAGAAAATATGGATAAATCAAAAGAAAAAATAAAATAAAGTGCAATCCTACTATTCTTTGAGAATCTATTAATGAACTAGTGTCAGCCTTGGATACCATAATGAACTCGTGTTATCCCTCCATAACATTGTCTTTGTGTGTGGATGATTATATATATCTTTATAATATATATATATGAATAGGTATGCATATGTATGTGTGCTATGAGTGTATACAAATCTCCCCATATTCTTTTCACTATTTTCCCCATTATGTAGTAACCAAATGGTTTGGGTGAAATTTACCCAACTCAAGCTCCAGCAGTGGACCATGGTTGGTTTAAGTTTATTAGCATTATAGCATCCTTTTTGCACTGGTGAGTTTCCGATTTAAGAATGTGTTCCCACCAAGTGTGGATCAGGACTTTTCTTGTATTACTGGGGAACCAAATGTTTTCTGTCCCTATGAGACTCACTCTCTCAGTATTGTCCTGTTGCAGCCATATTACTATCATGATAAAAGCCAGCCTAAGAATAAAACTACTACACGGTAGAGCAGAAGTTGAGCAGGCAAAGAAAGAGACTCAAGCCGTGATCTAACAGCAACTGAATCCAACACTCCACCCTACTTCTGAGCCAGAATGCTTGTGGGTTACCGAAGGATAGTCATGAAACGGATTCTTTTACTTTAAGCATAATCTTTTTATTGAGAGTTTTAACAACCGTAGAGAAAAGTGCATGTAATATAAATGCAGACTTAACAAACGATTACAAGGTAAAACACTTTTATAAACAGTACACCCAGGTCAGGAAATAGACTGTATGAGCAATTTCCTAAGCCTTTGTCCTTACTTTTATGGTATTTAATTATTTTCTTGTTTTTCTTTATAGTTTTATCATCTAAGTATGGATCACAAAACCCTATAGTTTTTTGTTAGTGTGTTTGTGAACTTTAAGTGAATGGAATCATCTGTGTTGCTGTATGAAGCTGCAGGTTAGTCAGGACATTGCTGTATATATTTCTGAATACACCAGAATGTATTTATCTGTTGCTGGGCTGTTGGGTTGTAAAATGTGCTGCTTTGTAGAGCGCTGGCATGTCTCCTGGATGCATATGTGTACTTATGCCACTAAAGTGTATACCTAGGAGTGGAAGGGCTGGGCCATGATAACGGATACTTCAGATGATGAGTCAACATTAAGAAAGGTCTTGATAGCTGACAGTGTCAGCTCAGAATAACATGGCCCTGGGGGTGAGGTGGGGGGAAGCTTACTAATGAGTAATATAAACCCTGGTAGTGGTCTCAAAATATCAGTTGTACAAGTTCAAAATGGCAAAAGTTTGTCTTGACAACAGAACACTTGAAATAAATAGGTGGATGTTAGCTGACTAACATTCCACATACACCCAGTTTCACCAGGATGTAGAAATGCTACTGAAATAGAAGTGTAGTGTGTATCATCCTAAGCTGAGGAGTTCACATATAGTATTTTGCATTCTTTTTGGGGAGTCATATATACTTAAGGATTTGGTAAACTGGAATACATACAAAGGAAATAAACCAGAATGGTTAAAGCTCAGAAAGAGCAATGTGACTTTATCCTAGGAAGGTTTATTTTGGAAAAGTGTGGAGAGAATGTAGTACCTTTCATTAAAAATACTCTTATACCTACCTATTTTCTTTATCTAGTTGATCTGGGACTAATGGGTGGGACAGGAGAAGATTATGTTAAGACATACTTAATATGGCTCATAATTTAATATAAACGTGGACTCTACTAACTCAAAGGTAAGAAAACAATAATCTTACAACATAGGGAACTCATCATCAAAGAGGAGTTCAAGCAGAAGCGGGGAGCATTTGCTCTCCAAGATGTCTAAGAGGTGCTCAGATTGGATGATGACTTTTTAGGGACTTCTCAATATATCTCTCTTTCAAGAGAGACAGGAAAAACTCATATCCTCAAATAGGGAAATCCTGGGTAACCTTTAAAATATCCTGCTCAAAGCATTTCTCTATTTCCTGTACAGAGAGGTATTTCTTAGTCCTAAATTATAGCTTTTATTTACCATGTATAATGTGACTTAGATAGTTGCACCTGTTTTCCATACTAATGATTACCACTTGAAAAGAAATAGTGTCAAAACAAAGGAAAAAGAAATCCCAGAGGA
The DNA here is from genome assembly GCF_015220235.1 of Choloepus didactylus. Lineage (NCBI taxonomy): Eukaryota > Metazoa > Chordata > Mammalia > Pilosa > Megalonychidae > Choloepus > Choloepus didactylus. The sequence continues at coordinate 27,216,346 of NC_051318.1, read as the reverse complement.
CAGATACTTAAAAAAAGAAAAAAGAAAAAAAAAAGCTGGGTGAAAATCACATGCCCTATTAAGTAATTTTAATGCAGCCTGCTTTAGAGTCCTACATTATGGTTTCTTCAGAAGAATTTTGACTGATAGAAGCAGAAAATATGGCTGGGGGAGGTTTTATTATTGCGAAAAAGATGCGTTAGAGATTCAATGCTTAATTTTAATTTTCTAAGAAATTATTATGGAATTAAACTTCTCTGTCAGGCCAAAGGATGCAGATAAATTTAGTATATGACCTCAAATTGACACACTTAAATAAATAAAAAAGAAAAATCAACCCAAAGTGTCTTGGGGTGCTCTGCTTTAAAAGTGTTGAAGAAAATAGAATAAATTTCTTAAATCGACAGTATGATCATCTTACCAGAGGCAAGAAGTCCAGATTTCACACAGGTGAGCACAGAAAGTTTAATCTTGCATAGCAGATGGCTCCAGATCAGTGGCCAATAACGATTTGTAACATGCCAATAATAATATAAGGAAACCAACTCTCTGTGGAGTGCAACCTGCTTTATAAAAATGAAACAGGCTGCTGACTTTTTCTGTAGGATAGAAATGTTTCTTTTTCTCCCCCCAAGCTGTGAATTTAATAGCACTTAGCAGTTGTTCCCTTTCTTGTATAAATGTACTGCATGTATTAGCAAATTGGGTACACAAATGAATTTGAACAATATAAATAATGGAAAAATAAGATTTACTTGGCCAAAATAAATGATACGTAAAAAATCACACGTGATATATCAGAAAGACATTGAACTTTATCCAGAGTTCAAATACTTTCTTAAGATGTACAAAAGCAGTCTCATTCAATGATGTTACATAAACATAACAATGGGAGGACAATTTGTGGGATTCAAAGTAAATGTGGGAACTGAAGTTACTGGCATTATATAAATAAATTTTGCAAATTACAACTTTTGAATAGTTGAGTACTTGTAGATTTCAATACTGTATCTCTTTAAATAAAGAAATAGATTTAAAAAACTTTATCTTTTGTCCTTGAACCTATAATCCTGGCACTTTTGTTTATGAAACAGCAATTTACTAGAATTTCATGGACATTGTCACTAAGGAAATAAGGAAAGTGAGGATAAAACTTTTAACATATTCATTGTCTCTGACTTTCTCTTACTCTCTTCTGCTCTCTTTCCCTCCTTCTCTTCATCCCTCTTTGTGGCCTGTGACAAGTCATTTAATATCATTGTGTTCTAATTTATAAAGTATGTATAATAAAATCTGCCTGGTCTACATCGTGTTTAGTGAGAATCAAATGAAATGATGCATGTGAAAATCATTTATAAAATTATAATATAGGCTATATATAATATAATATAATATAATATACATAACACAATATAATATGTAATATAATATTTATATCTAACATAAATATAAATATATTATTCTCATTTATTATTTACATATGATATTATTATTATATATTTCCGTAGTAAAAACATGCAACTAAAATTGTAATGAACCACTGGTCATTTTGCCTGAAAACAATCCTATTATATTGTGAAAGAAGGTATATTTAGACTAGATCTGTTAGTTGAATATGAGAGATTAATTTGTATACCTGCACTCTGAATTTGAAGTTTCAAATACTTTTTGTAGCACCTTGCAAATAACTGCTCATTTGGGGAATTAGTGATCTTTAGTCCATGAATTAATAAAATATGGCACATTTAACAAAATAAAATTGGTATGTGTTTAGGAGAAAATTGGTCATCTATTGATGATCTAATGCAATTTTACAAGTTTGTTAAATTATAATATACACTGAAATTCTCTTCAGTCTCAGATGCATTTAAGTTAATAAACTTTTAACAAACTCTGTGCAATTTCAAAGCGCAAATGACCAGTGAAATTTTGACATAATCAAAGTTTGTATTATTATAAGTAACGTTAATACAGTGATCACATGAAGGCAAGTTGAGTGTGTATAGACCATGAGTTTTTCCCTCCCAATGACAACCAGCAGCAGATGCTTCCAACACCATGCCTCTACCAATAAGTAGAGGATTGGCATTTATTAGGAATTGGGCCAATGTACCCAAATCACACTGTGCACTGGGTGATTCCCATGTTTATATATTCTTTCCCTCCCTTCTCTCCCCATCCCTCCTTCCCTATCTTCTTTCTTTCCTCTTTTCCTCTCTCTCTCTCTTCTTTCCTTCTTTCTTCCTCCTTTCATTTCTCAATTTTCTCTCTTCCTTCCGTTCTTCCTTTTTTCCAAAGTGTATATGGTTCTGTAGTGCTAGGTGCCAGGTATGGGATAGAAGTGACATGACATGGGTTTTCTGTCCCTCTCGAATTCATTCTAATGGAGAGAAGGGATATGAGCATATGAAACAGGTAAGGCAAGCCAGTGTGTGACTAAATGATGTTGAAGTGAGAGTGGAGTAGACAGTGAGTATTAGAGAAATTCAGACAAAGGGCAAATTAGTGCAGACTAGGATAGGGAGTAGAAACTTCATGGAACTCAAGGGGTGCATAAAGGATACATGCAATTAAATTATATGGATAATAAAGTAAAGGTTGCATGATAAATGCTGTAGTGTATTATTAACTGTTTTTTTGCCAGTCAGTGTTGGGTGGCATGTAGGGCAAACAACTGAAATTTTTAAAATGGGCTCCAACTCCTTTTGATTTTCTACAAAGTCTATTTCCAAGACAGATATGTTAGAGAAGGAGTCTTGTTTTTTCATTCCTTCTATTGCAAACATAATAAGCTGTAATATAAATGTAATAAGTGTCTACATGCTACTTGGTTCTGTCACTTTTTGTGAAGCTGCCTGGTAAATAGCTCTATTCAAACTGATGACTCTCCTCTTTATGCCTGATAATCTGCCTCTGAGCCTGACATTTGGGACCTTAAGTAGTTTTGCTTGTAAATGCAATTATATTTAATGATCTGTTTTGTAAACGCAATGGCTTTTCTTTTCTGTGGGTGGTTAGCTAAATCTGAATGTAGAAAAGAAAAGAAAAGTGAGTATTACATATTTCAGAAAGTGTTCTTTTATTTTTATTTTATACATTGTTCTATATTTTCACTAAACACAATTTCATTATTATGAATCACAAGCAATATAAATATGATTTAGATTTATGTAAACATTCCTAGGATGCAGACTGAATCTTTTTCCTTTGCGCTGTCCCATTTTTTCTTCTTCTCAGTAGAACCTTTCTAGTATTTTGTACCAAAGATGTTCAGAATATGGTTATTAATCATTTCCTAAACGTAAAAGCAAAATCAGAGTCATCAAGGGAGGAGGAAAACAAACTGAGACTATTTTGCACAGACAACAATGATACACTGGAATGGATAAGTCTTTAATATGCTCTGGTGTAGCCCACAGTTGGGCCAGAATTTAAACATCCTCAAATTCTTCCCTATTCAGAAAGCGATGACATGTATGGATTATGTGATCCAAATAATGTGTTGGAAAGCAAACTTCTGACTAGTCTTTTCCGTCCTATTTGTTCACTGGATGAATGAACAAATGAATACATAAATAAGTCACATTTATTATCCTTTAGTTCTTTCCCACCTTTATTTAAAAATGCATTTCAGGAAAGAGTCCAGTTTCAGAACTCCATTATCTTTAAAAACATACCAGTTTCTAATTTTTGTGAGTGTCAAAGAAAGGCTTCAATCCTTTCTGTTTAGGTGTTAACCAGACAATTGTGCAGATTAAGTAAGGAATATGAGACAAAGATTTGACAAGATGAATGCTAGGATGGAAAGAGGTCTTAGGTGCAGTGGTAGTAAAGATGAAGAAGCTATCGAGTTTGATTGAGAAAAATCAGAGAAGTCTTCAAAGAGGAGAGAGTTTGAGAGTTGAAGACAATATAGGAATTTGTCCAGTGAGCAAGACCTCAAATTCAACATGTCTAAAAAGAAAACTCGGATGTCTAACTAAATTTTCACCTTCTCCTGAATTCCCTAATTCCATGAATGAAGCCAGTAGGATCTGAGTCACCCATTTTCTCTCTCCTCCTTCATACCCAGTTAGACCATGAATCTCATCTGTTATCTCATCACAAGACCACTTTTGTCCTTTACCTCACTCCCATTGTCATGGCCACTGCCCAGCTTCAGGCCTTTATTCCATAATGCAAGTGCTATGAGATTAGTGCCCTGCGATATCCCTGGGTTTATCATCTTCCCTCCACCATCTATCCTGCACATCACTACCCAGTTCATCTCCTTATAGTAGCAATTTGGACATTAATCCGCAGGCCAAAAATCTTCCCATGTCAATATTCAGTAGGTTTAAAGAATCTTAGCGAGAGATTTTTAGAGGCCAACTGGTTTAACACTCCTTCGTATGCATGATCCCCTTCAACAACATCCCAGCTCAATGGTCACGTCTTATTCCTGGCCCAGTTCCAGGAATTTTACCTTGTTACACAGCTAACCTGGGTGCACAACCATTGCAAATATATGAGCCTGCTTTCTCACTTTCTCTCTTCTGTGTCTTGATTTAAAGACTTCTATGCCATTATCTTCTTCTGAGGCATGCTTCTCCTTGCCCATGTTCACCAGCTGACATTACACTGTCATTCAAGTCCCAGCTCAAATGCACCTCCACTCTGAGAAATGATTGTAGCTCTCAGATTATAACAACTTGACCAAGGGTTATGCTGTGACAGCAGTGGATAAATAACTGTATGAGAGAAATGACAAAATAAAGAGTGAGATAGTAATTGAATATAGGTGAAAAAATGTAAGGGGAATTTGGATGAAATGTTTTTTATTAAGGTGTGGATATTTTATATGAAGTTTATTTTTGAAAAATACGAAGATGATTTTAAAAATCAACTGGACTAATACTGTTCTGATTTCAAGTTAAAATGACTACCCTATAGTTTATATTTTTAAAACCATTTTTATTAAACTGTTGTGACATGACTAGTCCATAGCCAGAAGTGAAAGAAGAGAGGGAAAGGAACAGAGGATGCGAATGGTAATCACGTAGGGTACAGACACTACCTCTGATCCCTGTCTGAGAAAGTGAGTGAGACTAATCAACATCGCGGTAGGACTCCATCACACAAATGTGAATGAGTGCAGATGGCACAAACCAAGATGGCCCACTGTATTCACTTATCTCAAAAGTAATTTCATAGCTTTTTTTCCTACAAGTTGCCTCAAAAATACTCTTATTTACTGCATACATTAGAAAGTGACAGAAGAGATAGCTACATTGTTCACCTCTGTCAACTTTGAAGTACTGATCAAGTGTTAGGCATTTTTCATTTAATAATGGAAATAATGGGAGTCATTTACCAAGAATCATGGATGCTGGTTCAGAGTCCTTGTACTGTGTGGGTAAGTCACTGCTTTTTATGATTTCATTTGAATGGCATTTCTTCCCCATTTGACAGTAGCCTTTCAGGTTTTTTATTTTGCACCTAGAGATGCAGCATGACACAAGAAATGAGATCTGGATGAAATGTGCACAGACCTGGACTCCAGCCATCCAGTGGTGGCTGTGTAACCTTTAGGCACATCCTGATTTCGACTGAGGTTTTCTGATTCTTTAGAATTACCATGAGAGAAATATAAAGTGGTGAATCCATTAGCATCTAGATATCTAAATCAGGGTTTCTCAGCCTCGGCATTATGCACATTTTTGTCCTGATAATTCTTTGTTGTGAAGGACTGTCCTGCGCATTGTTGGATGTTTAGCAGCATCCCTGACCCACTAGATGTTAGAAGTATCCCACCCCCTCATCCCTGTTGAAAAACCAAAAGCATCTCAAAACATTGTCAAAATGTCTGGGCGGCCAAACCACCCCCACTCTAACCACTGATCTAGTTATTAACACTTAACTGTATAAACTTATTTTTCTTTACGTTGAGAGACCAAATACTTTGTGGAGAACACCTACTCAATTTATCACCACCTGGTTGCTTATTGTGGCATGTAAGTTTATTAACTTATTAAAGAGACTTTAACGAGAATTCTCATAATAAAATCCCTACATTTATAATTCCTTTAATGAGCATATTGCACTTAAATGATCTAGAATTAATTACCTTTTACTTATTTTATACATTTTCTGCATCATGCATCTATTGCTTGCACAAATGATGCCATTTTTCTTGTTTTTTTTTTTTTTTTTTTAATTCTGACAACAGGCACTTCTTGTCCCTATCTGATTTTCTTAGGGGGAGGGGCAGGAGTAGAGTGACACCAGCTGGTGAATGCAAAATTAATTACAGATTGTTTCTCTCAAAAAACACATACATTATTACCAACCTCTAATGATTTTGGCAGCTGTTCTTGCCCTTGTAAGATTACCAGTAACTGGACAGATACTTCATTCTTTTCCTTGGAAGCATATGTTGTGATTTTTTTTTGAGATTTGGAAACCAGGCGCTTTGTTACAGATCCCATATCTGATGAAAAATTTAAACTATATGTGCTGTTGCCTCAGAAATCCATTACAAAATATATTTGCTCACTAACTTCTTGGTTATACTTAAATATTTGTTAAATACAAATATACAAATAAATTTTTAAAATGCTGGCTTAGAATTAAAGCATATGTGTCTTAAAATTGGAAAATGTTCAGATAAGCAAAGAATGATCTTTCTATCTATGTTGAATTTGAAAAAGGTGATCTTAGCAATATTTCAGTAATCTTTACAAGTATGTTGTGTTCATGGCAATGATTTTGTGTAGAATTTTTCCCCAAAAACTCTGTGTGCTAAAGGTTTAAATGCATTGAGGTAGAGCATTTCAAAAAATAAAGATGTCAAAACCTTCATTGCTGAACTAATAATATTCCTACATTAATAATCCTTATACATGAAAGCATTTTTTTTTCTTTTAATTCATTTCAATTGTATTGAGATATAGTCACATACCATATAATCATCTATGGTGTACAATCAACTGTTCACAGTACCATCATATAGTTATGTCTTTACCACCCCAATTTATTTTTTTCTCTTTTTTTATTCATTTTATTGAGATATATTCACATACCATTCAGTCATACAAAACAAATCATACATTCGATTGTTCACAGTACTATTACATAGTTGTGCATTCATCACCAAAATCAATCCCTGGCACCTTCATTACCACACACACACAAATAACAAGAATAATAATTAAAGTGGAAAAGAGCAATTAAAGTAAAAAAGAACACTGGGTGCCTTTTTTTCTTTCTTTCTTTCTTTTCTTCCCCCATTTTTCTACTCATCCATCCATAAACTAGACAAAGGGGAGTGTGGTCCATATGGCTTTCCCAATCACATTGTCACCCCTCATAAGCTATATTTTTATACAGTCGTCTTCAAGATTCATGGGTTCTGGGTTGTAGTTTGATAGTTTCAGGTATCTACCGCCAGCTACCCCAATTCATTAAAACCTAAAAAGGGTTGTCTAAATTGTGCGTAAGAGTGCCCACCAGAGTGACTTCTTGGCTCCTTTTGGAATCTCCTACCACTGAAGCTTATTTCATTTCCTTTCACATCCCCCATTTGGTCAAGAAGATGCTCTCCATCCCACGATGCCGGGTCTACATTCCTCCCCGGGAGTCATAGTCCACGTTGCCAGGGAGATTCACTCCCCTAGGTGTCTGATCCCACGTAGCGGGGAGGGCAGTGATTTCACCTGCCAAGTTGGCTTAGCTAGAGAGAGAGCCACATTTGAGCAACAAAGAGACATTTGGGAGGAGGCTCTTAGGCACAATTATAGGGAGGCTTAGCCTCTCCTTACATGAAAGCTTTTTAATTTAAATTATATAGTTGAAGAAGGACTTTTAATAATCTTAAAAGTACAATGCATGTACTATTTCCTGTTTCTCACCTCCCATGTATTCCTCAATTTGAACTTAGATGGAAGTTTTTTATTTACTGAATATGCCTGTAAATATTCCTTTTAATATTCTATTTTATTTCTGCCTTCCATTCCTAGTCAACAGATGTTACTGATTTTACTGCTAGTAATATTGCTTTGAATTGGGGTTAAAGGCACAGACTTCCAGTCACATTGCCTGGGTTTGAATCTTAGCTCTGCAATGAGCTGATCTAGGGAAAAGCCAAGCCAAGGTAGAGTGTCTTCTTGTTTTCCCGCTAATAAGTAAAGCCAAGTTATTAAATTTGGATGAAAGTTAAAAGTACAGTGAGGCCACAGATGGTGGGTTAGTTAATATGAGATTGGTGGATAAAATCAAACTTTTTGTGATGAAATGGCTCATAACTATAAGAGAATGAGCTTAGCTCTGAAAGAAATATTCTAACAAGTGTAGCTTCTTATAATAGGCCATCATAAACACAGTCCTTGAAACATCTAAATTATTAACACAGATCTTTGAATATTTATATGTAAACTTTTTTTGTCCTTAGCGAATTAACCAAGTTTCTCTAGAACCTGCAGATTAAGTGAAGAGTCAACATCAGTTTGATGGTAAGATAAGTAAATATTTGCTAAACTCCTTATTTTTAATAAGATATAATGGATATGTGCATGCCTTGATTCAGCAAATTCCTTATGTCAATTGTCTCCCATTTCTTTCCACGTTTCCTTGCTAAATTGTTAGTTATGGTTTGTAGCCTCTAGCTTCAGTTACAGTTTTCAGTAAAGGCTGAATCAAAGAATATGGGTTTTACAGTTTTATATTTCCCCACATATTCATTTAAAAAAGTATTTAGCACAAATTCCAGTAGGTGTTCAAAATTGTTTGCTGATTGAATTTTATGGTATGAGCAATTATACAGTGTAGAGGGGCATTTCTGACTAACATCTCTGTGATAATAGTGTGTGCCAATAAATGATATTTGAAAGTAAGAGGTCAGTTTTATAATTATTCAATTCATTTGTAAGGATTATTAATATAGGAATATTGGTTCATTAATAATCCTATTTGTTTTGCTACTATATTTTAAAAATGCTCCTTTGCAATTGGCCTTTCTAACATCTCTGTGTTAATAAGTATGTCAATAAAAGGATTCTTTGAAAGTGAGTGTGTTAATTTTCCTACTTTTTCAGGAATTCCCAAAATATGTTCCTTGTTTCTGATCACCTAGTATGTTGTGTGTCTCTAGAGTAAACACTTCACTGTAGGACATATGCATTGAAAACAGAAACCATCAGTGAAGCCTTATCTTTTAGACAGTCGACCATAAATACTCCCTGGGACTTGATTCCATTAAGTTTGACACATGGGAAATTGGTAACCATAGGATACCCAATCCTCTGCTGAAAGATGAGCAAGTGAGATTACACTAAATAAGACAAGTAGAAAAAATGTGATAAGTGTGTACAGGTGTGAAGCTTTAAGTAATTAAGTGGAACTAATGCTTTATGGAAACAAATTGGCATCCATGTTTACCATTTCTGAAAGTTTTTTATTTATATGATATTTTATTTTAAGTGAGTGTTGTGAATGAAAAGAAGGGCAAAATCCCAGAAAGGGACAGACCCTACAAACCAGTTAAAAATTTGGCCAGATGGCACAACTTGAAGCTGTTTATCAAGGTCTGAGAATAGAATTTGGGACAAGAAACATTAAGTCCAGTGCCAAGAATGAGACAACTAACATAGTGAAGAGACACATATAGCAAGATTTAAAATACAAATTCTTGTAATAACTAGGAAATATTAGTTCCCTAAATTAGACTCCAAAAGTGGAAGGAGTGCAGATTGCGAATAGGAATCAGGCAAGGAAGAAGGTTTTGCACAGTGTAGATTCTTTTCTTTCTTTTTGTTTCCTTTATTTTGCTTCATTTCATTTAATTCAGTTTCATTTCTGTTCTCTTTTTTATACTTTATTATCTAATGGAGTTTTCATCTTTTGGCTTTCTTTTAAGAAAAGATGAGAAGAGAAATGTATAAATAACTTAATCAGAGGAAAAGAGGGAAATATACAAGCAAAGTCTCCTTCCAGTCTAGACTGTTAGATCAGGAGAGATGGTTCAATAACAGTGAATTGAGTCCAAGAAAATTCTAAGACCAAAGAGCAGATTTTAGCAAAGCTCAAGTAGAGAATTGCAGTCAGACACTGTCTGTGCTCCTTTTGGAGCCCCATGGTGGAATAGAGAAAACATTGGTCTAGAAGTCAGGCTTTAATTCCAGGTGTTTAAATGCAGAAATCGCATTTAACTTCTCCCACTCAATGTTTCCTTAATTAAAAAAACAAGGGAGTGGCCCAGGAGTGTGAATACCTCTAATAAAGCAGGAAATGACTCCTGGGGATGAGCCTGGACCCAGCACTGTGGGATTGAGAAAATCTTCTTGACCAAAAGGGGCAAGAGAGATGAAACAAAATAAGGTACCAGTGGCTGAGAGATTTCAAATGGAGTTGAGAGGTCACTCTGGAGGGTCTTCTTATGCTGTATATAGATATCGCTTTTAGTTTTTAGTGTGTTGGTATGGCTAGAGGGAAATACCTGAAGCTGTTGAACTGCAACCCAGTGATCTTGATTCTTGAAGATGATTGTATAACTCTGTAGCTTGCACAGTGTGACTGTGTGATTGTGAAAACCTTGTGGCTCACACTCCCTTTATCCAGTGTGTGGATAGATAAGTGGAAAAATGGGGACAAAAATTAGATGAAGAATAGGGTGGGATGGAGGGGATCAAAAGTTTTGGGTGTTCTTTTTTTGGCTTTTATTTTTATTTTGGAGTAAGGAAAAGGTTCCAAATGATTCTGGTGATGAATGCACAACTGTATGATACTGCTATGAATAATTGTATACTGTGGATGACTACAGGGTGTGTGAATATATCTCAATAAAACTGTATTAAAAAAAGTAAATGAACAATGGGGGGTAGGGTAATGGGATGTTTTGGATGTTCTTTTTTATTTTAGTTTTCATTTTATTTTTTGGGGTAATGAAAATGTTCAGATTGTGGTGATGAATGCACAATTATATGATGATACTGTGAACAACTGATTGTACACTTTGGATGATTTATGTTATATAAATATATTTCAATAAAATTGCATTAAAAAAAAGGGAGTTGACTAATTCAGTAACCTACACTGGCCAGATTTTTTCTATATGAATTATTTTCTCCAGATACGTTTCCCAAGGAGGCTACCGTAATTTTTAATCCCTTTACATTTTTCTTTTACCATTCTAAATCCTTTAAAAGTAATCTAAATATCAGTTTCCCCAGAAAGCCTTTCTTACTTATTCACCCCATCTTGAAATAGTCTCCCCACTTCCAAATCCCAGTACCAATCACCAATTCCTGTATTATTCAACTGTCAAATAATTATGTATTGTATTGTATTTCATTGTTGTCATAAACATTTTCTTATATATTTTGTTCTGGTTTTTGGTTCTCATCACTCTAACTTGATCATTAGGATTACTAGGGTATTAGGTTGAGGAGTTTCATGTACTCTTCTCACTCTAGCACATAAAATCCTTATTGCATGTCCTTATTAAATACTTTACTTCTTTATTTCAACTTTAAACTTACGTTCATAACATTATTAAAGTGCCCTCTTCTGGAAACACACAGGTATTCCAGTGAGGAAGACAAATAATTTCTGTGTTTATTTTGCATTTATATTTCCTCTACTAAAACTACATCAGGTTTAGCTCCTTGCTCTGCTAGAGTCAGCAGTGTTCTTCATGTAGAGTTCACCCGATTTGGGGTAAAATAAAAGGATCCCTTTTTCAGGGACAGAGGGACCCAGTCTAGGTCATCTTCAAGTTCTTTTTCCCTTGAACCTGGCACTTAATTGTAGAGTGCCTGACTGGATTGGAGGAGTAAGTTACAGTGGATTCTGGGGAAAAAATTTCAACCTCATTTTGAATAATGTTTATTTAATGCTGATTTGATTAACCACCAGGACTCTAATTTATAACTCTGTGAGAATATCAAACACCTCTTTTGATTATCCTTGGTTGAAGAGAACCACACATAATTATTTTAGCTAAGCTTAGCGTCCTCCTAACCCATTTACGATGCAGCATGTATTTCCCGAGGTGCAGTAGATTTGAACACAGTGAGACAGCAGTGACTTGAAGAGTATTCCTTTAGTTGACTTCTCGGTGGAACTTTCTGGAATCCCAAATCTCTCCCAGCAATTTTCCGCTGACCCCACAAGTAGGTCTCCTAGCTGAGCACATGGGGGCCATAATCCCAGTTCCTTGTTGTTCCCAAATTAACTTGGCACTGCTGCAGTTTCTTCATTTTGCCCCAGGTACTGGTGCACATTCTTCTATCACTGCCTCTTCCAAGTCCCTTCCAAGTTCCAGAGAGGGAAATGTCCTAGAGGGAGAAGAGCAAGGCATGAGGTCCCTCACTCTTCAAAACAGCCACATATGGGAGAGTCAGTAGGAGAGAAAAGGGTCAGGAAAGAAAAGACAAATAGGAGATGTAGCATTAAGGGAGCTGAAGAAAAAGGGAGATAAATAGGGAAGGTAGGTGGTACCAAAAGCTGCGGAGAAGAATGAGACAAAGATTATTTAATTATATGGTGTGATGGGATTTAGGGATCGGTTCCTTTCTTCTCGTTTTATTTCCTTTGGAGAAATTTGATATGATTGGATCAAATTTCCAACTATGTTACTTACATTAATTTAAAACATAGTCTTTGAGGCTTATTGTGTTACTGATATGCTAATTATATATGATTATTTGTTTACTAGATCTCTACATTGCTAGAGTATAGACTCTGGAGAGGAAGAAATTGTATTTTTTATGATCACTGCCATATTCTCACCATTTAGCTAGATGCCTAGCACATGGTACAAACTTTTTAGTATCTATCTTTGAATAATAATAAAAAATTTCATCACATATTTTTAGATTGCATCTCTGATTACTAGTGACTATTAATCGGTTTGTTTCCTTTTGGAATATTGTCTGTCCATTTATTAGCTGGACCCAATATTTTTATTGATTTACATAATGTTAACTCTTTATCTGAAGGAAGTTTTGCCAGTATTTTCCAGGTTTTTGTTATTTTTGTTTATTAAATCTTTTTAATGGAGACATTTTAATTTGATTAACTTCATAGTTATAGATCTTTTCTTTATTGATCCCATTCACTGCATTTAGGCTTAGAAAGTCCTTGGCCATATAAAAGTCAGCCTTGCTGGCAGAGGGAATGGCATTTATACACATCTGGAGGTGGCCTGGTGAAGTAATTTAGAAATTCCTAGTGAGGGAGAGGATACTTCAAGATGAAGTTAGAGTTGCTAGTCAGAGATCAGCATATCAGGGCTGATCTGCATCTTTGCCCGAAGAGAAATATGCAGCCACTGAAGGATTTTAAAACCAGGAATAATATGATCAATCTAAAGACCACTCTGGCTGCAGTAAGGAGAACTTTGGAAGGAGGAAAAGAGGAAGTACATTGCAAGTAGGGATGCTCTTTGTAGTCTAGGCAAAAAAACAAACAAACAACAACAACAACAAACAGAGAGAAAGAGAGAGCTCTTTGGACCAGTGTGGCAGAAACAGAGAAAAGTGGACGCATTTTGGAGATACACTTAGAGATAGAAGAGATAGTACTAAGGGATAGACCTGAGGGAGGGTTTGGAGGAAGAGGAAGACATGAAGGAAGATGACCATGTTTCTGGCCTGAGCAACAGGTAGATGGAGGTACTGCTAAATAAGATGGAAAACGTAAAAGAAGAAGCATATCAGTTTGGAGCATGTTTATTTTGAAGTGTCTGTGAGGTATTTAAATGGAAATATGAATCTGACACTTGATATATGCTTCATAAAGCTCCCAAAAGAGGCCTGGCCTTGAGATACTGTTAGAAGTCACTGGCTAATAATTAATTAATATGGGTGTGGATGAGCTCACTTAAAGATAGAGAAGAATGAAAAGACAGAAGCTGATTCTAGACTTTGGAGAACACGTAACATTTAGAGGTCATGCAGAGAAGTTTTAGACCAAAGAGCAGAAGGAAATTTCAGAGTGTGGATCTTAACCAATGGAAACACTTTTTCAAGAAGTAGGGATAATTAACTGCAAAATCCTGCTAAGTGGTTAAGACAAATGAGGACTGGCATTAGAGACATGAATCTCTTGGTGATCTTCAGATGAGCTGTTTGGGCAGAGCAGGGATGGCCGGGGGTTAAGATAGAGTGTATTGAACAGTGATGGGAAGTGAGAAAGCAGCAACTTCGTGCTTGCTTGTGAGAAGAAGTGGGAGTGGTGACTGAAAGAGATGGAGAAAATGATTATTCTAAAATAAAAGTTTCTAGAATATGTTTGGATGTGAAGGGAAGGATCTGATGGGAAGAAATAGATTGAAGATGTAAGAGAAAGAGGATAGAATTTAGAAATTGAGTCCCTGGAAAAATGGAAGAGAATGAGATCCAGAGCAGCACAGGATAGCTGGCCTCATCCAGTCAGTTGAAGTCCTTAAGAGAAAAGACTGAGGTTTTCCGGAGAAAAAGAAATTCTGCCTCAAGGCCACAGCTTCGAATCCTGTCTGAATTTCTGGCCTGCCAGTCTGCCCTACAGATTTTGGACTTGGCAGCCCCTACAATCACGTGAGTAACTCAGCTCCTCTCTGCTTCTGCTTGGACAGCTGTGACCACGCCAACTGACAACCTCCCACTCCCCACCCACCTCCTACCCCTACCCCCGTCTCTGTATTTCTTCTCTCTGTGGCATCTACTCACAGCTTCTGCTTCCTTGTAGCTTCTGTGTATCGCCTTCTCCCTATCTTTCACACTCTGTTCCCTCTTCCAGATGATTAACTTACTCCTATAACCTCTTATGTAAATTCCTGCAAAAACTTCATGACTCCTGCTTGGGTGGGGCCTGCATGATAGACCTTCCCCCCCATTGGCCACTGGCTCCCCTTGTTTGGGTGGTCTGCCTAGTCATATGGCCATGTGCTGGTTTGAATGTATTGTGTCCCCCAGAAAAATCTTTGATGTAGTCTTGTGGGGCAGACATTTTAGTGCTGATTAGATTGTAATTCTTTGAGTGTTTCCATGGAGATGTGCCCCACCCAACTGTAGGTGATAACTCCGATGAGATATTTCCATGGAGGTGTGACCCCACCCGTTAAGGGTGGGCCTTGATCAGTGGAGCTATATAAATGAGCTAACAGGCAGAGGGAACTCAGTGCAGCTGTGAGTGATGTCTTGAAGAGGAGCTACAGCCAAGAGGGACACTTTGAAGAAAGTACAGGAGCTGCAGATGAGAGACATTTTGAAGATGGCCATTGAAAGCAGCTCTTGCTCCAGAGAAGCTGAGAGAGGACAAATCTCCCAAGTGCAACTAACAGTGACATTTTTGAGGAACTGCAGCCTAGAGAGGAACATCCTGGGAGAAAGTCATTTTGAAACCAGAACTTTGAAGCAGACGCCAGCCACATGCCTTCCCAGCTAACAGAGGTTTTCCGGACACCATTGGCCATCCTCCATCCTCCAGTGAAGGTACCTGAGTGCTGATGTGTTACCTTGGACACTTTATGGCCTTAAGACTGTAACTATGTAACCAAATAAACCCCCTTTATAAAAGCCAATCCATCTCTGGTGTTTTGCATTCCGGCAGCATTAGCAAACTAGAACAGGCCGTGACCAGGGAAGCAGCTGGCCACAATCCTCCATCAGCAGGAAGCTATGGCAGGGTCCCCTTGGAAAGAGACTGTGATAAGTATGCTGAGGTTTGACCTTAAGGCATCACAGACTGGCTGAGCATTTTAAATGACGCTTTCTTTATTATAAATGGAAGGAAAAAGACAAAGATAAATGGAAGGAATATGGGGACAGATGCAGGTTGGATGGCAGATTTTTGGTGCAAAGATGAGGGATTTTACATCTGATAACTTGCATTTTGCTTTTGAAGTATGAATCACTGTTATCTGGCAAAGTTGAGTGATGGTGAGGGGAAAATTAAGTTGTGCAGTGGAGAGGGCTGTCGGTGGCAGACTAAGCAGGTTTACTTTGGTATTAGCAATCTATTAAATATTTGGGGAAATTTAAGCTTGATATGATCAGAACTATCCCTTGAGAAACTATGATTCCAGACTTATGTAAGGTGAACGATAGGGGTTTAGGGGTTATTGGAGTCAAGGACAATGAATAGGTAACTATTTACAATGGTTCCTCCATTGCGCCACTTGGATAGTATGAGTGGAAAAAAAAAAAAAAAAGAGGGATACAAATATAGAGAGATTTCAGAGAGAGAGAGAGTTGACAAAACTTAAGAACTGATTTCTCATTTCTCTACCATACCACATTACGAGGCATTGCTTCATGATATATTTTCTACCCCAGGAACCGTGGAGGCAAAAAGCAATTGCTCATCCATAACAACTCAACTTCTGAAAGAGTTATAGCATATCTGTCAGAGTCATGAGTGGGGCAGAGGTGGTTGCTGGGCATGGGGAGCAGTAGTGTGGGTCAGAAGATCTGGGGTGGGGAATATCTTTGGATAAAGTCCAATAGATGATTCTGATTTGCCTTCTTAGAGAGATGTGTCCCTCGCTCCGACAACATTGAAAACAAGTTATTTACGAAAGGATTTCAGTACAGATTTATATGAAAGAAAAAACTTTCTGCCATGGACGACTGTGATAAGTGACACAGCCATATAATCAGACATTTCTCTATGTACATATGTAGGCACAAATTCCCTTGAATGCAATCCCAGGCAAATCCAACAAACGCTAAGATCTTTGCCATTATTGGTGGGGATAAACAAACAAGCAAACACATTCTGTGTCCAAAACGCTGTATTTTCTACTGAATTACAATGAATCACAAAAAACACAAGGATTTCCATTTAGGGTGATAATCTGTTTCCTATAGAAATGAATCCATATTGCCTTGAATTAAAAATTGCCTGGAATAAAAATGCAGTTGTTCCTTTGTAGTGATTTCAACTGCCCGTGTTTAATTGAACGTACATAGGAACGTGCAAATGATTCTCTGATTTCAGTATTGGGACTTTTTCCCTTACTAAATCTTTCACATGGATTTCTACCCCCTGTTTTTTGAAAGCAGATTTTATTTATGTTTGCTAAGATAGGCTGTATATTACTAAAAGTATTATAACTCAAACTATTATAATCATTGTGTAAGAATTGCAGTGTTGTTTTTCTGAATTTATGGAGTTCTGTTTTTGCTTTTAAGTTCTGATTTTGTGTTTCATGGGTCCATTGATTGTGCTTGTATCTAATAATGGTAGTTGTTTCTTCAGCTACACTGGTAGGAAGTTCAGGAGAGAACTTTCAAACAAGAATACTGTTAAAACAAGAATACTCTTCTTGTTTTTTTAATCTTTTTTTCCTTTATTTTTTATTTATTTTTTTTACAGTGTCACCTAAAGAATCCTTTAATGCATAGATTTTTTTAATATTCATTTTATTGAGATATATTCACATACCATGCAGTCATACGAAACAAATCATACATTCGATTGTTCACAGTACCATTACATAGTTGTGCATTCATCACCAAAATCAATCCTGACACCTTCATTACCACACACACACACAAAACAAGAATAATAAAGTGAAAAAGAGCTATTAAAGTAAAAAGAACACTGGGTGCCTTTGTCTGTTTGTTTGTTTTTTTCCTTCCCCCATTTTTCTATTTATCCATCCATAAACTAGACAAAGGGGAATGTGGTCTTTATGGCTTTCCCAATCCCATTGTCACTCCTCATAAGCTACATTTTTATACAATTGTCTTCAAGATTCATGGGTTCTGGGTTGCAGTTTGATAGTTTCAGGTATCTACCACCAGCTACCCCAATTCATTAGAACCTAAAAATGGTTGTCTATATTGTGCGTAAGAGTGCCCACCAGAGTGACCTCTCGGCTCCTTTTGTTGTATTATTTTTTAAGATCATTCTCAGAAACCATTTATCTCCATTGGACCACCATTTCTGCATATTATTGAAAGTGGAAGGTTTCACCTTCAGTATGCAAAAGCTTCTGGAGATAGAGATATATATTGTAGATATACTATTCATCACTCCCAAAAGAAGTCCAGAGCTTCAGAGCATCCCTCATTTGCTTGCTTGTTCTTCCATAGGTCTGCTGTCTGTCTGGTGATGATTTGTAATGGTAACAGAGCCTGGCAAGAAAAATGGGTCCAGCTTCTGTCAGAGTTGCTGACACCTAGTGCTTTCCTTGAATGTCCAAACATAAGATAATTATCCCCTTGTGTAAGAATTGTAGTCATTTTCCCAATCCTACTCAAGGAGGGTGAAGGTGGGAGGAGGTGGTATCTCCCTGCCCTGTTTCTGGGAGAGGTTAGTCTCTGCTCCAACTAACTCCTGAACTGCAGCCAACAAATCTCCATAGATGTAAGTAACAGCACTTAATAGTTCTTAACTGTCCCTTATTCCCTTTAAAAAGTGGGAAGGGGGTGAATGGGTTAAGAACACTTCTAAACATCAGTGGGTTTCAGTTCCCTTCATTTGACTTAGTTAAGTTTAGACTTGGATAAAGTGGCTAAAACATCCAAAATAAAAGGGCTTAAATAATTCAGATATTTATCTTTCTCTCTTGTCTGTTAACATGTACAGCCTCGGGCTGGCGTGACCCCATGATCATCATGGACCACGATCATTATATATGTTTGCTTCCTGGTAGTCCAAGATGCTGTCTCTGTATCCAGTGACTATTATCTCATTTCAGCTATTAAATATGGAGGAGGTGCTTCCTGAAAATAGTATTCACTACTTGCTCTTACATTCCATTTGGTGGAATTTAGTTCATGGCTTCATCTAGGCACAAAAGATGCTGGGATATTTGTCTGGACAAATATCTCATGTATAGGTGGACATGTGTCACACCAATATTCAAGAGTGATATTACTTCATTTGAGCTTTCGTTTTTGAAGGATAGGACCATGTCTTATACTTTCTCTACAAATCCCATCATTTCTAACAAAGTATTAAGCACAGTCTAGGGTTTTACTTAATGCTGCTGGATTAATTGCATGATTTGCCCTGGGTCCTCCTCTCCAGAAAATTTGAAATAGGAATCTCTTTATAGATGTCAAGCAGATATAAGAAAGCTTCACCTTTGTGGAACTCATGCTTATCACCTGTGTGTGTGTCTGTCTGCATTCTTACTTTTGTTGAGTACAGGAACATTGCTACAAGCAGCAATTTCTAAGAACCAAAGGCATCAGATTATATGGTTTACGTTAAGTGAGAGTAGCTATTCATTATCTCCCTAGTGTTCCACTTCAGTTCAGCCTCAGTGGGGTCACTTGGAGAGGAGAGAAACAATTTCAGCCTTAGAGTAATCACTTTGGGACCAATAATCACACAACCTACAACTAACTCATTATTAATGAGGGATTTAGTTTTGCAGCTACCTCACTGAACTTTTGAAGCAGTTCAAGTTTATTTAATTATTAAAGCTGGGGATGAGACAAATTTTGAGAATAATGTTCCAAAAGATAGCAGACAGCATAGGATATTAAATGCATTTATTCCCTTTGTTTCTTGGAGCTGTATATCATGAATTCTGGAGTTAGGGTAGGGTTTGAATCTTAACAGTAACAATCACAAGCTGTTCAATTAACCATAGTCAATTTTCATGACCTTTCTATGCCTCGGTTTTCTCAACCATGTATGGGAATAACGAATGTTATTATCCAGTGCTTTGTTTATTAATGAAGATAGGGGATGCAAATCAGTCAATATAATTTCTTGGCAGCAACTTTGGAAGAAGAGTTAATAAAATCTGAAACTTTTAATATGCACTAGATTTTAGGACTTTCTTATTTCTGATTCTTGTTTTTATTGTTAGATATATCAATAATTGAAAGTCTTTATGTAGAATTAAAAAAGTGTAAGGATGTAAGAAATATTTAAAACCTAAACCAGTCCTTTTACTGATAAGGAAAAGAGGGACTGAATGAAATGAGATCCCAAACAATAAATAAACCCTACCAAGACCATCATCACAAGTAGTGTTGTTGACAGACCTACAACTAAAACCTGTGGTTTCTGATGTTAAGTCCTATGTGCTTTCTTTTTCTAATAGCTCAAAATACCATTGTGTATGGGGGATAATTTAATTCCTGAAAGTAGATAGATTATTCTAGGGAGTGCTCAGAAGAAAGGGCCAACATAGAACCAGAAGAAATAACAATATTTAGAGTGGAGAGAGTAGAATATCTATAAGGGGGATGAGAAGAAGTCAAAAAAATAGAAAGAACCATGAAAGTATGGTATTGTGGGAAGAAAAATCAGTATTAAAACTGTTAAGTCATGCCTGATGAGACATGAGCAAGATCCTTTATTTTGACAAGTCTTTGGTTCCTGGTGGCATTAACAAGAGAAATTTAATTGGTGTTATGTTTGGGTGTGGGATGAGAGGTCAAAGCTA
The DNA here is from genome assembly GCF_015220235.1 of Choloepus didactylus. NCBI lineage: Eukaryota > Metazoa > Chordata > Mammalia > Pilosa > Megalonychidae > Choloepus > Choloepus didactylus. The sequence continues at coordinate 27,195,996 of NC_051318.1, read as the reverse complement.
GAGTGTGGTGGGTGGGAAGAGTAAATGTTGAAGCCATGAAGAAGAGATAGCAAATGCTTATTATTGAGGCTTAGCTGTGAATGGAAGAAATTGTCAGGAGCTGGAGGAGAGTGAAGGCTATTTTCTTCAGGGAAGCCCAGCCTTCTCGGTCTGAGTGTTGGAGAGGTGGCTGTTAAGGTTGATCTGGATTGGAATGTTTGCCTCTCTCCAAGGCAACTCTAAGATTTTAAAGGATAGGTGCTTCTTTTAATTGATCTCTTTGCCCCTAGTGTTTAGCATGGTGGCTAGAATCCTCAAAATATGTGGAATGAATAAAAAACGCCTGAACGGCATTCCAGTGTAAAGTTGTTTTTTTTTGTGCCTCTCCATGCACCAATCCCAAACTTGGTTCTGCCCACTGGTGTCTATAAGACTCTTTGATCTAGATTCCCAAAAGAATGGATGTGAGTTTTAAATTTTCATTTTATTTGTTCTATGATTCAAAAACTACATGCTCTTAAGAAATGTTCCATTTCTCTTGCCTACACCCCATGTTACTTTGCCTTCACCCTGGTGGTTTTCCTACCTGGTTAGAACTTACACTATGTCAGAGTTTTCATTTATTAGATAAATGCTTCCCATTGTTTTCATGCTCTGTACTTAAGAGAAATGGATGTGTGATCACTGTTTGCCAAAGACTTTGTTTTTCTAAGAAAATATCCCTCTTTATATTAACAATTTACATAATACACAGAAAGACAATGCTCAATATCTGTAAAAGAGTGGGCTGTTTTGTCAATCTAAAGAAGTCCTTACTAATGCACACTGCAAAGCAGTATGGGGCCCATATTTTACTGGTACTGGTCAAATAGCAATTTACATGGACTCCTCTCCTTTCAGTTATCAGTTCTTAGAGATTGGGCATTTTATTCTTTGAGCAAATGAATGATGAAAGACATAAAACATGTATTAAACTTCTTTTCTTGTTCAGGAAACTAAAGTAAGGAAGTATAAATTGATGATCTGTATCCCCATGGGTCAAATAACTTATGATCTGTCAAATAGTGAGTGAAATGCTGTGGCTAAGAAGGAATATTACAGTGGCTCTGTGCAGGTGTTCTTTATATTGAAAAATTGGATTATTAATGGCATATTATGAAGAAAGTTCTAATCTGAGATTCTGTTACCGTATTTAATTAACTAGTCAACCATTAAAGATCCATGAAACTCAGGTCTGGAAGTGAGTGATAATCAATTTTTGGTTTTGCTCTATCCCTATCTAAGAAGAGGATGGTTGCAAACCTCAGAAAGCTCAATTAAAAGAGTAGATCAATATTTCATTTAATTTTTTTGTCACTAGTAATCTAGTGGGAGGAAGTGCACACGTTATACTTGCATCTTCTTTGGTCCTACACTTACATATTTTTCAAGGGGTGCAGAGAAGTGTGATTTGAAAAAAAAAAGTATTTGTGTCATTGTTAGTCCACAGCTACGTATCAAGATTATGCAACCAGTCTTCATCGGTAAAATGTAAAGAAAGGAGAAGGAGGAAGGGAGAGTATATGTTTGGTGCATATAGAGTGTTTGTAAATAAAATGAATTAAAAAAGAAAGAAAGGAAAATATAAAGTAATTGCATTCTAACAGGGGAAGTGTGTATCATTTCCAGAACCTTCTTAAAAAAAAGAGTTAGTATTTTAAGGGTAATGATCAGCTTGTGTTCTGTAATGATAGGACTAACTCTATCCCTTTTCTGATACAAACCTTAAATGAGATTCTATCATATTTATATATGCATAGTCATGCAGTGGTTAACATAAATAGTCAAAATACCAAGGAGTATGCAATGTGAATTTTGAGTGATTTCTTAATGGATTTTGCTTTGTGGCGAAGTGAGTAGTTTTTAGAACAATAAGAGAATAGTAGCACATGTGTAAAATGAGGGTACTGGAAAAATTATCTTTTGTCCATTTGGAAAAAGTCTTTATTTTACTGTATGTGTCATTTGAAGATGCCATCTAAAGGAAATGATTCTGACATAACCAAGGAACACTTTGAAGGATCCAAGTATGTGCTATAACTGACAGTCCTCCACGAGGAAGAAATTAAATCTTTAGAACTTGTATGGGTCTTGACAGTTATTTTCAATAGCCCCATTCTATTAAATGTTAGAAGACTGGAGTATTTTTTTTTTTTTTTTGTCACTCCCAGAAAGGAAACAGAGAATAAGTGACTAAGCTTGTGTTGGAATATAATTTCTTCAGGTGGGAATACGACATCACTGTTTCTTTGCCTCTGTCTGTATTCACCATACTAGAAATGCTGTGAAGTCTATTTCTGCAGAGCCACTTTCAGAAAGTAAAGTGAAAATGGGTTAGTTGGATCAGAAGTGGAAAGTTTAATGTTTTTCCCATAAGCAGAGTTATTCTGAGACACTGCCTCAAAGTCAATTAGCCAAGAAGGAGAAGGTTCTGACTTATAACCAACCTATAGCATAGTTATTAATTTTCTACATGTTAAAAATTACAAAGCTCAATTATATTAATCAAAATACGCATGGCAATTTGAAGATTATGAAATGATTTTAGGTGAAATAAATACAAGATAGAGTGGAAGTTGTTGCCGTTTAGCATGGCCTGAAACAATTGCTAGGTAGACCACAAGATTTCCAAAGAATAGTTGGCTGTTATTGAAAGCTTGCTACTCAGAATTCCTCAATAGCATTGGATGACCCATTAGCATTGGCTGTCTTCCTGAATCTTACTCAAATCAAAACTGGAAAATTGAAGTAAAAATTTTGCTGTTCCCTCCAAGTGCCCATTATGCTGTGTATGTTTATACAATATACATCTATAAATTTATATATTTGTGCAAATATAAAAAATAAATATATATTTGTATGCATCAGTCTATGAGGAATATTCCTTTGCATACACTGCTCAATTAACAATTGATTTAACTACCAGGCTATTTTTTTTTCCATACCTTTTGTTTTATATTTTATAGGTCATGAGTTCAACATTTCTTTCCATCTTTCCTTTGAACATTTTACCATGAAAGATTTTCCTACATACTGAAAAATAGGGAGAATATTATAATCAAACTTCAGATGCCCTGGATTTAACAATTAATATTTATTTTTAGTAGAGGAGTTTTTTGGGGTTTTTGGTTCTGTGACTTTATTCAGTGTCTTCAGTGCTGCAGCATTTCTTGAAATGGCTATTAAATAAGCAAAGTTACCCTTGGAATAAGTCTTCATTTTGAAATAATTTGTACAAATTCCAAGGAAGTAGTAAATGTACTGGAGTTTACATATAAATGTTCCTATTGTTATTCTGATAAGGTACTTGAGACATTTTCTATAACAGTAATGAGCAAATTAATTATTCCTATACTTTTGACTTTATTCTTGAAAAACAGAGTTTCCTATTACTGGAGTAAAGGTATGAGTCAAGGGAAAATATGATCAAGCCCATATGTATTTTAGTCTATTATTAATTTTCAAATAAATCATTAACTTTGTGTTATTAGATTGCATGGTTAATGTAAGAAAGTTTTCTTTACAACGAATGCATGAACCTGAAGATGAATATGAACAGATAAAACATTGTTTTGTAGCCCACAGAAATAAGATGTTTCATTTCATTCTGATATGTTATGCTTATTGATTTCAGAAAAGAGCTTTCCACATTAAATATTATAAGCCTCCCTTTACAGAAAGTTTCAAATGACTATTTGGGGAAGATAAGGAAATTCATTCTTTGGTGGTTAAAATAAAGAGTGACTCCTCAGGAAGGTTTATTTGAAATATGAAAGCTTTTTAAGTATTTAATTAAAGTTTAATTACAGTAAGTTATGTTTTTTGTGAGTGTAAAATGTACATACAAGATAAGTAATTGCAGCAAATTTTAAGGGTAATATACCCTTAAATAAGATCTCATTTTAGGAAAATTAGGATCCCAGATTCTCTAACTTTACTAACATAAATGTACCAAACAAATCAATTACTTTCAATGAATTATTTTATCATACACTTTGTTTTTAAAAAATGATATATTCTTTGTGTTTTTTCACATCCCCTATCATAGAATGTTAGATATTTTCTTGGTCTTTAAGCACTCGTGCTTATGTGCATGTGTATATTAGTATCCTAATTTGTGATCTGATCTTATTTATTACAGGTAGAAGGTGTCCTTTAGTCAGGGACATCTCCAGGTGTTTTCCGATCCTCTCATCCCCTCCTCTCCCCTCCCTCCCCTTCTGGGCCCTTCTCTCCCCTCCCCTGTCTCTGTCCTTGCTACTCTCTGTTTCTCTTTTTCTGTCTCTCTGTCTCTGTCTGTCTGCCTCTCTCTTTCTCACACACACCCATACGCATACATATACAGAGTCAAAAATTAACTTATTGTAAAGCTTTGCTGGTACTTTACCACTATTGATTTTTCTTTCTCATTTGCTTTTTGAATGTTTTACACAAAAAGTACTCACTCTTCTTTTTCCATTTGACTGATAACTGAGGCTCAGAGAGTTTAATTGTACAACGTGTTCTTTCCATCACAACACGGATGTAACAAAGATCCTCTGATGGAGAAGGAACTATGTGTTTCCCTTTTTTCTTCATTTTTGTTTCTCATTATAATCAAAATATTATGATTTAGAATTTGTAGTAAAACATTTCAGAACTGATTTTCAAATCACTCAAGAGAGAAAATCATGTGGGATTGATAAGTGGTCATCATTACTCTCCTCCAAGATAAAGGCCAAGAACATAAATCAGAGCTGCCTCAGAATCACTTAGTAAGCTTATAGCAGGATTCAGAATGGAATCCAGAACTTTTGAATACTGAGCCTTTTAGTTAAAATCTAGCAAATATGGTTACTTGAGAATTCATCAAATTATTATGGAGTGCTAGTAACAACTAGCAAAATAAAAATGGACAAGGAATTCTAACTAGTGCACTCTTTCGTGTGCAGTTTATAAGATCATATTCTCCATTTTTGGGAGAACACTCTAATGGCACCAGGGAAACTGCTGTATAACTTCATAGAACTTGGAGATTTACCAACTTACTGTACTTTTCAGTCTTCTTCTCCTGGGCTATTCTTGCAACATTTTCACAAGGAAAAAAAAAGAGAGATTATCAGCAAGGAGATTTATTTCTGTACAAAAAATACAGTTTTACAAAATAAAGTTACCTTATATTTAGATTTATCCTATACCTTTCTTTCCAAATAAGAGTTTTATTTATATCTTTAATTTATGCTATAATCATGCTTTATTTTCATTGTCAATCACAATCTCAATTTAAAATATTTGTAACTACAATCTAAAGAATCCCTGCTTCTTTTCACTGGCAACTTTAGAAAGACTAAATTGCATACTTTTTCTTGCCACAAGAGATGTCAGCTTGTGTTAGAGTTGTGTGAATGTGGGAGTTAGCATGTGTGAGAATGCATGTGTATACACACTCACACACATACACTGTGTCATCAATGCATTTCATTTAGGAGAAAATAGTAAAGAGGATAATCAATCAAAATAACTGTTATGCCATGACAGTATATCCCAATGCCAAGTACACCCTTTAATAGAAATCAGGGTTTTAAATGGTTGCTGTTGCTGGCTACAAATAGACCAGAATATCTGTCTTTCTTCTTGCAAAGATTAAATGATAAGGTATGATGATTACTTATCGGTTCCAATTTATTTTCTGTCAGCTTGTTTTCATTTGGTCAGATTTTACATTCTCCTCACGCAGACTTCCAGTTTTGCTGGTGAAGTCAGACCTTATTTTGAGGGGCAAATATTGGTGAAACTTAGATGGTTATAAAATCCTATATGTGATTCTGGGGTTACATATCAACCAGAAGTTCTATAGCTAAAATCAAGAAAATAAGTACTACATATTCTAATTAAGAATTTTGTTTTATCTACTTGCCTTAAAAACACTTAGCTTACAAAAATCATGTATTGTGGCTTAGAAGACCTCCCCTTGAAAGGTTTCTAAATTTAAATTTTGAGGCATAAGATACCTCATGGGGAATTATATTTTATGCAATTTATTTTTAATAAAGTATATATTATTTTATCTTACCATATTATACAATTTATAGTATATAAAGAAGCCCATAATTTTATGCTTATTTAAATGCTATTTTATTGCTATAGAGAATTTACAATACTAAAATTCCCAGAACATGGAATGCATTTGCATTTGTTTGATTTTAATTTCTTGTCTCCCAGAAGTGTTTTACAATTCTCGTTATATAGGTTTTGGAAACTTATTGTTCAGTATATATATATATATATATATATATTCACACATCTTCTTGAAATACTTTTTTTTTCAGTAACACACTGAAGCATAATACATTTATTTGTTGATTTTCCATCTCTCTTCATACAAAGTTTAAATTCTGAGGACAGAATTTCTTTTTCTTGTTCACTGTTCTATCCTCAGTGCCATTATGAGCATGTGACACATAATAAATGCTCAAAATATACTAGTTGAATGAATACAAGTTGATACAGGTAAGCATCTTCTTTCTTCCTAATCATCCCCTTCCCAAACACATGTTTACTTTTAGACAATGTTTTAGGTATTTTGCTGAAGGTTCATTACTTATATTTAAGTGACGCGTATTATGAGAAAATACATTCTAGAGCAGAAGTTGCAAACTGACAACTCATGCCATGCCAAATTTAGAAGTCTTTGGTTTTTCCAGAACAGTCTTTAATGAACTTCTGTTTTAGTTAGATGGCAACTTAAACAAAGTGTGTGATTTCACACAGCTTCCTTTGAAAACCTGGTTGAGTTGGGAGTTCCAAGCTGTTTTTGCCATGTTAATAACCACAAGTAGTAGAAACAGAGTCACGATTACTTCCTGTAGATGGTGCAGCCATCATGACCTGCACCACAGTTCCTACATTCTCTAGACCCTTCATCTGGATCCCTCGCAGCCTTTGGAGGCAGTTGCATTTTCTATCTGTATCCATTGAGTTCTTTGCACAAGATAAAGAAAAACTGGCACATTTGAGCTCCTACATGGGGTCAGACTATTCACCCAATATCGTTTGTTTTAATTCTCACAATAAACCAGTAAGGCAGGATTTACTGTCACTCCTTATCAAATAAACAAAACAAAACAAAACATAGACAAAACCAAAACCCAGATCCACTTCCAGAGCCCATTTCCTTACAATGCCTGTGCACAAACTAGTAGCTTCATCTAAGTTGGGGCAGTAATTTCATTATTTATAAAATTAGTGAGAATTCTTAGCCTCTGAAAGTCTTGTAATTGATTCATAGAATATCATTAATTTATCTCCAAATATTTATTTCTTGTGCTCCTTTTTATTGTCAGAATCCAACACCATTCTCCCTGTATTTTATGCATTCAATAAAGAGTTATTGGTGTTAATGTTATGACAAGACAAGCAGATTTGCAAAGTATTACAATTCTGAAAAGGGTAATAAATTATGATAAATATGTATATCAGATCATAGGTTAAATTGTCACTTATGTGAAACTTTGAGAAAAGAGTTGTATGGACTTAGAGAACACGCAGACGAGACCTTGTTGGTGAAACAAGGAGAGAGAGAGAGACTAAGCTAAGTTTGAATTTCTTACACCACATTCATCTAGTTTCTATTAAGAGCATAACCTTGAGCAAATGAGCCTGGCAAATTTTTCATGAATTTAGAACCTTGTTTTTGTGTTTCCAGTGAAAGGGGCTTGGAATGCAAATGGTTCATGCATTGTATGGATTGTTTTTGTGTTTCCAGTGAAAGGGGCTTGGAATGCAAATGGTTCATGCATTGTATGGATGTGGCTATGGACATGAAAATAGAGTCCAAGTGTTTAGCCCTTGTGAACAGAAGCCAGGAGTCCAGGAACTTTCATGAAAATAGCTTTTTAAATCAAATAACAATGTCTCTAATTCTTTATTACCAGCTCAGTCTTCATTCTATTTAACTTCACACTGACACCGTCAATGCAGTGTTCCACAAGTAACTCACACTCAAGTGTCAGAAACTCCACTCATCAGCTTCTACCTTGAGTCAGTTTCTCCTCTTGATTACTCTTGTATAGTGCTAGCAGCATTATAATGCAAAAAAGCTTAAATATGTCTCTTTTATTTTATTCCCATAGTTCAGTTTCTATGCCAAGCCTTTCTCTTGCATGTAGACATAGCAATAGTCCTCAACTAGTTTTTCTCTCTAGTTTCAAACCCATTCACTGCTTAGCTGTCATAATGGTCTATTTTAAAGACAAATCATTCGCTTGCCTTAAAGCCTTCAATGACTCCATTTCCTAAAAATTAAATGTCAGCTTCTTTACTTAGCAGTTAGAAGACACAGCATTAAGTCACTGTCTGGCCTTCTCTGTAGCGTCTCTCCACCTCATACTATATATACCATCAAAGGTGAACTGTTTCTAGTTTCCCATTCAAACTTTTAAAATCTCAGCTCATCCTTTAACTCTACTCTTTAGGCAATTAATTCTTGTCCATCCATTGAGGCTAAGATTGTTAATGCCATCATTTGGAAAGATCTGCCTATTGTAACTGCCATCTCCCTTTACAAGTTGGATGAGGTGCTGTACTTTCATAATTTGGAAAAACTCCAAGTCTGTACTTATATAAATATGACTATAGCACTGTCTTCTAATTGGGTTTCAGTGTCTTTTTCCCAACTGGACTGTCAGAATTCTTAGGGGCACAAAACAGTGGTATGGGGGGTGGGGCTTGCCTCATTGCAGTTTGCAGCTGTAGTTTAGAGAATTCAGACCCTGGGTCTAAAATCTGAGCAACAGTTTTAGCCCACCCTGGCCAAAAGCAGCTGGCAACCTTTGTCACAACCATGCCCCTGGCAGGTGAGGAGTCAGTTGAGAATTAAAGGCACAGTACCAAATTAGGACTGCATAGAATAGGTGGCAGAAGTGTGTCATCTCCTGGGCATGCCAGGAAAGAACAGAATTGGGGAAATGTTATAGAGAAGACTGGCATCCTTTCGAGTCTCCTCCCCAGGGAATTTTGGAACTAATCTGAACCCCCTTGTGGGTCCCTGGGTCTGTTTTGACTGGAAAAAGCTTACTTTGGAAGGTCCTCTCCAGGGGTACTCTCCTACCAGAATTAGCCCTCCAGGTAAAAGCACCTAGAGATAAAAAAGGAGTTTTAAAAACATATATTGATGACAGAACAGATCAACATTCCCAGAGGAGGCACAGGGGAAAGGAAGCTTTATACAGGGAGTGAAATAATTATACAAGTGGTGTAATCTCAAAAATTGCTTCATATATCCAGGGTAAGAATCAGATGAAAAAGAGCTGAAAAAATTCTGATCAGTTAAACACAAACTATTCTAACGATCTAAAACAAGTTGAACCAAGTGTTAAAGAGCTTTAGCACAAAGCCAATCAACATGAAAACCATAGGCAAGTGAGACAAATTGACTCCAGAGTAAACTCACCAACACAATCAGATGCTTAGACACCAGCAAAAAATTACACGCTATACTAAGAAACAGGGATATATGGCCCAGTCAAAGGAACAAGCTAAAACTTCAGATGAGATACAAGATTTGAAACAACTAATCAATGATATGCAAGCAAGTATCCTAAATCAATTCAAGGAGATGAAAGAAAATATGGCAAAAGAGATAAATAGTATGAAGAAGACTCTGGGTGAGCATAAAGAAGAATTGGAAAGCATGCAAAAAAAATAGCATAATTTATGGGAATGAAAGGCACAATACAAGAGATAAAGAATGCAGTAGAGACACACTGCAGCAGATCTGATGGGGCAGAAGAGAGAAATAGTGAACTAGAGGATAGAACATCCAAAATTCTACAGAGGAAAGAACAGGCAGAGAATAGAATGGAAAAAAAAAATGGAGCAGGGTCTCAGGGAGTTGAAGGATAGCATGAAGCACACAAATATAAGTGTCATGAGTATCACAGAAGGAGAAGAGAGGGGAAAAGTGACAGAAAGAATATTTGAGGAAATAGTGGCCTAAAGTTTTCAACTCTTATGAAAGACATAAAAGTACATGTCCAAAAAGCACAGCATACTCCAAACAGTGTAAATCCTAACAGACCTACTCCAAAACACATACGAATAAAAATACCAAATGCCAAAGACAGAGATTCTGAAAACAGCAAGAGACCAGTGCTTCATCACATGCAAAGGACACACAATAAGACTAAGTGATGATTTCTCATCAGAAACCATGGAGGCAAGATATGATATATTTAAGTTACTGAAAGAGAAAAACTGCCTGCCAAGAATCCTTTATCTGGCAAAACTGTCCTTCAGAAACAAGGGAGGATTTAAAATATTCACAGATCAACAGAAACTGAGAGAGTCTGTCAACAAGAGATCTGCCCTGTAAGAAATATTGAAGGGAGTGTTACAGGCTGAAAGGAGAAGACAGGAGAGAGAGTCTTGGAGGAGAGTGTAGAGAGGAAGAATTTCTGAAAGGGTGAATAAAAGGATTAAAAAAAAGAGAGAGAGAGACAAAAGTAAGATTTGACATAGAAAAGCCAAAAGATAAAATTATTGACATACTGCCTTTGCAGTAATAACATTGAATGTTAATGGATTAAATCCCCCAATCAAAAGACACAGAGTGGAAAAATGGATAAGAAAATATGATCCATCAATATGCATTCTACAAGAGACTCACGTTAGACCCAAGGACACAAATAGGTAAAAAACAAAAGGCTGGAAAAGTTATTGCAAGCAAATAGTAATCAGGAAAGAGCTGGGATAGCTATACCAATATTGGACAAAATAGACTTTAAAAGCCTAATGGTTAAAAGAGACAAAGAAGGACATTATATATTGATAAAAGGGGCAATTCACCAAGAAGAAATAGAAATCATAAATATTTGTACATCTAACCAGGGTGCCCCAAAATACATCAGGCAAACACTGGCATCACTGAAGGGAGAAATAGATGTCTCTATGATAGTAGTTGGAGACTTCAATATACCACTCTCACCAATAGATAGAACAACTAGACAGAGGATCAATAAGGAAACAGAGAACTTGAATAATATCATAGGTAAACTAGACCTAACAAACATTTACAGAACATTGCACCCCAAAACAGCAGGATATACATTCTTCTCAAGTGCTCATGGATCATTCTCCAGGATAAATCATGCTTGGCCACAAAACAGGCATCAATAAATTTATGAAGTTTGAAATTATACAAAACACTTTCTTTGATCATAATGGAATTAAGTTGGAAATCAATAACAGGTGGAGAACTAGAAAAGTCACAAATATTTGGATGTTAAACAACACACTCTTAAACAATCAGTGGGTCAAAGAAGAAATTGCAAGAGAAATCAGTAAATATCTTGATACAAATGAAAATGAATAATTAGGCAAGAGAAAAATAAAAGGCATCCACACTGGAAAGGAAGAAGTAAAATATCCCCTATATGCAGATGATATGATTCTATATCTAGGAAGTCCTGAAAAATCTACAACAAAGCTACTAGACTTAATAAATTAGTTTAGCAAAGTGGCAGAATGCAAGATCAACACCCAAAAATCAGTAGTGTTTCTATACATTGGTAAGAAGCAATCTGAGGTTGACGTCAAGAAAAATGTTTCATTTACAATTGCAATTAAAAGAATAAAATATGTAGGAATAAATTTAACTGAGAATGTAAAGGACACAGAAAATCACAAAACATTGCTAAAAGTAATAAAAGAAGACCTAAATAAATGGAGGGGCATTCTGTGTTCATGGATTGGAAGACTGAATATAGTTAAGATGCCAATTCTACCCAAAGTAATTTACAGATTCAACACAATCCAAATAAAAATTACAACAGCCTACTTTGTAGGAATGAAAAAGCTAATGATAAAATTTATTTGAAAGGGGGGACCCTGAATAGCCAAAAATATATTGAGAAAGAAAAATGAGTTGGGAGGACTCACATGTCCTGACTTTAAAGCATATTAAAAAGCTATTGCAGTTAAAACCTCATGGTACTGTCGTAAAGATAGATATATTGATCAATGGAATAGAACTGAGAGTTCAGAAATAGACCCTCATGTCTATGGTCAATTGATTTTTGACAGTGTGGCCAAAGCCACTCAACTGGGATGGAATAGTCTCTTCAACAAATGGTGCTGGGAGAACTGGATTGCCTTATCCAAAAGAATGAAGGAGGACAGCTGTCTCACACCCTACACAAAAATTAATTCAAAATGGGATCAAAGACCTAATATAAGAGCTAGGACCATAAAACTCCTGGAAGAAAATGTAGGGAAACATCTTCAAGATTTAGTGGTAGAAGGTGGTTTCTAAGACCTTACATCCAAAGCATAAGCAACAAAAGAAGAGATAGATAAATGGGACTGCCTCAAAACTGAATACTTTTGCACCTAAAAGGACTTTGTAAGAAAGTGAAAACGCAGCCTACCCAATTGGAGAAAATATTTGGAAAGCACATATCAATTAAGGGGTTAATATCCAGAATATATAAAGAAATCCCATAACTCAACAATAAAAAGACAAACAGCCCAATTTAAAATGGGCAAAAGACCTGAATTAAGACACTTTTCCAAAGAAGAAATATAAGGCTAAAAAAGCATGAAAAATGCTCAAAATCACTAGCTATTAGGGAAATTGAAATCAAAACCACAGTGAGATATCTTTTCACACCTACTAGAATGTCCAGTATCATAAAAGAAACTACAGGTGTTGGAGAGGATGTGGAAAAACAGGAACAACATGTGTTCACTGCTGGTGGGAATGGAGAATGGTGCAGCCATTGTGGAAGACAGCTTGGCAATTCCTCAGGATGCTGCATATAGAATGTCATATTGTCTGGCAGTCCCACTTCTAGGTATAGACTCAGAAGAACTGAAAGCAGGCACATGAACAGATATTTACATATGCATGTTTATAGCAGCATTATTTACAGTTGCCAAAAGATGGAAACACCCAAGTGTACATCAACTGATGAATGGATAAGCAAAATGTGACATATACATACAATGGAATATTATTCATTTGTAAGAAGAAATGAAGTCTTGATGCATGCTTGGATGAACCTTAAGGATATTATGTTCAGTGAAATAAGCTAGACACAAAAGGACAAATATTTTATGGTCTCACTAAAATGAGTTATAATGAGCAAACTCCTGGAGCTAAAATCTAGAGTATAGGTTACTATGAGATAGAAAAAGATAGAAAGATGGTAGAGAATGATGCTTAATTTGTACAGAATTTTTAATAAGGTTGATCGTAAATGTTTGGGAGTGGCTAGATGTGATCATAGCACATTACTGTCAGGGGAACTAACTGTACTGAATTATGGGTGTGATTAAGTCACTAGAAGGAAGGCTAGAGGATGAAACAGGGATTGTACAATATAGTGAACCTTGTTGTGGATGATGACTGTGGTTAACTGTACAAATAGAAGAATGTTGTTACATGAACTAGAACCAATGTAAATCACTACTATAAGGTGTTAATAGAGTGGTATATGGGGAAAGGTACAGCTAATGCAAACTATGGACTATAGTTAACAGTAACATTGTAATATTCTTGCATCAGTTGTAACAAAGGTACTATTCCAGTACTAAGTCTCAATAATAGGAGGGAATAAGGAGTATGGGATTTTTTTTTTCTTGAAGCAATGAGATTGTTCTCAGATTGGGTGTAGTGATGAATGCACAACTCTGTGATTATACTGAGAGTTTTTGATTGTATACTTTGGATGGATTGTACGGTGTGTGACTAAAACTGTTCATGAAAAAAAAATTCTTTGGGGCAGGTATTTGAGGAGTGTCTTAGTGATTGTTAGTTTCCCATATGTGGTAGGCAAAATAATAGAACCCAAAGATGTCCACATCCTAATCTCCAGAACCTGCTACTTTACATGGCAAAATGTACTTGGAAGATGTGATTAAGGTTAGGAGCTTGAGATGGGGAGAGTACCCTGGTATCTGTGTAGGCCCAAAGTAATCCTAAGGGTCCTTATAAGAGAGTGTCAGGAGTGTCAGAGAAAGAGATTAGAAGATATTACATGCCTGGCTTTAAAGATGGGAGAAGAGGCCACAAGCTAAGTAATGTGTGCAGCTTCTAGAAGATGGAAAAGGCAGGGGAATGTATTATTCCTTAATCCTCCAGAAAAAAATGCCACCTTGCCAACACCAAGATTTTAACCTGGTAAAACTGACTTCAGTCTTCTGACCTCTAGAACTGTAAGATTATAAATATATGGTGTTTTAAGGCACCAAATTTGTGGTAAATTGTTACAGCAGCCATAGAAAACTAACTTGACATATATATAAAGGGTAGATAGCAAATAAATATTTGATGTGTAAGAAAATGAATGATGGCATGGAATATATGATGGTGCATATTCTATTTTAGATCAGATAGATGCATGACCGAAAGTCAGTCCTTAGGCAGTAGGACATATTGTGGGGTGGTAGGAATGGTGACAGGGAAAAGATGAGTAGTTCTGGTAGATGTCTGAGTCTGAAAACTTTCAGATTATGTAAATAAAGGAAGTAATGTAAAAATGGCAACAAAAATACAACTCAGTTCCCATCTCCTTAGAAGACATTAGAAGGTGATTAAAGGTAAAAATTTCCTACAAATTTGGCTTTGAATAGAAACTATTTTTGTTCTAATGTAAAGTGGAAAGAATAATCACAAGCCCAAATTTCCTGAAGTGAACTTTGATGCAGACTCTCTGGCTCCTCTGTAGGCAAGATACTTTGGATTTCTGTCTTCGATCATCCCCTGGTAGCTGGAACTCAGTTCATCCCCATTTCGTCTCTGTAATGTTGACCAGGCCAGCTGGCTGGCGAGCCGTCTAACTGCCTTTGTGAGCCCATGGCCTAGATTGCTCATGGGTGGGAAGAAGTGGAGCATCTGAGCAAAGAGAAGAGACAGACGGCCTCACAGACACTTCTAGCCACTGGTCACACTATTCCTCAGTCCATCTGCTGTTTGACATCGCTGCTAGTGGCGCTACTACCAGTGGCGTCAGCCCTTTGGCAGTTGTGCATAGGGCCTTGGAAAGAACAACAGTCTTTTCAACTGCCTGGTAATCCATGCCACACTGTACCCTTAAGCATTTAGCTGGAATGTTGTTTGTGGATAAAGACACAGAGCAAGTATGTGCAAGTAATTTAATCAACTCAACCTTAGAGAGATATTGGTGCTTACTTAGATTTAACACCTTGGATCTGAATCTTGTGTCTTTGTTCTGTAAAGAAAATATAAAAATAGATTTTCTCTAACCTACTAGAGTACAAAGAAAATTAAAAATAGAAAAGCAAGCTGGTGATGTTAGATCTGTTGTTTGTATTCTGTCATGACTTGTAACTAAGGCAAATAATATTGAATCATTTATAGCATTTTGGGATTTACTTAAGTTATAATTCTGTGGATCCATAATAGAACTAAAGTATATTGAAAGGGGAAAATAATGATCAACATTTTTCTTTCTTTTATTGTAGTTACCAGAGTGATCCTTCTCTTTTAAATTTGCTTTTTCAATTAAAAATCATTTATTGAATCCATGCTATGCTTTGAAAGTGAATTATTGCATTTGGGAGTAAAGCAATGTATTATTTTTCTCCTTTTCTCTTTGCCAGAAATGTTAACTTGCTATTTGAGAGTGCATCTTAAAGAGAAGTACTTTATCCACATGCATAGTGCATGATTCAAAATGCATCTAATAGTGTTGTGCATTTGATAAATATCAACACCAGGCAAGAACTCCATGCTTTTTAGCTCTTGGCATTGTGCCACATGTCTATTGTAATGAAACATTTCTTTTGGCTTTGACACCATAGTAACATTGTCACCTGTGTTTTAGCAGCTCCTACATGTTTTCCTTCACATGCTCAATTTTACCCATTTTCATAAATATTAGGTTTCTAAAGAACTCTGCTTGTTCCATCCTTATCTGTTTTTATAGTGCACAATATCCTCGGATAATTTCATCTATTCCTTAGCTTCATCTTGCCAAACTTTTCATCATACCTGAAAGCTTTCTTGTCTACATCTTCAACCTAGATCTTTCTCCTAAGTTTCAGACTCACCTATCCAGTGTCTAGTGAACATCTTCATAGGGCTGTCTCATGAGTACCCCTGATTTCCTCTAGGTCTGAAAATGAATCTATTATTTAGATTCTATTACTTGCCATCTATTGAATCTGTTTCTTTCTTGTCAGTCCCAGTCATTACAGAATTTCTCCAAACATGGTTATGTTTTTGCCTGTAAAATCTTTCAATGATTTGTCGTTGTCTACAAGATAAATTCTTCAGCCCTACTAAACAGGTTATCACAGAAAACACAGAATAGAAAAGCTCTCACACCAAATTAAAATGCCTGAATCATTCTGTGTATTAACTGAATTTAAAACACACAGCAAGAAGCAAGAGGAAAAAGTTGGATAAGTTAACATACATAGGATAAGGTGCAACCAGGCACAGGGATCCTGCTACTTGGGTTCTGGGATAATGGGTTGATGATGCTGTTTTGAGGACCCAAGCTGAGGTGTGAGCAAAGGGGACTCATAGATAGAAGGTGTCCCAGGCCAGTGACATGAACTTTCTCTTACTGGAGAGCAATTTTACCTGGCCCAACTGTAACTAGCCCATTAGCCTACTGAACAGTGATGAGCTTTATGTTCTTTTCTTGGGTAGAACAAACGTGGGGCCAGAATTGGAATATACTAGGTGCTATCAACGGGTGAATAAATTTGGAGTGACAAACCTATCAGCCCCAAAGCGACAGTATTAAGATTTGGTGCTTTCCTTTTCTATCCATAAGCAACTCTCCTTTTTGTTGCATATATTTATGTGTGCATGTGTATGTATACATATATATTTTTTATTCCAAATAATTTGAATGTCTTACAGATTACTAATACTTTTCTCAATACTGCTTGTGTTTCACAAGCTCTTTTATGCATTATTTATATGCTTACACATTATTGGTATTGTGTAAATATGCATACATAACCCTTGTTTTGCATATATTTCACAAATACTTTTTATGAGTTCATCCAACCTTGCTTTTAGAGCAGAATTAAATATTCTCAAGTACATTCCCAAATACATATCCTCAAATACATACATACATTATAGCTGTGCTTACCTGACTTAGCAATGCTCTTCTCTCTGAATGAAGCATCTGGTTGTATCTTTCTCCCTTCCCTTTACCAGGCTAATTTTCATTTATCCTTCAAGACCCAGTTCACACCACCTTCTCTGTAGGAAGCTTCCCTGACCCTCCCAGTGTGGACTAGATGCTATAGAGATAATGACTACTTTGTTTACATCAGCCGTAGTATTTAATCATACTTTACTGTAATTTCATGCTATCTGTTTCATTCTCTCGCAATATGCTGGGAACAGCTTTGAACAGAAATTCTGGCTTTTATCTATTGATATTCTGAGTTATCCTAGGCTTATTTATTCCCATGGTGAAAATACAAGGTTATGAAATTGATTAACAATATTGCTGTAGTCTTGCTTCTACCCCCAGTTGCACATATTCTGGTTCCATTTTGAGACTATACTTTCCCCCAGTATTTTCAGCAATCCCTGAGAGCTATCTCATGTCTGCTCTCTAGCACAGTCCTCTTGGTCATCACATGGAATGTGCCATTGTCCTGCTTTCTTCCCTTCCTTCCTAATGCAATCTGCTTTTGAGGACTCCAGTGCCCCCAAGATGGAAGGGGAAAGTGTTTTGAAATCACATCCCTTTGCTGAAGCCCACCTCCCTTTGTGCTGGTTTTGATATCAAGTTGTGTTATCACTGATGTGCTCCAGTGTTCCAAAGCTGCTGCTCTCTTTCAAAATTACGGTAGCATTGGTTTTACTTGATGTTCCTTGTGAAGACCCTTGGATTCTGTGCTCTTTGAGGCATATGGTCTCCTTATTTTGTGCCCTGTTTCATGGATCCAAGTCAATCCTGCCTTTCTTTGCCAGAAATAGTATGCCGTTGTATGCTGTGGCATTACTTTTTCTTTCCTGATAAGTTTTCCAGTCTTAGTTCCGTAGTACTGCCTTGCTATGTCACTTTTTTTTTTTTTTTTTTTTTTTTACTTCCTATCCTGGATCATTTTCTTGTGATTTCTTCAGCCAAGGGCAGAAATCCAGTGTCAGCTCTGGTCTCCCAATGTTTTCTTGAAATACTTATCTCAGAGTGTTCATCCATTCTTTTGCCTTGAGTAGCTACCTGTCTGTTATTGACTCCCAAATCTAAATCATTAATTTTGTCCTCTCATTCAAGCATTTGTCATGTTCTTATTATTCTCTTCTGTGGGGAGAAGTTTAACTCTCTGGCAATTTCCACTAACTTCTCAAATCCATCTTTATTTATTTATTTATTTTTTAATCTAAAAATGAACTGCCTCCACTCTTCTTTTGGTGATGTTCTCTCACAAACTTGGAAGAGACCTGGATATTATCTAACAAATGCAAACTCCTCAGACCAGACAGAAATGTAATTTATATATCTTCTCTTTTGTTTGATAGTGTGTAATATCTAGTAGGAGTATAATAATAGTTGTTAATTAATTGCTGTTCTCAAAAGAGGATTGTTAAATGTTTAGACCTGTATGCAATCATTAAGCCAATTATTCATCATTTCAATCATTCCATAAACTTTTATCAGGTCCTTGTTTTGTGTTAGGCAACAGACTAAAATTCTAAAGGGAAATTCAGTAAAAACTCACAGGTGCACAGTTAAGCTGAAATCAGATTTTGTTTGCCAGTTTAGAGGCAGAATGTGAAATGTTCCTAAAGTTCACTGGCTTGCGAATTTTTTAATCATGACATACATTCAGTAATACATTAACTTTGCAATAAAGTACTACTACCAAACATATTTATATACCACAAATGAGAAAACACACACGCAATCACACACACATTGTAACTGAAACGAAAGTTTCACAGAACAGTGCTTGTCTTACTAGATGAGATAGATACTAATATTTTCAAGTGCATAATCAATGCTGGCTGTTAACCACACATACACATGCATATGTTATATATGTTTTCAGCTTATCTAACTGGATTGAATCATGCAACCAATATTAAACACCCCCAGAGAATAATTAATGTAATCTTTGATTAAAATTTCATATACAATTTTCTTAAAGGATTTCAAACATTAGGAACTTTAAGTAAAATGAAAAAAAAATTTAGTTTTCCACAAATAGATTAAAATATTCTGCTATCAAAGATAATTACACTGGAGTTTCATATGCATGGAGATCCTTTCCTTTCCTATGCAAGATGTTCACTCTGCAAATTTGCTTCTTTTACTTTTAAGTCAATCAGGCTTTGGTGATTCCTGAATCTTTCCCATTGCTTAAGAAAAAGTCTCCCCATTCTTCTGCCCTCTCACTTTTGAAAAAGGGTTTAGCAAGTGAAGAAGCATCATCTTTGGCACGTTTCCTTTGCTTCCATTTGAATAAAAGGGAAAAGTTTGTTATTGATGATTGAGTTTCCTAAGAGGTGGAAACCTCAACAGGGTCTTCTCAGAGATGTGTAGCTTTAGAGAGAAATGTACAGTGTAGGATTCTGTGGTTGTATGCAGATGAAGTGTTTGAAACAAAGTAGTCACAAGCAGCCTGAAGGAAGTGAAGAGGAGAGGGAGGCGTTGTTCTGTAGCCAAAGCCCCTCTCCATTCTCCCTCAACTTCCAGTGATTGTGCACCCTAGGAAGTTTTTCTAGCACCAGTTGGAGAGCTGTCTCCTTCCCTTTGCTCCTGCCGCCTGCCTGTATCCCCTCACACGTGGACCTGCTACCAAAGGCCCCAGGTAATGACCTTGAGTGCAGTGGGCTGCAGAGAGAACAACCTTCAGACTCTAAGACATGTTTAATATCCTGTCCCTTGGTGAGTGCTAAAATCCACCATGCCTTTCATTTTTCATATGTTGGCAAAGGCATGGTTTAGTACTTGTGGCTGCCTCTCCTTACAGATGAATGAAGCAGTGGACTGTTAAAACGCTGATATTTCTTCGCGTTGTATTAACACTTCATCAGTAGCACATCATCACTATACCAGTAAGAGTCTATAAGAAAGAACAAGATGAAGAGTCACCATATTTTTTAGGATTAGCAGTCATAACTTTAATTTAAAAAAAAAAACAAAACAGCAACTGCCTTTTATTTGTGGCCAGATATTCAACCCGGAAATCAGTTACTTAAACATTGTCAAAATAAACTAAAGTCTCTCTAATGTGTTTAGTAATAGTGATGCAAATTAACTCACACTCTTTTTATAAGGATTTTACAAAATTTTAGACAGGACCCTAAAATGTAGTCTCTAAAATAAAGAAGTAACCTTAGATTTGCTTTGATGGTGTTGAGTTATCATTATTTGGAATTAAAACATCAGTGCTAAAATATAAGGCTAAGGAAGAGCATAAAAGGACCAGTGTCTATAAAGGCACAGTGCTGTAAGTTCGCATGACAGCCCTTCCCCATATTCTGGGGCTTGAACAGCAAAGCTTGGCTGGTGTGTTACCATGTTGCAGAGTTGCTATGGCAATATCAAACCAATGAAGAGACCACCTCCCAGAGACAAGGAGGTGAGTAAGTGTGAAATTGATTCAGTTGTACACAGGAATATGTTCAAGCCAAATTTGTCAGGAAAAAATTTCTGGTAGGAAACTACATTTTTAATTGCATGAACAAGATGAATATAATACTAAATATTTATTTTGTATATTCTAGAAAACTGGTATTTGAAAATTAAATATTAAGCTAATTTTATTTTTTATGTAAAATGTATTTTGCATTTATTTCAGGTAAAACTGATTTTTTAAAAAATTTAATATAGAAAACAGAATTTTAAAATTGAGATTAACATTTCCAGGTATGTACCATTGAAGTTAAATTGCTTTTATTTGCTTGTTTTACCATTAATGTGATTAGAGCAATGACTTGTTAGGGAATATAAATGAAAAATGTTAGTATTTTTAGATAACATTTGTAAATTATATTTACATTGAATAGTATAAAATATCATAGGCAGTCCAAATCAGCCAAAACATTTTCACATTTTAATATTTTAATATTTAAGGAGCCTATGGCCAGGCTTTATAAAAACAATTCATTCGCATAGTATATTACCTAACTGTGCTCGGAACTCATTTTTAACACCCAGTTATTATAAAGTGTTGCTCTAGGTACAAATTCTGTCTTGAAGTTGCTTGGTGCAGTCCTTTATTGTAAATCATTTGTTTTGTGGAATTTGATAAAATGGATGTGGATTGTTTCCTTTCTGCTTTACTTATAAGATATATACAAGGCTTTGTCTATACCAGAAGGTTGCTGACAGCTCTACAGAACAGGGAAACATCTTTCTGTGATGTGTTAATTACTGAAATGCCTCTATCTGATATTAAATGCAGTTCATATTAACAAAATGTATTTATCAGACATAATCAGCTTGAAATTAGAATACATCTAATCTCAAGGGACCCGTACGTACTGAGGGCTGTCTACTTTCCCATTAGTTCAACTTGTAGGACAGAAGAGCATGACTTGTTTGCATAACAGAAACCAATATTTGCTCTCTTTTATTCTCTTGGCATAGACTTCCAAGGGCAACGTTTGCCAGATCCTGGCAGAACCCTCGCTGACAATGCATTTCTTCATGGGCAATAAAATTAAACTTGCTAAACTAGAAACAAAGCTGCCTGAACATTTTCTGAAATTGCAGTAATTACGTGTGAAACCTTTGATTTTTTTTTCTTTGAAAAGATACAATATTTTTAACTAAAACTGAGGTTAGGCATGGTAAAAAGTTTTCCCTTTTGTTTATGACCAAACTGTGAATTGTATACTGATATTTATTTGAAAACACTAACACATGAAATTGATGCTGTAGATCAAATTATACTTTGTATCGAATCACATATGTATGCATTTATGTGCAAGTGCCGTGACCTGTTTCTAATAGGTAAACCCATTTAGACCTTTGAACACCCACATTAAAGGGAAAATGCATATTCAAAACCCTAAATAAGATGAGCTACTCAAGCAAGTAAATTGAATAAATCCTCTCGTCAC
This sequence comes from Choloepus didactylus, assembly GCF_015220235.1. NCBI lineage: Eukaryota > Metazoa > Chordata > Mammalia > Pilosa > Megalonychidae > Choloepus > Choloepus didactylus. Next base: position 27,173,930 of record NC_051318.1, on the reverse strand, counting down.
AAAGTCACTTTTGTTAACAGTAGTATATTTTCTAGTATGACTATAGTAAGCCTATTAAAAATGGACAGGAGACAAGGAAAATATTTCTAAATACAACAACCCTCCACCAATATGTTGGTGGCATTTCTGGATCATATTTACTGTAGACTCTGGAATCATCTAGACCTTTTTCTTTTGCTTTCCCAAGTAAGCTTTTTCACAGAGGGTACCCAACCTGTCATAGTAAAAAAAGGAGATTATTAATTTTAAAACCATTGTCACAATATACACTTGCACTTCATTTGATACAGATTTTAAGGCTATGTCAATTTCTTAGTGATGAGTTCCATTTTTAGGACACTTACTATACAAACTGCCTAGAGTATTTGCATTTAAAATGGCTTTATACAAAATTGTAATAGCATTTTGACACACTTATATGGACCAGTGACAGTCCATGGATTTTTGTTAATGGTCTTTGATAAGTATGGCCGTTGATGGTATGTCTTTAGAAATATTTAGATCAATGTGGCATTGCGGTGATGCCCAGTTGCCTGATTAATGGCTCATTTCATTAAACAGCATATGGAACAGCTTGGGTATCGTTGAACTTGTGTGCTGAGTTGAACTTGTGGTGTGACTGTGTATTACTGGGACTACATATTTTTCTGTAATGAATTGGGAAAGAAAAAGTTCCTTCCCTTAGATAGCTTGAGAAACATTGGTGTAAGCTAAGGGGTTGTTTCTGTTAGAAGATCAAATATCATAATTTTATAGATATAGTAAACTATATTATATTTAATTTGGACAGTTATGTTTAGAAGAGAGAATTCTGATTCTGATGATGACAATAAGAACAACAAGAATTAAAAAATAACTGCCATTTACTGCATACCAAATATATTTTGGGCACCATGCTGTGTTCTTTACCTACATTATATTATTTACTTCATAAAATAACCCTAGGAAGGAGGTGAAATTATTCCCATTTTCAAAATGAGGAAATTAAAATTTAGAGAGGTTTTGTAACTTGCCTGACCCATAGCAATAATAAGTGTTGGAGTCTGGAATTCAAGCACTTTTCTAAATCTTATACTCTTGTCACTATGCTGATGAGAAATAAGTATTTAGTAGAGTCGACATTTAGATTGCGATAAAACTGATAGGTGGAGACAAGGAGGGAGAAACATTCAAGCAGAAGCAAAAGGTTAGCCACAGATGTGGGTGTGGGAGACCAGAAAGTACATTTCAGGGTAGTGAGTGAAGCTGTTTGACTCGGGTAGAAAACTGGTGAATAAGGAGTGATAGAAAATAATATGGAAAAAGGTGGGGATGTGGCCAGTATATGCAGGCCTTTAAGTATCAAATATTTGAATGTTGTCTAATAGGCAATGAGGAACTATTGAATGTTTTTGAGCCAAAAAACAAAAAACAAAAAAAAAAAAATGGAAAAAGATATATTTTAAGAATATTCTTTTTTTTTATTTTTTGAAATGAAGAGAAACTAGTAGCAGAGGAAAAGATAAGGAGGATATTAGAATGGTATAGCCTTAGATAATAAAGTAAAGAATCAGAACGATGGAAGTAGAGGTAGAAAAGGAAGCACAGGTAAGAGTGGCATCGAAAGAATTGACAGAATTTGATGGCTGAGCTTGGTGCCTGGACCCCTCGAAAAAAGAAGATGCCTTGACTGATAATAGAATTTGATTAGTGAGAGAAGCTTTATCAGTTAATGTGACAACATGGATTTGTTACCTGTATTGAGATACGGCAAATACTGCAAGGGGAAATGGATGAGAGAGTTGAAAACATGAAGACAAAGCCTGGGAGTGGGAAAGGATGTAAAGATATTTTGTGATTACCTGAAAGCTACTAAAAGAAGTGCCAAGGAAGGAAGAGTAAATGTTCTAGGAATTTAACGGTTTTATATAATAAATGAAGAGAAATTTGTGAATGAAATAATGTTTGTGAAAGTATATCACGGAGAACATTACAACATGAAAGGATATGGAGAAGACACATTTTTAAAATTTCATTGAGATGTAATTCACATATCATAAAAGTCACCCATTTATAATAGGTGTAACGTGACTTTAATATAGTCACAGAATTGTGCTCAATCACCACAATCTACATTTAGAACATTGCCATCACCCCCAAAAGGAGCCCCATATCCTTTAGAAGTCACCTCCCCCCTACCCCCAGCCACTCCTCCCCAGGCCTAGGCACAACCACTAATCTACTTTCTGTCTCTATAGATTTGCCTGTTCTGGACATTATACGTACGTGGAATCATATAATGTCTGGCCTTTTGTGTCTGGCTTCTTTTATTTGGAATGTTTTCAAGGTTCATCTATGTTGTAGCATTTATCTGTATGCCATTCTTTTTTTATGATAGAATGATATTGCATTTTACATATTGCCATGTATGATTTATCTGTTTATCAGCTGATGTTTATCAGCTGATGGGTTGTTTCCATTGACTGGTTTTTATGAATAATGTTGCCATAAAAATTCATTTGCAAGTTTTTATATACCTAGGAGTTGAATTGCTGGGTCATATGAAAACTTTGTGTTTAAAATTTTGAGGAGTTGCCATGCTGTTTTTCAAAGTGACAGCACCATTTTACAATCCCAACAGCAATGTATAAGGGTTCTAATTTTTCCACATCTTTTCCAAAACATTTTATTGTCTAATTTTTTTAATACTCATCTTAGTGCATGTGAAGTGGTATATCTTTGTGGTTTTGATTTGCATTTCCCTAATGGCTAAAGCTGTTCAGCATCTTTTCATGTGCTTATTGGTCAATTGTGTGTTCTCTTGGGAGAAATTCTTTTCAAAATTTTTGCACATTTTTAATTAGGTATTTTATTTTTGAGTTGTAAGACTCTTTACATATTCTGGATACCAATCCCTTATAAATATGCATTTTGCACATATTTTCACCCATTCTGTGGGTTGTCTTTTCTTCTTTTGATAGTACCATTTGCAGCACAAAATTTTTAAATGTTGTTATAGTCCAATTTGTCTATTATTTTTCTTTTGCCACTTGCACTTTTGGTGCCATTTCTAAGAAACAATTGCCTATTCCAAAGTCACAAAAATTTATACCTATGATTTTTATTATACCTATGATTTTTATAGTTTCATCTCTTACATTTAGGATTGTGATCCATTTTGAGATAATTTTTGTATGGTGAAAATAAAGGGTCTAACATAATTATTTTGCATGTGGATAACCAGTTGTCCCAGAATCATTTGTTGAAAGGCTATTCTTTCTGCATTGGCATCCTTGTCAAAATTCAATTGATCATAAATATAAAGGGTTATTTCTGGATTCTCAATCCTCTTCCATAGATCTATATGTCTATTCTTATATCCACTCTCTTGATTACTGTACCTGTATACTATGTTTTGAAGTCAGAAAGTGTGAGTTCTCCAACAATTTTCATTTCAAGATCGTTTTGACTAGTCTGAGTCCCTTGCATTTCCATATAAATTTTATGATCAGCTTGCCAATTTCTGCAAAAAAATTCAACTGGAGTTTTGATAGGGTTCCCATTGAATCTGCAGAATAATCTGGGAATTATTGCCATTAATCCATGAATGTGGGTTATCTTTCCATTTCTTTGGATCTTCTTTAATTTCTTTTAACAATACATTGTAGGTTTTGGTGTACAATTTTGCACTTCTTTTTAAAAAAATAACTTGTTCTTAAGAGTTTTAATTCTTTTTATAGTATTGCAAATGGAATTGTTTTCTTAATTTCATTTTCAGTTTGTTCATTGTTAGTATATAGAAATGCAATTAATTTTTATGTTGATCATATATCCCGCAAACTTGTTGAACTCATTTATTAGTTGTAATAGCTTTCTTTGCAAATTTCTTAGGATTTTTGTATATATAAGATCATATCCTTTGCAAATAGAGGTAATTTTAGCTATTTCTTTCCAATTGAGACGCCTTTTCTTTCTTTTTCTTGCTTAATTGTATTGGCTAGAACCTCTAAGATGCAATGTTAAATAGAAGTGGTAAGACTGAACATCCTTATCATATTTTTAACCTTGTTAGATGTGATGATTAAGTTCATGTGCCAACTTGGCTAGGTTATGGTGTCCATTTGTTTGGTCAAACAGCCACAGGACTGATTGTTACTGTGAAGGTATTTTGTGTATTTAAATAATTGGTCAGTTGATTTACAACTGGATTACATCTTCAATCAACGAAGGAGGTTGCCTTCAGCAATGAGAGAAGACCCATCCAATCCGTTTAAGGCCTTAAAAGGAGAACTGATGATTTCAGCAATATGTAAAGAAGAATTTCTACCTCTACTTCAACCAGTGGGCTTCTCCTGGGAAATTAATTGAAACCTTCATTGGAATTCCCAACTTGTGGCCTGCCCCACGGAATTTGGATTTACCAATCCCCATGATTGTGTGTGCCAATTCCTATCATAAATTTTAGATATATTCTGTTGATTCCATTTTGCTGGAGAACTTTGACTAATACAGATTTTAGTATAAGGAGTGGTTCTTAGGAAACAGAATCTTAAGGATGAGAATTCTGGGGACTTGGGAATTGGTTCTCTAATCCAATTAGAGTAAAACCACTAATGATTGTATTTCCAATGATCAAGATGGCTCTGATAGTCCAAGGTGTGAATTGGCAATGGAGAGATGGAAAATATTACCATTGGATACAGCTCCTCTAAAACTAAGATGCAAGGGTCTGAGTGACAGTATATTTGATATTTTAACAGAGTTTTGTGAACTTAAAAAGTATAATGATGCTGGCTTATTTTTCCTGAATAGGCTGGATACAGTTGTTAAAAAAAAGGATGAGCTCAAGGCTACAAATTCCTAGCTCAAGTAACACAAAAAGGACATGAAAGTTTCCAACTTTGCAGGATGTCTGCTGCCAAAGGGATGATGTTGATTGTAAAGTAGTGAGATCTTGAAAATTGGAATGGGGATATATGAGCTAACAATGGTGAGGATGGGGATGAACATTGAAGCCCTAGATTTTGCTGAGTCTTCTTTACCAGATAAACCTATAATGGTCTGCCCCCAGGAATCAGCCACCTAATCTCCATTCTACCCTGAGGAATTAGCTCCTGCCTCCACCTGAAGAATTAACCCTGCTGTGCCTGAAAACTTGTAATTGCTTCCCCTGAGGAAAGAACTCTCACACTTCTGTCTGAAAAGATTAGCCCTCTTTCACCCTATGAAACGCTAATGGAATGTCCTGAGGTAGTTGGCTTGCAAAACACTGCTAATTCCTCTCATGACCCAGTCCCACAACCCTTCTTTTCTTAAGGCCTATAACTACATTGAAGTCCCAGCAAGCCCCTAAAGGTGAGGTACGAAATGTGACCTACAAGGAGGTACACTACACTCCAAAAAATTGCAAGATTTTTCCAATTTATATAGACAGAAATCAAGGAAATATGTGTGGGAATGGATATTAAGGATGTGGGATAATGGTAGAAGGAACATAAAATTGAATCAGGCTGAAACTATTTATAAGGACCTACTAAGCAATGATTTTGAATTATGTGTTGCAGCTTGAGGAATTAGAAAGGGCTCTACCAGTTTGTTGAGGTGGTTGGCTGAAGCATGGATCGAAAAGTAACCTACATCGCCTGAGGCAGAAATGCCAAAACTGCCCTGGTATAATATAGATGAAGGGATCTAAAAGCTTAGAGAAATTGGAATTTTAGATTGGATTTATCATGTAAGACTTGCTCACCCACCCTATGAATCTGGAGGAGTCATCTTTCACCAGGACTATGAGAAATAAATTTGTGAGAGCTGCTTCATTACCTCTGAAGAGCTCTGTGGTTGCTCTTCTTTGTAGGGCAGATATTACTGTGGGAACTGCTGCCACTGAAGTTGACTCTATAAAGACAATGGGGATGATTAGTGTTCTGGATTGCTACTGCTGCTGTAATGCAAAACACCGGAAATGGATTGGCTTTTTTTTTTTTTTTTCATTTCAAAGTCATGGTTTTATTATTTACCTTTCAGAGAGTTCTTACTGATATTTTACAGTATTTTGATTTCTGTATAAAGTTTTGAGATCTCTAGGAAAAATAAATTTATTAAATACGGAAATAGAGAATTTACTGGTATAATGTTGTTGGTTCTCTATTGAAAATGATATTGCAAAAATCATTCTCTCTGGGCAAAGAAACAAAATAGATACAGGCGTTTCCCGCCTAATACAGAAATCCATTTACTGCCCCTACCCATGATGTCAAGGAAATCTTCGGCCAATACGACAGGGCCTCTGTCAATGGGTTTTCCTGATCCATTGAATACCCGACCAAGCATATCCTCAGACACTGGTGTTCAGAGAATATCCCCTGTAAACTCACAAGATGTTTTCTTGGCATCTATACCTGAAGTCCCTTCAAATACCTGAACCACTGCTTTAGAACCACTAACTTCTAGAACCTGCCCACTTCTTTTTGTACCGTCTGGTAATGTCAAGTGAACAATCTTAGCATATCTAGGAAACTTAACTTGATCTAAGATCACTAGTGGCCTGTTGACTCCTGATACTGTCTTGTATGTGAGGCGAGGCTGGGAGAGGTAGTTCCGACTAACTGCCAGCGCCTGCTCCCGGGCTCCCACTGTAGGCCCACTGGTGGGCACGGGTAGCTCAGGCGCAGCCCCATTCACGATCCCCTGCATCGCCTGCAGCGCCATCTTGTCTCCTCTGTCCTGACCGGCCGGATTGGCTTTTATAAAAGGAGACTTATTTGGTTACACAGTTACAGTCTTAAGGCTAAAAAGTATCCAAGGTAACACATCAACAATCGGGTACCTTCACTGGAGGATGGCCAGTGGTGTTCAGAAAACCTCTGTTAGCTGGGAATGCACATGGCTGGTGTCTCCTTGCTCCCAGGTTGTATTTCAAAATGGCGCTCTCCAAAATGTCTGCATCAGCTTCCAACAGCCGCTGTGAGCTCCTTCTGTCTGAGGTTTTATAGAGCCCCAGTGAACTAATCAAGACCATGGCATGGCCACACCTCCATTGGAATACTGAACCAATAGTTTCCAACCTAATCCACACTAATATGTCTGCCTCCACAAGATTGCATTAAAGAATATGGCTTTTTCTGGGAGACATAATATGTACAAACCACCACAATTAGGTACTGGGTTGGCAGGAGCCAAGCACCAATACTTAATTGCTAAAGCTAAAGTGGGCATGAGTACTGTAATGGATGGCAGAGTCAAAGCAGTTATCAGAATAGTCTGATTTACAGATAACCTATGGTGTTGGCTAGTTGATCATAGGGGACCTAGAAGTGAAATAGATGGGCAGCTTACTAAATCTACTTGAACTGTATAAGCAGAAGAGTTCTTTGTTAAGTGAACAAAAGTCTAACCTGAATCACAAAAACAGAGAGTCAGGGCCTCTCAATCATTTCCTAAACTTGAGACAGTTTGTGGACCCAGAACCCTTTGAATGAAGGGTAGGCCAGCTGTACTGTCTAAAATGTATACTGTTATTCTTCCTCCCAGTCCTCTGTAAAGTGACCTATGGCCTCTTCCTAGGGAGACTGTGCACTGGGGGAAAGGAAATGATCAGACATTCCAGGGACTATTAGGCACTGGTTTAGAAGTGATATTAATTCCATGAGACCCAAAAGATCACTGTGGTCTATTATTCATGGTGGAAGCTTATGGAAGTCTAGTGATCAGTGGAGTTTAGCTCAGGTCCATCTCACAGTGGTCTCGTGGGTCTCTGCACCCATTCTTTGGTTATTTTTTCATTTCTGGAATGCATACTTGGAATAGACATACTCAGCAACTGGCAGAATCTCCACATTGTTTCCATGACTTGTGGAGTGAGGGCTATTGTAGGAAAGGCCAAGTAGAAGGCATTAGAACTGCCTCTACCAGCAATATAGTAAATCAAAAGCAATCCTACATTTCTGCAGATTGTAGAAATTAGTGCCACCATCAGAGACTTGAAAGATGGAGGGGTGGTGATTCCCATTGTGTACCCATTCAACTCTCCTGTTTAGCTTGTGCAGTAGACAGAGGGATCTTGGAGGATGCCAGTGGATTATGGTAAACTTAATCAGTTGGTGATTCTAATTGCAGCTCCTGTTCCAGATGTGGTATCATTGCTTCAGCAAACCAGCACATTCCCTGGTACCTGATACGCAGCTATTGATCTGGCATATTCTTTTTTCTCTAAGTTTGTTAGCAAAGACCACAGAAGCAGTTTCCTTTCAGCTAGCAAGGCCAGCAATACACTTCCATTGTTTTTTCTCAGGGTATATCAACTCTCCATACCTGTGTCATAATCTATTCTGTGGGGATCTTTACTACATTTCAGTTCCACAGAACAGATGACATTAAGCTGAAGGGGCCTAAAGAGGAAAAAATAGCAACTAATCTAGACTTATTGGTAAGACATTTGAGAGACAGTGGGAATTATCCAAAAAAAATTCAGAGGCTTTCAACCTCAAGTGAGATTTCTAGGCATCCAGTAGTGTGGGACATGTCAAGCTATCCTTTCTAAGCTGTTGCATCTGGCTACCCCTACAACCATATGAAGAGGCACTCTTTAGATTTCAGAGGCAATATATTTCTCATTTGGGGTTGCTACTCCAGCTAATTTACTGAGTGACCCAAAAAAGTTGCCAGTTTTGAGTGGGGAACAGAACAAGAGGAGGCTCTGCATCAGGTCCAGGTTGTTCTGACACTTGGGCCATACAATCCAGCAGATCCAATTTGAAATAGAGATGCTATTTGGAACCTTTGGCAGGCCCCAATAGGAGAATCACAGTTCAGACCCATATGACTTTGCAGGAACGCCTTGCCATCCTCTTCAGGTGACTATTCTCTATTTGACAAACAACTTTTTTCCTGCTGTTAGGCCTTGGTAGAGACTGATAGCTTAACCATGGCCAACTAAGTTACTGTGAGACCTCAGTTGCCCATCATGAACTGGTTGTTGTCTGACCCACCAAGTCATAAAGTTGGGCCTGCACAGCAGTACTCCATCATCAAATGGGAGTGTTATATATGAGATGGGCTCAAACAGGCCCTGAAGGAACAAAGCAGGTACGAGGAAGTGGCCCAAATGCCTATGGCCCCCACTCCTGCCACATTACTTTCTCTTTTCCAACCCATGGCTATGGCCTTGTATGGAGTTTCATATGATCAGTTGACTGAGGAAGGGAAAACTTGGCCTGGTTTATAGATGGTTCTACATGATATATAGGTACCAACTGAAAGTGAACAGCTACAGCACTACAGCCCATTTCTGGGACATCTCTTAAGGACAGTGGTTAAGGAAAATCCTCCCAGTGGGCAGAACTTCAAGCAATGTACCCAGTTTTGCATTTTGTTTGGAAGGAGAAATGACTGGAGGTGCCTTTGTGTACTGATTTCTGGGCTATAGCCAGTGGTTTGGCTGATGCTCAGAAACTTGGAAGGAATATAATTGGAAAATTGGTGGCAAAGAGGTCTGGAAGAGAGGTATATGGATAGTTCTTTCTGAATGGGTCAACAAATATGAAGATATTTGCATCCCATGTGAATGCTTATCAGAAGGTGACTTAAGTAGAATAGGATTTTACTAATAAAGAGGTTGGATTACACGTTTTGTTGGCTTCTTACCCCAGTCACTCCTGTCTTTGTCCAGCTCATGAACAACGTGGAAATGGTGACAACGATGGAGGTTATGCATGGGATCTGCAACACAGACTTCTACTCACCATGTCGACCTGGTTATAGCCAGCAACAGAGACCAATACTTAGTCTCTGATATAGCACCATTCCCCAAAGTGATCAGCCTGCAACCTGGTGGCATGTTGATTACATTTCACCCACTTCCATCATGAAAGGGTCAACATTTTTCCCTTACTGGAATAGACACATATTCCAGACATGGGATTGCCTTCCCTGCACAAAATGCACCTGCCAAAACTACAATTGATGGATTTACAGAAAGCCTTATTTACTGTCATGGAATACACATAGCATTGCTTCTAATTAAAAAAAAAACCCATTTCATAGCAAATAATATATAGGAATGGGCACTTTCTCATGGAGCTTACTGGTCTCAATATGTTCCCCATAATCCTGAAGAAGGTAGATTGATAGAATGGTGGAATGGCCTTTTGAAGACTCAATTATGGCACTGACTGGGTGGCAATACTCTGCAGGGACAGGGAAATGTTCTCCAGGAGGCTGTATATGATCTCAGTCAGCATCCACTCTATGGTACTACTTCTCCAATATCCAACATTTAGCCAACATTTAGAAGTTCAGGAATCAAGGGGTGGAAATGGGAGTGGCACCACTCACTATTAACCCTAGTGTTTTAGTTTCCTAGGCTACTGAAAGCAAAAGTGATGAAAAGGGTCAGATTAAATGATGGGAATTGATTTGCTCAGTTTTGAGGCTGGGGAAATTTCTAATCAAGGCATTATCCAGGTGATGCTTTCTTCCTGAAGACCAGTTGCCAGCAGTCCTTGGCTCCTCTGTCACATGGCAAGGCACATGGCAGCAGCTTCTAATTTCTCCCTTCTCTTCTGGGTTTCATTGATTTCAACTTCTTGCTTGTTTCTTTCTCTCTGTGTCTGAATTTCAGTCTCTTATAAAGAACTCCAGTAATAGGATTAAGACATCCTGATTGAGGTGGGTCACACCTTAAATCAAGTAGCTTCATCAAAAGATTTTAATTACAATGGGTTCACACCCACAGGAATGGGTTAACTTTAAGAACACAGAATATATTTTTCTGGGGTACATACAGTTACAAACCATCACACCTATTGATCCACTAGAAAAAAAGTTGTAACCTTATGCTCTGCTGGTTTATAGGTCTTAGTTCCAATAGAAGGCTTCCACCAGGAGACATGACAATGATCTGAATGAAGTGGAAGTTAAGAGTGCCAACCAGCAGACAATAAAAATGTATTTGCAAAGCCCCCTTGAGGACTGGGGAAAAATGTGGAAATATTAAACTTCCCCACTGGCGGAATTACTGATATTCTCACAAGCATTGGGGACTACCAATTTAAAAGGCCAAGCCCTTGATCTTGGAGCTTGCCCTTTTGAAGCTTGTTACTACAAAGAAGAGGCTAAGCCTGCTTATAATTCTGCCTACGAGTTACCCCCAGAGAACCTTTCTTGTTGCTCAGATGTGGCCTCTCTGTAAACCAACATGGCAGATAAACTCACTGCCCTTCCCCTGACATGGGTCATGATTCCCAGGGATGTAAGTCTCTTTGGCAATGTGGGACATGCCTCTCAGGGATAAGCCTGAACCTGGCACTGTGGGATTAAGAAAGCCTTCTTGACCAAAAGAGGGCAGAGAAAGGAAACAAAATAAAGTTTCAGTGGCTGAGAGATTTCAAATGGAGTCAAGAGGTCATTCTGGATGTTATTCTTATGCATAAAAAGATATCCCTTTTTAGTTTTTCTTTGTATTGGAATAGCTAGAAGGAAATACCTGAAATGGTTGAACTGCAACCCTGTAGCCTTGATTCTTGAAGGCGATTGTATAATTATAGAGCTTACATGGTGCAACTGTGTGATTGTGAAAACCTTGTGGCTCACACTCCCTTTATCCAGTGTATGGACAGATGAGTAGAAAAATGGGGACAAAAATTAAATGAATAATAGGGGCGATGGGATATTTTGGGGTGTTCTTTTTTACTTGTATTTTTAATTTTATTTTTTTTCGAAGTAATGAACATGTTCAAAAATTGATTGTGGTGATGAATGCACAGCTATCTGCTGGTACTGTGCACAATTGATAGTTCACTATGGATGATTTTATGGTACGTGAGTAAACCTCAATAAAACTGAATTAAAAAAAAAGTGCCACTCAGGCACTTTGGGCTCCCTATGCCTCTCAGTCAACAGGCAGGGAAAGGGATTACTGTACTAGCGGGGGTGACTGTTCCTGATTATCAAGGGGAAATAGGACTGCTGCTACACAATGAAGGCAAAGAGTATGCCTGGAATATAGGAGATCCATTAGGGCATCTCTTGATAATACTACCATGCCCTCTGGTTCAAGTCATTGGAAAACAACAACAATCCATTCTAAGCAGGATTACTTATAGCCTAGAAACTTCAGGAAGTTTTGGGTCACCCCACCAGGCCAAGAGCCATGACCAGCTGAGTTGCTTGCTGAGGGTAAAAGGAGTATGTCATGGGTACTGGAAGAAAGTAGGCCTCAATATGAGCTATGACCATGTGATCAATTACAGAGACATGGACTGTAATAGTTGCATTTCTTCCTTGTTTTGCTGTATGTTTGTATATATACATAAAGCAAATATCTTTGTTTTTTCCCTATCTTATACCCTTATTATGTACCATAAGTTTTATTAACTTTGTGTCAGAGTATTTAAGTTACAGGATATCAGATTTAGGAGTGAATATTACCCAAAGACTTGCATTTTCTTCTGGGGAAAGAGGTAGTGCATTTGCAGTTGTGTGCAGGACAATCAAATTCTGTTAGGCAAAGGTATGACTCACTGTTTTTATTTAGAGATTAACTGTGGTATAAGGACATGTGTCTGGGTGCCAGGTTGACAAGGTGTAGACCATGATGGTTAACTTCATGTGTCAACTTGGCTAGGTTATAGTGTCCAGTTGTTTGGTCAAGGAAGCACCAGCCTTATTGTTACTCTTCAGTTGAATACCTTAAAGGGAGAACCGATGATTTCAGTAGTCAGAAAGAAGAGTTTCTGTCTGTACTTCAGCTAGCCAGCATCTCTTACAAATTCATTAACACTGAAATCTTCATCAGAGTTCCCCACTTGCAGCCTGCCATAAGGAATTCGAACTTGCTAATCCCCACAGTTGCGTGAGCCAATTCCTATAATAAATCACACAATATTTACATATATATAAACACACACACACACATACACACACCCACCCTCTATTGGTTCTGTTTCCCTGGAAAACCCTGACTGATACAGCGGAAAACATTCCATCTTTCACCAATGAGTATGATATCGGCTGTTGGTTTTTCATCAAAACCCTTTATTAGATTGAGGAAGTCTCCTTTTCATTCAGTGTTTTTATCCTTGAAAGGTTGTTGGATATTGTCAAATGCATTCACTGCATCTATTGAGATGATCATATGCTTTCTGTCCTGTATTCAATATACATGGTATGTTGCATTGGTTGATTTTTGTATCTTAAACCAATTTTGCTTTCCTGAGATATATCCCACTTAGTCATGGCTTATATCCCTCTTTAAATGTTTTTGGATTCAGAGTGCTTGTATTTTGTTAAGGAATTTTTAATCTGTTTTCATAAGGGATATTGCTCTGTGGGTTTCCTTTTCTTATGATGTCTTTGCTGGTTTGGTAATACTGACTTTATAGAATGAGTTGGGAATTGTTCCCTCCTCTTTTGGCAGAGTTTGTGAAGGATTGGTAATTCTTCTTTAAAAGTTTGATATAATTCATTAATGAAGCAAGCCCTTTGGTTCTGGAACTTTAACATTTAAGAATTGTGTTTCTTATCTGGTTTGCCTATTCTGGGCACAAGAGCCTTAAATACTCAGTGGGTGGCATCAAATCCATGTATATATCTGAGATAATACAGGGAAGGTTTCTTTAACTCCGGACTTTATGAAAATTAAGAAATGACCAAATCTGCATAACTGTGGCTAAGAAACTTGCCTCTTTACTGGTCTGAATTTCTATTATCTTGTTTTCCAGCTCACACTTTTCAGTGACTCTGTATTGAGATTAGTCCTTTCCTTTACATGGACCATTATTTGAATTAAACGTCTCTTGGGTATATTAAGTTATTGCTAAAATTAGCTTTAAGGACCAAGTATTTATCACAAACATTCTAAGGAGATTTAAGGTGACTCTCATAGGCTATTGTATTTTTGTTGTTGTTGGTATAAGTGATCTTGAGTAAATCCATTATATATGTATATATATATAAAATACATATAATCCATAATATATATATATATACACACACATATATTTTAGGTTTCAATATCTACCAAAGCCAAATGAAGAAAAATAGATAAAATGACAAATAATTTGTGCTGCATTTTCCATTATTTTTTTCTTCAGGGCCTAAGAAAATAGTTCTTTGATGACTGAATCACTGTTAATGGTAGAAGTATAGGAATTGGTTCACTGGTAAAGGATAAAAGGGAAAAATGAAGATGAAAGGGAAGAGATCAGAGGATGGCTCAGAACTGAGGATTAGCCCTGGGGACCAAGGAAAAAAAATTGGGCCAGGTTTTTAAACTGAGAGTAGAAAACTTAAAAAAAAAAAAAAAGTTAGCAAAGCTGGGAAGAACTGCAAGTCTGAAAGTGTTTATATTGAAACTGATTTTAGAAATTTCAAAATAATAAAAGACTAATCGTAAGTGTTGCAGGGGGATTAAAATTTAACGTTTTCAGTAGTTGTATACTGAGAATAAAAGATATTTTTTAAAATAGCCAGCGTGCAGTTGTTGGAAGAATAAACAAGGTGTGCACCATTAGAGGTCCAGAGTCTTATTTTTGTATGTGCTCCTTTATATGTGTGTGTGTATGTCTGTGCATGTTGATGTTAAAAACAAAACAAAACTAAGTAAAGATCTAGTGGTTTTTCTATTTTTTAAAAACGAAGTTGTCTAATTTCTAGTTCCTACACATGTTCTATATATAAATCTTTGTGAGAGAAAAGTTTCAGTGCTCAGGCATCACCCTTAGACCTTCCGAGCCATTTTTCTTACTGCTGTCTTCTAGCTTCATAAATTTGAAACTTTTCTAAGGCCTAGCATCCATAGTGTACTCTCATAAGCTGTTGGGTGTAACCTATTTCGTTGAAAAAAAAAAAAAAACTTAAAATAAAAATTGTGCTTTTTTTACTTGTTGGAAAACATATGATTTCAAAATTCCAAGTGATAATAATAAATAAAGCATAGAAACTTAGGAATGTATAGGACTGGCAAAGTCATCTGCTCCAACCTTCCTGCAGTGATTGAACCCCAATAATAAAATTACAGAAACATGGATCTCTAGTCCTACTTGAACACATCTCATTTAGGTGGATGACTAGTAATAAAAACCCATTCTATATTTATTCCTCTCTAATTGTTATAAATTCTTCCTGTATTGCCCTCAAATATGCCTCCTGTAACCTTTATCCATTTGCCTTTGTTCCATTATCTGAAGCAGCATTGAGCTCCTTACAAATGTTTTCCAGCTATTAAGCGGAAGAAGCAGGATTTAAAGCCAGGCAGTCTGAGATTGTGACCCATGATCTTAATTTCCAGGCTATGGTACCTCCCTTGAAGACTAGACCCTTAGTTTTAGGTTTCTCCTGCCAATATTAATATCAAATTCCTTTATCATTCCTCTTAGGACATAGTTTCTGAAATGGTTGTTATTTAGATTATATTTGTCAAGATTAGGATTTTTTGATTTGTGCTTCAACTATGTATTTTAAAAATCAGTATTGAAGTTACATTTGAAAAAAAAATTAAATGAAAAGAGGATGGAGTGAACCAGAAGTATATTATTCATGCTTTCATTAACCATCTTGGCTATAACAACAAACCCCATCAAAATCTCATTTCTAACTGTAATAAACCTTTATTGCTTGATTATACTGCATGAAGGCCATGGGCATCCACTACAGGGTAACTGGACTTTGTTTAGTCCCTATCTGGGGCTGACTCTTTCCCTGGCAAGAGGCAGAGGAGTATACAAGGAAGCAGAAACTTGCAATGCTTTCCAAGTCCTCTGACTGTAATTGTCATGCTGTTACTTCCATCCACATTCCACTGGACACAGGTAGTCATACGGACAATCCCAAACTGCGTCAACCTAAATGGAGGCACTGCAGAGGCCCATGGGGAAGGATGTAGATATATAATCCTGTTAGAGGGAGGGCAGTCGTTGGAGGTTTTTATCAATCTCCCACAGTGGGTATATTGGAGTGGGTTATGGCTGATTTTTATTTTCTCACCTTTTCAGTTTTATTTTATTTTTCGCAATAAATCTGTGCTAATTTAATAGTTCAAAAGAGTAATTTTTAAAAGGAATGATAATCCTTAAAAATTAGGGCATATTTTAAACTGTTCTTAAACTCAGAGACTCCTTCATATATTTTTAAAATTTTTAATTGAGATGTAATTTGCTTATGTGGCATTTACACTATTTTGATATTTATAATTTATTTTACATATCAAAGTTATCATGGAAAGAAATGGTAGTCAACAGCCTAGTATAGATGATGACAGGTTCTGAACAAGAGATAAAGTAGGTGCTGGTAGTCAGATGGTCTACACTGGGATCCTGGCATATGGGAATGTTAGAGATGAAACTGAGGAAGGATTCTATTCGTCACGCCCTTCTTAGAGGTCTCAGAAGTAGTGCAGAAGTCCTTTAGATGTTCTTATTTTATTCCGATACTACTTTACATAAAACACACAAATAAAATACCTGAATATAGAGTCATCAACAGTCTTGGAAGGTTGGGTTCTGTGTTTCTCATGAGCCTTGACTATTTGCTGTGGTCATGCTGGAAGGCATGTGCTCCTGCTTGGCTTTCTGCTGCCTGGGTTTCTCCAGCTAGCTAAAATTTTCCTCATGGCTTGTGTCTCTTATTGATTCCTAGCTTTCTATGTTTCCAGGGGAATTCAAGAAACTCTCTTGAAGCTCTGCGGTTGGATTAAGGAGGAAATAGGATACAGTCCTATTGACTTCTTCTCTCTCTGTGACCTGGAAAATTTTCTAGGTACAAAGGCTGACTTTCCCAATAGTATGAGGAGTCCACTGAGTATGCATGTTCTTTGGTGGGATATCATGCAATTAACTTTATCTCCTACTTAAGGAACTATTTAACCTGCTCAGCGAAGACAATGTTTCCTTCTGGTGTGGACAAAAATTCCAATAGGCCCCATGACTTTTCTTCTAACACGTAAGTAACAGAAGTCGTGTATCACTTTAATACTCAATAGAGTCTCAGTTCAGGAAATTGAAATGTTCAGTGTCAGATAATCATCAATATTTCTAAGCTGATTTAAATTTAAAATCTCCGCTTTTCCCACAGTTGAGGTCCTCCTAAATGTTGTACAATTATTGAGAGAGACAGATAGAGGGAGAGAGAAAAAGAGAGCATGCCGATTCTGATTCTTTCTTTTCCTACCAAGCATTGCTTATCTCCCAGTTCCCTAAACATAGTTTCTAATCACAACAGGTTGAAAGTGGGATTCGGAACAAAAGGAAAAGAGGATAGGAAACTTCTCACTTGAATAATTCTATTATAAGTTGCCTTCACACACTGCTGTGCTTAGGGCTAACACTAGAAATCTTCATGGCTTCCTCAGACACCCTCTACCTTGCTGAACAGGGTCTTTTGCCTTTAATGTCATGACCTGAATTCCAGGGATCACTTCTGTAGCCCTCAAGAATCTGTTCACGTTCTTCCAGCTTGTCATTTATGTGGAGTTTGTTCACCTCTTCAGACACCAAAATTGGATCTAAGATAATCCTCTTGCCAGATGTCTCTCCTGTGCAATTTTTGTCTGCACAAACGTTTGCAGTACAGATGGATCTCAGTGCTGTAGTGCTCTCCTTTGCTCTGCTGCAACTGACTGGTCCTTTCTCACACTCTAGATTTTTGAGGGAGGTGTCAAACCCAAGCTTACTGTACCCTTTAACTGCAGGGGATATTCGGATTCTCTAAGTGATCCCTAGAAGCCCCCTAAACTGTTGTATTATTTTCTTTTTCTGCCTAGCCTTTGTAAACATGGAGATGTGGTCCCTCTGCTTTGGTTGATTCTTTTCTTCCAGCATTATGCCCAGAGGAGCTAAGGATAGTATTGTTGGAAGTGCAGGCATTGCAAGTGCAAGCAGGTGAGTTGGAATGGCACAGAGATTAACTTTTTCAAGCCAAAATCCTTGGAGTCCCAGAAACTGAAGGCCTACATGACAATGTCTAGCATCCAACACTATCTGTAGCTGGAGCTGGCTAGGGGTTGGAGGGAGGCAAGGACAAAAGGTTTTTTGTCAAATGATCAGTGCTAGTGTCCCAAGACTACAGGGAAGAGACAAGTCTGGAGACTAGATTTGAACTCATGGGTCAGACTTCAGAGAAGCTGGTAAATCAAGGTACCAAAACTACAGAAAGGCCTTAAGCAGATGAACATATAAGGTAATAAATCAAGATCTCAGATGTAGCACTAGTAATAGATCAGTACTTGAAAGTAGTGTGAATTATTTTTAAAATTGAAGTAGTGTAAATTACTTCTAAAAATAAATAAACATGAATTCTCATTTTGGAAACTGCAGTCATTTAAATGTAACCTGACATGTACCTGGAAGGGTGGGGATAGAACCGACAAATGTAAACTTTCCCTGAGAAGTAGACTTGGGCTTAGAGATTTAGGACATTGGCCATAGTCATATTGAGGGACACAGCCAATTGGTAATATTGTTTGGTAATATTTTGTTGTAATGCAATAAACTCAAACATCTGTAGTGATAACATGAGGGATGTAAAACAATAGGAATTATAGAAAGTATTGTCATTTATTAGACCAGCAAAATGTAAGAATCTTGTTGTCTGAATAACAACTTATTCTATAGCCATTAGTTTTTAATTTATGAAATAATTATTCTCCATTGTAAGAGATTAAGATTCTTCATTGTAATGATGCTATAATATTAGAAGAATCAAAATTGAATTTTAAATACACAAAATTATTTTCTTCTTGACGAAATTGACTATAACATTTTTAGTAATGTTCAGGCACTTTAGGTTTATTTTATATTCCCACTGAAGTCTGCAATGTCTTTTCATTTGATTCAAGTTTTTTAGAAGTTGTTAACCATGTAATTTTCTTGAATTGCCCTTTCCACCCATACTTTTTGACAGTAGTACAATTCAATGTGATGCAAAACCCACCACTTCTTGAAGTCTATTAAAACACAAGTAAGAAATGTCATAATGACACAGTTCACTCATTCTTTTTTTTATTCATTTTTATTGAGATATATTCACATATCATGCAGTCATACAAAACAAAGTGTACATCCAGTTGTTTACAGTACCATTATATCGTTGTGCATTCATCACCAAAATTAATTTTTGACATTTTCATTACCATACACACAAACATAATAAGAATAAAAATTAAAGTGAAAAAGAACAATTAAAAAAGAACACTGGGTGCCTTTTTTTCTTTCTTTCTTTCTTTTCTTCCCCCATTTTTCTACTCATCCATCCATATACTAGACAAAGGGGAGTGTGTCCATGTGGCTTTCCCAATCACATTGTCACCTGTCATAAGCTACATTTTTATATGATCGTCTACAAGATTCATGGGTTCTGGGTTGTAGTTTGATAGTTTCAGGTATTTACTGATAGCTATTCCAATTCATTAGAACCTAAAAAGGGTTGTCTGTATTGTATGTAAGAGTGCCCACCAGAGTGGCCTCTCGGCTCCTTTTGGAATCTCTCTGCCACTGAAACTTACTTCATTTCCTTTCACATCCCCCTTTTGGTCAAGAAGATGTTCTCCATCCCACGATGCCAGCTCTAGATTTCTCCCCGGGAGTCATACTCCACGTTGCCAGGAAGACTTGCTCCCTTGAGTTCACCCATTCTTTGAACCCTCCCTCAGGCAGAGTAGTGGGTTGAGAGGAGACAGCAGTTAATGGTTGGTGTTACAGATTAATTTATGTGCCAAAAAAGATATGTTTGTGCTAACCCTTGGTTTCACATTTATGACCCTATTTGGAAACAGGATCTTTAAAGATGTCATTAATTAAGATGAGGCCTGTGCTGGTTTAGATATATTATGTCCCCCACAAAGCCATGATCTTTTAATCCAGTCTTGTTGGGTGGAAAAATTTGATTGAGTGTTTCCATGGAGATGTGACAGACCCAACTGTGGGTGATACTTTTGATTAAATTATTTCCATGGAGGTATTACCCCACCCATCAGGGTGGTTCTAAATTAGATCACTGGAATACTTTAAGAGGATTTACAGACAGAAGGAGCTCAGTGCAGCTGAGAGAGACTTTTGGAGAGATTGAGATGCAGACAGGACATTTAGAGATGCTAAGTTAAGAGAAACCCGGAGGCAGTTTGGAGAAAGCCATTTTTGAAATACAACCTGGGAACAGAGGATCAGCAGACGCCAGCCATGTGCCTTCCCAGCTGACAGAGGTGTTACGGATGCCATTGGCAGTTCTTCAGCGAAGGTGTCCTCTTGTTGATGCCTTAGTTTGGACACTTTTATGGCCTTAGGACTGTAAATTTGTAACCCAATAAACCCCCTTTATAAAAGCCAATCCATTTATGGTATTTTGCATAACAGAACATAACAGATTCCTCTAAGAAGAGGAAATTTGGACACAGACGGAGGAAAGAACGCCATGGATTGCTGGCAAGCTATTGCCAGAAGGCAGGAGAGAGGCATGAAACAGATTTCTTCCCCACAGACTTCAGAGGAAGCCTGGCCCTGCTGTCACCTTGAATTCAGACTTCTAGCCTCCAGAGCTGTGAAATAAATTGCTGTTGTTTGAAGCTGCTGCGTTTATGGTACTTTGTTAGGCAGCCCTGGAAACCAAGACAGTTAGGTTCTGGAGGCAGACAGCCAGGATTTAAAGCCTGCCTCCATAGCTGGCTAGCTGTGTGACATTGACAAGTCGCTTAAACTCTCTGTTCCTCAATTTTCATTTCTATATGACAGGGGTAATAACAGAAACTCCCCCAGCCTGCTGTGAGGGTGTGTAACGTTCTCAGCGCACACCTGGCACAGGGTACAGGCTCAGTGTTGTCTAGTTTGTTATCAACCCACCTTCATGATTTTAATTTCTGCTTCTCCTCTCCTCCATCTAGAACACCATTTTTAAACTGTTGATGCCAATGCTGATCCTTCCCTATACTTCCTAGGTCTTGCTCGTGTCTCACTTTCCTCGGTGAACTCTCCCAACCCTACTATCTGATAAACACTCTTGTGATACTTGTTCCTAAAATATTATCTGCTCTTCATCATGTGGTGCCTAAAAGTTGTCGGCTATCTTTGAACTGCTTATGTCTTTTGGTTCCATTTAAATTGTAAATGTTTAGAGATTGGGAAAGGGAACAAAGAACATCCCATAAAGTATTCCGTGAATTGAGACACATTCCCCAGAGATTTATTTATCATTAATTAACAAGAAAAATAACTCTTCATGTATTTATCTGACTGTAGAGGTAGCCACTCTCTCACATATCCATATACCAATTTCAGGGATTACTCACAGAGTAAGGGATACATGGATATGTTTGCCTGTTTGTCCGTAAAGAATTTCAAAACTTACTCCTTGCTTCCTTACTTCCTTACTTCCAACCTCTCTACTTTTATTCTCCTTGAGGAACTTTGAGCAGCTTAACATAGGAGACATGTAGCCAAACTAGCCACTCATTGTAATTTCTTCTTACTACGGAAGTGCATATTTTGTCACCCCTTTTTCTTGTTAAAGACTTATAAAATTAAACATATCTGGAAAATGAAGTATTCCAGATTAAATTACTTCTATCCTTGTATCTCACTTGAATTAAGAAGCGGTTACCAATGTTAAACTTTTGGGGTAAATATTTGGATTAGTGTTTATTCCATGTTTAAATAACTGCCGTACGTTGCCAGAATTGGCACATTTGCCTGAAACAAGTTAGTATAGTAGGGAAATGTGTGTGTAGACTTTTGCCATGCTTAATTTGAGAATCAAAATACTAAAAATGTTAAAGAAATAATCACCATTTGAAAAATGAAAAGTAGACAATAAAATTATTTACAAAACAAAATTTCTAATTGCATTCCATTTTACAGTTTCTGTTTTAAAACAGAAATGTAGAATACAGAATAAAATGTCAAGGTGGCTGCAAGGACTGGATGTCCATTAGAAGACTTTCAAACTAAAAATGACCACTTAGAAAAGGCATGCTATATTTAAGGCATATGACCCATGGTTCCCTATCTCTTTTTGTCTGCTTGGTTCTATGTGTTCTTAGTTTATAAAGCATCTCACTTCTAAGAAAGCTGCCATTGTTGTAGCAAGACTCATAAACTTCTATCAGCCACTAAGATGTCTGGTTGCAATGAAACCCCTAATTTCTTGATGTCCATATATTGTTCGCCTTGAACTTCAAAATGTGGGTACTACTTATCTGGATACACATCCCTAAGAATACTGTTAGAGTGTATGTAACATTTTAATGTACCCAGTTCCTTTGCCTTTTCTTCCCCCAATCCTGTGGCATGATCATAACTATGGTGCATGTGTTGCGCAAACATTTATAGCTGTATGTATATATGTATTTTGTTATTACAACATCAGAACATTGCAAACATCACTACTTAGAAATCATATCTATAAAGTGGTGTTTGCATTTAGGCAAATTCAAAAAGGGTTTAGCAATACTATATTTTCCTTAGAATTGGGAAGACTCTTTATAATTAGTCTTCTGTCCCCCAAATCTCACACCAAACTAGTATCTTGTCCCTCCCCAAGAGTTTTGCAAAAACAAGGTTGTTGTCTTATTTTCCTTTGTCTCTGCCCTGGTAGAATTACTGACTCAGAGTTGGTGCTCAATAAATAATAAGATAGCCAGGGCCTGAGAAGAGGGGAGTGTGTGCGCATGTGTGTGTGTGTGTGTGTGTGTGTGTGTGTGGCAGGGCGGGGGGGGGGAGTTGGTGTTGTTAAATGATTTTCTAACAAGCAGTTAAATATATCATCCTTTGTTCCTCAACCCAATTCCTAAAATGAAAAAAAGTATCATAAATACAATATATAAATGAGACTAAAAAAAAAAAAAGAAAAAGAAAACCAGATACACACAATCTAGATGGAGCAGAAATGTACAGAAAGGTATTTTGCTTTCTTTGAAGAATTTCCTTGATGGAATGGGAAATAAAATGATCTTTCTCATAAGACTCGAAACAGTGGATTCTTCTTTCTTGCCTCTATTCCTCTACAAACAGATTAAGTTTAGAAGCAAATGGCAGAAAATTTGAAACTATCTTGGCTTAAACAAGATAGATGTTTATTCCTTTGTCATATGAAAGTCTGGAGGTACGAAGTCCAGGACTGGTAGAAAGGTTCAGCTCTTCAGTTTCTCAGGGAGCAGCTCTTTCCAACTTACTGCCACATTTTCTTTTGGAAATGGCCTTTGTTCTTGTGGTACAAGTTGTTGGCACCCGTGTTCCTAGCAAAAACAAAACAAAACAAAACAAAACAAAAGATTGGTATAGATAGATGAAGATACATGGATGAAGAAGAAACTGCAGAGCAGGAACCAGTTATCACTTAAAGAAGTTTGTGAAAATAGCCAAAGGGCACTTCAGCTTGTAAACCATTGGTTAGGCCTAGGTCACATGGTCATATTTATTACCAAGGAATGTTGGGAAATGTAGTTTTTATTTTGGGAAAACAAAATTACAAAACTAGCTAAAAAGGAGAGTCACACTCTCTCTTATTCTTGACAGTATGAATTGAAATACCAAGGGTTTGCATACTTACTTTTCACTTCTTTCTGTTAGCCTGAGCTCTCTTATATGTAAAATGAGAAAATAACACCTTCTAAGGGTTTTTGTAGAGTTAAAATGTGATAGTATATGAAAGTATTGAATGAAACAGTATTTATTCAATAAATAATAGAAGAGATTCTTTGTAATATTGGTGCATGCCTTTCTCCTTTGTCTCTCTATTTTCCTGCTTATTCAGAGTGATTTTCTGTTCCCCTGTTTACCTACTTTCTCTCTCTAACAACCTCTCTTTTGGCCTTTCCAGACCTCTTTCCTTCCTCCTACATCACTTTTATCTCTTTTGACCAACTCTGTATCTTGTCTCCACTCAGTCTCTCTATCTCCTTTTGATTTTGTTCAAACTCTTTTTTCTTATGCCCTCTTCTCTTCTTTATCGTCTCTTGAGTCCATCTCTCTTACTGTCTCCCTGTTTCATCTTATAGTTTTGCCTTTTCTCCCTCCTCTTGCATTCCATCTCTTTTTCTCTAACTCTCCTGATCGTCCATTATCCCTCTCTCCTTGCCCAGCTTCTCACTTGTCCCTTCTATCCTTTCCCTTCTCTCCAATTATTGAATATTGAGTACCATGATGCTATATATTCCAGAGAACAAGAAAAGAAGAAGACAAAATACCTGCCCTCCAAATGCTTATAGGGTATAGATAAACAAGCAATTGCAAACAAATGAGCTTTATTAAAATTATGTTTAGTATTCTGCGATCCATAGATACAAAGTCCATTTAGGGATGGCTATAGTGGAGACTGCCAAGGAAGGTGACATTTGTGCTGGACCTTGAATGCTGAGTAGGATTTTATGGTCTGCTGGGGTATGTAAGGGAAGACAAAGGTCATAGCATGTGAAAATGGATAGAGAATTTGGCAGAGAATTATAATTTGGGGTCACCACAGAGTGACTGGTATAATTAGAAAGTAGGATATGGATGGGCCTGTGGCAGGAGTAAGCAGGAGCCAGATCTTGAAGTACCTTTACAATAATCTGAGGAGTTTTGAACTTTACCTTTTAGAGCAGAGTCAGCAAACTCTATTTTTAAAGTGCAGTGTAGTAAATAGGTTCTATTCTGGAGGCTATACAGTCTCTGTCTCAACTAACAGCTCAATTCTGCCCTCCTTGTGTAAAAGCCTCCATAGGCAATATGTAGGCAATATATTAATGAATGGACCTGGCTATATTTGGCCTGTGTGCCATAGTTTACATCAACCCATTGAGAATCTTGCCCTTCATCTCCTTGTAAATAAATCTTATTGGCAAACTGATCCTCTCATTCATTTAAATATTGTCTATCGCTGCTTTTGCAACATAACAGTAGTTGTGACAGACATATGGACTGTGCAACCTACAATATGTATGATGGCCTCTTACAGAAGTTTGCTCAACCTTGCTCTGGAATTTGGGCATTTGAAGATGTTGCATAAGAAACTTGAGTTTTAAAAAGATTATTCTGGAACTGTTATGGAGCATGTCTTTGATGAAGTGAAATTGGAAACAGGAAAACTATTAGGAAGCTCTCTGTAGCATAGATAATGGGGAGTGAGGACAACAGTTATGTGAAATTTTGTTTTTCAGGGAGAGGGCCAAAATGGACATTTTTAGAAAACAGAATTGAGATGTGTGCATGTTGACTTCAATCTCCATGCTTAAAAATTACCCAAATCGTCTACATGGCAATAAAATGCTTTCTAACCAAACTGATAAAAATAATCTGTTTATTGATTAAAAGCCAATTTAAATCACTTTCCAACTGCAATTTTGTGTAATTTATATCCGTAAGTAAGTCCAAAAGAAATTACCTTTCAGCTATAATATAGATCTGTTTAGAGGATAAATAATATAAATCTATACAAAATTAAGGTATACTTGAACTTCTCACAGATATTGACTACAAAATTCCATGTGGTTGCATGTCCTGGAATGCAAATATTCATATTTATTCTCTAAAACTTATATGGTTTGATTTTGAAACTAAAAGTTTGGTCTTGGCCAGTCTTTCCAGTAACAGATTATTATAGTTTGTGTTTTTTCTAAGAATCGGCTTCATTGTGTCCCCTCCAAGATTCCAATGCCAGCAGGCAGTGCTCCCTCCTTAGAAGCCAGGGTTTCAGCTCTAGCACTTCTCTTGCCAAGCTTCTCTATTTAAGTAATTGCAGCCCCTTCACTACCCAAACTCCATGGATCATAGCTGCTTCTTGCAGTTGCTACCTTTTAAAACCTTGTTGATACCTTAGCATATCCTTTTTGTCTTTCAGTCCAATATCTAATTAACAATTCTTTTTATTTAAGTATTTCTGTCTCAGTAACTGAGAGACCGTGACCGACACACCCACCATCTCCTGCTTCCTCTGTTTATGTTAAGGAAGGTTGGAGGGCAGCTTGACTGCTAAGTCTCTTCCCCTGTCATGCTGCGTGAGGTTAGGGAAAGGCCAGGATCCTTTACAAGGGGCTAAGTTATATAGACCCAGAGGGTCAATAGGAGAATCATATCTGAGAGGGTGTGCTAATGGTAAAGAGATTATGTCCAGGAATGTCATCAAAGTCAAAAGCTTGAATCAAATATTGTGAAGTGCTGAAATTGATACTATGAAGACCTGTGCTTTCAGGTTTCAGGAGTTCTGGTCCCTTAGATATTGATGATAAATGTATCCAGGATGTTAGGAAACATTCAGGAATGTGGTGGTACTTGTGCCCCAGTTACTTGTATTGAGGAGTCATGTCCACAATAGTTAGACAGTAGAAGGAGTTAGGGTGCTAGGGGAAATACAGGTGGATATAAAACTGCCTAGTAGAGAGGCAGAGTTGAAGAAAGACCTAACCAGATTCTCATAGGGTGCTAGGTATCTTGTGACGGTTTGGGATTACAGCAGTGTCCCATGCTCTGTGTGACTTTATTTACAGTAAAGATTGCATATCCTTATCAATATTAACATACCTTGTAATTTTTGCCTGGGTCCCTTGGAGACTTTCTGCCATTGCCATTGCCCCTGGGTCAAACTCAATAACTGAAATGAGAAGACATTAAAAATTTAGTATCTAAGAGGATAATCTCAAAGAGCAGTGCTTTGGAGCACTGGACGAGAAGCTCGTCTGGAGGATTAATGCTATTGGTTGAGTTCCTCTAAATGCTAAAGATAAGTTTTTTGGGTAGCTCCAAAAGAAGAGAATGTTTTGGGGGAATTAAGACTTATGCCCATTGTTTGGATATTTTAGTTAATGATTATAGCTGGTCACTTCCTTCATCATGGCTAGAAGTGATTTCAAACCAATATTTACAATGACTGCTATTCATAAATAAAACTTAGAACTAGTGTGATCAGTTGTTTTGTGATTCAGGATAAATTAATTATCATGTCTGACAGATACTAATATTTACCGTACAAACCATTTAAATAAATGAATAATAAAGCAGTGTTCAACCCTCTAAAAATATAGATAATAAAAATAGTCTAACACCTGAAGATGGAGAAAAAGATTAAGTGAGAAGGGGTAGCAACAAACAAGATACGATTTAACAAATGTCTATGAATACTGAAACTTTATATGTATATATATATACACATACATACACACATAAACATACACATGCATGCATACATATGCTGGGGTGTTGGAATAGCTGGAAGGAGGCAAATGACTTGGTGGAACTGTACTCCATAACATCCTTTGAAATTTGCTCCATAGCTACTAGTTGACTTGTGCTTTGAAAATCTTCACCTTTCCGTACTTCAGAGTAAGGAAAGAACTGAAACTGTGAAACTGTAACCCATAACAATGTTTGAAATTACCTATATCACTGCTTGTTGAGCTGTACGTCAAAAGTTAATACCTTTCTGTATGTATGCTATATTTTACAATAATGGAAATAGCTGAAATTGTGGAACTGTGACCCAGGACATTTTTTGAAATTTGCTAACTACTTGTTAAATTGTACTTTGAAAGTTACTACTGTTATGTATATATGTTAAAGTTCACAATAAAAACATGCATTTAAAAAAAAAAGAGAGAGAGAGAGAAACAACCAACATATCCTAGATAAACTCTGGGGGACGAGCTGTCTGAAGTTACTTGTTTCCTGTTGTAAGACTGAATGCTTTATAACTAATTGACAGGGAAAGTTTTCCTCACATGGAATTGAAGGAACGGAATTTACTATTCTGTCTTGCATTAGAAAGAAACCCAAAATAAAGTAGCTATCCCCTCTAAAGACATAGTCTAATTGTTTGTCCATAAATATAAATTTACATATAAAGTTTATATAAATATAAATTGCAGATAAATATACAGCTATGAATTAATGAATTTCCAAAATCAGTTTTGAAATAAGATTCCTGGAATTTCTTATTATAACCCAATGTCATATCTATTTTTTTACATTGATACCTTTGTTTACTAGACTGTAGTCTTTATTGGGACCAGATCAACATTTTATATTTCTCTTTATTTCTAGGTCTTCAGCGTCATTACTGATTGTTAATATTTTGGAATTGAATGAAAGAACTTAAGAAAATATTGTCAATATAAACTATAAGTGATTTATTATTAATATTATTTAATATTAATAAATAATTAATATTTATTAACACACAATGTTATTGAATTATTATAATAAGAATGCTATAGCAACAAAAAATAAAAAATATATAAAAAATGAGATAGTATTTTAAGCACGTCTGTCCCCATACCAGCCAGCTCTCTGGCACTTTGTAGAGGGTGGATAGAGTCATTACAGAAACACTTATATACTCTGAAGTTCCCCAAATTCTGGTTCAGAGCAAGAATGCCAAGCCTGCCAATAGAACTTTCGCCAAGTACACAATGTTGCTTAAAATAAAAACCCACAGGCCTAGAAGCATTTGAAATTAATTTATATTATTAATTTGTCATAGGTATTTATTTTTAATATCTAATTATATAATAATTCATAGATATTCTTCTTTATCCAAATATTTTGCTATCCAAATAGATATGGATGCATTTTTCAAGATTGGTTTTCGGAGGAAATTATCCATTGATACTCCCCATCAAAAATTCAGGAATTGTGTAGATGTACAAAAAATACTCATTAGCGATAAGCATTTCATATTGTGCAGTCTTGATTTTCAGCCCAGCCATATAAAGGAGATATGGATAATTATGGAAAAGAGAACAATTAGGTATGGGGAAAGGATGAGAAATACATTCTAAGAGAACATTTTTATAGAAATATTTCTAATTCTTTGAAAGAAAAAGACTTTTAAAGAATAGACAGAAAGCTCTAGTCAACAGGTGATGTAATGTTATTCTCTGTTTCCTTTGAGAAAGAGTAAGTAACTTACAATGTACTTCAGCAGAAAGCTGTGAGTTTAGATGTTGGGAAAAATATGTTTGTAAGTGAAGAAGAAAAGAGTTTAATTAAGAAGTTAGATTTTTGTAAGCTTAGTTGACCACCTAAGACCTCCATCTGCTGTCCTCCTCCTCCATACCTCTCCCGTTAATCTTTTGCTGTTTCCCACCATGTATATTTTGTACACACCAAGCCATTGTCTCATATCACAGGGTAATTCTGGCCAAATACTACAAGGCCCGCTGCATAAGCCATTCCTTACCCCTGGAATGCCCTCTTCTCTAGTTGCAAAATTCATTCACATCCAAAAACTTCATTAACACTGAAATACCTATAATTTTCAAAAATGATTCTAGTTGTACATGTTCAGTCTGTTCTATCTAGATTGTAGGATTAACAACATCATATATGTCATCTAATAAATTTATATATGCCCAGTTATTATTACATGTAAAGCTTAATACATAATTAATACTTACTTCCATATAGTGTTTTTGATAATTTTTTGTATGCAATAGAGTTCAAAAACTTCCAGTTCACTGATTGTTTCAAATATGGTTTAATGTGATGGATATGGCATGGCTTATCTAGCTTTAGATTCTTTAAGAAGATGATTACAGATATGTTTATCTTTCTTGGTATAGTAAGAATTTAATTCATTGGAAGAATATTTTTCTGTCTTTATGTAGTGATGCTTTTAATTTTAAGAATTACAACAAATGCACTGATTTTTAAAGCATAAACATTAAATGTAAATATATTAATATGTTCTTTTACCTAAGGGTTTTATATTATTCATGGTAGAATTTCTTCTGTTTGACATTATCAGGACTGATGATTGATAAGAATAAAAAGAAACAAAGTAGATAGTGATAAATTAGATAAACATAAAATGTAAATATTTTTACTTTATTTTGAGACCATATAAAAGTAAACATATACACTAACATTTTCATGCAGAACTTTCCTGGATATAGGTCCCCCGGTTGTAGGTCCAGTTGCTTTTTATCACTAAATTATAAACAAAAAGCATGCCCGGTGACTTCTAGTCTAAAAATTTTCAGGTTGAAATAGAACTAAGAGATAGGTGTGAAACAATCTAAGTGTAGAATCTTTCTGGCTTTTATAAATTTCCCCTCAAACTTTAAAGTTGTTTCTCTTCTAACTCACTGGATAGCATTCTTTAAAATGACTTTAAGTGTTTATAAAGCACTAAGCTAAGTTTTCATAGTACCAGCTCTTTTTGCATTCAATTCCTGTTTATTTAACTAAGCTATGTTAACACAAGTTCAACTGTTAAGTCCATGCTTGGGAGTAAAGGTAATACAGTCTATGCACACATCTTTGCAGGTGGGAACAGTGTGCCTGGGCCAACTGAGGAACTGTTTGGTGGCCAGGTGGCCCCAGGGTGTCCCCAGCATCCGGCAGCATGTTTTACGGAGGGAATGGAGGACATCCAATGAAAGAACAGCACATAAAAGCT
The DNA here is from genome assembly GCF_015220235.1 of Choloepus didactylus. Lineage (NCBI taxonomy): Eukaryota > Metazoa > Chordata > Mammalia > Pilosa > Megalonychidae > Choloepus > Choloepus didactylus. Next base: position 27,143,597 of record NC_051318.1, on the reverse strand, counting down.
TCCAATGTAGTAGTCACTTGTTTGGGTACAATTTAGCAATCCAGAAAATAATTTCCACATAGTTAACCGTTAGACTGTAAAGACAGTCTCAGAATATGGAGGAAAATAAATGTATATTAGTTGTTTTATAAGACTTTAACAAGCATAGGAATAAGACTTTAACATGGATAATTACTGAGTGTTGCTGGGCATTGTTTTGGAGATGGCTTCCATGTGTAGGTGAAGACTGAGCTGGATCCTGAGGGATGAGTATGAATATAATGAAGGATATGCGTGTGCTCGGTGGAAGGAGGTGAGGAACGTTGGGATGGAGGTGAGGACCCTTTCATACAAAAGGAAGACAAAAGGTGTGCAGTTAGGCAGCATTATGGTGCACGGGGTCATTGTGAGCAGTGTGGGATTTCTGGACTTGAAAGTATATGAACAGTGCTGGCACGTGGAGAATGATGAAAATATTATCTTCTTTGTTGACATCCCAGGGTTCTAGTGAAATTCCAATGGCATCATGTCTGGAAATCATTTTGAAAAACACTTAATTGCAATATGATATTAATATTCAGCCTTAAAGATATTTTAGATTCAAGAAATGCTACAGGCCAAGTGTTTGAGTAAATATTAGAATATTAAAGAATACTTTCTAACAAAATGAAATAATATTTGAAGATTTATAAAACTCCATGGTGTGCATTTTTTCCTATTACATTTTAAATAAAATGATGGGAGCAATAGTGACTTATTTAATTTGTATTTTTGTTTTTAAAGAATGCATATAGTATTTTCCTTTTATACACGTTTATTTTCTTAATACTTTAGACCAAGGAAGGTGCTCAGGATATAATATAAGAACTACTTTTTTGGAGCAAATCCGTAAATCATCCTGGGGCTGGAAAAAGGACTCATGTATCAAGTTGACAGTGTTGATAGCATTATTGGGAGAAATCCCTGTGTTCAGATGCAAAGAGTTCTGAGAGAGACAGAAAAGCATCCCTGATAATGTAATTATAATATTCTCTTGGGTTGCCAAAATTGAAAATTTTAATCTATTGAAGGTTTCATCTCATATTTCAAAAGTGTGAATGCCACAAGTATGCATAGAGGACCTGAAATACTGTATTCCTGTGATATATCATTTTTGAATAGTTAGGAAGGTGATGCATTTTATTTTTGTTTTCTTTTTGCAGAGAACAATTATTTTAAATGAAATTATACTATGCATTATTGCATTTATATGGATATGAAAAGGGATGTAAGGAAATGAAAATGGATCCTTTGACAAAGTGTTGGAATGATGAAGGACAATAATTTACTCATGTTTGAATTTCGAATTCCTCTGTAATCTATTTAAAACTATACAACAGAAATTGGTACATTGTAGAACATTTGGAAAACAAAGAAAAATGAAGGTACTAAAACTGTCTTTAATATCACCAGGCAAACAGTAATAACTGCTAATCCATTGATGCCTATTCATCCAGTCTTTTTTAAAATAAATAATTATGTTTGTACATATAAGGTCAACATTATTGTATGTAAAAATGGAATTACACTTGTTAGTAACTTTTTTTCACATTATATATTGTACTATTGCTTTATTTTAATTAAAAAATTAAAACACTATTGAGAAGATATTGTCCAATTTTAAATCCATGTACATTGATGAAGTTCTTTCTATTGTCTGAGATTTCCGATCAAATATTATTTGAAATCGGATGTATTTTATCAATGCAACTTTGGACTAAAGTCCATGAGTTACAATTTTATACCCATCACCCATGATTTAGATTTAATCTTTTAAAAGCTATTTTAATAAAAGTACTAATATATTGAATTCTGGTCTTTGTGTTTGCCTGATAAACTTAAGGAGTAAGTCTAGAGATTCAAGATTTTCCCCACCTTAACTAGCAAATTTAAAAATTAAAAAAAAATTATACGCAAGAACTTATTTTCTGTTGTAGTTCATGTTTCAACTGCATGATAGTGAAATGTTAGGAAAATACTTGAGTTATCATGAATTAGATTTATTTGAGCTTAGATTTATGCTTAGATAAAAATCTAAATAATTATTTTCTCAAATTATAATAAAGTGAAGGATGAAACCATAATTTGGTTGCTATTTATAATAATGCTTAACTTTCAGTAAATTATTTTAACAGTCCAAGACTCAGCCTGTGAATTGAAATGGATAGATTATTTGAGGGTTCAATAAGCTAGCATATGAAATGATTTTGGAATTGATCCTGGCACAGTATAAACACTCAAGTGCTAATTATTTTTAAATAATATTACATTCATGAAATGTAAGAAGTAACATACTTATAGATATTAAATATACCTGAAACACACTGAACTGCACTCAAATACACGCATGCACACACACACACACACACACACACACACACACACACACAGATATGTTCCAACTATAGTAAGGAGAGATACTTAGACAAATTTACTAACTTATAGATGAATAAAAGAACAATACATAGATTTTGACTAAATTAAAGTTAAAATCAAAACAAAGTCTCAAGTAACAATTTGATACTGAATATGAAGATAACAGCCTTTTTTCTTAAGAAATTCCCTGATTTAGCTTTTTTTTTTTTTACATTTTCTCTTTAGAAAATATCCCTGTATTTATAAAATTTTAATTAAAAATTACTTGAAAATGAGTATTAAAAAAGCTCCATTTGGCAAGCTGAGGCTGAGAGAAATTAAGTAATTTATCCAAGGAAACACAATTAATAAGTAGAAATTTGGATTCATACAATCTTACTCTCAACTGCCTCCCCAAAAGTGAATATAAGCAGTAAATATTCACTTTCAATAGAGCACCTACGCGATCAGTCTACTTTTCTTTAATAGCAATTATATGGCTAATGCATTAGAGTCTGCTTAAGGCTGTCAGTGTCATTAGGGCACCTCTGACATTCCACCACTTTAATGTTTTATTAGAATATTTTTTAGCATATTTGTTAGAATGTTTTGTTAGAAGGTCTACAATTATTTCAAAAGGTTATATAGTTTGAAATGCACAGCTGGGTTTAGCAAGATAGTAAGATCCTATATTGTAAAGACTAGGAATAGGGTTTAATTGAAATTTAAAATTTTGCTTTTTATTAGAGAGCATAAAATGAAGTTAGCATTTGCTAATTTTTGGTACCACTGAGAACAATGGTTTACATGTAGTCTTTGTCCACTACACACCGATATACACATATTGCCAATTTATTCGTGTTAGTATTCTCCTTTCAAGTGGGAATGACCTCCCACCTCACCTAATTCCATTTCTAAAACACCAGGTTATTATAACCATACCCTCAAATGATGTTCTACAAATAGCTTAAACTCTTAGTAAACCCTTCAACAGACTTAACATCTGAATATATCTGATTTTAGCTAGAATCTAAAGCACTCAGATTTCCTTATTTAAAATAGCTTTCTATTTCTATTTATAAATGTAGTGCAAGTCTATTGCAGACTATCTGGGAAACAAAGAAAGTATCTAAAAAAGAAAAAGTACCTTTTAAAAATGGTCTCTATTGGCATCACTCAGGAAGAGCAACCTTTAAAATATCAACGTATTTCCTTAGGATACTTTTTCAGAGTTTGTGTATCAAACCCATATATTAAGTGTTTGGTATATTAGTAGGGATCATCTTCTATATGTAATTTTGCATGTGCCCCTTTCTTCTCAGAGTACTAAGTGCAAACTACTCAAACTTCCATGTCCTGGAAGGAACGCCCACCAGTGTGTTACCATCACTAGTTTTACTGTTTAGGAAAAGGGAGTTTTCCTTATTTGTACTTCGACAAATGTGGCTATTTTCCAGGCTGTACTGATCACAGACACTGTACAATAACATGCATCACTGCCTGCTAAATTTTAAGTAGAAGGGAGTGCAGAAAATGGCATATGTAAAATATGGTTTGTTATGCAGCATTTTGTAACAGTAGCCAGTTTTTAGCGTTATAAAAACAATACAAAGCAAAATAGAAATCAGAAAGAAAAAGCATCCTAAAGAACAAAGAGAAGGATAGTAGACTATTTAACCTTAAAAGAAAAATGAACACAATCCAAGAAATGTCATTATAACAAGAGCAAGGCTCAAGATGGTGAGTTATGAAGATGTTTTATGGTAGTCATTGCAAATATATGCAGAGATTTCCATTTCAACCCCTTCCAGACACAAGGTAGGACTACACTTTCTAAACTTTTGTGTCTTGGTGATGCCATGTGATTAGTTTTAGCTAATGAGATGTGACAAAATGATGAAGTGGTATTTGTGGCTTTGATGTTGCAAAGGTTTGGAATAGTTTTTGTGTAAATGTGTACTCTTTCACATTCCATCATGGAAAATACTTCAGAAGGGCTTTTCAAGAGCTAATGCAAAGGCAGGGGCAAAGCTGAACCAAAAGTAACTATAGAGTAGAATAAAATTAGAGCAATAATACAGCCCAGTTTGCAGGGACAGTCCCTGTTTTTAACTATTATCTTTGCATAATTCTTAATAGCAACTTTTCTTTAATGGTCCTGATTTGGATGAGAAATTGCATCATAGTCCTACATAAACTGCTTGTTGATTTTAGTATATTACCCTTTCCTATTGAACAGATTATGTGAGTGGTATATTATTAACTTGATTGGTAAGTTTTCATGTCTTTCCACCTAGGTATTTTACTTCTCACATTGTATTGTGCTGTATTTCTCAATTTACTAGCTCCTGCTTTTTTTTTTTTTTCATTAATGCAGTGTTTATTTTCTCCTAGATTATAATATACCAATATTTCTTTAGCTTTTTACTTTACACCATCTTGTAATAAACACAATTAAACTTATTATGACTTTTATTTGCTGAAACTGCTTAGTATTCATTTTAACAACAAAGAAAATATAGATATGAATCTTTGTTTGCGCCAAAAGAAAGTGACACAAAATATTACTCATTTAACCATTTCAACTAGTGTTCCAGGTCTAACTATATATGTTGAATACCTGGCTCTTCAGTTTATTCTCTCCTATGCCCTTTCTTCCTTAATCCTTTACCTGTATTTATTTACAAAAGTCAATAATTATTGCACATGAGTGTAAATATTTCATAATCCCCAAAATGTCCATTGTTTTTTTAATTATCAAATACTTACAATCATATGGATGAGAACTTTTTGGGTTCTCAAAGATCATTATCAAAACACCCCAGTTCTAAGCAACATATTTTCAGTAAAGACTAAATCATCAGTATAATATGTTTTTCTAATGGTAAGAAAAACATGCCATCTAAAAATATTACACATTTTCACCAAGATTTATGAAATATGAAATTTATGCAGTGTTTCTCAACCTCTGCTCTGTACTAGATTATTCTAAGAAGCTTTTAAAGTATAGTAAACCCCCGGAAATTATGATTTAATTGATCTGGTTGGAACCCAGCATTGGTGGAATTTTGAAAGTTCCCCAGGTAATTCTAAATGTGTAAGCAGTGTGGAGAACCACCATCTTAATAAATTCAGCATCAGGATCATTTGCTGAATTTATTAAACATAAAGAGGATCAGTCTCTGCTACACGTGAACTTAAGCCAAATCTTTTGGTGTGGGTCATGGGTTTCTGTATTTTTGCTTTACTCTCTAGGTCCTTGCAGTCCAAGGATCGGCATCATTGGGAACTTGTAAGAATGCAGTCTTAAGTTCTTCCCCAGACCTTCTGACTCCAGTTTTGCATTTGAGCAGATCCCCAGGTGACTCTTGCTGCTTAGGGGATAATGAGGTACACCAAAGCTTGGGCTTTGTTGCTAGAGCCAAGAAAATAATTTTTATGGTGAGTAAGAGCTTCAGTCTTCCAGAACATGAAATTAGTTTTCAAGAACAGAAATTTGGCCTAAGCATAAAGGAAGACTATGCAGTATTCTTTTGAAAACATAGTTGAAAATTGAGTTCAACGGAAAATATTGATTCACTTGTTTGTTTGTTTCAAATCTGGTTTCCCGATTTCTAAATGGTTGATGTCTCAGTTCTTTTGCTGTGGGTGCTAGATATTGTTTCTCTTTTTCATTTTTAGCTTACAGTCAATGGCTTTTCATAATGATTGGAAGGAAACATAAAAAAAAACCAATTTCATTTACTTATTTTTCTTGACAATCTGCTTTAGGGAAAAAATAAGTATTTGGACTTGGGTTTTAGTGTTGTTGAGCCTTAGGTTTTATGTTAACAGTTTTCTCTTTTTTCTTCCTTGTCCTTTTCACTGTGTAAATGACCTACTTTGAAGTTTCAAATAAAGAGAAGTTAAATAGGGCTTTTATTTGGCTCTTGATTCTGTCTTTTTCTAGCAAATTTGGAAAAGGTCCTGACTGAATATAGCATGGCTCTTAGTGTGGAGAAGAAAATAAAAAGCTTATCCTGCCTTCTTCTTTACTGGTATACTCACTAGAAATTTTTTAGCTCTGAGGGAAGGCAACAAACCTGCCAGTATTTGTTCTCTATGAATAGAAGCAGCAATTGAGTAAACAAATGAAAGAAAGATATTTACCCAGCAGTTAAGACATAGGATGAGAAATTTTTATGGGAGCACATCACATGTATTTGTGTGTATATACACATATATTTCCATCTGTATCTATCTATCTAGTCTATTAGCTATCTACTGTATACATAGTTACCTATAATTCATAGCTAGCTTGTATGCCTTGGCACTAGTGTGGGGTCATTCTCGAGAGAATTTGAGAGCCAAAAGTTGTTTTCCAATAAAGAAATTAAGTATGTTAATATTAAAAGTTAATACTGTTTTTTAACTTTTTATTTTGAAATACTTTCAAACTTACAGGACAGTTACAAAAACAATACAAACCCCATACACAGAACTCTGACATACACCAACCCCTCCATGCCCAGATACTGAGATCCACTAATTTTAACGTTTTAACATTTTGCCACATTTCCTGTGTCATTCTAAATATCTGTCTATCCATTTTCTGAATACTTGAGTGTAGGCTGTATACATCATGCTCCACTTATTACTGACACATACATTTCCTAAGAACAAGGATAATAACTTATGTAACCACCCTAAAGCTGTAGCACTAACAGTCTTTGTGCTAATTTTTTCATTTGTCCTAATAATGTCCCTTCGACTCTTTTCTTCTTATTTGTTAGATACCATTCAGGATGTTTTTGCATTTAATAGTCACTGTCTCTTTAGTTTCTCTTTCTTTCTTTTTTTAATTGTGGGAAAAAATATACAATATAAATTTTTCCATCTCAACCACTCCCAAGCATACAATTCAGTAGGATTAATCAGATTCATAAATATTGTGGTACCCACACAACTTTCCCTTACTAAAACTTTCCTATCTCCCTAAACAGAAACCCTACAGCCATTATGCATTAAATCCCCATTCCCTGCCACCTCCACCCACCGCCCCCCCGCCACTGCTGGCAACCTATATTCTAATTTCTGTTTCTGTGAGCTGCCATATTTGCCAATTGTTGCAGCCCATGAGGGCCATGCCAGTCCAGAGGCCAAAGAAGACAATGAGCATTTTCTGATATATGCACTTTTATTCAGGGCTTACTTACAGGGTAAGTACACACAAAGTTAAACAGGAACAACCAGTTCGCTAATGGCTCTCTAGGTTTTTGACAATATTGGTTACTAATAATCCCTTAATTTGGCCAGGGAAAGCTCCCAGGATGAAATGAGCACCTTCTGATTAGAAGCTGCTGCTATTGCCCCACCTTCTTCCTTCCTTGGGGGATCAGGGTGCTGAACTGCCTCTGCTTTAATCCTTTGTTGGACCAGAGATTGAGTACACCTACTTTCCTTTGTATTAATTTCTCAGTCAGACAGGGTCTCATTATCTTTTGAAGAGGAATCAACAGCGTCCCACACTTTAAGGTCCCAGTCAGGGGAAGCCAGGATATGCCTAATTTGCCCTTTGGGCAGCTTATGCCCTCTTACTCTAGTGTGCTGGTATGCCAATATTCCTGAACTTTTATCTAGAGCATCTTTCAATTCCGCTTGTGCTAGCCTCATGTCTTTTTCTAGCTTTAATTTACCTCCCAGATGGCTTATGGCCACCTTTGCTGCTAAAGCTTCCTTAGTAGTGGCACATACAGCCTCTAATAATGGCCAGCCCACCACAGCCACAGTCTGGCGGCTCTTTTTTTCTTTCCGAATCTCCAGTGGTCCTGTGGCCTGATACAGGACAGCTATTTGTCCAGCCAGAGAGTTATAAACATCTCCATACTCCCTTGGCAGATTCCACTCATCTAGGAGAGTAGCCACCCCTCCCCACATAGACACCCATTCCACTGGGAGGGTGGGCAGCCCTTCCCACATAGACGTTGTAGGCCTCCCCGGTATCCCGCTCGGGGCCTTCTCCTTTCCCCTCCCCAAGATCATGTCATCAATGCCCGGGACCTCCTTAGTCTCCGGCTGGCAGCTATTTGATTCTCCAGGCTGGCTCTGCTGGTTGTCACAGCCCATGAGGGCCATGCCAGTCCAGAGGCCAAAGAACACTTTCTGATATATGAATTTTTATTCTTTCTTTTCCTTCTGGGACTCACATAATGCTTCTTTTAGTACACTTAACGAAGTCCCACAGGTTCCTCAGGCGCTGTTCACGTTTCTTCATCCTTTTTCTTCCTGTTTCTCAGACCAAATATTTCAACTATCTCAAGTTCACTGACTGTTTCTTCTGCCAGCTATAATATGCTGTTGAACCCCTCTAGGGAATTTCAAATTTCTGATAACTGTGGTCTTCTGTTCTGTTTGGTTATTTTCATAATTTTCTTCTGTTTGTTGATATTCTCTTTGTGCTCATCTGTTGTTTTCCTGATTTGCTTTAGTCCTTTGTCTATGCTTTCCTTTAGCTCTTTGAGCAAAATAGGACCTTGTTTTTCAGTCTTTTTCTGATATGTCCTAGGTGTGGTCCTCTTCAATACTTTCTAATGCCTTGATCTTCTCCTTTGTTTCTTTATATGTTTTGTAATATTTTGTTGAAACCTGGCTATTTTGATATTTTAATGTGATATTGCTGGAATTTAGACTATGAGGCATCTGTTCCTCAAGTTATATCCAGCTGGCATTATGGCAGAGCTTTCCTTGAATACTAGGAGCTAGCAACAACAAAAACAACAACAACAAAAAGAAGATAAAAAAGAAACACCTTTCCCAATCTTCGCAGATTGACCTGTACAGGGGCTGTCCTTCAGGTCTTATCCATACTATGAGCTTAGAGAATAGTTCCAGGCCAAACCATAGGGGCCTCCCTAATCCTTTCTGCACATGCATCTTGTCTTGGGTATGTACATGTGGCCCTAGGAATTCCCCCCTTAGCACAGATTCAAATGCCCTTCTTCCCCAGGAAACAGCTTCCCTAGGAAACGGGCACTGCACTGTATGTCCGATAGCCAGTGTGAGTTGACTTCTCTTCCATAGCATGCTACAAGAGAGCTCTGTGAACTGCCTTCTATGTGCAGGCCAAGTTCTGAGAGGTTGAGTCCCTCATGACCTCACTAGACAGATTGGGCCAGACCTACAAGCTCTTAGTATGTACATGAGGGTGTTCTGCTCCCTCTGTTACTGGGAATGTGGGGTTACTCTGTGCTGAGCCAGTTGGGGGAGAGCAAGGCCAGCCAGAGCTTCATGACATCTGACAGCTTTTAAGTAGCTTTGTCTCTTGATTCGGCACTCTCCCTGTTCTTGTAGTTCTTTAACTGTTTTCTGGAGCTTTCAGGAAGATGTTTCTGCCAGTTCTTGCTGGTTATTCAAAGCTTCTGTGGGGGGATGGATCCCACAATCATCTCACACCGCCATCTTGATTGGGGCAGGGAACAGTCATATTTTAATATGATTATTACTTTCTTAGACTTTGTAAACTATTGCCCTCCTTTTCAGCAAAAATAATAATAATTATAGTTTATTCAAGATAATTTTCTCCCCCCAAAAAGAAAAAAATAAGAACATATAAAATAATTACCCCCTCTCTCCACACACCTATGTTTCAGATGAATAAGTTTGATAATAACTCTGTTTTGAGTTCCAGTTGGCATGGATAGGGATAGAATATTTTTTTCACCTTGTATCATAAGGAAATTTACACTTACACTATCATTTTGTTGTTATTTAAGAGGATAGTATTTTCCTTCTTGAAACTTACATGTAAATGAAGAGTAATTAAGTAGGGATGTATATAATCCTTAAGAAATGGACTGACAGCTGCTTATGATGAGAGAAAATTTGCTAGTACTTATTTAGTATGAACATAACAAATACACATAGGGGGATGAAAATAAACTAAAATATTCAAGAAACATTTCTAGAGGAATTTAAGACTAAATACAGGTTTCTACACTATTATGATTTAAACTGTATAAAAGATGCAAAAGGAATTAGGTTAATTGGACAGAACAGAGTCCTACTAAAGGATTATGGGAATAATCTCCTTGGTGGGAGAGCTACATGCTCGAGCATTAAACTTACCTGCAAACTGCGAGTTTCCTTGACATACACCCAAGACATGCCCAAGACATTATTAGTGACAGAATGATACAATTTATTCTTTAACAGGTGGCACCTTGCAGAAAAACACATCCCCCATGTATTTTAACAGTAAGAAATAAAGAGTATGGTTTGCATAGACACTTGTTTTGACCTAAGATACTGTGAAGTTATTACCATATAAAACTGGGCTTGACTAGTGTGTGAGGGAATTGGTTACTCCAGCCTTACCCCCTCTACTTCTGCCTTCCTCAGATCCTTACATATAAATCCTCTGAATCCACCCATCTGCAAGGGCAGGCTTCTCCACTTCCTGGTCAAATGTGTCACACTTAATCTTAGAATTCCACTTAACAGAGATATCTCCTGGACTCTGACACCACTCAACGCATACTGTTCAGCAGAGCCTCACATTATCTACATTTATCCAGGAATGAACTGCTAAGCACTCAGTTAGTCTATGGTGTTCTTCTGCTGAACGTGAACAATTTCACCAAGCATCAACCTCAGACAAGGTCACTCCACATCCAGGATAGGTCAAGAAAAAGAACAAGATGACTCTATAATTATGTATCAACACAGACAAAATGTGAACATTGTCAAGACCACACAGGCATCCCCCACACTGGCAAGTATGAGTGACTTCTTGACCAATTATGGCTTTATCCTTCCACCAGTCTTCCCTCCTTAGAGGTAAGATTTATTAAGATACCCAGTCATAGAATTACCCGTTTCCTGACTGCATCCAATCAAGACCCATTCCAAAACTACCTAACACAGACCCAAATTCTGTAATATGTCCTTCATAATGCCTTCTTCCTGAGAAGCCCCACAATTAGGGTGTGTGTTCTCCCTCACTACAATAAGTTAGAATTCAAACTTGTACAACTTCTGGTGTGTTCCTGGGGATTCTTTTTCTGGAGGGCACTGACACACTCTCTCTAACTTTTTGTATGCTTGTTTCTCTTACCTTCTAATTCATTAAACTTCTTGAATCTCAGCTGGTTTAGTCTGGCTCTTGCCAGCCCTCTTCTCTCTAGCTAGGTGGTTAGAGTCCTGCCATCTTCTCACAGATATTTTGGGATACAGTCACTGGAACATTGACTCTGATTTATTTATAGTTGAATTCCCCATTATCTGTCCTCCTCCTGATGGGACATTCTGGTGCTGCACACTTTTGCATAGATTTCTGGAACTCTATGCGCAGAGCATCTGGTTCCACACGGGGGTAATCTCTACAGTTGGATTAGTTCTCTTAGACCCCATCAGCCCTGTGTTTCTGTGCAAATGATATGTCTTGTGTCAGAACCTACCTGATTTATGACATCATAAGCTCCCTAGGAATATTCAGGCCAAGGCTGGTTATGATCCCTGTTTTGGAAGGAGGTTGAATCTCAATAGTTACTGAGCATTCTTTTAAAATGAAATTTCTGTGATGTTATTCATAGCAGTAGAGGGAGAAGAATTTTTTCTTCCTTCTGTAGGGGTTGTTTTTTTTAAATTTTTTTATTGAGATTGCTCACATGCCATACAATTATCCAAAGATCCAAAGTATACAATCAGTTGCCCACGGTACCATCATATACCTGTGCATCCATCACCACAATTAATTTTTTTTTCTATTTTTGGAACATTTTCATTACTCCAGAAAAGAAATAAAGACAAAGAAAAGGAAACTCAAATCCTCCCATACCCCTAACCACCGCCCTCCACCCCCACCCCCCAATACTGATTCATTGTTTTGGTATAGTACATTTGTTACTGTTGATGAATGAATGTTAAAATACTACTAACTGTAGTATATAGTTTGCAATAGGCATATATTTTTCCTATATGCCCCTCTATTATTAACTTCTAGTTATAGTGCCATACATTTGTTCTAGTTCGTGAGAGAGATTTCTAATATTTGTATAGTTAATCATGGACATTGTCCACCACAAGAGTCGCTGTTTTATACATTCCCATCTTTTAACCTCCAACTTTCCTTCTGGTGACATGCATGACTCTGAGCTTACCCTTTTCACCACCTTCACACACCGTTCAGCACTGTTAGTAATTCTTACAACATGCTACCATCACCTCTTGTCCCTTTCAAAATGTTTAAGTTCACCCTAGTTGAACATTCTGCTCATAATAAGCAACTGCTCCCCATTGTTTAGCCTCATTCTATATCCTGGTAACTTATATTTCATGTCTATGAATTTACATATTATAATTAGTTCATATCAGTGAGACCCTGCAATATTTGTCCTTATGTGCCTGTCTTATTTCACTTAATATATTGCCCTCAAGCTTTCTTCACCAACCCATTTTTTTAAGACAGTTTTGTTCACACATCATACATTCTGTCCTAAGAAAACAGTAGTTGGTTCCCTGTACAGTCATGTATTTATGTATTCAGCATCATTGCCACTATCTATATAAGGACATCTCCATTTCCTCCACAAAGAAGGAGGAAGAGTCAAAGAAGGTAGAGAGACAAAAGAAAAAGAAAAAAGAGAGAGAGAGAGAAGAAAAAAACATGACAGCTATGAAGCAACAAAGTTAGCATTAAACTAAAGTAGAATAAAGAGTAAGAGAACAGCACCAATGCCAGGAGTCCCATAACCTTCCCATACCCCCTTCCCCCATATGCATTTAGCTTTGGTATACTACGTTTATTGTATTAAAGGAAGCATAATACAATGTTTCTGTTAATTATAGTCTCTAATTTGCATTGATTGTATTTCCCCCCCCAATCCCACCTTGTTTTTAACACCTTGTAGTGTTGACATTTATTTGTTCTACCTCATGAAAAAACATATTTGTACCTCTTATTACAATTGTTGAGCACCCCAGGTTTCACTGAGTTATACAGTCCCAGTCTTTATCTTTCTTCTTTTGTTCTGGTGACCCACATGGTCCTAACCTTCCTCTTTCAACCATACTCACAATCATCTTTTTCAGTGTACTTACCTTGCAGTGCTACTATCTCCCAAAACTGTTTTCCAAACCTCTCACTCCTGTCTTTTCCTTTCTGTCTGCAGTGCTTCCTTTAGTGTTTCCTGTAGAGCAGGTATCTTGTTCGCAAACCCCGTCATTGTCTGTCTGTCAGAGAATATTTTGAGCTCTCCCCCATATTTGAAGGATAGTTTTGCTGGATATAGGATTCTTGGTTGGTGGTTTTTCTCTTTCAGTATCTTAAATATATCAGCCCACTTCCTTCTTGACTCCATGGTTTCTACTGAGAAATCCGCACATAGTCTTATCAAGCTTCCTTTGTATGTGATGTATTGCTTTTCTCTTGCTGCTTTCAGGATTCTCTATTAATCTTTGACATTTGATAATCTGATTATTAAGTGTCTTGGCATAGGCCTATTCATATCTATTCTGTTTGGGCTACACTGCGCTTCTTGGATCCATAATTTTATGTCGTTCATAAGAGATGGGAAATTTTCATTGGTTATTTCCTATATTATTGCTTCTGCCCCTTTTCCCTTCTCTTCTCCTTCTGGGACACCAATGATACATACATTCTTATATTTCATTTTGTCCTTCAGTTCCCAGAGACATTGCTCAGATTTTTCCATTCTTTTCTCTATCTGTTCTTTTGTGTGTAGGCTTTCAGGTGCACTGTTCTCCAGTTCCTGAGTGTTTTCTTCTGCCTCTTGAGATCTGCTGTTGTATGTTTCTATTGTGTCTTTCATCTCTTGTGTTGTGCCTTTCATTTCCATAGATTCTGCCAGTTGTCTTTTTGAACTTTCAATTTCTACCTTCTGTACATCCAGTGTTTTCATTACACACTTCATCTCTTTTGCCATATCTCCTCTCAACTTTTTGAATTGATTTACTATTAGTTGTTTCAATTCCTGTATCTCAGTTGAAGTGTAAGTTTGTTCCTTTGATTGGGCCATAACTTCGCTTTTGTTAGTGCACATTGTAGTGTTCTGCTGTCTAGGCATGGTTTCCTTGGTTACCCCAATCAGATTTTCCCAGACCAGAATGGGTCTTGGAAGGAGGCAATTGCATCCCATTTCCTTTAGGGTGTCTTAGAAGATTGATACATCCTGTGTGGCCTCAAGTCACTGTGCTTTTTTGCCCAGCAGGTGGTGCCTGTCAGTCTGTAGCTCCAGACTGGTGTAAACAGGTGTGGCCCGTGGTTGTTTTCTCCTAGGCTCTGGGGTCTGGTTCTGAATGGAAGGCAGGTAGTTAAGCTTGGCACCACCTTCTTCCTCTTAGGGAAGTTACCCGCCCTAGGGAGAGGTCATTAGCATTTGAAGAGTCTCACTGCCTGTGCTATCTCCACCCTTGTCTGGGTCAGGGCGCTGGGAACTGAAAATGGCTGAGGCTTTCTCCACTGAGCCGAAAAAGGGACAGAAAGCCCCCTTCAGGGCCAGTCTGCAGCCACCCTCCGGCTCTCCAGGGTCAGTCTGCTTGTTGGGGATTCATACCTCATAGTGAGCAGTTCACACTTGCTAATTAAAATCCCAGTTTGAGCTCAGCTGAGCTACATTTGCTTGCTTAGAGAGTCTGCTCTCTAGCACCATGAGGCTTTGCAGTTTGGGCTGTGGGGGGAGGGGTCTCCCGGCTTAGATACACGGTTTTTACTTACAGATTTTATGCTGTGATCTCTGGCATTCCTCCCAATTCAGGTTGATGTATAATGAGTGGATGGTGACATTTGTCCCCCCACAGTTGTTCCAGATTATTTACTAGTTGTTCCTGGTTGTTTATTAGCTGTTCCAGGGGGATAAAATAGCTTCCACTCCTCTCTATGCCACCATCTTCTTCTGTCTTTCTAGGGGTTGCTTTTGCTGGAAGGTAAACCACAGTGAATTCTGGAAAGTATATATCAAGAAATAATTTATTCCTTTCCTGACTTTGAACTCTTAAATATATTCAGTCTATATATGTCATGGACATTTTCAACACTTGAATAATTCTTAAATAAAAATTTCAAAATATTGACTTCTCCTGGAAATTTGTTTTTCTCTTACATTTCATCTGTTCTTTTTGGTTAGCTGTAATTGTTTTGCATGTGCATATTTCTTTTAATGACCAGTCACGGAAGCCTAGATTATCCAGATTTGAAATTTTAGTCCACAATGGTTTTATTAAGTTTGCTCCAGTTTGTCACAGTCATATCAGACTTTATTAATTCAATCAATAAAATTAAATGGATATATTGAATCAGGCCCAAACACCCCACTCCCAACATGAAAATGACTCTGATTATGTGTTATAAGGAACCTGACTCAGAGCTTCCCTTGAGTTAAGGTAGAAGAATAGTTCTGAATATTAGATATGGTTCCATTCTTAAGTGATTAAAATAACAAATGCAGTTAAGGTGGTGACTTTTTTTTAGTGGAAGTCTAATCCAGTCTCTAAGAGCTCCAAGTGGCTGCCCCCCGCAGATGCTCAGCCAGCCTCTAGCCCTCTAATCACTGTGCTGTCAAATCCCCTCTTCACCTCCTGGGGAATGTTTTGACACAAAACAAGGACTTGGCCCTGAGCAGCCTTTGATTCCTGGACTAAATAAAGCTGCTGATTGTCACACCTCCTCTTCCCTCTGCACCCCATCCCCACCCCCCACCCCCAACCCCCGGAAAGCATTCTGCATGGCATCCTACTGGTAGACTTTAAATTTTATTTATTGTATTGATGTTGATGCTCATCACACTTGCTGCTTTGTGTGTTTCCAGAGGTAAAAAGTAGTGCACAAGTCAGAGTCCTTTACAGATTCAAGCCTTTAATTTTTTCCTCACCTTTAGCAGGCTTAGAGCTTCCCTTCTTGTTTAATTAAAGAGCTGCATTATGGTCACAAACCAACTGCTGTGTAGCTGAATTTGGAGCTGACTTTAGGTCAACCTGAGCGTCTTTGTTTTCTTGAATGACTTTTTTTTTTTTTTAAAGCCTGGCTTTGACTTACAGGAATTGGCCCCCAGAGGAGGAGAGATTTCCAAAGGTTGTATTTCCCTTCTGGTTGAATTCTCTCATCCCTACTGTGGTAAGTGGGTCAGCCCCACTCCTCTTCTGAAAGGAAGACTTTCAGAAGACAAGGGAAAAGCCCTGCGGAGTTAACCCTGCAACTTCCACTAGCAAATTTTAATCCCCTTATTTTAACTTTAAGCTGTATATATTTCAGTATAAAATTTTTGTTTTCTTTTGAGTTTTTGATAGTTAGATACAGCTCAGTCTAATGCAAACATTCTTTTTAAAATGTTGGCTCTAATTAGAACTAAAAAATATAAATTCAAATCCTAAGTTTTCCTGAGTGATTCATACAGAAAAGATTCATACTGGTACATTTCTGAAGGACAGACAACAAAGGTGATTTTTTAAGTTATAAATACTTTAGCAAATTCTTATATGTAACCTAAAGTTGAAGTTCATAGTGGAAAATAGTTGTTTCTCCTTTTTCCAGAGCACATGAGCATACGTTTAAAATGTTCCTGTAGTGTATGTAACACAGCTTAAAGCTGCACACATTTTTCTTTGTTTTCACAAAGCATGATGCATTTTTGTTGGATCAGTGTATCTATGAAATCCCTTTTCAAAAGTAGATTGCTTAAATTTTTCAAACTTGAGAATGCCTAAAAAATAATAGCTCCATTTAGTAGCACTTTCTATATGCCAGACACCATGTTAGTCCTTTATATGCATTATCTCATTAGGTTCTTTTAGCAAACTCATGAGCTAAGCATTTTTGTTACTCCATTACAATACTTATTTCAAAGGGATGCCTAAACATACCAAAGTACTCATAAGGAAAACCTACAGTCCCTTGCCCCAGTGCTGTACTCTGTTAGTTTTGTACCCCAGAGGCAATCAGTTTATTACTGTTTTTAGTTATTTTAGAAGTTACCTAAATATCCCTAAGTAATATAGCAATACTGCAATTATTTTATTTTATTTAGGCATCATCTATCCAGCTGTGATAGAGGAGGATTTAGTTTATCCTTTACTTTCATTTATGCTCCTCTATCTCTCTTTCACCCCCTCATTTAAATATATGTGTATTCCTATCTTTAGATTCCTTACTGGTCAGTCATCAATGCATACTTAGACCTCTTTTCTTGTTTTGTCAACCACAGACAGTATTTCATAACTCTCAAATCTATAAAATGCAGTTGTTAGTTCTTATACCCTTTTCTGCCCTGTAATCCCCATACTCTGTGCTCTCTACTTTTTTTGTTTTGCTTATCCTTTTTTTAATGCAATTTTATTGAGATATATTTACATAACATACAATCATTCAAAACGTACAGTTCTTCACAGTTTTGTCATATAGTTGTAGCAATATAATTTTGATCGCACTGAAGCATATTAAATTACTGATATTGCTTTTGACACACAAAAATGGCAGTTTCATAAAGTTATATTCAAGATTACAGCATTGTGTTACATTTCATGACCACTGTGAAGTCTTCTCTACTATGGGATGGTTTTAAAATGGAAAACCAATAAATGTTACTTATATTATTGTGACTATATAAATGTTTTTAGGAATAGGAATGCATGGTGAAAAAGATTACTTTTCCTTCTTTACTAGCTCTTTATCACAATCAAGAAGTCACCTTAGAATGGATTCTCCTTTTGAACAGCCTACCATCATTTCCTTTAGCCAGGAACACAGCTGCTCCACCTCTGAAAATCCTACACATTTACTCAAATCATTAACACTTTGGAGATAGCTACGTTAGTGAGATAAATGAGAACGGTGGACAGTCATTAATACTATAATACTTTCATTTATTTATTCTTCAAATATTGACCACCTATTATTACTCAGACACTGTGTCATAGGGCAAAGAACAAATGATACGAAATTCCCTACCTTCAAGGAGCTGATATTCTGGTGGCAATATTGTGTGATTTTTGTAGCACTTTAGAAAGTAAACATTGGAGTGACTTAGTGTGTGTGTGTGTGTGTGCATGCATTTGTGTTAAACTTAGGCTGGGATTCTACCCACATTCTTGCATACTTTAGAGCATATTTAGATTCTCCTGAGAGTTGTGGTATTTTTAATAATGCTGATAAAATGCAAATGACTCTGTTTTATTCTAATATTGAATTTCTCATCTCTAACACAGAAATACTAAAATTTCCATGTATGTTAATTGATCTGGGAATATTTTTCTCTATAAATAATTGGTAATTCCCATAATTTTTAAATTAAATTCTGAGTTTATATAACACTCCAAGTGAATTATCTTTCCAAGTTTGGAAAAAAGACTTTGAGATGTTTTAATTTTGTTTGCTTGTTTTTTAAGTATCCCTTCTACCACATGGGAGACGCCTGTATCCATTTTCTGTTGCTGGGGCTGCTATTTCATAGGAAAACTAAAAGGTTTTAAAGGTGAAATAGATGGGAATGGAAAAGCCACCTGTGGATTTCTTATATGATCTGAAGAGACACTTATGATCCCTACTCACACTATTTTTACTCATTGGATCATAAAACAATTTTGCTTGCTTGACTTGTGCACTGCTTTGAGACCCTGTGCGGGAAAACAGTGTATGTGAACAATAGGAATATTGACGAAAGTTACCTGTGGGTTTTTGTTCCTCATGTAGGCATTTTCTTTCATAAATGCCTTGGGACAGCATCAAGGGTTAATGCTATTGAACTCTACTAATTAAAAATCTATTAATTTTTTCCCTTAAGGTTGTTAATTTGTAATCCAAGTATCATTTGGAGGTCACAGTGCCATTTGTATCTGAGACCCAGATTTATGACATAGAAGATCATTGGGCCCACAATGAGATACCATCTCACACCAATTAGAATGGCTGCCATTAAACAAACAGGAAACAATAAATGCTGGAGGGGATGTGGAGAAATTGGAACTCTTATTCATTGTTGGTATAATGATTTTGCCCTCTGGAAGTCAGTCTGGCAGTTCCTTAGGAAACTAGATATAGAGTTACCCTTTGATCCAGCGATTGCACTTCTCGGTATATACCCGAAAATCTGAAAGCAGTGACATGAACAGATATCTGCACGCCAATGTTCATAGCAGCATTATTCACAGTTGCCAAGAGATGGAAACAACCCAAATGTCCTTCAACAGATGAGTGGATAAATAAAATGTGGTATACACACACGATGGAATACTACACGGCAGTAAGAAGGAACGATCTCGTGAAACATATGACAACATGGATGAACCTTGAAGACATAATGCTGAGTGTTCTAGTTTGCTAATGCTGCCAGAATGCAAAACACCAGAAACGGATCGGCTTCTCATAAAGGGGGTTTATTAGGTTACAAAGTTACAGTCTTAAGGCCATAAAGTGTCCAAGGTAACACATCAACAATCAGGTATCTTCACTGGAGGATGGCCAGTGGTGTCCAGTAAACCTCTGTTATCTGGGAAGGCATGTGACTGGTGTCTGCTCCAAAGTTCTGGTTTCAAAATGGCTTTCTCCCAGGTTGTTCCTCTCTAGGCTGCAGTTTCTCAAAAATGTCACTCTTAGTTGCTCTTGGGGTGTTTGTTCTCTCTCAGCTTCTCTGGAACAAGAGTCTGCTTTCGATAGCCATCTTCAAACTGTCTCATCTGCAGCTACTCTCTCAGCTTCTGTGCATTCTTCAAAGTGCCCCTCTTTGCTGTAGCTTCTCTTCAAAATGTCACTCTCAGCTGCACTGAGTTCCTTCTGTTTGTCAGCTCATTTATATGTCTCCAGTGATTTAATTTAGACCCACCCTGAATGGGTGTGGTAACACCTCCATGGAAATTATCTAATCAGAGTCATCACCCACAGTTAGGTGGGGCACATTTCCATGCAAACAACCTAATCCAAACGTTCCAACTTAATTACCACTAATACATCTGCCCTGCCAGATTGCTCAAAGAATATGGCTTTTTCTGGGGGACATAATACATTCAAACCAACACACTGAGTGAAATAAGCCAGGCACAAAAAGAGAAATATTATATGCTACCACTAATATGAACATTGAAAAATTTAAAATAAATGGTTTATAATGTAAAATGTAGGGGATCCAATGATAGAGAGCAATTAGTGAAGGGGGAACGATAACCCAATAAGAACGAATAAGGTATCATGGGTAATAAGAACAGATAAGCTATCGTGGGTAAATTTAATGCCCTGGGAATGCCCAGGAATGACTATGGTTTGTTAATTTCTGGTGGGTATGGTAGGAACAAGTTCACAGAAATGTTGCCATATTAGGTTATTTTCTTGGGGTAGAGTAGGAACATGTTGGTAATAAAGTAGTTATTTTAGGTTAGTTGTCTTTTTCTTATTCCCTTGTTTTGGTTTGTTTGAAAAGTTTTTTTATTGTATGTTTTTTAAAAAAAAATTTTTTTGATATAGTTAATAGTTAATTTAAAAAAAAAACAATGAAGAAATATACAGAGCCCCCCTGAGGAGCTGGGGGAGAATGCAGGTGTGTTGGGCTTCCCCACCTCAATGGTTGCTGATGTGCCCACAGACATTGGGAACTGGCAGTTTGATGGGCTGAGCCCTCTACCACAGGACTTGCCCTTGGGAAGACTGTTGCTGCAAAGGAGAAGGTAGTCCTCCCTATAATTGTGCCTAAGAGCCTCCTCCCGAATGCCTCTTTGTTGCTCACATGTGGCCCTCTCTGTCTAGCTAAGCCAACTTGGCAGGTGAAATCACTGCCCTCCCCACTACGTGGGATCTGACACCCAGGAGGGTAAATCTCCCTGGCAACGTGGAAAGTGACTCCCAGGGAGGAATCTAGACCTGGCATTGTGGGATGGAGAAGATCTTCTTGACCAAAAGTGGGACATGAAAGGAAATGAAATAAGCTTCAGTGGCAGGGAGATTCCAAAAGGAGCTGAGAGGTCACTCTGGAGGGCACTCTTACACACAATATAGACAACACTTTTTAGGTTCTAGTGAGTTGGAATAGCTAGCAGTAAATACCTGAAGCTATCAAACTACAACACAGAACCCTTGAATCTTGAAGACAATTATATAGTAATGTAGCTTATGAGGGGTAACAGTGTGATTGGGAAAGCCATATGGATCACATTCCCCTTTGTCCAGTGTATGGATGGATGAGTAGAAAAATGGGGGCAAAAAAAAAAAAAAGGCACCCAGTGTTCTTTTTTACTTTAATTTTTCTTCTTCACTTTAATTTTTATTCTTATTATTTTTGTGTGTGTGGTGATGAAAATGTTTAAAAATTAATTTTGGTGATGAACACACAATTTTGTGATGGTACTGTGAACAATTGATTGTACGCTTTGTATGACTGCATTGTATGTGAATATATCTCAATAAAATTGAATTAAAAAAAGATCATTGGGCATATAGTATGCAGTAAATATGTTTGCAAACAGTGAATGAATAAAATTAACTCAAACTGCACTCAATGACATATGTAAAATATGAAATGCCTTCCTTTAGATTCTTTGAATTACCTAGGGATCTAAACTTTTCGTGTTTCCTTTGGCTCTAGACTTCCTTTTACCAGTTAGCAAAATTTCCTATTATCTCAGAAAACTTTCAGTGGTCTCCCCATTCTGTATCAGAAGATTTTGAAGATGAAATGAAGGCCTTTCTTTGATGCTCACACCCTCATACTTGCACGAAAACAAAAGTAAAAAGGAAATCATTCACACAAGGCGTTAGGAATAGTAGTAGACTTTTACACAAAGTTTGGGGAGATTATCTCAATTTTAAGCAGAGCCATTTAGCCATCCATTTGCATAGTCTTCTTTATCTGGATACAACCCAGGACCTATTTTTGCCAGCAAAATTATTCAACTCACCAAAGTCAGTACTTCCCAAACCACTGTTAATTATCCCAATCCTTGATTTTTAAGATTACATTTTCTTTTACTGTGATCCTCATGTAAACATTTTGGCAACCTTGCTTTGGGAGAGTCTGAGATGGAAGGAAATTGATGAACAAACGTTTTTCAGCAGTTCCTGATGATACAAGACAGAACTGGGTGTGTAGTTTGGCTCTGATCTTACTGATCATTGACGTTGCTTACTTTTCTGAACCTCTCTAAGCTTCAGTATTCTCATCAAGAAATCTGATACATTATAATATACTGCCTACTTCACAGAGTTGTGAACATCAAATAACATAATGCATGTAAGTTGCATAGCATATTGTTTAGCACCTAGTAAGCAGCTAATACGTTTCTTTCATTGACATTTTTATTATTTTATCAACTCCTAGATACTCAAAAGAGTTTGTGTTTGTGAAGTTCCACCAATTATCTTTAGACATTTTGGCTCCTATAAAGTTGACTCCATTTAAAAATAGTTCTTTAGGAGGGAATCAAGTAGCAAAACTGAAAAAAAAAAAGAAACCCAAAATGTTAACAGTGGGGATTATGGTACAGTGAGCATAATGTCATGACTGGACTATTTGAGTTGCCATAGAAATTCTAGTACTTTGAAGTGAAAAATACATTGAAACTTAGCAACCACTGTATCATCAGCAGTTCCAATTATTTTTGTTTTCATGTTTACATTGCTTTTGGGCAATTCAATAAATGTAGCCCATGACAAATCTCTGATAGTCAAATCAGTCTTACATTGAATTCTGATCATTTCATTATTTTTGCTATGTTTTTAAATAAGTAAATCAACTTTCTCAACATTATATTTTCCAGAAGGTTCTGTTATTAAATAGAGGTATTTTTTGACTGCTGAGATACTATCAGTGACACAGTTGTCACCAGGAGGATATTTTTTTTCTGTTTTACAGAAAGCAATGTGAAGGAGGAAAGAAAGCTGTGTTATACCATGTCCTTTTTACTTGAGTGGCACTTGTATGACTTTGAACTCAGTTTGTAGGGTGTTTCAACCCCCATGGAACCCTTATAAAAAAAGGGCCACTTCTCTCCAGGCAGGTCAGCAATAATTGGGAATGTGTGCCTCCATACAATGTACCTTTTTCCTTTTGAGGAGTGTATCCCAAAGAGCACTGCAACTGAATAATAAGCTTTTAAACCACCTATCTAATGGGCTTTGGACTGTGTGGAAAAAAAAGTGAATAATTAGAAAACTTCCTTAAAATAGGGTTTCATAATTTTCTGCTATTTATTATAGCTACACAGCATCTTAAGAGTGTCTTTCATTAACTCTTAGCATTTTGATACATTTTTGGTGGCCATTTTGTATCTCATTGCAATCTTGAAGCAGTATGTTTAGATTTTAGGATAATTGTAGAAATTTTTACTGTGTTTTGGCAATAATTTTAAATAATTTTGAATTTAAATCAAGAGTATTTCTCAAATATTAGTCATAACACATTTCACTAACAGATTGAAATATTAAAGCTATAAATTTGACACACACACACACACACACACACACACACACATATATTATAGTAGTTTGAAGCTGTTAATTACCCCAGAAAAGGGTCATGTTCTATTGTAGGTGGGACCTTTTGATTAGGTTATTTCAGTTGAGGTGCGCCTGGAGTGGGTCTTGATCCTTGTACTGGAGTTCCTTATAAGAAGATAAAACACATACAGAAGCTAAGAAATGAAATTAAGAGAAGGTCATAGAGTAAAGCTCCAGAGAAGCTAAGAGAGGACCCACAGAAGTTCAGAGAGGAAGCCACTGGAACCAGAGGCTGAAAGCAGTGAAACCTGGGAGTGGAGAACCAGCAGACACCTGCCGTGTGCCTTCCCATGTGACAGAGGTGTCCCTGATGCCAGCAGCCTGTCTTCAGACAAGTGTTTGTGAAAGAAGGGAGTGGACTCTGTCTCTCTGTTCCCTGCAAGAAGTTCTTTATTGGCTTTTTAGCACAGGATTATATAGCATAAGCATTCTTTGGGCTACGTAATTGTTTTCCCGTTTCCCCAGGCAACCGCGTTTGTTCTAAAATCACAAGACTAGGATGTTTACAATCTTCGGGTGCAAGCTTGAGGACAATAGTAATCTCAGGGAATGATCTCTTCTGAACCAGGTGGGAAAGCAGGGGCCAGGAAGGAGCCCGGCATCATTCTCTAACTTAATTGCCTGCCTTCAGGCACACAATGCTTAGGAGGTGGCCTCCCTGACTAACTTGCCAAGCCAGGGAACCTTCCGTGCCTCCACAGATGTTGTCCTCTTGATGCCTTGAGTTGGACATTTTCATGGCCTAAGAACTGTAAATTGTAAATTAATAAGTCCTCATTGTAAAAGCCAACCCATTTCTGGTATGTTGCATTCCAGCAGCTTTAGTAAACTGAAATAATATGTATATAACTTAGGCCTAGAGTCTAGCTTTTGAGATATTATTCTTTCTTGGCCTTGAAATGTTCATGGAAGAGCTTGTTATAAATAGATTATTTAATACTATCATATTCTGGAGATAACTGAAGAATATTTTCTCAGAAAATTATTCATTATTTTGAGAGGAACTTTTGTTTTAAATCACCAGTTGAACCCAGTCTCCATCTTAGCTCCCACACTCTTGTTTTGTTGGCAAAGAAGTTGCAGTCGAATTTATTGGCAAAACTAAAAAGAATGTATCCCTTGATACTAAGCGGTAGTGGAGGTGTGGGGGGAAAATGCACCCTTCATTGAGGGAACACTGCTGGAGATAATCTGGAAGAACCTCCAGTTTACATTATCTTCTGCATTTCAGACAGCAAAGAAAACCATGATTAACTAGAACCTGTTTTAACTTATTAGAAAGCATCTGTAAATGAGAGTGTAGACTAGGAATCTAAAATGTATTGCAAAGGTTTTGCTCTCTATTTTAAATGATAAATTCTAAAAGGATATTGTGAAATATCATAAAAACTTAACCTGCTTTAAAACTAACTGGGAAAATTGGATTTGGTGTGTGTTGGAGCTGAGGTGGTAGGGAGAAAATCTAGTTTCACTGATTATAGAAAATCCGAGCATATTTACATCATTCTAAAATGTTGTAATCAATATTTTAGAATGTGAGGCATTAAATTAACTGATTTTCCTAATAAATTTAGTATGTGTGTTTTGAATTGCTAATTGGCTTTGAGATTAGATATACTTTATTTATAAATGGAGCCAAGGATGGCAAAAATTCATGGGCTTCGACCGTAATATGTCGTTCCTCTTTTTTTTTTTTTTTTTTTGAAACCTTGACTCTCTTGCTGGTTGAATTTTTTTTCTTTATTACAGAAGTTGTGCATTTACAGAGCAATCATGCATAAAATGAAGGATTTTCATATACCACCCTGTTGTCAGCACTTTGTATTGGGGTGGTAGAACATTTGTTACAATGTATACCTTTACGGTTTGTTTTTTTTCATGTCAGATGTCGATTCTTTGATTTAAAATATTCCAACTAGCTGATAATGACAGCATCTGTTGACATGTTTAGAATGGCCATTGTCTAAACTTTATATTGCAACTTTGCTTTTAAATCATGCTGTTAACTTCCTCTAGATTAATTCATTAATTTTCTCTCACTGTGAGTCCCCTTGAATGGTTTATTTGTTGCAGCACTGACTATATTTTGCTATGTTTAAGTTTGGTGGTTTTGATTTTACAAGATTAAAAGGACAAAAGCAACCATCAGATTAAATTTAATTTATGTGCCTATGCTATTTTCTTGTTTTTAAGCCAGTCCTTAATAGAATCCTCTTTTCCAGATATTATTTTAATCACTAGCGATCTTTGATTGGCGCAACATGCGCGTTCAGTGCATGTATTGTTTACACTATGTGTATCCTCATACTGGATACTAGGGAAATTTTGGTGAAAGACACATCTCTCTACCAAGGAGATGACAATGAGAACCCCTTCATAGTCATAACTATGTTTCAATAACTAAAATCACCCCCTGCTTTTTTAGTTATTGGCCAGGTAGGGATTTAAAATACTAACTTGTAACAATTAGAGGATGATTCTGGTAATCAGGCTGAGGAAATGAAGATAACACTCAGTAGAGTGGTAATAGCACAAAAGATAAAATAGGAGAATAATGAAACTAAAACTGAAATGCTGTTAGAAAAATTCATGACAATGCTGGCACAAATATTAACATCCACACAAATTTATAAACATCTGAATTATTGAAGCCAACTTCTTAATTTTGTTTCTTTTTTGGAGAAGTTGTGGGTTTACAGAACAATCATGCATAAAATACCGAATCCCCATACACCACCCCACCACCAACAGCTTGCATTGGTGTGGAACATTTCTTACAATTGATTATAGCATAATTTTATCATCACACTATTAATTAAAGCCCATAGTTTAACATAGGGTTCACTGTGTAGTGTAGTTAATGAATTTTTCTAAAATTTTTTTATTCTGTTACCATATATACAATCTGACATTTTCCCTTTTAATCATATTCAGATATGTATTTCAGTGCTGTTAATTACATTCACTGTGTTGTACTGTTGTCACCACCATCCGTTACCAAAACATTTCCATCATTCCAAACAGGAACCCTGTACATTTGAAGGCTGCCAGCTGTATTTTTGAGCATAAATTCAGGTCCAGAATTCTTATGTTTTATGTTAGAAATTTTAGCTACTAATGTCTTGACTTTTCTGATATTTGATGCATCTTCCATTAATTGGCTCTTTCTTATTTAAAGCTTTTAAATGCACACTTATCCTCTTTGTAGTTGTTTGTGTTTCTTTCTTCCTCATTACATTGTCAGTCTTCTGAGGGCAGGTGCAAGGTTTTTCCACGTGTTTTATCTCAACACAGTGCCTGGCAACTTGTATGATATTATTGAAAAAAAAAAAAAGTGGGTGAATGGATAGAAGATTGGAAACATTGGTTGATTTATAAATAAGTTATGTATGTCCCAGTAGGACAGTATGCTTCTGAAATATACAACACATACGTGAACATTTTTACTTCTCCAGAAGTTATTCGTGGGTTATCTGTGGGAACCAAACCACTTCTGGCAGTATAAAATATGGTGCTGGTTATAAGGAAAACCCTTGTGTCTTTTATCACAGCCCTATATCATAGTTATATGTTATTCTGATTTCTTAAAGCACTAACTCATAGACACAGGAGTCTAGACTGCTGAGAAAGAATTATATTTTGTAGTGAAATATAGCCATGGGTGCAGGGAATATAACTGCTTCTGTTTCTAGTGAAACTGTTTCAGCAATATATCCATGAATATTTCCTTTTGATTATAACGTGAATACTCCTCATCTGACTTACACCATGTGGGGAAAAAACAACAACAACAACAAAAAACCTTTTCAATATTCTAATATCCCACAATGTTCTAATACTTCTGTGATGGAGAACAGGTCCCTAGACTCACAGAGGAGTAGTGTAGGTGTGGAATGTGGAAAGAGGAGTCCCTCACCCCTCACTGTCCACCAGGGGAAGTCTTGGGGACTGAAATCAACATGCTCAAGCTTTCTCTAGACCTGGCCAATAATACAGTGATATTAGGCACCTCATTAACTTCCTCTCTCCTTCACACATGTGATGCTGCTACCAAACTTTACTGACTTTCTCTCATGTGTTTCACCCTCTTCTTCTCTCTTATGCCTCCCCTACAGCTCCCTGACCTTGAAGGGCTTTTCCTTACTGCAATCTGACAATGTCTAAAAACTGTCAGTTTTTAAAGTAGCACCTGTAAATATCTTCAAGTTTTGCTTGATTTTCTCAGCTAGTAGAAATCTCTTTCCCTCAGCCCTTTGTAGTTCAAACGATCAATAATTATCGCTTTGAGTTTTGCAGATTTCTGGAAACTTTCAGTTCAGTTTCCATCACTGGTGTGGAAGGTTAACATTAAGATTTTAGTCATGTAAGATAGCCTAGGGCAGCACTTCAATGTAACTTTCTCTTTACTGAAATACATTAGATTGTCTGTTATGAAGTTATTTGGAGTTCCTGTATGATTTGGCCTCTGACAGTATGCTACTCCACTCTCTCTCACCCCGCTCTAGCCATGTTGCTGTTTTTTCAGCTTATCTGTTAATAATGTGCCATTATCCTTCCTGCCTCCTGGACATGAGCAGCCCACGCAGCACCACCCAGCCTGGGAAGTCTTCCCCTTGCTAATTCCGATTCATCATGCATGTCTCATCTGAAACTCTGACTGCCTCATCAAATCCTGGTCAGACCATCCTCCCCAAACCAAAGACACCTTTCCTGCTGTTTCTTTCATATCACATTATTCTTGATTTTGTTAGCATTTTTCATAAATTGTATGTATACATATGTGTGTGTGTTAATTTGTATAATGCAAATAAATAAATCCCTGGGCCCATATGACCACTCTAGGCAGGGAATGATGTTAAAAGAAATATACCCTTGTAGCCAAAATCAAATTCAAAGGAATTCTTTATCGTCATTTATTGAAGACCATTGTAAGGGATCCAGTTTATAATCCACAGCAGTACTCCTCTAGGTCTTTTCTCCTAATTGTCTTATTTTTCCATACAGCAGGTTCAAGACCTCTTGCCAGGCGAGACCTCTCGCTTGCCAGGCACCCGGACCTTGCCTTGACCCAGCCCTGGGAGCGCGGTAGCATCTCTGATAACTCAATTCTATGACACATGGACCCTCGCCTCTTAGACTTTTGTTTTGTTTCTTCTTTGCTTTGCCTCCTGGAATTCCCCCATCCAAGAGCTCTGGAGCTCTAAGAAGGATTCTTCCTCTTTCCTCTCTTGTGTCTCACCCAGGGGGGCATTTTATCCTCTCAGCCTGGCCATTATTCTGAGTCTGCAGTAGAATTAGATGGCGCCGTGGCTCTGAAAGGTTTTCACGGGGAGAAAGTGCTGGAAGTTGGTGTGAAGAAGTGGCTTCTTCTTCTTTGTTCACCGGTACATACCCTACCACGGGGCTCGGCCCATGGTAGGTGCTCAGTGTTCTCACTTGTGTCTATGACGGAAGGAATAATTTCGGAGTCAATGATGAATAAATGTAGTACTAAACTGAGGACACTAGAGGGAGATCAGAGAAGGACTTTAATGAAATGAGTATTACAGAAATCAAGATTTGGCTGTGTTGCTGGGATAAAAATTTTACTTCTCTCTAATCTTAAATTATATATATATATTTATATGAATTGAAATCTGAATTGAATATGACACAAATGTTTCTCTGTTTTTAATATGGATGATGGTTGTTCTTACTACCTGTGGGAAACATGTAGGAATGCCAGTAGATATTTTAAGAAGATAAATACTTATTTGACTAGAAAGCTCATTAACCAGATTGGCTAGAATTAATACTACTAATAGTGATCTGAAACCATGAGCGTCAGGCAGATGAAGAAATGCTGAGTAGAAAAACATGCTTGAAAGGAAATTACATGTCAAAAAGTTGTATTTATTAAATAAAAGGATCCGTTTATGTTCTTACAAATAAAATCATTTATGTAATTCATAAAATATATGGAGAAGTAAAAAATTACTTATTTGTAAGTTAAAGAAGTTGATGTGATAACTGCCTATGCCTAAAACCAGGTATCCAGGTATCTGTTTGACCTTGAAGAATAATCTTTCTAGGCCTGGTTTCTTTATCTGTAAAATGGGTATAAAAATTGTATGTATTTCATAGGGAATTGGTGAAGATTAAATGAGAGAATGTACATGAAGTACTTAAAGCAGGGACGGACATGTACATAGGAAGAATTATATGTATGTGTTTACTCTAAGATGGTATTAGATACAGGTTTTTTTGTCAATGCACCAAATTAAGTAATATTTGCCTGCTTCACCCATTTCCTTTTTTTGGCTCCCTTTTAATGGTTGCGCTATGCTAGAAATTTTTTCTTGGCTTGTTCCTCAAAACGTTTGGGACATTGAGTGTTTTATGGGGAAGGGTGCGCTTCTGGTAAATAGAAAGATAAGGCCCAGGCAGTGGTTTATGAACAATTGTAGAAATCATCAGGGTTTATGAATAAGCACAGAGAGCAGCAGTGCACTAAGGAATATTTCAAATTTATATGGAAAGATGCTGATGGAAGTATTCTATGTTGAAATTGCATAAGCATTTTAAGTTTCAGCTGCATTTGCATTGTAGTTCTTGGTAAATCTTCCTTTTTATATTTGCTTTATTCTTGGCTTCAGTTTTGCTGGATCTGAAAAAGGCTCTGATAAGCAAATGGCTAGGAGCTGTCCTCACAGAGAAGTGACCTTGAGGCAGAAGGAAGGAGAAAAGCTGAGTGAGAAAGGTAGATAGGATAGGAGGATTTAAAAATGGGAGCTTTTGCCTTTGCTTTGCTTTGACTCTATTAGAGTGTTCTCCTTCCTCCAGATAAATAAAAGTCTGCTGGAAGTCCATTTCTAAATGCTTCAATAAAAAATTAAGTTGACTCATTTTAATAGAAAAGATGATAGGAAAGTCCTCAGTGGACACAAAAGCCATAATGTTTTGAAAGATGAATTCTTATATGAACTTTAAAAATTAAAGATATCCATTAGATATCACATATATCATTTTGAAAATAATGTCTTCTGTCTAAATTTGAACTGCAAGATCTAAGAGTCCATATACTTTAGCTATCCATAAGTGAGTGTAAGTCACCATAAAATATAAAGAAATTTAGGGTTAGTAATGTCTTATAACATTCTGATTTCAAAGACCTAGGTGGTGGACCTTGTCTATTGTTTCCACTTACATTACATCACAATAAAGAGGTGGAAAGGACCTTGAAAAAGTACCTATTCAATGAATCACATTAATCATTTTAAAGAGTTCTAAGTTGGAAGTCACACTGAAATAAATGAGAAAGGAATTAATTTGGAACCACTAGGAAAATGACATGTAGCCAGCATTGGATTCCATTCAATTTAAAATCAGAACAACTTCTATGTTTTACCATCTGCCTCACCAAGAGTCTTATAAAATTTGAATACTATAATCTTCAGAGATTCACATATGAGGAAAGCTTTATTAATGTCATTTGAAGAACATAAAATCAGAATAAATAATGGTGCTTTACCAGAAATAGAGTTGGTAATTAGTAATTACTGAAAAGATAAATCAAATGTGTCATATTGTTAACTCAAATTTATCCCTTTAAATGTCTGCCCTCTGTAAAACCTTGCAGTTGCCCTGAAAATTGTCTTCTATCCCATGTAATAGATGAGCAAATTGAGGCTTAGAGAAATAATTGGGTCATAATCATCCAACCTGTCAATTGAGCAGAGCTGGAGTTGAAATCCATGATTCTATAAACTGTTACTTTTCGGCATCACACTGCCTTACCAAACAAAATAGGCAAACAGACAAGCCATGAAACAAATAATCTGTCAGCCCAATTTCCTTACTCTAGTTATATATGAAGGTAAGCTAGATATAAGGAAGGTAACATATGATGATAAAATAGATCATGCACTTTTGGCATGTATATATTGACATGTATACTATAAAGTTTTTCATCAATTGCAAGTTTTATATAATGGGTATAAACATTTTAATATTTTAATTTTATATTTAGTTGATTTTTCTGAAGCTCCTCTAGACACAGACTGTAACTTATTCGTCATTATAGTCTTATACCTTTCACATTGCCTGCTCAGTGAATGAATGAATGCCCAAGGGAAAAAAAGGAATCTTCAAGGAGAAAAAGAAAAGAAAAGGGAACAAGGTGCTGATGCCAGAAAAATAGTACTAATATGCTTGAATTGAGGTTTTGCTTAGGCTGATCATTTTAAGAAAAGAGACGATTCCAAAGGAAAGGAATGGTTGGGTTGCAGAAACTAATGAGATATATCTAACTGTTATCTATATAACCTTGACAGATATAAACCTTCACTTTTAAGAATACTAATTCATTCATTTATTAACATTAATTTGACATGTACCAAGTACTGTGATTGGGGCAAAATGTAAAACAAGACATGGTCTTGTCCATATGAAGTTCATAGGAAAACTAAACACAATGAATGATTGGAATCTTGCTTTTCTTAAAATGTATTGCAGGTGTTAGGCGGTGGCTTGATTGGGCAGGGTGAAAACGGGGGTATGAACTGATCCCTGACAGCCCATTCTCCAAATACATTTTTAATTCCTCTTTTTAGACTGTGAGAAATATAAAGTAGATTGTCAGAAGTGACGCCTGCTTCATATTCTTGCTTGCCTTCCCTTCTGAATGAAAAAGAAACTCAAGATTAGTTCTTTTATGAACGACATGTTGAAATTAGACTGGGACACAACTTTTAGAGAAGTTGCCAGAGTGAGGAGAGGAGGTTCTTCAAGACAAAGGTTCTAAAGCAAGAAACAGCACTGCACATTTCAAGAAGATTTAATATTTAGGTAGTGGAATTGAGCTGAAGGGGAAAGCAAGCAAAATTTTCTGAAGTGGTAAAGTAAAGCTTATGGATTGGAAGGATTGGCACTTAATTAGGAAGGCACTTAAATGGCAAGACAACAGTTTTGACTCATTGTCTTACGATGGCTAGAGGTTGACTAAATTTGATAGAAATGTGAAAGTAATTATTTTCAGCCTTTTCTGAAGATTGTAGGGCACTTTTGTATGTCTTGGTAAATCTACATAATCTTTCTGTATTTGAAATTCTGCCCATAAAATTTTGAAATGTGTATAAATAAGAAATCACATACAAATGTGCCCTCATTTCTAGACATGCTTGAGATATTCTAAAATGCATCTCCAATTATTTCCTCTCTTTAACTATTTGCATCAAGTTAGTCAACAGACATTGTATAAGTTAGTTTTTGATGTGTAACAAACCATCCTCAAATTTAGTGGCATAATAGAAGAGGAAAGAATACTTCCCATCTCATTTCATGCATAAAGGATTTCCCTGATATGAAAACCAGATGAAAAACATGACAAGAAAAGAAAACTATAGGCCAATATACCTTGCAAATATATACATAAAAAAAAAGAAATACTAGGAAACCAAATCAAGAAGCATATAAAAAGGTTTATACACCATAATGAAGTGAGATTTATCCCAAGAATGTAGGGTTTGGTTCTACATATGAAAATCAATCAAGGTAATACCACGTATCAATAGAGTAAAGAGCAAAAAGTGCATGATCATCTTAATAGACACAGGAAAAGCACTGGCCAAAATCCAAAACCCTATCATGGTGAAAATACTCAATATGCTAGAAACAGAAGGGAATCTCTTCAGCCTGATAAAGGACATCTGTTATAAATTGAATCATGATCCCCACAAAAACATATTTAAGTCCTAACTCTATGTCCTGTGGATGTAAAGTCATCTGTAAATAGGATCATTAAAGATGTTATCATCTAAGGTCAAGACAAACTGAATTGGGGTGGGCCTTAATCCAATATGATTCGAGCTCTTTTATTTTAAGACATTTTTTATCATGAAATTTAACATGTATACATAGCAATGATAACTTTCAGAGTATGTTTTAACAAGCAATTAGAGAGCAAATTTCAAAGAATGTTATGGGTTACACGTCCACAATTTCAGTTATTTTCTTATTGTGAAATATAAGATAGGTACAGAAAGGTGATAACTGTCAAGTACCATTTAATGAATAGCTATAGAGCAAATTTCAAAGAATGTTATGGGTTGCAGTTCTTTCTTCCAGCTATTTTAATACCCTAGCATCTAAAAAAGATTTTTATAAAGATTCAGTATTCGTAATCCTTTGTTAAATACTATCTTGTCTGTTTCTATCCCTTCTTCTCATTTAATCACTTTCTCGATCTTCAAGGGTGTCTAGGCAGTGAGCACCCTAACTTGCTCATATTGAAAGGGGGTGTCAACAGTATGGGGAAGGGGGCTGCATCTGGTTTTTGTTCTTAAAGAGGCTGTTGTCTCTGGGTTTTAGGACTTGTCTGGCATAGGAACACGCTAGTGGGTTTGCTTGTCTGAGAGATAAACTTAGTGAGTGAAACTTTTTTAGAATCTCAGATAGGGACCTAGGTATTTCAGAGCTACTGTTGCTTAAGGCTTAGCATACTGTGACCATCTGGGATATCTAGTTGGAGCTTGCATAAGAGTAACCTCCAGGATAGCCTCTCGACTCTATTTGAAATCTCTTAGCCACTGTATCCTCATTTTGTTCTCTTACTTTTCCCTCATTTGGTCAAGAAGGCATTTTCAATCCCTCAGTGCCAGAGCCAGGCTCATTCCTGGGAGTCATGTCCCACATCATCAGGGAGATTCACTCCCCTGGGAGTCATGTTCCATGTAGAGGGGAGGTTAATGAATTTATTTGCTGAGTTGGGCTTAGAGAGAGAAAGGCCACATCTGAGCAACAAAGAGGTTCTTTGAATGTGCCTCTTAGGCATAATTATAGGAAGGCTCAGCCTCCCATTTACAACCTGAAGTTTCACAAGAGCAAGCCTCGAGATCGAGGGCTTGACTTATTAAGTAGGGGGTTCCTAATTTCACATAGCATATATTCTGTCAATTGGTGCTCTTTTAAGCTGATGAAATTGGACTCAGTCAGGAGGAGACTGAGACAGATGGGGAGAGAATCGACTGTGTAATTAAGGCAGAGATTCCTGTGGATTGCTGGTAAACCACCACCAGAACACCACAGTCTTCAGAGAAAGCATGGTCCTGCTGACTCCTTCATTTTACATGCCTAGCCTCTAAAACTTTGAGACAGTGAATTCCTATTGTTGCAGCCATCTGGTTTGTGGTACTTTGCTACAGCAACTCTGGAAAACTAAGCATCTATTAAAAAAAAAACACAGCTAATATCCTATTTAATGGTGAAATACTGAAAACTTACACCCTAACATTGTCCATTCTCATCAATTCTATGCAGCATTATACTGTAGATTTTAAAAAGGGCAGTTAGGCAAGAAATTGAAATGTAGGCATCTACTTTAGAAAGGAGGAGATAAAACTATCTCTATTCTCAGATGACATGATCTTGAAAATCTTATGGAATGAAAAAATAATATTAGAACTAGTAAATGAGTTCAGCAAGTTTGCAGGATATAAGTATACAAAAATTAATTGTAAAGTAGCAATGAACAACCTAAAAATAAATTTAAGAAAAATAATTCCATTTACAATAGCTATATAAAGAATAAAATGCCTAGGAATATGTTTAACAAAAGAAGTGCAAGATATGTGTGCTGGAAACTACAAATCATTGTTGAAAGACATTAAATAAATGGAAAGACATGCTACGCTTATGGATAGTGTGCCAGTTTGGATCTATTATGTCTCCCAAAATGCCATGTTCTTTGATGCAGTCTTCTGGGGGCATATGTATTAGTGTTGATTAGGTTGGAACCTGTTGATTGAGTGTTTCCATGGAGATGTGACTCAATCAACTGTCGGCAAGATCTTTGATTGGGTAATTTCATGGAAGTGTTACCCCACCTATTCAAGGTGTGTCTTAATTAAATCACTGGAGCCATATAAAAGAGCTGACAAACAGAAGGAACTCACAGCTGCAGCTAAGAGAGGACAAAACATCCCAAGAGCAACATTTTGGGGAACATCATTTCTGAAATGCAACCTGGGAGCAAGCGGACACCCAGCCACATGCCTTCCGAGCTAACCCAGCCTCTCCGGATGCCAATGGTCATCCTTCAGTGAAGGTATCCTGTTGTTGATACCCTACCTTGGACACTTTATGGCCTTAAGACTGTAACTTTGTAACCAAATAACCCCCCTTTATAAAAGCCAATCCATTTCTGGTGTTTTGCATAATGGCAGCATTAGCAAACTAGAACAGATAGGAAGATGTGATATTGTTAGGATAGCAATGGTCCCCACACTTATCTACAGAATCAATACAAATCCTATCAAAATCTGTGCAGTGCAGCCTTGACTAAATTGTTATCTAGTTGGGTCCCTGACCAGAGGCTGCCACAGTTGAGGAAAGGTGAGGTTGTGGGGAAGAGGTGGCCCAACAGTGCCATCTTCTGGGAAGACAGGAAAGTGCAGTCTGGCAAACTGCTTTTATGCCCAGGGTCTAATTGACTTAAAAGTGCTGCACCTCCTGTATGAGGCCCCAGCCCTCATTTGGCTGGGAATTACTGACAAACCAAGTGCCAAAGAGACATTCACTGCAAACCCAAGCAACTACAAAATCTTAGACAAGCGAGGGAAATCAAATTTCAAAATCACCTTATCAAGATAATCAAATGCCAAGAAACCAGCCAAAAATCACAAAGTACATGAAAAAACAGGAAGATATGGCCAAGCCAAATGACCAAATTAAAAAGCCAGAGGAGACACAGAATTTGGAAAAACTAATCAAATATGTTCATACAAATCTAAATAATTTCAGTGAGCTTGCTAAAGAGATAAAGGATATCTAGATACTAGAAGAGCATAAAGAATGAAAAATAGCAGATCTTACTGAAATGAAAGTTACTGTAGATCAAATTTAAAATATACTAGAGACACACAACAGCAGACTCAAAGAGGCAAAAGAAATAATAAGTGAACTTAGGGGACAGACAACTGAATTCGAATGTACAAAAGAACAAATGGTGAAAAAGATGGGGAAAAAACTGATTTGGAGCTCATGGAAATGATTGACAACATGAAGCACACAAATATAAGAATCTCTGGTGTCCCAGAAGGAGAAGAGAAGAGTAAAGTTCTAGGAAGACTATTTGAGGAGGTAACTGGGGAAAACTTGCTAACTCTTATAAAAGACATAAATATGCAAATCAAAGAAGACCAATTAACTTGAAATAGAATAAATCCAAAGAGACCCACTCCAAGACACATACTAATCAGACTGTCAAATGCTAAAGAGGAGAGAATCCTGGAAGCATCAAGAGAAAAGTGATTCACCACATATAGGGGAAAACACATAGGACTAAGAGCTGGCTACTCAGTAGGTACCACAGAGATGAGATGACAGTTGTATGACATATTTAAGATTCTGAAAGAGAAAAATTGCCAGCCAATAATTCTGTATCCAGCAAAGCTCTCCTTCAAAAATGAGGGAGAGTTTGAAATTTTCACAAATAAACAAATGCTGAGAGAATTTGTTAACAAGAGACCTGCCCCACAAGAAATACTAAAGGGAGTTCTGTCTGTCAGCTGAAAAAAAAAAAAAATACAAAAGAGAGAGGTCTGGAGGAGAGGACAGAATTGAAGAGTATTAGTAAGAGTAACTTAAATGATAGAAAGAGAGAGAGAGAAAAAATAGATCTGAGAAATAAAAACCAAAGGATAAAATGGTTGAATCAAGAACTGCCTGTACTTTAATAACTTTGGATGTTAATGGATTAAACTCTCCAATTAAAAGACACAGATTGGCAGAAGGGATTAAAAAATATGATCCAACTTTATATATTGTTTACAAGAGACTCATCTTAGACCCAAAGATATAAATAGGGTGTAAGTGAAATGATGGTAACAGATATTCTACATAAATAGTAACCAAAAAGAAAGCTGGGATTGCTATACTAATGTCAGACAAAATAGACTTTAAAAGTAAAGATGTCATAAGAGACAAGGAAGGACACTAAATATTAATAAAAGGGAAATTCACCAAGAAGAAATAACAATCATAAATGTTTATGCACCACATCAAGGAGCTCCAAAGTACATGAGGCAAACACTGACAAAACTACAATAATAGTGGGATACTTCAACACACCGCTCTCTTTTCTAGATAGTTAGAGCAACCAGACTTAGGATCAATAAGGGAATAGAGAACCTAAACAGTATGACAAATGAATTTGACCCAAAAGACATATATAGATTGTTGCACCCCAAAACACCAGTATGTACATTCTTCTACAGTGCTCATGGAATGTTCTCCAGGATAGATCACATGCTGGGCACAAAACTGATCTTAATAATTTTAAAATGATTGAGATTATGCAAAGCACTTTCTCTGATCATAATGGAATGAAGCTGGAAATCAATAACCAACAAAGAAACAGAACTTACACAAATATATGGAGGTTAAACAACACACTCTTATACAATCAGTGGGTCAAAGAAGAAATTTCAAGAGAAGTCAGCAAATAACTCAAGATGAATGAAAATGAGAATACAACATATCAAAATCTATGGGATGCAGCAAAGGCAATACTGAGAGGGATATTTATAGTTCTAAACACTTATATTAAAAAACAAGAAGATCTAAAATCAAAGACCTAATTGAACAACTGAAGAAACTAGAGAAAGAGCAGCAGACTTAAAGCAAGAAGAAGAAAATAAATAAAGATTAAAGTGGAAATAATGAATTGGAGAACAAAAAATAATAGAATCAATAAAACCAAAAGTTGGTTCTTTTAGAAGATCAACAAGATTGACAAACCTAAGCTAGACTGACAAAGTGAAAAAGAGAGAAGATGCAAATAAATACAATCAGAAATGAGAGGGGGGGGGTACCTTCACTGAAGAATGGCCAATGGCGTCTGGAACACCTCTGTTGGCTGGGAAGGCACGTGGCTGGCATCTTCTTCCTTTGCTTCCAAGTTGTGTTTACAAAATGACGTTCTCCAAAATGTTGCTTTTGGGGCATTTTGTCCTCTCTTAGATTCTCCAGAGCAAACTCTGGGCTAGCATCTCCAAAGCATTAGCAAAAGTCTGCTTTCAATGGCCATCTCCAAAATATCTCTCTCAGCTGTAGCACCAAGCTCCTTCTGTCTAAGCTTTTGTAGGACTCCAGTAAACTAATCAAGTCCCACACTGAATAGGCAGGGCCACAACTCCATGGAAATAACCTAATAAAATTTATCACCTACAGCTTGATGAGTCACATCTCCATGGAAACACTCAATCAAGAGGTTACACTCTAATCAGAAAGATTTATCAATCTGCCCCCACAAGATTGCAATAAAGAACATAGTGTTTTGGGGGACATAATACATCCAAACCGGCACACCCTCCATATGCCTCCAGTGGGAAGGGACAATCAGAAGCTTGCATCTGTTCTGTCCTGCAGTCTGCCCTATCTCCCTTTTACCTTTCCTGATTCTAATGTCTATCCTTTCACTGTAATAAACCATAACCACAAGTATGGCAGCTTTTCTATGTTCTGTGAGTCCTAGCAAATCATTGAACTTGAGGATGGTCTTGGGGATCCTTAAAAACAAAATCCCAGCTGGCTTTTTGCAGACATTGGCAAGCTGATCCTGAAATTCATATGCAA
The DNA here is from genome assembly GCF_015220235.1 of Choloepus didactylus. Taxonomy (NCBI): domain Eukaryota; kingdom Metazoa; phylum Chordata; class Mammalia; order Pilosa; family Megalonychidae; genus Choloepus; species Choloepus didactylus. Next base: position 27,104,146 of record NC_051318.1, on the reverse strand, counting down.
ATGCCAGGGACTCAGAGAAGCCAAAACAATCTTGAAAAAGAAAAAAAAAAAAAACTCATAGGACTCACACTTGCAGATTTCAAAATTTACTGCAAAGGAACAGTAATCAAGATATTGTGATACTAGCTTAAGGATAGGCATATAGATAAATGGAATAGAATTGAGAGTCCAGAAATAAACCACCATTATTTTTATGAGCAATTGATTTTGACAAGAGCACCAAGACAATTAAATGGGGAAAGAATAGTCTTTTCCACAAATAGCGTGGGGCAACTGGATATCTAACATGCAAAAGAATGAATCTCTGCATGCAAAAGAATCACAAACTATATAAAAATACTCAAAATGGGTCAAAATTCTAAATGTAAGAGCTAAAACTATAAAACTTTTAGAAGAAAATTTAGGAGTAAATCTTTATGAAATTGGATTAGGCAATGGTTTCTTAGATATGAAACAAAAATCACGAAGGGCAAAAGAAAAAAATAAATGAATAGAACTACATCAAAATTAAAAGCTTTTGTACTTCAAACGACACCATCAAGACAATGAAGGACAACCCACAGAATGGTATAAAATGTTTGCAAGTCATGTATCTGATAAGGACTCTTTTCTGACTATATCAAGTACTCTTACAACAACAATAAAAAGACAACTCAACTTAAATATGGGCAAAAGGTTTGAATAGGCATTCTCCTAAGAAAATATACAGTTGGCCAATAAGCACACAAGCAGATGCTCAACATCATTAGTCATTAAGAAAATGTGAATCAAAACTACAATGTAATACTACTTCATACCTTCTAGGATGACTAAAATAAATTTTAAAAAAGTCAGATGATCAGATGATAAGTGTTGTAGAGAAATTGGAACCCTTATATGTTGCTGGTGGGATATAGACATTTTGGAAAACAGTTTATCAGATTCTCAAAATATTAAACAAAGAGTTCCCATATAACCTAGCAATTCTGCTGGTGAGTATATCCCCAAGGTATTTGAATACATATATCTACATAGAAGATTTGAAAACAGTGCTCATAGCAGCACTATTTGTAATATCCCAAAATGCAAACAACCTGAATGCCCATCATTTCGAATGGATACACATAATGTGGTATATTCTTGCAGAGGAATGTTGTTAAACCATAAAAATAAATGAAGAACTGATACATGCTACAGCACAAGTGAACCCTGAAAATATGATTCTTAGTGAAAGAAGTCACACACTGAAGTCCACATGCAGTCCGAACCCATCTATAGAAAATGTACAGAATAAGAAAATACAAAAAAGACAGAAAGTAGATTAGTTATTTCCAGAGGTATTTGGATTTTTTTCCAAACTACCTTATCTATCACTACCTGCTTCTATAATGGAAATTCCATAATTCTAAAAATAAAACATGCACTTACCACTTCCCTGACTTGTTTATAAAATTTTGCAGTCTAGATGTCCTTATCCATCTTCCTGGTGCAGTTCTAAGGTAGTCCCTTAAATGTATAATTAGGATGAACATTTCATCTTCATGACTCTGGTAGCACTGCGTAAGGCACATTGATTTAGCATAAACAGTTGTACTTTGTACTTAACTAATGGTTTTCATGTCTACCCTTTCTTGCAGGAAACTATAAGTTGCTTGTGGATGGGACCCATGTATATCATTCATCATCTTATCCAATTTGCTCACAGAGAAAGGTTTTGCTCATTATAGTCTTTTGATAATTATCTGCTAAATTGAATATCTGAAGAGTAAAATTTTCAAATGAAAGTTGAATATGTAAAAGACACTAAGAAGAAAATCTGAACACTTTCTCTAAGAAACAAAACTGGAAGCAGTCATTCAGGAGCAAATGAAATGTTTTGAACTAACTGCAGCCAGTTTGCCATGGGGAGTCTAATGTTCATTGTGTATATTTTGGTAGTCAAACAAGCTGAAGATGGAATCAGCTCTATTTTCTCTTTTAAGTCAATCATAGCCATTTGGTGGTAGGTCATGTGATGCTAATAACTTGGGAACTGATGCATGGACAGCAGTCTCTTTCCGTTGTTCACGTGTAACCAGTCTCTCAGGGAATTAAGCTGAAGATTCTTCTCTTTGCTTCTGCAGACATGTGTGATTCTAGGAAACTATGAAGTTCCTTGTGTAGGGTATGCAATCCTTATTTATTGTTTTAAGTAGATTAAATGATACGCTATTTTAAAAATTGTTCATTGTTTTGAGAGAGTTTTCAGAATACATTAATACAAGGGAAAAACTGCAAAAAAAAAAAAAAAAGCTGTTTAGGACCTAGTCATTTATTTTATTATATCTTAATTGGGTGTGGAAAGATGGGAAAATGCCAGAAGAAAATAAAGTATTGTTTTAAAGTGAACTTGTTAAAAAACATCACTATTGTGCCTTCATTTTATGCAATATATAAACCATTTTATTAATATATTGATTAAATAATCATCTGCTAGGTTGTGAGGATTCAAAGATAAATAAGGTAAAGTTTGTGTTCATAGTTCATAGTTTAGTGAAGGAAAAATAAATCTAAAATGCATAATATGCAAAAGAGGCATGTATGATCTACAAGTAGAGAGAGCTAATTGAACAGAGGGAATATATATCTCCCTCCTTCAACCTTTCTTAGCATTCATCATCTTCCTCTTGTTTGTGTACATGTAATATCTCACAGCTAGAATTTAGTTCCAGGGCTTTGTTTCTTGGATTGACATACTCTCCCTGTCATCTTTCCTCACCCGTGGCTTTAATATCTATAAACTAGTGATACCAAATGTCCATTGCCAATCCAGGTGTCCCTCACAAGAGGTACGGAGATAGGTAGCTCACTGCTTACTGAAAGACCTCCCGGAATATTCCAGAGGCATCTGAAACTGACCATCTCTGAAACTGATTCTAGGAAACCATGTCTGCAGCCCTCAATCTGCTGCTCAAATTGTGCAAGGCAGACCATGATCTTGTCTTCTGCAATCCTCCAAACCAGTTCCAAAGAGTCAATCCAAAATTCTAAAAATCTGCCTCCTAAATAGGTTTTGAAGCTTTCTAATTTCCCCCATTTTATTTATAAAATTTGAAATAGAGCAAATGAGGAAAAGTGTGTAGTTTATTTTTCCATCTTTTGAAATTCATATTAATGTATAATGTTCCATTACCTGATGTGCTATTTTATGTGCTATTTTTCATTTAATATTATGTTTTTTAAAATCATCTATATTATTGTGTAGCTCCATTTCATTAACTCTTCTTATTGAATGTATAAATTTGCTGAAAATATTAGAATTTATCCATTCTGCTGTTGGGGGACATTTGAGTTATTTCCTGCTTGAGCTACTATGCACAATTCTGCTCTGAATATTCTGGTGCAGTATTCTGGTGTCCTTAGGAATGGATTTCTCAGGAGTAGAAATGCTGGATGGTAGGGTCTGCATATCTTCAGGTTTAATGGATAATCCCTAATAGATGTTACATATTTTTCTTCATCCCAGTATCACAATCCAAGTTCAGGATGCCATAACTTCTCCAAAGAATGACTTCTCTTCTCTTATACAGTCCTCCTGCCTCCAATGTACTTGCCCTCCACACCACAGCCAAAGTGATCTGACTAAAATACAGTTCTATGCCTTTTATTCCAATGTTTAATAGCTGTGAATGGCTTTCCCTTATCCCTAAGATAAAATCCAAACTTCTACAAGCCATTTCATTATCTGGCTGTGACTTCATCTTCAGCCTTTCCCTTCTGTCCCCATCCTGCATACTATGTTCCAGCCATAAGAAAGTTTCTTCATTTATTTGAATGTTTTGAATGTGCTACTCTTCTTCTGCTTTTTGGTTATTTTTGTTTTTTTTCCTAGAGCAGTAGTTCTCAGACTCTAATGTGCATCAGAATCACGTGGAGGGAAGTTAGAACACACAGATTGCTGGACCCACCTCTAGAGTTTTGTATTTGGGAGATTTGGGTGGGACCCAAGTATTTGCATCTCTAACAAATTTTCGGGGTGTTTTGAAGCTACTGTTTCAGGGACCACACTATGAGAACTGCTGGGCTCTGTCATTTCTTCCATCCCTTTAAATCCCTCATTAACCCCCACTAATCCTGCAGACTTCAGCTTACATAACCTTTTTAGTGAAGCCCTCTCTGATCCCTAGAAATTGTGGAGAGACCCGTCCCATGTGCACCTATGGGCTTTTTGCTCCTTCCCACCATAGAAGTTATAAACTATAAGGTACTCATTGGTAGGGGCTTTTATCTTTTTAATGTTTGCTTGATTGCATCTCAGAGTCTAGCAATGTGCCTTGTAGTACAGCATTTATAAAATTAGTTATTAAAGGATAATAAAAGAAGAAATGGAGATCAGAAGTTATGTCTTATTCATCAGGGTTCTCTATAGCACACAGCACAGTGCTTGTGCATAGCAGAAGCATTATAAGTATTTATTGAAATAACAAATGAGGAGTTTACAGGAATTCAATGATAAGATTTTTTGAGAAAGTGCTATGTGTACTTTTTCTTTAATTGTGAAAATTACCTCGCTTATCTCCAAATAACTTTTCTTTCCCCTAAACCAGTTTTTGCTCCTCCTTTCTCTAATTCCACTGGTGGCCCCACCAAACAACCAGGCACCTAGAAACCCAGTGGCCAATCTTTTTTCTTCTCTCTCACTACATCTTAGTTCCCAATCCTGTCAACTCAAAGTCATTTACTTTCTGAGAATTTGTCCAATCTGCTCTATCCCCACTACCATGACTCTGTTTCAGGCCCTCAACATTTCTACCTTGGAATATTATTAATTTGTAATTTCTTTCCCTGTCTCCCATCTTGCCTCTTTTGAATCTGTCCTTCTCAGTCTCAAGATTGACTTATTATGTTTAAAGTTCTGCTAACCATTCTCTATCTGTTAAAACAGAGGTCTCAATTTTGGCGATCAGGGACTTCTTTGAAAATCCCTTGCAAAGCTATGAATCTTCTTCCAAGAGTCTATGGGAATCTGTGGATTCCAGTTTAACTAAGGCCTAGGCGATAAAGCTCTTTAATACCATGGGAAGTGCCCTTTGCCATTTGACATTCTGTCTCTACAGGCTCAATTCTAGCCACTTCATATCTGCATTGCAAGTGTTCCAAGTACCAATGGCTTATAGAAGCAGTAATGTACCATGCCTTTGCTGGAGATGTCTCTTACTGGGAACAGTCTTTTCTCCCCTGTTTGTGTGCACCCTTCTTCCCTAACTACATGCAGCTTTTCTTTGCTCCTATAATGCCCTGTTCATAGTTTACCTTTGCATTTGCTACACTGTATTATAATTGCCTGTTTACCATTCTAGGGAATCAATTTGTATGGCTGCATCTGCCTTACAACAGTAGCCTGTCAGTTAATGGTCCTTGAATGAATGAATTTAAATTAAATAAAACTTCTGAGTTACCTTAGTTTTATCACTGGGAAATCTTTCCTCTACTGCACCTATTGATGCTGGGTTAGGAACCATGACATTTTTTATGGTACTTAATAAAAATTAGACATGCTTTATACACAGTAAAATGTACAAATCTTTTGAGTCCAGCTCAATAAATCTTTACATATCTATACATATTCATACCTGTGTAACCACTAGCAAGATCAAAATATAAAACATTTCCATGATTTTAGAAAGCTCTCTTATGCCCCTTTCCCATCAATAGTCCACTTTTTTTTTTTTTTTTACTTCGATCATCATAAATTAGTTCTGACCATCCTTGAACTTCATGTATATGAAGTCTTATTTTTGACATCCACAAAAATCTCCCATTAAGTTTATGTGAGACTCTTATTTCTGATATTTCTTCACACCCATCACACTGTAACCTACCTTAAGCCCCTTAATTAGCACCTCCATATTGGGGCTTTGAAATTTATATCAGCATTCTCTGTGCTCTGTAATACAAACAGTTAGAAATGATTTCTAGTAGTCAGAAAAATTAAGTTTAAAAATTGAAGAAAAAAGGCTATGCAAATTGCTACATCATTGAGAAAATGATTAACAGCATTGAATTATATATTTAAATGTTGTTGAAAGGAGAAATTTTAGGTTATATATATGTTAATAGAATTAAAATTAAAGAACAAATGGACACAGGACAGGGAACCCTAGTAAACCATGGACTATGGTTAATAGTACAATTATAATAATATTCTTCTATCAATTGTAACAAACGTACCACACTACTACAAGGTGTTAATAACAGGGGGTGTATATAGGAACTTGGCATTTTCTGCTTGATTTTTCTGTAAACCTACAGCTTCTCTAATACGAATTTTTAAAAAAAGCTACAGTTTAGACACTTCCCAAGAATGTAAAATTGTATTCTTTTCTATCCCCTTACATATGTATAAAATTGTATCCCTCTTCACAATATAAAGTCTTACATCCTATCTGTATATCTTTTGACACTCCCCTTCTCTTTACATTTATGGTTGACTGGCTCTGCACATTGTAATGTCTGCCATGATGGATACTATAGGGTGTAAATATAAGCACCATTGTATTAGCATCATATTAGCATTTTGAGAGGAAGCCCACATAGAACATAAATAAATTGTAATAAGATGCAGAATCAGGAGACATTTTGACAATAAATCAGTGCAGATAACTAATCAAAGGAGAAAGGAGTGGGGGCGAGACTGGGAGGAGGTTCGCCACTACCATCCCTGACCCTTCAGTGCTCATTTTCTTACCACACTTTGCATACTTCCTTCCCTTCTTCACTTTTCCTCTCTGGAAGTCTTTTCAGAAGTATCTTTAGAGTCCATATTTCCACAAACAGTCTCTTCAAAGCAGTTTAGGCCTTTTCTATCAAGCTCCTCACAATTCTTCCAGAATCTTCCCCTTATCCATTTAAAAAGCCATTCCAACATGTTTGGTATTTGCAAACTCAGCAGCAAAAGCACCCCACTTCTGGTACTGAAATCTGTTCTAGTTTGCTGATGCTGCCAGAATGCAAAACACCAGAAATGGACTGGCTTTTATAAAAGGGGGTTTATTTGGTTACACAGTTACAGTCTTAAGGCCATAAAGTGTCCAAGGTAACGCATCAACAATCAGGTACCTTCACTGGAGGATGGCCAATGGTGTCCGGAAAACCTCTGTTAGCTGGGAAGGCACATGGCTGGCATCTGCTCCAGAGTTCTGCTTTCAAAATGGCTTCCTCCCAGGACGTTCCTCTCTGGGCTTCAGCTCCTCAACAATGTCACTCTTAGTTGCTCTTGGGGCATTTGTCCTCTCTTAGCTTCTCTGGAGCAAAAATCTGCTTTCAACAGCCTTCTCTAAAATGTCTCTGTAAGCTCCAGCTCCCCTCTCAGTTCCAGTGCATTCTTCAAAGTGTCCCCCTTGGCTATAACAGCTTGCTCCTTCTGTCTGATCTTATATAGTGCTGCAGTAATTTAATTCAGACCCACCCTGAATGGGTGGGCCAACACCTCCATGGAAATTATCCAATCAGAGTCATCACCCACAGTTGGGTGGGGTGCATCTCCATGGAACCATTCAAAGAATTACAATCTAATTAACACTGTTAGGTCTGCCCACACAAGATTACATCAAAGATAATGGCATTTGGGGGGACATAATACATTTGAACTGGCACAGCATCATATTAGCATTTTGAGAGGAAGCCCACATAGAACATAAATAAACTGTAATAGGATGCAGAATCAGGAGGCATTTTGACAATAAATCAGTGCAGCTAAACTAACCAAAGGAGAAAGGATTGGGGGTGAGACTGGAAGCAGGTTCACCACTACCATCCCTGACCTTTCAGTGCTCATATTCCAATCACACTTTGCACACTTTCTTTCCTTTTTCACTTTTCTGCTATGGAAGTCTTTTCTAGGGAACCTTCTCCTTTTGTCTCTCCTCTCCCTCTCTGCATATAATATTAGGGCTGAAGATAGCCAGGCAAAAGACACTGGTGGAGGGGTGAGGAATTGAGTAAAGAATGTTCCAGGAAAAAGGAAAAGTATGTGCTATGCAGGGTAATGACTTGCTCAAGAATCTTAAAAAAAAATTAAAAAAAAAAAAAAAAGTTGAACCGTTGAGCAGGAGGTGGCATTGCCTGGTGATGAAGGACATGATGGCCTCAGATCCTGAGTGTGTGGGAATGAACTGAGTTATGTTTCCTCATGGCTGTATGACCTGGGTGCAGTCCTACATTTCTAAACTAACACTGTCCATTTCTTATTCACTGTTAAGATATGTAAATTCTTGTTCAGTCAAACTTTGGCAAGGCAAAACGGCATCTGAAACTGGGCAAGCCTCCTTATATATAGTTGTAACACATATGCTGGAGATATTTCAAAGTGGATGTTAACATTCAGTGAAAAAATTTTACAAATGCCTTACAAATTCGCTTTCCTAGATACCTAAATTAATTGGAACACCCTGGAGCTCAAGGCATTTCATTTCAATTAGGGGAAAAAAATCGCGAAGAGAATGTGTGTAACCAGATGTCCTTAAAGAACAACTAGAGCCTCCCATATAATAAGTGTATGTATATATATGTGTGTGTGTGAATGTGTGTGTATACATATATATGTGTATATATATGTGTGTGTGTTTATATATGTATTGTGAAAGCATATATGTATGTATATATACACACATGTATATATATCAGGACATATATATGTGTGCTGTTATTAGTCTATATCGCATTATGTAAACAGTAACTTTCAGTCTTATGGAACAATTTTAATAATTTTAGTTTTTCCCTACTTTATATTGATGCTCTATGAAGATGTCAATATGAATAGAAACGAATACTGCTGTGCTCTTGTATTACATATTCACACTTAGGCCCTGAAGCTTTGCTTACCTATTTTAGTACCTTCACTGAACTGATGACACAAAGAAAGCCCACAATAATCCTTTACTTTCTTTCCAGCCCTGCTTTTACCTGTCCATCCTGTAACTTTCCCTCTTTGTTTGCCCCATAGTTTTCCACATCTAAGCTGTTGCTCTGTTGTCATAGGAGACTTGTAATCTGGTTGAAGGTGAGGAAAGCTGGGGTCCTGTTGGAGTCTTGGATCTGGTAGTCAGTGGATTAATAAGCTGACTTAAATGAAGACCTGCCTCCATTTAGGCAGACTGAGGAAGGACACTTGGTCAGAGAGTCAGGGATCTGAACAAGCAGGCAAGGCAGGCTTGAGCCTGGTCCTAGAGATACCTGGGAGTTTGCCAGTGAGACTGATCTTGTAAGAGAGGAGTTTATTTATGCCTTTTCTTCTTGACAACTCTTTCCTATTCTGCAGCCTTCAGAAAAATACCCCTTAAAAATTATTAGACTAGACACTTGTCCCCAGAAGAGAAGATCTTGAGCCACCCAGCCAGAAGAATTCAATATTTGTGACAGATAATAAAATAAATTTAGTTCCCAGGTATTGTGTGTAGGTCACCTTTGGGTTGAGGTCCCTAAAGAAACATATATTTGCTCTATCAAAGTCTAGGATTTATAAGACCCAACCTATTCCCAGTGCAGAACAAGATTGCCCCTGTCATGGAGATTGAATTTGCATTACCATTTTTTTGTGTGTGATGTATATCCTCATTTGGAATTCACATCCTAAAATAAAATGTATGCAGTGTACCTACACTGCCGGTATTTGCAAAGGTAAGTTTTAATTCTCTCATTTAATTGTGAAAAAAAAACGCAGGAACTAGGAAATGTCTAAGAGTAGCCTGGCATAATGGATGTGTGGGGTATACACACTACAAATAGGAGTCTAATGAAAACATGAAATAGTATCTTACCTGGGAGATTTTGAGGTTATGTAGCATGTAAAAAGCATTTTAAAGAATAGTTAAATAATAAGCAAGTATGTGAGTTTTAAATGAATATCTTTCATTAGGTTCATTCCAATTTATTTTGGCTGGGAAATAAATTAGACTTACTTTTAAAAATCTCGTGTCTAATGATGCTAACATTTAAAAGAAAAAAAACTCACTTTTTTTTTTGGAAACAGCGTGACTAGTGAGCAGCTGCTTGGCGGTTAAAAGAGAAAAAGGAGTTTCTTCATTATTCAAAATTGCTTTTGAAGTATTCTGTGTCACATATTCAGTTAGAACAATAGTTCATTGTAAGAATTCAGAAAAATAATAACATACTTGTGCTTTATTAGTTTGTGAGCTTTCTAGCAATGACCAGCAATCCTTCCTTTCAAATTCACAGATTTAATTTTGTACTTAATGACCATATTATGCAAAATGGATAAATTGCTGACAGTATATCTAAATCATTCTAGTTCTCTTGCAGCTATCATCAATAACTCCGGTATTATTTTTAACGTATAAGTTGGAAAGACTCCCGAATGATCAACGTACTAATGCATGTGATGCCATAACACACTGACTTGAATTTCTTAAGGATGGGCATGGATCAAGAGATTTTAATCAATTCTAAATCACCATTTCTTTCTACTTTATAGAGGGAGCCAGTCTGATAGAGATGAAATTGTTTTCCCTCGGTGTTAGTGCCTACATTAGAAACTAAGTTTTATTTGACAATGGTGAAAAATATAAAGAGATGTTTCCATGCAGTTAAACATCATTCTACTGGTGTTTTGAGCCATGAATATGTAGTGTTCATAGGAAAAAAACAAAACACATGAGAGAACCTCTTAATCTTGTAGGGAAAATTATACATACATATGACTCATGTATCAGAAGCAGATTCTATATCTTTTAACAAATCTAAGAATTATTTTACCAGGATAGCCTTCTTTTACCCTTCAAAGTGCTTTGGATATGCTGTTTTAGTGGTGTCTACATCCTTTCTTATAATTCCTAGCACACTATGCTGTGATAGCAGTGTTAGTTGTCTGTATTTCACCAATTTTATAACCGCTTTGAGGGCAAGAACAGACTCATACTTCCCGTTGCATCTTTAGTAGCACAAAACAAGGACTTGCTAAATATTTATAGAATAAATGAGCAATTTAATAATACATTTTGATAATGAGTCCCTGATGTATGGGGAAAGATGTTAATTTTCACAAAGTAACTTGATAAGGGTTTTTATAGGAGATGGATTGAAATTATTTAAAAAATAGATTTGGGGAGCTCAAATCAATAGTATTTTCAACAATGAGTTTTCCTGGCCAAGCTTCCATCATGCTTGTCTTTTGTGCATTTCTTTTTCCTTTCAAAGAGTGAATGGTGTCGAAGAACAGAATTATCATCCTAAGAATTTTTTTGAATGTGTGCTATAGGGAGGCATGCAATTTTTGAAAACTAAGATATTCAGTTCTTCAATGAAGATATACTGATAGCATGTAGGTGGAAATACCTAAATGGTTAGTATCTTCATCAGAGAGACCTTGGAAACTACACATATAAACTTATAATTACTGTATGCATGTATGAAGGCTGTTATTGAACTAAATGGAGCAAGGATTGCTCTCTATATTGGATAACAGACCTAGATACTTGTTTCTTACACTTTTGTTGGAACATTACAAAACAAAGAATGAAATTTTAAATAATAGATGCTATATTCCTTGCATATAAAGACTGTGTCTTAAGTACATTAGGTGCCTGAAAGCACCTAAAATGGTGACATGCATGACAGTATTTCTCAATAATTAATTGTGGGATGACGAATGAGTACTCAGCATCACTGATGAAAGTGCAAATCCTCATTCTCATTTTTGGGGAAACAAGTTAAAGTGTTGGTAGCAGTTATTTGATACATAGCTAAATATTTTCCTTGTTAATGCTAGTGGTTACTTTTAATTGAACAACTATAATATAAACTTTATTTTTATATAATTTTTTTCTAATTTTTGTAATAATCTCTCAAGATAAGAATTATAATTCCCTCGTATAGATGAAGAAAATACAGCCCTAGGGAGGTTAAATAAGTTGCCCAAGTTGGCGCTCTGATAATTGGTAGAAACTGGATTTGAACTTAAATCTGATCCATCTTGTTCTCCTGTATTATACAACTAAATGGTTAGAATGATTTTTTAGTGAATATTTAAGAGTCATGACTTTTTGTTGTGTAGATTTGAGTTCTAGAATCTTGTTGTCCAATAAAGGTACTACCTTACAGTTTTGCTTAGTAGGGGAATCCAAGACCTAGTCTTCTGCAGTAGAAGCATGTGAATGTTTAACACACTGTTCATGTCTTCTTTCCAATGCCCTTGAAATCTAAAACACAAATTCTGGATTATGTTAACTCGTTTTTAGAAAAGATCAGTATAGAAAAACTGCATCGATTTGCAAATCAAAGATCAATTTGTGTTTATATGTGACTTAAATATGTTCTTCTTTGCTAATATGGCTATTGCATTATGACTATGATTTTAATTTTTGTTGCAATAAACCCATTAAGACCAGAGACTTCTTTCTTTCTAACTCCAATGAAGTGAGACTTACTTCACCTAGTTGTACAGTTAAATTCATTGCAGTCTGCAGAGGTAGTAGAATCCTAAATTTGTAAAGCTGTGCAAACTCAAGGATTTTTTATGGATAATTGAAGTTGTGCATTCTGCACAGAAAGCCAAAAAAATGTGGAAATGTGTTGTGAAATACAACATAGTTTCTTCATTACGAGAGACAGATCAAACAATCTCTTGACGCTAAAAGGTGGTTATTTTGAGCTCCTGCTATCAGTTCCCTATTCACACACAGCAACTGGTGGCAACTAAAAATAATCAGCTTCACCACCAGTTAAAAATCTGGTCACATTTGGCTCGTGGACGATGTGCACAAATAAGATTTAGGATCCCTTGTTCGGTTACTTCTCTTTAGCCCACTCATCAGCTTAGTTTGCTGCCTTTTGAAAGCTATTGAAAAGCCATTAACAGGCAGGACCGGGAGAGCCGCAGTGCAGCACACCTTCGTGCAGGCAGACTGTGGCTGCAAGTGCACATCAATTACATCTGACTGTTCCCGGGACACTGTGGCATTAGGAGCTGTGTCAGTCAAGAGCGCTACAATAGCACGTGCAGAGGTGGCGGCTCAAGACCCCCCTGAGAGATTTATCTTAACTCTAGCTGCTGAATGATAATGAGTTGGAGGCTTTTTGCAAGATCATGGAACAGAACCTTCCTTCAATAATGCACCCCAAGGAAAACTGTTACCTGAGTAAAGGCTCTAAATAATGCATTTCCCGGGGACGACAGTTGTAGCAGAAGAGAATGCTGGAACCGGTAGCAAGATTTCTGTCTGAGATGGAAAGATGTCTCACTACCATTTTATCAAGTGCTGTAAGTAAGCTTGAGATTTTGCTCATGTGGTTATCTTTCTTCTTGAAATACTGTTTTATGCACATCAAAATGAAGACAGGTCTTCAGGTTTGCAACATCCAGATGAGTGCCATAGACCAGTGACTTTGAATGATATTTCACATATTGAATATATTTCCTCTTAAATTCAGGCTCTGAAATAATTCTGGTGTGATCCAAATGCTAATAGTATAGATATCTTTAAAACTTTAGCTTTTCTTCTTAAAAAAAAAAAAGGCACAGAGATACGGCAGTCCCCCAAAAAAGCTGCTCATAGAAAGGAATTTAATAAGGATATTCTGGGTACCAGTGCATATTAATAAAGTGGATAAATAGTAGTTCATTAATAGACGACCAAGGTCATTTAGATATTGTTTTATTCTCAAGTTTTTAATCCTTCAGCCTACATTCAATGTTTAACTTGTGAGCTTGATCTTTAGGGTTATCTTCGTCTGTGAACTTCTGTCCTTGTATCATTCACCTTGCAGTGCTAAAGGACTCCAGGGACATCTGTACCAAATGTGCTACACTAATGCTCATATGGTGAAAAACAGTTTCTCACCAGCTTTTCTGATGGGTTCATCAAGGTTTTCTTTGATGCGTGAATTCTTAGCAGGATTTTCTGAGCTAGATAATAGCTGTATCTAAACCTTCTCTGGTTGGTAATATTGAAGAGGAAGACATATTTATAGCAAAAACAGCTTGCCAGACATGCATTTTTCTCCGGTAGCACTTCTGAAAACTTCTGTACATATATATCACAGTCTTAAAGTGATAGATGGCATTTGTTAAAAATGGTTTTCTCTTAGGGTTAAGATTTTGTTCACAAAGGATATCACAGTAGAAAATTTAAGTAGCATGTTAAAGGAACATGTGTTTTGAATGGATTATGAGTTTTACACTATAGGGGACTGAAAAACTAATGTTTGTTAAGAAGAAAATGTTTACCTTTTTTTTTGGTGAGGAATGTATACAGGAGTTAAAACTCCATGATTAATGAAATAAAAATGCCCTACTTCTAAGCATAGCCAGAAGAGACATGTTTTTAGCATGCAGCACAATTTTAATGCCAAAAATAATTCACTCATCAGCTTGTATGTTTGAAAATTAGCTCTTTAATTAATCAAAATTGGAGATGAGCATATTTAAGCATTAGGAGAAATTTTTTTTGTTTTAATCCTTTTAATTTTAGAGGTTTTTTTTTTTTGAGTGAAATATACATAATATAATATTCTTGACTGGGTTTTGTATTGCTGCTAATGTTTTGCTGCACTAGCAGAATGCCATTATTTTCTCCTTTCTGAGCCTCTGCAGAGGAAATTCCTGAAACCCACTGCACACTTCTGAGAGGAACCTGGGTGCTTGTTAGCAGAGTGAGCACACCTGCTGGAAGACAGGCATGATGCTTGAATAAAAGCACAAGGGGGCTGAGTGACACTGACTTGGGATATCCAGTACGAAACAAAACATGGGACTGTCCCTTTCTCACCTTATATTATTTTTGTTTTATCTGTATTTTTAAATTTGGATTTGGAATTTCCCAAAATTAAAAGAAGCATTAATGTCTATTAAGTGGAAGATTGCAAATTTTGCAATCCACCAGTCTAGGAGATGAAATAAAAATTAATGAATAGTGAAATGTTCCAAATAGTTGGCAAAAATGTTGATGAATATCTCAAAATAATTAGCAAATACTAAATATCCAGCTATGTTCTAAGCTGTCTGCTTAGCACTGTGTAGGAGGTAGAAAATAAATAGGAATATTATCAGATGCTAACTTCTCTGGCAAAATGGGACCATGTGCTAGAGGAGTTCAGAAATCATATTTCATTGTATGCTGAACTAGGCAAGGGATGCTTCATAGGCAGAGTAGGCTTGAGTTGGATCTCAAAGGATAAACAGAATTCAAAAAAAATGTGAGGGCGTTTATGACATCAGAAATTTTGATACGGTTCATAATTCAGAGTTCAATAGTTTTTCCCGATGCATAAGATTTCCTCATACTGTGTTACCTTGTCCCCTACACTGGGGGGTGATCTATTGGCAAAGTTAGTTGGCCCATCTTCTTTATGTCCCATTCCTTCCTCGTGTAGCTCTATTTCTACCAAATGCCTATCTTTTCATTATGACCTTGACTTCTCAGCACATCATGTCCACTTCTGAGACAGGCAGCAACAGAAAGTTCTAGGGCAGGTCAGATACCACGTGAGGATAGAATCACATGTGATCCTAGTGAGAGAGAGGGTGCTCTGTGGCAGAAAGTTGGGCAGCCAGTAAATGAGGCTTTGAGGAATTTTTAATGACTTAGGGAACTACTCATGATTTAATGTTAAACAAAAGAAGCAAATGATGAAAATGCGAGTTCTGTCTTGTAAGTCCGATAATGCGCATGTATATATTTAAAGGCCTAAACCCAAACTCTAGCAGTAATCTCTGATTTATGGAATTATCCGTTACTTTTATTCTGTGTTATAAACTATTCTATATTTTCAAAATTGCCTACAATGGTCATATTTTATTTTTAAGATAAAAAAAGAGCAATTAAAGGCAGTGTAAGAGAGAATATTCAGAGAAAGAAAAGGCCTTTAGATACATTTTACCATAGACATTCCTTTCTGATTCTGTGGGAGCTGACCTAATTCTACAGGTTTCACACATTTTATATAAAAATGTTAGCAACTTGAGTACAAAAATTTATTGTGGAAGCAAAATGTAGCAGGAAATTTCAGAAATGCCACCAAGAAAAGTGCCGATGTTTCGAATATCTATATAATGAAAAAGTGTGTTTGGATAGATCTCTAGTGAGATTCTATCACTGAGACCTATGGCTGCTGAGAGATAACATGCAAATTTGACAAGATCCCTCAACTGAGGTGCAAATAGAAATGAGGAATGGAACCTGGCGGAGTAATGGGATCACAGAATTTTAGTACAGTGTGAAACTTTGCAAATACACTTCCATTTTTACTCTTAACAAACTGGAGCAGTAGCATGAGATCTGCCCCATTAAATCCTTTCACTCATGATTTTGGAATCAAAATCTTGAAATTCCTATGACTGATCTATTTTCCTCCTAGTTCAATCCTTCTCTAAGCATGTGGAGTTGGGGTTGGATTGCTTGCAGAAGGAGGAAGGTTAAAGTTATTTAAAATGAATATTCTCCAGAGACACTAATTCATTTACAGTAATTGTGAATGAATTATAGCAGAAAGCCTGCTATTTTACCTATTAAACAATGTTTACAATATCAAGGTTACCTGCTTTTTTTTTGAAGTCACTTATTCTCATAAATCATACCTCCACTAAAATTCCTTACCCAGTCTACCACCTTGTATTGGTTTAGATGTATTATGTCCCCCAAAACACCATGTTCTTTAATGCAGTCTTGGGGGGCAGACATATTAGTGTTGATTAGGTTGAGTGTTTCCATGGAAATGTGACTCAATCAACTGTGGGCAAGGCTTTGATTGGATAATTTCCATGGAGGTGTTACCCCACCCATTAGGGATGGGTCTGAATTAAATCACTGGAGCCATATAAAAGCTGACAAACAAAAGGACTTCAGGAGCTGCAGCAGACATTTTGAAGACAGCTATCAGAAGCTGACGCAGACATTTTGGAGAAACCCATTTTGAAACACAACCTGGGAGCAAGCCGACACCAGCCACGTGTCTTCCCAGCTAACAGAGGTTTTCCGGATGCCAACAGCCTTTCTCCAGTGACGGTACCCTATTGTTGATGCCTTAGCTTGGACACTTTTATGGCCTTAAAGCTGTAACTTTGTAACCAAATAAACCCCCTTTATAAAAGCCAATACATTTCTGGTATTTTGCATAATGCCAGCATTAACAAACTGGAACAGATTTTGGCATCAGAGAAGTGGGGTGCTGTTCAGTTTGCAAATACCAAACATGTTGGAGCGGCTTTTTAAATGGATAAGGGAAAAATTTTGGCAGAATTGTGAGGAGCTTGATAGAAAAGGCCTAGACAGCTTTGAAAAGGCTGTTGGTAGAAAAATGGACTCTAAAGATACTTCTGACAAGGCCTTAGAAATGATGAATGTGTCATTGCAAACTGGAAGGAAGGCAATCCTTGTTTTAAAGTGGCAGAGAATTTGGCAAAATTGTGCCTGGTGCTAGATGGAAGGCAGAATTTGAAAACGATGAGCTGGGATACTTAGCTGAAAAGATTCTACACTAAATATCAAAAGTGTGGCCTGGCTTCTCCTTGCAGCTTATAGTAAAATGAGAGAGAACAGAGATAAGCTGAGAAATGAACTCCTGGGTACAAAGAAACCAGAAATTGATGATTGGGAAAATTCTGGGCTTCTGAAAAGTGACACCCCAAGGCCTAGAGCCCCACATGAGGATTTAGCCAAACATGGAACCCGACTGCCATTTCAGTACAAGCCAGGATTGGAGATGGGGTTATCCAGAAAGGTTTTGTGGAAAGTCCTATTGTCTGAAGGTTTTGACCCCTGTAAACTTCATGCCAAGCCAATGAGATTTTTTGCGAAATCTATGTAAATGGAGCCATTGCCGGTCTGGACTGGAGGAAATGAAGAAGGAACAAATTGAAGGAAAAATTTCTTCAAAGACAGACCATGGAGCTTGAGGTCTGGAGTCAAGAGGTCTCAGACTGGGAGAACAGAGCAGCCCACACACGTGGAAAGGCTTAATTTGCCCCAGAGGCAGGGCATGGGCCTTCCGCCTTGATGTTCAGGAAGAGTGCTGCCACTCCAGGGCTCAGAGAGGATGGAGCACATTCCTAGGGGATTGGGGAGAGCTTGGCCGCCACCCCAGTGTTTAGAGAGGGGAGAGCCATTGCCCTGGAGAGGCAGGCTGGGTGGCATCCTGATGCTTGAGGAAAATGGGGCCAAAAAGGTGGTCTCCCCAGTGTGTGGATATGTTGGAGCACTCACCCCAGCATTTGGAGAGAAAAGGGTTGCTGTGAAGGCCGTTAGAAAGGGTTGGACTCCTGCTTTCTCAAGTCCCAAGGATAAAACGTCATTCTGTAAATGACTCTCAGACTTTAGAATCTAATGGATTTTGCCCTGTGGGTTTTAGGAACTCTTTTGGTCCTGTTAACTCTGTTTTCCTTTCAGTTTCTCCTTATGGCAATGGGAATATTTATCCTATGATTATCTCTCCTTTGTATATTGGAACCAGATAACTCTTCTAAGTTTCACAGGTCCACAGCCAGAGGGAAATTTTGCTTTAGGACAAGACCACACATGTGACTGATTATGATGGGATCTTGTACTTACCTATTGTTACTGAAACGATTTAAGTTTTTGTGATATTGTGATGGGATGAATGTATTTTGTATATGGAAAGATCATGTCCTTTTGGGGTCCAGGGGGTGGAATGTATTGGTTTGGATGTATTATGTCCCCCAAAATACCATATGCTTTAATGCAATCTTGTGGGGGCAGAAGCATTAGTGTTGATTAGGTTGGAATCCTTTGATTGAGTGTTTCCATGGAGATGTGACTCAATCAGCTGTTGGCAAGACTTTGATTGGATAATTTCCATGGAGGTGTTACCCCACCCATTCAGGATGGGTCTGAATTAAATCTTTGGAGCCATATAAAAGCTGACAAACAGAAGGACCTCAGGAGCTGCAGCTGAGACAGACATTTTGAAGACAGCCTTTGGAAGCTGACACAGCCATTTTGGAGAATGCCATTTTGAAATGCAACCTGGGAGCAAACAGATGCCAGCCACATGCCTTCCCAGCTAACAGAGGTTTTCTGGATGCCAATGGCCTTTCTCCAGTGAAAGTACCCTATTGTTGATGCCTTAGCTTGGAAACTTTCATGGTCTTAAGACTGTAACTTTGTAACCAAATAAACCCCCTTTATAAAAGCCAATCCATTTCTGGTATTTTGCGTAATGGCAGCATTAGCAAACCAGAACACACCTACATGCTGTTGCTGTTCACTTACTCAAGAACTCCCCCTGCAGCAATTCTACAAACTCATTTAAACACCAACTCATTGATCCCACCATCTTCTCACCTTCTCTTAACTCCCTTTTGGCCCATCTAGATACTATGGCTCACCAGTATAATCACTTGGAAAGGCTCTCCACTTCGTTGCCCTGTTTGCCCTCTGATACACTCAGGTGACAAATACCTAAATCAGATTGAACCCAAGTTTCCAATTTGTCTGTCCTTGCACCACAGCTGTTGGATGATCATTGAAAGAGGACGACAGAGCAAAAGCAGACTAATTTCATTTTAATTTTGTGATCATAAGTCTCAGTCATATTGACAATACTCTTCTGCACTCTTACCATGTTCCCTTAGAAGGCCCAATTTCTAATACCTAGAGACTTCCTCCTTCCTCAAATCTCCCACAATGAGAAAATAGATACCTTCGCAGATAAATTCCCTCTTCTTCTTACCATTAAATATACAAAGGTAGCCAATATCTAACTCCATCTTCGCCCTCTTCCATTCTGTAATAGTGAGTTGCACCTCTTGTTTCCAAAGTCAGATGATCTGGATTCTAACCCCTCTCGCCTTCACAGAGGCTTCTGTCCTCTGGTCATCCCCTTTCTCTTCTGCATCATCAATCTCATCTCCATTGTACCATTTCCATCAGGGTAAATGCATGATCTAATATACCCATCTTCAAATAATCAAACTGTCCCTCTTGACCTTATATTCCCTTCTGACCAACACCATTTCTTTTTCTTCATGGTCACATCTCCATTTTTAATCTCGACTTCCTCCATTCTGCCTCTGCTTCGCCGCTCCATTGAATCCACCCTAGTTAAAGCATCTTTATAAGGCAAAATCTACTGGACACTAATCCTCCCTCATGGTAGATAATTTGTCCCCTGCTACTGCCTTTTCCTTTACAAGTCTTTGAGTTTTTCTCCTGCTTTGCTGGCAGCTTTTCCTCAGCCTCTGTTGCTGGCTCCTTCTCTTCAGACTTAAAGATCTCTCATTGACCTCATCCATTCCTAGAGCTTTAAATATCATCCGTATTTTCCCAGTTATGTACCTTTGACCCAGATGTCCCCTTGTGCACTACTTCCCTCTCTCTCAACAACATGGGCTTCTTTTCTGTTTTTCTGGCCAATAAATACATATCTAAGTTATTTTCCTTTTGATAGCTCTGTAATATTCCATAGCATTTATTAAACCATTTATTTATGAAACATTTCCCTTTTTGATAGATGTTACAACATTTTATTTAAGTATTTTGCCTTGTAATACTAGATTACTGAGTCAAATGGCATGTGCAGTTTCAGGTTGCATAGAATCTGCCAGATTCCTTTCCAATAAGCTGTAGCACTTCAGATTCCCACAGTAGAGAATGCTCATCCCTTGCATCTTTGCCAGCCTAGGAAGTTCTCTCTCTTCTCGAATGTTGCCAAATGTATGGCTAAAATATCATTTCTGGCTAGACTCTATTTGATTAATAATTAGGTTTTTATAAAATATATTTGTTGCCCATATCTGTTCTTATCTGCCTTCATTTTCCCTATTAGTTTGTTTATACCTTTTCTTAAAGTTTTATGTAGTCCATTATATAGGAAATACATTTCTATGGGTAAGTGCTGCAGATGGTTTAACTACTCTATTTTTGTCCTCTGTTCCTGTTTGGGGTGAATGTTGGCATCTAATTTTTTACTCATTGTGTAATAAACTATGTCTATTCTTTTTAAATAGATTTTGCTTTAATTTATTACTTTGATTAGTCTATTTTCCTAAAGATAAATGGTTAGTCTTATACATGTTATTCCAGACTTTATTTTTGCATATTAAATAATAATTCTTGTGAAAATTAGGTGTATTTATGGTGTGAGATGGGGATCACGTTTTTTTCTTCCACTTCTATATGCACCATATCCACCGAATTGAAATTCCTATTTGTTGTATTTGAATTCCCACATGTACTCTCATCTATTTCTGGTTTCTCTTAAGTTACACTGATCCATTTGTCTAGCCCAAAGCCACACTGTTTTGGTTACTGTGGCTTTATAATAAGTTTTAATATTATATTATCAGGCAAGTTCCCTCTGATTAAATTTTTCATGTTTTTCTTAGGTATTCTCAAATATTTCCCTCTCTGTTCAATATTAAAATAATTCCAACTGGTGTTAAATGAAAAAAATACCTCAAATAAGGTTTTTAGACATTTACTAAACAATTTAAATATAATAATACATTAGAATAAAATGCTTAGTAAATATGTTTTTCCAAATAAACTAGTTTCAATACATCGCACAGCTGCTCAAAACTAATACTTATCTTTATAACGGTATATCTATAATTATAAGGCTATGTTATTATTTTTAGAAACACAATTTTATTAAATGGTAGAGAAAACATTAAATGAAGTTCTTATGCTAACAATAAGTCTAGGCCTTAAAAGTATAATTCAATTAATAAAATGATAAAAATCATGAAATATACTGCTAAAGATAAATCTTTAACTTCATATATCTATATAAATATCTATATCCGTATCTATAACCATATCCAAATCCATCTCAATCTCCATATCCATATCTATAACCTTGTTGTCATCAGATATGAAATAAAGAAACAGAGTTGAAGACTATGTATAAAATGACAAAGTTACTATAGCTTATGTCTGTTGTTCAGCTTTCATATATTTGACTCAGCTTTCATATATGTGACTTTTATACAGATTTTCAGGAAGGTCATGGACCTCTTATGTCCTCCTGGTCAAAGAGATCTTTGTGTCTTGTTACAGTGCTGACATTGCCATTATTAAACAATCATCATTATGTCTGAAGGGTTCCACACTTTTACTTGACTTCTGTTATGCTAATGTACTGTGTGATGGAAACCTTCTCTTACTATACGTCATTTGGTGCCTGAAATAGGATTCCTTATGTTTTCAGTAGTTGGCTTACACTCAATGTCACTTTAGGGACATAAAAATGCTATGCTGACTTAACTGAGTTGGATAGATTAAGTCAATTTAATTTTCTTCTGCTTAATCACTCATACATTTATTCATTTATTCATTAGCTTAAGACATATTATTGAACCCCTATTCTTTTCTAAGCACTGGTGTAAGGGCAAGGGATCCAAGGATAAATAAAGTAGCCAAAGTCTCCACTTTCTTGATATTTCTGTGCACTTCAATGAGTCAGAGAATAAGTAAAGAAATAGGTGTAGATCATAATTTTTGGCAGCAGGAACTTCTCTGGAGGAAAATAAAAGATTTTGAAGAGCAAATAAGTGACATGGGAGAATAGAGACAAGTTTAAGTAGGTTAAGGGAAGACGTCTTTCAAGAAGTGACGTTGGGGTGACTGAAGTGAGGGAGCCAGTGATGTGGCGATCCATGGGAAGAGTGAACCACACAGAGGGAACTATAAGTGCTAAGCTCCCGAGGCAGGGATGAGCATATTTCACGTTGTTAATTCAGAATTTATTAGCTCTTAAAAGTTAACACTTTCTTGTCTACAATTTCTTGTCTAACTTCAGATTTTTTTAGGAGTTGAGGAAGATGAAGGGATGGGAATAGTCAAAACTGGCACTCAGATTCTGGTTTGAGCAGTTATGCATATGTTGTTACCACTAGCTTCGGAGGGGAGGCCTGGGAGGAAGGCCAAGCTTGGACATGTTCAGTTTGGTGATGTTTGAGCAGAGATATACAATAAGCAGTAGATATACAGGTTCCAAAGCTTGGGTGAGAGATGTCTATTGAGATAGAAATAGAAGTCATTAGCATATTGGTGTTAATTGAAGCCATGTGGTAAAGGAGATCCCCTATAATGAAATAGAGTGCTCAGGTCTGAAATCTTAGAAAAGTTGTTAGAGGAAGAAGAGTAACAAGCTATTAATAAGAACACAAGTAAAATGGTATTTCTAGAGGTAGGGTCTACTAAGCAGTCTTGCATGATGTGACAAGATTATGTCATATAATGTTTAAAAAGTATCCACTTGAATAACTGACAAAGAAGCCATTGGTTTCTTGGCCACTGAGCAGAGGTAGGGATGGAATGCAAACTGCAGTGGCTTGAGCAATAATTGGAAGGAAATCATAAATGTAGAGCACCTATAAATTTTGGCTATTAAAAGGAAAAAGATAAAAGGCAGTTGGTGGAGAGGAATGTGTTGCTCAAGAAATTTTTTTTTACAATAGGAAATATGTGAGTAGGTTTTAATTCATTGTATCAAAAGAAGGAAAAGGAGGTCACAGGTGCTGATATATGTACCTACTTCCTTGTCTTTGAAAACGCAAACTCATCTATGACTCCAGACTTACTTGCCCTTCACATGTGGTCCAAAAGGACTTGCACCTCCAACAGTTTATCCTGCCTCTGCAGTGAGAGTGAAATAAATCAATAAAAGATGTATGTATTGAATCTGGGTCTTTTTTATGTTTAAGCATCCTCCAGTAACCTGAAAAATTAAAATAATAATAACACAAACAATGCAGATTTAGATAAGCCTTGCCATAAAGGAGAGTTTGGTTTTCACTAAAAGTCATAGGTATATTAATTAATGCTAGAATATATATTAGTTAATGCTAGAATATATCATACACTATCATGCATTGAGTGATTGTTGTATGAGAATAACCCTCTATGCCATGCTTTGAAAACTCCTGTTCCAAACCACAGTTGAATTAGGTTTTCCTTTCTAGGAAGAAAGCATGATACTTCAGCAGAGACCACTTACATGACACTTAAACTGTTGACTTTTCGATTGACTTGGACACTCAGCAAGCTGTCTAGAGGTCATTGTGAACAGTTCAATGCATAGCATATCTCCAAAGATAGCTATGGCTAAAAAAGCTAGTTTAAAGTTGTTCTATCCTTTAAAGAATAATAAAATGCATAAGGAAAATGATGACCCTGTATTAATCAATAATGCCTTCTAAATACTGTATACAGTTTTGTTTAACTCAGCTTAAAAAGGCACTTTGATAATAGAAACTACTTGAGAGAAGGATAACTAAAAGGCAGAAAGCTTCAGGGCTTTGGGAATAAAGAATGATAAAAAGACTTGAATTCTTTATTGTCTAGAAATAAGGAGTGACAGGAAAGACAGATACAAATTAATGAATGGTTTTGTGGAAATCAATTGGCCATTCTTCTTCATTTGGGCTCTTAATAGAAGAGGAAGACACTCATCGAAGTGGACTGACAACAAATATGAGATTGATGAAGTATATGCCTCTTTGCGCCTTGTATTTGAAGAATATAAAAGTCATTCCCATGGAGTGTCTTTGAGGCAAGGAGAGCCATTCAAAGGTTGAATTGTTTCCTAAATTCTACTTCATTATCTTTACTTTGAATAACTTTAAATTTTGCTTTGGAGGACTGAGCTAAACCCTTTGCATCAGTGCACTCATGGATTGAATCTGTACAGGGCTATATGTTCCGTCACATTTGATATTCTTACGGGATTTTAAACAAGCCTTAACTTCTCCTTTTCCATCTCATCAGAGATCCAAAAAGTGTATGGCCTTTACTGTACCCAGCAAAGTTAGGTTAAGCTATGCCTAGCAAAGCATGGCATTACATTCTCTGCCTGTGAGACCTATGATTGCAAATGTAGCCAGTGAGGTTGAAGGAGGTAGCACACATCCTCCAGGATCACTTGGGGAGCCTCAGTTGTTACTTCTGGGACCACTCAGGCTAATCCTAGGGTATCTAAGCTACTTTCTAGGTTTTTCTTCTTGGGTTGTCAATTAACTCCTCCAAGGCTTGTTACTTGATTTCCTTATTTGGAAAATGTGGCGGATAATACCATTCCTGTCCACTTCATGGGAGTCTGCGAAAATCAATCATTAATAATTCCTTCCTTCCTTCCTTCCTTCCTTCTTCCCTCCCTCCCTCCCTCCCTCTGTGGTCCAGTGATGCTACATGAAGGCATTTGGAAATCTATGAAGTGCAATGCAGATTGAGAGACTGGGGCAAGCCAATAGCAGAGATGAATATCCAGGTTGTGAATATTGAGGTTTCTCTGGCTATGTGCTGGAGATGATTTCCTAGTCTTTTATTGTCTTTGGTCTTTGTTTGGCGTGTTTGTTAGCATCTAATCTATACTAACTAGAAAGCTATGTCTGTCTTGTTTTATAGATTTTGCTTTAATTTATGGCTTTGGATAGTCTATTTTTCCAAAAGACAAATGATTAGTGTTATGCCTCTTATTCAAAACTTTTATTTTTGCATGTTAAATTCTAATCCTTATAAAATTTAAGTGTATCTATGGTATAAGATGGGGGTCACATTTTTTTTTCTTCCATTTCTACATTCACCATGTCTACTGAATTGAAATTCCACTTTTATTATATTTTAAATTCCTATGTGTACTTGCATCTATTTCTGGTTCTTCCTCACTTCAGCCATGCACACTGTCCACACTGGGTATTTCTTTTATCTGACTCAGAATTTGTTGGCAAGTATCTTTTCTCATCATTTGTGATAGCATGTAATTGAATATGCCTCCTTATTTTGAATAATTTATTTTAACACTTTGTCTCTCAACAGTTTAAAAGTTCTGGTTGTAAATTTGTGTATCTTGCATGATTGGTTTGTTTGTTTTGGTAAGTCAAGTTTATTGAGGTATGCTTCACATATAGAACTTCTTTTAGGTGTACAGTTTGATAAATTTTGACAAATGCATATATATATAGTCATGCAACTGCCCCCACAATCAATATATGGACTATTTTCCTCACTGCAAAATGTTTTCTTATACCTTTTTAGGTTAATCTCTTCTCTTCACCCTCAGCCTCTGGAAACCACTGCTCTGATTTCTTTCTCTATAGAGTTGCCTTTTCCAGAATCTCATATGAATTGAATCATGCAGTATGTAGGCTTTTGAGTGTGGCTTCCATCACTTAATGTAATACATCTGTGATTTATCCAAGTATATGCATGTATCAGGGGTTTATCCTTCTTATTGGCGAATGGTATTGCATTGTATGGATATGCCACAGTGTGTTTATCCAATCACTTAGTTTGTGGAGTAAAGCCTCTATAAATATTCACAGAGAGGTTTTTGCATGGATGTGTGGCTTTATTTGCTTTGGGTAAATATTTCGGAGTGGGTTTCCTTTTGCATCTTAATACACTGAACTTCCAGGCCCGCCATGGCAGACTCTTTTGGCAAGTAGAAACCACAATAACATGGTCCTCAGACCACTGTGGTTTGGTTATGCAGCCAAGGAGGTGGAAGATACAATTCTATCTTTTATCTCAATTTGATTATTGCAGCACAGAGGAATTATTCCTGGACTCTCTCCTTTCCTTGCACTGGGTTTCATTTGCCCCAGGTCCATTTCTCAATTTCTCAAGACTCAACCTGGTTCTTCTCTTTCTGCACCCTGCTCTTGTTTTTGTTTTTGTTTTTGTTTTCCTTTTAACTTCTTCAGCTGTCAGTCTGAGAGCAATTCCTGAGCTCATTTTGCTAACAGAAGCAGCTTTGGGTTTTCATGCCTGTATATTCCAACAGTGTCAGCTCTAGGACACTCCCACTGTGCACATATTTTATTTTCTCCTCTTTCTTATTTCTGGGTTTCCTGTGCTTTCTCCACTTTTCAGATACTTGTGTCTAAAAATGTTGTGCCATCTATCTATCTATCTATCTATCTATCTATCTATGTATCTCATCATCTCTCTGTCATCTATAGAAAGTGATTATAACCCATGTGCTAAAAAGATAAAACTTTTTACTACTTTGTTATATTCACAATAGGAGGTTTTTCTGTTTAATAATTAGTAGAGATGGTGCTTTTCAATGGAAGGACCATAGTCTATTTAAAATTCAAACTGCTTTATAAAAAAGGGATTGTTAATGAAATTCAAACTCCTATTTATGGGAAATGTTCTCTAACTATATCACATTTTAAACTGTTTTCATCTGTTTCATCTTGTGCTAATTCTATCCTCATCTGTTCTCTCCGGCATAGATAGAATTTTAAAAATAGGCCTTAATAATTGGTTTTCAGTAGCATCCATTATGATCATAGCAAGAGAAATCTGTAAATTGCATTCTAATAGAACATGCTAGTTTAAAAATCAAGACTGGAGCTCAATTCTACAAAAAATACTTTTAAGATGTTTGGATAATAATTTTTAATGGACTTGAGAGTTGCACCTTTAGTCCAAGACTTTTGAGAAAATTATATTAGTGAAATTTTTCAAACAGTATTCTGATAATTTAGAAGTTCCTAAGTGTTGTTTTGGACTACAGTTGCAAGTACTTTTGTACATTCTCCTCTAGAAAATGGAAGGCAGAGACATCATGGTCAGGGAGGTCCAAGGAGAGGCAATGGCTGTCAGCGAGTGCTTCATGCGCTGACCCGTAGGGTGAGGGCTTACTTTGAGCCAAGGCTAGGCTGGGTCTGGAGGCCCTAAGGCAAAAAAAGACATCCAATAAACTTGGCTTAGTGTGAATACCAAACTTACATTAATAAAATCTGACAAATATTAGTAACACTCATAATAATATTTGATAAATGAAAAATGAGTCTTCAGCAGTAATTGGTTCCCATAAATGACTGCAATTAATATTCTTTAAGGAAGCCATGTTTAGCAATTTTTCTCATTTCCCAGTGTCTAAAACAGTTTTCAGTTTTCAAAATTTGAAAGTGACCTCCAAGTTTTGTATGGTCAATTCCTTTACATCTTTAAAAGGCCTGAATGTGTCTCTCAGTGTTCTGAGATCTCAATCTTGCCTATGCCCCTCAGGTCTCCTTACAACATCCTTCCCATCAGTGTGCCTCCCACTCCCCCCCAAAATACAGAATACTCTCTCATCCACCTACAGGAGTTCTGGGAGAATGACCTGCAGCAGCTTCTCTCCTAACAGCTGTGATTTTGCAGTACAAACACACCAAGTTGCAAAAGACAAGAGAGATCCATATTGGATGGAATTACATGGAGGATGATAGAGCAGGAGAGCTCTGAGCACCTGGAAGGAACAAATATGGTCGAAAGTAACACTATAACCCCACATTCCCCACCCTATCCCTTTTATCTTCCGTCTGTTCCTTGCACATCCCTTTGCCTCTACCTAGGCCAGTTAGCAGAAGCTGGCCACACAGAGAAAGGAGAATCAGTGTCTCTAGGTTTCCTAAACAGAGTTTGAGTAGGGCACTGGAAGGTGAAAATTAAAGGGTGAGACAGGAAACACAGTCTACTGTGTTAGAAAGTTTTCAAGATCAAGTACTTCCTGTCATAGTTTTGCCCATACTAGGGCTCCATGTATTTCCTGAATCCTGAGTTTGAGATCGCAAGTTTGCATGAGGAGACAAGGGTAGTTCTATGAATGGAAAGAAGAAAAAAGAGGAGAAGGTTTTTGGTTTATTTTCTTTCATTTTGTTTTTGGTGGGATGTGATTTCCTCAGTTCATCCATGCTTACCGTAGTGTCTAGTACTCTTTTCTGCCTGTGTTGTTCAATTAATTTTGACTTTGTGTCCAAAGATTTCAGAGGCACACAGATAAGCCACATACTTAGCATGGAAATACAGTCTACTATGCCTTCCTTTAATTAATTATTGACTAACTGATGCCACTCTATAGTATTTATAAATTAGCGTTATGAGGCCGTGGCTGTTGTCTTATGAAAATGTTCTGTAGATGGTATAATATGTCAAAAAAAGACTGTATTGATAATTTTGAGATATTTAGAGATAAATAAATGCACCTATTTCAAAATCACATATTGCAGTCTCCTCATTTCTCATAAAGTTTTCAAATAACTAATAGTTAATCAGGGTGAGACTTATTGCTTGCATGCATAAACTTACAGCTGGGTTAAAGAAATTGTATACAGTTGATATCTTAAATATTTCTCAATTGCCTGATGGGCAATTTGAAACACTCCCAATTAATAATATAGACACATATATTGTTGCAATCAATTGATTAATACATATTAATCAAATTTATACACACATATATTTGCCCCACTTCCAAAATCAGTGGTATGTTTTCTTTTTATTAATGGCTTTTCTTTTATTCCAGTCACTGCAGTTCGAATGTAGAGACATCTCACTTCCCTTTCTGAGTCCCCTTTTTACCTTTTCACACTGCTGGGGTCATTAAACATCTCTCCCTCTCTTTCTGTTGTTATTATTATTAGTAGTATTATTATTGTTATTATTATTATTAAATTAGAGAAGTTGTAGGTTTACAGAAAAATCATGCAGAAAATACAGAGTTCCCAAATTATCCCTCTTCCATTATTAACACCTTGCATTAGTATGATACCTTTGTTATAATTCATGAAGGAATATTATTATAATGGTACTATTAACTGTAGTCCATGGTTTGTTTTTTTTTAATTAAATTCAGTTTTATTGAAATACATTCACACACCATACAATTATCCATGATATACAATCCACTGTCCACAGTATGATAACATAGTTATGCGTTCATCACCACAATCTATCTCTGAACATTTTCCTTAACATCAGAAAGAACCAGAACAAGAATAAAACATAAAAGTGAAAAAAGAACACCCAAATCATCCCCCCATCCCACCCCATTTGTCCTTTAGTTTTTATCCCCATTCATCCACTCATCCGTACACTAGCTAAAGGGGGTGTGATCCACAAGGTCTTCACAATCACACTGTCACCCCTTGTAATCTACATTATTATATAATTGTCTTCAGGAGTCCAGACTACTGGGTTGGAGTTTGGTATTTTCAGGTATTTACTTCTAGCTATTCCAATACATTAAAACCTAAGAGGTGTTATCTATATAGTGCATAAGAATGTCCACCAGAGTGACCTCTCAACTCCATTTGGAATCTCTCAGCCACTGAAACTATTTCGTCTCATTTTGCATCCCCCTTTTGGTCAAGAAGATACTCTCAGTCCCACGATGCTGGGTCCACATTCATCCCCGGGAGTCATACTCTGTGTTGCCAGGGAGATTTACACCCCTGGGAGTTGGGTTCCACGTAGTGGGGGGAGGGCAGCGAGTTCACCTGTTGAGATGGCTCAGAGAGAGAGAGGGCCACATCTGAGCAACAAAGAGGTACTCAGGGGGAGACTCTTAGGCACCATTATGTACAACTTTAGACTCTCCTTTGTGGTAATGAGCTTCATAAAGGCAAGTCCCTTGCTCGAGGGCTCAGCACATCAAACCACCAGTCCCATTGTTTGTGACAACATCAACACCAGTCCAGGTGAGGATGTCCAACACATTTGCACCTTCCCCCAGATCCTCGGGGCTGGGGAGGGGGAGGCTGTAAATATGTTTTCTATTATCTGCCCAAATTACTCTAGGATGTGTCACTATTTCACTCCAGCCTATACTAACCTACCGTATCTCACTTCCTATTCAAAGTTCCATGCAATTGTGGTGTTTGAACAAATCGACTGTAGAGTTGTACCGTTTAGAAAATTTAGATCCTGTACCAAATAGATATCTATTCCCTTGGTCTCATATGAAAGTTGAAGTTTTAAAACACAATCAGTTTCAGCCTTCATCCTTTGGCCTGGCTTGCCCTGGTCTTAACCAGACCTGCTTCATTCATATCACTAATTGAAGTCTGGGCTCTTTTTCAGCTTTTTTTTTTTTTTTTTTTGACAGTGGCTGTATGCACTAATACTGACATTCATGTCTGCCGAGCTCTAGCTCTGAGTTTCAGGTGTCTCAGAGATATGCATTGTTCCAGAGACCAATCAGGTTATATGCTAGGGGATCAGCATCTCAAAGTTTAGAGATAGGCCTTACAATTCAGGGATAGAGTTAACTGCTGTAAGAGCTTACAATCTAGGGACTATTACAATTATTGTGTCCACGTTAGGCTATGTTCTAAGATTCAATTCTGAGTTTACACATTGTAGTTAGTCCATATTGGTGAGGCATCATCCCTCTCACCATGTTTTCTCCAACACTTTTACTCCTATATATATATTTTCCTACAATTGTATAGAGTTATATTCACATACCATACATTTATCCACAGTGTACAATCAGTTGTTCATGGTATCATCATAAAGTTGTACATTTATCACCACAATCAGCACTTGAACATACTGCTCACTACAAGAAAAATTGTTTTTTTTTTTTTTTTTTTTTTTTTTTAGCAATAAGAAAAAATGATAAAAAGAAAAATAACATGTCATACAACACAATATACTACTAAGGACAGCAAATAACACCACTATCAAGAATCCCATATTACTCTCCTATATTCCCCTGTCATATACATTTAGCATTGGCATATTGCCTTTGTTACATTTAATGGAGGTATATTACAATGTTACTGTTGACCATAGACTCCAGTTTGCTTTGATTATGTTTTTTCCTGAATACCATCCCTTTTTCAAATTTCTACATGGTTGACATTCATTTGCTTTTCCACATGCAAAAACATTTTTATATTTGTATATTTAGTAACAGTCATTGGCCACTCCAGTTTTTGCCACATTATACAGTCCCAGTCTTTATCATCTATCTTTACCTCTGGTGTCATACATTCTCCTATCCCACCTCTTTCAGCTTTACTCACAGTGTAGTCCATGGTTTATGTTAGGGTTCCCTGTTTGTGCTGTACAGGGCTATTTTTTATTTTATTTCTGGTAGTGTATATATAACCTAAAATTTCCCCTTTTAA
Source organism: Choloepus didactylus (assembly GCF_015220235.1). Classification (NCBI taxonomy): domain Eukaryota; kingdom Metazoa; phylum Chordata; class Mammalia; order Pilosa; family Megalonychidae; genus Choloepus; species Choloepus didactylus. Next base: position 27,072,306 of record NC_051318.1, on the reverse strand, counting down.
CCAGATTCAGATATATAATTCAGCGCTGTTAATTATGTTAACAATATTGTGCTACCATCATTACCATCCATTACCAAAACTTTTCCATCAACCCAATAGAAACTCTACAATTTGAACATTAGCTCTACATTCCCTACCCCTACCCTGGTCCCTGGTAATCTGTATTTTAGTTTCTGACTTATTCTAATTATTTCATATCAGTGAGATCATACAATATTTGTCCTTTTGTGTCTTGCTTATTTCACTAAGTATGATGTCTTCAGGGTTCATCCATGTTGTCTCATGTATCAGAACTCCATTCCTGTTTATGTTTGAAAATATTCCATTGTATTTATATACCTCATTGTGTTTATCCATTCATCTATTGATGGTCACTTGGGTTGCTTCAATCTTTTGGCTATTGTGAATAATGCTGCTATGAATACAGATGTGAAAATATCTGTATTATTCCCTGTTTTCAATTATTTTGGATATAATCTAGAAGTGTGATTGCTGGGTCATAAGATAATTCTATGCTTAACTTCCTGTGGAACCATCAGACTGTGTTGGTGCACCATTTTACATTCCTTCCAACAATGAATGAGTGTTCCTGTTACTCCACACCTTTTCCAATACTTTTTTTTTTCCAATTTTTTAAATAATAGCCATTCTAGTGGGTGTGAAATGGTATCTCATTTTGGTTTTGATTTGCTTTTCTCTAGTGGCTAATGATAGTGTGGTGGTTTGAAGTTGAATGTATCACATGAAACATGTTATTAAAGTTAATCCATTCTTGTGGGTGTGAAGCCATTGTAAGTAGGACTTTTTGATGAGGCTACTTTGGTTAAGGTGTGACACACCTCATTCAGGATAGGTCTTAATTCTATTACTGGAATACTTATAAAGCCACAGATGGAGCAGCCAGAAGCTGAACATCAGCAGAACTTGGAGATGCCACCATGTGCCTTGCGAGATGGCAAGCTAAGGACCAAGGATCAGCAGCAGTCAGCCCCAGAATATCACATTCTTGGGGAAGAAAGCATCACCTTGATGTCTTGATTTGGACATTTTCCTGGCCTCAAAACTGTTAAGAAATAATTTCCCATTTTTTTAAGCTGAACCATTTCATGGCATTTGCTTAAGCAGCCTAGGAAATTAAAGCATCTTTTCGTGTGGTAATTTTGGCTGTTTTTACATCTTCTTTGGAGAAATGTCAGTTTGGCTCTTTTGCTCATTTTTAAATTGGATTATTTGGCTTATTGTTGTTGAGTTGTAGGATTTCTTTATATAAACTAGGTAGGTAATCCTTATTTTCTCCCATTCTGGAGGTTGTCTTTTTACTTTCATGATAAAGTCCCTTGATGCATAAAAATTTTTTAATTTTGGTGTGGTCCTATTTATCTATTTTTTCTTTTGTTTTTCTTGCTTTTGGTGTAAAGCCTAAGAAACCATTGCCTAACACAGTTCAAAATGTTGTGTTGATTTTTATATATGATGTGAGATAGGGGTCTACCTTCATTCTTTTGCATATGGACATCCAGTTTTACCAGCATTATTTGTTGGAGAGACTATTCTTTCCCAAATGAGTGGACTTGGCACCCTTGTTAAAAATCGGTTGGCCATAGATGTGAGGATTTAATTCTGAACTCTCAATTAGATTCTATTGGTCTATAAGTCTGTACTTGTGCAAGTACGATGCTGTTTTGATTACTCTGGCTTTATAATAAATTTTAATATTGGGAAGTGTGAGTCCTCCAACTTCGTCCTTCTTTTTCCAGATGGCTTTGGATATTTGTGGCTCCTTACATACCATGTAAATATTATGAGTAGCTTTTCTATTTTTGCGAAGAAGGCTGTTGGAATTTTTGGTTGAGGTTGTGTTGAATTTTTAAATTGATTTGGGTAGAATTGACAAAATTAACAGTATTTAGTCTTCCAATATGTGAACACAGAATGTCCCTCCATTTATTTAGGTTTTCTTTGATTTCTTTTAGCAAGGTTTTATCATTTTTTACATGTAAGTCCTTTACATCCTTGGTTGGATTTATTCCTAGATATTTGCTTCTTTTACATGCTATCGTAAATGGAATTGTTTTCTTTATTTCCTCTTCAGATCATTCATTACTAGTACATAGAAACACTACTGATTTTGAGGTGGTGATCTTGTACTCGGCCACTTTGCCAAATTCATTTATTAGTTCTAGTAGCTTTGTTGTGGATTTTTCAGGAATTTCTATATTTAGGGTCATGCCATCAGCATATGGGGAAAGTTTTACTTCTTTCTTTTCAATTTAGATGCTTTTTATTTCTTTTTATCCTAATTGCTCTTGCTAGAACTTCCAGTGCAATGTTGAATAACAATGGAGACAGTGGACATCCTTGCCTTGTTGCTGCTCTTAGAGCAAAAGCTTTCAGGCTTTCACTATTGAGTAAGATATTAGCAGTGGGTTTTTCATTTTTATATGCTTCTGATCGTGTTGAAGAAGTTTTCTTCTTTACCTAGTTTTCTAAGAGTTTTTATCAAGAAATAGTACTGGATTTTGTCAAATGTCTTTTTTGCATCAATTGAGATGTTCATGTGGCTTTCTTCTTTCGTTCTGTTAATGTGGTGTATTATATTAATTGATTTTCTTATGTTGAACCACCCTTACATACCTGGGATAAATCCGTCTTGATCATGGTATACAGTTATTTTAATATGTTGTTCTATTTGGTTTGCTAGTATTTTGTTGAAGATTTATGCACCATCTTGTAAAAGATATTTCTTCTCAAAATCCCTCTGATATACACTGGAACTTCCGTTTTATTGCTTCCATTCAAACTTTAATAACCTTAACCTGAAGTAGTACAAAACTATCTTGACTATTCTTCCTCCCATTGCATATTTATCTATCAGCTATTCTATAAACCACCAGATGATCAACAGACTCCACTATTTTGAATGTGATTCTCTTCACAAATCTTCAATAGCTTCATTTTGCAGAGAGAACAATAACTCTTTTTGCTCCCTCAGAAGTGCTCTGATTCCAAAATGTTGTTTTAGGTTTATTTCCAACATTTCACCCTTATGTACCTTTGTTTCTTCCAGACTGAATTCCATAAATGCCTCATATTTTTCCATGATTTTGGCTTTTATTTCATTTTTTTCTCAATTTGGAATTGATAATTTTTTTTCTCATCTTTTTATTTTAGTATTTTACCTATTATCAAAGTTAAGGTCAAATGCAATGAGATTCTCTTTATCTTCTCCAGCTATAAATTCTCATGCTTTCTGAGTTTACTTAGCATTTTGTCTATTCCTCTCCTTTAGACTAAGTTTATTTAGGTGACTTTCCTTTTTATCCTACTTGATATATGTGGTGGCTTGTAGTTATGTATCCCAGAAAACATGTTCTTAATCTTAATCCATTCCTGTGAGTGTTAACCTGTTGTAAATAGGACCTTGTGATGAGGTTAAGGTGTGGCCTGTCTGAATCATGATGAGTCTTAGTCCTGTTATCGGAGGCTACTTAGAGAAGACCTCAGAGGGCCTAAATTTGTGTCACTGAATATGAACTCATACGGAGTTCTCTCTTAAGCTACAAACACGTTGGAGCCAGGAATAAAGCCTTACTGGGACTGAATTCCACAGCATTACCCTATGTTAGGTAGGACAGGGCAAAATTTGCAATTCCAAATTTCAAAAACATTCAGCAGAGGGAACATGTTGTTTACAAAGTCAGGGACATTCAGGAAAGGGCAGGATTTTGATGTTATCAATACGATATGCAATCTGAAGGCATCTGAGAGTAGACATTGGTGGACAGTTCTGACTTTTAAGGAGCTGGACTTCCCAGAGAAGTCCTCATAGCTGAGATAAGATGTGCCAGACCCTCTGATGAGCACTTCACATGATCCTCCTTTGAGGTAATTGGAAGACATGGAGAGCAAACAGCCAAAGTCTTGCAACTACCAAGTGGTTTGAGTGAGGATTTGACACCACGGTTGGTATCCAGATATGGAGCTCCAAATTGCCAGGCTATGTGGTTTCTGGATATAGCTTGGTTGACTTTGACCCCAACTCTGAAAGGGAACCTGGCCAGTTGTTGCTCTACATATGAGGGGGTATCATTGTACTGGGACATTAGTACATGGGCATAATTTTGGAGCAATCTGTGACACAAGACAGAGCATTTGGGACATGGAACCTTAACTGCAAATTTGATTAAATTTCTGGATCCTCTAAGATAATGAATGAGGAACCAGAAAAATCTTTACTTTCATTGTTGCCCAAAAGCAAATCCTGGAAGGAATTATGGCTGTAAATCTAGATCCATTGAAAAGCTGTTTATCATACAAATGACTTGTGATTAAAGAAATACTGTGGGGACACTATTAGGTGTAGAAAAGCATAGATTGACATGTGGAGAAAATAAATATGCTTTAGAGTATGCAGTACTTTGTATATCATGTGTATCTTTTTAATTAACAGTTTAATTTGAAGAGAAACAATTCTTATACATTCTCCCTAGAATAATATGCTCTAATAATTGGATGGAAACCCAGGAAATGTCCTCAAAACATAGTTTTTAAAAAAATTTTAAATAGCCAGTAAAGAAGTGAGATGAAAAAAAATTAAATTTTTAAGAGAAATTTAAATGATTTAAATTATTTAAGTTTATTTCTCTTTCCTTCAGTGAAGTGTTCTAGTGCAGGTTGCATGCTACAGGCACTGTAGACCTAAATCCTTAGATATTCTAATGCATGGCATTTATATGTTGCTCAAATGTAATTTCTTTGTACTCTTTTTTTACTCTGGAAAGAGGGATATGGATCTGCAGCTTAAACTATGAGGATGGTAAAATCTAGCACTTTTTAAAGACTTCAATGCTTAAGGATTTTTTTTTAAGGTTCTGGGGGAGTATGTTGAAATTGATTATACTCTTGTCTTGAAAATCATCATTGTGCCTTTGTTTCATTGTCATCGTATAGGCATTAAAAATATCTCTGGAAGCATGTTGTAGCAATTGATTCTGAGAATAAAACTACTAGGGGAGTGTTGGGTACATAGAAATGTGTGTGCATGTGTGTCTGCATGTAAGCAAACTAATTTCCTTTCTGAACAACTATCTTTTAGGTTCTTAGAGTTCATAACAAACATTTTTAATAAATTTGAATAAACAATGTTTGCAACTACATTTTTCATAAAATACTTAATTTGCTTATATATATATTTATAAAAACCTGTGATTCAATCCCCGTGCCTTATTATTTCTTGTGCTCTATTGTTACTTACCTTATCTTTTTGAAACTCTACATCATTAGATATGTTCAATCTGTATAAATTATGCATCTGTGAAAAAAATTCCCTTTGGTGTAGACTATGAAAAGCAATAGAAAATTGAAATATATGCCTTATATTTTTTAGATCATAGAACAAGCCTGAGATGGGAAGTTGAGTGCATGTGTTAATATATTGAGGCATTGCTCAGTAGGGAAATCTCTAAGGGAGTAATGGAGGCAGGATATGGAAGGGGAAAGGGCAGAGGAATAGTTTAAATCTAATCTTGGGTGAAGACTAGAGTTCACTCAATTCACTTTTTCTCTGGGGTGTAAATCATACCACAGAGTTGTCCCCCTTGGAATCAGGGGACATAATTTTGTATCCCCATGTCACTCAGTCGGTAATTATGAGTTCGGAGTGGGGGCTGGGTTTTAAACTCCCTGTGCAGCTGAACCTAGCAGGGCAATTCTCCAGAGGATGGGACACCTCTGAACCTTACCAGTCAATACTCAGGACTGCTTGGGGATGGGTGCACCAGCCAGTAAAGGTGATTTGGGTGAACCACCAAAAGCAGCTACTCAATATACATAATATTTCAGGTCTTTGATAGAAAGCATTCCCTAGATGACAAATATAGCTAATGTAATTGAGATGTAAATTTTAATAGAAATAGTTGATTATTATGCTTAGCTTCTTCAGAGAAAAGTTCTTCCATTAGATTTAAAAAATGTCTTTTTTCAACAAAAGCTACTTTAAAAGTAAAACACTTTATGCCTCATTCTTTTTTTTTTGAAATCTGCTAGTTTTCCACCTTTGATATGTGTTTTAATGTTCTTGGCTGCTCAAGAAAATACCATGCAATGGTTTGGCAAAAACAGTGGTCATTTATTAGTTCACAGTTTTGAGGCTAAAAGAAAGTCCAAATCAAGGTGCATCAAGGTGATGCTTGCTTCTGGAAGACTGGCGTTCTGAGGCTGGCTGCCGGTGTTCCTTGGTCCTGGGCTCCTCTGTCACACGGCAATCCGCATCGCAACCTCTCCTGGTCTCTCTCTTTACTTCTGTGTTCCGTTGACCTTCAGCTTCTTGCTTCCTGTGGCTTGCTCTCTCTGTCTGAATTTCGTTCTCTTATAAAGGACTCCAGTAATAGGATTACAACCCATCCTGACTGAGGTGGGTCATATCTTAACTGAAGTAGCCTCATCAAAAGGTCTGACTTACAATGGTTCACATTCCAAAGAAATGAATTAAGTTTAAGGACATGTTTTTCTGAGGTACAGACAGCTCGAAACCACCACAGTACACATTAGAACCACCTGTGGAACTTGAAAAATTGCTCATCCCATACCTTCTTTCATAGTGATGGAATCAGTCTGATTCTGGAGAATCTGCATTATATACTAGCTCCTTGGCTATTGGTGATGCTCAGCAGTGGACAAGAGTGACTGCTCTGTAAGAAGAGGTGACTATTGTTTGTTCATTTTCTGCTTTAAGTTTTCCTCTCTCCCTTTCCTTGCATTTCCCATCTCCTGTGAATGAAATTTCTGAGAGGTAGAGATGTTCATACACTTGCTGGAGTAAAATGTATTCTCCCATTGGGTGCACTTTTACCAACATAGCTGGAATTAGAGGTATGTATAGGGCACAAAAAGGAGCTGCCCCTGAGCCTCTGGCTGTCCTGGCCTTACGGCTCCAGCTCACAAACAGCTTGATGAGAGATACTGTTATGATGATAGTAAAGTGTATTCAGTTATTGTCTTTTCTCAGATTAAAGAGGAATTTCCCTTCCCTTTCTTAAGTGTGCATATTCCTATTTAGAAAGTAAAGGGGAAAAATAGAAAATATTGGAGAAAGGTGAGAAAAACTATTTTTTCTCTCCAAAATGAGATGTTTAAAAAAAAATTGTTGTTGTTTTCTGCAAAAAGCTTTACTGTTTTGCAAGGTGGTTGGTTAAAAAGATGCCTCCTGGCTGGAGGGAGGGACTCATGCAGAAGCCAGGGGAATTCAGACCCCTTCTCTGCAAGGGCCTTTGGGCTCTGGATGCCACTAGTCTTGTTTGAGGTGAGCCTTTAGAAGAGATACTTGCCATGAAAGCCTGAGGAGGTTGGGCAGGTGGTTGTTCATGTTGCTGAGCTTCACCTCCTCCTCTAGGAAATGGCTCTCCAGGAAGTATCAGAGATGAGGGTCTGTGTGGGCACAGCCCAGGGCAGGCAGATCCAAAAGGGCCTGGTTCAGGTTCTTTTCCAGGACCATGGTGTCTTCCATGGAGTCCAGGATTTTCCCCACTCATTGTGGGATGACTTCTGCTTGTCCTGGAAGAGGATATGGCCTTCCAAGCTGGTTTGGCACCTTTAAGAAATTCTGGGCATCCTGTTGCTGTTCCTTTGACAACTTGGCTACATCATCGTAGTTGAAATAGAAGCCCAAAGAGAGGTAGTGTAGGAGGCCCCAGGTGGTTGACAGAGTCTTCTACTTCAGCAGAATAATTCTGAAGGATCTGGGAGCTCACGGTTGGTCAATGTTGAGAAACTAACCACAAATAAATAAATAAATAAATAAAAAGGTGTTAGCTGGTCCCGGAAGCAGGAGATGCTCCCAGAAATTGCAGCTGGAAAGGAAGTTGAAGATTGGTTGGAGGCCTGAAGGGGAGACACATATCTCTTGGACTGTTGGGGCACACTGTTGAGGGAGGTTTTTTGTTTTTGTGTTTGTTATTTTAAATTTTAATTTTGAAATAATTATAGTTCATGAGAATTTCTGAAACAGTACAGAGGGGTCCTAGTTTCCTGCAATGGTTACATCTTACATAAATATCAAAACCCGGAAATTGACATTAGCGTGTCTGTATAGTTCTGTCATTTTATACATGTGTAGATTTGTGTAACCACCACCACCACCAAAACATAATACTGTTTCATTGCTATGAAGATCTGAAGATCTCTGTAGTGCTTCCCCTTTATAATGACATCCGTTATCCACCCCTGCACCATCTCTAACTCCTGGCAACCATTAATCTGTTTCCTATCTCTATGGTTTTGTTGTTTTGAGAGTGTTACATGTATAGATGGAATCATACCGTATGTGATCTGTTGAGATTGGATTTTCTTCATTCAGCATAATGCCCTTGAGATCCATCCAATTTGTTTCTATCAATATTTTCTTTGTTTTTAATTACTGAGTAGTAGTCTATGGTATGTGTATATGATATTTTAACCATTCACCTATAGAAGGACATTTTGTTTGTGGCCAGTTTTTGGATCTTACAAATAAAACTGCTCTGAACAATCATGTAGAGGTTTTGGTGTGGACATAAGTTTTCATTTCCCTGGATTGAATGCCCAGCAGTGCAGTTGTTCAGTCATATGGCAAGTGTACATTGAGTTTTGTAAAGAAGTTACCAAACTGTTTTCTTGAGTTGCTGCCCTATTTTACATTCCCATCATCAGTGTATGAGAGCTCCAGTTTCTCTACATCATCAGCAGCATTTGAAATTGTCACTAATTTTTGTTTTAGCTCTTCTAATAGATGTTTAGTGAGTAGTTCATTGTGGTTTTAATTTGCACTCCCTGATGGCTAATGATATTGAGCATCTCTCCATGTGCTTATCATCTGTATCCTCTTCAGCTCAGTGTGTGTGTGTCTTTTGTACATTATTTAATTGGATTTTTTTTATTATTAAGTCATTTATATATTCTAGATATGATTCCTTTGCCAGATAGGTGGTTTACAGGTATGTTTTACCACTCTGTAGCTTACTTTTTCTTCCTCCTAACTGTATTTTATAGAGCAAAAGTTTTTTAAGATTGATGAATTCCAATTTATCTTTTTTTTTCTTTTATGGATCCTGTTTTTGGCGGCAAGACTAAAGATTTTCCCGTATTATCTTCAAAAATTGTTAAAATTTTATGTTTTACTTTTAAACCTAACCCATTTTGAGTTAATTTTTGGACAAGTTATAAAGTTTAGATCAAGGTTCATTTTGCCTGTGAAGAGCCAGTTATTCCAGCATCATTTGTTGAAAGACTGTCCTTCCTTCATTGAATTAACCTTTGTGCTTCTGTCACAAATCAGTTGGTTGTGCTTGGGTGGGACTGTTTCTGGGTTCCTTTTTTGTTCCTTTGATCCAACTGCCTATACTTCTACCAATGCCACAAATAAAACATATTGGAGTTAGAAGGTGGCAAAATAGACTTCTTGCATCACAATATAAGGTAGAAGCTTTAATAGTTCATTTTTTTACTTCTAATTTTTTTATTGCTTGTTAGATTATTTTGTATTTATTTGTTTTTGACTGCAACATATTTAAAGATATTTCTAGAATATATACCTTGGATTTAGGGAATAGGCATCCTAAATTTTACTGGACATTTTCAATTTCTTTTCAATAGTAACGTGAAAAGCTGTATCAACTGTATCTATCTAATGCGTGTGAAATGACATAGTTTTACATTTTCCTGGCTATTAGTGAGGCTTAACATTTGTTCTTAGGTTTATTGAGATTTAGCTTCCTTCTGAATGTATATTGATTTACTGAATAAAATTCTGAAGTATCAGTACTAATAGCTGGTTCATAGACTGTATTGGCTTTTCTATGTAGATAATAGTGCTTACAATTACAACTAATGTTTTCCTATTTTTATCCACATTTTATGCCCCTTCTCTTTTCCTTTATTTTCCCTCCAGGTTGATTAGAGCCTCCATTAAAAACTAAAGTAGAAGGAGCTTAGGTCCTTCTTTTTCTGTTCCTAAATTTAAAACATAATACATTTAACATTATGCCATTTTACTGTGATGTTCATGGTGGATACAGATAGACCGGATTTATCTGTTTAAAAAATTCTCTATCCTTAGTTAGGTAAGGTTTTATATTCTTTTTATCATATATCAGTGTTGTATTTTATGGATTGAATGTTTTTAACCTATTGAAATCATAATTTTATTTTTTCTCTCTTTTATCTGTTAAAGTAGGGACTTACATTCATAGACATTTTAAAAGAAGCCATCTTTTCATTCCATTGATGTGTTATACATTCCTTCGTATGCAGTAGGCTATTTGCATGTGAATTTATCAATGAGAGCAACCCATAACTCCTCTTTCTTTTAATGGCCTCATTTGGTTTTGGTATCAAGTTTATGCTAGTCTCAGAAAATGATTTGAGGTAATTTCTATCTTTTTTTCTAATCTCTGGAAGAATTGGGAAAAAATCGCAAATTATCCATTCCTTAAAGGCCTGTATAATCAGTTGGGTCTTGTGTTTGTTTGTTTTGTTATATTTTGTTGTTGGTGATTACACTTTTAACAAATTATTATAAATCTATTCAAGTTTTCTCTTTCTTCTAGAGTCACTTTTGGTAAGTCATATTTTTCTAGATATTTTCCATTTCTCATAACTTTATTCATCTTCATTCATTTCTTGTTTCATTTCTATTAATTTGTACCCTCATTTTTATTTTCTTTTTTCCTTTATTGTTCTTTTCTAACTTTATAAGTCAGATCCTTCACTCATTGATTTTTAAGACTGTATTCTTTCCTAATATATACATTTAATGTTACAAATCTATTTCTATGAACTGTATTACTTGAATCTTCAATAATTTGATGTGGAGTTTCTTTCATCACTGGTCAGTTCCAAATATTTTACTAGTTTGAATATGTATTATTCTTTGAATCATGTTTTATTTTGAATTAGCTCCTTAGGTTTCTGAACACATTGGGAGGTGTGTTTACTATGTCTGTAATTGATATCCAGTTCTCAGTTGTGCTAAGAAAGTGACTGTGCAAATGCAGTTCTTAGGTATTTGTTCAGATTTGCTTTCCTTCATGGCTTACGACAGTCAACTTTGTTAATCATCCGTGAATTCTTGAAAAACTGTTTATTTTCTGAACAATGAGTGCAAGATTCTATAAATGACAAATGTCCTTTATATTAAATTATCTATGCTCTTACAAATTCTTTGCCTATTTGAGCTGCACTTAATAGATGTATAAAGATCATCTTTGTCTGTGTTGCAGCCACATAAAGATTTTGATTCTGGCTGAGCTTAAGGCATTCCTGGTAGTTGTACAGAAGAATAATTTCTGGAGTTCATTTTCCTAGCCTTCTTTTCTCTTTATTTTTATATTTTTGTTTTGTTAAAATATAAAGTTATGAGGTCTTGGTAGTGCATAGCACTCCCCAAATCAAGGAGAGTTTTAAACTTGAAGTCACATATTTATTTCTGAATATAGATTTTTGCTTTTCCATTTCTTTATTTCATAAGCTAGCTCTCAATTTTTGTCATATGGAGATACAGCTTTGCTGACAGGGACTGCTGTCCATGGTAGATGTCTGTACATTTTTTATCTGTAGTTAGAGGTTAATCGGGTATAATATCTTACGTTCTGTTAAGTGAGAAGGATAAATAAGAAATTATATAGTATAAGTATAGTAAACAGCATTAGAATAGATATAATATATGATCTCAGTATCGTAATTACTATAGTAGAAATATAAGTCAAAGTGGTAAATACTAAGGTGAAAAATAAAGCAGAGAATGGGAATTGGAATTTTGTCATGGGACATTTACGAATATAGATAAATTGGCTTGTGAAAGCCTCGCTAAGAGGGCATTCTGAGTAAGCACCTGGAAGAAGAAAAGGTGCTAACCTTACAGATTTTAGCTACCTTAGAGATGAGCATGCTAGGTACAAGAATAGCAATGGCAAAGACCTTCCGGCTGGAGCATTCCTGACACATTGAAAAGCCAAAAAGAAAACAAACAGAAAAAAAAAAAAAAAAGGAAAGGAAATTTTACTCAGTATGATGCAGCCCCTCCCTTGGTTTTCTTTAAAAATTCCATGTATTGCTCTGCAGCAGTTGGGATAAGCAAATTCTCATAATATCTTCCTAATAATAATAACCGCTTATTGAGTACTTACTTTTTGCTAGACACTCTTTTTTTTTTTTTTTTTTGAAACTATTTACCACTTTGTGAATATCTCAGCAAGCTTGACAGGTTTACACCTTTCTCGTTCTGCCAGGCTGCTGTGACAAATACAGTGCAATGGTTGGTTAAACAACAAGCATTTATTGGCTCATGTTTTTGGAGGCTAGAAGTCTAACCTCAAAGCACTGGCAAGACAGTGCTTTCTCCCAAAGTCTGTAGCCTCTTCATCCTGCCTTGCTGCAGTCCTTGGGGTTCCTTGGCTTGCGTCTGCCTCCCACCACATGGAAATCTCTCTCTCTTGTGTGTGCTTTTCTGGTTTCCACTGACTTCTGCTTTTGGCTCCTTTGGCTGCATCTGGATTTTCCTGTCTTAATAAGGTGTCTGGTCATATAGATTAAGGCCCACCCTTACTCAGCTTGGCCACACCTAAATAGGATTTTAGAGGATCTTATTCAGAAATGAGCCTACACCTAAACCAATAACACATCTGCAAAGGGTCCTATTTACAAATGGGTTAACATCCACATAATGTTAAGATTAAGAACATGTGTTTTTTTTTTTGGAATACATAATTCAGTCTGCCACATCACCTTTTTACATATTAAAAAAAAATCTCAGAGTTCTTGAGTACTTTGCCCAAGGTCACAAATAGGAAATAATATATCAAAGATTGAAATCCAAGTTTGAATTTAACATCTCTAGTTTTTCCACTATTTTACAATGCCTTCTATAAGTGAGAGAAATGATGATTAAGAAAAATCATTTAAGTCATTTAAAGTATGTTCATTGCTTATCTACTTCCTATGGTGAATCAAATTACAACTGGATTACACATCCTGGGCAAAGACTGTTATTTACATATAGTTATTTTCTTTTAAGAAGTAGGTAGTGCTTGACTTACCCACTTCAGTCAAGCCTTGGGAATCTTGCTGGAATACCCTATCCTAAATATTTGGTGATTCCGGTGCATAAAAAGCCTGAGTCACCGTGGTGGGGTAGATGCCGTGGTGTTCAGAAGTTGGCCTGTATTAACACCTGAGGGCTCATTGCATACATTTTTTCCCACATCTGCATTCAGTGATGTCACCTTAGTGATATGAAATCAGCTCTGGTGGGAATATTTGCACCATGGAAATAGGCAAAGACTCCTCCTTGCCAGAGCTGGTTGCTAAAATTTACGAGCACACAACTGGGTAGATGGTAATGGTGAAGTCTTGACATTTAAGATTGTTCAAAAAAATTTTTGTTCTCCTTGATCACCATTTGACACTGTGAAGAGATTAACTTCACAACAACAACACACCATAGAGAGGGGAATGTCAACTGTTGTAAGAGTTAAAAGCCAAGATATCAGCTGTTCAGCACAATAGGAGTTAATTTCTTGCTCAGATGGATAAAATAGGTGCTGATTGTTAGAAGGCTCTTTTCCAATAAGTGATTGAAGAACCAACACTGTCCATCTTGTGGCCACCTGTGCCAGTTTGAATGTATTATGTCCCCCAAATGCCATTATTTTTGATGTAATCTCGTGTGGGCAGACGTTATTGGTTTTGATTAGATTTCTTTGAGTGTGTCTTTGGAGATATGTCCCACCCAGCTGTGGGTGATGACTCTGATTGGATATTTCCATGGAGGTGTGGCTCCACCCATTTAGGGTGGGCCTTGATCAATGGAGCCATATAAATAAGCTGACGAGCAGAGTGAACTCGGTGCAGCTGTGAGTGATGTCTTGAAGAGGAGCTACAGCCAAGAGGGACACTTTGAAGAAAGCACAGGAGCTGCAGATGAGAGACAGTTTGAAGACAGCCGTTGAAAGCAGACTCTTGCTCCAGAGAAGCTGAGAGAGGACAAATATTCCAAGTGCAACTAAGAGTGACATTTTTGAGGAACTGCAGCCTAGAGAGGAATGTCCTGGGAGGAAGCCATTTTGAAAGGAGAACTTTGGAGCAGATGCCAGCCACGTGCCTTCCCAGCTAACAGAGGCTTTCCAGACGCCATTGGCCATCCTCTAGTGAAGGTACCCGATTGCTGATGTGTTACCTTGGACACTTTATGGCCTTAAGACTGTAACTGTGTAACCAAATAAACCCCTTTTATAAAAGCCAATCCATTTCTGGTGTTTTGCATTCCAGCAGCATTAGCAAACCAAAACACCATCTAAGATAGGTGACTCCCATAGTCACTGTGCTCATGTGCATCAAACTGGCAGAAAGGGAAAGACACTCATGGTCATTTTTTATGAAGCCTGGGAAGCTGAAAAATTATATCTACTTATGTGTCTAAGAAGAAGAAAACCCAGGTTTCGTGGAGAGCTGGTCAGTCTCCACCACAATGATGAAAATATGGCCCATGTTGCTACAACATGTGTTTTTATAATACTAATTAACTTATAACTTATTGTGACAGTGATGTTCGAATAATGTCAAAGTTGTGTTAGTTCATATATGATTTTTTTTTCTAGACAAAGTGAGCCAGAAAAAGTGGAAGTAGAATTCCAACCTTTCTTAGGAAAGGCAAGAAACTTCAGTTCAGCTTCTTGACAAGCAGTACCCTTTTAATCTATTATGAGAAAAGTAAAAATGAGTGTCTGCTCCCAGTACTTCCTTCCCACAGAGGTACATGCCAATCTTACGTGCTTCAAATTCACGTACTTTCTCTTGTGGCCTTAACTTCCTGCTTGCTGGGCCACCAAGATTTTGCCTGAGGTTTTAATTATTGTTATTCTTAGTGCCCTGGTTATGAATTTCATAGCCTTTGAGTGGATGGCCCCAAATCTATTTTTTCCCAAAACACTGTTATTTTTAACGTGCTATCTTATAGCTTTATAGAGATACATATACATGACATAACAGATCCAACTGAAAGTAAAACAAAAAAAAATCACAATACTGAATAAAATTTCTGAATAGAATATTGGTTGCTTCTTAGACCATTTACATCAAAGCACGGGAGAATTTGTTTAATAAGAAAACACACTAAAAATTATTTATTTTATACATGTCTGGATTTGAAATTTAGCAGCATTAGCGTTTGATTTTCCAAATAATAAAGGGAAATTTAGGAAATTAATTTATGAACAACTGCCAGTGCTCCTTGTTTTTGATAGCCTGAGAGGGATCGCTCAGTGAATCATAAGCTGTCACTGCAGACTCTTTAGTAGTTAATTGAAAATTTCACCATGACATCCTTCTTAAGAGTTAAAAACTAGAGGACTGCTGTGTTTATTAGATTATCTTCAGCTTTCAAGTCCATAGTATTCAGCACATGATAATCTACCATGTCATGGTTTTTTTGTTTTGTTTTTTTGCCCTGATGATTTTCCCCCATCACCTGCTGACAAGTCAGGAAAGTCATGGGAGTCAAAGTGGCATGGGCGTCAAAGTCAATAACTCTAACCTAGAGCTGTTTTCTAAACGGATTTGAAAACAGGCAGTATTTCCTGTTGGTAATTAATGAGCTTTCCTAGATGATCTGTTTGTGGCAGTGAACATGGCCTTTACCAAATGAACACACTCCACAGCAATTTGTCACTCATTCAGAACCATTATGGTCTCTTTGTGTTTTGGTCTTTGGAAAGGGAATGTTTTCTGTGTAGCTATTTGATATGTCTAAATTACTTTTACAAGTTCTTATGAATAGTTTTATGAAAACATTATGATTCTAATGTGTTTCATTTTTGTCAAATGCAAACAAACAACAAAAACAAAATTCACTGACATTGCCTCTCTCTCTTTTTCTCCCCTTTATGTAAACATATTTATATATGAAATATCTGGCTTTAGAGAATCTCAGTCTTTTACTTTCTTTCATCCTTGAGCTTTCAGGCGGCATTTATGGTGTTGTCATGTAATTACTTCTTTGGTCTTGGACAAGTCACAGCCTTTCTCTATTTAGTTTTCTTTACTTGCAAGATAGGAATGATGGCACCTGCACATAAAGTGATTGTGAGAATAAAACTTCACAAAGTGTCAAGTGCAATAGAAATAGAAATAAAATTGTGATTTGCTGTACTTTCAAAGGAATAGGGGACCTTTATAAACAGAAAGTATATCCTCACTGCATGATCTTACCAGTCATGACATATGATGAACCATATTTTGTGCATACATAGTTACTTGGACTTACCTGGAACTTACATCAAAAATATATAAAGAAAAATTCACACACATCTGAAAATCTGTATTTGTGGGCCTTACTCTAGAATTTTCACTGATTTAACATTAATTTTCTGCCAATAGTAAAATTTTAATCTAATGGTAAAGAAAAGAATTTGTATAATTCTGTTGCAGGTATTTTGAGTGGTGTTTGTAGGACATAGCATCTTGAAGGAAAGTAAATATTTTCAGTTTCAGTCCAGACAATTCAGTTTATTCATACATGTCAATAAGGCAAGGGCTACAAATGCAACTCTTAGAGTTGTCAAGAGAAAATCTCTGTTCCATCTTTTAGTCTTTATACTTTACAGTTGTTAAGCCTCTCAAAAATGTATGTCAGTGATCATGAGGAAAATAATTTAGCAATAAATTGGTGGAAATTGATCACTGTCTCATAAATCTATAGAAGGAATACATTCTGTTTCATTGTATTAGCACAGTCATCATGATATGTAAAACCAATTTTATTAGGTATACTCAAAGACTGAAATGGCTTTCTGCCAAATTCTTAACATGTAAAGCTTACTTAGCATTATTCAATTTGGTGAAGGCTCTTAACACAATGATAAAACATTTAGGCCTTTAGTACAGATTTAAAGAAATAAGAAAGATTGATTGCTGGTAATTGTGTTGAGAAAAACTATCTACCTACATATAATTCTATTAGTTTTATTACCATGTTATCTTGAAAAAGACATCAACTGTCTTTAGTTTTTCCCCAATCTGTAAAATGGGGTTTGTATTTGCACATACAAATGATTTGCACGTAAAATGAATGGCTTTGTGACTTGTGTGATAGATGATATAAAATATAAAATCAGGTAGGATATGTAGTGGTATATGATATTGGTTGTAAAGAAAGGTCTAGTGACATTTCCCCATTGCTGTTCTTTCAGGTTGCTTTCAGCTATGTAAAGTTTTTCGATCCCATGAAATGGAAATTGACCAGTGCTTGCTGGAGTCCCTTCCCCTTGGTCAACGCCAGCGCCTGGTGAAACGCATGCGCTGTGAACAAATCAAAGCCTACTATGAACGAGAGAAGGCTTTTCAGAAGCAGGAAGGATTCCTGAAAAAGCTGAAGCATGGAAAGAGTCAGAAAGTTCATTTTAACCTTGCTGACATGATACAGGATGCAATCATCCATCACAATGACAAAGAAGGTACTTTACAAAAAAAAAAGAGGTTTTCAGAACATGAGTTTTCATGTCTTTTGTTTGTTGTTTTATGGTGGGGTGATGGGGGATAAGATTTCTTTTAAATACTGGAGGCTGGTTTCTTTTCACTCTCTGAAATATTTAAGAAAGATAACTCTTTCCAATGAATATTGTTAGAAGTTCCAGGTCTCTTAGTAAATATAAGCAAACTATAAAATGTTGGTGAATTTATTGCACATGTTTTTTAATCACTACCTTTCTGGAAAGTAAATGATTTCCTTTCAAATTATTCATTCAAATTATTGATGAAACTGGTTTTTGTCAATGAAATTATTTCCTCTGATGATGAGACTGAGTTGCAAAATTCATTGATTTTTAACTCCTATATGGATAGATACAGTAAAGAAGTCAGTTTCTCTCCAAATTCTCAGGACAAAGAATCAATTTGTTTATCCCTTAAAGTAGGCTGATTGGAGTATTGAATTTTTTAACACCAAATCCAAATCTTAATATCCTTCCTAAGATATTAAGCCTCTCACTTTCTTGTATTCTTGTTTATTAATTTTGTTTTTATTTTAAAAATCTGTTCGAGAATCTACAATCCAAAGCTCTGGAATAAGAGAAATTGTCTAAAAATAAAAAATCTGTTCGAGAATCTACAATCCAAAGCTCTGGAATAAGAGAAATTGTCTAGCTGTAGGTATACTTGTAGAAAGCTTCAAATATATTTATTTACCTGAGTGAAGTAATCTAAAACAGACACACAAATAGCACAGTTCCATAATTCCCTGAATATAACTGAAAATCCACACATCTCTGAAAACCAAAGCTTGCTTTGTGGAAAATCCTTCCTTGATGTGTTTTTTGTTTCTTTTTTTTTTTTTTAATTTATTAAATCATAAAAATTCTAAATTCAGTAACATACTTGGTACCAAGACTTTTAAATAGGGAATGTGAATCCATGTATAAGAAAGCTGACAGCAGTTCTTTTCACGGTTCCCTGTGGGCTTGCTAGTTAAACTAGAAGACTCTGAGAAATTTGCAGATGTTTTTCTTAAAGTCCAATGGCAGTGATGGAGAATATATGTTCTGGAATGTACTTAAGACATCCCCTACTCCAACCTCCTTATTATGCATGAAGAAACTGAGTTGAAGCAAGTGTATCATGTTCTCTGGAAGGCCAATTCATAGTACTCTTATCTCCCATTTTATTATTGTCTTTTTCCTTGTAGCTATTTATGTAATTGTGGTGCTCTGTGAATACAAACGGACCTCGATGGACAGAGACAATGTCTTTCAGTTTCTTGGCTCCTTCTAGCCTATCTCAGAATCTCCCAGTGCTGTTGAGTGAGAGTGAACCCATTTGTCCTAGTTCCTCCAGCAGTAGTTATCAGAGCAAACCTAAATTATAATATAGACCGTTCAATTTGATCTTAAATTTATTTCAAAATAATGGAAGAAAAATGTATTTGCATGTTAATGAAGTTTCTTGTTCCTTACAAATGTGAGGTGAGGTGGAAAATATCAAAGTACAAATTAATGGCTACTTCAAAGTTAAAAAGAAATTGAGAGTAGTAAAATAATAAAACCAGAGACCAAATAACAGTATTATTTTTAAAATGTTTTATGGAAAACATTCAAGTCATCCAATCTGGATTGATAATTTTTGAGCACTTTCTGTAGGCTTGAAACTGTGCTGACACTTTGGAGATCTAAGATCAGCAATAAATATGAATCCTGCCCTCACATAACTTCCAATCTCAGTAAAGAGAAAAATACTTATGAATTTAATAGAAAATAATTACGGAGTAAAAGTGATATTTGATGTAACTGGAATACATTGACAAAGTTTCTTAGAGAACATGATTTTTGAGAGACTGTGGCTTTGAAGGATGCTTAGACCTTACGTATTTGAAGGAAAGAAAGGAGAATACTCTGCACTTGGGCAGCAGCTTGAGTGAGCAGCTGCATGGAAGTGAGAGTAACCAAACATGGAATCTGCCTGTTGCAAGTGGAAAGGAAGGAGAATGGCACCTAAGTTGGTTTCAAGTAGAATATGATTTGTTAGTAAATGGAGCTGGGCTGGGGTAGGTGCAGTGGGGATAAGAACAAAAGAACTATCCCAAAGAGTCACATTCCATGGGAAACATGCTTTAATTCTTCAAATATTTATTGAGCCTTTGTTATGTGTCAAATAGATATGAATTAAGCAGACAAAAACTTTCCCTCTATTATTCACAATTGTCTAGTATGAACACAGGTAATAAGATAAAGTTAAATATATAGTAGGTTAGATAATATTAAATGCTCAGGGGAAGACCAGGCCTCACTGAGAAGAAGGCCTCCTGAAGGAGGTGGGGAATTAACCATACATATATCTGGGGAGAGCCTTTCGGGCAGCAGAAATGCTGGGCACAAAGCCCCGATGGCAAACATGCAAGCCTGTTAGAGGAACAAAGTGACTCGCATTGCAGGAGCAGGGAGGGGAAATGAGGAGGGCAGAGATGATGAGGTCAGAGAAAAAGAGGAATCAGATCAAACAGAGTCTGGTCAATGGAAAGGGCTTTGGCTGTAGTGCTGAATGAGCTCTCACACCATGAGAGGGTTTTGAGCAGAAGAGAGACCAGATACCACTTAACAGTTAGCAGGATCAGCCCATTTGCTGTATTCCCAGTTGACTGAAGGACTGCAAGGACAGGAAGACTAGTTAGGAGACTCTAACAGTAAGCTAGGCAAGAGATGAGGGTGCCATGGACCAAAGTGGAATAAGGGTATGGTGAGAAATAGTTAATTTTTATAATCATTTTTAGGATAGTGCTGACAGGAATTGGTGATGAACTGGCTATAGGGAATATATTAATTTTTGATTGCTGTTGTGAAAAATTACCATAGACGTGGTCATAATGATCACAGGCATAACACCAGGGGATGAATATAACTGGGGTCAAAACCCTGCCTGCAACAGGGAGCAATCAGGGAATCAATAAGAGAGAGTGTCATGCTGGCTGGAGAAAAATTTTGAAACTCAGGAGCATGTCAATGGTATCAAAAACCAAAAGACTGGATGAGCTCACTTAGGGAATGAATTTAGATAAAAATATAAGGTGCCTGAGGACTGAGCTCCAAGGAATTCCAATATTAAGAATTTCATGATATAAAGTAGAATAGCCAGGAGCAATCCAGCAGGAATAAAGAAAAGGAGGCAAGTGTGTTGTTTGGAAGCCAAATGATGAGGGAATTCCAAGAAGAGAATGATCTACTATGGCAGATGCTACTGTTCAGTCATACAGGATGAAGACTGAGAATTGGCCCTTGCATTTAGCAATATGTAGTGTGCCGGTTTGAATGTATTGTGTCCCCCAAATGCCATTATCTTTGTGGTCTTGTGGGACAGACGTTTTGGTGCTGATTAGATTTGCTTGGAATGTGCCCCACCCAGCTGTGGGTGGTGACTTTGGTGGGATACTCCCATGGAGGCATGACCCCACCCATTCAGGGTGGGCCTTGATCAGTGGAGCCATATAAAACATGCTGACTCAAAGAGACTGCACGCAGTGCAGCTGTGAGTGATGTTATTTGAAGAGGAGCAAGCTTGCTAGAGAGGAATGTCCTGGGAGAAGCCATTTTGAAACCAGAACTTTGGAGCAGACGCCAGCCATGTGCCTTCCCAGCTAACAGAGGTTTTCCGGACGCTATTGATCATCCTCCAGTGAAGGTACCCGATTACTGATGTGTTATGTTGGACACTTTATGGCCTTAAGACTGTAACTGGGTAGCCAAATAAACCCCCTTTTTATAAAAGCCAGTCCATCTCTGGTGTTTTGCATTCTGCAGCATTAGCAAACTAAAACATGTAGGTTCTTAGTTTTGCTGAATTGCTGAGAGCACAAATCTTAATGGATTGCTGGAGCAAGGTCCTTGCATATGTAGGTGATGAGATCTGGTGCCTGAGTGGAGGGTTTGACTTAGGACCATCTATAGCAGTAGTTCTCAACCCTGACTGCACCTTGGGGCCATCTGGGGAGTTTGTTTTGTTTTGGTTTTGTTTTTATTTCTGTTTTTTGTTTGTTTGTTTGTTTTTTAATTCCGATATCTGGGCCCAACCCATAGAGATTCTGATTTAATCAATCTGGAGTGGGGCTAGGGTTTTTTCCAAAGTCCCTAGAGGATTCTGATGCACCAAATACGTAGAGACTCTCCAATCTAGAGTAACTAGAGAGAAGATGTAGCTAACATTGAAGATGTGGTGATGGAGCTTATAGTAGTTTTCTTATTGTAGCATGTATTTATTATGTAAGCACTATGACTGTCAGCTAAGAGTGAGGATGGGGAAGAAGAATTTCACATTAAGGAATGAGAATAATGGGTAAGAGTGAGAGAATGAATGGCACAGGAAAGACAATATGGAAGAAATATTAAATGTAAAAATTAGAAATGAAAGAGAGAGATCAAATATGACTCTTAAAAGTTCTCAGAAACTGATTGGTATGTCCTCTCCACTCCTTTGTTTTATTTTTAGCTATTTGATTTTCTATCCTAAAATTTTCCGGTAGTTTTTAGAATACACTTTCATGTCCTCAGTTTACCTTGACAGAAATTATTCCACATGTATACACAGAGATATTTTTGGTGGTATATATTATAATCTCATAAGTAGGCACTTAATATGTCTTGCCTAATTAAATCTTTTTGTAACCCCAAATGCCTGGCGGGTACCCAGTTCTTTAATGCATATTTTAATTGTGTTAATTGAATGAACATGTGTGGCAGGTTGTCTATATATGAATGTTGATATAAAGACACTAAATCAAAGCAAGTAATTATATTTGATTTTTCTACTCAAAATAAGCAAGGCGAAAATTTTTGTTTGAACAATCCATGTTTAAATTTGAGTTGGATTTTATTGAAAGAATTGCTTTTTGTTTGTTTTGTTTTTGAATGGGAACAGAGAGAGAAGATTGGATACTAAATCTCCACATTTTGTTTGGTACAGTGGCCAAGCTGAGGCATTTGAAGCGATAGGGACAAATCGGAGCAGGAAAAAAATCATGCACACAATGTACACAGACAGAAACACACACACGTCATATTTATTGCATACTTGCTATGTGAAACAAACTATAATAATCTCTTTCTGTAAATTATCTTGTATATAAAGGCAAAAATAACACAAAAGAAATATCTGAGGTGTGTTGGAGGAGAATCTCCTCAGAAAGTAAACACATATACATTTATTACTCCCCAGAAATAGTTCCTGTTACTAATGGAAGCAAGGTGGTGGACAGGAGATAAGGTTAGCATTAGTGTTAGATGATGAAGAAATAATTGAATGACTCTTAGAATTCAACAAAAATTAGAATTTCTGATGAATTATTGAAATTTTAAGTAGGTTATTTTAATGTAAAATTGAAATATTTGGCTGAATAGGGTATATTATTCTACAATTGTAGCTGACCTAAGTATGAAATAATGGTTATATCTATTACTATTTTATATATCTTATAGGATGAGAGGCAAGATATGAATTTCTTGCTAATTTGAGTAATTAAATTGTGCTGCAAAGGGAAGTAACTGCTTTAGAGATAGTATAAACTCTATGTGTTTTACTTCTCCCAAAAAAGTATCTAGAAAAATGTTTCATTTTAGTCATGGAAGTGATAATTAAGCTACTAAAATAGACAAATGTATACTGTTTTGTGCAGTTGAGAAAGTTATATATATATATATTGCCAGAAGAACAAATCCTTCTGATTTAATTTATTATTCCAAACTTTGCAGATACTGTGCATGTTTATATAAATAATTTTAGCTCCTATTTACATTACTTTTATTGACTCACTAAGTATAAAAAATCAACTATGCTTTTCAAAGGAAATCATGTCTATGGTGTTATTTATGCTAAAGTCTGCAGCATGTCATTAAATGTAATTTCAGAATTTTTTGTTTACTTTTTTAATGTTTTATTCCTAAGCAAAAATTTAGGATCCTTGTTAATTTATTGTTCTGGTAGTTGGCTATAGTGTTTCTTTTGTCATTTTAACATACTTCATCATTCTAAAATGTGATTCAACAACTGTTGTCCTTCAAAAAAGGAAAATTTGTTCAACTTATTTTTTTAGTATTTTTAATTAAACTCTGTTATACGACACAAAAGAAAAAGAGAGAAAGAAGGAAAACTTAAATGGAAAAGTTGTTATATTGGAACTCCTGCTCCCAACCTTCAGCAGTTTTTACGAATTAGTCCTCATGTATTTTTATAAAAGTCGTGGCTAATGTTGTATTTGCCTAGCTTGCAGCATGAGGAAGCTCAGTACTGTCAGAGCTTTACATGAGTTTGTTCACTTAATTCTTCCAGTAAACATTCACAGATAAGATGCAGATAAGATATTCTACATTTTATGGGGGAGGCAACTGAGGTTTAGAAAGAAAAAATTGCTGTTTCACATCTATCCAAGCTTAGAGTTTGTGCTGGGTTGACTCTGTTATGCAACCTATAAAAAGCCATGTTCTTTAATGCAATCTTGTGGGGGCAGACCTATTATGGGTGGGACCTCTTAATTAGGTTGTTTCCATGGAGATGTGACCCACCCAATAGATGATGGGACCTTTTGATTAGATCATTTTCATGGAGATGTGACCCTGCCCATTCAGGGTGGGTCTTGATTAATTTACTGGGGTCCTTAAGAGAGCAGAGAGCCGACACAGACCCAGACACTTGAAGATGCAGACAGAGAGATGTTTGGAGATGCTAAACTAAGAGATTAAGCCCAGAGTTTGCCTCAGAGAAGCTAAGTGAGAACCCACAGATCCTTAAGGAGAAAGACACTGGAATCAGAAGCTGAAAGCAATGCAGCCTGGGAGCAGAGGACCAGGAGACACCAGCCACGTGCCTTCCCATGTGACAGAGGATCTCCAGATGCCATTGGTCTTCCTTCAGTGAAGATATTCTATTGTTGATGCCTTAGTATGGCCTTGGAACTGTAAATTTGTAGCCTAATAAACCCCCTTTATAAAAGCCAATCCATTTCTTGTATTTTGTATTTCAGCAGTTTAGAAAACTGGAACAGAGACAATCCTTTTTTAGTCACAACACCATACTATCTGTGCAAGTTTGGAACTGTATGTACCAAGGGAAAACATGTTCTTAAATTTAATCCATTCCTGTAGATGCAAACCCATTGTAAGTAGGACGTTTTGATGAGATTGTTTTGTTTAGGCTGTGGCCCACCTCATTCAGGATTGGTCTTAATCCTATTATTGGAGTTTTTTATAAGAGAAGTTGAAATCAACAAAACCTGGAAGAGAAAGGAGAAACCAGCAGATGCTGCCATGTTTCTTGCCATGTGACAGAGGAGCCAAGGATCACTGGTAGCTGGTCTTTGAGAAGAAAGCATTGCCTCGATGATGCCTTGATTTGGACATTTTCCCTGCCTCAAATCATGAGCACATAATTCCCATTATCTAACTCAACCCATTTGCTTTGGGCAGCCTAGGAAACTAAAACACTGTTTTGCAAGCTAATTCCTGATAGCTGAGCTCCCATTAACTCCCAAGTTGATTTGCTTCTATCGCCATTTGGAAGGCTTTCTTCCTGTTCTCTGGTTGAGCTCTCTGCCCAGTATCATAGAAATGGGAAAAGGCAGGAACAAGTATTCTTCATGCTTTTGAGTATTGCCTTCTCTTTCCCTGAAAAACCTCCTGGAAGGTTTGCTTTATGCTTACCCCCTTCTTCTTCTTCTTATTTTTTTAAATTTTAACAAAATAAGAGGGTTTATTCATTAATTTACATGTCAAATATTTATGGCAGGGGGCTTGTTTCTTTCCATCCAACACAAAGAACCTGCAGACATAGTTGCAGACCTGTAATGTCACACTTCATTTATTTATACTTCCATTTTAACACAGAATTCTAAGTAATGTCTTAGAAAAAAAGGAAGCTATAAATTATAAAAATGTGATTACCCTATTTGTTTCCTGGCCTTCCTCCTGCATTTCAGACCACTTGTCTCCAGTTTCCTTGGTAGGCTTTTCTTCCTCTAGTTCATTGTCTAAGATGCTGACCTTGACTCTCTTTTCTTTCTATCCATCCTCCCTGGATGACCCCACATATTCCCATTGTATCAATGATCAGCCAATCTAATGATACCCAAGCATGTATCCAAACATATCTCCCAATCTCAGGACCCCAAGTTTCTGATGGCCTTACATTTCTAACTGAACATGTTCAAAATTCAACTATCGACCCCAGTCTCTTCTCCCAAAACCAAATTTTCTTCTCAATTTTACCTAATATCACCATTTTTACACTAATCTTCTGAGTCAGAAATCTTGAAGTCATTTTAGTTTCCTTTAGGCACAGTTTTTAAAATTATTGACAGCTATACCTCCTATGAATAATTTATGAAGTATCCATTGTTTGTTTATTATCCGGAGCCCTCTAAGAATATGCCTAGAATATAGTGGGTGTTCAGTTTATATTGGCTGATCTAATTATTGATAGTTTGAAATCCCCTCATTTAGAATTTCGTAAGTAAATCAATTGAACCAAGTTTTCTCTCCTTTACTCCTTGCCCCAAGGTGTAGCTTTGGGTTCAAGAATTAATCTCATATATTTCTTAAGATAAAAAATAAAATGAAACTTCCCATTAATTTACTGGTTGTGATTACTAGCTCAGTCCTTTCCCTGTATTTAATGGATTGTCATTAAAGTTAAAATTTTGTAATATTGTTTATGTATACTGTGGAAGTAGATGGTTGGCAAATAATATTTTTTAGTATCTAGAGTGTAAATGTATAAGGTGACAATTATAATTTTTTTACCACAATCATTTAATGAAAGTTGTCTTTCATTAAATGTGTTTATGAAGGTGACCTGCCTGCATTGGCTCTATTTCCATAGTGGTGGTGTTGGTTTATTCTGAAGGCAGCCTTATTCTCTCTTCCTAACCTCTCTATAACCAGCTATACAAATTGGCAGTAAGTCAATATAGCAATCAATAAAATAAAGTGAGGCCAACTTTAGAATAGTAGTCAGAGTGACTGAGTAATCACCAACCTTAGCTCCATATATACATTTATTATGAAGATATTTGAAGGAGATGTGTATTAAGTATTCTACAAAGACAAATATTTCTATAATTTAAAATAAGGAGTATATACATAGTGTATTGTTTGGATTTCTCATGTTGAAGTGTGAGTTACAAACCTGGGTAGAGTGAGGGAAAAGACAACCTTTATCATCTTTACCCTTATTTTTTAAGGCAATTAAACAATTACAGCTTCTCAATGATATGGGAACAGACCATCCTGTGAATTATTTGGTTTCACCAACCTGGCAGAGGACAGAGAGGATACAGGAAGATGCAGCTTGGCTGAGATGTATGCTGGAGCTGCCACAAGGAACAAAATTGAGCACTTCTAGATTTTAGAGAAAAAGATGAGGTTTTGAGCTCCAGGCACATGTCTACATCATAGACTGATGGATGTATAAGGTTAAATTTGTAGAGCTCCTGAGTTTGCTGAATCTTAAGTAGTACTGGAAAGTTTAGAATTTCATATAGCAATGTTCTTTGGATGCTGATACTTTCAATTATTTGGTAACAGCTGTTAGGTAATTAAAACTGCCTATTTAAAAAAGCAGTTATAAAACTAAAAAGTGGGAAACTAGTACATTTCAATTCTGAAAGATTCTGTAGAAATTTTAATGAGTAGTTTAATATTTCACCAATATCAAATTCATATTCCTGAGAATTATTAATTATTTTAAGTGTCTGCTATGTAGTCACAAAATTACTAGATACTATGTTTTACTATGGAAAAAAATAGAAAAAATATTGGGTTTATAAGTATTTTTAATCTAAATGGAAAGATGCATACCCTCTGTGCCAGTTTGAATGTCCCCCAAAGTGCCATTATCTTTGATGCAGTCTTGTGTGGGTAGACGTATTAGTGTTGATTATATTTTAATTCTTTGATTGAGTGTTCCACGGAGATGTGACCCACCCAATTGTAGGTGATAACTCTGATTGGATACTTTCCATGGAGATGTGGCCCTGCCCATTCAGCGTGGGCCTTGATTAGTTTACTGGAGCAATATAAAAGCTCAGACATAAGGAGTGAACTTGCTACAGCCAAGAGAGACACTTTGAAGAACACACAACAGCTGAGAGAGGAGCTGCAGCTGAGAGACACATTTTGAAGATGGCCATTGGAAGCTGACACTGACATTTTGGAGAATGCCATTTTGAAGAATGCCATTTTGAAATGCAACCTGGGAACAAGCAGATGCTAGCCATGTGCCTTCCAAGCTAACAGAGGTTATCCGGATGCCAATGGCCTTTCTTGAGTGAAGGTACCCTGTTGCTTATGCCTTACCTTGGACACCTTATGGCCTTAAGACTGTAACTTTGTAACCAAATAACCCCCCTTTATAAAAGCCAATCCATTTCTGATATTTTGCATTCCAGCAGCATTAGCAAACGAGAACACCATCCATTAAATTAAAAAAGCTACTAGAAATCTATATTTAAAAGGAATTGCAATGGGCATTATTTGGGTTGAGGTGGAGAATTTGGGATGAGATGAATCTGAAACTCTGCCCATGAGAAATTTTAGAGTTTGTTTTGGTAGGAAGGGGGTAAAGGACTTTTCTGCTCTGAAAAAACAGCTTAAGTGCAACAGTAGAGGCAGAGAAAAGCAGGTTTCTGAGAGGAGAACATCACAGCAGAAGCTTCGCTGGGCTGCCTGGGTTCCATTGCAGCTCTCATACTTATGAGCTGTATGTCCCTGGCCAGGGCACTTTCTGTGCCTTCCCTCCCTAACCTGCAAATAAGGTTATTAATTCTCATACACTGGCTATGAGAATTAGTAGACAATATATTCAAAGAACTTCAAACAGCATCTGTCATGTAGGCAATGCATAATAAATATTAGCTACCATTGTTATTTGACAAAGATTAAGCGATACTATTTGAGCAAAAGGAGTGGTGACTAATGACTTTGACATGATTCAAAGATAGTCACTGTGAATTTTAATAAATAGGAATAATAGCACAGATTTTGGAATGTTCTTGGCAATCATTTTATAAATTCTAGTGAAATGGGGGGAAAGGCTGACATATAAGCTAAGGGACATTGCTATAAACAGGAGGTAATTAGAAATGGGAATTTGGTAGTACCCTTGGAAATAGATTGAAAGAGAAAAATCATTTTATTAAGAAGCACTGAGGACTTGGTTCATTCATTCTTCTGGCTGGGACAATGTCTACATATATATATGTGCCACATGATACGCCATATAGTTTCCTAAACACTTTACATGCAGTGTCTCATTTAATCCCCCAGTGGTTCTATGAGGTATATCCCAGCACTATCTCAGGCTAGGAAACTTTCCAGGTTAGGAAACTGGGGTTTAAGGAACTTAAACAACTTGTTCAAGATCAGAGTACTAATAAGGGACACAGCTGGGATTCAAACCCATATGTGTCTGAATCTAAGATGTTACCAGCTCCATTTACGTTGTCTCAATTTTTGTGCTATGCTGATTCTCAGGGTGACTGAGCTAGTCACATGTTTCTTTTCCATAAAATGAAGAGGGACTTTCATTCACTCCTTTTCCAGCTGTAATATTCTGTGAATCTGAAAAAGTTAAATCCAGTTGCATAACCCTCTGTAACTGTTGTAGAGATGAGACCAGTAAGAAAGCAAGGATCAAAAAATGTGGTTGAAACTAGGAGAAGAGCTAGCACGAGCAATGGAAAGCAAGCTCTGAGCTGTGGAAAAGTTCCTAAGTACCGAATATTCTTTCCTTCTGTCTGACTCCCCTACTCATGTTGATAGGACTTTTTATACTCTGCTTTCTTCTGATGAATATGTTGTTGTCAAGCAAATATTTCTGAATCCATCTGTGTATCTGACCTCTCCATTGCCACTTTCCAGTACACAGATGTGGCTGTTGTATTGTAGGAGGCCCAAAGAGGTTGTGTGGTGGTGTAGGAGGAGCACTAGGTTAGGAGTCAAGGATCCTTGGCCAGTGACTTAATTTCCTTGGTTCTTAATTACTTCTACCCTAAAACAAAGTCTTGTTCTACTTTTAACATTCCATTGGTCTGTCATGTGGTCATTAAGTATGTACCACACAAAGTCCTACTTCCTCCTCTTTCACTTTATTTTTTGCCCCCTTCTTCCCTCAAGGCTCCCACAGGCCACAAGATATTATCCCTACAACCACTCTCAGCATTTCTAGCCCTGGTCCTCTTTAGTAGCCTTGTGGCAGTTATATACGGGCCTCCTTGAGAAAATGCATACATTCTTCAAAGAGCAGTTTTAATAAATCCAGGGAAATGTATCATAGAGTTAGAAGAGACTGTAAAACCATCTAGTCCAAAATCCTGGGTTTGGAAGGAATCTTCCTGAACTTTTTTAAAAACCATTTTTAAGGAGAATTCACTTATCCTTTACTTAGGTCAAAACTTCTTTCCCATTCCAGTGACTATGGAAGCATGATCATTTTCCTCATCCATTCTGTGGTTGCAGTTCACACCTCGACTCTGACCAACCACTTTCCATTGATCAAAGGCAATAAAGCATGAGAGAAAAAGAGTGAACTGATAGAAAAGCATCTCTACTCTGGCCAGTACTGTGGTCTACAGTTCCAGGGATGGGAAATTTACTTTCTAACTCGTTTTTTGCTGACCTAGTAGGGCAAAATTAATCCCATCCTCTACTGTGTTGCCAGAGCTCATTCCTTGACATCATACACAATTGTTTACATGCCCATCTCTCTCACTAGCTGAGTGGTACCCAAAGAAAAGGATCATTATTTGTTCATCATTCATTTATTTATTTAGCAAACATTTATTGAACCCTTTCCATGCTCCACACACAATGCTAGGTACTGGAGATACAAAGACAGGTGAAAAGGCATTCTGGGCAGAAAAAAAGTTGAACCAAGATTCAACATGTAGAAAATATGTTTCCTTTTCCTGCCCTGATTAATTTGTGTATCTCTGTTTGTAGTACAGAGGCTGACACAGGGTACTAACAAGAATTAGACTTATTGAGTGTTTACGGAGAGCCAGGGACTGCCTTAAATGTACTGACTTCTTTAATCTTCTTTACAACATGATGATCTAACAAGTCAGATAACAAGCTTAGAAACATTAAGCAATTTGTCCACAGTTTATAGAGCTACTTGTGATAGAATTGGGAATCCAGGCAATTTCTAGGACCAGTGCTTTTTAAGCCTAAAATCTACTGGAAGTCACTAAATGTTTTTTGAATAAATAAATAGCTGAAGAGCAAAATATTTGTCTTAATGATATTGTTTAATATTGTGCATAAAAAGTCAATGTTTTTTTTTTTATTGCTGAAACCAATCTTTCTTTACTTTGGCCTCCTCTTCTTCAGCATGTCATTCCATTTCTCTTAGTGCTTTCGTATAGATTTTAACAGCACCTCATCTGTGGGAAAATGTGCATAGCAGCATTCAACAAATTTCCTTCATTCATTCAGTCAAAACTTAAGAGATCACTCTTTTTTAATTCATTTTTTATTGTGAACTTTAACATATATTCTTAACAGTGACAACTTTCAAAATATGATTTAACGAGTAGTTAGAGAGCAAATTTCAAAGAATGTTGTGGGTTACAGTTCCACAGTTTCAGTGCTTTCCTTATTGTGATATATAGGATATGTCACAATGTGGAAATATGTGCTAACTTTCAAAGCACAAGTCAATGAATAGCTATAGAGCACATTTCTAAGAATGTTATATGTTACTGTTCTACCATTCCAGTTATTTCCTTCTAGCTATTCTAATATCTACCATCTAATATACATATAAATATATATATAAAGTTTCAGTCTTCATAATCCCTTATTAGATCCTATCTTGTCTGTTGCTATCCCTTCCTCTCATTTAATCACTTTCTTGATCTTTAAGGGTGTCTAGGCAGTGACCACTCCAACTTATTCATATTGAAAGGGGGTGTCAACACTGTGGGGAAGGGGGCTGCATCTGATTATTATTCTTAAAGAGGCTGTTGCCTCTGGGTTTTAGGGCCTATCTGGCATAGGAACACTCTGATGGATTTAAGTTTCTGAGATATTAAACTTCATGAGAGAATCTTTTATAGAATCTCAAATAGGGACTTAGGTATTTCAGAACTACTTTTAGTAAGAGCATGGCATACTGTGGCTGTTTGGGATATCAAGCTGGAGCTTGCATAAGAGAAACCTCCAGGATTGCCTCACCTCTTGAGATCTCTTAGCCACTGTAACCTTATTTTGTTACCTTTCTTTTCCCCTGTTTAGTCACTTGAGCATTTTCAATTCCTTGCTGCCAGGGCCAGGCTCATTCCTGGGAGTCGTGTCCCATGTTGCCAGGGAGATTCACTGCCCTGGGAGTCATGTCCCAAGTAAAGGGGAGTTTAATGATTTTATTTGCTGAGTTGGACCTAGGGAGAGAAAGGCCACATCTGAGCACCAAAAGAGGTTCTCTGGCGGTGCCTCTCAGGCAAAATTATAGGAAAGCATAGCCTCCTGTTTACAGTCGTAAGTTTCACAAGAGCAAGCCTCAAGCCGAGAAGTGGGTTCCTAATTTCACATAACATATATTCTGTCCCAAGATAAACAGTTTCTCACATTATCTTCACTTAGTTGTTCAATCATCATCAC
Organism: Choloepus didactylus; assembly: GCF_015220235.1. Lineage (NCBI taxonomy): Eukaryota > Metazoa > Chordata > Mammalia > Pilosa > Megalonychidae > Choloepus > Choloepus didactylus. The sequence continues at coordinate 27,040,156 of NC_051318.1, read as the reverse complement.
TCTCAATTTTAAACAACTATCATAGCATAAAGCATCCCAGAGAAGAGATCACTCTTTTAAGTCTGCCAAATACTGTGCTAGGTGTTAGAAATTCCCAGAATAAGGCCCAGTCTTTACAACTTGGTAGGAGACCAAGTTAAAGCAAATAAAGGCCCTTGGTATTTTGCCTGGGAGATGAAGGGGATAAGGAAATGGCATCTCTTGGTTCAACTGGGTCAAAAAACAGTAAGCTAAAACTAATGCTGGCCAAAAGCCTGAAATCCTGAATGAGATTGTCGTATTCCACGAACTGCAGGCACTTGGATGAAACTGGGGTTGGGGGACACTGGCCTCAGTCTTTGGAGGCCTTGAGAATTAGGCTGAGGAGCTTGATATTTGGAATGTAAGACAGGAGGGATATTGGTCTAACCCGAAGCTGTTCAATTATGGGTAGATGAGCACTCTAGGACAGTTATCAAGCTGTACAATGTGTAGACATTGCTCCCCTCAGTCAATTATTTAAGCCCTTTCTAGTTATCAAAAGAAACTATTAAAGGAACTTGGCAACAAGGTCGCAAAGACAGAAACAGATATTTCAAATTTTAACCCTGCAGTTTTCATACTTGGGGGAAGAGGAAACAGTATATTGAGTTCTGGTATGTACAATATAATATTGTCTCATTTTTTATAGTCATACTGCATGTATGCCTGTGTCCCGCTCAATATGACATTGCTTCTTAGAGCGGTTCCCTTCTGACTAAAGTAAATGTCTCATATGAATTAATGGTAGAAAATGAACTCTATAATTTCTAGGTCTGCACACTCTTGAGTTTTGATTTAATGGAAACTCAAAGAAAACAAGCATTTTAGCTCACTGAATTAATGCTGCAGCTGAAGTCTTGGATTCATCAAATTCTAGACAACATTGCCATTGCTGGTATAAAACCAAAGGATTTCTGATGCATTGTAGTCACAACAGTCTATGAAAAAAAAGAAAAAAAATGGCTGGTAATTTTCATAGGAAAATGGAACAATTTGTCAGAGGCCTAAACTGCTGTGTAGTACATAAGTGCAACAGCAAAACATTCTGTATATCATATTTGCCTTTGACAGGACAACTATAGTACACTTTAAAGTAAAATGTTTTACAGGGAAAATGTAAATTTGCCATTGATAAGATCAGAGAATTCATTTATTGTAGGCAAGAATGTATAGAACAGAATATATTATCAGAGTTTGTTCTGAACTTTTTCAACACCCAGGGGATTTCTAGGAATAGGAATGTCTAAATGTGGCTTTATAAAGCCACCTATTGGGAGCAAAGCTAAAGCATGCCCACTGCATCCCAACCTCTCCAACCTCATTTTTTGGTTGTCCCTTTCATGAGCCAGAGCACAGCATCATTTACACACATGAAAACATGACAAAAGCAAAAGCAAAACACAACAAAACACTCCCCCTTTCATTTCAGTGTTCCCTTTTATGGCCAGAACTCCTAGGGTGAAGTTGTCTGTGCTCTGGTTCTCTATTTCTCTCCTTCATTGTTTCTTGAACTCACTCCAGTCAGGGTTTCTCCCAACTGTCCCCCCAAACTTGCTCTTAGCAGTGATCTCCATGTTGCCAAGATCAGAGGATATATTTTAGTCCTCATCCATCTACAAAGAGCATTTGTAGCACTGTAGTGTTCCATCTATAAGTAGCATTTTACATCATTGATTATGTCTTCCTTCTTGACTGATATTTTTCACTTGGCTTCTGGACCTCTACTCTCTCCTAGGGGTCGCTGTCAATTTCACTGGCTCTTTTCAGTCTCATTTGCAGGTTTTGCCTCACATTTTCAAACTCTAATACTTTAGTATCCCAGGCCTTTAGAGCTCTCTATCTACTGTCTCCCCCTAGGGAAGCATATCCCATGCCAGGGCTTCAAAGAGCATGTTTATCATAAACCGACTTTCTATTCTCAGCCAAGCCCTCTTCCATGAACTCCAGAATTCACCCGCAGTGTTTGGCCTCATGTACATAACTGGTCCTCTCTCATACTCTTGGCTTTCCCTGACAAGACAATCTCCTTGTCAGCCTTCCCCATGTTATTCTACTAGTTGTTCAGGTCAGAAATCCTGGAGTCTCTTGACTCCACTGTGTGTGTCCTACCATATGTCCGATCCAGGAGCAAATTCTTTGGACTCTGCCTTTAAAGGGCATTCATAATTTTACCACTTCTCATTTCTTCTTCTGCCCTTCATCATCTCTTACTTGAATTATTGCAGTAGCCTTCCATTTATTACCCTGCTTCTGACCTTACCAATTTACAATCTGTTTTCTAGCAACAGAAGAATCCTTCTGACACAAGTCATTTTTAATGCCCCTTCCTTGCTTATGAATTTTCTTTGGCTTCTGGGATCACTTAAAATGACATCCAAAATTCTTGCCATGACTACAAGACACCACATCTTTTGCCTTCCCTGTCTCCATTCCAGCCACTTTTCTGACTTGATCTTCTTCTATTTTCCTTCTCATGTATTCTTTTTGAGCCATGCTGGCCTTCTTACCTTTCCCCCAAAATGCCAAGCCCATTCCTGTCTCAGGCCTTTGCATTTTGGATCCAGATTCTGCATAGATCATTCCTTCATCTCCTTCAGTTTTCTACTCAAATGTGACCTTATCAGAGAAGCTTCCTGATAAGCCAGCTTCTCCCCAACCTTTTCACTCTCCACTCACCCTAATTTCTTCTTTTTTTTTTGGGCTTATCACTATGCACACATATATTTTTTTTTTTTTTTTGTCTATCTTCACCTAGTAAATGCAGGTCCACATGAGCAAAAGATTTCTCTCTATCTCGTTTTATACAAAGTAGGTGATCAATAAATATTTGAGCAGTGAATACATAAATAAATAGAATCACTCCCTAAATGTCTCTTAAATATACCAAAGACTCTTCAGTCCCTACTACCAATACCTAGCTGTGGCTACCATCATCTCTAGTCTGGATTATTGTATTTGTCCCTGAACTGATCCTGTTAATTTCAGTTTTGTCCTTCCTCTGATCCACTCTTCACCCTCTAACCAAGATAATCTTCCTTAAAAAGTAAATGTATTTTTTCTTCCTCTGCTCAAAAATGTTTATAATAATGCTATTAGTTGCCACACTCCTTTTTAAGTGGCTCTACCTTGTTGGTCTTTCCAGAGTGATTCCCTAACATAGCCAACTGCCTTTGCCTACCTCATCCCACACCTATTCTATCTCCTGAGGCAGTACATCCCATTTTACCTAGACACATTTGGTTCCTGTATTGTCCAGTACTGTCTCATATCTAGAACTTTATGTATTGTAGTATCAACACTCTTCCCTAACCCATTCTGTCTGGATAATTCCTAATCATCCTTTAGGTCTCAGCTAACCTCTGAGCTTTAAGCCTCAGGTTATTTTCTTCAGAGAAGCCTTCTCTGTCTCCCCAGGTCTGCTTCTGCAGTACCCCCGAACTGCTCCTATCGCAGTATGTGTCACAGGATAACGTCATCACACAATTACTTGCCCATATTGAGAACTCACAGAAAGTTCCATAAGAGCATTACTCATTGCTGGGTTCCCAGAGCTCATACATTATGGACAGTTGAATGACATGCCAATGTTATTGTATATATTTTAAAAATTAATGTAAAATGTCATCTCCAGATAGCTGTAAATTGCTTCTACAATGCAAAGAAGGCAATGGATCTCTTCCACTCATCTAATTGAGTATTAAGTTGTCATCTCTCTTGTGGGGTATTTGCTCACATATTCAAGATCAGTGCATTGCATCTAGGTTAACCTCTCCAAATTTCTGGAGAAATACAGGCTTTGTATAAAGTTTGACACTTTTTTATTTTATCAACCAGGTAGAAAGCAAAACTAGCTGCTATAAGCCCAATAAAAATACTTTTTTTAACACTTTGAGGCATTTACTAATCTTATGTTTATATTTCTGGGTTACTATGCACAATGGGTCTTATTATGCTAATATATGAGGAGAAGGCATAATGCTGGAGGAAAAAAAAATCACACCCCCTTCCCACAATTGTGGTTCTCTGGTAGATTCACCTTATAGATGATAACTTGAATGACTGCATTGGGAATTTCACGGCTTTATTAGGTCCCTAGATTTTGTGTATGAACAATGGTGTTATAACTTACAGTTTGTAATTGGATAGTGGTTTTTTATAACATGATACAACAGCAATGGTTTTATTAAAATCTCATTTTGCTTATAACATGATATAATAGCAGTGATTTATTAAAATCTCAATGACTGTCACCAAATTTTTATGTGAAAAGTATTCATCAATGAGATTTTATAGTTGAATCTGTCAAATGTCTGTCTCATGGCTTTTGTTCTCTTTCATGGCACTAATTTCCAAATTTGATTTTCAAAATTCTGGTCAATACTCTGAAGTTGTGTCTTGCATTTTAAATTAAAAGAATCACACAGGCATCAAACGCTACTTATGCCTAAAGCTGACCGGATTTCTAAAGTCTTTTACTCTCTTTTCCTCACAAAAATGCGCTTCTCCCTACATATACATTTTGTTAATACTGTGACCATTTTTTCCAGACACTCAGCTTGGCACCCTACAGTTGTCTTTGATATTTTCTGTCTAAATTGGCCATAGTTCCTTGATATCTCCCTTCAAGGCTCCACTATTGAGTTTCAGTAAATGCTGGGCCCCTCACCCTGCATATTATTTGATTACATGAAAGAATGTTTGAAACTTCTACGTTATAGCTCTTGTCCCTTCTCTGTTACTTACCCTTAATTTCTGATGTTGTATTAGTGCTCATTTATTCATTTGCCAGTCATTCACCAAATATGTGTTTTCAGTGTGTATATGTGCCCAGGCTTATATTATATGCTAGGGATGTAATAGTGAGGAGAATCAGATAAGGCCCTTGACCTCATGGAACTTTCATAGTCTAGAGTAAGGACTTGCTCCCTTAGTCTTCGTTTTCTAATCTTCTTCACCTTTCTCTTTTTATTTCATCAAGAATGTGAACATGAACTTATAGTGGCAGGCCACATTTTTTTTTTCTTGCAAAGAGATTGCTAAAGTCATCCAACTGTTACATGCCTCTTGCTTAAGTCTTCAGTGGAATAGTGGAAGTGTAGTAGTTAGGCCTTTGTTTTCAGAGATTCTTTATACTTACAGTTAGGTTGCAATTCATGAACCTCCGTAAGTTTATTATTCCAATATTACTTTCCATTTCTCTAATTTGTATACCATTAGATGCCAGTGGTTCCCAACTGGGCATATATGCCACAATGATTCTTAGAACCCTGGAATTCTCAGGACAGGGGAAGCAGATACTAAACATCCTGCAATCTATCAGACAGTGACACACACAGATCATTGTCCTGTCTGAAATGCCCAGATCATCTCTTTGAGACACATGGTGAATCTGGTCTAATAGAAATGTTGCCATTCATTGAAGATAATGGTTGGTTTCCTGTGTTTGAATGTTTCCTCAGTGTTTCTTATGTCTATTACTATCCAAAAATATTTAAATTCTATTTATCTTTTAAGGCCTGAATTAAATATTACCTCTTCAGGAATCTTCTATGATTTCCTCAACTAAAAGAGTAGTATTTCTTCTCTGTACTCCCACAAGTATTTATCAATGTATGTAGAATTCACTTATTTATATCTGTCCTATAATTCAGTTCTTAATGTATATGCCTTATCATCTCTGCTATAAGCCATTCAGGATCAGGATTATGCCTTCAATCACCTTCTGTCCCTTGCAGAGTTGCTTGGTGTGATTGGCTCATAAGAGAAGCCTCCTTTTCCTTCATTCCACTTGCTCTATAGTAGCCATTAAGCACAAGAAACACAGCATACTATTCATCAATCTAGCAATTTGTTCAGATAGGAAAAAAATAAAAAAGGAAATATAATCCATGACCAAATTCTCAAAGGAAGCATCTTCAAGCAAGAGATCTGTGTCTAATAAATGAGCTGCTTCATGCAGAACTGGTGCATGATAAGAAGCCATAATTCCAACCATCCACGGCTGTGTAATTCTGGAAGCCACTTTTGAATACTCTAGGGCAACATAAATTGATAATTGCCTCTGTTTCCTTCTCAATTGAAAATGATTTTAGAAGAAAACAAGATTACATTCTTGTTCTAATAAAACAAACATCACAGAACAATTTCATGATCAGTTTGAATTTTAGAATGATACTAAATTTAAATCTGAGGATCCGGGCTCTCAGTTTTTATCCTCTCCCCCCACCCCCACCCCACCCCCCCTTTTTTAAGTGGGACAAATGGTAGGAAGAAATATGCTTTGTGCCTCTGGAAGTTTCAGAGAAATTAAGATGGATTGCCTTCTTCAAAAACACTGGAAGTATTTGTGAGCTGGATGACAACTAGATGCAATTTGGAGAGATTTTATTTTCCTTTATTTTCACTTGTTGCATTGTCTTTGGGCAAAAAAGGTGTGTTTTGTTGGTTTCTCATTTCAGGAAGCCTCCATTAATTTGGATCCTCTGAGAAGCAGATGCCAAGATGAGATTAGATATGCAAGAAATTTATTGGGAGAAACACTAGCAAGGGAAAAAGAAGCCAGAGGAAGCTGGGAAAGACTTCAGAACACATGCAGGGCTGAGCCCTGTGAAGGAGAGAGGGAAGCAGAGAGATTGGTAGGAAGAGTTTCAGATTTATCACTGTTCTAAGAATCTCAACTAGGTCTTAGGTGTTTCTCCTGGCAAAGTTGGCTGTCAGTGGAGTACCGCATCTTGCAGGTATGGACCAGCTTTAGTGTTCGTGACATGTTCAGTGATTCTGTTTGGGATAAAATTGCGGAAAGCATGGCTGTGGCATGAACATGGTGGTGGATTTGGAGTACAGCAAACTTCCTGCTGCAGGATCGCAGGACCTCTTGGTGGGCATTTGCATGGACACTGCAAAGACTTTTTGATGCATCATAACATGATGAATAAAATAAGTAAAGGAGATTTTTGAGATACAAGCCTATAAGACTAGCATCAAGAATCGAGGTCTAGGAAGGAATTTAAGGGCAGGAACTCAAATCAACATATAAAGCAAAGTAACTGAGATTAATACATAGTATTCCAAAATACGGTAAGGCTCTGAACCGGGAGATATGGAGTTAAACCAAGTCTCACATTCTGAATACTGAAATTCAGAGTCAGAAAGAACAGATTGCCGGTTATCATTACCAAAACTAGTTGAGAGCCTAAACCAAACTGAGAACCAATTTAAGTATACAATCTGATTTTTGTATCTAAATAATTCTCTAAACTTTTATTTTCACTTATATAAAGTCCTAAATGCCTGAAATGTTATAAAAATCAATACTGGGAATTATCAATGGGTGAAAGGACAACAATTTGTCCTGGATGATTTGGATGTTCAACTGTCTGATGACAATGGTGGGGAAGGTGGAGAGAGGGGTGATGTATAATGCAGTGCTGGAATCACTTCCTGGAATGGGGTTAATTTGTTGGGGAGGAAGTGGAGGATGTCTGTAGTGGGTGACGCAACGAGACGGGGACAACAATGTCAGAGCCTGTCCTGGAAAGATGGCTGCTTTCATCGTCCACTGACTGTGGGCACTGTGATCCTATTTAAAAATATCAGTGCAGATAACTTTGATTGGTGAACCTTGTGAAATTGCAGTAGTCAACTGTTTCTGACCAAGAAAAATGGCAACTTCATATTATTCAACCTTGGTTTAGACATTTATTCTCAACTTTTAAAGGTTACTATATAATTTTACATTTTGTCAGATAATGGCAAACTACAGATGAATACCATGCAGTTACCTAAGAAGGTACCTTAAGCATAAACCTATACACAGCAATGTACAATTAATATACAATTCTAGTTATTCTGTAGACTAGTAGACTATCTGCAATTTCTTCTTCCTAGGGATTTTCGTAAACACCCTTGGTGGAAGTGGTTAAGAAAAGTCCCTGGCCTGGCTGTTGCTTCGTGTTTTTTGGTATCTTAGGTAATTATGACCACGTAGGCCCTTTTGTGGGTTCCATGCTGATGTTTTCCTCACAGCAAATACATAAGAGTGGTCACTTCTTTCAGAGCTGATCCACAAACTGCTGAAATAAACCATAGTCTCTCTGCCATTGCACACAGTCTCTACTTTATGGTACCAAAATGCAGAAGCTTCCTGGGATCTTGCTTTTTGTCTGTTGTGAACCACATATTTGAGGGCTGCATACATTTCCTAGATTTGTAGCTGGAAGGACAGGACAATACACTGAATATAGAATCAAACAGTATTTGATGGATTTGAATAATGTCCTTTGTTCAGATTACTTTGTTTCATATTGAAAATTCATTTTCAGTATGAAAATTAAATGAGCAAATGTAAATTCCGAAATATTGATTACTTGAGAATTTGGGAAGTATGGTTTTTGGTAATGCTGTGATATGAATTCTCCTTCCCAATTAATAAAATCGAAGACTGCATTAATAGAAATGCAGTTTCTAAAACAAGGGAGGCAGAAGACCTAGGGTAATATGATTAAATTTGGAGGCCTTTGTGCATTTAATTGTAGAGAAGAGATTCCAGGACAGAGCTTATAGGACAGGGTTAACAGTGAGGGACCTAAAACCATTTTACATGAAGAAGAGGCAAAGGGATTAAGTGTGTTTAAAGGAAAGAAGAGTCAGATAGTGCATAATAACTTTGAGTGTTTGAAGTATTGCCATGTAAGACTTCTTCTGATGGCTTACTCTTACTGTTGTGACTTAGACTTGTTTAATACAGGGTTTTATGGGTAGGAGAAGGCCAGAGGTTTGAAATTACAGGGAAACAGACTTTAGCTCCATACTTAATTTCAAGCATTCAGAACAGACAGCCTTGGGAGGCTGTAAACAAGTTGGGCACTTTAAATTTTCAGTGACTTAATTTCCTCATTTATGATATAAGAATAATAGTACTTACATCATGAAAGACTTTAAAGGATTAAATGAACCACTAAGGGATTAATATGGTTCCCGGCATAGTAAGTGTTTTCCAAGAACAAGCCACAATTCTTGCTATTATTGTATTATTACTTTGTGTATATTTGGATTGCTGTATCTTTAAAATTTCTCACAATGGTATCATAATATGATTGTCCAATTTATTTATATAAAAATGATTTCATACTTAAACCTGAATTGTAAGCTGGAATAGAACTGCACTAAAAGTTCTGAGAATCTCCAGATGAAAACTTCCTCGTGAAGTTTATCTTCAAATATAAATATTTTTGATGCAGAAGTAGAAGTTGACCTACGTAAAGAACAGCCTCAAATAAGTTCTTTTCTTTCCAAATTTCCATGCAAGTTGCCACTTAATGGGCTATAGAAGAAGGATATACCATTGTGTAACTTTGTTAAAGTGCTTCATGAAAATATATTTTAGCAAAGAGCATAAGTTTTGGAATTAGTTGTGTGTGAATTTTGAATCTTAGATCATGCATTTATCTAACAAAAGGTCATCATGCAAGTCAACTTAACATTTTTGACTTTTGATTCCCTTACTCATTAAATGGTGATAAGACCAGCTTACAATCTTGCTGTAATAGTCTGGACACAAGGTAGATATTTGTTAAGTTAGTTCTTTTTAACTATTTAAGGGTTACTGTAAATGTGTATTTCCATTTTATTTTTACAAGTCATAATTAGTATAAAGAAGATATGAGTAAAATATCTTCATAAACTACTTGTGACAAATTTAAAACTTTAGGTTATAAGTTTTAAGAACATAGATGATTGGTATGACATTTGATGTCAAATTGAACTTTATATTCATAGTTCATGTAGATTTCAGACCTGCCTAATCATAAGTCATAGATGGTATTTTGATTTTTTAATTTTTTGGTATTCCTCCATTTTTGTCACAAAGGACCTTCAAAAATATTGCGAATAATTCTAAAGTTTATCACCTAAATGCCACACACAGACATTATTATACTTGCTTAACTTAATGATTTTAAAAGAACCTCAAATTGTATGATGACACTGCATTACAATAGTAAAAGTGGATCATTTTATTTGAATGTCTCAAAAGGATCTCAAAATGAATAATGCAAAAATTTGACTATCTTTGCAATAATCATATTTGGTAAGAATTCAATAATTGTCAAAACTTTGCTGTATTAAACCCAGACAAATAATCTATTTTCTTGCCTATTCTCTTCTTACTGCCATTTCTTGTAAAATGAATGAACAGAAAATAGAGAGTCTCTGAAATATGAAAGATAAAAACATAGTAGCAGCAAAGACATGAAAAAACAAAGTCCTGTTCAATGCCAGACTGGACTTTGAAACACTACCACAGCCGGTATTCTTCTTGTTACTTCATTTCCAGTGGAAAGGAACCAATTGAGAACAAGAGAATAGTATGTTACAGAACCAGTATTCAATACAAGAGTCTACTGTCAATAACTTGCAAAGGGGAATAAGAATATCATCTGTATTTTCACATAGTGTAATGAGTTATGTGTGTGCCTAAGTTTAGTTGCCACATCTTTATGTGACCAGATATCAGCTCATCTCCTGACACTTACTCTAAAAATTACAATTTCTTACTTTGTAAGTCTGATGACTTCCACAAGATATACTCAAATTCTGTTAACATAAAAGTTGAACTCAGCACCTTATAAGATTGATACAATGCAAAACAAAGAAAAAATGCACTCATGCAAGTTTTTATTAATGTTTTGATCTCCAGAGAGAGAATTTGGGCAATGAAATGACTCACCAATTGCTCAGCCAGCCTATATATTTTTTTCAACTTTTGCTCCTTTTTCCTTCTTTCTCCTGTTTTGCACAATGATTAAAATAAAAGATCCTGTTATTTTCTTTTGTGAGTCATTTAGATATTCCTTTCCTACTGCCAAACCCACTTCATATCCAAGAACTGGAAGGCAACTTTGAAGCGGCTACCTATAGATGTCTGATTCATTTTTTAGCCAAGGTCCATTCCCTTTTTTTTTTTATTTTTTTTTATTAAATTCAGTTTTATTGAAATACATTCACACACCATACAATCATTCATGATATACAATCCACTGTCCACAGTATGATAACATAGTTATACGTTCATCACCACAATCTATCATTGAACATTTTCCTTACATCAGAAAGAACCAGAACAAGAATAAAAAATAAAAGTGAAAAAAGAACACCCAAATCATCCCCCTATCCCACCCCATTTGTCCTTTAGTTTTTATCCCCATTCCTCCACTCATCCATACACCAGATAAAGGGGGTGTGATCCACAAAGTCATCACAATCACACTGTCACCCCTTGTAATCTACATTATTATATAATTGTCTTCAGGAGTCCAGACTGCTGGGTTGGAGTTTGGTAGTTTCAGGTATTTACTTCTAGCTATTCCAATACATTAAAGCCTAAGAGGTGTTGTCTATATACTGCATAAGAATGTCCACCAGAGTGACCTCTTGACTCCATTTGAAATCTCTCAGCCACTGAAACTATTTCGTCTCATTTTGCATCCCCCTTTTGGTCAAGAAGATACTCTCAGTCCCACGATGCCAGGTCCACATTCATCCCCGGGAGTCATACTCTGCATTGCCAGGGAGATTTACACCCCTGGGAGTCGGGTCCCACGTAGGGGAGAGGGCAGCAAGTTCACCTGTCGAGATGGCTCAGTTAGAGAGAGAGAGGGCCACATCTGAACAACAAAGAGCTACTCAGGGGGAGACTCTTAGGCACCATTACATACACCTTTAGACTCTCCTTTGTGGTAATGAGCTTCATAAGGGCAAGTCCCATGCTCGAGGGCTCAGCACATCAAACCGCCAGTCCCAATGTTTGTGACAACATCAACACCAGTCCAGGTGAGGATGTCCAACACATCCGCACCTTCCCCCAGATCCTCGGGGCTGGGGAGGGGGAGGCTGTAAATATATTTTTTATTATCTGCCCAAATTACTCTAGGATGTGTCACTATTTCACTCCAGCCTATACTAACCTACTGTATCTCACTTCCTATTCAAAGTTCCATGCAATTGTGGTGTTTGAACAAATCGACTGTAGAGTTGTACCGTTTAGAAAATTTAGATCCTGTACCAAATAGATATCTATTCCCTTGGTCTCATATGAAAGTTGAAGTTTTAAAACACAATCAGTTTCAACCTTTATCCTTTGGCCTGGCTTGCCCTGGTCTTAACCAGACCTGCTTCATTCATATCACTAATTGAAGTCTGGGCTCTGTTTCAGCTTTTTTTTTGACAGTGGCTGTATGCACTAATACTGACATTCATATCTGCCGAGCTCTAGCTCTGAGTTTCAGGTGTCTCAGAGATAGCATTGTTCCAGAGACCAATCAGGTTATATGCTAGGGGATCAGCATCTCAAAGTTTAGAGATACGCCTTACAATTCAGGGATAGAGTTAACTGCTGTAAGAGCTTACAATCTAGGGACTATTACAATTATTGTGTCCACGTTAGGCTATGTTCTAAGATTCAATTCTGAGTTTACACATTGTAGTTAGTCCATATTGGTGAGGCATCATCCCTCTCACCATGTTTTCTCCAACACTTTAACTCCTATATATATATTTTCCTACAATTGTATAGAGTTATATTCACATACCATACATTTATCCACAGTATACAATCAGTTGTTCATGGTATCATCATAAAGTTGTACATTTATCACCACAATCAGCACTTGAACATACTGATTACTACAAGAAATTTTTTTTTTTTTTTTTTTTTTTTTTAGCAATAAGAAAAAATGATAAAAAGAAAAATAACATGCCATACAATACAATATACTACTAAGGACAGCAAATAACACCACTTCCAAGAATCCCATATTACTCCCCTATATCCCCCTCTCATATACATTTAGCATTGGCATATTGCCTTTGTTACATTTAATGGAGGTATATTACAATGTTACTGTTGACCATAGACTCCAGTTTGCTTTGATTATGTTTTTTCCTGAATACCATCCCTTTTTCAAATTTCTACATGGTTGACATTCATTTGCTTTCCCACATGCAAAAACATTTTTATATTTGTATATTTAATAACAGTCATTGGCCACTCCAGTTTTTGCCACATTCTACAGTCCCAGTCTTTATCATCTATCTTTACCTCTGGTGTCATACATTCTCCTATCCCACCTCTTTCAGCTTTACTCACAGACATCTTTGTTCAGTGTACTTACAATACCATGCTACCATCACACAGTATTATGCTATCTATTTCTGGATCTATGCAATGAATCCTAAACATTCTGTAGTCCTTCAGCATCAAATGGCTGATCTCTGCCCTCTTTCTATCTCCTGGTTGCCTGTGTTGTCAGCTTTTAACTCCCAAAGTTTGTTCATTAATGTCTGTTCATATTAGTGAGACCATACAGAATCTGTCCTTTTGTTTCTGGCTAACTTCACTCAACATAATGTCCTCAAGGTTCATCCACATTATTACATGATCCATGTCTTTGTTCTGTCTTACAGCTGCACAATATTCCATCATGTGTCTATACCACAGTTTGTTTATCCACTCGTCCTTTGATGGACATTTGGGCTGTTTCCATCTCTTGGCAATTGTGAATAATGCTGCGATAAACATTGGTTTACAGTGTTTCAGTTCCTCTGAGTATATACCCAGCAATGGAATAGCTGGGTCATATGGCAAATCTATATTTAGCTTCCTGAGGAACCTCCATACTGTCTTCCAGAGTGGTTGCACCATTCTACATTCCCACCAACAATGAATAAATGTGCCTCTTTCTCCACATCCTCTCCAGCACTTGTCATTTTCTGTTTTTTGGATAATGGCCATTCTGGCAGGTGTGAGATGATATCTCATTGTGGTTTTGATTTGCATTTCCTTAATAGCCAGTGAAGTTGAGCATTTTTTCATTTTTCATATGCTTTTGAGCCATTTGTATTTCCTCTTCAGAAAAATGTCTGTTCATGTCTTTTGCCCATTTTTTAATTGGATTGTTTGTCTTTCTGTTATTGAGATGCAGGATTCCTTTATATATTCGGGATATTAAACCCTTATCTGATGTGTCGTTTCCAAATATCATCTCCCATTGTGTAGGTTGCCTTTTTACTTTTCTGACAAAATCCTTTGATGTACAAAAGTGTTTAATTTTGAGGAGATCCCATTTGTCTATTTGTTCTTTGGTTGCTCGTGCCTTGGGTGTGAGGTCTAAGAAACCACCTCCTTTCACAAGATCTTTAAGATATTGCCCTACATTTTCTTCTAAGAGTTTTATAGTCTTGGTGCTAATGTTTAGGTCTTTGATCCACTTTGAGTTAATTTTGGTGTAACGTGTGAGATGGACATCCTCTTTCATTCTTTTGGAAATGGATATCCAGTTCTCCAAACACCATTTATTGAACAGGCTGCTCTTTCCCAGTTGCTTCAGCTTCACTGCCTTATCAAAGATCAGTTGTCCATAGATGTAAGGGTCTACTTCTGAATACTCAATTCGATTCCATTGATCAGTATATCTGTCCTTATGCCAGTACCATGCTGTTTTGAGCACTGTAGCTTTGTAATATGCTTCAGAGTCAGGTAGTGTGAGACCTCCCACTTCTTTCCTCTTTCTCAAGACATTTTTGGCTATTCGGGGCACCTTACCCTTCCAAATAAATTTAGTTATTGGTTTTTCTATTTCTGTAAAATAAGTTGTTGGGATTTGAATTGGTATTGCATTGAATCTGTAAATCAGTTTAGGTAAAATTGCCATCTTAACTATATTTAGTCTTCCAATCCATGAACATGGTATGTTCTTCCATTTTTTCAGGTCTTGTTCAATTTCTTTTAGCAGTTTCTTATAGTTTTCTATGTAAAGGTCTTTTGTGTCCTTGGTTAAGTTTATTCCTAAATACTTGATTCTTTTGGTTGCTATTGTAAATGGGATTTTTTTCTTGATTTCCTCCTCTTGTTGCACATTACTTGTGTATAGGAACACTACGGATTTTTGCGTGTGATCTTGTAGCCTGCTGCTTTGCTGTATTCATTGACTAGTTCTAGTAGCTTTGCTGTAGATTTTTCTGGATTTCCTACATATAGAATCATGTCATCTGCAAATAGTGAAAGTTTTACTTCTTCCTCTCCAATTTGGATACCTTTTATTTCTTTTTCTTGCCTAATTGCTCTAGCTAGGATTTCCAGCACAATGTTGAATAACAATGGTGATAGTTGGCATCCCTGTCTTGTTCCTGATCTTAGAGGAAAAGCTTTCAGTCTTTCCCCATTGAGTGTGATGTTAGCTGTGGGTTTTTCATATATTGCCTTTATCATATTGAAAAAGTTCCCTTCTATTCCTATCCTTTGAAGTGTTTTCATCAGGAAAGGATGTTGAATTTTGTCAAATGCCTTTTCTGCATCAATCGAGATGATCATGTGGTTCTTCTGCTTTGATTTATTGATGTGGTGTATTACATTAATTGATTTTCTTGTGTTGAACCAGCCTTGTATACCTGGAATAAATCCCACCTGGTCGTGGTGTATAATTCTTTTAATGTGCTGCTGGATTCGATTTGCGAGTATTTTGTTGAGGATTTTTGCGTCTATATTCATTAAAGAAATTGGTCTATAATTTTCTTTTTTTGTAGTATCTTTGCCTGGTTTTGGTATTAGGGTGATGATGGCTTCATAGAAAGAGTTAGGTAGCTTTCCCTCTTCTTCAGTTTTTTTGAAGAGATTGAGCAGGATTGGTACTAATTCGTTCTTGAATGCTTGGTAGAATTCACAAGTGAAACCATCTGGTCCTGGGCTTTTCCTTTTTGGGAGCTTTTTGATGACTGACTCAATCTCTTTACTTGTGATTGGTTTGTTGAGGTCATCTATTTCTTCTTGAGTTAATGTTGGTTGTTTAAGCTTTTCTAGGAAGTTATCCATTTCATCTAAGTTGTCTAGTTCATTAGCGTATAGTTGCTCATAGTATCTTCTCATTATCTCCTTAATTTCTGCAGGGTCGGTAGTTATATTTCCTTTCCCATTTCTGCTTGCATTTATTTACATCTGCTCTCTTTTTTTTTTCTTAGCCTAGCCAGTGGTCCATAGATTTTATTGATTTTCTCAAAGAACCAACTTCTGGTTTTGTTGATTCTCTCTATTGTTTTCCTGTTGTCAATTGCATTTATTTCTGCTCTAATCTTTGTTATTTCTTCCTTTCTGCTTGCTTTAGGGTTAGTTTGCTGTTCTTTCTCTAATTCCTCCAGGTGAGCAGTTAACTCTTCAATTTTTGCTGTCTCTTCTCTTTTAATATAGGCATTTAGGGCAATAAATTTCCCTCTCAGCACCGCCTTTGCTGCATCCCATAAGTTTTGATAAGTTGTGTTTTCATTGTCATTTGCCTCGAGGTATTTACTAATTTCTCTTGTAATTTCTTCCTTTACCCACTGGTTTTCTAAGAGGGTGTTGTTTAGCCTCCATATATTTGTGAATTTTATGACCTTCTGCCTTTTATTTATTTCCAACTTCATTCCATTGTGGTCTGAGAAAGTGTTTTGTATAATATCAATATTTATAAATTTGTTGAGACTTGCTTTGTGACCCAACATGTGGTCTATCCTAGAGAATGTTCCATGAGCACTTGAGAAAAAAGTGTATCCTGCTGTTGTTGGATGTAGTGTTCTATAAATGTCTGTCAAGACTAGTTCATTTATCATACAGTTCAACATCTCTGTTTCTTTAGTGATCCTCTGTCTAGATGTTCTATCCATTGATGAGAGTGGTGTATTGAAGTCTCCAACTATTATTGTAGAGGTGTCTATTTCTCCTTTCAGTGATTGCAGTATTTGCCTCATGAATTTTGGGGCATTCTGGTTTGGTGCATAAATATTTATGACTGTTATGTTTTCTTGATGAATTGACCCTTCTATTAATATATAGTGTCCTTCTTTGTCTCTTTTAATTGTTTCACTTTTGAAGTCTAACTTGTCTGATATTAATATAGCTACTCCCGCTTTTTTCTGGTTGTTGTTTGCATGAAATATCTTTTTCTAACCTTTCACTTTCAGTCTATGTTTGTCCTTGTGTCTAAAGTGAGTTTCTTGTAGACAGCATATAGATGGGTCCTGTTTTTTAATCCATTCTGCCAGTCCGTGTCTTTTTATTGGGGAGTTTAATCCATTTACATTTAGTGTTATTACTGTAAGGGCAGTACTTTCTACTACCATTTTGTTTTTTGGAATTTATATGTCATATCTTATTTTTTCCTCTCCTTTTCCCTTTCCTGATAATCTTCATTTCTGCACTCTTCTCCAACTCTCTCTCTCCTGTCTTTTCCTATAAGCCTGTAGCACTCCCCTTAGTATTTCTTGTAGTGCCGGTCTCTTATTCACAAACTCTCTCAGTGTCTGTTTGTCTGAAAATGTTTTAATCTCTCCCTCATTTTTGAAGGAAAGTTTTGCTGGATATAGAATTTTTGGTTGGCAGTTTTTCTCTTTCAGTATCTTAAATATATCATGCCACTGTCTTCTTGCCTCCATGGTTTCTGCAGAGAAATCTGTACATAGTCTTATTGACCTTCCCTTGTATGTGATGGATTGCTTTTCTCTTGCTGCTTTCAGAATCCTCTCTTTGTCTTTGACATTGGACAATCTGACCAGTAAGTGTCTTGGAGTAGGTCTATTGGGATCTATTCTATTTGGGGTATGTTGTACTTCTTGAATCTCTAATTTTCTGTCTTTTATAAGAGTTGGGAAATTTTCAGTGAATATGTCTTCTGTTACTCTTTCTGCCCCTTTTCCCCTCTCTTCTCCTTCTGGGATACCCATAACACGTATATTTGTGCGTTTCATGTTGTCACTCAGCTTCCTAAGACCCTTCTCATATTTTTCCATTTTTTTCACCATCTGTTCTTTTGTGTGTATGAATTCAAATGACCTGTCTTCCAGTTCACTGATCCTTTCTTCTGCCTGTTCAAATCTACTGTTGTGTTCCTCCTTTGTGTTTTTCATCTCCTCCATTGTGGCCTTCATTCCCATGAGTTCTGCCATTTGTTTTTTTAAGTTTATGAATTCTTCTTTATGGCCAGCCAGTGTCTTCTTTATATCCTTCAGCTCTTTTCCTATATTTTCCTTCATTTCATCAAATTTATTTAGCATTAGTTGCCTCCACTCCTGTGTCTCAGCTGAGCTATTAGTTTGTTCCTTTGGCTGGTCCATGTTTTCGTGTTTCCTGGTATGGCTTGTTATCTTAAGTTGTCTAGGCATCTGATTTTCTTGATTAGTTTATTTTGGAGCTTGTTTTCTGTCTTTTACCTAGTGGTTTTCTTGTTGGTTGGCTTTGTTCTCTGGCCTCTGTTATTCAGTTCAACTTACTCTAGATCTCTAACTTAGGTTCTATTTAGTTGATCAGAATTTTTCCCCTCTTGTTTTTTCTGTTTCTTGCTCTGCCTCTATGTAACCTTTTTGTGAGTGGGTCTCGTCAGATATGGTCGACCCTAGTCAGATTTTCCCAGTGTAGTGAGGCCCAGGTCTCACTGGGAGGGTATGGAGTTTTCCTGAGAATGAGACCCTCCTATGAGGCCTTTAGAATTGGTGCTTTTCCTCTCCTGTCCAGCAGGTGGTGCTGGCCAGCCCGCAGCTCCCCCACCAGTGTAGGAGGTATGGAGCCTTTAGTTCTCCTGGTGACTCTGATCGTGTCAGGGGCATGGCTGACTGAAGCTGGAATCTGAATTCCAGCCCCTGGGGTCTGAATTCCCAGAAGGAGGACTGCCAGTTGAGCTGGACCTCCCTCCACTCTCCCAATCCTCAGAACTCCAGTTGTCTCTCAGGGGCACTATTCCCTTCTCCTCTCTCCTCTTTGGGGCCTCTCCAGGTAGATTCCTTGGTCAGCCTGAGTTGCCAATTGAAGACGGGGGTGGAGACCTTCAGTAGTGAATACGGAATTCAAAAACACTGTGGGTACTCTGTCTCCCCCAAGCCCAGCCTAGTCCCTCAACCTGGGTTTCCCGATAGAAAATAACCACATGTATTACTTTTAGATTTAAAAAAAAAAAGAAAAGTAGAAAAGAAATCAAGAAAAAGAAAAAAGGAAAAAAAAAAAAAGAGTCTCTTTTAAAAGTCTTTCCCCAGCCTGGAAGTTATGTCAGTGTCAGAATAGAGCATTTAAAGATATGCTTTGGGCTATTGTCTGATTATTACTCTCCAACTGCTTCAGTTCCACCCCTGCCTGGGGCTATTGAAATGCAAAAAGATAAGGGATCAGTGAGAAGCCAGAAGGGACAAAATGTAGGGGAAAAAAAAATGGCTTTTTTAGAGTCTGGGAATGGGTGCCTGCTTTTACATGCCCCCACTTCTCAGAGCCCAGCCCTTCTTTAGCACCCCAGCTCCCAAAGTTAGCTAATTAATTTGTTAATTAATTCTGCAGTTGAGGCTGGGTTGAGCTTCCATTCTTGCCCTCAGCAGATTGCTGTTTTTTGTCCCCCCCCCCCCCCTTTCAGGGAGCTGTCAGCAAGACAGTCTGTGAGGTCTGGGTGGGGAGGGGCGCCAGACCCCTGGTCCGGGGAACTTACAATGTTCGCTGCGATCTCAGCTTTTCCTCCAATTCCAAACTTGTGTCCAATGTGTGAATGGTTACTGGAGACCCCGAAAACACTGTTTCATATAGTTCTTGGGTAATTGCCAGCTGCTCTAGGGGAGAGACGAAATTCTGCTCCTCACCACTCCGCCATCTTGCCCCGCCTCCTCGGTCCATTCCCTTTTATCAGTCTCTCTTTGGTGGAGAATCACACAACCAGATGTCATCACAGTGTTGTATTTCTTCCCAGTTACTTTTTTTTTCATTTTCAAGGTCTTAAATTAATGAATTTCAGTGAAAAATTGAGGAAAGAATCTAGGATCCATGACCTTTTCTGGTCATAGCTTTGATGCTTGGGTAATAATTATTCTTGATGAAGTTGTTCTGGCCACGGTTTTCACTGACCTAGAATATTCTTGGTTTATTATAATTATTTCCTACTTGATGTTTCTACTTTTAATGTTTCCTTCTTCTGAAATTTCAAGCACGCCAATATATTACTGATAGTCCTTAAGTATCCTTTAACCATGTCATTTTGGTTCTAGAAACTTGCCTTCCTTTTCCCAGCAGGGTGAAGATCCCTTTCCCTGTTGCTTAGTTTCAAGATTTATGTAAATTGATCTTACCTTGTTTTTCAATATCTCTAATTTCTTTACAATGCAGTTCTCCTGCTATAGTTCTTCTCTACATGGTTCTTCAAATACATCAGGCATTTTTTTGCCTCCATGATTTTCTTCATAGTGTTTTTTCCGCTCAAAGGCTTTTTTCTACTCTCTCAACCTCTGGTATGTCCTCCTGCCAAATAAAATTTCTGTAAGCATGCACTGTCCTGGAACCTCTTTACTCTTTGTCCCTCTCCTTCTTTCCATATCCACATCCAAAAATTGCCTCATAGAACTCAGAAATTTTGGAATTAATTTTTTAATTGATTAATGCATTTATTTTAATGACTTGCTTTAGACTTGCTTTCTTAGTTTTATATTGTTCCATAACAAATTACCACAAATTTAGTGAATTAAAATGCAAAGTTACTATCTCACAATTTCTGTGGTTCAGCAGTGTGGCTAAGGCCTAGCTGAGTCCTCTGCTTAGGGCCTCCTTAGGCTGCAATCAAGGTGTTGGCAGACTGTGTTATCAGTTTGGTAACTTGACAGGAAGTATCTGCTTCCAAGCTGTATAGGTTGTTAGCAGAATTCATTTATTTGTGATTGCAGGACTTAGGGCTCTGGCTTCTTGTTGGCTTTCAACCCTAGGCCATGAGCAACTCCTAGAAACCAGTCTCAGCTACTTGCTGCATGGGCCATGCAACATGGCTGTTTATTTCTTGAAGCCAGACTGAAATAGGGAGTCTCTAGTGTGAGTCTGCTAGCAAGATGAAGTCTTACTTAACATAAGGTAATCATGGAAGTGATGTCCCATTGCCTTTACCATATTCTGTTCATTAGAAGCAAGTCACAAGTTCTGGCCATTTGCAAGAAGAGGGGATTATACAAGGGCATGAAGATTATGGGCTAGCATAATGTGTCTACCATACATACTACTGTATTTTCTCTATAATTAGAGCTTGGTAATAAAGACTTATATTTATATATTTTCTTCTTTCTCTTTCCACTTCTATAATATGCATACAAGTTGACCCTTGTTGATAATTTGAATTCCATGTGCGTAAAGAGATTAATTCAAAAGATTATTTCATAAATCTAAAACTTCTTTTAAAAATAAAGCTCTTAAAATTTTTTTATAGTAAATTTTTTATTTAGCCTCAGCTGCTAAATAGTTTTTACAAGAACCCTTCAGTGTTAAGTGATTTTGCTACTATTGACAGCATTTTAAGTCTTATTATAAGATGTTCAAAGTGTCAACTTTGATGCAAAGTTGTGCTGCCAATATATACCATTTGCATTGTAAAAAACTGTCTTCTTGGCTGCATGTGTATTTTTTGCTCTTATTTAAGTAGTGATATATAATTTGAAAAATTAAAATGAGGCAATCAACTCAGTCTACCACAAAGGATTTATAAACATGCTATAGTTTTCTTTTACCCACGCTATGGGAATGTTGATTTTAAATCACCTTTGTACTTGTTTAGATCCAATTTATTATAAGACCAAAGAAAGAAAGGCTATTGAAAACTGAAAACAGTGGTTAAAGATACTCTTTGTGTGATCAAGATAGAAGATTAAACAAGAGCTTTTTTGGGGAAGAAAACAAAATTTTAAAAAATATTTTAAAGAAGAAGCAAGTTAGCTAAGACTAGCATTTTACATATGTGTGTCAAGCATCACCTTAGCATATGAAATACATTGAACCAGTTTGTAAATCTTCATAATACAAGACAATCATCTTTTGTTCTACATATTTTTTCTACATATGTTCTATAAACTTTGTTCTACACAATTATACTAATTTTCTAATTAAACTACTTGAATTGATTGCTTTGATAATCAGGAGTAATTATAATCAGAGAAATTAAGATAATCATCAGCACAAAATGAAATACTGGATGAACCACCACCCCCATCACTCCCTCTCTCTTCTTTCTTACACACACACACACACACACACACAAACATAATCAGTTTGTAAAATACCGTATATGTTTGTGTTTTTGTGCTTGGGAAGGTTTGTCTTGAAAACTTTCTTGAATTGCTATTTATTGTCATCTCAGATTGGACTTTCTGATGGAAGGTTCCATCATCTTCTCCATGATGTAATTTGATAGTTCGGTCACGTGGCTCACCTGCCAGGCCATTTTACATTTTCTTCTATCTCTCTATCTCACTGCTTCCTTGAGAGATGTCTTCTCACTCCCTTAGTTCTACAGGGCTGTCATTTGTCTGTTTTCTTTCAGTTTACTCTTTAATCCCTTAATCAGCTAACCCAGCTGCCTATCGTGTCTTTCAGACTAGTGTAAACTAAACTCCCAATGTATTAAATGCTTCAAAATTGCTAAGCCTTTTTACTTAATAAAAAAGAAAAACATGCCTTTTCCTTAATTTGGGGCTTAATTTTTATTACACATATAGAACCCTAGAGATGTTTTAATTCATGAGTTTAAATATGTGATTGTAATACAAAAATATTTTAATTATTTAAAAATGCAAGGTTGTAATGTATTAAAAACATGAAATATATCATAACCTAAGGAGCTAAACTGCAGTAGACAAAAAAAAAAAAAACAAAAAACAAACAAAAAAAACATGAAGCAATGATGAACAGTGTAAAGGTCAGGCAGAAATTATGAATATTGTTTAAATAATTATTATAAAATGGTGTGTGTTAGAACTGAATAAATGATGAAGAACTTACAAATCAGTAAGACATGATTATTTAACAAATGGTGCTGTAAAATGGGCTATTTGGACAAAATAAATCAATTCCTAGCAATAGTTTTTTGTTGTTTTTTTTTTTTTAAATTCAGTTTTATTGAAATATATTCACAAACCATACAATCATCCATGGTATACAATCATCTGTTCACAGTACGATCATATAGTTATGCATTCATCACTACAATCTGTTTATGAACATTTTCCTTACATCAGAAAGAATCAGAATAAGAATAAAAAATAAAAGTAAAAAAAGAACACCCAAACCATTCCCCCCATCCCACCCTATTTGTCATTTAGTTTTTTTCCCCATTTTTCTACTCATCCATCCATACACTAGATAAAGGGAGTGTGATCCACAAAGTTTTCACAATCACACTGTCACCCCTTGTAATCTACATTATTATACAATCATCTTCAGGAGTCCAGACTACTGGGTTGGTGTTTGGTAGTTTCAGGTATTTACTTCTAGCTATTCCAATACATTAAAACCTAAGACGTGTTATCTATATAGTGCCTAAGAATGCCCACCAGAGTGACCCCTCGACTCCATTTGAAATCTCTCAGCCACTGAAGCTTTATTTTGTTTCATTTCACATCCCCCTTTTGGTCAAGAAGATGTTCTCAATCCCATGATGCCAGGTCCAGATTCATCCCTGGGAGTCATATCTTGCATTGCCAGGGAGATTTACACCCCTGGCAGTCAGATCCCACGTAGGGGGGAGGGCAGCGAGATCACCTGCCAAGGTGGCTTAGTTAGAGAGAGAGAGAGAGAGGGCCACATCTGAGCAACAAAGAGGTACTCAGGGGAAGACTCTTAGGCACAATTATATGCAAGTTTAGTCTCTCCTTTGTAATAATGAGCTTCATAAGGGCAAGTCCCATCATAGAGGGCTTGGCACATCAAATTGCCAGTCCCAATGTTCCTAGCAATAGTTTTTTGATGACTTGAAGTAGGGGAGAGAGAAGGAGCTATATCAGAATTTCTTGCAGGACTTTTTCAAAGTAAACCAGTCCCTCCACATATGGATTTTTGTGAGTTCTTCTGGGCAATGTGGTATACAGGGTTACCACTGCGTAGCCAGTAGAGTGATGGGAGTGCTTTGGGGCAGGAAAAGCATTGGGAAATGCAAAGAATTTTATTCCATGCCATGATTTTAATAAAGTTGTAGCTAGATTAATAAATTTAACACAAACAAAACTTAAACCTTAAAGATGACATTTAAATATAGTAACTTATTTAAATGATTTCTAGAAAGGCAAAATCTTCCTAAACAAAACAGTACACATGATATTTCAATAGACATTTAACTGCACAAACTTCCTTATAAAAGCTTTTCTATGGGATAAGGGATTAAAATTAAATCTATTATAAATCTCAAAAGTTGGCAAATAATTGCAATGGGGGAGGCTATTTGATTCTTGACCTGATGTGACAATTGCATTTGCTACAAGTGTGAATTCCTTAGCAACCCCCATGATGCTCTGTGCAGTAAAGGCCCCAGCTACCTCCACCCTCATCTCTTGTTTGCTCCATCGCCATGCCTTCAATACCATCTGTGCTCACAATTTTATAATTTTGGGAACACTCTTTTTCTTTGCCTGGAACATCCTTCCAACTCCAGATTCTATCCTTGGTAAACTTTTTATCCTCTAAGAACTACATTAAATATCATTTCTTCAGGTGAAGCCTTCTTTGACTGCCACCAAACAGAATTATCCCCTCCTTATGTACAGCACTGAATCTGTTTATACCACTAATATAGCACATGCCACACTGAATTTGTCTTTTTACTTGCTCGGCTTCCACTCTTTATTAGACTACAGTATTCTTTAATGGCACACATTGTGCTTATTCATATTTTCCCCCAAACCTCAAATACCTGAATATATTTTTCTCTTTAAATATTTGTTGAATGTGTAAGTTTTGGTTCTATAATTTTATGCCCTAGCAACATACAATGCAAACATCACCCTATGCTCGGGTGTCTAATTTTAATAAAGCACACAGCCTTTCAGGCCCTGATGTCAGTTCCAATAACCTTGTTTCTCAGTGTTTATTTTTTCTTGAGGTTCTTTTATATGCCCCAAGCAGCATATAAAAAACATATTAAAAACAAGTGGGTGAAGAGATTTGACATCCAAAGTTTATTGAATGAGAGTTAATGGGGTGTAGTATTATGAGAGTGGTTGTAAATTGTCAGGTCCTACATGAAGGTCCTACTAACAAAATCATTCCCTGAATTTTAAGTAGTTATTGAATAACGGTGCATTGGAAAATGTAAAAAAAAGTTTAATAAAATCTAATAAAATTATCTTTAGAATGTTCAGATAATAAATGTAAAATATAAAATTATTTTTCCCCAGATACATATAATATTTTCCATTTTGTCATTTAAATCCTTTAGGCATTTGCCAGAATAGCACTGGCTTTGCATTCAGGTGGAGTAGGAATCTACCATCTAGACATTGGGCAAATTACTTAACTTCTCTAAGCTTCACTTTTATCATCTGTAAAATGAGGGTGAGAACGTTTCGTACTTCATATAAATACTGGGACAATTGAAGAAAGCAACATAGATAAAGCACTCAAAATATCAAGATTCCATTGGACCTTTCCCTACTGTATATTTCCTTTATGTCTTTATTATTTTTCCTATAACTGGCCTTGAGAGAGAGAAAGAGACTTTTGTACTAGAAATAATCATTTCCCAGCAGAAATGACTTGGTCATTTGTGGTTTTGCCTACTAGTTTTCTGTAAATAAGGATTTATTTATTTAATCTTGAATCCTAAAGGGATAGAGTGTGATCTCATTCAAATGTTTCCTGTCACCTGCTTAGTCATTCCAATTCCTGTCTAAGCCAATCCTTTTGGTTCTGAAGTGGGGTGACTTTTGCAATCACTTTAAAAGTTGATGATATATCTAATGAAAAGAAATAAGCCAAAAAAAAAAAAGAGCTGAGAATATTCTCACTGTCACACTTCTGAACTTTAGTAAATCATGCTTAACATGAGGACAAGATAAGAAGTGCCCTTTCAGTATAAAAGCAGATTTAGTGTCACTAAATCAACTTAAAGAAACTGCTTCCAATAACAACATTTTGAAATATACCTGTAGCTTGACTTATTTTATCTTTGCCTCTCTTTTTAGACTTTCTCTTCAAGTTTAATAAGAAATTTTTAAACAAACAACATCATGAATTAAATAATCAATATCAATTTAGGCTAAATCAAACTTGGGCACTAAGAAAAGATTCTGCTACCAAGTCTTTAAAGAAGTATATCCATCATGCATGCCTTATATTTTCTCTATGCCTCTTATATCCTTGATTTCTCATGAAATATGAATGTCCTTGGCACTTCTGAAACTAACTGAGGTGGTTTATGTTCATCAGCATCACTTAGTTGGTGTGCATAATAGTGGATTTAAAAAAAATAATGTTTAAGCAGAAACTGGAAATGGACTATTTAAAATAAAGAATTCAACATGCAGTGACATTGAATAAGGTTGATTTTGTGTTTGTAAGGAAGTTTTGTATGTGAAGCCCTAACGCTGATAGATTTTTCTGGCAGCTCTTTGCTTCCATGGCCATGAGCAGTCTGTGAAGCAGAAGACTTGCTAGGTTTTGTTGACTGCTGGAGCTTTTGACAGGTATTAAAATTAGAATTGATAATTTCCTAAGGGGCAGCATTTATTTCTCTTCCTTAATGTGTCACAGGGTACATATTTTTTTCTACATGAGCATCTCTGGGGAGACCAGTTATAAATGCTTAATGGGGCATATGTCTATGTAGGAAAAGGAAAAATGTGCTGATTAATGAGATGCAAAAAAAGAGGTAGTGGCTGAAATAGGAATCTGGGAAAAAAACATCAAATAATAACTTAAGAGCCTGTGGTTTATATGACATGGAGTTGAAGGCTATCAGAACTGGTCCCTACAGTACTGACAGGACTCGAAGCAGCTCCAGGTCTGATCAGAAATTACACCTATGAATTCACAGGTATTCTCACAGGTCTTTCTCAGGTCCAAAAGTATATCTTTTTAGGACATCAGAAAAAAAAAATTGCAATGAATATTATACACATAAAAAGGTTGCAGTTTTTCCTGCCTGCCTCAGAATTAGTGAAAAACACAAATGGGATTTACGCAAATAAGACTGTTTAAAGTTATGTTTTCTGTAAAAAGAGTTGTATAAAATGTAATTACGATGTAGTGTGTAAGTTCAAGATTATAAAACTTAAGAGGACCATTGTAGGGGTATTTTGGCTTTTTTGATAAGCAAAATGACCCAGGAAATGCAGGAGCAGTTTTGCCATCTTATTTCCCTTTTGCCTTCTTAGATAGGTATTTTTGTTCTCACTAGTATTACTTGCAATAAATGGATTTACCAAAATGATACTTATTATTTAGTAAGCAATATTTTGAAATGTTCGTACTCGTTATTTTAGCAGTGATATGGCAAATTTTTCCTTGTAATCTCTTAGTGTGAAATGAAACAAAAATTTGCAAAACAAAAACATGCAAGTATGATTTATCAAAAAGTGAACATGATGTAACCATAATTGAGGAAACAAAGTAGAACATTTTCGACAATGTAAAAAAGTCAAATGAAATAGAATGCAGGAATGCGAGGTTGATTTGACATGTGAAAATCAGTGTAATTTTCTACATTAATAAAATAAAGGAGAAACAACAACATGATCATATCAGTAGATGCAGAATTCCTACAAATCAAAAAGAAAAATACTAAAATATCCAGTAAAATATGGAGCCAAGGATGGGGACAGGTACCACACAAAGAACATAACCTGAAGGCCAATATGTTCACATAAAGGTTCTCAACATAACTAACTCATCAGGAAACTGCTAATTAAAACCACTCTAAGATATCTCTTTTTGCCCATCAGAATGGCTAAATTAAATAGTTAAATCAAGTGTGGATGTGAATATGTAACGACTGGAAGTCTCATATATTCCTGGGGGGGTATAAAAGAAGTGAATTACAACCACTTTTGAAAATTGTCTGACAGTTTCTAATAAATTTAAATTTTTGGCTACTCTATGATCCAGTGATTCCACTTCTACATATGTATTTTATAGAAGTCATTTTATTGAAGTTATTTTATATTTCCACAAAAGACTTGTATAACACTATTAACAGTGGTTTTATTCATAATAGACAAAAATTAGAAATAACCCAAATGTTTATCAAAAGGAATTTGTGGGATATATTCATTCAATGGAATACTAACCCAGGCATAAAAAAGAAAACCACTGTTACACACAGCCACATGGATGGATTTAACAAATAGAATATTCACAGAAGCCATACACCCCCAAAAAGGACATACTGAATTTTCTTATTTAAATACAATCCAAAGATAGACAAAACTAATTTTTGATGATTCCCAATTACATAATGGTTGCCACTGGAGGACACCTATTGGGAAGGGTCTAGAAGGGGCTTCCTGAGGTGATGGAGATGTTCTGCTGTCTTGAGCTGGGTGGTAATTGCATACGTATGTACACAGTTAAAAATCAATGAATATACACTTCAGATTTGTGCATTTTACTAAGTGTAAATAATGCCTCAACTATATAAAAAAAAAAAAAAAACCTTCTTTCCTCTTGCATTGTGCTGATACTTTGTTGTAAATCAGATGACTATATGTATATGTGGGCCTCTTTCTGGGCTGTTTCATTCTATTCATCTAGTTGTCTATCTTTGAGCCAATGCTCAAGAGTTTTAATTACTGTAGTTTTATAACAGACCTGGCCTTGCAGTACTTTGCTCTACTTTTAGCTCCCTGAAGAATTCAAGTATTTAAATAGATAGGTAGATAGGTAGGTAGGTAGATAGATAGATAGATAGATAGATAGATTTTTTTCCAGCCTTTCTACTTGTCTTCAATGAGTTAGTTGATCTAAATTGTCTTGTCTGGTAGGAAAAACTTTGTATAAAATTACAATTTTAAAATGAGTTAAGAATAATTAGTACCTGTTTTGCATTTGGAATTCACAATGTATCCTGCATTTGCTGTTCTGTTAATTTACTTGGTGAGGAAGACTAGAAAGGAGAAATAAAACAAACGACATCGACACCATCAGCACCAACAGCAACGAGTGTCCTATAACATTTCTTACACATTTCTGCCCTGTACTCTCACGGTTTCACCAGAAGCCCTTTCTTTCCTTCCTATACTATCCAATCCCCTCAAGACTGCTTCTCAGTCCCTCTCACAGGGACAGTGCATTCGGCTGAGGACCCATCGGCAGCTGTTCCCAGAATTCCACCCAAAAAGACCAGTCTGGAGGAAACACCATGACCCGGCATTCCTTCTCCAGGAACCCCAGTTATACCTTGTACTCACGTTTGCTGTCTTGGTTAATGTGGCATTGGAGTCTGATTCAGGACACAGGCATTAACTCACATGCAAACTATATGAAAATTCCAATAAGAAGAAACAAATGAGTAATTTTTAAAGTATACATTTGTATGTTTTAATTTTCAGTTTCTGGTTGAGAATGAGTTATTTAAACTTCATTTACAAAGGGATGTATATTACTATGACATCAGATTAATATGTATATATCTGTTCTTAATAATAATTTTACTTAATTTCATCTGAAGTATAAAAATTGGACAGAATAACCTAATTTAAAAATAAAACACATTCTTCTCACTTTTATCAAAGGGTAGCTATATAAAATTCTTATTGCTAATGTGTCTTTAATTAGTATTTTAAAAAAATGTAGGTGTTTTTCCTTCCTGCCAAAACAAAAAATGATATGATTTGATTTTGTTAATATCGATATGAGTCAGATCTTTAGTAAAGATAAACCTGTATATGTACAATAGTACTGGCATTTATAATTACCCATCTGGTTACCTTTATCAGAGATCTTATTTCTTTATGCTGCTTCAATTCACTGTCTAGCATCCTTTCTTTTAGTCTGAATAACTCCTTTATTATTGGTTGTAGGGCAGTGCTAGTGATGATGAACTCCCTCAGCTTTTGTTTATCTGGAAATGTCTTAATTTCTACTTTTTTTGAAAAACAGTCTCACTGGATATAAATTCTTGGTTGGCAATTGTGTTTTTCTCAGCACTTCAAATATTTTCTTCCTGCTGCCTTCTTGCCTCCATAGTATCTGATGAGAAATTGGCACTTACTTTTATTGGGACTCCCTTGTACGTAAACTGTTGCTTTTCTCCTGCAGCTTTCAGAGCTTTCTACTTTCCTTGGCATTTGACAGTTTGCTGTGTGTCTGGGCATGGTTCTCTTCAAGTGTATCCTGTTTGGTTTTTCTGGATACCTTGAATGTGTGTGTTCATGTCTTTCACTAAATTTGGGAAGTTTTCTGCCATTATTTCTTGGAATATTTCTTCTGCCCCTTTCTCTCTTTGTTCTGTTTCTGGGACTCCCATAATGTGTATATTTGTATATTTGGGGGTGTCCCACCTGTCTCTGTTTACATTTTTTCTTTCTTTTCTCCTTCTGTTCCTCAGCCTGAAGCATTTCAGTTGTCTTGTTTTTTTAGTTCACTAATTATTTCTTCTGCTAGCTCCAATCTGCTTTTGAAACTCTCTAGGGAATTTTTTATTTCACTTATTAAGGTCTTCAAATCCAATATCTCAGTTTGGTTCCTAGTTATAATTTCTGTCTCTTTAACAAGATTCCCATATTGTTCATTCATAATTTTCCTTGTATCCTTTAGTTCTTTCTCTGTGTTTTCCTTTATCTCCATGAACATAATGAAGATCATTTTTTTAAAAGTTGTCTGTTATGCCCAAGATCTGTTTATCTTCATTGATGGTTTTAGATTTTTATTTTGTTCCTTTGGATGTGATGTCATGTCTTGTTCTTCATCTTGCTATCTTTTGTTGCACACTTTATATTTCAGTATTTTCAAGTGTTAATTCTAGGTTTAGTCCCTGATCTCTGTTCATTATGGTTGTATCCAGCTAGTGATATTACAGAGATTTCCTTGAGTGCCAGGAGCTTACAAAAAACAAACCAGTGCAACAAACACCTTTCATGGTCTTTGCACATTGGTTCTGTTTTGGCTGGTGTTCTCCTGCAGAGTTTAGTCCTCCTGTGAAGAAGATGGCCTGAAGCATAAGTGAAGTGCAGAGTTCTCTGTCTTTGCTGAGCCTCCCTTTTGTCCTGGGCTTGTGCTTGCTCATGATTTTAGGAATTATCCTGT
The DNA here is from genome assembly GCF_015220235.1 of Choloepus didactylus. NCBI lineage: Eukaryota > Metazoa > Chordata > Mammalia > Pilosa > Megalonychidae > Choloepus > Choloepus didactylus. Next base: position 27,009,099 of record NC_051318.1, on the reverse strand, counting down.
TGGCAGAAATTCTAAAGACCCCTCTTCTCACTATGAATTAACCTTTCTCCCACTCCTGATGCTCCATTATATGACATCAAGCAGGCCACTTTGTTGTGTTTCTTACATTGCCTTAGCTCTCTGCAAGCTGCTCCTGTTTGCAGGGCAAGTTTGGGGAGAACAAGCCAGAAACAAGTGCCCTGGTTCAGTCTTTCATGCTGTCACTTAGTATGTTGGCTCTGACATGCAGGCTCCCCAGTGTGTGCCTAGGGGTTTTCTCTACTCCCTCTGGGTCAGGAACAGTAACCCACAATGGAAGCACAGTCCCTTACCACATCACGCCAGGGAATGGGTGAGGAAGGGGTGAGCAAGGCTGCCATAAGCTTCTTCTACTGTTTTGAAGCTGTTTGCTTGGTTTGGCCCTCATCCATGTACTGCAACCCTTTAACTGTTTTCCAGAGTTTTGAGAAAGATGGCTCTGCCAACTTTACCAGTTGTTGAAAGATTCCATGGGGGAACGGCACCCTGGAGCATCTTATATATTAAATTGTAGTATACCAGAAACATGTCTTTGCTTTTAAAAGGGGCAAATACAAATTTTCCTTTTTAATTCAAGTGAATCACATTTTGTTCTCCCAAAAAGTAAGAAGAATTCTAGATAATGAGCTGTAATGTTGATGCTGTACCTCATTATATTCATCTGTAAAATTAGTTTTTTTATTAAAAAAAGAAAAGATTCACTTCCAAAATTTAGTATATAAAAGAGCTTATAAAACTATGTAACATAAGTTGGTGATAACTCGAGAGAATAAAAAGCGAAGCACGTATTTTTACTCTGTGCAGTCTGGAATTACTGTTCCCTACATCAAAGTCTGAAGAAATACGATGCCATTAAATTTATGTTGTTATAAAACTGTCATTTTGAGCCTCTTCTGGAATATTTGGAGAGTGAATGATTTAGTGCTGGTTTAGATACAGACAGTATTCCTGATTCCCAGCAGACATTTATACCAGTAATATTTATTAGAAATTCTACAGAACAGGTAAATTTTATAATCTTTTACAATAGCTTCTTACCTTATAAACTTAGTGAATTAATCTTTAGCAAAAACTAATAATAATTCAGCCTGATATTAACTCAACTTTTCTTTTTCTCAATGAGAGATATTCTTAGGGGCTCTACTGTCATTTTTTCAAAAGTTAAAGATATAATGGGAGAGCACTGCTGGAATTACAAGTAGTGGCCTTAAAAATTCTGTCCCTCCATAAAAGTAATGAGAATGCTGGCACAAATTCTAAAATCAACATTTTCAGAACTCTTGAAATTAACCAAATCCTTGCAGCAATCTGAAGACACATCTATTCAAGAAAAATAACTGAATCATCATAATAACAGAGTGTTTGGTGACATTTAAACTTACCCTATTCTCGTCCTCTTCTCCCAAGCTCTACATTGCCTTGAAAATCAACAACCTCACAATGACAGTAGCTCTGAAGAACAGCAGCTTAATAGCATCTGGAGAGGGTAGGACAGGTTTGGAGCTCTCCAAAAGTCTCGTTTCAAGAGAATTGTCATTATTTGTCTGCCTGACAGTTCACAGGAAACTCCCACTCAAAGGGTTTGTCTTTATTTGACCTGACTCATATCAAGCTCACTGCTCAACATTTTTGGGTGGAGGGGATTTGTGGTGGTACTGGAGATGACGGGGTATGGGGAGATGGGTTGAAAACAATCAGTAGCACTTGTTTAATATTGCGGCTGGCTGAGGCTGTGATAACAGTTGGGGTAAACAAGAAGGGGGCTTGATTCCACTGTGCACCTTGCTGTTATGCCTTAGCCCCTGAAAAGGCTCCTGATAAGGTCTGTAGTCGTCCGGCTAAATCTCAAACCATAATGCAGCCCTGACCCCAGGCTTGTGGGTCTTCTTTTCCAAGAGGGTTGCTGGTAACCTCCTAGAGCATCAAGTTGATGAATCTGGACCTCATCCAAATCAGAAGCAACCACTTAAGCTAAGACTAAGCAACTCACCTGATTAGAGATTCCAGGCAGATCCTCATTGTGAACTTTACTAACCTGATTAAACCCTCTTAGGAAACAATGCCAGGCTGAAATGAGAACAAGCAAAACAATCCTTTGGACACTGATTTAGCTGCTGTCCACATTTGCCAGTATTAAAATCATACAGGAAGTTTGACCTCAAAAACATGGGCATATCCTAGGTTTACTGAATTTAAGAATTTTGGGGTAGAACTCAAAATTGTCTATTTTTATGCTCTATTAACTATTCCAGTGCATAGTGTGGGTTAAGAATCAATTCCCCAGACTCAGGCTCTAACCTGACTTGAGACCTCCCCATTCACTGGTCCACTAAAGCCTTGATCCTGTCATCTCAGAATGCTCCACTTCCTCAAGACCCATGCCATATTTTGATTCACTGTGTATTTATTAAGAAGATAATGAGTGTTCTGAGGGATATTGTGGTGCACACACAGTAGGAGCCAAAGCCTCAAAGGGAACTTATTGGGAAAGGAGCTCTACCTTTATCCCTCAACTTTGCCTCATACTAATTCTGTAGCTCTAAATCAGGTTTCCAGAGTTAATTTTCTGAGATTGTAAAATCCTAGAAGTTTTTCTCAAAATGTCTGTAGGGGGCTTTGACATGAGAATCACCTCGAGCGTTTCTTTTGGATGCATGTATTAGACCCTACTCTAAAACCACTGAATCAAGGTATCAGGAGTTGGAACTAAGACAAGATTTTCGAAGAAACTCAAAGGTGGAAAATCTTAGTTGTCACCTGGTTTGTAGCCCTCCATAGGACTGTAGTGCATAAAACAGATATACAGAATGTCTGTGGTAGTAAAATTTGGTGGCTCTGGTGGGATAATAATAATAATAGTAATAATAATAATAATAATAAAACAGTTGACAAACACTGAATTAAAAAAAATCTGCTTTGAACTAATTCCTCTAGTCATTCCTAGGCATCTTAAAATTTGAGTATTACCTAGGGCAGGGAATCTGTTGTCAATCAGCATTACTGAGAAAATAGATATTCCCATAGTGTTAACATAATTCCTATATTCCTGTTTTCTGCTTCCCTTTTATACTGACATATTGATGAGATAAAATTTTAAAGCATTTAAGGAGGATTATCAACTGTTATGGAAATTCTCACTATCTACAATTTTAGAAGATTTCACATTGGTGTTTCTATAATCCTTTTGGGAAAAAAATAAAAGACACTGGCTTGATTTTTTGTTGTTTTCATTATAACTTTTATAATAAAGAATTCACATAGCCCAGGTTTACCAGTTACTAACATTTTACCACATATGAGTCATCACTCCCTTTCTCTCTGGAAAATGCCTTTTGCTTATAATGAGGGCAAAATTTAGAACTCACATTTATGCTTTGTTTTGCTCTCCATTTCTCAGTTTGATTTTAAATGTAAACTCTTTGTAAATACAAGACCCACTATCAACATGAGAATTATTTGACAGTAGGCATAGATTGCTATATGTTCAAATATCCACGTCAGCTAACTTATCTCTAAAGAGCTTATAGTTCTATGTGCAATATAGATAAATTGTAGTAATATCTAGAGATTTAAAATAAATTTTGATTACCAGATGTACTATTGGGTTTTATTATTGTTGGTGACACTGGGGATGTTCCCAGCTGCATATTCTATTAAAGCTCCTTGGCAAATTTTGATGATGCATTTGAGTCCATTTTCTTTTTACCTCAATAGCTGAAGATTTAGAGACTGAGTGGTTCATTTTAAATATCAAAACATGTTCTGCACACAGACATCTCGATGGAGTTATACTGTAGCTTGATGATGAAGCCACAAATATGCAATAAATGCTGAATCAGTTCCAAGCAGTAACACTATAAAAGGAAGCTTGAGCTTCATTATTCTATTTAGTCCCCAGATGGTTGTTTTTGCTTAGGCTGTTTCTTTGCAGATTTTATTGTACCAGGAAGACTCAGAATCGTGGTGCCATTTCACTTGACTGGCAATTCCAATCATGTTATCACAGTGTTGCTAGGATCCGTACCCTTCTGGAGAAAGTACTTTCATCTAAATTTAGGCGATTTCCCACAAAATTAGTAATTTTGAGGGCACTGAAATGGATCCTGATCCCTCCTGTGCTCTTGAGATTTCTCTAACCTGATGCTCTTTTTAGTTAAGCACAGAGACTTTGGCATTATACTGCCTGCACTTGAATTCTGGATCTACCCTGTGCTAGCAGTGTGGTGTGGGAACATCACATAATCTGTCAGAGCCTCAGTTTCCTTATTAGTACAACTGTGACAATAGTATCTAAATCATAGAGTTGTAGAGAGAATTAAATTAATTTCTTTTAAGGCCATTAATAGCTTTATTGAAATCTGTATAAATAAATATGCACATTTAAAATGTAATGTGCTTTGGGTTTTTTTTATTATTATTATTTATCTTTTTCTTCTTTTCCTTTTTTAAATGTGAAATAACCTCCTGCATGACAGAGGTTAAAATTTTGTCTGCACTTGAGTTCACTTGAGTTTACATTTAAATTAATTCTTATACCTAAAATATTAGAGCAGTACCAGACCTGTTTGTAGAAAAGTGTTTAAAGGTGTGTTAGTATTATAAACCTGTGCCTGTTTTTTTCAAAACTCTGTTATAAACTGATTATGCAAGTGACATTTCCTTCATAATATCTTTGTATTTAGGTATCTTAATTTCCATTTCTTAACCCTTACAGAGTCACAGACTTTAGCTCACACTATCATTTGTGTATGCAAAGAAAACATTATTTCTTTATTTTGTCAGTAGTTAATCTGTCTCCTTGAGTCACCACCTGTGATAATGAGAGGGGAAACCAGCTAATATCCAGTCTGGTTCTAACTTTGTTCAATCCAAAATGTCAACGTCCCCTCAGAAAATAGTCCTATCTAGGTAAACAAAGGCTGAGTCTTCCGAGTTGCTCCTATCCCTTTTCTCCATGGAGTAATTCTGGATGAAAGAAGGAAGTGGTGGGGCCCTCTCATCTGTATCAGAGTGGCGGGAAGGAAGGTCTTGAGTTCTTGAGTGCAGTGCCCTTCTGATTCCTGACACTCCTGAGCACTGTTCTCATCCACCCGACGGTTTCTCCTAATAGTGTGCTGGAGATGGCCCTACAATTGTTAAAATTTTAGGGACTTTTTGGGTCAGTTGTTAAAAACTTTGCTAAAAATTAAATTATATAAACTTATAAGTAAATAGACTGTATTAAAAAGTAATTAAACTTGAAAACTCATCATGTCCTAATTATTTTACTACACTTTTCTCTCGTCTGTGCTCTTTGGGTTAATTGCAACTATTGTATCTGTACATCTGTATGGTGAAATTACAATCTAATGATCTGCTACTATGCATCTCCTCTGCCTTTGACATCACACTGGCATTTTGAAATCAGCTGTGGTTGGGAGAATTACACATTGGAATCTGGCAAATGCTGCAAATCAGGGCTTGGTTTATTATCTTATCAATTGTCTAGACTTAAAAAGGAGATGGAGAAAATATTAATGATACAGATTATACTCGAAAGTATGTCATTTCAGTAGCTGTTATATTGTGAATAGTATAAAATTTTGATGAAATGTCATTACAGTAATCAAAAACCATTATCTGTTTCAGCAAAAATTATCTGATTCATTGTCTCATGAATGGATGAGGTTCTGACATACTTCCTTATTGTTTCACTTTTACTCGGGAGTTAGCAAACTTTTTCTGTAAGTGCCAAATATTAAATATTTTAAGTTTATGGACTACATACACTGCTCTATTACATATTCTTTGACTTTTTCATTTCATATATTTTTAAATTATTTATTATTATTATCTTACACAACCTTTTAAAGGTAAAAGTTATTCTTAGCCTAGGAGCTGTACAAAAGCAGGCCATGGGCCAGATTTGGCCTGTTGGCCATAGTTTGCCTATTCCCTAGCTCTTACTCATTAAGGTAAATAAAAATATCAACAAAAATTCAAGGTTGCGTTGGTGAGCTGCAACCGTAGGTTGGCTGTGTATATACAAGAGTTTGGCAAATATCAGCAAAAACATTCTGTGAGAATTGATTGATTATATGGAATTTATGGTAATGAACATTATATATTTAAGTACTCATTGTAAAGCTGTGGTACACAGCATTTATGCCAGTAAACTTTATAATGAACTTATGAATGTATGTATGTGCCTGTTATTTACTCACCAGCACACCTGTGGCCCCCTTTGCTCCGGTTGAGATCAGCCTTGTGGTAGACCTGCAGAGCTGCTCTCGCCCTCTGAGGTGGGACTGTGGCTCCCATCATGCCCCTAGAGGGGCAGTCCCTTCTGTCTCTTCCACTCCAGAGCCCGGGCCTGTGAGTGCAGCCATCCTCTCTGGCTTGCACCTCAACCTCCACGGAGAGTAGTAGCCTGAGACCCCCTCAAACTTGTGTGTTTCCCTCTCTTATCTAACGAATCTTTTCTTCCAAGAGGCATCATTTCACAGCCTTGCTTAAAAATCCTCTAGATCATTTGTGCCCACAAAATGATGTCCAATTCCTTCAGTCTGATGTGCAACATCCTCCATAACACATTTCTCCCAGACACATCAAATTCTTCACTCATAAGAGAGTGTTTACTTCCCCCATACGCATCATTTGACTACGTATGTTTTCCCCTCAGAGCATCATGCCACCTTTTCCTGCTTGATAAATTGCACACCGATCCTTCAAGCAAATATTGTTAAATTTGGATTTTTTTATATTCTAAATTAAATTCAGCGTTTAATAATTAGAGACTTTGAGAAAGTTTAGAGTAAATGTGGATTCTGTGCTTATAATATTAGGGGGTTTTGTTATGTGTACTAATTATAATAATAGAAAACATTTAGTGATACTAAGTGCCAGGAGGCATGATAAAAATGCTATGTATGTTATCTCATTAGATTCTCACAACGATCCCATGGGTTCTTTTACTGACAAGAAACTGAGGCACAATGAGGTGCATTAGCTTTCCCAGTGTGCACAGATTATGACCAGTGGAGGTGGAACTCATACCCAAGTCTGTCTAACCCTGAAGTCAATACGTTACTGATTCAAATATGATGTCATTTTACTGTTTTCACCAATATAATATAATCTACCTTACACTATTTGCACCGCATTTATGCAAGTGCTTTGCAGATTATAAAGCACTATTTAGATATTAGTTAGTTCAAGAAAAATAATTTTATTTGCTAAAAATAAAATGTTAGGGTAAAATTACTATCTTCTCTGGAAACCATTGGTAAAATGCTTTTAAAGAACTTTCTGTTGACTTGAATTGGCTTTTAAATTTTAAGGGTAAATAGTAAGAGAGCAAAAGTGCATTTAATTTATCATAGAAAGAGAGCGAGAAAGAGAAAGGGGTTCTATATACCACACAATAGACTGGTTCTTAAAAATACCAATGAGGAACAAAAAAGGCAAGGCCCTGACCCATTAGATGTATTTTTCTAATGGGAGGGAAGGGTGATAACCAAGGAAGCAAATGCACAAGACACGCTGTCCAGTTGCAGTTAATCTTGCAAATTTATCACCTTTGAGAAATTCATGTAACAAACTACCAGGCTTTAGCAGAAGCTAGGTTATGAAACGAAATTAAATCATTGGTTGAAGAAAATAGATCACAAAGGAAAGTCATTTGGTAAATGAATAGATGTATAAGTGGTTCTATTTAGGAACTGTTTTTGGGAGAGGCCTGGGGTGAGTAGGTTGTAAGAACAAAACAAGTAAGCAGAAGTATTGCTCTTGCTTAGGAAGAACAGAAATGTGCCTTATTTTTTCTAAGGTGAGAGATTTGGACCAAAAAAAATGCCCTGATTCAAGAGAAGGCTGTAAGCAGATCCCTCCGGGCTGGATGGATGTGGGGTTGTTGCTGCTGTCACCATTTTGGCCACCAGCATGAATTTCACCAATCTGGTTTACAAGGTGCAAGGAGAATGGCCTTCCTAGAGAGAAAGTTTGCAGGACTAACTACATCTGCCAAGACTGTTAATCTCTTCTGTGAGGGCAGTTACCGTTGGAGGAGATGGTAGGAAACTAGATACTAGAATGCATAAAATGATTGAGGTGCTATAGAGAAAAAGGTACATTCAAGTGACATTTCAGGTTACAGAGAAATTTTATAGAAAAGACGATATGCCTCGGTAACATATTAGTTTGAACCCGAGCCAATTTGTATAGTTCTGGGTTATAAGGAAATAAAAGAGTAATTGTTGATTTGATTATATTTTTGTGGAAATGCATTAATGACTTTTTAATTAACATTATGATACTGCTATTGACATAGAAGAAATCACTATAGCACCTTGGGGAATTAATAAACCCTTCTATAAGGCTTGTGTTACAACCCCGCTTTAAGGAGCAGAGAACATAACACAATCAATCATGTAATGCCCTGTGGCATTCCATTTCCTAATGAGTTCACCTTTGCTATTTAAATGGAAACTGTGTCGCCTTCCAACTGTGTATTTATTCTGATAATTGGTATATTTTGATATATTTGACATCATTCATTTAGATATAAATGACTTTGTCCCATAGTGCTTTGCGAGAATGATAGAAACAGTGCCAAGAGGGAAGTACTTGGCTATGAATGGAAGTTTCATTTGCAAAATGTAAACTTTAATTGCTTTAAGCCAATGGGTCCCACGGAGTCTAAAAAATAAAATGTAGTGCCTTAATTACCACATGAGCCTAGTGAAGTCATTTTTTTTGTTATCGTTCTACAAAGGATGCATAAACTAGACCCTTAGAAACAAACTATAAACATTTGTTCTACTTAATAATTTGGATGGCTGTAATAGGTAATTATATTGTCAAACCAAGGAATAAGTATGATGGGAAGAGAAAAGCTAGCAATCAAAAATGCATAAAACAATGTCAGATAACGTAATGCTTCTTTGGCTTTCATGGGCTATTTGCATTTTTTATATTAATAAAATGGTACAACTCTTAATGCAAGATGTGGAACAAAGATTTGCTGTAACTGCTTTCTCTTCTTTCATTATTTTAGTGCTTCGACTCCTGAAGGAGGGAGCAGATCCTCACACTTCGGTTTCCTCAGGAGGGTCCTTACTCCATCTGGTAAGAATTGGGATAATCAGTGCAAAATGTAGTGACACCACAGAGAAGGAGATCAAAACTTGAGAAAAAAATGCACATCTAATAGATGAACAGAAAAAAATGATGTATTTCAAATGAACAGGCCCTAATAATTAGCTGTACTGTGTATTAATTACAACATTGAAGTGTGTATATAAACTTTAACAAATGAAGTTCGAGTCCCTGCTCTAAAACAGATACTTTTTAAAATGAGTAATATTCCACAAATAAGCCAAGCAATATTTTTTCTCCTATTATCAATTATACAACATTAGGCCAGCAAACTTTCTTGTACTTACATAAGTTGTCCTTTTTGCTCCAATGAACTTATATGTCCCGACATATAAATATGCATGAAACCTATCTTAAATTCTTTTGGAAACTAAGTAGGGAATGAATAAGTGAATAAACAAATATTTTAGGTTCATGTGCAAGAAATGTTTGCTAGTTCAGTTAGAGGCAAAAATTAGGTAAAAAGGAAAATCAACAATTATTCAATTTAGTGGTCTTTAGGACTGGGACTTAACTTTGATAAAATACCCAAATTAATGTAACATAAACTCCTAATTTAGAAGTGTCTATCAAGACAAAGGAAATGCTTGTATTCTTTTCTGTTGTGGCAGGCTGTGTTAAAGCAGTCACACAATCAACCAGAAGCTACCTAAAATTACGTTGGTTCTTAAACTTGGCTGCACATTGAAATCACCTGGGGAGTTACAGAAGTACTGAAGTCTGGGTCCCAACCTGAGTCCCAACCTCATCAATTCTGATTTAATTTTTCTGATGCATAGTTTGAACATTGGGAATTTTCAGTGTTCCACATGTGATTCTAACTTGTAGCCAAGACTGAGAACAACTGCATAAAAGAGAAATTAGTGCCTACCAAAGGCTCACGAAATCCAGGATGGAAGTAATCATATTATGTAGTCAGCAGAGCAGTTAAGGAGCTTAGAATATTGATTAGAGATAGTTGGTTGAAGAATGTAGGCAATTTCTCTCCACTATTGATTGAGATGAAAAGAGAGGTTACAGCTTACCTTTTCTTTTTCTGGAGTGTTTCTGTTGTGGAAACTTCCAATTTTATACTCAGATCATTACAGAATGAGCCATGCTTCATTAATCCCTAGGTCCTAGGGCTGCTTATGATCAGTAGTTGTAGACTAGGGGTGAGCTGCTAAGAGCCTTCAGAAGATAAGGATTTTCCTTCTGATCAAAGTCATTAGTGTATTTAGCAGGAGGTCCAGTTATCAGTATGTTTAGATACTGCCCTCTTTCCTTGGCATTATCTACCCCTCTCCTCTTCCTCCCAACAGGGAGGTTTTGGAGAGAGAAATTGGATCATGTGCTTTCATTCCTTCCTCCTAATATGTATACTTAATGCTTACTTTACTTTTGTATAAGTGTAAGGAAACAGTCACATTCTCTGAGGTTCATTTTTCCCATCTGTCAAATGTGGATATGATCTGGGCTATTGTCCTCAAAGTATTTATTGTCATGAATCCCATATCAAAGTATGCATTATAATGATGAAATACATATGGAAGTAACTTTTAAACCGTGAAGTGGCTTAGATAAGTTATATATTGATCAATACGTTCATTAAATTGTATTACTTATAATACACTACAGGTAACAACTTTTTGATGTTCATAATAACTCTGTGTGACCAGGAATATGCCTAAATTAATTTAAGAGGAGGAAACCGAGTTACAGAAAGGTTAAACAATTCAGCCAGGTTTGTATAGCTAGTTTATAGAACTGGAGCTTGAACTCTGGCCTTTTGACCATAAATACTATATTCTTTCCACAGTATAGTCTCCAGTAATACATACAAGATCATGTATGTTGTTCAAAAAAATATATATATATATATATCATTCTAATTCCACTAGAATAAGACTGAACTTTTCCATGAACAAAATCAGGTCTATTTATTGTTGATTGCATGAGGAATGAGTTTTACTGTGGGTGTGTGTATGTATGTTTGAGAGACAGAAGACAGAGAGCAACTGAGACTACCTATCTTCATATATATAGAATGTACCCAGCTTTTAATGAGCACATAAACCTCCATCCTACCAATCAGCGAATCAGCAGTTGCTCTCTTGACCTTCAAAATACAGTCAGAATGCCGCCATCTCTCATCACCCCGACAGCTCCCACCCTATCCTAGACCACCATCTGTCCTCCCCTGGATGAATAGCTTCCCCACTAGTCTTCCAGCTCCCATCCTTGACTACCCTATAATCTGTTTCCCACACAGCCGCTGGATTACACCACTCCTCTATCCAAAATGCCACAATAACTTCCCTTCACACTTAGAGGAAAATCCAAAGTCCTGCTGTTGGCCCTAACCACTCCCTTTGTGACCTCCAGCTTCTCCCCTTCTTGCTTCCTGCACCAACCACACTGGCCACTTTGTTTTCCAAAACACGCTGATCCAAGCTCCTGCCACATGTGCTTTTTCTGCTTTTTCTACTTGGAACGTTCCTCCCAGTTACCCATGTGTCTCTCTCCTGCACTCGTTTTGGGTCTATACTCAAATATCATCTAACAGAACAGCCTTCCCTGGCTTGTCCTTTGTGATATGGTGTCCTCCCACCCCTGCCATCACTTCACAATCAACTCAACTCCCATCCCTTTATCTGTTTTTTTTTTTCATTCTCTATAGCACTTATTGCCACCAAATAGATTATAGATTCATTTGATTATTTTCTGTTGCTGCTACTAGAGTGTCAGCAAAATGAGAGCAAGGACTTAGCATATTTTCTTCAGTATTATATCTGCAATGCAGATGGTGCTGGGAACTTAGTAGATGCTCAGCATATTTGTTGAATAGGTAAGTTAATTAACTATTATCTAATTGATTGATTAATTAATATCAGACACTGTGCTAGATATTGGAAGTGCAAAAATGCAAAGCATACATCCTCTAACCATGCAGAGTGTTGTTTTCTGAGGGAGACAGAAAACTATGCCAGTGATTACAGCAGCCCTGGGGAGGGAAAAGCAGCTGATAGTGAAGGACAAAGACAAGGAGGCCCCTCAGCTGCCTTTAGGAATCAGTTATGAAGCCTTTTTTGACCCTTCTGTGCAGACTTAATTACTCTTTTATCCAAGCCTACATACCACATGATCTTTGCTTCTGCCAAGAAGCTTGTCACAATGGATTATAATTAATGGATTATGTGCCTTTTCTGTCTGCTAGACTGAATTTTCAAAAACTGGACTGTTTTATATTCTTAACATTTGATGCATAGCAAATCCTGAACCCATAGTAAATGAGTAAATGAATGAATGAATGGCCTCTTAGGTTATGAGGAACTCTAGTTAATGAGAAGGCAATCATTTTAGGCCCAGGTAGCAGAATCTGAAGATTCAGAGATGGTAGAATCAGAAGAAAATAGAAACCAAAAGATTAAAGTGATAAGGTGGACATGAAACCCTTTATTAATTCTCCAGCCCAATGCAAGTGTATTGCATTTTTTTATTGTTATACATAGGTTGTGAGACTGAGACAAAGGGGAAGATGGATCTGGAATGCATATTAGAAACCCTGGTATTGGCTGAAGGAGTGTGGGCTTAGTGTCAGAGTTATCTTTTTCCTGGGGTTACTGAGTAAATAAAAACAAATGAAAATTGCAGGCTGCCAGAGAAACAAAATTACAGGGTTCCAAAATGCATTAGATACAAAAAAAGGCAGTTTAGCCATCTAAGATGTCAAGTGTGAGTAGCTTTGCTGTTTGCCCCACCTTTTGGGGATCTGGTATTATGAAGCCTGATGTTTTATCAGCACTCAAGCTTTAATTGTATACTTAATTATAGATCAATGTCTTTGAGGAAAAGCCAGCATATGTTTGCATGTGACATCAAGAATAAGACGTAGAGAGTGTTGAAATGCCACAGAGCTTTGTTTCTTTGACTCAATTATTATTAATTGAGTGCATTTTTCCAGGTATAGATTTCTGTGAAAAGTAAGATATTTTCCTAAGAAATGTCACAAGAACTTTTACATAGAAGTTTAAAAGTTGCCTTGGTGTTAGAGGTAGATACTGGAGAAACAGATTTTAATGTTTTTGGTCATATGAAATCTTCAGTTTTATCTTTTTAATAAACTTTGAACAAATATATCTGAATTAGTCTGTTTGCCATTCGTGAGGTAATTGATGCATCAAACATATAGTGGGTGTTTAGATACCATGATAGGTAGAAAGGAAATAATGACACAAAGTAACAATATCTGGACCCCAGGAGTTTAATGTCAAAAGGGCAATATAAAAGTAAACTCGGATTTAAATCATTGAAAGAAATAGTGCCATTTATGGAATGGTAAACAAAATCATAAATGTGAACTTTGCTAAAATACCTTCGAGGGCTTTTATGTTATGATCTTTCATAGATAACTAACTGAGAAGGCACTTGTGATGGTAACAAAAACCTCTTGAATGGAATATGAAATCTAATCTTTAATTCTGTGCTAGGACAGCAACAGACCATCATGAAGTTTAACTGGAATAACTTAAAAAGAAGAACTCTCTTTTTTTTTTTTACCTACTAAATTCTACTTTTAACATGAAGATAGGCATTTAAACAGTGAACTTCCAAGTACCTGTTAAAAATATTGAGGTACAACAGATATGGATGTTTAAGTCATATTGGTAAATGCCAAAAGCAGGTTAGAGAATAGCACTCATTGTATAATCAGATAGATAGATGATAGATGATAGATAGATTAGACAGATAGACAGAGGTAGCTAAAGAGAGTCTTGCAATTCCTGAAGGTTACACAAAATGTTTAACAATAACACAGACTGATGAAAGGGCACGGTTCTTTTAATGTTTTCTCTTTTACATATTGCTTGAACATTTTAAAGAAAAAGCATGTACATTTCGTATGATAAAAGAAACTAATTCAAAATTAGGGCTTTGTTTTCATTAAAAGCTTGGATTTAAAGTTTAAAAATAACTTTCCTATTCTTACAAAAAAATCTGGTGCTCTAAATTGGGTTGTGCTTTGAGCTTCAGTATAAGTTTCTTAAACATTTTGGGAGATCTAAGAAGCCGAGTTACTTTGTAACCTACTACATCAGAGACAGGCGGTTCAACAGCTTAATATTTGTAAAAACAAGAAGAAACTATATTTTCAAAAGAGGCAAACTATTACAAATCTAGAGTAAATGTATAAAACAGATTTTATTTAAAAAAATTATGGGTGTTAACAAAAATAATTGATATGTGGAAGTTAACCACACTTTCCCCTGTTCACCTACAGCAGAGCATCTGGGATTGACCATTTCATTCCTTCCTCCTTCTTTGCTTTCCCAGAAGAGAAAGGGCAAAAATTGCAAGAGTAAATTCTGGCAGGAAAATTAATATAGCAGAAAACTATATACCCTCTCCAGGAGCTGTTACTGCTTGAGGGGTTTGTTACAGTGGCACCGACATAGGAGTGTGCAACAGAAGCAAATGGAGGGGCAAGAGGAAGGAGATTGGCTGTGAATGAGTGTGAGAGACAGCTGGACAATGACTCTTCTGATGTCTGGGGGTAAGAGATTGTTGGGGGCTGCAAAAAGTGATAGAAATAGAAAACAGAGTTGTCGCGGACTGTAAACAATGAATTTACTTAAAATCTTCTATGGATGTGATTTAAGATTAATATTCCTGGCTGGACTTTTCTTTTTAAAATTCCTCTTTGCCATGATGACCATGGCACTGGTAATTGGAAAGTCTTCAGTCTAAGATTTGAGATCATAGGTAGAGTGCCCAGAGGAATTTTGGGTGGAAATTATAGCACCTGATTTGCACTACAAATGCACTTTTGTTAGGTCTGCCGGCATGCATGATTTATAAGGTAAATTGGAATGCCACCAGAAACTTGAAAGGAGTGAATTTTCAATTTTGAGTGAATATACCATGCAGGACTAGTTCATTCACCATCCAATTATTAAAAAAAAAAAAAAAATCCCTAACCTAATACCCAGCTAGATGTTTGTGTTTTGCTTTTATATCTCTGAAACAGTGGAACTCAATTGATTAAAAATCAGAGCCCTTTATTGATAGAGTGAATGGCAGATAGACTAGGAATAGTTCATTGCGTACTCTTTGTAGGATTGTGCCCCCTCCAAGGAAACTTGGAACAAACCAGCTTCAAAACCACTGGTACCATAACTTTTCTGGAGAAGCTGAATTGTTGTGCCAAGAAAGGTTTTTCCATAAGTGTCAGTCTGAAATTTACCTGCTTAGAGAGGCCTTCCTTAAATTATTCTAATTATTTTACTCTTTAGTCATACTGAACTACTCATAATTCCACAGATGATTATTTCATTCTTCCTCGATATTGTTTACACTGTTTCCCATTTGCTCCTCTGAGATGGTCTCATAGCCTGTTGTACTTCTGTCATCTAAACTCGCTTGTGACTGCATCTGCCCGTTGAATGCAAGCTGTCAGTGAAGGGTGACGTCTAGCTCCTAATACCAAACCTCTGGCTTCGCACAGTACTGGGAACTTTTAGATCCTCAGTGAGTATTTATTCAATCAATGGATGTATGGCTGCCTCATCCCACTGCCTCCATCTTATTCATTAATGCCTCCTAATTCTTCAAGACTTGCCTCCTGTGTTATTACCATCCCTGGATTTCCAATTTTTTTTAAGCTTTGTTAGGTATGCTCTGCTGTGACTCCATAGAATTCTGTATATATCCTCAATCACAGAACTTGGCACATTGAACTCAAAGTATCTTTTTCTAGATATTTCCTCCCTATTGTTTATTTCTCAAGGGTACTTACTACATCATTCAACTTTACATATCCAGCACAGTGCTTATCAAAATTTGTGATTCAAAATGAAGCAACGTAAAGAATTCCTGTTATTCTCTTAAGCAATTGGAGCTCCCAATTTAATAAGCCACGCCCTTGACCTAGAGGCTTGCCCTTATGAAACTTATTTCTCTCATGGCGAAACTAAGGCTACATATAACTATGCTTAAGAGTGAACCCCAGAAAACCTCTTTTGTTGCTCAGATGTTGCCTGTATCTCTATGCAAAGTCTGCAGATTAGCTCACTACCCTCCTCCCCTTTGCAGGACATGACTCCCAGGGCTGTAAGTCTTCCTAGCAATGTGGGACAGGACTCTCAGGGATAAGCCTGGCCCTGGCATTGTTGGATTGAGTTTGCTGCTTTGACCAAAAGGGGGAAAAGAAATGTAACAAAATAAAGTTTCAGTGGCCAAGAGATTTCAAATAGAGTCAAGAGGTCATTATGGAAGTTATTCTTATGCATTATATAGATATTCCTTTTTAGTGTCTAGTGTATTAGAATAGCTAGAAGGAAGTACCTGAAACTGTTGAATTGTAATGCAGTAGCCTTGATGAAGATTGTATAACTATATGGCTTTTATAGTGTGACTGTGTGATTGTGAAAACCTTGCAACTGACAACTTCCTTTATCCATTGTATGGGCAGATGAGTAATAAAGACAAAAAATATAAATGATAGGGGGAGATAAGGGGTATGGGATGCTTTAGGTGTTCTTTTTTGTTTCTATTTTCATTATTTTCGGGAGAGTAATGAAAATGTTCTTAAATTGATTGTGGTGATGAATACACAATTGTATGATGGCACTGTGAGCCACTTATTTTATACTTTGGATGGATTATATAGTGTGTGAATATATCTCAGTGAAATTGTATTAAAAAAAATGAAGCAACCAGGTGTGACTGAAGGAGCAGAGTTTATATTCACTTAAAAGGCTGACAATTATATCAGGATTTTAAAAGTTCTAGATGTGCATCACCGGTGCATATCTGAATCTTTCTACCAGTGACCTGTTTCATAATTAGAGTCTGGTTCAATTGGCTAGAAGATATGGCTGTTAGAAATGCAGGTTAAGTCAACTCAGAGTATTCTCAGTAGTTTACTCGTGGCTAGGTAATCTGGAGTATAAATATTTACCAGACAAAAGATACATGAAAAGCAGAAATGATGAGAAGCACATTCAAGACGCCACTACAATAAGTATTATCCTTCAATATAATATAGTGCAAAGAAGCCAAATTAATTTTGCACAGATCAAAACACAGGCTGAAAGGAATAGCCTATGGGATTGATGTTAAGTATATGGTCATATGGAAGTTCCTGATTTCTTTAATACCAGAATGATGTTAAAAATTTGGGGAAATTGCAATAAATTCAAATTAATTTTGTTACTGATATAAATCCCCCCCCTCGCCTCCGTTCTCTCTCTCTCTCTCTCTCTCTCTCTCTCTGTCTGTCTCTCTCTGCTTGTAGAAATGTTTTGGACAATTGAGATCCCATATATATATATAGAACAAGGAAATGAACCGTCTCTAAACCAAATTGATTGTGTACATCATACTTCTGCAGACCCACACACGCATGCACCTGTCATAGCTACCAGAAAGTTCATAGATAAATTTTGTGTTCAGTAGTAGGATATTTTTAATCTTAATTTTCCAAGAACGTATATTTTCCCACATCTATATTTCTTTCCTTTTTTAAATGGGTATGTTTTTAAATAGATAACATTTATTATATATATTTATGGTCAGACACTGTGTTCAGTGCTTTATACCAGATATCTTGTTTAGTTTTCACAAAAATCTAATGAGATAAATATTTTAATATCATCATTTAATGGATGAAGAAATGGAGACATTTGCTTATAGGTCTGGTTGTGTAGCTTCTCCAAGGATATAGCTGGTAATTACAGGTTCAAATCATGAATCCAGGTCTATATGACTGCAGAACTTTAACTCCTGTTAGACTGATGTTCTCCTTCCAAAGGACTTAGTATATGTTGATTAATGTGAAAGGGATAAGAGAGGGTTTTTTGTTGTTATGTCTGCATTTTTTGTTTGCAGCAAGTTAGGGATAGGTATCCTAAGCCATGTGATAATAGGAATATGTTGAAAGATAGATAGATAGATAGATAGACAGATAGATAGATAGTAGGTAGGTAGATAGATACATAGATAAAGTAAAATGCTCTTGAAATCTACTTATGTTCTAGTCTCCTGCTCTCTGCATCAGTGTTTACCTCTCCATGTACACACTTAAGCCTTTACCTCCAATCATCTTCACTATGGTGTGAACTCTTTCAGCAGACAGCCTTTATCTTCTCTCTACCAAATCATACCATAGCAATATTTGATTCATTTTCCAATCAGCATAGCTTTGGTAACATCATATCCCTGTATAAAACTCTTAATGATACCTGTTATTGAGCCTCTACAATGTGGTTCATTAAACTTCTCTTCCTTGTTTTGTCCTACTCTCTTACATGGTTTCCATACTAGTTAATTTACTTACCCACCATTGGCATTTATAAATGACCTTCTAAGATTTGCAGCTTCAGTACCTAGGCCATGTGCTTTCCTCTCTCTCAGACTCTCCGTTTTCTTTCAAGGACTATCTCAAATGAAACTTCCACCATGAGACTTGTATTAGT
The DNA here is from genome assembly GCF_015220235.1 of Choloepus didactylus. NCBI lineage: Eukaryota > Metazoa > Chordata > Mammalia > Pilosa > Megalonychidae > Choloepus > Choloepus didactylus. The sequence goes on along the minus strand of NC_051318.1, from coordinate 26,990,491 downwards.
TAGGGTTCTCCAGGGAAACAGAATCAATGAGAGATACCTATAACTATAAAATTTATAAAAGTGACTCACAACTGTGAGTATGCACGAGTCCAAATTCTGTAGAGCAGTCAGCAAACTGTGAACTCCAAGGAAGACGTCCGATGAACTCCTCAGGAAACGAACCAGCAACTTCAATGAACTTAGGAAATGAACTGGGATCTTCAACAAATATGTTCAATGAACTCCTCAGGAAACAAACCGGCAACTTCGACAAACTCCTCAGGAAATGCTTCACTGGGCAGCTGAGGAAGAAGTGAAGGTCCTCTATCTGTCTTGCTTATAAGTCTTCAACTGATTAATTGGATTAAATCCAGCCAATTGCATTCTCTCATTGTGGAAGACATGCCTTTAGGTGAGTCATCAGTCACAGCTGCAGTCAATTGACTGATGATTTAATAAACCAGCCTGTTGGTTTATTAACCAGCCACAAACATCCTCACAGCAATTGTTAGGCCAGTGCTTGCTTGACCAGACAGGTGGGTACTATCACCTGGCCAAGGTGACACATGAACCTAACCATCACAGTCCACCCCTTGTCAAGTTGGCAGTTATACACATCACCTAAAACCATACTTTATCTCTAAGTAGATAACAATAACAGACATATATTTTGCCTAACAATACTCCACTGTGCAGAGTACAACTGGAAATGCACTAAATCTCTCCAGAATAGGGTGCAAGTCCTTGGGTGACATTAGCTCTTAAAATTGATTTACTTTAGCTTAAATACAGCAAAATGAACAGTACAAGTTATACCATATGATAAGGGGATAAGACAGAGAAGAAAGCAAAGATATTTGCTTTACAGACAAATACAAACATAATCATAACAAAAAAGGAGGAAATATTCTTGCCAAAATAGTCCTCGTTTCTGTAACTGGTCACATGGCCATAGTTCGTATTTATCACTACCTTCTTCCACTACCCATTCCATGTTCCCTTTACCCTCAACAAGCACTTCAGCTGGCCGTGGTTCTTTGCCTGGTGGGGTGACCCAATCCTTCATTCCTGAAGTTTCTTGGCCATTGGTAGTCCTGCCTGGATTGGGGTGTTGCAGTTGTCCATTGACTTTAATCACAGGGCATGGTAGTACTAAGAGATGCCCTAGGGGATCTCCTGTATTCCAGAAAAACTTTTCTTTACTTGTTACTGAAATGATTTAAGTTTCTGTGATATTGTTGTGGGATGAATGTATTTTGTATATGGAAAGATAATGTCATTTTGGGGTCCAGGAGATGGAATGTGCCAATTTGAATGTATTATGTCCCACCAAACGCCATTATCTTTGATGTAATCTTGTGTGGGTAGACCTATCAGTATTAATTAGATTGTAATTCTTTGAGTGTTTTCATGGAGATGCACACCACCCAACTGTGGGCGATGCCTCTGATTGGATAATTTACATGGAAGTGTTGGCTCACCCGTTCGGTGGGTCTGAATTAAATTACTGGAGTACTATATAAGATCAGACAGAAGGAGCAAGTTGCTACAGCCAAGAGGGACACTTTGAAAAAAGCGCAGGAGCTGCAGATGAGAGACTGTGAAAGAATGGGAGCACAACTCCGTCCTCAGTGTCCATGCAAAAAGAAAGTTTTATTCTACTTATTTCTGCAGGTCTTTATAGCATACAAGGTAGTCTCCTATGTGACTGCAGGTATTTTAGGGAGGGGTACATTCTCTCTAAAGCCGTGAGGTGTATTTACATATCTTTAGTCTTAAGGGACAACTTCTTTGGGGGCTAGACAGGAAACAGCAGGGGCAGGGGGCAGGAGGCAGGAGACAGGAGCACGGAAGGAGCCCAGCAAGAGCTCAGAGACTATTCCCTCATCTAAATTTTCATCTGCTTTCAGACGTGCAAGGCTTTTGGCCTTTTCCCATTCCAGAGCCCACCTTCAGGCTTCCAGATTTTGGGAAATGGGCCCTATGTATAATCTGTCGAGCCAGGGGACCTTCCGTGCCTCCACAAGAGACAGTTTGAAGATGGCCGTTGGAAGCAGACTCTTGCTCTGGAGAAGCTGAGAAAGGACAAATATCCCAAGTGCAACTAAGAGTGACATTTTTGAGGATCTGCAGCCTAGAGAGGACTGTCCTGGGAGAAAGCCATTTTGAAACCAGAACTTTGGAGCACACGCCAGCCACATGCCTTCCCAGCTAACAGAGGTTTTCCGGACACCATTGGCCATCCTCCAGTGAAGGTACCCGATTGCTGATGTGTTACCTTGGACGCTTTATGGCCTTAAGCTGTAACTGTGTAACCAAATAAACCCCCTTTTATAAAAGCCAATCCATCTCTGGTGTTTTGCATTCTGGCAGCATTAGCAAACTAGAACAAGACCTAACCTGTTCCTTCAAACAGTGTTATCACTCTGGTGTTTTAACTCCTTAAACTCACAATTGGGATTTATCCTTTATTTTATCTTTCTTCTTTTATTCTTTTATTTTACCTTATTTTTTTAAGGAGGAGGGAAGTTTACATTGCAGTTATTTGCATATTTCCTCTTCTAGAGTATATGTACTTATACATTTATTCAGAGGTGAACAGTTTTGAATGCCAACTATGTGACTGGGCTGTGGAAAGGATTACAGATACAAAAGATGTATCTATGTTTTACTCATCTTTGCATTTCCCTGAAGATTCTAGAACTATGTCTGGCATATGATATTCAGTCAGTAATTGGTTCTTGGATCAAACCAGGTGCTGTCCCAGTAGCTCTTTGCTAAGCTCCTCTGCCACAATGACTTTAGAATGAGCAGGGAAGTGAAAAGGGAATCTGATCCTTATTTTTAAATAAAAATTGGCCAAAGGGAATTTTCATGTAATTCATAATTTGATGTGTGAATGCTAAATATTTATATTTATTTGTTTTATTTTCTGAATGATAGTTTTCAGAGCTGTTCATGACATGACTATTAGCCAAATAGAACTAAAACATATAAAGTATCCTATTTGCCAACACATAGGGAAAAGAAAACACATTTTAAGTTTTAAATTGCTTTTCTTTGTCATTTGGTTTCTCTGTCTTTTGAGCTAAATCAATAATGCACACATTGCATTTGCTTTGTGCATGAAAAATTATTACCTTTGTTTAGAAACAATTAAAAATGAGTGAAAGAATGCATTGCCAGGGAAGCCGTAAACTGCTGACATAGTGTTGAAAGTGTTAGTTGTCACTTTTTAATCATATACTCAGTTCCACAAACAAGCTAAAAGGGAGGAATAGTTTGCCATGCTGTTCTCTATGTCTTTTTTGGAAAGCAGAATGAGACATTTTGGTTATCATTGGATATTAGACTTTATATTTCAGAATGTAGCTGTTGCTGGTGATTGCAAGCCAGGGAAAGTGGCTAGCTGAGATAAAATAGTGTTGACTATCCTATTCCTGGAGTCTAAGGAGAGAAGACATTTTGACATTCTAGTATAAGATGAATAATCTGAAGTTATTGATGCCTAATATGTTGATGCTACTTGTGCTATTATGGTCATATGTTTGACATTTACATATGTATTAAACGTCATGCTACATTAATATTATTTTTGTTTAGATAGTTAATTATATTCTGAAGAGATTTAAGTAATAAGAAAAACACATATGCTTTCTTTGTAGTTACTATTTCCAGTATGCTTCATTCTTTGTGAAAATCCAGTACCAGTCTGCCTGTAGTTGTCTCACAGCTTACTTTGCTGTTAATCTCACCCAGTGTATTTTCATCTCAGTCATTGTTGTTTTTATCTCTAAAGCCTAGATATGAGTCTTTTAAATACCTTTCATGTATTTGTATAACATTTCAACACATCTCTAGATTTTGAACATATGGAATATAGTTATAATAACTGCTTAATACCCCAGTTTTCTAATTCTCACAGGTATGTCAATTTTGACTTGGTTTTTAGTGATAATTTTTCTCATCATTGTGGGCCATATTTTCCTGATCTTTTTCTACTTAATAATTTTTGATTAGATGCTAGACAATGTAAATTTAGCCTTGTTGGGTATTGAATATTTTTGTATTTCTATAAATATTGGGCTTCATTTTGGGTGCAGTTATTTGGAAACAATTAGATCCTTTCAAGTCTTGCATTTAAGTTAATTTTTTTTTGTGAACAGAACAGTGTTTAGCCTAGGATTAATTTTGCCACTTGACTGAGGCAAGACACATCTAGTATTCTATCCAAAACTCCACGAATTTTAAGGTGTTCCAACATGGCTGGTGGAAACAGGCACTATTTCTGGCCATTTATGTGTTCTGTGTCCTCTTCCCTTTCTTGTGATTTTTTTCCCTGACCTTGGGCAGTTTTCTTGAAAGCATGTGCTCATTATTATTCAGCTGAATACTTGAGAGGGACTTTCTTCAGATCTATGAAATTCTCTATTTATGCACATCTATCCACCTCTGCTGCTGTCTTCTGAGAACTCTAGCCCAATGGTTTCCCTGGACTCTTTAGTTCAGTAGTTGGGGAAGTGGGAGTAGTAGGGCTCAACTTGTTTGCTTCCCATCTCTCAGAGACCATATATTTTGTCTTTTTTTAAAAAGTTGCTTTAGACAGGATGGTATATCTTGTTCTTGAGACTCTAACTTGGTCAGAAGTGGAAGTCCTCCAATGATTTGCTTATAATTATACTATCCTTTGAGTAGGTAGATAAATTTGTATAACACTACTTCTGATGGGATACTTATTGGTACTTCTTTTTGGGAGGACAATCTGTTCTATGCCTCGCAATCCTATAAAATGTACAAAACTTACAACCCAGACATATATTAATAGACACTTGACCTAAGGTAACATAGAAACATACAAAATTCTTATACAAGATCTGGCTACATAATTTTCAAGGCTCAGTGTAAAAAGGAAATGTGGGACCTCTTCAAAAATTATTAAAAGTTCAAAATGGTGACTGCAGAATACTAAACCAAATGCCTAACATAAAAAGTGCAACTGTATAGGTTGTATGCCACAAAGCCAGCTCTGATGTATGCAATACAATTATCTGATTTTTAAATATAAACAGTAAATAAAAAGTAAGAACAAAATAAGTTTCTGGAGGTTTGATTTAAAGTCTATGGAATATCTATAAAACATAATATGCAATCATTAAAATTTATGTTGGGGACCCTTTATAGCAGTTAACTTTTATAATATAGCACACTGTGGCGTGCCTTGAAATCTTATGCAGCTAGGGTGAAGCTACCTAGGAGAATGAGGAGAGATAACGATAGAAGGGTGATGACTAGTATTTCTTGGATGCAATAAAATGGTTAAACTTTATTTTTATTTGACAATGACAAGCAATGTGTGTTTTGAAGCAGAGGAATAATATGATCCAATCTGTATTTTAAAAAGATAATTTTGATCAATGGTCTAATGTGTTCTAATAATCCTATATGTAAATAAAGAGGACCCAGTCAGTAGAATACTTGCTATCCTTCTTAAAACCTTCCTGTTTTTTTTTTTTTTTTTTTTTTTTTTTTTTTTTTTTTTATCTTTCCACTGTCCATGGACCCAACTTCCCTGTAATTCTTACTCATGCCCCTTTCCTTAAAGTTAGTTGAGGAACATAAATATGTTCTTTCTCAGTTTAACCCCACCTTCTACTCCCAAAATTGGCCTCTGAAGTTTTTGATCCCTGGGGATTTGGAATAAACCATATACTGCTTGTTATAATTCATATTTCCTTTTTCTTTCAGTGTGCTCGATATGATAATGCCTTCATTGCAGAGATCTTGATTGACAGAGGGGTCGACGTAAACCACCAGGATGAAGACTTTTGGACACCGATGCACATTGCCTGTGCATGTGATAACCCTGATATTGTTCTCCTGCTTGTATTAGTAAGTAAATCAGTTCATTTCTATTTAATGTTTGCAAATTTAATGGCATGTAAAAAGTTTTATGTTTAACCAATAACGTTTTAAGCTATGTAATACTTTGGTTGAGGAAGAAATATGAGCATCTGTTTTCAGAATTTGCCTGGAATGCAAGATAATTAGAGGCTGAGGTTTTGGGTCACGTAGTTCATAAAACAAATTGCATGGATGTCATGCCATGCATGTCTACTCTTCCTGCCTGTCCTTGGAAATTGTACGCCTTGATAATAAGCAAGTCAGTCCTAACTAAAATGGTTTGCTAATTGTTTAATTAATTTATTTATTTTCAGTTCACTGTCACATCCTTATTTTTAGTCAAAATGTCCATACAATCATATGGAGATATGGCTTATATTGAATCTTCTTTTGTTTATGTTTTGTAAAGAAATATTGGCAGTATTTGGTTGTATAACAGTGAAAACTTTAAATGTAAAAGGCTTGCATTTTTTTTAAGACTCTTCATGTTGATCCTCATAAACACTTTAATTATTTTTGAATTTTAATTTTCCTGGTTAGTTTACCTTTAGCAAAGATTTTAAAGAAATTATGCAGGGTTTTTAGAAAACAGAAAACATAAGGAATATAAGAGTAAGAATAAATGATTTGCTTTTTTCTGTTTTTTAGTAAAAATAACCTAATTCCCTGATCATTTCCTATTATGTGCGTGGCTTTTCACATACGCTATTCACATACCTGCATTTTCTTGTACACATACAAGGTTTCACAAAGAAATTGATGCTCAAAGGTGTTAAGCAACTTGCCATAGGCCAAAAAACTAAGTCCAGATTTGGACTCAGAATCTCTGTTTCTAAAGTCTGTCCTTTTCTTATTGGATTATGTTGCCTTCCCCCCACCTCCCTTTTTTTAAATGGCCAGCAGAAGTATGTCAGGGTGAAAGACTGTGAGTTGGGACTTCCTTAATCTTGTAGCAACTTTAATTTCTCTAGTTTTCTCTGAATTGGGTCTCAGAAATAGTTATAATATTTTTTTATATTGTAGAAATATTTATCACTGATGTTTCTTTCAAATTCTGGAAGACTGAGGCTATGTTCAAGTAATAAGGAAAGATAAAAAACAAAGGTTATTTAGCATGAAATAGAAATGTTTGGAGAGCTGGTACTCAATACGAAAGGCTTCTTAATTCATTATAAGAGCAAAATATTAATTTTATAGAAAAAAAGTCTAGGAGGAACTGAACTGGCAATTCAGGGTAAAGATTATTGGATTCACTTAATATTAAAAGAAAATATAAAGCACATCACAGAAGGGAACTTGAATGATCTGAATGACCTTTTCAGTGATACTGTGCCATGATCAATTTTAGATCTTTTTAGAATGCTTAGAACTGTTAGAACACACATATGGATTATTTAAGGGTTATAGTTGTTTGATACATTTTTTTTTTTGATCGTTCAACCACTGGATTACTACTGAAGTTGCTGCTTTAATTGTATGAGAATGTGATAGCAAAGTTAGATTCAGAGCTTTTACAGCTTTCTATGTGCTGAGTTCTTTTCCTCTTCTGCGATTTTTTTTTTAGCAATTTTTTCCAAGGTTCATCTGTATTTATTTTCTCTGACTAATTTTTATTAACTGTACCATGCTTTTGCCCAAACAGGCACTCCAGTTTTTATTCCTGTTTCCAAAATGGACATATTTATATTCAGTTAGCAATATTCATGTGGCTGTGCTTGAAATTTTAAAATCTTTCGTACATATCTGCAATCCAAATTGCAGGACTAAGATTTTACCTTCTTGATTCCAGAGAAGGTTTGGAGTCAGGCCTTGGTTCCACTGCCGGACAAAATTTCCTTCCTCCATTCTAGAATATCTAAGTTTCTTATTTCTGGTGGAATAGGACAAGATGTGCTACCTTCTTCCTATAGTCTCCACAGAGTCTAGGTCTAGATATCTCATATGATATCTTATATGATACTCAGAGTTAAATATTGCCAGAACAGTTCAGTCAATGCTCCAAGTCATGACAAAATAATACAATGTTCAATCTTAGGGAGGGTAGCTCAGCCATAACAGTGTAGTGAATTCAAGGTGTAGGAGGTATAACTACAAGCAAACTTAATTCCTGTGGCCTATAGAGACTGCTATTGTGGTTAGCATGGATATTAGAAATAGCATTGATGTTCTTGAGGTATCCAAACCACTTCAACCACCCTGAGGACAAAAATGAATAATGTTTATATTTAGAACTAGAATTGGGGGCAGTCATCAGAACCAGCACCTGCATGTTGAATCTACAAAATACACTAAAATTATTTGAATAAATTAGGTATTTAGTGGCCAGTTCCTTAGGTCTCCCCTGTGACTCCTTGTAAAACTGAGGAAATATACATTAGACATTTTCCTGTTGAGGTTAAATAGTATCTTCCAATGAAAATCAATAAACATTAGCATCAATTCCATTTCTCCAAATAAATTCTTAAAAAGAGGATAATAATTTGAAGCAGTACCAAGTTATTGTCCATTATCTCTGTCAGATTCAAGAACAGCTTCATTATGATACGGCGTATGGCAAATTCCCTATACCCTTTTTTGTGCTTGCATTTTATCCTCCTGTTCTTTTATATTTCACCCATTTACTACTAGGATTGACACATAGTACCTGTGTTCTTTGATCTTGTACCTCTTCATTTATGTTGTATTGTTTTCAAACAGTAATTTGTTTTTCTCTTTCTTCTCATGTGATACAATTTCAGTAACTCCTATTTATTCCCATGGCTACAATTCAGTCATACTGCCTGCCTGTTGCCTTTATAATAAACATCTTTTCTGCCTGTAACAATTTGGTTTATATTCAATAATCGATTCTCTAACTTATACCAACAATGTTGATGAGGGAGCATCAAGTTAGCCATTTACCTAGTAATTAACTTTCAGCCCCAGAAGTAGCTAGCAAATGTACATTATGGCTATTTGTTAAAACAATGTCTGCACTTTATAGATACTCAATGTGTGATTGCTAAATAAATGAATAACCAAGTAATGAAAGAATGACAGGCCAACTTTTGGAAGTCAGCTTGAATTAATATTGCCATTTTTAACTCATATTATATCTAATAAAAATTGTCATAATGACATTCACTTTTTTTGAAATTCTAGAATTCTTCATTTTACCCATTTACCCTTTATTTAGAAGAGGGCTTGTTTCATCTCATAAATTGCCTCAATGCCTGATGATTTTGCTTCTTTGCCATAAAGAATGAGCATTAGAAGTGATTTTATTTCATATAGGCTATAGAGTTAAATCTATTACTTAAATTTATTAACATTTCCATGGTTCTGTGGTTCTGTAGTGCCCTGTTTCTCACACCACGAGATAATCCAAAATCACATACAAAGTGATATATCTGCTAACTACTGTCATTCAGTGACCCTCATTGAAATAGGTATCTTCATTCATTTACCTACTATTTATTGGTCACTAAACATGTTTTAACATAGTTTCTGCCCTCTAGGATATAACAGTTGATTAATTCATTCAGCAAATATTTATTGGTCTACCATTATGTGATAGGTGCTACACAGTGCCCATTAAGGTATTTTACATTCTAGACTAACGACAAAAACAAACAAAGGCAAAGAATATAAGTGTACCACTGAAAAATCCAATCATTGGATTAGCAAGTCATCAGAATCCTGTTATAGCCAGTCCAACCATCCATACATAGAAATAATTTATTTTTAAATAAATCTTGATAAAATATATTGTTGCAAAAAATTTAATTACAATAAAAATATATTCCTGCCAACTACCTCAAAAGAGAGATTTATTTTTTTTTCAGAATTAAATGCTATTGCACATTAGTACTGCATATCCAATATTCTTTCCATTTTCAAAAGCTTATTGATAGGTAAGGGAAATTGTATAACATTCATTCATTCTCTAAATATTATGGCAGACTGAATGAGGAAGAGAGCAGGAGTTGAGGTAAGAGGGGTCGTAGAATTAGATCAGGCCCATTGTAAAGACTTCAGAGTCTACGTTTACCCATAGTGATTAAAGAAGCATTTGGAAGGTTTTGATCAGAGGAGTGAGATGATCTGACTTAAGTTTAAAAGAACAACTCTGGCTGTTGTGTTGAAAACAGATGGGCTGAGGGATAGAGGGAACACATAGGAAGCTACTTCCATTATCCATGCAACAAATGATGGAGGTGGCAAGAAGTGGTTGACAGATTTTGAAGAGAGCTCAGAGATGCTTAGAGAGAAAACACCCAGAGACATTTTGGAGACAGCCATTGAAATCAGAACCAGGAAAGAAGCTAAGAGATGAAATCCAGAGTTTGCCCCCGAGAAGCTAAGAGACACTTAAGGAGAAAGCCACTGGAATCAGAAGCTGAAAGCAATACAACCCAGAGCAAAGGACCAGCAGACGACAACCATGTGCCTTCCCAGCTGACAGAGGTGTTCTGGACACCATTGGTCTTTTCCTCAGAGAAGATATCTACCTCTTGATGCCTTAATTTGGACATTTTCATGGCCTTAGAACTGAGTAAATTTGTGAATCATAAACCCCCATTGTAAAAGCCAATCCCCAAGAAAAGAAGTAGTTGACAATTGGATATAACTTCAAGGTCGAGTTGTCAATATTTGGTATAGGATTGAGGAAAAGGATAGGAATCAAAGATGACTCTCAATTTTTTTGATGTAAGAACTGGAGGGTGTGGTTGGGATTTTTGTTTACTGAAATAGAAAGTTAGTAGAGGTTAGGGGACATAAAATAGGGATTTAAAAATGATTGAAAAATATACTTGAATCACATTTTTCAACTTCGCATTATTATCCTTAAGAATAATTTCATTTATTTGTGTGCAGTATTTATTGTGAAGTTTCAAAGTAGAGGTATGTGTTGCCATCGTCAACTTAACAGCATTAGAACATTGCTACTTTAACTGAATCACAACTGTTGAATGATTTGGAGTAAGCTCAAATACTGTTAAAGTTGTCAATGTTTGCCAAATGTTCTACAAAGCTGTAGAAAATAATAATAATCATCTTTTATTCAGTCTTCAGTAGGTGTGAGGCATTTTTTCTACATGCTTATATTTAAGTTCTCATGAACGATATTACATAGGTTCCAGTTTTTGTTGTTTTGCTTTTTATAGGTGAGGCAGCTGAAGCACAGATGTTAATCCACATGCCGGAGGCCAGATAGAATGGCAGAATCAGGGTTTGAACCCATACAGGTTAGCTTCAGTACCTGAAGCCCTGCCCGCTCTGCTGCCATATTGCTTATGACGTAATTCATTAAGAACCCAAAGTCCCCAAAATGGGTTAATAGGATCATAATTCCCATTGCAATATAAAACAACTCTCCTAAAAATGCAGCTTTTAAACTTAATTACCCAGAATTTTAGAGGCAAATTAAAAAAAAAAAACATTTTACATATTTATTACGTATGCAAAATAATTGAAGATTATTTTTTCCTTTGAAGTTTTAGAATTTTACTGTAAAATAGAAATCATCTAAACCCACTGTATTTTAGGGATTAGAATGGGTCAAGAAGTGACAGATTTCTTTAATATATACATATATTTTTAATGCAATTTTATTGAGATATAATCATATAACATACAATCATTCAAAGTGTACAGTCAGTTGTTCACAGTATTGTCATATAGTTGTGCTTTCATCGCCACAGTCAAACTTTGAACATTTTCATTACTCCAAAGAATAAAATAAAAATTAAAATAAAAAAAGGATATCTAAAACATTCCATTCCCCTCCTCCCCCCATTGTTCATTTACTTTTTTTTAATAAGATTTGTTCACATACCATACAATCGTCCAAAATACACAATCAGTTGATCACATTACCATCATATAGTTGTTCATTGATCACCCCCATCTATTTTTTTAACATTTTCCTTGTACCAGAAAAAAACGATAGTAAGAATAAAAAATAATAGTGAAAAAAGAACACCCAAATTGACCCCCCACCCTATTTTCCTATAGTTTTTTGCCCCCATTTTTCTACTCATCCATCCTTTTTTTTTATCTTCATTTTATTGAGATATATTCACATACCACGCAGTCATACGAAACAAATCGCACTTTCGATTGTTCACAGTACCACTACATAGTTGTACATTCATCACCTAAATCAATCCCTGACACCTTCATTAGCACACACACAAAAATAACAAGAATAATAATTAGAGTGAAAAAGAGCAATTGAAGTAAAAAAGAACACTGGGTACCTTTGTCTGTTTGTTTCCTTCCCCTATTTTTCTACTCATCCATCCATAAACTAGACAAAGTGGAGTGTGGTCCTTATGGCTTTCCCAATCCCATCTTTAATATATTTTTAATGTTTAGATAAGAAAATGTTTTATTGTTACTATTCTACTAAATAGTTAAATAGGTTTTTACTGTTTCCTAGCAATTTTGCATATATTATCCCACTGATACTGGGAGCATTTCCATGATGTAGGCAATACACTTAATATATAATTCTTATTTTAATATGAAGCAATTGAATGTCAGCAAAGTTAGGCAACAAGGTAAGCCATCCAAATCTAAATCTTTTGCCCCCTCTCAGTAAAACAAACTTCTTAATGTTTTATAATTTTTATATGTACCATACATAATTATATAACATTTGTCCCCTGAGAATTTTTATTTACTTACCTTATTTGGTTTTGATTATTTGACTGTATGTTTATTTGACATTCTATGCATTCTAATTTTTAAAATATTTTCTACTTTGCACCATATTCAAACCCAAATACACTATAACTCATTTTTTTCTAGGTTTTTAAATAAGTCCTAGATTTAGTCATAATAAAAGTAAGAGGACTGAAACTTGATAACCTAAAATAGTATGTTTTATTCTCCTGAAATTCTCAATTTCAAAATTTATATATATTATATATGTATATATTATATATTGTATATGTATATATGTATATTATATATGTATGTATAGCCTATTATATATACATTGCCTACTGAGAGAGGAAAAATAGATTTTTCTTTGCTGTTTTGCCCCATGAGATGTCGCAAGGAATGAAATCCTCTCTGAATAGCATTACTCAGTCCTCACTTCTTTGCTGATATGATTTTGGATTAAAGATCTGCATTTATTTGCAGCATGCTAGATCTGAATTTTCAGGTTTGATTTTGAACTGTGGTCACATTTGCTAAGCTACTTTGTACAGCTTTCAGTTATAAAGCTGTGATGAATATGCACATTTTAACAGTTGATTGCATTTTGAACCACAGGAAACAAACTACTTTTATTTTAGTGTTAATTATTTTGAGAGGAAAATACTAATAGTGTGGAACCACTGTATGATGCTTGTATTTTGGAAAATGATTACCTGTCTTGCTGACTAATCATATCTTAGATTTTTTCTCTTCCTTATGGATTAATCTGGGGAGAAAATGGTTTGATTTCTAATGTGTCCTGGCACTAATTAATCAATCTTACTATAAAGAATATTTACTATATGAAATTTCAAAAATGGGTAATAAGGATTGAATGATAAAATGTTATTTTAATTAGTTTTACTTTTTAAAAGTGTGAGAGGCAATAGCAAATTGCTGAATTATTACTCTTGCATAATCCAGGAGATCTTTTTAAGATAATTTCACTCCTTGAAATCAGAAGGTGTTGGGGAAAATATTAGCAAAATGAATAGCCATTTGCTAACTTAGCATAGCAATATCTTTATCACTGCATCACCTTGGTAAAAATGGAATGATTACTGGAATTTACAGAGAAGGTTTTCTCAATCTTTGGCCTTTTGTATTTGAACATCTGATATTAGTAATTTCCTGTAGGTTGGAGTGTGTCATGTGTTTAATAGGAGGTGTGGAACTAGATCATTTTAATGGGTGCTGCAAGCAACTGCTGGAAAGCAGAAATTCTCTCATAGCTGAAATAGTAAACATTTGTTTACTTTGTGTTAAGTGACTTAAATTGATAGATCAAAGTTAAATCATTCCAAGCAAAAGTAACAAAAGAAAAAAATAGGTAAATGGAACTTCATCAAAATTTAAAACTTTTGAAGGACATCACATGAAAGGACAAAGACAACCTATAGAACAGGAAAAAATATTTGGAAACTACATATACTACATATACTATAAGGGTTTAGTATCCAGAATATATAATGAAAACCTACAACTCAACAACAAAAAGACAGGAAACCCAATTAAAAATTTTGTAAAGGCCTTGAATAGACATTTCTCCAAAGAAGATATACAAATAGCTAAAAAGCATAGAAAACATGATCAACATCATTAGCTATTAGGGATATGCAAATCCAAACCACACTAAGATACCATTTCATAGTGCTAGGATGGCTAATATTAAACAAATAGAAAATTAGTGTTGTAGAGCATGTGAAGAAATAGGATTGCTCATTCGTTGTTTGTGGGAATGTGAAATGGTGCCCCCAGTGTGGAGAGGGTTTGTCGGTTCCTCAGAAAGTTAAGCATAGAATTACCATATGATGTGGTATTTTAATTTCCCTGGCTGCACAAGCAAATACCATACAATGGTTTGGCTTAAACAATGGGGATTTATTAGCTCACAGTTTTGAGACTAAGAGTTCAAATCAAGGTGTCGCCAAGGCTGTGCTTTCTTCCTGAAAAGTGGCGTCCTGTGGTTGCCTGCCTGCAATCCTTGGTCCTTGGCTCCTCTGACACATGGCAATGCACAGGGCAGCCTCTCCTGGCCTCTCTCTTCCCTTCTGGGTTCCATTGACCTTCAGCTTCTTGCTTCCTGTGGCTTTTTTTCTAGCCGAATTTCATTCTTCTTATAAAGGACTTCAGTAATAGGATTAAGACCATGCTAATTGAAGTGGGACGCACCTTAAATTAAGTAACTTCATCAAAAGGTTCTACTTACAATGGTTCACACCTACAAGCGCACACCAAGTCTAAAAACGTGTTTTTTTAGGTACATAGCTCCAAACCAACATACCCAGCAATCTCGCTTCTAGGTAGGTAACCAAAAGAATTGAAAGCAAGTACTCATATATTTGTGCACTAATGTTCATAGCAGCATTATTTCCAATTGCCAAAAGATGGAAGCAACCCAAGTGCCCATCAACAGATGAATGGATTAAAAAAATGTGATATGTACACATTGTGGAATATTATTCAGCTGTAAAAAGGAATAAAGTTCTGATACATATGACAGCATGGATTAGCCTTGAAGACATCAACAGCATGTTAATTGAAATAATTCAGACACAAAGGGCAAATATTGTATGATCTTAATGATAAGAAATTATTAGAATAAGTAAATTCATAGAATCAGAAACTAGAATACATACTACCAGGGCTACAGTGGAGGTGGGAATGGAGAGTTAATGCTTAATTGATACAGCGTTTCCAATTAGGATGATGGGAAAGGTTAGCAACGTATGATAGTGATAGTAGCACATTACGAATGTAAGTAACACCACTGAATTATATATTTGAATGACGTTAAAAAGGGAAATTTTGGGTTGTATATATGTTACTATAATAAAAATTTAAAAAAAAGAAGAAAAACATGAGACTATTTAACACAAGCAGTGAACCTTAATGTAGACAATGGATTATAGTTAACAGTATAATTATAATAATCTTGTAACAAAGGTACCATATTAATGCAAAGTGTTAATAATAGGAAAAAACTGTTAGGGGGTACAGGGCTATGGATTTTTCTATAAACCTACAATTTCTTTAATAAGAAAAGAAAAACTTCATTCAATAGCTTGGCTTAAGTACTACCTATGTAAAATTTGCATTTTTAGCAATAACTTATGTTCTTTTATTACTTTATTTCACAAAGCATCAGGACACAGTCTGCCCTTGCTGTTTCAGAAGTTAAACTTCAACCTAAAAAATGAGCTATTAATTGAAATGTTTTAGGGTAAGTGTGGTTTTCTAATAAGGACTGTGGTAGAAGATCTGCGCCAAGAATCTAATCATCAACTTTTAATGGAAATGACCATACATACAGTATGTAATCTCTTTCTCAGTAGTTGGTCTTGCTCAATACTTTACTTAGAAGATTGAAATCTTCAGGCGTGAATGCCTTCAGCTTCCTACTAACAAACTACCAATTGATTTTTTTTTTTACCTATTTGTTAAGCCACCTTTTCTCTACTCTTTTTTTTTCTGCCTTATTAGAGAATTTGTGGGTTTAAAGAACAATCATGCATAAAATACAGGATTCCCATATACCACCCGACCAACAACACCTTGCATTGGTGTAGAACATTTGTTATCATTGATGATGCCACATTGTTATAATTTTACCATTAATGAAAGTCCAAGTTTTAATTTAGGGTTTACTGTTTGTGTAGCATAGTTTCATGGATATTTTTCTAAAATTTTTATTCTGTTACCATAAATCCAATCTAACATTTCCCCTTTTAATCATATTCAGATATACAGTCCAGTGCTATTAATTGTGTTCATAACGTTGTGCTACCATCACTACTATCCATTACCAAAAACATTTCCACCTTTCCAAATAGGAACCCTGTACAATTAAACCTTAACTTTCCATTCCCTTTCCCCATCCTTCCCCTGGTAACCTATATTCTAGATTCTGATTATATGAGTTAGCTTTTCCTGTTTGTTTCAAAATGGTAAGATCATATAATATTTATCCTATTGTATCTGGCTTATCTCATTCAACATGATGTCTTCAAGGTTCATCCATGTCATCACATATGTCAAGACTGCATTCCTTTTTATGAAATAATATTCTGTTGTGTGTGTGTGTATGTGTATGTATACACAATCATTTTATTTTCACAATCATCAGTTGGTGGACACTTGAGTTACTTCCCTCTTTTGGAAATTGTTAATAATGCTGCTATGAACAAAAGTGTACAAATACCTGTTTGAGCACCTGCTTTCAGTTCTTTTGCATATGTAACTAGTAGTGGGATTGCCAGGTCATATGGTAGTTCTACGCTTAGCTTTCTGAGGTACCGCCAAACTATCTTCCACTGCAGCTGTACCATTTTGTATTGACTCTAGCAATGAATGAGTGTTCCTGTTTCTTCACGTCCTTTCCAACACTTGTTATTTTCCATTATTTTAGTAGTTGCCATTCAGATGGGTGTGAAATGGTATTTCTTTCTGGTTTTCTGAAAAAGAAGTTTTATTGAGATAAATTCGCATACCATACAATCCATCTAAAGTATACAATCATTGTCTTCTAATAAATTCACAGAGTTGTGCTTTCTTCACCACAATCAATCCTAGATCATTTTCACTCTCAAAAGGGTTCACTATGTTATTAGTCCCATGTTTCATCCTCTGACTTTCTTTATAGTGACATACATGGCCCTAAACTTTCCTTTTCAACCACAATCACACCCACAATCTTCACTGTTAATTATAATTTACATTTCCCTGATGGCTAATGATGTGCATTTTCTCATGTACTTTCTGGCCATTTGTGTATCTTTGGAGAGATGTCTGTTCAAGTCTTTTGCCCATTTTGGGGGGTTGCTTGCCCTTTTGTCATTATCCTCCATTCTCAAAGAGGTGTTTGTTCTCCTTTTAAAAGCTAAATCCTTCTACATCCTCTATGTATTCTACTCATTCCCACATCTCCAAGGATTTCTCTTTCATTATTTATTTTTCTCTTCTATACTTCCAGTCATTTTATTAGCCCTTTCCTTTAAATTCACAGGTCTGTTTGAGTATTTTATATTAAATAAAATATAAGAAAAAAATAAACCTCTATCAAACTGATTCCTTGTAACTGACACTGTATTGTTCCTCTTAATTTCATAGTAAAATTTCTTTGAAGAAAAATATGGTATTGCTGCCCTCATTCATCAATTTCCAGTCATCCCTCAATCTATGAAAGCTGGTTTCAGTCCACTCATGCCTGCGCCCCCAAATGATCCTTGCCTGTGCATGTTTCTTTTTTACCTTTGTGATGAGCTCAGAGATCCCATTTCATTGTTTAGCTTAGTTATTTTATCTCACTTGACTTAAAGACATGTTCCCCAAAGAAGGAAATTGGTCAACATTCAGTTTCCTTTTCAAGGTTATATTTTTAGCGCATATCAGACTGGGAATTTGATGCCAAGCTACTATTTTTGGTCACTGAAAATGTTGTGTTTTTGTAAATCTGCTACCTAAACCTTTCTATCTCTAAAAGAAAGCCTATTTATGGTAAAAATTCTTATCCAGTATTCACGATGATTAAGACCATAGAATTAGAGTTTAGAGGACAAGCAAGAGTGTCATTTTAAAAACAAATCTGGGGGAGGAGGATCTAAGATGACAGCATAGAGAGGAGTGGAAGCTAGTTAGTCCTCTGGAACAACTAATTAACAAGCAGGAACAACTACTAAATAATCCGGAATAACTGCAGGGGGACAAACGTGACCATCCACTCATCACACACCAACTTGAATTAGGAGGAATGCCCAAGATCACAGCATAAAATCTGTAAGTAAAAACTGTGGATCCAAACCAGGGGCCCCCTCCCCTGCACAGCGCGAACTGCAAAGCCTCGTGATGCTAGAGAGATGCTCTCTCCCAGAAAACGAATATAGCTCATCTGAGCTCCAGCTGGGGTTTTAATTAACAAACCTGGAGTGCTCACTATGAGCTATGAATCCCCAACAAGCAGACAGAGGCTTTGGGTGATGACTGACCTTGGAGAGCCAGAGGGTGGCCACAGACTGGCCCTGAAGGGGACTTTCTGTCCCTGTTTCTGCTCAGTGGAGAAGGCCTCAGCCATTTTCAGTTCCCAGCACTCTGACCCAGACAGGAGTGGAGATAGCACAGGCCGAGAGTCTATTCAAATGTTAATGACCTCTCCCTAGGGGGGCTTATCTTCCCTAAGAGGAAAGGGGTGGGGACAGCTCTACTACCCACTTTCCACTCAGAACCAGACCCCAGAGCCTGGGGGAAAACAGCCACAAACCACACCGCCTTACACCAGTCTGGAATTAAAGGCTGACAGGCACCACCTGCTGGGCAGAAAAGCACAGTGACTTGAGTCATCACAGGGTGTATCAATTTTCTAAGACACACCCTCAGGGAAATTGGATACTGAATAGTTCCTTCTGGGACCTGAGCCTGTTCTGGTCTGGGAAAACATGATTGTGGTAACCAAGAAAACCATGCCTCCAGACAACAGAAAACTACAAACTACACTAAGAAAAACAAAGTTATGGCCCAGTCAAAGGAACAAACTTAAACTTCAACTGAGATAGAAGGATTGAAATAACTAATAATAAGTCAGTTCAAAAAGTTTAGGGAAGATATGGTGAAAGAGATGAACCGTATAATGAAAACACTGGGCGTACATAAGGTAGAAATTGGAAATTCGAAAAACCAACTTCAGAATCTATGGAAATGAAAGGCACAACACAAGAGATGAAAGACACAATGGAAACACACAACGGTAGCTCTCAAGAGGCAGAAGAAAACACTCAGGAACTGGAGAACAAGGCACCTGAAAGCCTACACACAAAAGAACAGATAGAGAAAAGAATGGAAAAATATGAGCAATGTCTCCGAGAACTTAAGGACAAAATGAAAAGCAAGAATTTGCATGTCATTTGTGTCCAAGAAGGAGAAGAGAAAAGGGGAAGAAGCAATAATAGAGGAAATAATTAATGAAGATTTCCCATCTCTTATGAAAGACATAAAATTATGGATCCAAGAAGTGCAGCATACCCCAAACAGAATAGATATGAATAGGCCTATGCCAAGACACTTACTAATCAGATTATCAAATGTCAAAGATAAAGAGAGAATCCTGAAAGCAGCAATCCATCACATAGAAAGGAAGCTTGGTAAGACTATGTGCAGATTTCTCAATAGAAACCATGGAGGCAAGAAGGAAGTTGGGGTGATATATTTAAGATACTGAAAGACAAAAACCACCAACCAAGAATCCTATATCTGGCAAAACTGTCCTTCAAATATGAGGGAGAGCTTAAAATATTCTCTGACAAACAGACAATGACAGAGTTTGTGAACAAGATACCTGCTATACAGGAAACACTAAAGAAAGCACTGCAGACAGAAAGGAAAAGACAGGAGTGGGAGGTTTGGAACACAGTTTTGGGAGATAGTAGCACAGCAATGTAAGTACACTGAAGAAAGATGACTGTGAGTATGGTTGAAAGAGGAAGGTTGGGACCATGTGGGACACCAGAACAAAAGATTAAGGATTAAGACTGGGACTGTGTAACTCAGGGAAACCTAGGGTGCTCGAAAATTTTAATAAAAGGTACAGATATGTTTTTACATGTGGTAGAACAAAAGAATGTAAACATTGCAAGGTGTTAAAAATAGGGTGGGGTTGGGGTAAAAAATATAATTAAAACAAACTAGAGAATGTAATTTATGGAAACATTGTATTATGCTTCCTTTAATATAACAAAGGCAATATACCAAAGCTAAATGCATATGGGGGGTGGAGAATAGGGGAAGGATATGGGACTCCTGGCATTGATGATGTTGTCTGACTCTTTTTTCTACTCTAGGTTAATGCTATCTTTCCTTTTGTTGCTTTCTAGCTGTCAAGTTTTGTTTTGTTGTTTTGTTTTTGTTTTTTTTTTTTTTTGTTTGGTTGGTTTTTCTCTCTCACTTTCTCTTTTCTTTTTCTTTTGTCTCTCTACCTTCTTTGACTCTTTCTCCTTCTTTGTGGAAGAAATGGAGATTTCCTTATATAGATAGTGGTGATGGTGCTGAATACATAAATATGTGACTATACAGGGAACCAAGGATTGTTTACTTAGGATGGAATGTATGACATGTGAACAAAACCATCTTATAAGAAATGGGTTGATGAAGAAAACTTGAGGGCACTATAGTGAGGGAAATAAGACAGGCACATAAAGGCAAATATTGCAGGGTCTCACTGATATGAACTAATTATAATATGTAAACTCATAGACATGAAATATAAGTTACCAGGATATAGAATGAGGCTAAAGAAGGGGGAGTGTTTGCTTATTATGAGCAGAATGTTCAACTAGGGTGAACTTAAATGTTTGAAAATGGAAAGGGGTGATGGTAGCATGTTGTGAGAATAACTAACAGTGCTGAAAGGTGTGTGAAGGTACTGGAAAGGGTAAGCTCAGAGTCACATATGTCACCAGAAGGAAAGTTGGAGGTTAAAAGATGGGAATGTATAAAACAGTGATCCTTGACACTTGGGCAAGATGGCAGCACAGAGAGGAGTGGAAGATAAGTAGTCCCCCTGGAACAACTTAAAAAAAAAACAGAAACAACTAGTAAATAATCCAAAATAACTGCAGGGGGACAAACGAGACCATCCACTCATCATACACCAACGTGAATTGGGAGGAATGACCAAGATCACAGCATAAAATCTGTAAGTAAAACCTGCGGATCCGAGTCGTGAGACCCCCTCCCCCATAGTCCAAGCTGCAAAGCCTCGTGGTGCCAGAGAGAAGCTCTCTCCCAGCAAGCAAATATAGCTCAGCTGAGCTCCAACTGGGGTTTTAAGTAGCGAGTGTGAACTGCTCACTACAGGTACGCATCCCCAAAAAATCAGACAGAGGCTTTGGGTGACGACTGACCTTTTAGAGCTGGAGGGTCACCTTGGACTGGGTCTGAAGGGGACTATCTGTTTCTTTTTCGGCTCAGTGGAGAAAGCTCCAGTCATTTTCAGTTTCCAGGGCTGTGACTCGAAGGGTGGAGACAGCACAAGCAGAGAGAGAGACCATTGAAATGCTAATGACCTCCCCCTAAGAGGTCTATCTTCTCCAAGAGGAAAGGGGTGGGGCCCTTTCCATTCAGAACCAGACCCCAGAGCCTGGGGGAACACGGCCATACCTCCTCACACCAGTCAAGAATTATAGGCTAACAGGCATCACCTGCTGGGCAGAAAAGCACAGTGACCTGAGGCATCACAGGGTGGAGCAATTTTCTAAGACACACCCTCAGGGAAACCAGATACTGAATATTTCTTCCCTCTGGGACCTGAGCCTGTTCTGGTCTGGGAAAACCTGATTTGGATAACCAAGGAAACCATGCCTAGACAACAGAAAATTACAACCTACACTAAGAAAAACAAAGTTATGGCCCAGTCAAAGGAACAAAGGTACACTTCAACTGAGATACAGGAATTTAAACAACTAATGCTAAATCAATTCAAAAAGTTTAGAGAAGATATTGCAAAGGAGATAGAGGCTGTAAAGAAAACACTGGGCATACATAAGGCAGAAATCGAAAGTTCAAAAAAACAACTAGTAGAATCTATGGAAATGAAAGGCATAACACAAGAGATGGAAGACATAATGGAAACATACAACAGGAGTTCTCAAGAGGCAGAAGAAAACACTCAGGAACTGGAGAATAAGGCACCTGAAAGCCTACATGCAAACAAGCAGATGGAGAAAAGAATGAAAAAATATGAGCAACATCTCCCAGAAATTAAGGATGAAACAAAGAGAGAATCCTGAAAGCAGCAAGGGAAAAGCGATCCATTACATACAAAGGAAACTTAATAAGACTATGTGCGGATCTCTCAGCAGAAACCATGGAGGCAAGAAGGAAGTGGTGTGATATATTTAAGATACTGAAAGAGAAAAACCGCCAACCAAGAATCCTATATCCAGAAAAGCTGTCCTTCAAGTATGAGGGAGAACTGAAAATATTTTCCTGCAGACAATGAGAGACTTTGTGAACAAGACACCCGCCCTACAGGAAATACTAAAGGGAGCATTACAGAGTGATAGAAGACAGGAGTGCGTGGTTTGGAACACAATTTTGGGAGATGGTAACACAACAATGTAAGTACACTGAACAAAGATAACTATGAATACAGTTGAGAGAGGAAGGTTGGGAGCATGTGAGACACCAGAAGAAAGGAGGAAAGATAAAGACTGGGACTGTGTAACTTGGTGAAATCTAGAGTGTTCAACAATTGTGATAAAATGTACAAATGTGGTCTTTTACGAGGGAGAATAAGCAAATGTTAACCTTGCAAGGTGTTAAAAATGGGGAGGCGTTGGGGGAGGGATGCAATCAGCATACACTAGAGACTGTAACTGATAGAATCATTGTATTATGCTTCCTTTAATGTAACAAAGGTGATATACCAAGGTGAATGCAGATAAGAGGAGGGGATAGGGGAGGCATGTTAGACACTTGACATTGGTGATATTGTCTGATTCTTTACTCTACTTTGATTTAAGGTTATTTTTCCTTTTGCTGCTTCCTAGCTGTCATTTTTTTTTTTCCTCTTTCTTTTGCCTCTCTACCTTCTTTGACTCTCCCTCCTGCCTTGTGGAAGAAACATAGATGCCCTTATATAGATAGTGGTGAAGGTGGTGAACACATAAATATATGACCATACAGAGAACCATCAATTTTATACTTAGGATGGAATGTATGGTGAGTGAAGAAAACCATAGTAAAAAAAAATGTGTTGATGATAAAACCTCGAGGGAAATATACTGAGTGAAATAAGCCAGACACATAAGGAAATTATTGCAGGGTCTCACTGATAGGAACTAATTGTAATAAGTAAACTCATAGACATGAAATATAAGGTACCAAGATATAGGACATGGCTTAAGAATGGGGAGTGGTTGCTTAGTATGAGCAGAATGTTCAACTAGGATGAACTTGAATGTTTGGAAATGAACAGACATGTAGGTAGCACGATGTGAGAATAACTAAAAGTGCTGAATGGTGTGTGAATTAGGTGGAAAGGGGAAGCTCAGAGTCATATACGTCACCAGAAGGAAAGTTGGAGGTCAAAAGATGGGAATGTATAAAACTAAATCCTATGGTGGGCAATGTCCATGATAAACTGTACAAATACTAGAAATAGCTTCCATGAACCAGAACAAATGTATAACAATACAATTAGAAGTTAATAATAGAGGGGCATATAGGGAAGAAATATATACCTGTTGCAAACTATATACTACAGTTAGTAGTGTTTCAACATTTTTTCGTAAACAGTAACAAATGTACTATACCAACACTATGAGGCAGCGATTGAGGGGGGTTGCTTAGGGATAGGGGCAGATTCAAATTTCCTTTTCTTTTTTTCTTTTTTCATCTTTCACTTTATATCTTGGCTGGAGTAATGAAAAGTTTCTAAAAATTGAACAAAAATTAAGTGTGGTGATGAATGCTCAGCTGTATAAGAGTACCCAGGGGCAAGTGATTGTACACTTTGGATCTTTGGATAATTGTATGCTATCTGAAAAATCCCAATAAAAATTAAAAAAAAAAAAAACAACTACAGTGAACCTTGTGTTGGACAATGTCCGTGATTAACTACACAAATATTAGAAATCTCTCTCACGAACTAAAACAAATGTATGACACTATAACTAGAAGTTAATAATAGAGAGGCATATAGGAAAAAAATATATACCTATTGCAAACTATATACTACAGTTAGTAGTATTTTAACATTCTTTCGTCAACAGTAACAAATGTACTATACCAAAACTTTGAATCAGTAATGGAGGGAGGCATGGTTAGGGGTATGGGAGGATCTGAGTTTCCTTTTTTTGTCTTTATTTCTTTTCTGGAGTAATGAAAATGTTCTAAAAATTGAAAAAAAAATTAATTGTGTTGATGGATGCACAGCTGTATGATGGTACCATGGGCAACTGATTGTACACTTTGGATCTTTGGATAATTGTATGGTATGTGAACAATTGCAATAAAAAAGATATATATATTAAAAAAAAAACAAAACAAATCTGGATGTCTTCTGATTTCAACTCCAACATGTAAAGATATTGGAAGTCGTCATGCCAGTGCTTTCAATAAGGAAAAAACCTGAACAAACTGAAAACGCATGGCTTTTCTGGACCTATCAGAGAACGGAGATTGCATGACAAACCACCACTCCAAAATCTGGAGAGAAAGCAGAAAGTTGCAGCTGAATTTGCTTACCTGGAACAGAAGCTTTAGGAGCCATTAACTTTTAGAAACACTTAAATGGTATTTTGATGAATTGCAGGAGAATATGCGTGAACTGGGATGACAAAGAAACCCCTGGAGCTATAGCCTTAGGGTGCTCCCACACTTGCATGCGTTTTCCCTCAAACATCTCACCAGCTTCTCACAATAAAAATCAGAGACAAGTCTCATTATGGCTCTGGCAGGAGGAGGGAAAGAGGAATCATTTTGAAATACGCCCAGAGTGTTCTCCATAACAAAAGCTTACTCTCTAGGGAAAAAGACTTTACCTGAGCTTTATCCTACCTGAAGGAAAGGCATTCATCCCATTCCAGCTCCAGGTAGCTTTCTTGCATTATTTAAGAGGAGCATAAAAGCTGCATCATTGTATAAAAACTTGTGAAGGTCACAGCCCAGAGACACAGGCCCCCTGAAAGACTGAGATTTAATGCTAAAATTATACAAATGCTTCCCCAGCCCCAAAACTTAACAGTATACCAAGAGGGTTCCAGTGTAATAACAATGGATTAACAACTAAAATAGCTGCAAGGCACAGACTAACAGGTGTATTTAAGAAAGCCAAAAGTTAAGAGGGGAGACAAAAACAAGCATACCAGAGAAATTTGAAGCTTCCTGTACCTATAGTTAGGGTAAACATTAAATATAGACTATCCACTAGCCAGATTAACATAAATCTTCACATTAAAGGCCTATGAAGTATTTCAGTTGCTATTACCCAATACAACATGTCCAGCTTTTGACAATAAAATTGTCAAAAGGCAAGGAAAGGTATGCCAAAAGGCAAGGCAAAAACACTGCCTGAAGAGGCAAAGGAAGTATCAGAGCTAGATTCAGACATGACACAGATGTTAGAATTATAAGACAGGGAGTTGAACTATGAGTAATATGGTAGGGCTCTAATGAGTAATACAGTAAGGGTTCTAATGGAAAAACTAGACAAAATACAGGAGTCAATGAGTAATATAAGCAAAGAGAGGAAACCACTAAGAAAGTTTCAAAAGGAAATGTTGGAAATTAAAAACATTGTAACGGAAATGAAGAATGCCTTTGATGGCACACTAAGTAGACCAGATACAGCTGAGGAAAGAATCAGTGAGCCTGGAGTAAAGTCAATAGGAACTTCCCAAAACGATATACAAGGAGAATGGGAAATGATGGCAAAGTTTTGGTAATGGATGGTGATGGTGACAGCACAGCATTATGAACATTATTAACAGCATTGAATTATATATTTAAATGTAGTTAAAAGGGAAATTTCAGGTTATATATATGTGTATATATGTATGTTACTAGAATAAATTATTTAAAAACAGTGCTATTATTATAAAAGATGGGCTATAGTTAATAATACAATTATAAAAATGTTCTTTCATAAATTTTAACAAACGTAACACACTAATGCAAGGTGTTAACAATAGGGTGGAATATAGGAGCTCTGTATTTCATACATTGTGAACCTAAGTAACAGCACTGAAATATACATCTGAATGTGGTTTAAAGGGGATATGTTAGGTTGTATATATGTTTCTAGAATAAAAATTAAAATAATTAAACCCAAAGAATTGACAAACACAAACAATGAATCCTAATGTGAACCATGTACCATAGTTAATAGTAAGATTATAATAGTATTCTTTCACCAATTTTAATCAATACACCACACTAAAGCAAGGTGTTAATGGTGGGGTGGTGAATGGGAACTCTGTATTTTCTGCACGACTTTTTCAGTAAACCTACAACTTCTCTAATTAAAACAAAACAACAGCAACAAAAAACAAAACATACAAAAATTTCAAAAGGTACATGTACTGGGAAAACCAGAAGAAGGAAAAAGGACTGTGCAGAAGAAATATATGAAGTAATAACTTTCTTAAAAAAACTTTCTTAAAATAATAACAGACACCCAATCACAGATTAAGAACCTGGAAGAATACCAAGTAAGATGAAAACAAAATAAAACAAACAAACAAAATCACTATACCTAGCCATATCATATTTGAAATGAAGAAAACCAAAGACAAAGAGATTATCTTGAAAAAATCCAGTGGATAAAAATACCTTGTCTACAGAGGAATTAAGATAAGAGTCACAGTGGACTTCTCATCAGAATCCATACAACCAAGAAGATAGTGGAATAAAATATTTAAAGTGTTGAAATGAAATTGAATACCTACAGTTTTATGTCCAGTGAAATTATTCATTGAATGAAGGAGAAATAAAGACTTTCTCAGACAAACAAAAACTGAGGGAGTTCACTGTCAGCGTTACTTCCTTGTAAGAAATGTTAAAAAAAAAATTCATTGGGAGAGAAGTAAAACTATATAAGTCCGAAATTTGGATCTACATTAAAAAAAGAAAAATATAAAGGAAGGAATAATTGAAGGTAAAATATAATCTTCTAATTTTCTTATTCTTAACTGACTCAAAAGATAACAGTTTGCTTAAAGAAATATAGAAACAATACATTGGGGGATAATAGCATATGAATAAGTGAAATGAATGACAGCAATGCTATAAGGGGTCAGGAAGTAGGAACTGAGAATACTCTGTTACGAGATACACTCACTGCACATATAATGTTATTTGAAGGTGGTATTTGATTAAAAGTGTCTATTGGAACCTCTAAGGACAAACAAAATTAAGAAGTAGAATTGATATGCTAAGAGATGAAATAAAATGGAATTATATAGTATACTGAATTAGAACCAGAGAAAGCAGAAAAAGGGGAGGAAAGAAACAAAAAACAAATACAATGAATAGAAAACATTTGCAAATATGGTAGATACTAATCCAACTATATTAATAATCACTTTATATGTGAATAGCTTTTTCACAATTAAAAGACAGATATTGTCAGAGTGGACAAAAAATCAAGACCCAACTATTTGTTGTCTATAAGAAACCCACTTTAAAGTTAATAACTCAGAGAGGTTAAAAGTAAAGAGATGGAGAAAGATATACCACACTAACACTAATCTAAGGGAAGCTGGAATTGCTATATTAATTTCAGGTAAAGCAGACTTCTGAACAAGGAAAATTATAAAGGATAAAGAGGAGCATTACATTATGACAAAGGGATCATTTCTCCAAGAGGAAATAACAATTTTATTTATGTCTGTACTAATAAGAGAGTATCAAAATATGTGAGGCAAAAATTGAGAGAACTGAAAAGAGAAATTTTAAAAATTACTATTTTAATTGGACCCTTCAACATACCTCTTTTAGTAACTAATAGATCTGGCAGGCAGAAATTCAGTGAGGATATAATTGACATGAAGAGCATATGGATTAACTTGACCTGATTGACATTTATGGAATACACCATTCAATAATAAAATATACATTCTTCTCAAGCTCACATGGATCATTCACCAATACACTTCATGCTGGACCATTAAAAAAAAAAAAAAAAAAAAAAAAACCAAACCAAACAAAACAAAACAAATTGAAAGGAATAAAGTATGTTCTCATACCACACTGTAATTAAACTAGAATTCTGGAACAGAAAGTTGGAAACAGAAAGATAGAGCGTTACCAAATATTTGGAGATTAAACACACTTCTAAATAAAACCTGGTCAAAGAAGAAGTCTCAAGAGAAACTAAAAAATATTTTTAATTAAATGAAAATGAAAATACAACTTACCCAAATTTGTGGGATGCAATGAAAGCCCTACTTACATGGAAATTATACCATTAAATGCATATATTAGAAAATAAGAAAGATCTAAAAATCATATTTTAATCTTCCACCTTAGGAAACTAGAGAAATAGCAGCTAATGTAATTTACCACATCAACTGGCTAAAGAAGAAAAATCATATGATCATATCAAAAGAAGGAAAAAAAAATTTGGCAAAAGCCAATATCTCTTCATGATTAAAAAAAAAAAAAAAATGAAAACAAAACACAAAACATTCAGCCAACTAGAAATAGAGGGGAATTCCACAACTTAATCTACAGATTGAGCTATAGATTCAATGCCATCACAATCAAAACCCTGGCAAGCTATTTTGTAGATATTGACCCGCTTATTTTAAAGGTTATCTGGAAAAGCAGAAGACCTAAAATAGCCAGCCCAATACAGAAGAAGAATAAAGAAGCAAGACTCACACTTCTTGATTTCAAGACTTAACTAAATTCTACAGTATTCAACACAGCATGGTACTAGTGAAAGGGGAGACACATAGATTAATAGAAGAGAACAGAGGGGCCAGAAATACATCTACACAGATAGAGTCAGCTGATCTTTGACAAAGGAGCAAAGACAATTCGAAAGAGAAAGAATAGTATTTTCAAGAATGTTACTGGAACAATTGGACATTTATACAGGGGGAAAAAAAG
Source organism: Choloepus didactylus (assembly GCF_015220235.1). Taxonomy (NCBI): domain Eukaryota; kingdom Metazoa; phylum Chordata; class Mammalia; order Pilosa; family Megalonychidae; genus Choloepus; species Choloepus didactylus. The sequence continues at coordinate 26,961,316 of NC_051318.1, read as the reverse complement.
AACCTAGATACAGATCTTGTACCTTACAAAAAAAAAAAAAAAAAAAAAACTCAAAATAGTTCATAGACAATGTAAAATGCAAAAATCTAAAATTACTAAAATAAAATTTAGGAGAATATAGGAGAAAATCTAGGTTTGGTGAGGAGTCTTAAGATGTAACTCAAAAAGCACAATTCATGAAAAAAAAATTAAGTTGGACTTTATTAAAAATTTGTGCTCTATGAAAGACACAGTTAAGAGAATGAAAAGACAAGCCCCTGAATGGGAGGAAATATTTACAAAACACATGTCTGATAGAGACCTGTACCCAAAATAAGCAAAGAACTCTTAAAATTCAACAATAAGAAAACAGTCCAGTTTATAAAATGAGAAAAAGATCTGATCAGACACCTCACCAAAGGAGTATACAGATGGCAGTTAAGCAGATGAAAAGATTCCCATCATGAAATGCCATTATGTAATTGTAAATTAAAACAGTGCAATTTCACTATAAACCTATTAGAATGTTAAAAATCCAAAATACCAATTGCTTACAAGAAGGCAGAGCAACAGGAACTCTCATTCACTGCTAGTTGGAATGCAAAATGATACAGCCAATTTGTAAAACAATTTGGCAGTTTCTTACAAAGCTGAGTATAATCTTGTCAAAGGATGCAGCAATCACATTCCCAGGTAGTTTCCTGATTGGAAATTTATGTCTACATGAAAACCTGCATACAAGTGTTTATAGCAGTTTTATTCATCATCACTAGCAACTGGAAGCAACCATGATGCCTCTCAATAGGTAAATAGATAATAAATTCTGGTACATCCATATAATAGAATATTATTGAGCAATAAAAATAAATGAGGTAACATGCACAAGAAGACATGGTTGATTCTTAAATGCATATTGATAAGTGCAAGAAGCTAGTTTGAAAATGCTGATGATTTCAATTACATGACATTTTGGAAAAGGCAACATTAGAGACAATAAAAAGAACAATTGCCAGGGGTTTGGTGGGAGAGGGAAAGGTTGAATGAGTGACGTACTAGGGATTTTTTTAGGGTGGTGAATCTATTCTGTATATTACTATAATAGTGAATACATGACAACATGGCTTTGTTAAAAATCCATAGAACTTTATACACAAACAGTGAACTTTAATATATGCAGTTTTAAAAAAATCAGTTAGGAGTTCGGGTGTTCCAAGGATAGAGCATAGAATGTGGCAAAACTGTCTTACAAATGTATGCAGCAACTTCACTGAAGAGGGTCAGGGGGAAAATTGTAAACCCAAGTAACTTTGGAAATGAGTGCAGTTTGTAAGACTAAAAGCAGAGAAAAAGTAACATAAGCGCTCTATTCCAGTTGGAAAAGTTCTTTCCTATCAAGGTGCAGGTTAACAATTCTGATACCACTCTACATGTATTCTGCAATTGAATGATTAAATAAAGGGATGACAGATGGTGTGAGGGGCAAGGGGAGGAGGCTAGAATGATCACTTGGTAATAGATTACAGTTAGAGACATCAGTATTAGCTTATGTTTAGTTTAGCAATGATACAGATGGTTATACATAGAAATAATTACAGATACACACACACACACACACACACACACACGGGTTTTTACAAACATGCTTTGTAAGCTGAAGGCTTTAGAAGCAACAACATTCCAATAGCAACGAGCACACCTGGCACACACATCTTGCTGTCTAATACCATTTTCCAATTAAAGGGTCCAGGATCCTTGAAGAAATGGCTGATTCTAGGTCTGGGGCAGGAAATACATAAGAGGAGCCTGTATCATCTTTTAGTGGCCAAAAGTAGGGAAGTGCTAAAAAAAAAAGTCACAGGCACACACAAACACAATAAAGGGAGATATATAAAAGGGACACAAGAGCCAACTGAAAGAACTCCCTGGCTAAAGCTGGAATAATAGGAGCAACAAAATAAATCAGTACTAGATTATAAACTAAAGTATAAAACAAATATTCTCAAGCCCATATTGATATAAATAAATTATTATATAAATACATAAAGGAGGGCGAATAGACAAATTTTCCCTTGCAGAAGAATTCCAAAAATTTTATGTAGATACACTGCTCTCAAGGAAGTGGAACATAACTCCCACTCCTTAAGAGTAGGCTCTCTGTGGTGACTTCTTTTCAAATAATACATTATGAAAACACAGAAAGTGGGAGGGGAGAGTGGGCGACTAACTTTGTGGTAGAGAAACCTAACAAACACTAACACTACGCCAGCCAGATAATCAGTGTTAACTTCAAGTGATGAATCATATTTACAGTATGTGCTATGAAGTGATGGAAACAGCAGTCTACCTCAGTGATCTTCTTCCCCAAAACACATAACCACAGTCCAATCTTGAGAAAACATCGTTCTACAGAATGAGGGGCATTCTGCAAAATATCTGATTAGTACTTATCAAAACCATCCAAGTCATCAAAAAACAAAAAAGTTGGAGAAATTGTAACACCCAAGAGAAGCCTAAAGAGACATGACAACCAAATGTAATGCGGTGCCTGCAATAGCATCATGGAAAAGGAAAAGGATATTAACTTAAAACGAGAGAATTCTGAACTAAGTATGGACTTTAGATCATAATTATGTACAGATATTGGCTCATTGATTATAGCAAATCTATCATATGAATACAAAATGCTAAAAATGGGGGAAACCGAATGTGTAATCTTCACAATTTCTCTGTAAACTTAAAACTGTCTTGAAATTAAAAAGTTTATTTTTAAAAAATCTAACATATTAAAAAAATCTGGCTTTTCAGACAAAATGGATAATTATTTCTACATTTCAGCAGTCCAAGTGGTAATTGCTCATCATGACTTGAAAATAATATTATAGAAACCCAAGTCTCTGATTTCTTTTTTCTGTTTCGAAAAGTTTCTATGAAAATGTCTATACCCGCTTTCCTATTTGAAAGGACTCCCATGAAACTATTTATTATATATGAGTTTATCTAATCAGTAAAGTGGACAACTTCTTACCAAAGGGTTACTCAATATCATGAAGTAGTTATGAAGGAGGGATTATTAAAATTCCTGTGGTAACTTTAAAAGTGCAAAAGTTAAAATCATTTTTAACTGACAGAAAGTGTTAGAGAGATTTTGTTAACCCACTGCTCATTGAAACTTAGGAAAGCTAATGCCTTTAAAGCTTGATATGAGGTTGGCAATTTCCATTTTGTTTTGGAAGAATATATGCATTTAACTTCTAGAGGAAAAATAGCTATGTATAATAATACATTTTTGGTATGGAAGAAACTTATACAAACTCATTAAACTTATTAAATATGTCAAAAAGTTTGGTGTAAGAGGAAAAAAGATAGATGGGACAGTGTACCAATAATGAAAATCAAATAAATAATAATAGAGGCTGAATAACAATGAGATACAACACTATTTCTTTGGAAGAGTACATTTTTTTTATTAGTAGTAAAAGCTAGTTTTTCTGATGGAAAACTACATTAGCTGATTGAATACCATTTTGAGTGTGAACAAAACTGCTTATAAAAGGCTTTGAATATAGTGCTTACAAAAAACCTCCAACAACAAAACAATACAAAACAAAACAACAACAAGCAGAATTATAATTTTAAAGCTTCAAGTGGGGGAAATAAGTAAAAGGAACAGTTTCTTCATCTAAGACAATAAAATTTTGTGGCTAATTTCAAAAATTCAAAATTTTGTGGCTAAATTCTAGAGCCAAATCCTCCCGAGTATTACTCCTGAAACTTTTCCTCTTGCTAGCTGTGTGTTTTTGGTAAAGTACCTTTCTACAGAAAAGCTCTAATCAGGGACTCGGTCTTTTTCATGATTTTGTCCTGAGTTCTTCCAACAGTGCCTGACATAGAAAACACTAAATGAATACTCTCTGTAGAATAAATAAATAATAAGATGAAACATGGTTTTGTAATTACACAGGTCTCTGTGGGAATATTTATTAAATATTTGTTAAAGATAAATTTTGTGGGAATATTTGTTAAAGATATTCTACTGTGAGTTCCATTAGGTCAGAGATGTTTGTCTTTTTCAACCTTCTACATTGAGTTTCCAGTGCCTAGCACTTAACAGACAATATTTGTTGGCTATATTAATAAATAACACTGGAACATGAATAATTATTCATGATACGTAGTAAGCCCTCATAAATGTTAGCTATTATCATTATTATTACTGTAATTATAACCAGTAATTTGACCATGCTCTTTGTCCTTGATTCACTTTACTCTCTTCCCCAATCCAGTCACAACCGCGTCTATATTCTTGCTGAATTTCAGAAAAGCAGAGGAAGTGAAAAATTAGAATGCATAAACAATAAAGAGGGAAAAACAATAAGGGAGAAGTCCTAAAAAATAAATAGGAGGACAAGATAGAAAGAGCTCTCAAAAGTGATTCAAACTTGTTCATGAATGTGAAAGTTAAAGGCTCAAAAAATGGAGAATCACCCTATTCAGTTTCTTTCATTTCATTCAATAAATTTGCAAATGAACAGATGTATAGTACATAAGAGACATAGCTAGAGGGAAAAAATATATATAGATAAATAGATATATACATATGTGAGTATATATAAGTGCACATATTTGCAATGTGTTCATTACATATTTTTATATTGCATAAACCACATATCACTTCTATTTCAATTCATATTGTGTCTAAGGCTATAAGATGTCTAAGCTACTACTGTTGAGTCAAAATTAAAATGAAAGGGGCAGTGAAAATTGATAGGTAAGAAAAAATACAAGTTGAAAAATTATATTACTTATTTTAGAAATTAGGGTTTAAATAGCATGGGCTACCTGCCGAATTTGGGTTAAGTTGAAACCTGAAGCAAAACAGTTTTTCAATACAGAAGACTTATTTTTCAAAAACTATTGGATGTAATCGATAGAATTAACTCCCACAATTTTGTTTTCTTCAGTAAATATTAAAGACTCAGAATAAAGCAAGTCCAGCTGGCAATCGGTGTGTTTGCTGCCTCAGTCTTTGATCACATGGCGTTCTCTCCTGTGTCTGTCTGTCTGCTTTCAGATACCCTCTTCTCATAAGGACATCAGTCTGTTGCATCCCACTTAATCGGCAACAGGGCTCACCCCAAAAGAAGAAATGGGGGGAGACCCAGCCCGGACTGCCCCAAATTACCCCACAGTGGAGCCTGTTGAGATTCCAAAGAAAGAGGCACTAATGGCAGGGTGATCAGTCCTTAAGCATTTATTAGGGGAACTAACTTACAGAGAGCTACAGCTGCCTGGCGCCAGGCGGAGAGAGGCCAAGAGGTTTCACGAATATGTCTACACCTATGGCGACCGCTCTTTAGATTATATAGGGCTGGGGGCAAAGGTGGCTGAAGGCCAGGGGCTCGCATGCGGGTTTTGGGAAAACATCTGGGTACGGGTCTTTTCTCAAAACAAGATGCACTCAGGGAGGGCAGGCTCGATGTTTATAGCAGCTAAGGCGTGGCGTGCCTCCGGGAAGTTAAGGGGGGACTGCCTGAGAGGGGGCAGGGGCAAGAGCTCCCCTCGGTTGGTCAGATAGGAGGTGCTAAATGTATCCTGCACAGACGGATTGGGTGAAGGGACCACCCGACTCCAGGATGACCTCATTTTAACTTGCCTGATTCCATCTGTAACAATCCTGTTTCCAAATAAGGTCAACTTCCTGAGGGTACTGGGGATTAGGACTTGAGCATCGTTTTTGGGGGGCACAAATTAAATCCATTATAGTTGCCTACATAACTGATTTTAGAACCCTAATTTGGCAATGAAAATGATGCCTAGCATAGAAATTAAATAGAAAATAGAGTATTCTGATAGTTAGACAAGAGGACCAAAGATCTTGGGTTCTAAAATCATTGCACTGAAAGGAATATGTGAGAATTCTTAAGTATCTTATTGGTGTTGAGGACATATTTATTCAAGGGTGAATTTCCCCATAAGTTTTTATAAATAACACTAGAAGAAAGTACTACTATGTAGCAAAGTCATGTTTTGAAGCAGATAATGAGTTAAGTAAATGATAACAGCATTCATAAAGGCAATTCCCCGGTTACTCAGAATCTGAACTAATTTGGAAACAGCACCAAATAGGCCTATAAATAGTTATTTTCATGATTAAATAATAACCTAAGGGCTTTTATCCTTTATGTTACTTAGAAGAGTTAGAATAGAAAAATAATGGATGCAGAAGTAAAAGATATGCCAATTCTAGAACCAACCATTTAGATTGGGATAGTTTTTGATAAATGACTAGCTTATTTCATTTATTGGAGAACAATGGAAGATAAGGGAATACAATGAAAAGGAGGGTCGTCAGTTTTTCAAAGAATGTACCACAGAGGTGTATAGGTTAGTTTGGGAAATGGAAATTTGTGCAGAGTTTTTCTCAGCTTGTAGAAAAATCTAGGCAAGCTCATACAACTTTCCGGTTTAAAAAGTGTTTCAACATACATTATTTAAGTTGACTTTTGTTAAGCTTGAGAGAGTGAGCTGCTTTTCTAGGAGATGAAGGAACTCGTTCATATCCCCAAATACTGTTAGTAAATTATCGAATTACTGATTTCATGAAGAGTGAGCTAATTTCCTTCACACTGTTGATAATTGCAAAATAATTTTATTCATTCTGAATTCCTATACCATTAGAATCATTATGGATCATTATTATTTTACAGAGAATCTACAGTCTAATGCAATTAAAATTGAGGAACATAAACACACAGAGCATATGGCCCAGTACTAGATATTATGCAGTACAAATTCCAGAATACAGATTGGGTCTGATCTCTCTGGATTTCTCATACACCCATTCATAAGAACATATGGATGTGTGGGAGCTTATCATGTTGATTCAGTGCTTTAAAAATATCTGGTCTCAATTTTTATTGCCTGGTCTCATAATTTTTGGTCCTTTTACATTCTGAATTCCATGCTGAAAGTATCATTTTAGGCCTGCAATAAGAGTAGTATTTCCAGCTGGTTAGAAAACTTAGTGAATAGGTCAAGAAAGGACTATTACAGATTTACATAGAAACAAGAGAGAAATACTATTTTTTTTTCATCTAAGAATGTGGAAATTATGGGCAAGTGAAAAGAAAACCCTTGTTATATAACCATAGTCTTAACTTTCTCAAGCTAACTTTTTTTGGAGCTGAAAGTTTTTCTTAATATTTGTGAGGATATAATGACATCTTGATACTTCATTATTTATGATTGTCACGTTACCTTACAATTGCGCCTTATAAAACATTATCAACTAACTTAAAAGTTATAAAATATCATTTGTTCCTTTAGGTCACATGATATGGGTCAGGAAGACATTCATTATCTTTATTTCACTAATATAAGGAGACTGAGTTTTCTAGGGTTAAATGAATCATTAAAAGACAGATACTTCAGCTTTGAATTAAGTTTTCTTTTCACAGTTTTATTCCTGGAATCTTGATTTTTTTTCTAACTTTTCTAAAAATGAAAAAAAAAAAAATTCCTGTCCTCTGAAAACATGCATGATGATGTCATATAGGAAATGCATTAAATATGAGGAAGACATATGTAAAGAGAAAACATAGAAAATATTATATAGACAAGTGTAAAGTTCTCATAGCAATCAATATGGATCAACACTCAGGAGAGGGGGACTCTACAAAAATGATAGAGTAGGATCTGAGTGTAACTGTTGAATATGTAAGTAAATTAATCCTATTGACTATAAAATACAAATCATTCAAAAGTACATGGAAAAATACTCAAATTTTTATTTTTTTATATTCTAAATGTTTTGCCAACTGACAGTAACTCAGTATCACTTTACTGACACTTTCTACCAGTTTTATTTTGATGGATATTTACTAAAAACAAATTAAAAATTTTAAAGTTAGTCTTTAAACAGTATTTAAAACAGTCTTTCAGTCTGTTTTTACTTTTCTAACTGAAATAAAATTCAAGAAATATATACTAGAAAAATATCAATTGTTCCGGTAGTAATTTATGATTTTTTCCCATTGTAATGAGAGCATATTTAACTTGAAAAAAATTAGTCATTTTTAAAGAATGCTTGGATTTTATATTCTTCAATTCTGATCTTTTTTTTCATATTTGTCATGGTTGTCACATATTTTCACTTAAGTAATTAAGTGAAGTAGCCCATGATTAATGACGCATCAATATACTCAGTATGTTGTCAGGGAGTTTTCAATATAGTCTGTTCTCTAAAGATTATATATATAATATGTTTATATTATATATTATAGTAATATATTTATTATATATTCCCCCCACACACACACACACACGTGGGAGATTGAACTATGTACCCTAGGAAAACATGTTGTTATTCGTAATCCTATTCTTGTGGGTATGAACCCATTGTAAATAGGACCTTTTGAAGACCTTATTTTTAGACAATGTGTGGCCAACTGAATCAGGATGGCTCTTAGTCCTATAACTGCAATCCTTATAAAGAGAAGAGCCTTGAAGCAAGAGGAGAGAAAGCTACAGGGAGGAGCCAGAAGTTGGAAGTTAGCGGGAACCCAAGAAGCTGAAGGAAAAGACATCACCATGTGACAGGAAAGCCAAGAATTACCAGCCTGTCAGGATGCCATGACCCTGCGAGGAAGTCAGCCCTCCACCTACCATGAAACAATAAATTCCCAATTTTTAAGCCAACCCACTAGGTGCATTGTGTGGTATTTGTCATAGCACCGTGGAAGCTAAGACCATATAAAGAATTTACATAACCCTGACAGTTAATGTTAGAATTGTAATACATTTGGTTTTTTAAACTTTTTATTTTGAAATACTTTCAAACTTTCAGGAGAGTTATAAAAATAATGTAAACCCTATACATAGAACTCCAATATACCCTTACCCTTCCTTAGCTCAAATCCACGTGACATTTGCCAATACATTTGATTATGCATCAAATACTTCTGTTTTATTTATGGTACACAACTTAACAATGCATTCACAATCACTTAAAAAGAAATTTGTCTTTTTTGAGCATAATTTTTATTTGTCCTTAAGTTCTCTAATTTCACTCTTTTGTGCAATATAAATGTTTATATTTGAAGGTGAAAGACCTGTATTTGTACATAGCATATGCATTAACTTGATTTATTGAGACACACTGCATCATTAGTCAATAGTTTTAAGGACTTCCACACTGATTAAGATTTTTCCTTTTTTGATTTATTTTCTGGTAGAGGAAAAAACAGTTCTTTTAAAATATAAATGCATTGACTCAACAATTTGTGCCTTGTGACATTTCTACAATTTACATAAACTTCTTGAAGAGCACAGGAAGACGCATTGCATCTGTTAAGAAAGCATCTAATAAAAACATGGGCAAATTAAGTTGTCTCCTTGTCATAATGACTTTGGAAAACACAGATCTCTACCATCTATGCCCAGCATCTAAAGAAAATTTTCTTATGCTGACTGTTGATTTATTTATGCTCCCATTTTTGGTAAAGTATATTCCTTCTTCAGAAGTATTTTATTTTTCATGACAATTCTTTTCATCTCAATTCTATTATGGATAATTTTTTTAAAATTCTAATCATTTCCATTAATATTTTAAAGCATTTATAATTAATTTTTAAATGTCCTATCAGTATATTTTATGGTTACAAAGCAATTCACATTTATTTTAGAAGAACTGGAAAATATGGAAAAACAGAAAAGAAAATGAAAATCACCCATAATCCCACTAGCCGGAGAGGAACAATGTCAACATTTTAATTTATATCCTTCTAGTTGTCTTTTTCTGTGTGTTTGTGTATTTAAAGCTTTTATGTATGCTTAAAATTTGCATTCATATTATATACATAATGTTTCTTTTAAATTTCACCAAATTTTGTGCATGTTTTTTCAGGTTTTTAAATATTCTGTCCAAATAAGAATTTAGTGGCTGCGTGGTCTTCCACAGTTTAAGAGCCATAGTTTGTTAATAATCCTTTATGCAACTTAAGCTGTTTCTGATTCTTCACATTTATAAATAATGAGTAGCTTATAATTTAAGGGATTTGTGGTTCCAATATAAACAAATTATCAGTTTTTCTTCCAATTTGCATGAAATGGAATAAATTCAAATAGGGAAAGCTGTGAGGATTTATATGGAAGTTGACAAATCTGACCCTTTCTACACAACAGATACTCCATTGAGAGATTCCTCCAGCTATTGTCAACTGTATTTCAGCAAAAAAAAAAAAAAAGCCATAATGCTCTAAGACCCTCATGATATGTAACGAATTAACTGTTCTGTGCTTCTGGAATTGTACTAAGTATGCACTATCTTTGGGACAATTGAGAAGATACTCAAGGCTGCAACCCTGGTTGAGAGAGGTTGTACCACTGTGTCCTAAAGTAATTTAACAGGAGACCCAGGCTACTACTACTGTTGGTCAAATGCACCTGGCAATATTTACTAAAAGAGAAAAATCATGTAGCATTTCTGTTATGTTTACCCCTGACCTTCCTTCTAACATTGTAACACAAGTGCAGCTCTGGAATGATGAAATATCTCCCCCCACATGTTTATTATGGTATGAGAATCATGATATTTTACGGTTGATTTTTAAATCTGGAAAGCACCTTACATGTTGGTGGTTCTACCCTGGGTATAGAGTAGTGAAAAAACTAAATAAAAATAAATAGAAGAAATGGCCTCTCTATTGAGCCCTTGTATTGCAGTGAGGTTGAAGCATCCTTAAATGAGACAAAACAGGGTTGTATGAAAAGATGTATTTATAAAGTAATAGGGGATATAATGAGTCTCATTTCTATGTAGGTAGGGCTAACATTCCTAAATACCAAAGTAAGTCATTCACTTAAGTGCAGTGGAATTCACAGGGGTTGGATTCTGATTGGAACCTGGTACAACTCAATTTAGACTAGTAGCATAAGTAGAAATTAAACTTTGTAACAATGAGTGGAATCATGTCCTACATATTTGATGACTGCATGCATAAGTCTTGCAGTTAAGATTGGTGAGTTCTAGAAACTATGTAAGCTGTTTTGGCCAAGTGGCTCCTGAATTCCTGGGGAAGAGTGGTTAACATCCAAACTGGTAGAACCTTAAATGACATGCGATGTCATGAAATTGCTCTCCATAAGATTGTTCTCTATAGAGTATACACTAACAAGAAAGAAGAGTTACAAAGTTTTGTCCAAACTCTGGCATGAGGAAATGGGGGGTGTGATGTGGACAGTAGGTTTGGGAAGCCTTTTCCAAGGAGCTCATCACTGACATGAGATCTAAAGAATGAGCTTGTGTAAACCAGGTGGAAGGAGAGGGAAAATAATTCCAGATAATGGAACTGTTTATGCAGGGACCATGTGATGGGAAGGAACGGGTCTGAGAGAATGTCAGTGAGGCTTGATTGAGAGAGTAGGAAAGAGCATGATGAGAACTGAGGATGAAAGTGAGGTGGGACCCAATCAGGCATAGGAGGAACCTACACTGGAAACCATTGAAGGGTGTTAAGTGAGGTTGTGGGGTGCTTGATCACACTGTCATAGAGAAATGATTTTCCTTGATGTGGTGGAGAAAAGGGAGTGGAGAGTAGGAGTGGATGATTGTTAGCATTGCTGAGGTTTCTCCTATAGCTTGGGTGAGGGGAATGGAAGCGTGGGCTAAGGCATTGAGGATGGTCATGAGATGGAACAAGTTGGGCAGATTGTACAGTTAATCTGGTGATAAGATCAACAAGATGGCTATAAAACAGTACAGATAATAATGTCCCATTTTATAGAAAATAAAATATATTCATATAATCATATATATTTATAGTTATATATGAATGATATCAAATATTCATCAGGCATAATATCTATACTATAGATATTTTTATAAAGTTGATGTCATGGTATCCATACTGTTTCGCAATCCAGTGTTGTGAAATGTATTACACACCTTTCCGTATCATTAAATACAGACCTATATCGTTGTAAGTGATGTCTTAATATAACAACTTGCAAAGGTAGACTGAAACTTACATAATTGCCCTTTACTTATTTGCTCTTTAATTTGCAATAAGGATTTTGAAATTGAGTGTCACAATTTTTGCTTTAGAAATTCTTGCAAATTGCTAAAACAGTGATTACCATAATATCATAATAAATTTAACTTAAAGGTTTCCTTGGACCTGATAATTTAAAAAGTGTGTTCTACCTTTGGGAAAAAATTGTATATTTGTATAATATGGCCTATAAAATAAAAATATTTAATGGGATTATTTCTTGCCAATAAATTTCTGAGAGAAATATATTCACAATAAACATTATTGATTAAGTATCTATTCACTTCCAAGATTACATCTGTGAAGATATCGTCATGATAGGAGCACATTGAAATTTTAACCTTTGTGTATCCCATTCCTAATATAGGAAAATAATTTTTAATTGAAGTTTCTAACACATTATTAATGGTTTGAAGATATAGACTAATCAGAAAAACCTGCCATCTAAGGCCTTGCGGTTATTTTCCTTATGACACTAGTTTTAAAGTAGGATTGTTTAACTTAGTGTTACATATGTATATACTATATCATCAGACTGCATTGATAGCTACTTGATATGAGGAAAATGTCACATTCCAGATTCTTGTCAATATATTGGTACTTAATTTGTCTTTCAGTTCTTTCATTAAATTGTATCTCAATTGTATTACCTGTAAATCATAGACCTGTGCCCCATGCAGAGTTGTCCTAGGTTTTTGTCCCATAGGTAGAGGCTTTTTTTCCCCAAGAATATGTGTTCATGTAATTATATCTTAATATTCTAATTCAGGAACAGAGTTTCCACATCATGAACACACCCAGTTATCTAAAATGTATATGCCAGAATGAACTACCCTTTTTCTTCCTCTTACCTAGTAAAAACCTTCTCATCAATTCTCCTCAGGTCAGAAAGCTCTCTTTTTTTAAATGCAATTTTATTGAGATATATTCATATATGAGATACTTATCCAAAGTGTGCAATCAGTGGCTCACGGTATCATCATATATTGTGCATTCATCACCACAATCAATTTCCGAACATTTTCATTACTCCAAAAAATAAATAAATAAATAAATAAAAATAGAAAAAGAATACCCCAAACATCTCATACCCTTTATCACCCTTATTATTTATTTATTTTTTGCCTTTATTTTCTTACTCATCTTTCCATACACTGGATAAAGGAAATGTCATTCTCAAGGCTTTGATGATTATACAGTCACACCATAAAAGCTATAGAGTCATCGTCAAGAATCAAGGCTACTGGACTACAGTTCAACAGTTTCGGGTTTTTCCTATCTATTCTCATACACTAAAAACTAGAAAGGTGTATCTATATAATGCATAAGAATAACCTCCAGATTGACTCTCTTTAATATCACTCAGCCACCAAAACTTTATTTTGTTTAATTTCTCCTCCCCGTTTTGGTCCAAGAAGGCTTTCTCAGTCCCACGATGCCAGATCCAGGCTCACACCTGGGAATTATGTTCCATGTTGCCAGAGAAATTTACACCCCTTGGAGTCATGTCCACATAGCAGGGATGGCAGTGAGTTTACCTGCCGAGTCGGCTTAGAGAGAAAGGCCACATCTGAGCAACAAAAGAAGTTCTCTGGGGGTAACTCTTAGGTGTAATTATTAGTAGACTTAACTTCTCCTTTGCAAGAGTAAGTTTCATAAGGGCAAACCCCAAGATTGAGGGCTTGACCTATTAGATTAGTAGTTCCCAATTCTTTCAAGAATATAAGGAATTACCCAGGTGGGGAAGTTTAATATTTCCACATTTTCCCCATGTCCCTAAGGGGGCTTTGGAAATACTTTTTTATTCTGAAATACCTCTGGGATGTATCAGGGCATCACACTAACCTGCACAAAGCAATCAGATCTCACACCCTGTTCAAGGTCCCATGTAATTATGATGTTCAAATAAACTAACCAAACAAGTTAAATTATATAGTGTGCTACAGAAAATATACATTTTGCACCAAATAAACATCTCTTCCTTTGATCTCACACAGAAGTCGAAGTTTTAAAACACAGTTAATATTGTTCTTTACCCTTTAGTTTGATTTGTCTTAGTCCTAACTAGACTCAGCTTCATTCATATCTCTAATTGAAATCTGATCTCTTTTTCAGCTTTTTTAACAGTTGCTGTATGGGGTAATGCTGACTTTCATAGCTCAGAACTCTAGCTCTGAATCTCGGGTGTCACATGATGCCAGAAGTTCCAGGGAATGACCAGGTTATATACAGAGAGCTCAGCATCTCCGAATTTAGAAATAACCATAACTACTCAGGAATAGATGTGAATATTGTAAGAATTTACAATCTAGGAACTTCTAAGCCTTCCTCTGCTAACCTGTACTCTCAAATTTGGGTCTTGGAGTTTGCACATCATATTTAGTCCATATTAATGAGGCGTTATAATATTTTCTTTTTGTTTCTGGCTTACTGCACCCAACATACTGTCCTCAAGGGTCATTCACTTAGTTGCATACCTCACAACTTCATTCCTTCTTGCAGCCACTCAGTATTCCAATGTATGTATATATCACACTTTGTCCTTCATTTATCAGTTGATGTAACCACAGGCCATCTTCATCCATTGCAAATTGTGACCACTGCCGCCAAAAACACCAGTGTGCACATGTCCACTCGAGTCCCTGCTTTCAGTTCTTCCAAGTATATACCTAATGACAGGGTTGCAGGAGAGGGGCTTTTTTACATGTATATTTTACTACCAATGACTTTTCCTGAAGTATTTGTATAAGACATCACTGTTATCAGGGCTGCTTAGTTCTAATATCGTTTGATTTTCATCTAGTATTTTCAGCTAAAGAGAAGAGAAAAGGATCAAATTATTCTCTTGCACATGAGCAGATGGAGAAATGTTGGTCTTTAGATTTCAGTCAACAGTGCTCATTCTTTTATCTTTTGACTCCATTAGAAGAACAGACCTGGCTGTCAAACTCGCTGTTAGATGTGAATGACAGCATATTTTTTTAATTCATTTCAGAGCTCATCCTGGAGAGTTGAGAGCAATGTTTGTTAATAAATCCAGCTCCACAAAATCAGAAATTCCTTCATACTTAAATTTTAAGAAATATTAAATCTTTGAACTATATTTTGCAGTCGCAGTTGATTCGTCTGGGGGGGGGTGGCGGCTGGTTGCTAAATCCTAGGCTCTCAGGATTGCTCGGAGGGTACCGGCGGCGGGGGCTCTTTCCCAGAGGCGAGGGCGAGGCGGGGGACTTGGCCAGGTCCCCGGCGGAGGCGTGCAAAGGGCGGCGAGAAAGGAACAGGCGGGACATGTTTCTTTTAGGGTGAAGAAACCAAGAGAGAGAGCTTATTAGGGGAGAGTACAAGCTTATATCGGGCGGTTTAGAGGGCGGGGTAGCTGTAAGGGTTAAAGGCTTGGATTGGTTCTGAGAGGGCGCGGAGGTTGATTGAAAAGGGGCGAGAGTTGCTCCGGTAACGGTGTCTGGTAACAATGTATGCGCACTGGTGGTGATGGGAGTTGCACTGGCAACGGGGAGTGTCCGGGCAAGATAAGGGGGTGGGGAAAAGGCGGTTCCCTCCGGCAAGCCTCCCCTAACAGTGGTATTTTGGGTGAGGAAATGGGGCCTGCCTCCGGCCTCACTTTCCCAGGCCTGGGGGGCTGTGGAGGGCGCTGTCACCTGTGCCCACCACCCTCCCCAGGGGCGGATCCGGTCCCCTGGCCCAGGCCCGCCAAGTTGAAGCACGTAATCAGTGTCCCGCAATATTTGAAACACACTTTTTTATACCAGGATATTAAAAACTGAGCATGTATTTTTCTGGGACATAGAAACATCAGAACCAGAATAGTGCATATTCCTGAGGTATCCCTTAATATGCTATCTTTTTCTTCGTTCAAAATTCTGGACACCTTTGTTTCTTTTTGTTTCTATTTAAACTACCAGGTTTGGGTATTTCAATATTAATAGAAATATGCTATGTGATTTCTATTTTAGAACTTTTATTATTTTTAATAAGAACTTGTAATATCAGTACTTTATTATATATATACGCACATACAATTTAATTCTGAAAGCTCAAGCCAGGGCTTGCCAAAAGAAAATCACTCTTCAACAGATTTTATATGTTCCTTCAAAGACTGTACTTCGTTAAAAAAAAAAATAGTAACAGCTAAGCCTTCTGAAGAATTCTACTTTAAGAACTGTGTAACTATAGCAGATGTTTTAACAGAATTTCAGAATTCTATGTTAAAGTGTGGCTAGTTATTAGTCACTTTCATGCAGACTGGGCACAGGTGAGTTTCAAAAAAATACACATAGTAAGCCCCTGTATCTACTGCCAGTCTCCTATTTTTTGATATTTTGTCTCATAGGCCCATATTACTATGTAGTGTTTGTTAAATCATTAGTAAATTAAGATTCCAAGAGGAATACAAGATACATTAATAAGAAATTGAGAGAAAATTAGGGAATATCATATAAAGGGAATGCTGTGAGTATGTGATAAAATTTAGGAAATATTTGAATTTAATCCAGTTTGACCAAGGTATGTACAATATAAGAGAAAATTTAATTTGGGGTCAATTTGGCAGGGAAAAATTGCTTATACTTGTTTTGTAACATTCAAAGATTTTAGTAAAGACTTCGGGTTAGAACTTTGAAGAATATGTCATGTAGAGAATTATATATGAATAAATAAGAATATACCTAATGAAAGATAATATAAACATTTTGGCCTGAGATAGTGAATGAAAAAAGTATCAAAATGATACCAAAGCAAGTTACCATTAAGGATTTCCTGTCAGCTAAGAAGAAGCAGGCTCTGAATAAATCTATTAATTTAATTTATAAAAGGTACAGAAGCAAAGGAGTCATTTGATGGTATTATTGGTATGTGGTTGGTAGTAGAAATAGGATAACTTTGACAGGAAACACAAGATAGAACAGATAAAACAGCTATAAGATTGTCCAAAATATAATACTCCTGTAAATTTCTGTTTAAAATAGATCCAGCCAAAATTACTACATTTTGTACCCTTTAGCTGGACTTTGGGCTCCGCAATCATGGGTTCTAGAAATGCTTCTCCAATTCTGACACATAGTCACAGTTACTTGTGGTACTTGGCTGCCCTGCTCCCCTTGTCTCCATAGAAGGGAAGACACTGCATGTCACTTTTCTTAAATAACTAAGATGGCAAATAAAAGGGGTGCTAGAGAAGAGGTTTCAGGGCATCCCGAGTCAAGGTGAAGCCTAATGAGACCTTTGCAAAGTAGGCATGAAACTTTATTGCCCAGCTCAGCATTGCCCAAAATTTTTGGACAAGTCAGTCCCCCACCCCACCCTGTATGTCCCAACATACAAAGACATCTTACCTCTATGATGCATTATGAAGTTCTAAAAGGGATATAAACTACATAAGTTTCTCCAAACATATTTCACCACAAACACCTTTTTTTAAACTCTTGGTGAGTTGTCTGTACCATGATTGAATATAATCATGTGTGTTACCATCTATAAGAAGAGTTTTAATAGTGAAAATCTATGAGGGTAGAACATTTGAGCATTTCACAATGAGATGAGGAAGAATTAACTGGAAGATCACCACTAACTGAGAAAATTAAAACAAACAACAACAAAAAAATGTTTTATGTGATCATCCACTTCAAGCTCATCTCATAGTGAGGCTACACTGAAGATTGGTAATATTGCCCAAGTTTCCACAGCCAGTAAAGTTGCAGGGCTGGGAACCACCTGGGGGTTGTCTAATTCCATAAATCAAATTTCTGCCCATCTCAACCACCTCTCTGTATCATTGCCTTCGTTTTGCTATTTAGTGCTGATTTGAATTATTTTGGAAATTTACCTAGACTCTTAAGTTAAACTGTAAACAAGCACATATCCTTGCAGACACATCTATGTAGCTGCCTTAAACAAACACATGAAAACTACTATTCATGTTAACGCATTCTTTATTGAGGATAAAGAATGCATTATGTGCCAGTAACTATGCTTGCCCCTGAGGACACAAGAGCAAACAGGATACGTGAACTCTGCCTCTAAATATCAATAATGCTATGTGAAAGAAAAACAAAAAATTAGAATAAAAACAAATGCATTTATTAGTGTTCATCACTAATATATTTATATAAATTATTTTTATACATGCCATGCACAAATCCTTAGCTTTTAGGGATTGTTGTGCTGGGTAAGTCAATGGAACTATTAGCACTTAAATAAGGGCGTGCTTGACCTAGTCTAACGGGCACTGTGGCAGTGGCATGGAGCGAAATTGGAGGGGAACCTAACTGGACCCAGGAGCATTGCAGTTGGGACAACACTGCATAAAATCCAGAGAAGTTATTATGGCGTTTAGGGTGGTAGCTATGGAGATGGGGGAAATATGATGACCTATTTTGAAGGGAAAATCAACGGTAATCTTGACCATGTTTTTAGTGTAAGAGTTAAGGAAGTGGAAGAATTTAGTAATGATCTCCAGCTTTCAGTTTTGGGGGAACTGGGGAGGATGGAGTAATTTTCCAAGAAAGCAAACACCAGGGAGAAACCTTTTTGCATGAGAAAGTAGTGAGCTCCATTTGGACGTATCAAGGTCAGGGTCCCTAGAAGATATCCAGCTGGAGAAGTCTAGTGAGCAGCTGGTCCTGGAACTCAGGAGAGAGAGAAAAGTCATATTTGCATAAATATGGTTATAGAAGCCTTGGAGTGGATCGGATCAACCCACGAAAATGTGAGGAGTGAAAAAAGAGAACATTTGCAAGAGGGTCTGAAGTAAACTAATTAAGAGATTGTTAGAGAAACAGGAGGCTGCAAAGAAGACTGAGAAAGAGAAGCCAGATTTAAAAGGAAAACCAGAAGCGTGCATTATCATGAAACGCAAGGAGGGGGAAATGCTTTGAGAATGTCCTCATGGCAATTGAAATGCTATAATTAACAGGGAAGGGTAATCATTTAGCATAATAACATTGGAGAAACTAACTCAAAGAAAATTGCAAACCGCATCCCAAGCTCAAATGTAAAGACAGATGAAACATTTCATAGTTTTTCCTTCATATGTATATAAATATTACAGTGTGAAGTATTAAAACTGTAATTGAAATTCTAGACTAAAGGAAGAAAAAGAAATATAGGTGCTGCTATCACATAAGGCATTTGAGATAAATAATATCTTAAGGCTGTTAGCACAAGGTATTAAGGGACAGAAAATAACAGCTGCCCGTATTTTCAGTTAGTTGGTAAATAGACCAGGCAAAGGCCACATTTTCTCATAGCAGACATGGAGTGTTCAGAGTAGCAAAATATGCTCTTTAAAAAGCAGGGTAAACAGACTGGTATTGGAGAATAATTAAATGAATGATTAATAAGGTAGGAGATCATGGTTCTTTTCATACAGAGCTTTAGTCAATAAATATTTACTAAGTACCTACATGGCTGGGACTTGTCAGAGAAGCTCAAAAAGTAACAAGGTGCACATACAGCCATAATACAAGGAGAAACGAGTGGCTTAGTAGGAAATGTAATATAAGTGACTCTGCAATACCTTGAAATTGTGTATCCTAACCATCTGGGACTTTGTACTGACCCTGGGACCCATGATTTCTTATTTTTTTTTCAGAAACACAATAGGCTTGCTCATGAAATTGTATTTTTTAATTGGATTGTTGACCATTAATTACATTCTGGCCATAAAGAGAGTCACATATTACTCAAACTAGCTCCTCAGACAATTGTTAGAATGACTAAAGTTTTACTCCTCACCTTTGAATTTATAGACCTGAAACTTAACTGTGGATTCAAAAGAGTGGTAATAAGTTTTCATCTTGTTTCATGGTTTGGTTCATTGATAATTTTGAAAAAATATTTTTCTTAATATAAATATGTTTATCATGGAAAATTGGAATGTAAAACATATAAATATTAAGAAAAAATTTAAAGCAGAAATTTAAAATAAAAATAAAAATTATGAATAAGTCCATCACCTAGAAATAATCACTAAATATGTTTTGTTAAGTTAAATTCAGTTTTATTGAGATATAGTCACATACCATACAGTCATCCATGGTGTGCGATCAACTGTTCATAGTACCATCATATGGTTGTACAGTCATCACCCCAATCTATTTTTGAACATTTTCCTTACACCAGAAAGAATCAGAATCAGAATAAAAAATAAAAGTAAAAAAGAACACCCAAATCATCCTCCCCATCCCACCCTATTCTTCATTTAGTTTTTGTCCCCATTTATCTACTCATCCATCCATACACTGGATAAAGGGAGTGCGATCCACAAGGTTTTCACAATCACACTGTCACCCCTTGTAAGCTACATTGTTGTATAATCATCTTCAAGAGTCAAGGCTACCAGGTTGGATTTTGACAGTTTCAGGTATTTACTTCTAGCTATTCTGATACATTAAAACTTAAAAAGTGTTAGCTATATAGTGCATAAGAATGTCCACCAAAGTGACCTCTCGTTTCCATTTGAAATCTCTTAGCCAGTGAAACTTTCTTGTTTCATTTCGCATCCCCCTTTTGGTCAAGAAGATGTTCTCAATCCCACAATGCCAAGTCCACATTCATCCCTGGGAGTCATATCCTGCGTTGCCAGGGAGATTTACACCCCTGGGAGTCGGGTCCCACGTAGTAGGGAGGACAGTGAGTTTACCTGCCGAGTTGGCTTAGCTAGAGAGAGAGAGAGGGCCACATCTGAGCAACAAAGAGGCACTCAGGGGGAAGACTGTTAGCCACAATTATAAGCAGATTGTCTCTCCTTTGCAGTAATGAGCTCAGAAGGGCAAGCCCCAAGATAGAGGAGGGCTGGGCATAGGAAACAGTCGGTCCTCATTGTTTGTGAGAACATCAGCAACAATCCAGGTGAGGAAGTCCAACACTTCCTCATTTTCCCCCGGCTCCTCAGGGGGACCCCGTATATATATTTGTATTTTCTGCCCAAATTACTTTGGGATGTGTTGCTATTTCACTCTGGCCTATAAAACCTACCAAATCTCACTTCCTATTGAAAGTTCCATGTAATTATGGTGTTTGAACAAACTGGCTGTAGAAGTTATATCGTTTAGAAAATATAGATCCTGCACCAAATAATCATCTCTTCTCTTGGTCTCACATGGAAGTTGAAGTTTTAAAACACAATCAGTTTCAGCCTTTACCCTTTGGCCCAATTTGCCCTAGTCTTAACCAGATGTGCTTCATTTATATTGCTAATTGAAGTCTGGGCTCTTTTTCAGCTTTTTTCTTCTTTTTTGACAGTTGCTGTGTGCAGTAATACTGACATTCGTATCTGCCGAGCTCTAGCTCTGAGTTTCAGGTGTCACACAGATACCCAACGTTCCAGAGACTGATCAGGTTATACACAAAAGGATCAACATCTCAAAAAATATGTTTTGATTTATTTCTGATCAATCTCTCTCCTTCCTCTCCATACACATATAAAAACCATACCAAATTTATATGATACCATATGTACAACTTGGTAACCTGCCTTTGCACACATATTTTCTGTATCTCTCCAGAGTTTAAAATTTTCTACTATATGGCAGTTTTTAATGATGTGCAGTTGCATCATAATTCAGTAGTCTCTTATTTTAGACATTTTATTCAAATTTTCACTTCTTTTTTCTAATTTTTGCTATATTATATTATTTCATTATTATGACAATAAAGTATATTGTCTTGTTTTTCTTTTTCACTTTAAATTTTTTTTGGAGTCACACTTATGCATATTCTATAAAGTCAGATATTTTTACAAGGCTTGTTGGGGAACACCAGTACTTCCTTCAGCCTTACTTTTCACATTTCTCTTCCCAGGTACTACAACTTTCAACTATTTTAGATGGTTCCTCAGGTTTTTATATCCATTTCACACTAAATAACTTTGCTTAAATTGCTACAGTTTAACATTCCGTCTTAAGTGTGAAAGATGATGACTTGGCTCTCCCCTCACATGCTTCCAAGCTCTGGTAGAGTCACACCCTGCACATGTGCCCATCTCCCCATAACATCGCATCAAATCTTTGTCAAACCACTATGTAGAGATTTCATCAGTTTGACTCTAGAAATGTTGGTCATGCTCTAGTCACTTTGAATTCTGTGGTTACTTTTTTCTTCTTTACATCTTTTGTTTTCTTAACATGTTTTGCTGTTTAGCCTGGCAGCAATGCTGCACACAAACATTTATGTGCTCCCAAAGTAGTAGTTACTGACCTCAGGAAGTTTGCAGAGGGAGCTGTAAAAATGTGTTCAAATATAATTTCAACTGTGCTAAAATTTTAAATGGTTGTAATAAATACTTTAAATTTTTTATAACCCCCCCAAATTTACAATCATTAAAATCTCACAGTACACTTTAATCATAGTAAAAGCTCAGTGAATTCCTTAATGAATAAATGGATTCCCCAATTGTACTGCCTCTTAAGTTATCTGCCAAGAATCTAGAATCTGAAGAAAAATCATGTGCTTTTAGTTTTCTCTCTTGGTTTAAACAATGGAAACTTTTGGAAAAGTCTCTGCTTGCGACTGGAGAGGCATGAATCTCCTGCTCCAGTTCTCAAAATTCTCATGAAGCTGGCAGATGGATGCTCAGTAGTCTTCTGGGTGATCTGACACAGTGTAAAACGAGATAGCCTTATGCCAATACACGCAGTCCTTCCTTCGTGGCACGTTTCACTGGTGTTTGTCAAGGGTTCTTCGCTCTGGAACCAGTTTCTCCTGTGCCACCCTCACAGGCCACCTCTCCCCCTGACTGCTGCTGGGCTTTCAACTGTCACGTCTCAGCTTAGCTTTGGAAAAAGGGGCCATTAGTCAAAAGTTTGGGGTAGCAAGGTTTACGAATTTTTTTTACCAGTCTCTTTTGGGAGCCTAAATATTTGGAATGAGAGGGGAGTTGCTTTCTGAATGATCTTTACAAAATAGTATTCCTGCCAAAGTGCCTATTTTAACAACATTTTAAAAAGTGTAAAAAACAGACAGTGACAGAGAGAGTAGGTACTACACACGATCATATACAGCTGTTATTCCTGACTGCTTTCAGGTGCCTGTTGAGCCATTACGTATCATCCTCTTTTTTTTTTTTTTTTCATTTATATTCAGTGTCTTTATTTCTTCTCCTCCCCTTCCTCCTCCCCTCCCTTCATCCCTCCTCCCCCTCCACTCCCCCTCCTTTCCTCCTTCTTCACTACTACTGTAGGTTTACTTACCTTTTACTGAAAACAGTTTGCCAGCTTTGGTCTGATTCATCTGAATGCTTATCAATTCTGTGAAGTTGTCTTTGAAGATGCAGGGTACAATTTTGAAAACTATTTCTTCTCATTTTCATATATTTGGCTGTAAGCAATAGAGGAAACTCTGTAGTCTTTCTCTCAGTTTCTTTCAAAGATAGTCTTTAAAAAACTAAGTAGTAAATTGCCTGGAAATAAATTAATTGTATACATATTCTGGAGCTCTCCTTCACAGGTATTTGCAAGTTTCCACTTATGCTTTCATATACGTTTTTTGTTATATTTGGGTTATTTTTTTAGAAACGGATTTATATAGGGTTCTCTTATACATCTCAGGGCAGGTTGATTTTTTTTTTTTTTTTCTCTAAGAAGGGTAATAAGAGAAGGCATTCTGTTATTTGTTCTGATCTACTACAGATACTTCACTAGAAACTTTTTGGCCCTTAATATGCTGGGAATGATATTTTATATGTTATTTTTACCTTTAACTGACATTCTTTTATTTTCTCCTTGTTGGTTTTGTTAAATATATTGTATAGTGAGAGTGAGGGAAAGAAGGGAGGTAATGAAACCAAATTTTCCCAACAATTTCATTCTATCCCATTCTGTTCAAGATTTGAATTCTTAAATGTAGCTACTAACTGTGCTAGCAGAGAAGACTGGGTGGCTTAATATACTATAGTTCATGGTTGTCTTTGCAAATAATGCTTTTTAAAATGATATTCTCTCTCTTCCAACTAGTAGTATTGGTAGAGCTACAACTTTTTGAGCATCTGCTATAAGCCAAGCCCAGACTGGATACTGTAATATTTATGCTAAGTTCTCATAGTTGGCTCCACTTTGCAAACTGAAGAGCAGCATTAAGTAATTTGCCCTCAGTCATAGAACCAGTGAGCAGTAAAACTGGGATTCAGACACAGGCTTCTCAACCTCCAAGCCCCATTTTCTTTTTATTATGTCATGCAAACTTCTCTTTTCTCCTCTGTTTATTTCACGCTTTCCTACTACCCTCTATTCAGGCACTCCCTTGCCCCTTTCCGGTCCTGTTATGTAGCACTCTGGGTTCTCAGTTTCCAGTGTCCACTTTCTGATAGTTTTACCAAACCTACTATCTCATTGAATGCAAGAGAGTGGAAAATAAATGATTACAAATTTATGTACTTCAAAGGAGCCCCATTTAGACCTCTTGTTCTGATCTAAATATTTCTTTCTTTGGGTGCTTATTTTTTGTAGGATAGCACAGAACATTTTTGGTCAAATTATTTTGAAAAATTTGGAGACAGTTTCTTTATGGTTTCTTTAGTGCTGGATTTCTTAGAGACCTGAATATTAATATGCTAATGTATTCCCAAACTCTATAGGACAGAGATACAGTGTAAAATATTTTCCAAAATAATTTTTGAAGCAAATTTAAATAAAACAATTTATGTGATTTATTTGATGATTATATTTGGAGAAAACATGATGAAAATCAAGTTAAGTTGATCTCTACCTCAACACTTAGGCATTCCAATAGACTGGTTATTAAATTTCTCCTCTTTCTTCCAAAGAGTTTGTGCTAAAAAATAATTATTATTTTTTAATATCAGCAAAAAGAACAGCCACGATTTTTAGCCAACTAAAGCACCTGAACAGATAATTTACAAAAAAGAAATACAAATGGCCACAAACCTTTTAAGAAATAGATAACTTCTCCAATAATTAAAACTGCAGATTTTTAAAGAAAGGTTCTAACATATCAAATTGTCAGTGACAAAATATATATTATTTAATATTATTAGTAATGTATGCACTTATTCACATACCAATTATTTCCTGAGCACCTACAGTGTATTAGGCACTGTATTAGATTCTAAAGATAAAGTGGTATCAGAGTGTTTTCCAGTTTATATCTTCAAGCTAAAAATTAAAACCTGATAAGTCTCTTTGTTCATTTACATAAAGGAAAATGAGGTCATTGAGGTTTGAGAGACTGGGTATGCAAAAAGAAAACCACTTCCAATGTAAATTCCAACATTAAAAACTTTTCTCACATTATAACAATCTTTACACATTTGAATGCTATGGGATTAGCCTCTTGGTTGTCAGAGAATGTGTTGTCTGCCAAGCTGCGACTATTTCCATTGGTTATTGAACAACTCCCTACAATGCACCACCCCTGGTGTCACAATACAATTCCATGTGTTATTAAAAATTTAAAAAAAAATGCAAAATGCTAATATCATGCTTTCTACCCTAAAATAATTTTTTGCATGTCATATAATTTGCTGGCGGTCATATTCATTTTTTCCTACTAGCAGATGGATACAAAATTTTCAATAGAAAGAAGAGAAACCATCTGCAGTTCAAAAGTGCAAAAC
The DNA here is from genome assembly GCF_015220235.1 of Choloepus didactylus. NCBI lineage: Eukaryota > Metazoa > Chordata > Mammalia > Pilosa > Megalonychidae > Choloepus > Choloepus didactylus. Next base: position 26,935,702 of record NC_051318.1, on the reverse strand, counting down.
ATCCAGTCACAGGATTTGTTTTTGCTTTTCCTATCATGTTAGACCCAAGTATTTTTATATTAAAATGGAATATTTTGTGGTGAGATATTTTGGAACTATGTAATACTCTGTTCCTCATCCAACTTTTGCCCACTAGTCTTAACATTTCATGATGATACTTATCTGAATCAATTATAGACATAATGAATATTAAATTCTAACTTTTACATTCCTTTTACATTTGTTAATTGGTATTCTAATGTAAGGAAGAGCTTTTTCATCTAACTTATATATTTATAAATTTATTCATTTGTTCATATAGTTTAAATTCATGGATTTTTAGTTACAATTTTATAGTGAATAAAACTGGTGAACATCACCTTCACCAAATGATCAAAGTGAACATTATTAATTATGGGACCAGTGGCCATCATGGGCCTTCTGAGTACACCCTGGGAAGAACTTGCCATCCCTTCTGTAAAACTTCTCATTGTGAGGAAGCATTAGATACAACTTGAGAGGCCTCATACAGAAGAACTGGCCTGTACCCTTCATATATGCCAAGTGTTAAAAGAAAAACAAAAAAAAAAACAAAGAAAATGGAGAAGCAGTTCCAAATTGAAGACTAAAGAGTCATGAAAACTAAATGGAATGGATATCCTGGATTGGCATCCAAACCAGGGGAAAATAGCTAGTGAGAACATAGTTGGAAAAAATTGGAATTTGAATATAGACTGTAGTTTAGATAGTAGCATTTATCAATATTAAATTTTCTGAGTTGGATAACTGTTATGTAAAAGAATATCCTTATTCTTCCCAAATTTTTTAGGGTAAAGGAACTGATTGATGCCTGCAACTCACTTTTATGTGATGCTAGAAAAATAGAGAGAGAGAGAGAGAGAGAGAGAGAGAGAGAGAGAGAGAGAGAGAGAGAGAGAGAGATACACAGAAAAAAAGAGGAAGAACAAATTAGGAAAAAGGTATAATTTTGTTAATTTGGGTAAAGGCTATGGAGGAGTTCTTTGCACTACTTTGAAAAATGTTACTATAACATGTTAGTATGTAAAAACTGGGATTCATTTATTAAAATGCCATTAGATAGCTTTCATTATAATTTCAGTGTTAATGTATTAGATAATTCTTACTAAAAAAAACAATTGAGAACATTCTTTGAGATTAAACTGCTGCATACAAAACAATGAAATGTTTCTTTACAGGAAATGTTTATGTATTTGATCACATGTGATCTGAGATGCAGTAATTAAAATTCTTATTTGTAAGGAATTATATATTTGAGCTCCATTTTCAGTAATCCAGGAACATAACTTAAAACAAATTGGAAGTTGTGTGACATTGCAGTTTGAATAGAGAGGAAACCTACTTAGGGAAACCCCTAGGAACTATTCAGCCCTCAATTTCAGAACACAGTTGAGGAGTTGCTGTTGATTTTCCATATATAACATTTAAAACCAACCATGATGTGATTGATTCATTTTCCTGGAGCCAAACTGAAAGACTTGCTGTTTAGTTTATATCGTACAAAGACAATTAACATTTTTGTTGAGTTGTTCTTACTAATGCAAGATTTTCTTAATTTGGAATTTCTTCTTTCAGTGAGACAAAGGATAATAACAACTGTCAGTACAAGAAATTTGACATCTGGTTATTAGCTGTAGGAATGAAATTTAGGAAGATGTATCATACACAAATGTACACACGGACACATAACCTTAGGGGTCGGGGTATTAATGAGGTATGAAATATAAATGTTGGCCTTGGTTCATACTCTCTGGTAGAGTTGAATACTTAATGAATATCTGCCTACACTTCACTATAGGCACAACAGATATTTAAATTATTTCATAAATTCCTTAACAATGTTATTTCTTTAATGGATATTAGTCTCTCTATATCTGTGTATTTGGAGCACAATAATTCAACTACATCAAATAGGCACTTAAATTGCCCTCCTGGATTTACTCTTAGGAAAGATATATATTTTCAGTGGGACATGTTAGCCATTCTTGCTGGATATAATATACCATATTATCCAAACACTGATACAGAGACTTCCTTATGCCAGGCATTACTCTAAGCACTTTACAAATATCCTATTTTGTCTCCACAACATCCCTATAATCTCCATTTTTATAGTTGGGAGAGTAAAGGACAAAGAAATTAAGTAACTAGTCCAAGGTTGCCTGAGTGATAAGTGGCAGAGCAGGGATTTGAACCCAAGTATGAGTATGAATCTGACGCGTGTCCTTGAATTCTCTGCTGTTCTGGCCCTGGTAGGAAACAGAGGGTGCATGGCTCAAGAGAGTCAGAGACACAGAGAATTATGCAACAGAGTTATGTCAGTAACTACAGCTAAGATGTATTATGTGTACTCAGATCACTACATGCAAAGGACTCTTCTTGGTGTCATATATGCAACATTACTAAGAGGTGTTTATAATTATTATATCCTACTTTAACATGTGAAGATACTGACATACAGAAACTTCAAGGAACTTGTCCTAGCTCATTAAGCCACTAAGTGCTGGAAGCAGGATTGAATCACAGTTTGACTCCAGAGAGTAATACACTGTAACCTCTATGCTATACTCACTTCATCATAGAAAAGTTTGATACGTTGTGTCTGCAAGACCAGACACCAAAAAAAGCATATGCATCAGTCAAGGTTCAGTCAGAAGATAGAAATGCACCAGGTGGTTTGCCCACAGAATATTTAATGTAAAGAATTATTATCTGGTAAAAGTAGATTAATTTCTAATTGTAGTAAAGGGAACTGTAAAGAATTCCAGAATAGAAGATGTAAGGAATAGCTACTACTTGTAGAGATGAGGGAAAATATACAAAAAGGAAAAAAAAAAAAATTGTGGAAGAGGGCCCCCAAGGATTGAGATTTAGACTTCACTGAAGAGGAGGTGGCTGTTGCCCACTGGATGGTGGAGAAATTTTCTGAGGTTCTGAAAGCGGGTCCAGCAAATAGGAAGCCATTTGCTGGGTGCTCGTGAAACTCACTCAGAGGCTGCTTGCTAGCATGTTGGAAAAAGTTGCCAGGAAGCAGCCTCTTGAGGTGCCCGTGAGACTCACTGGGAAGCCTCCTGCTAAAGTGTGGGGGCCTAGAAATTCACTGGAGTGTGTGCACCATGGGATCTTCCCCACACCACTGGATGAAAGCTGCCCCCTGACAGCTTGCCGTAGGAGCAAGAAGAAAAGCCCTGGAACCAGGGAGAGAAGATCCTTCCTCTTGCAGTATTCACCCAGCATCCTCCACTGTGCACATGATGGTCCACGTCAACCTTTCTTTCTCCTTAAGCTTTTGGGTTCCATCCTCCATATCAAACCATGGAATTTCTAGCATCTCAGATTCATTAAATATAAGCCAAAACTGAGTCCAAGTTTTAATGACCTAACAAAGCAAGCAGTTAAGAGTAATTTCCACCTCAAGAGCTATCACTTCAAATTTGGAATTTCTACCAATTGCACCTATATCAATAGATTCAGCTTTCTCTTGTGTATATTCCACCCTCCTTTATATAGATTTCTATGAAACAACTACCCCGTATGTTTCCCATGTTTCTGCTGATATATATTAGCAAAATCATGTAATTATTTTGGTATGTAAGCTACTTCCTCCTGGGTCACAGTGTATAACTGCTTTCCCCTGAAGCATGTTGAGATCTAATCCTATATGTGGGTCTAGCAGAAACGGAGTGGTTGTGGTGGGTCTTGAGAAGAATGCACATTCCCTTTTAAGGTATCTTCTCAGGTGCAGTCATCACAGAATTTCCAAGAAAATGAAGGGTGGTGCCTCAGACACAGGAGAGAAAGCCACTGCCACTGATGAGGGGGTTCAGGGTTGCATAGCGTTCCATATTGTCTGTTTCATCTGGGTGCAACCAGATGCCCCCATTCCAAGTTTCAGGATCCCATTCCATTCTAATCAATGGAAACTTTCAGATAAGAAAAATTGGTGAGACTGGGAATTCAACCGACATTATACCAAGGCAGCCACTAAAATTGAATTTTGTGTTTGATTTTCAGCAATATGAGTTCTGTGACCGAGAGAAGTAAGACATTGTTTTAAGGCTGGATGGAACCTCTCTGTTTTCATATTCAGCTGAGAATTAAAGGACCTAGGCTTGTCATTTTTCTTTCTGTAACCTTTCCAGTGCACTTGGGAAATCTGCAGTTCTTGTAGTAATTATTCTTACCATCACGGTCAAGTGCTTCAGCCACTTGGACTCACAAGGCACTTGCTTTAGTTTGCACTTCATGACAACCACAGGCGATAGCTTGGTTAAGTGTACTGCTACTGCAAACTATGGATTACTAACATTCCATCTCCCCCTTGCATGAAGCTCAACAGTGTGCTCAAACCCAATGGTGCAATTAACTCAGTCCCCAAATCCCATTTTTGCAGGTCTAACTTCTTGGACAAATCAGTTCTTGAATGTTAGGGTCCAGCCAGAAGTAGACTTCCCACCAATATTTTTAAAAAGGAAAACTTAATATAAAGAATTATTAACTAGTAAAAAGACATTGGTGCCACATTGAAAGTGAACGTGATTGAAAGTGGTTGTATAAAGGTACGCAACCCACAGAGTAGCACTACAAATATAAATAAGTGTTTACATGAAAGAAAAAAAAAAGACATTGATACTAAATGGAGCAGGCATGGCCTCTAGAGCTGAAAATCAATACCCAAGGAAAGACCATTCTTGGAAGTTTCTCCTTCCCCCCAAGGTTGAGAGTCAGACTTCATTGTAGAGGATCTGTCTATGACCCACAGATGGTGGAAAACTTCACTGAGATGCTTGAGGCCAGAGTTAGAAAGTAGGAAACCACCTGCTGGAGTGCCAGCAAAACTTGCTAGGATGCTGCCTGCTAGGAGACCAGCAAAATGCATTTTTAAGCCATTTGCTAGGCTGCATGAGAAATTTTCTAGGAAACTACCTGCTGGGGTGCTAGGGAACTCATTGCAGGATGAGCACACCGGGTCTCCTGCACACCACTGGCAATGAAGTCTTGGGCCCTTGGGCAAGAAGGTAAGCACCTAAACAAGAGAAGCCCCTTCCTCCTGCAGTGTCCCTTCAGCCTCCTTCTAGCTGGCAAAGGAAAAATGTTTATAGGCTCTGGCTTCCTGTCATAAAAAAACAGGGCAACCAAGGGTGGATTTGGAATTGAGAATCAAGAAATTGATAATTGGCACAGCCTAGAGTCTGAAATAATTTCTTTTATTTTTAAGGATTTCAAGGTTTCTATTCCTGAGAGAAGACAGAGCATAATTAGTGCATGTGCCCTGTAATGCTTGAGAAATGCTCCAGTGGGAACAGATTACTTTGCTTAAAAGAGAGGAAAAATACCTTTTCCTTTTGCTTAAGTATAATGTGTGGCAGCTAATAGGTGCTCAAAAATCAGGATTAATAGTATTTCAATTTTTGATTTAAACAAATTTGTGCCATCAGAAAGGTGAGTCTTATGAAAAATTGCCTTAACTTCAAGTTTGGAAAATAGCTAAAAAATATTAAAACTAATTTACAGTGTTTCACTAGAGTGAGAAAGCAAGGCTTTTAAAATTTTTTGAAAATTTAATAAATAATTGTGAAAGATTTAAAAATCTGAGCAGTCTGGTAAATTAGTTGTAAAAACATAAACATGACAGGAAAATTTTCCGAGTGAGTAATTCAGTAGTTTTTTTCTTTGGTTGGTTTTTGTTTTGTGTGTGTGTTTGTGTGTGTGTGCATTTCTGCAATTAAACAGAAGAAAGAAATAGAGAAAGGAGAGAAGAGAGGGAGGGAGGGAGGGCAGGAAGGAAGGAAAAGAGAAAGAAGAAAAACAGTCTTTCACAAATGCCATCCCTTTGGAAAGAATGAAGTCACATAACAAGTGTACATACAGTGATTTTGTAGGTTCACCTACATACACTTGAAAACAGAAGTCAGAAAATTTGGTTAAAAGAATTGTTAGGAAATTATGATTCTTTGCCTCAATTTTCAATCATTAGTTTAAGTTCAGTTTTGGTTGCATATTTTTCAACTTGGCTCAATTGACCTTTTTTAAATACTAATATGTTCCAGGCTCTATTGTTAGTGTTGGGAATATAAAGAGGAACCAGACATGATCTTTGATTAGAGAAGTTACCAACCTACAGGAAAGACTAGTTTCTCAATAGGTAATCATACCTGGTAACTTAGCGCAGAAGAATGAGTGATTAATGGGATGAAATTTCAATGAAAATATTCAGATACTATGTTTCAGTTTCAGGCTTTATAATATTTGAAAGAGGCTCATTTCTTCTTTTTTTTTTTTTTTTTAATCATCATTTTATTGAGATATATTCACATACCACGCAGTCATACAAAACAAATCGTACTTTCGATTGTTTACAGTACCATGACATAGTTGTACATTCATCACCTAAATCAATCCCTGACACCTTCATTAGCACACAAACAAAAATAACAAGAATAATAATTAGAGTGAAAAAGAGCAATTGAAGTAAAAAAGAACACTGGGTACCTTTGTCTGTTTGTTTCCCTCCCCTACTTTTCTACACATCCATCCATAAACTAGACAAAGTGGAGTTTGGTCCTTATGGCTTTCCCAATCCCATTGTCACCCCTCATAAGCTACATTTTTATACAACTGTCTTCAAGATTCATGGGTTCTGGGTTGTAGTTTGATAGTTTCAGGTATCCACCACCAGCTACCCCAATTCTTTAGAACCTAAAAAGGGTTGTGTAAAGTGTGCGTAAGAGTGCCCACCAGAGTGATCTCTCGGCTCGTTTTGGAATCTCTCTGCCACTGAAGCTTATTTCATTTCCTTTCACATCCCCCTTTTGGTCAAGAAGATGTTCTCCGTCCCACGATGCCGGGTCTACATTCCTCCCCGGGAGTCATATTCCACGTTGCCAGGGAGATTCACTCCCCTGGGTGTCTGATCCCACGTAGGGGGGAGGGCAGTGATTTCACCTTTCAAGTTGGCTTAGCCAGAGAGAGAGGGCCACATCTGAGCAACAAAGAGGCATTCAGGAGGAGACTCTTAGGCACAAATATAGGGAGGCCTAGCCTCTCCTTTGCAGCAACCGTCTTCCCAAGGGTAAAACTTATGGTAGAGGGCTCAACCCATCAAACCACCAGTCCCCTATGTCTGTGGTCATGTTAGCAACCATGGAGGTGGGGTAGGCGAATACCCCTGCATTCTCCACAGGCTCCTCAAGGGGGCACGACATCTTTTTTTTTTTCCTTGTTTTTTTTTTTTTTTTTAAACTTTCCCTTCTTTTTTAAATCAACTGTATGAAAAAAAAAAGTTAAAAAGAAAACAAACATACAATAAAATAACATTTCAAAGAGACCATAACAAGGGAGTAAGAAAAAGACAACTAACCTAAGATAACTGCTTAACTTCCAACATGTTCCTACTTTACCCCAAGAAAGTTACCTAATATAGCAACATTTCTGTGAACTTGCTCCTACTATATCCATCAGAAATTAACAGACCATAGTCATTTCTGGGCATCCCCAGAACGTTAAATAGCTTATCTGTTCTTCTTGGATTATTGTTCCCCCTTCCTTAATTGCTCTCTACTGCTAGTTCCCCTACATTCTACATTATAAACCATTTGTTTTACATTTTTCAAAGTTCACATTAGTGGTAGCATATAATATTTCTCTTTTTGTGCCTGGCTTATTTCGCTCAGCATTATGTCTTCAAGGTTCATCCATGTTGTCATATGTTTCACGAGATCGTTCCTTCTTACTGCCGCGTAGTATTCCATCGTGTGTATATACCACATTTTATTTATCCACTCATCTGTTGAAGGACATTTGGGTTGTTCCCATCTCTTGGCAATTGTGAATAATGCTGCTATGAACATTGGCGTGCAGATATCTGTTCATGTCACTGCTTTCCGATCTTCCGGGTATATACCGAGAAGTGCAATCGCTGGATCGAATGGTAGCTCTATATCTAGTTTTCTAAGGAACTGCCAGACTGACTTCCAGAGTGGCTGAACCATTATACAGTCCCACCAACAATGAATAAGAGTTCCAATTTCTCCACATCCCCTCCAGCATTTGTAGTTTCCTGTTTGTTTAATGGCAGCCATTCTAACCGGTGTTAGATGGTATCTCATTGTGGTCTTAATTTGCATCTCTCTAATAGCTAGTGAAGCTGAACATTTTTTCATGTGTTTCTTGGCCATTTGTATTTCCTCTTCAGAGAACTGTCTTTTCATATCTTTTGCCCATTTTATAATTGGGCTGTCTGTACTATTGTCATTGAGTTGTAGGATTTCTTTGTATATGCAAGATATCAGTCTTTTGTCAGATACATGGTTTCCAAAAATTTTTTCCCATTGAGTTGGCTGCCTCTTTACCTTTTTGAGAAATTCCTTTGAGGTGCAGAAACTTCTAAGCTTGAGGAGTTCCCATTTATCTATTTTCTCTTTTGTTGCTTGTGCTTTGGGTGTAAAGTCTAGGAAGTGGCCGCCTAATACAAGGTCTTGAAGATGTTTTCCTACAGTATCTTCTAGGAGTTTTATGGTACTTTCTTTTATATTGAGATCTTTGGTCCATTTTGAGTTAATTTTTGTGTAGGGGGTGAGGTAGGGGTCCTCTTTCATTCTTTTGGGTATGGATATCCAACTCTCCCAGCCCCATTTGTTGAAAAGACCATTATGGCTCAGTTCAGTGACTTTGGGGGCCTTATCAAAGATCAGTCGGCCATAGATCTGAGGGTCTATCTCTGAATTCTCAATTCGATTCCATTGATCTATATGTCTATCTTTGTGCCAGTACCATGCTGTTTTGGCAACTGTGGCTTTATAATAAGCTTCAAAGTCAGGGAGTGTAAGTCCTCCCACTTCGTTTTTCTTTTTTAGAGTGTCTTTAGCAATTCGAGGCATCTTCCCTTTCCAAATAAATTTGATAACTAGCTTTTCCAAGTCCGCAAAGTAGGTTGTTGGAATTTTGATTGGGATTGCATTGAATCTGTAGATGAGTTTGGGTAGAATTGACATCTTAATGACATTTAGCCTTCCTATCCATGAACATGGAATATTTTTCCATCTTTTAAGGTCCCCTTCTATTTCTTTTAGTAGAGTTATGTAGTTTTCTTTGTATAGGTCTTTTACATCTTTGGTTAAGTTTATTCCTAGGTACTTGATTTTTTTAGTTGCTATTGAAAATGGTATCTTTTTCTTGAGTGTCTCTTCAGTTTGTTCATTTCTAGCATATAGAAACATTACTGACTTATGTGCATTAATCTTGTATCCCGCTACTTTGCTAAATTTGTTTATTAGCTCTAGTAGCTGTATCGTCGATTTCTCAGGGTTTTCTAGATATAAGATCATATCATCTGCAAACAATGACAGTTTAACTTCTTCTTTTCCGATTTGGATGCCTTTTATTTCTTTGTCTTGCCGGATTGCCCTGGCTAGCACTTCCAGCACAATGTTGAATAACAGTGGTGACAGCGGGCATCCTTGTCTTGTTCCTGATCTTAGAGGGAAGGCTTTCAGTCTCTCACCATTGAGTACTATGCTGGCTGTGGGTTTTTCATATATGCTCTTTATCATGTTGAGGAAGTTTCCTTCAATTCCTACCTTTTGAAGTGTTTTTATCAAAAAGGGATGTTGGATTTTGTCAAATGCTTTTTCAGCATCTATTGAGATGATCAATTGATTTTTCCCTTTTGACTTGTTAATGTGTTGTAATACATTGATTGTTTTTCTTATGTTGAACCATCCTTGCATGCCTGGAATGAACCCCACTTGGTCATGGTGTATGATTTTTTTAATGTGTCTTTGGATTCGATTTGCAAGTATTTTGTTGAGGATTTTTGCATCTATATTCATTAGGGAGATTGGCCGGTAGTTTTCCTTTTTTGTAGCATCTTTGCCTGGTTTTGGTATTAGATTGATGTTAGCTTCATAAAATGAGTTAGGTAGTGTTCCATTTTTTTCAATGTTTTGAAAGAGTTTGAGTAAGATTGGTGTCAGTTCTTTCTGGAAAGTTTGGTAGAATTCCCCTGTGAAGCCATCTGGCCCTGGGCATTTATTTCTGGGAAGATTTTTGATGACTGATTGGATCTCTTTGCTTGTGATGGGTTGGTTGAGGTCTTCTATTTCTTCTCTGGTCAGTCTAGGTTGTTCATATGTTTCCAGGAAATTGTCCATTTCCTCTACATTATCGAGTTTGTTGCCATACAGTTGTTCATAGTATCCTCTTATAATTTTTTTAATTTCTTCAGGATCTGCAGTTATGTCACCTTTTTCATTCATTATTTTGTTTATATGGGTCTTCTCTCTTTTTGATTTTGTCAGTCTAGCTAGGGGCTTGTCAATCTTGTTGATCTTCTCAAAGAACCAACTTTTGGTGATATTTATCCTCTCTATTGTTTTTTTGTTCTCTATGTCATTTATTTCTGCTTTAATCCTTGTTATTTCTTTTCTTGTACTTGGTTTAGGATTGGTTTGCTGTTCATTTTCTAGCTTCTTCAGTTGATCCATTAGTTCTTTGATTTTGGCTCTTTCTTCCTTTTTAATATATGCGTTTAGTGCTATAAATTTCCCCCTTAGCACTGCTTTTGCTGCATCCCATAGGTTTTGGTATGTTGTGTTCTCATTTTCATTCGTCTCTATATATTTAGCAATTTCTCTTGCTATTTCTTCTTTAACCCACTGATTGTTTAGGAGTGTGTTGTTTAACCTCCAGGTATTTGTGAATTTTCTAAGTCTCTGATGGTTGTTGACTTCTAATTGTATTCCATTGTGGTCAGAGAATGTGCTTTGAATAATTTCAATCTTTTTAAATTTATTGAGGCTTGTTTTATGTCCCAGCATATGATCTATTCTGGAGAAAGTTCCATGAGCACCAGAAAAGTATGTGTATCCTGGTGATTTGGGATGTAATGTCCTGTATATGTCTGTTAAATCTAATTCATTTATCAGATTGTTTAGGTTTTCAATTTCCTTATTGGTCTTCTGTCTGGTTAATCTATCTATAGGAGAGAGTGATGTGTTGAAGTCTCCCACAATTATTGTGGAAACATCAATTGCTTCCTTTAGTTTTGCCAGTGTTTCTCTCATGTATTTTGTGGCACCTTGATTGGGTGCATAGACATTTACGATTGTTATTTCTTCTTGCTGAATTGCCCCTTTTATTAGTATGTAGTGGCCTTCTTTGTCTCTCAAAACATTCCTGCATTTGAAGTCTATTTTATCTGAGATTAATATTGCTACACCTGCTTTCTTTTGGCTGTGGCTTGCATGAAATATTTTTTCCATCCTTTCACTTTCAGTTTCTTTGTGTCCCTGTGTCTAAGATGAGTCTCTTGTATGCAACATATTGATGGTTCATTTTTTTTGATCCATTCTGCGAATCTATATCTTTTAATTGGGGAGTTTAATCCATTTACATTCAACGTTAAAACCGTGAAGGCATTTCTTGACTCGGCCATCTTATCCTTTGGTTTATGTTTGCCATATTTTTCCCTCTCTCTATTAATATCCTTTATTGTACCCATACCGAATCTCTTTAGTACTGAACCTTTCTCCAAGTCTCTCTGTCCTTTCTTTGTTTCTCTGTCTGTAGGGCTCCCTTGAGTATCTCCAGTAGGGCAGGTCTCTTGTTAGCAAATTCTCTCAGCATTTCTTTGTCTGTGAAAAATTTAAGCTCTCCCTCAAATTTGAAGGAGAGCTTTGCTGGATAAAGTATTCTTGGCTGGAAATTTTTCTCACTCAGAATTTTAAATATATCGTGCCACTGCCTTCTCGCCTCCATGGTGGCTGCTGAGTAGTCACTACTTAGTCTTATGCTGTTTCCTTTGTATGTGGTGAATTGCTTTTCTCTTGCTGCTTTCAGAACTTGCTCCTTCTCTTCTGTGTTTGACAGTGTGATCAGTATATGTCTCGGAGTGGGTTTATTTGGATTTATTCTATTTGGAGTTCGCTGAGCATTTATGATTTGTGTATTTATGTTGTTTAGAAGATTTGGGAAGTTTTCCCCAACAATTTCTTTGAATACTCTTCCCAGACCTTTACCCTTTTCTTCCCCTTCTGGGACACCAATGAGTCTTACATTTGGACGTTTCATATTATCTATCATATCCCTGAGGTCCATTTCGATTTTTTCAATTTTTTTCCCCATTCTTTCTTTTATGCTTTCATTTTCCATTCTGTCATCTTCGAGGTCACTGATTCGTTGTTCAACTTCCTCTAGTCTTGTACTATGAGTGTCCAGAATGTTTTTAATTTGGTCAACAGTTTCTTTAATTTCCATAAGATCATCCATTTTTTTATTTAGTCTTGCAATGTCTTCTTTATGCTCTTCTAGGGTCTTCTTGATTTCCTTCATATCCCGTACTATGGTCTCATTGTTCATCTTTAGTTCTTTGAGTAGCTGCTCTAGGTGCTGTGTCTCTTCTGGTCTTTTGATTTGGGTGCTTGGGCTTGGGTTATCCATATCGTCTGGTTTTTTCATATGCTTTATAATTTTCTGTTGTTTTTGGCCTCGTGGCATTTGCTGAACTTGATAGGGTTCTTTTAGGGTTTGTAGACCTATTGAAGTCCTTATCTCTAATTTATCAGATCTACAGCTTCGTGGAGTACACTTTCTCTAACTAACCAGCAGGTGGCATCCACGAGCCACCTGTTCTCCACAAGCCAGCTCTCCCCTGCTTAGCCTTTTTTTTGGTGAGTGGGGGAGTGAGTCTTGTGGGGCCCAATTGGTGTACCAAGCTTGCGTGTGTAGTTGGTGTTGTCTGCCCTGTATGTGGGGCGTGTTTCTGGGCAGTCGGGGAGGGGGGGTGGCCCTAACAATCAAATCTCCCTGATGATCCTAGAGTTTTAAAGCTGCTGCAATAGTCTAATCCTTCAGTTCAGTCCTGCCACAGTTTGTCTCTGCCACTGACCCACAAGTCTTTGGTATTGGCGTATGGCTCCTGAGACTTGCAAGTGGGCCCCTCTTCCAGGCCGTGCACCCCGGGTCCTCTGTTGAGGGATGACTGTGCTATGTCACAGGTGAGTGCCGTCCCCCCAGGGCAGTTCTGGGCTGCTGGGCTTTGTAGGGAGGCTCCCAGTCTGCTCAAATGATGGCTGAATGGGGCTTTGTTAATTCACACTGCTCCACCTTCCCAGCTCTGGGACAATCAGCTGAGGTTGCAGGGAAGGCTAATGTCCACGCCCAGTTTTGTGGTGTGTGCCTGTTATTTGAAGCACTTCCGTCACACTGGGTTGTCTGGGGCAGCTCTGGGCTATGGGGCTGGCGATGGGCAGGAGTGTTTCCTGTCCACCAGGATGGTGGCTGTGAGTGGACACCCCCCTTTTCTTGGGAAGTTGTGGTGTTTAGTGAATTTTCTCAGCCACTGGATTATTGCCTTTTGTCTCAGAGCTCTCTTAGTTCTGCTCTTGACTTGACGTGCCCAAATTGCAATTCTTTGAAGCTTTCTGTATTGGGCTTCTTAGAGTAATTGTTTTAGAAAAAGAAAAAAGGATTAAAAAAAAAAAAAAAAAAAAAAAAGGGCCCTCCTGAGAGATCTAATGGGTTATTGAAATGCTAATAGACAAAACAACCAGGGCCATTAAGGAAAGGTCCAAGGGGCAGAGAGATCAGCTTTTCTTCGGGATTTGCATATGCGCCTCAAGACCTGAGCTCCACACTTCACCTTTCTGTGTTCACCAGAACTCCAAAAATCCTCTGCTTTTATTTTGGAGTTTTTCGTGTTGTTTTTTTTCTATGCCTGTCTCCTCTCTGCTGGGCTGGCTGCTCTCAGATTCTCTGGTGTCTGGTCTCAGTCTATCTATGGTTGGAGTTTGAATCAGTAGAATGAGTTTCCGATAAGGGCAGCCACTGCAGTTCTCCCTTCTCCTTCCCGGAGCTGACAGCCCCTCCTCCCCCGGGACTGAGCCTGGCAGGGAGGGGCGCGGGTCCCCTGGCCGCAAAAACTTACAGATTTCGCTGGTCTCAGCAGTTCGACATTTTCATGAGTGTTGTATGAAGTGTGCCCAAAGACAGATTGCTCTGTGGTGTCCAGTCCACACAGTTCCTGGCTTTATACCTACTTTCCTGGAGGAGTAACTAAAACTTACAGCTCACCAGTCTGCCATCTTGCCCCGCCTCTCATTTCTTCTTAAAGAATAGAAAATAATCTTTCCAAGTGTACCACTCTACTCCATCCCAGGGTGTTTTCCTAGTAATTTTTGTTGTGATTGATAACACATGACACTTAATTATATTCACTGTTACCTGTGCCCTGGTGTTTGGCATAGATAGGATTCTATTTGAGACATCTATGAATAAGGATAAAAGAATGACTTGACTATCTCCCACCTATTAGTGGGACAGGAATATGTTTTATAATTAATATTAAAATTGGTAATGACACCGTGTATTTCTGGCCCTTGTTAATTGATTCTTTGACAAATGAAACATGATTAGTTATACAAAACTTTATTCTTATGGTTGAAGACTAAGTAAAAGTCTGCTTAAGACTAAGCCTCAAGTGATTTTTTTTCTAAACTATGAACAATTAAATCCAAATGAAACACATTAAGAAGAAAATTTGAAGTTTTAGGGCCTTAAAATTACTTGCTTTCCTTAGGTAAGTGGAAATCTGAAATTTATAACTTTCTCTCTTCAAATAAAGGAGTATCTTTCAGTTACAGAAAATGAAATATGGTACATTTGACATCATGAGGTAAACAATACAGTTTATCTTGACAAAATATTAAGAGATGGGATATTTTACCACTGAGGTCTACTTTGTTGTTTGTGTGTGTGTGTGTGTGTGTGTGTGTGTTTAATATTATTAGACTACTCCTTTGGAAAATCTGTGCACACTTGCTTGTGTATAGGAATGCTGTTTTTATATATAGAATGACAGCAGGCAAAACCCTGAATTTTAATATATTACATGATGAATGTGAATATTTTGTGTTAAGGGATGAATTTAGAAATTATATGAATTATGTTAACATTGCAACACAGAATCATATTCAGTGAAGGGAACAGAGGGACTAATTCATATGCATTGAGTTTAATGCTAATGCTATCTTGGGAGGTACCTGGTAATCCTTGGACGGTGGGTACGTACGTATTCATTTCCTGCCCTAGGAAGAAAGGCATTACGCACACCTGACAAATTTAATAGGGCTCATTAAAGAATATGAAGTGATGGTGACAATTTATGTGATCAGTTTTTTGAGAGTGAAAGCACGTCTATCACCAAGTTTAAGCTAGGGCTAGACAATGGATGAAACAGGCATCCTCAATGAAACTGTGCTGGCAAGGGCTATTTAAAGCTGAAAGAAGTATTAAACCCTTATTTAATACAGTTAGTCCATCAATACCTACACATTATGCTTTTTGTTATAAAACAGTTTAATATATATGAATATATATTAAACATTATATATTTAATATAATGTTATTAAAACATTATAGTGTGAGAATGGCTCTAAGATGAGTTTCCGAGGAGAGCAAGGAGCTTAAGATTTTGTAGGGTAGATTGGAGAAGAAGCCCAATCAAGGTTCACCTTCTTCAGAAAACCAACTGTTCACCAGTCAAACTCTCAGGAGTCCTGGGGCACTTCTGTTGTATAAGAAACAAGATAGGATATAAGGACAGCTAACCCAGATGTGAAGTTTAGCAGCCATTGATCAGAAAGTTGGGGTTTAGCAAGAGGATTGGGAAGAACTAGTTGGTACTACGGTCTTGGAAAGGTCAGTGGAACATTTTTAGACCTTCAGAGTTTCTCACCAGTTATTTAATGTATTTGTCATAAAAATAATCCCAGTTTCCTACATGATTTTTCATGTTGTATCTTATATGAACTTTTTCTGGTTCTGTTTTCCAACTAAGAATGAAGTGAAATGTTTAACATGCTTTCTGTCTTTACAGTATGTGTAATGAATGCTTTCTTTTTTTCCTTTTCCACATATAGGCTGGAGCCAATGTCCTTCTCCAGGATGTCAATGGAAATATCCCATTAGATTATGCAGTAGAAGGGACAGAATCAAGCTGTATCCTATTGACTTATCTGGATGAAAATGGTAGGTGGAACATTTGAAGAACTGTGCAAAGACAGATGAAAAGAAACACTGGTAGATAAGAAATACATATTTATTTTTATTGGCATGCTTGCATTTTTTCGGGTTGATGTTGTTTCCCTAGATTGTGCAAAATAAGGTTTTTCTATTGTTTTTTCATTGCTCTCTGTGCAGTTCATTGTCGGTTTAGTCAATGCAATTTTGCAAGCCAGCAGAAATCTAGAGGCCAACAATGAAGGGACATTTTAACAAGCATTTAAAGTCCATAATTAGTGGGACTGGGTTTGTAATTATAATCTGTTCTCCACTGGGAGGGGAAAAGAAGTGAACCAGGACAATTGAATTTTCAATTAATGAGAGCGAGGACATCTGAAATGTATCCTCCTAGGAGCTAATGGCCCTACTAACAATTACATGAGTAAGTCAGGGCTGAAGTCAAGGACAGTGTGTGCAGCGCACCTGAATCCCATTTTCTGTAACACTTACAAACACAAATGTCAGAAGAAAGCCCCATGATCATGGTGCTGGTCTGAAAAGATGAGTGTGAGCCCCCAGATGAATTCGCTGACAAAGAGTGTTTAATTACACAGAGTCAGTGTATAATTTCATGAGTAAGTTCAGCACTGGGAGAGTGGGAGATATTTCCATCCCTGAACCAGAGATGGTATTAAACTAAAGTGTTACTAAAGTGTGCACCTTTTTGTCCCCTCTTTCTTCTGCTGTTTAGGCATAAATAACATAAAAAAGTCATTCCACCCCCTTTTAATATGACCTTTGCCAGAGAAAAAGCTTAAAAATTTTAAGACTCTCACAGTGCTTCTGGATCTATTTTTCTTTCCTCTAAAAAACCCCTTACATCTGCCTCATTGTTCCCTGTGCTCTTTACCTCCTCCGGATTGTTTTTTTTCCCAAAGGGTTTATTCTGAGAATGGCTTAGAATAAAAATAATTAGCACTTAAGAGCTATACGTTCTAAAAAAAAAAAAAAAAAAAAAACAGTCTGATTAATTCTAAAAGCAAGGTAAGAACCGTTGTCTTCATTAGGAAAATGAGAAAGCTGCAGGTCTCCCTGAGCTACTGAAGGTCAATAGTCAAGTCCTGCATGACAGAAGCAGGCATGGGGTGCAGGCTGTGTGGAACAGCCAATCACCCACTCCACCTTTCTTTCATTTCTTAATGTTCTCTTCTACATAAGCGATCACTTGCTTTCTTAACAGTTTTTTACTGTGACTTGTTGGAGATGGATGACATTACTTCTAAAGGGAATGAAGCTTGAGGGTATGCAGATTTCCCTGTTGGGAAGTTTTTTATTTGAACCTTTGCAAAACTTCACACACAATGCATAATTCTGAATTTGCATGAAGGACTTGGCCACATTGAATTTAGCTGTGCCAGTTCTATATGATATTTTTTTTTCCTGAATTTTTTATTGTTTTGAGTTACTAAAAGCTATAGTAATAGTTTTTGTTTTTGGAAATACATTTAGATGCCTTTCTTTGAAAAAGCATTAACATGATTTATATACTTTTCCAAGTCACTAAAGGATTTTATTTGATAGGGAATTGTAGTATTTGCAAACCAGTATTTTCTATCCTACATAAATTTTAAAAAATAAGTTGTGTTCCTTTGGGTGGTTGATTAAAAAGTGATTAAGAAGAAAATCAAGAGAAGGGCACTGGCTCTCTTTGGTTAGGAGAAAATTAGTCACAACCATGGCTGTCACAACCAGTTTGTAAAATACATGTTTGCTGGAACAAATTCAATTTAATATCTCTTAAATTTTTAATTCTGTTTTCCATTTGTCACCACGGTTACACTGGCCTCTGCTTTCCCATCCATCTGCTTCATTCGCCACCTCATTCACAATCTGGTTATGTTTATGTCAGTCTTCCTCCTACTTATCTGTGTCATCTGTCATAGTTCCTAGTAAACACTGTATAATTCAATTTATTTTCTGGCCTTCTTGTTGGTGTTCTTTTAGAATTATCCTCTGTAACAGTATGGGATGGTGTCATTAGAAATTTCTAATATTCCAAGATGAGATTTGTGTTGTTATTTGGTTCTTGTTTTAGCACTGTATTATTACAACTATGTGATTGTCATCCCTGAATTTTCATTCTGAGTCATATAGTTTCAAATCAGAATACCTTTTGTACTGTCACATAGGAAAGAATATGACAGGAGCAATGTGAGGTCATGAACAAGTTGATTACATGGAAGATTGCTGGTCACAAGTTCTAATTGTACTGTCACCACCAACTTCCAGTGTGAACTGGGGCCTTGCAATTAACCTTGGCTCACTGCCTGAGCCTCCCAGTCTGTAAAATGAGACAACCATGGAGGCCTGAGTGAGCATTTGATGAATATTGGATCTCTAGTGCATGGCAAACCCGCTGGCATTCAAGGAAAGCAATTGATTTTGAAATGAGCCCACAAGGAAAGAAAGCACTGCTGTGAGAACTCAAGGTGGTCCAGGACAAATGCTTAGCAGGGGTAAAAAAAAAATACATAAGTCTCTGAAATTTTTTTTTACTTGGCTCTACAGATATCATTACCTACTATATTTTCTCCTTCCTTTCAGATACATCTTTTTAGAAAAAGTGATTCACATTTACCCTTCTGAGTTTCTTATCAGCTCTTATTCAGCCTGCTGCAGTTTAGCTTCTATCCCCACAATGATCATCTTTTTCTTCTTTATTTCTCCATCCAGTGATTACTTTCCCCTTCTAATATTTAACCTCATTTCTCTGTGACATTTGATTACCTTGATCACACTCTCCTATTAAAACTCTCTCTCCTGCTATGATCCTTCCACAGCTTTCCTCCCCCATGGAGCTTCTATTTAGTGTCCTTTGGATGCTCCATTTTGACTCCCAGCATCTGCGGAGCAAGTTGCTAAATGGTGCATTGTGGGAACACAGGCCCAGGCACAGCAGAGACTTTCAGCAAGTGACCACTTTATTACTTACACAGCACAGAGGGTACAAAAGATCAGGGAAAGAGATCCCACTGTGATTGGTCTCCTGGGGAGGCCAGCTGCTTGGGTCAGGGTAGGTGGATGGCAGCTCACTACACTGCACTTTGCCTTGGAGAGGAGATGTGCCTATACTGCCTGAGAGCAGGTACGTGGGGAGGCAGTCCTGCCACCGAGCTAGAGGCAATTATCAAGCTACCTGTGTGAAGAGCTCCACCCTCATAAGAAGCTGGTGCTGATTATTCCCGGTTTGGGATTCAAGGTACAGATAGGTCGTTCCATTAGACCTAACATCTCTCCTGGGCTGTGGAATGGAAACATACTTAAACATCTGCACACAAAGAATAAGAGGCGGGGTTGGAGGTAGGGGTGGATTTGGAAGATGGAGGGTGAGGTAGTAAGCAAGGGCTGGGAGATGGCCATTTAACATGTCGACTTCCCCAGAAGCATTCTGAATGCTGGTAATTCCAAGGGCTTTGCCTTTATGTTCTTTGATTGCTTCATATAGTATTCCTGGGTTGTTTCATCCTCTTTCTTAGGTTCAGTTACCTCTTGCCTGTTTCTAATATACCATTAGCCTAGATATCTTCCAGGAACTTCAGTTTGGTATGGGCAATTTTATTAAATATTTTGACTTGGATGTCAGACAGTTTGAAATAATATGTCCAATATGGAACTTATTGTCCTTTCATACTTTATCTATATTCTATATTCTACCATTATATACAGGAATACGGGTATCTCAAAATCACTAATCTTTTCCTAAATTCCTCACATCTAATTGTCACCAAACATGCAGATTTTGTTTCTCTGATATCTCTCTAATGTTCACACCTTACCAACCATGTTGTTACTGCCTTAGCTAAAATTCTATTTGTTTTCTATTTGGATTGTTGCCAATGACTCCATTCTTACCCCTCCCCACCATTATTCAGACTACTCCCAGATTAATCATTCCACAGATTTCATTACATCTTTCTTTTGCTTCATGCAGTTCACACACAAGGTTGTGCTGACAACAACTTCTTCAGATTCACCCATAGTAAGGTTGATAGTACATCTCAATTTGTATGTCCGAAGTTATGCCTGATGTTAGGATTTGGAGTATGGGATAAGGTGGAGGATAATAATATATGTCCAGCTTGAACATGCATATTTATTTTTGCTAGTACCACCTTTTTTTATTTACCTGTTCACTTCTTTTGTTTCCTTCAAGCCTTGCATATTTTGGAAATTTTATCATGGAGACAAAAATTGACTATTATTCTTTAGGGCTTCTAGAATCAGTCACACTATATGCCAAAGTAAATTGCAAATGCTTGTTTTGTTTTGTTTCCTTTTTGAGGGCAAAATTGATGTTTTATATATAACAGAATGATGATACAATAACATATGATAATGAACAAAAATAAGGGGTACAGATCCTATAAAAACAGTGAGGAGGAAGGATAATTTACCTAAGGGAGCTACAAAAGGTTTCACAGAAGAAATAAAACTTATGCTAAACTTTAGGTGAGGGTGGTGATGCCCTAGGGAAACCAAGCTGCTTGGGGTGATCCAGGCAGAATGAGCAGCATATGCAAAAACAAGGAGGGAGAAGAAAAATAAAAACAGAGGTGGGACCACCTTCTTTTAAAATGAGAGGGGTATTTACAGCATAATTGTAAAATCATCTATAATAACTGCATACAGTAACTCCAATGCACAGTGGAGAATGGAGATAAGGAAAAGTTGGATTGTTCCAAAAAAAATATGACCTTATGAGGGACATGGCCCATTTTTAGTTAAGGGAAGGGAAGGCAGAGATATGACTAGCTTGAGGTGCTGATGTAATTTCAGTTTTGGACAAGCATCTATTTGTATTGTCAACATGATCAAGAAATAGTAATAGCATCACATGTAATAACTTGTGAATTTCAGACAAATGATTCTGTTTCTTAATTCCTAAATTAAAAGTAATTGCCATTTTGCTATTGAAACTAAATCTAAGCAAGCCTTACAATTAATTTCCTTAGAAAAAAGGGTGGAAAATAAAACTAAGTTTCTTAAAAAAAAAAAAAAAAAGTTTTGCCTATTAGACATTACAGAATAGACTTATTCTGGCCTATTAGCCATTTTGGTTGGTTTCATCCAGGAGTAACTTAAGAATTCTGTTTGACCAAGAAGACAGAAAATTTATGTTGTATTGTGTTACCAAAAAAAAAAAAAAATAGTTTTGTGTTTATTTCCTGCACATACAACAAAAATCTAAAAATCACAATTTGGCATCATGTTTGATTTAATATAAATTTTTAAATAATAGAACAGGGGGCAAGATGGCATCATAGAGAGGAGTGGATTTTAGTGAGTCCCCTGGAACAACTAATGAACAACCAGGAAAAACTAGTAAATAATTTGGAATAACTGCTGGGGGACAGCCATGACTGTCCATACATTGTACACCAACCTGGATTGGGAGGAATGCCTGAGATTGAAACATAAAATCTGTAAGTAAAAACTGCCTGAGACTGAAGCATAAAATCTGTAAGTAAAAACTGTGAATCCAAGCAAGGACCCCACCCCCCTTCCTCCCGTGGCAGGCTTAGCTACAAAACCTTGCTGTGCTATATTCAGAACAAGCAAATATAGCTCAACCGAGCTTCAACTGGGGTTTTAATTAACAAATGTGGACTGCTGAATACAAGATACAAACCCTCAACACGCAGACAGAGGCTTTTAATGATGACTGACCTTAAAGAACCAGAACACTCATCTGTCTCAGGAGGGGAAGTCCAGAAGACCAGGTGTTACCTCTGGCTGATGAGTGAAACTGGGGGGCTATGTACTGGCTCTGAAAGGGGGTCAACTTCTATAAAACTAATAATCCTAATTATAAGAAGAAGAATGAAACAGCAGTTTTATTTGCTCATAACAGACATTGTATACCCCGATGAGAGAGATCTGTTGGTTCTTTGAAATGGCGTATGATGATTCAGAATCTGAGGTGTGGTTAAAGGTATTCCCATTTCATACTTCTTCCAAAATATGTTAGTTTTGAACATAGTATTTGGAACAAGCTCCGTTACAGTATTTAAATATTTTGTGTTTTATTTTATTCAGTTTGGTTAGTCACTGCCTCCTTCTTGCCAAGAAAAACACGCTTAAATAAACAGCATTTAATCCATGTGCCAGAAGGTAGTAATGACAGTTCACAGTTTTTGAGTGCTTACCCCAAGCTAAATACTGTTTTATATGCTTTAGGAATTTTAACTCATTCTCATAATAATAATATGAAACAAATTATTAGCTCCATTTTGCAGACAAAGTAACTGAGGCAGAGGATAAGTTTACCTGCCCAAATTGGCACAAATAGTAGGTGATAGGCTTAGCATTAAAACCCAGTCAGGTTGATTCTTGAGCCCTTATGCTCTTTTGCACATAACACTTTCAGAAAATGAGCTCTGGAGCAAAACATACAGCATGCTGTAAGGGAAAGTGACAGCATCTATGCTAAATGTGTAGCGTGGTATCTGCCATATAGACAGGTCTTAATAAATATTAGCTATAATTTCACCCCTTTGGGGCTAGTATTATTATCTGAATGACCAAGGAAACTGAAACTCAAACAGGTTAAGTAACTTTCCCAAGGTCATCCCTGGGGAAGTTAAGCCACAGACCTGTCACAGTCAGGGGGATTGTTCCAGCATTTGTGCTTGGGTTCACCATGCCATGCCTCTTCCCACTGTTCATGGCAAAGACTAAATCAGATAAGAGATGTAAAGTCTAGAAGAGTGGTTGTTTCATACCAAGCACTTGCTGAGAGGAAAATATCGTCATTATCATTATCATCATTATTGTCGTTATTTTCACTTGCAAGAAGGCAAATTATTTCCCCTTCATAAATGCCTATTATGTCCAGGAACCAATGCTAGGAACAGGGGATGGAGAGCTATAAGCTACCATGGAGATTATACCATCATACAAGCTCAGGTTAATATAAATTCTGAATAGCAATGTAAACAGAAGAATCTATGCATACATTACTCACTGCAGTCAAGTCAGACCATGAGTTCTTCACTTGCTTTTAGTATATTTACCTTTGTTAACATTACTAGTCTTGAAATGTTCAGTGAAAGCATCATTTAATAAAAACATTTCACTTTGAAATAATTTTAGACATACAGAATAGTTGCAAAGTGCAGAGAGTTCTCATATACCTTTCACCATGATTCCCCTAATGCTAACAATTTACATAACCATGGTTGATGAATCAGAACTAAGAAATTAATATTGATACAACGGTATTAACTAAACTGCAAGCTGTATTCAGATTTCCCCAGTTTTTCTACTAATGTTATTTTTCTATACCAGGATACTACATTGCATTTAGGAGCGACAGTTTTGACCAGGATATCATATAGCACAAAGACTATATCTTTATAACTCTCTTCAATTCAGCTGCTTTAAAATACTTTGAACAGTGTGTGTTGATGTTTTACCCTAAAACAGATGTTCACTGAGAACTTGCCATGTATACAGCACCAAGTTAGAGTCTCTGGGATAAAAGAAAACATTTTAAAGCCTCTAATATAGTTGGAAATACAACACATTCAAAGAGAAATGATTATAGATTATTTGAGTGTGATTTCTTAGCAATAGGTGGAGAGGGGCCATAAAAGGAATATGTTGAAAGAATATATAAGAAAACCAAGTTTTTGAACCCTGGTAGCTGAGAAGCATCTGTTTGAAGGCTCTTTATTTCCCCCTAGGAGTTGATCTGATCTCCCTGCGCCAAATGAAACTTCAGAGACCAATGAGTATGTTAACTGATGTCAAGCACTTCTTATCATCTGGAGGAAATGTTAATGAGAAAAATGATGAAGGAGTAACACTGGTAAGTTAATATATATGACTAAAAAAATATTGTTTAAATAGAGAATTTAAGTTGATCACTAAATAGAATTGGATATAATTAGCATTTAATTTTTTCTGTCCTTAAAGTAATACATATTCATCATAGGAATTTTGAAAAAAATATATATAGAGAGAAAAATACAAATCACTGTGCCACCACCCAGAGAAAACCAACGCTCATATATTGATTATTTTCTTTGTCTTTTTCTACATATGTTTTTCCTACAGTTAGAATAATTTTCTCTGCATTCCTTTGCCAATGTAATTTTTTAAGATGGAACTGATAGGAGAATGCTTTTACATTAATTTTTAAGCAGCACAAAGTATGGATTACTCTGCTGAATGATCTCAATTCAAGCAAATTCCTCTCTGTTTTTTATTATTATCACCTACTGTTGCAATGCATATAAAAAAGAATAAGCAAATTCAGATTATTTTCAATATCAGTATAATTTCTACTCTCCAGAACATGAACTTTCAGTCCTACTGACTTGTAAAATTGACCTGGACAGGTCACACTTGGGTTAAAATTAATTATGGCAGGAACAAATGTATTAAGGTTCTGGGAAAGCAAAATGATAGAAAGTAAACTGGGGTCACAAAAGGGTGTGTGAAGCTCTGGCGGGTGGGAACAGGTGATTCAGTTTCTGCTATGGAAGAAACGTGCTGTGAAGTTGAAGACAGTGCACGAGGAAAATGGACATTAAAACTAAATGGATAACAACTTTGCCATCTAGAAAGTTCAAGTAAGGCATATATATTTTGAGGTTTATTAAATACAGATTAAGTGCCTTGAGACCTGTAGATTGAATTCTCTTGCTCTATATTGATTTTGGTCTTTGGAAAGTAAATTTCAGAAGCCTATAAAAGCTGTAACTGTAAACCATGAGAAAAGAAAATAAAGCAGGTTTAGAGTTATGGAAAACTAATATGTTCAAATTGTAAAACAATCTATTTTGTTTATGAATGAAATATTTATTGAACACATCATGAACAAAATAATATTGAATGAAACCACAAAATCCTCTTGTCATGGGTTCAAATTCATTGGGGAAACAGATAATATACAATATTATTGAGTTAAATATATGGTATATTAGTGGTCATAAACACGAAGGAGAAAATACTAGAACAGACAGGGAAATGTTGCAGTGGTATTGTTGACATTTTTGGATAGGGTGGCCCGGTAAGATCTCACTCAGAAGGAGATTTTTGAGTAGTGACTGGTAAGAATTGAGAGCACTAAGTGTACAATGTGAAGGAGGAGCATTCCAGGCTGAGCAGCAAGTGCTAGGACTCTGAAGTGGGAGGTAGTGGGGTGTGATGAGAAATAGCACAGAAGGTGGCATGGCTGAAGCAGAGTAAATAAGAGAGAGGTAGCCAGGACCAGATCACATTGGGCCTCAAGGGCTTGCATAAGGATTCTGGCTGTTACTGTAAGTGAGATGGGAAGAACTGGAGAGTTCTGCAGAGAAGAAGAACATGATTCTAATTTGGTTTTAAGAGGATCACTCACTCTGGCTGCTGTGTTAAGAACAGACTGCAAATAGGCAAGTTTGGTTGAAAGGCAAGACCTGAAGGATCCAAATAATTTTCCATAGTAATTTACTCTTGTAGAAATCATCCTAGAGGTATTTCCCAGTAATCCAGGCAAGCAACGATTTAGCTCAGTCAAGGGTGGCAGAAGCTGAGGTGGAGAGAAGTGGCAGAATTCAGGCTATATTAAAGTTAGAGCTGAAAGGATTTCCTGATGGAAATGTGATGTTAGGGTAAGAGATGACTTCAAAATGATGCCAAGTATTTTGAGCCTGAACACCTGGTGCCATGGAGTTGGCATCAAATAAGATGGAGAAGGCTACAGAAAAAAAAAACGCTAAAGAAGGGAAGATTGATTTTGGAAATGTTAATTTTGAATTGCCTCATAGACATCTAAACGGAGACATTGAAGGGGTGGTTGCCTACTGGAGTCTGGAAATCAGGAAATGTCTATACTGAAGATATCTTGAGTCTTTTTATTAATTAAAAAAGATATTAAAGTCATGAAATTGGATGAAATCATCAATTTGATGCAGATGGACAGAAGATTTAGGACTGAGCCTTGGAGATTAAGGAGAAGAAGCGTGTCTTAATTTTCCAGCTACAATCAGAAGTACCATGCAATGGGTTGGCTTAAAGAAAGAATTTATTGACTCACAGTTTTGAGGCTAGGAGAAGTCCAAAATTGAGGTATCAGCAAGGTGATACCTTCTACCCAAAGACTGTGGCGTTCTGGGGCTGCCTGTTGGTGATCCTTAGACCACTGTCTTTTCTGTCATGTGGTAATGCACATGGTGGAGCCTCCTCTTTCTCTTCAGATTCCTGCAGGCTTCTGGCTCCTGGCTGCTCCCTGTGGCTTTGTCTCTGTGTTCTTTACAGGGCTTCAGGTAATAGGATTAAGACCCATGCTGATTCACTTGGGCCACACCTTAACTGAAGTAGCCTCATTGAAAGCCCCTATTTACAATGGGTTCACACTCACAGGAATGGATTAAGAACATGTTTTTCTGGGCTGCATAATTCAATCTACCACAGGGAGGAAACAGAAAAGAGATAGGAAGGAGCAACCACTGCTGGAATAGGAAAACCAAGAGAATGTGGTGTGCTGGAAGCAACTGGAGAAACTGCAACAAGGGGAAGGGAATGATCAATGGTCAAATATCAAGTAAAATGGAGACTGAGAGTTGGCTATTGGAATTTGTCAAGAACAGTTTTAGTGGAGTGGTAGAATCAAATGCCAGATTGGAGTGAGCCAGCCAATTAATTAATCGTTTAATTCATATAATGCATTAATATCTAACTCACAGTAGAAACAAAATAGAGCCTTAGTTTCTTTGGTAGAAATTATTACAACTTTGTGTTTTTAAAAAAATACTGTTAAATTAAAATAAAGCATACGTACGTCATTAGAGAAACTACCAAAAGAATCAATCCAAAGCAGTAAATTGCTATCATTTTCAACTATGTTTAATTTCTAGATTCCTTTTGACCTTTTTTTTTGAATGGGGGGCATAAATATTGCAAATTATTATTCTGTAATAAGTTACTCTTGTAGAAATCATCTCTGCACTTTTTACTAGGAAAGTGGCAGTGAACTGAAGGATAGAAAATTATCCCTTGAATATTATAGCATTTTGCAAGTGGCAGTTAATATTTATTTCTGAATTTTTTAGTTTGGTTATGTTAATGACTGTCACTCTCTGGCATTCCTTCTCTGTAAGGTAAATGGTGCATTGTGTGGTTTTGTCTATGGTGGGAGGTAAATAAAAGAAGTCAATTTTGTTCACAGAGTTCTGTCTAGATACCAATTTAGGAATCTCAGTCATGGTTTAAAATTAGACATAATTTCCCATGCTGTTAAATTGTATGTGCAAAGAGGTGGCACTATTAACAAAAGGCTAAATGGGAATAAACTTCTAATATGGTGGTTTTTATGTTCTGTTTCCTCCTTTTTTTATTCTATACAATAAAATAACCAAATATGATATCAATTTGTAATGAATCTTCTAGTTTACCTTAAGACTCTTCTTTAAAAGAAAAGTGAAAACCTTAGAGAAGAATACAGTTCCCAAAAAAGCCATGTTAGAGACCATATCAAAATGAGTTCCTGAGTTTGAGTACATACATATTCTTTGAAAATACTACTGTAATAATTAGCACATATATTATGAAGACTCTGGTTCTTCATTGTTTTTTCACAGTATTTGATATGTCACATCTGGTTTTAGGATATATGTACTTGGTTTATGGGAGAAGAATTATTCATGAGATGCAAATACAAAGCGATTTATTTTGTCTCCCTGTTTTATTTCAGTAAGGATAGGTCATCCCCTATTTCTGGATGAAGACTCAGGCAATGTCATCAGTTTTCTGGTCATTTTTAAGGAATACAAGCTTTTGTGATCTCTGCGTATCAAAAAACATCATCTCAGTTTAGGGATTAAAATGGCCAGTCCCATATAATAACGAAAACTCCAAACTGGTAGTGTCAGAGACCCTGGACACTGTACTATAGCTTCTTTGCACATCTTATGTAGCCCATGGATCCCTTGTCAGAATGTTTTAAATGTAGTAAAAAGTAATATCTAGGACTAAAAATAAACCAATTTTGTTGAAATAGAGTAATCATAGTATTAGAATTTTCTGATATAGTAATGCAAGTGCTTATTTATTAATACACTAACAGGATCTAAAAACTGCTATGATTTTAAACTACTGTTAAACATGAATGGTATTTTGAGATAACTGCTGCAATAGTAATGTGATATAAAAATATTTGTAATTTCTTTTGATAATAAAATCACAAGTACTGCAAATGCTGTGATTTGTTGCCTATGTTCATAATATAAGAAATGAAGGAATAAAGAATATATTGTTAGAAGTTAGAAAAAAGTTATATATATATATATATGTATCTCATATTTTTAGTATCTAAATTTTCACACCCCTGAATTCCACCTTCGGATGCTTTGAGGACAGTGGAGCCCAGGTTAAGAGGTTCAGCACCCCTGATTTAATTAAACCTTGAACCCAGCCCTGCTCACTGCTACACCAGATTGGGAAATCCACAGAAGGGAGGTTGGATATGGTCAACTCTTTATCTTCTTGGCACTTCACTCCTCCTCCCGTTAGATACCTCTCAATTTATGAAGAGTCCCAATGTTGAAAATTAAATGCAAATTTATTTGTAATAATTTTAGAAATAAGTAATTCCAACAACTAGAAATTCTGAGGTTCTACACGAATGCATTCTCTCCTTACACTGTTAGAGGGAGTATAAATCAGTACAAATTTTGTAGAACTCAGTTTGGCAATATTTATAAAGAACTTTAAAAAAAGTTCATTATTTTAGAGTCAGTAATTCTATTTCTAGTAACATGTCAGAAGGAAATAGAGATGCACATATAAGAATTATCAACAAAATTTTATTTATAAAAGTGAAAAATTGGGATCAACATAAATGTCTTACAATTAGGAACCAATCGGTCAATTATGATGCCTCCTTATGATTGTATCCTGTGCTTTCCTGAAAAACAGTGGTTTGGAAGAAAAATGCTGTGGTAAAGAGACAGGCCGACTGCAGTGCTCTTCCTGGGCATCATCACTTATTTTCTGTGACTTAAGCTGGTTTCTTAAACTTCTGAGTCATAACTTTCTCATCTTTCAAATTGAGATAATATTAAAGCCCAGTTGTAAAATAAGCAAATTCAGTGACAATTCAATCAATCACTTGGCCTATTGTCTAGTTAATACTTAGGAAACCCTTAATCAAAGTTAGCCATTACCTGATCAGAGTATTTAATAGCATGGAAAACAGTCAATATCTAATTAAGCAAAATAAATTTACTTTTTTTAAGTACATAATAATCCTAGTTTTATAAAATAAGTGGCATACTCATACATAGTTAAAAAAATAAATACACTGAAATATGCAAAGCAATTATCAGGAAAGTGCAATTGACAGTATTTTCTAACAATGTTTTCGTATTTTACATATTTTAACTGTAAAATAAACACAAACTAGTTTATAGTTAGAAAAAAAATCTTTGGATTTTACTTGAATAGAAGCTTGATGGGAACTGCTGCTAAAACTTAAAGGGGAAAAATGCTCTGTGCTTGTTATATGCAGTTGGGGCAGTCCATCATCTGAGAACCAACATTTAAAAAATATAATAATTGATAGTTCTCTTTCATTTTTATATCTATTTTGTTGGGGTATTTTAAAATATGTCAGAACCATCATTTATTTGTTAAATTCTCTAACTTTAGAAAAGACTATAGTATACTTTTCTAGCTATTGAATCTGTCAATAAATGGAATAAACCAACAACACATGGCGAGATTGTGTGGTGTGAAATGGATACAATGTGTAGGCTTTGACCTTATGCAGTAAAAAAAGATCCTATGTGGGAAAAATAATAAAATGAGAAGATGCTCTCATGAACATGTTTTCTAACTTCACCCAAGCATGTCATACTGGATGTGTGAGGAGGAAGGCAGTTTTAGAGAAGATTCCTGCTAGTGAGACTTCAGACTTCTCCACCTGGAACCTGAGACTTGTGTTCATTCACATCTGAAAAATACAGGGACTTGGTTACAGTTTTGCAAAGTATGTGAGGAGGCAATAAGCCACACCTAAACATATTTGTGACTGCATTGGTAGCATGCCAAGGAAAATGCTGAAGAAGTGTATAAATATGGTGCCTCTTCCAGAAGCAAAATTTTTAATAATAAAAAAAAAAAATTAATGCGTGTGTGTGTGCTAGGATGGTAGAGGAAGAAAAAAACACATAACTTACAATTTTTACATGTAACTTTTGTGAAACCAATCTAACGTCTGGTCCTGCATTGTGGCCCAACTTGTGATAACTTTGCTTGGGAACTGTGCTTCCAAATATGCTGCTATTAGTTCTGCACAGAAATGATAACCACCTATGTGTTTCTCATAAGACCTTATGAAACAGCAGTAGAGGAATATTTAAGACACCATAGTGATAAATACTTTCAAGACAAGTAGTAAAAGTATGAATTCCATTTCAGAAAATGGAAATTTTTTGATGGGTTTTTGTTTTTCTCTTTTAAAATTAAGTCTAACCTGTTCTTAGTGATGAAAAAGAGTGCTCAGGGAATCCAGGGACATGTGTAGGGGTTCAGCAGTTGATTACCAGTATAATCAAAGTAAAGGCTCTTAACTCCTGAAATTTTATGATGATGATGATGTTTTAAAAATCTGTTATCTTTTATGATGAAGTGGACTTACTCAGAATTAGGTGGGGTTTTTTTGTTTGTTTGATTTGATTTTGTTTTTAGATGACCTAGTATTAAATACACCATCCTTTATAGAGCCATCAGTAGCACCTGCTTTGGATAGCTTTATAGTGAGCAAACCAGTGCCGTCAGCTTCCAGTCTTCCTCCTTATAAGCAGTGCATGAAATGATCGGCTGAATTTTGGAGTAAGTTGTAAGTGGCGGAACTCAATTTTTGCTGTAGAAAGGCAAATCCGTTCATACAGGAGTGGAGGCTGTATCAGTACCAGACAATGACCAACTAATCAAACCATTCTTACTGCAGTTTTATACCTAAAATGAAAATCTTCTGAGTTTCAGACTTTAGTGCATATGGCATGGAGTAAACTTTCAATCATTTATTGATTATTCAAATAATGTAGAATGAATGTAGAGGTAGTGAAAGATTACTTCTCTAAGAGAACACGTATATAAATAAAATTGTAGTATTTAATTTTAACTAAATTAATAATAAATTAATTTTAAATAAAAGTATTTAAAATAAAATTATATTTTCAAAAATGCCTGTAGATATTGTTTCTTGATACTCTTTGTTAAAATATTATTGAGATGAATCCTCTAGATAACAAAGTATGGGAAGATTTGAAGTGAAACTTAATGTCTGTATCATAAATTAGATGAATGTATTTGTTGTTCTAATATAGTTGATGTAAAATGATGAAGTATACTGTAGACTGTAGAACATACGTAAGCCCAAAGGTAGAAAAACAAATGTGTCTCCCAAATTGTGTAAAAATATATGCATTTGTTAAGCCTTTTTGATTTTACCATAATTTTGTATGTGTGACAAAGACAGAAAGACAGCTACAAAATTCTATGCTACAAATCCAAGGAGAAGTCATTGCCTTTACAACCTTAAAATTATTTTTTCCTTGCATCATAGTTGCCTCTTTTAATTAGTATTTGTTATTTTAATTATTAATATCTAATAACATTAAAAATTATCATTACTGCATTTTATTAACAATTATTTTAAAATATTAATAATAATTTTAATACATAGTTTCCTCTTTTAATTATTAATATGTTTATGGAATCAATCGTGTAGCTACTTCATCTAATTTAAATTGGGTACAAAGTTACTTTACTTGGACATAAAATTTGCTGCCTTAGAAACAGGAATTACCCCATTTGAAATATTCTTCAATCCCTGATCTTATCATTACAATTCCTAAAGCCTGTTTAAAATTTCTAAACCTCGGATTATGATTAGGAAACTAAACAAGAATGTGAAAGTGGTGGCTACAAAATCATTTTAAAGTCTGTAAGGATTAATTCATTCTTTCTAGTATTCCTGTCCCTTTTACTCATACATATGTATAACAGTAATCACATATCTCACCATTTATGTCTTTGACTCTCTCTCTTATAGCACAAAGTACAGTCCTAAGAATATTAGAATATTAGAGTGAATCATTAAAAGGCTTTCAGGCAAGTAGTTATAGTGAAATATTATGTTTTGTATTTAGATATTCAGATTATAGAGGAAAGGAACACTAGAAAAACATGAAAAAGTTCATGTTATCAGAGAAAGAAAGAAAATAAAAAACACATGCATACATATATACATATATGCATAAGTAAATATTGTCCAGAAGGTTTTTTTCCAAAGAATGATAATGGCGTCTACTTATACCAAATAAATTATATTTATATTCTTTTGTTTTATTCTTTCTTAATTTGAATTCCAATATTTCATTAAATTGTTCTCTTTAAACTACTAAATAAAATGTAATGGCATCACTGCTTTTCTTAAAAAATTCATTAACGAAATATCTCTGAATTGCAGTTGCATATGGCATGTGCAAGTGGCTACAAGGAGGTGGTATCTCTCATCCTGGAACATGGTGGAGACCTCAATATAGTAGATAATCAGTATTGGACCCCACTTCATTTGGCAGCAAAATATGGCCAGGTAAAGTAATTTTCTGAGTTATTTTTAAAATCACTTTATAATCCAAGTATCTTTCTAGATTTCATTTTGTTTTTATTTCAAAGAATATAGAAATCATTCTGTAATTGGACTTTTGATGGCATCATGTTACTATACAATTTTTTAATGAACAAAAGAAAATATTTATTTTTAGAAGAGCATATAAAATCATTCAGTTCTCATGCCTATATCTTATATTCAAAATCAATAGAGAAATAATCAAAAAGAAAACATCCTACATAGAATGGTCTTACTACTCTTTTCTTAATATTATGTAATACTTATAAACTTATAATTTCATGAGTTCGTAATAATTCTATTTTCTACTGTTAGTAGATGTAAAGAAAAATTATATTTCCCCATGAATTATACTTCATTTTTGTAAGTGAAATATAGGCAGCAGATTTCTTTCTCTGAATTGCTTTTGGTTTTAGCTAATATGTCTTGAGTTACTATGGCACAATGAATTTCTCACTAGAGCCATTATGTCGTGGAGAAGGCGCAGATTAACTTTCAAATGCTTTACATGAGTAAATATGACAGATGTGTGTTTGTAACAATTCATTAATATTAAAATATATTTATAAAAATGTGAATGATATTTTGTGTCAGAGTAAGTACAGGTAGTAATAGAATGAAAAAATAAGTCATGTTTACAAATATATGGAGATTTAAGCTAAACTTCTTGATTTCCAAATATTACTTTGGGCTAAAAATCCCACCCATTAAATTTATAGTAATTTAGATCTCCTAAATACTAACTGATAGGCAAAATATCCATCATAAAATTTAAGTAGTATAATTGTTGAAAGAATTGAAGCATTTGCATTCCAAGCATTTTAGAAAAATAATATTGCTTGAGGAAGATCTTACAAACTAACCAGAAAGCATCTGCTTTGACTTTATTTCCTGAGTAGAAAGATTGGTTCATTCAATAGGCAATTTGAAAAGGCTATTAAATACTCCGAAACTGTGTTGCTAAACAGTGAGGATCCATGAAATTAAGGATGGGTTGAAGGATGAGGTTACAGGTAGCTGAAGCAATCAATCTCAGGGCCCCAGGGCCAGAGACCCCACTGGACTGGAGGGTGATCAGTACCTCAGTACACCACCAATACATCAGTAATCCTTTTCTAGCACACCAGCATACTGGGACAACTGGGTGAGAAGTTTTGCTGTCACTAAAAAATAAAGTAGACATATAAGTAAGGACTGTTTATTAGAACACAACCTGTTGGCCTGTACCTAGGACACAGTAATCAGTCAATTATCAAATTTTACGCTTTTAAAAAAATTGTACGTGTTGTAGTCAGGGAATGCTTCTGGAAGGAACTAATCACTTCATTATTTCTAGTAATAATTTTTATCAGAGCCCAGTTCGCGAGTTTTGCTTTATGTGGTTGCAGGTCAAATGATATGTTTGCTATAAGTCAGTACATCTCAGTTCTATAATTTTCATTTGGTTCTTTATATAACTGTTGTTTCTTGGCTGAGATTTTCTATTTTTTCATTTCTGTTGGGACAATTCATAATTGTGTGTTGAAGCACTTTTATGATGAGTTCTTTAAAATCATTGTCAGATCGGTCCAACTTCTGTTTCATTGCCATGTTCGTGGTAGTTGCTGTCTATTCTCACTCAGGTTGTGAGTTTCCTGGTCTTGATATGATGAATTATTTGGATTGTACCTGGACATTTTGGCTCTTATGTTAGAAGACTCTTGTTCCTATTTAAATCCATATTAGCATGCAGTCACCCTGTTAAGATGTAGCATGCAGGTACGGGCTACTTTTGTGGGCTGTGGCTCCAATGATAGTTTAATCTTCAGGGCCTTTGTGGCGTGAATTTGGCATGTTTATCTGGTGCCCCGGGTCTCCCACTGGCCCCTGCTGATGCTGCCTCAGAATGTAGAGGAGATTTCCCTAGGCCATGGCTCCATGTCTCTGAATGGACTAGGAGAATCTCCAAGGAGGTAGAGAGGCTTTTCAGGCTGGACACCTGTTGTGTTGGGATCCTTGCTGTGGGTGGACGCCCAGTGTCATTTGGTGGGGAGAGGGGTCTTGAACTCAGTCAGAAGCCCTGGGGCTTGTTTTTGATGCAGCGCCCTTTCCAGCGGTGCTGGGCTCACCAGATACTGCTGGAGGGGACTTGGGTTTCATCGAGGGGAAGGATGAGTCTACCTGGGTGGAGGCTGGGAAACACAGGGTCTGGGCTGCCTTCTTCTGTTGGCTGGGGGGACATACGTTGTCCTGTTCCTCCGCTTGTCTAGGGTTCTGAAACAGTGAGCCTCGCTCCTTCCACCAGAGCTCCTCTTGGTTGCTTCTTACATTGTTTCCAGGGCTTGTTGTACTTAACAGGGAGGAGCAAGTCTGAGTTGTTATTTTGAAACAACTGCTCCGATTTTAAAAATACTTATTTATTAAAGCCTTGTAAAGTCGGATAAAGAGGAATGAAAGGAAGTTAGTTTATGATTATTTTCTCGTGATATCTACCTGCAAAGCAGAAGGTGAAATGCTTATCTGCATTTCTATAACTGTTCTACAATGAAGTATCTATTGCCATCCTACATGTTGAGCATGTCTAAATGTGGCCAGATTTTCCTGACTTGCATTTTGAAAGAACAATATAGATGTTTCTGTCCTGTTTTTTAGAAGCCATACTGATTAATAAGGAAGAAAGAATTATTAGCTATCCTAAATTCTACCCTTCCAACAATCTGATGAAGCTACTGACCTTTTTCCCAGAAATGTAAAGACATGCAGGCAAAAAAAGTATACTTAAAAATTTTACTTTTACCTTGATTACCTGTCACATTTCAAAAATGTCTCAAACTTTCAGCTTTCTAAACCTGTGCTTTTCAAGATAAAGTAACGTAGTCATGAATTTCCATTGGAAGTATAATTCAGAAGCTGTATTCACTTTGCAAGATAAAAAGTAATTAAGACTGATGTTTTTATTACTCCTTCTCCAGTGTATCAGTTACATATCCAGAACTCATCATTTACTGATACCTGAATTAAGAAACACTTTTCAATTACTTCAGTTTTCCAAAACCATGTTTGATCCCAAATTTTTAAGAACTGTTTCTCACTCTTTTTCTAAACTTCCTGATTGTTTCTTCTGTTTCTCAGACAGCCCCTTTCCTTCCTCACCATCCACACACCCAGGATAGTGATTAAGACAGCTTTGTTTTGAGAACTTCACAGCCTCCTCACTGAACTAGATTTGGCTCTTAGTACCAGCTCTTACCCACACAGACTGTTGAACGTCACAAAGCCTCTTTAATTCTTGTTTCACAGTAACTGTCTTGGTGGCCTCCAACCAATGAGAACTATCAGCATCAGTAAAAAGTGTGTGTGAGGTTATATAGCTCAGAAGATTTTTGAGAATAGTGAAGGTGAGTGCACTAGGCCTATGGTGGACATCAATGTGTGCGTGCCCTGGTCAATTGATCTGGTTGGTAGATTTGTATAGATTGTTGACTCACGAAATGCTTTCCAGAAATGGTCATTCTTAGTGTGCAGGTGCATTAGATTTCTAAATAATAGAGTCACCTTTATTCTCCGGTTCTCTAGAAATGACTAATCCTTAATTCAGTATTTTCTATTTGTATATATCATTGACTATTAAGGCTAGTTTCTGAAGATCATAGGCATTGTGATGGTTGGGTTCATGTGTCAACTTGGCTAGGTGACCCAGCCGTCTGGTCGGGTGGGCACTGGCCTGACGGTTGCTGTGAGGATATTTGAGGCTGGTTAATAAACTGGTTTGTTGGATCATCAGTCAATTGACTGCAGCTGACTGATGACTCATCAGGGGCGTGCCTTCCACAATGAGAGAATTCAATTGGCTGGATTTGGTCCGGGTGATCAGTTGAAGGCTTATAAGCCAGACAGTTACAGAACCTTCACTGCTTCTTCGGCTGCCCAGTGAAGCATTTCTCGGGGAGCTCGTCGAAGTTGCCAGTTCGTTTCCTGAGGAGTTCATCGTGCACGTTTGTCGAAAATCCCAGTTCATTTCCTGAGGAGAGCGTCGAAGTTGCCGGTTCGTTTCCTGAGTTCATCGGACATCTTCCTTGGAGTTGACAGTTTGTTGACGGCTCTGCAGAATTTGGACTCGTGCATACCCACAGTTGCGTGAGTCACTTTTACAATTTGATAATCAGAGACATCTCTCATTGATTCTGTTTGCCAGGAGAACCCTAACTAATACAGGCATCTATTTTTAAATTTTGCTCCATTAAACCTAGCAGAATAGGGCCTCTATTAGAATGTAAGGTCCACCAGTGAAGTGACCTGATTTGTGCTGTTCACGTTGCTGTCCCAGTGGCCAGCAGAATGAGTGAATGAATGGATGGATGTGAACAAGCAAAGAGCTAAAGCAAAACTCTAGGTAATGAAAGGTGTAGGTGAGGCTTTTTTTTGTTAAAATATGTGATAAAAAGACCAAAATATTCTTCCTCGATTCAAATTCTAAAAAAAATGAACTAGGAGATTTATATTAATAGAAGAATTTGAGTAAATTGCATATCTACTATATTGTTAAGAAAACATATATGACATCTGGATTTTAAACAAAATTTTCACCCATAAAGACTCCACTTAATATCCTTTTTAAAATCTTATTTTAGAAACAGATTTCATTTGAATATCAATTTACATGCATGGGAGATTTATAACTCTCTAAAGAAATTTATTTTAAATAAATGCATCTCTGCTCCTCTCAAAAAAAAAAAAGAAGAAAAAAAAGCTTTAGTTTAGAATTGTTAACATTTTAGAGAGATTCATGGTATTTTTAGAGACAGAGAAATTTCACTTATAAATATCTTCCAATTATAAATACTTTTATGGAGAAGATGTGACAGAATTTATTATTTGTGTTTCTATCAGGAAGGTGCATATATTTTTAAAACTGCCCTTTATTAATATATTAACTTCTCCAGTGAGGAAAAAGAGATGCCTGTTCTTGTGGTACATGGTCTCAAACTGGGAACTGAATAAGTTAATGTGAGCAATACGTCTTTTGGTTTTACAACTCTTTCATGTTGGTAAGAAAATAAAATTTGTTTCTGGCCTTGCACGTATTTAGTATTATTATTTGCAGCAGGATCAGTGATACTATAGCAAAGATAAAATAATTGTATAGGTACTAAAATCTAAATAAGAAAAACATTTTGTTTCATACAACCCACGTATCTTGATGTTAAAAGACGTTATTTTGTATTCTCAACTACATTTTAACCCAAGGACATAAGGAGTGAGATGTATTCAGGGTTTCTATATTTTTTCATATATTTCTTTTTTGCTTTACTAGGAAAAACAAAAAAGAACACCCTTCAGTTTTTCTACCAACCCTTTCGTTCAATCTTTGGTTCCCTGCTCTTCTCAATGTGTGCTGTGTCTTCAGAGGATAATATCAATCACTCCTGCAGCTTCAAATATCCTGTATATGCTGATGACTCCCAAAGCATCATTTCTGTTCTCTCTCAAGTTCCAACCCATGTATACCATCATCCAGTGGCTGGTCCCTATCAGCATGGCTCAGACTCAAATTGTGTAACAGGAAAATTGTCATCTTCTTTACCTAGCCCCAATCTATTGCTCTGTCTCTGTTTCAACATTTATTCACCTCTTGCCTCAACCACAAAACTGGGCATGATCTTTGTTTTTCTCCAGACACTTCCTTTCTCTTCTCTGATAAATCCCTGAGCCCAGTCACTTCCAGCGGTTAAACGGTTTTGAGCTCTTTGAGCTATAGTCACTATCAGTGAATCTGCACATCCTCACTGCCTCTACCCTAGTCCAGGAAACCAGCATCTCTACATCGGGTTTAACCCATCAGCCACCTAGCACATTTCTCTACCCATCCTCCAATCTATTCTCAAAAATGCAGCTACAGTAATCCTTCTAAATGCAGACATAATCAAACTATGTTGATATAAGAATCACTCCAGTAAGGAAATTGCTGTTGAAATAAAATACCCACTTCATAACAGTTTGTAAGTTTCCATGTGCCTCTGCTTAATTCTCCAGTTTAAAGTCTCCTCCTTCCCTTCAACATGTTGATGAGGTAGTCATACTTCTTTCAATTTATTGAATATGTCCCCATATACATTCTTTGCATCTTCTTTGCTCTTTCTGATATTATACATGATTAACTCTTACTTACCTTGCAGTTCTGCACTGAGATGTCACTTCAAAAGCTGTCTTTCCTAATTTTGTGAATTTGAGTGAGAGGACTCTTCTTATGTACTCTTTATAGCATCCTGTATATCCTGCATCACAGCACTTGTCACACACAACTGCTGTAACTGTTCATTGTTTGTATCTACCTCTAGTCTGTATGCATTGAGTGCAGCTACGATGTCTGTTTTTCTTCACCAGTCTATCATGATGCCTAGCACAGGGCCTGACACCTAGTAAGTACCTAGTATTTATTTAATGAGTGGGTGAATGCCCAGCTTAGTAGATGTTTGGTCTTCTCAAAAGATACTGAATAAATATAGAAAGAGTGAATTAATGATCACACCTCCTGAGATTGGTTGGCTTGTGAGAAATCAGAAAATTCAAATTTTGTGGAATAAAGGCAGACATATCTGTTTAACAACATTACAGTTGAATCATAGAGTTAATGTTAACAATATATTAGACATCACTGAATCTTAGATCTGAAACCCTTCACATAGTTCTCAGACTTAGACTTATTTACTCATTACAATGTAAAGTATGTACCAGTGAGGGTAGGGATATATAATTCAAGTAGGATATACAAATTTTGAATTCCTTCATATCTTTTACACTATAATTAAATTGATACTATTGTTATATAATTTATTATATTAATTCTTAGATTCAATTAAACAGTCTATTTTAGTTTCTGAACCAGGAATTGATATTGAAACACTCATTGCTATTTTTCAGCGATTTTCTTTGTAATTTAAGTGACCATAAAGGAATTAATTTTTCTAAGTTTAACCAAATTGGAGTACGATTATGTAAAAAATAATAAATTTTATAATTTGCAACTTGTGTGAATTTAAATTTCTGCTCAAATAATTTTTCTATTAACCATTTAGTGTTTCCTTTTACGTATACCCACATATGCAATGAATATAGGTCCCCAGAAACTATGATGACTTTGCTGATTATAAAGCTCCTTTAATAGTGGAGATGGATCACTCTTGGGATACACACTCTACCTATATGCATTTGAAGTAATTTGGCTAAAGAACATTTGTGAGATTTCAAAAAAAAAAAAAAAAAAAAAGTTCAGGGGTAGAATAATTGGAATTAGCACTGGCTTTCTTAATTTAGTCCTGTGACATGCCTCACTGATTCCCAATTGAAAACACGTTGGAAATATTGGCCTTATAAAAAGAAAGGAATTCCCCAAGCAGGAGAAGTTTCCTCAACCCATACATGAGTATTTATTTTTATGGGTCTGAAATAAAATGGAGTTACTTTTATTATTGTTAAAGAGTTTTGTGTAGGAAACATTTTGTTTTCATTACATAAATATTTTCTTCAGTTAGAGTTGAAACTGTGGGAAAAAGTAATTTTTTGAAAGAATGTACATGTTTCTCTTTGGGATTCTACTGTAAAGAGTGAATTGATTTAGAAATGCAGAAAATTGTTAGAACCTCTGACAATTAGTATAGCATTTTTGCAAAGATATAGAAGTTTTTAGGTTTACTACTATCTTTAAATTTATGAAAAACAAAGGAATCTTACCTAATTCTTGACTTTTTTTTTCTTTTTTTCTTTTTTCCTCCTTTCCTTTCCTTCCTTCTTCCTTCTCTGTGTTGGTTTGCTAAAGTGGCTAAAGCTGCTGTTAGGCAAAATACCAGAAATGGATTGGCTTTTGTAAAGGGGATTTATTAGGTTACAAATTTACAGTTCTAAGGCCATAAAAGTGTCAAAACTAGGGCATCAACAAGAGGATACCTTCACTGAAAAACGGCTGATGTCATCTGGAACATCTCCGTCAGCTGGGAAGGCACATGGCTGGCGTCTGCTGGTTCTTTGCTCCCAGGTTCTGGTTTCAAAATCGCTTTCTCCAAAATGTGTCTGGGCTTCTGTCTCTCTTAGCTTCTCTCTCTCTCAGTTCTTGTGCATTTACTTGTTCTCCCAGGGCATTTTTCTCTAATCATCTGGGGTCCTCTCTTAGCTTCTCCGGGGCAAACTCGGGGCTCCATCTCTTAGTGTAGCATCTCCAAACGTCTTCCTGTCTGCATCTGCAGGCATCTGGGTCTGTGTTGGCTCTCTGCTCTCTTAAGTTCTCTAGTAAACTAATCAAGACCCAGCTTGAATGGGTGGGGTCACACTCCATGGAAATAATCTAATCAAAAGTTCTCACCTACAGTTGGGTGGGTCACATCTCCATGGAAACAACTTCATCAAAAGATCCCACCTATAATATGTCTGCACACACCAGAGTGGGTCAAAAGAACATAGTCTTTCCTGGGGTAGGTTTACAACAGTCTCAAACCAGCACACACTATCTCTCCCAAATTCTCTTTTTCTCTTTCTTTCTCCTGGCTTCCCATCCACCATTCCTTCTTTCCTTCCATAATTTCTATCCTATGGTTCAAAAGCAGCAGATCTGTCAGATATTTCTTTTAAAATGAGAAATGTTAGAATGGTATTCTTTTTGCTCCAATTTTCTATGATCTCTTTAAAAAGAAAATACCTAAAAAATGTTATTTTATGCATATGTCATATCTTAATTCTGTTAATTCTCTAACTAGATTCACCCCCACTGAATGTGTGTTGGGATATTTTCTACCAAGTAATTTTATTCTCTTAATGAGAATCATTTTCCTATATATATTTTAATTTTCTGGGAAACACTCTTTATATTTTATCTTTCAGATTTCAATAGAATGTTCCTTTTTTAGTAAACTGTATATATTTAGAATGTGAAAAATAAACTAAATACAAGCACTCTACTACCAACATGATTTGTCTGCTACAGAAAACATTTATGTTATACAAAGCAATGTACTAATTTTTTTAATAGTATTTTGTCTTTATTAGGGAAGTTATGGGTTTCCAGAATAATCATGCATAAATGCAAGATTCCCATATACCACCTCACTACCAACACCATGCATTGGTATAGAACATTTGTTACAACTGATGATAGCACATTTTTATAATGGTACTATTAACTAAAGAACGTGGTTTAACTTAGGATTCATGTTTGCATAGTGTAGTTCCATAGATGTTTTTAAAAAAAGTTTCTCCTGTTACCATATATGCAATCTAACATTTCTCCTTTTAATTATATTCAGATATATAGTCCAGTGCTACCTTCACCATTACCAAAACATTTCCATATTTCCAAGTAGGAACCCCGTACATTTTAAGCCTTAACTGCCCATTTCCTCTCCTCACCTCTGTAACCTGTATTCTAGATTCTGACTCTATGAGTTTGCTTAATGTATTTGTTTCAGATCAGTGAGACCATACAATATTTGCCCTTTTGTGTCTGGCTTATTTCACTCAACATGATGTCTTCAAGGTTCCTCCATGTTATGACATCTATTGAGACTACATTCCTTTTTATGGCTGAATAATATTCCATTGTCTCTTTGTACCACATTTTATTTATCCATTCATTGGTTGATAGACCCTTGGGTTGCTTCCATCTTTTGGAAATTGTTAATAATGCAACTATGAACATTAGTGTGCAAATATCTGTTTTGGTCCCTGTTTTCACTTCTTTTGGGTATAGACCTAGTAGTGGGATAGCCGGGCTATTTGTTAGTTCTATACTTAGCTTCCTGAGGAAATGCCAAACTGTTTTCCACAGCGGTACACCATTTTACATTGCCACAGCAAAGAATGAGTTGTCCTATTTCTTTGTATCCTCTCCAACACTTGTTGTTTTCCATTTGTTTGTTTTTTGTTTTTTGTTTTTAATCACAGTCATTCTGATAGTGTGAAATGGTATCCCATTGTGGTTTTGATTTGTATTTGCCTGATGGCTAATGATGTTGGGCATCTTTTCATGTGCCTTCTGGCTATTTGTATATTTCCTTTGAAGACTATCTATTGAAGTCTTTTGTCCATTTTTAAATTGGGTTGTTTTTGTTGTTAAGTTGAAGGATTTCTTTCTATATTCTGGGTATTAAACCTTTATCAGATACGTTGTTTCTAACTATTTTCTCCCATTGTGTAGGTTGTTATTTAATTTCATGATAAAGTCCTTTGAGGAACAAAAGTATTTCATTTTGCTGAGGCCCCATCTATCTATTTTTCTTTTGTTGGTTGTGTGTTGAGTGTAAAGTCTAAGATACCCTTGCCTAACACATTGTCCTGAGGATACTTCCCCAAGTTTTCTTCCAGGAGTTTGATAGTTGTAGCTCTTATATTTTGGTCTTTTATCCATTTGAGTTGATTTTTGTATATGGTTGAGGGAGGGGTCTTAGTGTTTTTTTGTTTTTGTTTTTGTTTTTTTGCAAATAGGGATCCAGTTTTCCCAGCACCATTTGTTGAAGAGACCATTTTTTTCCCAATTGAGTGTTCTTTTTCCCTTTGTCAAAAATCAGTTGGCATGAATGTGAGGGTTGATTTCTGAGCTCAGAGTGATTCCATTGTTCTATATGTCTGTCCTTGTATACATGGTACAAAACAATGCTATGCTGTTTTCATTACTGTGACTTTATAATAAGGATTAAGATTGGGAAGTGTGAATCCTCGAACTTCATCCTTTTTCAAGATGTCTTTAGCTATTCAGGGTCCCTTACCCTGCCATACAAATTTGATGATTGGTTTTTTCTTTTTCTGCAAAGAAGACTGTTGAAATTTCGATTGGGATTGTATTGAATCTATAAATTGCCTTAGGTAGGATTGACATCTTAATGATATTTAGTCTTCCAATCCATGAACATGGATTGTCTTTCCATTTATTTAGGTCTTCTTTGATGTATTTTAGCAATGTTTTGTAGTTTTCTACGTATAAAGCCTATACACTTTTGGTCAGATTTATTCCTAGATGTTTGATTCTTTAAGTTGATATTGTGAATAGAATTTTTTCTTGATTTCTTCCAATTGTTCATTGCCTGTGTATGGGATCACCTGATCTTTGTGTGTTGATCTTGTATTCTGCCACTTTACTAGGAACTTAGTTGTGGATTTTTCAGGATTTTCTGCATACAGAATCATTTCATCTGCAAATAGGAAAACTTTTACTTTTTTTCCGATTTAGATAGAAAGGTTTTAGTCCTTTTTCTTGCTTAGCTCTCAGACAAGAACTTCCACTACAGTGTTGAATATCAGTTGTGAAAGTGGGCATCCTTGTCTTGTTCCTAGTCTTAGAGGGAAAGCTTTAAGTCTTTCACCATTAAATATTATGTTAGCTGTTGGTTTTATCATGCTGAGGAAGTTTTCTTCTATTCCTAGTGTTCTAAGTGTTTTTATCAAGAAGGGGTGCTGGATTCTGTCAAATGCCATTTCTGCATCAATTGACATGATCATGTGGGGCTTTTTGCTTCATTCAGTCACTGTGGTGATTTACATTAATCATGTTGAACCAACTTTGCATACCTGGGAAAAATCCCACTTGATAATGTTGTATACTTCTTTTAATATGTTGTTGGAGTC
This sequence comes from Choloepus didactylus, assembly GCF_015220235.1. Classification (NCBI taxonomy): domain Eukaryota; kingdom Metazoa; phylum Chordata; class Mammalia; order Pilosa; family Megalonychidae; genus Choloepus; species Choloepus didactylus. Next base: position 26,891,415 of record NC_051318.1, on the reverse strand, counting down.
GGTTAGCTAGTATTTTGCTGAGGATTTTTGCATCTATGTTCATAGGAGATCTTGGTCTGTAGTTTTCTTTTCTTGCGCTACCTTTATCTGGCTTTGGTACAAGGATGATATTGGCCTCATAGAATGAATTACAGAGTATTCTCTCCTCTTTTTTTGGAAGAGTTTGAGAAGAATTGAAGTTAAGTCTTCTAGGGATATTTGGTAGAATTCTGCTGTGAAGCCATCTGGTCCTGGGCTTTTCTATGTTGGAAGATTTTTGATTAGTGATTCCATCTCTTTACTAGTAATTGGTTTGTTGAGAACTTTCAACTTGAGATTTCTTTTCAAGTCAATGTAGGTAATTTGCGTGTTTCATCTAGGTTGCCTAATTTATTGAAATACAGTTGTTTATAGCATCCTATTATAGTCATTTTTATTTCAGCAGGGTCATTCATAATGTTCCCCATTTCATTTCTGATTTTCACCATTTGTGTCCTCTCTCTTTTTTTCTTTGTCAGTCTAGCTAAAGATTTGTTGATTTTATTGATTTTTTCAAAGAGCCAACATTTGGTTTGGTTGATCTGCTGTACTGTTTTATTTTTTTTCTATTTCACTTTGCTCTGCTCTAATCTTTATTTCCTTCCTTCTTCACACTTTGGGTTTAGTTTAGTATTCTTATCCTAGTTCTTCCAGTTTTGCAGTTAGTTCTCTAATTTGAAGTCTTTCTTCATTTTTAATGTAAGCATTTAAAGCTATAATTTTCCCTGCCTTCAGTGCATCCCAGAAATTTTTGTATGTTGTATTGTCATTTTCATTCACTTCAAGATATTTCCTAATTTCACTTGTGATCTCCTAAATCTTTAAGTCATTGGTTGTTTCAACTATATGTTGTTTAATTTCTGTTATAGGCTTCTTGTTTCATTGGAGTATATACATTGTATGATTTCAATGTTTTTTAATTTATTGAGACTTGTTTTGTGACCCAGTATATGTTGGAGAATGATTCATGTGCACTTGAGAAGAACGTGTACTCTATTTTCGTTGGGTGAAGTATCCTATAAATGTCTGTTACGTCTAGTTGGTTTAGAGTATCATTCAAGTCTTGTACTTCCTTACTGATCTTCTGACTAGAAGTTCTATCCATTATTGAGAGTGGTATATTAAAGTCTCCTTCTATTGATATAGAACCATCAATTTCTCCCTTCAAATCTGTTAGTATTTGCTTCATATAGTTTTGGGCTCTGCTGTTAGGTACATATATATTTAAAGTGTCCCCTTTATCAGTGTATAATGACCACATTTCACCCTCATAACTGTTCTTGACTTAAAGTATATTTTTTCTGATATTAGTTTAGCCAGTCCAGCTCTATTTTGATTACTATTTGCATGGTATATATTTTTTCCATCTTTTCACCCTCAGCCTGCCTGTATCTTTGAGTTTAAGTCTGTCTTTTATGGACAGCATGTAGTTGGGTCATGCTTTTTATCCATTTTGCCAATCTCTGCCTTTTGAGAAGAGTTTAATCCATTTGCATTGAAGATCACTACTGATAATACAGGACTTTCTTCTGTAATTTTGCTATGTAGCCTTTGTAAATATTATAACTTTTTTGTCTCTAACTTCTCTTAATGCCTACTTTTTTATTTATTTGATTTTTTTGTGTTGTGCCATATTGAGTGCCTACTCATTTCTATCTGGAAATATTTTTTATCTTTTTTTCCTTGTGGTTACCATGGAGTTAAAATTTAATATCCTAAATATACAATCATATTTGTTTTGATACTAACTTAATTTCAGTAGCATGCACTTATACTTTTCCCATACCCTTCTGTCCTCCCCCCTTTTTTTTGTACTTTTTCCACTTAAATCTTTTTACATCGTATGTCCAAAAGCATAGATTTATCATTGCTTTTTATGTATTTACATTTTAGCACCTGTAGGAAGTAAGAAGTGGAGTTACCTACCAAACAATGCACTATAGTAATTCTGGCATTTGTAATTACCCAAATGGTTACCTTTACCAAAGGTCTCTATTTATTTATTATTATGCCATTTTGAACTGCTGTCTAGTGTTCTTCCTTTCAGTCTGAAAAACTCCACTTAGCATTGCTTTTAGGGCAAATATAGTGGTGGGGAACTCCCTTAGCTTTTGTTTGTCTGAGAATGTCTTAATCTCTCCCTTAGTTTTGAAAGAAAGTCTTGGCTGGTATAAAATTCTTGGCTTACAGTTGTTTTCTTTCAACACTTTACGTATTTCAACCCACTCTCTTCTTGCCTCCGTGGTTTCTGATGAGAAATCAGCACTTAATCTAATTTTGACTCCCTCATATGTAACATGTTGCTTTCCTCTTGCAGTTTTCAGAACTCTCTCACTCTCTTCTTGTGCTTTGCATTCAGTAGGATGATCAATACTTGACTGAGTATATTTTTTCCTCATGTTTATTCCATTTGATCTCCTCTGGATTTCTTGGATGTGCATAGTCACATATTTTCCTAAGTTTGAGAAGTTCTCTGTCATTATTTCTTTGAATATTTCTTCTGCTCCTTTCTCTTGTTTCCTTCTGGGACTCCCATAATGCATCTATTGGTGTTCATTCATTTTTTTCTCTGTATTTTCTTTCACCTTCGTGAAAATTTTTAAGATAAATTTTTTAAAAGTTTTGCATGGTATGTCCACATTTTCATCTTCTTTGCTGGTGTTTTCTGGATTTTTATCCTCTTCCTTTTGATGGGCCATCATTTCCTGTTTGTCTTGTATTCTTTTCTTGCACATTGTACATTTTAATATTTTAAATGTTAACTCTGAATTTATTCCCTGAGATGTTTGTTTCTTTGTTTTTGTATCCAGCTAGTGATCAGACTGAGATTTTCTTGAGCCTCAGCTCTCTTATCAGGAAGGTTTGCCTAAGGTGAATGTGGTGTGCAGGGTTTGCCCTGTCTTTCTGAGCTTCTGCCTTGCCCTGGACTTTTGTGTGTTAGTTGTTTTAGAGTTCCTTTCTATCTCCCAGGAGACAGATCTCCCCCTCCTTCTCCTGGGTGTTTGAAGCTGGCAGGCCTTTGCCCCAGACTGTCTGCTTCTATAGTTTCTTATACTCCTTTCATTGTCTCCAGCTGCTTTTGCCTGCAAGGCAAATTCTGTGAAACTGCTGAGAAGAGTTTTCTGGTCCTTCACAAAAATACCCAATTTAGAGGTGAACCTCAGGAACCTGTCCAGGGAGTTTAGTTACATAGTGGCCAAAGCTTCTGAGGAAACAGGTACACAAAGCAGCTTCATCCTGGGAATTGAGTGGAGGAACATCCTGCTCTAAGTCCACTCTGTCCTGGGAAGCCTGAGGCAGAGAGTGCTGGCACAGGGCAATGTCCTCAGGGAGCTAGCTGCAGGAACATGGAGATATTTGGGCCTTTACAGCTCTGGAGCAGGTCATGGAGCTGGTGGGACAGGCCAAGGCCTGGTTCTTGCAGGCCCCTCACTGAGGGCAGCAGGTTCAGCAGCACAGATAAGTGTTCCACAGACTAAATGAACTCTGCCAATGTGAAGTGAGGAGCCTGTGGCAGGTGTGGAGCCAGCCTAGCATCACCTTGATGGAGCGAAGCATCACTTTGATGGAGGGCAGCAGCCCCCCTACAGAGAGGGTCTTTAGTTTCTTCTGAATGGTCTGGAGATGGTTGCAAGACTGGCCAATGGAGGTGTTCTGCCCCATGTAAGAGCAAGTGAGAAGCTCTATCTCAGAGAAGCTGCTCCTACTGTCTTCAGTGTCAGATGTGTTGCTGAAAGCAGGGTTCAGCTCAGACTGATGCTTCAGAATACTATGATTGAAGACAAGAGCTGAGTGCAAGCCATGTGATTCACTTGGAGCTTTTGGCTCAATGGGGCTGTCAGATTGATGGAAATAGTTGTTTTCAGGAGATCTGGGAGACTATGGGGAGGTTTATGTACCTATGAGTTGCCCCTGGGCCAGGCAACTTTATATTTGAATCCTGTCCCACTTTTCCACATTGCTTCTGGATTCAGAGAGACATGCCCTTCCTCATCAGTTGTATCTAAATAAGGCATTTTCACTGCTTGTTTCTAAATGGACCTGTGAACTTAAGGATGTGTTTTCCTTATCATCTGTCTCATCTGAGTCACAGCAGGAATGAAAACTGGCTTCTGAGTTGTACCCCTCACTAGAAACATAAGATAAGCCTGTGGATTTTCTAGATTGGCTGGAGAACAGCCCAGGGCAGAAGGCTGGAAAGCCTTGTTGCCCTACTCAGTCTCCTTCTCCTGCCTTCCATAACTGGGGATCCCCGCTTCTCAAATTGGCTTCCTTTTTTGAAACTCAGTGAATTTGGGTATTCACATGTTGAATTAGATGGGAGAAAAGGGTCAAGGTGAAGATTACTGCCAGCCTATACTGCTTTGGGCCTGTTTCCCTCAGGCTGTGCACACTCATGAGGCAAAGGATGACTATGGGGAAGATTAGGAGGTCTGGGAGAAACAAGTAGCTCCTTGGTGATTTTCCCTCTGCAGTGGCCTGGCTCTGGTCAGTTGGACATGGCCAATAAGAAAGGCAGAGATGGAAGTCTTCCAGAACCAACTGGCACAGAGCTATCAACCTAGTTGCTCTGAACTTCCTCTGAGGCTGCAAGAGGCTCTGGAGGTAGAGGAAGCTAACCAACAGCCTTTTGTTGTCCCAACACTGCCTCTGGCTGGGAGATAGCTTCTTTCCCTGGTACCTTTTCAGACAGCCATATCTTTATCCTTCATGATCATACGGCCTTTTGAGGTTCCAGGATGTCCCTGTAAAAGGCACTTCTGAGAGGAGGCAGCACTGGTAGAAGTACGTGTCTTCACCATCATAGTACTTGGTTCCTGCGAGAGCTCCCAACTGGTTGAAGGGCATTCCTGTGCGGGGGGCCACTGACAGAGCCCTGTAATAACACCTCTCAGCCAAGTCCTTGGTCGCAGGACTAGGAACTGATTCTGATAGAGGAATAAGTCCCCCAGGTACAGCAGATACCGATGGCAGGCCATTCAAGCCCATGCTGTCTCTTCTGATGAGGATCCTACTTTCTTACAGCCAGTCAAGTGGATTGCACTGTGGGCCAATCTGTATAGCTCTGCAGCCTCAGTTCATAGAGACACTGAAGGAACAGGAAAAGATGTTCATAGAATTTGAGGCCGCCTATCAGATGACCTCGCAATGGGCCGTCCCAACGTTTGAACATGCCCATGTGTTTTCTATTGGTCTTCATTAGCAGCATAAAAACATCAGAGTACATTTCCCTCCATAACAGTTCCTCTGCCTTCCTCCCATAATCCACTGGGTGCAGGAGCATGAGTTTTAATACAGACTTGCTGGACCAAATCCCTGAGGGCCAGGATGTGAGGTTTGAAAACCCCTTTGTGGGCATTTCCTTTTCAGAGGAAGAAGTCAGGATGTTGAACCACCAAGCATACCTCCTGGTAGAGGAGTTGTACATTCAGGTCTTCTGCTTGGCTTCTCTCCATGGGGCTGGACTGTTTTCCCATGATGCTTATATGCTCCTTCTTTTGGAGATCATTTGATTTGGGAAATTATCCTCCATACAATGTGTCCAGACAAAGGAGAAAAACGGTCAGCTTGAATCTGTTTTCTCAGCAGTAAGCCTGGGCCCTTAGACTTTACCCCTGCTCAGCCTGCTGGCTACTCAGACTTGTATCTCTCACACTTGGCTTTCTAGGAAGGGGATTTTTAAGTCCCATTGTTTGACCAGTGAGCTAGTCAGGGCTGGACTCCACTGCGGCCTGCCGTGAGCATGAGTAATGGCTGCTGGTAGTCACCATGGGGGAGAGAGTAATTTACTGTTCTTTAGCATAATTTATCAGCCTCTTCCTCCCTCTCTTCTCTGGATGCTGTATAGTGTACTTCTAGACTACAGAGTTTAAAAAATATTTATTTCAAACAGTTCCTGACTATTTAATAGTTGTTATGTTGGAAGGACTGAGTTCTGGAGCTCCCCACTCCACCATCTTCCCACAAGCCTTCCCGCCATCCATTGATTTTAAATGGGCTAATGGGAAAACTAGCAATGGGGTGGGACCATTCAAAACATAGTTAATTTTATAATGAGAGTGCTGACAAGAACAATAATTGTTATTTGGGGAGATAACTTGGAATGCCTGGACAGGATGCTCAGTATGATTAGAGAATGCCACAGTGAGTGTTATAAATGCAAAAATCCAATTGACTGAAAAAAACATTACCATTCTATTCAATATAAAAAAGCAGTAAATGGAAATGAAAGACAAAGTTAGGAAAGGATAAAAGGGTAAATAAAACATTATATGAAGATGTTATGGTGTATACATAAAAATTCCATTAAATGAATTTATCAAAGCTTTTTACAGTAGCATTAAAAACACAAAATATATAGGAATATAATTAACTGTGTAATTCCCTACCCTGAAAACCTAAAAACAATGTAGTGAGAAATTAAAGACCTAAATAAATGGATAACTTCACCATATTCATGTGTTCATACAGTGAACATTATTAAGGTATCTGTGGAAAGGAGAGCAGTAGTACCCAAAGATGATCATAACCTAATCCAATGAGTCTATGTTTATGCAACCTTACATGGCAAAAGGACTTTGTAGCTGTGATTAAATTAAGAATCTTGAGATGGAAAGTTTATGCTGGGTTATCCAGGTGAACCCAGTCTAATTGCATGTGTCCTTAAAGGCAGAGAACCTTTCCTGGTTGAGATGAGAGGGATATGTGACTAAAAAAGAATAACCAGAGTGATGCAAAATTTCTGGCTTTGAAGATGGAGGAAGGGAACTTAAAGCCAAGAAATGTGGGAGACCTCTAAAAGCAAGAAAGCCAAGAAACAGATTCCTCCCTAGAGCCTCCAAAAGGAACACAGCCCTGTCAGTACACTGAATTTAGTCTAGTGAGGCTCATGTCAGACTTTGCACTTAAAGAACTGCAAGATAATAAATTTGCATTGTTTAAGTCACCAATTTTGGGTAATTTGTTGTCAGCCATAAAAAACGAATATAGCATCTATCTATTTTAAGCAATTCCAATCAAAATCCTAGCAGCCTTTCTTGTAGGAATGGAAAACTTCATTCTAGAATTTATATGGAAATGCAAAGTACTTATGTTATCTTGAAAAAGAGCAAGAAGATTAGAGAGCTTGTATTACCTGATTTCAATACTTACCATAAATCTACAATAATCAAGATAAAAGATGTAGTGAGGAGAGACAAATGCATCAATGGAAAATAAAATAGAGTCCTGAAATGAGCAGAAAATTATAAAGTCAATTGATTTTCTACAACGACACCAAAGCAATTCAATAAGGAAAAATAGACTTTTCATAGCACACATGGGTGCTGAAAAACAAATGGTGCTGAAACAAAATGAACCTAGAGACTTTTATATACCATTTACAAAATTTTACTTGAGGAGCACCATAAACATACAAGTTAAGATTATAAATCTTTTAGAGGAAAATATAATATCTTCATGACCTTTGGGTAGGCAAAGATTTCTTAGGATATAGAAGCACTAGCCATCAGAGGAAAAAATATAAAGATGTTGAACTTTAAAGTAAAATAAATAGAAAGTCCATCTATTCATAAAAAGGCATTTTTTAATAACACGAAAAAGCAAGCTGTAGATGGGGAAGAAATATTTGCAATACCTGTATCTGACAAGTTCTTTCTATGTTAGGTAAAGAACTCCTATAGAACAAAAATAGAAAGATAAATAATCACTAATGAGTGGGCAAAAAAATTCTTGTCAACTGTATGATGATACCATGAACAACTGATTGTACACTTTAGAGGACTGAATATTATGTGAATATACCTCAATAAAATTGCATTTTAAAAACCTTGAGTAGATAATTCACAAAAGAAAATATAGAAATGGCCATTAACACATTATAAATTGTTTAACATCACAAGTCATCAGGGAAATGTAAACCAAACTACACTGAGATACTACTTCATATCGAGTATGAGATCTAAAATTTAAAAAGAGAATGACTATATCAAGTGTTGGAGAAAATGTGAAGCAAAGTGTTGGTGACGATGTAAAATGTTGTAAAACCACTTAGAAAAATTGTCTTTTCAATTTTTAAAAAATAAATGTACACTTACCAAATGACCCAGTAATTCCACTCCTAGGGATTTTCAAGTGATAAATGAAATATCTAAGTCTACAAAAAGATGTATGTACAGACCACCTTTATTCAAAATAGCCTCAAACTGGAAACAGACCAGTTCTCAATTGTCAGGAAAATGGATGAACAGATTGTGGTCTATTCACACAATGAACTTTAACTCAGCAAAAAAAGGAGGGAGGGGCAAAAAAGGAACAAAGTGCCAGTATTTACAAAAACATGGAAGAATATAAATTTCTGGATTCTATTTATATAAAGTTCAAAAGCAGACAAAACTAATCAGAAGTGATATAAATCAGTGTTACTTCCTTTAGGAATTGACTGGAGAGGGGAGCAGGAGGGAACACTTTGGGGTGACGGAAATGTTCTATATTTTGATTAAAGTGGTAATTACACAGGTATGCACATTTTTCTAAACTCTTCCACTATACTGTTAATATTTGCTCATTTTATTTCATTTAAATTATTCTTCATTTTTTTAAGTGCCTTAGAAAAAATATGTCCAAGAGGACTCCAATTTCCAGTGCACAACAGAAATTGTGGACTTTTAATTTTATTGCTTGACTTCCACTATTTTGGATCCCCTTGCCTCGTAAAAATTGCTTATAGATCAATGTTTATCAAGTGAGTATGAGCTATTTTTCCTTATGGAAAAATACTATATCAGAGCATACTTTACCATATGAATCAAAGAAAGAACTCATTATGACAATTTAAAGATAATTAATTTAATTGAATTTTAATGAAAACAGTAAGGATAACAACCTGTGAGATAGAGAAAAAGTGATGCTTTGGTGCAGCCTTTTATGTTGCAAAGCAAATAACAGATGCTTATATTATTTTAAAAAAAGAGGCTGAAAAGTAATTAACTAAATGGTCCAACTTAAGAAGCTGGCAAAAGATTAATAAACATAAAGAATGTCAAACTAAGGATATAAAAAAGAGGGGCAAAAATTATTGAACTATAAAGCAAAGATACAACTGAAATAATCAACAATATAAAAAATTTTGTTTTTGTAAAGCTTAACGAGATGGACCAAATTCTGAAGACATTTGTTGAAAGAGAGAGATGGGACACAGATGAATGATATTGTAATGCAAAAGGAAACAGCTATATAAATTGCATAGATATTAAAAAGACAATAAGAAAAGACAATGAGGAGATATAAATGTCAACTCCATACCAATAAATTTGAAAACTTGGACAAAAATGGCAAATTCTCAGAAAAAAAAAAACTTTCAAAAATGACGTAAGGAACAAAAAAAGTCTGAAGAGTCTTCCTTTTATACCTCCATTTTTTAAAGCAATGGGCTTTAAAATCACAATGAACTATTCTTTTACCACCAGTAATATAGCAATATTTTAATGTCCAATAATAGAATTATAAGATAGAGTTTGAGAAGCAAGAACTCTTGTCAAGAGTGGGAGTGTAAATTTGAACAATCACTTTGGAAAAAATAGTGGAACTATGTAACTATGAAGATATCAAAACTATGCCTTAGCAGTATAACTCCTATGCACATATATCCTGAAGAAACTCTTGTACATATGAACCAAGAAATATAAGCAAGAATACTTCTAGCAGCATTATTTGTACAAATAAATGACTAGATACGGCTTGAATGTCCACTGACAGAAGGATAGATAAATTGCAATATATTGGTAAAATGCAACTCCATGTAGCCATGAAAATGAATGAACCCTGATTGAGCCCATTGACTCCGATGGTTCTGGAAAAATGCAAAGTTAAGCCATGAAAGAAAAGCACAGAAGGATCTCTACAAATGTCAAAAATAGGCGAAACTAAACAATGCGCTGTTTAGAGATACTTTTGTATGTGACTGCTAAATATAATAAAGAAAACAGATTAATAATTAGCCCCAAATTTACAATCATAGTCAACATGGGGAAATTGGGAAAGGGATAATTTGGGGGAGGAACTCAATAAAGATGCCATTAATGATGTATTTTTTTAAGTTGGGTGCAATGGGGTTTATTTAATTACTGCTCTTTCCATAGTACATCTATATGATACATACTCTTTGTGTGTATGAAATGTTTTATAATAAATGATTTTAAAATATGGTATCTTTAGTTGCTTCATTCTTATATTTGAAATTGAGTTTTGCTAATTTTTGGTGTGACTTTAGGTTCATATTGTCCATGCTGCTGTCATGAATGGAGACTACAAACAACTGGATTTCTGTGAAGTGCTAAATTAAAATATACCCACACACTGTATTATATAATTCCTCCCATAAAATGCCTTAAAATAAACAAAAAAGGTGTAAGTGAACCTTTTCAAATTTAGCCTTCTCTTGATAAGTAATTTTTGTTCTTATGCATGAATTGCTGGAATTGTTTAGCAACTTACTTTTGAAAAAAAAAATCTAATTTTCTGTCATTTAAAAGAAGAACTGAGAATGGGGATAATAAGAAACATATAATGCAGTCAATTATATAAGTATATTCTCATTCCATGAGTCTGTGTCTCTCGAGAGCAGCAACTCTGTATTATTTACTGATGAATCTTCATTATCTTGCATAGAATTTCCTATTGCAATTATCTTTAATGTTTCAGACAAACCTGGTGAAACTTCTTTTGATGCATCAGGCAAACCCAAACCTTCTGAACTGCAATGAAGAGAAGCCGTCAGGTAGGTTATAAGCAACTTGGGATCACTGAACATTATTGTTTCTTTCCTGTCGTACTGAAGTTTTCATCCAGCATAATTGTAACCACAAAATGAGGCAGATTGTCCTGTGAAGCTATGTAAAAATCATCCCAGTTCAAGTGCAGTTTGTAGAACTATGTGCATTGTTCCATTAGAAGAGTCTACTAAAGAGCAGTTAAGTTTATAGGGTACTGTTATACTTCATTGCATTTTATTTTTCATACCTTAAATTTCCAGGGAGACAATTCCTTCAGTGTCACTGACTTTAAAGTGTATTTTTACTGTTATTTAACTAGTTTCTTGTCATACCAAATGTGATTATCCATTATGGTATTTTTAAACAATAATAGTAATTTTTCTGCATAGATCTTTTCACAAGTATATTTTCACTGTTACTTAACTAGTTTCTCATCACATCAGATGTGCTTATTTATTATGATATTTTTAAACAATAATAGTAATTTTCTGCACGTCTTTCTAAATATGCAGAGATATTTAGGTACTATCCTTTTCATGTTAATTTAAAACTTTGAAAATCTTGACTATAATGTTTCTTATTTATAATAAATACCTTTTTGAAAATATCTAGATTTCTTTTTTTACCACTAGTCTGTTATATATTCATATAGTTACTTTCTAAATGGATGCCATATTAATTTTCTAGCTTTTAAAATTTAACAGCAAAGTTGCTACTCACAGTTTTTTATATATTAAAAATTAAATTCTAAGTAATATAGACAGTGATCTGGCATAAGTTTAAAAAAATGGAAGAGTTTCAAAAGTAGCAATTGATCCAAATAACTTAACAAATCTATTTATTTTTCTTGTTTCTATATTAACCTAAAAGCACTTTATGCCTGAGATTTCATATTGGAATATACTTCCAGGAGTATGATTATCTGATCAACCTGATAAACCTCTTAAGTCAGGACAGGGAATTTGCTCTATTATATATTTTACTTGAATTACACATCATAGATTAATGTTTCTTTACCATGTCTTCCCCACTGAAATAAACGGAAGAGTTAAGATATAAACTGTAAGATAGCTTAATGGTTTCAAACTTTAGATGCAGACTAATCTCAGTGATAGACTAGTAACTTAATATTAACTATAAAACTATGCCTAATGGTAAATATTAAATAGAAAATAGAAATTTGTAGCATCTTTCCTTTTTAAAAAATGTGTTTATCATAAAGTATAAATCACATCTTCTGTTAACTGTAGTCTAGCTTTAACAGTCTATCGCATTTTTCAAGTTCTATATAACATGGTGTGTTTACCAGATAAGGGAAGATTTGATTGAACACATGGACTCCTGACTGTCACACTTTAACTTTTTAGGTCTGTTGTCCTGTGCCAAAACTGATGCCCAAGTAAATGGCAGTTGACACTCCTAGAGCTCTAGTGAATGAATAAAGTTCTTCTGGTCTAGATCAGTCCTGGTCACGCCATCTGTAGTGTATGATGACTCTCTTAGACAAGTTTGTCCATTTTGGTCATGCAAAATCTACAATGAATGCAATACCTTTTCTGTGCAGTATTTTCAGTAAAAGACACAGTGCTGGGCCCAGAGTAAACTCTCAATAAATACTTTTGATTGAATGAAACTGCATCTCTCACATATAAGGGGCAAAGAGCCATAATGTAGTGAAAAGTTTCAAGTAAATGCAAGATATACCAGGGTCTAATTGATTGGCAACAATGAAACAGAGAAAATCGTGCACAGAAGAATAGTAAACTAGACACTCATGTGACTAAGCAAATGAAAATCATTATGAGAACTATATTAGATTCTCATTATTTTGTGTTTCTCTCTTGAATTTGGAATAGACACATTAAAATTATCTGGGGAAAACAAGCAGTCTGAGGTGTAACTGTTAGATGGGACAGAAACCAAATCTCCCCATGTGAGGAAACAAGCTTTCTCCTCCTTAAACCTCCAGTTTTTAACCTGAGGCAAATAATGATAAAATTATAAAATCCTTGCATAAATACCTTTTTGGGGTAGCTGAATTACCTAATCCAGCCCATAAACTTATATAAAAATGTTCAGAAATAGTTGGTTATGCAATTTAGTCATGAGGGTTGAAAAGGAGCAATCACCTCCATTGGGTTCTTAATTATTAGAAATGTGAATTTTAATTCAAGATCTATCAATTTTGAGTTTCAATTGTTATTAAATAGTTAATTGGTGCATATTTATATTGCTGCTGAAATTGTTCATATACAGTCTGTATGTGTAATTTGTTAGGAAATATGAGTATTAATGCTTCTGAGTGAGGAAAAGGTTAGGGAGAGAAGCTAGACCCACTGTTTTAACAGCCTAATTGAGAATATTCATTATTATATCTACCTATTTAGTAGAAGGTTTGTAGAATGCCTGCTATGTGTTTTATATTAGCTTAGTCTTTGGGAAAGTATACTGTTTTCATTTTGATTCATATTCACCAAGATGCAAGAATAGTTTTAACTGAGAATGAAAACCTTAGCTTTTCAATGGCTTTTTATTTTACTTATTACCTTCCAGTGAATATTTTATCTTTTATATTTCTTCATTTCATTTGTAATTAAATGTGACACTGGGGTAAAATGAGATAGTCTTTTAAACTGGCAGTACTGAAATATTATTTCTATCATGAACTTTTAATGTTTTTCATTTTGCTTTGTGGGTGATAAATTTTAGCATTTTAAACATATTGGAATTATTGAAAGTAAATAGTTTTCTGTGCTATCTCCATCCACTTTTTCTGATTTTCTTGTTGTGTCTGGTAGATATTGCTGCATCTGAGTTTATTGAGGAAATGCTGCTAAAAGCTGAAATTGCCTGGGAAGAAAAAATGAAAGAGCCTTTATCTGATCCAACCTTAGCACAAGAGGAGCCATATGAAGAGATCATTCATGATCTTTCAACACTTTCCAGTAAAATGTAAGTGTCTTCCTTTTAGAATGGTAAAATAAAGTCATAGAACCTTGCTGATTGAAAAGTCAATTATTCTAATTTCCCATCCTCTCTAGTTACCAGTCATTTTCCAGTCAATATTAAGTCTGTTTCTTAATTAAAAGTTAGACAATTGAATCTATCAACATATTTGCTAACAATACTTGTGGACAATGATGAATTCGCATAATTTTAGGACAATCCTCTGATTTATTAAACAGTAGTATTTCAAGTATTAAATCAATTTCAACTGCCATGAGACCAGAACACTATTTGTGAGGTTTCCAGTAACAATCATAATGATTAAATTTGCTAAAGTAGGAAATACAAATATGCAATTTGTTCTCTCTAAATTATAAAATGAATGCTCTCTTATTGTCTAAAAACATCTCCTAATAAAGCAGATATTCCTGATGATTGAAAATGTAAAATGCTGGGATGGAACCGTGCAGTTGTTTTCAAAATCTGAAACAAGTGATACAAAGTGTCAATGATGAGTGACTAATGATACATAACATTTCAATTAACGTTAACTTTACTTGGGAAGAAGTCATTTAGCATAGAAAACAATGATTACTCTTCGAGAACCTTCTTTTTCTGGAATACATTAATACACACATTCTGTGTATATTCAACATAGATGTATAATATGTATAATATGTATAACTTAGCTATACATACTCAGTAATTCATTTAAAATAGTTTTACAGAACTTACTGATGTTGGTGCCTGGGATATGAAACAAAACAGGCAAGAAACATAATGAGGTGGGGATGGGCAATGAGTATCTAAATAAAGAAAGAATATTGCAAATAGTTCTGGGACCTAGTTTTAAAGTCCTTCAGATCATTTAAAAAACTTTTGTAAGTACAGCATCTTCCTTCATTAACAGTAATTCAGTAAAGAAATTACAGATCCAGACAATAATATAATAAAAAAGATAGTGCCTATAAAATTAGTGTCAAAGACATTAAGCATCTGATAGAGTATTACCTCCAGATTTTTCCTTTTTTCAGTATACATTAGGAAAAATAACAGAAACATGGACAACTTTTAAAGAAATTATCAATGTGATAGAAATATCCTTTTTATCAGAGTGAGAATGAGCAAAATGCAAATGAAAGAAAATCTGGATATTTTAATACAGCCCATCTAAAAAAATTATCTCTATTTACATATCATAAATCTCTCTTCATATTTCTTCAGAGGTCCTTCTATATTACTGGCATGAGGTTTTGACATGTTCAAAACATTTCAGTTTAATAGTTGGCAAATTCAATGCCCCATTTTTAATAATGGATGGAAAAAACAGAAGATCAATAAGGAAATGGAAGACTTGAGCAACACTATAACCTAATGAGACCTAACAGATATATATATAGAACATTCTATCCAACAGCATCAAAATTCATATTTCTTCTCAAGTGCACATAAAACATCCTCCAGAATAGACCATAGGCTAGGGTACAAAATAAACCTCTGTAAATTTAAAATAATTGAAAGCACCCAGTGTACATTTTCTGATGACAATGGAATGAACTTGGAAATCAATAACAAAAGGAAATCTGAAACTGATGACAATGGAATGAAATTGGAAATCAATAACAAAAGGAAATCTGGGACCCAGAAGAGCCAAAAAAAAAATCATGAAAAATGAGAACAAAGCTGGAGAACTCACATTTCCCAGTTTCAACATTTACTGCAAAGCTACATTAATTAAGACATTGTAGTACTGGCATAAGGAGAGCAATATAGATCAATGGAATAGAATTGAGAGTCTAGAAGTACACCCTTAACATTTATGGCTGACTTATTTTTGACAAGAGTGCCAAGACAATTCAAAGGGGAAATAATAGTCTTTTCAACAAATGGTGCTGTGATAACAGGATATCCACAGACAAAACAATGAAGTTGTACCCCTACCTTATACCATGTACAAAAATTAACTCAAAGTGGATCAAAGACCTAAATATAAGCTGAAACTATAAAATTCTTAGAAGAAAACATAAGTGTAAACGTTTGTATATTAGGGTTTTCTAAAGAAACAGCCAATGGAATATTACATTTATGTGTTATACAATATTTACATATTTTGTATGTAAATAATAAGAGACTTATTATAGGAATTTGCTCACATGACCACGGGGATTGGCAAGTCCAAATTCCATAGGGCAGACCTTAAGTTGGATACTCTATGAGGGTGAAGTGCAGGTCCCCAGGAGAATCCTGCTGGCCAAAGTAAAGATGGAAATTCTTCTTTCTGACTTCTGAAATCCTCAGTTCTGGCCTTGAGGCCTCCAATTTATTATATGAGGGGACTCCTGTCATTGTTGATTGTAGATGCAGTCAGCCATAGAGGCAACCAACTGACTGTACATGCAAATCAATACCCCACAGTAACAATCGTGCCTGAGCTATCTTGACCAGACAATTGGACAATATAATCTAGACAGACTGGTACATGAATGTAATCATCACAACAACCATGATTTGGCAATGATTTTTTACATGAAAAACCAAAAGCGTAAGCAAAAAGAAAAAAAAAAAGTTAAACTTTAAATGAATGAATTTTGTGATATGTAAATTATATGTAAAAATAAATGTATAAATAAAAAAATTCATTTTGACAATGAAATATACTTATACAAGCAGTGGGTCTTAAGGAAGTTTCTTAATTTCTCTGAACTTGTTTCTTGTCCCTAAATGGAGATTATGTCTCATATTGTAATATTTGAAGGGACCCTCAATAAATGCCACTATCTCAGTTCTAAACAATCTGAACAATAATCAAACATTAAGTGGAGGCCAAATAACACTGATCACTGTCCTACATTGGAGGACATATCTAAATATGGAAGGTGAAAGGGTTTGAAAATGAACTTTAATTCAGGCAGTTTTATCTACTTTGTCTAAGACACTTACAGACCAGGCAGGTCTCCCAAATGAGATGCTGCCTAGGCAAGGCTCAAAACAGGGAAGAAGGAGAAAACATGTGCTCTCTGTAGGCAAGCTTGCTCCAAGAAAAAGGAGAGAGAACCTAAGAAGACGGTCTTCCCAGATTTACCTGTCAGAGAAGTTGTTGCACTTCCCAGATGTAGAGAGAGACCTACAATTGGCATGTCTTGATCTTCCTTTCCAGGAAGTAGAAGTGGTGCTTCCAGCTAACATTTCGCAAGGCTGTTGTGATGAGTAAGTGAAGTCAATGAGGCAAAACCTTATTTTGGAACCTGTCTCTGAATCACAAGCACTCAAAAACACGTTTAATTTAAAACCATTGTAGATAATTCAAAGACTAAAGTAGTATATAAATGCATTGCCTTCTTTAATATTAAACTATATTTAATTATTGGATTTGATTTTTTAGTTGTACTATAAAGGTGCTTCATTTTCATGTCAGACACTGTGCTAAGAATTTTTATGGGCTATCTTATTTTATCTTCACTGCCTCATTAAGGTTCTCTGATTTTTTTCCAAGATTGGAGTGCTGAGAAAGATAGATTGAGACCCCACAATCAGACCCCTCATCTTTAATCCTTACTCCACACTATCCCCCTTCTAGTTTTACAGGTGGGGAAAAAAAAAAAAAAAAAAAAAACAAAGCATGGCATCACATTTATGTGGAAGAAAGAAAGCCTTAAAGTGAGTGTCAAGTCAGGGAATGGTTAATCATTAGGATACATTCCAAATGGTCTGAAATTAATGATTAAAATATTTTGGCCTTGTTCTTTACATTATTATATCACTTATATCACTAGAATGAGAAGAGTAAATCACATATTGGAAGGATTTTACATTTCAAATGTTGATATTAAAAGTAAATCCCAATATGTTCCACTTTGCTTTTAGGATTTGTTATAAGCTTCTAAGTAAACAGAATTAAAGTTCGAGCTAAAACTGCTTTATATTATAATAAGTTGTTTTTGATAAATATTAATTTATCTGTGTCCATAGTTTTGTTTTTTGATTGTGCTTTATTTATAAATGAAACAAAACAAAAATAGCCAATCTATCTGTTTTCTAGGCTTCTTTTTTACAACAGGTTATAAACAGATTAATAATGGTGTATTTGTTTTATATAATTAAAGATAGGGTTTAATTGCATTTTTCTTTTATTGAATTTCAAAGCAAAGCTTTAGAAATTTTGAAATAAGTTTTATGTTGAAATTTGCCCTTTTTCTTTGTAGTCTACTGTCTAATAGTGAAATTAGCACTATAATTTCTGATTATATAATTGAAAATTAAATCAAAGAAGAACTCAATTATAATTTCAAGGATTTTTAGAACTCCAAAAAATGACAGGTGGCCTTGGCTAGTTTAAGGTTTACAACTAAAGTGCATTTGCAGATTTTCTTTTATAATCTATGATTGTGATACATTTTGATTTTTAGAGGTGGCAAATATGGTAAGGTGGAGAACTGTCAAATCTAAGTCCTAGTGATAGTGAAGACAAAGTTTCATCCATTGAAGGAGATACGGATGACAAGGGAATTGAGATTTAGGAGAGGATTGGGTAGAGTAACCGATTAGGAAGATCATAAAGGGAATTGTCCTTATATTCTTCTAGCTTTCTACTTGCTGTATCTTTTCTCAATGATTTTTTTCCTTTTCTGCCATTTCTCTCTAGCCTTCATTCTGATGAATTCACCATGTATTGTATCATTTTTCTTTATCACTTTAAACCTCAGCTTCCTCTTTTTATTATCCAGTTGATTTGTTTCTTTCATATTTTCCAAAAATATATTTTGCCAAAATTTTAAGAATTGAATCATTTGTTTTTCTGTTATCTCAGCATACAAGTCAAATTTTCTTTCTACTATCAACTCATATTTATTGTTATGTGAGCATTTTATGCAGTAAATCAGGGTTTAGCCAGGATAAGAACTTTACTTCCATTATGCCCCATTGTCAGATAGCAATGTCTATATTTGGTTTAATATTTAAGGGATAGGAAATTCCTCTATTTGGGTGTTATCACATATTCCATGTTTTCTAAGATTTCTTTTATCTCATTGAACATTATTAAGGTCTTTATTTTTTGCCTGACCTTCAAGTTCATCTCTAAAAATGAGCAGGTTAGATTTAACTCCAGAGGTCCTTTCAACTATTATATTCTGTAACTGTAAAGTTTCCTTTTTTAAACCTCCAACAACTATTTCCATACTTGACTCTATTTTTTGTTTCCTTCTGACTGGGTGCTTTCTCTCCCTGTTGTCTTTTCCATTCTCAGATGCTTCACTGTGCTTCATTTGCTGTTACTGCTTCTAACAAAATAGCTGCTGTGTTTGTTCGTTGGTGCCTGAATATGGAAAGACTCTCCTAGGGTTTTTAATTGCTGAGAAATTTTGATAGGTGTTAAATTGTGTTCCTAATATTCCATTTCATGAGGCCTTTGAGATGGAATCCATAGAAATTCTGCATAATGCCTAAATTAAGTAATTCATTCAAATACTGTGTATTTCACTTATTGATAATAACAGTAATAACAACAAGGGTAACAATGGGTTTTAGTTGTACAAATACCAGATGTCAATTACCTTGTGCAAAATGGTTTACGTGGATAATTTCATTTAATCCTCAAAGTAACACCTTTTACCCCTATTTGTGCATACCTTACTGAGGCTCAGAAGTTAAGTAGCTTAACTCATGTCACACACCTAGACCCAAGTTTACCTTGTTTCAGTGAAGAGGTAATTATTTCTTATAATTCTGAAACTTCTAATTTGGCTTTAAAGAGGAAGTTTATCATCTGGGTTATTCTCATATGGCCAGATAGCTTTAGGTGTGAAATACTGTGAACTTGACTGCCTATTTTCTTCCACTCAATTTAAGACTCAAGTATGATAACTTGAGAAGACAGTCTGCCATCAGGAAAAATATTTCTCCACAACAAAAATGATGAGCATCAAGGTTAACATGAAATACAGTCTGCTGCCAACCTGCTTTTCAGGTGGACCTGCAAATCAAAATGGAGCATTGTGGAGCCATAATCTTGTATCTGTCTGTAAAGCCATCCATCTAACCCTTTGATCTTGCTTCCTCTGAGTGTCTAAACTCACTCCCAGAGTGTTACCCATTGGAGCACTGTGTTGTAGTGATTACGGGTATAGACTCCCTGGTTACACTGTCCTGCTTCAGATCCTGGCTCTACCATTTACTGGCTCTCTGATTTCGGGCACTTTTGTCAACCCCTCAGTCATACTTTTCCTCAAGGGAAATTACAGTGATGATGATAATAATACCTTTCTTGTGGGGTTGTTTTTGATGACTGAGTTAAATTTTGTAAAGCACTTAGAACAGTATCTGACTCATGTTAAGTGCTATATAGGTGCTTGAGAAACAAATTTTTTTAAAGTGTTTTTCATTCATCTGTGAAATTTCAGCAAAATCATCTAAAGAATAAAGATCTTCTGGCCATAAACAAAGACCAAAATAGAATTAGGTCTTCAGCTTGGTGCTTTTAAACTGATTATGACCATATGGAGAAAATCTTATTTTGTAAGCAGCTGAAAAGAGAATCCAATCTCAGTAAAGAGCAGCCTTGGTTGGATGATTCCCTTGATTAGGAAGTTGGGCCTGTAGGGCTTCTTTGTCATCTGGCACTGGGGCTGGAGAAAAGACACTGCTATGTATGGGAACAGAAGAATTGGAGGAGGCAGAACTGAGCAGTGCTGAGGGTCACCAAAGGCAGAAAGGGGCTGGAGGAGTGAATCCAGTGCTGGCTCCAGCCAAGTGAGTATTAGTGAGAAGACCTTGTGGGGATTTGCAAGCGAAACAATACGGATTATGCAATGGGCCCTTCTCCTTGACCTCAGGAAACCATGAAACTCATCATATTCTTAGAGTGATTGGATTGAAGGTGCCACATTTCATGAGACAGGCTCAACTTGCATTCATTAAAAAAACACCCAACTTGTGACTGCACAAGAATTTCTTCTAAGGCTTCAGTTGCTCAATTGAAAATTAATACAATTTGCATATCCAAGGCAATTTCATTTACTCATTTCTTTTGATCTTCATTTCAACTCCATGATTTAGGATAGATAGATAGATAGTTATCCACGTTTGACTCATGGAAAACAGAAGCCCCGAGTTGTGGCTGATGTGTGGGAATGACAAGGAGCAGCTGCAATTAGAATGCAACTCTTTGTACTCTTTCTTCATGCTCTCTAAGCTAAGACAGGAACAGGCTCAAGAAGATTGTCTGGGCATCTCCCTACCTTCCTGGTAAGTACAATCTTGCCACGTAGATTTAAAAACAAAAACAAGCGAGCAAAACAACCTACATATGCCTAAATACCTCACATGAGGACATTCATTGTGGAAATGTCTCTATAATGTAAACAAGGATACTTAGAATAATAAGCAATAATGAAACCTGTGTTTTTACTCTAAGACCCTTACATGCAATTGTGCTACAACTATTGATTTTCTTGCTCCTGTTTAATACTGGCCCCTCTTGTTACTCCTGTGAGGCAGCCATTCTTATAAGTTTACTACAACCCTGAGTAACCTGAGTATTTTCAAAATTATCACAGCTTCAGTCACCATTTTGCAGTAAAATAGCATCAGCTGAGATGAACTGTGAATAGCTTCCCAGTCCTAGAGTCTGGAGAGTCATCCAGAAGCTCTTGTACTGTTTTTACAGTTGTAAAGGAAGCTGTGCTAGCTGTGAGCAGTCTTTGGATTTTATTAGTATGCTGTCCAGAGGGATTTGTGCAAATAAGCATTCACATACAAACATACAAAACACTTCCATTGTAGCCCTTGTATTTATATATTGCCTTTCATTATGGCTCTTTTAAAAAATGAGTTTTCAGGGATCAGAAGCATTAATAATTTTAAATTAGCTTCATGCATAAAAGAAATAATGTGTAAATCCATTTCAAAATTGATGGCATTTATCACTAAAAAAGAAACCATGTCTTATTTAGAGACTTTTCCCCTTAGAGCAGGAATGGGATTTGGAGTGAAATCTCATCATTTTAGGATCATGAAGGAAATCAATTTTAATAACACCTTAAATCTTTGATGATTAGCTTAAAACATCATACTTTGGGATTGGGCCTTAGGGTACTCATCAAGTCCATTGTAGCTTATGTCTTTGCCCAGCTGGTCCTCTCTTAGGTTAATACAAGAAAAACATTTCTAATTGTTGACTATTCTCAAAGGCTCTCCTTAATCAACTAGTATTGACCTGCGGTTGTCAATCTTCAGAGAACAAGAGACAGCATTAAGCAAATATAAAACTTGTATGTCAGAGAAGCAGTAACTGACATGAGATCTGAATGCCAAAGGAAAGGGAAGTGATGTACTGGCCCCTATCTATATAAAACATTGAGAATGAAAACATGAGGATTTCATGCACATTTAGTCTCTACACCTTCTCCTGTGCACATAATGAAGCCTGAAGAGCTTGCCACAATCACCATTGCACTGATTTAGAGGAATCCAATTTTTGTTTTTTGCCTCTCATTACAAAGGCTTGGGAAATTCCTAGACCCAGGCTGATAGTTTTTAGCTTAACATGGAACTTTAATATGATGTTGAATAGTCACTTCTCTATCAAAGGAGCATTTTAAACTCCTCTGCATAGAGCTGATACTGTGGGATCTCTACCCAGACTCTATGAAATGGAAAGTCTTCCAGGGGAAACTGAGACACATGGATGCCCTTCAAATGACGTATTGCAAACTTTACTCAACAGTTTTTAGTGACAAGGTTGAGCTTGTCTAGAGTCATTGTCATTAGTTCTGGCCCCAAACTTGCAAATGCCTGTCAAAACAGAAAAGCCCTATAGTTACTAGGGACCGTTGAGCATACAAAAGCTCTGTGCTTACTTGCATTATTCAACCATACAAGAGTGCCGTCTAATTTGATCCAACTTCTTGAAAGCAGATTCAAAAACTTCCATAATTATGCTAGTTGCTTGCACAGTATCCCATCTCCTCTTTACCTTACTGATAGAACCACAGTTTTGTTCAGTATAGAAAAGTTCCTGGCTGAAAACACTGAACTGCCTAAATTCCTTTAAAGCAGGGATTGGGCATCTGACACTGTCCCATCTACTGAAATATAGTCTACTGGGGTAAGTTTGCCAATGAAAATACAGGGCATGCAGTTAAATTTGAATTTCAGGTAAACTGATTTTTTTAGTAAAAGTATGCACCAAATATTGTAATTTTATTTGCTAAATCTAGCAAACCTAATCCGGTAGGTCTTCTAGGAAAGTGAATGTTCTCTTGATTAAAAAGGACAGCTTCATCTGGGAAGCAGTTTTGTTTGGTGTCCTTCCATTATCTTCCTGCCTGGTACATACTTTTGTTGTCTGGAGGTGCAGAAGCTATCTTGCAGCCAAAGAATAAAAGTTGTACACTAAGAATAACAGAATAGGAAGCTAGAAAAAGTCAAGGTGCTTGAAGATCTTCTTCAGCAGTTTACCATTCTCAGCTGCACATGAATGGTCTTCTTGTTATGTGAGAAAAGTAAACCTCCATTTCCTTAAGATGTTTTCGTTAGTTAGCCTAATGCAATACTGGTACTGTACACACTATGCCTAACCTTGTCCTTGGGGTGTCTTACTCCTTGCTCCAAAGTTATAGGACTCTTCTTAAGAGAAGATAGGTAATAATACTGTATTTTCTTCTCCCGTGTGAATTTTCGTGACTTGAATCACCCTTCTATCCATCATTATCAGAAGAATTGTCTATAACTAGAGGGCCATCTGTCCTGGTTTGTTCCAATCTCAGTTTACTCCTGATTACCTAGCGTAATTATTAATAAAGCCCTCCTTCAGCTTAAAAGTGTCCCCGTTGGCAACTTATACCCTATTTATGTGGAGTCAGGGAACTTTGGGATATAATTTCTTGTGTGGTTTCATTTTCATTTAATATTTTAAAGAAAGTAATTAATCAGTTATTTCAGCAATAATAATTCATATTTGGATACTGTCATTTAGATTACAAAAGGCTTGTGCTTATAATACCTCATGTGCTATACATAAAAGTCTTCCTTTTGTAATAAATCCTACAAGATATTCATTGTGTCTATTAATCAGATATTATGACTGCATTGCTAAAAGCTTCAGAATGTAATTACAACGTCTTGATAAAGGTGTCAATTCATTCTCTAAGAATTTTCATTTAGAAAGGAATTCTGTAGTCCAGTAGAGCGCAGAGAGGGCTGCCATACAATACATGGACTAAATGAGAACTTGAACGTTGTTTAATCTGATTACGAATATTTAAACCATTTACTGTATCCCTCAAATGTTGAGGGCACCTAGTTGGCCTTCCCAAATTTGGCTGAGATGTAGACTCACTTAAGGTGAGGGAGGATGGAGGAAAGGCTTTTCCTTTTCTTCTTCCTTTTTTTTTCCATCTCAAAGGCTCTGGGGAGGGAGCTCATGCCTTTCAAGACAGTTCATTCTACCTGCCAACACATATACACATCATTTTCTTCTCTCATTATATCAGGAACTGTGTAGGTGTACATGCACACATGAGTGTGTGTGTGCGTGTGTGTCTGTGTGTTCTAGTACCTGAATAACTTAAGTAAGTTTTATTAAATTCTATCAAATTCACTTAATAAAAATGACTTTAAAAACACCAAAGACTATTAAATGCCTCTTTGATTTAAATGAATGATGAAAATATTGTTTTATATCAGTATCACTCAGAAAAATAAATACTTCTTTAAGAGACGCTTTGAATAATTCTGACATTTGACACTCAAAATTGTATAGACCCATGGTACTCAACTTATTTTAATTTAGGGATCTTCCCCCCGCCCCCAAGTGAGCTATTCTTGTCTTACTTCTTTGCACACATTTGTTGGGAACTGCTAAAATAAATATAAGATGTCATAAAAACAACATAAATTCCAATTCAGCCATAAATATCACATTAAAAATTTTATTTGTTTTTTAGACAAGAAATGTTTTACAAACACTGTTTTTAAATTGTAATTTTTTTTTCTTACAGAAACTAAGGTCATTTTTGGGAGGACAATGATAGGAATTAATTTAAATCCCTTCAAGAACTATATCAATTCACATTAAATCTGTGAACCATGTTTTATTTTATAGATGAAGAAAAGCCCAATAGGTTAATTGAATTTCCTGTGCTAAATAATTTATGTAGTTGTGTTTCTAGGACTAAAACTCAGAACTATCTATTCAGTCCATTACCTAACCATAAAAATAACTGAGTTATATGCCATTCCTTCACATTTATTTTTATTAGTTATTTTCCTTGTCTGTCTAACATATCTCAATATAGTCAATTTTATTTGTTTTCTATAGTTTTCTAAAATTACATTAGTTATAATGGGCAATAATTGTTGCCTCTGTTAGTTTCATTTTATTATTTTCCTCTTTCCATTTTCAGAAATAAAATCCTAGTAGCTACAGGCATATTTGCTCTGCATGAAATGCCTTTTATGTTTATAGAAATAAGAAAGTCTTGAATAAATCTGTAGAATTCAGTAATTATCCCCTGGTAATTCCAAACTCATATTTTTTACTGTCACAGTTAAAGCCATCTCTCCTGTATTAATCAAAACTATATTTGAATGATAGCTATTTCATTTTCTTTGTATTTATGGAGTCTGGCTTACCAAAGACGTTTTGGTTTTCTTTTAGAAAGTATATTATTTCACTCTTTTTTATTTCTGTTCCTCATTGATAAGTTTCTCTAATGATTTTTTCTTGTAATCAATATACTTGCTCATTGAAACAAAAATGGAAAGTCCAGAAAAACCAAATTCAAACATGAAAAAAATCATTCATTAGTCTACCTTTTGATGAAACTACTATTAATTTGGCATATGTTTCTTGAACTTTATGTGTTTGTTTTTTCTTTATTGAGTTGAGTTCTTGCTTTATATACATGATTGCATCTTATTTTTAAAATTAATCTTATAGTATAAACAATTTGCCATGACAGGTAAACATTTAATGAATATTAAAATAAATACCAGTGATTGGTTAAAATTTTTCCTTTTTCTAGAAAAATAGCATTTTAATACATATTTCCTAAATTCCACAAGTGGAGAATAAGCAAAAATAGAAATATATAGAAGCTAATTCATATAATGTTATGATGAATCACAGTTATTATAGACCAAGTACTTTTCATTTTAAAAGTGGAATAGGAACTTAAAGCAAAATTGTTCCATAGGAATTGAAAACATTATCGTATGCTATGAAACTAGGAGTATCTTTGTATTTTTCCTGTAGAAAACATGTGCATGACTACTTGATATGTTGTCATTCAATCTGATTGCATTATGTAGATTCATTATTTTTTTAAATACAAATAAGAGTGATTGTTACTACCTATTTGTAATTAATATTAGTAATAGATGCTAGATTATGTAGCCTAAGATATAACTGAGTGAGTAAATTATTTTTAAAGATGCAAATAAAAAAGGATATGAACCAAAGGCCTTGACACCAACATAAATATCACCAATCTACCATCTTTGTTTTACAAAGGGGATTCAGTGTCCCAGAGATTTCTAAGGCCTTACAGAGTCAGGTAATCGCCATCTTGAAGTAAATCTGACTTAAAATCAGATAACTGTAATTCTAAACTGATCTTTTTTCCAATCAGAGCTCTTGCAGAGCCTGCTATTAATACTGCAATTAGATTTGAGTTATCTAAAAAAGCATTTTAGTATTTTACTAGGCCCACAATCCTTCCTTTTAGAATTCCTTTATAATGGATGATTTTATATACATCATAAGCTATCTTCCTAATCTTTACCTTGGCCATTCTAACTATTGCTTTATTCATCACCTTATACTCAAGAGATTGGTATATGCAACATCTCTCTTTAGTTTTTATAAACTTCCCAACAAAGCAAAAAAGAGATAACTGATGTATGAGGGGAAATAAGTAAGGAAAGTTATTTTATAGGTATAAGAGTAGATATTTAGCTATAAAGTGGTGTGACATGGCAGTTAAGAACACAGACTCTGGGTTTTATTACAAGTTATGGACTCAAATCCCAGCTCTGCTACTTCCCAGCTGGGCAACTGAGCAAGTTCTCTCTGGTCCTCAATATGCTCATCCACAAGGTAGGAGAAATGGTAATGCATACATTATCATGCTGTTGTGAAAATTAAAAGAGTTAATATTTGTAGCGTGTTGAGAACAGAGACTGGCACATATTAAATGCATCATAATTATTTAAATGTTTTACAGATGGTTTGCTCAAATTATAGAAAATATAGGGAAAAACCAACAATTGCCTTCAGATATTTAAAAGGCTCCCATTTCAAAGAAATATAGAACATAATCTTTGGAGCTCTAGAAATGATGAATACAAGTAGAGCAGATAGGCATTACTCCAAAGTTGCTTACAGAGGAAATAAGGCTTCTTTGAAAGTTATGCATACCTTATCACTTGATAGTATTGGAGCAGATTTGGATATTAAGTTTTTATAAGCATTGGAAGTATTCCCTTTGGTGATTTTTTTTTCCAATTAACATCTATACTGTTTGAAGGGAAAATCTACAGTGGGCCCTGAGCATCTTCTACGTTCTTGCTCTGTGTGTCAGACTGCAACACATAGGTAACTAAGTACTTCAAAGAGACCATATCACTCACCCCCAAAAGGAAGTGGGTACTGGCTTGTTTCTGCTTGATAAAATGTTCATTGCTTGTTCAAAAAGTACTTGGCCTTTGGTCAAGTTCTTCTCCTGTAACAAAACCACTGCATGAACAGTCATCCATTTGAGTCCACCTGTGTTACCTTCCCCACCCCACCCCCACCACCCACCATGAGGCATGGGGACAAGAGCCATAAGTATAAACATTAAGTTCCAGACACTTTGCCTTAAGCAAGAAAGTCCTTTGTCTCTGATCCAGGAGTTTCTTTCTGTTTTAGTTTCCTAGGCTGCTGAAAGCAGATACCATGAAATGGGTTGACTTAAACAATGGGAATTTATTAGCTTACAGTTTTAGGTCAAGAAAATATCCAAATCAAGCCACCATCAGGGAGAAGCTTTCTTCCCGAAGACCTATTGCTGGCGATCCTTGGCTCCTCTGCCACATGACAAGGCACATGGTGGTGTCTGCTGGTCCCTGCCTTCTCTTCCCGGTTCCACTGATTTCAGTTTCTTGCATCTATGGCTTTCTTGCCCTTTCTCTCTGTATTCGTTCTGTTTATAGAGGACTGCTACAATAAGATTAAGACCCATCCTGAATGAGGTTGATAAAACCCTAACTGGAACAGTCTCATTATAAGGTCCTACTTACGGTGGGTTTACATCCACAGGAATGAATTAGGTTTAAGAACATGATTTTCTAGGGTCCATACAGCTTCAAACCACCACACTTGCCTTCTGTTCCCATCCTTGAAATAATAGTACACTAACCCGTTAGCTTGTAAACAGAGTAAAATCTTAGGGCCTTCACAGTTCTGGACATTTACAAATAACAACAGCTAGTTTTATTTTCTCCTTATTACCACAGTCATTGTGATAACACCTTTACGTATATTATGTCAGCAAACATTCACAACAGTCCCCTTTTGCATTGGTAAACAAAGTCTTAGAGTGGTTTTATAAATTGACCAAGGGGGCAGAGCCAGGCATCAAACTGTGTAGTTTTTATGACTTAAAACTGTATGCTAATTATGGCTACACATTACTGCGCTCTCATTTTAATATGCGTTTCCCTGTCCCCTCACCCTCTTGAAAATTTCTCCTTTGAGTAAAACACCCTAGAATGTCATCATCCAGAGTTCGAATGAAGGAAAACTCATCTCACCTTTCTCTAATCTTGTTTCTTCTCTATCCCTGCTTTTCCATCAGGCTCAGTCCTAATGCACTCTTTTATTCATCTTTCTTAAACTCTACAGCAGAGTTAGAGGCAGGACAAAGAAATGGGCTACAACACAGTGAGACTTGGTGGCCACTGAAAGAAGTCCTTCAAGTTACTCTCTTTTTGCCTTACCAAAGTCAACATTCAAAATCATTTGTATTTCTATATTCCAGCAATCAACAATTGGGAGTTGAAATTTTAAACAGGCATTTACAATAGCATATAGAAAACATGAAATGTTTCAGAATAAATATAACATAGTTTGCAAGATTTTAATGGTGAAAACTGCAAAATACTAATGAGAGTAGTAAAAGAAGATCAAAATAAATAGAGAGATACTGTGCTATGGATGAGAAAACATTATTAAAAGATTAATTTTCTCCAAATCGATCTATCAATTCAGTGCAATCCCAATCAATATCAAAACAGGCATTTTTTTTTTTAATTGACAAATAGATTCTAAAATTTATATAAAAATGCTAAGGACTTTAAATACCAAAACAAATTTTTAAAAGAAAAAATGTATTGGTCTCACATTACCTGATTTCAAGGCTTACTGAGAAAGTACATTAATCAAGAGTATATTTATGTAAAATAGACTTCCATATCAATGAAAAACAATGGAGAGTCCCAAAATAGACCCATACATATATGTTCAATTAATTTTCAACAAATATGTCCATTTTATTAAATAGGCAAAAATATTCTTTTCAACAAATTGTGCTGGAACCTTTGGAGGATCAGATGAAAAATACTGAATTTTGTTTCATATATAGGACTATATACAAAAAGCCACTCAAAATGGACATAGACCTAAATGCAAACTGCAAAACTATAAAAATAGTTTCTCCTAAAATATAGGAGAAAATCTTGTTGACCTTGGGTTAGGCAAAGGATTCTTAGTTAAGACACAAAAAAGGACAAACCGTAAGTGAAAAAAATTGTTCTTTGAAACACACTGTTAATCAAATGAAAAATTTAAGACATAGACTGAGCAATTGTATTTGCAAAGTGTATATCTAAGAAAGAACTTTTATCCAGAATATACAAACTTAATTTCATAACAACAAAAAAAATAATTAAAAAAGGACAAAAGACTTTGCCAAAGAAAAAAGATGGATGCCAAATAATAACATGAAATCCATATTAAAACCACAGTGAGATGCCACCAACGCACTGTTCCAGTTTGCTAATGCTGCCAGAATGCAGAACACCAGAAATGGATTGACTTTCATAAAAGGGGGGTTATTTGGTTACACAGTTACAGTCTTAAGGCCGTAAACTGTCCATCAACAAAGGGTACCTTCACTGGAGAATGGCCAATGGCGCCCGTAAACTTCTGTTAGCTGGGAAGGCACGTGGCTGACATCTGCTTAGTCCCAGGTTGTGTTTCAAAATGGCATTCTCCAAAATGTCTGCATCAGCTTCCAATGGCTGTCTTCAAAATGTCTGTCTCAGCTATAGCTAACAAGCTCCTTATGTCTGAACTTATATAAGGCTCTAGTAAACTATAATCAAGGCCCATACTGAATGGACAGGGCCACACCTCCACGGAAGTACTGAACCAATAGGTGCCAACCTAATCCATACTAATATGTCTGCCCCCACAAGATTGTCCTAAAGAATGTGGCTTTTTCTGGGGGACATAATATATACAAACCAGCACACACACCTATTAGAATGATTTTTTTAATGAAAGAGAGAAGTACCAGCAAGAATGCTGTTCTGTATTGCTAAAGCTGCCATTATGCAAAATACCAGAAATAAATTGGCTTTTATAAAGGAAATTTATTACATTATAAATGTACAGTTCTAAGGCCATAAAAGTGTCCAAACTAAGGCATCAACAAGAGGATACCATCACTGAAGAAAGGCTAATGGTGTCCGGAACACCTCTGTCACCTGGGAAGGCACGTGGCTGGCGTCTGCTAGTCCTTTGCTCCTGGGTTCTGAATTCAAAATGGCTTTCTCCAAAATGTGTCTGGGCTTCTGTCTCGCTTGGCTTTTCTCTCTCTCTCAGCTTCTGTGTATCCTTCCCTGTTCTCCCAGGGAGTTTCTCTCCAAGCATCTGGTGGTCCTCTCTTAGCTTCTCCAGAGCAAACTCTGGGCTTCATCTTCTAGCTTAGCATCTCCAAACATCTTTCTGTCTGCATCTCCAAGCATCTCCAAGTGTCTGAGTCTGTGTCAGCTCTTAGCTTCTCCTGGAGGCAAACTCTGAATTACATACATATCTTAGGTTCTCTCCAAAATGTCTCTCTCAGCTTCTCTGAGCTCCTTCTCTTGGTGAACTCTCTTAAAGGACTCCAGTAAACTAAGCAAGATCCACCTTGAATGGAAATAATATAATCAGAGTTCCCACTCACAGTTGTGTGGGTCACATCTCCATGGAAACAACCTAATCAAAAGGTCCCAGTCTAATCAGAAGACTAATAAGTCTGCTCTCACTTCAGATTGCATTAAGGAACATGGTTTTTGTGGGGGGCATAAACCAGCACCAATTCTAAGCAACTAAAAGTCAAACGCATTGCCATTGGGGGTGCAAAATGGTATGGCCACTTTGGAAACCATTTGGAAGTTTCTCCTAGATATTTAGACAAGAAAAATGTCTACCCAAAGACCTGCACATAAATGTTTATAGAAGCTCCCTTCATAACTGACACACTGGAGATAACCCAAATGTCTGTCAAATGGCAAATGGATAAACAGTACATCTTACAGTAGAAAACTACTCAGCAATAGAAAAGAACAAACTATTGATCTGTGCAGCAGCATTGTGTTAGGTAACTAAAGCCAGACGCAAAATGCTTCATACTCTAAGATGCTGTTCATCCAATGTTTTGGAAAAGGCAGAACTACAATGAAAATAAAATCATTATCAGTGGTTTTGAGGAGCAGAAGGTGAGGCACAAAGGGGACTTTTGAGGTGACAAAAAATTCTATATCTTGATGGTTGTATTGGCTTCACCATGTTTATTACACACCTGTGTATATTTGTCAAAACTCATTGACCTATACCCCTACATATGGCAAATTTCACTACATATAAATTATACTTCAATAAACCCCATTTTTTTAAATGGCCAAAAAAGTGCACTGAGCTTTAATTAGAATCACAACTACTATCACAGAATATGTGAATTATTGTTTTATATATTGCACTTGATTAAATATGTATGTTTTTCTGCTTGTTCTTATTTGCATGGCAGTGTTTAGAGAAATACATTTTTAAATCTTGTAATAATGCATTCAATGGCAAGTTCAACATTATTTTGAGTTTTTAAATGTATATTATAAAATAATGTTGCTTGGCAGTGAAGTCTGTAGAAGAACAGAAAATGAAACAGTTTTATTTAGTTTTTACCTTGTTTAAGCTGTATAGAAGCAATAAAATTTATTCTGTAGGTAGTGTTGTAATCCTTAACCAAATCGTACCTCCCTGTTTCTCATATTGTCACTTCATTACAAACTGTGTAATGCTGTGCTTTGTTCTACAACATATTTTAAATCCTACAGAATGACATTTCAATGAGTTATATATTTTTGCCTTTCTTCACTGTTTGCAATTCATTTTCACATTTAAATATCAGTTCGGTCATGAATTTCAACTTTTAAATTGCTTATTGATTTGTCTATCTATTAATTCCAATATACATTTGTAAACATTTTCTTTTAGAGTTGAAATGAATGCTTTTTTCTTTTAAAGGTGAAGGTAAATGAAATTTGGAGTTAATAGAAAAGTGTGCAGATTTTCCATTGATTTTTTTCCCTGCAGCTTAGAGAAACATTTTCTTATCTGAATAAAATAGCCTTCTCTAACCCAGCTGTCCTGCCATGGTAATTTTTTTTATTGATATGGCAGAGTTAAAAAAAGACTGATTATAGTATTGATTATTTCCTACAGCAGTCCCCTGGTGTTATCAATTGCCAAGCAAGATAGTTTGTTGGAAAAAGACATTATGTTCAAAGATGCAACAAAAGGTCTATGTAAGCAACAATCCCAAGACAGCACCTCTGAAAGCTCCACCATGAACGGCTCTGCTAAACCTGAGCAGGTAATTGCATACTTAGTGCATTTCAATTAATATTACTTCATATAAAGTCATGTTTTAAAATCCAACATATTTCAAAAACAAGTATCTACTAATGCCCATAGCAAAGAAAATTAACAGATGCATCAGATTTTGGTTTACACTGTCCATAAATAAATTATTTGGGCATTGTACCGATAATTAACAAACATAATAGGTATTGTACTTTACAAGGATTTGAATTTTACAGTCTTGACTTAAATACCAGGAACATAAGCTCCCAGGTAAATATTTAATTTGTGAATATTTCCAGTTGCTTTGCTAATCTAGTATATAGTTTGTGGTTTGGTTTTCTTCAAATATCTAAATATTTTACATAATAAATAAGAAAGCTAAACCATTTACCCTTTAAAGTAACCTGGCTGGTGCACTGTGTGTGTGTCTTTCTGTGCGTGTGTGTGTGTGTGTGTGTGTGTCCTAGTGCCCAAGTTATAGGAGATCATATTGCCTTTAAAGAACGATGACCTGAGGGGTTATGTAAATTAATGTCTTTTCTTTTATCATTACTCCAGAAATAAATGCTCTTTATGTGGTTAGTGTTTTATAAATGGTAGAGTAATTTACATTCTTAAATATCTTATTCTGTTTATCTTAAGGGTATTTTAATCAAGTTTTCTAAAGACACTCTTTCCAAAATTTAATTTTACTTTCATGAGTATTTTGGTGTTTTAAACTAAAACTGGTAGCAAAACATTCCAAATACTTTTAAATTTTAGCAAGTAAATTAAATTTTAGGTAAAATTATGGCAAAGTTATTTTCTTACTTCTCTTAAGAGTCCTATCAATGTCTCTTAAAATATGTACCTCATTTTAATTTCTAATAAAATTAAGAATGTGAGTATTGATTTTACTATATAAATTGTTTAGATAATTAAAGATGACAAAATTTGTCTTTCATTTTAGTTAGCATTGCTTTGAAATATTTTATCTTAATGCATTAATAGAAATATATAGAAACATTAAGATTAATTTCACCTATTACAGTTCAAGTTTTTAAATGTTTGTGATGGTTAGGTTCATGTGTCAACTTGGCCAGGTGATGGTGCCCAGGTGTCTGGTCAAGCAAGCATTAGCCTAACCGTTACTGCAAGGACATTTGTGGCTGGTTAATAAACCAGAAGGCTGGTTTATTAAATCACCAGTCAATTGACTGCATCTGTGGCTGATTACATCAACAAAGGGAGTGTCTTCCACAATGAGAGAATGCAATCAGCCAGATTTAATCCAATCAGTTGAAGACTTTTAAGCGAGAAAGATAGAGGACTGTTACTTTTTCTTCAGCTCGCCAACAAAGCATTTCCTGAGTAGTTCATCGAACACCTTCATCGGAGTTGCCAGTTCCCCACCTGCCCTATGGAATTTGGAGTCATGCATCCCCACAGTTGTGTGAGACATTTTTATAAAATCTTTTATTTACAGATATCTCTTGTTGATTCTGTTTCCCTAGTAGAGAACCCTAACTAATACAACTTGGTACCGAGAGTGGGGTGGTTCTTGAGAAACAGAATCTTAAAGTGGGCTTTTACAATTGGTTTTCTACTCTGATTGGATTTAAAGGCACTAATGAGTCCATTTCCAATAGTCAAGATGGTATTGACAGTTCATGGCGTGAGTTGGCAATGGAGATACGCAAAATATCACCGTTTGATTCTCCTAATCGTTCTCTTGTATGAAGCAAGGATCTGGGTGACAGTATTTTTGACACCTTCACAGTGTTTTGCAGAGTTAAGAGGTATAATGATGTTGGCTGGTTGCTCTTAGATACACTGGATAAAGTTATAAGAGAAAGGGATGAGCTAAAGGCTTCAAATTTGAAACATAAGCACCGTATGACACATGTAAATGTTTCTATGTGTGCCCTGAAAGAAAATCTTATTTCCTGTGGCTGCAGACTTGCTATTTCTGAAAAACAGACCCAGAATCTCATTGTGCAAGTAGCAGATTTACAACATAAATTAAAATCTCAACCTCGCAGGGTGTCTGCTGTTGAAGTAAAGGCATTGATTGGAAAAGAATGGGATCCTGAAACCTGGGAAGGGGACATAAGGATTGATAATAATGGCAGTGAGGACATTGGAACCCTGGATTCTGCGGAGTCTTTGTTAGATATACCTGCAGTGGTCTGTTGTGAGGAAACAGCCCGCCCCCCTCCAGTCTTCCCTGAGGAGACAGCTATCCACCCTTCAGTCTGCTTTGAGGAAACAGCTTCCCGACCTCCAGTCTGCCCTGAGGAGCCTGCCATCCAACCTCCACCTAAAGAGATTAACCCTTCAGTGCCTGCTAAACCTGTAAATCAACTCCCATGAGGAAGCAGCCCTTACTCCTGTCTGAAGAGATTAATCCTGTTCCATGAGGTGAAACTTCAGCAAAACGTTCTGAGGTAAATGGCTTGAGGGATACTTCTAATTCTTTTCAAGACCCACTGCCACCACCAGTTTTGCTTCAAGACCTATAACTAGACTAAAATCCCAACAGGCCCCTAAGGGTAAGGTACAAAGTGTGACCCATGAGGAAATATGCTATACTCCAAAAGAACTACATGAGTTTTCCAATTTATGCAGACAAAAATCAGGGGAATATGTGTGGGAATGGATATTAAGAGTGGGGGAAAATGGTGGAAAGAACGTAAAGTTGGATCAGGTTGAATTTATTGTTATGGGTCCACTAAGCAGAGATTCTGGATTCAGTGTTGTAGCTTGAGGGGTTAGAAAGGGTGTTAACCTCAAAATTAAAAGCTTCTGTACCTCAAAGGAATTTGTCAAAAAATGAAGAGGCAGTCAACTCAATGGGAAAGAATATTTGAAAACCATGTATCTGACAAAAGACTAATATCTTGCAAATATAATGACAGCAGTACAGACAGCCCAATTATAAAATGGGCAAAATATATGAAAAGACATTTCACTGAAGAGGAAATACAAATGGCTAAAAAACATATGAAAAATTGTTCATCTTCACTAGCTCTTAGGGAGATGCAAATTAAGACCACAATGAGCTATCATCTCACACCAATTAGAATGGCTGCCATTAAACAAACAGGAAACTAAAAATGCTGGAGAGGATGTGGAGAAATTGGAACTCTTATTCATTGTTGGTGGGACTGTATAATGGTACAGCCACTCTGGAAGATGGTCTGGTGGTTCCTTAGAAAACTAGATATCGAGTTACCCTTCAATCCAGCAATTTCACTTCTCGGTATATACCCAGAAGATCTGAAAGCAGTGACATGAACAGATATTTGCACACCGATGTTCATAGCAGCATTGTTCACAATTACCGAGAGATGGAAACAACTCAAATGTCCTTCAACAGATGAGTGGATAAACAAAATGTGGTATATACGTTGGAATACTACACAGCAGTAAGAAGGAATGACGTCGTGAAACATATGACAACATGGATGAACTTTGAAGACATAATTCTGAGTGAAATCAGCCAGACACAAAAGGAGAGATGTTGTATGTTACCACTAATGTGAACTCTGTGAAATATGCAAAATAGGTATTTTTATATAGTAGAATGCAGGGGGCATAGAGATAGATAGCAACTAGTGAAGGGGAAATGGTAATCTAATAAGAACAGATAAGCTATTGAGGGTAATCGCAATGTTATGGGAATGCACAGGAATGATTATGGTTTGCAAACTTTCTTGGGTAGGGTAGGATCATGTTGGAAGCAATGTTGTTATTTTAGGTTGTTTGTTTTTCTTATTCCTTTGTTTTGTTGTGTTTGAATTGTGAGTTAAAAAAAGCTATTGCATTAAAAAAAATTAGCTTCAATGTAGTTATTTTAGGTTATTTTGTCTAACATACCTTTGTTTGATTATGGTTTGTTAATTTCCTTGGGGTATGGTAGGAACATGTTGCAAGCAATGTAGTTATTTTAGATTATTTGTTTTTCTTATTCTTTTGTTTGGATATTGCTTATTAATTTTTGGGGGGTATGGTAAGAAAATGTTAGAAGCAAAGTACTTATTTTAAGTTATTTGTTTTTCTTAATCCTTTGCTTTGTTTTGTTGAAAATGTTGTGGTTTTTTGTTTGTTTGTTTTAATTTTTCTATAAATAAAGCTAAAAAATTAAAAAAAAAAAGGGTGATAACAGTTTGTTTGGGTGGTTGGCTAAAACATGGATCAAAAGGTGGCTGACATTACCTGAGGTCAGAACTGCCCTGGAAGACCTGCTTACACACCCCTGGAATGTCGAGAGGACACATCTTTTACCAGGACTGTGAGGAATAAATTTGTGAGACTAGCGCCATCATCCCTGAAGAGCTCTGCAGTTGCCCTTCTCTGTAGGTCAGATATTATGTGGGAACTGCTGTCACTGAGCTGGAATCCTTAAACACAATGGGGATAACTGGATCCCAAGTTGGCAGAAGCCATGTGGCAGCAGTTAATCTTCAAAGACAAGGTGGGTGTGCTACCATAATGGAAAACAGGCTAAAGCAGCAGTCAAAATAATCTGACTCGCAGAGACTTATGGTGTTAGCTAATGGATCTTGGAGTACCTAGAAGTAAAATAGATGGGCAGTCTACTAAATTCTCATTTGTTCTGTCTAAGCATAAGAATTCTAGGTCAAATAAACAAAAGTCTACCTTGAATTACAAAAACAGAGAGTCACGGCCCCTCAATCATTTCCCAGATTTGAGACAGTTTACAAACCCAGAACCCCTTGAATGAGGGGAAGGCCGGGTACCCTTGGGGAAGGACCCTGTTACACTGCCAAAAATTTATGCTGTTAATCTTCCTCCCAGCCTTCCCCAGGGGGACCTAAGGCCTTTTACCAGGATAACTGTGCATTGGGGAAAAGGAAATGATCAGATATTTTGGGGATTATTAGACACTGGTTCAGAAGTGACATTAATTCCAGGAGACCCAAAAACATCACTCTGGTCCACCAGTCATAGTTGGGGCTTATGGAGATCAGGTGATCGATGGAGTTTTAGCTCAGGTCACAGTGGACCCACTCTGTGGTTATTTCCCCAGTTCTGGAATTCATAATTGGAATAGACATACTTAGCAACTGGCAGAATCCTCACATTGGTTCCCTGACTTGTGGAGTGAGGGAAAGGCCAAGTGGAAGCTGCTAGAACTGCCCCTGCCTGGCAAAATAGTAAACCAGAAGCAATACTGAATTCCTGGAGGGATTGCAGAGATTAATGCCACTCTTAAGGACTTGAAGGATGCAGGGATGGGGATTTCCACCATATCCCCATTCAACTCTCCTATTTGGCCTGTGCAGAAAACAGATGGGTCTTGGAGGATGACAGTGGATTATCATAAGCTTAACCAGGTGGTGACTCCAATTGCAGCTGCTGTTCCAGGTGTGGTAGCATTGCTTGAGCAAATCAACACATCCCCTGGTACCTGGTATGCAGCTACTGATCTGGCAAGTGTTCTTTTCTCAATAGCTGTTAATAAGGACCCCCAGAAACAGTTTGCATTCAGCTGGCAAGACCAGCAGTATACATTCACTGTGCTACCTCAGGGGTATATCAACTCTCTAGCCCCATGTCATAATATGGTCCTTAAGGTTCTTGTTCATTTCTCCCTCCCACAAGACATCACACTGGTCCATTACATTGATGATATCATGTTGATTGGACCTAGTGAGCAAGAAGTAGCAACTATTGTAGATTTGTTGGTAAGGTATTTGTGTGTCAGAGGATGGGAGATAAATCCAACCGAAATACAGGGGCCTCCCACCTCAGTAAAATTTCTGGGTATCCAGTGGTGTGGGGCATGTCAAAATATCCCTTCTAAGGTGAAGGATAAGCTGTTGCGTCTGGCCTCCCCTATGGCCAAAAAAGAGGCACAACGCTTAGTTGGCCTCTTTGGGTTTTGAAGACAACATATTCCTCATTTAGGTGTGCTACTCTGGCCCATTTACTGAGTGATGAGAAAAGCTTCAGTATCAGGGCTTGACTTATAAAGTAGGAGGTTCCTAAGTTCATGTAAATTCACATAGCATATGTTATATCCACGATAATCCATTCATATCTGACATTATAATCACTTAGTTGTACAATCCTCATCACTCTCCATTTTGAACAATTCTCATTACCCAAAACAGCTCGTATCTCTTGTCAGCCCTTAATTATTTGTGAAATACTAGTATGGTATTCCTATTAATAATCCCTAGTATGCAATATGTAGATTTTTCTCATATACCCTTCTGTTGTCAACTCTCTGTACCAGTTTCATACCTTCAAAGTATATCATGCAAACTCCTATCTATATTTGTGGTGCTGATCTGTGAGAAATGTGCCTTTAAATAACCCCTTTCATTACTATTTGCCTTCAGTGTAGCTTTGATACTTATAATCTCATTAACAAACAATGGTCACCCCTATCCATTACCATACCTTTGAATTCACCGTCATTGACATAATTAACATATCTGAACATAGTACATTATCATTCCCCCTCACTAGCTACTGTCTATCCCCAATTTTCTTATATTATAAGACATTGATTTTACCTTGTTCAGATAGTTCATAGAAGTGGTAACATACAGTATTGTTCCTTTTGTGTCTGAGTTATTTCACTCAGACTTATTTCTTCAAGGTTCATCCATGTTGCTATATGTTTCAGGACCTTGTTGCTTTTTATTTCTGCATAGTATTCCATAGTATGAATCTACCATATCTTGTTTATCCACTCATCTGTTGAAGGACACTTGGATTGTTTCCATCTCTTGGCAATTGTGAACAATGTTGCTATGAACATCCAGTGTACAAATGTCTGTTCATGTCACTGCTTTCAAATGTTGTGGGTATTTATCTCATAATTTGTTTCTAAATCATTAATTATGTGTTTGAGTTTAGCAGAAGTAAAATATGATAATTATTTAATTATAGAATGGCAAACAGGTCAATACTTTCATCCACATGCTGGGACTTTTCCTCCTGTGGAGTCAAAACAATTTCTGTTCAGCAAATCGATTGCTTTAGTCTGATGATTTAGCAAGATGTTTCTAAAGCACAAAAAATACTTTTTAAAAATGATAAGTAATTATCCACATGAGAATGACAAGTGTAATCTTTGTGGAATTACTTTTTTGGTTTTTAAGCTTTTAAAAACTGTATTCTAGATATTAAAAGTAATTGTAATCATGTTTTATCTATTTTTTATTAAAGAGGGAATGGCTGTTTTCCAGGGTTTATGTTCATTCATTATTAATCTAATATCTCACCCATATCTCCCATAGTGTGCATCATGAATTCATGTATTCTTGGCCATGAGGTCCACAGATGATTCTCTCTAGGCCAGGAGCAGCACTCTCTACTGACTGAATTACACAGTCACAATTCAGAGCCAGGCTGTGGAAAACAATACTATTCTGATTAACATTTTAAAAAGGAGTATTTAAGAAGAAGATAAAAGAAAATAAAATCTGCTTAGTCTTGCTGCCTCCATATGTTTATAAAATGTAGATCTTATCAAATGGTAACTGTGGAAATGTATATTCAAACCTTGATTTAAACTTTTTTGATTCTGATAGCCACCAAAATTAACAGTTGCTTTTATGTTATCTCTGAAAACATAGAACTTTCTTAAATTGCTTAAAAAGTTCAAGACTTTCTTCCTTCCCTTCCCTTTTTTCCTCCCTTTCTTTCCTCCCCTACCGTGCCCTTTTGCATTATCCTCCTAATCTCCTCACTTCTTAACTCCTTCCCTTTCTCCCTTCCTCTCTCTCTTCTAGAAAATTTTTATTTAAATTAAATTCAGATTGCATGTTATATGAATAATATCTCAATAAAATTGCACTTAAAAAATAAAAAATGTACATGCCCTTTCAAGAAAAATAAAAAGCTTATCTTTGGATAAAAATAAAATAAAATAAATAAATTTAATTCAAGCTTGAATTTCAGGTCAATCCTTTATTCCATTTGTTGAGGGCATGTGTGCCAGTTTGAGTGTATTGTGTCCCCCAAATGCCATTATCTTTGTGGTCTTGTGTGGGGCAGGCGTTTTGGTGATGGTTGGATTTGCTTGGAATGTGCCCCAGCCAGCTGTGGGAGATGATTCTGATGAGATGTTCCCATGGAGGCGTGGCCCCACCCATTCAGGGTGGGCCTTTATCAGTGGAGCTATATAAATGAGCTGACTCAGAGAGAGGAGACTAACAGTGCAGCTGGGAGTGATGTTTTGAAGAGAAGCAAGCTTGCTAGAAAGGAACGTCCTGGGAGAAAGCCGTTTTGAGGCCGGACCTTTGGAGCAGACTCCAGCTGCCTCCCTAGCTAGCAGAGGTTTTCCGGATGCCACTGGCCATCCTCCAATGAAGGTACCCGATTGCTGAGGTGTTACCTTGGACGCTTTGTGGCCTTAAGACTGTAACTGTGTAGTGAAATAAACCCCCATTTTATAAAAGCCAATCCATCTCTGGTGTTTTGCATTCCGCAGCATTAGCAAACTAGGACAGCATGTTAGCCTGGAGTAAAGAGAAAGGGCTCTGGAGTCACACAGATTTGCTCTGTTCAAGTTTCAGGTCTGCTCTCCAGGAGCTCTATGACTCTGGGCAATGACTTAACCTCACTAAGACTCATCTGTAAAATAAGTACATGGTCCCAACCTCTTGGGGTTGTTGTGAGGATAACCAGACACGAGGGCTATAATTACAATACAATTAACCAAAATCAGAGTAAAAACTCAATAACATGCATTTATTATTTTTATTGTTATTATTTGTATAGCCTGACTATATATTAACCTTTAGCCTTTACCAGATTAATTAATATAATTCCAGTCAACCTATCCACCAGGCTTTTTTTTTCAATGTAAATGCAGATTTTGAAAAATAATAATACAAAATAATTCTTTATAATGGGCAACATGTCAAAGCTTAAAAATGCTTTACTTTAATTATCTTAATTCTCACATATACACTGTGAGGAAGATATCAGTCATCTGAATAGTTGAACAAGCTTGGACTCAAGAAATTTAAGAAAATTGCCTGGAATCATAATGTTTCCATCACTCCACAACCAGTGCTCTTTCTACGATATCACATTAACTCCCTGGTTCATATTCCATAGCCCTGCTGACTTGTACAAAGTTCTACAACTACGAGAGGAAGTTTGCATTCCACCACTGCGTATACAATATAGGAATTTCTGAGATTGTTAAGAATTCCCTTTTCCTGGCCCATATACGCACCAATGTGCATGTACACAAACCCACCTAAATGCTCAGCCAAGCAATGGAATAGTAAGTGAAAGGACCTGATCGATTTCAGTTTCTAATAAAAACTTCTAACAAATAACAAAAGCAGGAAAAACCAGTTATGCTTTCTAAGCATGATGCTTAAGCTTTGGAAAGCTTAGTCAAATATTTTACACATTGTCGATCTTTACCTCTTACTACCATTGCAGACACCTAGTTTTTCATTATACCTCCTGTTAGGCTTAGGCCCTGGGCTCTCACCCCACCCCTGACCTTAGGAATTCTGCAAGTGTGTGATAATATTTAAAATTTTAAACTTTTCCACTCCCAAGTTCCTGCTCCAAAGCCAGCCAATGATAACCTGCCAACTACCCCCCTTCCCCAAAGTAGCCACAGAGAAATTGCAAACCTAGACTTGCCAGCTCCTCATCCATGGACAAAGAACTTCTGCCAACCCTTCTGTATAAATCCTACTGTGCCCTTGGCTCAGGGCTGTCACCATCTTAGGCTTTAGCCCACCCATGCATGGCTGGACAATCCAGATCCTTTGATCAAGTTTTGGTCTCTTCTCTTCTAATCGAAAAACCTAACACCTCCCTCTTTTATTCTTTATTTATCCATTTTTTTTGTTTGTTTCCACCTAAACTGCTTTATTCCAAGATCCTTTTGCCCTTATTCCCCTTATTCCATTTGTCAGACCATTTCTCTTTTACTCATTGAAATTCTAGTCCCTGGATATGTATTTACCAAACTACTGTTAAGTAAAATAAAATGGCCACCAGCCCACCTTTCTGAAGAGGACTTTTCCACAAAACAAAACAATTGACCAGCCAAAGTTTTCTGAGAAAATGGAACATATCCTACAGGGTTGCGGTTAGCAACACCTGGTGTTAAAACTAGTTTCTGTCCAGTAGAGTTAGCTTATCAGCATGAACAAGCACACCAGAGCTCCCCACTTTGTAAGA
Source organism: Choloepus didactylus (assembly GCF_015220235.1). Classification (NCBI taxonomy): domain Eukaryota; kingdom Metazoa; phylum Chordata; class Mammalia; order Pilosa; family Megalonychidae; genus Choloepus; species Choloepus didactylus. Next base: position 26,848,614 of record NC_051318.1, on the reverse strand, counting down.
CCCTCCTATGTAAAATGGAAACTTCATGTCAGCCAATCAGAACATTTCCTTTTCTGGTTCCACATATGAGCTTCCCCCTTTCACCCCCTTGCTGTAGCTCCCTTCCACTTTCTGACAGGATGCTGCCTAATTCGTGAATCAATAAAGTTGTGGGATTCTAAATTTAATGTTATTGGAAAGTTTTTCTTTTATCACTACCAGGCTCTCAGAGAGAAAAACCACAAACAAATGAAAAGACCAAAAAACAAAGCAAAACAAAAACCAACCAAACACCAGTAGAACTGAGAGTACTCAGAGCATTGTTGAAATGGTGGAGACATGGAGTCAGTGAATTCAGAGTGTTTCCTACAGTTCAATTCCCTTTGGATCTTGAAGTATTTCTCAAAAAGTCTCTCCCAAGTCCTTCCTGACCTTCTAATCTGAATAATGTCTATTTTGTGTTCTAGATCTCTCCTTTTGTGGGATAAATTTATGTTCATAAACACCATAATGGTCAATCCCAGACAGGATGTTAAACTTTTCAAATACTCATCAAATACCTGTTTTACTGTTATTATGATTGTTTGGTAGTCATTGGCAGTATACACTATTGAGACTACAACTATAATATATTCATAGATGTACTTTTCTTTCTCTTTCTGCTTGATACCAGCTTTCACATGGCTTTTGAAATCTTTATAAAGAATACGTCCCTTTGATGATGTTGCTTAAAATTGATTGATTATCAAAGCTTCATTCCTGATCATTTTGGAATCTTGGCATGACAAATGCAAGGAATTCTTCCCTTGATCTGGTCAAACACTGAATTGTCACAATCCATTACTATAAAAAAGCAAAAGCAAGGAAGTCTTCACTTTTTAATGTCAGCCTAATACTTTCTCTAGCCCATGTATCAGCTGTGCTGCTTAAAAAGAGGATCCTCCAGCACACTAATGAGATGTCTGATAGCTGTTTCAGACTCGTCAGAACCAATGCGGACTGGTTGTTAGTACTCTTCATCCTTTTTCTAAATGTGCAAACCAAAATTTACATTGAGATCATTAGAGTCGTGGCTTTAAGAGGAATTTTATTATCACAGGTATGAAATGATTTACTTTTGAAGAAAAAAATCTTACTCTTGAATTTTCTCCTTTTTGTGATTACTTGCAGAGTTAAAGATATATATGCCAACTTGCTGGTAATTTTTGTCTTATTCTTGCACTTTTCAAAGTTATTGCAATCATATTATTGAATTACAATATATATATGCATGAATATTTATGTATGTGCATGTATTAGTTTTTGTTAATTTGCAAAGGTATTAGAAAGAAAGGATGTTACATCCATCCTTAAATTAGTGGCAAATTCCCCTTACATGTATTTCTCTATATAAAGACTTTTGCCGATAGTCTTTTCATTTCTAGGCTCTTCATACTAATCCATTTGCACTAATTTTCCAGATTCTTTTTATATCCAAGGACAAACAATCCAGATGTTCTGGTTTGGGATAGAGTTTGTGACCTTGTAATACAGTAAAGTTGTCCATCGATACATAAAACCTTCAATCTTGGCTAAATGAACCCTAAGTAGTAAATCAAGTATATTTAGTAGAACACATGTGAGTATGGTAGCTCCTCTGTCTTGTAAATAGAATGAATCCAATCTATCTCTCCTTATCTTCAGCCCCCTCATTGAGCCACCATTATTTGAGCTTCTTGACTGGTTTTACCACTGTCACCCTCTCCCTTCCCATGCTTCCAGAATAATAGGTTAGAAATGTGAACTGAGCATGTCATACCATTGCTTAAACCTCTTCAACAATTTTCCATTCCCTTTGGAATTAAACATCATTTTTCCATGGCCTACATGTCTTTGCCTACATCTCCAGCATCATCTGCCATTTTTCTCCCTCTCTAGCCACAGGAGCAAACTTTTAGCGCCTCCATCACATCAATATCTTTCCCCTGTTAGGGCCTTTACCACACTTTCCCCCTGCCCTTGGATAATCCTCTCCCACATACAAAGAGCTACTGTTTTTATGAAGGGGGTGGGTGGCCCCTCAGCCAGCATGAGGAGCCCTGGAGGGGGAGGGGGGTTCCGGGAGCCAGTGGGACATGGGGCTGTGTAGAGCTGGCACCTGCCAGGGAGTGGGGTCCCTGCCCGCTCCGGCTGTCCCCCTTTGGGTGTCTGGCCCCAGGAGGCTTCCATCTGTCAACCCTACCTTCCAAGGCACCCTCTGTGCTGGGGCCACATGGAGGTAGACATGACTGGAACCCTCTCACCCCGACACCACCAGCAAAGGCTCCTCCTCAGACTGGCCCTGGAGGACACATTTATGGGCCAGCTGCTTGGGACAGGACAAGGCACAGCCTAGAAGGGCTGAGCAGCAGGCAGATCTGATCTGGAGCTGCACCAGCAAGCTTGAGGGGGAAGCCACGGGGACCTTCTTCCAAATCCTACCCGCTGCTGGCATGGCTGCCCCTGGGCACCTACAGTGCATCTGGGATGGGGGTGTCTGCAGAGGGCCTGGCTCCCAGAGCTGAGGTGCATGGTGGCGGCGTGGCCTGGGACCAAGAGAAGGGAACCTTCTGGAGCCAGTCCACCCCTGACACCCACCATGCTGGAATGTAGGGTGGCAGGGCCCTGGAGTTAGAACAGGAGAGCCCAGCTGCAGCCACCTGGGGGTGCATGTCATGTTTAGGCCAGAGTCCAGGACAGCTGGACAAGGGGACTGTGGCAGGCAGGAGTCAACACCATGTTTTGGAGGCACAGGGGTCCATGAACTGTAAACACTCTGAGGTAAGAGACCACCTTCCTTTTTAATCCATCTTTATACTAAATCACTAGTGCAAAGCCTGGCAAAGAGTAGGCTAGCAAGACAAAATCGGCAAAGTAGTCAATATATGCTATCAGATTTCTCCATTGTTTACTAGAATTCCCCAGAAGAAACTGGCTGGCTGGAAATTCTGACAGGACCCCATGCTGAAGTTGAGTCCAAATTCCTCTTCTGACCTCTGAAATCCTTAGTTCTGGCTTTTAAGACCTCCAACTGATTGGAAGAGGAGACTTCCTATTGCTGAGGGCAATCTGCTTTGTTTATCAATCTTAAAAGTGATCAACTGATTCTAGATTTAAATCCCATCTCCTAATACCCTCACATTAACAAGCAGGCAAGTGTGTGACAAAACCACTGAGCCTCAAACATCGCCAAGTTGACATATAAAATTAACCAGCACAATTAGGAAGGAAAAACTGACAAATTATTACCTATATGCTATCAGATTTATTCACTATCTTCTAGAATTCCTGCACTGATACTAATGGTTATTATCCCAGATTCTGCTTCTGATTCATGAGCTGTGTGACTCTGGGCAAAACATCCAGCCTCTCTGGGCCTCAACTGCTTCATCACTTAATTAAGGATGTTGAATTGTATCAATGAATTTCAGACTTTCAGAAATTATTATTTGATAGCAGAATCTTCCTCAAAAAGAAATATGTGATTAAAAAAACCCAATTCCGAAAGCAGATTAAAGCTGAACATCTTCGCTGAGAGCAGCAGAGGCACATCCAGAACCGTCCTCACGCGGCCTCCTCGTTCCCCTCCTCCAAAGGCAGAACGTAAGGAAAGTTTGCAGAAGTTTATTATTGCTGTCCAAGGTCCTTTCTAGATGTGTTGCTAACTAACTAACAAAGGATCTCTTGTCTACCTAGCCAAGAGCAGACTGTGTGTCAAGTCCTCCACATAAATTTAATTCTCACAACCACCCTATGAGATACATACTCTTATTTATCATAACTCATAAACCAGAACTGAAAGAGGCTTAGTTTAGTGAGGTTAAGAAAGAAAAATGTTCAAGATCTCATAGCTTGGAATTCACCCAGAGGAATACAAATAATTGGTATCTTAGACTGAGATGAGCTTTAATTTTCAAGCATTCAGAATGTGAAGACCATTAGTTCTTCATTTAAGGATAAGACCAAAGACATTTATCACTACTTTAATTTTAATTCTTCTCCCATGGAGAAGGTGGGGAGGGAGGAGGGAAGGCTTGTTCTTGATACTTCCAAGGTCTGAAATATTTCAAAAAATTATTTTTTAATAAAAAAACATGCTGTTATCACAATATTATGTTTCCTACTTACAGAAATGGTTTTCTCTCCAATACCAGAGAAACTACTTCCATGACTCTGCCAACTGGTATACATAATAAACCATTCTTCTGACTTTTTGAAATTTCCAATAAAGAATTTGAGTTTTTGTTATTAATGCATTAGGCTTAGGAACAATCTGGGACAACAATGTACTGACTTCATGAATGCTTAGGAAAAAACACATTTTGGAAAATATTCACTAATGTCAGAACAGTTCTAAATTTACTTTTTTAAAGGTGTAGTATTTTTCCCTCTCTAAACATTTAATTGATAAAGAGTAATATTTAAGTTCAAATTATTCAGCAATAGTATATGCAATTAATAAATAAATTTGCTGTTATTAAACATTTACTAGGAGCATCAATTAACTCAAAGGGACATTGATAACAATATTCTTGTACTTTATGACTGCTCTGTGTTTGGCATGAGGAAACCAGTGCTGTCATGTTGAAATACCAAATGTATATGTTTTAGACTATATCTTGAATACATAAAACTAAAGATTTCCCGTATTTAACCTGAAGATGATAGAATTTCATCTGAGTAAATAATACAAAATCATCTTTCTAAAAATTTGAAATAGTGTCCAGTTTTTAAACTGTCATTGTGTAAAAATTGAAAAGTGAACAATTTTTTTCTTTAGACAATGTTATCTTACTCTCATGGCCACATTAACCTTAAAAGTAATACAGAGTAAAATAAAAATGCTCAAGCCAAAGACCTGGAATTTCTTTTTAAAATCCAGTCAAACCTGTATGCAGAAACTAAATTCCATGTACATTCCTTCCTTACCCTGTCAACAATAGTAATGTAAAAAGTTCCGCCTTAAGCTTTGGCAATACTACATATACATTAGCTTTTCAGCTGCCAGCCTTGCAAAGGAAGCAATATACTACAAAACTGTTTGAATTATAAGTGGGAGAAAGGAAGCGTCAACAAGCTGAAATGATTTTGACACACTTAACGACTTTGAATGACATATGGTAACATTTGGGGAGTGTGTGTTTGTGTGAGTGGGTGCACACACTCATGGTGTCAAACAGAAATTCTCATCTGAATGCATTTCTCCTTGTGCTATTGAATTTTTTTCCTTTTAAGTGAACCATTTCATCTTTTAATAACAGTTTCAGACTTATGTAGTCTTTAAACTTTTGATGTGATTGAAAATGGAACATCCAACTGTGAAGAAAGTTGATTGGAAAGCAATTAGAATTGATTATGCTTATTTTTCCCCACCAGGTCAAACTAATGCCTCCTGCTCCAAATGATGACCTGTCAACGCTCAGTGAACTCAATGACAGCAGTCTGCTTTATGAAATTCAGAAGCGCTTTGGGAACAATCAGATATACGTGAGTGCCTTTGAAATTGCTTTTTGCAGTGTCTTTGTCCTGTTTTGTATTTTTATCACCCTTCAGTGCTGCAAATGTTAGAAGTAGCAGGCTTAGTGGTGATTCTGATCACATTGATGACTTAAAGTGAATTTCTTAGAGTTCAAGTTCATTTTTCTGGTTCAGTTATAAGGCAAATTCAACAAAGATCCTTATTTCTGGATGATTACCTTAAAGCTAATACCCTTAGGGTAGGCATGAGTACTCAACACTGCTAAACTTTTTTGTTGCCCCGATTGCTTTGAAAGAAGGTCTTGTGACAGAATAGAACCAGGATCTACAAATCACTTATAAAAATGCTGTCTCATCTACTTTAATTTAACTTGCTTGATCTGGAAATGGAAGCCAAAGAGGTTAAGTTTATTATTCATGTAGGACTCCCTCTCGATGTGCATGAAAAGACAAACTGGTGTTGTTCTAAGTTTTCAGAAATGTCTTTGTAAAGTAATTTATACACAGATCTCTGATAATAGTAATCAAAAATATGATTTAGATGACAAATTGAAATGGAGAATTGATTTTCTGTGATTCTGTCTTCTCTTATATGCATTACTTCTTTCCAAACTGGTAACAATTTAGATATTCTGTAATCAATTTCTCTATCTCTGATTTTGTTATATTCAAAACAGAGCAATTCAATCAGAATGTCTATAGAGAAATCTGATTATGCACATCTCTGCTTTTTCTCTTGGATAACACCCTTTTTTTTCTTAGTCTATTGAGAAATTGATTCAGTGATTTTCATGTAAAGTGAAGTCTGAGATTTCCTTACAAGTCATAAATTGTCAGATGCTGATTAGCTTATGAAAATGCAATTGCCTGCCACTCTAAATACACTTAAAATTAAATAATTCTATCAAAATTAATGGAATTGAGTCATTGGCATAGAGTGGTGAAACATGATTACTTAGGTCTCTGATAATACTCTTACTTTTCTAAAGTGCATATTATTTTCATTCTATTTTTGTCTCTTTTACTAACAGTGTGTTAATTCTTGTTTTTTCTTTTGTTTTGTTCTTTTACTTCTTAATTATAGTACTGATAGACCATGCTTGAAATTTCTTGCATTTCTGTCTCCTTCAAGTTTTACAAGTGGCTCGGTCTCCTAAAAGGCTTTAATCTTCTCTCCATGTCTGTTGCCACCATCCTCATCATCATCCCTTTTCTTGACTTCCTCAGTAGCCTTCTAACTTTCTAAGGAACCCTCATTTCCTTCCAATCACAATTAACCAGAGTAATTTTTAATTAAGAACAAATGAAAGCTTGATACTCCCAAACTTAAAATTCTTTTGTTCATCATGTATCATGGGAGGAAGACCACAATCCTTGTTCTCAAGTCTAGAATTTAGACTATGAGATTCTGCCAGATATCGCCCTTGAACAATATCATTGATTACTTCACTACTAATATATCAATTATTTTGAATATTGCCCTACTTCTTGCATTAAGCACTTTCCTTAGACTGTTTTTCTTTCTATTGTTGGGGAAATATAATTAAAAACAAAATCTTCTCCCAACCCAGAAAACATCTCCCCAAAGTTAGAAGAAAAAGGAAAAAAATATATTATTGAATAAGCATTAAACTAGAATGTGATGCATCACAGGCAAGATGCAAAAAGATTGCAAATATAGAAAGAGAGCTCATCCTTTTTATGTGGCTAAGTGATACAACCACCTCCTGGGAATTATGCTAATTTCTTTCCAGGAAATTGGGAGAGAGAGAGACCTTATCTTCCTTGATCACCTATCCAAAGGACAGTGAAAGAATTTACAAATACAGGTTTTCTGAAGTAAATACTAAGAGATGAGAGGGAAGAGGAAGTCTGCTCCCTTCAGCAGGGAGAATTAAGCCTTGTTTATTTTTAAATGTTTTCTTACCTTTGTACTACCCCCATGAAATATTTAACCTGATAAATACCCATTCAAGTATACTTCAGATCTTTATGTAAACCTTCCCAAACCTTTGAGATTAAACTGGACTATCATTCTTTAGAGCATTTATCACAGTTTGTGTTAATAGACCTCACTGGTGATTTAATTTATGGCTGGCTTTTGTGCTAGACTGTGAATTTAGTGAAAATAGAGACCATGCTGATTTTTCTCAACACTAGGCATGGCCCAGTGTTCTCCAGTTTTAACTGACACATACCTCCTACCTGTGTATCTGAGTCATGGATCTAATTCATCTACACTATGGACCTCTTCACAGATACTCCTTGCTACACTTGGTTTCTCTCTCTCTGTCTGGATAAGCAGAATCAATGTTCCCTTTTTTGCAAAAATTCATGTAAAATCTAATGGACCTCTCTGCATGGCTTGGTTTTCCTCTTCTCCATGCCTGAAATATTTAAGAGTTATATAGGCTCAGGTCAAGATCCACTTCTGTTATGACAGCACAAGGAGCGCTGCTGACCTGCTGATAGTAAAATTGGTGACAATTAATTTTAAAACCAACTATTTAAAGCTTCCAGAAATGGTCCTAAGGACAAACAGCAATGAAGAAAAACCTATTCAAGAATATCTATAAAAATTCAGTAAAATGGCAAGAGTCTGTGGTATTTGAACCAACACCCGTGTTCCCTCCATGCTCCCCAGCTCAGCAAGTCACAGACTCCACTGCAGGCTGCTGTAGCCATGAACACAGGGCTCCCAGCCAGAAGACTTTCTTCCCAGGAGAAGCAGGAGTCCACTCTCTCATCCTGCCCCCAGGAACTTGCTAAGGCAAAACTCTGTGTAAATGAGTTTGAGAGTTGGGGGCTCCCTCTGCCCAGGCCCCATCAAGGATAGAGGCTGTCCCTGGCTGAAAATACCAGGTCTGTGACTAGGGCCCCATCAAGGATAGAGGCTGTCCCTGGGCTGAAAATACCAGGTCTGTGACTAGGGCTGCCATCGCCCTTGCCCTGGCTCCCGAGGTGGAGGTTCCACACCAGGAAAGGCAAGCCTAGAAAATCTCAGGATGCTTCCCAGCTCCACCAAGTACTCGGCTCCTGGTGACACTGGGGTGTCCCTCGGCGAGAAGTTTGCCATTGCCCCCATCCCCAGCTCCAGAGCCAAGGCTCAGAGCTTTTGCTGAAAATAAATATCTCCTAATCTCTTCCCAAAGAAACTGACTTCATTTGCAACAGATCATGGAGAAATGCAAGACTAAGGGCTCTCTTAAGAACAGTGGAGGTTGCTTGGAAGGAAATTTGGAGGAGAGAAGCAGGGACTGAGAGAGCTGGCAGGAGCCCTCCTGGGGTCTGAGCAAACATCCTGACCTCAGAAGCTATTCCTTCAAAGGCTTCACAGTTTATTGGATTCCTCTATAGAGCAATTTATGCCCTTGGGCATTGCTGGATAAAACAGAGCAATCGGCCTTCAATTAATGGAGTTTGGCCACATAGTTGTGGTCAGGAAAGAGGAAGAAAGCCCTACAATACCACTGCTACCCCTGGGTGATTGTGGGCACATCCAAGCATCAGAGGCATCAGAGGCTGGTGGCTTCCCTAAAATAATCCAGTGAATCACTAAAATAAATGAGCCAAGAATAATAAGCACCCCTCCTGGTGGGGTAGGGGTTTTCAACAAAAGTTATGAGACATAGAGGAATATGTATGCAGAATATAGCTTCCACTGCTACCAACTGGGCCCAAGACCTCATATGTTGTGACAATGACTGCATTTTGCACTAACCTTCAAATAAGTGTGTGTGCTTCCCATGACTTCCCCCATTCTCAACACAGAAGCCAGAGTTTTCCTGTTAAAATGTGTATCACATCATGTCATGTCTCTGCTCAATGGCTTCCATTCCATTCAGAGTAAAGCCAAAGTCCTAACGATGACCCATGGCCTGAGCACTTTGTCCCTCCACCCCTTACTTTTTTGACCATGTGTGTTGTAACTTTCCACCTGGCTCACTCTGCTACAGCCTCACTGTCCCTTGACACATTTTTGCCAGAGGCCTTCAAGGGGAATCGCTGGACCTCCAGATAAACTCAGACCTCCAGATAAACTCAGAGCTCCCTCACTGCTGCTAGATCCTCACACCAACGTCGGTGATCTTGGAGGCCTTTATGGATCAGCCTGCTTAAAATCTCAACATGTGATTCATAATCCCCTGCCTGCTTTGTTTTTCTCCACAAACATCACTTTCTACCATATTGTATATTTTACTTATTTAAATTATTTATTTTCTTCCCTGCTACACAGACATGCATGCATGCACATGTGCACCCACGCACAACCACTAGAATGCAAGCTCTGTGAGAGAAGGTAATTTTGTTTTGTTTGTTGCTGCACACTTAGCTCTTAGAATATCATATGGCACTTAGTTGGTGCTCAGTAAACATGACTGGACCTCTGAGAACTAATACACACTTTTAACACAAGAGAAAGCAGTATATCTTTATTTATCCATAAAAATCAACTAAGGCTGGGTTGAGCAATAGCTTTCATCAGAGCCAAGGATAAAATAATTCAGTCAAATTAGTGGTTTAAGCAGTACTTTCATCTCTTCTTGTTGTAGTCTGACTTGTTATGCATATGATCTTTCAAAATGAACTCTAAATTGTTCTTTTGATAAGTGTATAGAATTTATTAAGTGAATAACATGAGATTTGGGGGGTTTCCATACAGTCATAGCAGTTGGAAGTTCCCAAACCTTCAAACAGAAAATAAATTGCAGGTGATGAGACACATGCTCACCAGGCAATGCTCAGAAATAAAAGTGCTGCATTCCCTGCCAGCAGTAACAGAGAAATGGATATACAATCAAATTTCTTATGGGCAAGAGATAAGCATGTAGGCAGCTTTCTCTTTACAAACTTGCTAGCTGGACTTTAGATCCATAAACAAAAACCCATAAAATAAACATCAGCGCTCCAGTAACATCTGGTTAGCCAAGACAGTGCTAAAACTCATTTAATTGGCACTAAGCAAACCAGAATAAAGAAATATTGCATGACAGTTCCTAGTATAAGAGGCTGGTTCATCGCAGGCCCTTAATAACTTGTAATATTATCCTCAGATTGACCCCACTGGATGTAACAACCACTTGATAACTGAGTTTTCTTATTAAGAGCATTTGAAGAGTCTAAAGCCGACAAGCTGGTGGTGACAAAGGTTGAATTTTCCCTCACTTCAAGGACATTTGAAATGATGCAGATAGATACATTTTTCCCAAACTAATTCTGCCTCTTAGCCTAGCTATCTAAGCCCTGTCTATGATAAATTTTGTATGCCTGCTGTATTTTTCCATATATGCCACCCAGCATACAAGATCCTTTTGAGCACTTAATATGTCCAAGTTATTGAAAAAAAAAAACCAATATATTAGAAAGATGAGGTAAAAGAAATCTCTAGCTTTCTACAGTTTTCATTATTCTTTTTCTGAAGTACATTTAATAAGTTCTATTTTATCAAAGAAACTGCTTCAAAATATTGCATAAAATTATACAGTCATACTCTATGACTTTATCATTAACATTCAAATCACATTTTTATAAGCCTTTTTTATTATAAAATATTTTTGAAAGACAATCTTGAAATCTTCCAATAATTAATATTTAAAGCATGTTATTATATTTATAGTAATATAAAATTATATCTAAATAGAAAAATGCAATTTAGAGATATTTTGCTTTTATTTTGAAGATCCTAATCTTCCTCAATTAGTAGATTTCTCAATTCTCTCTCAATCCACTTTCTCACTTCTTTTTTCTTCTCTGGAATTTAAGAGTAATCAAATCATCAGATGCTATACTAATAAAGTCCCCATTCTGTTCTATTACTTCACATATACTTTTTTTCTTTGTGTGGGTGTAAAATACTGGTCAAAACTTTTTAAAAGTAAATGTTGTGTTGAATTAAAATGTATAGATAGAAAAAATGCACAACTCATTAGTGTAGGGCTCAATGAAGTTTTATTTGGTGAACACACCTGTGTAACCAGTACCCACATAAAGAAACGGGATCTTAGAAGCCCTCTCCTTATTTGTTCCAGTCATCTGACATCTGTGAACATAGATTGGTTTTGTCATTTTTTTAATTTATATAAAAAGAATCATCCAGTAGGTTCCCTTTTGTGTCTAATTTAATCTTTCACTCAATATTCTGTTTTTGATATTCACCTATTCTGTTCTTGGAGCAACAGTTCATTTGTATTCCTGTATAATAAGCTACTGTATGACTATATTCTGATTTATTTATATACTCTACAATTGAGGGGGCTTTGAGTTGGTTCCATTTTTTGGTTATTGTGACTAATACTGCTGTGAACTTCCTTATGCCCTTTGGAGGGTGCTCATATGTAAGTATTTCCTTGGAGTAATTACCCAGGAATGAAAGTCCTGCATCATAAGGTATGTTCAGCTTTAGTAGATACACCCAAATATAGTTTTACTAAGTAGTTGTACAAATTACATTGCCATCAACAGTGCAGAGACTTTTAGCTTACCCACATTCCCACCAACACCTAGCCTGCACAGCATTTTCGCTTGCTTTATTTTTTAAGTTCTAGCCATTCTGGCAGTTATGCAGTGGCATCTCATAGTGGTTTTATATTTCTCTGATGACTAATGATGTTGACCAATACATTCTGCTGCTGCTTTGGTTGTCTTCTTTTGTTAGGTGATTGTTCAATTATTTTGCCTTTGTTTTTTTTTTTTTTTTAACAAATTGGGTTTCTTTCTTTCTCTTTTTGATGTATAGGAGTTTTTATTTGTTCAGGATGTGTGTGCTTTTTTAGATAGACATATTTCAGGTATTTTCTCCCACTTTGTGGCTGACATTTTACTATTCTTATAGTGTCTTTTGATGAAGAAAAGTTTGTAATTTTTACAAAGTTCCTTAGGGTTACTGCCTTTTGTGTCCTTGTTAATAAATAGTGGCCTTGGTCATAAAATATTCTCCTTTATTTTCTTCTTGAAGTTTGATTGTTTTAACTTTCACATATAAGGAATATGACCCATGTAAAATTGGTTTCACACTGGCATAAGAAGGGGGTCATGCTTTATTGAAAAGATCAAGCTTTTACCACTGCATTACAATGGCACCTTGTAATAAATCAGGTGAACATAGAGCGTGGGTCTGTTTCAGTTATCAGATTTCTGTTGTATTAGTCTGTTTGTCCTTAAAAAAATACCAAACCCACCCTAATCAAGATGGTGGAGTGAGAAGATTCAAAGCTCTGTCCACTCACAGATGCTTTGAATAACCAAAAGAACTGGTAGATACATCTTTCTCAAAGCTCCAGAAAACCTTTAAAGGCTTGCAGAAGTAGGACAAGTACTGAATCAAGGAAAAGCTTACACAAAAGCATACACCCTGGCTGGCCCTTCCACCATCCCCTCACCACCTCTGTGTGGAGCCAGCCTGTGCTTTGAGTGTGGGCCCATGGTCCTGGTACCAGAGAGAGTAGAATAACCTTCATGCGCATACTGGGGCCATGTATGCCTGGCCCAGTCTCTCTGGTAGTGGCCTGAGGGACTGAACCAAGGTGCACATCCCAGGCTTGTGTAGAAGGCCTCTCACAGAGCTCTGCTACAGAACACTGTGGGACAGCAGTCAAGTAGTGGCTGCCTGGGGTAAGGAATTGCTGGCTATAAGATATACAGTGCAATGCCCAAACAGTGAGGAAACTGTTTCCTAGGGGAAAGGGGATATTTATATCCATGTAGAAAAGGGGAGATTCCTAGGACCAGATGCATGCCCAGGACAAGACCCATGTGTAGAAAAGATCAGGGAGAACCTTAGGTTTTGGCTACCCCAGAAAAACATGTTCTTAAACTTAATTCATCCCTGTGTTTGTGAACCCATGGTAAGTAAAACCTTTTTTTGAGATTACTTCAGTTAAGATGTGGCCCAGGATGGGTCTTAATCCTATTACTGGAGTCCTTTATAAGCAGAATGAAACTCAGGCAGAGAAAGCCTCAGGAAGTAAGGAGCTGAAATTCAGCTGGACCCAGAAGAGACCTGAGAAGCCAGGAAAGGTCACCACATGCATCGTGACAGAGGAGCCAAGGACCAAGGACCACTGGCAGCCAGCCCCAGATGCCACAGTCTTCTGGAAGAAAGCATCGCCTTGATGATGCCTTGATTGGGACTTTTCCCTGGCCTCAAAACCCTGAGCCATTAAATTCCTGTTGTTTAAGTTATCCTATTGCTTGGTATTACTTAAGCATCCAAGGAAACTAAAACAATTGGCAAAGATGTTTTCTTTATTTCTGTCCTTTTTTTTTTCTTGTTAGCTGCTTATATTCAAGGGGAGCTATTCCATAGCAATAATAACAATACCTGGATATAAGCTTAAGGAAGAAACATCATAGAATCTAAATTCTTGCAATAACATATTAATATATCAAATGTCTAGGTTTCAGCAAAGGGTTACAAGAAGAAACAGGAAGCAATGGTCTAGGCAAAGGAGAAGATTAAAGCCTTAGAAACCATCAGTGAGGAGGATCAGATCTGGGAAATACCAGATAAAGACTTTTTAGAAAATGTTTCTAAATATGCTCAAAGAGTAAAGGAATTCATAGACAAAAAAACTAAAGGAAATCAAGAAAATGATAGATGAACACAAAGAGAATATCAATAGAGAGATGGAAACTATGTAAAGGAACTCAAAACAACCGAAGATTGTATTAACGGAAATTAAAAATTCCCTAGATGGGCTCTGCAGATTATGGCTGGAAGAAGAAAAAATTAGATAATTTGAAGATAACACCATTGAAATCATTCAGTCTGAGGAGGAGAAAGAGGAAAGAATGAAGTCAAGTGAAGAGAGATGAGGAAGCTGTGGGACACCATCAAGCATGTCAATATACATCAAGAAGGTCCCAGAAGGAGAAGAAAAAAAAGGGGGAGCAGAGAGAATATTCAAAGAACTAATGACTGTAAACTTCCCCAATTGACCAAAAGACACAAATACACACATTCAAGGTGCTCAATGAACTCCAACAGAATAAACCTAAATAGGCCCACATTGAGGCATGTTATAATTGAATTGCCAAATGCTGAAGATAGAGACAATTTTAAAAGCCTCAAGAGAGAAGCAACCTGTCTGTCAAGTACAAGGGCAGTCCCAATAGGATTAAGTGTCAGGTACCCAAATCATGGAGGCAAGAAGGCAGTGGATGACATATTTAAAGTGCTGAAAGCAAAAATTTCCAACCAAGTATTCTATATCTGGAAAAACTGTCTTTCAAAAATGAGAACGAGATTAAGACTTTCCTAGATAAACAAAAACTTAGGGAATTTGTCACTACTAGACGAGCCCTACAAGAGATGTGAAAGAGAGTTCTGCAGGTTAAAAGGAAAGGACAACAGAGATGTTGGGCATCCCTGTTGCCGGGGATGAAGGGCAAAGGGAATAGGGGGTGTTCTAGTTTGCTAAAGCTGCTGTTAGGCAAAATACCAGAAATGGATTGGCTTTTGTAAATGGGATTTATTAGGTTAAAAATTTACAGTTCTAAGGCCAAAAAAAGTATCTAAATCAAGGCATCAACAAAAGGATACCTTCACTGAAGAAAGGCCGATGGCGCTTGGAAGACCTGTCAGCTGGGAAGGCACGTGGCTGGCATCTGCTGGTGCTTTGCTCCCAGGTTCTGGTTTCAAAATGGCTTTCTCAAAACTGTCTCTAGGCTTCTGTCTCTCTTAGCTTCTCCCTCGCAGCTCCTGTTCATCCTCCCATGGCATTTCTCTCTAAGCGTTTGGGGTCCTCTCTTAGCTTCTTCAGAGCAAACTCTGGGCTTCATCTCTGAGCTTAGCAAGCATCTTTCTGTCTGCATCTCCAAGCATCTGGGGCTATGTTGGTTCCTGAGCTCCCTTAAGTACCCAGTAAACTAATCAAGACACACTTTGAATGGGCGGGTCATACTCCAAGGAAATAATCTAATCAAAAGTCTCACTGGCAGTTGGGTGGGTCACATCTCCATGGAAGCAACCTAATCAAAAGATCCCATCCATAATAAGTCTGCACCCACCAGAGTGGGTCAAAATAATATAGTCTTTCCTGAGGTCGGTACACAACAGTCTTAAACCAGCACAGGGGTAAATGCATAATGGACGTAGGGTTTCTGTTTGGGGATATGGGACAGTTTTAGTAATGGAAGATAGTGAGGGTACTGCAGTACTGTGAATACAATTCATCCCAGTGAATGGTGTGCTTGGGGAGTGATTGAGATGGGAATGTTTATATGTATATAAGTTTCCACAATTAAAAAAAAAAGGCCCGCTAAAGAGACAATGACAGTTAAATGGAATACATGATCCTGGACAGCATGTAATATAAGAAGAGAAAAGGTTAAAAAGGTATTGGAACATATGAAAAACTGGAACATGGACTATACGCTTTATGTCAATGTTAAATTTCTTGAGCTTGATAGCTGCACTTAAGGTGGTTACATATGTGAATATCCTTGGTCTTAAAAAGTGTACATGGCACTATTAAGTAATCAAGGCGCATGATGTATACAACCTACACCAAAGTATTCAGAAATGAGTTGATAGATAGGCAGACATGACAGATAAATGGATAGATTGATGGAATGGTAGACTCATGGATAGATTGGTAGAAAGTTATGTTAAATGTAGCAAAATGTTAAAATGGGTAGATTTTGGTTTCTGTGGGGTGGGTTAGGGGTGTGTTGGAGTTCTCTGTATAGGGTTTGTATTATTTTTGTAACTGGTAAATTTATAAGTATTTCAAAATTAAACATTAAAAAATACCAAAATATCTTAATTATTATATCCGTATAATAAATCTTGATATATGAGAAAGTAAGTTCCCTGTCTTTGTTCATCTCCAAAATTGGCATGGGTAAACTTTATTTCTTGGATTTCCATATGCATTTTAAATTCTATTTATCAATGTCAACTGGTTTTTCATTGACATTGCACAAAATCTGTAGATCAGTTGGGAATAATTGTAATTTTTACAATATTTGGTTTTCCAACTCATGAAATGGTATGTTGGTCCTTTGATCACCTTTAATTTCTCTCAGGAACATTTTTAAATTTTTTGTATAGAAGCATTCCCCATTTTTTTCTTATATTTATTTCTAGGCATGTTTTATATTTTGATGCTATAATAAATGGTATTTTCTTAATTTCATTTTCTTATTGTTTATAGTTAATATATGCAAATACAATTTTGATTTTTCTATATTCATCTTTTATCCATCAAACTTCTTAAATTTATCTTTAAATATTATTAATTTATCTGGAGATTCATTTGGATTTTGTCCAAATACTTTCAGTTAGTCTGTAAATAATGAGACTTATTTGTCTCTTTCAAAGCCTTATACTTTTTGCTTTCTTTTCTTACTTTATTTCACTGGAAAGGACTGCCAATGAAAAAGATATTGGAAGTGGCAATAATAGGCATCCCTGTCTCATTTCTGGTCTCAGGGAAAAGCTCTCAATTTTTTATCATTAAACAAGTTGTTTGCAGTCGGTATGCAGTTAAGTGTAGTTCCTTTTATTAGAATAAGGAAGTTCTATTGTACTAATGATTTTCCAAGTTACTAGTATTTATGAATCAAGAAAAGGCATCAAATATTATCAAATGATTTTTCTGCATTTATAGAGATGATCATATGATTTTTCTTCTTTATTTTTAATATCATAAATTGCATTTATTGACTTACAAATATGAATCCACCTTGGATTTCTAGAATAAAACCTATTTATTTGAGATGTTGAGATATCCTTTTACTAAACTGCTGGATTCAATTTGTCAATATCTTGTTTAGGATTTTTGCATATATTTAAATGAAAGAGATCAGTCTGTAGTTTTCCTTTCTTGCAATATGCTTTTTTTTTAATTTTTTTAATTAAGATTTGTTCACATACCATACAATCATCCAAAGTATATAATTCATTGATCACATTACCGTCATAAAGTTGTTCATTCTTCATCACGCCGATCTATTTTTTTTAACATTTTCATTGTACCAGAAAAAGTGAAAGCAAGAATGAAAAAAAAACAAGAGTAAAAACAGAACACCAAATTGCACCCACTGCCTTCTTCCTTTAGTTTTTTTTTTTGTCCCTTCTTCTGGTTTGCTAATGCTGGCGGAATGCAAAACACTAGAAAAGGATTGGCTTTTATAAAAGGGGGTTTATTTGGTTACACAGTTAAGTCTTAAGGCCATAAAGTGTCCTAGGTAACACATCAACAATCTGGTACCTTCACTGGAGGATGGCCAATGGTGTCGGGAAAACCTCTGTTAGCTGGGAAGGCACGTGGCTGGCATCTGCTCCAAAGTTCTGGTTTCAAAATGGCTTTCTCCCAGGACATTCCTCTCTAGGCTGCAGTTCCTCAAAAATGTCACTCTCAGTTCCTCTTGGGGCATTTGTCCTCTCTTAGCTTCTCCAGAGCAAGAATCTACTTTCAATGGCCGTCTTCAAACTGTCTGTCATCTGCAGCTCCTGTGTATTCTTCAAAGTGTCCTGCTTGGCTGTAGCTCCTCTTCAAAATGTCACTCACAGCTGCACTGAGTTCCTTCTGCTTGTCAGCTCATTTATATGGCTCCACTGATCAAGGCCCACCTGAATGGGTGGGGCCACACCTCCATGGAAATATCTCATCAGAGTCATCACCACAGTTGGGTGGGGTGCATTTCCATGCAAATCTAATCAGCACCAAAACATCTGCCCCACAAGACTGTATCAAAGAATATGGCTTTTTCTGAGGGACATAATACATTCAAACTGCCACATCCCCATTTTTCTACTCATCCATCCATACACTGGACATGGCTTTCTCAATCATATTGTCACCCCTCATAAGCTGCATTGTTATACAATCATCTTCAAGATTCAAGGGTTCTGGGTTGTAGTTTGATAGTTTCAGGTATTTACTGCTAGCTATTTCAATTCATTAAAACTTAAAAACGGTTATCTATATTGTGCATAAAAGTAGCCACCAGAGTGACCTCTCGGCTCCTTCTGGAGTCTCTCAGCCACTGAAACTTATTTCATTTTACATCCCCCTTTCAGTCAAGAAGATATTCTCTATCCCATGATGCCAGATCTAGATTCCTCCCCAGCAATATTAGTTTTTATATCAAGTGTATGCAGTCTTCTTAAAATGAAATAAGAAGTGTTCCTTCTGCATTTTCTGAAATAATTTTCATAACACTTGTTCATTTCATACATCAGTGTTGGAAAGAATTCCAGTAAAACCTAAAGTTTTGTGTTTGGTTTGTTTGTTTTTGGAAAGATTTTTAGATATAGATTCAAATTCTTTTACAGAGTAAGAACAAATTAGATTTTCTATTTCTTACTGTGTGAGTTTTGGTAAGATGCACTTTTTAAGAATTGTCCACCTTATCTATATATCCAAACATAGTAGCTAAAAAATTATTGATAATATCCTTTTACATCTGTTTTCATGCTACTGGACCTGTAATGATGTCATAGTTTTGTTGTTGGTAATTTGTGCATTTTCTTTGGTTTCCTCGATCAGTCTCGTTTTAGGATACCATCAATTTTATTCAATTTTTGAAAGGCTCACTTTTTGGCTTTTATTTTCTTATTTCATTGATTTCTGCTTTTATATATATTATTTTCTTCATTCCACTTATTTATATGTAATTTAATGTAATTTCACTTGGCCCTTAAAATATGTACTTATATCATGAATTATCTTACTTTCTTTTTTCCTAATACATACATGGTAGGCTATAATCTTCTTAACAAGTTCACCTTTAGTTGCATCTCACAAATTCTAATATACTGTACTTTTATTTTCACTTAGTTCAAAATACATTCTTATTTGCATTGTGATTCCTTCTATCAGTCATGGGTTATTTGTAAATGTATAATTTCTAAACATTTGGTGACTTTCCAGGTATCCATTATTGATTTCTATCCTGTTTCTTCCAAGATCAGAGAATATATTCTGGATGACTCAAATCCTTTCAATTTAATTGAAACTGGTTCATATTCAGTTTTTAAGTGTTGGTGATGGTGTTCTATATAACTCAACTTGTTAATTATTTACTCCAAAATTTTGTTAGTTTATTCCATGAATTACTGTAAAAAATGTTAAAACTACCCACCGTCATTGTGAGTTTGTTTTTTCTCCTCTAGCTGTCAGTTTTTGCTTCATATATTTGATGCTAGATTTTAGTTGCATACAATTTAGAATTGTTGTATCATCCTGCTTAACATAAACTTTTATCATTGTGAAATGTACCTTTTTATTACCGGCATTATTTCTTACCTTAAAGTATGTCTTCCATGATATTAGTATTACAAACCTTTTTATTGTTAATGTTTATTTTTCTATCTTGTTTCATCCTTTTACTTTCAAAAAGGTATTTTTATTTGCCTTTTTGCCCTTTATTAATTTTTCAATTCTGAATTTTATTGTTATTATGTAGGACAATACAACATATTGATCCCATTCATTTCCTCCTATGTATTTTTTGATGCATTCCAATTTTATATTTTTTGTTCAATCCGTTCTTCACAAAATCCTTTTAAGATAAAAATTCTTAGACTCCAACCCTTTCCCTTGTTATGCATTCCACAGAACAAAGTTTGTCTCATTCCATTTGAATTTTATTTTTCTATTCCTTTGATTACAAACTAGTAAAACAACTTACAAATTATTTGTTATTGTCACTTGTTCTTTATATTTTGCACAATAATTTTAAAATTGAGTGTTTTTTTAATTTTTAAAAATGCCAGTTATACAGTTTGTGAACTATTTGTCTCCTTTTTTTCAACAGACTTTTATTGGGGACATCCTCTTGCTTGTTAACCCATTCAAGGAGCTTCCAATTTATTCTACCACAGTGAGTATAAAATTTATAATGTCTTTTAATAATATAGAGTTACATTACTAGACAAGCTTGTTTGTATCAAAACAGTGAATAAGGTCACACTTCTAAGATATAAAGCTAGAACATTCTAAATTGAGTGGTTGACCAATATTGACCATAATTTGTCATGAGACAACTTTAAAAATTAGAGGTATTTTAGCAAGTTTCCTTTGCACTTATAATATGTGATTCATTTATGATTGTAGTCATTAGACAGAACTCTAAAATTTAATAATATGTTACTATATTTTCCATACATGCCTGACTATTTCAAGATCTGTCATTTTAGTCCTTGTTTGAACTTCATGACTTCTTTCTGAAGGTTCTATTATGTAAAGCAATAGGAAAAAGAAGGAGCAATGTTGCATTTATGTATTTTTTCCAATGCTGTTTTAAATTATGAGACCCTTGTAATTAAAATACAAATTACTTTTGGAAAATTATTCCAGCCAACTAAAACACAGTATGCATTTTGTGTGGTAATGGATCAGGAAAACTATCACAGGAGCTTTCTATATTTTGTGTATCCTCAAGGTCAGTTTCGGTATGAAAGAGAATCTCTGTTAAGGAGCAGGATAGTGGATATATATTCTTGAAGTGCTTACACACTCTAGCATAGATGTTGGAGAGAAAGTAAGAGAGAAAGAAAGAGAGAGAGAAAAGAGAGAGAGAGGATGGAAAAGAAAAAGGGGGAGGATGGAAAAGAAAAAGGGGAGAGATAGAGAGAGACAAAAAGACAGACAATGCCCCCAAAGAATCAAGTGAGAATTCTCATAAGAAATAGCTCACTATCCCTCCCTCCACCAAAAATCAATTCCAGTATTCTTTTAAAATTGCATTGAAATTTTCTCACTCTCCCCCAATCCTACCCCCAAGCTGGGCCTTGGGCAATCTAAGAGTATATGAATGAGAGCATGACAGACTGGGACAAGCGGAACACCCATAAGGATTTTAGTAGTTGCATCAGAGGATTACTGTTAAAGTGACATGTGACTATTAACTAGTTTGATAAAAGGGTTGGTGTTCTAGCTGTCACTTTGCTGTTAAGCCATACTATTTTTTTTTTTTTTGTAATTATGCCTATTGAAGTGTAACATACATATGATACATTGTACAAGTCTCAAGCGTTTTGCTTGATTATCTTATACAAATTAAGGACACTTGACATTGTGATACATACCAAGAAATAGATTATTATTATCATGAAGATACCCATGCCCTCTCTCAGTCATTATATGCCTCCCAAAAAGCCATCATTGTTCTGAATGCTATCACCGTTTACACATGTAAAATGTATACGAATGTAATCTTTCAGGATATTCTCCCCTGAACCTGGCTTCTTCCTATCAAAATTAGACAAGGGAGATTAATCCATGTTTCCACATGTAGCTGTATAGTAGGGCATCAGTGACAACTAGAAGGCAGCCACGTCTGCATTGGAGAAGTAGTAATCAAGAAGGATGAGCATCTTGAACTTTTGTATCATCGTGAAAACCTGAGAACAAGTGAATTCATGAGAATAAACTGTTCAGTAGAAAATATGCATTATTCCACACTCACATCAATATTCAGACTTTTCTCAGATGTTTCTCACTACTATCATTATTGGAGAGTCCACAAACAATGATACATATATATATATATATATATATATATATCTCCTTGAAATTCTAATGTGCAAAGTGGTGATAGCTCTCAAGATAAAATACGTAGAGGGAGGCGGGGCAAGATGGCAGACTGGTGAGCTGTATGTTTTAGTTACTCCTCCAGGAAAGTAGGTAAAAAGCCAGGAACTGCGTGGACTGGACACCACAGAGCAATCTGTCTTTGGGCATACTTCATACAACACTCATGAAAACGTGGAACTGCTGAGATCAGCGAAATCTGTAAGTTTTTGCGGCCAGGGGACCCGCGCCCCTCCCTGCCAGGCTCAGTCCCGGGGGAGGAGGGGCTGTCAGCTCCGGGAAGGAGAAGGGAGAATTGCAGTGGCTGCTCTTATCGGAAACTCATTCTACTGATTCAAACTCCAACCATAGATAGACTGAGACCAGACACCAGAGACTCTGAGAGCAGCCAGCCCAGCAGAGAGGAGACAGGCATAGAAAAAAAACAACACGAAAAACTCCAAAATAAAGCAGAGGATTTTTGGAGTTCTGGTGAACACAGAAAGGGGAAGGGCGGAGATCAGGCCTTGAGGCGCATATGCAAATCCCAAAGCAAGGCTGATCTCTATGCCCTGTGCACCTTTCCTTAATGGCCCTGGTTGCTTTGTCTATTAGCATTTCAATAACCCATTAGATCTCTGAGGAGGGCCGTTTTTTTTTTTTTTTTTTTTAAATCCTTTTTGCTTTTTCTAAAACAATTACTCTAAGAAGCTCAATACAGAAAGCTTCAAAGAATTGAAATTTGGGCACGTCAAGTCAAGAGCAGAACTAAGAGAGCTCTGAGACAAAAGGCAATAATCCAGTGGCTGAGAAAATTCACTAAACAACACAACTTCCCAAGAAAAGGGGGGTGTCCGCTCACAGCCACCATCCTGGTGGACAGGAAACACTCCTGCCCATCGCCAGCCCCATAGCCCAGAGCTGCCCCAGACAACCCAGTGTGACGGAAGTGCTTCAAATAACAGGCACACACCACAAAACTGGGCGTGGACATTAGCCTTCCCTGCAACCTCAGCTGAATGTCCCAGAGCTGGGAAGGGGGAGCAGTGTGAATTAACAGAGCCCCATTCAGCCATCATTTGAGCAGACTGGGAGCCTCCCAACACAGCCCAGCAGCCCAGAACTGCCCTGGGGGGACGGCACTCACCTGTGACATAGCACAGTCATCCCTCAACAGAGGACCCGGGGTGCACAGCCTGGAAGAGGGGCCCACTTGCAAGTCTCAGGAGCCATACACCAATACCAAGGACTTGTGGGTCAGGGGCAGAGACAAACTGTGGCAGGACTGAACTGAAGGATTAGACTATTGCAGCAGCTTTAAAACTCTAGTATCTTCAGGGAGATTTGATTGTTAGGGCCACCCCCCCTCCCCGACTGCCCAGAAACACGCCCCACATACAGGGCAGGCAACACCAACTACACACGCAAGCTTGGTACACCAGTTGGGCCCCACAAGACTCACTCCCCCACTCACCAAAAAGGCTAAGCAGGGGAGATCTGGCTTGTGGAGAACAGGTGGCTCATGGACGCCACCTGCTGGTTAGTTAGAGAAAGTGCACTCCACGAAGCTGTAGATCTGATAAATTAGAGATAAGGACTTCAACTGGTCTACAAACCCTAAAAGAACCCTATCAAGTTCAGCAAATGCCACGAGGCCAAAAACAACAGAAAATTATAAAGCATATGAAAAAACCAGACGATATGGATAACCCAAGCCCAAGCACCCAAATCAAAAGACCAGAAGAGACACAGCACCTAGAGCAGCTACTCAAAGAACTAAAGATGAACAATGAGACCATAGTACGGGATATGAAGGAAATCAAGAAGACCCTAGAAGAGCATAAAGAAGACATTGCAAGACTAAATAAAAAAATGGATGATCTTATGGAAATTAAAGAAACTGTTGACCAAATTAAAAAGATTCTGGACACTCATAGTACAAGACTAGAGGAAGTTGAACAACGAATCAGTGACCTGGAAGATGACAGAATGGAAAATGAAAGCATAAAAGAAAGAATGGGGAAAAAAATTGAAAAACTCGAAATGGACCTCAGGGATATGATAGATAATATGAAACATCCAAATATAAGACTCATTGGTGTCCCAGAAGGGGAAGAAAAGGGTAAAGGTCTAGGAAGAGTATTCAAAGAAATTGTTGGGGAAAACTTCCCAAATCTTCTAAACAACATAAATACACAAATCATAAATGCTCAGCGAACTCCAAATAGAATAAATCCAAAAAAACCCACTCCGAGACATATACTGATCACACTGTCAAACATAGAAGAGAAGGAGCAAGTTCTGAAAGCAGCAAGAGAAAAGCAATTCACCACATACAAAGGAAACAGCATAAGACTAAGTAGTGACTACTCAGCAGCCACCATGGAGGCAAGAAGGCAGTGGCACGATATATTTAAAATTCTGAGTGAGAGGAATTTCCAGCCAAGAATACTTTATCCAGCAAAGCTCTCCTTCAAATTTGAGGGAGAGCTTAAATTTTTCACAGACAAAGAAATGCTGAGAGAATTTGCTAACAAGAGACCTGCCCTACTGGAGATACTAAAGGGAGCCCTACAGACAGAGAAACAAAGACAGGACAGAGAGACCTGGAGAAAGGTTCAGTACTAAAGAGATTCGGTATGGGTACAATAAAGGATATTAATAGAGAGAGGGAAAAATATGGCAAACATAATCCAAAGGATAAGATGGCCGATTCAAGAAATGCCTTCACGGTTTTAACGTTGAATGTAAATGGATTAAACTCCCCAATTAAAAGATATAGATTCGCAGAATGGATCAAAAAAAATGAACCATCAATATGTTGCATTCAAGAGACTCATCTTAGACACAGGGACACAAAGAAACTGAAAGTGAAAGGATGGAAAAAAATATTTCATGCAAGCTACAGCCAAAAGAAAGCAGGTGTAGCAATATTAATCTCAGATAAAATAGACTTCAAATGCAGGGATGTTTTGAGAGACAAAGAAGGCCACTACATACTAATAAAAGGGGCAATTCAGCAAGAAGAAATAACAATCGTAAATGTCTATGCACCCAATCAAAGTGCCACAAAATACATGAGAGAAACATTGGCAAAACTAAAGGAAGCAATTGATGTTTCCACAATAATTGTGGGAGACTTCAACACATCACTCTCTCCTATAGATAGATCAACCAGACAGAAGACCAATAAGGAAATTGAAAACCTAAACAATCTGATAAATGAATTAGATTTAACAGACATCTACAGGACATTACATCCCAAATCACCAGGATACACATACTTTTCTAGTGCTCACGGAACTTTCTCCAGAATAGATCATATGCTGGGACATAAAACAAGCCTCAATAAATTTAAAAAGATTGAAATTATTCAAAGCACATTCTCTGACCACAATGGAATACAATTAGAAGTCAATAACCATCAGAGACTTAGAAAATTCACAAATACCTGGAGGTTAAACAACACACTCCTAAACAATCAGTGGGTTAAAGAAGAAAAAGCAAGAGAAATTGCTAAATATATAGAGACGAATGAAAATGAGAACACAACATACCAAAACCTATGGGATGCAGCAAAAGCAGTGCTAAGGGGGAAATTTATAGCACTAAACGCATATATTCAAAAGGAAGAAAGAGCCAAAATCAAAGAACTAATGGATCAACTGAAGAAGCTAGAAAATGAACAGCAAACCAATCCTAAACCAAGTACAAGAAAAGAAATAACAAGGATTAAAGCAGAAATAAATGACATAGAGAACAAAAAAACAATAGAAAGGATAAAAATCACCAAAAGTTGGTTCTTTGAGAAGATCAACAAGATTGACAAGCCCCTAGCTAGACTGACAAAATCAAAAAGAGAGAAGACCCATATAAACAAAATAATGAATGAAAAAGGTGACATAACTGCAGATCCTGAAGAAATTAAAAAAATTATAAGAGGATATTATGAACAACTGTATGGCAACAAACTGGATAATGTAGAAGAAATGGACAATTTCCTGGAAACATATGAACAACCTAGACTTACCAGAGAAGAAATAGAAGACCTCAACCAACCCATCACAAGCAAAGAGATCCAATCAGTCATCAAAAATCTTCCCACAAATAAATGCCCAGGGCCAGATGGCTTCACAGGGGAATTCTACCAAACTTTCCAGAAAGAACTGACACCAATCTTACTCAAACTCTTTCAAAACATTGAAGAAAATGGAACACTACCTAACTCATTTTATGAAGCTAACATCAATCTAATACCAAAACCAGGCAAAGATGCTACAAAAAAGGAAAACTACCGGCCAATCTCCCTAATGAATATAGATGCAAAAATCCTCAACAAAATACTTGCAAATCGAATCCAAAGACACATTAAAAAAATCATACACCATGACCAAGTGGGGTTCATTCCAGGCATGCAAGGATGGTTCAACATAAGAAAAACAATCAATGTATTACAACACATTAAAAACTCGAAAGAGAAAAATCAATTGATCATCTCAATAGATGCTGAAAAAGCATTTGACAAAATCCAACATCCGTTTTTGATAAAAACACTTCAAAAGGTAGGAATTGAAGGAAACTTCCTCAACATGATAAAGAGCATATATGAAAAACCCACAGCCAGCATAGTACTCAATGGTGAGAGACTGAAAGCCTTCCCTCTAAGATCAGGAACAAGACAAGGATGCCCGCTGTCACCACTGTTATTCAACATTGTGCTGGAAGTGCTAGCCAGGGCAATCCGGCAAGACAAAGAAATAAAAGGCATCCAAATTGGAAAAGAAGAAGTAAAACTGTCATTGTTTGCAGATGATATGATCTTATATCTAGAAAACCCTGAGAAATCAACGATATACCTACTAGAGCTAATAAACAAATTTAGCAAAGTAGCGGGATACAAGATTAATGCACATAAGTCAGTAATGTTTCTATATGCTAGAAATGAACAAACTGAAGAGACACTCAAGAAAAAGATACCATTTTCAATAGCAACTAAAAAAATCAAGTACCTAGGAATAAACTTAACCAAAGATGTAAAAGACCTATACAAAGAAAACTACATAACTCTACTAAAAGAAATAGAAGGGGACCTTAAAAGATGGAAAAATATTCCATGTTCATGGATAGGAAGGCTAAATGTCATTAAGATGTCAATTCTACCCAAACTCATCTACAGATTCAATGCAATCCCAATCAAAATTCCAACAACCTACTTTGCAGACTTGGAAAAGCTAGTTATCAAATTTATTTGGAAAGGGAAGATGCCTCGAATTGCTAAAGACACTCTAAAAAGAAAAACGAAGTGGGAGGACTTACACTCCCTGACTTTGAAGCTTATTATAAAGCCACAGTTGCCAAAACAGCATGGTACTGGCACAAAGATAGACATATAGATCAATGGAATCGAATTGAGAATTCAGAGATAGACCCTCAGATCTATGGCCGACTGATCTTTGATAAGGCCCCCAAAGTCACCGAACTGAGCCATAATGGTCTTTTCAACAAATGGGGCTGGGAGAGTTGGATATCCATATCCAAAAGAATGAAAGAGGACCCCTACCTCACCCCCTACACAAAAATTAACTCAAAATGGACCAAAGATCTCAATATAAAAGAAAGTACCATTAAACTCCTAGAAGATAATGTAGGAAAACATCTTCAAGACCTTGTATTAGGAGGCCACTTCCTAGACTTTACACCCAAAGCACAAGCAACAAAAGAGAAAATAGATAAATGGGAACTCCTCAAGCTTAGAAGTTTCTGCACCTCAAAGGAATTTCTCAAAAAGGTAAAGAGGCAGCCAACTCAATGGGAAAAAATTTTGGAAACCATGTATCTGACAAAAGACTGATATCTTGCATATACAAAGAAATCCTACAACTCAATGACAATAGTACAGACAGCCCAATTATAAAATGGGCAAAAGATATGAAAAGACAGTTCTCTGAAGAGGAAATACAAATGGCCAAGAAACACATGAAAAAATGTTCAGCTTCACTAGCTATTAGAGAGATGCAAATTAAGACCACAATGAGATACCATCTAACACCGGTTAGAATGGCTGCCATTAAACAAACAGGAAACTACAAATGCTGGAGGGGATGTGGAGAAATTGGAACTCTTATTCATTGTTGGTGGGACTGTATAATGGTTCAGCCACTCTGGAAGTCAGTCTGGCAGTTCCTTAGAAAACTAGATATAGAGCTACCATTCGATCCAGCGATTGCACTTCTCGGTATATACCCGGAAGATCGGAAAGCAGTGACACGAACAGATATCTGCACGCCAATGTTCATAGCAGCATTATTCACAATTGCCAAGAGATGGAAACAACCCAAATGTCCTTCAACAGATGAGTGGATAAATAAAATGTGGTATATACACACGATGGAATACTACGCGGCAGTAAGAAGGAACGATCTGGTGAAACATATGACAACATGGATGAACCTTGAAGACATAATGCTGAGCGAAATAAGCCAGGCACAAAAAGAGAAATATTATATGCTACCACTAATGTGAACTTTGAAAAATGTAAAACAAATGGTTTATAATGTAGAATGTAGGGGAACTAGCAGTAGAGAGCAATTAAGGAAGGGGGAACAATAATCCAAGAAGAACAGATAAGCTATTTAACGTTCTGGGGATGCCCAGAAATGACTATGGTCTGTTAATTTCTGATGGATGTAGTAGGAACAAGTTCACTGAAATGTTGCTATAGTATGTAACTTTCTTGGGGTAAAGTAGGAACATGTTGGAAGTTAAGCAGTTATCTTAGGTTAGTTGTCTTTTTCTTACTCCCTTGTTATGGTCTCTTTGAAATGTTCTTTTATTGTATGTTTGTTTTCTTTCTAACTTTTTTTTTCATACAGTTGATTTAAAAAAGAAGGGAAAGTTAAAAAAAAAAAAAAAAAGAAAAAAGACAAACAAGGAAAAAAAAAAAAAAAAAAAAATGATGTAGTGCCCCCTTGAGGAGCCTGTGGAGAATGCAGGGGTATTCGCCTACCCCACCTCCATGGTTGCTAACATGACCACAGACATAGGGGACTGGTGGTTTGATGGGTTGAGCCCTCTACCATAAGTTTTACCCTTGGGAAGACGGTTGCTGCAAAGGAGAGGCTAGGCCTCCCTGTATTTGTGCCTAAGAGTCTCCTCCTGAATGCCTCTTTGTTGCTCAGATGTGGCCCTCTCTCTCTGGCTAAGCCAACTTGAAAGGTGAAATCACTGCCCTCCCCCCTACGTGGGATCAGACACCCAGGGAAGTGAATCTCCCTGGCAACGTGGAATATGACTCCCGGGGAGGAATGTAGACCCGGCATCGTGGGATGGAGAACATCTTCTTGACCAAAAGGGGGATGTGAAAGGAAATGAAATAAGCTTCAGTGGCAGAGAGATTCCAAAACGAGCCGAGAGATCACTCTGGTGGGCACTCTTACGCACACTTTAGACAACCTTTTTTAGGTTCTAAAGAATTGGGGTAGCTGGTGGTGGATACCTGAAACTATTAAACTACAACCCAGAACCCATGAATCTCGAAGACAGTTGTATAAAAATGTAGCTTATGAGGGGTGACAGTGGGATTGGGAAGGCCATAAGGACCAAACTCCACTTTGTCTAGTTTATGGATGGATGTGTAGAAAAGTAGGGGAAGCAAACAAACAGACAAAGGTACCTAGTGTTCTTTTTTACTTCAATTGCTCTTTTTCACTCTAATTATTATTCTTGTTATTTTTGTGTGTGTGCTAATGAAGGTGTCAGGGATTGATTTAGGTGATGAATGTACAACTATGTAATGGTACTGTGAACAATCGAAAGTACAATTTGTTTTGTATGACTGCGTGGTATGTGAATATATCTCAATAAAATGATGATTAAAAAAAAAAGATAAAATACGTAGAGATAATTTCTAAAGTATTTATTTTCAAGTGCATAACTATAGAGTTTGCAATTTAAAAAGTGATCAGGGGGAGGCGGGGCAAGATGGCAGACTGGTGAGCTGTATGTTTTAGTTACTCCTCCAGGAAAGTAGGTAAAAAGCCAGGAACTGCGTGGACTGGACACCACAGAGCAATCTGTCTTTGGGCATACTTCATACAACACTCATGAAAACGTGGAACTGCTGAGATCAGCGAAATCTGTAAGTTTTTGCGGCCAGGGGACCCGCGCCCCTCCCTGCCAGGCTCAGTCCCGGGGGAGGAGGGGCTGTCAGCTCCAGGAAGGAGAAGGGAGAATTGCAGTGGCTGCTCTTACCGGAAACTCATTCTACTGATTCAAACTCCAACCATAGATAGACTGAGGCCAGACACCAGAGACTCTGAGAGCAGCCAGCCCAGCAGAGAGGAGACAGGCATAGAAAAAAAACAACACGAAAAACTCCAAAATAAAAGCAGAGGATTTTTGGAGTTCTGGTGAACACAGAAAGGGGAAGGGCGGAGATCAGGCCTTGAGGCGCATATGCAAATCCCGAAGCAAGGCTGATCTCTCTGCCCTGGGCACCTTTCCTTAATGGCCCTGGTTGCTTAGTCTATTAGCATTTCAATAACCCATTAGATCTCTGAGGAGGGCCGTTTTTTTTTTTTTTTTTTTAAATCCTTTTTGCTTTTTCTAAAACAATTACTCTAAGAAGCTCAATACAGAAAGCTTCAAAGAATTGAAATTTGGGCACGTCAAGTCAAGAGCAGAAGTAAGAGAGCTCTGAGACAAAAGGCAATAATCCAGTGGCTGAGAAAATTCACTAAACAACACAACTTCCCAAGAAAAGGGGGGTGTCCGCTCACAGCCACCATCCTGGTGGACAGGAAACACTCCTGCCCATCGCCAGCCCCATAGCCCAGAGCTGCCCCAGACAACCCAGTGTGACGGAAGTGCTTCAAATAACAGGCACACACCACAAAACTGGGCGTAGACATTAGCCTTCCCTGCAACCTCAGCTGAATGTCCCAGAGCTGGGAAGGGGGAGCAGTGTGAATTAACAGAGCCCCATTCAGCCATCATTTGAGCAGACTGGGAGCCTCCCAACACAGCCCAGCAGCCCAGAACTGCCCTGGGGGGACGGCACTCACCTGCGACATAGCACAGTCATCCCTCAACAGAGGACCCGGGGTGCACAGCCTGGAAGAGGGGCCCACTTGCAAGTCTCAGGAGCCATACGCCAATACCAAAGACTTGTAGGTTAGTGGCAGAGACAAACTGTGGCAGGACTGAACTGAAGGATTAGACTATTGCAGTAGCTTTAAAACTCTAGGATCATCAGGGAGATTTGATTGTTAGGGCCACCCCCCCCTCCCCGACTGCCCAGAAACACACCCCACATACAGGGCAGGCAACACCAACTACACACGCAAGCTTGGGACACCAATTGGGCCCCACAAGACTCACTCCCCCACTCACCAAAAAGGCTAAGCAGGGGAGATCTGGCTTGTGGAGAACAGGTGGCTCGTGGACGCCACCTGCTGGTTAGTTAGAGAAAGTGTACTCCACGAAGCTGTAGATCTGATAAATTAGAGATAAGGACTTCAACTGGTCTACAAACCCTAAAAGAACCCTATCAAGGTCAGCAAATGCCACGAGGCCAAAAACAACAGAAAATTATAAAGCATATGAAAAAACCAGACGATATGGATAACCCAAGCCCAAGCACCCAAATCAAAAGACCAGAAGAGACACACCTAGAGCAGCTACTCAAAGAACTAAAGATGAACAATGAGACCCTAGTACGGGATATGAAGGAAATCAAGAAGACCCTAGAAGAGCATAAAGAAGACATTGCAAGACTAAATAAAAAAATGGATGATTTTATGGAAATTAAAGAAACTGTTGACCAAATTAAAAAGATTCTGGACACTCATAGTACAAGACTAGAGGAAGTTGAACAACGAATCAGTGACCTGGAAGATGACAGAATGGAAAATGAAAACATAAAAGAAAGAATGGGGAAAAAAATTGAAAAACTCGAAATGGACCTCAGGGATATGATAGATAATATGAAACGTCCGAATATAAGACTCATTGGTGTCCCAGAAGGGGAAGAAAAGGGTAAAGGTCTAGGAAGAGTATTCAAAGAAATTGTTGGGGAAAACTTCCCAAATCTTCTAAACAACATAAATACACAAATCATAAATGCTCAGCGAACTCCAAATAGAATAAATCCAAAAAAACCCACTCCGAGACATATACTGATCACACTGTCAAACATAGAAGAGAAGGAGCAAGTTCTGAAAGCAGCAAGAGAAAAGCAATTCACCACATACAAAGGAAACAGCATAAGACTAAGTAGTGACTACTCAGCAGCCACCATGGAGGCAAGAAGGCAGTGGCACGATATATTTAAAATTCTGAGTGAGAGGAATTTCCAGCCAAGAATACTTTATCCAGCAAAGCTCTCCTTCAAATTTGAGGGAGAGCTTAAATTTTTCACAGACAAAGAAATGCTGAGAGAATTTGCTAACAAGAGACCTGCCCTACTGGAGATACTAAAGGGAGCCCTACAGACAGAGAAACAAAGACAGGACAGAGAGACTTGGAGAAAGGTTCAGTACTAAAGAGATTCGGTATGGGTACAATAAAGGATATTAATAGAGAGAGGGAAAAATATGGCAAACATAATCCAAAGGATAAGATGGCCGATTCAAGAAATGCCTTCACGGTTTTAACGTTGAATGTAAATGGATTAAACTCCCCAATTAAAAGATATAGATTCGCAGAATGGATCAAAAAAAATGAACCATCAATATGTTGCATACAAGAGACTCATCTTAGACACAGGGACACAAAGAAACTGAAAGTGAAAGGATGGAAAAAAATATTTCATGCAAGCTACAGCCAAAAGAAAGCAGGTGTAGCAATTTTAATCTCAGATAAAATAGACTTCAAATGCAGGGATGTTTTGAGAGACAAAGAAGGCCACTACATACTAATAAAAGGGGCAATTCAGCAAGAAGAAATAACAATCGTAAATGTCTATGCACCCAATCAAGGTGCCACAAAATACATGAGAGAAACATTGGCAAAACTAAAGGAAGCAATTGATGTTTCCACAATAATTGTGGGAGACTTCAACACGTCACTCTCTCCTATAGATAGATCAACCAGACAGAAGACCAATAAGGAAATTGAAAACCTAAACAATCTGATAAATGAATTAGATTTAACAGACATCTACAGGACATTACATCCCAAATCACCAGGATACACATACTTTTCTAGTGCTCACGGAACTTTCTCCAGAATAGATCATATGCTGGGACATAAAACAAGCCTCAATAAATTTAAAAAGATTGAAATTATTCAAAGCACATTCTCTGACCACAATGGAATACAATTAGAAGTCAATAACCATCAGAGACTTAGAAAATTCACAAATACCTGGAGGTTAAACAACACACTCCTAAACAATCAGTGGGTTAAAGAAGAAATAGCAAGAGAAATTGCTAAATATATAGAGACGAATGAAAATGAGAACACAACATACCAAAACCTATGGGATGCAGCAAAAGCAGTGCTAAGGGGGAAATTTATAGCACTAAACGCATATATTCAAAAGGAAGAAAGAGCCAAAATCAAAGAACTAATGGATCAACTGAAGAAGCTAGAAAATGAACAGCAAACCAATCCTAAACCAAGTACAAGAAAAGAAATAACAAGGATTAAAGCAGAAATAAATGACATAGAGAACAAAAAACAATAGAAAGGATAAATATCACCAAAAGTTGGTTCTTTGAGAAGATCAACAAGATTGACAAGCCCCTAGCTAGACTGACAAAATCAAAAAGAGAGAAGACCCATATAAACAAAATAATGAATGAAAAAGGTGACATAACTGCAGATCCTGAAGAAATTAAAAAAATTATAAGAGGATATTATGAACAACTGTATGGCAACAAACTGGATAATGTAGAAGAAATGGACAATTTCCTGGAAACATATGAACAACCTAGACTTACCAGAGAAGAAATAGAAGACCTCAACCAACCCATCACAAGCAAAGAGATCCAATCAGTCATCAAAAATCTTCCCACAAATAAATGCCCAGGGCCAGATGGCTTCACAGGGGAATTCTACCAAACTTTCCAGAAAGAACTGACACCAATCTTACTCAAACTCTTTCAAAACATTGAAGAAAATGGAACACTACCTAACTCATTTTATGAAGCTAACATCAATCTAATACCAAAACCAGGCAAAGATGCTACAAAAAAGGAAAACTACCGGCCAATCTCCCTAATGAATATAGATGCAAAAATCCTCAACAAAATACTTGCAAATCGAATCCAAAGACACATTAAAAAAATCATACACCATGACCAAGTGGGGTTCATTCCAGGCATGCAAGGATGGTTCAACATAAGAAAAACAATCAATGTATTACAACACATTAAAAACTCGAAAGAGAAAAATCAATTGATCATCTCAATAGATGCTGAAAAAGCATTTGACAAAATCCAACATCCGTTTTTGATAAAAACACTTCAAAAGGTAGGAATTGAAGGAAACTTCCTCAACATGATAAAGAGCATATATGAAAAACCCACAGCCAGCATAGTACTCAATGGTGAGAGACTGAAAGCCTTCCCTCTAAGATCAGGAACAAGACAAGGATGCCCGCTGTCACCACTGTTATTCAACATTGTGCTGGAAGTGCTAGCCAGGGCAATCCGGCAAGACAAAGAAATAAAAGGCATCCAAATTGGAAAAGAAGAAGTAAAACTGTCATTGTTTGTAGATGATATGATCTTATATATAGAAAACCCTGAGAAATCAACGATACACCTACTAGAGCTAATAAACAAATTTAGCAAAGTAGCGGGATACAAGATTAATGCACATAAGTCAGTAATGTTTCTATATGCTAGAAATGAACAAACTGAAGAGACACTCAAGAAAAAGATACCATTTTCAATAGCAACTAAAAAAATCAAGTACCTAGGAATAAACTTAACCAAAGATGTAAAAGACCTATACAAAGAAAACTACATAACTCTACTAAAAGAAATAGAAGGGGACCTTAAAAGATGGAAAAATATTCCATGTTCATGGATAGGAAGGCTAAATGTCATTAAGATGTCAATTCTACCCAAACTCATCTACAGATTCAATGCAATCCCAATCAAAATTCCAACAACCTACTTTGCAGACTTGGAAAAGCTAGTTATCAAATTTATTTGGAAAGGGAAGATGCCTCGAATTGCTAAAGACACTTTAAAAAAGAAAAACGAAGTGGGAGGACTTACACTCCCTGACTTTGAAGCTTATTATAAAGCCACAGTTGCCAAAACAGCATGGTACTGGCACAAAGATAGACATATAGATCAATGGAATCGAATTGAGAATTCAGAGATAGACCCTCAGATCTATGGCCGACTGATCTTTGATAAGGCCCCCAAAGTCACCGAACTGAGCCATAATGGTCTTTTCAACAAATGGGGCTGGGAGAGTTGGATATCCATATCCAAAAGAGAGGACCCCTACCTCACCCCCTACACAAAAATTAACTCAAAATGGACCAAAGATCTCAATATAAAAGAAAGTACCATTAAACTCCTAGAAGATAATGTAGGAAAACATCTTCAAGACCTTGTATTAGGAGGCCACTTCCTAGACTTTACACCCAAAGCACAAGCAACAAAAGAGAAAATAGATAAATGGGAACTCCTCAAGCTTAGAAGTTTCTGCACCTCAAAGGAATTTCTCAAAAAGGTAAAGAGGCAGCCAACTCAATGGGAAAAAATTTTTGGAAACCATGTATCTGACAAAAGACTGATATCTTGCATATACAAAGAAATCCTACAACTCAATGACAATAGTACAGACAGCCCAATTATAAAATGGGCAAAAGATATGAAAAGACAGTTCTCTGAAGAGGAAATACAAATGGCCAAGAAACACATGAAAAAATGTTCAGCTTCACTAGCTATTAGAGAGATGCAAATTAAGACCACAATGAGATACCATCTAACACCGGTTAGAATGGCTGCCATTAAACAAACAGGAAACTACAAATGCTGGAGGGGATGTGGAGAAATTGGAACTCTTATTCATTGTTGGTGGGACTGTATAATGGTTCAGCCACTCTGGAAGTCAGTCTGGCAGTTCCTTAGAAAACTAGAGATAGAGCTACCATTCGATCCAGCGATTGCACTTCTCGGGATATACCCGGAAGATCGGAAAGCAGTGACACGAACAGATATCTGCACGCCAATGTTCATAGCAGCATTATTCACAATTGCCAAGAGATGGAAACAACCCAAATGTCCATCAACAGATGAGTGGATAAATAAAATGTGGTATATACACACGATGGAATACTACGCGGCAGTAAGAAGGAACGATCTGGTGAAACATATGACAACATGGATGAACCTTGAAGACATAATGCTGAGCGAAATAAGCCAGGCACAAAAAGAGAAATATTATATGCTACCACTAATGTGAACTTTGAAAAATGTAAAACAAATGGTTTATAATGTAGAATGTAGGGGAATAGCAGTAGAGAGCAATTAAGGAAGGGGGAACAATAATCCAAGAAGAACAGATAAGCTATTTAACGTTCTGGGGATGCCCAGAAATGACTATGGTCTGTTAATTTCTGATGGATGTAGTAGGAACAAGTTCACTGAAATGTTGCTATAGTATGTAACTTTCTTGGGGTAAAGTAGGAACATGTTGGAAGTTAAGCAGTTATCTTAGGTTAGTTGTCTTTTTCTTACTCCCTTGTTATGGTCTCTTTGAAATGTTCTTTTATTGTATGTTTGTTTTCTTTTTAACTTTTTTTTTCATACAGTTGATTTGAAAAAAGAAGGGAAAGTTAAAAAAAAAAAAAAAAAAAGAAAAAAGACAAACAAGGAAAAAAAAAAAAAACAAAAAAAACGATGTAGTGCCCCCTTGAGGAGCCTGTGGAGAATGCAGGGGTATTCGCCTACCCCACCTCCATGGTTGCTAACATGACCACAGACATAGGGGACTGGTGGTTTGATGGGTTGAGCCCTCTACCATAAGTTTTACCCTTGGGAAGACGGTTGCTGCAAAGGAGAGGCTAGGCCTCCCTGTATTTGTGCCTAAGAGTCTCCTCCAGAATGCCTCTTTGTTGCTCAGATGTGGCCCTCTCTCTCTGGCTAAGCCAACTTGAAAGGTGAAATCACTGCCCTCCCCCCTACGTGGGATCAGACACCCAGGGAAGTGAATCTCCCTGGCAACGTGGAATATGACTCCCGGGGAGGAATGTAGACCCGGCATCGTGGGATGCAGAACATCTTCTTGACCAAAAGGGGGATGTGAAAGGAAATGAAATAAGCTTCAGTGGCAGAGAGATTCCAAAACGAGCCGAGAGATCACTCTGGTGGGCACTCTTACGCACACTTTAGACAACCTTTTTTAGGTTCTAAAGAATTGGGGTAGCTGGTGGTGGATACCTGAAACTATTAAACTACAACCCAGAACCCATGAATCTCGAAGACAGTTGTATAAAAATGTAGCTTATGAGGGGTGACAGTGGGATTGGGAAGGCCATAAGGACCAAACTCCACTTTGTCTAGTTTATGGATCGATGTGTAGAAAAGTAGGGGAAGCAAACAAACAGACAAAGGTACCTAGTGTTCTTTTTTACTTCAATTGCTCTTTTTCACTCTAATTATTATTCTTGTTATTTTTGTGTGTGTGCTAATGAAGGTGTCAGGGATTGATTTAGGTGATGAATGTACAACTATGTAATGGTACTGTAGGCAATCGAAAGTACAATTTGTTTTGTATGACTGCGTGGTATGTGAATATATCTCAATAAAATGATGATTAAAAAAAAAAAAAAAAGTGATCAGTATCCA
Source organism: Choloepus didactylus (assembly GCF_015220235.1). Lineage (NCBI taxonomy): Eukaryota > Metazoa > Chordata > Mammalia > Pilosa > Megalonychidae > Choloepus > Choloepus didactylus. The sequence goes on along the minus strand of NC_051318.1, from coordinate 26,810,801 downwards.
TTCTCCTTTCACCTTCTAATTGTCAGTGAGATTAAACTCTCCAGTGTATATTATGGTGTCTAGTATTGGCTGTCAGCATAAGGGCTTTATTCCACCTGCTATTGGACTCCTAATATTTTCATGGTCAGGCATATTCTGATTTAGAAAGTAGCTGAGAGTGTTTGAGCAGAGTTTATTAACTTTGGCTGAATGGAGCTTGGAAATAAAAACAGTAGTTGTCGTTTGTTTAGGGCTTATTACATGGCAGACCTATTGTAAAAGGCTTTACAGATATTATCTTAAAAAGCAACCAATGGTTAAAATAATTATTTATTCCACTTTGCAGGTCAGTTAACTGAAACTTAGAGAGGGTAAAAAAGTTGTATGAAGTCTTTGCATAGATTTGCATAGACTTGCATTTTCAAAGGAATAATTTAAATCCAGGTGTTGTAAGTCCCAAGGAAACATATGGCAGAGACTAGTCTCAGAGGCACAAATGCTGAGCCCAGAGGCAAACATTTCTTTTTATTTATATTTGATCCTTTGTAACAACAAACATATATTTTCCAGAATGTCTTATCCATACATAGCTGTAGGTAATGAGTTGGATATCCAGTCAGCCAAGTATAGTGAAATATTCATAGTATTTATCATGTGAAAAACAACAGCCGATGCCAAGCCAAACCTTTGACATCAGTAAGGATCCACAAAGTTAACAGGGGATCTTGACAATTGAGGAGACTGTGAGTAGCAATTCGCATAAGCTATGGAAGTAGATGGTTAGCTTCAGAAATCAGAAGGTGGCAGGATCCTGCAGTGACCTGGTAGTTTATTAAGAGAAGGGTCAGTCCTGGTGGATGAAAGGAGGGAATGAGCCATGAGGAAAAACTTTATTCACTGCTACCAAGAAGTCCAGCAAAGATTACAGAGGACAATAAGTGAAGCTGATCTGATGGCATTTCGCCTATGTGCTAAAATAGGGCACTTAAAATTTCCACTCACTAAGAATCTTCTTGTACCCAAAGCATACAGATGGGGAGAGAATAAGGTCAAGTGGAGAGAGAAGAATGTGAGAAAGGATCTGACCCTGACAATATTTACTGAACCAAATGAAAATGTACAATAACACTGATAATGATAATTAATGGTAACCAATATAAAAGTTTGATGGCTTGTCAGTTACTCAGTAAATTGGAACTGTATAAGTGAAAATCAAGATTGAACAGAAATAATTAAATAGAAAAATAGATTAGTATATTAACATTATTATATATTCCGAATTTACATTGTCTGTAAAGCATGGAATCAGCATCAAAGAAAAAATTACCAGGTGCTAACAGTGGAACAATCTACAGTATAAACTCTAAAACTACATGAAAATGAAAAGGGACCTGAGAAAAGTTAAGAGTTATTAGTCTGATTATTATGAAGACACTTTATTTAGATACTTAAAATCCATCATATCTAATCTCTAATAAAACATGGCCTAAAGTGAATACGTATCTCTAAATAGGTTTAAAGACATAGAGTGGGAATGTGAAATTAACAGCAAGTGCACACAGATTAATGTGTGCTCGAGGGCCCTCTTGTGTTTCCTTTCAGTTGTTACATCTAATGAAACTTCAGCAATTTACAAAATAGGTTGAGTTTAAAATTATTTTGTCAAATTTAGATTAGGTTCATGTTGAACTTGGAGAGAAGTAAAATAGTCGGTGTCAGTGCAAGTTTTCACGAAGAACAGAAATTTGTCCTGCAAAGAAAAAACTATGGGCTGAAAAACTCCTTTGCTGTTTCTTGAATTATAATATATACATTACTATCAATACATTATTTTAATAATTCATTTTAAATTCTGAAATAATAAAAATACAAAACATTCAAGCACAGTATTATAGACAATTGCAAACCCACTGCTTGTATTTGTTTCAGATCACTTCAAAAAAAAATTTTAAATGAAAAAATAGACTATTTTTTCACATATGCCCTTGAAATTGTGATGCAGGTTTTAAGATGTGATAAGAAAACAGTGTCCTCATTTAATTACACATTTATTTTCTGAGTAGTATAGAATATAATGGTATGTTTTCATTATATGTTTTCTTAGATGAGATGACATATTGTGCTGTAAATATGGTAGAAAACTCCACACCAGCCCATTTCATTTCATCTGCAGTGATAACCAGGATTCTGAAATTATTATCCTTTCATCCAATCTTTTATATGTTTACTGTATGTACATGTGCATTAAAAAACCACATATACCATTGTTTTCTATTCTTAAAATTAATTTAGAGAACATATTAGCTATACCCTTTTAATAAATTATCTTCATTAACCGCTGTGTTTTCATAAATTTCCTATTTTGAAAGGCTCAGGCTTAATTTATTCTAAATGCCCTGTAATATTTTATTGTATTAAAATACAATCAATTTTATTTATACATTAATACTCTGATAGGCTTTTAAATTATTTCTATATTTTCAGCTTGTAGAAAGAGTGCTAAAAAATGCTTTACATGTTCCTTTGTGTCAATTATTTGTGAGTTTCTACAGATTATATTCCTTGTCAAACATATATCCTCAAGTTTAGAAGGTATTGTTACTATTAAACTATTTTTTAATAATTTTCCCAGTATTTTGTGTGTAATATATCATATTCTTATTTGAAATGGCATTTCTTTGGTTACTAAAGTGTTTCTGCATCTTTTGTTATGTTTTTCCATTATTTTCAGGTTATATTCTTTGCCTACTTTTCTATTCTATTTCCAATAGTTCTTATTGATTTGTAGGAGCTATTTAAACTTCTGATTATTTGTTACACTCTATCTTTTCTTGTCTTTTAATTATATTTAGCATTTTTATGATTAAAAAAGGAGTTGTTAAACTTAATATAACCAATTTCACGTTTCCCATCATAATTAATATTTTTGAACCCTATTTCCTGACCCCAAAATCATGAGAGTATGTATTATCCCATATATCTGTTTGAATGTTTTAGAATTTGTTATTTATATTTGGGACTTAAGTCTCTCTGCAATGTGAAATAAGGATCAATTTGTACTGCCTTAAATACAGATGATCACTTTCCTCAGTACTGTCCTTTACTACTAAATGATGCCACTTCTGTCATATAGCCAAGTCCCATCTATATGTGGGCTTGCGCTGAGTTCTTTAATCTCTTCTTGTGATTTGGTTTTTCTAGTCTCTGCACCAGTTTTACTGACCTTGGCTTTTTTTAAAATACAGTTTTATTGAGATATATTCATATATAATACAATCATCCACAGCTGACCTTGACTTTTTAAAGTTTTTATTGAAGTTTACTGTATATGGAAGTGCGCATATTCTAAGGTACAGATTAGTGCATTTTACTAGCACGCAGACCCAGAACAATACTGGCACTCCAGAAACTCCACTCCTCTCACTTCTGATCACTAATACCTCACCCCTATCCTAATTTCTAACAGCATAGATTAGCTTTACCTGTTTGGCACTTTATATAAATGAAATTTTATATATCTGATTGATTCCATTCAAATTTTTGTTTGTTGAGCTTTCATCCAGTTATTGCTTGCAGTTGAGGATTATTTTTCCACTTTCTGTAGTTCTTTTTCCTTTAAATTTTAAATAATTTCAAATTTATGGCAAATTTTCAAATAAATAATATACCCCTCCACCACCACCATTTAAAAAGAAATTGCTGGCATATTGTCTCATCAACCTTGTGTATTTCCTACAATTAAGAACATTCTCATTAAAATTAGGAAATTAATAATTATATTGATGTATTGCTTTTATCCAGTCCAGACCTTATTCAAGTTTTTCCTGTTATCCCAATAATTCACAAGTAGCAAAAGAGCCAAGCCAACATCACATGTTGTATTGAATCATCATATCTCTTTATTCCCCTTCAGTCTGGAGCAGTTCTCAGTCTTCTCTTCACTTTCATGACTTTGACATCTTTAAAGATACAGTCCAGTTATTTTGTAAATAAAAATTGAGTTTGTTATTTGTTCATGACTCAGAAGTATTCCTATCATTTAGTTTTTAATTGAAAGTAACCAATTTCACTAGACACTCAAGACAACTAAAATTACTAGCACTGGCAATCATTATAAATCACCCTTTCACTGAAATTAATTACATTTCCATTTTACTGAGAAGTTTGCAAATTCTTATGCATTTCAGCTGTTACTGCCTTCTCACATTCAAACTAAAACTCCATGCTATCTTATGTTATTGAAATTAAATGTTGCTGAGAGAAATTATATGTGATATAAATTACCACAATTTTGGGTAACTTCGTGGGTACTTATTAAACTCAAGTTTTGTGAGTTGGTTTTTCTTAAAGACAGCATTTGAAGCCTGTGAACCAAGCTGTTAAGAATCAAATAGAAGCCTCCATTTTTGTCACTCTTGCGATGTGCTGAGACGGCATACTTTTACAAATGCTTGATAGTTCTTTCAGATTTATTTATTTTTGCACTTTGGAAATAAGTCAACCGTGTCATAAGATGAAGCCTTTCTGAATCGCTTTCATGGAGATATTTATTGTTATGCTGAACTATTTTCCAGGTCTCACAGCTTTACTTTAGCAGCTCAGGGAAGTTGTGTTCTTCTTTGCCTCCTCACATTTTCTCTTGTGCTGAGAGAGCCTTTCACCAACTTTTCCAGGAGCAGCGACCTCAGTGTTTCATCCTAAGGTAAAGTCCACCCCGGCCCCATCTCTGATTCTTAGCTTTGCCCCAGGAGCTTGGTGCTAAAGGTGTTCTCGTTTCTTATTGTTTTATGTCTGTTTATTTTCTCAGCAGTTTGAAACTGACTCTATCTTGCAATAAGTATGTTTGACTCGTTACAAAAGAGAAACATCACTGTTATTAGAAATATTCCCAAGTGTAGGTGAATCAATAACAATAAACTTAATCTGAAACTCATTTCATTTTGAAGATTTAAAACCTAGAACCAGAGTGTTTTTGCTTTTGAAACTAAGAAAACATGGAGAAAGAAAAACACCCAAGATTAGCAAACCAAGGCACTATTCTCCAAAATGCAATCCTGCCCAAAATTTACTTTTTCTTAGTTTACAAATGTATGTATCTCTACCCTGCTTCAGGTCTTTTGCATTTGCACATATTTCACCAAAATTATGCACCCAAATGTTTGTTTTGTTTTGTTTTTTTATTTTAGCTCTTAATTATCAGGATGCTAAGGAGGTTCTACATTGTGGCATGAATTCTCTATGACAAAAAGTGTATCAGAAGTAGCGGGGTGAAATGTGATCATTGTATATAATAGTACTTGCTGGGAGATTGAAAAAAAATATTTAGGTATTTAAATAAAATCTGCATGTGTTTTTGAAAATTAAAGAAATTAAAATTGCTTTGCTTTAGTTATTAATAGTGTTGGTTGAAAATTGAACATGTAAATAAAAGTTGCCCACACTGCAACTTAAAGTGAGGTGAAATTAATGTAAACATGGGAAACTGGACAGAGTCCAAAAGAATTATTTGAACATTTAAACATTTATTTAAGTACTTTACATTACTGAATCAGTAAAAACTTCCATGGAGTATCAGACTGATAGGTTGCAGACTTTCTAGGGTTCCAGTTTTCAAAATAGTGAGCAAGCAGTTTTCTTCACACTGTGTTCTGAAGAGTACCAGAACTAAGGGGTGATTCTCCACCTGTGCTTGAATCAAAGCAACTCTGCATTTATCTACTTTATCTATTGGGTTTTCTGGTCTTACTTTGATAAAAAAGTAAACTTAAATAATTGCTTTAAAAGCATTGTAAACTAGGGAGATTTGGGGGAGTATGTAATTGTGTTGACAATTATAGTACTTACTATGTGCCAAACACTCAACTAGTTGCTTTGGATATGTTATCTCATTAGTTTTCTTACCAGCCCACTGATACAGGTATTATTATTGTTGGTAGTGTGTTGTTGATGTTGTTATCCCTATTTTGTATATCAGGTGACTGAGTATTAGAGAGGGTAACTAATTTTTCCAGGATCTCATTACTACTAAATGGTGACTCTGGATTTGAATACAGTAGTCAGGTTTGGAGGTTGAATGAGTTGTAATCACACTATTCTATACAGATACCAATGCCAGGCTAGCCTCTGGCTGCTAAAACTAAGGGGACTATCAAGACTCATCCCCATCTTCCCCAAAATGATAGTCACACATTCATGGATTTATCTAAATACTTTTGAATCCACTTAATTCCGAAGCAAAACACTCCTGCTGTTTCTCAGCACTTCTGAAAGGAACTGGTCCTTGGTGGAGCTCTGAAGTAAGGAAAAGGAGAGGCCAGTGGATCCATGTCCTTTTGGAAACTGCCTGTTACAGAGTTTTTACAATGTCTAGAAAAGTCCTGTTGAAAGAAAGCTGTTTATCTTTGTTTAACTCAACGGTTTCCACATGTATTTGTTCATGGAATTTCTTTTCCGGTGGAATCTGCTAATATTCTGCAGAACTAATATTCCTTTGGGACTTTTTTTAAAAGGCCATTAATACCATGTATTAATTATCTGTTCTGAAAAAAAGAATTCTTCATTCTAGTTTCAAGTTAGTATCACCTAGTCCTGGAATCCAGAATATAAGAACAGATCTGTGAACACAGACTTATTTTAGTCATTCTATCTCTTCTTTCAAGATTGTGTGCTTTTATGTAGCTTCTCCATCTCTTTGATTGTTTGGATGGATAAATGGCTTTCTGTATATATACTAATATATTAAAATTAATAAATCTGAAATTCAACTAAAACTATTTACGGGTGGTTTTTTATTGATTGATTGAGCATCTATTGTGCCCCAAAAATAGTATTTGCAAAGGAAAATTTAAAATTGGGGGATCAATCCCCAAACAAATATCCCTGGTTTGGATGTCCCATAACTTTGTACCTGGCCAGAAACTTAAAAATTTTATTTCCAAGTCCTCCCAGATAAGGTCGCATATTTTGTTGGTAATTTTGGGCCCTGGCAGCACACTAGGCTTCATCTTCAGGAATAGTTTTTTAATAATTTCAAGATCCTTTTCCTGGGCCATAACTGAGAGTTTGGAGTCCACCATAGTGCATTCTACCTTTTAATTTCCTGAAGGCCTTGCTAGATGGTTTAATTAATTGTTCAAAGGTGTGTGGCAAATTTCCATCTTCTCAACTGTAGACTGGGAAAGCCTAAAGTTATAGTACTGTACACATCAAATAACATGTGATATGAGTAGTAGAGAGCCTGCTTCTGTAATGTACAGATTTATTAGACAAGGCTGTTTAAATAAGTTACAGAATTTATATGGGTCCATGGTTGGTGCAACCCAAAATTCTTGGTTAATCTCTAGTTTGAATCATAGACTCAGATTTTCAGATCTAGAATTTGTAGTTTTAACCTGGTAGTCTTATGGAGCCAAGCCTATCATAACCCATTTTTCTTTTATTTCCTTTTATTGTTCTCAAAGTTTAAAAAATGAAATGTGACTGTTTTAAGATTTTTTGAGATGGTTAAAATTCATGTGATTTTAGCAAATTAGAAAAATTGTTTATTTCTCTTACCCCTATACCTATGTTTTGTGAGTGCCATGGTGGGGAGAAGAGAGAAGGATTCATATATCACCAGATTAGCTCTGCATTCTCTTATGCCTCTTTGTATTTATATTTGCAGAGACCTTTCCTGTCTTATTCACGACTGTATCCTCACCACCTATTTTGGGTTGCTTAGTGGGTTCTCAGAAAATATTTTTTGAATGTTTAATGTTGGCTAAACGGTGCCTTCTATGGTACCCCTTCCTCCAAGAATCAGCTCAACTCTCATCTCCTACTCTCTCCAGGATATGTAGCTGCTCCTTTCCTTGTGTGCCCATTACTTGATGTGCCCATCTTCATTATTCCGATATATTAATTCTGTAATTAATAGATAATTATGGTGCTTACAATTACTATTTGCTTGACAGTATCCCTAGTAGACGGAAAACTCCTTTAGGGAGAGAGCTCCTTTTGCCTCTTTACCCCTGATGCCTGATACAAAGTCTGGCTCATAGTAGGCCTTCAGTTGATTACATATGAAAGAATGAGTAACATTCAGACTGGAAAGTGGTATTCTGAAGAGAGAACCCTGAGTTAATGCAAGAAAAATCTCTATAAAAACAAAATTTGTGTGACATTAAATTATTTTGCTGGGTAATAGAATCGCTGGGACAATGAATATAATTGTGGAAATTAAATTTCCACATGAAAGGCCTAGACTGTTCGTGTTCTGAAATTAGAAGGTTGAAATCATAGGTCTTTGAACCCATAAATGAGCTCCTTGTTTTGTGCAGGTCACCCTAACTTATTCTCCTGTGCCTGCTAGGATTTTTTTTAAATAACTTATTAAAACATTTAAGGTCAGCAGAGATGAGGTGAGTAGAAGTAATCATTAACTACTTGAGTCTTGAATAAAATAATTAATTTTCACCTTAGCTCTTTTTTAGAACATATGCCTTAATCAAATTCATTAGAGCCACACTTCCAAAAACAGAAACCTAAGAAAATACCAGCTAAAGGACTTTTTCTTTGCAGATAGATATGGATAGTTTAGGAGTTGTCCATATTAGGACTCTTCAATAGAGTAGTTATTGAATTTGATTTATGTTAACCCTATATTGTCTAGGGCCAAAAGTACATGATATCCTTGTTATTTATAGATAGGTAAGTGAATGAAGTATGCCTAGGAAATATCAAAATATTGTTGTCATGAATAACGACTTTAGTTGGTGGTTGTGTCTAGTTTGAGGAAAAATACAAAATGTAGAATGTCAGAATTGAAAGTAACATAAAAAGGGAAAGGATCCACTCTTAGATTTGAACGCCAGCCACTTGACTCACCTAGTCACATCTGACAACTGTTAACAAACTAGTCTTAGTAGCTAGGCACTTTTTGCTCCTTTTAAAGATAAGAACAGGAAATCTCAGAAAGATTTAACCACTTCTCCATGGAAGATTTAGTGTCTTTCCTGGAAGTCTCAGAAAGGTTAACAACTCTCCCAAGATCAGGGCCACTTGACTCTTTGCCCCATGTACTTCCCACAGGGTCTTAGTTTGCCAAGACTGTGTAACAAATAACCAATGGCTTAAACAACAGGAATTTATTATCTCACAGTTTGGGAGGCTAGACTTCCAAAATCAAGGTATCAATAGGATAATGCTATAATGCTTGCTCTAAAATCCATAGCATTCAGGTTTGCCGGCAGTCCAACTCTCAGTCTCTGCCTCCATCACATGACCTTCTGTCTCCTTTTGTCTCCTGCTGTGTCCAAATTTCCTCTGTTTCTAAGGACTCCAGTCATGTTGGATTAAACCCCAACCTGATTCAGTTTGACCTCACCTGAACCAATAACATCTTCAAAGATCCTATTTACAAGTGGCTTCACATCCACAGGACTAGAGTTTAGAGCTTGAACATGTATTTGTGGAAAATATGTATAATGCATAACATATAGTATAATGCATCACTCTTTGGGATCACCTCCCTTACTTACTTTCACATAAAAAACTGAGGACAAGTCGATGTCTTTCTTTTCACTCTAGCGCCTGTGTTAAAATTCGCCTGCATTATGTAGTTCTACACTGTGAATTATTTGATGGCAGAAGCTGTATCATATTCATGTATAATCCCAGCATCCATATCACTGTATGGCACATGGCATAGTATATACTAACTAAATATTTTTGAATGAATTATTCTAATACTGAAATTATAACATAAACTCATTAAAAGCTCTTGTGTCATTCCAACATCATCTTTGTGTCTGAGAATTATCTCTGGTAAATTCAGTTTGTTTTTGTTTATGTTTTTTACTGTATTTTCCAAAACAGTAAACTTGAATTTTCACTCTCTGTTTTCTCTTAGTGGAGAAAGAGGATCTGGAAAGTCCGAAGCCAGCAAACAAATAATGAGACACTTAACCTGTAGATCTGGCCTCAGCAGGGGTTTATTTGAGTCCAAATTTAAACATGTAAGTTTCTTGTTTGGGTTGGCAAATATGTGATTGAGTATGTTGAATATGTTAAGTCAAGGACGATGTTGAACAGGAACATAATAATAGCCCCAACTCAGTCACAGTTTGTGGAAATAAAGGAAAAAAGATTGAGGCCTGGTATAAATTCATACTGCTCAAGTGAACTTTTATTTTCCTTTATGTATTCAAAAATTTAAATGCTATAATTTTATATTTGCTCTGAATAGTTGGATTGGAAAAATAAAATGCAGTTAGAGATTGTTGTTTTTATAAAAAGTTCCACTTCCTTGTGTTGGTACATTTGGTAGGATTGGGTCTGATAACCTTCAACCCCCAAATTGATTTTAAATTACACTCAGTAACACTTGACTTTCTTTTTGAAGACATCTTACTCTGCTACTTCATCTACCTAAAATACCACCAGGAATCAAGAAGAAAGAAAAAAGGCCTATTAGGAGCTAAGATAGAAAGGACAAAAATTTCATGTGATAAAACTACATTTTATTCAAAGAGGTACCCGCTGGTGATTTATTGTTTTGGCCACGGGTAGGGAGACACAATTGTCCAAAAAAGTTGTTTATTATAACCTCAGTCAAGAAGCCATTAAATTTATATCTAAAATTATGGTGAATTATACACATACACAAGAAGAATATAAGCTTTGCTAAAAAAACAAATTAACATTGCTATATATCACATTTTAAAAATGATGTAAAAATATACTATACTGTTTTCTTTGACAAAAAAATAATGTAATATTTTAGGCCATGATGTACCCATATAAAGCTCTCTACTGACACTTATTTCAAGGTGAGGTATTATAAATATAAGGATGCAGTCTTATATTTGTACTGATAATTCCTTAAGAATTTTCTTGGTGTATATGCTGATGTATGTACATCTATAGAATTTTGTATTTAATTGTGTCTGTACATTGAAATTAACACAGCTGGTGTGAGATCATTTCCTAAAACAATGCCACTATAAAGTTCAAAAGTTAAAAATCTAGAAATCTATTACACAATGAAAAAAGTGCTATTATTATTTTTTCATTGTGTTTTATCTAGTTGTTGCAGGGTAGAGTTATTGCTGTCACAGTGGTGTTTACTTTGGAATATCTGGCGATTTATACTATCTGATTCTTCATTTAGAAATGAAAGGAATTTATGTTTAATAATTAGTTCAGTATCATTTTATGTTTTCTACTTTTGAATTAGAAAGTCCTTAAAGAATTAAATGTGGTATAAGATTCCCAAGCTTGTGCTTGATTTTTGAGATTTTTTTCTTTTTATAGAGACTGTATAATAAATTAATTTTACAACATATCTGTGGTATTATATGTGTTCATTAACACTAATTCATAACTATTTATTAAACTCAAACTATGTATTAAGCACTTTCACAATACTACAGCACAGCCCAAAATAATTTAGCATTTGGGGGTCAAGCTGGGGAGAATAACAAACTGTTCTCTTTGTTCAAATATTTGAATATATTTACTACTGACACTTAAGGATATGAGCATTTTTAAAACAATAAACTATATATGTAGACTCAAGTTAAACTCATAGAAATAATTCTATTGACAAGGAACTATAGCCTAGCCTCTAAATTATAAAATAAAGCAATCACTTATTAAAATGATCATTGAGAGAGAGCAGGATGCAGAATTTATAAATGTATTCTAGATTACTTAATGCAAATTGACTTTCCATTTTGGCTGAAGAGAATGGATTCTAAGTTGTATTTCTTTAGATAGGGTAGATGTAACTCTTGTAAATCAATTAGCATCTGGGAGTCAAAATTATAATATCCAATACAAATTTCAAGCAAAGCTATTTATAATTCATTTTTTCCATTATTTATTTCTCATGACCAAAAATAGATTTCAGAAATAAGTGATATCTAATTTCATAAGGTTTGAGTATGGCTTAAAATTCATGTCAATTACCCTTTTTTTTAATTTCTCTTTAAATTTTCATACATATGAGTATCTTGTTGTGGCCACAATATTCATGAAAATTTCCCAACCACAATTTTTGCACAACATCCAAGTATACAAGAATTAAAACCAGCATTGGATAAATTTATGAATTGACTGTAAATCAGGGGATCAGTAAAATGAAGTATATTTAGGAGTTGGGTATTTCCTAGATTAAAAAAAAAAAATCTTATTAAGGAAATGAACAGAAAAGAGCATCCTTGTTATATGGAGCTAGTTAGTAGAAGGTTTGAAGTTCAGGGCAAGATAAGATGAGTGGAACATTTATTAAGTGACCCTGAATGGAAAGAAGAGGGTTAGTTGAATTAGAAAGAGAGTGTAGCCACAATAGGTTATGAATATCAGTCCAGGATATCACATAGGCAGGCAAGCACTACTGCTGGCAGATGGAGCAAATGGTTATTAAACACACGTGTGGTATCCTCCATTGTTGAGATGACAACTTTGCCCCAGATTCTAATATAGTATGAGAGAAAAACAGTCATTAGGAAATGATTCTGATCATCAGTTACCAAAGAATATAGAGTCAAAGAACAGTAGAGAGAAATAAAAGTAATGGCATATTGGGATCATCTTCAGCATAGCATCCTACAGGGACTGAGGAGTGGAGAAAATCCATCTTGTGGTTTGCATCAAAGGCATCATTGTCAAAATTAAAGATTAATCTCAAAAAAGTGCGGGGAGCAAAAGACCAAAATGACGAGGTTTGTAGGTTTCTCGCTAGCATGATAAGAGATTTCTGTGAAGAGGGGTAGGAACTGTGAAGGACAAGAAAGATATTTAGTTAATTTCCGGAAAGTAAAGGTGAGTCTGGCATTGAGGTTAAGAGCTGCTTTTTAAATAATTATATGAGGGTAATACATCTATTTCTAAGGTACTCACAACCCTGATGTTTACAAATTTTAATCCAATAATCCACTTGTCCTATCCTACAAAACCTGCTTGGGTTCACATTCTGCCTTTGCAATGTGATCCAATTATTGTACAGTTTTTGTTCCCCTTAAAGAGTTTCAGAACAGCTCAGATCAGTTCACAAGGGATGACGTTGTTTATAATCCTGATTTTTGAATTTCAAACTTTGAAAGCAGGGGATTTTCCATGGCATTAGATTTATTGGAAGAAGAAAATCATGTTTTGGAAAGAAGCTGTCTGGGATTTCTCACCATTTCTGGTCCAAATGAGTTTTAACTTCAAGAAAAATTCAATTCTGTTCAAATCACTTAAACAAACATTTATTGAGCAACTTCTTTCACAAAACAGTGATGGGCTCAACTTGAATAAGCTATTTTTTTTTTATGATAAGGCCACATGTTTTTACTTTTAGGAAGTGCAACAGATTATTACTACTTGATAATTGTGCATAATTTTTAATGGCATAACTATTGAAATTTTATAGGAAAAAAAAATACCATACAATATAAAAGGGCAAAATCATGCCAGCAAAACTTTTACTAAGTATTGATGTATATAAGTATATAAATGTATATACTTCATTTCCTTCACCTATATTTATATTTTAAATTGTATCCCTGTACAACATTCTGATTATTTTGTATTAAAGTGGAGGTGAGTGGTGGAATAATTTCAGTTTTGTATTTTCTCAGTAGTTCTTTTTAAATGTTTAGTCCTCCTTTTGAGGCCAAGGGGCTAATTAGAGATAAAAAGACAAACCTCTCTGGTTATTTCAGAGTTCTACTAATATTTTAATCTTGAAGATAGACTGGCAGTGGAAAATGAAAGAATGTCATGTGAATTTTTATATTTTATTAAATAACTTTAGCTTTATATTGTGTTTATGCCTTCTATGTGTTTATTATTAATCAGGCAATAAGAGCCATATAATGCAGTGATTTAATGCACCAGTTTTGCAGCCAGAGTGCCTAGATTCAAATTTCAGTCCATCATTTACAGTCTCTTGGCCTTAGGAAAGTTATTTAATCTCTTTGTGCTTGTTTCCCTCTTTGTAAAATGGAGATTATTAGTCAACATAAGAGGAAAATCACATATATACACATGTATTCATGTGCATATGTTTATTATATATTGATAAATAATAAAATGCAAATGTGATCTATTATATATTATAATATCTAGTCACTTTAGAATGAATGCCTGACACAAAGCAGGCACAATGTAATTTTTTTTTATTATTAACAATAATAAACATAATAATTGTTATACGTTGAATGTACCAGGATCAAACTATGTATGTCATACACCTGAAATGGACAATCACTGAAGGAATTGTTCCTATGTTAGAATAGAGGAAAAAAGAGGCTTAAGAGTGTTTAAGAAACTTCCTCAAGATCATAAACTTGACATTAGCAGAGCCAGGATGTGGAACCAGCTGCCTCTCACAACAAAGCACATGCATTTAACCATTACCCTGTACTTGCTGTTTTGGGTTCATGTCAATAATTACTTTTTATGTACTTTTTGCAATAGTAATAACAATGATATTAATAAAAAATTGCTTTATTTCATATAAAACACCAAGATTACTAGAAGCCCAAATATTTAAAAAATTCCTAATTATTTCATGAATTTTTAAACAATTGTGAAATATAATATTACAAATGTTTGAAATTATATATAATCACACTATTCCATTTATGTATATCACTATATATTTAAGGTAAATTATTAGGAAAGAAGCAAAAAACATAATAGCTTTATAAATATTAGCCAAAATTACTTTTTAAAAAGCCTTTCTGTTATCACTGCTTTCAATTCACATTTATCATCTATAAAATTGTTATTATAGAGGCCTAACTCAGAGGATTTTTCTAAAGATTTAAAATGTGTTTCTCTCCAAAATTACAAGCTTCTAGGACAGATGTTTTAGCATATTTCATTAGAATTACAGCTTTTAGCACTTTGTGGTTAGCATCAAAGCATTGTTTTATAATCTTTGACAATTAAAACTTCTTCTGGGTAAATTGATTGCCTTAGTATAACAGTTGCCAGAAAATAAAAATGTAGGATCAAAGATTTTTTTTTTAGTTTAGAATAAAATTCTCAAAAAACTAAAATAAAACGATACTGTCACCATTAATTGTAAGGAAAAGGGAAAGCCCAATACATCAAAAATGTATTATTGTGCTCCTTCCATGGCCAATGTGGAAACTACCTTGGACATATCCCTGTCTTGAAAGATAGGAAAAAACTTTTGGTCTTCCCAGGTTTTCACACTTGGAGAATTAATTGGTCAGCATCTTATCACAGGCTCAATCAATTGATGCAGGAAAAAAAGAGCTTTTTTTTTTTTTTTTCCCCCAGTAGTCAATGCTTAAGAAAAAATGCTAAGAAAGAATTTCGGCTCCCATGGTTGATCTGAGGAGCCTTATTAATGGTCTTTTTCAAAGTCACATAAGCCCCACCTCTGAAACAAAGTTGTTGCAAGGAGAAACAGTGGGGTAATTATCCGTGTCTTTGTTGTAGAGAAAAACTGTCTGGGGCAATAAGCAGAGTAGCAGGAAGGTTAAGTAGAGGATCAGGTTGAAGAGCATATGCATGGAAAGTAAATAAAGATTTAAGAAGAAAGGTATAAATCAATGTTAAAAATTCTGACTATCGCTTCTGGTAACTCTGATACCCACCCCCTCAACCCCACTCTCCCACAAAAGAAGAGCAAAAGCTCTTCTAGTGTTCTATTCAGGTTTTTTGTTGTTGTTGTTTTTTAAATTGCAGATATTTGAGGGTTTGTTTTTAAGACAATCTTCATCATTACACGGGAGAGTATAGTGAAGTAAAGAGAAATACTTTGTATATAAGTATTTTAATATCATTAGCCAAACCTTGAAATATAGGTCTTTAGTAGTTTGCAGTTGAAAAAAAAGTAAACTTAAAAATTCAATATGACGTTATACCTTTTAGATAACAATATTCCCTTTATGTGCTATTATTTCCCGATTTTATTTTTAAAAAATGAGTATTTCAAATTTTCTTCTTGTGTTACAGGTCATGTGCATCTTAGAAGCTTTTGGACATGCCAAGACAACTCTTAATGATTTGTCCAGTTGCTTCATTAAGTATTTTGAATTACAGTTCTGTGAGAGAAAAAAATATTTGACTGGAGGTAAGTATAAAAGTAACTGAAATGGAGTTCTCATGCAGCACCACAAGGGGGCAGAGAAACACTGACAGAAGTATGGGAATGACAGGAAAGCAAATCTCCATCACATTTTAAATAGGCACACTATGGAGAGAAAATAAATATAAAACAAAGCAGGAATGATAAAATCCATTTCTTCATTATGGATGTCTTTATAAACTTCTGATGATAATTCTTGAATATTTAAATAATTAGAATCCCACACTTGTTGCTTACAACAAGTATCAAGACTCAGGCATACCACTGTGTGTGTGTGTGTGTGTGTGTGATGTCAGGTTATGAGTTCTAAAATTATTGTGAATTTAAAAATATTCTGATTTGCAAGGTGAACCTCTAAAGATGATTATTGTCTAACCTATACCCTAGTGAAACAAGCAAACACCAAAATTTGCGGAAATGAACCAGGCTTGCTGAACCTAGAAACTGACTCAAATACTCAATTTAAATGAATTCTAACTTCAGTATATAATTTCTTCACAAAACACACATTGAAATCTATTTTAAATAAAACTGAATCCATAATTTGAATGAATTAAAACAAATCAAAACATCAAAACAATCACCAAACTAAACTCACATGAATCCATTTCTCACTTGATTTAAATACTTAATATGCACTTTATGAAAACGCCTTATTTCAAATTCAACTTAAAATTTACATAGGATTCTACATCTTTCCAATCGAAACAAATTATCCAATCACATTAATGATATAAATGTGTTCTTGGTGGAATGCCTGATCTGCTTGAAGGAGTATACTATTTTAGAAACTTTTGTAACAGCTGTCAGCAGGTAAACTTATGCTAATTACAAGTGGTTTTTGAAAGGGCTCAATTTTATTTCTCTTTTGTCAAGTTACCCTATCTTTCCCTCAGGAAATAAAAATTAATGATGACTATAACCTAGAAACAAAACAGGTGTATTTTGCAGTGAGTTTGTCAAAGACATATTTTTTTCTAAATGAAATTTTATTTAAAACACATGCATGAAAAGGGTGAGAAAAAAATAATTTAAATGTTGAAATTAGAGGCTTCAATTCTGTAATAAGGAAGTCCCCCCCCCACCCCCCCAAATCCATGATCTGAAGTTCTTCTTGAAGGTCTATACTTTTAGGAGGATTTCTTAGTACAGATATCTGGTGAAACTCTAGTGTTCACATCTTGACTTTATAGAACATCCAAGTAAGAATGCTCCGCCAAGGAAAAAGATACAAGACCTAATCTTACCTCTTTGATTGTGAGCACAGTTTTTGCTCTGAGTTTTCAGTGGCAACTGGGCTGTGGCCTTACTAGCTGGATGGATAGGAAGTGCCCCAGGGTAGGAAGCTCAGGCAGTCCTCAGCTGTGTATTCTAACCCTTACCACTCAAAAGTGTGGCCCAAGAACTAGCAGTATTGGTATCCTTTGGGAGCTGTTAGAAATGCAGGATCTCAGGCCCAAACCAGACCTCTTAATTGGTACTTTGCATTTTAACAAGATTCCCAGATGATTCACATGTTTACTCACATTTGAGAAACCCTGTTCTAGCCCAACCCCAAGTAAGACAGGCATCGGGCATTTTTGGACAATTGATGCAGCAGAGAAGTAGCTCACCTGATATGTCATTAGCGTGCCTTTTTTTTTTTTTTTTTTTCTGGGTTCAGTTTTCCTCATACTAAGGCGAGAATGCAATAACTGACTTCTGAAGGTATTATCCATTTACTAATTTTTCATTTTTTGAATGAATAGCAGTTAACATATATATGTTCTCTTCTTCAGGAATCTTGATTTAGAAAATAATTATGTGCACATATAAAAAACAACTGGAAAATGCTACAGTAGAGACCAACTTGTCTAGAATTCTGTTAATCAGCAATCTCTATTAACACACAGTCCCAGCCATCTTCAGCATAATCAAATCCACTAATACTTCTCATGCAGCTCCTACAGGCAACATACTGTGACACAATAAAAATAAATATTCATGAAGATGAACCTGAACTACTTCAAGGTCCTGAAATGCCATCTGAATCATTAAGGAACTATTAACATAAGCTCATTATAATTCCAGCATTGTGTATAACTTAGTTTATTCTTCTGTTATTAAAATAGCAATGATCCAGGCAGGCTCCACTGTTTTCTCCACATTGCACACTGCTTTTCTACTCATTCTGTTCTCCTAATTAATACTCTTCAGTTCCAGTCGCCTGCGTTGTTTGTTTGGTAGCTTCATGCTGTGTCCTTTTAAAAATCTGGCCAAATTATTTGGTGATTGTTTTTATGGTATTTTTAATGAAGAGTGATACAACTGCTAAAAAGAAAAGAAAAGCCATTGCTATTTGAGCCTGCGTTAGTAGAAGTGTAATACCTCGAATACAGATGGTAAGACCCCATTGTATTTTGATGGGGTCAGACTGGGGAATTCTGTTCTTTGTGTCCTGTATTTAAGAAGAAAAATTAAAGGAATACCTTCCTAGAACGTTTATCAAAAGAATGAAATTTCAAGCACCATACCCTTTGAGTAAGAGTTAAGGAAATGAAAAATGTCTAAACTGAAAAAGAAAAGATTTAGGGGAAATATGACAAGTTCCTTCATATATCTGAAGATTTTTGCTACCACCTGGAAAAAGTCTTGAGTACAAAGATATATTTTGCATATGATAGAGAGTTGGAAGACATTTCAGAGAAGAGACATCTTCACTTAAATCACAAGAACTTTCCGTCTTAACTTCCTTATGATTACAATGTACTCTGTCACCAAGTGATGGATATATTCAAGTAGGATGAAAGAACAGACACCCAGAGTGCTGAAATTATTCCTACTTTACACAGGACACTTGGACTAGATACTGAAAGGTGCTGCCTAACTAAACCTTCTCTAAATCCAAGTATGAAGTGCTCTGTTAACTCTTGATTTGATATTTGGATGGCTAGCAGAGTGAAATCAAAGCATTTACTTGTTGCTTGGTGACTTTTAGCATAAATAAACAGAGAGAATATGAGACTAATATGAGACCTAATGTTTCAGCCTTGTTTTTCAAAATTATTTTCAGTTTAATAAAGAGCATCATCATCACTCTTCCTACCCTGCCTCACCAAAATAGGCAATGAGCACTTTAAGAAGCTTTAAGTCAATGGGATGTTTTTGAATAATTTCATCTGCATTTTTTGAAAGAAAAATTAAAGAGGTGTTAACGTAAAGTACTTCACACAGCTTTTAAAGAGAACTGAGTCATCACAACATTTTCAAAAAAGCGTTCTGAATTTTTAAGTGTTCATTAAAATAGTTAATCAAATTGGAGTACCTCGAACTAGGTCAAGTAAATGTAGTTTACAGGTTTATTTTATAATTTATGGTGGTCTAAATTTCCTTAAATTATCAGTGTTTATGGTTCTGCTCAAGACCAAACTTTGTCTTTAAGTTAACAAAAATATAAAATCTCTAATTCATTTTAGTATATATTGCAAATTTTGGACATAGTACACAAAGCAATATCTTAACAGAACAGGCACAAATAGATGAAGTAGAATAAATCAGTTTTTTCCTCAGCTAATCACTTTTTTGTACAGGAATCTTCAAAAACACGTGACCTTCTCAGTTGGCTCTTTAATATTTTAATTTGCTGACACTGCTTCTTAGGAACTACAAATCAAGTCACAAAGTAATCTTAACGCAAAGTGATATGTTATAGCGGAAGGAGGACTTCTGGACTTGAATCTCAGCCTAGCAATTGTTTTGAATGACCCTGGAAAATTATTTTTCCCAACTATAAAATTAGAAGATTGGGCTTCATGCTCTCCTGTGTTCCTTTCAGAACTGTTTCATTTAATTGGAAATAATGTACTTTTGAAGTTGGTCCTTTCTCACTCTTGTAAGAGAAGATTAAGTGGTTCAACATAGCTCCCCCTTACTATGAAAAGCATAAAAACTGGGTGCTGAGAAAAGTGATTTTGAGCATCAAAATATGTTATTATAAACCTCTTCATTTAGCTAAGATAGGTTGTGAGTAGATCATAGTTCTTACCATATCCCAAATCTCATTTGGCAGGTAAATTTTCAAAATTGAACCATTCCATTTACCCAGGGTAAATCGTAACTAATACACAGATATTTTTCAAGTAATAAAGTGATCTCATCTTCTGGAATATTTATTATTGAAGGAAATGCTATTCACTAAAAACTGAACAACGGACTTAAAAGTTCACCACATCCCAGGAAACACAGAGTTTTACTGTCAGTACAGTGAGCTTGGGGTAGGGTATGGTCTCTTTCTGTGATTTTTTTTTTTCCTTTTCTTGCTCTTTCCTATAAAACTCACTTGTTAAGGACTGATAGAAATTGCGAGTCATTAAGGGCATGTCTTTATTACATTCAGAATGTGTAGAGAGCCAAATCCATCAATATCACCAATATATTCAGCTTGATCAAAAGAAAAATATTTGTGGGCTTCTAAGTACTTGGCCCTCGTATGAAGTGAACAAGAGCACAATTTGTAGAGCCAAAATACCTAGGTCTATGGCCTATGGAAAGTCACTTAACTTTTCTATGCCTCATTTTCTCTTCTGTATGCTGGGATAATCATTGTCCCTTATTAGGGTTCTTTTGAGTGTTGAATGTGTTACTATTGCTCTTTAAATCACTTAACAACTTTTACTTTTACTTTCATTTCAAAATTTAGTCTCCATTTCTCATCATTTGGAGAAGGGCTCTTTCTTGAACCCTGAAGAATGTCTCTATAATGGAAATTATGAAAGATTTTTAGAAATAATATGAATACGGAGACCAGTTAAGATTTCTTATGCTTTTCCTAACTGTTTAATGTTGCAGTGGTACACTTTTAATAATAAAAGTTAAGCTGGAGATTTGGAAAGTATCAGACATCTAACATGAAGAATGCCAGCTAGAACTTCAAAATCTTTGGAAGCATTTTGTCTGAAGTTTTGGGGACTAAACTACACCTTTTTTCAGTGTGGCCAAAAATACCATCTTACTTTGCCTGCCTTGTCATTTGATAATTTATAACTCAGTATAAACAAATATTAATTACATTTTTAAATCCATTCAGGCTCTCCCAGGATTTATCACTGAGATGAGTCATATCACTGAAAGAGTATTTAAGTATGCTGGCTCATTCATGTTTAGCTCCATTTCCTTTCCATCACTCCCAATATTCTTGACTTTCATCTCAAAAAAAGCTTGCCTAGAAGTCCAAGAAATAGGCTCTCTCAGGTGAATATTGCCAGAATCTGGCTTGAAGCTCAGTAGTATCTTACAAATAATTTTAAGTAGATTATAAATAGTTTTTAAATTATTTAATGTGAAAGAAACAAGAAATATATTTTAAAGGAAGCTTTAAGAGGAGCAGAACAAATTAAGTTAGTTCCTAGATACTACTAAAATGGTTACTCCTAGTCTTCTTAAAATTGGCTGAAAGGGAGAAAACATGGATATCTGAAATTCTTTGAAAAACAAATGATACTGTATAGATTGTAGAAAGAACATTTTCTTCCCATTGAAATTTATATGGAATATTTCACGCATATTCATGACTTCTGAAAACTTAGTTATGAGACTTTTCATATATACATGCACACACCTATGTAATCAGAAAAGTTAAACATTTGAAGGCATCTTAAAATAATACAAACACCCTGTACCCTACTAGCTAAAGCAATCTCTCCAGCTTCTGCAGTAATATCTTCACATGGCTACATTCAGTGCTGCATCACCATCCTCAAGTTTGATACAATGAAAATCAAACTGAACACACTCTGGTCCATATGAGAATTGTAGTAAGCAACTAAGTAGTATTCAGAAACAGACACCATTTTGAACAAAAGATAAAAGTAGATCACACATGTAGGAGCAATTTTTTAATTCAATTTATATTTATTGGGTGCTGTTATAATCCACACACTATTACACATATAGGAAGTAAAAATATGAATGGGAAAAAAAAGTTCAGCCTTCGAGGATGTATCAATCTAGTGCACAAAACAGTTCAGTGCATCTAAAGGCTGAATATAATTTGATAAAAATCATAGTATATACAAACTATGGATGAAGAGTAGAAAGAAAGGCACCTGTGAGTAGTTAACAGAAATCTTTGCAAAGAAAATGTTTGCAGGAGACTTTGAAAAGAAATAGGAATCATCAGGCAGACACGAGAAGTAGGGATAGTAAAGAGACTTTTCCACCAGCCAGAGTCAAGACCTAGAGGAGGACAGATGTGGCAAGTTCAGGGACCTGCAGATGGTTTATATATGGGAACTAAAGAGTATATATGATGGCATAGAAGAGATGATGTAAAAGAGATGATAGAAAAACATATTCAGGGGCCAGAATCCTATGCCCTGATGACAGCCTAATGAGAAGGTGAAATTTATTCCCTTGTTCAGTATTCCTCAAATTTTAGGTTATGCCGTGTGTGTGTGTGTGTGTGTGTGTGTGTGTGTGTGTGCGCGTGCGTACGTGCGTGTGTTTGAAGGGAAACTATTCTTATAGCCACTCATAAGTAACATAAAATAATTTCATATTTAACATAATGAAAGATATAAAAATATGAAACAGGATAGGCAGAAAACTTTAAAATTCTTCCTTTCTATTTTACTGGGCAAAATGTGACCTGGAAAGGAAAAAAAAAAGCCTTTTTTTTTTTTTTTTTAAACATACTATTGTTACTAAAAGGATAATATTCTTTGGTAGCTCAACACAAGGTTAAATCAACCATCACTAAGTGTCAGGCATGTGATTAGGCTTCAGATATTTCCCCTCTCAATTTGTATAGCCACTTGGTTGATCTCCTTAAAATTTAAATTCAAGTCTGTCATTCCTTTGCTTAAACCCAGAAATGACTCTCAGTTCTTTTTGGAATAACATTCTTTTCACAGCCAATGAGGCCCCATCCTTGCCTAGCTCTTCAGTGTCTTCTCATATCCCTCCTCCTCCTATCCATTGTTCTCCAGGCACACTGGCCTGCTTTAAATTCCTTAAATATATCAAGACTTTCCTGATGCCGAGGCTTCTGCTGGAAACCTCATCCCTTGTCTCCCGGCATGACCAAGTCACTCTCATCTTACAAGTCTCATTTCAGATGTCACCTCTTCGAGAAACATTCCCCAAACCACTCTTTCTAAAGCACCCCTCAATCCAAGCGTCATTTACACTCCATCACATCTCCTTGCTTATTCCTTCACAGCACTTTTCATAACCTGAAATTATCCTTTTAATTATTTGTCTCATTAGTTGTTGTCTGTTTCTCCTACCAGGATATAAGTCCATAAATGGCAGAGATCTTGTTTGTACTGGCTAGTCCTAAACACTCATTAAGTATTTATTGAACTGACGAATATAAGGAATATAAAATACCAATAAAGTGAAGCAGTAGGAAATTCATTTTAGGGAGGAAACTATGTAAAGTGATCATGAAGTCATTCATGCTAACAAAGAGCACATATTTTATTGAGCTTGTAAAATATAATATATGGAAAAATTCTCAATATTTAATTCTACATTATTTTTTTAAAATTAGATCCAATTTTTCTACATAGTTGCAATTTGTTTATGCTAATAATAGAACTATGAACTATGTTCTACATGCTTAGTCTACTCCATGTAAACATGGGGATGGGCAAATCAGAAATATGCTGGAAGGATGACGAAGAGAGGAGGGAGCCAGCGTCCAGGTGTGGAAAGTGGAGAATATTTAGCTCTGTCTTTTCTGCACTCTGAAGACATCTGAATCTATTTAAGTGGAAATGAAATTTAATAACAATCAGAGAAATATTCCAATAAATATGTCAAGATTATGTTTCCTCCTTAGGAAACTTAAACCTTAGAGTTAAGACAAATGAAATAGAAAATCCATTAAGGTTTGTCTTGTGTTTTTTCAAATCTTGATTTTAAATAAACAAACCAGAACACAGTCATCAACTTCATTACCAGCATCGTCAATTATCCTTAGTGTTATAATCTTAATTGCACATTCTTTTAAGAGTTTCAGGGTGCTCTAATTTATTTTATCTGATTTGAGGAGAAGCATCTTTTAGTGGAAATAGCCTGGGCTTTGGAGGTAAAGCCAGTTTGTTTTTAGTAAGAAAATACCTGCAGCAGAATTTAAATGAGGTCGTGTCTGAAAAGCACCTGACAGTGCCTTTTACACAGGAGGTGCTTTAAAATGATAGCTACAATCTTTTTGGAGCCCTATATAAGAAGCCGGGGACATTTGTATCTTCTCCTGCACACCCTATGGATGGAGAAAGTGAAATGAAGTGGAGTGTGGAGATTGGCCATTGTTCAAAGGGTCTACTACTTTTGAATGTCAGATTCAGAAGTAGAATTTGAACTTTTCATTTCTGGCTGAGGCTTTTTCACACACACATCACACCTGATCATGAATAATGAAGTAAAAAGAAATGCAGAAGTGTGAAGAGAGAGGAATATTTGCCTCAATTAATTAACCAATAGGATGCTGTTTGGTGATTGCTAATTGAAGCCATGTTGCGGCTTTCTGGGAAGAGGTCCTAACTGGTCATATGTCTATAACTGAATGGGCAGGATGAGAATGGGTGTTGGGATTCAGAGGTCAGGGGGAAGAACAATGAAGGTGGACATTTTTCTTTCTTGAGGAATAAGGAAGTTTACTTTCCTCCACTCCATTTCATATTGAATAAAAATTGATATAGATCTATAAAATATTTTACTGTATTTATTTTGCAAAATACAATCTATGAACATATCTTGACAGCACCAAATCATTTTTAAAAATATGTATTCCTATAGAGGTATCTGGATAGAGGATCACAAGTGTATTTCTAATCAAGAATATTTTTATGTAAAAATGTATTTTAAACCATACAAATCTTGAGAAGTAAAAAACATCACTAAGCAGAAACTTATTTTCTGTGGGTGGACACTTACATGAATGAGCCCCCAAACATCTTTAACTTAGAATCCAATCACTTTCTTTCTGCTGTTTATAGTTCCATTTGAGTCACAACCAAAAGGCCTGCATTTTCTCCATTTGGAAGAGTATTAGAGTTATGAGGCAGTTCGAGTTTTGGGTGGCTTTGTGTTTTCTTCCATCTAAATGCTTCTTCAAGATATGTTTTCAAAGTTCTACTGATCAGAGGCCTGCTAATACATAGCAATTTTACTCACTGTTGGAGATGAGATAACTAGGATGATTACTGATTATATTGTTCTTAAATTTAGATGAAGAGTTTCAGAGTCACTGTAGGGTGTGGAATTTGATTAGTTTGAACATTGCTTTAAATAAAGCTTATATATTTTGGGGACAAGTGGGTAGACTTGTCAGCTCTTTCTCTGAGTACAGGAGCAGGGTTCTCATGAGTCATCCACCCAACTCTCCACTCTCACCTAGTATTTCTTCAGTTGATGACTAGAAAAAAATAGGAGGGAGCAATTGTGGCAGTTCATTCCATATGTGTATAGATTTTTAAAATATTCAAAAAATAATATTCCCTTGAGAAGTAGATTACTTTTACTATCAATATTGTCAATCCGAAGAAAGCATAATGGAAAGTATTTCAGCAAAAAGTTTGTATAAAGAGTAAAAACAAAAAGAAATTTAATAATTAAGACCTTAATTAAAGCCTGATTAAAAACCAATGGAGGAATAGAAAAGAAACTACATGTGGATGTGCGTGCGCGCGCACACACACACACACACACTTAGCACTACTTTTGAGCCATTAATTAAAGGGATATTTTGAAAGATCCTTTATTTATATACTTGTGACCCCTTTTCTAATTGCTCAGTAAATGGTATTAATTTTGACTTTTTTCATAGTACTGATATCTATTCTGATTATTTGGCTCAACTGACCACTTACTAAATTAACAAGAGACAAATGGAAATAGTGGATTTGCAGTGTTCAAGTAGATTTGATGTATGAAACCAAAATTGGGTAAATGAGAGTATAAGAAGACACATTTTTGTTTTTGAAGGTCAGACTGTAGTATAATTATTAGCAGATTCATTTCATAAGATGCTATTTGTAGTTCAAATGTAGGAAATAATTAAATCCTTCTGCCTTCGTAAAAGCAATTATCCCTTTAGTCCAAAAAAAGATTGATTATGGATTCTTGCTTCAAAGTGGAAAACTACAGTAATTCATATTTGCATTTGAAATTCAAATACATCACTGCTCAGTGACCATTAATAATAAGAAGAACTTAAGTCCAAATAATAATAATGTTTATGCACCGGAAGCAGTAAAATTTCCATCATGCAAACATGCAACATAAACTTGAATTAACACTGGTTTCTATAATGCCAGTCCTAAGCTCCAAGGCAAAATCAGGGATGTGATTTCCATATTGCATCCATTTGGCATTGTCCTGCTGCCTTGAAGTAAGTTTCAAAAACATGTATTAATTACATAAATTATTTATTTTGCTTTCTTTTGTAATCTTTTGAAGGCAGAGGACCACAACACTGAGACTAATTAGGTATTAGTCTTGCTAGTATACATGTGCTGTAGTGATAAAATAAGATGATGTGACACTAATCACATTGTCAGATGTCACTTCATAGCCACATCATCTGTCTCTATAACTGGGTTATAAACTTTATTGTTCAAGTATTTGTTTCATTATCTGCTACTAAGTTATAACCCATGTTTTAACTCCTTCGTATGATTTCAATATAGGTCTTGACATTTTCCTAAACTATATTCTAGATATTAAATTGCATCCACATAAATTCAAGTCATATTTGGCTCTGCTGAAATGGGTTTCTCCCAGTGTTTCTAGCAATAAGCAAGCACTCTATATATCCCTAGACCTTAAAAGAGTGGGCACCAGGTGTGGCCTCTCTTTCTCTAAGCCTACTTAGCAGGTAAACCCACTGCCCTCCCCACTACATGGTATATGACTTCCAGAAGTGTAAATCTCCCTGGCAACATGGGACATGACTCCTGGTGATAAGCCTGGACCTGGCATCGTGGGTTTGAGAAAATCTTCTCTACCAAAAAGGGGAAGCAAAATGAAACAAAATAGAGTTTCAGTGGCTGAGAGACTTTAAATGGAGTCGAGATGTCACTCTGGAGTGTATTCTTATGTGCTATATAGTTATACTTTTTTAGTCTTTAGTGTACTGCAATGGCTAATACACTGAAATGTTGAACTGCAACCCAGTAACCTTGATTCTTGAAGACGATTCTATAACTACTCAGCTTACACGGTGTGACTGTGTGATTGTGAAAACCTGGCTCACACTCCCTTTTTCCAATGTATCGACAGATGAGTAGAAAAATGGGGACAAAAAGTAAATGAAAAATAGGGTGGGATGGGGGGATGGAATGTTTTGGGTGTTCTTTTAAACTTTTATTTTTATTCTTATTCTTATCTTTTTTTGGAGCAATGAAAATGTTTAGAAATTGATTGTGGGATGAATACACAACTATATGATGGTACTGTGAACAAGTGATTGTACACTGTAGATGATTGTATGGTAAGTGAATATATCTCAATAAAAAACTGAATTTAAAAAAAAGAAAGAGTGTGCATATTCAATTCTGACCTGGTCCCTAGTGAAGCTTTTTAGTGTTTGACAGCAGACCACTTTACACTTTACTCTTCATTAATAGAACACAGCAACACAGCTGCTACTTTCAAATTGTGGGACATTAATGGAGAAGGTCAGATACTTCTTTCAAGTGGAAGTCTTGTTTCAAATTATATGTATACCAAAAAGTTATGCATTAGAAAGAAAGCTGCATTATCCATTGTCATTAATTAATGTGTGTAAATTTATGGAAATGAAACTAATAATGCCATTTAACAGAATCACTTTTATTTTTTTTAATTTAAATCAGCCAGAATTTATACATATATGCTAGAGAAGTCTCGTCTTGTTTCACAACCTCTCAGCCAGAGCAATTTTCTCATCTTCTATTTGTTGATGGATGGGTTATCTGCTGAAGAAAAGCATGGACTTTACCTTAATAATTTATCTGCACATCGGTAAGTGACTAAGTATTTTCTGTCTAACAGAAATGCTTACAAATTGTGATTGCAATTTATTGGCCTTAAATTTCCCTTCTATTTTACAGAGAAGAAATGGTGACTGAAAGAGAATAGTTAGATACTGTCAGGTTAGAATCATTCATGTAACTTTGTTATAACCATTTACTGATTGCTTAGGTGAATTTTTGTATTTATGTATAAACTTGTGTATTTACTTTCCTACTTTTTAGATCAGACTAAAAAGATTAGTTCATTTATAATGTTTTCTATTCCTTCTGGTTACTTTGGATTTAACATTAGCTATGCATGCCCAATCTTTGGTAGTCTTTTGAAATAACAGGAAATTTTGAGTAATTATTATTCATTAATAACAGATGAGGTTACATAATGGATTAAGATGAAAACATAAGGAAGGGGCTGATTTTGTGCTTCGGAGGAAGAAAGCATTTGTGTTAAAATTAGGATGGTGGAGGGTAAAGGGTTGTGAAGATAATGAACTGAAGAATGTTTTCTCAACTTGTGCATTTCTTCCAATGGCCTGAGTTAATGTGTCCCCCTACAAGGATTGGTCCAGATTGGGGTTGGGATGAGAACTAAAAACAGGGGATAAAAGGATTAAATCCCATTCAAAGAGAAGTTTCATGGGAGAAGGAAGAAAGAGAGAACTGGACAGGCTTATCCAAACTCACTAATGAATTGAATGGCCAGAGGGTGAGAGAAGTATACTCTAGAATACCATATGGGTTTCCTTTAGACATCTCTGGGTGCCTGATATATAGTTTATTGGGTCTTTGTTATAGGATTCAAGAATAATTGTGTGAGTTTGCATAATTTTAAAACAGCTTTTGTGAGAAATATTAACGTATACTACAGAAGAAAAAGAAACAGGCAGGGGGGTTGCTCCATTCTCCTGCTTACAGTCAAGACAGTGCTTAAGCCCCAAGATGATGGTTGAGAAAACAAGTTTGGCAGCTCATGCCACCTCATGTCTCCCCTATTGTGCATACACACTCAGGCTTGTTCAGGCATGCAGAGAGCCATTTACACAGGTCCTCTCTAGTTTGTTGTGTCGATTGGAAAGAAGAGATTTTGTTCTAGTGGAGGAGACACATAATAGACAGGTTAATCGTAGTGGAAAGTGCTATGATGAAAAGTAAATCAGGGTTAGGTAACAGAGATGGTGGTGGCTGTAGTGTTTTGGGTAGGTTAATTAGGGAGAGCTTCTTTCAGGTGATGACTGATAAGCAGAACCTGAAAGAGCTAATCAGAGTTTTCAAGCCAGATGGAACAAGTACAGTGGCTCTGAGGGATCAAGCCTGGTGTTTTTTAGGAAAAGCATGAGGACCAGTGTAACCAAAGTTGCCTGAGCAAGAGGGAGGAGAATAGAGATAAAATGAAAAGGACAGTCATGGTCAGACATTTGGGTTTTATTTGAGTTTGATTTAAAGCCATTGGAAGGTTCTGAGTATGGGAGGGGCATGAATCAATTTCCACTTTAAAGATGGCTCTAAGTCTGCAAGGGCTTAAGCAACTCATATGGTAGTCAAGAAGTAATGATGGAATTGATAAGGGTAGCAGCAGTGGAGATGGTAAGAAATGGGAAGATTCAGAATATGTTCTGAAGATAGGGAGGACAGGATTTGTGGGAGGATTGAACATAGGATGTGAGGGAATGACATAAGACATGAATGAATTCTATGGTGGTGCCTGCGTAACACAGGGTTTCATTTACAGAGACAAAAAAGACTAGGAGGAAAGCAGGTGCATTTGAGGAGGAGTGTAGCCAGAGAATCAACTGTCCTCTTTTTCCAGGTTGAGGCTGAGAAGCCTAGAAACCAAAATAGAGATATCAAGAGGAGGGGTCTCCAGGGAAGGCAGGTCTTACATTGCACCAAACTCTGATAACCGGTTAGAGAAGTGACAGGATAACCTTTGTCCTCTCCATGGCTCTGAGGTGTGAGTGACAGTGGATGAAAGGGTTAGGAGAGAAGTGATTGACGGTGACATGATTTATCATTATATTGACACTAGCATCAAATTTGAGTGAAAATATTACAGTTCAGGAGTGGAGATACAGTTTCTCATGTTGAGTAGTCAAAAGGTTGAAGAGGTCTTATCAAAATTGCATTTTATTTAAAATTGAAAACTCTTTGAGGGTTTACTTTCCTCAACTACAAAAAAAATTCAGAAGAAAAGACTCTGCTAATTTGAAGTATAGTTGCCCAGGCAAACATACCTTAAAAATAGATATCCCAAGCTACCAGGACATTAAAATGTTTTGTATCAAATCCCATCATTTTATAAAGGAGATAATCAAAGCAAGAGCCACAGAGAACCTTGTGTTGAAATGATTGTTACGTAACAACAGTATTGATAAACCCATTGCTGGAATTAATTTTTTCCTTTTTCTACATAGAACATCTCTAACTGTATACTAACATGGCCGTAGGAGGAAAAACATCATGGGATATTGAGGGGTAACTTAACAAAAGAAAAGTCTTTTGTT
Source organism: Choloepus didactylus (assembly GCF_015220235.1). Lineage (NCBI taxonomy): Eukaryota > Metazoa > Chordata > Mammalia > Pilosa > Megalonychidae > Choloepus > Choloepus didactylus. Next base: position 26,780,232 of record NC_051318.1, on the reverse strand, counting down.
GTTCCTGTGTCCTCAGTCTTTCTTACAAGCAAGAATCCAAAGCTTATAGCAGATAATTAGGTTAGAGGGTGTGTGTGTGTGTGTGTGTGTGTGTGTGTGTGTGTGTGTGCATGCATGTGTGCTTAACATTACTGACATAGAGTCACTGAAGAATAAAAGGCAACAATCTCATCTACCATTCAAAAACACAATTTAACTTCCTAGTCGTTGGTTTGGACAATTTTTCTGAACTGTGTGAGTGTGGGGGAGAAAACAAGGATTCCATTATTGAGCTCTAGTTCAAACAGTCAATTCTCTCTTTGGAAAAGAGTTTGGAATCATTTAGGATACTTAGAAAGTTAAACAGTGAGGAGGTGCTTTGTCTAAAGCTCCAACAGGAAAGAACTCAGCAAAATTCTGAATAATGCAGTTCTCTTGAACAAAGCAGTTATTTTATTAAAAATGTTATAAGTATCTAATGGGAGCAAAAGAATACTTCTGAATAAAAATATACACCAGCACTCCAGCCTCTTAAAAATATCAGTTGGAACATTTGTACAATGACAATTCTACAGGCAAAGTTTTATTTAATAATAACAAACTGTTTTTTCATATTATAATGCGTTATTAAATTTTTGTGATTCTTATCATGTGGGTCTTCTCACAATTATAATATTGATTAATCTCACTTTTATATTGATGAGCTTTGGGGAGTTCATATGTGAATGAGAGTTGAATTTTGGTTGGTATCTACTCTTTGTTTAATAACCACGTATATTAAGTACCATCATTCTGAAAATCCTTTGGCTTGTTTACAATCAGAAATATAGACTTGCATTATTTCAGGGCTGAACTTGCTAGCTTTCTAACCTTTCACAAGTTAATGATCTCTCTAAGCCTCCTCCTTAAAATCAATACTCATAAGTAAAGGAGTTGGTTATCTGTAAAATACATAGTCTCATGCCTAGCAGATAGTAGGCACTCAAGAGTTAGCTTTTGTTATTTTAATGGAATCTATTTATCTGATTTTCTCTAAAAAGATGTTGAACCATTCATCTATTAAATAGAACAAAACAGCCTATGAATTACCATTCAGAATATCCCTTTGTTTATTGACTCATTCCACAGTGCCACTTGTAGTGAATTTTGATGATGTTGAGTCTTAAAGCAAACCCTACCAAAAAATTGCAAATCTGCTTCTCTTTCATTACTTACATGAAACAAAATAAACCGTATTTGTAACAATAGGTGTGAGCCAAAGGCATAATAAAATTTTATCATATGTTCTTTTCTGATTACAATTCCAAAAAAGAAGAAAACAATGCTGAAACTAATGCTTTTTACACTAGTTTTCAAATTTTGGCCTTGATTTTAGAACTAAACGTTTTCAAAGCATCACATGATAACTTATGAAGATTTATTTCAGCATTAAAATGTACCTGAAAATTTAATTTACTTCCCTATTTGTGACATTAGAACAATTTCTACCACACAAGCAAGTAGCATTCTTGAATAACTTATGTTAACTATAGCATACAAATGGTATATATATATATAAGCATCAGCCCCTGTGGCTTAACTGCATGAAAACAATATCTACAACACTTTGCATAAGCAGCTTCCTGCACAGATTATTAAAAAAAAAAGAAGAAGAAGAAGAAGAAAAATCTCTAGATTTCTAACATTTTAAGCTGTGCCACCACTAAGAGTAAATTTCTGTAGCATTCCCACAAGATGGCACTCTCTCCAGAAAGTTGGACTGGAACCGAAAAAAAAAATGTTCATCAATAAAGGTTTCCTCTTTTTTAATGGTTCTTGCTATGATTTACTTTTTTTTTTCCTGAATGTTTGTTTTTTTAAATTTGTGTTCATTTTTTTTCTTTTTCTATGTAATACTAACATTGTATCTTGGGAATGCATGTAACTTATATTCATGGGAATTGAGATTTAATGAAAATAAAAGTAGTCATTCATTGCTTATCTTCAGCATTCCTTAAACAACTTTTATAGGTTCAGTCCTAGAACAGTTGAGCTATTAAATACGAAGAAGTTATTCCTAATCTCCCTTCATATTGATTAATGATGGAAATGATTGTGGGGCTGCGTAATAACATTTTTCAGTAAAGGTCAGATTTTGAATTATAAGCTGAAAGCAAGCAATAGTTTGATTCAGAGTGTTTGACCTGTTTCTAACCTTGTGTGGTAGTGAAAGGAAACTCTGACTCACCAAGTATTTGAACTTGTGATCGCTGCCTAGGAGTACACCTGTCATAGTAGATGCCTGCGGCAGTTAACTATCAGAGAAAGTTCATTTTTTTGCTAAGGATTTATTATGAACATTGGACTTAATCTAAGAATCTTTCACACAATAAAACATAAGCTAAGAGTAAACAAATATTAATTTGTGGGTTATTCTTCATAATTTTTTTGATATAATAAAATGTTTACTAGACCACACATTTTAGGCAAGCCAGGCTTGAATGTTCCCAGGACAAAGGTTCAAGAAAAGAGGTACTTTAATCCATTTCTAATTGACTCTATTATTAATAATATAGTGATAATCATAATTGTCATAAATACAATTCATGGAAAACTTACCATATGCCAAGCACTGTTCTTACCATTCAATTCCCGTATCTCATTAATCTTAACCCAACCGGAAGCAGAAGGTGCACAATTTTATCTGCATTGTAATGCCAAGGGATCACAGCTGAGAGGTCAAGGAAGAACCGAAGTGTGAATCCAGGTCCTGCTGACTCTTAGCCTTAATCCTATATTGTCTTCAAAGCAATGCTATGTATAAAATGACCACAATGGCCTTTATGTCCTATATCAATGAAATTTTAAAGAAAATGTCAGGGAAAGTGCAAGGTCAAAGTCTTGTTTAAGTAAATTAACTTATGTCATAGAGTTTGTCACCTCTCACTACCAGGAAAAGCAATTCTTGCTCATTTCTTTATCCAGTAGCATAATAAAAATTCTGAAAGTAAAGAGCTTTTATCATCTTAGCTGAAAGTTACAATATTGAAATTATAGGAAGGATTGGATTAGCTCTGTAAAAGGGACCAGGAGACTTTAACTTACGAAAAGCCAACATGTAGTAGTTAGGATAATTGAGTTTCTTACTTCCTTACATGCTGGATCTATATGTTTCCAAAAGAAGAATGAAAGGAAAAAAGACATGTATATCAGACACTGTGCTCTGCTTCTTTAAAAATGTTACTTTAGTTAATCTCCCAAGTCCTACAGAAGAGTTATTAATATCTTAATTATATTAATAAATCTGGAGCACAGATATGTAACTCAGTCAAGGATGTTTGGTAAATGAACAATCCAGATTCCAAACCCATATTTGGCTTTAAGTGTTTGTTTATCAGAACTCTTTGATTGCTAGTGTCAGATACCAACTCTAATGCACTTCAGTGTGGGTCACACAACTGGAAAGGGCAAAGGTAACCTAGCTACAAGGAGACTAGAGTCAAGAATTCAAATGCCACCATTCTCTCTCTCTCTCTCTCTCTCTCTCTCTCTCTCTCTCTCTCTCTCTCTTCCTCCTCTCCTCTCATGCACACACACACACACACACACACACACACGCACACATCTCTTCTTTTCTGTATAGTTTTCCTAATATGGAAAGGACAATGACCACAGTTTAGGAGCTCTAGAGAGAAATCAAAGTGTTTCTATCCCAAAGAAGTCATCTGAGTGGTTTACGTCATGGGCTCATCCCTGGACCCTGTGTCAAGGGGAGAGAGTAGTATGGTTGGGGCTTGAGTAGGAAGTGAGAATTGTTTAACAGAAGAAGGGGGAGAAAGGGAACTGGGCACAAACAAACAGCCACACAAGGCCCTGTTCTCTCCACTCTATTGTGCTTCAACCACCAGGCTAATTCCCAGCAGCCCTGAGGCAATATCAACCTGGTGTCAGAATGCAATCGTGGGAAACCTTGTAGACAGGCACAATTCTGACACTTTGTACTGAGAGACTTTGGCCAAATTTATAACCTTGATTTTCCAACCAGTTGGCTCAAATAGCCACCCGAACACAAGACCAATAATGTAAAATTATTTTGTGAGGACTGTAAACAAAGATTGTAATATATTTCCACATAATTTCTATTTTATATGTTTCCCCCAATATATTTGTGGGTTTAAAACAACACTATGAGCTGCCCAATCCACACAGTTATTAAGTAACTAGTATGTGAGAATTTTTACCAGAAATGCTGTATTTGTTATCTGAATATGCTTCAAAAAATTCAGATTTCTACAATATCTTTAAATCTGTGACATTTATTGCTTTCATTGTTAGTGGTAGTTCTGTGTTAACTACTGTAATACTTTTGAAAATAATAATAGCTCTAACTTACTGAGCATTTTCCACAGATTTTCTCTGTCTTCTCCTTCAAATTTGTGATAATGGTAGCATCATTCAGATTTTGATAGTGCAATCACATATAAAGAAACATACACACACGTATGTATATACACATAAAATAAACCAGATATTGCCTTTAGGACTTTGTTAAACACTTCACCAACATTTATCGAGTTCCCGTCACTATGCTAAAAAATTACTTAGAGTATCTTTCAATTCTTTTAATAATCTTATGAGATACATACCAATATCATACCTGTTTTATGGATGAGGAAACTGAGACCTAGAGGTGAAATAACTTGCCCACAGTCACCCTGGAAGCAAATTAGAGAATGATAATTTCAAACCCAGGTAGTCTGTCTCCAGATGCCACATGCTTAACACTGCTAAGGAGTAATGGGCAGCCCTTCCAGCTAGAAACTTTCTTTCTCTGTTATGACATAGAAACATTAAAATCAGTGCCAGACAGTTATGACTTGGATAAAAAGTTGAAAATTTGCATTTTCTCAACATATTCAGACTATTAAACTCTTCTCAGAATTTTGTTTCTAGTCCTTAAAACTCTTAATTTGATTTTGTCCATTTTCTAGTCCCCACTGTAAAAGAAGATATCATGATTTTCAACTTTTCTTGTATCTTCATCCTTTAAATGCAGTGATGCACTAAGTGCTGACTATTTCCATATTGAATCTCTCTCTTCATTTACATTTCATCTTTCCCTGGCCAGGCCTTTCTTACTTGAGTTCTCTATCACTACACAGCATCCTAGCTGCTTGCCTTTTCAACCCCACTCTTTACACTCACATCAGATTAGCGGTTTAACTATAAAACCTCAGCTCAGAAGCCTTCACTAAATACAGCTTTTCTGTCATATCAAAGAAAAGACCTTAAAAAAGTTGTAGGAACAGATAGTTAACATGTTCTTTAAAAGTGTCCCCATCAGTTTCTCAGTAGTGCCTTTAGCTAAAGTTGGCTATAAGTCAAGTGAAATTTTAGGTTTGGGGGAACTACAATAAATGCTGATTTTCAGTGTTGTTGAGTGAAGAAAATAGATTCACTTGAGACAAGATGGCCAACCAGCACATTTAGCCTTCTGTTATGAAAACAGAAAGTTATTCTTATATTAGTGGAGAGCTTGATGGAATGGGAAAATTGTGGATCTTGGACTGACACATCTGAATTTGAGTCTCCATCACTTGTTTTCTGTGTAACTTTCAATACATTACTTAAACTCCCTGAGTCTCCATTTCCTAGATGCCTAACACATTCTCAAGTTTAATATGAGTAAATAAAATTATGAATTTAGAGCTCTTTAGTGCAGGTCTTCAATTGCTTATTCACAATCCTGAAATCCAAAAATTTAGTTATGACTCATTTGCTGATAAAAATCTGACCCAATGTGAACTCTTTTGGTAGCAAAACCTGAGCCTGAATTGATGTAAGTGTATTTATAATCTTTATGTATTTATATATTGTGGCTATTCATATGGTTTCCCCCCAAATTGAAGTGTTTGATTAGGGGATATGGCCCAAATACTACTGGTAACATAAACATTGTAAATTATGTATATTCTCAGTTTCAGAACATATTTGACTTCAAAGCTTAGGATAAGGGGTTGTAGACCTGTGTAATATCTAGCTTGTGTAGACCTGAAAATACAGCAGTTATTATTTTTTCTCACCAAGGTCATAACCCATCTTACCTCAAAGGGCCACAAGGCAAAATGTTCACTAAAAGGAGCACTAAATCAGCTCATGTATCTGGGTAACAAAATTCTACTCATTTGCAAAATCTCTCTCTCTCTCTTTCTTTTAATTCTGTTTCTCCCTTATAAATGAGAATTATTTTATTTAATACTGAGTGATGCAGAACTGTACAAGATGCTAAACAGGAGTAGATTTCGTGTACAATTAATTAACTTTTCCAAGTTTGTGATATAATTTGTAAATGGAATCATGGCTCTCAGAGATGAATGAAGTTTGTTAAGAAGGGCAGCAGGCCTTTCAAATATTTGCATGGAAACTCCACCACCGTTTTAGAGAGTCATGTTCACAGTTCCACTTATGTGTTTGTGTATGTATGTGTACTTGAGCATGTGTGTATATAGGAATGTGTCTTCTCTCCAAAATCTGCTTACGTGGTTGTAGCAAATAGCATCACATACTTGGGATACTAACTTCTCCCAGTCCCTCTGCACATTTATTTTAAGCCAATTCACTTGGTGTTTCTTTCTCTCCAGTGGGACTTACCAGTTTCTTCCTGTCCCAGTGGGACTCCTGCCCCTTGCACTCAGCAGCTCAATGTCACCATGTCCTCTGGGCCTTCTTCTAGGTCAAGAGTGACCATCTCCCTCTGATGTGTTCTATCGCTTGGGGGCCTGCCACGTGTCCACTGTGGCCTAAGTGAATAATCACCCCCAACCCAGCCCACATCTGCTCCACCTGACATCGTCCCTTTACTGACTTTAGTGACCATTCATCATTTTTTTGGGGACATGACTCATGAAATATCTTATCAGTGCTTTTCACTTGCACTTTCCCAATGATCTCCCCAGTTTCCTGTCTAGAATGCAGGAAAGATAGGATAAATATGGCACAGTTGAATATAAGATGCTTTTCTTTGCCCTAGCAATATAACCACATGGAAAAAATCAAAATACAGGAATAGCTGTTAGCAAAATCACACACATGTGGGCCTATAAAATCAAACCCTCTACTACAGTTGAGATTTAGAGGGATTATGTCCTCAATATGGGGTTACTGTTGTTTGCATTTCATGACTATTCGATGATAAATACTTGTTAGCTACTAAAAGCAGCACAGCTTATTAGCCAAAAGCACACAGTTGAAATCAGGCTCCACCTCTCCCTGGCTGCCTGACTTGGGAAAGTCATTTAACCTCTCTGTGCTTTACTTTCCTCATCTGTGAACCATGGCCAACTTTATAGGGTTGTTGTGAGGGTCAAATGGGCCAACACGTGGGTCCTTAAAAAGCCTGGGCTGTAGTAAGCTCTATAGGAGCATTAGCTAGTATAATTACTGTTGTTGTAGAAGGGTCTTTCCCATTGAAGTTTTATGAGAATAACTGAAATACTAATTATTATGGAAAAGAATAAAATTTAAAGTTTTAAAATGCATAGAATAATTGGAATCTATATAGTCTTTCTCCTGGTTTATGTCTCTACCTCCACACAGTTCTGCCCAGGGACACTCCTAATCTCTTCTGTTTTGCATCAAAAGACAGGGTCTGGGCTTTGATTCATCATGTAACCATGATGGATTGTTTAAATTTAAGTGATTTAAATTTAATTGCATATTTTGATGAAAATTAATGCAGCAAATTTGAAGAAGTGAGGGAGACTGAGAAGAGAAATGAAAAGTGGATGGGACAAGAGACTGCAGTTGGTGCTGATGTATTGAGGAACCATAGCCAGTTTTTCCATCTAGGCCCACTGCTTAGCTTCTCTTATTTTCCTTTTATGATAGTAACAGATGACATCAAGTTACCGAGAATTTTTAAGTACAACCCAAGGCAAAACTTGAATATTTCTGGAAAATTTCTTATTTCACATCTTCCCCATGGCAAAAAAAGAATCAATTGTTTCAGCTTAAAATGCCAGAATAGAAAAAATATAGAGAGATGTTCTTTAATTCTAAAACCTATACTTATTTCATGAGAAAAGATGATGATGTCAATAAGATTTTGAATAGACTATTTGCTACTGACATTTGTCTCTTAAAGTAGACTCCATTAAGTTCAAACTAGGCATATTGTGTAGGTGAAAGAAGACGTATTTTGAAATCAATGGCATGATGTGGCTTTTTATGTAGAATCACATAATGTTTATGTGTATTTGCACACAGATCTAAAATTACCTTCTACACTATAAGTCTAAGTATTTGAAGTGAATGCTGTTGTACTCGTAAATTCACAGAAAAATCTGAAATCATGTAGGAAGTATCATTAAAATCATAATTACCAACATTTCTTTGGCACTTGGTTTATGAAAGGAGCTGTGCTAAGAACTGATGTATGTCATCCTCCCTTATCTGTATCGCAAGCTAAGAAATAGGCTCCAGCCCATGCTACAGATGAAAAGACATATGGAAAGGATAAATGAGCTGTCAAGTTACCTAAATTCTTACATGCAAGGAAAGCTAAAGCCACGGTTTTGCCTAGACCTCTTTTAAACTTTATTATTTTACCTTTCAAACCCTGATTTCTAAAAGCCTGTGAATGACTTGGTCAAAATATTTGGGGGAAGAAAATGAAGTGATTGTGGACCTTTTAGATGTAAAGAAAAGTTTGAGCCCCTAAGGTATGGGTTGTTCCAACTCGGTGTCCTACTGCTAAATATTATGCCTCAAAGATGCTGGTTGACCATAGAGGTTAGAAATAGAAACTTTAGATACAGAGAAGAGTGAATGGTTACATGACCTGTTAAAAAAATGAAGACAGTACTGCTAAATAATTATTATTTTAACAATCACTGACTCCAGGAGAGTTTTTTGGGGGGAAGAGAACTAGTAAAACTAATGTATGGTCAAACAGAAAAGGACTATGGATTAGGCAGACTGCTAAGGGGGTTGTGGGATTTCATTCACAGAAAACAGAATAGTGCTTTAGAGGCAGAGGGAAACTGCGTGGATAGTGACGATGGAGAGGGTAACAGGAATTTCTCCTGACCAGCGTGGTCTGACCCACCCACCAGCCTCATCTCAACCCACCCTCGCCTGGCTCTTGGTGTTCCTGCTTTCACTTCCCCAAACATGTCATGCTTCTTGTCACAAACTGTCTGCTTACACGATTCTCTTTAACCTCTGCCTTCTTAATTCCTCCTGTTCCTTGCAGATTCAGAATTCTCGGAACTCAGACTGAGTACTTTTGGTTTCTTTGTTTTTTGCTTGTTTACAGAATTCTGCCACACCATGAACTCATATTAGCCATATAATAAATGCAAATACATATTTTATATTTTTTATCAATTACTCTTGGGACAGCTCTTCTCCAGCCAGCACTTGTATAATTTTATATTGGAACCTAAGTATGGGCGTTCATATATAAGCTGTTAATTTTCATTTTGTTAGTTTTGTCTTTTCTGACACTGACATCTGTTGTATTATTGAGTTTTTCAACTATTTGAAGCCTCGTCACAGAATTTTGCTAGAAGTAAAGGCTTTCTGTTGTCTTCCACCATCAGTGTATGGTCTTGTTTGCCTTAAGAGAAATTAACTTATTATAGCATTTGAGTCTGTACGTAAAGCAAGTTCTCTTGTGAATATATATTTATATGCCCCCCCAAGCACTTAGATTATCTAACAGCCATCTCTAACTCAACATGCCCAAATCTGAACCCTTGTTTACCTGCACCTGTTCCATCCTCAACCCTCCCCATATTAAGAAATGGCAACTCCATCCTTTTGGTCGCTTAGGTAAAAAATCTTTGGAGTCATCCTTGACTCTGTTCTACGTAAAACTGATACTCCATCCATCAAGCTGGCTACTCTCAAATATGTCCAGAACCTGACCACTCCTTACTTTCTCCACAACTATCACCCTGGTGTGAGTCACCAACATATTTACCTGGATTACTAAGATAACCTTCTCCCAGCCCCCCCACCCCCATAATGTGCTCTCAGTTCAACAGCCAGAGCAAGTGTTTGAACACACTCTGCTGCTCCCAAACCTTCAGAGTTTCCTCCCCACCCCACCCCACCTGGGGTAAAACCAACCACTGGTCTATAAGGTTTTGTATGATCTGATCCCTTTTACTGCTCTGACCTCAATTCCTATTTTTGCCTCTGGCTTATTCCACCCTGACCACAGAAGATTGCATATTGTTCTTTAAACATCCCAGACACATTCCCATCCTAGGGTTTTGCTCTGGCTTGTCCTTCCTGGAACAATTCTTCCTGCGGATACCAGCTTGGCTAATTTCCTCACCTCCTTCAAGATTTTGCTCAAATCTCCTCTTTTCATTTAAGCACCCAATGCAGACTTCAGCCTGAATTCTTACCACACTCCCAAACCTTCCTACCGTGCTTTACTGTTTTCTTTCTGTAGCACTCAGCACCTATAATCTACTATATAATTTACTAGTTTATTTTTTATTGCACATTGTCTGCTTCCTCCTATGGGAATTTAAACTCTATGAAGTCAAGGATATTTGTTCAGATCATTGATGAATTAATTGCAAGTCCCTAGAACAGTTCTTGGCATGGAATAGTTTCTGAGTAAATGCTTATTGACTGTGAAATATATGAAAGTTTCTGTTTAACTGAAGTTATTGAGGATGTCTTATTCTTATCCCCCAAAACATAGCATGTTCTTAAGATTAAAAGATACTCTCAAATAATTCATGACTTTCCTTGAATGGATTATTGTTTGCCATTACCTGAGACTTTCTAGTACTATTCCTGGGCTTGTTTAATTTCAGATGTGTAAAACATACCAAGTACTCTTTGTATTTATTTACATAAAAATACATTTGGATATGATGCTTGTCCCCATTAATCTTCTAGCTGGACACCACACATAAGATGTACAAAGTACTGTGAGATGTCATAATGCTGTAAATTTCCCACCTAAGATACTATGAATCAATGGACTATGTCACCTCTATGGTTGTGAGGCTCTTTCCTAATCACACAAATCTAAATGCTGCTCCTAGCACAGCGGGGTCAAGTCCACACTTCTGTGAATCATGGGAAGGAAATTAATTGTGCTTTTACCACCCTATTCAACAAAGTATCTTCTGCTTTACAAATATAAACAGATGAGTGATCATTCCTAATAACGTGCTTCAAAGAATCACCCTTCACCCACCTTGTGGTCTGAGTGGTCAACGATTCTTTCTTTGAACTTCAATAGGAAGAAATTCAAGTCAGTTTCATTCCGTCTGAATTGCTTAGATTCACCTTTAGAAGAGCAATATTTCCAAAATTTCCTCACTTTTTGAATTATAAGAGCCATGTTTGTTTCTACTGATTTAGCTTTCTGCATTGCAGAATGATGGCATTCACTGGTCATACCAAAAAAAAAAAGGCGGTAGAAGTTGCATGAATTTACTTCAGGAGGGTCTCTCCAGCAGTACGGCAAGGTGTGCATAATGCACAATGCACTTCTTATTTTAGAACTTACCAGAACTTCTGATATTGATGAAGCCTACCGGGTTTTGTTTGTTACTCCAACTCTATTTTAATCTGTTTGTCATTCCCTGAAGTATTTAGCTTAATTTTTTCATGTTATTTCATATCTGCAAAGAAATGGTTTCTGAATTGCATTGCTCTGAATGTGGCATTTCTTCTCTTGACTATTTCTTGGTGTGTAAAGCAAACTCATTTTCAACCTTGCAAAGGTCTGTACTTGGTTTTCTGGGGACAGAGGACTTGAGTACATTTGTTTGTGTGTTCTCTGGCCTTTGTGCTGTTCAGAATGAAGTGAACTTTTGTGGAGTTAGCTGAGCATCAAACAGTGATGTCCAGATTCAAGGAAGCTAACATAATGACTAATTGCCTGTCCTTGATCATGAAATGACAATGCTTTCACTAGTATTTGCTTTTCTCTTGGCATCTTTTAAGATGATTCACTCATCTTTTAAAACAGGGAATTTATTACATTGTGTGTGTATGTGTGTTTGTTTTATTCAGGGGTGACAGTGGGTAACAGAAAGAGTGTAATGGAGAGGTGAACTTAGTAGTGCTTCTCAACATCCTTGGGGGAGTTTTAAAATATCGATTGATGCCTGCTACTTCCCAGAGATTCTGATACAATTGGCTGGGGTGTGGTCTCAGCATCAGGACACACCATATGATTCTAAATTGTCTAAATCAGGTGCTGTCATTTTACAGGTGTAAATCTTCTAGAGGCTCTGGGTGAACCTTAATAAAATCCAAGCTTTGGGAATTGATTCTTAAATGAGGCCTTCTGACCTGAAAGCTATTTGTATTTTACAGGATTTTTTGAAATTTCACAAATTTCCCTTTGAGACAAGATAAAGCCAGCCTCAGTATATATACTGTTGTGTGTGAAAACATATCCAAAGCATGAACACAATATTTTTCTGTAGAAATGGCAAGAAATTGTTAAGTAGCTAACAGAAATCTCAAGTAACCTGAGTTCTCACAACAAGCCTCCGAAGCAGGCCCTTTCCTTCCATTCCTACCCAAAAGGAAATAAATAAAATGCAAGGAGCCTTAAGCTCTGGAATGTTCAAAGCCACACAGCCAAGACATCCATCAGATCCAAAGCCCAGGCTTTTTCTCCATGCATCTCTGCCACCATATGTCTGTCCACCAGACACATTTTCAGTAAAGTGGCCAGAAATTACCCAGCAGGGGTTCTGTTCAAAGCATCTCTGTGATATTTCTCAAACTTTCTGTCTTCCTGAGTCTGTTGTTTTACAAATCCCCTCTGCACGACTCCTAGCCCTATCTCCATCCCAGCTCAAGGATAGCAGCTAACTCTTCCAACAGGGCATCTCTGAACTAACCTTCAGGGACCAGGAAGAGGAGGGGACGGGGAGACTTTTACCTGCTCCCCATTTTAGAGAGGAGGAATGTCAAGGACAGCGGGATGGGGTGCTTTTTGAAAAGAGAGGAAACTGGGACGAGTTCCTGAGGCCTTCAGGAAAATAAATGAGAGCATGGAATCATCTTGGAGTTGAGCAAGGGCTCAGAAGATTGAAGAGCAGAAATGGCCATGCAAGTTCCCAGACATTAAATAGTTGATGATAATAATATAGTTTGGGAGATACATATAATTCATATATAACTGTAGAGTTATTAGTATACCCAATGCCAAATATTCTATATCTGAGAATCAGTGTGGTGCTCCTCTAGAAATATGGAATTACAGCATTTGGATAAGTCACATTGAAGTGGATGTTAAAATGTAAGGAAAATGTAATGTATAGTAATATAAAAATTGAACATATGAATAATTAAAGGAAGAATGGACTAAATTGCTTGGCAAAGGAGTATATGTGGACAAATATGTGAATTTAAAATTAATATCAGGTACCACACAACTGGCAGTACAGTAAAATAAAAATTCTTGGAAAAGAAGTGGGCCTAATTGCCCAAAAGTAAAATAACAGGTGTAGATAATTCCGATAAGCAAATGATGTCTTCACAGCAAAGTCTGTACTTTTCATTTCGGCACTATATTTCAACATTCATGGTATACTTTTTACAAAACTAATCCTATCTTAGTGCATAGAGTAAAGTTTAATAAATTTCTAAATCTAGAAATTGTACAGGTCACTTTCTGTGTCTACGGTGTAATAAACGGAGAAACTAAATACAGAAGCAAAAGCAAACAAACAAAAGCAACATTATTAGATAACTTAATATAGATAATCGGTAACAGGAAAAAAGGATATAACTAAAAATGTACTGACATTATATAAATTATATTAAATCCTTTGTAGAAATCTAAAATTGACTCTAAAGGAAATGAAAACTCAAACTAAATGAATAACCATGAAGAAACCGACATCATTTTCACCCTCAAAAGTAGCCAAACTGAGGAATTTGCTAAGCGTGTTCTTTTGAACCATCGAAGAATAGAAAATTGTTTAAATGAACCATTCCAGAATTTTAGAAATCAATGAAATCATTAATTCTATTTTCAGAAGACAGCATATACAGAAGAGAAAACCCCGGGTTCCAATACATACATGAAAAGATGCGTATTCTTGCAAGTAATTAAGGAAATGCAAATTGGAAGAAAAATTGGATATGATTTCACAACAAAAGCATTGGCAGTAATAACAATAATCTGATAATGTGAGGATATAGGCCTTTCACATGTTCCTAGTAAGAGTTTAAATTAGCACAACAAAATTGAAAAACACTTTGACAATATTTGCTAAAGCTGAATACGTGCATGACATATTCTTTTAGAGCACTGATTCTCAACTGGGGTCTTTTTTGCTCCACTGGGGACATTTGGCAATGTCAGGAGACATGCTTGCTTATCAAAACTTCGGGATGGGTGAGCTCTTGACATCTAGTGGGTAGAGGCCAGGGATGAGCTAAACATCCTACAGTGTACATGATGGTGCTCTATGACAGAGAATTATCTGGGCCCAAGTGATAAACCCTGGCTAAGAGAAATCCACATATGTACACATGGTTCTTCACTGAAGTGTTTTATGAACATTCAAATAAGTGGAAAAGAAAATAACTAAATAAATGACCATGATTAGGGAAATGAATCAATTAATTGAATTATAGTCTTAGTATTGCAAAACAGTTTAACATAAATAAACCTGAACCTATTTGTGTTAACAAGAATAAATCTTACAAATCTAAAATTGTGTTAACAAAAAGACATTTGCTTAATAATGCTTACAATGTAAATAACATTTTAAATGCACAGTCTAACAGTACATATGTTATAGGCGCATCCATGTATACTTTAAAAATTTTACATAGACTGCAAGGATGAACACAAAATTGATTATACTTGTTTGATTTGGTAAGGGGGAAAAGAAACATGTAGATGTGATGTTGATTGTATCTTTGAAGCTTATTTGTATGAAACAAAGTTCTGAAGTCAATATGTCACAGTGTTGCCCTTTGCACATTGGCAGGTGATGATGCATTGGTTGTTATATTATTCTCCATGTTTTTAAGTATTTTAAAACTTTTCTCATTGTCAAAAATTAAAACTTAAAAAATAATCCTGCATAACTTTGATACAAGCACATGAAAAGTTATACAAATTAATGAAAAGATAATTGTCTAACTTATAAATATAAAGCCATAAATAAAATATTAACAAAGAGAATCAAGCAGTCCAATAAAGAAATCCAAAGTTTAATGTTAGGAAATTTAAATATTAATATACATCACATCAATAAGTTAAAAGAAAATGAAGTTATATCAGGATATTTGTTTTTCCTGTTCCTTTATTTTATCTGGAAATGCTTTTTGTTCTTTTTTTTTTTTAGTTTTTTTTGTTTGTTTATTTTTAAAATTTTTTAATTTTTTGATAAATAAAGTTAATAAAAAAAGAAAAAATAATAAGTTAAAAGAGAAAAATCAACTAGCCATTGCAAAAATTGCCAAAAGGCAGTAAAAGTCAATTCCCGTATCTTTTTTTAGTTAGAAATAAAAGAAGTCTTTCACAAGAAAATAGTATTTTTCTCAAGTACTCAATAGACAACATATTTAGTCAAGAAATAAATCCATGCTCTTTTAGCATTAATTCTAAAGTTATGATTGATGTGCTAATAGAAGAAAATTTTTAAAAGTGGAATAAATAACAAGAAGGATAAGACAAACTTACCATTATTTATAAATAACATGATTGTCCACCTTGAAAACCCAATATATAAATATCTAATCATTTGCTCTAATAAACTATTTCAGTAAAGTTTTGAGTTACAAAGTAAATATATTAAAAAATGAAAAGATCACATATATACTGGCCATGACCATTTAGATAAAATAGACAAATGAAAAATAATACTTTTAAAGATGCTGCTAAAGTATAAAATATCTATGAATGAGAAATGAGCCTAAGAAAAACAATCACAAAAAAAAAATGCAATGATGAGTTGGGGGAGGGATTTCCAATGCTTAGGGCTCCGTCTGTCAGTACACACCTTAAATACATCTCTACTCTTAAATCTGAGGTGCTCTATTTTTATGTTTTATATGCTAGAATTCCTTAAGATTCTGATTTAAATTTTACATGATGGAAAACTTCTAAAACCATTGTTTTCAGGCATTTTTGTCTGCCTAACAATTATTAATACATCTCTATTTATTCCCTCATAGGTTAATTTCAAACTAATTTCCAGTAAATCTTCTGTCCTCCTGTAGCAATATACTACATGTATCTTTAACTATATTTAGTTAGTTAATGGATGAATGAATGATGACTTCACACACACACACATTCCCTTTTGCTTGGATTCTCCTCCAACTTCTCCAACACCTTCATTGTGAAAATTCATCTTGAGTACCTTCTCTTCTTTGAAGTTTCCCTGACTCCTTTCCCTGTCCTCTGTAGACACAGGTAGTCCCTCCTTCCACTAACGCCACTATACATTGTGCATATCTCTACCATGAAATGTATTGCTTGTTTACATTGCTATTTTCTCCCAGAAAGCAAACATCCTAAGACTTGGGCCATGTTTTTTTGTTGTTGTTGTTTTTAGGTCAGAGAAGACCATGATAAATCATTTATTTTCTCCAGTTTTAAACTCATTCATGTTTGTACAGAATATATATTGAACCTTACAAAAAGAAAAACAAAACAATGAAAATCCTCCATTGCAGCCTTGGCCACAATCATCCTTTTTTTGTTTTTTTTTTAATACATTTTTATTGTGAAATTTAACACATATACAGAGCAGTGGATAACTCCCAACTACTTATTTAACAAGTAGTTAGAGAGCAAATTTCAAAGAATGTTATGGGTTACAGTTCCACAGTTTCAGTTATTTCCTTATCGTGAAATATACGATATATACAGAAAGGTGATAAATTTCAAAGTACAATTTAATGAGTAGCTATAGAGCAAATTTCAAAGAATGTTATGGATTACAGTTCCACCATTTCAGTTAATTCCTTCTAGCTATTCTCATACCTTAGCATCTAATATATATGTGTATATATATGTATATGTGTATATAATATATATGTATATAATATATATATAAAGATTGGATATTCGTAATCCTTTGTTAAATCCTATCTTATCTTTTGCTATCCCTTCCTTTCGTTTAGTCA
Source organism: Choloepus didactylus (assembly GCF_015220235.1). Lineage (NCBI taxonomy): Eukaryota > Metazoa > Chordata > Mammalia > Pilosa > Megalonychidae > Choloepus > Choloepus didactylus. The sequence goes on along the minus strand of NC_051318.1, from coordinate 26,763,126 downwards.
CTTTCTGAATCTTCAGGAGGGTCTAGGCAGTGACCACCCTAACTTGTACATATTAAAAAGGGATAAAGGGTGTCAACATTATGGGGAAGGAGGCTGCATCTGGTTGATGTTCTTAAAGAGGCTGTTGCCTCTGGGTTTTAGGACTTGTCTGGCATAGGAACACTCTGGTGGATTTAACTTTCTGAAAAATAAACTCAGTGAGTGAAACTTTTATAGAATCTCAGATAGGGACCTAGGTATTTCGAGACTACTGTTGGTTAGGGCTTGGCATACCGTGGCCATTTGGGATATCTAGCTGGAGCTTGCATAAGAGTAACTTCCAGAATAGCCTCTCAACTCTATTTGAAATCTCTTTAGCCACTGTAATCTTATGTTGTTACCTTTCTTTTCCCCTTTCTGGTCAAGAAGGCATTTTCAGTCCCCCAATGTCAGAGCCAGGCTCATTTCTGGGAGTTACGTCCCACATTGCCAGGGAGATTCACTGCCCTGGGAGCCATGTCCCACGTAGCTGGGGGGTGTGGTGTGGGAATGGGGCGATGGTAAATGAATTTATTTGCTGAGTTGGGCTTAGAGAGAGAAAGGCAATCTGAGCAACAGAAGAGGTTCTCTGGAGGTGCCTCTTAAGCATAATTATAGGAAGGCTTAGCCTCCCTTTTACAGCCATATGTTTCACAACAGCAAGCCTCAAGATTGAGGGCTTGACTTACTGATAAGGGGTTCCTAATTTCACATAGCGCATATTCTGTCCAAGGTACGCAGTCAGTATCTCACCTTATCTTCCCTTAACTGTATGATCATCATCATTCTCAATTTTAAACAATTATCCTAACACAAAACATCCCAAAGCTCTTATCAACCCCACAATTATTCATTCCTAGTATTAGTGTATTACTGGTAAGGTATTCCTATTAAATATAGTTTATAATATGTAATGGGTAGTTTTTCCATATACCACTCTGTTGTTAACTCTTTGTAGCAGTGTCATCCCTTAGAAGTATATCAGGCAAGCACTTATTTATATTTGTAGTGCTAATCTCTGGGATACATGCCTTTAAACAACCCTTTTGGATCATGTTCACCTTCAATGCAGCACTGATACTTATAATCCCATTTTATAAGTAACCATCACCTCTGTCCATTCCCATACCTTTAAGTTCACTCTCACTATCATGTCTGTACATATTAGGTTATTCCGTCTTCCATAGCTTCTGTCTATCTCTAGGTCCCCTATATTCTACATCATAAGACACTGATTTTACATTGTTCAGGGAGTTCACATTATTGGTTACATACAGTATCTCTCCATTTGTGTCTGACTTATTTCAGACCTTGTTTTTTATTAACTCTGTTTATATTAAGGGCCATGTTTTTACTACCTTTGTATTCCTAGGTCCTGGCACAATCATTGACACATTGTGCAATAAAATGGATGCTTGAATAAAATTTCTCCGCATATGTATGTGCAAGTGTATGTTTAAACTGCTAGTTTATCACAATGTTTCTAGGTATGAATTTTGTTTGATATGCATTCATTTTACCAACTTTAAAAAATTATTGGTCATTATCCCTGTGAATGTTTCCTCTTCCTCATTTTTCATCTCTTTTCTTCTTCAGGGACTCTTTTTAGATGGATACTGTATTTTCTCACTCTAACTTTCCCCCCCAACCTCTCCTTTACATTTTCCATCTCTGTATCCTTCTATGACTCATTCCGGAAAATTTCTCTAGTGCTTTCTTATAGTTTGCTAATCCCTTTTTGGGCAGTGATTATGATTTTTACCCATGCATTGAGTTTTAATTTTAGTGACTTTTTTTATTTCTAAGAATTCTATTATGTTCTTTTTCAAATCTGCCTTGTCCTTAAATATTCTTATTTTTTCTACTATATTTCCAGTTCTTTTTCTTTGTAATCTAGAGCCAATCAAATTGTTGTTTATTAAACAGGCCAGCAGTTGCACAAGGGGGATTATTTCTCCGTATGTTTTGTAATTTGGGTGTGAATTCATGTTCCTTGGTAGTTTGGCTGAGAGAATTCTGTGTGGCCTGGGTCAAGGGTTAGTCCTCTAGAAAAGTTTTTATTTTGCCTTGGTCAGATGCGCTGGGAGTGTTACCAGCCTGGGATAATTTTTGTGTAAATTTCTTTGTATAAATTTTCCTAATCAAATGGGTAGTATAAATTCAAATCCCTAAACCCAAGAGAAAGCTGGCTATTGTTATACTTTCTCTGGGAGGAGACATTTGCCCACTCAGAATCCACCCAAGACAAGTTTCCTTTTGTCTGTCCATATATGTAGGCAGATATTTTATGGTATACCTTATCACAAGGTAGAAGCCTTTTTAATGTCCAGCTTTATTTAGTTTCTAGGGCCCAAGATGTGCTTCCATTACCCATGTAGAATAAGATAAAGTTCCTAAGAAAGCCTAAGAATCAAGAAGTTTCCTCTGCATGGCCCAGGGACTTTTCCTTACATCTTGAGATGTCAATTCTTTCTTTGAAAGGAATGTTGCCAGTTTATCTGGTCCACGTAATTCCAGAAATGGACTAAGCTAGATGTCTTCAGCTAATGATACATTTCCTACTTGAAGAAATGAGGCTCTTCATTTATATTAATTATAAATCCACAGTAAGTAGTGGTATTAGGCTATTTTAAGACATATGAGCTATCTGTATTTTTAAGGTAGAGCATTTTGACATGTGTGTGTGTGCGTATCATTTTAAGTATCCTAGATCAGCATAGGAAACGGATCCTACTAAATTTCATTCCAGCGAGTTGTCTGACAAGCAGCCTACACTTCTTTACTTATTTTGGGAATATTATTAGGAGATAAATAATCCAGAAATTTTGCTTTTGGATATATTAGTTTAACATTTTCATCTGAAATAATTATAGTTAAAACATCAATAACAGTTAGAAGGCACACATAGTGGTATTACACATAGGGTTACCATGCTATCTTTTATGAGCCTTCATATCTCTCTCTCATCTCTGTTTCTGTCTCTATCATCTCTATCTCTATCATCTCTATCTATCTCTATCTCTATCTCTGTACATGCATGCACATTCACACATATATCTCCAGAAGTACACAGTGGTTTTTCCCAGGCATGTTGCAATATCTCACCTGTTTAAATATTTCATTGTAAACAGAATATTATGCAATCAGTGATGACTAATTATATTTCTCAATTTTTTCATAGATAAAATACATTACCTTGGTTAAATAAAGCCTCACCATGAAATTACTGTTTGCTGATGATTTTTGAAGAATAAATTAATGATAAAAAATGACCTTAAACACTACATTAATACAGTAAGAACAACAGAGAACACTTGCAAATTATTGAGGAGTTAGGGTGACGATACTCTGATATGACATTGAGTAGTTCTTCATGAAGAATCTCAGTAGAACAAAATAAAATTCAGGTATTTTTGCCTATGTGGCACAATAGACCATTTCTCTTTATTTTTCATAACAAGGATTATTTGTAGTATTGCTCTCCAAAACTTGGGCAACCTTCCTGTCATATTTCTTTGATTGGATACTGCCTCTGATATCCCCAGTGTGTCCCATGGGTTGAACAGAGCTCAGCAGAGCACAGCTTGCCAGTGAAAACAGGCTTTGGACAAGGCCTGACTGTTTTTGTCTGATGCATGTTGTTGGTGGAATCTGAATTTTCCTAGTCATAAGCAACCAAAGGAGAGTGAATCTAAAACAAGTTTAAAAAGAGCCAGAAAGGAGAGGTCGTTGGGAGTTATTGGAAGGAGATGAACCTGGGAGAGGACTGGTCATGACACCCAGCACTCTATCAGAGCCACTTCAGGAAAAGTCCTGGAGTAAAGAGGGCCCAGATGTGAAAGAAATCATCATGAAAAGAGAGAGCTAGGCAAATGCACGCAGGAGCCAGAAAATGGGTGTGCATGACCATTTACTCTTTTGCTTTATTAAAGAACATTCCTGAAATACTGATTTAGTTTAGAGAAATGCTCTTTATTTTTTGATATTGATATGAAAAGCTCACTGCAGCAATGAAAGTTCAAATTAATTTAAAATTACCATGTTATGTTTTACTGCTTAGGATCCTAGAAAGACATTATCTTCCTTGTCTCAAAGGAAAAGTTTTGTTTAGTTTAATTGACTTTGAATTTTCTTAAATAACTAGAAGTCAGTTTAATTATGCATATATATGTATGCATTTATAGTATGCACAATTCCATATTTCATATATATATGACTATATATATACCGTAGCGACCAGCAATTCTGCATTTTGTGGTTTCCTGCCATGGCACTGCTGTTACTTGTCTTTTTTCAAACATCTCCTGTAATTACAGATTTTTTTTTAAAAGCCTTCGTTTGTTTTTTCAAAATAGTAATTCTGGTATTTGGTATTTGCCTTTTTTCTCTGTCTTGCAAAATATAATTATTATGAACACATTTCACTTAAGTATCTGTATTACTTCTAAGTTCACCTCTCTTAGACAAAGAATTTTTATGATGTTTGAAGAATCCACAAGATTATAAAGCCTCTTAGATAATGTGCTGATGGAAATGAGTGCATTTATAGACTCATTACCATTTTGCTCCATTGCTTATTGAAATGTATATTTAGAGCTTCTGATCAATTTAATTGTTGATGAGAATTTGCGCCAGTATCTCAATATTATAAAAAAACAAAAGCTCACCTTTCCCAAATATCTTTTTGCCCTCTCAGAATTAATAATAACCATTGCTATTTGTGTATATTATATTTCATATAGTAAAATCATATGTGTATATATGTATATATAAGTTTATACAAACTATATTGGTATAGTATATATAACTACTTCTGTCTCCCCAGATTTGTGTGATGTCTCTAGACAAGGACTGTGCCTCATTCCTCTTTGATTCTTGGCACATTTAGACGCTCAGTTATTTTGTTTACTTGACTGAAGTCTCACTATCTTAAATTGGCAGTATTTGGTAACACTGCTTCTCAACAGCATACAAATTGTTCGAGTCTGTCTTCATGAAGCTTCTCTGATTCATAAAAGCCATATAGACCTACTACTACCTAATTATCTCTATTACAGCAGTTTTCATAGTAAAAAGTTTTGCAGAAAATCCTCCCTATTTGAGAGTGAGTAATGTGAGGGTAGGAACCATGCTTTTTTCAGGCTTATGGCCCCAGTGGGTAAAGATAATTGGTGCTAAATTAAACATTAGAGATCTAGTGAATAAACTGATGAATAAACAACCCTTCACAAACTTAACTTCTTTGCTGTTAGGATAAGAAATGTCCATCCAATGAAAGAAATGAATATTCTGGACCAAAGGAGGAAAGGATGAAAACGTTTTTATGAGTACCCTTGATCCAAACATAAACACTGTATTTTTAGCATTCCACACTTAGGAAATTATTTTATGGTCAATAACAAAATACTACCTTTAAATTTCAGCTTTAACTATAAAATATTATTTACCAGGATCAGATCATTGTATATAGCAGTCACTATTATGTAAAATAACTTCCTAACATGTCATTAAACCCTACAGCAATTTTCTGACCTAGATCATTATATAGAGGTAGTACAGCTGTTTAAATGTAATGCCATCAACATTTTAAATGTCCTACATTATCTAATGTTTAAAAATGGATCTTGTCTTCTCTTGGCTTAAATGTGGGATTGATTCCATTTAATGGTGATTTTAATTGCAGCAGGAAAAGAGTTCCTGTCTGAAAATGGAGATCGGTGGGAAGTGAGAAGGAAATTTAGAGTAGTTTGTGATGACCATACAAGTATTTTTAAAATCTCTTAGAGAAAGGTCCATTGAATTGTACATTTGTTTCATTGTTGAGGTCCGGATTTGCTTTTTACAATATATTTTAGATGACTTTATGGTTGCTTATGAATGAATCACCTGAGTAAGGTTCTAAGCCTTACTTAGTAAAAAACAAAGGACAACAAATGATGCACTGTTATACTAAATAGTTTTCCTTTCTGTACTTCACCTCCTCTAGATTTCTTTTTTTCTCACCTGTTGTACCATATAAAGTTCCCGGTTTTAGCAGTGTTTAGGATGAGAACATCATCCTAAGAGAGGAGAGAGAGAAAAGAGGCCAGCTCAACTTATTCTTAAATAAAATTTTCACCATCTGTTAAAGCCCAAGAGAAGAGAAATAGGGAACCATTCTTCATTGTTCTCGATAATAAAAACTGTGGGTTTTTTTTACTTTATTAGTTCATTTTTTTTACTTTCATTCTTACCCTACCCAACTTTAAACTTTAGATTTCCTAACAAATTAGAAATAAATATCTACTGATTTTAATCTTGCTAATCTTAGAAGCTTTTATTTTTCACAGAACTTGAAATTTAGGGTTAACTCTTTGAAGTGTTTGATAACTTAGATTCACATATTGAAATTATCAGAAGCAGAAGACTGAGCTGGAAGAAGGTACTAGGAGGAATTTCTATAATGTTTAAAGAATCCACAGTGTTATAAATCCATTTAAATTTGTTTCTAAGGAAATATACAATTTTGTACATTTGAAAATGAGAATAATTTGACAGAGATGCATCTGAGCTTAATCATATTTTTCCTTACAATTTTAATTTATGTTTTAATAAGCAGAGTTGGTTTAGAAAACTATAAAATTATTTTCTAAAAAAAACAATACTGGGATAATAATAGTAGTAATAGTAAAATGGTGGCCCAGTGTCTGCTAGGTAAGAATATCATTTCACTCTGTTATGAGGGAAAAATTGAAATGAATGTTAGTTATTCCTCTAGGTTGACAAACATTAAGCCCAAAATAGTCATGCCTAGCTGGTCTTGAAAATTCCATAATCTATCTTTTGAAAAACTGGTCTTAAACATTTTTTATTGATTTATAATTGATTGCTTTTTAATGTTCTTAGTGTAACTTGCTTAAATTTCTCATGTTTATGCCTCAAAATTATAATGGCTTCGTATCTTGAGCTGAAAAACATTGATCTGACCTTTAATAATAATATGTTTTCAGAATATTTGACTTTTGGTTAACTTTTGAATTTAAAGGTATAATGACATTTAGGCAACATGCTTGGATCTTTCCTGCAGATTTTCTTTTAAGTAGAAGTGATTTTGACCTAACAGCACAATACAACATGGCCAAGGGAACTCTTATTTGGAGTATTAAACCTTTATTTGATCTCCATTTATTATGACAAAATATATACAAAGTTTATTGAATAGTGTTTTGCTTTTATTAGCAAGTATTTTAAAGTTAGCTCTCAAGTAGAAATATTGGAGTAATTCAGACAAGCATAGAATAAAACTTAGAATAAGTAAGGAGATCATTATGAAATGACTTCCTTCCAATCCTCTTTCTTTTAGATTATATTGGCTCTGATTTTAATATAGTCTGCACTGTACTATTATATGAGTTATGTTTTTATCTGGCATATAATTTATTGAACATATGTAGCATATCAGGAATCACAAAAGGCCCAATAGATGCACTTTACTAGAAGCTATTTGAAAATAGGAACAAAAAGAGGTACAACAGAATAGTAGATATTGGTCAAAAACCAACATTTTTTTCATCCCTTTTACTTTGACTTTATTAGGATTAATTATGAGCAAAAGCATATCTTTTGTGCTAACACTGTCACTTTTACTCAGCCTTTAAATTATAATTTTTATTTAATAGAAAGAAAATTTGTTCTTTTAGTTCATTTTACTTTATGAATCTATCATGAAATAACTAGTTTTACTCTCCCATTTCTGACATAATCTAGTTGCATACTTAGTCTTGGGTAAGATTACTAGGTAAAGTCTACAATTTTAATGAGGTACTGTAGTTGAGGAGATTTTCCTGAATTTTATTTTTTTTAAGATCTTTAAAAAATTATAGATATAGTACATTTTTTTATTCTATAAATTTTTAAGAGATTTATAAATGTCCCAATTTATTATATATTTACCATAAATTGGAGATGCTGATGCTTCTTATTAACATGACAGTAATGTTCTCAGAGATGTGACCTTCAGCTTTTGCACATAGGCGTGTCTTTGTGCATTCATGTAGACATACAGTTCCTGTGTGTGAAGATTAAATTTGCCGTTTGTCTAATTATCATATCAGGAAAGGCCATCAAATTATATAAGTGGACATATTTATATTTCTGTTTACAACTGTTTACCCCCTCACTCCTTCCCTCCTTTCTATTTTGTCATCCTTCCTTCCTGTCCCTACTAAGGGGATTTAAGATGGGTTTACCATTTCTGATCATTTATTTGCATGGGTGTTTCTTACATTACATGTTTGTCACTAGACGACATTGCCTATTAAATTCTTCATTAATGTGTTGGGTTGCTTTTGTCTGTTCTGTTTTTTATTTTTGCAAGAGAATTACTGATTTCATGGCATATATTTTCACTTACTTTTAGCAGTTTTTGCCCACAGGGAGAGTAGTGCTGATGTTCACTATTTATTTATCAATCAGGTATATATGTAACCTATCAGATGTAAATGGGAACTTGGAGGTGTATGTGAGACCTTTCCAATATAGAAGGAACATAACATACACCCAATATACACTTAGATTTTATGAGGATCACTCAGGAATTTTAAGATGATCTCTATCCAAAAAGAATCAAGGTGAGATTTAATTTTTATATGCTAAATAAGAACTATTTGATATTTAAATGTGTGGAATAGTGAAATGGAAAAAAGAAGTGTGGCTAAAATAGCCAGAGAAGGTTTTGTTTGGGAGACGTGACTTGGTCTGGCCTACTTGAAGGAGTGAGTTCTGGATGGGCAAGAAGAGAATCCTGTTGAGGTAGTGGCAAAAAAAAGGTAGGTAAATGTGTAAAAATGTGATAGCCAGCTAGTGTGGAGGGAAGGATGCAGAGCAGAAAGTACTAAATGTTTGATGGGGATACAGTTGCATTATGGAGAGTCTTAGAAAACATGTAGGAGAACTTATTTACGTGAGGAGTTTATGAGGAGAGAATTGACATGATGAAAGCAGAACTTCAGGAAAATTAATCTGATAGCAGGGAGTGTACATATATTCATTCTATTCAAACCTGAATGACAACTACTTGGAATGTATTCAATAAAATGTGGAGTTTCAAAGAAGGACCCCGCCCTCTCAGTGGGAATAAATTTTCAGGCAATTTTAATAAAGTCCAATAAAATCTTATTGTTAAGGAAATATGGAGTTTTAGGGAGTCCATAGAAAAGATATTTAACCTAGAAGACTCTCCAGAGAAAGTGGCTTGTGAAGAATGGGAGTTATCCAGGAAGTTCTGTGGGACTTAGATGTGGATGGATTATGTTGCCCACTGAGAAGACAGAATGAGTAAAGGCACAGAGAGAGCAAGAGTGGGTCTTGTTTAAGGAGCCAGAGGATGTTCTGTGTCACAAGAACTCAGAGGGCCCAAGAGGAGTGGCTTAATCAAGACAAGAGATTGGAACACATGTGGGAGCCAGATGGGAGGTTTGTATTTAATAGCAATGGGAACCAATTTAAAGTTTTGATTTGGGAAGTGAGTTCACTAAATTTACATTCTAAAAAGATAGCTTCAGTTGCAATGTGGGAAGTGGATTGGAGGAGAACAGGACAGGATACCGGGAGAGAGCCCCTAGCAGTGTTTGGATGGATCTGAATGGGTAACTATGGAAAGTGGAAAGAAGCAGTCAGATGCTGAGGTTCCTGAGTATATATAACCCTAGACGCTGGTGGCTGTGGGGAAAATGGAGAGAAAGGTGCATCTTTTAGGTACACCGAATGAAGAAATAACATATTTAGGCATATGCCCACATAGGGTAGGAGAACAAAGAAGTTTAGACATTGGTTCTGAATATTTTAATCAGTGCAACTGAAAGAAAAGAGAGAGAGAAATTAGATAAATAATAAAAAGCTCATTTGAGAGGAAAGTAAAACACTTTTTAAGACCTAGCTTGGTATAGTTATGGGTTACAATTAGCCTGGTTCCTGTCATATAGTCAGCACTCCATAAACATCTGCTGCAAGTTCATGGGTGGGTCACAGAATAAACTGGGAAACAATACATTAATCAGCAGTAAATGTCTGTAAATAGTCATGTGTCTGAAATGATGCATTATGATTATATATTACAGAACTTTTGAAGGAGGTGCCCTACCTCAGTCAGCATTTGAAATACAGGTTTGTGTTGAAGTTTAGCCTTCATAATAGTATCACGGGTATGATCTTATGCAGTACTGTTTGGTAACTCCTTTGGAGGACTTTAGCACCTGTTCAACCCTTGTTAAGGCTTAGGTATACATGCCATACCTCCTCAGATGCAGAGCCCAAGCTAGCCTGGTAATGACTGCATGTGAATTAGTGAAAGGCACCCTTCTGGCAGTGCAACTCCTCCAGCCCATGACTTAAGAGACTTTACTGGTTCATTAAAGCCAGAGTAAGCCACAAATTCTAGACAGAAATTCCCCTGACCATTCAGCCTATCTCTCTCTTCCCATTTTACTAACTCATCCATTTACATACTGTTAATTCTCTCTGACTGTCTCTGTGAGAAGAAAATGACGCCCCTTCATCTGGCAGAGGAGCCCATGACCGACACAAAGCCCAGGGGTGGAGATCAGGCTGGTTTCAGCCCCAGCGGCCCTTCGCCCGAGTTCCTTTGGGCAGGACACAGCAGCAATATTCCTGTATCTCCATCCTGAGCTCTCCACATTAGACATGTTTCAAGAAACAAGTTAATTGACCATACTAGCATTCACTATTTGAAAGATGTTAAGCATTTGGAATTTGTTTCACCAGATGTTTTGAAGAAAGATTCTGACTGATTAGAAAAATCTGGCCAAACTATTCTGAGAATGTCACAAGATCCAAAGTCTTTCTGAATATGTAATTTATTAAATAGATTCTGTTATTTTCCTGAATTTATTTAATAGATTCTGTTCTTTTCCTGAGGACCGCTGACAGGATTTTCTATTTCCAAACAAAACAGTTTGGGGTGAATATATTAATATTTTCATTGGTAGAGATTTATGTATCTGAACTCGTGATTAAAAAGTCTTATTCATAGTCTGTTGGTGGGGGGTCTAAAATTAGCTAATGCTTTCCAGACAGTTTGAAAGCATTAAAGAAAATTATTTCATTTTTAGGAAGAAGGAGGATAAGCAAGAAGTGGCAGTTTACCATCTTCATTAGTAAATGTTGTTGTCTTTATTGATGCCAACTGTTTAATTTTGCCTTATCTGGTTTCTCTTTACACGTTAAACATCACCAAGTGAAACACAGCTTTCCCCACAATAGAGAAGACATTGTTCTTTTGTATTCCCATGGCAGATAAAAAACTGAACAAAACATTGTGTTTGTAGTCTCTAGGCCTGTGACTTGGTGAATGTGCCCTGCAAGTTTGTTTTCAACTAATAGTATCTTTTATTTACATTTGAGCCTGATTCCCTGTGCACCTTGGGTACACACAAAGGCACACAAAAGAATCATTTCATGTGTGCTGAACAGCAGCTCCAGCTGAGCCTGGGCCTGGCAGCTTTAAAATGTGCCCAGCACCACTGAGATGTAGTAGTTTAGGGTACCAGGAAAAAGATGCAGCCTCTTGAAATTCTATGATGGCTTTTTTTTCCCCCAAAAAAACTGTTGTTTGTTTATTTGATATTAGAATCATATCACTGCTACTCCGAATTTCCAATTTTCATGACAGAAGGATGCCACGACTGGCAATGGGAGGGCGGGGTTGGGGGTAGCATATTTTATTTACCACTCTGCAGAGCACGTGCTGAAAGAGAATCCCAAGTGCGGAATCCAAAGTTAACAAATGAAAATCCCCAGTGATTTAGTGCATGATTTCACTTTATCTATATGCTCTCAGGTGGCGTAAGAAACTTATGCCAGAGTCTGTTTTTCTTTGCCACAAAGCAAAAGCATCAAAACAGACACACACACACCATGCAAATGATTTTGGCTATAAACTTGACATATCTTAAAATTGTATCATCAGCATTTTAGTTGTGGTCAGGACAATCAACAAATTCAAAAAACAATTGAGTAGTTGATTGCAGAAACAACAATAGTTGCTATTTCTGGCTTATTCTAAATAAAATTAACTTGTAATGAAAACCTTTTCTTGTCCAAAGTTCAAGTAGAATTTTGTACTGTCAATTTAGCACAAAATTCATCTGGCTTGCTATTTGTTTTCTGTAAATGAAAGCAAAGATATTTGTATGTTTGATGCAGGTATACGTTTTTCATACTGATCTATATAAATGAGATTTATGAACTTGGCCAGGCAAAAGAAACCATCATCAGGTTTTGTTAAAAAAAAAAAAGAGAGAGAGAGAGAAAGAAGGACTCTGAAATCCCAAAGAATCTACAAAAATCTCCTAGAATTAATACATAAGTTCAGCAGTTTTAGAGTACAAGATCAATGCACAAAATCGATTATCCCCAAAATGATTTATAGGTTTAATGCAATTCCTATTGAAATTGCAACAATATTTTTAAACACATAGCCAAGCTTATTGTAAAATTTATGTGGAAAGGTACATGCCCTAAAATAGCTAAAATAATCATGAAAAATAATAAAATGAGAGGAATCACTCTATCTGGTATTAATGCCTATTATATACCTATAGTATTCAAAACAGTGTGCCACTGGTGGGAGTATAGAAACATTGATCAATGAAACAGAATAAATAACCAGAAATAAGCCACACAAATATGCCTAACTGATTTTGGGCAAAGATACAAAAGCGATTCAGTGGAGGAAGGATAGTTTTTCAACAAATGGGGTGCTGGAGCAATTCGACATTCATAACAAGACATATGTAACAGCAAAAGGAAATTAAAAAAAAAAAACCTCAGACCTCATAGAAAAATAACTCAAAATGGATCATGTACTTAATGTAAAACATAAAATCATGTGTTTTAGGGAAAAGGGGAAGAAAATCTTCAGGATCCAGGGCTAGACAAAATGTTCTTAAACTTGACACCAAAAGCACGATACATAAAGGGAAAATTGATAAACCACACATCATCAAAATTAAAATTTTTGCTCTGTAAAAGGCCCTGTTAGGAGGATAATAAGAAAAGCTACAGATTAGGAGCAAATATTTACAAATCACATGTTCAATAAAGGACTAGGTGTGTCTAGAATATATAAAAAAACTTTCCAAATACAACAGTAAAAAACAAAAAAACAAAAAAACATCCAGTTAGAAAATGGGCAAAAGAGAAGAGACATTTCACCAAAGAGGATATACAGATGGCAAATAAGCACATGAAAAGAAGTTCAACAGCATTAGCCATTAAGGAAATGCAAATTAAAATCACAATGAGCTATCACTACATACCTATCAGAGTGGTTAATATAAAAAAGTGTTAAAACAGCAAATGCTCAAGTGACTGCAGTAAAACCGGAGCACTCAGACATAGCTATCACTACATACCTATCAGAGTGGTTAATATAAAAAAGTGTTAAAACAGCAAATGCTAAAGTGACTGCAGTAAAACCAGAGCACTAAGACATAGCTGGTGGCAATGTAAAATGTCACAGCCACTCTGGAAACAGTTTGGCAGTTTCTTTTAAAATTAAACATGCAACTATCATATGATTCAGCAATTGAACTCCTTGGCATTTATTCTGGAGAAATGAAAACTTATATTCACACAACAATTTGTTTAAAAATGTTCATAGCACCTTTATTTATAATAACCCCAAACTGGAAACAACCCAGAAGTCCTTCAGTGGCTGAACAGTTAGACAAACAGCAATGCTTATGAACTATAAAATGGAAGAAATCATCTATACATGCAGTAACTTGGATGAATCTCCAGGGAAGAACAAAAGCTGATCTTAAAAGGTTACATCCTGTATGATTCCATTTATATAACGTTTTTAAACAAAATTACAGAAATGGAGAACAAATGAATGGTTTCCAGGGGATAAGGAGCTGGTGAGCTCTTGAGGAAGGCAGGATGGTTCTACAAGGGCAACACAAGGGATCCTTGTGATGGAAATGCTCTAAATGTCAATATCCTGGTTGTGATATTTCACTATGGTTTTATATCATGTTATCTAGGAGAAACTGGGAAAGGGGTAAACAGAATCTCTGTATATTTCTTCTTACAGTTGTAGGAGAATACATAATTATGTCAAAATAACAAATTTATTATTTTTTGAATGGGAGTATGTTTCAGTCTGGTAAGACAGTTTCAGAAAATCTTATGTAGCTAGGTGAGTGAGGCAAAAAAAAAAAACAAAAAAAAAAACAAAAAAAAAACACCTCTTCTTTCAGTTGTAAACTGCTTCTAAGAATTCATCCTAACCCTGCGTATTTCTAGAAGCCAAATATTTTCTGGTAATGACAAAATCACAAGCATCTATACAAGGGGATTCTTTGAATTTGGTTGTTTTGATTAGAATAAATGCAACTTTATGACTTCCAAAATTGATTAGAGGTATTCCAGATCATTAATCCATTGATTTCTAACATTTACACAAAAATATATGCTGAGTGCTTACTTTATATTAGGCAATCTTCTAGATCTGTGGCTGTTAAATATTTAAATTTAAATTAATTAAAATTAAATTAAAAGTTTAGTTCTTCGGTAGTACTAGCTACGGTTCAAGTGGTGAATAGCCACTTTCCTACAGTAAAGTGTACAGATATAGAACATTTCCATCATCTCAGAAAATTTATAGGTGGAATATAGAGGGGAACAAAACAAATGAATTCCCTATTTTCACAGAATTTATATTTTATAAAAGGTGGGGTATAGGGGACAGAAGAGACAGGCAATAGATATGTCAAATGGTAACAAGTGCTAAGAAAAAAAAAAAATAAAGCAGATATGGGCACAATGGCCAGCACAGTAGGAGTAGAATGGGTTTTCCTGTTGGAATAGAGACTTAAATGAAATAAGAGATGAAGGCTGCACTGGGTCGAATAGCCCTCAGAATATTACCTTATTTGGAAATAGGGTCTTTGCAGATGCAGTTGATTAAGTCAAGTTCATATTAAGGACCACCATAATGCTGGTGTCTTTATAACAAGAGAAAACAAATTCACAGATCTCCAGAGAGAAAGCCATTTGACTATGAAGTTAGAGATTGGAGTGATGCTTCTACAAGCCAAGGTCGATCAAGGATTTCCAGCGAACACCAGAAGCTACAAAGAGGCAAGGAAGGATTCTCCCAGGAGCCTTCAGAAGGAGCATGGTCCAGCTGACAGCTTGATTTTGGACGAACAGCCTCCAGAACTGGGAGAGAACAAACTTCTCTTGTTTTACATTTGTGGTATTTTGGTGTAGCAGACCTGGGAAATTAAAACAGTGGCATAATGATAATGGGGGAAGGAGGCAGCATTTCAGGCAGAGGAAGCAGCATGTTTAAAGGCACTGAGGTAGAAAATGTTTACACAAGGGAAAACGGGAAGGTCTGTGTACCTGGAATGAGGTGCACACAGGAATGGGAGTGGGTTAGAAAGGTAGAAGATAAATTGAGGTGGGAGAGCAGATTCCATAGGGGCTTGTGGACAGTGGTGGACCAAGAGTGGGACATTTAGCCGTCCACCCTGATGGCAAGCAACAAGGGCATGCATTGTCTGGAGAGAATTTAAAATTAATGAAAGTCTAGAGGTAATTCTGCTGCTTATTATCAGCATGGGCTGAGAATCTAAACCATGTCACTGATAAAATACTCCTCTCTTTATATATATATATGACTTGGTGAATGTGAGTTTCTGTTGTTACTGGTGAGATTGATACACATGAAAACTTCAAATTAGAAAAATTGTAATTACTTCTCTCTTAATAAATACTGCACTCTACACGAAAGTTAATTTGAAGCCCTGCCTCACAAGAACTCATTTACTGCCAGTGCTTTCAAGAGGAAGTTCTTAGTGGTCCAGAATCATTTCAGCTTACTTCTGGACAGTTTGTGTCTCTGACTTCTATGGTACAACACATCCCTATGTTTTAAAAATACAGTTGAAATAAAAAATGACAGCTTATGCGTGTTTTTCCTAAGTGATCTTTTTTTTTTCTGGGGTGAAGTTTTATATGAGGTTAATCAGACACAAAAATATTTGCAAACAGCTGGAATCACACTTGAACAGTGAAGAGTAAAATATCAGTTTTCTTGAAGACTGGTGCACAGAATGGTGGAGAAGGCTATGAACTGCACTACAACAAAATATAAGAAAATAGGTATTTAAATAAGAAAAAAGAATTAAATTTCAGAGAAGGATGCCAGGAAAAAATGACAAAAGAAGTCAAATGATAATATGTGAATGCCTTTTTATCAAGACATAAAAAAACTCTTAAAACATTGGATCATATAATTCAAAATTTTTGTCATATAGTCATTTTCTCTGATTTTGCAGAAGAAAACTTTAGAAGTTTTTATCAAATTTAATAGCAATTTATGATGAAGTATCCCATGAGTATTTAGTGAAAATTTTTTAAACTTGTTGACATTTGAAATCTGCTAGAAGTGGTTCTGAAGAAACAATGACATGGATGGTATTATAATTTCTGGAGTGTATTGTAAGGTGAGATTTTTATGAATCTCAGCCAAACTTATGTTTCTGTTTAAGACTTTTTCCTAACTATTGTATATCTATTGTTTCATGTGTAAGAAACATTTTAAATTAAAATGAATAAAAAGAAATCAATTAAGAGTGAAGATAGACTACAAAATGAGACTATACCATTTACTGAACATGATTATGTGAGGAAGATAAAAATTGATGAAGTCATTGACAAATTTGTAGAAGTTAAGGCTTGAAAACAAAAATCGTATTGTTTTCATTTATCTCAGTAGGAAATCAATATGTAGTTATAAGTTTGCCCTTTTCCAAAACATATCAATGTGATAGTCATGTCTGTCTTTCCTTCTTTCCCTCCTTCCTTTCTCCCTACATTTCTTTATTCCTTTCTTCCTTCCTTTTGTCATTTATTTTTCAGCCAGCAATTTTTTGAATATCATCTTCATATGAGGCACCATGCTTGGCAATAAAAATTAAATATACCTATGAGCAGTGTTTTTATTTTAAGAGTAACTTCCATATCACTCCTGTTCAAAAGCAATCTGTAGTCCGCACTTGGACAGGAAATTATTGAGGAAAATCTGTGAAACAGTTTTGTTGATGTGAATTTAATCTACATGAACTTTAAGATTAAGATCTTCAGAGAAAATTTCATTTCTTTCTTAATAAAAATTTTTTTCTTAAAGTTTATGTATTTGTCAGTTCACCCTCACTAATATTCAAATAAGAGAATGGAGTTCATCTCGGCTAATTTTCATTCCACTTGCTATTTTATTATCACTTTATTTAATATAAAAATGTCAGATGAGTGATGTAACAAGATTGAAGTTTTGAGTTATTTTGAAAGAAAAAAAGAAAAAAAAAACAGTGACCTCTCAGGTAAAACATTGAGATTTTCCTAAAGCAAAGTTATATTTTCCATCATGACTTTGATGAATTCGTTCAATAAAGGACAGGAGGTAAACAAAAATTATACAACTATTATTCAAAGTTCCTCCTTGTAGCCAGAATAGAGTGTATGTCTCTATTCCTGAGAATTTTATAAAAACCCACCCAAAAGTCAAAAATTATGATTAAGGAGGAGACACAGCATTCTTGTCTGTTGTATAATATAAAGATACATAATGTAGAAATGCAGTTACCATGTGTGTATTCTAGCAGATAACATGATTTTCAGTTGAAGGAACCAGAAATGTGCTGAATGTGGGTCAGCTTTTGGCATACTGAAGGGGAAATACCACTGACATTTTAGGCAAATTATTTCTGTTGACTCACGCTATGTTTTAGTTTCTCAGCTGCTAAAATAAATACTGTCCAATGGGTTGGGTTAACAACAGGAAATAACTCACTCACAGTTTCAGAGCCTAGAGGGCTACTTCTTCCTAGAGTCAGTGTCTTCTGACTAGCCGACAATCTTTGGGGTTCCCGGCTTTTCTCTTACGTGGCAATGCACATGGAAGGGTCTTCTCCTTTCTCTTCTGGGTTCTGTTGACTTCCAGCTATGCCCCATGGCTTCTGTTTTCCTTGTCAATTTCCTTTGCTTATGAGGTCTTCAGTCATATTAGATTAAGACCCACCCTCATTTAGTTTGGGCACACCTTAACGAACATCTTCAAAAGTCCTATTTACAAAAGAGTTTACACCCACAGGACCTAGGGTTGGGACCTGAACATGCCTTTTTTAGGGCATGATTCAATCTCCAACATATAGACAAAGAGACTTAAAAAAATTTAGTCAACTATTAATTGAGAAGTATCAACAAATTAGTTCCCACCACCTTTCCGTTTGAGGAGAATTAGTCAAACACTATTAATCCATCTCTAATTTTTTTTTATCATTATACAGCCCATATGTTACAGTCATATCCTATGATAGAAATAACAACTATAGCATTCCCTTGATCTGCTCATCTTTTAAAAACTAGATAGTGATGGTTTTTATTTCAAAAAGTGACTATCTCTGATAGTTCTGACTCTGGACATTTAGGTATTTATATGTTGCCAAATAATACTGTTCCAAAGTATATCTGAGTTGAAAAGAGATGATAAAAAACAGATCGTTTGAAACTATAGGTGTGTGATTTTGAGTCATAAAAGAGATTATAAAGGGCACTACTAGTGAGTTGTAAGATTTGAATGCTAGGGATTATGGGACTATTAATTAATAGGTGGGCAAAGTTAGAAGCTCCCAGACAAATGAGATGCTTAGATTCAGTCTAGGGTGGTTTCCATCACAATGCTGATGATAGTGGGATAAAATAGTGGAGTTAAATGGGTTAAGGAAGTCCATAACCTGTAAACCACAAACATTCTAAGAGTAAAAAAGCATTTGGATGTGCCATAGTGACATTATACATGTGATTGCCATCCTACAGGTGATTCATAGCAGACAAAAATAGTCGAGAAATGGAAACCATGATCTTTTCCTTTTATCTATTTACTATAGCATTTGCCATATTTTCTCACAATGTCCCTTTATTTTATTTGGCTTAGTTACTGATTTTATTAAGACCTTCAGTAGTGACAGAGCATGTTGACAAAAGCCCCACGTATGCAAGATACAGTCTTTCAAGGAAATACTCATATTCTACATGATCTGAGTTCAGAAAGCCTACCACATACACTATCTCAGTTGATACTCACAAAATCACCAGGAGCCAGGAATGGAGAAAAATTTTGCTTTCATTTTACAGATAATGAAATTAAGGTCTAAAATGGCTTTAGAAAGGGTCAACTAGGACTCAAATCTAGGTCTCCAGATTCTTGGTTTCTGTATTTTACCTATTTTTCAAGTATTTCTATGCCCTTGCATGGGGTTTCGTGATTGAATGATGTCAAAGGGAAATGAGTACTTTTAATCTCTTAAAAAAATTAATGTTTTATCTGATATTAACTTCCCTATTTTAAAATGCAATTTTTCTGTTAACTATGAACTGTATTTCAAGTGAAAGCATGCTAGATCTAACTGAATAATGGGTGAAAATTTAAATTTGCATAAAAGATATTTTTTTTTTTCTGTTTTTAATCAACTTCACACCAAAATACTCACAACCAGTCTGAAAACGTCATTATTGCCACCAGACAAACTCTCCTTTAAAATCGCCTGTTTGAATTTGGTTCCCTCCTGGACCATTACATATTTAAGAGCTCTGTCTGCAACTACCAGGATTAACAGCACAATACTTCTACCCAGAATTTAACTGAAGTAAAAATGCTGATACACTCATGCTCCCTCTGGTAGTAAGTCATAGCTGCTATAACTCTTCTGTCATAAAGACAAATAAAGTGTGGAATGGGAAGGTTCAAAGAAACACTTGAGGTGGGGTGAGGGGAACTTACTCATTGATTACTTTTTAAGAATTTTAAAAGAAACAGCAGCTTTGAATATTTGACTATATGATGGTAATAGGAGCTAATTTTTCTTTGCAAAATGATACATGGACGCTGGTGGAACACTGACTTATGTAATGATCAACAAGTAAATTAAAAACAAAGATGACATCAATATGGAAAACTACTGTGAGAAGCAAAAGAACTCGAGAGCTTATACAATGACTTATCATTAAGACTTTTTAGTCACTAAAATTTCATAAATTTTAAGCAAAAAACTGATGTATCATAAACCAATCTGTTGCTAATACTGTTTCCTTTGACCTTTTCCTTTTGTTCCTCTACCCAGTACCTCAAGTCACCCATCCTACATCAGACAGTTGAGGACCCCTCCACAGAAAGGAACACAAACACATGCGCTGGTCTTCAATGACACCAGAACTCTACAACATCAGCTCAATTTTCTGTGTGTCCCTGCTCAGCCATGTTGTCCATCCTCTGCAACAAATATTTTGTATTCTTACTACTCTCCTCTTTGCCTAGTCATCTAAACCTCAACCTCTTCCTCTCATAGAAAAACTGGAGCCACAGAGCAATGGTTCCTCCTTCTCCCTTGAGATGCTATGCACCTTTGGATCCATATTTACCACCTTACCTTGCATGTCTGAGTCGGAGGTAACCTTTCTGCTGTGGGACGCCATACTCTCCACTGTACTCTACATTCCATATCCTCTTCCTTCTCAGCAACTTCCTTCTCTTCAACACCTCCAACAACTCCCGTTCTTTTAGTCTACTCTAGTCTTTATGTGCTTCCATCTCGGCATATAATTACGTTCAGGTCTCCCCCACCTCTCTATCCAGCACTATCCTGCACCAGTCACCACTTTTTATAGTCAAGATTGAAGAAAGAGAAGTCCTCACAGTCTCCACTTCCACACTACCAATTGCAGTTTGCTTCCAACACAATTGAATTAAACTCTTCTCTTCCCAAGAGCACCACCAATTTCCTCTTTTCAGTGGTTTCTTTACTGTCCTTATCAATCAATCTTAAAAATATTTTATCCTTTTGAAAGAAAAGAATAAATCAATGTATTAATGAACCACCCTACAATTAAAATATATTGACAAGAATAATAAATTACTCTAAATTAAGCATCTTTAATGCAAATATGAATTGCAAAGAAATATTGTAGAACCTGCCAACTTGCTGTATGAAATACATAATGTACTTGTGCCCTTGTCCTTTCACTAGGAAGGGTGCAGCTAAGGTGAGACACAAGTAAAAGAGTATAAATATGTTCTGGTACAACAAGAACTTCTTTGTCCCTTTCCTGAAACATCATATGCTATTATGTACCAAAAGACTTGTAAACACATGGGTACACAATGTTCAGGTGATTTCCATCATTCTGGACATCAAATATGTCTGAAGTGACTTTTAACCACTGAAGTTTGACTACAAGCCAAGCCATAATGCTTTGTGGTTTTTATCCTGAACAGGTATTTGAACCGGACCATACGGGAAGATATATCAGCAGCAGAGCATTCTCTAAACAGAGAGAAATTAGTTGTATTAAGACAAGCCTTGACTGTAGTTGGCTTCAGTAACTTGGTAAGTCATTAAATATTTCACCGAGAAAACCAAGCTCTATTAGTTTATAAAAGTTATTAGTTCTATAGTATTATATTGTTGTAAACACTGATGATTAAGCAGTGGACTGTCATAGTCCCTGCCCTTGAAGAGGTTACATACTAGTGGTTGCAAAAGGCAAAAACAAACAATTGATAGGTACCATGAAGAAAATGAAGTAGGATAAACAAATAGAGAGTAACAAGAAGGTGGTCAAGGAAAACAGATCAAAATAATTTTACATTGACAGACCCAAGAGAAAACTAGTAGATCTGGATTAACTGTTTAGGAAAGAATAGATAAAACAGTGTTCAGAATCACTTGGAAAATTCATCTAATCACTTTATTAAGAAATCTTCTAAAAAATATAAACCATTTTCCATTCTTAAATAATTACCTGATGCCTGCAAGCATTATGAAGCTGAAAAATAAGATTTAAAATGTTTAGGTCACTGCTATGTAAATGGAAATTTCTGTGATAATAGAAATATTCAATATCTGCATTGTACAATATGGTAGCCACTAGCTATGTGTGGCTATTGGGACTGGGAATGTGGTATTGGGACTGAGGAAATGAATTTCTAATTTTATTTGATTCTAACATTTAAAATTAAGTAGCTACTTGTGGCGAATGGTTACCATATCAAACAGCACAGATCTAGAAAATAAGAAATATGAAGTGACTTAGCCTTGAGAGAGACATCTAGGAATTCCCACAAATCTCTATTTCCCTTAAGGATTATCTGTGTTTCCTCTCCTCTTTCAATACGGTGGTGTTTTCAAATAGAATCAATTCCTTATTAGCAGTTAATATAAAATTGCCCAGGTAACTTTGGTATACCGATAATTTAGGAGCTCAAGTTTAGTGACAGATATATTCTTATTTTTTTTTAAGCACCTAAGTTGGTCAATTTGTCAATCTGTATTTTCCCCTGTCCACATAGATATTGCTAATGTGATAGCAGGGGAGGGTTGAAAAACAGAAAGGTAGCAAAGAGGAGAAGGGGAAGGAGATGGAGAACTCACCATAAATGAATGATCTCTGGGGCAGTTTGTTTCACCCCACCCTTACCTCAGTCAGAGACCAGAGTTCTAGAACTTACAGTCATATGGCATCTGGCTCTTTTTTTACTCTCATTGTCAATTTCTGTATTTCTGGCTCACACTAATACCTGTTGTTGTGTTCTATGCTGGCTTGGTAGATGCTGCTATTATACCTTTTTTTTTGTTTTTGTTTTTTTCCCTTTTTTCTGTATCTGAGAAATCTGTTTCTTGATAGAAAACTAGGATATAAAGATGAGTAACAAACAAATCTACCAAAATACCAGTTGCTTGGAAACAGGGCTTTAAAAATCCATGATTGATCATCAAAGGCAGGGCAAGCAAAATATACCTTCTGCTTCAGGTAGCTAATCATCGTTTTGGTAAAAGAAACAGGTGCATTTTAACAAAAGACAGGAAGATAATCCCTTCATCTGATCCTTTGGGGTGACCAGAACGGTGAAAATTTTAGTCCACATAAGAGGGATAGCTTATGTCCAGTAAGATTGGAAGGAAGGTATTTTGGGGCTGGTGAAGCCCTTAAACCAAAATTTGCAAGTGATTTCCTCCCCTGGCTCTGTGGTCCTGGGTGTGAGGTCTGGTTTTAAAGGTGCTGCCACCTCTGCCCTATTATCACCACACTGTAGCCAAGGTAGTGGTAATACCAGCCTCCTCCCATGCTCACAAGAGTATTCATTTTTACCTCTATTACAGGTAAATACTGCACTTTACTAGGCTACAATCTATATTATAGTTAGTTTTGACAGTTATTTCTCCATCACTAAATTGTAATATCCTTGAGAACAGAACAAGTCCTTGTTCTTGTTTGTCTATGCAGAAGTGCCTATTTGGTGTAGCACAGAACATTTAATGAAGAGTTACCGGATTTGTTTAAAAATAAAATAAAATAAAGTTGTCAGGAAGCTCAAAAAGCCAGGAAAATTTTCTTGTATCACATATGAATGAATAGAATTTGAAACCCTAATTTCAGAGTTGGGGTTACCAAAAACATTTTTGATTAATGTCACAATTATAGAGTATTGTAGCTGGAATTTACTTAGACATCATCCTCCCCTTTTTAAGATGATAAAGCCTTATGACAAAAATTAGAAGTTCTGAATGAAATTTATAGAAGTCCCAGGAACTTTATTGTTGCAACTATATATGTACAAAGCAAATAAGAGTTGTTCTTAGAACACTCCTCCACAGTTGTTATGACAGGTGGTTTTTTGTTTGTTTGTTTCTTTTAAATATTATTCCCAAATCATAGATTAGCAAACTAAGATTTTAAAATGCTATGTCACTTGCTCTATCTGGGTCTTAATCAGTTTTACTATTGATAGCATCACACTAAACATTTGTTATTCTAGAGAAGCATATTTTAAATTACAGCAATTTCATCACTGTTCATTCTTGCCACAAAATGACTGTCTAAAATCAAATTTGAGGCGTAACTTCTTTTTTTATACAAAGTTCCAGATTCTTAGATATTTTCTTTCAGCAAATATTCTCTTACTTTGTGCCACCTTCTGCTCAAACATGACACTTGCCAACATCCGTTTTTTCTGAGTTTTCCTTAAAATACCTTGAAAAAATTACCATTGTGTTTATCAAGGCAGATATTCTCATTATGCCTCCTTTAATTTTTCAGCTCAAGTGAAAAATTCTATAACCATCATATCAGTTTATCTCTTGAAAGAGTATTTCACTAGGAAATGAAAATCATAATAGATGTTCTCTAATGGAAAGGGCCATAGCTACTGCAGACTTGGAGTAGAGTCGTTTTAGGGATCTGCGTCAGACCAGGAAGGACATGAGTGAAGTGACATCCAGACAGGCACACTATCGTTTACATACTCATTAGTTTTGTATTGTTATCGTTATCTAGAAACTGTTCATTTACACTTACTTGGTCTCATTTGTTTAAGGAAGAAAAACATTAATTTAGAGGAAATGTGCATTGAATTATGAGATTTCAATCTTGTGCACAGATTGATAGTTCTGTTATCATTCAGACTCTGAAACATCGTATCTCTATAAATAGAGCCCACATCCCTAACGGGTAGCCATTGTTTTTCCCTAATTTTAGATTTTTAAAGGATTTATCTTTTTTGTCTTTCTTCTAAGCAATCCTATTCACCTTCTCTATTTGTAAAATGTGTAGGAGGTGGAGAATCTGTTTGTGATTCTAGCAGCAATATTACACATTGGAGACATTCGGTTCACTGCTCTGACAGACACTGATTCAGCATTTGTTTCTGACCTCCAGCTTCTGGAACAAGGTCAGTGGAACATGACCTTCTGACCTGAAACTCATTATACTTGCAGTTTTATCGAATTGCCAGTAGGTGGAGACACAGTACAGAAAAGTCAGGTAGAATGCAAGCTCTCCTGGGTGGAAGGCAATTAGGGGAAAATGATTTTTAAAAAACCTGTATCCACTTTGTTCTTCTTTATTAATGGGAATGAATAACAAGAGGTATATTTATGTTATCGTGTTCTGCACACAATAACAGTGTTGATCCATTAACATACACTGACTTGATTTATATTGTTATACATATTCTCTGTTTCCACTCCTGCCACCCATTATAATTGGGGGGCAAGCTATCAGCTGAACATTTTGAACATAATCACTTCCGTTCAAAGTTTTTGCCAAAAATCTTTTCTTGGCTTTGAAGTTTCCTTGTTAGTCACTCCCATATTTCTTAAAAATATCTTAAAACCACAGACTGTCAATAAACAACATGCTTCACCTCATATCAAAGTGATTTAACCAGGAATTGGGGAAAAAACATTCTGTGCCATCTGTGAGGACAAAGATGAAAAAAACCTGTTGTGATTTAATCCACAAAGCCACAGGAACTCATTAATGTTTTGATTATTATAAGCTGTTTCTCTTGTTGACTTTGGCAATTAAAGCGGCAGTTTAGTTTCTCTAATGCACCAATTTTCTAATGTGTCTATAAAACTATAAATTATAACCATAAAATGCAATGTTCTTCACATAAAAAACTATACAGACTATGTTTTCAATGCTGCTTTAATTTTAGTGGCTGGAATGTTACAAGTATCAGCAGATGAATTGGCGTCTGCCTTAACAACTGATATTCAGTATTTTAAAGGTAAGTTTTCTATACTCTGATTTCAACTTTTGTGCAATTTGTGATATTATTTGACATATGGGAATGAAATACAACTTTGCCTTTCCTCAACTAGTGAAACTGTGTCTGTAAATTGAATGTTGAATGAGGAAAGCATCATTAGCCTGTTTGTTTACTCGATATGGCTCTTTATTGTAAACTACTTCTGCTCTCGAGGACCACCATTTCTAGTTGATCAGTTATTTTAGGGGAAAAAAGTCATCGATCCAAGACGATTTATTCGTTTAAAACTTTGGCTCCATTTGTGTGTGTGGGTCATGCTGCCCTCCCCAGTGAAGAACCACTCTTTTCCCACTGCCTCATCGATCATAGTAATAGCTGCCACTTATTGGGCGTTTATGACATCACTGGCATTGTGCCAACTGCTGTGTACATTATAATTGTTAATTCTCACAAATCGCTATGAGGTAGGTATAATTATTTCCATTTTAACACATGGTAAAACTAAGATTCAAAGAGGTTAAATAACTTTGAACATCAAGTCACTAGTAAATGGCATGTTTGGGCTGAATCTGATTCTATGTGATTCCCAAGATCCCATGCTAATCACCATGCTACATGCTTCTCCACTCAGTGAGCAAAGAGTGGCTCTCCTACATGCTCTTCAAATATTCATGATAAATTGTTGCCT
The DNA here is from genome assembly GCF_015220235.1 of Choloepus didactylus. Lineage (NCBI taxonomy): Eukaryota > Metazoa > Chordata > Mammalia > Pilosa > Megalonychidae > Choloepus > Choloepus didactylus. The sequence continues at coordinate 26,736,799 of NC_051318.1, read as the reverse complement.
TCCTATACTTTCTCTTTATTGTAATTTTGAGGACTCACCATTCATCTGATCATTTTTCTCTAAATCACTGCTACTCTTACCAGCTGTCCCTTCTGCACCCACTTGCAGCTATTTAGATATGTGGCTTATGATTTTTGCCTCATTCCTATTCTAATTTCCCTTCCATATTCCTTAACTTAATGATTCTCCATGTTATCTACTAGTTGCCCAGAGTCATTCTTAATGCCTTTTCCTCCTTGCCCATGCAGTAAGTCAGACACATACCGGTTCTGCCTCATAAATATATCTCTCATACTTACTGCCTTCTGTTCATGTCCACTGTCACTTCCTTAGTTTAGCCTTCTTTCCCTGGAATATAGAAAGAGCCTCCTGTCTATTTGTCCGCTTGGTCTAATTCCATGTTGCTCTCCTTCCACACTGCTTAAGGAATGATCGTTCTGAATTGTAAATATTGTTTTCATCCCTGGATAAGAGTCTCTGAAATATACTCTAATTCCTTTATAGCACAGTTCAGCACTTTAGCTTGTCTATTTAGGCCCTTAACTATGTGGGTCATCCCTAACTTTTATGTTCCTTGTGAAGCCGTTTCTCCACCAGCATCCTTGTATTCAACCATATAAACTTCTTGAGGTTTTCTAAACGCACTGTTCTTTCTCGCGTCTTTTTTGAGAAAAAATGAACTCACTGTAGTCACTGTAATTAAATATATGCTGATACCCTTGCTTATATTGCCCTTCCCCCTTTACCTACCCATGTGACCCATCACAACCTCTCCATCATCTGACCTCTAGGGACCTCCATTTCTTTGTTATCATTAATGACCACACCTGTTTTCACTGCCACAGCGTGTTATCCATCTTTATTACCTTGAACTTGTAGCTCTCTGATTCATCATTACCTCCTTGATTTTGACATCAGGAACCCTCAGAAGCAGTTCTCCTCCCTTGCCTGTACTTTCAGCTGTTGACAACCCACTCCACCCTCATTCCACAGTCATTATTCTATTACTTCACTCCCTGCTCCGTCTGAGATACAAAGGGGAACCAATTTAGCCAAGGACTCACTCATATTCTAGACTTCCCTTCCCTCTCAACTTTCTAGCCAGAATGCTATGATATCTTCAATTCCAAATCACCTGTACTTTTTTTCTTAGTTTCTTCTCTAGTCAGTTCTCTTCTTATTTCAAGATTTCAGTCGTCATCCCTTTGAGAACAGAGGAATTTCTACCTTTAAGCACAGTTTGTTCCCAAACTCCAAACCCACAGTTTGGTCATGTGTGGCATTTGAAAATATTTAAAATATGACTAATTTTCTAGATTACCAGGATTCAAAATTACCTTAGGATGATTCAATGTCCAAACTAGTGAGTTATTATCTGGAAACCTGCGAGGGAGGCCCTGTCAAATATTGATTCCCTGATCGAGAGGAAATTATACAGCCTGTATAGAGATCATAAGCTGCGGTCCACATTTGTAATAAGATTGCAATGTATGTGATACTTGTTTTAGGGAATCTTTTTGCATAATAATTACAGAGACCTTCTAATTTATTAGAGTCAGAGTAGAAATACTACTTTTGTACATGCTTTGATGGCATGTGAATGACTGGTGGATCAATAGGATGTGGATAGTTTTATTTGCCTGTAAATGAGGGGGATCCTTATTCTTATGCCTCTTCATCCTTCTTTCTACTGTTTTAGGAGATATGATTATACGACGACATACTGTAGAGATTGCTGAATTTTACCGGGATCTCTTGGCGAAGTCCCTGTACAGTCGTTTGTTTAGCTTTTTGGTGAATGCCATGAATTGTTGTCTGCACAGTCAAGATGAGCACAGCAGGTAGGAGTGGACTGAAGACTATTGTTATTCCAATCATAGCCAATTTAAAGACTCAGCTCTTGAAGGTAGTTCATAATGTGATGTGACCCATAAATTAGACTATAATTGTAATAGCTCATTTTAACAAGGTGATTTTTACTTGGCAGGTTTTATTGATTATTCTTTAGGGATTTAAGTTTCCTCTCCCCCAACACAAATGGATGAATGAATCCTATCATCTCTCATGCATAGATATGCCAGTGTAGATTCTCTGGACAGAAGATATTTAGGGCCAATTGTACACCAAGAAGTATCAAAAATGTATAAATCTGGGATGAAAACTGCAGAGAATACAAGCCTTTCTAAGGTCTTTTGGTTTGCTGTGTATCCCATGACTCTTTCAGAACCTATTTGATGATGTGTTTCAGATCGGTGTTACTTCCTCCTGCTTTCTTCATTTATTTCGTTGATTGTTTGACAGTGGGTCTCTATGGTAATCATTTTGGCTCGTAGCTTTAATCATCTTCAAGCAGTAGCTTTTCAGGGCTATTTGATCATCTAAAAATTATAGATCTCCATGACATTTTATCAATGGAAAACTGTTACTATTCTTGTCACTAAATAATGACCTAGAGCAGGCCATTGAAAGCAAAATTGTATCCAGAAGCCTTTACATGTATGCTTGTCTTTGAATGAAACCTTTTGAGAATTTCTTTATTGTCCATATGGATTCTTCACCAAATTCCTAAAAATTGCTGCCTTTGAAAGTTTCTTGGAAAATGCTAGAACGTGTATTAATGGGAAAGTTCTTAAACAAACAGGCATCTCAAAAGATTTCAAGGACAAAAGGGATACTAGAATTCTTAAAATGTACATATATAAAATCTCACTTTATGTTGTTAGCATATTAAATATACAGTCTGTGATTTGAAGGTAGGTATAGTATTATCTATATTTAGGTAGAAATACCTTAGTATTTGGTATGGTGATGACTTCTGATTTTATTGCTATTTCTCATTGTCAACTAATATTTTTATTTTCTCTGAAGTATGAAGATTATTTACAGGATGATATTAATATGCTAATCTGCCAAATTAATCTTGTGTAAAATCATTGGCAGTTCTGCTGAAGTTGAAAAACTCATTGTATACATCCAGCTGCACGTAGACAGTTTTAGAAAATGTTATTTGGGATTTAAACTTTACCAAGTCCTCAAATTTATATAATTGCAAATAATTATATATGGTCTAGATTTTTTACTACATATACCTATTCATTTATATTAAATAAAAAAATACAAAATATAAACCTTGGACAACAAATTCTTTTCCTTTCCTTGGGTTATCTGGGCAAAAACATAAATATATAAGAATTACATGATGGCAGTCTTTAAATTTTTTTACTAAGTAAAAAAATGAGTACATGAATTGGTGGGAAATTAGAACTGAATTAATGAATTGCAAGTTTAAGTTTTAAGAGACTGTTATCTAACAGTTATTTGAGTCACAACTCTTATTTTTTCCCAGGGGTCACCCAAACATGAATTTAAATCCCCAAATAATGCAAGGAAAGGTTATATTTGCAGTATTTATGATTCACTGAAATTCACAGAAAGTTTAAAGGTTTGCAGATTTACAAAACCTAATCCTAAATTACAGAAAGCTCTCAAATTTTGGATAACCTTAAAATAGGTTTTTTGTTGTTTATTAAACCCAGTTGTTTTGAGTTTTTTGAAATTTTGTAATCATGTTCAAAAATGTTATTACAAATATCATTATGGCTAAAATTGACAAGCACCCTTGATGATGATGGGTTTGGAAAATTTTCACCCTATTTTTTTATGGGTAAATTTTGTAAGAGATAATAAATATAAATAAGATATGTCCTAAAAAGTTATAAAGAGAAAACAAGTGAAATAGAAGCAGTTGAAATGTTTGTAGTTGGACTGCTAGATTTATTTCCTATTAGAGCAGAAGTGGTAAACTATTAATAACAATATGAATTTTAAAACTTCTGCCTCAACCTAGATTCCAAATGCAGTTGCTTCCAAGTGAAAACTCTGAGATGGAATGAATGCGAAGTTGATGAATTGTTAATTAAGTTGATCAAATGAGTTCACCATGTTTGCCTTGACCAAAATTGAGTCAGAAGATTAATTGTCCTGACATCTACCTGGCTAGGGCCGGCTCTAGTCTTGACCCCTGACCACTGGAGGCTGGAGGTCCAAACAGGCTGAGTGGAATTCTGTCCAAAGCCCACACTTAACAGTCAGGATACGCCAAAAATTGATCCATGATCATACTTTATTTATTTTGCTTCAATTGAAAATGATTTGGTCCAAGTAAGTAAAAAAGGAGTAACAATAACAGCAACAGTAATAAATAATAATGATAATGATAATAATGTCTTATATTTGCTTAAAACTTTATTTTTCACAAAGTGTGTGCATATAAATTACCATAGAAAGAAATCTGTGAAATAACTAAAAATGACATGTTTTATTGTTGAAAAAACAAAGGAGATTGTGATGCTTGGGCTACCATCTGGTTCCTCTGTTCCCCTTCCAATACTCTTCCCTTTGATTTATCCATTTCAAAAACCAGAGTTCTACTTTAATTATTTTCTGAGACATTTTTATGAACTATATTCCCGACATCTGAAATAAAGGATGTTGTATACCACTTAACTTTTTATGAAAACATCACCATTGTATAACTCATTATTATAACTAATTCCAGCACAATTCTCTTCTTTTTGGCATTATTTGATCACCTGGCATCACAGTGAGACTGAATATTTCTCCTTCTAACCATTTCCTCACCTCCAATTTGCTGTTTTTAAGTTCCTGCAGCTTTGGATGCACCCACCCTGAAGTTTGCATTACCTAATAGCACCCATTTTCACTCCTGCTTCTTAATCAATTGAGAAATAAGATAATGGACTAAGATATGAGGAGTTAAAAGATCAACTTGGTGAGTGAAATGTCAGCTGCAGGAGGGCACAGTTTATGCTCATAGCAAGGTGCTTCTGACTACTGCTCACCTGGTCACAGTCGGCCCTGAAGGGGACTGAGGACTGCTGCTGGCCTGGACAAGCAGAGAGCATAACCTCAGGGATGAGCAGAGATCACAAACTCGGGGTGCCTAGGAAAGCACAGGGCTGAGCTGGCCTTGCCCGATTCTTCTAAACTCTCCAACTGAATAAGTGACTCTTACTCAATTACTGGGGCCGGGACAGTTATAGTGGAGTGCCTTTTCATGAAATGAACCTCAGGAGTATGAGTAAGCATTTCCGCCCAACAAATCTGAGGGTTAATTTACGATGGATAGACTTGAAAGACCGAGGACCTATCTGATGAAAGAGAGCATGCAGGCTAGGTGGCTCCTATTTTGAGTGATTTGTCTTTTCCTGGGTTGTTTTTGAATAGACAGAGCTAAACCACATAGGATATCCTTGTAGTTTATTCATAACTTGCCCTTAGTTAACATTACATTGAGAATATTTAACTAAAATATTATGCTAGATAGTATTTCAAATAATTTCTAAAAGAAAACTAATAAAGCTATTAAAGTTTGATCTGCTTTTTCTAGTACTATTTTGGCATCAACATCTCTGTGAATTGTCAACTGACTCCCAACTGACTCCTGTAGATAAAAAGAAATTTGTTGTTTAAACCATCAGAAGATCTCATATTTAGATTCCTGTAGCTTCATATATAGAAAATGGCAACCACTGATGGAAATCAAAAGCATTAACATTCTATTCAGTTCTCTTCAGTGACTGCTCTCTCCTGAGTGAATCCAAATTTATGTTGTCTGGTCTTTTCCTAGTAATGCAATTAGTCTTCCCAAGGGACAGTCTTCTTCCCTGGGATGTTTCCGTCAGACCAAAGTTGTGGTTCTGCACATTCTTTTCAGGAAGTTGTGTAACGATTGCTGGGGTCTCTTCTGCACGGAGTCGCCATGTTTGAACAGGGGATGGAAGTATCATGACTTGAGATAGATTTTTCTGCTTTCCGAATGAGCTCAATTACCTGTCTACTCTGTTATAGGAGATGTAACGTAAAAAATTTCAGGAGCGTCATCTTTATTTCTGTCATGGCATCCTCCCATAGCTCTAAGAGATATTTCTTTTCAGGGTTTAGCCTTTGCAGGCAGTTTAGAACCTCATCTGAAGAATAAACCTGACATAGAAGGATTCTGTACAGATTGTCTGTAGTACCTCTACTTTTTCATGGTTTATCTTGCCTCATTATTATAGAAATTCCTTCCCATTTTGCAATACTGATTAACTGTTTTTAATGTAATATATTCAGAATGGAAAGGTTCACTCTTAAGTCTTTGTTGTTCTTTTGCTGAATTAATTTGCAAACCTTTGAAAAAAGACAGGGAGACACATTAACTTTATCTTTTATCTGAAAAGGCAACACTATGGATAATATTGCAGTGGTTACCTGAAGTGTTTCTTGTGTCAACATTATAAGTAGAATTGTTCACAACCTTTAAAATGAATAGTTTTGCATTTTGATGCAACCACTATATTAAATAAGGGTGATTTGTGATGTAAGGAAGGCATGCCCTTTTTATGTCCCACCTCCCTCTGAAATGAATTCAATTTGGATAATATTTTCCTGCCCCTGGGAGAAAACTTAGGCAGGTACCAAGACTTTTTAAAATTACTTTTAAATAGCTATGAAACCTTTAAGTCTCAATACACCCTGGGTCTGAACTGAAATGAGAAGTGTTCAAAGGTGAAAGTTCTCCTTTCTCTCCTGCAGATAAAGCCTGGGGTTGGCAGGGTGCTGCCTTTCAGGAAGAGTTGAGCTGGGCTTTGGGGCTCTAGCTTGCAAGCTGTGGTGCATTCGGCTCCGATGGCAAAATAGGGACCAGGAGAAGAGGCGAGGAATATTTTTGCTTGCTGATATCTTGAGGCTTTCCTGGCTAGGAAGATAGTTAAAGCTAACCCTTTCTCTTGGGTTCCTCATAGATCCCTATCACGGGACCTCTCTTTCTGTAATCTTCATGATGTGAGAAATCATCCCTACACTGATTGCTCCCACATTTGCCCATGTATTAGGGTAGCCCATTAGGCAAGGCACACACTACGTGTAGGTTGGAATCCCCACATCTCCCAGGCATGCCTCTTGCAAAAATTTCTCTGGATTGGGGGTAGAGATGGGACTACAAATGGGATGGTATGTTCAAGAGTTGCGGACATTTCAACTGTTCATAATTTACAATTGTTAAATGACACACTCTAAACTGTATTAACTTTTATAAAGGTGATCATGTATGTGATTCTGAAATGAGATAAATGTTTGGAGATTCTTGCTAAAGTGTAATGATTAATAATTTCAGCTTTTGAAAAATTATACATTTTTTGCCACTGTTAAAACTAGATCTGTTTCATAATGTATCATTTATATTTCCAAGATACAAATATCAATGTTAAATTTAAAATTATTTTTATTGAACTGAATTTTTCATCAGAATTTTGGCACAGACTTGACTATTACAGAAGCATGTGAAAGCAAATAGAGGCTTGGACAGGTACAGTTTATAATGTATATACTAAATACAGTTTGTATACCAAACCTACAGTTTATTTCAAATCATTTAATCATGAGTTCTGAAGAAATTTATTTTTATATTTGGGAACACCTGAGAAATGTAATCTATGGAACCTTCCCCTTTTTAACATAAGAAACACCCTAAAAATATATAGATTGAAAGTTGGATATAGATGAAGTTTAAGAGAGAAACCAATAGGGGGATATTGAAGATACACTTATTCATTCATTCATTCATTCATTCATTCATGTCTACATCACTAAAACCCATGTTATGGGCAGCACAATTTGGCATATAAATATAATACAGTAAATAAATAAAGTTTCAAACATACATAGGGAGAATTTGTATCACTGTCTTCCATTTCTTACAATATTCTTACATTATGTGGTTACGATATTTTACTTTTCTTAAAAATAAACATTTAAAACTTTATGATTAATTGCATTCAATTCAATGAGTTATACATTTATCCAAGTCTGTTATTTAGTCCCTGATGGCAAGAACGTCTTTTATTTTCCAGTGTTCTATGAAAGTTAAATGAGATGATGCTCATGAAGTTGTTAGCACAGTATCTGACATAAAGGGAATATTTGCTACAATAATAGTAATGGTTGTTATGACCAGCAAGAAGAGCTTCTTAGTTTATAATAGCTTTATATATGGGGGTGAGGAGGGTTGTAAAAAAGTGTACAAGGATCACAACATGCTAGAAACCCAAATTTAGTCCAGCTCATCTGCTTAAAGATAAAATCAAGTATCTTGACTCAGTAATCTTATTTGTTTTCGAGCATACAAGTAGAAAAAAATATTTTATTCTTTGCAAATAGAAATGTCACTATTCACTTAACACTACTAGGGCATGTAGAGGTGTTTTTATGTTTTCCTTAGTTTTGCTTTGTGGTAAGCAATGATAGTGGCTTTGTATTCATCAGTTTCCACACTGAACTGTTTTTCTCTTACAATACATGTATGACGTGTTTGCAGCATGCTTGACTGGGGTCCAGAGTGCAATTTGTGATGTTTCATTATTGCAAAATTAAGGTCTACATGGATTAGAAACTGTGATATTTCTAATGAGATCTTTGAGGAAATATCACATGGAGGAACAGTAGGTCCCAACAATGGAGAGGTGATTAAGCAGGGTATGAACTAAGGAACTGGACTAATGAAGTGGAGAGGCATGATATGAACAAGGAATTAGATGCGGTGTAGAGATGGGAAATGTGGGGGTTCGAAATGGTATGTACACCAGAAAATTATGTTCCTAAAGCTAATCCATCCCTGTGCTTATAAACCTATTGTAATTAGGACCTTTTGAGGAGGTTACTTCAGTTAAAGCATGGCCCAGGATGGGTCTCCTTTTACTGGAGCCCTTTATAAATGGGATGAACACAGAGAAAGGGCAGGAAATCCATGGAAGCAAGAAGCTGCAATCAATAAAATCCAGGAGGGAAGGGAGAAACCAGTAAACACTGCCACGTTCCTTGCCATGTGGCAGAGGAGTCAAGGATCGCTGGCAGCTGGTCTGCAGGAGGAAAGCATCTCCCTGATGATGCTTTGATTTGGACATTTTTCTCAGTCTCAGGCTGTAAGCTAATAGATCACCATTGCTTAAAGCCAGCCCATTTCATGGTATCTGCTTTAAGCAGTCTAGCAAACTAATGCAGGAACCCTTTGGAGCATCTATGAACAGGTTGGAGAATGAGGTAAAAGAGGAAGGAAGGCTCACGACTTTAAATGTAAAAGTGAAAATGTCTTTCACTGGGAGACATGAGGTCCCCATCCCAGGAACTGTCAAGTCTTTGTCCTTGGATCCATATATTTGAGACTGAATATGGAGACAGAAAAGAAAGCTGTTGAAGAAAGTATACCACTTGTGAAATTTCTCAGACTACGAAATCTCTCCTTTGCCACCTAGTCTAATTATAATCTGAATTTAAATAATTGAAAGAAGTATAAAACAAATAGTATATTGGTGAACAAGAGGAAAAGTTTTAAAGGGAGCCTAAAGTTATTTGTTATCATTTTTTAATTCACATATAAATTCAATGATTTAATTCATGAAATCATCAGTAGAATGTTGTCTCTTATCCAGTTTCTAAATTCACGTATTTTGATTATAACAGTAAGTGATTTTGTGAGTCAGTATGGAATGTCCTTTAAGATCAGGAAGATTATCATCAGCATATTTACTAAATATTCTATATGTTCCTGCAGAATCTGATTGAGGTAATTTGTAAAACCTGGCTATGTGAATAGCAGGCAGTAGCTTCCAGGTGAGTCAAAACTAATGACTCACTATCTAATAGGAGAAGAAAGAGCACATCCAATGCAGATGCAAATTTAGGGCCCTATCAATGTATTAGGTGAGTGCAATCATCCTCTGCCTCTGACAATACTTAAGAGAATGCTAGCTTCTAAATGAATATGGAGTGTCTACACTAATAAGATTGTAACAAGAAATTTAATATTCATCTTCAGAAAAACTGTGCTCCTTCATTGGGTGAGACTTGCTATTCTTTCTTAATTAGAGGGTTCAAATATTTCCTATAGGGAAAACTAATTATAGCCTTGAAGAGCTCTGCAGGCTGGTTTAAAAAAGAAATTGCACATCAGCACTTTGGATAATCTGTATTTGATCTGATAGTTGTCTTTTTGAATGGCACAGAGAATGGATCTTTACTTTGATGCTCTGAAATGAAAGTGAGGGGAATTAAGTGAGTTAAGTGGATCTACAGCTTAAGATTTCATTTGGAAATTCTGCCCCTTAGTTTTGTTCTACTGAAAATTCAGTTTGTATTCAGTTTTTGTAACACTGATTTTGAATATTTATTATGTGTATAAATATTTGTTGGATTTCCAAGGATTGTAAATGGTAAGAAAATAAATTTTGCTTTTTATATAGAATTGAAGGTCAAATTTCCTTTGATTTCATTTGTCTCCAATTTATGCCATGAGGTAGCACTTAATTTACTTATGAAATGTAGTGATTCCCAACTTTTTTTTGTTCAGAGTCCAGTTTGAGATTTGGATAAATGCCATACACACACACACACACTCACACACACACATATAGGCACACATTTTTGCATATAGTTTCTGGGGATTAGAAGGCACCCTGAAATCATCCATACATCTGGGCTAATAGTTTGTTAATTTGTTAATTAGAGAAACTAATGTACTCTGAATTAATACACTCAGTGTGGTCCATAGTCTCCTGGTAGCTTTTGAGAGTTTTTAAGTCAATTGTATTCTCTGTGATTATTTTGTTATCAAGTTTTCTTTAAATTAAGGAATTCTCCTTAAATTTTATGTGGCCTATGTTTTTATTTAAAAAACTACACAGAGTTACCATCTAATGGATGGGTTACATTATTTTAATAATGCTAAATGACAGTAAGCATGTTAATTTATTTTGTAAGGGAGTTTTTAGTAGAAATTAGATTTTCAGCTACAACTGGGTTTTTGTCAAGGTTCTCTCACATTAGCAACAGTTCACAAAATGGTTGAAGAGGTTCAAAGACGGAGCTAAAGACAGAACGTCTTTCTACTGCACTGCAGGCAAGCATTAAAAATATCTTCTAGCTTACTTCTTATCTCTACAGTATTGGGACCGATCACCTATAAAAGACTTTACCTGGCATTTTAGGACAGCTTCCTAGCTGTATGCAGGGGTATTTTCTATTACTTCTGCAGCAAAAATTACTCATCTTTACTATGAAATCCCTGTTATGCTTACTAAGTACAGTAGCAGTTTGGAGCTCTATCAATATGTTTTGGACTTGGGTTTCTATTTTTTTATAAAAGCATAATCAGTATTCAACAGGGCATTGGCCATCTGGGAGTCACAGAGCACCACAGCACTTTGCAACCTGGGAGGCTGCAAACCAAACTTTTGAGATTAGTCCACTGAAGGTGCATTTTATGAGAATTGTCTATTGCTGGGGTTTGAAAAACTTTGAAATGGTATAAATGGTTAATTAATCCCCTTAACTTCTCCCTCACAAATAGGGCATTATGATGGACTGACTCATGTACCCCTATTTAGATGTGTACTTGTCTTGACCCATATTCCTGTGGGTATGAATCCTTTGTAAACAGCATCTTTTGAAGGTGTTATTTTAGTTAAGGTGTGCTCCAACTAAATGAAGGTGGGCCTTCATCTGGATTACTGGAGTCCTTTAAAACAGAAGAAATTTGGTTATAGAGAAAGCCACAGAGAAGAGCCAGGAGCCAGAAGTCAAGAGAATTGGAAGAGAAAGGAGAGGACATTGCTATATGAGGGAGTGAAACAAGCCAAGGAAACTTAAGGATCACTGGCAGCCAGCACCAGCATGTTATAAACTTTAGGGAGAAAGCTTTGTGCTGGTTTGAATGTATTATGTCCCCCAAAATGCCATTTTCTTTTATGTAATCTTGTGTGGGCAGAGGTATCAGTGTTGATTAGACTGTAATTCTTTGAGTGTTTCCGTGGAGATGCGCCCCACCCAACTGTGGGTGATGACTCTGATTGCATAATTTCCATGGAGGTGTTACCCCACCCATTCAGTGTGGGTCTAATTAAATCACTGGAGCCATATAAATGAGCTGACAAACGAAAGGAACTCAGTGCAGCTGTGAGTGACATTTTGAAGTGCAGCTGAAAGTGACATTTTGAAGAGGAGCTATAGCCAAGAGGGACACTTTGAAGAATGCACAGAAGCTGAGAGTAGCTGCAGATGAGAGACAGTTTGAAGACGGCTGTTCAAAGCAGACTCCTGCTCCAGTGAAGCTAAGAGAGGGTGACCACCCCAAGAGCAACTAAGAGTGGCATTTTTGAGGAATTGCAGCCTAGAGAGGAGCGTCCTGGGAGAAAGCCATTTTGAAACCAGAACTCTGGAGCAGACGCCAGCCATGTGCCTTCCCAGCTAACAGAGGTTTTCCAGACACTATTGGCTATCCTCCAGTGAAGGTACCAGATTGTTGATGACTTAACTCGGACACTTCATGGCCTTAAGACTGTAACTTTGTAACCAAATAACCCCCCTTTTATAAAAGCCAATTTATCTCTGGTGTTTCACATTCCGGCAGCATTAGCAACTAGAAAACTTGCCTTGCTGATGCCTTGATTTTGGGTTTCTCTTGGCCTCAAAACCATGAGCCAATAAATTCCTGTTGTTTAAGCCCACACATTTTATGGTATTTGTCACAGCAGACTGGTAAAATAAGACAGTCACCTTTGCTTTAGATTAGGACTTGTCATCGTTACCTATAATGGGAAGGGTTAATGTGGGTTGTCACCCCTCTTTCTGAGTAAGGTCGTGCGGTATGATTTTATTGAAAAGCAGTAACATGATTTTTCAGAACGTTTGTAAACCCCCTTTCCTCCCATGCTCAATGAAACTCGTATAAGCTTCTCCTAACTCCAGATTTAAGTCTTTTCTTCTCTTTGGGACCATTCACACCACTGACTAGATGACCAGTGATTTATAACAGCATGGTGTGGATGGGGCTCAGTAGCTATCTGAAAAGCCGGAAGTACTAAAATTAATTCACCATCCTTTGTCAAATCCCCATAACACTCCAGAAATCATTGTGTGAGAGAGTTTACAGCACACCTCAGGTTTCTGAAGGTTGAAAAAGTTAAGAAACTTAACCTAAATTGTAGGCTAGGTGACAGAAGAGCTAACTAAGAAGGAAATGTTGACAAATTAAATGCTTTGTCACTCTTATTTTGATAACATAATTGGAGCTTAATTTCCCCAAAAAATCATCTGACCATATTATATATTTAGCATCACTTGAGTATCCTAAGTAAAATCTCATTCTCTCTCCCACTCTCTCCCTCTCTCTCTCTCACAAACACACACACGCGCGCGCACACACACACACAAACTTTCTCGCATTGGAAATATAGTTTAATTGCTTTGACAAGTTTGCAAAAGGACATGAGAGATCATCTGACTTCATTTAACAGATACAAAAACTGGGGACAAATTGAAACTTGCTTATGAAGCAGGAATTTAATGTGTGAATGAATCTGATTAAAAACCAAAAGTTTTACTTAGTTGTGACATTCTCCCTTGTAGTCCTTTACTGAGATGATTATGAAGTTTTAAACTGTCTGATGGAAATTACAAATCAAAGGATATCTGCAAGAAAGGAAAGAATCTAGAAAAGATATTTTATGCATCACCTTATTAATTATAATGTAAAGTGCTTAATTCTTAATAAATGATTCTCTATTATTAATTTCCAAATGCCTCATAAAGATACTGAAACATCTGATGTGCATTGTGAGAAAATGAAAATAGACTTACGCAGTTTTTCCTTTTTCCATTTAATGTATAATGTCTTTCTTCATTATGTGCCTTCATTTTTTTTCAAAAAGATTTAATAATCAAGGGTAAAAAGGGGCTTAGGCAAACTACTTATTCACCTACTACCTAGAATTAACAACTATTAAAAATTTGTCCCTTTTGCTTCAGATTACTAACATAACAGAAATAGAGTTAAAAGTTGAAGTTCCTTTTATTTTCCTACCTAGGTCCTTTCCTCTCCTTCCTGCCTCAGAAACAATCAATATTACCAATTCTGTGTAAATTTTTCACTATTTGTTTTTATGTTTTTCTAGATACTGGCTTTTCATAGCAAAGAGATAACACTGTTTTTGAGTCATTAGTAAATGGCAGTACATTTTATTCTATACTTTACTTTTTAACACCACATTGTTTTGTTACATAAAGAACTAATTCATTCTTTTTAACCGTTGTACTCATTCCCATGGATGAAGAAACCACAATATCTTCATCTATTTCCCTATTGATGGGCACTTAAGAGTCTTAATTTTTTCTCAATTACAAACAGTGTTGCATCTTTGTACATGTCTCCTGGGATGTAGGTTTAAAGTTTTTCCTGGGGTGTATACTTAGGGGCAGAATTGCAGGGATACCATTAATTTTCATTCATTAGAAGTTAAGTTAAATATCTTCAGGAAATAGAGGGTTAGCACTGCAAAGTGGTGACATGCACCCAGAGGCACCCAGAGGTACCATGAGAAAACATCACAAAACTTGCCTGTCCTCATTTATATAGTCATATAGAGTGGTCTGATTTTAGGGTCTTATACATTCTTTTCCTACTCCAAGGTCATTTTACATTTTTTCCCCTAAAAGCTTTAGATTTTCAATGTGTTCTGTATTTATTTTGGTTTATGTGAGGAATGGATATATATATATATGTGTGTGCATATATATATATATAAATTTTAGTTGCTTGTTCAATTTTCTCAACACCATTCATTTGCAATGCTTCTCCATCCCCTTCCAATTTTCAATCTTTTTGATTAAAAACTGTATCAATAGTATATGGTTTTAATAAGTAAATTCTTAAAAGTTATTCTTTTTCTTAATTGTTTTGGTTATTCCTGTATCTTTATTTTTATGAGTTTTATAGTCACTTTGACTCAATGCATTAAAACATTCTTTTGAATTTTCACTAGAAATAAATTTAGAGATTAATTTGGGGAAGAACTGAATTCTTTTTAGGCTATTTATTATTTTCTTTCACAAATATGATCAGTGCTTTCATTTATCCATGTATTCTTTTATTCCTTGAATAATGTCTGCATTTTTTCCATCAGTATCTGCCACATTTGTATTTGGTTATTTTCTAGATTTTTTGTACTTTTGTTGCAATTTGATATTCCTATTAGATGTTCCTATTAGATATTAATTTGTTTATTAGAATACTGAATCTTGAGTTTCTTATGTTAATCTTATGTCTTGAACCCTGCTGATCTTCCTTATTAGGTCTAATAATTTCCCTGTGGAATCTCTTGCTAATTTTTATTGTAAATGATTATAATTATATTTTTCTCTTCCTTTTTCTTACATCTCTTAGTTGTTTCTTCTTATTTTATTGCTTTGGCTAGCACTGCCAATACAATGTTTGTTTTATGAAAAATGGTGATGATAGTGAATATTCTTGTCTCATTTCAAATCAGTGAAAACACTTCTAAATATTTGTTGTTATGTAATCTGTTTACCTGGGGTTTTGATATATAGTCTTTGCTGAGTGCCCTCAAACATAGATTGGTGCTAAATTTTAATCTAATGTTTGTCTTTGCTCCTGTGGCATGTATTTTACTGGTGTATACATTTTATGCTGAATTAGTCTTCAGTTACAGTGTACACTCTACTTGGTCTTGATATACTAGATCCAATGTTCTTATCTACATTTAGAATTTTTTCATTTATTTTCCTTAATGAGATAAGACTCTATTTTTTTCCTTTTATACAGTCCTTTGCTATCAATTTTATGCTAAAGACTATGTTTTTCTCCTCTCTAAAAGAGTGCATTAAATGAGAATGATACATTCTTTGATCATCTAGTGCAACTCCCCTTAACATTTTGTGAAGTAGAAGGATGATTGACTTTCGAATACCGAAAATTATTTTAAAGTTTGTAGGTCTAATCAGATTATTTTCTTTCATCTCAGGTCATGTATATTTTTTAGGAAACTGCCCACTTTGCTCACATTTTAAATTTATCCAACTAAATCATAGCATTTATTTTAATAATCTGTCAATCTCTACTGTAGTTATAGCTTGACAACTTTTTCAGTCATAATATTGTCAGTTTATGCCTTTTCCCCAATTTTATCAATAAGTCTTGCTCATCAATTGTCTATTAGAATTATTTACTTTCAAAATAACATTTTTTGCTTTATTGCCATTTCTGATGTTTTTGTTATTAGATTTTACTACCTTCTGTAGTTTTATTATATGTTTGCTTCTATTTTCTTTGAATTTTGTTCTTTTGTTCTTTTCTGTCTTCCAGTAAAAGTGCATTCCAGAAGTTTTATATGGAGTCTTTCTTTGTTGTTTAGTTCTAAATATTGTATCTTTGTGTTGTCTCAGATATAAAATGCCAAGCAGCTTGTCAAAAATAAATTTGACACACTATGTTTTTCCCTTCTTCATCCAAACTGGGGAGATTTTTCCATTAAGTAATGAGATTTTTTTTATTCTTGTGAATATAGTGTGAGTGACTTCTATTTCTGCAAAGACTTATTTAAATCATGGTGCTTATTGCCATGACAACCAAAGCTACACAATTTAGCAAAATATCTGAGATGCAACCGACTTTCTAAGTAATACTCCTTCTGCTCCATTTCCTTACCAAAACACCCATATGTATAATGATTTCCTAAAGAGCTTTTCTCTGTAATTGTGCATTTATTTTTCATTATTTTATAAAATCAATTTTATTTTGCAAACAGAGTAATCCAGAAGAATAAAAGGTACTAGGGTTTTACCAAAGGGTCAGGTACATTAAAAAACCAAAAAATAATTTTAAATTACCACAAATTAAATACAAAATAAAGGTAAAAAATTACCACCCATTACCAAAACTATCATATACTATGAACAAAAAACAATGGTTAAAATTAAATTTTAACCATTATATTTGTGGTAAATCGTTTCAAGAATAGTGAAGCTTATTGAACCCATAAATAGCTACAACTTTTGCTTTAAGTATATGTTTTTAGGATGTGGGGAGAAAAAAATAGATTTGACAGATCTATGAGAATATGATATTTTTAGTATCAAACACTAGTTGTTTTTCCTCTTAGATAATGACTATTATGTTATTTGCAACTAATATTTGAGAGCCACAGGAATTCTATAAAATGTATAAGAAATTCAGTGATTTACAAGGCTAATAAAAATCTTCTAACATTCTAATTCTCTAGCACTTTCTTGAGCCAAGAGTGCAGAGGCTAAAGCTTGTATATTTTGTACAAAGGATAAAATTCATTGCATTGCTAACCATGCCTGCTCTCTTGTTTCATTTCTAACTGGGGAAGTGCATTTGGTCTCTTTTCAACCCTATGATAACCTGTCCTGCTCAACAGAGTTAACTAAATCTGTATTTGTTATGCCTGTCATTTGAGCATAGTGGCAGTTCTGTCAGAATAAATAGTACTGCAATGCTGCTCCAAAATGAGAGCAGAATATCTCATTCTGGTTCTTGACCCTGCCTTTCCCTGAAGAAAACACAAAGAAAGGAATGTCGGTACTACTATTTAAATATTGTGTGTCTTTTTTAAATAAAATGCTTACAATTGAGGAGTATGCACTTTTCAAAATGAAGGACCTTTTTAGTTTTTGCCAGCTCCATGTTTTGAAACTTTCTGTCTCCACATTCTGTCTCGTTAAAAGTATATTTTCCAAGTCTGGCTTCTTTATATGTGCAGATGTGAATGTGTAATCATTTGTACTTACCGTTCATTGGATATTATGCTAAATGAGGCAGGTTTTGAGCTAGGGATTATTCCAGTTAATACTGATATTAGCCATGAGGTAGACAGTATTGTCTCCCTTTTAGGGATAAGAGTCCAGAAATTCAGAGAAGTTAAGTAAATGGCCCAGGTCACACAGCTAGGAAATGATGGACTCAGGATATAAATCCTAATATGTCAGATTTAAAAGCTGAGTTTTTCCAAAAATATCTCCCAATTGAAAGCTGTCAGAAGAGTGAGGGAAAAAAATAAGCATAGTTTGAAGGCTAAAATGTTTATAAATTAATCCTATAAAATGCAAGTGATTTTTTATTTCCAGTAAAATTATTTGAAGTTAAATAGAAATCATGGAAATGTCCCTTAGAACAGGACTATGCTATATTCCCTTGTGTTTGGTCCTCTACCATCCAGCCCAGTGCTTTGCAAAAATTGGTATTCAATAAATATTCATGAAAGGGTAAATGAACTAATAAACGCATTCAGTAATACCTATCTTAAAAGCCACACTCAAGAGAAAAGTCATATGTTAGATTGCAAAAAACAGTCTCAATAAAAGTCATATGTTAGATTGCAAAAAACAGTCTCAATCCTTTACCCTTCCCTGCATCCATGCACTATGCAATATGACTTTGCTGATTTTCTTATCAAGAGGTTAAGTCTGCTTCATCTTCTTTTGAGTCCGAACTGGCCTTATGACTTGTTTTGGCCAATAGAATACCGCCAATTGAAGGTGTGCCAATTCCCAGGCCTTGCACACGTCTGCTTTCTCAGAACCCTGTGAATAAGCCCAGGCTAGCCTGATGGAAGAAAAGAGACAGACACCCATGTTACTCCAGCCAATAGACAGCCAATCACCAGGCATTTGAATAAAGCCATCCTAGACCTGCCAACCCCTAGCCAAGCCACCCAGCTGACTTGCAGACTCCTGAACAACAATAAACACTTTTTGCTTCATGTCACTCAGTTTTGGGGTGATTGATTATCTAGCAACATCCACATGGTACACATCATTATCTAGTTATATTTTCATGGCTGCTGCTTTGAACCACAATCTCCTTTGACGGAGATTATTAGAAAGATAGCTCTCCATTTTACATGTGATTTGAGAAATTCTAAGAAGGCCCTTCCTTCCCATTGTTTTCAAACTCAGGCCTGTCAACTTCCCTACTGTTAAAATCCCATATCTTTAGATAATAAAGACTTTTGTTATATTGCGGAAATATCCAGAAGTGTTCATAACTAAAAGCTCTAATAGCCAGAAAGTCATAAAAATGAGAGTTTGGGTTAGAAGAAAATTGCTATGGAAGGAGAAAAGGAACTCTAGTAAGACAAGTGTGGGAGGTAAAAAATGGAACAGCACTTCTTTACCTTGTCTATCGCTGAGTTGAAATTTTATGTATTTCGTCTTTTGTGTTTGTGCATGTATGTTCAAGAACATGGCAGTTAACTTATGAATCTAGTAATTTTGTCTTTTAACTGAATTTTAATTTTTTAAAGGCTAGTGGGAACTAAGAGATCTGGAATCCTATACTTAGCCCACTATTTGACATTAATGACATCTTTAGTAAAGTGGTTAGGTCTTACCACTCTTAATTTTCTCAGTCCCTGTTATTGTGATAGTCACACCTCATGCACCTACAAGTGGAGGCCTAGCCCACATGTCTCTTGCTTTTGGTTTCAAGATCTGTGAGGCTATGAGTCCAAGTCAGGGTAAGATGGAAAATGTCAGTCACGCCTAAATATCTATTTAATATTGAAATACAATTTATTTGATAGTTCATACTAATTGGTAGTTTACAGTACCCCAGAACACAAGTCATTTTTCTGATTAGGATGGCTGAAGTTGTAATGATTTCATGTCAAACATTCTCCAACTCTTATTAAAAACTAAAATGAAAAACTCTTTTCCGTAGATAGCTTCCTCCAGACTTCCAGTAATGTATGGATTCGTTAATTAAAAAATATGTTGATTAAAATGAGTGCTATCTCAAAGCCGAAGTCTAAATCAGAACAATAAAGGTAAATTGCAATGATCTCAACTGGTTTGAAGTAAGGAATTAATATGCCATGTAGACAATATCATCATTTTTCTAGAGATAAATACCAAATAAAGCATTAATTTGATCTATCCATTCTCTTTTTTCTCTCCCCCTCTCTGCCTTCCTCTTTTTTCTCTTACCTCTCTCTTCTCACTCTCAGATCAGAACCAGGAAGGAATAAGGCAATTTACACTAGGCTAGTGTTTCTCAGAATGTGTTCTGTGGAGTATTAGTCCTTCAAGATGTTTGTAAAACAAATAAAACATTTCAAGAAAGGTTTATGGTCAAGAAAACATTTGTACATTCTCTTGGAGAAGCACGAAACACAATGCATTCAGAAGCCTTGCAGTAACAAAAGAGTATCCAGATTTAGTTGACTGTAGTATTAAAAACATACTCAAGAAACTCTTCCAAAAGCAATTTTAAAAATTGAAGAGAGCAGTAGGTCCCAAAGGACTACATGTCTTAACAGACTGATGATGATTCTGCAAATATTAATGTGCAAGTAATTCACTCTTACTAAAAGTTAGGATATGCTCTCCCCATTTTGATCCCCAAATAGACTGCAAGCTACTTGAGGAAAGGTTCCACATCTCACACTCCTAATTGTTAACAGACTGAAGAACGTAAAGAGGCTTTGCTCTACTTTAATGGACAGATTCAGAGAGCGAGGAATATCAATAGGCTATGGGATTCTTCCAGTTGCAAAGCAATTATTTTAGTCTGTCATCAGTTCTCATTGCCAGCAGTTGGAACAACTATCAATAGCATTCTTAATGCATTGCTCTAACACCAAGAAAAGTCAAAATAGAATCAATCAGCCTGGGCAAGTTTCCACCACTGGACAGAGCCAGTTGTTCCAAGAATTATCCGCAGTATTTATTGAAATGAATAACACTTCCATAAGGCTCAGCCAGCAGCACTACAATGTCTTCACTATGCTGAATCATGAAAACTCTCCCTCTCCAAAAATTCAGCTTCACTACTTTATACCATACTGGATTAACTCTGGATTGGCCCTCTCCAATCCAAATTATGGCTTAAAATGCATCGAATTTAATGCAGCCACAAGTCTTAGAGCCACTTAATACCACTATTAACAAGTGAATTGGAAAGGTTGCAGATGAGAAAACCTCAAATCCTTACAACCATGACCTGGGTTAACCCACCTTTTCCAGTGGCTCTACCCTAGCAAGGCCAAACTTCAGAGAGGAGTTAAAACTCCAAGGAGAGACTAGATTTCTACCTGTTATAATTACCAGCTTCATGCATTTGCATTGGCTACTTGTTTTTTGCAGAGTAACATTGCCTGCGAGCCCTTGGCTACCCATTCAAATCAGGCATTCACACAAAAGGGAAACTCCCTTTCCCAGGATTGGTAGTCAGACCCTCTCATCAAAACTCACATAAAATTGCAAATGAAGTACTTTCATGACACCCTGAGAACAGCTCCCAGACAATCTGCCTCTATTAGACACCTCTGTTGGGAACCTGCCCCTGCCTTCTTGAATATCCCACCACCAAAACAGACCCACCTAATTTGGATTCACTCCTTCCAAATTTTCCTACATTTATTTTTTTCCTGGGCGTTCCCTGCCTGACCTTGAGCCGTATATCCTGACTCACCATCTTCCCTCTTAACCTCAGACTTGTGCAAAGCCAAAACATGAACTGCAAATATGCATTCAGAGTTCACTATCCTTTCAAGGCTGTCACCTGTTTTGATGTGCATGGACTTTTTTGTGGCATGGTGTCTTCCAGGCATCCCTGGATTAATCTGATTTTAGGTCCTATATCCTGCCACTGAGCTCTGCCCCACAGTCATCTATAAACAGACACAGACCAAAAAGAAAGGGAGGGTAGGTTCTTGATGCAACACTGAAGTTAAAATTTTTAAAAGGACAAATAAGCAGCACACTTCCTACATATTCATATTGAATTTCATTTTGACCGTTGCTATTTTAACGAAGACAGTCCAAGTGCAATGATACAGGATCCTAGTTTAGAGGCATGCATGTAAAATCACTACTGTATTTATGTTACTGTGACTAGTTTTAAGGCATCAACAATAAATCACAAGTGACATACATCTCTGTTGATTTTATGTTGTTGTTTTGTTTTGTTCAAAAAGATTTTGCTCTTGTAGTCATACTTGGGTTGATGTGAACTCTGGCAGGAAATCCACTGTCCTACTTACACCAGCGCACTTTAGTTTCTCTCTCTGATTCAGAAATCCAGGTAATTGGTTGAGCAGGAGAAATTACCTCTGATTGTTTTTGTTGGCAGAACTAAAATCACTGGTAGGAAGGCCTCACATAAAATGGACTTCTGCTCCAAAGAAGAAGTATTTAGTAGCCAAAAGGGGAAGGAGACATAGGAAGGAAACAGATATAAATCTTAAACGTAAATGAAAACAATAATAGGGTAAATACTGCTGTAATTATATTCAACTTCTTGATTTCCATCTCTTCCTTTAGCTCTGGAACACTCAAACGTCCTGCTTATAATTTTCTTCCCCACTTATGTTTTTATATGAATAAATGGTGCTTGAGCCTTTTGTAGTAGTCAAGGTCAATCATGAAGTGGTTTACTATTGCAACATCATTTTAGATTCTGTAGTACCAGAGTAAAAATGCAGTTGTTTCTCATTTTATAAATATTCAATTAATAATCTTTCTGTCCCTAGGCATAATCAAGATACAAATGAGCATACATATTTTTTATTGTTTTATTGGGGTATAGCATGCCTAAAGTGCACATATTATGTATATGGTTCAATGGATTTTTGCATATTTAATATGATCATGTAACCAGCACACGAATTAAGATAAAAAATATATCTAGCACTTCTGAAGCTTCCTTCATGTACTTTTTTACATCTGACTTCTTTTGTTCAATGTTATGACTAAGATGCAACTGGATGTTGAGTATAGCAGTAATTGATCCTTACTTTATTGCTGTAAAGTATTCCTTTGTGTAAACGTGTGAATATACCAATATTTAGTTATGTATTCTGCTCTTGGTGGACATTAGGGTTGTTTGTAGTTTTAACTGTTATGAATGAAGCAGCCATGACCATTCTTGTGCATGTTTTTAGCAGAAATATGCACTCATTCTCTTAAATATATACCCAAGACTGGAATTTCTGGGTCACTCAATAGCACATGTTTAGCTTCAGAGGTGAAGCCCAACCGTTTTCCAAACTTCAAATTTATGCTCACACCAGCAATGTATGAGAGTTTTGGTTGTTCCACACTGACCATATACACTTTTGTGTCTGGCTCTTTTCACTGATGATGAGTATATATCTATGTTTCTATCTATTCTTCATAATCTTCACTTTTAATAGCTGCAGTATCCTTTGTGGAATATTGGTATCATAATTTATTTAGTCTACCACTCTTCTGAAAATGAGAGTTGTTTTAGGCTAGGAATGGAAGATTTAGTATAAACAATAGTATTTATGGTTTTAAAAATGTAATTAAATTATGTGGTAGCCTGATTTGATTCTTGTGTCTAATGATGCTTTGGGGGATAATGCATACATATGTATCACTGTTATAAATGCAGCTTATGATGAATCAAAATACATATTCATTAAAAGTACTAGGTATTGATGCTTTTAAGCTGTGAGTTGCAGCTTTCACTGATATGAAGGATATAAGAGATCATTTATTGTTGGTACTCTTATTACTGTAATAGTTATTGATTCATGGCCAATTTTTTTTTTACCCCAAATAGGTATAGTTCCCTTCCCTAGTTTCTGTGTAGTTCAGAACTAGACCTGGGTATATGACCAGCATTTGGAGGTAGTTTTATGTAGTGCTTCATAGGGATTATAGGTACAGCATCAAGAGTTTAACTGCCTTGGTTCAAATCCTGGTCCTACCTAATTCTAATATGTGTCTTTGGGCAACTTGCTTCACCATTCTGTGTCTCAGTATCCTCTGCACAATGGGAATAATTATTGTATTTATCTCATAGGGTAGTAGTAAAGGTTAAATGAGGTAAAGCATTTTAAAATATTTTTAATAATGTGTGGTACACAGTTAGTGCTCAATACAATGTTACCTCTAGTTTCCATCCTCATCCTTGTATTTTCTTACTGTATATGCAATTCTTATATATGAGGTTGTTACTTCAGAGGGTCTCAGTTTTTTACTTCCTAATTTATATTTCCAGTGGAGAAGCAGTGCAAGGAAAGACTGTGTATAGGCATGATGTTGGTGTGCCCAGTACAATAAAGGAAAGAAGGAACCAGATGGACAGCCACCCATGTGCTGTGCTCACACCTCCCCCCACTGTCACCCAGCTTCTGGATCAACTTGTCAGCAATTGAAAACTTTCTCTAATTTCTGGCATGTATTCAGAAAACGCTATGCCTCGGATACTTTTTTTAGGTCAAAAAATAAACAAGGAAGAAAGCCCAGAAATATGCAATCCTTTTATCACTCCTCTCCATCCCAAATTCCTTTCATAGAGTAGAGACCAATCTGGGAGATTTAGATGAGCTAAGGAATGGCAGAGTTAGCCTCCTCAATGAGTGCATTTTGTCAATTAAAACATGTATTTTAATTAAATAAATCAGCTTATTGGTAGTAGTTTGTTGAATGCTATAGCATAGCACAACATCTCTAGGCATTTTCCCCCATTAACCTCTATGTTAAATCCAGCCTATCCCTAGGGTAGTATATCTCAATATCGAGATTGGTCAATCCTGTAAAGCATTTATATTTAGATTTTACTCAGTCTGGGGTCCTACTACTCTATTGTCCTAAGAGACTGCTTCAACTCTGGCTTCAGACTAAGGGTTCTGTGCCAAGCAGGATTAAACTACCTCCTAAACTGACTGAAATATTTAGGTAGCTCTCTAGGGAAAATCCTTGCCTAAGAATAATTGGAGGCAAAACCTGACTTCTATAGACCACTGGATCTGTCTGCCCAATGAAATTAGTTAATCTATGTTCTAAGGTAGATATCCTTTTTAATTTGGACATTTCCCTTCCCCAGTATATACACACTTTAAAGGCAAGATGAAAATCAAATAGATGCCTTGGCATTTAACATTTTACCTGATAAAAAATGTGTTGTATTTTACTAATAAGCTGATGCAAATTAGACAAGTTTCTTAAACTATCAAGAAAGCTCACAGGAGAATTCTAAGGCAGAATTTGAACGAAAACAGGCCATCTCATTAACATGTTAATTTGCCCATAAGATTGAAATACAGTTGACCAGATGACCTATTTCTGCACCTCCTTACCAGAGATTGGATGTTGAGTTAAATGCCTATGTAATAGGAGTCAAGATATCGATAAGAGGAATGACAGTATTGCTGACTGCTTCATAGTGTGGGCATTTTGCTAGCTCCAAGTTTTTGTAACTGCCCTGCCAAGGTTGCTATTGCAACCACAGGCACATATTTCATTCAATCATAAATGATGAAATAGATTTTTTAAAAAGTAGACATGTCAGTCAGTAGTTTCAAAAGTAATCCTCAGAATGCTTTAAGCTTGCATTTAATTTTTCTCTTGACAATGCTTAATTTAATTTTTCTCTTGACAATGCTTTCTTTAAAAAGCTATTTTTAATAGTATTTTAATTTTATAACCAAAAATAGTTTTGGAATTCAGCATCTATAAAATGTGACTATTTTAAAAAGGTGATTTTTAAAAATCATTTAAAAGGACTGCTCTTTCACGCAAGTTCATGCTACTCTTAAATTACTAATGAATAATTTCCCCAATCTGACCAGACTCTTGTAACATTAATTTAGCTCACCCACTGTTCAGTTTGCTAATGCTGCCATTTTGCAAAACACCAGAAATGGATTGGCTTTTATAAAGGGGGTTTATGTGGTTACAAAGTTACAGTCTTAAGGCCATAAAGTGTCCAAGGTAAGGCATCAACAATAGGGTACCTTCACTGGAGAAAGGCCATGGGCATCCAGAAAACCTCTGTTAGCTGGGAAGGCATGTGGCTGGTGTCTGCTTGCTCCCAGGTTGTGTTTCAAAATGGCGTCCTCCAAAATGACTCTCTCGGCCACAGCTGCCAACGGGCATCCACAACTGCAAGCGTGTCTGAGCATCAGCATCAGCAAAAGTCTGGGCCTGTGGCTCTTTTTAAAGTATTCCAGTAACCAATCAAGACCCATGCTGAATTGGCAGTGCCACATCTCCATGGAAACAATCCAGTCAAAGTTATCACCCACAGTTGGGTGGGTCACATCTCCATGGAAACAACCTAATCCCAATATCCCACTAGATTGGATTAAAAGATCATGGCTTTTCCTTGGGGGATATAATATATCCAAACTGGCACACCCACATACTCCTTGTTAGGGTCAGTATCCTTCTTTTGTCAACACAAAGTTGCCATCCTTTTGAGAAGGAGAAGTAGACATGTAGTGTCATTGTGTCATTGATATCACTGGTCTTTTCTCCTAAATTCTGCTAAAACTAAATGCAATAATTACAGGCTCATTGCTGCAAAGTTCAGCTGGGAACCAAATAGGGGAGTAGATATGAGCGCCTGGGAGATCCTGATCAAACTTGACAGAGCAAGCAAGCATTTGTAAACTTGAAACTAGAACAGTCTCCAGGAGAGCAACCCCTACTCCTTTTCTCCTGACTGTTGAACCTTGAGTCCCTGGCAGAAACAGGCACCTTTCACTCACTTTTCTGTTGGACTTTGCTTTCCTCTCTCTGACCTGAATAAGGTCATTGTCTCCTTTCTCCACCAAATGAGCAAATACCCCAACATGTATTACACAACAATTTAAAAAAAAAAAATAAAGGGCTTTAAATAAGAGGCTAATTATAAAGGTTATTATAATACTTACTAAAGAATATTTAGAAAATTAAGAAATCACATATAGGCCTGTCATTCAAAGACTTCTGGTAAAATTTGCTTTATGTTTTTTCTGTACCATGGATTGATTTTTTGACAGATTTGAAATTAGATGTAAAAAAGCTTTCCAGACTTTTTTAACTTAATAGCTGTCATGAACATTTCCTATGTTTTCATACTGTCTTTATAAACATCAATTATACATTTACTTATTATAAATGCAATATGGTTTCTATACAGAAACCTTAGAAAATGCACAACAGTAAAAAGAAGTAAACAAAAATCATCTCTATTTCCTCATCTGAAGCTGGCTGTATTTCCAGTTCATCTTCTAAATATATAATTGGAGTTATTCTTTACACAGAACTTAAATTTTGATTTCTTTTAACTCTGCAATTTCATTAAATTAATCCATCATATAGTGCATGTTATTTAGTTAATTGTGTCTTTCATTATTTCTTCTTGTTGTTGTCATTGTAATTAAGTGAACAATGAAAATTCTTGCTCATAAGTCTTTAACTAGAATTATCAGTCTATAAATGGAAGTACCGGGTCAAATTACATGAACATTTCAAAGTTTTGTGCTATGTAATCAAAAACGCCCAACAAATATGAGAATTTCTTTCTCATTCTAAATTTTTAAAATTTTTAAATAAGTAATTTAAAATTTATTTCTTTGCAATGTGGATTTTCAGTGTACCCTATTAGCCATTTTTATTTCTTCTAATTAACCATCCTCTTCATTAACATACCAAGTTTTACTAAATGAAAAATAGGGTGGGGGGGGATGATTTGGGTGTTCTGCTTTACTTCTATTTTTTATTCTTGTTCTGATTCTTTCTGGTGTAAGGAAGATATTCAGGGATAGACTGGGGTGATGAAAGCATAACTATGTGATGTTACTGTGAACAGTTGATTATGCACCATGGATGATTGTATGATATGTGAATATGTCTCAATAAAACTGAATTTAATTTAAAAAAAAAAGATTAAAGGATTTTAAATAAAACAAATGAAAAATATATACCAAGCTTTAAACAACTTTAAAAAATAAAGACAACTTCTATTTATTGGAGACTCACTATATGCTATTATCCTAGTGCTTTCTTTGCACCATCTCTAATTATATCAACAATCTATCTAAACAAATATTACTTGTTATCTTAATTTTATAAACATCATCTAAAGATGATAAAACTGCTGCTCAGAAAGTTTAAGTAACTTGTCCAGAGTTATCTGCTGAAGTGTTTGAATCAGGAATCCTCCCAAGCCTGAACGACTCCAAGGCCTGAGCAGGTCTACATCATTAAACTCCTGCAAGAGAGATGATTCAGGCCCATTACAGGGAAAACACACCCACACATACATTTCCAAAAACCAAAGCGACAAATCACCCTACTTAGCACCACATTAACAATGAGTGAGCATCATTTCCAACATCTGTTTAGGCATATTATAAAGAGAGCAAGATGGATGGGTGAGCAGATGGATGGATGACTGGATGGATGGGTCAGTAGATTAAACAAACAAACAAAAAATCCATGAAAATGAAATTACACATATTTAAATAATACTAAGTGTAATAAAAAACTTAATTTTATTTATCCTATTTATCCTACAAAAGGGTTTAATATTTGTGTAAACAAACTTGTATACATTTTCTTTATTATTTTTCCCAAAATTGAAATGTGAAGAAATGATCACATATACTTTCTTGTAATTTTTTTTAATAGTTTCTTATTCTAGCATTGAACTCTGTTACCCATAAAGGACATTTGGGCAAATTATCTGAAGTACAAAGTTCACTTTATTTTTCTTCTAGAAAACTGAGTTAATCAGCTTGTGACATATATGGAGTGATTCTTCCTTTCCCTCACTGCTTTGTATTGTTTGCCATGTGTAATTTATGTTAAGGGTTATTTTTTATATGTTCTCCCTCCTTCTAATGAAACTCATATTTTTACTGTCTAAAACAAATAATCTTGCATAAAGTTAGAGTGTCATAGAACCATTACCTATTTAAAGAAAAAATGCTCCTTTCAGTAACATGTTATTGTTACTTCTATTAGACATAGAAGTAGAGAGGAAATAACATAAAAAGAAATTCTGTAATTCTGTACCAACAAGAATAGCAGGTATTAACCCAATGAGAACTATCATGATTACAGAGTAGTGTGCCCGTTGGCAGAAAATGTGAGCTCCGAATGTCTGAGTGACGCTCTAAATCATTGATTGTGGAGGAGGTTGGGGATGTAGGCCTCCTGGTGACCAGCACTTCGGAATCATTTGGGGACTTTTTTTTTTTTTTTTTCACAAGAGACACCTTCATGCCCACTTCCCAGCCACAGTCCCCCATACTCTCCCCACAGAATCAGGGTTGTTAAGTCCACTGATACCGACTCAGGTTTGTCATTCTCTTTTCCTCACTCATCATGTACGTTCAGACATGGTGATTTTATCATCCAAGATTGTAGTAACTTCCAACAATGATAGCTCACATTGACAAAAAGGAGTATTATAAGGTACTAAGTTTAATTTCTTTAAATCTTGCTTGAGTTTCACTTTTTTCATTCTTCTTTTAAGTATTCATTTGTGAAGTTCATTATATAACTTTCCAAGTAGTTAAATTTGATATATCATAGTACATGGATGTGACCCAATTGTGATTTATCTTAATTTGAAGTTAGATGTGATGAAGAAATTGCTTTATTTACTGCAAGATACAGTATTAGCTGGTGAAAATTGATGGAAATACAGGCTCAAACTCCTTATGGAAAAGCAAGCCTTGTCTAAGGAGACAGACACAGGGACATTTTAGAGATGCAAATAGTAAACTACCCATGTATTGCTGCATTTTCAGCTTCTAAATCATGGTGTTTTTATTAATGCATTGTGTTTGAATCAGAGCATTAAAATATTATTTTTTTCACCTGTCTCTAAATTAATTATTTGCATACTTTTAGTTCAAATTGACAGTGACATGGTAAGTGGCTGGATTTGTCTGACCTGAAGTAGCAATGAACAGAGGGTAAGATCTTTAAGTATACCTGTTAATTCTGATTTATGGTTTTATTTCAGCATGCAGACATTGGATGTTGGAATATTAGACATCTTTGGCTTTGAAGAATTTCAAAAGAATGAATTTGAACAAGTAAGTAGGCTTTCTTTTTAAATGTAAACTTTAATTTTTTTTAATATGAGTTCTTTTTTTGTTGTTCAATAAAGACTATTAGCACAAGTAACTACAAATATGGTATTAAAATAAATAATTTGCAATCATATTTTTATATTAATATCCCTCGTTTGTTGAACTATACATCATTTATATGTGGTCTTATAAACGATTGGCATAATCATTAAAAAAAAAAAAACTACAGTAGTACTTGTTTTAAAAGATGTTACATGAAGACCTGAGCAGTGCTTATGGAAATGCTATTTCAGCTAGGACAGAGAATGGGAGGAGGACAACTGGCATGAAATCAGAACAAAGGTCTTCAGAAGCCATGGCCAGAAGTGAGAATGGAAATACTCTATTATGCTATCTGCTGTGATTTGTAGATTTACCTCTATGCAACGTTCATGCAAGTGACTACTGGAATTTCGTAAAAATACATTTAAGATGTGTTGAATATTTTTAATCCATTTATAATTTAAAGCATTTTGAAAAGCACCAAATCATTTAGATATGCTAATAGTATTGAATGAATACTTTTAACGAATTAGCATAAAAATTAAGAGTTAAAGAAGAGATTAGAAATAGAACTTGCATTAGCATGCAGAAAAGGAAAAATAAACTAGTAACAAGGTATGAGTTAAAAGATAGAAAACCAAGCTTCATTGTAATAATGAAGAATTAAAACTATATATTATTTAGGGAGAACTTAAAATAATAATATAACATGTTTAGTTTATCTTTTAGGGGAGATAATGTGGTGGTTAACGGTATTGGATAAAGAAATAAATAGAATTATGTTTGAAAACCAACTTTGTGACTTTCACTATCAAGAGTTGTCTTGGCCAAAATGAAGACTTGTATGAGCCTTGATTTCCTTATCTGTGAGATGAGGCTAATAATACACCTTATAGAGTTATGAGATTAAATAAGTTTATGACTATAAATGTTCTAGAGTAGTTAATGAGTACATTGTACATATTTAAGAAATAGTGAACAGCTATTTCTACTGCTGTAAATGGGAACATTTCAGAACCTTTAAAAATTCAGCCAGATTTATTTCTAGAAAAGTGGTGCATCATCTTGTGGGTAGATCCTAAATCATGTCGACTCACCTAATTCAGGGTGAGTCAGCGTGAACGGTGTTCTTTGCAAAACTTCACAAAAAGACCAGTTTAAAATAAGATCAAGGGGACCACAGATTTCTTCTTCTTTCTTACTTTTGTGCCCATGGATTAATGTAAAAGGGTGAACTTCAGTTTTTTATTTATTTATTTTTCTATAAGAAAAATAATGATAAACAAAATAAGGGTAGTTAAAAGAGGGTCCAATAAAATAATCACAATATAAGCAGGCCTGCAGGCTGCCTCTTGGGTATTCCTCAGTTTAAATGTTTTTTAAACGCTGCTTGGTAGTGGTCTTGATTGCCTTAGAAAATGAGCAAGTTTTCATGTTGGTAGTGTGATTCACTTGTATCTCCATCTCCTGGTTAGTGATGTGGAGAAATCACAGGTGCCACGATGCTGTGCCAGGTCCTTTGCAAGAGGACATTCACCCCAACCCCCATGAATCTGTATTTTAAGCCACAAGAAATGTACTAGTGTTTTTACTAATAATTATTATCCCTTAAACTGGACAGTTTTTCATTTTGTAAACTTTTATTTCTCCTGCTTCTCATGGAAGCAGGATTATATGATTTCAAAGGTTGCCCCCTACTTGCTAAGGCCATATCCTGTGAAAAACATTAATGACAAGAACTGTGCAAAACATTTATAATATTTCCTTATAAAGCAAACTTATTTGACTGAAACTATGTAAATCTCTTATTATTCTTTCTACCAAATATTTTAATGATGTACTTCAGAATGTATTCACACCCTGGGATTTTTTTGTAACAAAGAATGGTAGTTTTTCAAATCTAAAGAATGAGTCCTATTAAATTTCAAAAGCTTGTTTAAGGCATATATGAGTAAACTCTCAAGACCAGTACTTAGGCATAAATTTTGAAAAAAAGAAATATTTTTTTAAAAATATCTTTTCCTTAGCAGCTTTGCCTTGCTGTTGTGCAAAATAGCAACTAGGAGTCATTTGGAAGTATAAAATCCTTTCATTGTGATGACTCCAAATCCTATCTTACACTGGATTTAGAAAATCCCTAAATTTGAATGTAAACTTTTTTTCAAGGCCACTGGTTTGAATAATACAATTCTAGATTCCTGAGTGGCTAACAGAATGTGAACCTCCTCATTTTTTATTCCATTACAACCTTTCAGCAGAACACTTAACAAGTAATGCTGTATTCAAAATCAAATGCAGATAAAATTAGTGCTTTTCTAAGTATTTATTTTGTTCTGTCTTGGGTTTATTGACCAATCTACCAAGTATTCAGTAGAGTGTCATTTCCAGCAGGGTTGAAGTTGTGTCTGGTACATTGTTTAGTATATAACAGAAGTTTAGCAGATGTGTTTTCAATTTTATTTTTTATACAAAAATACCAAGTCCCTATAATACCATCTAGTTTTTCTAAGTGACGACTTCAGATCACTGAATCAAGAGCATAATTATTCACTCCATCCAACATTTACCTATTTACGTGTAATTCATTCAGTACCCAAAGTAGTCTATGCTTTTTGCTAATTGATGCATACACTAAATTGAATAATGTTCCCTGACTTCAAGAAGATTTTCAGAATGAAGTGGAGGAGCTAGTAATACACAGTGTGCTAAAAGCAATTATAGAAACACCTATTGGCTTTTCTGGAAGAAGAAATCCTAATTTGCCTTTGGGGGTTCAGGGAAATTTTCCTGGATTCATCCAGCTGACCTGAGTTAAGCATTAAAAGTTTAGCCAGAGTAAGCTGGGAGAAAGAGTGGTTCAGGTTGTCCAGGAAGTGGGACGAGCTTGTGCAAATAGCTCAAGTATAAGGAATTCCACGATTTGAGGTTGAAAAAACAATGTTAAGTAAAAAAGCCCAGATAACTGAGGGTCTTGTATACCATCCCAAAGAGCTTAGATTTTATTCTGCCGGAGATGGGGAACTGCTGAAGAGTGTCAAATATGGTAGCATTATGGTCTTACTTGCATTTTAAATGGACCATCTTGGTGACTGTAGGAAGGATATATTTAAAGTAGACAAGACTGCAGGGAGCTCTAATAGTTCAGGCCCAAAGAAAGGAGAGAGCGTTGTTCTTGGGAACTAGGAATAGAGAGAATAGAATAGATTGTGTTTTCAATTGAAATTTTAAAAACCAGTAAACTCAGAAGAAAAAACAGTCTTCATGGTGAATTTCCTAGCGGTCTTCTTGCTCAATAATTAATTTATGTATTTCTTCATAATTGTTTCTCCGTAAGAAGATTGCTGAATAATTAGAATAGGACAGTTTTGATATTAGGGTGCACTCCAAAACATCAGCATCTGCAAACTAGTTACCCTCAAGTATCTCTAAGATTTGAGAGGGATGCTTATAATATTCTAAATGAGGATTTGTTTCAGCTGATAGGAAATGTTAATCCAGTTTTTCCCCACATTTATGAATCAGCACTATTCAAAACAACTTAAAATACAATGAAGATCATTTTTAGAGTTAAAAATATAGTAGGTAAACAATGGATAAGGGCATACTAAATAACTTGAGAACCAAAGTATAATTTGGAGGCTCAGAATCTGTTTCTCATTAATTAAATAATTATGTTATTATCATTACACTTGTTATGTAATAGCTAAGTTTCATAAACTCTCAAATCATTTATTAGGTAGTTTATCTCTACCACTGTAAAATTGTTTCCGAAAATATTGAAGGAAATGCCTCTACAGTCCACTCCCTAGCATTTAAAGCATTTGCCAGTCAGTGAATTCCAAGTATATAATGCTTGAAAAATAGAATAGTAATAAACAAGATAAGGATACCCTTTTACACATTGCAATGTCAATGATGTTAAAAAAGAGAAAGCAATAAAAGCATTAAAAAATGAAAAGGACAAGCAAAAATATTTCTATTTCTTGTATGATTATCTATCTCAAAATCCCAAAAAGAATGAGTGAAAAAAGTTCAACAATGAGAAAATTGGGTAAAATGACAAGTTATAAAATGAGCCGACAAAAACCAGAAACATTTACATATTAAAAAATAACTTGTAAGATGATGTAATGGGAAGAAGATGACATTTACATTAGCCAATATAAGTAAATAACCTATGTGAGGGAAATGATAAAATGTTTCTGGAAGTCACGAAAATTGAATTAAACTAATGGAAAGATACTGTATTCTTAGATTGAAAGGTCTGAAAATATCATAAAGATGCTGAACCTCCCCAAATTAACTGATAAATTTAACTTGATGCAATCCCAGTACATTTGAACGAAGGAGGAGTGATAGAATTAGAACACTTCTGTAGCTCCTAATAAGTAATAAACCTAGGCAATGATATCATTGACTGCTAACATGACAGAGGGATGGCATGCACAGCCCACCTATCAGTTATTCTTGCAAAGGAAGAAAGAGAGAGAGGAAACAAGCAAGGAAGAAAAGAGGGGAGGAAGACAGGAAAGGAGGTAGGTAGGAAGGAAATCTGAATATAATGATATATCTGAATATAACTGACAATTGACAGGAAGTGTGAATAGAGGAACATGATAAAATTAACCATGGGAATACACTTTGCATAATCTAGAATGTGTTAAACCCTATAGGACAAACAATCTGATTTCTTCAACATATAAAATACAACATATAAAATTCAAAGAAAGGAGAGTCACCTATGGATTGAAAGAGATCTAAGAGATTTATAAATCAATTAAATTTACAGACATTATTTGGATGCTACCTCATAAAACTAAGTATAAAAAATTTTGAGATAACTGAGGTAATGTTAAATCTGGATATTTGATGAAATTAAGAAATGTTCGTTGATTGTATTTTATGTGATAGGGTACTGTGGATGTGATTTTTTTCAAAGTAGTTATATTTTAGAGAATTAAATTAAAATATTTCCTGATGAAATGACATGATGTTTGGGAACTGTCTTAAGTCCATTTTTGAAGATATAGGGAAATTTTCTTGTGCAATTTTATTGGGATAAAATCACATAACAGACAACCATTCAAAGTGTACAATTAGTTGTTCACAGTTTTGTCATATAGTTGTGCTTTCATCACCACAATCAAACTTTGAACATTTTCATTACTGCAAAAAATAAAATAAAATAAAAATTAAAGTTAAAAAAAAACATCCAAAATATCCCACTCCCCTCCTCTCATTGTTCATTTACTTTTTTAATACAGTTTAATTAAGATATATTCACACACCCTACAGTCATCCACAGTGTGCAGTTATTCATAGCACCATCATACATTTGTGTGTTCATCACCAGAATCAATTTTTGAACCTTTTCCTTACTCCAAAATAAAAATAAAAGCAAAAAAGAACACTTAAATCTTTCCATCCCCTCCCTCCCACCCTATTCTTCGTCTAGTTTTTGTCCCCATTTTTCCACTCATCTGTCCATATGCTAGATAAAGGGAGCGTGAGCCAAAAGGTTTTCACAATCACACTGTCACAGTGTGCAAGATACATACTTATACAATCATCTTCAAGAATCAAGGTCACTGGGCTATAGTTTGACAGCTTCGAGTACTTTCCTCTAGCCATTCCAACACACTAAAAACTAAAAAGTGATATCTATATAGTACATAAGAATGCCCTCCAGAGTGACCTCTTGACTCCATTTGAAATTTCTCAGCCACTGGAACCTTATTTTGTTTCATCTCTCTTCCCCCTTTCGGTCAAGAAGATCCTCTCAATCCCACAGTGCTGGGTCCAGGCTCATCTTCAGGAGTCATTTCCCGTTTTGCCAAGGGGATTTACACCCCTGGGAGTCATGTCCCACGTAGTGGGGAGGGTAGTGAGTTCATTTGCAAAGTGGGCTTAGAGAGAGATGAGGCCACATCTGAGCAACAAAGAGGCTCTCTCGGGGGCCTCTTAGGCACAACTGTAAGTGGGCTTAGCCTCTCCCTTGCAGCAACTAGCCTCCCAAGGGAAAGCCCCCTGATTGAGGGTTCAGCCCACTAAAATTGGCAGTCCTCAGTGTTTGCGGTAGGGAAGTCCAAACTTTTGCATTCCTACCCAGTTCCTTGGGAGGGCCCGCATATACACTTACATTCTCTGCCCATATCACTCTGGAATGTATCAGGATTTCACCCCAGATAATAGGGAAATTTATGTGTCTATACATGAAGCAGAATTGGCCATGAGTTGGTAATTGCTGATAATTATTGAAGTCGATTGTTAGTTGTATGGAAGTTTGCTAAATTACTGTTTTCATTTTTGTTTAAAATTATCCATAATACATTGTTTTTAAATATGTGAAAATTTTGAGAATATATATACATATATATATGAGTTTAATGAATGCTAGAATTTTTCTTCTCCAAACATATAATGCAAGGCTCTGCGTGCTACAGATTTGCCCAAAAGGCACAAGAATTATGTAGTGGAAACAATGATTTAACATACAGTAATTGCCCTGAAATTATGCACTAGATGCTTGACACACAAATCTTCATAATGAAAACCTTGAACCTATGGAATGAATTAAAATTACACACCAACAAACAGCTGTAAGAATTTAGAGAATTTGGAAAGAAAACAAATTTGTTCACAGCTAAAGCTGCTGTCACAGAGGATAAATTTGTGATATATAATCTATCTACAAGCCAGACTTCATTTAAGCTGATTTTGAAACAGTTGTCAAGGACTCAGAACACTTCCTGCTTATAGGCTATTTTCTGAAAAGTGAGATTTATTGGAAAACCCAGGTGAATCATAACTCAGTCAGGTTTGGGCTAGGCGTTCAAAGCATTTGGAAAAATGTGGATATCTTAACTTCTAAAGTTTTATGAAATGAGATTGTAAAATTTGACAACCTCTACTGCAAAAAATACCCATCACCCCTAATTGTGAAATCACTATCCTGGATACATAGAAAGGTAAATCAAATAATAATAACTGTGCTTCTTCAAACTTTTACCATGTACTAGTCACATGGATTATCTCATTTTACAGAAGAGAAAACTGAGTGACATAACCTCTGCTCTGTAAGAGCATAAACTAGCAGTACCCAGAAGGATCCTTTTTCTTCTTCGTTTGCATCAGGCTAATCTGTGGTTCATTCACTGAACAAATATTTCTTGTGTCTGTAACAAGTACCAGACAGTGTTCAAGGTGCTCAGGGTTATACATATTTTATAGTTGGGTAGATAGAGTGCAGAGGTAAGACGGACCAATTCTAATCAAATGTCATGAAATATGGATTGGAGGTGAAAAGGATTGGGAAAGCTTTAATGAGGAAAATGTTACTATTTTCATCATAAGTACAACAGGATCCATGCAATTATAATCACAGTGTGTCTTCTGATAGCTAATAGATATCTATCTCAATCTATTGACCAGTCAACAGATCTATTAATATAATAAAATATTTTTGATTGCTAAAGCTGTCTCACATATAGATTCCAAAAGCATACCTACCTTGACTG
Source organism: Choloepus didactylus (assembly GCF_015220235.1). Lineage (NCBI taxonomy): Eukaryota > Metazoa > Chordata > Mammalia > Pilosa > Megalonychidae > Choloepus > Choloepus didactylus. The sequence goes on along the minus strand of NC_051318.1, from coordinate 26,699,526 downwards.
TCTAGCTCTATCTTAAAGCATTTTCTGTTTGCATATGTCTTTTTTATCAAAGATATTGAACTTTCAGAAATCATTTCAGGAACTTATCAAGCTGTTGATCGCACACTTTAGGAAAAATCTGAATACGACTGAATTTATTTATTTTCCTTACTTAGCAGACTTAGGGCATTGCTACTCAAGTGTCTACAGAAAAATAAATGCAATAATTAAATAGAGATGCTATGTCTCTATATCTCTTACAATAACATTGGTTTATTCATTAAAAAATTGTAGGGCTGTAAGTTTTCCTAAGGTAACACTTTCTGAAAATTTGTGTTTAGGAATGAAAAACCTTTGAAGAAGTAATTAACATTTTTGAGCATATAAACTATATTTAATCCCATTTTTTCTTCAAAAGGTATTTGAGTTGAGCAGTATCAGTATTTTAGAACTGAAGAGAGCAAAGCTCACATCATTTAAGTAACGCATAAAAGAGCCCCCAGAACTGAGATCTGAATCCAGGTCTGATGGCCTGAAGACCTGTCCCATTTCCAGTTCCTAAGGTTCTTTTATAGCTAGACTTACATTTTTATTACTAGTATACATTTTCTAAACTTTAACTGCTACCCCTTCATAACTATATTTGTTTGTATTTCTGTATATTATTATGTATACAAACAATATACTTTTAATACAGTAAGTACTACTTCCATAGTGAAGTTCTTCACTAAAGCCATCTAATATAAATAAATAAATTAGATAATGCAGGTTACATCTTCTTCATCATAGAGTACCAGGCTGATTAAAAGCAAATGTTACCAAACATCATAAAATGAATGGATGCAATTGATAGCATATATCAGGTCACTTTAGAGACAAGGGAATTGAGTTATTGTAATGATACTAACCAGGAAGAAGCTCCAAGTTACCATAGTGGCTATCCAGATATAAAGCCCTAAATGGGCTAAGTAGGAATCTGGTTTCATGTAGTTTTCTCCTAATTACTAATGGCTTTAAATCTTGAGCCCCTACTAGTAATCAGATGTTTTCCTATATGATTTCTAACTTCTACAGCAACCCTCTCAGAAAGTTAAGGGGGCATCACAAAGGCCTTTACGAGTTGGAAGGGGTTTTCAGATGCACCCCCATCTAGCTCTAAAGCCCAGTGCTCTGTGTGCTGCTGTTTCCTCTTTTGCACCCTGTGACCACAATTCTAAGTAATCAGTTTTTCAGTGTATCTCAGCTTTGCATTTAACTCTGGAAAATGGCAACTATTTGGAAACAGACAATTAGCTTTGTAGAAATTGTATATTAATTAGTTTTGGGGGCTTTCATTAATAAATTAATATGAAAAGAGAAGGCATCCTGATTACATTGAAGGTTTATTGCCAAAAAAATGCATACTAATTTTTCTTTGAAAAGTGATGAACAAAATGATATATTGCCTGAAGCTTTAAAATAAGAGCATTAATTTTGACCAAAGGTTGTTTCCAAATCCCAGGCATGGCTTCTATTGAAACTCAGGATGTGTTTTATATACAAACTATCATACAAAATCTCTAAAGCTATTTTTTTCTTTTAATTTGTTTTACAGTCCTGATGTTAGCATATTATTATATGAATTTGGCAATAAATTTGGCCGGTAGGAGTGTTGTTGGCTGACTCCCTTGGCTAACCCCTCAAGTCCCAAAGTAGTGATTATTTACTTTAAAGAAAAATATATGCATTAATTAAACCCGTAGAAACATTGAATTTATTTTGCAAATCTATGTGTCTCTGAGTAACAGGATAACTAAGAGAAATGTTGTAGAGAGTGAAAATGCTTTGTCTGTAGAAAAACCATGCCTTTATGTATGTGAAGTAACTGCTATTCATTTTTGCTTAGAATCTATTACATATAAATCAGTTTTTACATATCAAAGGTAAATCAGAGGAGGAAAAGATTGAGGGGAGGAGAAAACAAAACGAAACCAATAAACAAACACAAAACAAAACCAAAAACCAGGGTCTAGGAGGTAAGCAGAGGACATGTTACTTGATAGGTGCTCCCTGCATATCTGTTGGCTGAGGATCCTATTGTAGGACCCTGGTAAGGGAAACAACTGTAGAGCACCATAGTCCCCTATTTCGTTTTTAATAAAAGCATATTATAGACAGAGATTGTAGTCTCTCTAGCTATCAAATTAAAATAGATAGTGCAAGAAAAAATTAAAATGTCCTTTCCCCAAAAAGGAAGGTAGAGGAGAAAGGACTCTACTATAATAGGAAATTCAAGGAAGGCGAAACAGATTATATAATTTTAAAACCGTAACAAGTAGGAGAGATGTTTTCTCCTCATCTCTCTCTCCCTTCCACCATTTTATAGATAATATATCAAAATCAAGATTATTCATTTGCTGGAAAAAGCACATTTAGCTAATAGGTAGCAGTCTGGTGAGCCCTGATACATTCTTTGAAAAAGTAAGTTGAAAGTTCTCAGTACACATTGGCACATTAAAGGCCCTGGGAAGTCCTGCAGAGCAGAAGCCCATTAGCTTAATTTATACCGTTGTTTCCCCTATATGCTTTTGTTTGTTTAATGTGTTTGAGACCATAAATTTTGATATCTCATAAAATTAGCATCCTTCTGAAATATTTGAGAATGCCAAATTATCTGACAGCTAACATAAATTCTATTCATATACTTTACTATATGTATCAATAAATATATATCTATGAATGGATTGTTTACTCTCTGTTCTGTCATCTATCTCTGTGTGTGTTCAGCCATGTCTATATATTAGAAGCACCTGGAAGGCTTTTAAAATACATCAATGTCTGGGCCCCACTCTGATTTGATTGGTTTGGGGTCAGGCCCAGACATCAGCCTTTATAAAAAGGATCTCCAGTTAATTCTAATATGCAAATAGGATTGAGAATCACCGTCTAATGCCAGGGGCTCCACCTTCAACTGGAGTCAGCTTTAATTAATCTCCTACTTTAATTCTGTGATGTACAGGTCATGCTCTATTATATTTTTGCCTTAGAAATATTTCATGGAGTAATAAAAATAAAGGGAGAACATTTGATGATAATTTACTTAAGAAATTAAGTTTGTCAGTAATACAAATAATAGGCCATCTGGATAAGCAATGATGTTCTGTTACTAAAGAGTGTTTTCAAGGGGTGCATAAGTTTTATTATTAAACTAGTTAGCAATGGCCCTTAATGTACAAAGCATGTATTTTAATTAGAGAAGGATGCATACTAATTAAGGAGTTACTTAATTATTCATCAGCATTTATGAATGCTCATCTTTCACCCATATTCAGATCTACTCTGATGAATACCTTGAAATCTTGTGGAACCTCAAACACAATTCTGATGTTCAGAGTTAAAAAGGAAAATTAATGACTGCTTTGCATTGAACTTAATGATATTCTGAATTATTGATGTTGATTTATGCTTCTAGATTCATAGACTAATTTGCTTGTAAAATCTTCATACCATCTTTCTCCGATTATGTTTATCTCACACCCACAAATGCACTGAGAACCAATTCACTGAAAATAAATCAGGAATAAACAGGCTCTGGCCATGATTTTGGCCACTGAAATTGGTGGGATACATTTTTGCGAACTTCAACTTAGGAATCTGACACTGAGTGATAAGTCCATACTATTCCTCTTAGCTACATATACTGGCAGTTTTGAAATTTATCCTACATTACTTCTTGCATATTTTAATTTGGTTCAAATAGTAAGTGCTTTGAACAATTTAGAATAGGGAAAAGGAAAATTTTTTTGGTAATCATTTCAATGTATGCGTACTTCAAAATGATTTTGAATAACATTCTACTTTGAGCTGCATTATGTTCCCGGTGAATCACTTTACCACTCAGTTTTGGTCTCTCCTGTTAGAAATACAAATATATATTTAGTTTCAGAAAGCACCACTGTAATAAAACCTACAAGGTAAAAATCAAACTACAGTCTACTCAGTTTCACACATCAAGCTGAAATTATCCCTATGGGATTTTAATAAATTGCTTTCAGTTTTTTTTTTCCTCCAGAGTACAAAGAACATCATGTACAGTAAAATGTTCAGATATATTATAAGCATTACCTCCATTTCACAAAAACTAACCACATACAGGATTGTTGTTTAAAAATGTTAGAAGTTCATATAGAGAAGCTATGTGTTAATATGAATCATTTCCACCAGGAAAATAAAATTTGGATTGCTCTGTCCAGAGGCACAGGCCAAATCCCTTTCCTCTTAGCCAAAGTTTGGCAGATTGGCTTAGACCATCCTGGGAAACAGAAGAAAAAGGAGACTGCTTTGACTCATTCTAGATCTTTCTATGTACGATGGCTTTGTCTACATTCACAATTAGTTTCACCATTTTAGCAGAAGTGACTGAACAATTCACTGAAACCAATATTCAATTGAATTAAGTATTAGTTAAAATTACCATGTAAAATATCTATTTTTTATAATGAAAATGCTCAGGTCAGTCAAAACGCTGCAGTCAGTTTTCTATGCAGAGCTGGCATGCAATAAGACAGTTGAGAGCAAAGAATTTAGTCAGATTTTCATAAAAACATTTTTTTTAACTCTAGAGCTGCAGCCTATTCTGAATGAAAAATGATAGAGAAATATATTAAGTAAATTTAAGGTATCCAGGTCCATCTAAGTATCATCAATTTAAAATTTCAAAATGAGGAGGAATATAATGTCATATAATTTGGATATTTCTTGTACAATACAGAATCGGTCATTAGTATATGTTTCAGTATCTTTTATGTGACTTCTTTCCGTGGTTTCATGCATTAACAGACATCACCATCTCCAGTTCTTTACAAAAGTTTGGCATTTTCTTTATATAAACCCAGCACATTTCATATTAAATATAATGGTGATCTCTTTGCAAATGAGATCCAATTTCCTTTGCAGAATTTTTTAATCAGTTGTTGTCATTCATATACATTCTTCATTTTAAATTATTTTTAGTGAGTTAATAGACGTAGTATTTCTAAATGATTTTTGGATTTTACCTAGCATGACAGAGTGGTTAAGGACACACTTTGGAGAATGTGATGGTCTGTTTGAATTCTGGCTTCACCGTTTAATAACTTTGTGAATTTTGGCAAGTTACATGTTTTGTGTCTCAGTTTCCTAATTAGTGTATAGATATAATGGTAACTATCTCATAAGTTGCTCTGATACAGTAGTAATTTCTATGATAAAATTAGCTACTGTCATTATTGGAATTATTGTTATTAATATTTCATCTTTATTAATTTACCAGGCATATAGTTATTCATAATCTACTTTTTTGCTGTCTTATTCTATATATTAAACATTTCAGAAGTCAGTAAGTAAATGTGGTGATATCAGTCACCCCTTCCTTTTTCCTGAATTAGAAACGTGGCTTGTAATTTTTATTTATTTTTTCATTACTAACCCTCCAAAAACAGAGTTTGCTTCCCACTGTTATGATTTCCAGAATATTTTTTGAATTATACTCTTAAATAGTAAAATATGTTTTATATTTGTTTTACCAGCCAATATTGCATTTCCAAAGAAAATCACAGAGGATGCAAATGGTGATCACACTTGGTTTGGGCCCACAATGAGGATTTTCTTCTGCCAGTTTATCAGGATTTTAGCTACTTTCTTATCATGTGACATAAGTAAAATAAATTAAAATCATTTATTTTTCAAAAAATATTTTTGCACTCTTCTTATAGCTGGGAATATATCAATGAATATAATAAAGATCCCTGCTCTCCTAGAGCTTATATGCTAGTAGGAGGAGAGGGTTAATAAACAAAATATAAAAGTTGCCCCTTAGAGAGTGATGCAGACTATGGATTTAAATAAAGCACCAGAAGTAACAATGATGGTTGGTTGACGGGTGGATAGAGGATGGTGGCGGGACTGATGCAATTTTAAATAGGGTAATCAGGAAGATATTTTTGCAAAAGCAATATAATACCAAGTTGAAACATGTGAAGTTGTAAGCCATATGAATATATGGCTATTGGGGGAATTGGAGGAGCATTCTAGACAGAGAATTGCAAGAGCAAAAAAGTCTAAGTTAGGTGAGTACCTTGTGCAAAGAAGGAAACAGATGTGGCTGGAGCAGAGTGAATGAGGGCAAGAGTGATAGCAAAGGGGATCAGAGTGGGAACAAGAAGCCTGCTATTGCATACCTCACGAAGGTACTGGTGGGTCATAGTAAGGGTTTGCTTTTATTCTGAGTGAGATGAGAATATTGTAGAGGGATTTGAACAGTGTGACATGATCTGATGTGCCTTTTAATAGGGTCAGTCTGGCTATTATGTTAAGAATAGATTATGTGGCAATATAGAAGGAAAGCAGTTAGGAGGCTACTGCAGTAATCCAGGACTATGAAGTCCTAGGAAATGAAAAGTCACCAGAATTGGGATATATTTGAAGGTAGAGCCATCCAGATTTGCTGATGAGTCTGGAAAAAAGAACTGAGTCAGGCCTAACTTCAAGGTTTTGACCAGAACAGTTGGAAGGATCAAGTTGTCATCATTTGAGATGTGACTAATAAATAGGAGGAGCAGATTTGGCTGGGGTCCTGGAGAAGATCAGGAGTTTGATTTTGTGCATCTGAAAGTTGAGATGCTTATAAGCTATTCAAGCTGCAATATCAAGATACCTCCATTTAAATGGGATAGCTAAATCCTCTCCAAGGGAGAGGTCTCAGTTAGAGAAATAAATGTCGGTGTTGTCAGAATAGAGATGAATTTGCAGTCCTTAGGATGAATGGGATTGTGATGGAAGTGGAGATGTCAATTATCCAGTCAGCTCTCCAGTTCTGGAGTTCACAGAAGAGGTCCAGGGGGGTGTTCTAGTTTGCTAATGCTGTAGAACGCAAAACACCAGAGATGGATAGGCTTTTATAAAACGGGGGTTTATTTCGCTACACAGTTACAGTCTTAAGGCCACAAAGCGTCCAAGGTAACACCTCAGCAATCGAGTACCTTCACCAGAGGGTGGCCAATGGCGTCCGGAAAACCTCTGCTAGCTAGGAAGGCAGCTGGCGTCTGCTCCAAAGCTCTGGCCTCAAAACGGCTTTCTCCCAGGACGTTCCTCTCTAGCAAGCTTGCTCCTCTTCAAAACATCACTCCCAGCCGCACTCACTCTTCTCTCTTTGAGTCAGCTCATTTATATAGCGCCACTGATCAAGGCCCACCCTGAATGGACGGGGCCACACCTCCATGGGAACACCTCATCCAAATCATCACCCACAGCTGGGTGGGGCATAGTCCAAGCAAATCTAACCAGCACCAACGTCTGCCCCACAAAACTACAAAGATAATGGGATTTGGGGGACACAATACACTCAAACCGGCACGGGGGAGATTTAAATTTGGACGTCATTAGCTCAGAGATGGGATGTAAATCTGTGAGACTGAAATAGAAGATGTCTGGGGTGCTGAGGAATCAGGAAAGGAAGTAAAGGAACGGCCAATGAATAGGAGGCCAAGAGACTGCGGTGTCTTGGAAGACAGGTAAGGAAGTGTTCCAAGGAAGCAGGAGTAATCAAATGTCAGATATTGGTGGGAGGTCAAGAGAAAAATGAACATTAGGTTGAAAAGTGCACAAATCACTGGTGACTTCCATAGAAGCAATTTTGGTGAAGCAGTAGGGGCAAGAGTGTTATTGAAGTGGCTTCAAACAACAATAAAAGGAGATTTTTTGACTATAAAAGGAAGCAGAAAATTGGGGACTAGCTAGACAGGAAAGCAAAGCCAAAAGAGATTTCATTTTGATTAGATTTGGGTTATTTATTTTATTTTTTTATAGATTTTAGGATTAACAAAATTTTATTTTACTTTTTTAAGATTAATAGATTAAGAATTTAAGATTAAGATGGAACATATTTGTATCCTGATGGGAAAAATTGGTGGTTGGAGGAATGTAGAAAATTGCCAGACACAGGTGATAGTTTCTTTAGTAAAACACCTAGACCAGTTATTCTTTCTATGAGAAAAACCATGTTCACTCTTGCCCATCACCAATATGCACCCCCAAATGGGAATCTAGAATCCCATGGTAAAGCCAGCTTTTATTCTCATTTGCATGCTAGAGCCAGAGTCTAATTTCCTATTGGAAATATTTTTAAAAGCTCATTAGAATCAAATATTCTTTAAAGTTAATGGGGTAAGTTTCCTTTCTGTTGGTTATAACTATCCATTTTAAATTGAATAGTTAGAAAAGTCAAACATTATAAAGTGAAAGTCTTTATACTTTACTTTATGCTTTACTTAACAGCAATACTAAAATGTTTTATCTTCATAGATTAACTGATTTTCAACATTCCCGAGTCAATATTTCACCAATCTGTAACTGTGCTGTACAGTGAGTGGCTCTGCACTGCCAGATTATCTTGTGAATTGTTTTTTTTTCCCCCACAATAGCTTTGTGTCAACATGACCAACGAGAAGATACACCACTATATCAATGAAGTGCTATTCCTACAAGAGCAAACAGAAAGTGTACAAGAGGGAGTTACCATGGAAACGGCATATTCTTCTGGTAACCAGTCTGGAGTTTTGGATTTTTTTTTCCAGGTATTCATATAATATAATTAGATACTTTATAGGATGTATGCATTTAAATATCCTGGAGACAAAGAATTTTCTTTCAAGTGGTCTTGTTTTTTAGGCATGTTTATGTATGTAACTCTACAATGTATTTAGTAATCTTTCAAATTCTATTCAGGAGCACAATTTACCTTTTTCTGAAGGGGTATTTGAAGGTTCATCCATTCATTGATGAGATAGGAAATATTGGATCATTTTGCTACAAAAATATCCAGCATTGGTTCTGCCTCTAAAATTCTTTTTGTCTTGTTTCAGATGGTCAATGTACAAAATTAATATTTGATAAAATAATACTTAAAAATAAAGAAATCAGAGAACACATTCTCAGGAATCTTTTTAAATTTATGTTCAAAGTTTCTAAAATCTAAATATGGAAAAAATTGACAGGAAATGTATGTACACATGCACACACACACATACTCACATACTCTTTTGTGCAAATTCAGAGTTTAGGGTATCCCGTAGGCATTTATTCTTATCTTTATTGCTTCTACCTTACAATGAAAGAGTTTTGACTCAATATCTGTATTGTTTCAATAACAAACTATCATATGTAACAGCATTCCCTGTCTGGTAATGTAAGATGACATTATAGAGATTTATTTATAATTTCTCTAAAACACTTGAAAATTGTTTAAAACTGATACCATGAAGCTACTTGGAGTGCATATTGTTTCATTTTCTACCCTGTATTTCCATAAATGTAGATTTACAAATCGCTTCATTTTGTGCAGTTTCCTAGTACTGCAAAGTACTCTTATTCCTGCTACCAGTTTTTCAACATCCTGTCTTTCTTTTAATTACAGCAGTTGCCCTCTTCCTCCAGAAAGTCCTGCCTCATTATGACATCCATAGTGTATGATTTATCTATTTAAGGTTAGAGACATATCTACAAATGTACAGAATGTTCACTTAACTATACATAGGATGTTTCAGGCACCTGCCATTCTCGCTTGCTACCATGTCCTCAACTGCTAAACACTAGTCAGCAGAAATGAAGTTACTTCTTTGTCTTTGGTTATCATTCTTAAGCTTTCAGTTTTGGAAAGATTATCTCAACAGAAGGGCCCCAGTCAGTATTATCTGGAAATGGGAATGGACTTTTCTTGTTGTCACTTCTGTTTAACAACCATTAGAAAGGGTTCAGAAGGCAAACCAAGTATCAGGTGAAACATGCTTTTATATATAAAATTCTAGAGCTATATACCAGGCAAGTATATACCCTCCAATACCAAGAACACTTGTTTCCTTTCTAGCAATCCATAATCCTCCACTACTCACCAATATTTGTAATCTTTGCATATGCTATATTTACCTTCCAATAAATTACATGTGACTTACATCCTTGAGGGGTAGTGGATTAAACCAGGTTCTTACTGAATTTTCCAAATGTCTAGTATATTTTATTGCACTGTGCAGTACGTGATGCTTTTTGATTGTTGAGGTGAAACTGTATATGATAATTTTTCACATGCAGAACAATTCATTTACTCCTAAGCCTTCACTTCTGCAGGAATAGGACATTAATCCTTTCCTTATGACTGATTTTCCCATGTTGTTTTCTTCTTAAGACACTTCTGCAAGTTTTCCAAGTCTAGAAGGTTTATTACCACTCTTTCTCCATGGCTTTATTTCAAACCTCTAGAAAAGTTCAACACATTAGAATTTTTTTAAAATTTGAAAATGATAGGAATTATAAAGCTTGTTTGGAACCAACCACCCCATATTTGGAAAATAGCATTTTGCTTTTTGAAGCAGAGCTGTCTAGCTCTCTTTGAATAGATTATTTCCCTTATATTTAATCGGGGCCTTGTCTTTGAATTTTGGAAATATCCGTTAAAGGCTTTACCAACAAAACAAAAATTTTTACCCCCATAGAGGACGTCTGCCACTATCCCTGAAATACGGACACACTTGCAGACAGCCTTTAAATAGTCCATCTGTTCTTCTACAGAATGTGTGCTTATGTATATGTTTGAGATTGGGTGTTGTGTTTGTCAGTAGCAGCATGTAGAGAATTGATGCATGTGTGAAAAATTTGTGATATTATAATATCAACCTTTATTACTCTTGAGCATATAGGTTGTTAAAAATTGAAATGAAGAATTATTTGATTTTAAAAACATCCTAGAAAGGACCTGACTTCAGCAAACTCCTTATGTAGACCATTTTCTTTCAGAACTTACTCATCCATTTGGATACCTGTATTTTTTTAAATCTATTTCCTCAGCTCTAGACTTTTTATGAAGACTTTTCATGGGGTCTCTGGCCACTCTGAGATTATCATATCTTGAGATATTGTCATACAGAATTTTCTACTGGACAAACACTCCCTGTAATAGACATTCTTCTCCAAATTTCCTCTTCAAAAAACATTTTGGTATTGGTAACAAAAGTCTTTCCCCATAATTTGCTGACATGGGTGAATTTGCTTTTAGCAGGCATTCCCAGTAGCTTCTTAGTACCATTTAGCACCTTGTTAGTTTTTCTTCAAAACCTCTCCTTCTCGGGGAAGCTATTCAGTTTTGTTATTCTAAGGCTACATTCTGTCATTGATGACTGTCACAGTTGCACAGTATCTCCAAAGGGTACCCTCTGGTGTATCATCCCCCACCCAGGATGTTTCCTTCCTCGTGGCCAGCAGTATTTAACCTTCACTCCCAATGATGGCATCTGAATGATCTCATCTTTCGCAGCCCTAAGACAACTCTATGGTCTTTGAGTTTTCTTTAATATGATCAGAAGACTCTGAAATGCTTAAAACCACTAAAACGTTTAAGACACAAAGAAACGATCTTCTGTTGGCTAAATCAGTGCGATCATGAAAGGCCTGTCGTGCTGTGGTTTGATGACCTCAGACAAAAATGTAAACTGAAATCACTACAGGGTCACCATAGATCTCTTCACGTCCTGAGAAGAATTGTATTTTATTCTATTCACACTTTTAAAAGCACATCAAGTTGTTGTGAAGAATTAAGATATATGAGATTATAATGTAAAGAAATAATATTAATTATCTTACTTAAAAAGGTAGATTTAACTTGTCAAAAAAAAAAAAAAAAAAAATGCTTTCCTAGGAACCTGTTTTAATTTACCGGGCTGCTTAAAGCAAATACCATGAAATGGGTTGTGTTAAACAGTGGGGATTTATTCATTCACAGTTTTGAGGCCCAGAAAATGTCTGAATCAAGGCATCATCAAGATGATGCTTTGTTCCCAAAGACCATTGTCTGAGGCTGGCTGCCAGCGCTCCTTGGCTCCTCTGTCTGATAGCAAGACACATGGTAGCATCTGCTGGTCTCTCTCTTCTTTTCTGGGTTTCATTGATTTTAGCTTCTGGTTCTGTGGCTTTCTATCTCTGTCTGAATTTCATTCTCTTATGAAGGACTCCAGTAATAGGATTAAGACCCATCCTGACTGCGGTGGGTCACACCTTAATTGAAGTAGCCTCATCAAAAGGTCCTACTTACAGTGGGTTCACACCCAGAAGAATGAATTAGATTTAAGAACATATTTTTCTCGAGTACATGCAGCTTCAAACCACCACAGAATCCCAGAGAAAGAATAGGTAAACAGTACTAGATAAAAAATTATTCAACATTTACCTGTTTGAAACCATGTTGATAGAACTGTATTCTAACTATGAGTGAATGGATAGAATATTGGAAGTTGTGAAGTTCTTTAAAGCAGCATTTTCCATCAAGTAAGATTAGTTTTAAATCATTGCTTACTGTTCTTCAGTTCTCTTGTTTTGGCAGCTATAAATTATCATACTCCTAATTTGAAACTTATAAGTTACAGCTTCAGAATGTCTTTTATCTAGGTCTAAATATTGGAACATCACAGATTCACTTCTTCTTGCTGAGTAGAATTTTGCTGTTTTACATAACTTAACACCATTGTTTAATTTTTTGATAAGTTATTTGTTCCACTATAAGTATAAAGTGTTCTATATGGGTTCAATGTCAAGAATAAATGAAAATTTCTCAACTGTCTGAAATGTTATTTTTTTTTCTTAAGATGAGAGTGTATTTTTAATAATTCCAGTGTTTTGGTGACACTAAAATGTGTTCTTTCATTTTATTCATTCATTCATCTATTCAATAATACTATTGAGGGCCTAATTTGCACCAGAGCGATGCTAGGCAGTGGGGATACAATGGTGAGCAAAAAAGAAGTTGTGGTATTAAAAGTAAAGACTAATTCATTTTGTGAGTGTGTTAATGAATATAATGAAAATATGAATTAGCATGCATAAACAATAACAAAAATACCAAACTGAATAATAGAAGAAAAAATCCTATATCTCTTCTTTATTTTCAGAAGCCATCTGGATTTCTTTCTTTATTGGATGAAGAAAGTCAAAGCACTTGGTCAGTGGAGCCAAACCTTCCAAAAAAACTATACCATCTCTTGGAGTCCTCAAACACAAACACAGTATATTCCCCCATTAAGGATGGGAATGGGAACGTCACCCTCAAAGATAAAGGCACAGCCTTCACTATTATGCACTATGCAGGAAGGGTAAGTTGGAAGAATTTAGTGATTTATTGCATGTACCAATGGAGAAAAGGTGTTGACAAACTTTTGAGTTTTCAAAATTTCAGAGTTCAAAATTTCATTTTGATAAATGAAAACTGGGTGAACAACTCACAAACTTTTACATGTCAATGCAATTTCTTTTAGCCTGATAAAGAATTAACATTTTCAGAATATAGATGGTGAAGCATGCGGTATGATCCTTCTCATAATGTTCCTAGTATTATAATTTATTATGAGCAAAAGAGCTCAGGATTGAATCCAAAGAGCTCGGCTATGAACTTTGGGGTAATTTTTATAATTCCAACAAACATTAGACATCTGAGTTTGCTTTTGCTAATAGTTTTTAGTATTAAATTACTTTTCTTACAGCATAAATCTTCTCTAAACCTCTCCTTGATTCTATAACCAGCTTTGTAGAACATGCATATTTCTTCAAAATCTTCAAGGACTTCCTCTCACTTATATAAAACAGTTCACACTCCTCAGACTAGACTAATACTATGCTTCTCTTAGCCGATCCTAATATTTTTTTCCACAACTTACCTGCCTCAACTCCCCTAAGCAAGCCCTTTGCTCAGGATTTTCTTTAGTTTGCTTTCCTAATATACTCACTGTTTTCCTGCATTACCCTCCCCTTTAAAACCTCCTCATCCTCAAGCTTCAGATATCCTCCTTATCTTCTTCACAGGGTCAAATTCTATCCATCTTTTAATAATTAAATTCATGCCATTTACCCTCTATGTAACTCCCATCTATGGCAAATATCTTCCACCTTTGATGTTTTTCCCTTTGGTACCGTTTCAGACAAATTATATTCTGTAGGGTGAAATCTCTAGTCACTGCCTTACACTCAACGTGTTTCAGCTCCTTTCCACCAATGATTACTGAGATTCTACTGTATGCCAAACACAGAGCATTAGAGAATCAAAGATGAGTAAACCATATGCCTTACCCTCAAGTGTCTCCCAGTCAAATAATGGAAAGGCTAATTAACCAACAATTATGGTATACCTTGCTTATAATATTAATATAATAATATTAGCAAAGTTATATATCACCATAGAAAAGGAAGCAATGTTTTGGCTCAAGAAAAATGTAGAAATGTTTTCCAAAGGGGGCAAACTGTGACCAAGGACTTCAATTGACTTAGAGCTCACTAAATGTGACAGAGAGAGGGGACATGCCACAGTACAGAGCCACCTTCGTAGTTCCAGTCTTGTCTTTGATTAGGAAGCCTCCAGCCAAATGGAGAAGCTGCTGCTACAATTACTGATTCTGTTACTGCTCCAACTTACACAAGTAAAATGCCCATACTCTGGCACTCGACATTGAAGAAACTAATGACTGTACATTGAGTGTTTCTCAGTAAAACAGCAGAAGCAAGCAGATGTGGGACCCCCACAATCACATGTACCTTCTAAATTTTGTGCAGTTGTGCCTGATTGGTGGAAGCTAATGCATAATCAGAACGCTCACAGCAAGAGAGTCTGAGAAATGTCAACTTTTAGCTTTCTAACCTCTGCAGTACAGGAAGGCAGACTAGATGGGTGTTGTAAACCATTCTACCATATCCACCATGTGGTATTTGGGAATTGGTGTAAGAAGCTGAGAGAAATGTATAAAATAATTGGTAGGTGAAAAACCTTAAAGCATTGTCTTTGACCAAATCATGAATAAATATGTATGTTCTACTGAGAACTTTGTCCTCTTCACAGTGCTAAGTCATCAAATGTTTTTAAACAGGCCAGGGAATGAAGCAGGAAGAAAAATAGGGAACTCAATATAGAGTGGAAAAAAGTAAGGGAAGCTGTGGGAACACTCAGCCAAGGTATGAATTTAGGCAATAATGGTTGAATGAAGAGGAGACATTCAAATAGAAGAGGGCACTGGGAATGGTGCCTTATTGGAGGTGCAAAGCAAGGCAGGAGATGTAGCCAAAAATGACGTGAGGTTTCTCACTTGGGTGACTGATTGATGATTATATTATGCAAATCAAGAAAGGAAATCCTGGAGCAGGATGCAGTTTGGAAGGAAAGTTATGCAACTTTAGATGGCAGTGTTCAATAGGTTGCTGGACATAGTCGATGCTAGAATAAAAGAGGTTGGTTGTTTTTAGAAATACAGTCCTATTCTTGGAAATGCATATCTTGGTGATTTCACCCAGGAAGAACATGATGAATAGGGAGAAAAGAAGTTAATAGAAAAGAGAAGTATCACAGAAGCCAAGAAGAAAGGAAGAACTAGGGTGTCAAGTGCACCTGGATATGGCAGTTAGAAGGCAAAAGATGAGCTTTGTGAGTGTAGTTTTAGGAGAATGATGTTATATGATGGTTTGAGTGGTTAAAGAAATGTGGAAAGGAAGTCAGTGAAAAAATATATCCACCTTTGTCTCTTTCTACCTAATTTGATATCTATCTGTCATGTATCTATATATCCCTAGAGATCTCATTAAGTACCTTTTATATTTGAGAGATTTAGTCTTCACAAATTCTTTATAGAGGTAGGAAATTTTTAGTCCTGCATTCAAATTTTTCATGCCTATTTTATTCATAGTAAACATTTATTGAATTTAGAGGAATTATTTTTAAAAGTACAATAAGGTAAAGCTAATGATATCAGAGAATTATTGTCCTATAAGTTTCATGTAAGTGGTCGTAAGTCAACATGTATTTGACTCACTTTAAAAGTCTGTTTGAATGGTACATTGGAGAGGCACTAGATGCTCAATAAATGCTAGTTACATAAACATGAATTGAACTGTGTTTTGGAATAATATTTTTTCTGCTGATTACTTTACGTTGTTTTAAAAATTATTCTACGGGCATGTAATAGAATTTCAATTTCAACTGTTTTTGGAATATTTGGACAAAAGCCAACCAATAGGTTGAATTAATGTAATTATTTCACAGAGTTTTGATAGAAATAAAACAAGCCATATAGCACTAATTGATTAGTTGGTACAGAGCCCAAATTCCTATGGAGTAATGAATTTTCTTGTAAAAGCACCTTATTTTTAAAGCAAGATATTTTACAGTACTGGAGTCAATTTTATGCTTTAAAAAATTCTTTCATTTTTACTGAGATGTACTAATGAGTCTTAGCCCTAGGACTCCCTAAGGACTCATTCACTTGTTACAGTATACATTATATGTAATTTGTGGCAATATGTCAAGCCATATGCCATTGGACTTATGAAATGTAGCTATATATACTTAATTTTTAAACCATTGCATTTTCAAAAAAAAAGAAACAGTACATTCTACATTCTAACAGGATTAAAGATGCTGCCAATCAATACAAAAAGAGTGTTCACTTGTCACCAAAAAAGTGAAAATTTTTGCAAATCTCTCTGCCTCTTTTTTTGCTTTTCATTATTTTTATATCTACCAGTGCCCACTTCATAAATCAAGGGATGTAGGAAATAGTTGGATTAAAATCAGCATGCAGGGTTTATTTTAGAAAGTAGTCTGAACATTCTTGAATAAATCTTTGACAGTGAAGTTGATCCCAAGGGAGAGGTTGTTGAACTTGTCTGTGGCCTCTTGTTTGGCAAGATGGGCTACAGTGTTGCTCTCACCACTTGCTCCTCCATCTCTGGTTTACCTGGGCTTTTAGTACAAACTTATTTCATCTCATAGGAAGGATAATGATTACTGCTGGTGATGACATTGACATCCAGCCCCACCAGAATTGACTAACCCATGATAATTGCTCTGACCTGGAGATCTTGACATACATCTGAGTCTTGTTTGGAGCAGAGGCTCTCAGGTCCTTTTAGAAATGTTTAAGCAACATTATTTGAATTATAGCTGAAGATCTTTCCTAAACACATTTTAATTTTTCATGACTCATAGGGGTATGGTATATTTTCCAATATCCATTACAGAAGTATTTTAAAGTAAATGGAAAGAGACTTTGCATGAAATATTAACAGGGTCTCATTAATAAGCATGAATAGGAAATAAAGAAGGCTTGGTTTCTTCAGTTGATTTTTTTTTAGCAAATTTAAAATCATTTATGGGATCACCTGTTTTAGGGTATTCTCTTAAACTTCAACTGGTGATTTAAATGATGGATAAGAATTAAATCTTTAATTGTGTCATTTTATTGGCTATTAAAATTAAGGATCTCGAAAGAAAGAAGAATTACTGTTTGGCAAAGGACATCAATGACTCTTAGTTGAGTTGAATTTCCATTAAGGTGATTCTGAACTAATTCTGATGGGAAATAGTATTTTGATATTAAGTTCCTAAATTTTGCCATAAGAAAAGCAAATAGATTAGGAGAGAGTAAAGGAATGAAGTAATGAAAGTTGACTTAACACAAATATAGCTCAAAAATGATAGTTATAAAATATATGAAACCTATATGTCTGATCTTAGACTTCTGTCTGGTTGTAAGATCTTTATCTGAACATTCTTAACTGTGATAATTTATTTTAGTATGAAGTGATTCTCTTTGGATCTCAGATAAACATCACATTGTTTGACTGCCCTGGATGGTTTGTGGAAATCAGGTTGGCGATATTGTTCTACTTGACATGATGCATCTGCATTTTAGCTTCCTTCTTTTTCCAAACATTTAATTATTGTGTAGGTATTGGAGTAAGTTGAATGGTGGCCCCTCAGAAAAATGTGCCCACATCCTAATCCTCAGAAGCTATGAATGTTACCTCATTTGGAAAAAGGGTTTGGGGAGATTAGGATATTATCCTAGATTATCTGGGTGACAATGACATGTGTCATTATAAGAGAAAGGTGGCGGGAGTTTTGAGACAGATAAATGCGATATAGGCGTGTAGCTACAAATTAGTGTGATGCAGCCACATGTGAAAGCATGCTGGGGCAGCCACCAGAAGCTGGAAGAGGCAAAGGGTGGATTCTCCCCTTACATCCCTATGGACTGGCTGAATTCAGACTTCTGGTCTCCGGAACTGTGAGAATAAATTTCTGTTTTAAGCCACCAAGTTTGTGGGCACTTGTTACAGCAGCCCTAGGAAACTAATACAAGTATACATTAGTTCAACATTTACTGATAATAGGAGAAGTGAGTATTTTTAACTCATATCATTATAGAATTTCTTTACCACATTTGTTTCATTTGCAAGTGGCTCCTACACTTCCCCATCTCTATTTTTGCTTATCGGTTTCCTTCACCTGTAATGCCTCTTTCCTCTTCCTTCCCAAATCTTATCCATCTTCCCAACAATCATCATCTTAGTTTAATCCAAAGGTCATTGATCTTTCCCTTTCCTGATCAATAATAATGCCTGATGCTTGCATTGCACTTTCCAATTTTACAAAGTACTTCTGCAGATATTTTCACCATAGCCTTGTAGAAAAGCAATACAATTTCAGTTTTCCAGTTAAGTAAACCCCAGTGAAGTTCAATAATTCATCGAAGATGTTGTGACTTGTAGACAGAAACACCAGGTCTCCTACTCAAGTCCAGGATGTTCTTCTCTCCACCATGGTTTAGGACTAAATTCTCCAAGTGCTTATTGTCTGTACTCATGGAATCCAGGTGGCACAGTGGAAAGAGAAGAGGCATTGGGGCCCACTGGGACCTGCTGGGCCTGGGTTTGATTTTCAGAATCATTGCTGAGTGACCTTGAAGAGAACACTGACCTCCAGTTTCCACACTTATGAAATTTATAACCGAGGGAAATATAACCATGATCCTCATGAACTTTCTTCTAAAGGTTAAGTGATATGCATGCAATATATGCAGGTACGATTATTTTTAGATATTGTTTCAAATATGTGAGTCACATTTTGCCAACAATTGTTGAAGGTTCAATGTAAGAACACCACAGTATTTAACAATATTTTGATCTCACAGATCACAGAAATTGAAGACCAAAAAATATTTCAGGGATCATCTAATCAATTTGCCATATTTTCAGATGAGATTATGTGGGGCAAACTGACTTGTTCAAATTAATTTAGTGGTAAAATGTCCTTGAATAGTTAGATACTTTTTAATTCTTATATCTTATAAGTGTGTTCACATTGTATAAAGCAGTGTTTTTAAAGCCATGTTGGAATATTTATTTTGATTTATCACAATGTTGTCAATAACATTTAAGCAGGTGATAGAGAAGATGTAATCACTAAAGTTTTGATGTGATATTTTCTTACTCTTCCTTCAATGAAAGATAAGTGCAGAAAATCAAGACACTTCTCTGCCTAAAGAAACTATAATATTTAAAGAGAAAAACATTTAGATAAATATTTTAATTTACATTAAAGTGGCATTTTATTTTAACTGAATATATGAATTATTTCCATGATGAGCAGCTCTACCTTGATTTAAAGAGATTTTTTTAAATGCTCTTTACAAATTAGCTTTATGACTGATGTTTTAATCGAGCATAAAGGTGTGTGAAATTTTAGTGCATATTTTCAAAGACCCTTTTCAATATTATTTCCCTAAGAAAATTAAAGCATTCTTTACAATTTATACCTATCTGCTGAGCTATAATTCTATGATAGAATAAAAATTTATAGCCCCTTCATATAATATGAGTAGAGATATGTCTTTTCGGTAGTTTGATTTCGACAGCACTCATCAAGACTCCTTCTTCATCCCTCTAAGCCACATCTGTAAGTGTGAAGTTGTAACCCCAGACACGTAGACCTTGATCTTCATTGTTCACCTCACTGTCTTTCACAGGCTTTTACAGGAATCGTATCACTAAAACATTAGCTCTGCTGATGGCAGTGATATGGGGAAAAGGATAGAGTTTTATTACCAATTTGCAGCCAGTCCATAAAATACCTGGATTTTTTTTCTTTTCTTTGAAAAGGACATATGCCTATTTCTTATTAAACTACGTTTGAAATGTATCAGTTTAGATTTCTTTGTTAGCCCCATCTCTGAGAAATAGAGATCTTTATCACATTGATACTGTAGTAGATTCTAGGTGATATACTGATCAAATCCAATCTCTTTGCCCTTAAACACGTTTGCTTAGCATGTGTACAGGGAAAATCTTAGCTTGTTCAATTTCCCAATTCCACCTGTGTCAGGAACACCTTTAGTAGCTTGTCAACTCACGTTCACCCCCTGGAGATTTGTGGGAGATGCACGTGCCCCAAGAAGACTCTGAAAATGAACCTTTAAATCAAAAGACAAGAGATGAATTAATCAATAAGGAAGCTTCCATTTATTTCCCTCTTTCTTTTCTCCAGGCAGAATCCCCAGACATAACAATCAAATCAGTCTGGTCTAAACTAAACTGAAACCATTAAAGGTTATTTGACAAAGATATTTTGACCCACAGAAAGAGCTTAATTTACATCTGAATTGTTCACTTCCTGGGCAGACTTGTAGAAAAATAAAAATTGACTCCACCAGGCTCCTGCTGCTCCTTTGCTTATTTCATTGTCACCAATGGCACAAATTGTGTTGGTGTGATAAACATTTCCTTATCCAGGTTTCTGTTAAGAAGAGAGAATGCTGGATCGCATTTAGGAAATCTTAACCATTTTTAAATTTAAATAGCTTCTCTTAACTTCATGGGCTGAAAGAAAAATTAGAAATAGGAACTTTAGATTTTTGAGATTATTGACATTTTAATGTTGGTTGATTGGTATTTTTCCCTTAAAATAAATCAGTGAGGCATATTCATAAATGTCAATTTTGTCAATTTGAATGTCCATATCCAGATTTCTATACATAAAGAAAAGGACTCTTAATAATAGTATTATGAGCTCTTAGGAACCCTTCTTTGTTAATTAGCGTTTATTGACTTAATGTGAACCAGGAGGAAACAAGCGAAGATATTGGATATAATCACTTCATGGAAAAGTAAAGAAGAGAAGGCTGTGCTTATAAATATTGACAACATATAGCTATCAATTTACCATCACACAGGAAATGGAGACTCTTTTCAGTAAACATCAGATAGAAAGCTGAAGCCAGGAATGAAAATTAATTGCACCCATGGAAATAATCATTTTTTTTTTCTAAAATTTAATCTAGACTTACATACTGATGTGTTACATTGAATTCAAAAGTGTACCCTAAGAGTTCTGCATTTTTATCAGTTGTTAACCCCAACCACTTCTTTTCCAGGGATTACACTGTGTATAATGTCTGCAAATTCCACAGTAAAGAAAGGGATTATAAATTTGACTGATGAGTGAATTGTCTTTCATTCCTTAAATATTGATGTTCCTCAGGGTGGTATTTTAGATCTTCTCCTCCTAGGAGCTTATCTGTTCTTATAATTCAGTTACCATATGTGGGATGACTCCCAAATTTCCAATCCAGCTTTCTCCTATAGGCTTCATATTTGCATATCTAACTACTTAATCTCTACTTGGGTGGCATCTTAAATTCAACAGATCCAGATGTTAATTAAACGAAATTCCTTAGCCACCTCCCAAACACTCTCTCCCTCTCTCTCTGAACCCCCTTCAAAAAAGTAAAAAAACAGTGCAACTGATTCTCCTTATATTTCCCATGTTCACCTCATGGCAAAACTAGAAACCCAATTAATCACCAAATCTGAGCTACTCTAGCTCTTATTTATCTCTGAAGTCCAACTACTGTCCTTGTTATCCCAATTCCCTGGTACGTATAAGCCTCCTCACTCTCTTGGATTACTTGGATAGTTTCCAAACACTAATTCATGGGCTAAGTACTAATTATCCATAAAAGAACGAATAGATGCTTTTAGTTAAAGGAATATATATACACTGCCTCTATTTCCTTTATCAGTTTGCCAGCCTGGTAACATTGTCAAAATTAAATGCAATTTTTCTGATTTGACTTGTTAACATAATAGACCTAAACTAGTAGCAGTGATGGCTGCTTTCTTTAGCAGTTGTTCATAAACCATCCTCTAAGAAAGGTTTTATCTTTGAGCTTATCTCTGCTCAGTATAAGAATAAACTTTTCTCTTTTAAAAATCAGAGCTCCTAGATTGAATCTTCATGTACCTCATGGTTGAACATGTACTAGTCAGAGAGATGGAATCAGAATTCAATTTTATTTTTGACTCATGCTGCCTTTTAAAATATAATCAGCAGGGATAGTTCTTGCCTTGCAACTGGATAAAAACTCAGGCAGTTCCAGTGATTTCTTCTGGTCTCTCTTTTAATTAGCACTCAAAGACTCAATTCAGTAATTAAGAATTTCTAGCCCAATATAATAATCAAAACTACAAACTTAATTGAAAGTTAAATCCCCTCATCCTTCATCTGCCTACTAAGTACTATGTAGTGGCCCAAAGAGCCCATTTTTCTTTCTTTTCATGGCCAGCTTTGCCTCCTTCTACAAATTAAAGTGGATCGGAAAGTTTTTCCTTATCTTGTACCATCACAGTATGCTTCCCTGCACACTAAGCCTCTCACTTTAGTGGTTTTATGTGTTCTTTAAATACTCTTCCACTGGGAACATTTGACTGCCATTTTCATGATCTAGGTAATGCGAATTCTTCTGGCTCCCTACTTAGCTCCAGTTTTTTATTGTTCTTTCCATAGAGATGCTTTCCCCTGGAGTTCCATTTTCCCCAACCTCCCCAAATGGTCCTCTTGGGCAAGCTTTAAAATAGCTCCAGGCACCTCCCTCTGGTTTTTGGACCAGATGAGGAAACTTCACCAGATCTGTTGGTTCATCAAAACCATGATAGATTGGTTTTCTACCCTTTCATATGCTGGCAAAGTACAGGCTGATCATACTATAGTAGAAGCCTTTCCTTCTGTCCCTCTGTCCTGCCCATTTCCATCCTGTGTGCTTTTTAGGTACAATATCAAACTACAAGAGTGGTAGTTTGACTCTTGAGGGAATAGGGAA
Source organism: Choloepus didactylus (assembly GCF_015220235.1). Taxonomy (NCBI): domain Eukaryota; kingdom Metazoa; phylum Chordata; class Mammalia; order Pilosa; family Megalonychidae; genus Choloepus; species Choloepus didactylus. The sequence goes on along the minus strand of NC_051318.1, from coordinate 26,676,577 downwards.
AGAAACTGTGAAACGGTACTTATGAACATACTTGCATTTTACGTAAAGCAGTCATTTTCCTTGTACTCAAACTGGATGTGAGATTGATAGATGATAGATTATAGACAGAGAAATAAATATCAAAGTACAGGATATATATATTTGATATATATTAGTAATTTATTGATTTTATATATATAAATCAAATATGAATACTGGCATAAATACATAAATTTTGCATGCTGTAATCTGGAATGTTATGAAACTCCGAAACCATCGAGGGTGGTATTGTTACAGAAACTTTAACTTTTAGCATTTCAACCATATCAGAAATATATTATTTATGTGATAATATAGTTAGCAATTTGGTTTGACCTTAACATATTACCTTACAAGGCAGAATGTGTAAGCTTTAGCAAATTATCTAATTGTAATGTAGTGTTTTGTATGTAAATTATGAATAAGGAGTAAAAAGAAAGGAAATACAAGGCATATAAAATCTAAGTAGTGAATCTCTAAGTGATATTACAGAAAGCTCTCCTAAGGACGTAACATCATGGCTTTGCCACTCAGAGGCCTTTTTCTGTTCATGTCCTGATTGTAGCCTAAATTAAGGAGTATTGAAGAGTAGTAAAACTTATATTTTTAGCCTGTAGTCCAATACTGTATTTCTTTTCATTTCTTCCAAAAAAGTAAGGCAGTGTACACCTGCCAAATATGCTGGAATTCATTCTGCCCTATCCACACATTTCATTTTATAGTCTTAGATTATATCTCCTTCATACTTAGAGCTTCTAGAATGAATAGGTCTTATCACTGTGTCTGTCTTCATTCATCAGCCCTTCTAGTCCTTCCATCAATTTATTTGCTTTCCTTTTATACCTTCAAGAGCTTCATTATCTTTCTTCTGGTGTTTTGAACAGTGCTGAACTCAGTATTCCTGTCCTTTTTTGAGCTGCACAGCCAGGTAGAAGCCATCTTAGCTGTCAGCACTAAGACACGAATAGACAAAGAAATTGGAAATAGGTGGAGGTTGGTCAAGATCCAGTCTGAAAAAATAAACTACGCTAAATTTTCAAAGAGAAGAAAAGTAGATCAGGAATGAGTTTACAGAAATTAACCACAGCAGGAAACAACAACCTCTTCTAAGACTGGAGAGCTAAAGGGAAGAGATGATATTACTGGAGGCTAGGAGCTGGAACCAAGGCAGCTTGTCCAGCAAAAGGTGTGGCCACAAAAGGTGGGCTGTAGAATGAAAATGGCTCTAGAGAAGAGATTCAGACTTTGTTAGAAAGGAAGAGAGATACCATGGCTTCTATCTTCCTTCAGCCTTCCAGTCTACTACCAGTGCCTCCCTCTGTCCAAGTCTCTCTGCAAAGCCAAAGGGCTAGAGCCCTGAGAAACCCATTGTCTTGTGATATACTGCAAAGCAGAGAAGGAGCAGGGGCTTCATCTGAGAGCAGATAAGCAGATGCAATAGGAGAAAGGCAGTCAAAGCACAATGTGCAGTATAGTCCAATTCTTTTCAAAGTGCGTACATTGGCAGATATAAAATACTATCTCTGGGTAATGGAATTAGAAGCATTTTTATTTGCTTATTTTTGGCATTTTCCAAATTTTATATTATGAGCATGTGTTATCTTTAATAAATATTTTAAAACATTATTTTTAGCTGTTTTCCTTTATTTATTCCAAATTTAGTCTTTTAACCCTGATAATCTTCTCAGTCTTTTGAAGATTATATTTAATAACCTTTGTTAATAGCCTTATCAAAGGCATTTTGAAAATCTGAATAGAAATGTCCACTCCCATTTTCTATGTCCCTATGTAACCTGTTTCCTTCCCCTTAAAATAATTTTCTTTATTGTTAAGTGAGGCCCTAATTCAATGCTAAGTTCATAAATATGAAACTGAAGTTCAGAGAAAATGACTTCTTCATCCTGCCATGATTAATTCCTGACACACAGCATGTGTCCCATCACTGCTGTTAGGTCAATATGTGGAAAGGAGAACAAGAATCCCATCTTCCTAACCCTTGGTACATCACTTCTGCTTTATTATACTTTTATTCATTTTATTCTCCACAAATTTCCAGCAGTATTGTTTGAAAAATATTGGGTTCCATTGTTACTGTCTTAGGTAAAAGTATTTGAAAGCTCATTCTCTAAAACTTTCTTTTAAAAAAATGCTAACTCACCTAAGAATAAATTTAACCTTGAATATAAGTATTGTATAGTCTCATTTTAAACGTCTCAACAGCTTTTGAAAGATGTCAGTATCTGTTATAATATTTGTTCTAGGCGGGTGTCTTAGTTTGCGGTAGCAAAATACCACCAGCTGGGTGGCTTAAATCAACAGAAATTTATTGTCTCACAGTTCTGGAGGCTAGAAGTTGGAAATCAGTCCATCAGCAGGGCCATGCTTCCTCTGAAGTCTGTACGGTTCTGGTGGTGGCTTGCCAACAATCCATGACAGTCTTTGGTTTGGGGAATGTTTTAGTTTCCTTGGCTGCTCAAGCAAATACCATGCAATGGTTCAGCTTAAACAATAGGGATTTCTTTGCTCATGGTTTGAGGCTAAAAGGAAGTCCAAATCTCTAAGCGTCATTAAGGCAATGCTTTCTTCTCAGCTTTCTAGGGCTGGCAATCCTGGGTTCTTAGCTTGTCACATGGCAGGGCACATGGCAGCATCTTCCAGTCTCTCCCTTCTCTTCCAGTTTCCATCGATGTTCAGCTTCTGGTTGTTCTTTCTCTGGCTTTCTCTCTATAAATCTGAATTTCATTGCACTTATAAATGACTCCAGTAGAAGGATTAAGACCCATCCTAACTGAGTTGTGCCAAACCTAAACTGAAGTAGCCTCATCAAATGGGTTCACACTGACAGGAATGGATTAGGTTTAAGAATATGTTTTTCTGGGGTGCATACAGCTTCAAACCACCACAGGGAATAACTCAATGTCTGCCTCTGTCACATGGTCATCTTCTTTCTCTGTCTGTCTGTCTGTATTCACATTTCCTCTTCTGTTAAGAACACCAGTCATACTGATTAGGGCCACCCTAATCTAGTTTGGCCTTATGTTAAGTCATAACATCTCTGAAGATCCTATTTCCAAATAGGGTCACATTCACAGTACTGGGTGTCATGACTTTAAAATAGCTTTTGAGGGGATATAATTGAATCCCTAACAGAGAGGAGGTATCCCTGTCTCTAAAAATGCACTACGGAACATTTATCACCTGTAAACCCTGTTCCCGAGCTCTCTTATCACCTGCCATCATCACCTGAGAAGACTGAGTTAACAGTATCATAAGCCAGTAGTCCCAAGAGTCATGGTTCTTAAACATAATGGGCATCCAAATTAACTGGAAAGCAAGTCAAAAAGGCACTTTCTTGGGTTCCACTCCAATAGTAACCATTGAATAGGTCGAGGGTGATGTCTAGAGTATTTGTGTATTCATTAAACACCAGAAGGTATTCTAATACAAGTAATCTGTGAACCACATTTTGAGAAACACTAAAGGTATTAGCGTCACAGTAGATGTTCCATTTAGCACACATTCCACATGCCCTCTTGCTACACATCAGGCACACAGAGAGGGGCTGAGACAGCAGAAATAAACAACTCACCAAGGCCCAGCTCTGGCACATCTCTGTACCTTCTTTAAGGGGATTGAGTAAGCCAAATTCTCTTGCTTTCAATTCAGGGAATTAAAATCCACTGTTGGTAGAAAAAGCTATTTCAGTGGCGCTCTCTTGCCTTTGGATTTCAGTTTCCTTGGTGATTAGCCAAGCATGAGCTTGACAGCCTTCAGTTAAGAAGAAAATGCATGTGGTTTGGCATTTTGTAACTTTTTTTTTTCTTTGTGAATCCACAAAACTGGCTAGCTTGATGAATTGTGACTCACAGCCATGTTGCAAGTTTTATACTCCCTTTTTCATATAGCTGACATAACTGAGCTTTTAATTGTACTTATTGTGGTGCCGGAGTGTCACAGCAAGTACTTTAAAAGAAGCAGCGTACTGGCACTGCTCTATGCTTTATATTGCACTCTTCATTTGGCATCGACACCGAGTATTTAAATGAGTATCGTTGACTACTGAAACATAAGCAATTTTGTTTCCATTTTATTGAATGGAATCATTCCAAAGGAAATTTTTTTGAAGATGTGACAATTTCCTTAAAGATTTGTATTGGGTTGTATGAATATGGATATCTATATTATATGCATGAGAGAAGCTGTCACACATAGCATGAATCCTGTCTTCCAAGGCTTAAGAGGAAAAAAAAAAGGTCTGAGGTTCAGTTATGTAAAGACAGAGAGGAACAAAAAAGAAAGCATTTAACCTCATCTCTATCTCTTGCTGCTTTCATGTTTGCTGTCCTTTCGTTTTCCAAATGAAGGAGTGGATATGGGAGGGAGGAGAGCAGAGCAGTTGTGCTGCATGACATAGGGAAGACCTTCTATCTGAAATCTGCTCCCTGCTGCTTTGGAGGCCCCTGTTATGTCCCTTCAGATGGGAATATTTGAGGGACTAGGTCTTTAACTATTCCCATGACATTCTAGACTCACAAAGGTACAGGTGATTTCTAGTATACATTAAGTTTTTCCTTGCTAATTTTCCCTTCCTAGAAATTCTTCTGTCCATACAACCAGACTGTGAGGCTCACTTTCCTTTGAATTTCTGGGAATCTGATGGCTTTGTCCTGCCCAGTTTTGCAGCATTTCTTTATTTCTTTTGTCTGCAATGTTATTGCCTTGTACTCATCCTGGAGGCCACTGCTCTCAGTCGATTCTGAAGCGGACGTATAGATGGCTGATGAGTTTAATGTGCTTAGTTGGAAGCAATTACTTCATAAACTAAACAGATTAATTTAAACTAATAAAATTGCAGAAAAAGCATCAGAGTCTTCTTATTTGGTGGGAAGCCCATTTAGCAGCTTCAAAATGTATTGTATAAGTGATTCCATGAGTCTTTCTCAAGTTGGTAATGTAAATAGTTCTGGAAAAGAGCTAGGAGAAGGTACATTAGAAGCAGGATTGAGAGGTATTGATAAAGAAATGATGGGTGCTGTGCAGATATGGGTATTAACACAAGTTTTTTCATTTATCTTCAAAACCACCCTATAAGAAAGAGACAGATGGAGACAACAGGCCAGCATTAGTCTCCTGCTTTATAGAAGAGAACTCATGAAAGCTAAGTAACCTCACCCAAGTTACACAGGCACTAGGAAGTGGTAAAGCTGAACTTTAAACCCAAAAGGTCTATTGAAATGCCAGGCCTGTGCTCTTTCTACTGTGGCTTGCTGCCTCCCTGAGAGGGAGTAGGATGACAGAAAGTGAGGAGAAAAGTACATTGAGATGTAATTGGAAATGTGCAATATATTAAGGGATTTTATTGGGTAAAGTGGTTTTTTAATTATACATCATTAGGGTTAATCAGGGATTCAACGCAATTTGTCATTGAATTAGATTTTTGGCTTCCCATTTCCATCTCTTTCTTAAAATTAACTTTAATGTCTTGTATTAATTTAGTATAAAATAAAATAAAATTGTGTAGGATATGTAAGTCTACATTATACTTTTTTCAGCTGTGATCATCTCATTCCTGTAAAACCCTCTTTTAGCTACATTTATTTATATCAAGTCTGCCTTGTAGTTTGCACATTTTTTAAATGCTTAGATATATTTCATATTTTTGTAATGGGCTGAGTTTCTGAATTTGTATTGTGTCCACCCTCCCCATGAGGTGGGCCAGAGGAGGTCTAGTCAGGGGTGAGGACTTTCACCGCTGCCCAGGGGTTTCAAGACCACTCCTTACCTCAGTGGGGAGCATAAAAAGGACCTCTCCAGCAAGGTGATATCACTGGAGGCCTAGCAGAGGGGCATTATTCTCACATCTGCCAAGGAGAAATGAGTATCCTCTTCCCTTAGGTGTCAAAGGAATTTGAGTTCAACTCCTAACTGGCCGTAATGAGGCCATGCCCCCCTTCCCTGTAGAGTGGAATCAGAGGAAGCCAACTGAAACAGAAGGTTATGGTGAAGACTTCAACAGCCCCCTCAACAATTAATAGAACAACTGGATAGGAAATCTTCAGGGATATAGAAGAACTCAATAACAATATCAACTAACAGTATCTAATTGACATTTATAGAACACTTAAATCCCCAAAAGCAGAATATGCATTATTTTCAAGTACCCACATAACATGAATTGGGATAGACCATATGCTTCACCATAAAACAAAACTAAACAAACTGCAAAGAACTGAAATACAGCATGGGTTCACCTACAATAGTAGAATCAAACTAGAAATAAATAGCAGTAAAATCTCCAAATTCTTGAAAACTAAACAGTATCCTTCTAAGCAATACATTGATCAAAATACCCATTGATTAGACAGAGAGTCTCAAAGGAAATAAAAAAAAATATGTTGAACTGAATGAAAATGAAAATAAAACATATATCTGTGGGATACAGCTAAAACAGTGCTGAGAGGGAAATTTATAGTACTAAATGCAGATGTTAATTGTCAGTATTCTAAGCTCCTACCTTAAGAACCTAGACAAAAAGAGCTAAATAAACTCAAAGGAAGCAAAAGAAGGAGACAACAAAGATGAGAACAGAAACCACAGCACATAACTACAGTCATCAAAACGGTGTGGTATTATTGGTGGAAGGATACACATAGATCATGAAACAGACAAAGAACCCAGAAATAGAACTACACAAATGTACCCAGCTGGTTTTTGGGAGTTGGGCTTGCCATACATTGGCAACAGCAACATATAGTGATATAAATGTTATGTATTTTCATTGTGTTAATTTCACTATCCTATCTGTGATAATTTTGTAGGATGATACAATTTGAGGAAAGAGGTGAAGAGTACACGAGATTTCTCACAACTGAGCATGAATCTACAACTGTCTCAAAATTAAAAAGTTTAATTAAAATTATTTAAACTTTTTTAAAAGGGATGGAAGCAGGTTACAAATGAACATAATAAATGGGCATGAGTAGACTGTCTTTAGATTTTCAAATTGCCTTCAAAAATGTGATAATCGTTGGGTAATAGAACAATACAGTAAGATTTTCTATAGAGATAGCTCATGATATTTGTAATACTTAATTATTTTGAATAATTATTTTTTGTTCACAACATACCTTCACATATATTATTTCACAATACACTATGGTAAGGTATTTCCCCCCATTTCACAGAATAAAAAACAGGCTCTAAGACATTATGTGACTTGCCTAAGCTGAAATAGATCCAGAGTGGCTTAAGATTCCTATTCCATTGTTTCACTGGACACTGTTGTTCCTAATACAGGAAGGCATAGAGAAGCCATACCTTTAGATCAAGGCTTTTCAGCATGGTCAGTATTGACATATAGAGCTGGGTAATTCTTTGTCCTGGGGAGCCACCCCTGTGCCTTGTATGATGTTTAACAGCATGTTTGGCCTCTACCAGGTACATGCCAGGAGCAACCCACCCCCCTCTACATGTGCCAAAGAAAAATGTCTATAGACATTGTCAAATGTCCCCTGAAAGTCATAATCTTCCTGAGTTGAGAACCATTGCCCTGGAAAAAAAGTTCATATTTAACAATGCATAATATATAACATAATATGTAATTTACATTATAATATTGGTAAGCCATGTTCTAGGGCTAGCACAAACTGGATAATTAGATAATGATTTAAGAGTGTCTGAAAGTCATTTATGTTTTGAATTTGGCCACTTAGCTCAATCCCTCCTCTGATTCCTTATTGGGAAAACCTGAGAATTTGTAGGATACATTGGGATTAATGTGCTATTTAGGTTCTTGTGACATCAAAGGAAAAAAAAAAAACTCAGTAAAACTTTGTTGTAAAGATAAGTCATAGTCAGGAACTGAGTTGAAAGCCATTTAGGAAACAAGGCTCTTTGGGGATCATCTGGCCTTTTTACTAGGTTCTTCTCAGAGCACCTCCTACCCCACCCCCCACCCCACCCCCCACCATCCTCTTTCTCACAGCTTCTTTCTCTCTGTGGTTCTCTAGTCCTCTCCTGCAGCCAATGAGCCACTCTTCTCTGGGTTCTCTGGTTCAAATTCCCAAAGGTGTGGGGGTGATTGGTCAGAACTGTTCATTCATCCTCATGGACTGAGACATGAAGAAGTGTCATTGGTCAGATGCCGCCTCTTTCAGTCCTGGCCTACCCCAGGGCAAAGGACAGCCTGTGTGACTTATTCCCTGACCATGTTCCTGCAAGAAGTTGTTGAAAATGATAAACTCTATGATGCACATGTGACTGATACAGCTTTTCGTGAGCTCACACTTAGGTAAAATTGAGAGAGGCAATAAAACCATTTCTCTTTTCAAAGATGAAGCTTTCTGGCAATTACCGGATTATCCATAGAACCTGACCCTAAAGTCAAGTTAAATATCTTAGTAAGCAGACTGTGGTGAAGAAATTTGCCCTCTGGATAATCCAGAAGTAATTGTTGCATTTGTTTTCTCCATTTCAAAAACTTTGCATTAACAATGCAGATGATCCAACAGAACCTTTTTAATGAAGAGACAGTTAAATTTCTCACACTTCAGTCCTAAGGTGTCCCAGTGTCTTTATGCTTGGCTTATTGAGTTTTCTGAAAGGTTTAGAGTCCTTAAGAATAAAAGGGACTATATGGGTGTGAGTCATGATCATTTACACTTAAACTCATGGATCAGGAAGGCCTTCACAAATTACAACAGGAAAGGTGCCTCTTGTTTAATGAGCAAAGTGAGAACTCTCTGATGAGAATATTTCAACTTGCACGTAATATAAACTCTAAAACCTGGAGATGCTTCTTTTATGAATAATGTAAACACCTCGGCTGAGTCAAGTTATACTTTAAAGGAACTTATTTTCATGGTCATGTTTAATCATAAGTAATTATGCTATTTTCTTTTATTACAGGTGATGTATGAAATTGTTGGAGCAATTGAAAAAAATAAAGACTCCCTTTCACAGAATCTTCTATTTGTAATGAAAAGTAAGATGTCGTCTCCCCCATCCCCCACTGGTGAAAATGCCACAGATTCATTATTTCTCTATCTCTGAACACCATCCTATAAAATATGCCACTAGCTAAAGGATAATTGAAATATCTTTTGCATTCTAAAGGCCAAAATAATAAGGAAAGAATCTCACCACACTATACATTGGTTAAAATTTAATTTGGAATCCTGTAGAAACCATAATTTAACTAAGCTTTTAGCAGATAGAAATGTAAAAAACCTTTACCACTTTAGTGGTAAGAATATAAAAAAGCTTTTCTGTGAAGACTAATGAAGATGAATGTGGCTTCCAGAGTTATTTAGGCTACAGCAGAGTGAATTTCATTACTTAGGATGACTCTGGAGCACAACTAAGAGTGGTATTTTATTCTTATGTATCCTTCAGTTACAAAGTACTAAGGCTCACTAAGTAGAAGGAGAATATAAATTTTTGTATATACCTACATATATATACCTCAATATAAATTTATTGCTCCTTCTACTTAGTGAGCCTTAGCATATATATATATATATATATATATATGTATAATGCTATACTATATTTAAAACTATATACTATATTTACAAATAGCAAATTTCTATATATATAGCTTATATATGTATGTATGTATGTATATGCATCTATAGCTAACAATCTATATAATTCTGTCTCCTCCAGTGATTATTTTATTAATAGCCGTTCTACAGTGATTCACATTTTTCTGATAACCTTTTCGGTGAATAAAACGCATTGTCTTTTGTGTCTTAAGTTGCTCTAAGTGAGATAGAGTCATTTATCTTTCCTGGGGAAAGGAGCATATGATAGCCTTTCATGAAATAGTTGGATGCGTTTGAGCTGGAAGTAAGACATCCATAGCAGAGTTTTCTCTTGAGGAACATGTTTGCCTTAAATCACGGCAGCACAGTTGCAATGGATTGTTTTTCATGGGGGATTACACTGATTGCCTCTCGGAACTTATGGTTATTGTGAATTCTCTTAGATGAGACCAGTGACAAAAATATGAACTTAGGATAATATCATGTAAAATGAAATAATTGAAACAACTGATCCTTTTGATTATCACTGGAGATATCTTCCCTCCAAGTTTTCAATTATTTGAACTCTCATTTGTAACTCACTTCCTTTTAAACTACGATCTTTTATGACAATCTCATATATAGCTTGTTTTAGAAGTTGGAACAATGAAGGTTTCTCCATTTTTTATATTTCATTATGAAAGAAATGCTAATCACTTTGTACTTTGCTCCTGTACCTCCCTGCATATGTGCTCATAAATTTTGGGCAGCTAGGTTAGATTATCCTATTTTACAGTCAAAAAGACATGCTGTGCAGTGTTTATAGAGCTCAGCAAGGGAAACTTCCCATTTCAATGTGCGTATAAAGTGACATGATGATAATGGTCTACAGTTAAGTGATTCCACAAAATAGGAGGAAAAATCCAGAACTAGACTCTTCACCAAGGGCATCTTTCTTTGATTCTGAGAGTCAAAAGGATGGTAGAATGTCTCTTTTTATATCACAAGGGTACCTGCTTTGCCCTGCCGTGCACTGTACTGTGGCCAGAACTCTAAAGTTAGGGGTCCCAGTACGTGATGACATCTGTGTCAGGAGGATGACACAGGGTCTGTTATGTCTTCATACAGCTTGACAAAATGACACAGAGACAGGGCACAGATGGTTCAGTTACATGTTTGGGTCCATATCTATGTCTAGTTTTGTTTTTGCTTTTGTTTTATTTATTTAATGCCTTTTTTTCTTATTAAAGAAACAACATGTTGTATTATTTATATGTTGATCCATCAATGCATGGACATGCTATAAATATAAATGAAAAAATTAATTTATTTAAAAAGGCCATGGCATGTTTAATGTTTGCTTATTCTGAAAAAAATTTCAGATTTAAAGAGAAGTTGCAAGATGAATACAAAGAACTCCCATGTACTCTCTTCCTAGATTCATTTTTTTACCTTTCTTTTCCTCTCTCCTTCCCTATCTTTCTCTTCTTACTTTCCTCTCTCGCTCCCTCCATTCCTTCTTCCTTCTGTGCGTATGTTTGTGTGTACATATATTTATCTGAACCATTTGAGAATAAGTTGCATGCCTCTTTATGTCTAAGTACTTCAATATATATGCTAAGTATGCATAACTAAAGTAAATTATCAGAATATTTAACATTAACTGAATAGTAATATTTAATCCAGAATCCACTAATATTTAATCCAAAGTCCATCTCAAATTTTATCAACAGTCCCACTAATGTCTTTTATAGTGGCCAACCCCCCCTCCCCCTCCAACCCCAATTCAGGATCATTCACTGCATTTAGTTGTCATTTCTCTTTAGTCTTCTTTATTCTGGCTCAGTTCCTCAGCTTTTCTTTGATATTTTGTAAAAATTATAGGCCAGTTATTTTGTAAAATGCCCCCCCAGTATGTGTTTATGTGATATTTCCTCATTCTTAGAATCAGATCATGCGTTTGGGGCAGGAATCGCACAGAGGTGATGTGGTGTTCTTTTCGGTGCCTCAAACGGAGAGACAAATGATGACAGCTTGTTCCATCATTGGTGATGTTAACTTTGACCACTTTATTAAGGTGGGGTCCATCAGATTTCTCAAAAGTTACTGTTTTCCTTTCACAATTAATAAGTAATTGATGAGGAAGTTCTTTGAGACTATGTGACTATTCCATTCCTCATCAAACATGTACCCAGTAGTTTTACATACTTTGTGTCTTGCCTAAATCCATCATCTCCCTTATGGTTGCAAAATTTTGATTTTTATAGCCCCATCATTTCACCTTTGGTAGCATTCTGCTTTGAAAGCTTTCCCCTTTCCTTTATTGTACTTATACTTGTCATGGACTCATGGTTTTTTATTCAGTGAATTATAATCCATTACTGTCATCATTTTGATCCTAAAAATGTCCAAGACTTGGCCAGCAGGAACTTTTTCAAGCTGGTTCATTCCTATGGCCTTTGACATATTCTCATGATTTTTTAAATACTTCCTCACTTACTAGAGTTAAAAATTTTCCAAGATCATCTACACTGCCTCAAACACAAAGTTAGCCATTTTGTCCAAGAAGCCCTGATTTATTTTAGTGGAGATTGGTATTAAGAAACACTAAATTTTGGCAACTGGATGAGCTCACTAGGGTGTCATTGCTTCTAGACCCTTCCAGAACTGGAAAATTTTATATATAGCTATAGGTAATGTATGGATATATATCTGTATATTAAAATCCTGATTTTATACTGATATCCCTAAACTCAATCCAACACCACAGGGTTCTTGTTAGTTTTCCTGAATTCCATAATTGTATCTCCTTTATCTGACAGTTCTCTTAGGTTTCCTGTTTGTTAATGTAGTGGCTTTTCATTTTAAAACATGCAAAATTTATACTGTATCTGCCCAGTTCTACATTTGGTCAGGCAAAATAAATCTGAATGTGAGAAAGGTAGAATCTGAAATGCTCTACTACTAACACATAGACTGATAACAGTCTTTGGGGCTAACCATGATCCCAAATGATTTATTTACATGATTTCATGTTTTAATATTACCTTAATCCTCAAGGTCAGCACTGAAAAACTGTCTAGGTACAGATGTAAACAACCCAGGAAATGTTTATTCCAGATCTTTAAGCACAATATTATATTGCTTTCATGATGCTATTGAATTTGTAAATTAAAAATCCACTCATCCATACTCCATTTTCTTCCTGAAATGTCAAAAAAGGAGTATGGCCCCAGAATTTTTAGGATTTGTTTAACCTAACATCTAAAATGTATCAACCTGCTTATACCCATGCTACTTCTTTTTCCCTTCTTAAATCTTAACAACCACTGCAAACAAGTGAGATAGGGTCTCCCACAGGTTTTTAAAACAGATACTCTGAGATAATTTAGATCCTGGAAAACTATGTTTCTGGAATAGGAAATTTATAACAAAACTATAAGTCTTCATAATTTGTTGAAGTGAAGAAAATTCATTTAGGTATAAGCAAGTACAATTCGGTTCAGCCAACCAGCAGAGGACTAAGTGCTACCAACTGGAGTGTGTAGCGCCAAGTGCTCAGCTAGAGGGAGGGCATGTCCAGGATCAAGAATCCTGGCTAAGGACAACGAAGGTCAGAATTAATCAAATGGTCTAAATAATAGTGAGGGAAGTAAAATAGGGACATAGGGAAAGATAGGCTCCCCAATCCACTACAGTCAATTATGTCTTCCACTCTATTTTAGTGGTTAAAGCATTTGAATGAGGAATAAGTTTAATACTTATGTAAATATAATGATTGTAACGCCACTTACAATATCCATTTATTTATTTCCTAGCTAGTGAAAATGTCGTGATCAATCATTTGTTCCAGTCGAAACTGTCACATACAGGATCCCTCGTATCTTCCTATCCCTCCTTTAAATTTCGAGGACATAAATCTGCCCTGCTCAGTAAGAAAATGACAGCTTCTTCAATTATTGGAGAAAACAAGAATTATCTAGAGCTTAGTAAGGTAGGAGTTTTTGTGATTTTTGCTTGGTCATTTTTAAGTTTGCTTAGAACACTGGCTGCTTCTTAAAAGAAACATAACACCATTTTGAATATCAATTGAAAGAAATTAATATTCTAATGGAAAGAATTAAAGATAATACGCCTACCTGCAGTACAACCATCAGAAAGAGGGTACAGTATAGGGCAATACAGTATAGTGAAAATTCAATAGCAAGTACAGTAATTTTGTTGGTTGTGCAGCATCCTGTTTACGTTTCATCTCTATGACTGTTTCTTTGATGAATGGGAAGTAAAACTATAGGGGCAGTAGGCTTAGAGAGAATACACTTAGCTTCCTTATTTGGTTGACATTAATCACTTCAGAGGTTTTTGGCCTCTAAATGATAAATTGTTGTTTCTTTTACAGATGTAGTGTATTTTTCAGGTATTAGCATGTTTTCACTGTACATTTTGTAGACTCTTAACTTATTTGTAATATACTAATTTTTAATATGTATTTGTCCCTTACAAGTTTAGTTGTACATATAATCTCATGGTCCTGGCTATTTGTAAACTAGAGCTAAATAGTCAATAAAGAGTTGGGAGGAAATATGTATGAAATGTTTTAGGTTTCTTAAGAATTCAGTGCTTTATTGTATCTCAGTTTGCTTTGCTTGCCTCTGCCAAAACTCTAAAAAGTGAGAAATATAATTGGGAAGGTGTCCAGGACAATCAATTTTAGAAATTAAGTTGCTGTACCTTGCTGGAATGCATTTTTAGCTTACCAATTAAAGTAAAAGAATAATTAAAATAGTCTCTATTTCAGAAGAGTAACACAAATTTGATAACATTAGAAATAAGTGTGTGTGTGTGTGTGTGTTAGTTTTGTGTGTGTATTTAGCCAGTAGATCCAAGAATTAGGGATCCTTGGATATAATTGTTCCAGAACTGGATGATCAAAGGAATTCAATCTCACTGCATAAAGAATGGTGCCTTTACCTTAAAAAAGAAGGTAAATTAGTCTTTGTATGAAAGAGCTTTATTCCTAGGGGTTTTACTGAACCTTCTGGCCCTTTCTTTCTCAATCATCCTGACAGTCAAGAGCAAGAAATCACCACACCTCTAAACTGTAATTTTTAGCCTTAATTATTTAACATATGAGGCATAGATGCCGTTAGTCTTCTCCCTAAAGGACTACAAAAGGGAGATAATTCACAGTAGCTCCTCCACCAAGAAGTTCCTCTCATCCTGTTTCTTCCCTTCAGCCATATCCCCATAGCATCTGCCCCTGTGACCCAGAAAGGAATAAGATTTTGCCTACTCTTCAACCGAGCATTGCACTGTGCAGTTTATTTGTTGAAAACAGGTTGGTCCTGCACCAAAGCTCTTCCTTTTATATTGCATTGCCAGTTGTAATCAATCATTTCAGCTTGGCAGTTCATCTAAATGGAAGGAAATGAGATATTGTCATAATAGCAATAGCACTAAATTGACAAGAAGGTTTTATCAGAAATTTTGCTTATAGCAAGTCCTCTTTATATTAAGATAAATTATTTTTGATCAATAGACAGGTTGGTGTAAGTCTATGTGATTTTGTGAAATGCAATATTACATTAGTGACCAAGTATCCTTTTAACTAGTGGTGGAATTTAATTAATTACTGTCTGCCCTTTATTTCTTCACCCATTACCCTTACATTCACTGACTTCTTTTACCTCCATTACCATTTAGTCTTTGCTACATATGGAATATATATATATATTTTTTTTTAAGAACTGTATCTAACTACTTATCAAAGAAAACAGCCTAGTGTCATTTGCACAGACAGGTAATTAACAATTCCATTTAGTAGCTTAAGAAATAGAAAAAGAAAATAAGGGAAAGTATACCATGGATAAGAAAACATTAAATCATATATCCATCCAATTATTGATTGTAGTTAAACTTATACACCAGTGATTGCTAAAACATCAAATCTTTGTAACATAAAATAGTATCCACTTTCCCCGGAGTAAATTACATTTCGTGGTAAATGTAGACAATTTGTAATATAGCCAGGATACTATAGTGAGCCCATTGTACCACTAAGAGAGTCAGGACCCATATGTCTCTTTATTTTCAGGTTAAAATGGGTGCAGGATGTTTCTGGAAGGGATTTATCCAACAGTCCTGTACTTGAAAGCTTGGCAGTAATAGCTTACTTTGCATATAACTGACAATTTTCCCAAATTTTAGTGCTGGTAGAGAAAATCATTTGTCACCAATTTGAAAATCTACGCTTTTAATCTATATTTGCCTGTAAATGACTTTATATGGATGGGAGGGTTAATTTTTTTCTTCTAAAATAAATAAAACAAACTTGCTTAATTTTTCCTTCTTTTTGTTTTCATTACAGTTATTAAAGAAGAAAGGATCTTCTCCATTTCTTCAAAGACTAGAACGGGGAGGCCCAATCACCATAGCATCACAACTCAGGGTTAGTGATGTTTTCAGATTTCACAAACTTAAAGTAAGATTGTATCAATTGAAGAGGACTTACATAAAATCATTTTATTCCATTTTTTGGCTCACAATGGCAGTTATAAACAGTGAGTGCAAAAATAAACAAAGGAATCATGATTGAAGATAAATATTTTTATTTTTAAAATGCTTTATATTTTCAGTAAGTGTCTTCTTTGGAGAATTAGTTGGGCTTTACTTCTCTCCTTAGAAATGTCTAACGGAAATTATTGGAAGACTTCAGAAGTGCTCACCACACTTTATTCACTGCATCAAGCCCAATAACTCAAAGTTGCCAGATTCTTTTGATAATTTTTATGTGTCTGCTCAACTACAATATATTGGGGTCCTGGAAATGGTGAAGATCATCCGATATGGATACCCAGTCCGCCTTTCTTTCACAGATTTCTTGTCAAGGTAAATCCTTCTGCTGGTGAAAACCTTGTTGCATCCACTGTTCAATAGAGTTTACTAATAATATTGTAGCAAAGATGTTCTGTTTTCTTTTGGGGGTTGCTGCTATTGTTTATATTCTTTCTCACATAAATAAGATACTCTGGAAAAGGATAAAATGCACTAGCAAAGCTTATATAAAAAGTTGCTAAACTTTATTGAAGTTGTTACCTTAAAACCATTGTATTATTCCCATAAATTTGTGGATTTACTTGGATTTAAATATTTATAACATTTTTGCATATAAAGTTTACTTGAAATTATTTAAAAGAAGAATTATATATGTGATTATTTTCTTCTTTAAAACTATGGAAAAAATAATATTTAGATATTCTTCACGGGTGAAATCCAGACCACCAAGTGTTTTTTCTAATAAAGTTTTATTGGACTGTAGCCATGATCATTCATTTATGTATTGTCTGTGGCTGCTTTTACACTATACTGGTGATAGAGACCATAGGGCCTGCTGAGTCCAAAATCTTTACTATCTGGCCCTTTGAAGAAAGTGTTTGTTTATCTCTGATTTAGATAAATTCACCTCAAAAATCTGCTCTGCACAAATCAATGGGCTAATCCCTAGGAGAAATTAGTATAGTGTGGCTCCTCTTTGTATATGTTAGCCTTTTTTCCTGCAATATGTTAATCCCAGCCATTTGGAAGCTCCACCATAAGCAAGGTCACCCCTTCAGACCATATATTTGTCTATGGGCATTTTCGTTTAATCAGAAACCTTAGTCTGCTTTAAGCAAATTTCGGATACTCACTGATGAATCCAGTTTAAAGAGATTAGTTGATGTTCGTTAGTTTAGTTTTCAAATACATATTAAGCAGCACTGTTCTAGAACAGGCCTTTAGTTTAGATACAGTGTCTGTATACTCCCTAGCTTGATAAAGTTCACAGCTTTGTTAGGAAGGTGAATGAGTGTCTAAATAGCCATCCAGTACTATTAACGGTTGGATTGTGTACAAGTGTTACAGAAGCATAGAAAGGAGTCTGTATGGGATCAGAGAAGGGTTTTGAGTGAAGCTAATATTAAGCTTGGAAGGACAGCTTATGTTCTGGCTTGCTAGAGCTGCCAGTATACAAAATACCAGAAATGGATTGGCCTTTATAAAGGGGATTTGTTAGGTTACAAATTTATAGTTCTAAGCCATAAAAGTGTCCAAACTGAGGCATCAAAAAGAAGATATCATCTCAATAAAATTGAATTTTTTTAAAAAAAAAAAGAGGGTATCTTCCCTAAAGAAAGGCCTACGGCATCTGGAACACCTCTGTCAGTTGAGAAGGCACATGGCTGGCATCTTCTTGTCCTTTGTTCCTAGGTGCTGGTTTCAAAATGGCTTTCTTCAAAACATCCCTGGTCATCTCTCTCTCTTAGCCTCTCTCTCTCAGCTTCTGTGCATCCTTGCTTATTCACCCAGAGCATCTGGGGGTCCTCTCTCAGCTTCTCTGGGGCAAACTCTGGGCTTCATCTCTTAGCTTAGCATCTCCAATGGCTTTCTGTCTGCATCTCCAAGTGTCTGGGTCTGTGTTGGCCCCTGAGCTCTCTTAAGGACTCCAGTAAACTAATCAAGACCCACCTGGAATGGATGGGGTCACTCCTCCATGGAAATAATCTAATCAGAACGTCTCACCCACAGTTGGGTGAGACACATCTCCGTAGAAACAACCTAGTCAAAATATCTCACCTGTAATAAGTCTGCATCCACAAGATTGGATTAAAAGAACATGGCTTTTGTGGGGGACATAATAGATTCAAACCAGCACAGTTATGAAATAATTTGATCTAAATAATGAAATATATTTATAGATGTCCAAAAAATAAAATGGGGGGGGGGGGTTAAAGGAAAAACAGAATGTATTTGTTAATTTTATATAAAGTAAGGAGATTAATTTTTTAAATTTAGTTTTACTGAGATGTATTCACATACCATACAATCATCCATGGTGTACAATCAGCTGTTCACAGTAGCATCATATAGTTGTACATTCATCACCCCAATCAATTTTTGAACATTTTTCTGTCACCAGAAAGAATAAAAATAAGACTAAAAAATAAAAGTAAAAAAGAACACCCAAATCATCCACCCCACCCATCCCACCTTATTTTTCATTTAGTTTTTGTCCCCATTTTCCTACTCATCCATCCATAGACTGGATAAAAGGGAGTGTGAGCTGCAAGGTTTTCATAATCACACCGTCACTCTATGTAAGCTACATAGTTATCCAATCATCTTTAAGAATCATGGCTACTGGGTTGCAGTTTGATAGTTTCATGTATTTGCTTCTAGCTATTCCAATACACTAAAACCTAAAAAGGGATATAGTGCATGAGAATGTCCACCAGAGTGACCTCTCAACTCCATTTGAAATCTCTTAGCCACTGAAACTTCATTTTGTTTCATTTTGCTTCCCCCTTTTGGTCAAGAAGATTTTCTTAATCTCACGTTGTCGGGTCCAGGCTCATTCCTGGGAGTCATATCCTGTGTTGCCAGGGAGATTTACACCCATGGGAGTCAGGTCCCACATGGTGGGGAGGGCAGTGAATTCACCTGCTGAGTTGGCTTAGCTAGAGAGAGAGGCCACATCTGAGCAACAAAGAGGCACTCTGGAGGAGACTCTTAGGCACAACCACAAGTAGGCTTAGCCACTCCCTTGCAGCAACAAGCTTCATAAGGGCAAGTCCCAAGATCAAGGGCTCGGCGCACCAAATTGTCAGTCCTCAATGTTTGTGAGAATTTCACTAATAACCCAGGTGGGGAAGTCCAACATTTCTGCATTTTCCCTCAGCTCCTCAGGGGGGTTCTGCATATATATTTTTATTCTCTGCCCAAATTACTCTGGGATGTATCACTATTTCACACTAACCTGTACAAACCTACCAGATCTCACTCCCTATTCAAAGCTCCATGCAATCATGGTGTTTGAGTAAACTCACCATACAAGTCAAATTATTTAGTGTGCTGTAGAAGATATACATCCTGTACCATATAAACAAGGAGATCAATTTTTAAAATGATATGCATAGGTTTTTGCTAAGGCCAAGCTATAAAATAATAATAGAATATAAAATTATTTTGAAATATTTTATTAGTAACTTTTAAAAAATATTGGTCAGGCTTCTCTAACTATTTTGCATCAAGATTTAGGACTTAGAGTTATTAGGAATAAGATACATTAAAATTACTTATTTTCTTCACTGTACTGGAAATAATATGTCAGAAAATCTCACTGATTTTGACAAGTGCTCAACATAGATATTCTAATCTACAATTCAGTGTTAACTATATATAATTAAAATCATATAGATTTCCCTGTGTTGTAAGACTTCTGAAGAAAATAATTAATGTTGGACTGTTATTAAACAGGTTTTAGTATTTAATTATTGTGTTCTCAGAGAATGGAATCTTATTTTAAAGGTAATATGAGAAAATTATCATGAAAAAGACAAGACTTTACAAACATGGCATGTATTCCCAAATACTCAGAAATACTTTTAGGATTTTCCATCCTTGGGATTATCAATGCAATTGGGTTTATAAGTGCATCATGTATGCACTTTTATTATTTCTTCCGAAGTTCAAATCAGTAGTTTTTAACCTAGGGTCCATGGTGGGGCTTTGGAATCTGTCTTCTAAAATTGTATAGTAATTGGTTTGTGTGTGTGTGTGTGTGTGTGTGTGTGTGTGTGTGTGTGTGTTTTCCTAGCAAGAAAGTGCATTCTTCTCATTCAGATCTTGGATAGAACCATGAAAGCTTAAGATACACTGACTTTTTAAATCAACATGTAAAATAGCTCTTACATTTGAAGGTGATGTAACATGGGAAGTATACTGGCATTATGGAGTAGAATCATGATTTTAAATGATTTTGACAAGGTTGTAATGTGAAACCAAACTAATAAGATACATTTCAACATGAACAAATGTAAAGTCTAGCCTTTATGGTTAAAAACTAGTTGAATAATTGTAGTACAGAAAAGTCTGTTTGAGTAGCCATTCATCAAAAAAAAAAAAAAGATTTAAAGACTTTTGTCCACTAGAAGTTCCATAAGCAACTAGTGTGAAGAGGATGCTAAACAAAAATAATACTAAACCAAACAAACAAAAAAGCCTAAGTTAGTTGTGGGCAGCCATTTTGAAATATTTAGTTCAGAACAAGGGGTGTAAATTCAGACCAGGATTAAAATTCTATGTTTAATTTTTATAGCATTTATTTTTCCGGAAGTAGTATTTGTTCATTGTGCAATTTGGTAAATTTTGCAAAGACATAAACCAAAAAATAAACACCATATAAGTTCAGATTGAGCCATCCATTTTAAATTGGAAGGTCTTCAGAAGAGAGACAGTAAAGTCAACAACATAAATGATTTGGGGAATGTATATGTTTAACCTGCAGAAAATATATTTCAGATAGAAAACGTATTTGTGTTTAAAAATTTAAAAGATGCTTATGATCAGTAATTGTGAGTCCTCCAACTTCATTCTTCTTTTTCAAGATAGCTTTAACTATTCAGGGCCCCTTACCCTTCCATATAAATTTGATGACTGGCTTTTCTATTTCTGCAGAGAAGATGGAATTTTGATTGGGATTGTATTGGGAATCTATAAATTGCTTTGAGTAGTATTGACATCTTAACAGTATTTAGTCTTCCAATTCATGAACATGGAACGTCCTTCCAAATTGATTCTTTGAGTTCTTTTAGCAATGTTTTATAGGTTTCTGCACACAAGTCATGTATACCTTCTTCAGATTTATTCCTAGATATTTAATTCTTTTAGTTGTTATTGTAAATGGAATTTTTAATTGATTCTTTCCTCTGTTCATTGCTTGTGTATAGAAACACTACTGATTTGGGGGTGTTGATCTTGTACCTCATCACTTTGCTGAATTTATTTATTAGCTCTAGAAGTTTTGTTGTGAATTTTCCAGGATTTGCTGCATATAGGATCATGTCATCTTCAAAGATGGAAAGATTTACTTCTTCCTTTCCAATTTGGATGCCTTTTATTTCTTTTTCTTGCCTAATTTCTCTGGCAAGAAATTCTATTAACGTAATGTTGAATAACAGTGGTGACAGTGAGCATCCTTGTCTTGTTCCCGATCTCAGAGATAAAAGGCACCTTATCAAAATTAAAAACTTTTGTTTCTAAAGGACTTTATCATAAAAGTAAAACAACAGCAATGGTAGAAAATATATGGAAACCACCTATCCAATAAAGGATTAACATCTATATATATAAAGAAATCCTTCAACTTAACAACAAAAAGACAACCTAATTAAAAAATGAGCAAAAGACGTGAACAGACATCTCTCCAAAGAAGAAATACAAATGACCAGAAAGCCCTTGAAAATATGTTCATCATAATTAGCCATCAGGGAAATGCAAATCATAACCATGCAATACCATTTCATACTGATTAGAATGGCTGCTGTTTAAAAAAAGTGCAAAATAACAAGTGCTAAAGAGGATGCCAAGAAATAGGAACACTCATTCATTGTTGGTGGCAGTGTAAATAGTGCATCCATCCACTGCAAAAGACAACTGGTGATTCCTCAGAAATCTGTAACTATCATATGAACCAAAAATCCAACTATTAGGTATATATCCAAAAGAATTGAAAGCAGAAACTCGAACAGATATTTGCACACCAATGTTCATAGCAGCATTATCACAGTTGCCAAAAGATGGAAGCAACCCAAGTGTCCATCGGCTGATGAATGGATAAATAAAATATTGTATATACATACAATGGGATATTATTCAGCAGTAAGAAGGAATGAAGTCCTGATATATGCAGTGAACATGGATGAACATTGAAGACAGTATGTTGAGTGAAATAAGCCAGATACAGAAGGATAAATATGGCATGATCTCACTGTTTTGAAACAGTGAGCAAACTCATAAGCATCAGCATCTAGAATACAGATTTCCAGGGGACGGTAAGGTAAGGCTTAAAATGTTCAGGATTCCTATTTGAAATGACGGAAATGTTTTGGTAATAGATGGTGGTGATGGTAGCACAACATTGTGAACACCATTAACAGCACTGAAATATATATCTGAATATGATTAAAACGAGAAATGTTAGATTGTATAGATGGCAACAATAAAAATTTTAAAATTTTTATGGAACTACACTGCACAAACAGTGAACCATAAGTTAAACCATGGACTTTAATTAAAAGTACAATTATAAAAATGTACTATCATCAGTTATAACAAATGTTCCACACTAATGCAAGGTACTGGTGGTGAGGTGGTATGTGGGAATCCTGTGTTTTATGCATGTTTGTTTCGTAAACCCACAATTTCTCTAATTAAAAAAAAGAGCATTGAAATTAGAAAAAAAAAGATGCCTATAGTGAGATAATAGACACATTGTCTCATACTACAGGGAAGAACGGCAAAGTTGGGCATCACAAGCACTACAAGCATCACATTCTTGAATATAAGAATTAACTTTATGCTTGTGTTGGATGGGGGGGTAGTTTCATATCACTGCTTACTGTATGTATATTGAGGCATTTGATAAGGACAGCTTTTAATCTGCCTCTTTCTATTCCCTAGATAGAAACTGATTAATATTCTTCAAAGATATTTGACCTATTAATGAGTATATATTTCCCACATATTATAGTTTAGGTATTAAAAGTAAACTCTTTCACCTTTTTAAGTGCACGTGGTCTCTGGAGCAATATGTTTAAACCCTGACTACATGTAAGTTTAAAATAACAGATTGTCAAGCTTCACCCCAGACCTTATGAATCAGAATCAACAGGGTGTTGGGATTCTAGGACCCTATGGTTTGAAACTGCATTAATGATTTAGCATTAAGAACTGCTGTCCTACAGTTAGGTGTAAGGTGAAAGTTTTCCACTAACAGGCATATGGTCTCAGAGGGTCAACGGCCTTGGTAAATTCAGTTTGATTATCAGTAGTAACTTCCTTTCTAAGTGTTGGCTGGAACAGTGGCTCTAATTTTAGCGGCTATCAGAATCATCTGGAAGGCTTGTTAAAACAGATTGCTAGGCAGCACTCCCAGGGTTTCAGATTCATTAGGTCTAGGCAAGGCCCATGAATTAGCATTTCTTACAAGTTCCAGGTTGATGTTGCTGGTCTGGGGGCAACCCTTTGAGAATCACTGGCCTAGGATATCTAGTTACTTGCGGACAACGGTGTGTATGTGTGTGTATGTGTGTGTTTCCAGCCAAAGGTTTAAAATATTAATGCCTTGCCAATTAAAGTGTCTTGGAGATGCAAAATCTCAGGCCCCACTCCAGATTTACTGGATCATAAACTGCAAATGTGTTATTATTCCCTAGGGATCTGTATGTAATTGAAGTTTAAGAAGCATTGTTAGTGGATCCCTATATTGGGTATGAAATATGGTTCATTTCACTCTGTGAATAATTTTTTTGAAGTACATTTTCTTCTGTTTCTTTATTTTGTTGGAGTGTCTTAGAATCATGGAATCACAGAAGCTCTGCATTAAAGGATTTCTTAGTAATTCAACCCTTTGCTAGCTTCTACTCCAAATTGCTCTAATACCACCAAACTGGGTGGGGAACATGAGCAAATACATACATATACATACCATAATGATTAAAAAAATCTTTTTTTTTTAATTTTCCCAACTCTAGTGTAAATATATAATCTACCAGAAGGGATACCTGTTAAAATGGTGTATGCAATTAATATATTTTTAAATTAAGTATAATCTTTATATGTATGCATATCTTAATAGACTATGCCTTCTTCTAAGCAGAGACCTTTTCTTATTCAAAATGCCTGTCCATAATGGTTGTTCAGTAAGAGCTTTCATAATTAACCTGGTATTGGCATAGTTGTTCCAACTAAAGTACCATTTCTGCTTAATAAAGATATGTTGTATGAGCCACTGTTGTACTTTATTTTTAAAAATAAGCACAGGGTGGTAAATGGTACGTTTTGGTAAATCTGTGCATTTCTTTTGCTGGTCCCTTATTTAAAAGAAGATGAGATTTCTTCTCATCATTGCTATTTGTGAAGGTATATCAGTCAAAATGGGATTATTAATTTATCTCAATGAAAATTTGCCACCATCTCCCTTCAGTAAAGGATGTCAGTCTGGAATAACATTAAAAAAAGCACTGACAGAGCGAGTGTCAGTTTCTATAGAATGTAAACAAAATACTAATCCACATAATATGACATATAGAAAGAATATAATTTATTATTTCTTAAGAATTCAGAGAGCTCATCAGGACTTTGAAATGTCTCCAAATCATGAAACATCATTATTTGTTACTTTTTTTTTTTCCTTTCTGTTGACTTGGGTTTATCATACTGTGGTCATTTGATACTTCTTGTACTGATGGAACAAAGTATACTTACTTAACACATATCATGTGGTTTCAAAAACTCTGTGGCTTTCTTTATACAACCATATCCTTTCTACCTTTTCCTACCTAGTTAACGTTTACTTGCTATTCATGCTCCACTCAGGTGTCCTCTCCTTTGAAAAACCTTTCATGAAATCCAAAATCAGTTTGTGTTTCTTCTCTAGGCTTAAAAAAGTCCTTTTTTTATAGCTCAGTCCACCTATTAAATGCTCATTAGATCCTAATGGAAACATCCATTTGTGTGCCAATCTCATCCACTAGACCAGAGATCAGCAAACTATAGCCCACAGGTCAAATCCAGTCTACCACCTGCTTTTGTATGACCCAAGAGCTGAGAATATTTTTTACATTTTTAGAATGTTACTTTTTAAATATTTATATAAATACCTACATGATATCCTCAATTTTGCCTCTTGGTGTGCAAAACCTAAATATTTACTGCCTGACTCTTTACAGATACTGTTTCTTGTCCCCTGCACTATACCATAAACTCCTCAAATTAGGGCTAGGTATTGCATTCCTGACCTCTAAAAGAAGGTCTGTCAGTTATGCATTATGCTCCTGGAACCGAACTCCAGGAACCTGAACTAAAAATACGAACTGAATTTTCACTCTAATGTTGGTCTGATTATTCAGTCACGAGATCTTTTTCCAATGGCATTGTAAAAGTCAACTCTCACTAAATCAATGACAAATAACCCAGATATCAGTGGTTTGTAAAAGCAAAGGTTTATTTGATTGTGGTTTCGTGGTCGCTCACATCATCTCTAATCAGTTCTGATCTTCTTTCTGGGATCCAGGCTTAAGGAGTAGTCCAGATTTAAGACCTGCCCTTCCTGTGTTAGAAGGAAAAGAGAAAAGGCTGAGTAATGGTTATGGCTTCTGCTGAGACGTGCTCTATATCACTCCCTTACATTCCACTGGTTAAAGCAAGTCACTTGGCCAAGCCCAACATCAATGGTAGAGGACATGTCCTCCTCCCTAGGGAGGTGCTCAAAAACACATAACAAAGAGTGGGAAAGCATAATCTTCTGGCTCAGTTGTCTATTGGTTTGTATCAGACTACCCAAAACCTAGTGACTTAAAACACCAATTTACTATTATTTCTCAGAGGTCTGTGGATTGACTTGGTTCAGTTGGGCAGTCCTTGCTTCAGGGCCCTTCTACAGTTGCAGCCATAATGTAGCTGAGGTTGGAGTTTTCTTAAGGCTCAACTGGGCTGGATGTCCAATATGACTCCTTTGCTCATATGGCTGATGCCTCAGTTTTCCTCCGTATGGCCCTTTTCTCCAGCAGAATAGCCTGGACTTATCAAAAGAGTCAAGAAAGGACACTGCCAGTCCTCTTAAAACCTAGGCCTGGAAGTGGTATAGCATCGTTGCTGCTGCATCTGATTGGTCAAAGCTGTTATGGACAACCCAGATTCAAGGGAGGGAAGGAATATTTGTGATGTCTTCAAGGGGTGAAAGGAATTGATGGTGGCCAATTTTGGAGACAAGCTTCCACATCCTCTTAAACGGTGAGGATGCAAGTAATTGGGAACAATAAAAAAATATTCCACAGCCATGCTGATAAATATGAATTGCTGTTATTTTCATGTGTTCCCACTAAGTGTGTATTAATTCAATGTGCTTAATAATATAACGCCATTACTTTTTCCCATTTATAGAATTGGGGGAAAGAATGGTAAGAGGCAGTGCTGGAAGAAAATGGTTGTGAGAAGGCATACCTTGTATGGTACCACCCCATCCTTTTTTTCCAAAGCTTTCTCTAAAATTCTGTGTGCTTGTGGCATTTTATATATATATGTATATATAATTAATTCAGTTTTTCAGTGGTAATTCAGAACTGTGTCAGATTTGAATCATATGTAGCTCTTCTCTTTTCAGCGTGCTAACCCTCTAAATTTTCATCCTCTTCCAGATTTAGAATGGAAATCTTTTGGAGTCTAGCTCTAGATCCTGGGTGGCAAGCTTCTGTGTGTCACGTCATGCCTGCCATTCATTTAAAGGCTTATTTATGGTTAGCAGGAGAAATTCGGGCAGCATAACTAAATGGAGAGATTTACTATTTAATAAGGCAAACTTACTTGGAAAAGACAGAAGGACTTGTCCAGTAACACCACCGCAGTGTGTCATATTATGTTTGGCATGATGTGGAATCATGATCTGTGTTTTTGGATTTTACTGGATGAAATCCCTATTAGAAATAGTCTGAATCATTTGGCTTGTTTGAATGACACAGTTGTTGCTGAAAGGTCAAACCATGAAAGAACACAGCCATGATCTTAAATTGGGTGTGGAGAGAGGGATGAAGGGAGGCTCACTTCAGTTTATCGAATTAAAACAAACAGGCAGCCGCCACCCAATGAAACAGACACGTGCCGGAGTCACAGATATGTGTTGAAATCTTTTAAAAGTTCTGTCCTCACATGGAAGCAATGCCAGTTACTGTCAATACATCTTTAATAAAAATGTGGATTTTTATTAAGGTCAAAAGCCATTAAATATTCTAAATGCTTTAACTGGTAAATGATAAATTTTCTTCAAGATAATTTTGCCAGGTCTAACTATGTTCTTTCTGCTATAGCTATAACTGTTCTGCATGGTGGGCTGATTTTCTGAGGTTTCATGAAGTCTGGAAGGAAGAAGAGCTAAAATTTTTCAGTGCAATATAAAATAGGAGAGAGAGGCTTAAGTAATAGCTTCTAGAAGTCATTTGCAACTTAAAATTAAGTATATCTCAGTTTGGAGTGTGTTATGCTACTCAATTGATTAAGGAACATAATTTCCTCCATAATCTAGCCCAAAAGTCAGCAAACTTTCTCAGTAGTATTGCAGGCTTATTATAGAAAGTATTGTAGCCTTTATGGACAATAAGGTCTCAGACTCAACTACTCAACCCTGCCTTTGTAGCAGAAAGCAGCCAGAAACAACATATAAACAAAGGGGTATGGTGTGTTCCAATAAAGCATTTTTACATAAACAGACAGTGGGTGGTTTGGGCCTACGTACAGACAACCCTTCATCTAGTCCCATTCACCCTCCTTCAGAGACCGTGCAAACAATAAATCCTATAGAACAAGGGACTGATAATGAAAGATGACTTTGATGTTGACTTTCATAACCTGACTCAGATCCTAATTTCTACTCTACATTCATTCATTGATTCATTCATGCATCATTCATTTATTCACTGCTGATTCATTCACTCTGATTTTAAACAAAGGTTTTACTGAATGAAAACCTCACTGTGATTTGGGAGGTTTCCAGCAGCAGCAGCAGCAGCGTGATGTGATTATCAGGGGCTGCCTCCGTGTGCGCACTCACGGCCAAGCACTAAACTCTCCACTTTATGCACATTATCCTCTTTCTCTTAATAATCTTCTAGGAACTGCTCTTATTACACAGAGATTACTTGTTATCTAATTAATAATTGTCAGAGATGATTTCATTTTACCTTAAGTAACACTCATCAGTATTTACTAGAAACTGGACGCAATGCTAAGTACTTTAAAAGCATAATCTCATTTAATCCTTGCAATGTCCCTACGAGTTATATTCTTGTTATCATTTCTGTCTTTTGGTTGGGAAAACTGAGGTTCCAAGGAGTTATGCACGGATCCAGAGTTTCACACCTCATTACTCAGGGTGTTCTCAACCACCATATGATGCAAGATTTGTATTGATATTGGCCTAGCTCTGATGCAGGTGCCCTTTCCACTTTTTCCACTATGACATACTTCCTTTCCAAGTTTGATTATCCTCAGTATCCACAGAAAACTATGCAGGTGTGCTAGAATAGCAATAGAGCATCAAGGAGGAAAAGAAACTGCTAGAGATTTATCACATTCAGTCGTGGGTCCGTCACTCTGGATTATTATTGTTCCATTTCCCGAAAAAAAAAAATCCAATTAATTTGGCTGAGTTTCATATACTGCAGTCATTTCCATATTCCTCACCAGCAATTTTGCAAATTCATGCAATGGGGACAAGGCAGTCAGCTGGTGAAAAGTGACTACATCAATCATGATCTCTGAAAAATTAGCTCAAAAGAGAGTAAGAACAATAATTCTTTGAAAATGAATAACAGCATTTTCATTTCAAACTATTTTTAAAAATTTCTTAAAAAGCTTTAATGTCTTCCTAACAACCTTATAAACAAATACCCGAAACTGACCTGCCTAAGTGATTTAAAACTAATATATAATTCCACTTGAGTAAACATTCATCATGAAACAAATGAAATCAAGACGATTATTGCTATTCTAGGAAAATAGACAAACTATTTTCAACATGAATTCAATATATTAAAAGTTGCATTGAATTTTTAATACATTTTTTGTGGGCACATAAATAATTTCAATCCTAGAATTTCAAATCTTATTTTTATGATTCCCCTCCCCTCTAAGGGATATTATTTTAAAGTCTGTAATTATAAGGTATGTCAGGCAAAACAAAAGGAACTCACTTTCAGGGTTAAACCAGTTTTAAAGAATTACCTACAAGTTGCTTGTTTCATCACTTCTAAATTATTTAATCTATATATAAGAAAAACAGCGCTACCTTATATGGCTGTTAGTACGTGATAGTTTTAATTCAAAATATCTAAATGATCTTAATAATCCAGGAGTCTACAAAGAGCCTCAGATCATTCTTTGGGATCTTTGAGGAGAACTAATAAATATTATCTCTCTTCCATATCCACTATTGAACAAAGTGAGAAACAAGACAAAAGAATAAGGCAAAGGAGGGACCAAAATGTCACCTTTCTTGCAGATGAAGGCCAGGTTGAAGAATATTGCTTGGTGTAAAAATCAAAATTGCCTGCTAACAAAACCCCAGAATTAGGCAGATTTACCCCTAACTTGGAGACATATGGGAGGCTGTCCAAGTAGGGCTTAGAGCTTGCAGAAGCAGAGAAAAACAATGGTTTTTTGCAAGGTGTTTGTTCATATTCTCCCCAAACTTTCCAATTAGATTGAGTTACTCCACCTCCCCTTAGAAAGTGTAATAGGGTATAGAGACGCTTAGAATGTCACACTGCCACTACGTCTGAAGGAACATCAAAAAAGAAGAGACTCTTTTCTTGGCTAACCCTGCAGAGTTTTGTTTTCTGAAACATTGGACTTATCCAGTAAGCCCCCAAAGAACCAGGGGTCTGGCTATACCCCTGAGGAGAATATGAACAGTCATTCAGAACATTCTTTCTCCCATCTTCATGACCACCACACTACTTCTTTGAATCCTCCAGAACCACTGATAAGCCATATAGATTTTGCACCTAAAAGATTTTGAACTGGGTCAACAATGCATTACTTTAATCCATTCCTGGGCCACTATGTAATCAAGAGTGTAGATTTACCTCCTATTCTATTTACCATCTGAAATCCTGTCCTGCCACATTGTCCAATAGCATCCAATAGGCGTTATGCAAAAACAAAAGAGTGAGTGACTCTAATTATAAAATCCAAATGGCATAGATATTTGCCAAATTTTACAATAGATCTTCCATCATTAATTTCCCTGTAAAAAAATGAAAGTTCAAAGATTAGTTTGCCTTCTCAATTAAATTCCAAAAATATTCAAGTCCAAAGGAATTGAAATTCCAAATCTGGTTCTGAATCAAAAGTCCAAAATTCCATATGCTTAAGTTAAATTATAGTCCCCAAATCTTACTTTCCGTGCTATTATTTTGCTTAATCTTAGCTAAGGGATTTCCAGACAT
The DNA here is from genome assembly GCF_015220235.1 of Choloepus didactylus. NCBI lineage: Eukaryota > Metazoa > Chordata > Mammalia > Pilosa > Megalonychidae > Choloepus > Choloepus didactylus. The sequence continues at coordinate 26,645,997 of NC_051318.1, read as the reverse complement.
CTTGGTAGAATTGGGAATTCTTCAGCAGTTACAGTCTGAGCCTTCAGTCATCATAACTGATGTAATATAGGGTCTCAGAAGTTGTATTAATTCAACACCAGGTCTCATGATCCTCACTTTAAGAGTTTAATGAATAAATAGTAACCGAAGTGTTATCAGAGCAATGACCTCATATGCTAATTTTAGAATTGCATCCCTAGTCTCTAGAACAGTATATTCCAGGCAGAATTATCAACCTAGAATCCAGTATGTTATGTTGCCAAAGACAAGGGTGACCATAAAGTGTATGACAAACCAAGACATTTTTATTGTGAAATGGAGAACGAACTATCAGTTTTGCCAGGAAAACAGATAAAACTGGGACTGTCAGTAGCAAACCGCTGCATATAATCACCCTGGCTACCATTACTCAGCACTTTATCTTCCTGTAACTCTCATCACATTTCATTACTAGGACTTCTTTCCTGTCTGCTTTTCCCAATAAACAATAAGCTGTGTTAAGGAAGGGATTCTATTTTATACCCATTGTCTGGCTCCTAATAGGTAGCCAACATATTTGGTGAATGAGCAAAGGTATGAATGAAAATAATGTTTTAGTTTTCCTGATGGTTTTATATTTGAGCTCTAAATTTTGTGTCCAAGATGTATTTATTAATATCCTATAAAAGATGCTTTAGTGGTCAAAATAGTTGCTATGATTACCTTACCAGGTCAAACTTTTGAATAGTAATGCCTATCTATTCCCATTTCAGATGTAGTCATTTAGGCTTAAGTGTGAGATAACAATCCAGGATCTTGCCTTTGTCACAGTTTAAGAAAATTTATTTTCACTCCCAAATAAACACTGTGGATAATTTTCTGAAATTTTTAAACATATGATAATTCTAGAGCAACCCATGAGTTAGTACTTCTCTTTTATATTGAAAAACTGACTTTACTTGATGCTTTTTTTTTCTTTTTTTCCTACTGATCTTGCACTTTGAGCTCTGGCCTTCTTTGAAGAGTTTTGTTGACTGAACATATTCTTTGTAATATTGAAGAGGTGGATGATCAATTTATGCAGCAGAAATATTTTTTAGGACTAAAAGCATAAAATCAAAATAGACACTGCATTTGCTGATTACATGTCTAGGGGAGAAGCTATTTTTAATAAAGGGTAATTCACAATTAGAACTGATCCACGTTACTGTACTTCCACAATATACTCAGGAAATAGTCTACTACCAACTACATCATTGTAAGGCCCTAGCAATTAAACTTGAGAACTTTCTTTTGTGGTAATTTATTTAGTAAATAAATATGAAATAAAGATGTCTACCCTCAGTAGAATTTAATTTTGGAATAAAAGTAATTTGTTTTCTTGTCAAGCAATCCAAATTTTGCAAAAGAATGAAAATTATGATGATAACATGTTTTTTAAAGTTTAAAAAATATTCCTACAAATCTGTTCCTTTGTGATTTAAGAAATCTAATATATTTCTCCATAAGGTCTGTATCACTTTTTTTAGAAAGGAACTTTTAATGTGGTCAAAGCAATGAATATTACACAGTGATCTTAGAATAATCAGTTCTCTTAGTGAGGAATCAAAGGAAATACTTTAATAAGAATCATTTGAGCAATCACAATAACTGACAGATGGTTGGAGATAGGAACACAATGAATTTTTTTCCAGCTCTGATTATAAGGACACCAAAACCAGAACCCTGTTCACAAGCTAGACCATCAAGTGTGGTATATATCAAAATTGTGTCCTCTCTTTTTTGAAGAAACCTTATTAGCTCTCTGGAGGGCTAAAAATGGAAGTAGCTATTTATATTATATTTATTAAAGCAATGATTATTTAACAATGTTTAATAAATCCAGGGAAATTATCATTGCACACTTTTCATTAGAGATGTCCTACACACCATTTCAAAATGGACTTTTATAGAATTATTGGAAAATATTTTTAAAAGAAGTTATTAATGGGATGGGCTATTCAGAATATCTACTGGTACTCTCCCAGTGAAAGGTGTATTTGGTAAAGGAACAGGACAATCCATTTTCTATGCCCAGTACTCCCCATGGGCAAGACCAACATTAATGCCATAATTGTCTTGCACATTTGAATTAAATAGTTCAGCACTTACTTTTTTTTTTGCTTTTTTTTAATCTTTTTACTAACTTTCATATATTAACCTCTATTTCTTTATTATGTTTTGATAATTACTCTAAGTGAAACATAGTCATTCTAATTACAGGAAATATGTTCCCCCAGCACCAAACCCAGTGTCCTTATTTATGACAATTGATTGAACTCTCATCCCAAAGTTACTTCTCTGTATTAAGGTGTTTCTTTAAAGGCAAGAAGTAAATTTGATGAAGTCCAATTTATTTATTTTTCTTGTATGATTGTATTTTGGTGTCATGTCTGACAACTTTTGCCTAACCCTTGGTCACGAAAATTTTCTGCTTTATTTTCATCTAAAAGTCTTATAGTTTTACTTTTAGATCTATGATCTATTTTAAGTTAATTTTGGTACAAGATGGGATGTTTAGTTCAAGGTTCATTTTTTTTTTTTTTTTGCATATAGAAGTCTGATGGTTCCCAACCAGTTTGTTGAGAAAACTGTCCTTTTTCCATTGAATTTACTTTATATACTTGGAAAACTCAATAGCCTTGCATATGTGGGTCTGTTTCAGGACTCCAATTTGTTCTATTGATCTATGAACCCATTCCCTCATCAATGCTTTTCTTCTTGATTATTGTGTCTTTATAGTAGTTCTTAATATCAGGCAGCTTGATTCCTCTGGCATTCTTCTTTTTTATCTGTTTTTTTTTTTCAGTTTTTTTTTTTTTTCTCTGTGTTTCATTTTGGTAGTTTCTGTTGCTATCTCTTTGAGTTCACTAATCTTTTCTTCTGCAATGTCTGATCTGCTCTTAATCTCATCCAATATATTTTTGTTGCAGTCATTGCTATTTTCATCACTAGAAGTTTGATTTGGACCTTTCAAAAATCCTTTATGTCTTTTCTTTGCACACCTTAGCTATTCTCCAGTGTCTCTTAGTTTCCTAATTTCATTATTTGTGTCATTTCTGGGTCAATATTGATTGATTTTTATCTTTATTATAGATTGTAGTGCTATTCTGCTTCTTTGCATGCATAGTAATATTTTACTGGATACCAAACATTGTGAATTTTACCTTCTTAGATGCTGTGTGTTTTTACTCCCCTTTAAATATTCTTGAATTTGGTCTTGGACAAAATTAACTTCCTTGCAGTTTTTTTAAATTTTGCTTTTTTTAGTTTTTATTTTTAAAAACAAACACTTCCCTTTTGGATTTTGTTTGTAATTTCTGTTAGATGGAACCAGGTCATTATTTAGTCTAGGGCTAATTAGTTCATACTAATGAAGCAAAACAATTCTGAGTTCTCTACACAATGCCTCTCTATACCATCCTTTCTGTATTAACTCTGAATTTTACCACTTCAATCAAGCACTTTTTTTTTCTGGGTTTTAAGTAGTTTATTAACATGAATATGTTGATCATTTTTCTGTTTAAGACCTGAAGGGGACACCGTGGGAGACCTCTGGATTCTCTCTATGCATCTGTCTCTTCTCCAGTTCTCCGCCCTGTGGACTCTAGCCACCGTGGCATCCTTGGTCTCCCAGTTCCAAATCCTCAGCATCAGTTCACTTGGATTCCCCTCTCTGTGCCAGAGCCTGGCAGTTTTCCCCATGGAATAAGTTAAGGCAGTCTTAGGGCCTAAATCATTTGTTTCTTTCCTCTAAGAATCATTGTCCTTCATTGTTTTATGTACAAGACTGTGAGAACCATTGTTTCATTTATTTTGTTCAGTTTCAAGTTGTTTTACAAGGGAGGGTAAATCCAGGCACTATTGTTCCATCTTGGCTGGAAGCAGAAATCTATGAATATATTTTTGATATTTGTTTTCCACTAGATGGGTATTTTATCTATTACTCTGTTCCTTGGCTATCTTGTGAACCCTGTTTGACCTTGGTTCCAGTCTACAATCTATTTTTAAAACAGAGAACTTCCTAATATGATAGTATTGTTTGGTGTCTCTTTGTTTTAAGATAATTTCCAATAGTGTGAATAAGGGTGCACTTTTCTGCTGTGATTATTCAGAGTATGTATACCAACTTTTCTTTAAAATCTCTACATAAAAGTTAACATCGAGCAGCTGGTATTTTATAAAATGATGATGCTAGACATGAGGTTTGGATAGGAAGTGGAGGCGAATACTATATTTGTTTGAATGTGCATGGGATTTTAATTAAGCTAAAATTAAGCATGCTAGAAATTGTCCAGGAAGCTGATGACTTTCGATCTTACTCTTACAAAATTCTTGGCTGGGAGACCCTATGACCAAAATACTAAGAAATGAATTTTTATCTACAGTGCTCTGACCAGAAGAAACCTGAACACTCTGCCCCCCACCCTCAAAAAGATGCCCTGACTCAAGAAAAAAGTGCTTCCTGCTTTGCCCACAGTAGAGCTGTAACAGTTAATAGGAAGTCTTCCATTCACTTATTGATGATCTACCAGTGCTTTAACCCAGGGAAACTGTGAGAGATAAACAAAAAAATTCTTAACATATCTCAAAAATTAATAACTAACTAGCATAGGAAGATATGAATAGTTAAAAGTACATTTCTCATACAATATCTCTGAAATCTTAATAACAGCCATTACTTGTGAGTATTGGTGTACCCATTTATCTCACATTTATCAGATCAGGAATAAGATGCAAAATTAAGTTATATTTAAGCAAATGCCTCTGGCCATAACCCTGTGCCATTCCATCTCAGCGGTTCAGGAAAATTACACACACACACACACACACACACACAGTGGTTCTAGCAATAATTATTCTATTTCTAAAAAAACAAATAAGCAAACAAATGAAAAATGTGTTTAAGACAGTCCATGAAAAGTGTATACATATAAGAGTCCATTTTCTCCTCAGGATTCTCATGCATAATTTATTCATTTGGCTAGAAATATAAAGTTTTCATATGAAGTTCCAGATATACTTTCTTATCATCATCCATTGAAGTATTTAAAATTAAGAAAAGTAACAATCATAAGTAAGATACAACCGAGTAAAATGTCGCATTATGCTTGTTTTAGTTCCTAGCTGCTAACAGAAGTACCACAATATAGGTTGGTTTAACCACAGGAATTTCTCGGTTCATGGTTTCAGGGAATAGAAAGCTTGTTTCCTCCCAGGGTCAGTATCTTCTGGCCACTGGTAATCTTTGCGGTTCCTGGCTTTGCTGTCAAATGGCAATGTACAAGGTGATCTATTCTCCTTTCTCTTCTGACTTTCACTGACTTCGGGCTCTGGCTGCTCCCCAGGGCAGCTCTCTCTGTGACCTTCTCTGTAAGACTTCCGGTAATGGAATCAAGACCTGTTCCGGTTTGCTAATGCTGCCAGTATGCAAAATACCAGAAATGGATTGGCTTTTGTAAAGGGGGTTTATTTGATTACAGAGTTAGTCTTAAGTCCATAAAGTGTCCAAGCTATGGCATCAATAATCAGGTACCTTCACTGAAGGAAGGCCAATGGTGTCCGGAAAACCTCTGTTAGCTTGGAAGGCACGTGTCTGGCATCTGCTTGCTCCCAGGTTGTGTTTCAAAATGGTGTTCTACCAAATGTCAGCTTTCAATGGCCATCTTCAAAATGTGTCTCTCAGCTGTAGCATCTCTGAAGTCCTTCTGTTTCTGAGCTTTTATAGGGCTCCAGTAATTAAATCAAGACCCATGCTGAATGGGCAGGGCCACACCTCCATGGAACTAATCTATTCAAAGGTATTACCCACAGTTGGGTGGGTCACATCTCCATAGAAACAACCTAATCCAACTGTCCCACAAGATTGGATTAAAAGACCATGGCTTTTTCTTGGTGGACGTAATATATCCAAACTGGCATAAGACCCATCCTGAATCAATTGGGCCACACCTTAACTGAAGTGACCTCATCAAAAGGTCCTATTTGCAATGGTTCACACCAACAGGAATGGATTAAGAGTAAGAACATTTTTTTTCTGGGGTACATAACTCCAAGCCACTGCAATGCTTTTACTTTGTTTCCCTCTAAAAGTTATTATTTCTTTCCCTAATCTTACCCAAGTGTTCTCTGAAGACTTAGAAGCTTGAAAGCTCCAAGTCATCTCCACAGAAGTTATTCATTAGAATCAATATCTAGTCCCACAAATTACCTGATGCTGTTCTAAGTGCTGAGGTTACAAAGATTAATAAGTCTGGCCCTAGCCACAAGTATCTTCAGTTATGTTGGGGGAATAGACACATAAGACAGTACCATCAGGTGTCATCAGAGCTTAGAAGTAAAACATGCTATCTTGCCAGATGGAGGTGTGCATTGGGAATTTCTGGAGGTGTCTTACGTCATCATGAGAAATAAGCTCATTAAAGGAGGTGATGGAAGAAATTTCAGATTTAGAATTGGACTCTGAGATGAGATTAGTTGGGGTAAACTTGAAAAAAGAAAGGAGGAGAAACTATCATAAGATGCGTTAGGGAAATACAAGACATTCTCAGTACAGTAGCATAAGGACAGTCCTAGAAAATGAGGATGAAGAGAAAGATAGGACCTATGTATTTTAAGGTAAAAAAAAAAAATGGACTTTCTCCTCTAGCTAATAGGAATTAAAGGCTTTAAGAGTGAAACAAGGTGATTTTATTTTCCTTTAAACTAGGTCAGGGGTGGGCAAACTGCAGCCCCTGGGCCAAGTCTAGCTAGCAACCTATTTTGTAAATAGAGTTTTAATGAAAGTCTGCCATACCCATTTATTTACATATCATCTATGGCTGCTTTAGCACGACAAAGGCAGAGTTGAGGAGTTGCCACACAGATCTTATGCCTGGCAGAGCCTAAAATATTTACTGTCTGGCTCTTGACGGAAAAAAATCTGCTGACCCTGACTACATCACTTTCTCACAGAATATCTCAGCCTTGGCACTGTTGACATTTTGGACCAAATAATTCTTTGTCACTGTGAACTGTCCTGTGCATTGTAGAATATTTAGTGACACCTCTGACCTCTACCACTAGATGCCTGGAGCACCACCCTCCAAGTGGTCCAAAAATGTCTCTGGCATTGCCAAATGTCCCCTAGAAAAGCAAAGTCACCCCTGATTTGGAACCACTTCTAGCAACCAGGTGGATTTTGGTTTCAAGTAAGCATGATTGTAGCTGAAATTAGAACAGTGAAAATTTGAACTGACCAAAGGGGCAAGCATGAAAACTGGTATTTTGAATCATTTGGATCTGTGGCTTGGGAATCATAGATGTGTGGCTTCAGACAGATGAAAAGTGAAGATGACTGCTAGATGCCCAGCTTAGGTTATAGGACAGGTGATGGCCCTTAACTGAGATAAGAAATAGAGGAGAAGCAGGTTCGAGGCAAAGATAATGAGTTCAGTTTTGGATGAGGTGGATGTAAAATCCTGTGAGATGTCAAGGTAGAGAAGCCCAATAAACGGTTGAATATAAGAAAATCTAGCAGAAGATGTATACTTGAATGTCACTTGAACGTGGCTGGTATTTAAATCCAGGATGAGAGATAAGAACCAATGTGATCCAAAGGGTTTTTACTGCAGAAAGACCTAGAAGATAGGACTAAAAATGCCCACTGTGTCTTCCAATTCAGGAATCATTTACTGAGGGTGCTGGGGGTGCTGGGTAAAAGAAGGGAATGAATAGTTAAGAACTTTTGAAAAATATGATTAGAAAAAGATAAACAAGAAGGTAAAGTGTCAATGGTCAGTAACTCCATGATCTCTAAGAAAAGTATAAGTGGGAGTCACTACTTAATGCTGGTCAGAAAGGTTTCCCTGAAGAGTGAAAATGAGCAATAAGCTTTGCTTAAATGTTTTATAAGGGCAGACTTCTTATAAACCTCTAAATGGGTGCAGATATTGCACTTGGTGAGGGGAGGGCAATTATAATAGCATGAGAGGGTTTTCTTGGGCACCAGTATCACACGAAATATTTACAATAATCTGTAGAAAAGACGGAGTGGATGGAGATTAAGCTATTGTTAAGTCATAGCTTGCATCTCTCTCTAATTTTCAGAATATAAATCTATGGTCATATGCTGTATATTCTTTCTGTAGCAGCACATATTATGCATTACATATAAACATAGGATTTAAGTTTATGCATTTTCTCATTTTCACTGATGATCCATTCAGCAGTTCCTGTTTTTAGTGGAAATGGTTTTAAATGAATTGGCCACAGACTTCTTTTAATAGCACCCAACCAGACAGAGTAGAGGAAGACACATATAAAGAAAAATGGGTATTTTTTAAAAAAAATTTAAACATTCCAAATGAATAAGAGGAAAAGAGAGCTATTAGGTAACAATTATATAAGGCAAAATGTCTGGAAATGAAAAGATAGCATTGTTAATTTCTTGCTTTGGTTTCTTTTGTATGGAGATGGATGGCACTAATACAACTAACCTCTTGGCTGATATGGGGAAGGTTAGTGAGAAACTTGGCAATGACTTTGACCTCATACATGGTGACCATATGCTAATTAGATAAAAATTGCCGATAACCCTAATGTAAATTAAATAGAAATAAACATAATAAATGAATGGCTATGAATAATTGCTTGACTTTTACACTGATGACTAATAAAACATGCTATGTGGTGGCACAATCACTAGTTTTTATATGTTTGCATAAGAAGAGGGTCACTGGCAAATCAAACACCCATGAACATTAATATAGCAGATGTTTTAGGAATAGAAATATGAAATTCATAGAATATTCTCTGTCTCAGAAACCAGAGAAGATAGAAAATGTTGGTGTCTTTATAAATATTGGTTGACTGTATTCTTTAATTCTTTCTGAAATTGCCAAACATAACTAAGTTCAAATACCAAATACCAAGTCTTTATTCACAACTTGTCACACACTTTTAAAAGTGGATGTTCAAAGGAAAGTTTCATCACTGTTAAAATAACATTATCTAGTTTCAGTACCAGGCTCCTTTTGAGATAATTTTAATTTCCTTCTTAATTTGTTCATAATTTGATAACCAACTATAATGACAGTGGTATTCTGACCAGGATATTCATATGGTAGTAAGTAGCTCAATTCAGTATCTGAAATAGGCATAAACTTGTTTAAATAATACATTTTATTAACTACCAGTATCCATAAAACCTTTTAGCCGTTTCAAGGAGAATAGCCTTCTGTCTTTAATAAGGAGAGGAAACACTGATATAATGAGCATCTCCAAAAATTAATCTACCTGTATTACTTTTCTGTCCTTATTCAGAGATAGGAGGTCAAACTGACCCTGGTGAACATTTGATTAAGGAGAAAATTGCTTTAGGAATGGGATAATTTTACTTAAACCACATAGCTTAAATAAGTCTCTTATTTAGGCTTAAACAAGAAATGAACATCTGTTCCTTTCAGTTTAACTAAACAAGCTGTTCTTGTACCTGATAAATACAAGCTATGGCTTAGCCAGTAAATTATGAAATGCGTGGAGGAAGATAGAATAAAGCACATCAATTTGAATGTACGGTACTGATTGTGCTTTGCTTCCTCCTGAGCATGTATGTGTAGCTAGCTCAGAAAGTAGTGTGATTGGTTCCTTTGCCTACAATCATTATTTCAGCTCCATCCAATATTCAGTTCTCCACGAGGGCACAGTTTTAAATGATCCCTATGGTAGATGGCTCTGGAGGGTTACATGTGTATAGATGGAATATTTGTGTAGAAAAATAACCTACAATAGTATTAGGAACAAGGAGAGCCCTGGCTAAAATAAATGTTACCATGTTGCAAATATTGCTCAGGAAATGAAATAGAGTATATTTCATGCTAAGACATTTCTAATTTAGTGTTTCACTTTAATCCATTTATTGAATAAAGAGACTGCTGTTATATTGGGCAATTAATTTGAAATGGTGGGACCAGCTTTGAATAAGGGAACTTGAGAGTATTGTCTTGTAAATTCCTAGCAGATGCTCTGAATTCATTTTTTATCTGCAAAGCAGTATTGGCTAATCCCTGGAGCTGAAGCATGATTTAGCATTTTTTAAATTATTATTCAACTTCCATATTGTCTGGGATGAGAGACCCCTGCTTAATTATATGAAGCATATGAATGAATACTGTAGGAGTAAGACTATATTTCCTGGTTGTTTGCTTTGCCACAGGGTGTGGAATTAAGATGCTTCTGATAAAGTGGCTATGGGGAAAGTGAAAGCATTATAGGTTGTGGTCATTTAGATCCGCCACCTTTACGTCTCTGAATTTTCACATAACTGCAGCTAGCTAGCACATTAGCAGCTGTAGCAAAAGAAACCACAAGGCCTTCAGATAGAATTCATACAAAGTGAGAGCCAGAAAATCATCCTGATGATTTCTGATGAAAGTTAAGGGACTCCTTTGAGGACTCTCAGTTTATTCAATGATTACTCAGGAACTTCCTTCACTCCTCTGTGTCAGCTCCTTTATCTTCCTCTGGGTCTTTGCCAGCAGTGATTTAAAAGTCAGACCTGAGTCTAAATTTTTGGATACTATATTTTGGTGTCTTAACAGATAAACGCCTAATGAACATAGCTATGATGGCTTTAAAATGGAACTTAATAATATTATTAAAATGAAATTAACAAAACAAAAACAATCCCAACAATGAGAGAGAATGACCATAAAATAGATGACTTAGTATTTTCTGTAATAGTAATCTATAGAATGGTGTCTTTCTCTTTTCATTTTCTTTCTTGTTAATATCCCTCCTTTATACATTATGTTATATGTTTATCAACTTTATCCTTCCAAGCTCAGAAACAAAAGGGGCATGTTTCTGTTTTTACCCCATCTCCTAAATTAATTTAGTAGAAGGCACACTTGACTCAATATCCTACAGCCAGAATTAAGATCCCAGCTCTGCCATAGACTAACTCTTTGAAGTTATCTAACGTCTTTAAATGCCATTCTAGGATTGTTGTGAGAATTCACTGATGATGGGAAATAACCTATCACTAGATCTGGAATTTATAGGCACTTTATAAATCTTCATTTGTTTCCTTCCCACTCTTCCTCCCTCCGTGTCTCTCTCCATCCCTCCTTCTCTCCCCCACTTCCCTCTTCATTTTAATTCCAGACAGTTGCATGTAGAAGTTAGGGAAATCCCTAACCATCCAGCCTCACAGCTCCCTCAACAGAACTGGCATAGAGGGCTGGGGTGATGTCGGCTGGAGCTGCTCTTCTGCCACTGCCCTCACTACTCTTTTCAAGGTCATCTAAAAGATGACAGCAACCTCTTCTCCCTAAATTGGAAGAAGAGAGGATATCATTTTTGACCACCGGCATAAGCAGTAGGCCTGGTATTGTCCTCTATTAAGGGACTTTTTCTCCCCCTCATAGAGGTTAAGTAGAAAATTGTGAACACAGGTAAGGCTAATATAGGTCCCAATCAATGTAAAAATCAACTCAAGACCAAATCCAGGAGAACCAAAGGCCATTGCAAAATGCAACTAAAGTGTCTGGTCTTTCCTTTCTGTAATTAACTGGAAGGTGTCATTGGTAATGAGGAGAGGAGATAGATGAATGAGATAGGATGTGCATCAAGCAGATGAAAAAGCTGACCACGTGCAGACAGAGAGCATAGCATGTGCAAAGAATTGCAGGCAAATAGAAAGTGGTTTGATTTGGTTTGAGTACAGAGGGAAAAGTGGTAGAAGATGAGGAGAAAAATGGGTAGACACCATGTGATAAACGACTTCACCTGTTATGCTTAGCATATGGGTTTTATCCTATGTTGCGACATGAAGAGCATACTAAGGTTGCATAGGAGACCCACAACAAGACTGACAGTTCAGTATAGGACACTTTTTTTGTTTTACTCTAAGAGTCATAGGAAGAAGGGAAAGAATGTTCACATTCCAAGAAAACAATAATTTTTGCGTGAACTGAATTATTTTTTCATTATATATTTTCTTAACTTTTTGTTTTGAAATACATTCAAACTACAGAACAGTTATTAAAAAAATGCAAACCCCGTACAGAGAATTCCAGCATACCCTTATCTGCCCAGATACCCAAATCCACCAGTAGTAACATTTTTTAACATTTGCCGTATCATTCTATCGATCCGTCTATCAATCTGTCTATCTACCTATCTATCTGTCTGCATGTCTGTCTAGCTACTTATCAATCTATTTTCTGAACACTTGAGTGTAGATTATACATTATGATCCTTGAACACTTAATACTGTCATGTACATTGCCTAAGAGCAAGGATATTAAATTATGTAACTACCTTAAGTGCAGATATCAAGTTCAAGAAATTTAACATTGATATAAAGTTTACAGTCTATATTCCAATTTTTTCATGTGTCCCCAAAATATGAACTTTTTCTTCTTCCTCATTAGATCCTGTTCAGGATCACACGGTGCATTTAATTGTCATTCTCTCTTTGGTTGCTCTTTCTTTTTGTTTAATTGTAGGAACATATAAACTACATAAAATTTCCAAACTCAACCAGTCCCAGGCATATCATTCAGCAAGATTAATTACATACACCATGTTGCACCACCTTCACCACCTTCCATTACTAAAACTTTTCCATCTTTCTGAACAGAAGCCCAAAACCCATTATGCATTAGTTCCTCGTTCACATTGCTCCCTACCCCTAGCAACCTGTACTCTACTTTCTGTCTCTATGAGTTTGCATAGTCTCTGATGTTTTCTTTGTAATTACCACAGAGCTTAAATTTAGCTTCATAAATCTCTTTTGCTTTGATACCAACTTAACTTCAATAGTATGCATAAACTATGTTCCTATTACAATCCCCCACCTTTATATAGTTTCTGTAACAAATCACTTATTTATACATTGAGTCCAAAACCATTGATATATCATTATGTTTTATGCATTTGCCTTTTAGAGTTCCAAACCAAAAAAGAAGAGTTCCAAACCAAAAACACAATAGTGCTGGTATTTATGCTCACCCATGTCACCACCCTTAGCAGAGATATTCATTTCTTCATGAGGCTTTGATCTATTGCTATTGTCTATTGTCCTTTCCTTTTAACCTGCAGAGCTCTCTTTAGCATATCATTTAGGGCCAGTCCAGTGGTGACAAACTCCCCAGTTTTTGTTTATCTGGGAATGTCTTAATCCTTTTCTCATTTTTGAAAGTTTTGCCAGGTATAGAATTCTTGATTGGAAATTTGGGGCTTTCAGCACTTTAAACATGTCGTCCCACTGCCCTGGTTTCTGGAATTAAACTCTGAAGTGTTTTTTCCACAAGATTGTATCCAACTAGTGTTACCACAGAGCTTTCCTTGAATGCCAGGAGCTAACTAAAACAAACAAACAAAAAACAAAAAAGGAGGAAGAGGAGGAGAAGGAAAAAAAGAAAACAGCTTTCCTAACCTTTGCAGATTGACCTGTTAAGTGCTCTTCTTCAGTGCCTAGCCATGCAATAATTTTAGAGACTAGCTTGAGACCTAAGAGTAGGGGTCCCCCTAATCCTTATTGGGCATGCATCTTGCCCTGGACATGTACATGTATCCTGGGAATTCCCCTGTTTACACATATATAAATGTCCCCTTTCATATATGTCCTACAGCCAGCAATCCCTTGCCCCAGGCAGCCACAATTTGACTGCTCTCCCACACAGCTTTCTGGAGGAGAGTTCTTTGAACTTCTTTGTACATGCAGAGTAAGTTCTAGGATGGCAAGCCTGCAATGAAGATCCTGTTTCAGTGCCTTAGGCTGCCACCAGAGAGACTGAGAGAGACATCTATATTTCCAGTATGTGCATGAGTCCATAACAGGGACCAGGAACCTGCACTGGGAATGCAGGCCAGCTCTGCACCAGGCGAGTTAGGGGATGGAGGGGCCACGATCCTATCACTTTTCAGTTGTCTTTTTCTTGATTCCACCCTTGTCCTGTAACTGCAATCTTTAACTGTTTCCTGGACCTTTCAGAAAGATGTTTCTACCAGTTCTTGCTATTTATTCAAAGCTTCTATTAGTGGATGGAGCCCTGACACTTCTTACTTCACCATCTTGATCAGGGTAGGCCTGAACTAGGTGATTTTTTATTTTGAAAACTGTGTAAATCTCTTTGCTTTCACATCCTTTCTTTTTTTTTAAAAAAAAAAAAAAGGTAAGTCCTCTTCTGTAGTTGAAAGTCTCTCCCAGAAATCCTCTCTCTCTCTCTCCCTCTGTCTCATTTCTCCTACTTATCCTCCCTACCTTCCGCTTTGAAATAGATTTTATTTCTCTCTCAAGCCCACTTGCTCTCCTTTTTCTTCATACTTCTCACTATTTTCATGATGCATGTCAGTCCTGTTGCTAGGCAGCTGTTACACTCAACCCACCACTCAGCCCTCTGAATGCTGGAAATTAGCCCCAAATAGCTAGAAAATCACCCTTCTGCACCTGCACCATATTTACTGTGAGAGCACGAATATGAGGAGTAAAATGAACAAACCAGGCAAGTGCATAAAATGAGTAAAATGAGTCCCTAATTAACCATAGGCAGTCAGTTCCTTTTGTGGCATAAAAACCATACAGTGCCCTGTGGAAATACATCAAGGAAGGGTTAAAGAAGAAAGTAACTACATTCCTACCCTATCATAGCTGAAAATTAATAAAAGAGTAATCAGAAGACAAATTGAAATATACAAAGTAAATATGAATAGAAAGTATGATTTGTACATTTCTACAAATGTTGTTGCCTACAAGTTTTGTCAGTTTTTCCTTGCCTCTGAAAAACAAAAACAAAACACCCATAAAGCTTTCATTGATTCTATTTCATCCTCAAGCTATTGACCTTCTATTTATGTCCTGAACTACCAGAGCTAAGCAATTCTGCTTCGTTATCTACTAATGTGTTGTTGCCACTGTGATCTGATTTTTGCCATGTTTTTCTGCCTTTGATTTCCCCAGTATCAAATTGAGAGCCCCTTCTTGGACTTGATGCCCATCAGCCTCTCTGCAACATTTAGCACAGCTGACTACATTTTTAAATTCTGCCTTTCCTTTACTGATTTGAAATTGTACAATTCTAATTTCCTTTCTTCCTTTCCTACTTCTTCTTTTCTATCTCCTTCACTAACTGTCTTTTTCTTCCAATCCTCCAATATATACCTCCTACAATATTCTGTTTTTCTCCCTCCTTTGATTACCCAATCCATTCCTAGAAGCTGGGGAAGCTAAACATTATTTTGTTGCTCACAATGAAGTAATTAAAATACATCCATAGTATGAGAAATTTCATAAGATCTTCCTTGAAATATAATTTTGCTTAAAAAAGTCAAAGCTATGCTTTATATTTGAACATGCGCAGTTATATTAGAACACTGCTTTGCACATCTTTGAAACCTATGCACTTGTTGGCACAGTGCCTTGCTCATAATAGGTGCCAGACAAATATATGTTAAATAGAATTAAATTAGTTAAGGGATTCAGGATTGGCACTTTCACAATGAAATTGTCTTTAAGAATGAATAGATGGATTCAATATTCAACAAGTAGAAACATTTCAAAGAAACTATGCACAAGGGGTAAAAAGCATAATCATGATATACATACCTTGCATTTTCTAAGAAAATGATTCTAAAATTTTCCTGGTTGTCTTTTAAAGTAGTCAATTAAAATCACTATGTTTATTCTTAGTTCTATGATTGCTGCATAAGCTCCTTTTACTCTTTAGGTCCATGAGAGATAGAATGTCAAAGTTCTCCTTAAAACTAGAAAGGACAATCACTTTTAAAGAGAGGAGCCCCTATTTATTTCATCTCTTTCCTTGGGTCCTACTTTACATCTCTCGATCATTGCTAACTTTTGTCTGCTGCTTCTTCAATTTCACCCCATCCCTTTCAAAACATAGAGGTCCAAAAATGAATCCAACCTTTGATGCTGCTCTATTGTTTATAATTATATAAAGGGCCCTTCATATCTTGACTTCTGCTCCACACATAGTGTTCCACTGTGGCATTTTCTTCTGGTTGGCTTTTTGTCTTCTGCTGAATTCTTATGACTTTGACTTTAACTTTTTTTTCTTTTCCAATTCAAAATGTCTTAAATGTGACAGAGTGATTCAGAAGTATCATTTCCATCTGTCAGGTGTTGGCCACATCCTCCTACTTAATATCATATGAATACATCTAAATCATGCTGTCTTGTCCTCTGTCCAGCTAATTTTTTTTTAGTTGCTCTTTCTTTTTTATTTTGAATTGTGGGAACATGTATACAACATAAAATTTCCTATCCACAAATAAAGAAGAGGAAAAAAGAATGAAATATCAAGAATAAAAACAACCACAAGAATCCCATACTCCTCCTTTATATCCCCCTCTTACTGACATTTAGCTTTGGTATATTGCTTTTGCTAAAATTAATTGCCCAGCTCACTTTTAAAGACATTAAGTGATGTTAACCCTCTGGTGACTCCAAGGGATGCCATCCATTATATTCCCAGGGAGACCCTTTGACACTGGCTAACTGTGTGTATATGGTTGACTCTACTTCAAGATGGTTCAAAATTCACAAGGTAGCGAGTGACTAGCTTCTTGGCAGTGTAGGCAAAATGGACAAATGGACTATGTTTGTAAGCCTAATGGAATCCTCAGACAGGTGTGCAGTTATGTGATACACACATACTTTCTTAGCAAATGAGCAAGAATCAAAAGCATCCTAAAATGCTAAGAATGCCCAATCTAATTCTCTTGTATGTACAATTTTTCTGTCTATCAAACAGAAATTGTAACTGTTCTGAAATTATTTGCTTCTCAAAAATATGAATGTATTACCATTTATTTATTCCTTGTGGAATAAACATAAATGTATTTGTTTGTTTGTATTTTGTGGGCATTTGCATGTTACTGCCAGTTATTGGTGCCATCCTTTTTTGCCCACGACAGAATTGCTGTTGATTATTTCTGTTCATAGCTATGAACATCTGTAAAGACCCAAGCCTGTTTAAAAGGTACTTCAGTACTAAGCACATATGAAGATTTTCTTTGATTTGAGACTATGTTTGCAGGCAGAACATGTTTCTGTTTATGAGTCTCTGTCTCTCAGACTCCTAATTGAGGCTAAATTACTTAAAACATCCATCCTTTCCCTGCCAGTTAAAATCTCACTTTTCCTAGACTCCTTCCCTTCCTCATTTCTCACTTCACTTAGGTACCAAATTTGGTTGATTCATTCTTGAATATTCTCCAAATTTATACTGTCTTTTTGTTTCTCTGCCTTGGCTTTAATATCTTATCTGGAACTATGAAATTAGCTTCCTTATTTGCCTCACTGACCTCCTAATTATTCCCTCATGACATTTGTCTTCCATACTGCTGCCAAAGTAATCTTTCTAAAACAGAAAATGAGCCTATAGCTTAAAATCTACTAAGATTTTACAATAGTGCCTATTCACTTAGAGGACAGAATCATAAATTCCTTGGTGTGACCGACATGAAAGTTCATAGTTGCAGAGCTCTGAAGCCTCAACTCCAGGCGTTTCTCCACACGTTCTTCCAGAGCAACATATGTCCCAAGGCTTCCTGGCTTTTGGGCTTGCTGCCTTTACTGGAAGTGTTTTTGCATCCCTTAGCAACCTGACAAACCCCTTCTTCCCTCAGATCTCAGTACAAGTCTTCATCACCTTTGCCTCTCTCTCCAAGAAGGGAAATTTACCCTCTTACGCAACTCTTGTAGAATTCTAATCAGACTTCTCATTCTTCCCCAGTTCTTTTAGGATGATTGAGTTACTTCTCAGTTCTTTCCACCACATTCAACTTCTCATAGCCGTGGTTTAGTCATAATTTTTTGGTCATTTTACCTCCCACCACTTATCACAGTGCCTGATACCATAAGGGTCCCAAATGAACATTTGAGAAAGAATGAAAGAAGAATGAATGTATGAGTTGTCCTGTTCAAATTTCTCCTCCTCTCTATGCTCTCCACCAACATTTTAAGACAAGGATTAATTTGATTCTCTTGCATGCATTTTGAGCTAAGACCAGTGTGACCAACCATTCCACTTTACCTGAGACTTAGGAACTCCCTAGGATGTAAGACTTTCAGGGATGAAGTCCTGGGCAAACCAAGGTGGTTTGTTTGTTATAAACAAACATGATTTACAGTCCAATTTAAACTTTATTCTTGTTTACTGTGAGTGTTTTGAGGATAGTTTTCATATTTGAATCCTTGATATGGAGAAAGTACTTAATGAATAGTGCCTATATTCAAGGACTTTCAGTAAATATATGTTAGAACTTTCCATTAAAACCCCACAGTTATTATCTATTGATGGTTTAGGACCTAGACTGTCAAGAAAAAGATGAAGTTGAAAGGAAGCATTTAACACAGCTTTAAGGTTTGAACCCCAGGAAGGCACTGCGTTTCCAGCACCATGTACAACCATTTTCATAAATGGCCAGTCAGGCAGAAGATCTTGGAAATGAGGAAACCAAGATACACTTAAGTAATTGGCAACCAGGAAGGCAATAAACATGGTTCTGGAGTATCAGCAGACATTTGATCCACATCTCTTCCTGAGTTCCTCTTTTATTGTTCTCATCAGCTGCACTGATCATTTCTCTTCTGTTTATGCAGCACTAGCCTGGGAAAATAACTGTTCTTCCCATAGACTATTCCAACTCAGTCAACTTCATCCTCTAATTTCCTGTGGCAAAAACCTTGGAGTCATCCTCTCTTTCTTTCACACCTACGTAAATCAGAAAATCCTATTGGGTCTACCTCCAGATATATACAGAGTCCAACAGGTTCTTACCACTTCCATTGCTACCATCCTGATCACATGGAATATAGGAAAAGCTTCCAGATAGTGTCTCCATCTCTTTTCTTGTCCCACTACAGTCCACTCTCAACCTAGCAGCTCAATGATTCTTTTAAAGTCAATTAATTTAAAAATCAATATGACTCCTCTGCTCAAACCCTTCCATTGTTCCCCTAGGACTCTAAGGGTAAAAGCCAACTTCCTTATAATCATGTGCATGATCTACATCTTCACCCCATTGTGTTTACTTTTCTGAACTCATGTTCATCTTTCTTCTCACGTGCTCTGCTCACCTTCTTGCTTGCTCATCAGCTACACTCACCTTCTTGATATTCCTAGAACCAAGAATTATCCCTACTCAGGGCTTAGGACTCGCTGTTCCCACAACTTGAATTATGGTTCACCTGGAGAGCTGCACAACTTCCTTCCTAACTATTAGGTGTTTCCTCACTGTGAAACTTCACTGCTTTATCTATTTTCCATATCTCACTGTGTCTGGAATACTTTCTTGTTTAATTTTTCATCCTCTCTCTCTCCATCAGAAACAATAAAGATTTTTTTCTATTTTCTTCCCCCACTTGATTCCCAGTACCTACAAGAGTCCCCAGCATATATGCTGTGCTCAGTAAACATTGGTTGTCTGATTGAATGACCTTGAATTAATGAGACACAGAACCCTGTTTTAGGGCATGGAATGAAATCCCATTCATTCACCTCATCCCAAACCAGGATGAGACAAGGAGAGTAGATTAGCTGGAAAATCTAATGTTTACTTCTTATCATCAGTTAGCTTATGTTATTTGCAGGGCAGGTTTAAGCCTGAATATAGGGATCCTCAGTGGTTCATGATGGGCCTAGGCTTGGACAACAGAGTCTGGGGGCGGTGGGGGGTGGGTGGGTGCGGTATGAGAACTGACAAATCCCATCACCAGTCACAGCTGTGCTCAGGACCCATTTCCACCTCCAGGCCTGTTATTACTATTTATTTTCATATCAAAGTTATTGCCAGAACATATTTTAGAGCAGGAATATAATGTAATCATACTATTCTATACCAGTGATACCACCTATATATGACATTTGCATTTCAAAAGACAAGTTTTCTTTTAACTGCACTAAAATAGAGCATCTCACCCTGTCTAAGATGTCATTTGTGTCTTCTTGGTTGAAATGTCAGAATTATACCATTGCAGGTGTCAAAAGAACAATAAAAAATGAGTTAAAAGGCACCAAGTGAAAGATTTTAGTTCTGTCTTGTTAACACTGTATTCATATACTTGGATTACATTAATTAAATTCTTGGTTAGAATTAACAAAGTTACAGAATGAGACAGTTACAGGGGAGAATAAAAAGATATTTGAATGATTTCATTCCATGGTGTAACTCTAATGGTAGAAACATGTTGATTTTCCCAAAGTCATGAATGAGTGTATATTATATTATGAATTCTACTTACTGTTTAAGAAGAGACCCCAACTACCCAAAGGCCAGAGCACCAATGTTTCTTATCTCAACATGTCTAATATCTTGATGATTACTGATGATTTTTACCTCTTGATAGTCTTTCATGGTCAGTCTCTTCCCCTCTGGAATCATTTGGGCTCAGGAATTTGTTAATTCTCTCCAAGACTATTACAATGACTTCTGGTGATGGAAAGAGAGAGACTCTAGAGCTAGATTGACCAGGGTTCAAATTCCAGTTCTGCATGTGAACTTGGGAAAGTGACTTAATTTCTTTGAACATCAGCTTTCTCACTATCAAAAAAGGATAATCATCTAGGTCTCCTACATCTGTGCATAGTATGTGTAGTGACATGTGTGAAGCACAGTGCACTCATTCAGTGCTCAAGAAGTGTCACTTTCCTGCCACCACACCCTCCTAGCCTGATTTGTTGGCCTCCCATCATTTGTTTGTACATGCTACATGTAAAGACATTCTAATAGACACCATAAATGTACAAACATGACCCCTTGTCCTGGGGAAGCTCATACACTATGAGGATAGATAGGAATTAAACCGACGTTTATAATACAAAATAGAATTTGTAAAGTACCCTGAGAAGCATACATATTCAGTACTAAGAGAGGGGAGAGGATTGCTTGCCAAGTGACTTGCCAAAAGCCTCAGAGCAAATTAGTAACCAGCTGGAACCTGAAGCTATTTTCAGATCGCCAGTACAGTTCCTTTTCTATTATAACACATTGAACAATAATATTACTTGTCATCTTTCAATGGCTCAACCATTACAAAACATCCATGTTTTTTCTTATAAGATGCAGCAGTATCACATGCCAGCATCTTTAGTAAGGGAGGCCCAGAATCTCTGGAGTGTTCTTTGCATAGTTCACTCCCAGTTGCTGACACACACACATACTCCTATATACCCACTTTGTTGTGAAGAGTCCCTTTTCTTCTCTGCAGCAACCACAAAGTGGCCATCTTTAGTGCCTGGTGTGCAAGGAATCATACTCTTGCCTCCTATCAAAAGATTTAAAAATCACTGGAGGCTTCAGTCATCCACAAATCACTTCAGTCCCTTTGATGTGATTAAAATAATGAGCTGATTCCTCCTATCCTTGCCTCTGTCATTAAGATTTCAGTGTTCAGTCTCTGTTACTTTCTATTTTGCTATTTTTGTACCCATCTGTACCTTGAGTTTTTATACATGAGCAAAAATCTATATGTGAGAAGGAAGAGTTGTTGCTGATGTTGTTGTATTTATTTTGGCTGACTCGTGATTAGAAAGCTTATGACAATTTTCACTCCAGGAAAAAATAATGTACTGATTTTTGTCAGCAAGAATGCTAAGAATTTAAGAAGGGAAATAAGCAATACACTTCCTTGGTTGCCCCAAGAAAACGGAAATAACTCATTTTAAGAAGATGCCAAATTTGCCACAGTAGTCGCTAGATGAAATGCTAAGGTATTCTATAAGAAACAGCAGAACACTTATGTGTTCTTCCTAAAGTTTTGGCTTTGAGCTTGCCCAACATGAGTGTGGTCAACAGGTAATGCAACAGGATACAGCTACAGAAACTCCTGCACTATTTCTCTTTTCTTTCTTTTCTTTTCCATTCTTCTCTCTTTCTCTCTCCCCACCCTTCTTCTTCTTCTTTTCAAATACAGTGTTACTTATTTGTTAGCTGAAATACCTGCTCTAGTTTGCTAATGCTGCTGGGATGCAAAACACCAGAAATGGATTGGCTTTTATAAAGGGGATTTATTTGGTTACACAGTTACAGCCTTAAGGCCATAAAATGTCCAAGGTAACACATCAACAATCAGGTACCTTCACTGGAGGATGGCCAATGGCGTCTGGAAAACCTCTGTTAGCTGGGAAGGCACATGGCTGGCGTCTGCTCCAGAGTTCTAGTTTCAAAATGGCTTTCTCCTAGGATGTTCCTCTCTAGGTTGCAGTTCCTCAGAAATGTCACTCTTCATTGCTCTTGCAGCATTTAGCCTCTCCTGGCTTCTCCAGAGCAAAAGTCTGCTTTCAACAGACATCTTCAAACTGTCTCTCAGCTGCAGCTACTCTCTCTGCTCATGGGCAGTCTTCAAAGTGTCCCTCTTGGCTGTAGCAAGAGTCTGGGCCTGTGTGGCTCTTTTTAAAGTACTCCAGTGATACAATCAACACCCACCCCAAATGGGCAGGGTAACACCTCCATGGAAATTATCCAATCAAATGTTTCACTTACAGTTGATTGAGTCACATCTCCATAGAAACACTCAATCAAAGGATTCCAATCTAATCAACACTGAATACATCTGCCCACACAAGATTGCATCAATAATAATCATGTTTTGGGGGACATAATAGATTCAGACTAGCACAGTACCCATAAGGGCAAAGGAAAATTTTACAAAGATTTTTTAATTGGGTGATGAAATTCTGTAACTAATTTTTAAAAATATATAGTAAATGGTCATATTGACATGAATATCCACTGAGGAATGGCAGTTAATTACTCAGAGGAACTTTCCAAAATAAAAATTTCCTTCTAGAACATTTAAAGTGCTCATTACTTAATATATGAGGACGAAGCTACTTCTTCTTCTCACATAAATAAAACCGCTGGATCTTTTTATGTTTCCTCAGTATGGACTCTAACTACATCTGGATTCACTCTGAGATGCTAGTAAATAATGCTTGAATTTCTTAAAAGTTGTATATTTTTAAGAGCATATCAAATATTTAAATAACAACTAAATGAAATTTTTTCTTCTCTTCATATTTTCTATTTAAAATTATTTGTAACACTCCATAATAGTGTTAGATACATATTAAGTATTGAAAAATATAGTTGATTCATTTTTAAAACAATTTTTCATTTAAAAGATAAAGATTATTCACAGTCATCTGTTAAGTACAAAATGGATGGGCTATCTGGGGATTCTCGGGATAAAAGAAGAAGGGGGAATTTTTGAGAAACACTGTAAAAAGACAACGCTCTTAAACATAATCATTTGCTTGACAAATTCAGTCATTGCTTTCATGTCCTCGTTGCTTTTCACAGGTATAAGCCGTTGGCTGATACATCACTGGGCAAGAAGAAGAAACTGTCTGCTGAGGAAAAATGTCGACTTGTTCTTCAGCAGTGTAAATTACAAGGCTGGCAGGTTGGTGACCGACAAGCTACTAAAATACCACTTTAGGATTTTAAATAAGTGAGCTGAGTCATTATGGGGAGCCACCAGGTCTTACTGGCACAAACAGATTCTTTTGATGTGTTTAGCAAAGCAAACCATTAAGTGTATTCCCTGGAAATGCATCAGTCTTTATTATGTACTGATTTTAGCAGCATGCAGAAAACACATGAAGGGAAAGCAAGAGGCTCTGATTTGCAGCAGCCATGAGCAGTTTGTGGAGCTTCATTAAGTTTGCCTGTGTCTCCGATTTAGACTTGGTTACTAAAGCTTTTTTAAAGTACCCAAAAGTTAGCAGAAGTCAGAGAAGCCAAAAACGAGGAACTAGGGTTAATTTTTTTTTTTTTTTTTTCTTTTTTTAATCTCAAAGCTTTTATCTCATAAGTGCTCCTTAGACCTGGACTTGCCAGGCTAATTCAAGTTTTGCATAGGCACCTTTTTTTCTGTTTCTCGGTGCCTTGCTTCTCACCTACCTAATATACTGAGACTGTCACTGTCCTTTGAATCTCATTTGAGGCTGGAAGTGTCAAAACTGGAATGTTTAATTATGTTCTGTGTTATTTTCTGATGGTGCAGCCCAAGGACCCACTGGAAACATAGCCAGCCTTCCAAAGGCAGAAAATAGCATGAAACAAAAATAACATGGGAAATGCTCATCAATCACAGTAGGTGACACGTTTGGATATGTTTAATCCCTTAAACAGCATCAAAATGCCATCTTTCACTAGTACTAGGGAGAGGAAAAAATGGAATTTAAGAGACTTGAGAAATTAATGTTAGAGCAATAATGGGAAACAGAATGATGTCTTTGACACCAGGAAATACTTTGAAACTTGTAGCTAACAAACATAACTGAAAGTGCAAAGGTAGTGAACAACACAAGAGTTAATAGTTTGGGCATCCCATAGCAATTAAAGGGATGAAAGACGTAAGTAAATCTTATTTTAAATAAAAGATTGGGGGAGCATCTAGAAGTGAAAATGTACACTAATTAATGAGGCCCAAAATGAGGACTTTACTTTAGAAACGACTTGAACAGATGTCTCAGAATTGCTGGATATGTCTGAAGGTGGTCCAAGATAGGTAAAACAGGTAGAAAAAAAAAAAACTGGGTTGACAGGAGCACACTCATCTGTCTATGACAAAGAACAAAGAACCAAGAATCTTTGGCATTGATGAGTAATGATTTAATTGTCTGTGCCACCCAATCTCTTTCTTCATTATCTTTTTTCCTTTTCTTTCATTTTTTTTTAACTAATAATGGAAGTTGAACTTTAAATAACAGTCTGAAGGAGGAAGCTTACACAGTCTGTAGTTGTCATGGATGCACATCAATGCCAAAAGATTGGATTAAAAAAAGAAGGAGAAAGGAGGAATTACTAACAGAGAATAATGTCAGCTAACAAGCTAGGGTCAGTGACATAAGATGTGGGCTTCACACATAGAATTCTTTAACAAGCTTATAAGTAACTGAAGTTAACTGAACTGAATCATTGCTGAAATTTTTAAATAACTGGATCGAGTGGTTCATGAATAATATAACACTCATATTTTCTTGTATTTTTTTCCTTTAAGGAGTGCCCAAAGAAAAAGTTGTTTTATTATTATTATTGTTATTATTATTATAAATGTTGTGAAAGAAGCTTGAGTTGTAGAAGAAAGTAAGGGAAAACTGGAATAACTCTTCCAGTAAGAAAAGGGCTGGCAGTAGTTATGAAACCAGACCAGCTCTCAGTCACTTCAGCACATTGCTGTAAAGCCTGGGGATCAAATGTGGGAGGCTAGGAGATGACTTGTGCCCTCTGGCAGCCATCATTCCCTCTGCCTGTGACAAGGAGACCTGAAATTACAGCCAAAGATGGCCTTATACTGAAACATACATTGGGACTTTGAAAAGATGCATCAAAATAAAACGTGGGAAAGTCCTTCTATTTCATTGCACTAGCCAGTTTTCCCCCTCACTTTTTAATTCCTCAAAAGGTGGTTGAAAACATGGTAAATTAAAAGAAATCCATTTCACTGTGCATATTTGCTTATTTGTTCAATGTTGTCTAGTTAGGAAAGACTGCTTTTCTTCAGCTTTCTTATGCCTTGTGCTCCAAGACAAATAATTGACTTCACAGAAACAAAGCTTATTCACCTTTCACTTTTATGCTAGTCAGGCAACAAATGAGTTTTTTTGAAATCATTTATTCCTGACCTGGAAAATCAAACTCCTCAGTTTCAAAAGCAAAGCATTTATTTGAAATGTGTTGATAGTTCCTTGTAGAGCTTTTATTAACTCTATTCTGGGTTGTTAATCAGCAAGATGATTAAATAAGGAGCTGTTTTACTGAAGCAACGGTAAAGTGTGTAATGGGTGGTTAGTATATCTGTAGCATTATTCCCAAATTGCTAAGCATTACGGTGCATGTTTTGATTAAGCAGCCAATTTTCATCCTTTGGCCCAAATGTTTCACCTGAATTTAGTAGTTACTCTTTTCCATCTCATCTCCATTGCTGTCATGTTTAGTACCGATCCATGCATGCAATTTATTCTTTATGCAGTCATGGGTTTGAGGTCAGTATGTGAGGCACTAGAACTTTTTAATATTTAACAAATAACAATTCCTCTCATATACACAGTGTGTTAAAACCACGCAGAGCTTTTTACTTCATTTTATTTGAATCTAATAACAACTCAGTGCAGAAAAAGGAAAGTAGACAGGGTGAATATTAATGAACTCATTTGAGATATGAGGAAATTGAGTCTCAGAGAGAGCCCCTTGTCTTAGAGATCAGTGTACTGATCGCAATATTAGGTGCAGTTAATATTTAGTTTCAGTTGGGAAGGCCACTATGCTGAGACTAACATCTAGTTCTTCCTTTACAGTTTTCTTTCCACTGCATTTAACTTGATCTATATCTTTTACTATAGCTACCTAAGTCCTTTTATTCAGATTATAGATCTTGAAAGGGACAGATTATGCACCACAGTACTAGCTCTGATCAAAGGAACTTACATATTGCTTTATTAGTCTTAGAAAATTTCTCCTTGAAGTTAGTGCATTCTTCATGTTTATAATTCACCTGGTAGATGAAGGGAAAACAAGCTGTCTGCTTTCTGTTGAAACCAATTCTGATCAGATTCTTTCCTAGCCAAACTGTTAGCCAACTGGCCCTTAAATAGCATGGTGTCTTTAGACTCTACTTTCTACTGTGTCAAGAAAGGAAGGATGGAAGGAGTAGAGGGAGGGAGGGAAGGGACAAGGAGGAAAGGAGAAGAAAGAAAAGAAGGAGGAGAAGACAGAAGGTAAAGAACTAGAATCACATGAAGATTCTCAGGAGGTGTTTGACTCTATACAATAATTATTAACTTACTATCCTCACTCACTTCTAGTCCCAAGAGCTGAAATCTAGAGACTGGTAACTATGTTAGGCCCTCCAGGGGAATTAAAGGAACAGAAAGAAGATTTAAGTGCTGTGGGTTGGGATGAGAGTCAAAAAATTTAATATCCTTTTTGTATTCACTACTTCAGCAAAGGCCGTTTGAAAAACAGTTTTATTATTAAATTCTTTTCGTAGATCCAGCTATCTGAAGCTTACCAGTCTTTGCTCACAGGCCACATTCTCAGCGAGCCCTTCCCTGTCTACCGTTTTAAAATATCTGGAGCCCCCCCCCCCCACCTTCCTGGAGCACTCTCTCCCTCTTCTCTGCTTATTTCTTCTCCATAGTACCTATCACCTTCTCTTATATTTTAGATTGAACATCTCTATATTGTTGTTTATTGTCTGTCTCTCCTCCACTAGCATGCAAGCTCTATTGGGTTTGTGTCAGCTGAGTTTTCCACTGTCTCCATCAGAGGACAGACAATGTCACATGGGAGATATTCTGTGCATATATGCTGACCCAATAAATGAGGGTTTTGTAAATGAGAAACCACCAAACAATGCTATATTCTTTCTGTGGGTACACAGACACATGGTAATTTTTAAAACCCACAATAATTTACAACAGAAACCTAACAGTCGTAATATCTTGGGATTTTTTTTTTTTATGAGATGAACATCAAATGGAATTTCAGGCTTTATCAATGTTTATAAGATGACTATATTCATGCATGAGCTCTGTACTCAAAAATGATTTTAAAATATGTAACCACTGTTTAAATGTAAAGAATAGAATGTCGTACAGTGTCAAATGAATTAAGACTCTAAATCACAGACTGTGTGTTGCTCCAAAGCAGTTTTGCTTTCAAATTCATGATTAACCCATTGTGTATTTTACATCACTAGCTCTTACTTCTCTAAGTAATCTTCAGCTCTGTTTCACACAAATTTGAACTGATTAACCACAGGTTTTGGGAACCTCACTTATGTTACTATTCCCATACATACTTAAAATCGCTGCTTTTACTTGATGTGGTTTTATTTTAAAGAAAAGTGAAGAAAAATCTCAGATGTGCTATCTGGAAGTGAATCCTGCCTACTGGTAGTTTCTTGTCCATAAGTGCTTACAGTGAAACAACTATGTTTCAAAAATACTGTGGACAAGTCAGGGCTCGGTCCTTATTTGCAAGGCACAATTTGAGTAACTTGTTCAAAAACAAATGAAAGTTTCTTGAAATGAATTGAGTAAAACCCTGCACTACTAACTTCCAATGCTGTTTTCTGTCTTACCAGATATGTTTTTCCTTTATGATACAAAGAATCCATGGCTTTCTTGATTTGTGGGAAAAACTCAAAATAATTTAGGTCATAATTTGAAAAGTGCTGATTAATTTAATTCAAGCCACTAGTTTGTAACCATCTCCTACTCAGTATTTAAAAATTATCCAGATATTTTATTTATCTAAATATATACATTTCAATACAGCTTTATTTTAAAGTAACTTTAAAAATAATCCCACCAGCATTGCATACTTTTAATCAAAAACTTCCTGCCCTGATTACTCCGAGCCATAGAAAAATGATGGGCAGACATTTAGGCCCATGTTGAACACACTTGTTTTGCATGTTATGTCATTTATGTAAAATGAAAATCTTTGAAACTAATTCTAAGTGGAAAAATAAGTGATATAATCTGATTTTCACACATTTTATATGAATCAACTGGCTATAGGATGATTTCTACTGTGTAGTTATTTGAATGCTATATTCATTTTAAAGCCATCTGGAGGGATGACTAATGGAGAAACAAATCTGTCAGAGAATCGATTCTTGGGATGCCAGGGCGCTGCTTTAGAACACAGAAACTCAGAGGGCGAGGCAAAAAGTCGTGATTTGGAAACGGTCTTGCCCCCATTTCAAAGTTATCAGTTTAATTGACATTTCATATAGAGATTTATGGAATTTTGTGGTGGGGGGAGCTGTGTAAACAAGCAAAGAAGTGTGTCCTGTGTGGCTCCTTTGGAACAAGTGTTCATGATGTCTGTGACTGGAAACTGCAGAGGGAGAAATTTAGACTATAATCTTAGAGATACTTTATATATCATCTAGCATTTTTCGGATGAGTTGCCAGACATGGGAAAACTTCCGGCAACTTATCCAAAATTATACAGACAGGAAACAAGAAAAGAAATTAGGACTTTCATTCCAATCAGTGGCTCACATGATACTGTTGTGTGTGTGTGAGAGAGAGAGAAAGAGAGAGAGAGAGAGAGACAGACAGACAGACTGACAGAGACAGGGTGAAACAGAGAGGGACAGGGAAAGAGACCACTGGATGAAATAATACAGGGCACTCTCAAAAGACAAACCCCAAATTATAATCAAATAGACTTCTCCTATTTGTGTTAATTCATTGACAAAAGAAAAAAAAACTATATTCCAATCATGATTTTTTTTATCATCTTCTAATGTGATTTTCAAGGAATGGACTAGATTTCATTATGTCTTTGTAAGATATACAGTCTTTGAAGGAGTCTCTCTTACAGTGCTGAGAATGCCAAGATTAACATTTTACTGTAGCATTATATAAAATCACTAGAATGAAGGATTTATTATTTCATTAATCTAAAATAGTACAGAAGAGAAAAGATAGTAAAAGTGAGCACAAGAAACTGTTAAAATTTTAAGCAGTCCACCTCTCCCCTTTTTTTTTAAATTTTCTAAGACAAGACAATTGTATTAGAGCCCTTGGCTCTTATTAATACAATAAATTAATGGTTAATAACCTTTGTTTTATTACTCAAAGAGCACTTCATAAATCAACTGTAAGTACAAGCTAGAAAATAGCCTATAAAATTGTTCTTTCTCTTTCTCTGTAATTATTAATGTTGAAAATAATAAACATTAGGAATCTAAGAGAGTCTGTTGACACTATGTGCCTTCTAGCATTCTAACCATATACACACATGCATATATTTGTCCCTTTTCACTCTTGTACTAAACAAAAAAAAATCATACACACATACATATTAACATATTTTTGTTATAAAAGTAATATGTATCCTTGACAAAATCTTTGGAAAATAGAGACAATAAAAAAAGAAAACTTTTAAAAACTACCCATAATTGAGCTACCTAGACATAACAACTGTTAATATGTGGAGTTTATAAAAGTAACATTACCTATCTCCTTGGTTAGTGTCTCTTTTCCCATTTTTTCTCTGAGATTCAAGAGGACTGCCATTGTGTCTCTTATTTTCTCTGATATTTTTCACAAATATATGTGTGTATATTTATATATACATTGTGTGTGTGCATAACCTTTGTATACCCCACCAAATCTGGCACATAGTAGATACTCAACCAATATTTGTTGAATGAATAAATGAACAAATGAACAACTCTCCCACTTATTATTATTATTATCACATTTTCCCTTTGGAAATGAAGGTATCCTCATATCAAGTCTTGCTGATATATATATATCGCTTCTCGCTGATATATATGCCTCTAATGTAATTTCAGTTTTCCACTCAGCTGCATGATAAATAGTTGCAATCCCTATCCCTAATCCAACTTTCATCTCTTACAAATCAATCTCATTTCCCCTAACTCCAGTTTATTTATTGATTGACTCAACAAGTGTTTATTAAGCACCTTTTATGTTCCTGGAGTTATGCAAGACATTTGTGATGCAGTAGTAACAAAGCATTACATGTTACTTTTTGCACAGGGCTTACACTCTAGAAAGGGAGAGAAGCAATAACAGGAATAAGCTAATAAGTGATTACAGATTGGAATCCTTGCTGTGAGAGAACCACCAAGGGCTCTTGATAGCAAATAAAGGGGAGCACACATTTACATAGGCCAGTGGTCATGAAGGGTATCTGCAAGCCCCACTTAAGCTGAGATCGGAAAGGCGAGAAGGAACCAGTCATACGATGGGGCAAAAAAGAGGGATCTATGGAGAAAGAACAGTGCGTGCCAAGTCCCTGGGTAGAGAGCAGCCTGACAGAACTGACAGGATGGCAGAGCAGCATGGTCTGGGCACTCTTAACCAGGTGGAGAATGGGAGGAAATGATGCTGCAGAGCAGTGTTTCTCAACCTTTTTTCATTACCACCCTACTAAGGAGAAAAATTAATGAGACAAATTTAATGCTAAGGAATTTAATATTAGGGGGAGTAAAAAAATCTTAGCTATTGCAGTATCATGTGGTCCTTCAAAGATCAACCCAGTTTGGCAATATCTGGCTCATGCAGCTGCTAAAAAATGGTGACTGCCTGCTCCTCATCTAATTCCATCTCGTATGAATCAATCTGATTTCCCCGATTCCAGGTTTATTTATCCATTCAACAAACATCTATGGAGCACCTGTTATATGCTACAAATCCTTGTAACAGCTAAGGTACTTTAGTCCCTGAAGAACCACTTTTCCCCCTTAGGAGCAGTGTCGCCACGCTGAGAAGCATGCTAGAGGTCAGCAGAGGTCAGGCCAGGAGGGCTCTTGTGGGAGCTGCGGTACAGTGTGCCACTTTAAATTCAATATGAAGATATTGTTATGCTTTAAAGAGGGCAGCAACAGGATCAGAATTAGGTTTTAAAAAATTACTCTGAGTTGTATATATGTGACTAAAAGAAAAAGTTTTTTAAAAATGATTCTGGCTCTTAAGTAAAGAGAACATTGTTGAAGAGCAAGAACTGAGCTGGAAAACCAGTTAGCAAACTCATGTAATATCCCATACATGACAAAGCAGTGGTGGATATGACAAAGATGGTAGCTGAGGAAGTGGCAGAATGAAAGAGAACCTCACAGGGTTCTCAATAAATAAAATCAAATAAAATCAATAAATTTTATTGATTTGAAGAATGGAATCTCTTTTGTAAGCAAAATATTAATTTGTGAGGAATATGCTCAAGCTCTTATTAACAAATATGAATTTGCTGTACAAACTACATGTGAAAGAATTGAGGGTGGAAAAGATCTGTCCCTTTAAGGGTTGAAAGCACAAGCTAGCTCACAAAAATAAATATAGATGAGTCCCAAAGCAAACATGAACAGACCACATACAAGTATTTGAAAAATTAGGAAAGCTATGCAAGTTTTTTTGAAAATCTAAAAATACTCTTAAGGATGAGCAATATAAGATCAGATGCCCAGGATACAGTGCCATGAGTATTAATATTTTTAGAAGTAAATCCAACATCAAAATACATAAATGCCGGTTACTTGTCAGATGCTGGTGGTAGAAGGGCTTTCTGCACTTGTGCCTGTACCTGACCCTGTTAGTGCAATGGGCTGTGAATATATTTATGCTGCTATTGATCATTTATAGCATATATATTCCATGGGAGCAGGTAATTATTATTGCCATTATTTAGGCCATTTTGTAAATTAATTTATTAAATTGATATATTTAGATTAATATATTAAATCAATACATTAATTTATCCAATGTACTTTTCTCTGTGATTTGGAAACTAATCAGCCTTGTTTAGGTTTGCTAATTGCAATGTCATCACTTTGGGGAAGGAACATTTTTTAAATGCTCTTGATCACATAGCATGATTTCCATAATGAAATAATATATAGGATCATATAGTGAGTAATTCATTAATATTCTTAAAATAGTAGTTTTATTCATTGCTGCCTGCTATGCAGGTCATAGTATTCTAAATAAGAGTAACTAATTTTTCTTAGCCTATAATTATATGTAATTCAAGCCAACCTACCATCTTCAAATACCAGCAGATACAGTACTTGATGTGCGTGGCTGTAATTATCTTTTCTGTGTTGAAGTTAAACTTCAAGAACAGTCTATAAGAAAGAGAACTTATATTTTAGTATAGCTGTATCTTTTGAGGATGTTTAAACGTACATTCAGAGACA
This sequence comes from Choloepus didactylus, assembly GCF_015220235.1. NCBI lineage: Eukaryota > Metazoa > Chordata > Mammalia > Pilosa > Megalonychidae > Choloepus > Choloepus didactylus. The sequence goes on along the minus strand of NC_051318.1, from coordinate 26,613,278 downwards.
GGCTGAACATTAGAATATTTCTACTTAGTTTTTCAAAGCTACCATAAAAATGTACAAGGTTGAAATATTAATAGTAAAATATACACACGGTAGAAATAATAGTCATCCCTCGGAAACTTACTGAGCAAATGGGGGAAAATGGATGAATCCGAATGGAAGAGGATGAAGTTTAGTCAAATGGTTTCTTTCCTGAGCTTCTTGAAGGGATAGACCATATTCTGTTCATTGTTGTGCTCCTCTGGCGCAAGAAAGGCCCTTGGCAAATGTTTGACTGATGAATGAATAAATGATAAATGAAAGGATGGACAGGACAGGTAGACAATAGGATGGATGGATAGACGAATAAATGTGAGACAAAGAAAATCGGGAAAAAAACAAGATATACTGCATTAAAGTGCTATGTGAAAATGATGTGGAACCAGGAAAAAGTGATAAGTGAAGGACTGTTCATAGAGCACATGTGGAAATTCTGGTTTGCTTGTGGCAGGTTTGTCTGGAAGAGAGAGCATGAAAAGGTACAGAAACTGCTTTGCATGGTCAAAGTAGACAGGAGCAGTGCTTTAAAGGAGCACAGTGATGTTCTCAGATCAGCATGGAGGAAAACAAGGCTGAGGGAACAACTAAGCAGATATCAGAGCACATAAAAGAAAGATTATGCTGTTCCTGTCATTGTCAATAATGCTATTTAAAGAACGGGGAACAGATTTACATCAGTAGGGCACTTTAAGAGCTACCAGGACATTTTTCCCGTGTGTTAATATTATAGTGAAAGATGATGACTATTTTAATGTAACTATGATATTACATATCCTGTCTGTAAGTATTTATTAGAATAATGCTAATGTTTTTAAGCAAAGGAGATTAAAAATGTTAATATTAATTTCTTATCAGAATAACAAAAATAAAGTTATTTTCTTTGCAGTGAAAACAAACACCTAGCATTCACAATAAAACATTTCTCATTAAAATATGACCTATGATAATTATTAATAAAGACATTCCAATCATTATAGACATAGATGTACAGGAATAATATCTGCCATTACACTGACCACAATATTAATATTCAATAAGAACTGTGTATAGGAATGCTGTAGGCACTTGACAGTATATCCGGAAGTCTCAAATTGGTTTTCTGCCCTAAGAAAGTAAAAATAGTAGTAAATACCATCTCTTGTAGTGGAGTAAAAGTGTTAACTCTCCAGAGATAAAGACAATAAGGAGGGATCTGAGTGCTTTTGAGTATGTAGTTTAGCTTAAAAAGGTTTCTTTCAGAAGACTAATAATTTGGACACAATATGCAGGGTGTGTCAAAAAGCAGGTAAAGGATGAGGGCGATCTAAGATCTAGATTTCAGTCCCCAATAAGTCATTACCAGAGCTATTGTGGCACTGGAAATATGGAGAAGGGATCAATTCCAGAGACAATAGGAAAAATCAACAAGTCAAGGCTGGAATTTAGATATGGAAAAATGAATGAACATTGTTTTAATAGTCAGGGCTTTCACATTTGGGTACCTGACAAGTTTAACATCTTTGTTTCTTGAATCATTTTAAATGCATTTTTATAAAAATGAATGACTTCAGATACTTTAAACCAATTCAAAAATTTTAAGAATTATTTAATTAAAATGAATGCATTAATTTTCTAATATCTAAGGGAAAAAGAGAGCTTCAAGAAGGAGAAAGTGACCTAGAGCTTAGGTGCTTAAAGTGTGCTCCACAGCCCATCACTGGCATCAGTGGAGAACTTGTTAGAAATATTGAGTTACAGGCCCCTCTCCTGATCTACTGAATCAGAATTTACATTTTAACAAGATCCCCTAGCTGATCAATGTGTACATTACAATTTGAAAGTTTATAGCATCAAGAGTTGGTTTTAGTACTGAATCGATCATTGCTGACCTTTTTCAGAACAGGTATATGCACTTATAACAATAGTGCAAGGTTGGAAGTTGAAAGCAGAAAGTTCCACAGAAGATGTGTAAACATATTGTTTCATGGGTACATCTGCCCATTCTTCTGTCTACTTGATGAGAGTCACAGGCTGGAGTCTGGAAAAACAAAACAAAACAAACAAATAAACAAAAACAGCTAATCTTATCTCTGGCACTAACCTTCTGGATGACCATGTGAATAGCATATAATTTCTCCAAAACTTACTTTCTTCTCCTCTAAAATAAAGAGGTTCAGCTAGATGATTTCTAAGATCTAAATAAAACTGTATGGGTTATGGCAACTCTGCTCTTTTGCTCCACTCTTTAAATGATGAATACTATTAGTCTAGTCTATCATAGATAACATGAGGGCACATTTCCTTGGGGAAATTGTGTATCATTTCAAAATAAGTTTTAGTCATTTTTCGCTATCACCATGAGATACTAAAAAGCTTTGTCATTAAAATTGGCATATTGTTTTTTTTCAAAGCAGAGCCACATGACCTGAGCTTTCTACACGGGAAACAATTACTCACTATATTATTTGGTGACAGTAAATAAGTGAACTAAATTAAATAACACGTAGGATACAAATGTGTGTCTTCTTCAAATTGACAAGAATTCATAGATATCATAAAATGAGGGCTCCCACAATTTTTCTGTAGTATCAATATGTAATATTTTTACATTGGCCATTTTTCTCAGTTTCATTAATTCAGAGAAAAAGGTTTCATATAAAATATCAAAGGTTAACCGTTATACTTTTCTTTATAAAGACCTGTTTCAGAGGCACTTGCCAGAAACACACAACACTCAGACAAATCGTCTTTAAAAAAAGAAAACAAAAAAGAACTGTTTCCCAGGTTCTCTTAACATCTCTCTGCTAACACAGCGTCCATGCCACCTACATTCCCTCACAAATGTCGTTCCAGCCTTTGTCTGTACTTCCACAGCCTACACCGTTTTTTAAAAATCCCTGAAAACTGCAGCAGTAATTGAAGCTTTGGAAGTCATCAATGACAATTTTGTTTAATCTTTTAAAATCTGTCACTTCAAAAAAAGAAAGAAAGAAAGAAACCCTAGTGGTTTCTAATAAAAATAGCGATGCCTGTAATTCACAGATGGTTTACTTTTACAGGAGTCAGAATGACATTAACATTTTAATCTCAGATAAGAACACTCTGTCATTTAGGGAGCTCAGAGAGGGCTCAGTAGGAGAGCATTTTAACCTCTCTTCTCTGGGTATGAAGAAGCATCCTTTGATTAGAGAACACTAACAAAATCAAGAAAGTAGGTAGTCTGAAAACCTGGTCTGATTCTGATGAATCTTAATTTATTGGATTTGATATGTGGTACTTAGGCACTGATTACGGGGTAACTTTACATGAACTCATTCCATAGAAAAAAATAAAAATGGCCAACACTTTTTGCCCGTCAACGTCAATTGAAAGTGCAAAACCCTGAAAATCCAGAATTCATATGATCCTGTCTGGATTTTCCTGATAAAGATTCTTAGATTGATTTTCCCTCGTTAATCCCTAACATCAGTGATAGCAGAGAACTGTCAAGGACTAAAATGCATATTTGGAATGGCTTTCGAGGAAGAACTCTGAAATACTACTAAAATATTTTATTATTTTATAATAAAAGAAACATTTACTCTATAAGTGACATCTCTAAAAGAACAGCAAAGTCAAACAAATGTTTAAAATTTGGCTGGTCATCTCCAAACTTTGCTAATCCATAAATTATGTAGTAAAAAAATAAAATGGTCCTTTGGATAACTGTAAAACATGCAAAATAGCTGATTGAAGAATTTTTTTAAAAAAATCATCTGAAAGTAATGGTAACCACATTTTCAGTCTTTTGCCATATCTTAGCAGGATAATTGCATTGTCGCTTTTCTGACTTCAAAGTAGCCTATCATCTCCTCTTCCCACTGAAGAAGCACAGAGTTCTAGAGAATTTTCATGGGAACAACTACACCAAAAATTCACCTGGAGCTTTGGCACTGGACCTACTCTACTAACCCCGGCCAGTAAATGTGCCTGCCTACTACCACTCCACCTTCCCTCTTATACACCCTGTGCCTTGCCTGCTCACCCTATTCATTTCTTGCCTTTATCCCAACCCATGAAATTCAGATCTGCTCTGTGAAATCCTCAGTCCATTTATCAATTACCCATCATTGGGTGCTGTGAAACCTCCAATATATTGTGGGAAAAGTCCACTTCATCTTCCATATTTACTCCCCTTCTATCTTTTTTTTAATAATTCGATTTTATTGAGATATATTCACATACCATGCAGTCATACAAAGCATACAATCAGTTGTTCACAGTACCATCATACAGTTGTACATCCATCACCAAAATCAATTTTTGAACCTTTTCATTACCACACACACAAAAGTAATAAGAATAAAAATTAAAGTGAAAAAGAACAATTAAAGTAAAAAAGAATACTGGGTGCCTTTTTCTACCCCCCAGTTTTTCTACTCATCCATCCATACACTGGACAAAGACGATTGTGATCAACATGGCTTTCCCAATCACATTGTCACCCCTCATAAGCTGCATTTTTATACAATTGTCTTCAAGATTCAAGGCTCCTGGGTTGCAATTTGATAGTTTCAGGTATTTACTGCTAGTTATTCCAAGTCATTAGAACCTAAAAAAGGGTTATCTATATTGTGTGTGTGAGAGTGCCCACTAGAGTGACCTCTTGGCTCCTTTTGGAATCTGTCAGCCACTGAAACTTGTTCCATTTCATTTCTCATCCCCCTTTTGGTCAAGAAGATGTTCTCCATCCCACGAAGCCGGGTCTAGATTCTTCCCCGAACTCCCCTTCTATTTTAGCCTCCATATTTGCACTGGCAACTGGGTATCTCCTTAACATACTCTATTATTAAGTATTATTATTATTATTATTAGGTTAAAATACTCTTTTTATCATGTCCTTTGTCTTAGTTAGGGAGAAGGAATGAATTGAATCCTTAATCCCCAACCTTATACATACACCATTGATGGCCCATTTTCACTTCACTTCTCTATATTATTTTATTTCCTCCATCATTTATTCTAACACCAGCTGCCTTCTATGGCCTGTTTCCAGTTTGCTAAATGTCTTCAGGATCTTTACCATCATACCTTATTTTCATCCTAGAAGACATCATCATCGTTGCTGTGGTTGATCTTATATCAGGACTTCACACTTGCTCATGTTCTTTAGTTTTCAAAATGAATTCATCCCCACCTCCCAATCACTTATGAACTTCAACAATGTTTCCATTTTCTTCAATATATGTAAATGTATATAATTGCAAATATGCAATGCAACAAGAGAAGAAAAGAATCACTCGTAGAGTTCTGTGGGAACACAAATGAAAGGCATCACAACCCTACTAGAAGTGGAGAAGTGGGTGTTGAAAATCTAATCATGCAGGTAAAAATCTAATTTCAGTCTTTAAAGATAAATAGGAGTTGGCTTACAGACAAGCAGCAGTTTCAGAATCTTCCAAACTGAACCTTTGATTCCATTTTACTGCCCTGCCTTGCCAACCATTTCCCAAAGTCAGCTCAATAATCCATTATCCAGACAGTTCTCAGAAGGAACTTTATAAAATTCAAATAAAATTTCCAAAATTATTTTTATAAAACTTAGACCTGACCTGATTTAAATCTTCCAGTGCACCACCATTACTTGCAGGAAAATGTCCACTTTTTTACTGGAATACCTTCATGATGTGGCCACAAGTCACTCATTTAGCCTCATCCTCCATCACTTTCTGCACAGCTACCCAGTTGCTTTGTTGTTTTCTGATTCTCCCCTTTCACGTGCTGGTGTCTCTGTCTCAATTTCATCTTCTCCCACTATTTCTAGACTACCTAAAAAAGTCCTGTTTATCCTTCAAGCCTAAGTGGCTAAGATAACATGCTTCTTCTTATATTATCTGACCCCATCAGACTTTCTTGATTATGCCCTCCTCTCCACTGCTATATTCCTTTAATATAGCTCTATTGTTACACTGGTCATGTATTATTTCAATAATTTTTTCATGGCCTACCTTCCCCACTAACCTATGAACTCCTTGAAGAGAGGGATCTCCTTTGTAGTCACCAAATCTAGCACAATGCTCAGACAAACTTAGGATTTTGGACTGGTTGTTAGAAATGTCACTACAAGAGATCTTAGTCATCCAGTTCAGCTCCTTTCCTACCCAGGGTCTCTGTTCATTAAGGGGATGGAACTAGAATCAACATGTCCTACTTCCATTCCACAGGTTTTTTTCCCAATGTACTTGTTTTATATATTGGATTCCCAATGGTCATTATTGATTCTGTCCATTGTGTAGTATTGCTGGCCATCAGTATTTTTGAGTTTTATTTAGGAACCCAGATTTGTATGAATTTTGCCTTTGGGATTTAGTTTCCCACAATGAATGACATACCACATTTAGTGATGAACAGATAGATGACATGCTCCCTCCTTTTCAATGCCTGTCTCACAGATTTGTTCTGCAGTGCTCACAGACAGTACCAACTGTTCTTCCTGTTGACTGCCAAAATAAGTCAGCAGTTGGGAGGGGAAAAAAGGCTACGAATTATGGAAAATAACTAGGGAGAAAGAATGGCAATACAGTAAAAAAAAAAAAAAAAAAGTAACACCTTTCCATAGCCACCCATCCATATGATTGCCTCAAATTTTGACCAACAAAAAGAAAACAAAAAGAAAAACATCGAATCAGCTAGAGGTCTCTAAACTAGGCCAGGAGTTGAAAGCATGCCCTGTTAGTGTAAATAACCAGCCTGATTGCCATCATGCAAGATTCAGGTCACAGTCTCAGCAAAACTGTGTTTTCCATGTAGACAACAGATCAATGGCTAAAGGATGAGTTAGATTAAAAAAAAAAAAACAACAAAAAAAGGGAAGTTGCAAAATATGTTGGGAGGAAACTTAGTTTCCAAATGAAAGGGTTCATAAAACCTTCCTGGCCAAGATGCTGAAAGACAAGACATGTCTGACCTATAAGCCATTCCAGTACCTAATGGTGTGTAATACTTGCAAGCTTCCGGTGTCAGTGTGATATATGACATGGGCTACGGGTGTTATCATTTTAATGTCCACAGCTTATGGTTGGGAGCACACTTGTTAGTCTTCTATTCATTTTAATGGTGTGTTTGTCTCAAGTGCTAAGAATATGATATCACAAGATTTACCCAAGCAGAATTTTTCCTTTATCTAACAGAATATCACCTCAGAGCTCCCTCAGTGCTTCATGTTAGGATTTAGAAGGCTCTTCTATAATTGTATATGTCTGCTTCCCCTTCTGGGAGCACATACTCTGGTGAAGGGCATTCCTCACACTTATCACAGTTCTGTGAATTCTTAAAAAAACAAACACAACACACAAGAAAATTACTTTCAAAAATATGGATGTGGCTTATTGTTATGTGTTTTCAATAATTTTCTTTGGCAGCTATCTTCATTAAGAGTAGCATGTTTGAACTAGCTTGCATTCCACTAGAGCTTTTCCTAGAAACTGATTTGGTAATATGATGAATTTGAATTTTAAAAATTCTGGAGAAGTAAGCTCATTGTGTGGCTAGTGTTTACATAAACATCTGGAAGACTTTTTTGTTCCAACATGCCTCTGTTGAGACTTCTTAATTTTGTGCTGCAGTTCTATCATTGCAGTTCTTTAAACATTCAGTGCATAATAATAATTATATAGTACATAATAATTGAAAAGAAGCAATTTTATTTATCAGCATTATGTCTTGTTTTGTTTTCTCTCCACTTCATAGACTTAATTACCCTGCTTTGGGTTGAGGAAAGAAAAAGATCACAAAGGAAATATTGAGGTGTAGCTGTAGAATGCAAGACTTCATTGACGGGAATGGTTTTGTCTTCTAAGAGTCAAAGCCAGGGTACAACCACTACAACTGGAGTGTGTAGACATTTGTAAACATTGTAGTGATGTATACACACAACAAATGTAGCAAACATACTTATTAGAATAAAACCATTGGGATTTTGATTATATATAATAAAGATGAGAAATAAGAAAGATGTACTGGAATTAATTTTGTTAGCTTTTTCCTTCTAATCCTCTTCTGGAAAAATCTCTTGCCTGATTATTTCCCCAACATTATTTTGGCATCTTCATGCTGTTAAATGTTTTCCTGCTGTTTGTATTTTAGATGGGAGTCCATAAAGTGTTTCTAAAATACTGGCAAGCTGACCAGCTCAATGATTTGTGCCTACAGCTGCAGAGAAAAATTATAACCTGCCAAAAAGGTAACAGTTACACGCCAACATTTCTGAACTTTTTTGGGTTGTTAAATACAAAACCATTTAGTACACTCCCAAGTTTAAGTGTCGGTGGTATCTATATTATAATGGATCACTCTCTTCCTTCCTGACCCTACATTCAGATAGTTTATTGGGACTTCATTTTGGCTTAGTTTGCCATTTATCTGTTTTTAAACCAATGTTTGCAGTCACTGCTCGTGCTTTATTTGGTAGTCATTCTCTAAGACATTTTATATCAAATTTTCACCTAAATCACAATTTAAAGAAGAAATAGACATATCTTATTATTTATGTTCCCCCTACCTTGAAAATATCCATGCCTTTTAATCCTTTTGAGAAGCATTCCCCACTTGGCTCTTAGATAGAGGTATAGAGCCAAATTCCCGTGCTGTTCCAGTCAGCTTCACTGGTACACAAGGGTTTGGAGAAATAGAACAAGACAATTACCCAAACAACATTTTATGTAATGCTACATATGCCTCAGAAAAATCCTTGACTTATATTTTTTTGTTTATGAAGTGATGATAACATTTGGAGTGCAGTTTGATGGTAGACAGCATCTATTCCATTTTAAATTTGGCAGAGATTCCATTTAGGTTTTTGTTTTTTGTTATTATTAAAACACAAGTGAAAATTGAAAATCGGTACACTTTAAAAATCATGGTAACTATTCCTTACATGTTTAGTAGATTCTTAATTTGTTTAATAATGTTTAATTGTACTATATATACATATATATCTTAAATATAATCTTCAAAGAAAGGTAACAAAGGGAGAAATTAACCTATATTCCAGTTTTCAGTGGGGCTAGTGGTAATGAACTTAACTCTCTGATACATCTGTAACTGTTCATCTAAGTAGCAAAACTCATAGGATGCAGAAATCAATTTTATTCTGTTCAAACTTCTGCTCATTTGAACCTCTGTGGGACTCTGTGCATACTCCTGGAAGGAATCGCCAGTGGATCGCATGACATCTTGAATCTTTTTCTGCTAATGAAAAGTCCTGCTCCACTGTAGTTCCTCAAGCAGTCTCACTCTCAGTCCAGAAATCAGTATGTCTGGTTCAAGGACAGATCAAGATTCAGATCCTTGTTCCAAATTGAGACTTCCCTCCTACTTCAATTCAGGCCTGCTTCAGTTTGGAATATTGGGTGGGCATGGGGGCAGGGTACTCCTATTTGCCAGCCCTGAGCTCTAACCACCCCTCCCCGCCCCTACTAAGGTTGCCCCTGGATCCTCCAGAATTAAAGGGGAAGAGAGAGAAACAGGAGGGAGGCTGGGTCTTCCTACCTGGCACCAGTGCAGTTTGGCCTTGGTTTCCTCTGGCTGAGGCAGATTTTTGATGTGTCTTCTCATATTCAGGGCACTTCAGAGATTCCCTGCTCTCTGTGCCTGAGAATTGGCAGGACCCCTCCTTTGGTTGGTCACTTGTAATTCCCCATCAGCCCCCGGGAGCCAGGTTGTCAGTCCAAGCAGGCATCTCTTTCTTGAAAGCCACATCGGATGCCCAAGAAACATACTCTTGAGCCCTTCACAGCCGAAGCTTCTCCGCAACAGAGCCACGTTCCATTCAGCGGCCCGGCAGGGACCACCAGCTGTGGCTTTTTTGCCTTTTCAGGCATCACAGTCCACCACGTTCACCAAATTCCAGGGGTCACATATCCAGTTCTCCAGGTGGTCCCCTGATGTCTCGGTCACCAGGCTGGAAGTAGGGGGAAGTTTTGGGCAAGGGGAGGGCGCCCACTACCAACTCTTGGTAAAGAACTCTTCTCACTGTGATTTACAATCGTCTGGCCTCTTTCACTTCATTTTTTACATCCTCAGTATATGAAGGAGGCTCAGATCATGGTTCTGTTTTGGACCACTGCTTTTAGAATTCCTGTTTGTGTGATTAGCTCCACACTAGCCAATGTGTGATCTGAGAACCAGCAGCAAAGCATCCTAGGGGAGCTGTTTAGAAATGCACTCCCAAGCCCCACCCTGGATCTCCTCAGGCAAAATCTTTATTTGCAGCTTTGGCTGACACTGGTATGAAGACAGTCCCATTTAATATAATGTTATATATAGATAAGTGAATAGAATATCATAAATTCTCACGGAAATTTTCCTTAAATATAATTAGAAGAATTTGTATCCCATCTTCCATCAGAGATGCATAATAGATATTTCATTTCTATTTAGTTACATTGAGTTGCTGTGCCCAATAGAAGAAATGAACAGAACTCTAATTGCTCACCTCTAAAGATAAAAAATTGAAAAATAGTTTAAAAAGTGGCATCAAGATAAAAACTGTAATTTCGTATGGCATAAATGAAATAGTGGATATAAAAATATTTTTAAATATCAGGCTCTTAAATGGAAAGTACTAATTATTGATTTTCATCTTTATATCTCTTGGAACAGTTCCTTCGATGCTTTTCTCTAATATTAAACTTACTCAAAATTTGTATATTTTGCAATCATTTCCAGTTGTTGAAGAGCTCTAATATTTATTTATTTATTTATTTATTTATTTATTTATTTATTTATGGTAAATGTTGGGAAGAGGCTGTAACTTGTAGTTTTAAATTTAATTATTTTAATTTTGAATTATACCTCCCAGATTCTCTTAGATTATATATGTTCACTTTATTCTGAATGAAAAGCTTCTCTAAATTAAGACCTGTGTACCTCATGGAGGCAGTCTTATGAAACTGACAGAAACAAAAATTCCAATTTTTATTTGTGGAAAATTTATTCATTGTCTTTTATTAAAGATTTGGATTTTTAGCAAACAGTGTAGCACTTTTAAGGAATTTAAAGGCTACTATCATGAAGTGTGAGAAAATGAAATCCTTAGGATTTTGGACAATAGATGTCCCTGAGGGAATCTGAATTCAGTGAATAGCTTTGCTATAGTCTGAGGTCAGAAGAAGTCTGGCCGATCCACATTAATCTTCCTTTTATTCCAAGAGAGTAAACATTTTGAATATACCCTCACCTTCACCCTTCCAAAAGTCAATGTCTCAATTTTTTTAAAATGTAACAAGAATGAGAAAGCAGGCCGATTTAAGTTTTTTTTGCTTCTTCCTTGCAATCTGTCCTCCCATGGTAAATGCTTCTGTATTTTATTCCACATTGTATGTTCCTGAAAGTCTGATTGTACCTTAACAGAATTTTTTCCTTTAGATTAGTTCAGCATGACTGTCTTGCAGTTAACTTAATACAACTGCATTCCAAAGTAACTAAACATTTGGTATTGCCATCTGAAATGGCCTTAAGCAATTTAGACGTCTGCATATTATTTTCCTATAAAGCCATCATTGTGGAAAGTTGTGTTCAGCTCTCCTCCTTGTAATCAAGTAGGCATTAAAATGGATATTATAGAAAACCCACCCATTTGTTCTTCTATACCCATGGACTACTTTAAAGCACTTAATGTCTTACAGATTTTTTATTTCCAAAGACAAGAATAAAGTACCTTTGCTATACACATTGGTTTTCCCTGAAATTACATAGCTTCTTATAATCTTTATAACTTCTTATAATCTTAGAAACTTAGGATTGTTAGGGACTTCATCGTAGAGGCCATTAGGCCCAAACTGGAATTCTGACGACTTCTTTCATAGCATCTATGAGAAGAGGCCAGTTTGCCCTGTCTAGGCCACACCCAGGGACTGGGAGCGAGGCAGCCTGGTCCATTCACACCCTGTGTTGGTTGTTGGAAAGTTCTTCCACATATTGACTGCAAATATGCCTCCCCGATAACATCCCATGCTGCTCTCTGGAGAGCTACAGATCACATCTCAGTGTTAAGGGAACAGAGTTTGGCATCCCAGGCACAGAGAGATTGGAATCCTGGCTCTATCCCATATTTGTTGTGTTTACCTGGAGGAATTTTCTTAGCCTCACTCCACTTCTCTTTCTTTGCATGCAGAAGAGATAATGTTATATTAGGTATCACTTTTTTCAACATTAAATGAGATATATTTTCAACATTAAATGATATTATAGATTGTCTGACACATGGAAGTGCCTTTAAATGGTTCTCACTATTTTTATTTTCAAATCTTACGTTTATTGCTGACATATTAGCAATATCAAAAGGTTTTCACTTACTTGTTTCTCCCAGTTCCCACACATTTTTCTACCTCAGTCTCTCCAGAGATAGTCCTATATTTCTACATCACCTCTTTCCAGAGCCATCAATGCAGTGCTTGTTTTTTTCCTAGGAATTAAATCACAGTCCCAGAAACAATATGTCAATTGATGTTTTCAAAGACTAACCCCACAGGTCTAGATGTTTTTGTCATTATGATGAAAGAATACCAGTGCATCCCCAAATGGATCAGTTAGAGCCACACCCTACAACTCTCTGGAGTTTTGGATCTAGCTCTTTCCCATTGATTTTACCCCAGTCCACCATTGTCCAGCTTGTGTCACGATAGGACTTCATTCAGTTCAAGGATTTTTGCCTTTGGTGTTGCCATTACTGAATTTAGATATCCTTTTTAATATGCGAATAGAGCATTTTAGTACATTCTTATACTGGGTTACATTTATCTTGTTTTATAACCACTCGGATATATACATATTGTGATTTTTGATTGTGTGAGGCCTGTGTTTTTCACACATACTTCTCTCACTGTCCTGTGATTGTGTTCTTTTATGAAGTCATAAGAGGATTTCTAGCACGCCAACACTTGCTTCAGAAAATGAGCTTGAGACAGCAAGAGGTCACTTCCATCAGCAGCTTTCTGCAGAACACAGAGGACCTGGGGCTGAAAACTTATGATGCCCTGGTCATTCAGAATGCTTCTGACATTGCCCGGGAAAATGATCGGCTCCGAAATGAAATGAATAATACCCACCATAAAGAAAAGGTAGAGGCCAGGAACAAACAAGAGGAAGGCACCAAAAGGTAATGATAGATAATATGCAACTTTAATTACCTCTGTCATTGATCCAATGGCGTCATTAGAATTCCGATAGCCCTTAATGCAGAGTTCAATCAAAATAACGACAGTAGTTACTGGAACAGGCATGCCTGCATGTATGGTTTGTTATTTGAAATGTTCTAGCAATTTATAAAAGTACTTTTTTTTTAATGAAAATAGATGGTGTGTGTGTGTGTGTGTGTGTGTGTGTGTATGTTAGTTTAGTCCCATGAGATAATTATTGTTTCACCTACAATATTTGCATAACCTATTGACTCTCTCAAGCACACTCAAAGTTTTAAACCAACTATAGTAGCAAAAAGATATTGTCATCTCGACATTTTTATGCAAGTGTGATGTGTTTAAGGCTGACTTACAGAAACTTCTGGAAATCTGGCAAAAAAGTTAAGAGCCACTCTAAAGACATAAAAGTAGTGAAATCAATAAATGAGATGTATCTATTATATTCCCCTTTTTAAACTGTCTTATTTCTTTGCCAATAAGGAAAGCTTTGGAAAAAAGCCTTTTTATTTAGAAGTTCACTTTTGATGCTGAGCTTGAAATAGAAATGTAGAGACAACATGGTCCTTCCCCGTTTTATCATCCCACCCTCTCCGTGAATGATGAGAACACCTGCACACAGCTCCAGGATGGCAGGAACCTGTTTCCTTTGAATCTTACTTCCCTTGCCAGGGAGATGTTTATACTTCCAAAGGAACTTGATAATGTCTAGTTGTTTCTCATAGAAAATGACTCCTATCTGCCTTTACTTCCCATGTCAAATGATTTTTTATTAAAGTGAAAATGGCAATGTGTCTGGTTAATTAGCTTCAAATATCCCAGTGATTAAATACTGAAAAAAAGATTCCCTTTGTATGGAAAACTGTAATTAAACATTACAGGGAAAACAAATTATCCACTGAGTGCCATGCTTTCATCTTCAGCTATTTCATTTACTACACGGGCATCTGGCTCTGTCTTGTGGTAGATTCCAGCCCTGTTGGTGTTCTGCCATCCAAAGATATAATTATAAAAACAAATGCTTTGGAAACTCCTTGTGAAATGAATGCACTGGCATCTAGCTGGTGCATGATTACATTGACATATAAAGCCAGAAAGAATTTTTTAAACCAGATAACTATTAATTTTATATGACTTCCAGAATAATATTTATTATTTTCTCTGCTGGATCTAAACAGCTACCCTAATTTTTCAATTTGATTATGTATTTATTTGCCTGATATAAAATTAAGTGAAAAATTATTTGTCTATTTATTTATTGAATACCAGCAGTGCACTTGGCATTGGGCAACCCTATAGAGTAACAGAGGCAAAACTAATTCTGCATATAATTAAATAATTGCTGGTAGAATTTAAATGGCAAGGAAGAAAGAGACAGAGTGAAAGCCAAATGTAAATCCTTGGTAGTTTTAAGTAGAGTATATATACTCCTTTTGCAAAGGGAAATAGAGATGAACTCCTAGCATTTGATGCATCAGTAATTCTCTATTAAGATGGATTTCCCAGAAATTATCATTCAGATTGAAATTCTGGTTTTTTGATTTGCTTAATAATCAGAGTGTGAAAAATTCATTCAGTGAATGCCCGCTAGAAAATGTGAAACTACTTAAGAAGTGTTGCATTTTGGTGAGAATTTTAAAAAGTAATGAAAATGAATATCCAGTGCACTCATTTATCATAAAGCAGAAGGCAGAAGAACAGGGCAGTTTTCTGGGGATTCGTTTGTCACCAGAGTACTGCACATACATCCTCCAGCCCCAGCAGGGGCGTGAAGAGACTGTTCACCAAAAAGCTGTTGCTATGATTGCATGAGCAAGTCCATTGTTATCATTTGACTAATGCACCTGGGCATCTCTTCTGTCATGCTGTTTGCATTTTGTTTCCCCTGAAGAGCTGAAGACAAAGGTGGACCCAGGCATTTCTATTCCAGCTCTGTCCCGGTCCCAATGGCAGTGGATGGCCCGGTTCCTTCTCTGGCTGGCTGCTCCACCAGGTCTCCTTCCCTTCACTCCGTGTTCAGCATGGATGACAGCAGTGGCCTGCCATCACCACGGAAACAGCCTCCGCCCAAGCCAAAGAGAGACCCCAACACCCGGCTGAGTGCCTCATATGAGGCCATGAGTGCCTGCTTGTCAGCGGCAGCTAAAGACACAGCTAATGAAGGTTAGCTAAAAGGGAATGAGAAAATAACATTGCTGGGGTTTATTGATGTTCTGACTTCCGGTCTTTAAGTGCCCCATAGCAGTATTATTGCTCTAATATATTTTTAATAGAAAGAAATCCAATTGTTGGCTTGCCAGCGGCTCCTTAATCATTAAATATAAATAGCATTTATTCAAATTTCTGAGCCTCTTAGGGAAAAGCTACTTATGTAACATTTCCTTAACTCCCATAGCCACATCAGCATTAAATGAGCGGCCCCAAACCAAAGCACTTTAAAAAGTCGGTCACGTTACATGTAAATTTTCATTAATTAAAAGATAAAAACTTTCATCAGGCTTTCCTATCATCATAATCTCATTAAAAATTAAACCCACTTGATTCATGCAGAGGAGAATCATTGTGCAGCAAAATTCAGTTCAG
This sequence comes from Choloepus didactylus, assembly GCF_015220235.1. Lineage (NCBI taxonomy): Eukaryota > Metazoa > Chordata > Mammalia > Pilosa > Megalonychidae > Choloepus > Choloepus didactylus. The sequence continues at coordinate 26,597,505 of NC_051318.1, read as the reverse complement.
GAAACTCTGGAGACTAGATAACCAAAGTTTCTGCAATTATAGTCTAGAACTATTTATGCAAAAAGGGGGAAACCACAATTTATTCTGTCAAATCTCTCATGGGTTACTAGGTGAGAATTACAGATTATTAATTTTTGGAATTGTGAAAACTAGAGGAAGTACTTCTTTATAGAACATTAATTCACTCACCCATTCAGCAGATTTAATTATCACCTGCTATGTGTTAAGCCCTATTCTAGATTCAGGGTGCACAACAGTGAGCAAAACAAACAAAAATATCTGTCCTCATGGAGTTTACATTCTAGCAGGGTATGACAGATGGTAAACACAATAAGCAAGTAAATAAACATACTATTTTAGAAGAAGTTCATTGATGCAGAGAAAAATATACTAGGGTAAAGGATGGGAGTGTAGGGTGGCAAGTTGAAATTCTAGGTAGGCATCACTGGACAATAATATATGAACATAGGATTAAACAAAATCTCCTCAATAAATATGCACTCAAAAACATAAATACGGAGAAACAATAGGATCATCTTTGGGGAAAGATGACCAATACAAGATTACTATGGAAAAACCATAGAACAGAAGCCTAGAGCAATAAATGCATTCTAGTTATCTTCAAAAATACTTTTGATTAGTCTAAAGAAGAGTTATTTAGTAGAATTTTTACAAAAAGAAGATGCTCTCTTAATATAGGTATATTGGTCATGCTATAATAATATTTAAATGAAGGTTTAGAAGAAATTAATAAAAATTTTGGAAGGAGAATCCAAGTGTGTATTTTTAGAATCATGGTAATAAGGACAAAATGAAAGATAAAAAATGACATTAGGAAAATAATCTAGAGGAAAAGTCTTTGACATAGACATAAATAAGGCTCTAGATATGAAATTTGAATCAGACCTCCAAAGAAACAAGGCATTCTAACAATATACTGTACAAACTAGAAGGGGTTATAGTTCACACAAATCATAAATATACTCCTTGAGAAAATGAAAATATCACATTTTCACTATTATTTCTTTCTGACTTCAGTGTTGGATTAATGTTACAGATCTCAAAAAGCTGTGATTAAAGTAAAGATTTTTTGGTAGATTATGAAAGGAAGAATAGTATCTGATATGCTAAGACTAATAAGATAGGAAGAAAGTGAAATAAAGATTCAAAATCTTATGAGAAATTTTAAAGCAATATGAAATAAGGTTAAGAAATGCAGTATATTGTAAATGGAGCGTCATCCAAATTTGAACATGGCAAGCAAGCTCTATAAATTTGGATAAATGGGTCCCAGAATAGCCTGTAAAGTCTGAAAAAGCTTATAGTTTTGTGTCCACATTTAAAGACCAGCAGCCTGAAGTTGAGATATTCTGGGGTAATCAAGTGCCAATTAGTCAAATAGTTGTGAAAGTAGATAAAAAGTTAAGGATAATGCTGAACTCAAAATAGAATTTGAGCTATCTCACATGGGCAACAAAACAAGTCATGTTTTTAAGAAAAAGATACTCAGGAACCATAGGAGATTAAAAAAACAAAAATCAAAATAAAGTGACAGGAAAAAAAATAATGAAAGAAAACAAGAAAAAGTACAAGTCTTTAATCCCTTCCTACTATGGGGAGTTGCAAGCCTCTTAACTCCCTCTGTTTAAAATGCATGATATGATATTATTAGACTTGCAAGATTTTTATGTAAAATTTTCTTTCTTGGAAGCTAATTTCAACTCACATGTGACTATCAAGTGCTTAGAGATAAGTTTGCGCCACTGAGATCCAGCCTGTGAACACATATTTCGGAAGCTTTTAAATTATCTGAGGAACTTTATTTTGTTCTTTTTTAGAATTCATAATTCCTGATACTGATTATTTTACAGCCACCATTACAAAAAAAAAAAAAAAATCTAGAAAGTCTGCTGCTAAAGATGTATTTCTGCATTTGGGGTTATGCTCTAAATATTTATTTAAGGATAAGAGGACTAAACACAAAAACATGCATGATCTGATTGAGTATGTTTTCACGTTAATTTTTATAGCATTGGGAAGTCTGAGTGGGCTAAAGGAGGGGCTTAGCTACTCAATCTGTTAGTGCCCTGGATTTCAAATCATAATCACAAAGGTATATGTGATGAGGCCAGCCTTTAGCAGTGGCCCTAGTCCCATTTATGCAGTTGTGAAAAGTGCCAAAAGGCAGCTGAGTAGGATAAGGATAAAACTGACCTTAGCACCTTAGACATCTTTCTTAGTATGACACAGTTCTAGTGCAATCTAAACCTGTGCTGCCAATACAGTAGCCTCAAGCCATGTGTGGCTATTTAAATGTAAATTAATTAAAATGAAATAGCATTAAAATTCCAATTTCTCCATCACACTAGTCACATTTTCAATACTCAGTGGCCACATGTGGCTATACCGTGTAGGGTTTTCCGTCATCACAGAAAGTTCCACTAGACAAAACTGATTCTAAACCCATGTTTTTACCACAGGTGCATTACTGAGCTTTTTGCACCTAGTCACACTTCATGAATTATCTTCACTTCTGTAAAAAGAGGAGAAGAAAATCTGATCACTCTTTAAAATGCTTTGTGAACTCTTGGCTTCATAAGAACAAGGACCATAACTTAGGTTAGTTTATTATTTGAGCCTCTCCTTTTGGCATGTTAAAAAATGAAGTTCATATTCTTTTCCTTTGCAAATAAAGTAGCTAATCAATTCAGGTGGTTAGAGAGTAAAAGGAGATCGCAGTGGAGAGCAAGACCCGAGTAACTATTGACTAGGTCACATTAAAGTCGTTATCTTTGTGTCTAGTCTTGTTCTGAAAACAATTCATTAACCCTATGCCTTTTCCTATAGATTCTCATCCAATAAACATGGTTATAGTAAAGCATGACAGTAAAGTGGGATGATTTTTTTTTCATTACCTTTGTGCCTGTAACGCATGAAACAATTTTATGGGCCAGTAAATTTAACACTGTTTGCAAACTATTAAAAAGCCTAAGCCAACTGTTTGTAAGTACCATTTTTTAAAAGTCTAGGGCTGCTATTTAAAAAGACTGCAAGGAAAGAGAAGGAAAGGACCCAGGATTCACTTTCTCTTTGCTAGGACTCTCCCAGCTAGAGTAGTCTTCTGGAGAGCCAAGTCTCTATCCCAAGGTGTAGACTTTCTCACAAACAAGGTTAAAATTTTTGCTCAATTGTCTCCCGATTTGAGGTTAAATATGTCAGCAATTTATGTGGGCTCAAGTCCCAGCTTCCTTACTGTCTGTGTGACCTTGCAGAAGTGACTCAGTATTTCTTAGTTCAAATGCCTCAAATGGCAAGGACAGTAAAATCTACATCAACTGCTATTTGTGAGAAATAAATAAGGTAATGCTTGTAAAATCCTATTGTCTGGGGCACAACAAGCACTAGCAAAATTATACAGCTAGCTATATGCCTCTTGTTACCTAAACCCTTTGACAAGCCTCAGTTTCCTAAATGGTGAAATGGATACTAAAGCCTGAGGTGTGGGATTTGAGGTCAAACAATGATGTCTGTCATGCAGTCCCTGGCTCACAATGAATGCTACTCACAGTGAAATTGCAAAAGGCATTTTTTTGGCAGTTCTAGCCTCTGCCATTTTACTCTTCTTTAGTATGATTCCATACTCACTGTCCCTTCAGACTCCATGCCTCATGCCCTTAGAAATAACACCAAAATGAATATATATTTTTTAAAGCGTTCTGTACAACTCTACCTTCCACAAAATGCAGTTTACAGGTATAGATACAAGAATAGTTCAATTCTGTGACTTAATTAAGAATCTCTGTTTTTTTGTTCATTTTTTTAGTTCTCTTATTTATATCTTTATCCTAGAACAGTGCTTGACATCTAGTAGGCACTCCGTAAATAAGTATTGAACAAATAAATAAATGTTATAGAAATATAATTCTTTCTGCTCTTTTCATTAAAACCAAATCAGCTTCTTCTCAATCAATCAAAATGAGCACAATTTGAAGAGGTACAAAATGTGCCCTTGAGATTTGGGAGATTGGATTTGGGCAAAATTTCTTAAGCAGGGGCCCTTTTGAAACGTTTTCTTCTATTACCTGAAATTTGACAGAAATGAAGTCTTCTGTGAACCCTGTTCCGAGAAATGTGTCACTGGAAATAACAAGGAACATGATTGCACAGTTTCACAACCTGTGACGCATTTGTTCATTCAACAAATATTAATTAAGTGGTATTCCAGGAGCCTGGTTCCTCCATGAGGATCTCAGAAACCAGTGGGGGAGATAAATGTGTAAACAAATTATGAGATAAGCCTAAGGACATCAGTACGATCAGGATGCTGTAGAACACGGAGGGAAAAATGACTAATCCTCTGTAGAAACTGGGGAGGGGTCAGAAAGGACATTTAGGCAGCCTCATGAATATAGAATGCAAACAATAGGCAAAGATGGGTGGAGAAAAGGTAAAAATATTATCTGAATGGATCTTCCCACCAAAATAAAAGGTAATAATGATGTTCCAATATATTACATCTCAGTCCAAATTGTAGCTAAATTTTAAATCCATACTGCATTCACTTACTCATACTGCCAGTAGGTGAGCCATCCAGCTAGGCAGCATTTATTTAACCATCTCTTACGTGCTTGGTCCTGTGCCAGGTACTCAGTTTGCTCAGAAACCATGCAAAATCACACTTGAAGAATTGGAACATGGAAGATACTTGCATACATATCTTCCTAATGAAAAAGCTTCTAATTCCTTTTTTTCTCTTAGATTAAATAGGTAGGTGTCTTGTTCTCAGTGGTATGCTAGAACAGATGTATCACAAAAGATAGGCTTACGAGTCACCTGACATGACTTAGCAAAAACTTCAAAAGGAAAGTTTCATTCTTGTTCAAGAAAATTTTCACCTACTGGCAGAAATTAAAAATGACACAAGTCCCTATGTCATTGCATGATAACTCAGATAAGAGTCAAGATTATGAACTGATGATAAGGCTCAAGAATTTAAGTGTCTAACCATAAGTTACCCTGATGACACTAGAACTTGACCTAAAGATGTGCTTTGATCATGGACTGTCTTCCTGACTCCATTTCATTGATGTTACCAAGTAATTGGAACTTTTTCCTCCATAAATCTTAGGACAAAAAAAAATGTTAAGAAATCTCTTAATATAAACTCATTTTTAATAATCCTTAAACTTAAATCTTTATTGGTAAATGAGCATTTTTTTTTCAGTCACTCTATACTCGATTTAGTATTCTGAAATTTATATTATGACTCTACTTAAATGCATTCCCTTATAGGCCTTGGCTTTCTTTTTTCTTTTTTTTTTAATTAAATTCAGTTTTACTAAAATATACTCACATACCATACAATCATCCATGGTGTACAATCAGCTGTTCATGGTACCATCAGATAATTATGCATTCATCATCCCAATCTATTTTGGAACATTTTCCTTATATCAAAAAAAATCAGAATAAGAATAAAAAATAAAAGTAAAAAAGAACACCAAATCATCCCCCCCATCCCATCCTATTTTTCATTTAGTTTTGTCCCCATTTTTCTACTCATCCATCCATACACTAGATGAAGGGAGTGTGATCCACAAGGCTTTCTCAATCATACTGTCACCCCTTGTAAGCTACATTGTTATACAATCATCTTCAAGAGTCAAGGCTACTGGATTGGAGTTTGACAGTTTCAGGTATTTACTTCTAGCTATTCTGATACATTAAAACCTGAAAAGTGTTAGCTATATAGTGCATAAGAATGTCCACCAAAGTGACCTCTCGACTCCATTTGAAATCTCTCAGCTACTAAAACTTTGTTTCATTTCACATCCCCCTTTTGGTCAAGAAGATACTCTCAATCCCACAATGTCAGGTCCAGATTCATCTCTGGGAGTCGTATCCTGCGTTGCCAGGGAGATTTACACCCCTGGGAATCAGGTCCGGCGTAGTGGGGAGGTCAGTGAGTTCACCTGCAGAGGTGGCTTAGCTAGAGAGATAGAGAGCCACATCTGAGCAACAAAGAGGCACTCAGGGGAAGACTCTTAGGCACAATTATATGCAAGTTTAGTCTCTCCTTTGCAGTAACAAGCTTCGTAAGGGCAAGTACCATGATAGAGGGCTCAGCACATCAAACCGCCAGTCCTCAATGTTTGTGAGAACATCAGCAACCATCCAAGTGAGGAAGTCCAACACTTCCACATTTCCCCCCAGCTCCTCAGGGGGGCCCTGCATATATATTTTTATTCTCCACCCAAATTACTTTGGGATGTGTTGCTATTTCACACTAACCTATGCAAACCTACAGTCTCACTTCCTATTAAAAGTTCCATGTAATTATGGTATTTGAACAAACTATGCGAGTTACTTGTTTAGGAAATCTAGATCTTGCACCAACTAAACATCTCTTTCCTTGGTCTCACATGGAATTTGAAGTTTTAAAATGCAGTCAGTATTGTCCTTTACCTTTTGGCCCAATTTTCCCTAGTCTTAACCAGATCTGCTTCATTCATACCTCTAATTGAAGTCTGGGCTCTTTTTCAGCTTTTTTTTTTTTTTTTTTAGTAATTGCTGTATGTGTTAATACTAACATTCATATCTGCTGAGCTCTAGTTCTGAGTTTCAGGTGTCACACAGATACCCAGTGTTCCAGAGACCAACCAGGATATACACAAAGGGATCAGCATCTCAGAGTTTGGAGATAGCCATTACAATTCAGGAATAGATTGACTGCTGTAAGAGCTTACAATCTAGGGACTATTACAATAATTGTTCCCTTGTTAGGCTGTGTTCTAAGATTCAATTCTGAGTTTACACGTTGTAGTTAGTCCATATTGGTGATGCATTATAGTGTTTGCCTTTGTTTCTGGCGTACTTTACTCAAAATGCTGTCTACAGGATCCATTCACCTCGTTGAGTGTCGCACGGCTTCACTCCTTGTAGTTGCTCAATATTCCACTGTATGCATACACCACAGTTCACCATTCTGTTCTTCAGTCAATGTACCCTTAGGCCACCTCTACCCATTGCAAATCATGCATACTGCCTCCATAAACACCAGTGTGCAAATGTCCATTCATGTCTCTGCTCTCAGATCTTCCTATTACATACCCCATAATGAGGTTGCAGGACCTTATGGCCCCACATACTTAGCTTTTGGCGGAACCACCACGCTGACGGTCCAGAAAGGCTACACGCTTCTGCCTCCTCATCAACAGTAGATAGGTACATCCCTCTCTCCATGTTTTCTCCATCACTTTTACACCTATTTATATTTTTTCCTACAATTTTATAGAGATATATTCACATACCATACATTTATCCACAGTGTACACTCAATTGTTCATGGTATCATCATAAAGTTGTACATTTATCACTGCAATTATGCACTTGAACATATTGATTACTACAAAAAAAGTTTTTTTTTGGCAAATAATAAAAAAGATAATAAAAAGAAAAATAAAATGTCATACAGTATAATATAATAGTAAGGACAGAAAATAACACGACTACCAAGAATCCCATATTCCTCCCTTATATCCCCCCTCATACACAAGGTAAATGAGCTTTTAGTGCACACACACATACATGGCACCAAAGCAAATTAGACTTTAATTATCTAATTGTGGTATTCTAAGTTTTGTTTATGAACAATGAAGATTTCTGATCCCCACTTCCAGAGATTCTAATTTAGTATTATGGAATGTGACAGGAAACTGTGCTATCTGCGTTATCAATAAACAACCCAGGTGATCTGATATTGCTGAACCACAGACCACTTTAAGGAACCCTGCTAAGCACCCATGATTCATTTCTGGTTGTGTAGTTATAATAGTAATAATAATGATAACATCTTACCTTATTGAATGTTGTGTGTCAGGCAATATGCTAAGTATCTTCTATCCTTAGAACATCCTTTGAAGTAGTACTATCATTAAGACCCCTATATAGATAAGGATATCAAGTTATCATGTATAAGGTCATGCAGCTTGTACAAGATCACAAAGCCAAGCTTTGGATCCCGGCAGTCAGACTCTAGAAACCAGTCCTCTTGACTGCCTAACAGGCCATACCACCTATATTTATAATATTTTAATACAAAAAAAAAGTGCTTCTCTTGCATCTCAAACAAACTTTAAGGTACTATTGTATCAGTTGTCAATTGATGCTTAACCAAACACCCCCAAATTCATGGCTTCGAAAAAACAACAATCATTTTATTATTATTTCTCAGGTTCTGAGGATGAACTGGGCTCAGCTGGATGGTTCTCACTTAAAGTCTCTCTTGAAGCTGCAGGTAAATGATGCCTGGGGCTGGAGACATCTGAAAGCTGGCCCCTCATGTCTGGTGGCTCAGACATCTGAGCACTAGGGCTCCTTGGGTATCTCTCTCCATATATGTGATCTCCCAACATGGTTTCTGGAATGGCAGCTTCAAGTTTGCTGGACTTCTTACGTGGGGGACCAAGGTTTCAAAATCCCGTGCTCCAGGAGAGAGAAAGCCAGGCAGATGCTTGTCCGGCGCTTTCTCCGCCTCGCCTCGAGTCCTCGGTCGGCCGGCGATGGGGACCAGAGAGATAAGGGGAGAGAGGGTGCGGACAATGTCTTACCCGACGCACTCGTGATCACTCTGGACTCGCAGCAGTGAAGCATGTAGGCTTTTAATGGAACTAGGCAATCATCCTCTTTACAGGTTCCGCCCGGGGCAAGACGCCTCGGGGGAGAACAACCTCGATGCGGCCGTCAGGCGCGGCTCCTTGTGGGCTGTCTCCCCGAGCTCTGCCCGGGAACTTTCTTATAAACCTTACGTATATCCAATGGGCAAACGCCACGCATACAAGCATGATTGGTGAATACAGAGGGTTGTCACATACATCACAAAGCGGAAGCAGGATGTGGGCGCCATCTTTGCACCACTCGATGGGCGGGGGGAACTCAAGGGCAGGCTGCAGCTTGTCTACTAGGCCTAATCCGGAATGTGGCTGCTCACATCTCCCCCTTTTTGTTTTTATTTTGATGCCCCAGTGTCTCCAGTGATGAATGTGCTCCCGTGGACCTAGATGGCCCACAACGTATGTTTTGGTGCTTTGGGGAGTCTGGACTAGGTCCCGGCCATACTGCGGCGGGGCCTCTGGCACCGACCAGAATGCTCACTTCATATAGAGACCGGAGAGCCCATGAGCTGGAAACCATGTGGCTCTCCTTGCAGTACTCAGTCTCGCAACTGGGGGACAAGAGGGTTAGGAGAACGGTAGCCAGTGTCGAGGGCGTCACTAGGTGTCTCTGTGCAATGGCAGGGGTCCCGTCTGGCCACAACTAGGACTCTGCCCAAGAGATCTACCTGAGACAAAAATAGGACCACTGGTGCCGATTATTTATATCCGGGATTTTGCCAAATACTTAGCTGCGAACCTTGCCCCCAAATGCCCCGCTTCGAGTGGTTGGGATGGGTGCTGGGCAGAGGGACTATAGTCATCAGGAGGGTTACAGGCAGAGGACATGGCCATCATGGCGGTAACGCGCAATTGCTGCTGTTTTTGAAACAGACGCTCCAGCAAGCTCTTAACAATGATCAAACCTACTAATAACCCCACAGCAAGGAGAACCCAGTTCGTCAGATTAGGCCAGGAGAGCCAGGATGTGACTGTGCTCCACAACTCCCCCAGTTTTTCCTTTAAAGTAGACAGATCGAATGTCACGGGCTGTAACTTAATGCCCCCGATTCTATCTAGACTGGACTCCACCTGCAGGGTAAGATTCTGAAATTCAGGGAGATAAGTATTCTTCAGCCAATCAGAGATCTTTTGAATATTAACAGTTGTGTTGGCTCTGGTAGGAGTGACACAGATTTTTGACCAGAGCCATCGGGCATCACATGCTTGCCCAATCACTTCCCAGAGCACGTCTATCTCTTGGCCGAGTTCCTGTATCTCAAGCTGCAGGCTTTGAATGGCCTGTGAATTCAGTTGCAACATTTTGCCGTGGGCCTGTATAGCCTTTCGAGTGGCGTTGGCAAGTTCGTTAACACTTTCCATGGTTAAGGCGAGTTCCCCGGTAGAGAGGGACAAACCAGGAGGGAAAAAGGTTCAATATCCCAGGCCCTCTTCCCGGGCTGTTGGGGAGTGGTTGGCGCCACCGACATCATCTGACCGCTCATTACGCGAGTCGAGGGCTGGATCCAACAGGTCACGTTGGGGGTTCGACGACTTATCCGGCTGCAGTTCTTTGGTATTCTCAGGCGGCTGCACGGTTCTCACCAATCTCTCCGGCACCCACACTGGCTGACGTCCTAGTTCCTGGGGAAAGACACAAACAGAGCCTCTGGCCCAGCTGAGCACTGGGTCAGGGCCTTTCCACTGCCCCGTTAAAACATCCTTCCAACGGACCAGGCCTCTATGTAGAGGACCTGGGGTGGTATGTTGCAGGGCAGGTGTCATGGTCGATGTGTTTTCATTTAAATAATTGTATGTAAATAGGGCAGCAGACAATTGGGCCCTGGGGGACAGACCATGACCTATTCCCTCCTTTTGCTTTTGCAATAGTTCTTTAATGGTCCTATGCGCTCTCTCGATGACACCCTGCCCCTGAGGGTTGTATGGGATGCCATGTTTTAGGTTAACTTCCATAACATCACAAAACTTTTGAAAAGCTTTGCTAACGTAAGCCGGGCCGTTGTCTGTCTTCAAAATTTTTGGCTTACCCCATGTTGCCCAAGCTGCAAGGCAGTGCGCAATAACCTGATGGACCTTTTCTCCTGTCTCGGCAGAGGCAAACATCACCTGAGAATAGGTATCAACTGACACATGCAAGTATTTGACCTTACCAAACTCGGGAAAATGAGTGACATCCATCTGCCAAATGTCTCCCGGGACGAGTCCTTTAGGGTTTACCCCTATTGAGGGGATAGCCCTAAGAGTAGCACAACTTCCGCAGGCGCGGACTATGTCCCTAGCTATTGCTCGTGGTATACTGAATCGCCTAGCCAGGGTACCCGCATTAATGTGGAACCTGCTGTGGAATTCGCGGGCTTGTTGGTATGGTGTCAGCACGGGAAAAACATGCGGCTGCCGAGTAGCCATGTCCACTAAATGGTTACCGTGTGCCATGGGGCCAGGTAAGCCCGTATGAGCCCTAACATGAACTATATGAAAGGGGTGCTGTCTCGCGAGAATCGCCTTCTGAAGCTCGAGAAAGAAGGTGCTTACTGTGGAGGAACCCTTTATAATGCCCACGACTTCCAAAATTTGCAGAGAATTAACAACATAGATGGAATCAGAGACAATATTCAGGGGGTCTGGAAACTCTTTCAAAACCGTGGAGACGACCTGCAGTTCGACCCACTGAGGTTTGAGTGGCTGAAAAAGAACAGTTTTGGGAGCATCTCCTTCCACACAATATGCTCCTACACCGGAGCTGGAACCATCAGTGTACACAGTGAGGGCGCCCTTAATTGGTCTAGGCGACGTGACCCTGGGAAAAATCACCGGGTGTCGGGTGACAAACTGTAGAAGGGGGTCTTTGGGGTACTGATTATTGATACATCCCGAAAAGGTGCATCGGAGAATGGCCCATTGATCTATACACCCAGTAAGCACCTCAAGCTGCTGAGAAGAATAAGGCACCCTGAGGTTTTTGGGCTGCAGACCAAAATGTTGTACTGCCTGTTTAATGGCCTGTAGGGCCAGTTCAGCGACTGCAGTGGGATAATGTTCTAAAATCCTTTTAGGGGAAACTCCGGGGTGAATCCAGAGTAATGGTCCCCGTTGCCATAGCACTGCGGTGGGCTGTGATTCTGTCGGTAGAAGACAGGCATCAAAGGGCTCACTGGGGTTCACTCTTTTCAATGCAGCACTACTGAGCGCTTGCTCTACTTGGTACAGTGACTGCCTCGCTGCAGGGGTAAGGTATCTTGGTGAAGCCAGATCCGAGTCCCCTTTCAGCAACTCGAATAAGGGCATTAAATCTGCATTGGGTAATTTCAAATATGGGCGGATCCAGTTTATGTCCCCCATAAGCCTCTGCATGTCATTTAGGGTATGAATCCTGTCTAGTCTGAGTGTAACCCTCTGGGGTGAGATGTGGGTAGGCGTGAGCCTTGCTCCCAAAAAGGTGACAAGCTCGGTCATCTGTATTTTTTCCGGGGCCACTTCTAAGTTGGCTTCTCGGAGTGTTAGAACTAAATGTGCTAATGTGGTCCTAAGGAGGTCTACTTGTCCATGGGTCAACAGGATGTCATCCATGTAATGGAGGATCCTTACTTGGGGAAAAAGCTGGCGGGTACTGGCTAATTTTTCAGCCACGTACAACTGGCACATGGTAGGGCTATTAGCCATGCCCTGAGGCAAAACCGTCCATTCAAAACGACGACAGGGCTCCTCCTGATTTAGGGAGGGCACAGTGAAAGCAAATTTTGGGGTATCCTCGGGGTGAAGTGGGATAGAAAAGAAACAATCTCTAATATCTATAATAAAGACAGGCCACCGCTCTGGCAGAGTTGAGAGAAGGGGCAGTCCCATCTGGACAGGCCCTAGGGGCTCCATGCAATTATTGATGGCCCTTAAATCATGTAATAGCCTCCACGTGCCTGATTTTTTCTTGATGACGAAGATAGGGGTGTTCCAGGGTGACGTGGAGGGAACGATGTGCCCCCTCTCCAGCTGATCTGACACTAAGGCGTGCAATGCTGAAAGTTTCTCCTGAGGCAAGGGCCACTGAGGTACCCAGACTGGGACCTTAACTTTCCATGTTAACTTTATGGGTGTAGGCGGGTATGCACCCTCAGTGGCCCCTAGGAAAACCCCAAGCCTCGTCTACCGGGGTTAGGGTCAGTCTGAACGGGCTTCACGCGCCCTTGCAAGGAGGCTCCCAGCCCCCTGCCCGGGACATATCCCATTCTATTCAGCAACTGTTTAGAAGTTGGAGAGTAACCAGTGGTTAAAGTCACGTCCATTTGAGCTAGAATATCTCTTCCCCATAACGAAACAGGCAGGGCCAGCACATAAGGCTGAAAACTGCCTTGATGCCCTTCCTCATCCTCCCAATGGAGAGTAATGGCGCTCACCATGGGCGCTGAGATTTGGCCGATCCCTCTGATGGTGTCTTCCGCTTGGTTCGTTGGCCAAGCGGGGGGCCAATCTTGCTGTCTTATAATCGACCTATCGGCTCCAGTATCTAACAGACCTAGGAAGGCTCGGCCTTGTACTTTAAGAGTCAGCATGGGTCGAGACTCCAGGGACATTTGAAGACCCTCAAAAACCTCTCCGGAGGATCCAAATCCTTTATTCCCCCTCTGTCCTGGCTTGCTTGGAAAGACTGAATGCAGGCTGGGCAAAAGCAGAAGCTGCGCCAACTTATCACCCTCTGCAATGACCAGAGTACCCTGCAGAGACTGTACCATAATCTGGACATGGCCTGTGAAATCTGAGTCTACAATACCTGGTATAACTGTTAACCCTTTTAGGGCTGTGGATGCTCTCCCTATTAAGAGCCCCACCGTTCCTGCTGGTAAGGGCCCCTTGAAGGAGGTCCCCACTAATTGGACTCCCATGGCGGGGGTTAGTACGAGTCTGGAGGTGGCACAGAGGTCCAATCCTGCTGATCCGGGAGATGCGCGGGTCTGGATGGGAGCCGCATCGCCCGCTGGTGTGTTTGGGGGCCCACCGCAAGGGTGGACCCCCTCTGCCCGTTTTTTGAATCCTGTTCGGGGCGGCCAGAAAGGCGTACTCCCTGCGCGCTGAAGACTGACTTACAGTCCTCTGCGCGATGAGGCCCCTTGTAGCAGCGGCCGCACAGCTTAATGGCCGCACGCGGTCCGCGGAGGTGCTGAACGGCGGGCGGTTGATCTTTATTAGGGCAATCTCTCCTAAAATGTCCTGACTGGCCACAGCCATAGCACCTTTTTGGCCTTGCCCCCAAGGCTCCGGGGTCCTTTGCGGTTACCTGTAGGGAGCTGGCTAGCATAGCAGCCAACCCTGCATTAGTTAACGGGCTACCAGCGTCTCTGCAAAGCCGAACCCATTCTGTCAAGCTCTTCCCCTTATTCTGTGCCAGGATAACCTTACATTCCCTATTGCATTGCTCAAAAATCATCTGCTTTACTACAGTTTCCGCTACCCCTGGATCTGAGAAGATTCTCTCAGCCGCAGTCTGCATCTTTGCCACAAAATCCACAAAAGGTTCTGTGGGACCCTGGTGAATGCCGCTGAGTGAGGCCTGGGCTTCTCCCTCTCCTGTCAACTTTTTCCATGCCCCTATGAAACAGCGGAAAATTTGGGCGTAAACTTCCTGGGGGTATCCTGTCTGATTTTGGGCGTGAGCACCTTTCCCTAACAACATATCTACATTCCACCCGCCGTGCCTCCCCGCCGCATTCCTCGCTGCCTGCTCCTCAGCTAACTCCTCAAACCACGCTTTCCAATCGATAAACCGGCCGGGTGGCAAGCAGGAGCGAGCCAGCTGAAGGATATCAGCAGGTGTATGATTTAGGGTGGAGAGGTTCTCAACCATGTTCAGGGTGTAAGGGGCGTTGGGGCCGTACTGATGTACGGCTTGCCTCAGCTCCTTCAAGAGCTTGTAATCATAGGATTCATGCAGATTACGACCTTGGTGATTGATGATGACTGGGAACATTTCGGAGACCGGTTCGGGCTCGAGCGGTTGATAGCCGCCCAAAATGCCAAAAGGTCTGAATGTGGTAAAGGGGCTCCACTTCCAAAAATGCCTCCTATTGTCATTTGAGGGTGAAGGGCCCGGAGGGTCCACGTAGTCGGGCGGGGGTTCTGGGTGTTGCGAGGGGGGGTCATGGTCTCTACTCGTCATGGCCACTAGAGGGAGTCCTGTACAAGGGCCCCTTGCGGAGTCGGTTAAACCGTCCACCGGATGCAGGTGCTTCCTTAGGGGCGCAACGGTCGTTGCCGGTGGGGCAGAGGGCCGCGTGGGTGAGATAGGGGGTGCCTCTAGATCAATCAGCGGAGGCGCTTCCGGTCCCTCGTCTGCCTCGCTTTCAGAATCTGAGTCAGAACTATCAGAACTAGTACTCGACTCTGGCGGCTTGCCCTTATGGGTGCCCTCCGCGGATGAAACGGACTGAGTTTCTTGGAGCGCATGTCGCACCTGCAACAAGGCAGCAGGCGTGGTCAGGCCCATGGCCGATTCCAGCTCAAGTACAGCACGAACAGTCTCCCATATAAGGACCAGGACTGGGTCCAGACAAATGCCCGTTTGGCGCGCTCGGTCTATATCACGGCCAAGTTTCATCCAAGAGGGCAGGTTGAGGCTGCCAGAGCAGGGAAACCAGGGGGCAAAAGTGGCCACATCATCAAGGAATCATTGGAGAGAACTTTTCTTAACTGAGATACCCCGCTGCTTCAAAAGGGTCTTTAAGGGGGTTAATAGGGGTGAGCTTTCAGACTGCCCCATGCTTGCAGTCGGCACTATCTCTTAATCACTCGGAGAGCTCTTCCGAGTCCCCGGGGCTACCTGAACGCCCACGGGCCCTAGTCCTCGCACGAAAAAAAAAGGGGTGCTTACCTTCTCGCGGTGATCAGTCGCGGAAGTCAAGCCACGGATCCCGGGAGCACGTCTCCGTCGGGTCGAGGGGAACGCGAATGAGGTTCCCCGTACGGGCCACCACTTGTCCGGCGCTTTCTCCGCCTCGCCTCGAGTCCTCGGTCGGCCGGCGATGGGGACCAGAGAGATAAGGGGAGAGAGGGTGCGGACAATGTCTTACCCGACGCACTTGTGATCACTCTGGACTCGCAGCAGTGAAGCATGTAGGCTTTTAATGGAACTAGGCAATCATCCTCTTTACAGGTTCCGCCCGGGGCAAGACGCCTCGGGGGAGAACAACCTCGATGCGGCCGTCAGGCACGGCTCCTTGTGGGCTGTCTCCCCGAGCTCTGCCCGGGAACTTTCTTATAAACCTTACGCATATCCAATGGGCAAACGCCACGCATACAAGCATGATTGGTGAATACAGAGGGTTGTCACATACATCACAAAGCGGAAGCAGGATGTGGGCGCCATCTTTGCACCACTCGATGGGCGGGGGGAACTCAAGGGCAGGCTGCAGCTTGTCTACTAGGCCTAATCCGGAATGTGGCTGCTCACAGATGCTGCATCACCTTCTATAACCTAGCCTTGGAGGTCGCACAGCATTGCTTCCACTGAATTCTGTCCATCAAGGCAGTCGTGTTTAAGGAAAGAAGGAGATTTTACCTCTTGGTGGGACTGAAAATACCACTATGGCCAATTGTGGAAAACACAATTTGCAACAGTTTACTTCTGGACAAAACAATTCGTAGCCTCCCCACATACCAAGTACATTCACACACACCCTCAACTGCTCAAAGCCTCCGCCCATTATCACATCATGTTCAAGGTGTAGATCCAGGATCTGATCATCTAAATCAAGTCCAGATCTACAGACCCCTCAGTCAATGTACCTTAGGTGTACAGCTCCTCAAATATGATCCTGTCTCTCTGAAGACTTGCCAGCTAAGCAGCCAAGTTACCTATTCCCTACACAACCAGCATACAGTGAAGGGACTGACACAAGAAAAGTGTTACACAAGCTTGTGGTCAAAAAGTGGTTTGCCAGGTGGCACACAGCAGTCAGTGGTATCTAACAGCTTTAAAAAACAACTGGATACATGTAGTCATTTCCTTGATTATGACTTAGTACTAGTGCCTGGAAATGATTTTCCATAGCTCTTAGCTCCATGCTTTGGAATCTTGGTCTCCTCCTTTTAATTATACTTCCCAATCCACAAATGGTGACCCATATAAGCAGCTGGTAGTTTCCTTAGTCTGCTTCTTGTTCATAACATTTCAAAAGACCCAAAGCATCTTCACTTTGTACTGTCTCTGTCCCTTTCGGTCCAAGATGTTACAATTTCTTTAAAAGCTTGGTGAATTTCTTGTGTGTCAATTTGTAATCCATTCCATTTGTCAAAAGCCACATCCACAGATCTCTTTAAGATAATCATTTCTCTACTTTGGTCTCTCAGTGAGATTTCTGTGGGACAATGCCCTTGAAATTCTGAGAAGCCATATTGGTTGGTTGGTTTGAACAGGTCTATGAAGCACTTCTTAGAAATCTTTCTAAGGTCTTAATAAAGGGTTTTACAAACATGTTCTTTGCTTCAACTTTAGATCATGTTTTCCTGAAAATGCCCCAGATTTCATGTCTTGCATTGGAGTCATTTCTTAACTCCAGAACTATTTGTGATCTAGAGAACCTCAGGGTAAGAAACCCTTTAATTTTCAAATCTAGTTATTCCTGGCTCCTTTATGTATAATAGTTCTTTCTCTAACTTATCTCTTTACTCTCCTGTTTTGCTGTGGGCAGCGTGAAGAATCTAAGGGGTCATTTTAGCACTCTGCCTGAAAATCCCCTTACCTAGATGATCCAGTTCATTAAGTACATTTTCTATTTTCCACATTTCTACAGATGATAGTGTTTCCAAGCTTTCCACCATGACATAAAAAGGGTCATATCCTTCAGCCTCCAACATCTTCCTCATTTACCTTTAAGCCCTCACTACAAGCCTTATTGAGGACCTTCTGGCTTCTGCCAACATTCTTTCTAAGTCTCTTCCAACTTCCCAAAGCCACTGCCACATTTCTCAAGTTTCTTATAGCATCACTCCACTTCCAGGTACCAAAATCTGTATTAGTTGTCTATTACTGTGTAATAAACCACTCCAAAATTTAGTGGCTGTCTTAGTTACCTAGGGCTGCTGTGACAAAGTTCCACAAACTGGGCAGCTTACAATATTAGAAATGTGTTGTCTCAGTTATAGAGGCTAGAAGTCCAAAATTAGTGTGGAGGTAGGGCCATATGTCCTCTGAAGTCTGCAGGGTTCCGGCAGTGGTTTGCCAACAATCCTTGGCATTCTTTGGCTTGTGGCATGACTCGTCTCTGCCTCCATCATGCAGTTGTCTTCTCTGTCTGTTTGTCCATCTATCTGTGTCCAAATTCCCTTTCTTTACAAGGACACCAGTCACGTAGATTAAGGCCCAGCCTAATCCAGTTTGGCTTCGTCTTAACTAATAACAGCTTCAGAGATCCTATTTCCAAATAGAATGACATTCATGAGACTGGGGGTTAGGACGTGAGCATATATTTTTGGAGAACACAAATTCAATCCATGAGAGCAGTTTCAAATAACAACAGTGATTTTGTTATTATCTCACACGGTCCTCGCAGCTGACTGGGCTCAGCCAAGCAGTTATCACTCAGGACCTCTCACAGAGTTGTGTCAGACAGTGGCTGGAGGTGGAATCATCTGAAGGCTCAGTTAATTACATTTCTGGAGTCTAGGCTGGGAAAGCATGGATGGCCGAGGGCTGGAACAGATGGGGTCCTCTGGCAACCCTCTCATCTCTAAATGGTCTCTCCACATGTTCTCTACAGCACAGCTGCTTCAGGGTATAACGCCTTCTCTCATGGACGTGCAGGGCCACAATAGCATGTGTCCCACGGGAGTGAGAACCAGAAAGAAGCTGTCTTGCCTCTTTTGACCCGGCCTCAGAATGCATACAGCACCACTTTTGCCACATTCTGTTTATCAGGGGCAGTCAAGAAGTCCCAGCCAAGTTCAAGGGAAGGGGACATAGATTCTGTCTCTTCATGGGAGACAAGCAAGGTTCTGGAACAGCATGAAGGGCTGAAAATCTTGTTGAAAAAATTAAAAAATTAAAAAATGAAGCCATTGTGGGGAAAATACCATTGGCCACAAATCCTTTATATTATTCAAGTCTTCAGAATAACTCTATAACAATAATGTTAAAAATTTGTTTGGTTCATTAACTTTCTAGGGGAAGCTTATGAGCAGCTATGTTTTAGCACACAGAAAGCCTTTTGAGTAATGCTTATTAATTACAGAATTGCACACTTTTGGTCTTTTCTGCTCTTAAAAGTTAGCTGCTTTTGGTAGCCCTGGCTAATACTGGCTTACAAAGATATCCACTGAGTTAGAAAACTAACTTTGTTCTTTTCCATTCATATTTGGATGTTTACCATTTATTTCATGGCTACAGTGTGCCAGGAACTGAGCTAAGCACTTTACATACAATATCCATCTCTTTTAGCCCTGTGTCCTATAGATAACTACTAATATCACCATTTTATGCAAGACTACACGGAGACTAAGAGAGGTTGGCCTAAAACCTCATTTAAAATTGCAGTTCTGTACTACCACCACTCCCAACACAGACACACACATGATTCTATAACCCTTTTTCCTAATCTCCTGCATCTCATTTTCATAGCATGCGTCACTTTCTTATATAATACAGAATTTACTCATTTGTTATATTTACTTTTTTTTATTGTCTGACTCCTCCCACTAAAGTGGAGGAAGGCAGGAGATATTTTCTCTTGTATCCACGGTGGGTAATTAATGGAAAATTATTTCAGTTAATATTGATTATATACTTGACTAAGTGAATGAAGGGATGAATAAATAGTGGTGCTAAGATCTGAACTTAGCTCTATTTGACTCCAAAGCCTTTCATTTTAACCACTTTACTTGATTGTCTCCCCAAAACTGGAACCTGAGACCAAGGCCATAGTCAAACTGTGCAGTCAATGAGAGAAAAAAAAGTGGCTGCCTTACTTAAACAACTCAGGAAGTCAGTGAAATCAGATGACCTAATATCAGTAATTCCTATGGATCACTAAAATATCAAAGTAGTAAAATAATTCAAGATTTTTAAGAAGTTTTGATATTTCATTAAAACATGTTATTTTTCTAAAATTAATTTCTCAATTTCTATAGAAATTATGTTGATTTACTAAGAACACTATTACTGTTTATAATAAAAATACATTAAATGAAAGACTTTAAAAAATGTATCTCTTAGAACTCCTTGTTTAGTTAACCTTTAATAAATGTTTTAGACTTATATATTTATGTAGTTTTTCTCCCTCATTTAAAATTAGCTTTTACCAGTAATATAATGCTTATTTATATGACTAAACATTACCCTTTTTTTCAACTTAAATGTTCACCTGAAGATGTTTTAGGGAAATTGTATACTCTTTATTTCCCACTAAATATATGTTTCTGCTGAGGATTCAAATATATTGATTATAAAATTTTGTTTGCTGATTACATGTTGATTATAGTGATTGATATATATTGATTATGAAATTAAGTATACACAAATTATTAAATATATTGTTAAAAAACCCACTTGAACAATATTCATTTTCTTAATCTTCTCCATACATGTAGATATTTTTGTCATTTTATGTTTTCTTTATTTTATACCATTTAAATAAAACATGTAGACATCTTTGCTGTTTTTTGTTTTCTTCATTTTATACCATTTAAATAATCAAGTTTACTTGTGTCCCAGAAGCATTGATATCCCACCTACTAGTTCATGTGCTTGCTGTCTCCCTGGGTTTCTATTTTCTCACCTCTGAAATTAAGAAGATCGGTTCAACCAATACGTCTTTCATAGATGTAGTAGGTACCAAGAACACACATATAAATTGCTTCTAGTGGATGATCTGTCAGTGTTCTGTACACTGAATCATGAGATTCTTGAGCTTTTTGAGTGGCTGATATGCTTGGGAGGATTTTACTGTCTCCTCTACATCTTCCACAACAGGTAGAAGTTGTCCTCGAGCTCTAAAATCAAAAATTACTTTTCTCTCTAGTCGTTCTCTCAAGTGTTGATTTCCCTGGGTATCCTCGAGGGTGAGCTGAAACACAGGCCGGGGACCTCTAAAGTTCAGCACGCAGAGGAGCTGTAGTAGCCAAGGCTTGCCTCTTACCAACCAAGCCTTGTTCAAATAATGATTGAATTGTGGAATCTTCTGAACACTCCCTTACCACCTCTTTTTTCCCTCTTTCAGTCTTCTCCCGGCCCAGGCCGCACAGTGATGATTACAGCACGATGAAAAAGATTCCTCCTCGAAAGCCAAAAAGAAGCCCCAACACAAAGCTCAGCGGCTCATATGAAGAGATATCAGCCCCCAAGCCTGGAGAGGGGAGGCCCTCCCCCACCACCTATAAAGCAGACCCCTACCAGGACTTGCGGGCTGTGCAGAGGGCCTCTTCTGCCGATGGGCCCCACCAGTACATTCTACGCTTGAGCATGTCACAGGAGGAAGACGACGAAACTGAACCCGTGTACATCGAGATGGTGGGGAATGCCATGAAGCCTGGCGGCCCTGAGGCAGACAGCCCAGACCAAGGCGAATCTGTGTATGAAGAGATGAAGTACTTTTTGCCAGAGGAGAGCAGCAGCAACCTGGGAATGATCTCCTTCACGTCTGCATTGCCCGCTCTGTTTTTTGAGAGTCGAAAAACCATCACCTTTGAGGATGGTGATCTCAGCTGCCAAGCTCCTGGGGCCTTTAAAGACACTTGTGACATTCCACCCCCGTTCCCCAATCTACTTCCCCATCGACCTCCACTGCTGGTGTTTCCTCCTACCCCTGTGACGTGCTCTCCCGCTTCTGATGAATCACCGTTAACTCCCCTGGAAGTGAAAAAACTGCCTGTCCTGGAAACCAACCTGAAATACCCCGTTCAGTCAGAAAGTTCAAGCCCATCGTCACCACAATATTCCAAAAACCAAAAAGGGAACAGTGACAGACCTGCATCCCCTGGTTTAACTATATTTAATGGGTCCAACAAAATGTCTCCTCCTTCGACACCACCTCCTCCTCCTTTGCCTCCTCCCTTGCCTCCTCCTGCTTCTTACCGGCCATCCACACATTTTACCTTCCCACCAGAGACATTTTTGGTTAATACGGGAAAAGGAATGGCAAATTCAGATTTGCCCAAAGTACATCAAAAGCCAAATTCTGCTCCAGTGGGCGGTCCATGCAGCTCCTTCTCCAAACTTCCTTATTCCCCGGTGAAGGCAGCCAGAGCTGACCATAGGAAGTCCAATTCCAATTCCTCCTCTCCGGTTTCCTACAGCCCTCCAAACTCAAGACCTCTCACTAGCCCTCTTGACGAGTTAACTAGCCTTTTCAACTCCGGAAGGAGCGTGCTTCGCAAGTCGGCAGCAGGAAGAAAAATTAGGGAACCTGAAGGTAAGCAGAGTAGAAATTTCTCCCCTTTATGCATACATATATACACATACACACACTTACATACAAGCACTTATGTACTATTAAATAAGGTCTCAGGTGACCGTGGTGGTCACTCAGAGCAGATACCAACTTTAAAAAAGTGCCATGCCACCAATAGAGCCAAGTAGGGAGGAATTATTTCCATTTTGCAGGATAAGATAGTAAAAGCTCATGATATAAAAACACATAGCACTAAAATTGGTTTTAATAAGTGACTTGATAAATATTAGACATAGCAAGATTCAATTTTAGCTACTGATTTTTTCTACTACTAACACTTAACATAGAAAGGGTATTTTTTTATAACATCGTATTGCAAATTCCCATTTGATTTACAATTATCATTAACCCCTGAGTGTTCTGTCTTGCTCTGCATCTCACTTCCTCTCATGATGTCTTGGATAAATACCTATTCAGTTACCATCCTTCACTTAATATCACTTACCCTTGTGTTGTTTTGAACAAATTATTTTTTACTCTTCAGGGAATAGATATCACCCAAGGAACATTTTTTTACTCAATTCTGTTATATCTGCATCTTCTCACTGAGCAACTCAGCCTAAGGCATAGTTGGCTGTTGAGGGACTATTCAAGTGCCAGAGGCTGTTGCTATATAAGAAGGGTTTACTTTGTGTCCCTGTAAGAACAGAAAAAGCTGGGGGAAAAAAGAATGTCGCTAACCCTTTCTTACTAATCTTTTCCAAGTAGCTAACCAAATACCACTTGATTCCCATGAGGATGCCTTCATGCCAACATTTTTTTTTTTTTTGCAGTGATTCCCTTTATCATTAGAAAGAATGTATTCAACTGCCATAAAACGTTTTAAGGCATTTACACACAATCGGGGTATTTCTCCAAATGTTCTGTATTTTGGGAAAGAACTACATTGATTTAAAGTGTGTTCTCTTTAAGCAGAGTTGTAAAAGTTCACATCAACCACAATGCCATGAATCCCCCTACCTCTTGCTGAGGTAAATGGCAGCCATTAACGTCCCTACTTTGATGATGGAAGCTTCAAGGTGAAGAGGTTAAATATCTTCCTTGGAGTCAAGTGGTAGGATTGGACATAAAAACTTGACGTAACATTTTGGGCATGCATTAGTCTGCTCCTTCTTAAAAAAAAAAACAAAAATTAAATAAATTTGCTAACATTTATTGTTTGATTAGGAAAATTAGTTTAGATAAAAATTAAATAAATGAAACCCTGTAGAAAATCCAGAAAGCCATCTGAATAAGTGAAAAATAGGTCAAGGCTCAGAACACGTGGTAAATGAGTGTACAACCTACCCTCTACTTATTCTTCAGACAAGTAAGCTAATTGTTTGTTTAGCTAACAATTTCTTCTTAATTATAGGCCATTAATAAATGAAATTGTACTTGTAAGTAGCAGAATGTTGGTATTTCACAAGTCATACAGTTCATTCCAAGGGACAAATGCAGTCTTAGAGAAAAGCATTAAACAGACAAAATAATATGCACTTTTAGAACTAAAAGTGTTTTAAAATCTCATAAACCTCATTTTACTATAGATCAGAGTTGGGTGAATTCTTCTTGGCTGTATTCAAGGAAGCGAAGTTAATGAATTTCCATAAAGATCTTGTAATTTGGAAATCCCAAAGTCTAGGACTCAGAGGATAGTAAGAATTACAGTGAGGCCTCCACTACTGGCTAATTATATTTCCCTATGGTGGGATTAACCAGTATTTGTCAACACATATCAAAATCTCAAATACAACATTGTTAGTCCAACACTAAAATTATGAAGCATCTATTTTCCTATTGTGGGCTTTTACAAAACACTTTTTAATTTGAAGAGATGGGTTTGAGCTGCTTATAACTTCTCATAAATACATAAATTGGCAACTTCTGCCACTAGCACAGTAGATATAATGACAGAAAACTTAGCATTATGAGACAGGGTCATTCCCACACACCAGATTATAAGGTATCCAACTGTAAGCTTGAGACCTGTGTAATTCTTGATGCACTGTGATGTGGGAAATAAATTTATAAGTTTTCATGACATGGTCTCATGGAATAGTCCAAGTTATTCTTTTAGAATGTAAAAGAAGAAGATAACATATGGAAGAAAAACAATTCTTAATGCTAGCACTGCGCATTGGAGCTGCTTATGTGATTTTTGCAGGTTTACACAATTTGATCCGAAGGTCAGCAGTCCATTTTCTTTTGAATGAATTAAATTGCTGATATTAATAATTTACCATATTCTTGGGATTACTTCCCTTTAATGTTGTAAATCTTCTGCTTCAACCCCTTTATGCTTAAAGGCATTTTTATTTTCATCTGAAATAACTTTCCTACCAAACAATCCAGGTTGCTGGTTAATTCATTCTCAAGGCACCCTAACTAATCAGAGATCATTTCATGTACAGTTGTGATATGGAGTAATTATTCTGCAAATGTGGCAGAAGGATTCAAAATATTCCCTTTGCCCCTTGGGAGTAGGGACCTTGGACAGATTAAACTGCCCATTAATTCTTTGCTGTAAATGTTTCGAGTAAAAATATAATGTGCAGTGGGTTGTAGATAGGAAGTGAAGTTCCGTGGGTAATTCTGCTCCATCACTCTTCCATAACTTATGGGCAGGATGTCACAAATATTATTTTCCTCAAAACAGTTTATTTTCTGTAGACTCATGGGTACACAAGTTGAGGCAATACAAAGCTACACAATTTCCAAGAGTCCAGATTGTGCACACAGGCCCAGTTTTATTGTGCCATTGACAAATGCAACTACAATCTGAGAGGAATAATATTAGCAGCAATGAATTGTATAATGCTTACTATGTTCCAGATGTTGTTTTAACAGCCTGTTTAATTTTCACAAATCTATGAGGCATTTGCTATTATCAACCCCCTTTTAAAGACAGGAAGACTGAGACAGATTAATCAACTCATTCAAAGTCACCCTGCTTTTCAGAGAAAGCACCACGATTCGAACCCAGTATTTCTGTCTCTAGAAGTTATTTTCTTAATGAACTCCACGATGCTGCCTAAGACAGCAGGAATAAAAGATAGACGTTGAGTTGATCCAGAGAAAAGGGGTTTAAAAATTTCACGTTTATTCACCTGAGGTGCAATAAGTAAGAGTCATGCCGTTTGGATGGCAAAACTGTTCCATAAACTCAAAAATGCCAAACAAGTATTTTACAAGTATTCTGAAATACTATATGTGAGCCGTTTGGCCCTTAAAATTAAGAATGACTAAATGTTTAATTGTCTTTGCCTTTCTAGGTACAATTATCCCATTAATTCACAAAATGTTTTTCATCTAATGCCATATTATGACTAATATTATTATGCTAATTATTTTTAGTTGCTTAGTTTCAAAAAAAATATGAACCTTAACTCAAATAGTGAATGGAAGATTCATTGGCTTGTTCCCACCACTAGGGTGCCCCATTGCTCTAAATGGCCTCTCAGCATCAGGCTGAGTATCTGCAGGATAACATGAAAAAAATTAGAATGTTATTCTCCACCCACTGAAAATGATCAGAATTTTTGGGTATTGACAAAAGGCAGTGCACCCTCAGAAACCTGGATGAAGAAAGGGGGAAGAGCCAGGCTGAATTAACGAAAAGACTGATTTTCGGAATATTTTTGAAGAGTGTTGTTTCATTACATTCTGATACTGTGCTTCCTTAGTTTATAAGATATAAATAGGTATTTAAAATTACATCAACAAAAATGTTAATATATAATATTTCTTTGTATATAGGAGGCAGTTATTAAATATTTGTTTGATGGAAAACATAAAAAAAGCAGCTTGACATGTAAACATATTTGATAAACATAGTCCTTGTGTGATTTTTACCCTAAGAATCATTTATGCCAAATATAAATTACTGTAAATTTCAAATATTTTATTTTATGACATAAACATTCTGAATATGAATATTTTGAGTTTTGAAATAAGAGTATTATACAAATGAATTTTTACAATATTGTATTTTTATTCTATAGGGTCATTTGTTTAAAAAGGGACTCTTTAAAGTTTGACTAATGGAAAGTTTCAAACATATACCAAGGTAGAGACAATAGATTAATAAACCTTCTGTATGGCCAGTCCTGTACCAGCTCGATGCCTGACTAGTACCTTCCTCCCAGCAGTGGATTATTTTGAAGTACATCCCAAATGCCATATCAATTTTTAATAAATATTTTATTGTAGAAGCTCTTCAGGAAAAATTTTTTTTTTTATTTTTTTTATTTTGGTCACTTTAATTACAATAGGCCAGTCAATCCTTTTAAATCCTCACCTACCTAAGACTGTTTTGGTGGAAGCCTGGCTCTGGAAACCATGCTATTATTTTTCATGATATAAACAAGATAATTCCTGGGCTAGATTTCTACCCAAATAATACTCCCCTGTGAGATCTTCCCTATTGGCTTCTAGGACAGTCCCTGACTTGGCCAGCTGATGCATTCAACCCACTCTACTGTCTTCTGCAACCTTTCGCCATCTAATTTTCAAGTGGAAAATAGGTGTGGATTCCTAAATATCATATCCAAACAGCATTAAGTATGAAATATCAGTGTTCAAAAAGCCATACTATAGCATCTTAAATTAATATTTTATGAGGTTTAGAAATCTTTATGCCAGATTAAGCACAGTTACCTATACATCATTTAGTAATAAGAAGTAGAATCCCTTAAAGTCATTTAGTTGTCTTTGATTTACTGGCAGAAATCTGTGACTTGCACAAGGGCAGTGCTTGTAAATTGCCATTCTCTGCTCCTTCCCTTAAAACAGAAGTCTTGACATTATCTTCATTTAATCTGTAGTGAATTCTAATGAGATTGCCACATAAGAAATTGGACGGCTTTATGCAAAACTTGACATCCTATAATGGGAGGCAATGCTTAATAACCTATAAGCTTCTTGCCTATACTCAGGCTCTTTTAGTACTTTATCCTATCCAAAGCAGTTAATCTTTTTCACTCCCCCAGGTTCCTTCTCCTTGTGGTGATTTATTTGTGGAGGATGGTGATATGAGGGTTCGTGAAAATTATGATGAGCACATAGCATACTCATGTGTGATTCTTCTCACTTATCTGGTGCTGTCTGCATTCTTGTGTAACATAAAACTTGACCTCCTATAAAAATGAGGCATTCCTCCACATTCTGGAACCTTTTTGAAGCGATGAGTTTTCCTCATTTTCCAAATGAGAAAGATCTTTGGAGAGTCTAGATTAGCATCCCTAAAGAAGGAAGATCTCCATTTATCATTAAGTGGATATCAGGCAACGAGTAGCAATGAAAAGCTTTCTTCCCTCACCCTGCCTATGAACCTGAACTTTGACATGGGGAGAATATGTCTAGCTGTGATGAAATTAGTTTTTCACCATGTTCTTGGCCCCTCTGCAGTAACAGGGAATATCTATGTCTGGGACTTGTGTCTGAACATTGGAAGTGTTTCTAATTCTCCACATGTCCAATAGGAATAATATTGAGCTCATCCACTCTTAGAAATAAGCTTTAAATTTTATAAATGGATCAGTAGCAAACTAACCTATGTTAAGAGCACAAAGCTCTCTGTCCTCTATATTAATTGGAAAGCCATTAAAATGTCTACTTATGATGTTGACATTTTCTCACAATTTACTGTGTTTTCCCTCTATAACTGCCTAAGAATTCACACAGGGAAATTCTGCAGCCAGAGAACTGTAAACTGGATTTAAGTTAATTTGTAGTGATAATTTCCTTATTTTCATCTAAAAAGCATTTATTTAGTAAACATAGGGCTTGCTACTAGGAATACAGAAAAATAAATAAATGTGGTATTCCCCAGCCTTCTCACAGATAGTATAGGAGGCAAACATATACATCCACTTTTAATAAGTGAAATGATAGTAGAAAAGGGAATTTTTAACTTGAAGGCCATAAAACACTCGTGGATCCTTTGATGAGCTTCCAGTGGTCCATGGACCCCAATGGTATGCGTGTATCTTGTTCTAGGGAGAGGCTTCATAGATTACATCAGGTTCTCAAAAAAGTTAATGACCTGAGAAAAGTTCAGGACCTCTGCAACAGATTTGTACACATGGTATTTTTAGAATCCAGGGAAAGGAGAGTGAGTGACTGCCTTGGGGAATCTAGGAGAGCCTCTTAGAAGAGCTGGCACGTGAGCAGGGAAAAAGGATACAATGGAATGATGCATGAATGAAGTTCTTGAGGTGCAGAAGATAGAGGGGAATAGGCATTCCATGCTGAAGAAGGAAGATATGGTAAGACACATGCAAGGCACTTGGTCTTTTTAGAAAACTCGTGATTTTTGACTTGCATGGAATCGGATCAGGGAAAGCTTTCCACATGGAAGCTCCTTTCTCAGCTCCACAACAAAGCCCTGGATTGTTTCCATTGTTTCTCTTCTGAATCCCCTTGAGAATTCAGCATTAACTATTAGGATGTCTCCTCTAATGAGTTCAAAGAGCCAGAGGAGGAAAAGGAATAAAAGCAACAGTAGCAATTCTAGACATATGCATGTGACCTCACATAACTAGAAATACTCAAAAGTACTACACAATATTTGTTAATGGTGTTCTGTTCTTAATACTAACAGCTAATATTTTAAGTGTCTTTTTACTGTTAGCCCAGCACTTGGGGGTCTCTTCTCTCTGGATCCTTGCCCCTTTATGAGGAAAGTGAAGCAGGTGTTAGCTTTCCTATTTACTAATGAGCAATCCGAGATTTTGAGGGATTAAGTGATTTCCTCATAATCATAAAAACTAATTAGTCTCTGAGTCAGGAGTAAAATGCAAATCTCCTTTCTCCCAAACTGTGGCCCCTTTCTATTATGCCATTCTTAGTCTCCCAAAATTAAAATTATGATACGAAGTCCCTGTCTGAGAACATCATTCCCTTCTGAGGTTAAACACAAACGTATTATAAGGAAAAGATGTAGGAAGAGGGCAGATCAACTTTATTTTTCCTATTGTTTCTGAGAGATATCCCTTCACAGCTTTTAAACTGAGAGAATATTCTTTTTGGTGACCCCCTGCAACTCCTCCTCTTTTCCTCATCTTTCCTTAGAAAATCCTTTCTGTCTGAACTGTCCCACAAAGTTTCAGGAACCCATAGCACACATGGTAGGGCAAGGATAAAAATTCACATTCAGACCTACTTTTCTCCATTCTCTACCTCTCTTTGTTGCAGTTCTATAAGGTTTTGCTAGGGAACTGAATTTCTAATTCCTGATAAACTCACACCAAAGTTGTATTCACTTATGAAGTGCTTAGCAAGCATCCTTCCTTTAGGAAGCAAGCATTTGACTTCTAGAAAATGTGGGCTTCAATCTAAACAGGTCTTCATTAGTGAGGTCTCAGTTGCCAATTCAGGAGCAACTGGAAATTAAACATGTAGTAGTCCATCGTCACGTACCAAGAACCACTTTAAGACCTGCATAAATTATTAGCAGTGATTTTCCACAGCCACAAGGATTGGTACAAGGAAAAGAAACACTCAAGAAACCCTCGTTTGTCTCTACAGCAAGTTTCTGAAAAAGGCAGAAACTATATTATTTTATAGATTATTGGAATATAGGAACAGACTCATAGGTAATGGCAAAGTTAAAACATGACTAAAGAATTAGTGTTGACCTGCCAAGAAATAATTGTTGGGAAAATATTAAACCCGTAGGTCTCATTACTCTAGTATTTCCACTAGGCCCTGCTGCTTTTTTATTCTTTGAAACCTGGGAGCAAAATCAAGCAGGGAGTTGTGACAATTAAATATTCAGATCAATCTGATCAAAAAGTTGTCCTTTGGATACCGTGAATTATCTCGGGAAATTGCCTTACCATATTGCCTGTACATCTACAGCCACTAGCATGTCAGTCATACCAGAGACATGTATCTTGCATAAATATTCATTATTTTTGAGATGAGCCAAATGTGGCAAAGAAGCCATTATCGCTGTGATATTCTATAATGTGCCATCACCTGGAGAAGAAACTATTGTAGCTGATATTCTGAAATAAAAAGACAGTATTTTCAGAAGTGGATTATCTTTCATAACCAGTAAATATTTTCCATACTAGCAACCTGTTAAAGCAAGCAGCTATTGTATATTGTATGTCTCTACACTGGATTGCAAATTAAACTCCCACGGGGTCTCAGAAGAGAAATCCAGTGCTTTATCCTCTAAGCCACTCAGCCTCTGTCCTTAAGCAAGTTAATGAAGACCTTCCTATCTGCATCTCATTATTGCGGCATAATACAATATCCTGGGGTTTTCTTCCTTTTGTAAAGAAATGCACAGAAGTGACATGGTAGAGGAATAATTTCTTAAAGATGGGCTGGACTTGTGCCATTTTCTCTCTCTATTTAAGAGCATTGGAAGAGAAAAATCCTATTTCTTAATTACCTGCCAGAATTTAGGCCCTTTATTCCTGACTTGAATCATTTTTATGATTAATCCCCAGATTAGCTGAGAATATTTCACAGCACCCGAGAGCTGACCATATTCAACATCATTCCATGAGTCAACAATACTCATCGAGCATTCACTGTGTGCAAAGCTGAGTTCTCAGGCATAAATATGAAAATCTCTAATTTTCATGTTTAGACCCTGTACTTTTGCAATTACTAGACAGTTGCAATTTAATAATGCCTATTAATTATAATAATACAATAAATGAAAATATCATTCTTTTTTTCCCTCCATACAAATGACTAAGTTCTAATGTGTACAGGGCCCTAACAATGGCCAACATAAGCTAGATCCTAGACTTAATGCTAATTTACAGTGGAACATTAATGTTCCCATGATACCTGAGAATTTTTGCCCTACCAGAAGTCCTACAAAACCTACATACCCAAAACTCTAGCTCAAAATTGAACAAAATCTCACTAAAAGAACCTTCACTTAAAAGAAAAGAAGAATGGACATATACACAATTGGTACATAGGATATTTCCCTGGAAAATACATGTTTGGGATTTTGCTTTTAACATTCTCCTTTTTTTTTAATATCCAGTTTTATTAAGATATATTCACAAACTGTATAGTCATCCACAGTATACAATCACTTGTTCACAGTACATTATATAGTTGTGCATTCATCACCACAATCAATTTTTTTATAATAAATTTTATTTTGAAATAAGTTCAATCTTACAGGAACAGTTGTAAAAACAGTACAAACCCCATACATAGAACTCCATCGTACCCCGACCCCCCTCCCCCGATACCCCGATCCATCACCTTTAAGATCCTGTCACACCAGTGTCTCTTTCTTTCCCTCCCTCCCTCCCTCCCTAACACCCATCATCTATTGCTCTGTCCTCTGAACATATGAAAGCAAGCTGCGCATATCTTTGAACAAACAATATAATTCACATATACCTTTCCCATGAACAAGAACATTATTTTATTAACATTCTCCTTTTATGTGAGAAGATGGATGATCCAAGAAGAAGTAGGTGAGAATGAGAAAGCTTATACAAAAGAATGGGTGGAAATTAACTCTCAGCAGGTACGAAAAAGCATTGGTTAAGTTGCTTGCCTGAAGTCATATCCAAATAGTAGAATTATATTTGGTTAATTCCTGTTCTCAGGTGAGATCACCAATGGATGATTTAAAAATGAGTAGGTCTAGCAGTTCACACATCCTTTCTTAGGTAAGCTAGGGATGCCCAGCAGCACTCTATAGGGGAGACTAGTGTTTTGTTTACTGTCATGTGAGTTGCAAATTGATTCTATTATGTTCCTTCATCTTTAACTACCTTTATGTGTCGTTAGTAATGAAGTGTCTCTGGGCTTTTAAATAGGTTGATTTCTTTAAGAACAACTTCGTCAGTCCTTCAGAAAAATAAAGCCTGTGGCTGCTCCATTGCAGAGATGTTAGCTTGAGCTCCAGTCACAACATGACTGGCTAGTACCTTCTCATCATAACCTATTTCCATCACATAAGCCTTAGCACAACTAAAGATTGGTTGAATCATTTATGTGTCATACAAGACAGTAAAACTCTAATTGTTAACATTAATTTCACTGATGTAGTTGCAGCTCAGCAAGGGGTCTCCTCCATTCACTTACCCAGGCTTGAAATCATTTCTAATTCACAGAGTCTTGGGATAGTGAAATGGTAAAGAGACAGTGTGCTTTGTATATGGTGAAGTGAAATCATAAAAATGTCTTTTTAATCTGATGATCGGTAGAAAAACCTAGGGATGTGGTCCAGCTGCTAATCAGAATGCATTTCCATTTCTGTGGGGATTTAATAAATCTTAAGGACTCTCTGTAGTGTTTTTAGAAAAAAATGTCCAATTTTTAAGGTTAAAAAAATATTGTATGACATGGCCCCAAGACATGTAGATCTTTTCAGGACTTAAAAACTCAGAGATTAACTTCAGGCAATATGATTAAGCTAGCAGTAATATTTGTATGACTGTTTGCTATTTGCCTCAAGTTTTCAAAGAGGTTTGCAAAAATCATGAAATAAGATGGGCACACTTCATTCATTTATTCAAAAAGTGTATTGAGAGTGTGTCTCGTACCAGGCATGTACTGAGTTGTATGGATTTGAAAATAAACTGTAGACTCTGCCCATAAGAAGCTAATAGCAGGGAAATACAGGAAATCAAATGTGTCTTAAGCAATAAGAAATACATTGCAACTATATGCTAGTTTCAGAAAACACTACTTATCCTTAATGCTTGTGAAACTCAAAGGTTTTATGCAATTTATTCTATTTCCTTTTGAAATGCTTGTCATGGCCCACTAAATTGAATTCTCAGCCCACAAATTTGTCTTTTGAAAAATAAAGAGGGTAGTAGGATTTCTATGGCAGGGTCAAGGGAGATGAGAATGAAGTGGCAAGAAAGAAAGTACCAGCTCTGAGAACCTCTGTTTCTCATGGCGAAGACCAGTTTTTTTATCCTGCACATAACAGGAGACATTAAAGGACTTTAAACCTAGACACATTTTGGTTAAATTGTGTTTTAGAGTAACTACTTAAGGGTATATGGAGAGACAGACTTTTCTCTTTATTTTTCTGTTTTATTTACATATAGACATATATGCTTTGAAAGTGATGAATTTTAAAAAATGATTATTTGTAAGGCATATAAGAAGGAGCACCACACCACCTGACTAGTCACTTCATCACTTCTTCCTATAGTGCTGGGTTAAATGACAATTCATTTTAGACATAGGATTAGCTGTTCTCTACAGTATCCCAGTTGCTCATCCTTTCTGGGGTGATTGACATCTTCTCCGTGACATGTCACTATGAGCATAGATTTAGAGGCCCAAGGAATTGGCAATATCAACCAATGCACCATGTGTAAAAAAATGCAATTACAAAAGTTATCAAAGAAATAGTCAATGTCGCTTGTCAAGAGTTTGAATCTACATATGTATTTTTTATTTATTACTTAAGGCCTGGGAGCTATTACCTAGTAGCCAGCCAAAGGAGGTAGGTGAGGCTTTTATTCAGCTGGTGTGCCCTGGTTCTACCATATTGATTGTTAAAATATTGAAATCTTTCCATATCAGTTGGCAGAAGGCTACTGTCCTGAGACCCCCAAAGTCCCCTCCCATACTCCATTGCCTTGGTTGTACTAACCCCCCCTGGCTTCCAAGTGCCTTCTTATTTAAATGTTGACACACCAAGAGGTCTTGGGAACCACAGTTTCTTTCTCCTCATTGGTCCTGCCCGATGCCCTTTTGTCATCAAATACTTTTGATGGGTAAATTTCATAATTAGATAAAGAAATAAAAATTCCTAAACAAGGGTTGTGAGAAGACCCAAAAGATGTTACCATTGTAATTTTTTTTTTCTTTTTCTTTTGCTACTTCTCTGTGGTTTGCTTTGTTTTCTTCAGAGGGAAGGTGTCACTAGCTTCCCATCCCACCAGCCGGCCTCTTACAAACAGAAAGGTGGGAATATCATCCTCTCCATCTTTGTTTTTGGAGAAAAGCAAGGAAGAATCATTTACCCAAACTAAAGCATACTTTGCTGAGACCGACAGTGCTGCCTTGCCATGCATTGCGTTCCAGGACTCCTGGATTTACATTACCACCTGGCATTTAGGAAATGTAAAAATAACAGCAATATAAATAACTTCATGACCTATGAAATTATACATGAGGAATGGGGCTCTGGGCCAGGCGAGCTTGTTGTTTAGGTGTTGCATATTCAGCTAATTATAGGAAAGGCAAGCTACCCAAGTACAAGGAAAGGAAAGGAATTGAAGAGGTTTTGTTTTGTTTTGTTTTTTTGCCCATCATTATGGCAGGGACAGAGTGAATGTGCATGAAAGGATCCAGTTAGTTAAATTTAAAAGAAAATTGGCACAATTTAATTTTCAGTGCATTTTTGGGTACTGAAAACCTTATTTATGCTGACAGTCATTTTTTAGCTTTACTATCAATGCATTCTTCCTCTGCTCAGCACATATGTTGTTGAAGATACCACTCTATTTCCTATTTCAGTTGGTGTTTTCTAGTGCAAATCTCCTTAGACTTGGCAGAGGAGTGGGTGGCACGAGTTAAGAGTAGGGGACAAGCAAACATTTCCATTCTACCCTACTTAACCTACAGGATAAGTATTTGTGGCACTTTCTGCCACAGAAGCATGCTTAAAACACAAGTTCAAGAGGAATTTTGATTTACTCAAGAGTGGTGATTTCATAGGGGGTTATTAAAAAGTAGGAAGGAATGCTGGGCACCCAACTCTACCCTTTTAAGGTTAGCAGCATGTCAAGTAACTTAATTGCGTTTTTTCCACCCTTCAATCCTTTCCATTGACTACAGTATTAACATTTTTCTCCATTCTTAAAAGTTATCAATTCTTGTAGTCATGTGTCTAGTCAACATATTATGGGGTACAGCTGTGTCACAAGAATTATTATACGTGAACGTAGTGGTCTGTTTCCAGTTTCACCACTATTATTAGACATTAGAGCCCTCTCTGTATATTAACAAAGGGATGATAAAGGTGTTTCACAGAAGGTTAGGGTCAATTAATTAGAACGGTGCCACTTGAAACATACAAATTGAGTGCATGCCCTACATGAGCTTTCATAACCCCCCCTTAAATATGGCACTGTATTCACATTTAAGCATCTTATGCTATCCCACGTGTGAAATCTCTCTCCCTGTTGAAGTTCAGGATTAGCCACTGTCCCTATGTGATTCCTTACCCTTGACATTTATCTTTCTGGGAGGCAAAGAAGCCAAATGTTTAGTTATGTTTTCATGTAAGACGACAAGTTTAATTCACTTTCTAAAAGTTTGTTATAGCAGAATGCAGTTATCTTGGGAATGATTTCTATGTCCTTATTTGTATTTATTTCTCTTGTCCAATAATACAAGATTTTTTTTTTTTTTAATCAGAGATTAGAAAGCAGCTGTCCCTGGAATCACTTGGTTTTACACAAACTAGATGCCTATTTCAGGTCTAAAGTGATCATATTCAAATTTAATTAAGCACCCACTCTCGGTATCTGTAAGCACAGTCTAGCTGTAACTTCTAAATTTTAAAAACAAGAACTTGAGACGTAACAGGTCCATGACAGGTGCTTCGGCATTTGTACTTTTCCTTAATGCCAAGTAGGAAAAAACAAGCACATTCCCTTCACGCAATAGCCTTTCTGAAGAGGAATTTTCCTATAGACTTGCAAAATGAGTTCTAGCCAGCATGAGTAATGAGTTTAAAATGTATTTTCACATTTTTTATGCCTTACATAGTTCTCTCAGTATTAAATCAGTCAAACAACTATAGTTTGTTTTTCTCCTGTGTTACTGAAAACTGGATCCTATCTCGTACAGTTCCAAAATACACGTTAAAATTGTTTCACCTTAAGGTAACTAAGAGAGAAATTATTTTCTTTAAATTCTTCTTAAAGAAACATTCCTTAGCACATTTAGTCCTCATTCTCCTTGACCTTTCTGTGCGTTTGGTACTGTCAGTCTTCCTCTCGTTTGAAAAGCTCTTCCCTTCTGAGTGTCCAGACTGCCAGACCATCAGAGCCCCACATCCTCCACCTCCAATCCCCTGCCTGCTTTTCTGTATCCATTATCAATCGTGTTTTGCCTTCTGCATCCTCACTCTAGAAACATCTCTTTTCCTAGAAGGTATCCTCTCTACCTAGAGTTTTTTAAATCTCTCCTAGACATTTTCTTTCCACTTCTGATAAAAGCTCTTGTTCAAAAAATTCCCACCCAGTTTAACCCTTGGATTTGTGGTTGTCACTCCAAAGTCAACATGCACATCCTCAAACTTAAAATCACATGGCAAATAGAGCATTTTTCAAACTGCTCCTTCATTACAGCTCTGACTTATTCCCAGTTCCTTCAGCTCAAACGAATTTTTAACTCTGCTTCCTCCCTGACTTTCCATTCCATCTACCACTGTGCTAATCTGAATTCTCACTGATTTTCCAGCCCGTACACTACTTTGCTGGATCAATGATCTTTTCAAAGTACTGTCTTCTTCGTGTGGCACCCTCGTACAAAATATTCCTAAGATGCCGCATAAACTCCAAACTTCTTCTCTCCCATTTCTCAGTGCAGAGCTGTGGGCAGAGCCAGCCTCCTCTTTCTCTTGGATGCGGTCATTTCTGATTCTGTTGCTTTACACATTTACACATTTTGCTTCCTTTCCCTCCTCCTCTTCACATTCTGTCCATACTTAAAAATCCAGGGCTGTTGTGTTTTTTTTTGTTTTTTTTTTCCTCCTGCCCACTCTGCAAAGACTCACCTGGCTGCTCCAGCCCATCCTGATTTCTCTTATGACTTCTAAAGCATTTTGCATAGTGCATTTCAGCCCCGAGTTGTTTGATACTCTTTATCACTTGTATGGAAGGAGCCCTGAAGGTAATCGCCCTTTGGCTTGAGTCACCACCCAGAATCCTGAGAAAGGGCAGCTTTTAGAATGTACCTGAGATGTACCTCTCATATTTGTTGATATTTATGACTTTAACAAATAAAAACAACAAACAATAGCTCAGCTAAGTAGGATGAGAATTCCACAATGACTATTCTGGATTATCATTTCCTCAATCTCCCCAAGAGAAATGCACAGCTATCTGTACTGTTTCTGTTGTAGTTACCACTTTGTGCCATGGAATCTTGTCATTTATTGGGGCTTATCTTCCCTCTAGAATGTAAGCATTTTAGGGATCATTTCTTTTATATGTAAATTTCTTGAAGCACTTAGCTAAATCTTAACACAGAATTTTGACCTTAAGACTTTATAAATACTGATTGAGTTCATGGAGAACTCTCCCCTATGGAGGAGGAATGTGGTAGGCTTACCATGCTTCCTGGTTAAGTTTGACTCTTACATACAGCTCCCCACCCCGCAGTAGCATAAAGCTCAAGTCCCTCTGACTGCTTCCCCAGGGATGGCCTAAGTGCTGTGCCTTTTGCCAGATTTCTTCTATTATTTGGAGTGAACACTTATCTCAGTCACCCATTATATTCATCGTGTTTCTCTAGTGCCCACAAACCTAGTCAAGGGAACCCCCCTCCCAAGTGAGAAGCTTCTCTCCTCCCCTACAGAAGCTTTGCGTACCTTCCCCAAGAGAAGTTTCTTGCCTTAGCTTCCATCACACCTCACCACTTCCCCCCAACAAAATCTTAACTGTTTCCTCTCCCAGAACACCTCCCCTTTAGTTAACTTACTCACGCCTCTAAAATCTGTGTAAACTTGTAAAATGGTCCTGTTACTATTTGAGAAGTGATGCTATCCCCACTTGGCCACTGCATCTTCAAGCATCTGTGTAAAACAACAGTGAAAGGCAGGCATGATCAACAATAACCAGATGTTATGTTGCCTTGAAATCTTGTTCAGTAATTTCACACGTGTTCTTCTCCCCAGTAAGTGTAAGCTCATCAAGGGTAAGGATTTTATCCAATGAATTACTTCTGGGACACTCTATCCTTAGAGAATGAAGCTTATGCAGTTCAGAAGGCCTTCTTTAAGAAAGTGAATAAAAATGACAAATAATTGGGTAGGAAAGTGAACATTTATTTAAAATGAGAAAGTAAGTCCTGGAAAATTATACATTTACAAAAGCTGTCAGATATACAATCATATACACATTGATTGAGTCCTTCTCAGAGCTTTGGAAAAGGCATGTGCAAGTGAGGGACCCTAAATTTTACGTTCATTAGACTTGCAGTCTCCAGTCACTAAGTATCCAGAATAATGTAGAACACAAAAGAAGCATGCAAACACTTACCAATTTCTTGATATTAGAGATTGCAAATAAGATTTTTAAAAATTAAACATGTCTGGAACTTGCATTTTGATGATTGCTAGGACAGTAGTGACAACATATGAATCCCCAAACCATGGGTCCAGAATAGATTTAAAATATCCATACATAGTTCACACTCTTAGGTAGAAAACAAACATCTCTGGCCCTTTGAATAAGTAGAAAATGTTCACCACAGACAATGAGACATTGTCCTTAAATTACAATTTTAAATAAGTAGAGATTGGAACTCAGGTTATATATATTATCAACAGTGGAAATCCTTTCAAATGTTTCAAATAATCTCAGGTGAATGGGAGAAATGACTGCTGTGATGTATGATTTTGTTATAATCATTCACATGAGTTTTTCATTAGGAAACTGGTCAGCTAATTTACAGTTACAAAAAGTGTAGTTTTTTCAGCAAACAAAATCTCTACAGCAACATAGTTGTCATAATTCACTTACGATTCATTCTTTCTCTCTTTCTATGAATATTTATTGAACACCATCTATGAGCCAGGCACTGTTCTAGGCATTGGAAATATGACAATGGACAAAAAATACATAATTGAAGTCATGGAGCCAATATTCTAGATGGAAAATTTTTTAAAAATTGAAATGCAATGTGTCATGCAGACAGAAGGACTAGGTAGAAAAACAAAGTAGAGAATGGGGAGATAAAATGCTTTGGGGTGGGTAAGGCATTCTGTTTTCTAGAAGGTGGTCTGAAAAGGCCTTTCTAAACAGGAAAGGTCTGACCACGGTCCTGAACAAAATATAGAGATTCTGCGCTTTCCGGAAAAATGAGAGGCAGGTTGGAGAAATGCAGAGGAGCTAAGGGATTGGGGGCAGAGAGCCTCAAGGGGAGAGTGGTGGGAAATTTGGTCAAAAGTTAGTAGAGGGGCAAAGCACAGAGGGTCCACTAGGCCTCCATAAGTCTTTGGAACTTAACCTCAATTAAGGAAGAAACCAAGAAACCATGGAATAATTTAGTGGGGAAATGACAGGCTCTGACTTACATTATAAAACAGTGTTTCTCAGCCTCAGCACAATGGACATTTGGGGCTAGATGATTCTGTGTTGTGCCTGGCTGTCCATTGTATTACAGGATGTTTCACGGTATCCCTGGCTCTATCTCTCAGATGCCAGTACCACCTCCCCCGCAGTCCTGACAACCACAATGTTTACGGACATTGCCAAGTGTATCCTGGGGGACAGAATCACCCCCTATTGAGAACCACTGCTTTAAAAGGCTTGCACACAATGAATATTTTCATTATATAAAAACTAAGACAAGACAACTGGATTATTTTGTGTATTAACATTTAGAGATTTGTTAGAACTCCCTATCCACTAGATTAAAATTCAACTTAAATGTGTCTATGTTGCATAAATGTATTTAATAATCATATTCTGATATAAAGACAAAGACTTTACCTTTAAGTCAAATCCTGATATGATTCATTTCTCGCCTACCCGTTAAAACAGCACCTGGCTGGGGTCACAGAGAAATCCTAGATACGGGCTAAAATTAAAACAAAAAACACAGATATTCTAACGACCTGGTGTTACAATGCAACAAGCCTTACCAAAGGATGCCACTAAATTACACAAGCCACTTATTTCACAAGATGCAGAGATAGAAAAATAACTCAGACACACCTTTAAATCATCATACAGGATTTCACAGTACTTAATTCTCTACATGTTAGCTCACCTACATTGAGTCTCTCAATTTTTTTGTTATTGTTTTTTGTTTTTTGGTGTAACCGACTTTTCTTCAACCTCAAAACCCTGATGGTCTCTGCTCAAAGACATGAAGACACTTGCTGCCTTTGTTTTCTCTGTATTATTCCTTTAAAACTTCTCCTTAAAGTTTGAGTCTTATATATATACTTCTATAGCAAAGACCTCTCCAGACATCATGCCAATTTTCTCTCCATTTGTTATGTCCTAATCCCTTCATTATTTAAGGGCAGTGTAATGGGAGAGTTTTGACAAGGAAGGCTGCAAACAGTCTTACACTCAGCTGCCAGTTTGGACTGTGAAAAATCCAATTGGTGAGTTTCTGCATTTGACCCTCATTATGGTTGAATCCAGAAATTAACAAGTTGGGGCACCTAGATTCTACATGTTTGGATTTACCTTGGAGTAAGGATTTTTATGAGCAGTAGCTGACACAGAATTTAAAAAGCCAAGAAGGCCCCAGTTAATATCAATGAATAAAGGTAACCCTGAAGTGGAGACATCTGTATTGATAGTGCAACTCTATTTTAACTACCTGGAC
Organism: Choloepus didactylus; assembly: GCF_015220235.1. NCBI lineage: Eukaryota > Metazoa > Chordata > Mammalia > Pilosa > Megalonychidae > Choloepus > Choloepus didactylus. Next base: position 26,556,887 of record NC_051318.1, on the reverse strand, counting down.
ACATTTTTTTAAAACCTAGTTTCCAATTCATCGTCATTGAGGTATGTTTGATAAAGTTACAGAAAAGAATCTGCTTTATCCTTTACATCAGCAAATGAAATAATGAGGAAAGACTTTATGCAGAGAAGCAGAGCATAGAGGAATGAGTGTGGGTGGATGGCAGAGCCCTGCCCGCCTCGTTCTGACTCAGGCTGCAACACCGACTGGTTGGGAAACATTTGCAGATGGATTAACCTCCCCAAGCCTCAATGACCTCATCTCAAAAACAGGCCCCATAGTGACAACTTCTCAAAACTGTTTTGAAAAGCAAGAGCAAAATCAAGTACAGCATCGAACACGGGGTTGACATATATAATAAACACTTAGGAAATGGTAATTACTGAAAGAGCAATGTGAATAATTATCACTATATTGACCATTAATTCTTACTTTTCCTCATTTCCTATTCCAACCCAGAACCACCCTTGTGTTGAAATATTTTCTAAGATAAATATGTAAAGAGAATTTCAGCAGTTAGTGTAAGGGTTACAGCCTGACTTGTATGACAATTTTTTTAAGAACTTTCTTGGCTACGATTTAAGCTGCCAATTGGAAATATAAAAATATGTTTAATTGCAAAAAATGAAGTTTTTTACTATAATTAATATATAACAATTGTTTATGGGATAGAAATCAATTGCAAGGCAAGTCTGCATCGAGTATTAGTACCAAGAGTTAACAACGTGTCTCAGATGTTTGACCTATTACCACTAGATGTGTGTGTGCGTGCATGCGCATGTATAAAGACTATCACCACTTACCCTGGCTTCAGACCCTTTGGTGACCTCCCATTGTACTGAGAATAAAATCTCAATTCCTTTCGAAGGTGACCTCCCAGGTCCTGTATGTTGTGCCCCTGTTCCTTTTCTCACTTCTTTGCTTCCACTTATGCACCTCATTAGCATGCCACTGACCTTGGTTTGTTGAAAAGGCTGAGCTCTTTATTCCTTCAGGGGCTTTTCAAATGCTTGGGAGGTTACCTTCCCACCAAACTAGTTTCTTTTCCTCCTTCTTATCCGAGTTTAATTTTACCACATAGAGAAGTCTCCCTGACTCACCTGGCCTAAGAAAGCCTGCTGCTTTCCATCCAGTAGGAAGTCCATCATTTAAAATTATTTCCCTGTTTTTTTATTGTCAGTTGGTAATTTCCAAGCAATAGGTCTGTTATATTCACCATTGAATCTCCAGGACCCAGAAAGATTCTGACAATAGTAGGCACTCAGTAAATATGGTATGGATCAAAAACAGTGCGTTCTCTGCCTGACACATTCAAATGGCCAATTCTTGAAACACCAGGGTTTCAAAGAGAGAAAGAGTTTATTGCTAAGCAAAAGCAGGAGGTCAGATGGCCTGTTAGCCTAAAATTCTGTCTCTCCAAACTGCAGTAATTCTGATAGTTTTATAGTATCAAAGATGGACAGGTTTTAAGATAATGAGCACAGTGGCTCAAGATGATGAGGTTACAGATGATCTAATTACTGAGCATGCACAAATTGATTACGTGCTTGTCACAGAATCTATGTAAGAAAACGGTGGTCTTAATATGATGATGGGCATGATTTTTAGTATTATAATGAGGTATAAGTCACTTGTAGGCTAAGGTTTAAGCTATTACATGTTAGGCAGGCCCATTTTGGTTATATACAGCTGTGTTTATCAAGATAGCTTTGGAATTGGGGTGGGCTCGTCCTGAGCTGACTCAAGTCCCTTCATTAATAAACATGAGGGGCTGTCTTTAGTGATCATGAGACTCTAAAGTTGAAAAACTAGATAAAGGGGTACAAGTGAGGGTCAGTCACAAGGTTTTTATAGTCACAAGGTCACAAGATAAAGGCTATATAGTTATACAGTCATTATCAAAGATCAAGGCAACTGGATTACAGTTCAGCAATTGCAGGTATTTCCTTCTGGCTATTCTAATACACTAGAAAGTAAAAAGGAATCTCTGTATAATGATTCAGTGGTCATAATCATTTGTTAAATTCTTCTCAGTTATAAATATCTGAATTAAACAATGAAAAACAAATTAATAACTTAAACAGAAATAAAATTGTGCCTAGAGACAACTTTAAGGCCAAACTGGTTATACTGATTTTAAGAAGATTAAAAATAATAATAAAACATACAAAAGTTGATCAAACTGAAGATATTTTCAGTTTCAGCCTGTTCAATAATTGCTCATTGTGGAGAGCTAAAACAATTAAGATCACTCTGACTTTTCACATTTGTAACAGTTCTTATGCATATTAGCTTGGCCCAAGGTCCTTGTTTTTTTAAGTACAGGGGAGTCCAAAGTCTCAATGGCTCATTGAATCCTTTAAAAATAAGCTAGTCTGCCTAGATTTCAAGATCCTGGTAATTTTGCCTGCATTCTCCCTATCCAGCATTATCTACCTCTACCATCTTCACACACCTTTCTTTCTGAGCAGACTGGCTAAGCATGGTGCTGGTGTAAATGAGAGGCAAGTGAGGAGGTGAGGAGAACAAGTTCCTGATTACAGAGTAAGAAGATGCAGGGTTGAAAAAGGGGAGAGGGTTTCCTGGCAGAGGGTATGCTTACACCAAAGTATGAAAACATGACTCAGTATGGAACATTTGGATAAATGCCCATTGATTGTTGTGTTATTTGCATGTATGTTTTGAGTGGCCAGGAGAAAAAATACCAAGAAGAGGGAGTTAGGGAGGATCAAATCAGGAATAGGTTGAAGGACAAGCTCTGGAGGGCATTCCCTCTTTCTCTCTCCTTCCTTCCTTTTCACTCTCCCTTCCTTCTCTCTTCCCTCTGCTCTGCCTTTCTGTATTTCTTTCTGTATTTCTGTCTTTCTTTCTCTTCTGCCTCTGATTCTTTCTTTCTTCAAAGTTAGGTAATAGCAAGTCATTTAAGAGTTTTAAGCATTGGGATGACAATCTGTCTTTTAGGGAAAAAAATAATCTAAACTAAACCAAACATATACCATCAGAATAAATAGGTTAAAGGTCCATTCTGTTTCTTCCCAGCTGTGTGACCATGTGTAACCTTAATTTCCCTTTCAGCAAAATAGAGATAACATCTCTCTCTCTATTGTCATTTTTTGGTTATTAGGATGACATGATATGTAAAACATAATCAAGCAGATTATGCTTATTATCCCTTTAGAATAAATTGTTAGTCTAAAACTTCAGAAAGGCCTAACTTTAAAGACAGAATCTACTATGCACCGATAGACAAAGAACAGAAGCAGTACCCATATCCTTGATGTTGAGTCAACACCCCTTCCCCCCAAAAGTTTGGGGCTTTTAGGAGGTTTCTGGAGAAGCAAGAGCTAATCCCAGGTATGCCTGCCCACTCTCAGGTGGGAACCTGGCTCAGGTGGAGTGAGGGGGAACAGGAACATGACGACCGGGATGGACACTTGTGCTTCATTTGCAAACTCTGATAATTATTGACCTCGCCTGAGGTTCATAAAATAGTTATGGAAAATATTATCCCAGTTAGACCTTAGTGCAAATTTCTAGCATTCTTTATATTTCACTTTATTAATACTATGTAGCAAAAAAGAATAAAAAGACCCCATTGGCCCTTCTGCTTAATCTGGACCATAGCCTCTACTGGGTTATTTTACGGCTTGACACTAGATATTTAAGTAAGTTTGTTAAGGCATTAAATACAGAAGTAGTGTTTTGAGGCTTACTATTCCCAAACTGATAGTAATAAATTGTATAATAATTACGGAAATACATTTCCTATTTTCTTCAAAGCTGTAAGATTGCCCGAGTTCTATTAAAGTCAATAATTCAGAAAACTTAGTAACATGAACTTACTGCCATGATCTTCTTAGGAAATAGCTTTCTCAAGAAAGCTGCAATGACAACACTGTAATTACAAGTCATTTGACCTATGGTACCAAAAATTCATTTAAATACACTTTAAAATAGCAAATTATGAAATTGATCATCACCATTTCCCTTTGTGTTTAACAGTGTTATGGCAATATTTGGTGAGTATTTTGTGTGTAGGCTATAAATTTGATTAAGGATTGCTATTAATTTACAATTTCAAATGTAATTCATGTTTGATTTGATATGTTTATTATTTTCTCCTAATACTTTATTCAACTAACTCAGTATACATCATCAGAAAAGAATAATCTTTTCTAAAATTTATTTTAGGTTTTGAAACTAACATGAACTTAACTAGCCGGGATGATCCTAGCACATCAGAAATTGCATCAGAGACTGAAGATAGAAATGCAAATAACCATGGAATTCAATTATCCAATTCACTATCTAGTTCTATAACTGCTGAAAATGGAAATTCTATCTCAAATGGTAAGCACTTTTTAAGCTTCTCAGAAGTAAATGGATAAAAGTTTTAAGCTGCATAAACTTCCTAGGAAAATTGGATTTAAAAATTAAAAAATAAAACTGACTTAAGAACTGAAAAGGGGAATATAAACTGGTGAACTTCACTCTCGGGATTATTGTCAGCATATGATTGCTTAGGCTAAACAATTAGAATAGTATTCAGTATTAGATTACTTTTCAGAGATTTTTATGAAGTATTGGTCTGTGAGAACCAGTATAAAATTAGTAGTATTTTGAGCAGAAGGAAGAGATGGATGCTTAAACTGTATTTTTAATTATGCTGCATTTTTCTTCTCATAAATTGAGAAATGTGAGTGAAAATAATATTGAAGGAATGATAAATGCCAATCTTGTTTTATGTATTTAGTTTGAGCGTGTCAATGTGTGTTCCATTTAGAAACAGTCTTGGCTGCATGTATCTAAAAGCTAAGAATGGCTTAAACAAATAGTTTATTTCTCTCTCACATAAAAGAAGTCCAGGCTATAGTTCACAGTAATATTTTAATACTCTTTCATCAACAGTAACAGATGTGCTACACCAATACTATGGGTCAATAATAGGGGGGTTAAGGGGTATGGAAAGATTTGGGTTTCCTTTTTCATTTTTATTTCTTTTCTGGAGTAATGAAACTTTCTAAACTGTTCTAAAATTGATCATGGGGTTGTATGCACAACTGTGTGATGATATTGAGAGCCAGTGATTGTATACTTCAGATGGTATGTATGGGGTGTGACTATATCTCAATGAAACTCATTAATAAAAAATAAAAAACAAATTAAAAAGAAGGAGTCTAGGGCCTCCAGTTATGAACTGACTAGAAAAATTCAGATAACCCTTCCTTCTGTGAACAGCCAGGAAATCTGGACAAAACATTTTTCTAAATCTGATTAGAGGCCCTTGAGAGCTATCTAGGCAGTAAAATATGGGAAGAGATATGGGGGTACGGAATGAAGGCCCAAGCAAGTAATCCCATATTCTAGGCTTTTCTCCTAGGACATCTGGGGCACCAGCTGATCTAGAGGAGACAGTGGAAAGTCGAACTGTGCCTCTGACTGGTCTTGGATGGGTCCTTAAACTGTCTATCCTCAGAATAAGAATGATCCAGAAATAGAAACTGCAGCTCAGGTGTGCACCATCTCAACCCCTGAAACTGCAATGTGGTGCTCTAGGGCCCACAGGTATCTGGGAGAAGCAAATGTAAATCTATCCTAAAGAGCAGTAACAACATCCTAGGTTTCAAAATATTCTTACAAACCATATTCCAAAACTACGAAGTTCAACACACAATCAAAATGAACCAGACACATAAGGACACAAAATAAGATAAAAAATTACAAGCGTAAATAGCAGTCAACAGCAGTGTATCCACCGGGAATTAAAATATGGAGTTCAAAGATATGTATTTTAAAATAAGTTTGTTTACTATGCCCAAGAAGGAAAAAGAAATGGTAAATCATAAAAAAGTGTCATAAATCATGAAAATGGAAATTCTGAAATTGAAAAATACAGTCATCAAAATTAAGTATAATAGAGGAAGAGTTTAAGAGTTGCTAAAACAGTTGTTTAAAAAAAAATAAAAACCTGAGAAAGTGAAAGATAAGTCAACAAATCTTTGGAGTGAAACACAGATAAGAAAAAGAAAGGAAGTTCCAGAAATGATTAAGTGAAATGGAGGATGCAGTGAGAAGGTTCACTCGAATCCTAGGAAAAGTAGAGAGAGTATAAGGGCAGAAAATATGTTTGGTAAGAAATGTTAAAGAATTTTCCAACATTGATAAAAACAAGTGATACAGCACTTTGGAAAAAAACTTGGCAGTTCCTTATCAAGTTGAATATACACTTACCATATGACCCACCAATCCCACTCCTAGGAATTTATCCAAGAGAACTGAAAACATATGTCTACACAAATATCTGCAAAGAAATTCTTACTGTGGCTTTATTCATAATCATCCAAAACTGTAAATAACTCAAATGTTGATCAACTGTTGAATGGATTGCACTTGCTGTCTATTGCTGTGTAGTAGATTACCCTGAAAACTTAGGAGTCTTAAAACAGCAGTTGCTTATTATCTTTCGTTCTGTGGATCAGGAATTTGGGTGTGACTTTAGCTAAGTACCTTTGGCCAAGGTCCCTAATGAGGTAGCTCTCAAGCTGTCAGCGAAGTCTATGGTCATCTCAAGGCTTGATAGGGAGAGGACCCCATTTAGGATCACTCTCATGGCTATTGGCAGGCCTCAGAAGATTCACTTCCAAGCCCACTCATGTAGCTGTTTACGGACCTCAGAAATTTCATATCCAAGCTCACTCCCATGGGCTTCTCCATAGACTGCTTTGCAGTATGGCAGCTGGCTTCCCCCAGAGCAAGCAACCCAAGAGAAAGCAAGAAAGATCACCCACAATGGAAACTACAGTCTTTGTGTAATCTGATCTTGGACATGACATCCCAGCACTCCTGCCACATTCCATTCATGTCGGTCTAGTCTTTAAATCCATAAAGGTCTGAGTGCCAAGAGGCAGGGAGCATTGGGGACAATTTTACAGACTGCCTACCACAAGGATAAACTCTGCAGTAAAAGAGAAACCACTGCTACATGCGACAACAAGGATGAATCTCCAGTGCATTGTGCTAGGTGAAGAACAGTTAGAATCAAAAGACTGTAAGTATGATTCCATTTATGTGACATTCTAGAAAAGGCAGAATTATAGTGGGACAGCAGACTAATCGGTGGTTGCCAGGGGTAGTGTCAGGAATTGACTGCAAAGGATCATGTGGTCCTGTTGACAAACATGAATCATGTGTTTGTCAAAATTTATAGAAATGTACACCCCAAAATGGTGAATTTTACTTTATGTAAATTATACCTTAATAAATCTGACTAGAGAAAAAAAAGTTATGTGAACCCTGACTAGGGTAAATAAATAAAAAGAAAACTACTCCTAAGCATCTCACAGTGAACACTTGAAAAGCAAAGACCTAAAGTGTGGCTTTGTTTTTATAAAAATTGAGTTATACAATGCATATTGTTTTAAATATTGCTTTTTAACCTCTGCAATATCATAGTATATCTCTATGTCAACAAATATAGATTTGCATTGTTTATAGCTACTATTTTTATGAGCTACATAGCATTCCATAATGTGGGACTACTGTAATTTAAAACAACCAACTAAATTATCTCTCAATTTTCCACTCTTAAAATAGCACTGAGTTTTTACGATATATTATTCCAACTTGATTAAAACAAAGCATTTTATAAAACTTTCCATACTGATACGTAAAGTTCAGATTTATGTGTGTACGTGTGTTCGTGGAGATATACACATATAATCTTTCTTTTTAAGGAGAGTACTTTCTAACATGTCTGCTAATAACCCTTGTAAGGAAGTAAGGACAACAAAAGTATTGCATGCCCTTATAGTAGAAACTGAAAATTCCTAAAATGATTAAATGAAACATGAATAACAGCAAAAGTCAACATATGTGTGATAGGTTATTTCCCAAAGTTTGCATGTAAGTAGTAGAAAGAGAATTCACTTATTTTTTCACTTTTAATTTTAGGGCATTACTGATAGACACTAAATGAAAAAGAAAAATTTAAATATATTAGGGTGATCAAAAATGAATACAAAAATATTTAAGCAAGATGACCATATACCTACTCATTTTCTCTGGTTTCACTCCATGCCAATCTCCCTAGTACATCTTGGATGATGCTTAACCTACTATAAAGGAAGAGAAAATAACTTCACTTAACCAATATATTTATCTGTGTTTTGGGTCAAATAGCAAAAGCTATGGCTTGGGAAATGATCTTAGATAACTTAGCACACACACACAAAAACTGGGTCTTTTACTAAAAAACTCAAAAGAAAACCAAAAACAAAGAAGCAAACAAAAACTTTCTAGGCAAAAACAAGCAAAAAAATTATGTAATGTGTTACTTGAAATTAGTAATATAAAATTAAGTCTATACAAATATCAGGCTACTAAACTTCAGTGTGCAGACCCTGGAACGGGTTTATACATTCTCGCTTAAGTGAATACAGGGGTCAGATTTTGAAATAAAACTGGTTCTGTGTTGTCATTAATTGGAGACTGCTTGAAAATCTCATGAGTTATGTGCACCGAAGGAAAATTATTTCAATTGGGATTTCAGTGTTTCAAAGCAACTTGACATGTTTATGTTGATGTACTTTTGTGAACACAGTGAACTTCTGGGTGCCTGAAACCTTTCCCATGATTATTAAAACATGCAGCACAAGGCCCTGTACACTTAGGCCCTCAGTAAGAATTTACTGATTTAAACAATGATGCCCTTTACATATGAACCTGTAAATTCCATGCAGGGGAGGTGTCAGAAAATTTATCCTAGTCAGTATTATAAAAATTGAACAAATATTATATTGTACATTACATGATATATACATGATCATGATAATTCTTAAAGCAATTATTAGCACTGATTCATAATTCAGAAAGTACAATGCGATGTGCTTTCCAAATAAAGCCACGAAATGAAAATAAATGTTTAACATAACTAGAAGTTCTAATTTATCATAAATAGTATTATTTTCTATGAAATGATTTCTCTTTTGAATGTCAGTATCTGCTTGCTACCTGTCTCTCAGAAATAATTATCTGTTTGTTCATTTGCTGAAATAAAGCTATGTGTGGGTAATTACAGCCATCACTTACTTTAATTGCCATCCGTTTACTGATGTGAACACAGACTTAGATCTTTTTTTGTATACTTAATTATTCCCTGGACTTGTGGTTATTTATCATTATATTAGCAGTTTTTAGTGTTAGAACATTTAGTTATATCAAACAAAATATTGTGAATATAAAGATGCTTCTTTCAGGGAAAATAAAAAATTCCAACTAGGCCATTTTATTTATGATTTTCCTTATTGCTTCTCAATGAATATACACTTTATTGCTGAGTATCAGGGGAAAATGCAATTAATGAATACAGACATTAAATTTGATTTTACATTTATTATTCTATGAAGGCTGTCTTTTTAAATTTTTATTATGTTTATCTTCAGTGCACAATAAGGATTATCTGTGAGACATAAAGGGCTTTCCAAGGGGAAGTTTGGGTGAGATCATTTGCAGAACCAGGAACTCTTTGCATTCTTTACATAGACTTCAGAACCACACTGAGCATAACACCAACAAAGGACGCAAACCACACTGTAAGAATGGCTGTCATCAGCAATGCCTTAAGATAGATCCACACCACTGGGAAATGAGCCTCTACTTGGAGTCCATAGAGAATATTCAGATACACATTTTACAACATCACTTTCTTTGTGGGAAGTGTACAGATTCTTTAGAAGTTACACCCTTGACTGACTCAAAGTCTAACTTCCAGAGAAAAGAAACAGACCTTCACTTGACTATCTGGAATATTTTGCAATTATCTGTTTTGTGCAACAGAAGTTACCTTTGCAAAGAGAGAACACTCCTGGGGCATTTAGAAAACACTGCCCAATTCTTCCTTCTAGGTAGGAAATATATTAAAGTCATATTAAACAATTTCTAATTTGGACCTTATTCAATTAAATTTTGTCCACTGTAGTTGAGAAGTCAAGATTGAAAATGGATGGATTAAGATGCTAACTCTGGAGTTTCCTAGTAGTGTGGCATTGTTCCTAGTCCTTAAGGAGTCATTCTGCCTGGGTTCAAATCCCAGCTCTGACACTTATTAACTCTGTGAGCATGGGAAAATTACTTAACCTCTCTGCTTCTCAGTTTTCTTATCTGAAAAACGGGGATAATCATAGGATCTGCCTCATGGGGTTGTCATGAGGATTTAGTATTATGATGCCTATAAAGCACATTGCCTAACACCAAATTAGTGTTTAATAAATATTGCCCATACACAGCGATTATAAAATCTTGAATACTTTTGAGGCAGAAGGTCCCTTAGCATTGATCCAAGAAAGCCAAAAATTATATGTATGAGGTAGATGAGGTACAAAGTGGTGAATTGAATTCTCCAAGCCTGTACAAGCAATACTAGAATTGCTGCCTTAAAACTTACTTACATATAGACCCAAATACATGCATGTATATATTTAAATATGCATATATATTTAAATATGCATATTCCGGGGAATGACAATAATTATATTTGGAGGTGCTGAAATGAACAGACGTTGGGATATATGGGTAGAATTCAAGAGAAGGGTCTGTTTTAACCCTAGGTGGGAGAATTAAAAATAATATGAAGAGAAGAATGGCAGGAAGCAATAGAGAATATACTGTGGCAGGTCAGCCAATCTGTTTATGTATCAAACATTGTGCACTCAAAGCATTGTGCTAGGCACAGGGAGTGATTTGCAGCAACATAAGCAACACAAGATGCCCGCTTTGAGTTTGCAATTTAGTGGTGAATGGTGAAAATATAAATGAAAAAAGTTAAAATGTAGCAGCATGTGACGTGTCGAATGAATTACGTAAGTAATGTTTGATATATTGCCATGCACATAGAAGAGGGAATTGCTGTGGCCTGGAATATTGAAGGAGACTTCATGAAGCAGGCTGGGATTTTCAAAATGAGTAGGGTTCAGACAAGAAGGGGGAGCTTTTGGTGAAGAAAATTCACTTCATAATGTTTTAGTGGCAGGAATGTAAATGGGCTGCTATATCTGAAATAGGTAAGAAATTAGATAGGAAAGAAAATGTTAACTAAGTTTGTACAGGGCCTTGGATGCCAGTTCAGAGAGTCTCTTTCTATGTGGTTGACCTTGTTTTGAAGCGATGCTGGCTACTTACTATTTTGGAGAAATTTACCCGTTTGCACTATTCAGGTTTAAGAGTAGAACAAAAAATTTAATTGGGGCACACTGTCACCACTCAAGTTCTACCCACAGTTCTAACCAGAAATTCATCAAAGTTGCAGGGTACAAGATCAACATGCAAAAATCACTAGGGTTTCTATACACCAATAATGAACAATCTGAAGAAGAAATTAAAAAAAAAATTCTATTTACAATAGCAACTAAAGCAATTCAGTATGTAGGAATAAATTAAATCAAGGATGTAAAGGTCTTATCCATGGATAAACCACAAAACACTGCTGAAAGAAATAAAAAAAGATGTAAATAAATGGAAAGGGCATATTGTGTTCATGGGTTAGAAGACTAAATACTGTTAAGATGTCAATTCTATCCAAAGTGATTTACAGACTCAATGCAATCCCAATCAAAATTACAATAGTCTTCATTGCAGAAATGGAAAAGTCAATCATCAAATTTATATAGAAAGGTAAGGGGCTCTGAATAGCCAAAACCTTCTTGAAAAACATTAATGGACTCACACTTCCTGATTTTAAAATTTATTACAAAGGAACAGTAATCAAAACAACATGGTACTGGCACAAGGATAGACACATAGACCAACAGAATCCAATTGATAATTCAGAAATAACCTTTATATCTATGACCAATTGATAATTGACAAAGGTGCCAATTACACTTAATGTGTAAAGAATAACCTCTTCAACAAGTGGTGCTGGGAAAACTGGATATTCATATACAAAGGAATGAAGGTGGACCCCTACCTCACACCATACACAAAAATAAACTCAAAATGTACCAGAAACCTGAATATAAGGACCAGAACTCTAAAACTCCTGGAAAAGTAGGGAAACATCTTCATAACCTTGTGTTAGGGAATGGTTTCTTTGACTTTACAGCAAAAGCATGAACAACAAAAGAAAAACTAAATAAATGGAACATCATTAAAATTTAAAAGTTGTGTCTCAAAGGACTTTATTATGAAAGTAAAAGAGCGACCTACACAGTGGAAGAAAATATTTGGAATTCACAGCTCTGATAAGGGTCTAATATCCAGAAAACATAAAGAATGCTTAAAACTCAGCAACAGAAACAAACAACCTAATTTTTTAAAAAATGGGAAATAGTCTTAAAAAGACATTTCTCCAAAGAAAATATACAAATGGCCAATAAGCACATGAAAGATGTTCAATGTCATTAGCCATTATGGAAATGCAAATCAAAGCCACAATAAGATACCATTTCACACCCACTAGAATGACTACCATCAAAAAAAACACAAAAAACAGGAAATAAGAAGTGCTAGAAAGGATGTGAAGAAGTAGGAACACACCTTCATTGTTTGTAAGACTGTAAAATGGTACAACTACTGTGAAAAACACTTTGGTGTTTCCTCAGAAAGTTAAGTATATAATTACCATTTCCCCCAGCAATCCCAAATAATTGAAAGCAAGTACTGGATAAGAAATTTGCACACCATGGTTCATAACACCATTATTCATAATTGCCAGAATATGAAAGCAACCGAAGTGTCCCTCAACAGATGAATGCATAAACAAAATGCAGTCTTTACATACAATGGAATATTATGTGGCAATAAAAGGGATGAAGTTCTGAAGTTCTGATACGTGCAACAACTTGGATGAAACTTGAAGCCATCATGTTGAGTGAAATAAACTGGACACAAAAGGACAAATATTAAATGAGCTTACTTATATGAAATAATTAGAATATGCCAGTTCATAGAGAAAGAAATTAAAATACAGTTTACTAGGGGCCAGGGCAATGATAAGGAATGGGGTATTAATACTTAATTGGTATAGAGCTTCTGTTTGGGATGATGAAAAACTTTTGGTAATTAATGATGGTGATACAATTTCTGGAATGTAATTAACACCACTGAGTTTTATATTTGAAAGGGAAATTGTTAGGTACATCTATATTATTTGAGAGAGGAATAAAACTTGTAAGTTTCCTCAGACCCACAATTTGTCTCATATAGCTGGCTATGAATTAGTTTGTTGTGAATGGACAGCTTCCCCAAACTTTTCCTCAGGGAATTCCACCCTAAACTCTCCCCTTTTGTTTCAGAATGAGCTATAGTCGATGGAATTCATCTAAAAAGATTTAGTTTATGCCTTATCTGACTTTTAATCCCTCACTGGCTCCCTGTTACCATACGAAGGAAATATACGCCCTGACTGCTATAGCAACCTAAGCTAATCATCTGACCCTCCATTGGCCTCGTGCTTCTCTTCCCCCATTTATGCTTCATCAAATTATATCTCTAGAAAAGTTTTCCTTGTCCTTTCCAATACTTCTTTGCTGAATTATGTGCTATCATATTTCTTCATTAGCATTTTATTTCTTTTATCCAGCCCTTATGCTCTTTCTTTTATTAATGTAGTTACAGCAATACTTTTTATACCTTGTGTTTCATTGGGAAATGTATTATTTTTCTGGAGGAGAAAGAAGACACAACTTAACTGCTGCTCTGGTGTTGTCTTCAATAGGCTTACCTGAAGAAGATGGATACTCAAGACTATCAGTGAGTGGGACAGCAACTTCATCATTTCAGAGACATAGGGAAAGTCACACCACTCAGGTAAGCCACCCATAGATATTTGCATAAACAATAATTTGAAAATTAAATTATGAAACAAGAGAGATATTGTGTTATGACCAAGAGCATGTCTTCTTACTGGACTAGAGCATTTATTCTCATCTCCTCCCTAAGTTTCCTCAACTTACCATCTTTCTCTCTCCTCTTTCCCATCTTACTCCAATTTTATGCTTATTTCAAATAAAGAATAATCTCTAAAAATCAAAAACTAATAATTGGCTTTAAATATAACATTATAAACAATTTCTGTTGTGATGCTTTAAAATCATAATCAAGTGAAGATGAAATTAAACATGTTTAGTGACACTGATATTCTCTTCATGTTCAACCTCAGCCAAAATAGGAAGACTAAATGAGGATATGAAAATAAGATGTTTGAAGCACCTGTGGTTTTATGGCATGCCATTATATCTCAGTTACTACTTCCAAATTCCATGTAATCCAAATGTATTTATAATATGACATCTGATCAGAACACCGTAAAATCAAAATGAGATTACAGTTCACAAAACGGTTTGGTTGTGTTTCAGTGATTTCACTTACGTGCTTTAATGTGTTTGGCCTTAAATATTTCACTAGAATAAAGAAAATCATCCCTTCAAAAAAAAATGGGTATTTTTAAAGGAAAAAGTATTTATTTCATAGAGTTTTAATGTTCTTTTCTTTTTATGTTGAATTAAAACTTAAGGCTTTTAAAAACCATCTTCAAAAATATATGACTGCATTAAAGGTGGGATTCTTTTTGCAGCAAAGTGCACAAAATAATAATATAAAAAACTTTATTATCAGTACGGTTATGATTGTTAATTTCGTATGCCAACTTGGCCAGGATGTGGTGTCCAGTTGTTGGGTCAAGCAAGCATTGGCCTGATTGTTACTGTGAGGGTATTCTGTGGATTTAAATCACTAGTCAGTTGATTGCATCTATGGCTGATTACATCTGCAATCAACAAAGGAGATTTCCTTCAGCAATGAAGAGTCTCCTTATCCAATCAGTTGAAAGCCTTAAGGGAAGAACTGAAGATTTCAGTAGTCAGAAAGAAGAACTTCTATCTCTACTTCAGACAAACAGCTTCTCCTGGGAGTTCCCAATTTGTGGCTTTTCCTAAGGAATTCAGTGTCACCTTACTGGGTTTCCAATTTGTGGCCTGCCCTATAGAATTTGGACTTTCCAATCCCCACATTCATATGAGCCTATTCCTATAATAAATCTCTTAATATTTACATTATATATATATATTTATATACACATATACACACGTGTATGTGTTTGAGTGTGTGTGTGTGTGTGTGCGCATGTGTGTATAAACCCTGTCAGTTATGTTTCTCTGGAGAACCCTGACTAATGCATTGGTCAAAGATTATTGCATTAGCGGTAGGAATTTTATTTTATATGAAGTTACAGGATAGCTTGTATTATGTCAGTCATCTATGTAAAACTCCATAAAAGCTTCAGTCAAGGATCCTGTGTTTGCATGAAATCATGTTTCTGTAAAATTAACTAATATTAGTATTAGTATTATATTACCAGCTTTCATCCAAATATTTGGCATTATGCAAGCAAGGCCAAAATATCAACTGAGATTTTTCTAAATAATATTGATGAAGTAGTTAGGAAAATCAATAATTTTAATCTTAAAAATAAATCTCACATTAGGTAATCTGTTGAGATGACTTACACTGATATATAGGCACAGGCACAAAAAGAAAATGGTGATTGGTTATAATAATAGATTGCCCTGATCTCTCCTCTGTTCCTTACAGATGCATCTGCTTTGCCTTTTAAGCATTACAGATGCTTTATATAAGATAATTCACAGGGGATTTTTCTTGTAATGAACACTGGTTTGATTTTTATTATAGGGTTGACTCTTGCACTTTATAACATAATGATAGGCCATCTGACATCCTTTCCTAGACTTCTACTACAATGTGGTCCATAGAGAAGAGAAGTAATTTTGAAAGAAGGTACATAAAATAGGCGTCTCTATAACTTTTCTTTGATCTTTCATGGACTTGGCTAAAAAGCAAAGAAATGGGAAAGGTCATCAGGAATAATTTTAAATTCTCAGTTTTCAATGGGGGCTTGTTTTCAAGTACAAACATCTCTGAATGAGGCCATAGCCTCCAGTCATCTTACAGTGCATTTTCTCAAAGAAATGGAAAACCATGCTCATTTTTTTCCGTGCAGATTATGGAAACACATATGGTAAGATACATTCCTCCCTTCTGAGAAGCTATAAGAGTTATTTGAAACTATGCAATTAATGGCTACATGTCTTTCAGAATTAATCTCTTGTGTGACATTTATAGTTGGAGTATGGACACAGACAGGCATGCTGCATTTTAGATTTTTTTCGACTGATGCAATTAAATAGAAATTCTATAAAATCAATCCTCGTCTGATTGGGCATGTAGCCGTAACATTAAATGTTGACTAAGAATCGAATCCCTCTTTGAAGGTGTCTATATCTTAATTAACCTCATCAGTGATTTTTAATATAATCCCTTTAAGGAACGTAATGTATTGTCATTAGGATAGATAAAGAAAACAGGAGATAGATTTAGTAAGTTGCCAAAAATCATAGGAAAAAAAATCACTGAGTCCACAGTTTGAATAAATGTCAAGATCATATGCTCTGTTTCAAAAAATAAACATATCATAACCCATGAAAAGAAATGGAGGAGTGATCCAACTTTTTCATAAAATTTGAAGAATTTTTGATCCAATACTAAAGAGCCGTAGCAGAGTTTTGTAATTTGGTTTTTTTGGCTGCCAATCATGCACTTAACTTTCTCATCTCACAGTGAAAATATTAGAGGCGAATTGCCTCTCTTTCTCCCTTTCTTTGAAAGGTGGACAAATATCCGTGAGACGACTCATCAACCAGGCACAGCAACAGTGGATTATGGAGTAAAAGGCATGATTATGGAAGGGGTGAGAAGAATGGATGACTTGCAGTGTTGGTGACATTTGTCAATGGTGGCTATCTGCAGCCGCAGTCACAGAATAATATTAGATTCTTTCCAGTGTCCAGTTACTGAACCTACCCTGGTTCCTGCCCATTTTCAAAACTCTTCTAACTTCATGTCCTTCTTTCAGCCTTCCACTCAAGCCTTTACCTTCTGGGGTTGCTTTCTGTTGCTTGCAAATAAGAATTTTACTGCTACCTTAATCTGATTTCATTGTTATTTTCTGTTAATTTTGCTTTGTATCCAAACAAGCCCTTTTGCATTAAGCATGCAAACTCTTCATTTGTTCTTAATATAGATGTAAAACATTTTCTGATGTAAAACATTTTCTGTCTAACAGAGGATTACAGCTTCATTTAAATAGTAGCTGTTTCTTTCCTCAAGATACAGAATACAGGTGTCTTTTATGTTGTATTCCATCATAATTTTTATTAGTTTGCTAAATGTAACGACTTTACATGAAAGTACTAAAGTTAATTTCATTTAAAATGTTTGAAAATGGTGAAAGATAGGATGTTAGCTGAATTGTGAATGTGGCTGTGTTCATTTATGCTTCTTATACAGAAGGCTCAGTACCTCCATGCTATGAACCATGATAAAATGTTCATGACCTTGCATAGCACTGGGTGTAAATAAAACTAGCAGTGAATGTGTGACATCATGGAATTCCACACACTGCTCTTTGAGTGGAGCTTTGTGACATTTCTAGGGACCCAAACCTGGAATACCATAATTTATATAAGCATTTCAGATTGGTTTTGGAATTTTGACATTTATAAAAATAATGTCATTTATCTTATCACTTTATAAGATTAAAAAAAAAAACAGTTTGTGCTGTTTGTCATGGTGCCATCCCTTAGAAGTAGCTCCGTGATGAAAGACGCAGAAGTGAATGAAATGCTGAGAATATCTTCCAATCCAGAATGACTTTTTAACATTTTTAGCTGTGATTGCAATCCTCTGCTGACTCAGGCACAGACAGGTAACCTGACCCAGGATTGCCCATGGATTATAAATAGAGAAAAAGCATGAAAGGTACAGGAGGGGGGAGTGCTAAAGGCGGGAGAGTAGCAAAAGGGCTGGATAAAAATGCTTAGTGCATGTCCTTGGCATAAAAATTACTAGTTACGCATCTGTTTGGCGGTCCACATTTGACATTGAAAAATGAGATGTTTTCTTTTTTTAATTTGAGCATTGCTTATTTATATATTTTCATTACAATTTAAGCCCCAGCTTTCACTTTGTGCCTTTTTATTCCTTGGTAGTCTATTCTCCACAGTAATATTTGTGCACTTTATGATCTTTTATTTTCATTTTGGGCATTTATCATATTCTTGTTAAACTTTTAATATTTTTTGTTTCCTTTTTTAGAGAGCATAAAAATTTATTGTTACTATCTGTCATATTCAAATATCCATTGAAAGAAATCATTGATGGTCTCTGATAAAAAAAAAAAGTGGCAATCAAGCACCCAAGGACATAGTAAATATCTGTCCCCCCTCCCAACAGAGCCGCCAATGAAAGCCATAACATAATCAATATACAATTGATCCACATGAAGAAACAAATTGTTACGTGGGTTGTTTTACGGAGCCATCAAAGAAATGTGCTGGTAATGTGACACCTCAACAAAATTAAGAGTTGCAGGGCACCAAATAAATCTAAAGCCTTCTTTCTATTTTCATTTCATTTGTCATATGGACTACTCCAAATATATTATAGCATGGAATAGAAATAAACTCTGTGTTAGATACAATAATGAAATGTAGATAGACATGGTTAGTTCAATCATTAAGGTATAATTCTAAAGCACATAGCAGGGAACAGAAATTAGATAATGCTGGAAAATTCCACCCCAAATGCAGGCTTTCACAAACAGCACATTAGACAAGCTAAACTTCCTGGTGGCGAGAGTAACGTATTGAGGCCACTGCACCATGCCCAAAGCCCCCCCTTCACCAGCTATATACAGTCAAATCCTTAAAAGGACAAAGAAAGCTGCTACTCACTTACCCATTGGCTCCACACCATTCCTTCTCAATTCCCACCCTGGCAGAACCCCGTCCCAATCACCACTTGGCCCACCAGCTAAATCTCTGTCCATCTCTACCAACTGGCCACCTCTATAGGAAAAGTGTAAATACAGCTCTCCCTTTGTCTCTGGCGGGCTGAAGTTTTACCTCAGAACCCCGCCACACAACGTGGAATATGACTCCCGGGGAGGAATGTAGACCCGGCATCGTGGGACGGAGAACATCTTCTTGACCAAAAGGGGGATGTGAAAGGAAATGAAATAAGCTTCAGTGGCAGAGAGATTCCAAAAGGAGCCGAGAGGTCACTCTGGTGGGCACTCTTACGCACACTTTAGACAACCCTTTTTAGGTTCTAAAGAATTGGGGTAGCTGGTGGTGGATACCTGAAACTATCAAACTACAACCCAGAACCCATGAATCTCGAAGACAATTGTATAAAAATGAGGCTTATGAGGGGTGACAAGGGGATTGGAAAAGCCATAAGGACCACACTCCACTTTGTCTAGTTTATGGATGGATGAGTAGAAAAATAGGGGAAGGAAACAAACAGACAAAGGTACCCAGTGTTCTTTTTTACTTCAATTGCTCTTTTTCACTCTAATTATTATTCTTGTTATTTTTGTGTGTGTGCTAATGAAGGTGTCAGGGATTGATTTAGGTGATGAATGTACAACTATGTAATGGTACTGTAAACAATCGAAAGTACGATTTGTTTTGTATGACTGCGTGGTATGTGAATATATCTCAATAAAATGAAGATAAAAAAAATAAATAATAAAAAAAAAAAAGAACCCCGCCACAATGACCCGCGAATAAAACTTTCCTGCCTGAAGTCGACTGGTTTCCATGCCCTCTATGACTGCGTGCCAAAATTTCTAGCAGATAACCCTTTAGAAAAGAAAAAAAAATAGATTTCAAATATGATCTACAAACAGGAGACCGCCCCATAGAAAAGTTATTTCACATAGCTGAGGTTCCAGGGAATCTGTATTCACCATTCATGATGTACATATGATATACAAGAAATAAAAGCAGTAAATTAATTTGATGGCATGATTTAAATGACAGAATTTTCAACAGAAAGTATCATGTACTGTTATAGATAGGCATTTAGAAAGTAAAAAACAAAAGAAAAGAAAATCCTTTTTTTGTAAATTTTCTTCATGAAATCACACTAAGTATATATCTTAAATGAATTCATGTGTAGTGTTTTTTTTTTAGTTAAGAGATTGACTATTTAATATCAAGAGGTGAATACAGTTGTGTGTGTGAAATTATAAAAGAATGAAAAAGCAGAATAGTGACTGTATTTTTAAAAAGGAAAAAGGTCTTGTGATATCCCTGCATGGTCACCTTCTAAAGAGAAACCTGCATTAGCCAACATTTTTGCATTAAGTAGGGAGTAACAATGCAACAGAAAAATTGTGGTAAATTCCAAATTCTAGTTAACTTAAGAATTTTAATAGTAAATTAATTAACTTTATAAAATTAAAGAAAGGAAGAGAGGCCAGAGGTGAATCATTATCTTGAATTAGTACATACCCCCCATCCATATCTACATTTGCTACATACGTGTGTATCCATAAATAAACAGTGCTTCGCATGGTTTTAAAATGTAAATATATCATTCCATACAGATTATTATGCAAATTGGTTTTCTTATTTTCTGTTTTGATACATGTGGCTCTCACTGTTTTATTCTGAGGATTAGCTCAAGGTTGAATATAAAACCTTTAGGGTGGAGATGTGAAAGGCTAGGCAATACTAGGAGAAACTGCTAATGATACCCAGGCACTTGGTTCATGAAACATTGCATTCATACTCCTTCCACAGGCTAGGTAGGGAGCAAGCTGATGGGGAGGGAAAGGGTGACAGGAGCCTCTGGGTGAAGGATGGCTGGGCACCTCTGGCCCGAAGGTGCAGCCGTGACCTCTGACAGCCGGATTGTCTTCCTCCAGGTCTGCACAACATAGTTGGAGTTGTCTCGCTGTCTGTGTGTTGCGGTCTGCAGAAAGCCCAATTCAGGGGTCTCCAGGAGAGAAAGGAAATGGGTGCTCAAATGCTCAATGACAATAGGGCAGGTTGAACATTTACTTTAAAACTTTTTCTAGAGGGCTAGAGGTTTCAACAATACCTCTATAAACTATTTTTTCCTTTTGGAAAAAAACACAAATGTTTGTATTTCTCCCTTATTAGGTGTAAAAATATTCTTGTTTTATATAAATATGCTTATGGCATTTCTTAAGAACAATACTTACAGTTCCACAGGGTATGGTGAAAACCTCTGTCAAAAACAAGTTTGCATGTTATGTCTTTAACAAACAATGCTGCAGTGAACATCATTGACCGTGCCCCAATGCATAATTATAAAAAATTTTCCAGAGGTTCCCCGTAAAAACGGAAGTGCTGAGTTTGTCAGGGTATGGACAGGGCATGAGCGTTTTCAACAGTTATTGCCGAATTATTCTCCAAAATGGGAAAATCAATTTACACAACTCTAGAAGTTGTGTTGTTCTCTTGGTTTAATGAGTCATTGTATTTTTTTTTTGCCAGAGCGATAGACATAAAATGGATCTTATTATGGTTTTGTTTTACATTTGCTTATTTATTTGTTTTATAATTGCTATTGACTTGTTTCATATGTTCTCTAAGTTGGCAGCCAGTATAAGTTCTTTTCTCATTTCCTAACTGGCTTGCATGACTTTCTTGTTGATTTGTAGGAATTCTTTACATATTCTGCATAATATTCCTGGTTATATGCATGGCAAACAACTTTGAGTATAGTGTGTTGTTGGTCGGTCTAACTAGCTTTTATTTCATTGATTTTCTCTATTGCTTTTCTGTTTCATTGATTTTGCTTCTTTTTATTATTTCCTTTCTTCTGCTTGCTTTGGTCTAATTTGTTCTTTTTCTAGTGTCTTAATAGGAAGCATAGATCATTGACCTTTCTTTTTGTTCTAATAAAAGTATTTCATACAACACATTTCTGTCTAGACACTATTTTAGCTGCAGCCCACAAAGTTTAATAATTTTGCTTTCATTTTCATTCAACTGAAAATACTTTCTAATACCTCTTGATACTTTCTCTTTGACTCATGTTGTTTACTTTCCAAATATTTGGGGATTTTCCAGATATCTTTCAGATACTGGTTTCTGGTTTAACTCCATTATGATCAGAGAAAATGCTTTGTATTATTTCAATTACATTAAATTTATTAGTTTGTTTTATGGCCCTGGATTTGTTCTATTTCGGTGACTGTTCCAAATACACTTGAGAAGAATGTTTACTGTAGTTGGGTTGAAATGTTCTATAAATGTCAATTAGGTCAAGTTGTTTGATAGTGTTGTTCAGCTCTGTATCTTTTCTGATTTTATGTCTAATTTTCCTATCAACTACTACAATTACAATTGTGGTTTTGTCCACATTTTCATTCAGTTTATCAGTTTTTGCTTCATGTACTTTGAAGTTCTGTTATTGGGTTGCCCGCATCTTTAAGATTGCTGCATCTTCTTACTGAATTGACCCTTTTATCATTATGCAGTATTTTCTTTATTCCTGCTAATATTCCTTGTTCTGAAATCTGCTTTGCCCGAATTTGTTATAGCCACTCCGTCATTCTTTTGATTATTGTCTCCAAGGTAAATTTCTCCATCCTTTTACTGTTTTTAACAGCTTTATTGAGATTTAGTTGACATACCATACAGTTCACCCCTTTAAAGTATACAGTTCAGTGCTTTTAAGTAAGTTCTCAGGGCTGTGTAATCATCAATATAATCTAATTTTAGATCACATTCACCCTCCGCCCCAAACCTATCCCTTTACTTTTAATTGATTTATTTCACTGTACTTATCCTGGGATTTTTGTAGATAGCATGTAGATAGGTCTTGTTTATTTTTATGAACTCTGACAACCTTTGTGTTTGGATTGGTGTGTTCAGACCATTTACATTTTAGTAGAATTCTTAATATGATTGGATTTAGGCCTATCAGTTTTATTCGTTTGTGTTTGTCCCCACTGTTTTTGTCCTCTAATTCCTTTTGATGCCTTCTCTTGGATTGTTTGAATGTTCTGAAATGTATTCCATTTTCATTTGTCTATTGGTATCTTGGTTATATGACTTTGCATTTTTTTTTTTAGTGGTTGCTGTAGAGATCACAGCAACTTTATATTATTGTTGTCACATGTATTGCATTTCATATATTGAAACTATCCAGACCATGTTATAATTTTTGCTTTCAAACATCATATGTATTTTTTTAAATGGAAAAAATAGTCTTTTATATTTATCCCTACATGCCATTTCTGATGATCTCCTTCAATCCTGGCTCTCCAGATGTCCCTCTGCTATCACTGCCTATCAGCCTGAAGAACTTCCTTTAGCATTTCATTTAATGCAGAGCTGCTGGCAACACATTCTCTCGGTTTCCTGTACTCTGAGACTGTCTTGATTTTGCCTTCATTCTCCGAGTTTTGATTCTCCTCTACAATTAACTATCCTTGGTTTGCTTTTCAGAGTCCTCAGATGATTTACATATTTTGTCCAAAGTTTTTAGTTGTAATTAATCAGTGAGAAAAATAGGCTATATTGGGCTTACCCCATCTTGGCCAAACTTATGGCATTTTTAACCAAACAGAAATTTATAATTTTAATATAGTCAAATTGATTAATCCTTATCCCTCTGGTTGTGATTCTGTTGTCCTGTTCAAGAAAAATCTTTCTTACCTGCTGTCATAATGATATTTTCCTATGTAATTTTAATTGTTTATAGGTTTGGTTATTGCATTTAGGATTTTAAACTACCTGAACTTTACTTTTAAGAATGGTATGTTAGCAATATAATTTTACATTTTCTATACATATAAACAATTACTGCATATCTTTTACAATACAGTGCCAGCTTTCCTCCTAAGCATCTTAAGCTGCCACAAATGGGCTTTTCTCTCTGTTCATCTATGATCTTCCAGATTTCTCTTTCATGTTACTTTCCTTTTTAAGGCTTTCCTTGAACACCTTTTTAATGCAAATTAATTGCCTCCATAACTTTGTTCCTATAACTCTATAATATGTGTCTCTTTTATACAACATATTTTGTTGTATTATGGCTATTTGTGTGTGTGAGTGTGAGTGTGTGTATGTGTCATGTGTGTAGCACTTGATAGACTTTTGAGCTTATAGAGAATGCATATTCTCAACACTCAAATTTAATTTCGACTTAATCATCAACCAATGGCAACACTACAAAAAGCAAACTGATACAATGTTTCCTAACTTTATCAAACACTTTAAGTCAGTCTTCTGTTAAAAAATATGTTAATAAATTTGGCAAATAGGATCACAGGCAGTTGCATCACTAGTTAGAGAGTATTACAGTGAAGTCATATCTTACATGGCGATTGGGCCCCAAGTTGGTATGTAATATGAAAATCACGTACAATGAAAACATCTCTAGAATATCCTTATATATAATATATATAACACTGTAGAATGATATGTGTGTATTTATGCATAATGTTTAAAACAACTTATAGCATATAGTAATATATATACAACATTTTGAGTTCTGAGAGAATTGATTGCATAAAATTGCAGAAGTTTATTCATTTGTTCAAAAAAATTTATTGTGACCCTACTTGTAGCAGGCACAGGTCTAGCATTTGGGAAACCTTGGTCCACAAAACAGTCATCCTTGCTTTCATGAAGTTAAATTCTAGAAGGAGAGTGTAAACAATGAACAATAAGTAAAATATGTAATAGAGTAAGAGGCAATAAGACATATTTTAAAAAGAAAAGATAAAACAGGGTTTTCAGGATTGGGAATGTCAAGGGTGGTGTGGAAGAAGGTTGGATTAAGTTGCAGTTTTAAGTCAGGTGGTTCAACAAAGGCGGGTCAGGAAGTAATTCATGTTGATGTCTCGGGGATAGCATTTCAGGCTGAAGAAACAGCAAGGCCATGAAGTAGGAGCATGACTCAATTGAAAGCCGGTGTAGCTGGAATTGAGTGAATGAGATGGAAAATAGTAGGCAATAGACCCAGAAGGAAAAGGGAGAGGAGGCAGACCATGTAAGGGTGTCTTAGTTTCCTAGGGCTGCTGTAAAAAGTACCATATACTGGGTGGCTTAAACAACAGCAATTCATTGTCTCGCAGTTCTGAAAGCGAGAAGTGTCTGCAGGGCCGTGCTTCCTCTGAAGTATGTAGGAAAGAATCTGTTCATGCCTCTCTCCTGGCTTCTGGCAGTGGCTTGGCAACATTCCATGATGTTCTCTGCCTCATTCATCACATGGTATCCTCCCCTCTGTGTCCAATTCTCCCCTTGTTATAAGGACAACAGTCATTGGATTAGGGCCCACTCTAATCCAGTTTGGCCTCATCCTAACTAATAACACTTATAAGATGCTGTTTCCAAATCGAGTCACATTCATAGGACTGGTGGTTAGGGCTTGAACATGTCTTTGGGGGGACACAGTTTAACCCACGACATAATAAAAGGCTTTAGATTTCATAGAATTAAACAGGAAAGCATTGCATAGTTTTGAGCCAATGGCAGCACTACAAAAAGAGTTACATGATCTGGCATTATGTTAAAAAGGATCACTCTGGCTGATGTTTTGAGAATAGACTGCAAAGCAGGCATGAGTAAGAGTAGGGAGACAATTGGCATAATCCAGGTAAAAGTAAACTGTGGCTTAGACCATGGATGGTAAAGGAGAGTGTTTTGGTTTGCTAATGCTGCCAGAATGCAATATACCAGAAATGGGTAGGCTTTTACAATGGGAACTTATTAGCTTACAAATTTACAGTTCTAAGGCTGTGAATGTCCAAATTAAAGCATCAACAGGACAATACCTTCTACGAAGAAAGATTGCTAGCATCTGGTACACCTCTGTCACGTGGGAAGGCACATGACCAGCATGTGTTTGTCCTTCTCTCCTAGGTTTCATTGCTTTCAGCTTCTGGCTTCAGTGGCTTCCTCTCTCACCTCCTTTGGGGGCTTTTTCTCTCCAAACTTCTCTGGGTGTTTCTCTGAGCTCTCTGAGCTTTTTCTTTCTTTTATCCTCTCACAAAGGACTCCAGTGAAAGAATCAAGGCCCACTTTCAATGGGCTGGGTCACATCTCAATTGAAATAACCTAACCAAAGGGCCCCACCCACAATAGGTCTTCACCCACAGGAATGGATTAAAAGAACATGGCCTTTTCTGGGGTACATAACAGTTCCTGGTAATGCAAAGTGATACAATTCTGAATATATTTTAAAAGCGGAATCAACAGTCAATAGGATTTTTCTGATAGATTATAGGGTATGAGGAAGAAAAGAAACAGGGATCACTCTAAAATTTCTAGCCTTTCAAAAAATGAATTACCATGAAACAAAATGAGAACAATGATGGGTAGAGTCATGTGGGAGGGAAGACCAGAAGTTCAATCTTAGACATGTTAGGTTTTAGATTTCACTTAGACCTCCTAGTAGACATGTTGTATAGACAGCTATGTCTATGAGAGTGGGGTTCAGGGAAGAGGTCTGGACTGGAGAAACAAATTTGGGAATTATAGCATATGGATGGCATGATATCCTGAAATTGGATGCGAGCTACAAGGACATGAGTGAAAGCAGACAAGAAAATGGTCAAGGACTAAACCCTGAGGACCTCCACCATTAAGAGGTCAGAAACAGGAAGAGGAACCACCAAAGAAGTCCAAGAAGGAAAGACTTGAACTGAAGATGAAAAGCCAAGATAGTGCAGTTTTCTCATAACCAAGTGAATAAAGCATACCAAAGAAGAAGGAAGGATAGACTATTTTAAATGCTCAAGTATTTAAATATAGTAAAAAAAGTTTTGAAGAATTGGCCTTTGGCTTTAGCAGATGGAAATTACTGGTAACTCAGAGTAAAGCAATTTTATTGCAATAGTAAGAAGGAAGTCTGACTGGAATTTATATTTACTCTTGAAGCTAGTTGTTGATTAGAAGTGTAAGTATATAGTTTGTCCAAAGTCTGGCAATATAATATAAAGAAAAAAATGATGAATATAAATAAAATATGATCATTTGTTTGTTTATGTGTTTGTGTTTTAACCAACCATCTACATCAAATCAGGAGAGCAAATGGCACCTGGGATATAGGACAGAATTTACCTGTAGTTGGTAAATGGGAGAAATGTTCTAAGGCAAATAAAATCAAGTTTTCTGGAAGGGCTTTGGGAAAACAAAAGATACCAAATAGATGAAACAGGTTTCTGCAAACGACCATAAGTTAATAATGGAATGTGATAGCATAAAGTGCAGCTTCCCTAGGATTAGGGGAATACACAACATCGGTGGTGGCTTCGGTAGTAAAAGTGCACTAGGATTTCAGACCATGTTTTTTAATAACCATATGATTACTTCTGTAGTTAAAAATCATTTCAATCTTTAAAATTTAATACAAAATAACTTTTATTCAGAAATTTTCATCTGTAAGATGTTTAGAAAAAACAATAAATAAAAAATCAAATTACCTAGAAATTGCCTTTCCTGAATGTTAGTACCTAAGTGAAGGGGTTGTTTGTTGGTTGGTTGCTTTTTGTTGTTGTTGTTGTTGTTTTCTTTTTGTTGGTGGTTTTTGGTTTTTATCTGGTTTTTAGCAGTATTAAGCTTTAGAATAGGGAACAAAATTCTGCTGCTTTTCTGATTGACAAATGCAACAAAAAACATCATAGAATTAAATTTTGATAAAGGCATCATTGGAAATATTCAATATCATCTTTTACTTTGACTAGTTAAATATTGTTGCATAGAAGATGCCAATGAACATTTCGTCAAGCAATGCAAATCAAATTACTTCCTTCACTAAGAAAAATGTAGAGTTATGACCAGAGTCTAATAGCAGTTCTTCAATCTGTTATATCAGTGTTTCAAGTTTTAAATTATGATAATGACAATGAATGGAATTTGGACTGAGGATAACAATGCCCAGCTTGTTATATTTAAAAGATAACTAGATAGGTAGGTAAACCCCAAAGGGTCAAATATACAGAACTTGGATGTCTGGAAATACCCAGGTAACAGCATATTTAGAGACACAATGAAAGTCAAGGAAAGGGATCATGTATACCATTTCTACAAATCACTTCTTCAGCTTTCAATAGCATAATTATTCTGAGTTGATGAGTACAATGTCAATATGTGGGACAGTCTTACAATTTAAAGGTAAGCTGAAATGTTTACAATGCAGAACCATGTCAAGGAGACTAGTAACTCATTCATAAGTGACCAGTTTTCAAAAATATATAGTGATAGTGATGATAGGAAAATAAAAATGGGGAAAATTGATACTTCTTATAGAAATAAAACAATGTGCCTTACTGGTGTTTTAAATGGCTATCAAACTTAGCTATTCATATTCAATTCGCCAAACCAAATAAATTATGAAGGTTACTCAAGCTTCTATGTAATGATTGGAAAATTAAATGAAGGTAAAGAAGGTTAGGAAAATGTTAAAACACACACACACACACACACACACACCCCAAAGGAAAAAGTTCCTTGTTCAGATTTAATAAAATCGAGTGTATGTCAACATGTGAACAAAAACAACAGCAAACAAACAAGTCACTTGAGTGCATATAGCATCCTGAATTTAGTTTTTAAAATTCCAGTTAAATCAAATTATGTTAAATAAACAGAACATTAATTTATTTCATTTCCCCCTACCCAATTTTCAGCTAAAATAAGATTTTTTAACATATTAGAGGCATACATATTAGTGTTTGGTATTATGGCCCTAAAATTATTGGGAAAAATTTTTCAAAACAATTAGTATTTTATATCATTTTTAAATGTTGTAGTACAGAAGTATATGTTAACTTTGTGATTGTGATAACTTGAGAAAATTAATGATCAACCTAACAGAATGAAAGCAACTTTAAAATATTACTAGATGTTTAAATGAAGAGAAGTAGAAATTGCCATTAATTATAAGCATTAATTCTAGAAAAGGAAAATTTTTAAAGTTACAAAGTACAGAAAGAGGCTAAATGTAGACTGTTCTCTGTGACTTTATTGTATTATGTCTTTCTTCAAAACCATTTAGTTTTGGAAACTTTGATCTGCTCAGGGTATAAGTAAAGCATAAATGTTTACCTTTTCTGCAAGTGGAAAATAACTGCACATATAGCTCTACTAATGCTCAAAATATCAGAAAATTGGAAGAAGGCCACCCAGGGACCTGGGACCCAGCTTTCCTGACTTAGTAAGTGTGCTGGTTTGAATGTATTATGTCCCCCAGAAAAAGCCATGTTCTTTGATGCAATCTTGTGGGGCAGACATATTAGTGGGGATTGGGTTGGAACATTTGGATTGGGTTGGAACGTTTGGATTGGGTTGTTTGCATGGAGGTGCGCCCCACCCAACTGTGGGTGATAACTCTGATGAGATATTTCCAGAGGCATGGCCCTGCTCATTCAGGGTGGGCCTTGATCAGTGGTGCCATATGAATAAGCTGACAGACAGAAGGAACTCAGTGCAGCTGTGCATGACATTTTGAAGAGGAGCTGCAGCCAAGAGGGACACTTTGAAGAAAGCACAGGAGCTGCAGATGAGAGACATTTTGATGACAACTGTTAAAAGCAGACTCTTGCTCTAGAGAAACTAAGAGAGGACTAATACCCAAATGCAACTAAGAGTGACATTTTTGAGGAACTGCAGCCTAGAGAGGAACGTCCTAGGAGAAAGCCATTTTGAAACCAGAACTTTGGAGCAGACACCAGCCATGTGCCTTCCCAGCTAACAAAGGTTTCCCGGACACCATTGGCCATCCTCCAGTGAAGGTACCCAATTGCTGATGTGTTTTACCTTGGACACTTTATGACCTTAAGACTGTAACTGTGTAACCAAATAAACCCCCTTTTATAAAAGCCAATCTATGTCTGGTGTTTTGCATTCTGGCAGCATTAGCAAACTAGAACAGTAAGTAAAGTGCTTTGTACAATCAAGTGGCCTGACAATTTTGAAAGCAAAATTCAAGCTAATAGAATAGAAAGTTTCCCTTGTACTGAAACATAGTCAGCTAACATTGGTGAAGGAATTTATTTTATGACCTTAGGAAACCTGACTTTCTCTGATTTCTGTTTCCATTATTATTTGACACTGTCATTTGGTATTTTTTACACTGTCAGAAAAAATAGGTTACAAAAGAGGTGAACTGTGATATTGGAAAGAAGTGTCATGAAGTCAATGATATAAAAAGCCTAGTTTTTGAAGCCCAAGTGGATTTTAATTAATTTTTATACACTTGCACATGATTTTTATTGTCTATTTTCAGAAAGAATTCTTGACTAAAAGGATTTGCTCTCATTATATTTTGCCTACTTTGGCAAAACCTTGTGCCTTTTTCCTTTCTAATCTATCTTGACATCATTTCTCTTTTCCCTATTATGTCTAGTATTTGCTCCCGCATGACTACATCTTAAAGACACTGTAATTGACCCAGGGTCACAATGACAGACACTGTGCTTGCTAAATCTATTTCTACTTCTTCTGAGGCACATAGCTAGACTACATTTCCCAGCTTCTCTTGCTGTTCGGAGTAGCCACGTGACTGAGATCTAACTAATTGAATGGGAGCCTTAACGATGAGAGCCACTTTCAGTCTTGGTCCGTACAAATGCCCTTTCCCATCCAAAAGCTGAGTAGGGAATATTCCAAGACCCTAGAAGAGGCAAAATACATGCATGACAACATGGAAGGCTATTCAATAATCAGAAACACCAATTTTGGCCCTAATTTGAGCAAGAAGTATACTTCTTTTGAGCCAAGCTGCTGGTATTTGGAATTTTTCTGTTATAGCATCTCAGGTAGCCCTAACTAGTACCTCTTAGTCATTTTTTTGGTTTAATGTCTTACATGTTGCTGCTGTGAATGAATATTTATAGTACTTAATTAACTAAATCTAGCCTCCATTATTTAGCAATCCATATCCATTAACAGCAAAGATTATGCCTGTTCATATCTTCTGATGATAGAATTATTGAAATATTATCAGCCTTTTTAATATGAAACAATGACTACTGGTGCTCCCTCCTACCAATAGCATAAATAAAATCTATCTAAAGTTTGTAGCCCCTAGCAACTGGTCTCTCAGAAATTCATCACAGTCAATGGACCTAATTTTCCCCAGGGATAAAGTTAATCCCCTATAATGTACAGGACTTACAGGAAAATGTTTTGATACTTTCAAGTACCAGTTTGGCCCATTTAGTAATTATAAAGAAATACCTCTATTATCTTCAGTTTTCAAGTGGATGGTTCTAATCAGTAATTGAATTTCATGGGGAGGATAAAGATTGATGATAGGGAAGATACTCACTTTCACCCATGCTATAAATTCCATGGTCCAGGGAGCAGCTAAACTATGCTCCTTTCCAAATTACAGCCCATGTTTTTGAATCTACTTGGATTATGTTAATAGTTCCATCAACATCCAGCAGTTTCACACAATGGTTTTTCGTACTCTGATTTAAAATTATATTTAATTTTGTAATCCTCAGATTGTGTTTGCTTCAGTGGGGGAAAGGGTTGATTTTTTTAATAAATTAGAAGGTAAATTGTATCCTACAAAGCAACGCAAATTGACACTGGATAACTTAACAGGTGAGGTAAAGTGTCCTTCAGCTTGTGTCCTCTGTCCTTGGAAGGCTCTGGAGTACTTAGCTACCAAGATTTTGTGCCTTGCTTCCTCCACTTTCATGCCATTGCCTGTCTCCTTTCTATTCATGGCTCTATTTCTATTTCAAAACTATCTCTGAAGTTCTATACCACATCTCTCAGTGCTCATCCTTTTAATCTAGAAAAAATCTCACATCCCAATATTAGTTTCTTGGCCATGTTACCTTGAAATGAGTTGTCTATCTTCTGTATTCCACCAACAGTAATCACCTACATTATTTATTAGTCAATTAACGTTGTACTGCCCTGTAACTTTTTTGTATTCATGTCTTGTCTGAGCCTCTTTAATTCATTCAACTTTGTATGCGGTTTTGTCTTGCTGTTCAATTTGAATGGAAGCCTCTTGAGAGACCAGGTCATATTTTGTGCACCTTTATAAGTCCTGTAGAACCCATCACAGTGCCTTCCATTTCATAATCATTTAAAACACTTTGTTAATTGGCTAATAGACAAGAAAAAATCTCTTGAAAGGCAATGTGATTAGTACATAAGAAGGTCCACTAAAATTCAATGTACTGAAATTTACATTCTGAATCTACCATTTAGTAGCCAAGTTACTTTAGGCTCTGAAGACAAATTTCCCCACCTATTAAATGAAACTAATAATACATAATCTATTTATTTCATGTGATGGTACCACTTAGAATATAAGTAGTGTGAAAATGAAGAATATCATGAAGATGAAATTAGAGATGAACCTTGAAAAACTCAAGAGAATTTCTTCAAGTAGAGATTTTCTGTATTTGGCATACAAACTGGGACTATTGTAGAGAAAAGAAATAAAATTACAGGGTATGTTCTGAGTACTTCTTGTTGGATTGAAATATAGATTGTATGTGAGAATGGATGATGATGAGACTGAAATATTAGGTTGTGGCCAGAAAACATAGGACTTTCGATTACATGCTAGTTCGTGTAGTCCTGATTCTTTAGATTGGGAAAACAGGACAGTATTGAAGAGTTTTGAACAGGCAAATGATATGAAAGATTTAATCTGGAGAGATAAAATCTAGTAGGTTAATTACCCTCAATCATACTAACTAGTATTTGCAATAAGTCTCCCATATCATCACAAGAAAAATATTTTAAAGGGAATTATAATATTCTGATACTCTGTTTCTAGTATAACATGTCTATGTTTTTCCCTCCATATATTTCCTGGATTTGAATCCTACTACTATAATAGTAATTACAATTTAAATAGGTGTTATCGGTTTTTACTACAATCTGCTAGTCACTTATACAGCTGTGTTTGTAAATGCAATGAGGTAAAAGAACAGAGCTCATAAAAAGAACCCATATCCTATATGTCACAAAATAATTATATTGCATGATTTGCAGTGCAATCATAAATTTCTATTTTATAACTTTAATATTAAGAAACATACACATTCATTCACAGTCCTTTATTTTTCAGGGGTGTAAACTTGAGAAGTTAAAATCAGCTGCAAAATGTCAATAAGCATACTTATTTTAATTATGTTGAATGTATTCAGCTATAATGTTACTTACTATAAGAGTAAAAGATGTTGATTTTTAAGAAAATCACAGTATACACATTTTCTTTCTCTTGGAAAATATATATTTTCTTTCTCTTGGAAGAATTAAAATTAAAATCCTCTTTCTCCCCTCCCTCTGAGCCTCTTGTCCAGATAGAACTTTTAATTTGTCTTTTAAAGAATATTTTTCCCTTATTTAACTCTTAGGCAAAAAGGGAAAAAAAATCTGAAGAATGAACTTAGATTGCTTTATAAATGACTATTTCTAAATTAGGAGGAATCAACTCTTTTCTGCCTTAACCCCTCAAAAGCTGTTTTTGCTTCCAGATAATATTCTTGATTTTAAGTATAGAAATATACAACTTTTTAATCAAAGACATTTTTGAGTCACGTTTTATTTTATGCCATGTCTTTAGTCTCTGTTTAGGTAGACTTTGGTTTTACAAACTGTGCTTTTCAAGTTTCATTTTCTAATGTTGTTTTCGCCAACATCTTGTTAGCATGAAGTGGTAATGGGATTTACATTTGAAACACTGATATTTGACTATTCAACCTGCCATGACACTTCCTTCATTTAATTTCCATAAATGTCAGTAAATGCCTCTTTTCACCTTTGGGTGAATAGTCAATAAAAAAATCAATCTGTGACAAATGAACAGCAACATGATTTTATGTATGAATTATTTAACGAAGACTATTTTTATCTTAGAAGGGAAAGATTTAAGGTAAATCAACAATTTATTACTTTATATTTATTACTATCATTCATAGAAATTCATGTCCATAGAAAGTGAAGGCAATTTATATTCCATTTTTACATTAGGTCATCTCATAGGACTCTTTTAAGGATACAATAGGATATTCTGAAAATTAGTAAATAGAAACATGAGAAATACCCTTCATTAAGCCTTTAGATCATGTTGTGCTGCCTTCTATGTTATGAGAGATTTAGTGGTTTTTAACCCTCGAAAATAAGTGTATTAATTCTAAGTGCCCCACTTTGGATATAGAACTGCAAACTCTATCTTTACATCTCTGAAAAATCTAATTGATATCTCCTTGAGTTGACTAACACAAGATATTTTACAATCCTGGTGCAGAAATGGGAACTAGGTTCATGTTTTGAGCTTCTAAATATCAAATCAGCAAGATTTTTCTCAATAACAACACAAAATGAATTTACTTAATCCCCACACTGAGTTATCGAGGCAATAATCACTGGTGCCTTAAGGCCTTAAGTAGCACTGTTATTTTCTAAGGATTACTGTTTCTGTGACAGGAATTCTCTTGGTAAAAACCTGCTGCGAGGAAGGGCCTTAGTTCAAGGATAAGTATCCCACCCCATCAGGAAATGGCTTTGGACCAGGATCATTTATGTATCTGGCCAACTGTGCTGGGGAGCTCGCAGTCTGGAATTCAGAGTCATCCATATTTATTGAATGTAAATGGCTTAGTTTTTTTCCTTATGTAATTCTTTCTTAAAAGCAGAAAGTAAATATGATGCTATAGGTGCAACCCAGGCCATATTTTTGGTTAACAATCAACTGAGAGGAGGTTGTGTATTAAAAATGCTGACTCAGCCTAGTGGCCGCCCTCGGATAGCACTTCGGATAGCACTGCCTTGGCCTCTGAGGTTGACAGGTGGAAGTATTTGTCAGTTTCTTTGAGGGGTCAGATTGTTCCATCTCCCTGTAAGCTGCGACTTTCTGCCTTGGCATTACTGAATTGTGAGTGCCCTCCAAAGTTCTGAAGCTTTCAAATCTCTTCTGAACGTCAAATTTAAAAATAAAAATCACAAAGTAATTTCCAAGAATCCTCCCCCAAATGATTTTGTTTCCAAAGATGTTTAAACTGACAGACTGTGCACTTTTCTAGAAGCCTGTGATAGAATAGTGCTGCTTTTTTACATGTCTGCCATCCAAAAATAATTTGGGGCATAGTATAAGCTTGTTTGATCACAGTAAGCCTAAAGCACTGTATTCTTCAGCCACCCCTAAGTATATGGCACTATCCCACCACTCTCTTGCAGGGACCCCAGCCACTAGCCATGCAACCCCATGTGTGCATGTCTGGGTTCAGAGTAAGTAAGAGTCTAGGATCACCCACACTCTAAGTAATTTCAGAGTATCAGAGTACTTTTTAGTAAGTTCCCAGGGCTTTATAGTGTTTGAAAGGAACTTATCTGAATTTGTGGAATGTATAATCAATTTTAAGTATAAGATTTGTTCAGGGTTAGACTGGCACCACTTGAAGGCAATCTCTTCCCTGGACCTGATGGAGGTGAGCTGCCCTCTTGCCACTAAGTTTATGGAGAAAATGACACCACAACTCTAATATATTGTGATAACGTTTTTCCCTTCACTCAAAATACACCCATGCATTCATATGCTTACTCCTTTTAAACTGTGAGTAAGTACACTGGGTGGCTTGTGTTGGATATAGATTGAATTACTCATTTTGGACTCCTAAAGTCTTGTCAGGCAGCAGCTAATTCTACCGATATGGAATAAAACCGCATTTCTCTGACTTGTGTAATCTATGACACTTTTCATATGAAAAATATTCTCCTTGAACCTCAACTTTTCTCAAAGTATTTTATTATAATAGTTATTAATTTTTTAATCATTTTATCTCTCATTACAACTGTTCAACCAAAGCAAATTTACAAATTCAGCACAAAACACCAACAAAACCAAAAACTAAAAATTAACAACACTCATGATAGGTATGATTTTGTTTAGCTGAAATAAAATTACTGTTCCAAACATGAATATAATACTGACTACTATAGCACAAGTTCCATTGAATTTAATGCATTCCTATCATGTTGTGCAGTTGGTTAACCCAAATCTCTACCACTTTTTTCTATTTGACACCTGGGCAACTTTTGAACCTACCCTACTCTAAATTCATTTACCCATTTCTAAGGACAGTATTTTATTTGCATATTAAATCCATCTGCTCTTTTCTCATTAACCTGAAGCAATTTAAATAATACCACTTGTGTCAATCTGCATGTAGATAAAACACAAAGGCAGTAAATAAAATCTCACTGAGCACTAGCTTGGAAGTTAGCTATTCAAATGTTCCCAAACACAATTACACTGTTTTTTAAAAAATGCAGACTTTTAATTCGTCCAGAACTTGAAGACTCCTGAAAATACATTTTAAAACTCCAATTTCAGAAACAGTTGTTTAAATTGCTGACTAAAACCTGTTTTTACCCCTTTTTTCTTACTCGTGAGACTCAAAACAACCTCCAGCCTTTTCATCATTTTCCTCCTGTATAACTTTCTTTACTTTTAAATCACATCTAAATCAGTTAAGCAATAAATCCCATATGTTGCTTAGCATTTTGAGAGTTTATTTTTAATATTAAAGGAAGAAACTATTTATATATGTTTATACAAAGCCACAAACTTGCCTGATTTAGTCATCAACACAATCATAATTCAGCAAAATTCAAGAATTTCATCAAATCATAGAGCTAACAATGACAAAATAATAATAGGACACATATATGTAGTACTTACTACCTTTTTAGGTACCTTTTTTTTTTGGCACTCTTTTAAGTGACTTGCACATATATATGAGAGAGCTGATGATTTATGAGAGATTAAGTCATCTACTTAACGTTATACACAAGTAAGTGGGAAATTTAGGATTCCAATCCAGGCAATCTCACTGCAGAGTTCAGACTCTTCAACTATACTGCTTGTGATGGTCATGTTATGTGTATCTTGGCTAGGTTATGGTGTCCAGTTGCTTGATCAAGCAAGTGCTGGCTTCAGTGTTACTGTGAGGATCCTTTAGAGAAGGACTTGAATCATTAGTAAGTTAAGTGCATCTATGGATGATTACATCTACAATCAACAAGAAGATTGCCATCAGTAATCAGTTGGAGGCCTTAAAGGGTGAATTAAAGATTTCAGCAGTCTGAGAGAGAGAGAGAGAGAGAGAGAGAGAGAGAGGGAGACCTAAGGAAGAATTTCTATCTCTACTTCAGCTGGCCAGCTTCTCCTGGAAATTTCATGGTCACCTTCATTGGAATTCTCAAGTTGTGGCTTCTCTTGGAGAATTCATCACCTTCATCAAGTTTCCATCTTGCCGTCTGCCCTACAGAATTCAGACTTACTAATCCCCATGGTCATGTGAGCCAATTCCTGTAATAAATCTCTTAATATAGATCCTGTTGGTTCTGGTTCTCTGGAGAACCCAGACTGGTTCTGCTCAAAATCAGTATCACATTCCTCAGTGGTTTGCATTTCCCTGTCAAAGAATGAAGTCCAGTATCATTACTGGCACTTGTCTACATTTCTAATCTCAAACTCTGTGGAAACGTCCTTCCCTGACTATTCTTTTCACCCTTTTCCAACTGGTGACTATCTCTTTTCTCAAAAAAATAAGATAAAAGACTACTTTCTTTCTCAATTCTCTCCAGAGCCTCTTCTGTAATGCCCTCTTTCTCGGATAAATGGACCACTCCCTTTTTTTTTTGTCCTGCTGGATCTCTCAAGCCATCTGCAACACTAAGACACGTGTTTTGCTTTTCTAAAATCTCCTTGAAGTAGGCATTGGTCACATTCATCTAGCACAGAGCCCCTAATAAAGACACCTAAATGCTCGTAGGATATGCAACATTTTTTTCCCGTTTATAACACTTGCCTTCTGTCTCTGAGAGCTAATTTTGTGTACAAAGACTATAATATGAAACATTCCAGAAAAGAAAATAAATAAATGAATAGTTATCTGGAGTGGTGACCTGAGATGGAGATACATCTTTTCGAGCAAAAGAAAATCAGCTTAAAGTTTAAAGGGCCTCCTTCTTCTTAAAAACAAATCATGATAAATTATACCTGGTGTGAACTCAGCTAAGGCCAAGTTCACATTGTTAGCAGTATCCCTAATCCCCAGAGTCAGTTCATTTCTTTCTGAAAAGAAATGGTTCTCTTTCAATGTCAAAACTAGTTTTTTTTGTTACAAAATTGTCACCTTGATCTCTTTGTAATGACAATGTTTAATTTATTTTGAAATTTCAAATAATGGTAAAAGAAGCTATGAGGTCTGTTGTTATTTATCAATGGACATGAAATTTAAAGGGTGCAGAAGCGCTGATTTAGATGTTTTTTAGTGCTGAATAATATTTTAAAATTCTTTTCATTATGTATTATTTTACCATTTACATAATATTCATAGTGCAACTATTTGTTTGCTATTAGTAAATATTAAAATTCTTTCACTCTCTTGAAACAAAATAAAGCTTCAGTGGCTGAGAGCTTTCAAACGGAGTAGAGAGATCACTCTGGTGGACATTCTTATGCACTATATAGATAGCACTTTTTAGGTTTTAATGAATTATTTAGCTAGAAATAAATACCTGAAACTATCAGACTCCAAACCAGTAGCCTTACTCTTGAAGGCGATGTATAGCAATGTAGCTTACAAGGGGTGACAGTGTGATTGTGAAAACCTTGTGGATTGTACTCCCTTTATCCAGTGTATGGGTGGACAAGTAGATAAATGGGGACAGAAACCAAATGAAAAATAAGATGGGATGGGGGGATGATTTGGGTGTTCTTTTTTACTTTTATTCTTATTCTGATTCTTTCTGGTGTAAGGAAAATTTTCAAAAATAGATTGGGTGATGAATGCACAACTATATGATGGTATTGTGAACAGTTGATTGTACACCATGGATGATTGTGTGGTATGTGAATATATCTCAATAAAACTGAATTTAATTAAAAAAAATCCATAGGACTATAAAACACAGTGAACCCTGATGTAAACTATGCACTATAGTTAATAATACAATTATAATAATATTCTCTCATCAATTGTAACAAAACTACCACATTAGTGCAAAATGTTAAAAATGAGGACGAGTTTATGGGAACACTGTATTCTCTGCATGATCTTTCTGTAAACCTACAATTTCTCTAGTGAAAAAAATTATAACTTGAAGTCACACAAAAAAATTCTTTCACTCTCTATGACAAATATGATTCTTATACCACACAGATTTAAATAAAGAAGATTAAACGTCATTATTCAGGGCAGACCATTCTCATTTCTGATCTTACATCTATTTACAGATAATAAATTTAAAATGCTCTCTGAACTCCATTGTGTTGAAGGTAGTTACCTATCATATATTCTTATACAGAATTTTAATCTGCATTTAAGACAGAATATGTGAAAACTCTGAATTCATTTTTGAATGAAGATCAATAGTATTAACATTTTAGCATCTCATTTATGCCAGTCTGATGACTACACTTACATACCTAACAGATTTTACTCAATACCTATTAATCACCGTAATAGAAAATAAGCGACCCCTCAATGAAAGGGTTTACTCTGAGCATTAGTTAATCATTGCAAACACCAGTTAAATTTTTGCTTATCAAGGAACCATAGAAAGCTCTTGCTTGGTGATTCAAAGATGGCGTTCTTCTGAACTCACTACATTATTCTAGACATCAATATCCTTGTTAAGAAAGTGCTTTCTAATGGTGTGAGTGTATAAGTTTCACCTTTTATAATGTCCTTGGGAATTCAGATATATTTATCTGAATATATTTACCTCAAAGTAAACATTGAGGGCAAACATTTGAGAGGGCAGAGATGTATTTCTTTTCAAACAGAGCAGCAATGACTCAGGAGATTTGAGACATTTTATTCCAAAATCCCTCCTTACAAGCCTGGTTCAGATCGGCAGCCACTGAAAGTCACTCTCAGCAGACTGGCACTGCTTCTATGGAGTGACTCAATCTTTAAGTCTGTTCCTATTATGAAGGTTTCATCAGGGGATCGCACCTAGTGTATGTTTTTGGTCATTATGAAAAACTGTTGAAAACAGTTTGAGATTTAATAGAAATATAAAAATGCATGTATTTTCTGCTTGGTATGATAAGAAAGTTTTATGGTCTATCAAACACACCAAAATCAAGATAAATGCAATATATGCTCATAAAGTGATAGAAGAATAGCACCAATTACGGGGTGGAGATTTGGATTTTGTGTTTGCCTAGCTTTATGCTTTATTCTCTTTTGTTAGGAATTGACCCATAAGTTATATCCTTTTTTTCTACCCTTCTTGCCTTCTTTTAGATTAATTGAATATTTATTCTTTCATTTGCCCTTATGCTAATGTGTTAATTATGCATGCTTTCACTATTCTTTTAGTAGTTACATTAGAGAATAAAATATGCACCCTTGATTTATTGCATCCTAACAGGTTTTAGTTTTACAACTTTCCTTAGGACCTCTAAACCCCAACCCCTCCAGATTTGGGGTTTATTATTGGTAAGCACTTTTTTTTTAACATATTATTTAAAGTCTACCAGACATTCCAAGCAAATAAATTATATTAACCCATGTGTTTGCTATTTCCAGAGTTCTTAATTCTCTTCTAAATAAATGTTCATGTTTCCATCTGGACTCACATTCCTCCTGCCTGAAAAACTTTAGTCTTTATATTAGTGCAAGACTTCTTGTGACAAATACCTTCATTTTTGTTTATCTAAAAACCACTTTATTTCATTTTCATTTTTGAGGGATTTTTTATTGAGTTTTAGGTTGACTTACGTTCTTTCAGTACTTTAAAATGCTGTTTGTGGTTTTCTGGCTCTCGATATTTATGATAAGAAATTAGCTGTCACTCTCAATTTTGTTCCTTTGGCAGTAATGTGTCTTTTTCCTCTGGCTTTTTAAGGTGTTTTTTTTTTTTCCCTTGTCTTTCAACATTCTTATGATCTATCTAGTGGTTTTTGTTTATTTGTTTTTGTGTGTTCTTACCTTTCTTGTGGTTTGCTGAGCTTCTTAAATATGTGTATTGAAGTTTTTTCACCAGTTCTGGAAATTTATCTCTTTTAATATTGCTTTGCCACATTCTTTCTCTGTCTTCTACCTCTGGAACTCCTTTTGTGTATATGTCTAGTATAATAAATATGGCCATTGAGTTTCTTGAGTTCAACTATTGTGTTTTTCAGCTCATTTATTTTCTCCTTGAATATTCCAATATTCTGATGACATTTTCCATCTTTCTATTTATTATTGGTAAGCACTTTTTGTTTTGTCCTTCTTTTTGTCTATTCTCTTAAACATGTAAACGTAAGTATTTTAAAGTCTTTATCTGCTAACTCCAATATTTGGATCATCAGTGATTCTCTCTTATCTTTTGATTATTGGTATGTTTTCTAATCTCTTCACATATATAGTGATTTCTGATTGCATGCTAAACGTTGTGTATAGACAGACTACAGATGCTATGGATGATATTTTCTTCTACCTGAGAAGGTTCCTTTATCATCCATTGGAAAGCTGGGGTAAAGGGCTAATCACCTCAATCCAATAATCAGGAATAGAGCTTGGTTGCCACTGGGTTGTAGTTATACTAAGAACAGGTCTATCTCTGGTTCACACTTTTTCCTCAGGTTTCCTGTACTTTTGACTGAGAGTCTAAAAGATCTGAAGGCAGACTCAGACCTCTAAAAGGCTTATCCACACTGAAATATTGCAGCAGATACAGCTCCACATTTCAAGGCTCTAAGCCCCACTCTCAAACCTTGTGCCACACTCAGTTTCAAAACCTGGTAAATGTCTTGAAGATGAGACAAATTGTGTACTTGAGGCTAAAATCTCCCCTTTAAGGTCTTTGCTTCTGAAGCTCCTTCATCATTGTAGGAGATTTCACTTTATTTTTTGTTAGCTTTTAGCCTAATGCATCAGCATCCCCTATAATTGAAGGACTCAGCAAATATCCCATGGGTGCAAATGTCATGTGTTCGAGGGTCCTCAAGTTTCCCATGCAACTACAGTATATTTTCTGGTTCCTCTCTTTTGCAGAAAAAGCTCCTTGGGTCTGCAGAAGAGATCTAAGTTGGCAAATGTCCCAAGGAAGAAAAACATAGTTGATAATTGTCAGTTCACCTCAGAAAGATTTCCCCCTGTTTGAAATTTTAGTTCCTCTAGTTCTAAGTTTTCCAGACATTTTTAAAATACGATTTTCAATTAACTTTATCTATCAAATAAAAAAAACATTTCCAAACAAAAACAGCAAAGCAATGGGAAAAACAAATATCCTGAAATAACTTTATTCCCTCCAATATGCTCCTACCATGCCAAAAGAAAATTAATGAAACATAGTCACACCTAAGCATTCTCATGTTGTTAAGCTCATTCTCAATATCTTGTCCTTATTAGATTATTGTTCCCCCTTCACTAGCTGCTGTCTATCTCTAGGTACCCTATATTCTACAATACAAGACACTTATTTTACATTTTTCACACAGTTCCCATTAGTGGTGACATACAATTACAAATATGATTTTTGTAATTTATCCATTCTTTCTATTTTTTTACAATAGAAGCAGTAATCTGCCATGAATTATTACATCCTATCCAGAAGTGGAAGTTCCTTGTTTTGTTTTCTAAATAGAGCAATATGGGGTTGTGTTACTGAAGAATACCTCCAGAAAATTTGGGGGAAATAATCAGCTGACTTGGTGGAGCTATTTTCACATCAGTTAAATGTTTTCTCATAACAGTAACTCTGGTGACAGTATTTTTTGGAGATGGCTACTATGTGCTGAATGTATGCCAAGGAATTTATACACATATATTCTACAACCTGAAACTAGATGAGACTGAAACCAAATGCAGTCACCTCCAACACAAACTATTGGAGGATTCATTAATGAAGGGAAAGTACACCTATCACTAAAATTCCATTTAGAAAAAGATCAGGAAAGAAGGACATGATGTAGGGACCGTGGTCCTTAGCATAAATTGGATCCTGCTGGCAGCAACTGTGAGGTCAATGAGAAGCACAGTGTAGTAATGGTTAAGAGCAAAGACGAGGCAGAATGCCTGGGCCAAAATCCTGGTTTTGCCACTTTTCATGTGTCTTTGGGCAACTTACCTAACTCTCTGTGCCTTAATTTCTTCATCTGCAAAATAATAGTACCTACCTCATATTGTTCTTAGGAGGATAAAATGTGTTAATATTTGTAAAGTGCTCAGAAAAGTATCTGGCACATATATAGCACCATAAAATATTGATGAAGTAAATGAATTTCATGCGCACCTCCTACCCTGCTTTGCTAGCTCACAGATTGACAGTAAAGGCAATCTGGCTTCCATAGTGTCTGTCCATTGGAAGAATTTCTCATTTCTGGGATCATTCTGGTAAAGTCCTGGAGATTACCGAAAAATGTTATTTTAAAGAGACCATACTGCTTTGGCCAATCACTTTTAGATTGACACTGGAAGATTGCTTTAGAGATTGAACAATCACAGTCCTGTTTTCCACATTTCTGCTTCCTTTTCTTTCTGGTTGTCTATAAATTCAGTTTGGGGGTGCTTTTTTAATCATCAGCACAAGAAATTTAGTTATGCACTCTGGATACGGATTTAACTTTCATGGCTTCTGTTTTCTAACACTGTATCTAGGCATTCTGCCCATCTCCTTGATTCTATGCTTTAAAATCCTCTTCCTGGGGTAAGAATAGGCTCCAATGTCAAGGCTCAAGGTATTTGTTGTAGAATCGGACCTGGAACACTAACCGCCCTTGCTGCTTTCAAATAACTGATCTCTACAGAAA
Organism: Choloepus didactylus; assembly: GCF_015220235.1. Taxonomy (NCBI): domain Eukaryota; kingdom Metazoa; phylum Chordata; class Mammalia; order Pilosa; family Megalonychidae; genus Choloepus; species Choloepus didactylus. Next base: position 26,513,252 of record NC_051318.1, on the reverse strand, counting down.
AGCTATAAGCACGTATGTGTTGCTTTGTTTTATTTTCTTTTGCCTTGATGGAGAGGGTTCTGATGGGATGGGAGTGGAAGTGACACTGGAACACAGTAGTAGGTGTTTTGAAGGTAGGATTAGCCATCCAATTTCCTTGCAATTATCCTCAATATTTCCTTTCTGATTTCCAGAATCTAATATTTTACAAGTCAACATACTAACTTTAGGATTTGCAGGGAAAAAATGGTTTCTACAATATTCAGTAATCACAAATTGCTGGCTGCTGGCAGAAGGGGTGCACATAGGAAAGTAACCTACTTGTATTATTCCCTAGCTGACATCAAGTGGGCAAGCACAGTCTTCAGGGGTCTCCTTTTGGGTATCCTGATGAGGCAAGAAGATGAAGCCAATACAATTGTATATTCTGAAGCTCTCCTGCCAGGCCCTTTAAAGTCCCATTTAGTGGATTCAAGGTCTGAGGGAGAGAGCACATAGGGACTTGTTTAGCCCACTGCTTTGCTTTACTACCACAAAATAGAATTTGTAACTAGATACTCCAACTAGGTTGGAGATATTCTCAAGCCCAGCTTCCCTACCCTGACTGAGCTAGTTTTATGTCTTAGTGGTCACCACTTGTAACACCTAACGCTTGGAAGCAGTTTCTATACTGGTGTGGTCCAATATTGCAAGGCTTAGGAATGGCCCTTTTTGAGTTTGTGTCTGTCGTTGGGTTAATGGATTGCGTTCAGGAGCATGAACATGTTATCTTAAAAGATGCTTGAATTGCAATTATGTGGATACAATGAGGAGTGCTTCCTAAAATGGGATGAAGCTTAGGCAATCCAAAAATAACTCCTATGGACAGAATTACAACTGTGAAAAATTAAATGAAGAGAAAGTACAAGATGTCTTATAATATGATATAATACTAATAGAGGAAAAGGGCAAACAAACATTTGATTCTTTTTTGTGTAAACTTGAGGTATATCACATGTTAACCAGTGTACCTGCCTCCTAAATATTTTGTTACATCGACCACCTTAATTCAGCAATTAACAATTGACATCGTTTTGTGCGATTTCCAGAGGCAGTAAAATATTTCCACCCCAGTTCAGCCCCTTTGCATCCAGTTCCTGCTGTCACATTTCATTCTTATTCACAGTATTTAGTGTTACTCTTTCCCCCCTCTTTTTTCTCCAACAGGTAATCCATCAGCTGAGGCTTTCAGAGAATGAAAGTGTGGCTCTGCAGGAACTCCTGGACTGGAGGCGAAAGCTCTGTGAGGAAAGAGAAGACTGGCAGCAAATCCTGCACCACCCTGAACCGAGGGTGCCTCCCCCACCTCCTTGTAAAAAGCCCACTCTTCTGAAGAAGCCCGAAGGGGCCTCCTGCAACAGGCTGCCTTCTGAGCTCTGGGACACCACTATTTGATGTGGCCTGAACTGTGGGCTCAAAATAAAACTGCCTAGCGATTCTGGACTGCACCAAAACAGAAGGCTGCCTTCTGATGCTTGCTGGGTTCTCTCTCCATACATTTACACAAAAAAGCACAGACACTGAAGTTAAATATACAAGATTCCCTGTGTGTGTGTGTATGTGTGTGTGTGTTTGTTCTTTCTTATCCATTGTGTGGTGATACACTCTGAGTTTCAGCCTCCATGTTTGTAGGGTCTTGAACTCATAAGTTGCGAGAGAAAAGTCCTGCAAAAGTGTAATGAGGTGAGAGAGGGAAATAGAATGGTGGAGGAAAGGAGTGATTCCTGTGCACACTGTACAGTTGTTTTTATATAATTCAACATGTTGATTGGACTTCCAATGGTTTTATTATAATACACTATACAGTGCATATATTTTATTTCTTTGTAGATGTTTGTGTTTTATTGGAATTGCAAACCTATAATTATTTACATGTTTCTTACTGTATTTTATAACTTTATGCAATTGGCGGTGCTCCCCTTCTTCAAAATACAAATTTTTAAAAATCATTTCTAGAATTTTTTCTTCCACACACTTTTTATTTGTACCTAAAGCACATAACTATTTGACACTATGTTGTTGTTTTAGCTTCACCGGTGTCAACCCTTGCAGAAGTGTAGAATGTGTCCAGTGCTTTATGTCTCATTCCTGGATTAGGAGGCACTTCTTTCCTATGGCCTGTATTTCTGTATAAGTGGATTGTGAACCCTTTAATTAAATTTCACCTCCAGACTTCGGCATAGGTTACAGGATATTAGGAGGCACTCAGTTAAACATGTTTGGCTTCAAATGCATAGCTGGCTTTGTAAAAAGGTCATATTCATTCAAAGGTATCAACAGTTCAGTAAGTATGCTGAGATTTACTGGTTTGAGCAATAATGGTTGCATCACAAGATGACTGTCCTCCCAGAGCTCCACTGCATGATACACTTACTGTATATCTTCGACCCTCCTGTAATGCAATGGCCTTGTCTTATTGATGTGCTTTGGTTGGCTGTCAGGAAGTTCCAAGCAGTGGGATCCATGGCATCATGTCTTACTGTGGGGAACTTTTTACTCATACCAACCTTTGAAAAGCTTCTGTGCCAATAAAAGGGTACTACTACTTTCTTCTGTTGTTTTAATTTTTGTTGTTGTTATTGTCTTCCATGAAAACTGTTTTCTGATCAAATAAGTAGGGGCAATGGAGAATCTAGCCCAGCCTCCCTTAATATGTTCTTCTTCACAGCATTTTGCAAGCATCAGGCTCTAGTGGTAAAACAGCAACTTTCCTGATACCATCTAATGATCACAAAAGGAGATGTTCTACCCACCTCCAACTTGATGACTGAGCCCCATTCTGACTATTTCTCTCCCATTTCCCTGACTTTTGACTTCCTGATCCTTAGCCAAAAAAGCAACAAAAGAAGCCAACTTTCATTCTACCTAATCTATTAAATCAGTTTTCTGTTTAAGGTCTGTAAACTGGATGGTTGATCCTAACAGTTCACCTCCTTGAGGTAATATAAGCATCAAGAAATGTTAAATATTTTCTTCCCCTAGTAATCACTCTGTCTTATTGAACCTTTATGGAACTTTAGGAGATAGGAGCCGAACACTTTGTAGATTCTTAAAAACAAGATCTCTGTTTTAAGAAAAGCCTGTTTTTTTGCCCTCCACCATGGAGAAATATTTCAGATATGTCTTAATGACTATTTTAGGACCATCTGACTGCTCCTATCCTACATAGATGAGAAGAAAATCAGCAAAGATTCAAAGTATCAATAGCCATGATAGTTATGCATTAATAGTATTAATGCTCATAATAATATGGAGAGAAAGTCTGAATCTACATGTGTATTAAATGTACTCTTGGAATGGCTTTCTACTGATTACACCACTGTCAAGAAAACAAACACAGTTACTATTCAGGATAATAAAGCACTGGAATACTATCCTCATAAACAAGACTTCAACAATTACGTATGTTTGCAAAATATTTAATAATTGCCATGGGACCATAAGGTATGAATTATGATACAATATTGGGCCTGTGACCTTCTGTTTAGCAATATAATTGGTATGAATTATTACCCTATGTTCAAATACCGCCCAATTCTATTGCTTTTTAAAAGCATACTTTATGAGATGTCACTAAAAACTACTATCAAAATGTTTGTAGTGGGTTAAAATAATTTAAAATGTATTTTTGAGGGTGGAAAATACATAATTACTCTTCTTAAGAGTGTTATTTGAGTAGAATTGTGCTTTCATAAACCTACCCAATAAAAGCAGCAACCAATTAGAATCTTAGATTTGTGAATGAACTTTACATATGAACATTATACAACTCGGACAAAAAGTATATTTTAAGTTCCAAACAAGCCTCTGTCAAAATTCTATTGCTGTCAAATTCCAGCCAGACATTAACTCAATTCATATCACAATAAAGGCCTTAAGGTTATTAAATAATAGTACTTCTACAAATAGACATAATTCATCCACTGGTTATTACTTTGTCCTGCTAATTTTTTTCCAACCTTTGAAATGTATAACTGAAAATTAACAGAACTGATTCTTATTTTAATTTTATCAGGAAATTTTTAAATAAAAAATTTCTCAAAATAGTTGGGGGAAAAAACCAAGTATGTTCCAAGTACAAGCTTAATGTAAATTCATTATATTTTTCAAATTGTCTTTAGAAATTTGATAAAAATCTGTATCATGAGAACAAAAGCAATTATATTTCTATTTACTATTGAATGGTTCTGTAGGATGTTCATGGTTTCCCAAAACACTATCACTGATTTCAAAAAAACTAAAAATAAAATATCCATCTCCATTCTACTTCCTTACATTTTATTCATAATCCATGACTTAAAAAAAAACAAATTCTACTACAAAAAATGTTCTACCCTGCAAGGTGCCTATGTGTGTGTTACAAAGATTTCCATTAGCTGGCAAAGAATATGTAGCATGCTGAGTTATAGACTAGAAAGAATTACCTTTGTGGTTTTTTAACTTTACCTAAGTATTGCAGACCCCTGGAATGCTCCATTATTGTAGGTTCAGTAAGTTTCTCTAAAATCCAGGATGCTTTGTAAAACTTTAAAGATAATTTTTTTCAAAGTGTTAGCCTCATTAGATGCCTACAATGGATATCTATACCTGTTCTAATTTAGAAGATTACTTTTCAGATTTTTAAAAATGTCTTTCTTCTTTAAATAACATTTTTGTATGCTTTGACATCAGCATAATAAAATCTGGATTTTGTGTAGTTTACTAGATCATTACAATCGCAGAAGAAAATTTTGATGTTTCCTCATATAAAAAAATTAAAGACAAATAAATCTATGCATTCATTTCAATTGTTGTTTTATAATAGGAAAGCATCAAATGTGTCTTTCCCTTTCTTTGAGTTAGTCATTGACAGACACCCTGGCATATCTGCTAGCTTGTCTTTTCCTTTAGCCCCAGGAAGCATGTGCTTCTTCAAAGGAAGGCCAGGGGGCTTGCTCAGATGACATTTTCCTGATGTCACCACTTGGTTTTAAAAATTTAAAGAAAATGAAAGAGAATGAAACTATTGATAAATTGCAAGAGGGGGATCAAAGATGTAAAGAAAAACGGAATAAAACCAGTTTCAACTTGAGGTTTCGATCTTTTAAGATTCCAACAAACAAAGGGGTTGGAGGTCCATGATCTGAAACAATTGTTTGAAAAGTGTATAAATTCTGTCACATTCTGAAGCTAGCTTTTCTTAGTGAAATTCTTTTTGGGAATCTATTAAACTGAATTCAATCAAACTGGCTTTTTTGTATGCTAATAAAAAGAACATGCCCACACACCAGAGTCCCCATTATAACTATTGTTGAATTAAATAATGTAAAAATTTTAAAGTAACTTTTGGGTCATTATTTTACATAAATAGTTCATTCATATATGTGTATTTTGGAGAAAATAATTCTTCAGAGAATTATAACTGCATTTTGTAGCTGTGGGATTATATGAAGAACTGGCTTGGCAGCTGGGTGATAAATGAAGCTCAAACCAAGATGGAGAATATAAAAAAGAAGACCACATGCAAAATAAGTGAGTTTTATTTGGAAAATACTGAGCTTGATGTTTTTGAAGGATACCCTGTGGAATTATCTAAAAAGTAGTTGAAAATATGCATCTAGAGTGCCAGAAAGAGGTTCAAGATACAGATAGTAAGATCCAACCAAGTGTCTCTCAACCCTAGTTGACAGCAGTGATGATAGCAGTCACAACTCTGCTTGATACTATTAAGCCATAGTAATGAAATCACCAGGAAAAAAAAAAAGCCAAATATCTATTCCCCATGGTTTGCTATGGACATCAGATAGGTCTAGACATTTGGAAGTTGCTCATACACAGTTTGAGAACCAACAGCTGTGGAGGGTTAAAAGACTTCTGGTGCTTCCCAGAGAATTTCTTCCAAGAGAGGAAGAATTCAGAAAAAAATTGGGTACCAATTGTGCCATGTAACAGTAATTGTTCCATCCAAAAGACCAGCACTACATCCCTTCTCCCAGAGTTTTAGTATACAACAAGGTGATGTGTGTTAGTTATCTATTGCTGTGTAACAAACTTCTCTGACACTTAGCTGTTTAAAACAGCTTTTGTTATCTCACAGTTTCTGTGGGTCAGGCAGGAATCCAAGTATGGCTTCTCTGGGTCATCTGCTTCAGAGTCTCTCCCAAGGTTGAATCAAGGTGTCATGCAGGATTACAGTCATCTCAAGGCTCAACTGGGGAAGGCTCTGCCTCCACACTCACTCATGTGGTACTTGGCAGAATTCGGTTCCTTTTGGGTTGCTGGACTGTCTGCCTCACTTACTTGTTAGCTGTTAGCTTGTGACCACCTTCAGTTCCTGGCCCTGTGGGCCTCATCATAGGACAGCGTGCAGCATGGCAGCTGACTTCCCTCAGAGTAAGTGAATGAGAAGAACCAGAGAGAGAGAGAGAAAGCAAGATAGAAGTAAGAGTCTTTTATAACCTAATCTGAGAAAAGATAACCTATCATTTTTGCCATATTATATTCATGAAAAGTGAGTCACTAGTTCCAGCCCATATTCAAGGGAAGAGAATTAGACAAGGGCATGAATTCTAAGAAGTAATGCTCATTGGGAGCCATATTAGAAGCTGCCCATTACAGTGGGGTTAGTGGTAAAGCAGCAACTATTAATAGAAGTTCTTGGCATCAGCTACTTCCAGCTCCTACAATCCTGGTATGACTTCTGTTCCATTGTGAAGTCCAGTGTCTCCTCAAACAGATTTTAAATCCCTCCAAGGTTGAGCAGTCTAACCTCAGACAGCAAGGAGGAACGCCATCTCTGTTTGTCTCTAGCAATAGTATTCGCCATTAGAGAGATAGAAAACTCTGCTGGGATGGGTAGAACAAGAAAATAAACAACCAAACCCCAGTAGCTGGATGGTCAAATTAAAAGAAGCTGGCAGAGTTTCAGTGAGGGAACCTAACAAAAGTAGCCACCTGCAGCTGGGTGATGAGGGAAAGTACCAGCAAGCCCCAACCATCTGAGATCATTGCCATGCATAGCCAATTCCCTCCTGTATCCTTAAGGAAGGTATGGAAAATCATGGAGAATCTAATAAGATGGAAGAGGGAGTGACAAATTAGAGAGGTGGCCTTAAGTGTATGAACCAGATGGAGGCAAAATAAGGATGAATGACACAGTCCAATATATGATAGCCATGCAGGAAAATTTCTCCAAGCCAGGGCTGGAGGGAGGAAAATACAAGGTCCATCCCTGGGAATGTGATGTCAAACTAGAAAACCATCCCCAAGAGGCTGACTCATGAACAGGTTTCCCAGCTAGTTCCTGGAAGTTGAAAGAAATCATGGGGTGAAGGGCCTGGAAATACCTGGAAGATTCCTGAAAAGGGAGGCCATGACAATTCATGTGTCTTCTTCAGGGAGGGAGACTTGACTGTTTCTATTTGTTGTTGGTGGTGTTTTTTAATAAAATCTAATCAATGTTTATAATGTATATAAAAATTCAATGTATATATTCAATTCAATGTATATAAAATGCATTTGAACTACTGACTTCCCTCAGAGTAAGTGAGAAAAGATCAGAATTTTAAAAGCTTTTTCCAATCAGAAAGAGAGAGAGAAAAGATCAGAATTTTAAAAGCTTTTTCCAATCATTAAGTTAAGAAAAGGTGATGTCATGACTTGAAGGAGTTTAGAAGATGGTCTTGTTTAATTGGGCATGTAAAGAAAGCAGTTTTGTTGCAGAAGAAGGAGCACCATTGAGGCAAACAGCATATGTAGGCTCCATTGGTGTAACTGCAACAAACAAACAAAACAATATTAACAAAGTGTAACAAACTGCCCACACCTGGAAGTCAGGAGGCTAAGTTCCAAGTGCAACTTTGCCAATACGCGTTTTGAACTTAGACAAGTCGTTTAACATTTCTTCTCTGGTGGGGGTAGGGGAGGGGGAGTTTACCACTTCAACAATTATTTTCACTTTAAATAGTCTAACAAACAAGCAACATTATTTAAACTTCCCTGGTCTTAATTTCCTTACTGAAAACTGCAAGATAGAATAAATGAACACTCTTGTCCTTCTAAATTATGAAATTTTCTGAATAGGAAGAACATCTTGGAGAGAAGATTAAATGCATTCAGTTTTGATGCTCAGCATGTATGAAGAATTGTTTTGCATACAACCATCCTAAGACTTGTTAAATATGCTTTTCAGCAGGTCAAAAGAGGGAAAAGCAAAGGAGTGTTTTATTAAGTTTGTTATCCATTTCATTCCTCAAACAGTGATTTTATCCCTATTCAATAGTTGAGGAAATTGAGGCTCAGAAATGAGGAACTTATCTGAGGTCACCAAGCCAGATTTGGACCTGAGATTCTGTTTCCAAGCTTCATACCCTTCCACTTCTCTGCAGTGAAAACCAGTACCAATCTTTCACTTTCACAGATAGAGCTCACATCACAAGCCTCAGGCACCAAGGTTTAATTACTTCTGTGAAAATTGCACATTTGCATGATTTTTATGATTCCTAAATAAAATAATAGTTGACAAATCACAGTAGCGGGGAAAGACAGTTATAACCATCCCTGGAAGAAGCCCACTGTTACCAAAGTTGGGAACACTTGGGGGAAATAAGCTGTGGATTGAGACATCAAAAATATACTGTGTAAGGCCCTTTGCAGTTCCTTACTGAGAGGCAGCAAATTTTAATATGGTACTGCAGATAGCATACATATGGAAGCAGGTTACAAGAGATCGTGTTGGAAATTCCCCCATATATATAAATATTACAACTGAATTCCATCTGGTTGAAGTGAGCCCTGTAATAAAGGGCAAAGTAAAAACAAAATAACGACAACAAAAACCAAACATCTCTCAAAGTCTCATCCAATCCAAAGAGACTCTTGTTTTGTTCTGTTTTGCTTTGCTTTGTTTTGTGGTTTTTTTGTTTTTGTGTGTGTGTGTTTTTCCCCAGGAATATCTATTTGGGAAAATAAAAGTACATTAGAAAGAGTGCTGTGAATTTCTAATGGTCATCGTTTATGTCTCCCTATGCTTGTATTTTTCTGATTGTGACACTCTTTCAGGTGATAATCTTTACACAAACAACAAATATCTCATTAGTTTTGGTTTCTAGCCCAACTTTCAATAGTTAAATAATTTGCTGTATGCTAGTCTCAAGCCATATGTATGATATTGTTTATAACAATTTCTTCTCCACAGTTTCTGTCAAAAATTTGCCTACAGATTTTTATGTTATACCTAACATTAAACTGTCTTGGATTTTAACTGTTACTCAAGAATAAACTTTCCTAAGGGCTCATGTCAAACTATTAATCCCAGTTGAAATGAAATGAAAACAAATTTGCTCTTGATGGATTCAATTGGCACATTGTCTATGCTTTTAGTATAACCTTTAAATAAGAAAACATAATGGATGGAATGTTTTGCCCAGAGAAGCATTCCACCGGGGGAAAAAAAAACTGTGACAAATATTCCAAAATTTAAAGCCACTCTTCCAACTTTCAAATCAATACTTCTTGAACCATTCCTCGTTTTTAATGTTTTTACATTTTTACTATGCCTATGATCTCTTTAAATTCCCCTACTCTTTATATCTTTTGCAAGAGTACAATGCCCGTGTCCAAAACCATTTTGCTCACTAATATCTGTTAACCAGATAAACTCACTTGATGAGAAATGACACCGCAGCATTGAGAGGGAAGCATAAGTCACATGCAACTACCAACTTGTTGGACAGCTGCTTGTGGATGTGTTTGCATTTGGTAGAGCTGAGAAAGAACTGAGACTACTTGTTCTCTATTCAGCCAGCTGAAGAGAGCAGAGAGGGAACAGTGAAAAGTAGGTGTAATTTCGCTCTCATCTCTGATTAGTCACCAGAATGAGATGAGATTGTTAGTTAATGGACTCTAGTTCTTTTTTACTGGGAAATAGAACTTATTTTTTGCTGCCAAATGCACAAAGAATTCTACTGAAATGTCTTTTGTGAAGAAAAGTTTCTATTTTATATATGGATCAAATTCTTTAAACAAGTGTATTTATTCAACATTAAACATATATTTGTTAACTTCTTCCTCTGCATATTTGGCATTGGGTACCCGGCCTTGTTCAAGCACATAAAATTCCTCCTCCCATGAAATTAAAGTTTAGTGGGGAGAGAATAAATTAGACAAATAATTCCACATAAGACTATTTAAGAGGCAATACTGTCAAGTGAAGATGAAGTGCGAGGTATTATGAGAATCTAAAGGAAAATATAATTTAGATAAAGCAGTCATTAAAGTCATCTCTAAGAAAACTGCATTTGTATTGATACATCAAGTATCAGAAAAAACAGGCAGGTAAAGGATGAGAAAAACAGTATATGTCTCAGTGGCCATGTAGAATGTAGAAAGTCCTAGAAATGGGAAAGAAACTCAGATGTACTCTATTCTTCTAAATGACTCTTCTCTTCCAGGTTTTCAAAGGCTGCTGTATATACCTTCATTATAGCACGTAATTTCTGTCATTTCCATGAAATTGTAGGGACTTATGAGATCTTGTATTCCTCAGACTCTAATACAATCCTTGGCACACAAAGAACATCCTATTATAATGCATGAATAAACTAAAGACTGAATAAATGAGTGAACAAAAGCTGATTAAAGAGTTTCAAGATACCAGACTGTGTCACAAATGGTATCCTTCCATTCATATCCCAAATCCCTAAAATTAATATAAAAACATATTTTTAAAAATACTTAAAACATTAGGTCATCCTTTTGGGATGTCCAGAAAATGTGAGAAATCCTTGAAACCTAGAAAATAATGGTAATGGAATTGCAAAAGGAAACCGCAGTCTAAAACATATGTGGGAGAGCTCTCCAATGGTCAGAGCAGATCCCACAGCACTCCATGGACACACAAGGGGTCCAGGACCACCTGGAGGTGCTTTACTGGGATACCCCAGTAGAAAAAGCCAGGCAGGGCAACCCCAGATTTCTGTCTTTTTGCATGATGGGCCAAGCAGGATTTACGGTATCGGTGCATGCAAAGGTTGGTTCAGAAAGAATGGCAGTGCCCAGGTACCAAGAATACTCAGACACTCAGACCAGCCAAGAAGTCCCTTGGTCATTCATTCTGCTGTCAACTATCACTGAAATTAATCTTAAATGAAAACCACAGCTGCACATTTCACCCCTTCCTTTAGGTGGCAGCACAAAGAAACTCAATAGAAAATCTGCTTCAGAGTAAAAGACAAAAGCACAATCAGGAATCACCAAATACCAGAGGAAAAAAAAAGACAACAAATTCAACAAAAGAAAGAAACTGTACCCAAAGAAATAGTTATTAGAGCAAGTAGAACACTATGTTGAAATAAGTATGTAGTAGATTATTTTGGCAGCAGTTTTCCAATCTTCCTGATTTTATCAAATTCAGCATCTCCCTTGGCAACCTAGTTTTGTAGTAAAGGAATCTTTCCTTGAAGCTCAGTCTCAAATCTGTTCTTCAACATCCCTAATGATCCGTAAGCATTTAATATCCTGTAAAAAAAAAAATCTGGCTAAACTAACTAGAGTTGACTGTTACTTCACGTGATCCCTCTTCAACATAGTGTTCATACCTGAGGTGGCAGCAGGCAACAGACTCTCAGGGAATTAGAATCTGAAATTTACTATCTGACATGCCAGAATTTGAAGGCAGCAAAGATGCTTCTAGCATTAAACAATGGGACACTGGTAGTCCATGGTATCTGGTGGTGGAAGAGATACTTAAATTATCTCCCGTGGTTGTAGGAAATGAAGTCCCTGTTGAAGGAAAGACAAGCATGGCAAGAACAAGAATACGAAGACTATGCAGTGTGTGTGATTGTTTTCAGCTATGATAGCGATCTTAAAGATAGAAAATGAAACGTTCGGGGTTTTTAATTCTCACCTCCAGCATAGTTACAAGACCAAGGATCTTCTATGACTTCCCTAAAAGAATATGTTATCTCTTGTAGCTATGGGGTAGACGTAGTAAAAAAATAAAATAAAAATCAGCGTCTGATCCCATTTCGGGGTTATTCAGATTTGCCAGGGTTCTTAAGTAAAGATTAAGCCACTGGTTTCAATAATGTGAGATCCAAAGAGTTGGTATAGGGAGAAATTAGTTTTGGACAACAAAAGACCCCACAACCCTGAATTTCCTCTGCCAGCAGAAGATACTCTTTCTCTCCTTTCTCATGAGATTATTCCTACCTTACTTAAAAACCAGAGAATAAACTCACCTCAGGGAGTTTCCCTGTAAGACAGTGTTTTTCAGCCTTGGCAGCACATTAAAATCTCCTGGGATCCTTTAAAAACTCCTAATACCTAGGCTATGCCTCAGGAGAGTCAAATCAGAATGTCAAGGTAGAACTCAGGCATCAGTATTTGTACAGGTTCTCTGGTAACTACAAGGTATAGCCAAGATTGAGAAGCACTGCTGTAAGGGGGGTTCTTATTGTTGTCACCCCCTTCCCTACCAACTCACATTTCCTCCTACCTCCTAGGGGTAGCCTCTTTGACCAACCTAATCATAATGGCATTCTTTCCACACACCACACTCCCTCCCCTTTATGCTTTACTTTTCTCCATAGTATTTATCAATATCTGACATACATTTTATTTTGCTCATTTATTGAGTTATCTTCTGTTTATCCATACTAGAACATAAGCTGCATGAGGACAGAAATTAGTGAAATCATCACAATAGACAGAAAAGTTCCATGTGCTTTCCTAGAAGGTGAGATAGCCAGAGATATGGCTCTATGTCATTCATGGCAGAGCCTAATGTTTCGCTAGATAGTCTAGGACTTGGAAAATTGATGATGAGATGTGTGGAAGAATTTGAGACTGGAACTCTTAGAATTGAGATTCATATGAATATTTACTCAAAGAAATCACTGTGGAGGATGTTGTGTCTCATAAATGGCAGCTACTCTATGAATGTCAGCCTCATTTCTCAGCCACCCCATGGTCTTGCTCAAAGGACTTCTGAACAAAGCGGCCATGGAAATAATGATGGAGACTAGGCACGGGCTTGACATATGGAATTCCCCTCACCAAGATTATCTGGCTTCTGAAAATTTTGACTGCCCAGTCTTCCAGAAGATGAGACCAACACTGAGCACCCATTATGACAACAAAGCCCACAGATAACTGTCAGCTGTCTATGGCAGGTCAATTATAACAGACATCTTCTATTATGGAAGAGAAATAGATTTATACTTACTGGAATTTACACTTACTCTGATTTTGGATTTGCCACCCCTTCCAGCCAATCTTCTGGAACTAGCATCCTTGAAATTATAGAATGCCTTATAGCCATTGTTCCGGTTTACTAGAGCTGCAGTTATGCAAACTACTAGAAATGGATTGGCTTTTACAAAGGGGGGTTATTTGGCTACAAATTTACCATTCTAAGGCCGTAAATGTGTCCAAACAAAGGCATCAACAAGAGGATACCGTCACTGAAGAATGGCCAATGGCGTCCGGAACACGTCTGTCAGCTGGGAAGGCATGCAGCTAGTGTCTACTCTTCCTTTGCTCCCAGGTTGCATTTCAAAAATGGTGTTCTCCAAAATGTCTCTGGGTTTCTCTTAGCTTAGCATCTCCAAACGTCCTTCATTTGCATCTCCAAGCATCAGCAAACATCTCGGTCTCTTGAAAATCTCTCTCAGCTGAACTCCTTCTGTCTGTGAACTATCTTATGGGACTCCAGAAATCTAATTTATACCCACCCTCAATGGGTGGGGTAATACCTCCATGGAAATAATTTAATCAAAGGTATCATCCATAGTTGGGTGTGTCACATCTCCATGGAAACACTCAATCAAAATGTTCCACCCAACAAAATTGAATTAAAAGATCATGGCTTTGTGGGGGACATAATATATCCAAACTGGCACAGTCGTTATTGTATCACATAAATACTTATGATCAAAAACTCACTTTAAAGAAAAGTCAGCAAGGCAATGGACTGTGAGATTCACTGGAATTCATCACCCCGAAGCAGCTTGGCCTTATAGAATGGTGAGATGTCCTACTGAAGATCCTGTTATGGCATTAGCTGGTATTCAGCACCATGTGAGATTAGTGTTGTTGTATAAAAAGCAGTTCATTTCTTGAAACAAAGACTAATATATGGTGCTAATTGCCCCATAGACAGAACACATGAATAAGGGACACAAGGATAGGAAATAGGAATGACAATTCACTCTTACACCTAATATTAAACTCACAAAATTCTTGTGACCTCGAACTTGGGGTCTATGAATTTAGTGGTTTTAAATCCAAGGAAGGAATGTTTTAATTGACTAACAAGACCCATAACTATATTGGGTTCCTTCTACCACTAGACCATTAGTAGATTCTTTGTAAGTGGAACAAATGGTCTTTATCATCAATGGAAATACAATGGGGGAAAGAATATGTATGACTGAAATCAAATAGAAAATCAAAGGAATTGTCAGATTTCCTTATTTTTCCTATCTTCTTTCCCTTGCTGTTTTATACAGAGTATAATGGTACAGTAAACTTTAAAATAGGTTATATCCTAATATAGGCGTAGCCTATGCTATAAGTTAAATAATAGGGCACAGTAACTGTATACATGCAGGATTACTAAGGTTCTAAGACCTTTCAAAAATGAAGATTTGGGTGCTTCACTAGGTAAGAATCCTTGTTACTTGTGGGATTGTCTGGGGGCAAAAGGAAGATGGAATAAGTGGTGAAAAAAAAAGGAAAGTTATAAATACTAGTTCAGTAGTACCAGTTTAGTTCAGAAATGAGGACAATTTGTTATCCGTATTTCTTGCTTGTTTTGCTATGTATATGTCTATAAGTCAGAATATAGATAGATGAGAGAGTGAGAGAGAGAGACAGAGAGAGAGAGGGACTAGATACACTGATAAAGATAAGATAGAGAACAGATAGATGTTTCAATATATAGATAAATATAGGAATATAGATATAGGAATTGTCAAATTTCCTTATTTTTCCTGTCTTCTTTCCCTTACTGTTTTATACAGAGTATAATGGTGTCAGTAAATTTTAAAACTGAGTCCATAGGTTACAGGATATCTAATCATGCTGTGATCAAACCAGAAGAATGAAAATCATCCAGAGAAGGACATAATGCTCATGAAACTTGGGTTCTATTGTTCTTGAAAAGAGAGAGACTGGTTACGTTAATTTAGACTCAAGCATGTTGTTGTTGCTATTGTTGATTCATAGTTTAAAAAGAGAAAGGGGCACAATTTCTTACCTATCAGATTTGCAAATTAAAAAGCTTAAGAACACATTCTGTAACCAAACAAAATTCTGTAAGCACTATGCAGGGATATTTAGTAACATCTCACAGAATTATATATGTATTTGACCCAGCAATTCCATTTCTAAGAATTTACTCTGAAGTATAACTCCTCAAATATGAAACAGTATATGCACATGGTTATTCACTGCAACATTATTTGTAAGACCAACATATCAGAAACAACCAAATATCTATCCAAAGTAAACTGGTTGAATAAACTATGACATCTCTGCAGTGTAGTACAATGTTTCTATTTTTAAAACTGAGAAAGATCACCAGAGATTGGTATGGAGTGGTATCAAAGATATGCAATTTAATGGATAAAATAAAACTGCAAAAGGATATATGTAGTGTGCTATATTTTATATCAGAATCAAAGGAAAATAAGAATAAGATGAATCTGAAACTAATAAAATATCACATTGGTAGAAATGAGTTAGAAGGGATAGGATCAGAAATAAGAATTCTGAATATGCCTTTTTACTATAATTTTGATTTTGATGTATCTTAATGCTTCACATGTTTAAAAATAAAACAATCAAAATAATAAAGAATAACTCTAAAATTAAATACAAACAGAAACAATTGAACCAAAATGTGTATATAGTTATTAATCCAATGAACTAGAATAAAGGGATTAATTCAAGTAATTTTTGAACAAGTATTTTAACTGTACATTTTTGGTGGGGGCTATAGTTTAAAGAAAAAAATAAGATCAAAGACATCTTGTACTTTACTTTGTAAGTCTGTTAATAGCATGATATTCTTACAATAGTTTTGGAATTATTTTGTATGTATTGTAGCATTGATCAAATCAGTATTCATATTGAGGTTAAGAATCTAGGTTCTCACCATGGGAAAAGGAAGATATAAATAGAGAATGAAGAAAAGTAAGGAAGTATCCTATGGTTTCAGATTTGATTTAGAGGTTTCAGAATAAAGCATAAAAAATTCCAGCTCTATCCACTAAAAGCACCTAGAATAAATAAAAAGTATTAGTAATAAGTACAGCTAGCACATAGATCTAGGTTTCTAAAAACCAAGTTGGTGTACCTTTTTTTTTAAAAAAAAGGTGTGTGTGTTTTTTGGGGACAGGGAAATGAGAGGATATATAATAAATTCCTATATCATAGCTCTAAAATGTTATGTTTTTTTTTATCATAATAGGATAACTGACATTTTTCAAACAATGAGATGAAATAACCAAAAGATTATATTGTCCCAACCAGAAAGTATAAAAGTGTTGGTAAACCCAAAGCAGGAGAAGATATATCTCTAGTCAGAGAGAAGGATGAAAATTCTTCAAGGTAACATAGTAAGTTTTATGTATCTATATATATGTATGTATATGTATATATGTATATATATATGTTTACTAAAAAAAAGAAAAGTGACTTCAAGGTTTAAGTGTGGTAGAAACATGAACTCTTCATCTTTAAAGTATGCACTGACACTTATCCACAAGACATGAAATTTTTTTAACAATGAAAATAAAAAAAAATTTGAAACTGGAAATAAAGCCCTCCTCCTGATGATTTGACCATTTTAGACTTTGTCTAGGGTAAGCCCAAGGAAAGACAAAAAACACAAGGAATTTGAAGTGCCAGAGTCGATCAAAGTCAAGACAGCGTCCTTTAAAAAAAATCTAAGAATGGTTTTAAAAAATGATTTAATAGAAAAGAACATCGAACCTGACCACATCAGAAATGTAAGAAGTCTGAAAACTCTGAAATGCACATTTCTATCAGGATGGGGTCATACATGCAAAGGTGTCAAACAGTTACTTTGAAATCTAAAATAGTGACAAGAACTGTATAAAGTGAAACTTAAAAGAATTTATATGTCTCCATAAAATCTAGGAGAATCATGAAATCTCAGCAATTGAAAAGGGCCTCAGCTGCTGTCCATTTCACATCTGAAATACATAGACTATCATTAAAACTGAAATTGAACAAGACATTTAGTATGACCTTTTTTTCAAACTAATTCATTCTGTATTTGTTTTTCTATAATAGTATTTTATTTCCTGATTATTCTGAGGAAGAAAACAAGTCCCAAAGTGCATGAGTTCCTAAGTAAGAAATTCCAAATGCAATATCTTAGCTTCTCAATGCAATAAATCAATCAATATTTTTGACCGTTTAATAAGTTGTAAGCTTACAGTGGTCCCTGGGTTTACAAAAAAACAAAAATCTCAAAATTCCAGGTCTTGATTATATAAGAATCTGGACTGTTAAGTAAAAAAAAAAGCAATAGCAATAACAATTATAGCATTAAAATATAAGCCACTATGAGAACAAGTTGCTTGGACACAAACTTAAATTAATGATTTAACATCGAGGAGGAGGATGAGTGCCTTCTCAGTTTGCCATATGCAATTTAAAATTTTTAAGAAGCAAAGATAAAGATTGATGAGACAGCTTAATGTAAAGAGCCTTGTAAAATGTCTATAAAAATAATTAAATTTTACATGCCAAAAGAATAAACAATTGAAGAAATGCATTAATAACTAATGAGGGAGCAAATTATTTTACGTCATCTCAGATTTAAAAAAAGAAAGACCTTGCAACATTACTGTGCTGGTTTGAATCTATTAGGTCCTCCACAAAAGCCATGTTCTTTAACACAATCTTGTGGGGACAGACTTATTAATCTTTTGATTAGAGTGGAAGCTTCTGGATTATGTTGTGTCCATGGAGATGTGACCCACCCAACTGTAGGTGAGACTTTTGATTAGGTCATTTCCATGGAAATGTGACCCTGCCCAGTCAGGGTGGGTCTTAATTAGATGACTGGAGTCCTTTAAGATTGCTCACAGAGAAAAGGAGCTCAGAGAAGCTGGTTTGCTAATGCTGCTGTTATGCAAAATATGAGAAATGGATTGGCTTTTATAAAGGGGGTTTATTAGGTTCCAAATTTACAGTTCTACAGCCATAAAAGTGTCCCAACTAAGGCATCAACAACAGGGTACCTTCACTGAAGAATGGCCAATGGCTCCTAGAACACCTCTGTTGGCTGGGAAGGTATGTGGCTGGCGTCTTCTTCCTTTACTCCCAGGTTGTGTTTCAAAATGCCTTTCTCCAAAAATGTTGCTCTTGAGGCATTTTGTCCTCTCTTTGCTTCTCTGGAGCAAACTCTGGGCTGGCATCTCCAAAGCATCAGCAAAAGTTTTCTTTCAACGGCCATCTCTGAAATGTCTCTCTCAGCTGCAGCACTGAGCTCCTTCTGTCTGTGAGCTCTTATAGGACTCCAGTGATTTAATTAAGACCCACACTGAATGAACAGGGTAACACCTCCATGGAAATAATCTAATCAAAGGTATTATCCACACTTGGGTGAGTCACATCTCCATGGAAACACCTAATCAAAATGTATCACCCAACACGATTAGATTTAAAGATCATGGCTTTGTGGGGGACATAATATATCCAAACCAGCACAATATGCACTCCAGAGTTTGCCTCTGGGAGGAGCTAAGAGCCGACACAGACCCAGATGCTTGGAGACACTTGGAGATGTTTGGAGATGCTAAGCTAAGAAGCCCAGAGTTTGCCCCAGAGAAGCTAAGAGAAGACACCCAGACTCTTAGAGAGAGTAGCCCTGGGAGAACCAAGCAGAGACCTGAAAGAAGCTAAGAGAGACAGAAACCCAGAGACATTTTGGAGAATGCCATTTTGGAAACACAACCCGGGAGCAAAGGGTAAGCAGATGCCAGCCATGTACCTTCCCATATGACGGAGCTATTCCAAACACTATCAACCTTCCTTCAGTGAAGGTATCCTCTTGTTGATGCCTTATTTGGACACTTTTATGTCCTTAGAACTGTAAATCTGTAACTAATAAATCCCCTTTATAAAAGCCATGCCATTTCTGGTGTTTTGCATAATGGCAGCTTTAGTTACCTTTGGTTATTTTCAATCATTGTTTCATTTAACCTGTCCCAGGGACTTGTTATATTTCTTTGCCACTGTGCTGGCATTTTTCTGAGATGCTGGATTGGTTCTGGGACCATCCCAGGTCTGTACTCCCCTTTTCCAGTTAATCCCAGTCTCAGTACTAACAAATATGCCCTCCTTTTGACCAAATGGAAATCTGAGGCTAACCTAGGACAGGACAGGCATTTTAATCCAATGATTCAGTATAGAGACACACAGATTTATTCTCATCAGTGAACCAAACCAAGAATAGGGGAACCAGCTCCCATAATCTTCCTCTCTATATACTTTGGGAGGATGATCAAAATGTGTGCACCTTATTCGTAATCATTTATTGGTCACCAGAGCCCCACAGGACTGTTTCCATCAGGATATTTCTTCTATATCATTCACTATTTGTCCACAAGCAGTGGTAAAAATTGCAAAGGACACAAAGTCCTCAAAAGGAGAAACTAAAACAAAGCACAGCCAACTCACATAGTTTCCATGTCACAAACCCCACAGCCTAACATTCCATTCTTGTCGATGAGGAAACAATATAATGTGCAGTCTTGTCACCATAGCTATTAATAACTTGGATGACTTCCAGAACCACATGGGTACAGAGGAATATTCTGTTCTTAGTAATCACATCAACATTTGGATGTTTTCTTTCTGAGACTGTACCTCTATGGTTCTTGCCTGCCATGTATAAAGGTTCTAATTTTCCAGTCACACATAAGCCCTGATTAGCTGGTGATAAGGCATTAAGTGGACTGATTTTTTTTTTTTTTTAAGAGACTTAGAAAGCCACAAAGAACTCTAAGTTCCAAAACACTCTATTAGCACTTTCCAGTTGTATTTTAGAAAGCCAGTGGGAAATGTAAAATGGAGTGGGTTGGGACATTTTTTAATCAAAGTACAGTTGTAATTTTAAGTAGGAGTTTTGTATTTAAATCCCTTAATGGCAAGCATGATTAAGAGACACTTGGCTTCACTGTTTACAGCAAACCTTGATTAAATACAAACAAGCAAATGGAACTGAAGAAAAAAGAAGAAGAAGAAAAGAAAAGGGAAAATAAAAAATCTCTTCCAGACTACCTTGGGGTCCTTACACAGAAGAATAATCTTGGAGTGAACAAAGAAAAGATACATAATGTCATCCATTTGTCTCTGTCCCTTTCCTTCCTCTCTTTTCAATCCTTTTATCCATCTGTATGATTTACCTAAACTAATCTATCTTGAGTTCCAGCTTTTCAAAAAGCAGATATCACACCAGCTTATTTTATGTTCAGCATGTGCCACTCGGGCTTTATTAAATGTTAAGGAAGAGTAAGATCTCTTATTGCATTGTGGCTCTCTGAATTTGTTTTTGTTGTTGTTTTTGTTTTCATTGGTGGGCAGGGGGGCGCTAAGTAAGACACAGTGTCACGTGTCTGCATTTTCCTCTCATCTTTAAATGACAGGAGACTGGGAACATTAGAAGCGAAAGAACTGTATGAGAAGGATGACAGGTTATTACACATTCTTTGGAGGCTTCTATTCTACAACATTCTACCCCTGCTCACTTCGGTTGCTCCTTCTCTAAAGGGAATAAGCCCATAGCAGCCATCATATAAACCAACATCAGAAAAGCAAAAAGAATTCAGCTGTCAAAAGGAAACAGATAATCTGTTACAGTTGTAGAAAGATTACAGCAAAGTGAGAAAGGAGTAAAAGTTGGCAATAAATGGGAACTCATTTTATGTCAGCAAGTCCAACTCTGTGCTAAAGGAAAATTTGCAAAATCTTTGAGAACAGGTGACCCTTACCTGACAGAGAACACAGGAGCTACTCTGGGATAAGGAGGCTGCAGATAGGCAAAGCAGAGGGCAGCCCACTCTTAATGTCTTTTCATGACTTGGTGAAGATTCTCAGGGAAAGCTGTTTCTTATGGAGCACAATTCTCATATTTAAGAAATAGTTTCACTGGCCTAATCTAAATTAGGCTACAGTTTTTCCTCTTCCTCCTCCTCTTCCTTCCCTGCTTTTTCTTTCTCTTTCTCCTACTTCTCCTTCTCCTTTTTCTTCCCCTTCTGTACAAACCAAGGAGTTAATGCTACAAAAATATTAATTCAAAATGACCTTTTTGATTTCAAGAATTGAAAAAGTCACTTAGAATTAATATCTTCCCCACCGTCCTTTTTACATAACAAAGATGTCAGATCATACATGATTCTGCTTATTTTATGTTCTCTTTTGCAATAAATTCTGTGTTTAGCTCTTGGAACATAAGTCCTTGGAAGGCTGCATTAGGTTCTCCTTAACTATCTTCTACACCACTAATTCTCTCTTCCTCACTGATCTTTGTTCCTATTTGTCCATATATCACCAATTCACATGTCATCTCTCCAGAAACCATTTTCCTACACTGTGCCCCCCTCGCCCACTTCCAGACCATGCGAGATGCCCATCTTTGTAGTCTCAAAATAGGCATCTGTTATGGCACTTAGCAGATCAGCTCATAATCTATTCATTTGTTTTATAGCATTTTTGGATTTCATGTGTTTGGAGTCTTTACAATTTGGATAGAGGAGGAATGTTTAGAAAATGAATACAAAATTACTAATATAAAACCATGTTCAGGACAGGGGCTTTTGCTTCTGTCCAAGATGGTGTAACAGGGACTGGATTTACCCTCTTGCCTGAAACAACCAAATAATAGACAATTTCTGAAACAATGTTTTTCAAGACAGGTATCAGGCAATGAGGGACAGTGATCCCTGAGAGATGGGAAACAAATCAGGTACACCCTGAAGATTACTCCAGCTTCCTTCCCTTGAGGGCATTTCCAAGACATAGCCCAGGAAGTGGAGCTAAGGCGAATTCCAGTGGACTCTGTGAGCTGGGGAGATAGAAGTGGGAGACAAAGGTGACTACAATTCACAGGACAGAGTAACAGAGAGGAGGAGCCTGCAAAGAGAGAGTACTCTGGAGATCTTCAGGCCAGAACATATGATCCAACATGAGAAAAAAAAATCAATCAACTGAAACTGACCCAGAAATGACACATGTAAGAATTATTCTTATTATTTTGTTTATTTATTTATTTTTCCTTAGCTATGCCTGATCAGTGGGCTTTTCTGATAGTCTCTTGGGGCATTCCATTACATCCTTCATCCGGTTTCACCAATTGTAACCATGTTTACCCCATTCAATTTAGAATCCTCTCTCTTTCCAATATTTTTTCTGATATTATCTAATATTTTATAGTATTTCTTGAGAGTAAACTCCAAACAACATGCCCTTTTCTGGGGGCAGTTTAATTGAGATATATTCATACACCATACAAACCATCCAAAGTACATAATCACCGGACCACAGTATCATCACATAATTATGCATACAACTCCCATGATCAATTTTAGAACATTTTCATTACACCAGAAAAGAAAGAATTTGCAGATAAGATAGTACTACAGTTATTATAACTTTATTCCATAATTTAAAATTTTAGATAGAGATACGGGAGATATAAAAAGATCCAAATCTACATTCTATAGATGGAAACTGTAATCTGTGACATGAAAAATGCACTGGTTGGGATTATGGCAGATTAAACATTTAGAAGGAAATGTTAGCAAATATTAAGACATAGAAATAGAAACTATCAAAGTGAAACACAAAGAAAAAAGAGAATATAAAAATAAAGAGGATCTGTTAGCTGTGGGGCAGCTTCAAGCAGGCTAAAACACATGTAATTTGACTCTCTGAAGGAGAGAAGAAGAAAAAGATTTGAAGATACAATGGCCAAAAATTATCCAAATTTGACGAAAACAACCCCCCACCCCCCCACCCCCGCATACATACAGGAGTCTCAACAACCCCAAACACAAGAAACATGATGAAAACTGTACCAAGCCACATCAGAATCAAATTACATAAAAACAGCAATAAACAACAACAACAACAAAATTTAATAGTAACCAGACACTAAAGACATACTATAGAGAGAGGGAAAAAATGATAGGAGAGTTCACATTAAAAAAAACGAAAGTAACAAAAAATGGGGCAACATCATTATAGTATCAAAAAAGAAAAAAAAAAATCCCTGTCAATGTAGAATTCTATAACCAGTGAGATAGTTTTCAGAAATGAAGCTGAAATATTGATTTTTTCAGATATACAGAAGCTGAAAGAATCTGTCACCAGCACACTTACCCTACAAAAAATGTAAAGTCCTTCAGGCAGAAGGAAAATGATACCAGATTGAAATATGGATCTATACAAGGAAATGAAGAACACAGGAAAGAACTACATGGATAAATATAGGAAATATTTTCTTATTTTTAAAATGTCTTTAAAGGAAAATTGACTATTGAAACACAAATTTTAACAATGTATTGTGGGGTTTAAAACATTTGTATAAGTATAATGTATAATAACTGTAACACAAAGGTCAAGAGGAATGAAACAGAAGTGCAATCTTGTAAGATTCTTGTAGTGTATACAAAGTGGTATAGTATCACTTGAAGTTTGATTGCTGTAGTTTAACATGTACTATATACTCTAAAGAAACCACTAAAATGATGAAAAGTTACATCTTATTAATAAGCCAAGATAAGAAATAAAATGGAAACATAAAAAATACCCAATTAATCAAAGAGAAAGCAGAAATACAGGAAAAATGGGAAAAAGAACAGAAGCACAAGTAGAAAACATATAGCAAGATGGCTTAAACCTAACCATGTCAATAATAACACTAAATATATATGCTCTAAATACTCCAACTAAAACACAAGAGATTGTAAAAACTGACAAAAAAATAAAAAGACACAATTCTATGCTGCCTACCAAAAATGCATTTTAAATACAGATACAGATAGGTTAAAAATAAAAGTATGGAAAATATGTTACAAAAAATTAATATGTTCCTGGAATAGCTGTGTTAGTATCAAACAAGGTAGATTTCAGAGCAAAAAAATGCCAGGAATAAACAAAGTCATTTTATAAAGATAAAGGGATTATAAACACATGTTGAAAGTGCAAATCACATATTTGATTAAGGACTTGTATCCAGAATATATAAAGAACTCTCAAAACTCAGTATTAAGAGAGCAAACAGCCCAATAGAAAAAAGGCAAAAGATGTGAACACTTTACCAACTAAGATATAGGAATGGCAAATAAGCAATGAAAATATGCTCAACATCACTAGTCATTAGGGGAAAGTAAGTTAAAACCACATTATGGGCCTCCATGTATCTATTTGAATGGCTAAAATTACAAAGACCAATAATATCAAATATTGATGAGGATGAGGAGGAACTAGAACTTTCATACACTGGTGTTAAGAAGGTAACATGGTATAATCACTTTGGAAAACAAGTTCGCAGTTTCTGAAAAACCCAACATATGATGTATACCTATCCTATCATCCAAGCATTCCACCCCTTGATATTTACCCAAAAGAAATGAAAGCCTGTCTCTGTACAAAGGCTTGCACATGAATATTCACAGAATTTCATTTGTGATAGCCAAAAAGTGGAAAGAACCCAAATATTCTTTAACAGGATAAACAAATTACTATTGATAACACTACCACATGGATGAATCTCAAAATAATTACACTGAGGGGAGGAATACAGACAGAAAAAGAGTACAAACTGCATTATTCTATTTGTATGCAGTTCTATAAAACACCAACTATAGCAACAGGAAACAGATCCATTGTTGCATGAGGACAGGGGAGTGGCAGACAGGATTACAACGGGGCATGAGGAAACTTTTGGGGCTGGCAGATATGTTCTTTATCTTGACTGTTTTGATGGTTTCACAGGCATATACATGTCAAAACTTACAAAATTACACACTTTAAATATGTACAGGTTACAGATATTGCATGTCAATTATACCTAAATAAAGTTTTTTTTAAATTTTTTTAAATTTTTTATTATTTTTTAATCTTCATTTTATTGAGATATATTCACATACCACACAGTCATACAAAACAAATCGTACATTCGATTGTTCACAGTACCATTACATAGTTGTACATTCATCACCTAAATCAATCCCTGACACCTTCATTAGCACACACACAAAAATAACAAGAATAATAATTAAAGTGAAAAAGAGCAATTGAAGTAAAAAAGAACACTGGGTACCTTTGTCTGTTTGTTTCCTTCTCCTATTTTTCTACTCATCCATCCATAAACTAGACAAAGTGGAGTGTGGTCCTTATGGCTTTCCCAATCCCATTGTCACCCCTCATAAGCTACATTTTTTTTTAATCATTTTATTGAGATATATTCACATACCACGCAGTCATACAAAACAAATCGTACTTTCAATTGTTTACAGTACCATTACATAGTTGTACATTCATCACCTAAATCAATCCCTGACACCTTCATTAGCACACACACAAAAATAACAAGAATAATAATTAGAGTGAAAAAGAGCAATTGAAGTAAAAAAGAACACTGGGTACCTTTGTCTGTTTGTTTCCTTCCCCTATTTTTCTACTCATCCATCCATAAACTAGACAAAGTGGAGTGTGGTCCTTATGGCTTTCCCAATCCCATTGTCACCCCTCATAAGCTACATTTTTATACAGTTGTCTTCGAGATTCATGGGTTCTGGGTTGTAGTTTGATAGTTTCAGGTATCCACCACCAGCTACCCCAATTCTTTAGAACCTAAAAAGGGTTGTCTAAATTGTGCGTAAGAGTGCCCACCAGAGTGACCTCTTGGCTCCTTTTGGAATCTCTCTGCCACTGAAGCTTATTTCATTTCCTTTCACATCCCCCTTTTGGTCAAGAAGATGTTCTCCATCCCACGATGCCAGGTCTACATTCCTCTTCGGGAGTCATATTCCACGTTGCCGGGGAGATTCACTCCCCTGGGTGTCTGATCCCATGTAGGGGGGAGGGCAGTGATTTTTTTTTTTTAAAAAAAGCAAAAGATATTAATTACAGGACCTTGGAAGAAGCCCTTGAAGGTGAAGAGACATAAAGCTTTAGCTTTATCAGCTTCAAAATAAATGCTCCTCTTAAACACTATATATAATAAAGGATTTGTTTTAAGCAATTAAACCTATGCAACACTGGTTGCTGGTTCAACATTTTATGGGGGACCCTAACTTTGTGTTCTGGTGCTGTATTCTGAAGTGAGCAGAGCAGACCATCAAGAGAGGAAAATGGAGGTGGAGTGGGAGAAGTTAGGATGAACTGGAACCGGTGTGGATGAGAGGAACCCGAAAGGACAGGATAGCATCTTTTGATTTCTCACTGTCTCCAATTCTCCAACTAAATAATGCAGATATGTTGCAGGAGAAGTTGGCCCTTTTGTCATGGAAGTAATCATATACCTCACCCAGGAGTCAGAGAAGCTGAAGGAGAATCCAACAAGAGCTGGGGTTGCTGCCCCGAACTGATCTGGTATATCAGCACATAAGTGACAGTGTGTACAAGCTGAGGCAGTGCCTATTGCCCTGCTCCAAAATTCTGAGCATAAAAGAATATGGATGCTATTTTACCTTTACCTTACCAATCTTGCGCACATAATAAACTTGAACTATGCAGCAGAGGGAATTCAAAGAGCCATAGTGCCAACTTAGTGGAACCAAAGAGAATAGATTGAAATCAATGTCCATTTCTCATTGCCTCCAACCCTTCAACTTCGATCACATGGATTCCTTCAGTAAAACTTGACCACTTTGTCATGGAGAGGAAAACAAAGGTGATGATGATGTCTTAATCATACATTTACCTTGGCTTCACTGCAAAATGTTTAGGACTGTTCTCATCTGTCATCCTTTCTGTCATATCAGAGCCCAACCTAGGTCTTTTACTCCACTACTTTGCTCATCATCCATTATTCTCAACTCTTCCAAAGTTCAGCTCCAACAGCATTTAGCATGTAAAGATCCAGGCACAGTATAATATTATTTTGCAATTTTTTATATAATGGATATATAGTGTTTGTGTAACGATGCTTATAGTTTTTTGGGGCCAGAGCCATGCCATTTTGTTGGGCATTTATTTAGAAAGTGAAAGCTCAGTAAATACTTCTTTCCTGATTGGCTGAAGGCTCTGAAAAGTCTAGGCATTTACAGAGCAACCTCCCTTTCTATAGCTGTTCGAGCACTTGACAAATTCAGTTAGACCCGCCATCTATGAAGCCAATGGGATTTATTCAAAGTAGCATCAGGAGTTTTCTAGATCAATATTGCTAAGTGTTCATTATCAAGAATCCCCTGAACTCCAGCAAATTTGAAATGTTGACTTGAGGAAGCTAATTTGTTTCTTCCATGTTCTTTGAATTAATACTGGTATTATTTTCCAAGTGAAACTCCAACCTCAATAGTTCACAAGGACATTTTACCAGCTCATTACAATACATCAAATATGCAACACATTAAAGGTCATTTAAATAAGTGGAAGAATATAACAAGAAAAGCCTTGAAAGTCAGAATGACCAAATCATGGAGGATTTTATTCTCTGATAGCAGATTTAATAAGAAGAAATCTTATTGAGGATACACTGGAAATTCAATTGGAAAAGATCAGAAAGTATTGAAAAACGTGTTCTTTCTGAAATGTTTTCAAAATTGTTGTCCTCATATTAACAATATAATTTGTGGTTCAATTATGAAAAAAGGTAGCATTTTGTTCTGATTAGAACAATAAACTGTAACTTTATAAATCTTGCTCTGAAGATAAAGCTTTATTCCTTTGATGAAGGATGTAAGAGACCAAAAAAAAAAAAAAGCAATGATGTTTTTTTAGAAAGTCAATTGTTTCTTCTAATCGAGACTACTGGATTTATTCTCAAGAAGGTCACTGAAACTTTGCATTGACAATTTTTTGGGTCATCTTCAGAGTTTCAGTGACTAAACTTCAAAAGCTTCAGGATGGGGAGCAAGACCCAAAATATGCTGAAAAGGCTATCTCCCATCATAATTGGGTTGAGGGAATTTGCCATGCCAAGAATAAAAGTAATCTATTTAAATAATTTCAGTATAAATTATAAGTATAATTTATATGATTTCAGTTCTTTTTTTTTAACTTTGGTTTCGTGGCTTGTTCTAGTTTGCTAATACTGCCAGAATGCAAAACACCAGAAATGGATTGGCTTTTATAAAAGGGGGTTTATTTGGTTACACGGTTACAGTTTTAAGGCCATGAAGCGTCCAAGGCAATGCATCAGCAATCGAGTACCTTCACTGGAGGATGGCCAATGGTGTCTGGAAAACCTCTGTTAGCTGGGAAGGCACATGGCTGGCGTCTGCTCCAGAGTTCTGGTTTCAAAATGGCTTTCTCCCAGGACGTTCCTCTCTAGGCTTCAGCTTCTCTCCAAAATGTCACTCTCAGTTGCTCTTGGGTCGTTTGTCCTCTCTTAGCTTCTCCAGAACAAAAGTCTGCTTTCAAAGGCCGTCTCCAAAATGTCTCTGTAAGCTGAAGCTCCTCGCTCAGTTCCAGTGCGTTCTTCAAAGTGTCTCTCTTGGCTGTAGTTCCTCTTCAAAACATCACTCACAGCGGCACTGAGTTCCTTCTCTTATGTCAGCTCATTTATATGGCTCCACTGATCAACTTAGACCCACCATGAATGGGTGGAGCAACACCTCCATGGAAATTATCCAATCAGAGTCATCACCCACAGCTGGGTGGGACACATTCCAAAGAAACACTCAAAGAACTACAATCTAATCAACACTGATAACGTCTGCCCACATAAGATTACATCAAAGATAATGGCATTTGGGGCACACAATATATTCAAACTGGCACATGGCCCATGAAGAAGATAATATGCTTTTCTGTTTTCATTTGAGAGCTATTGACAAAGAGTATCATGCTAAGTTTGAATAACGAATTGTGGCGGAGATGATACCATGTGTTCACCAAATCCCATTTCATCTTCCCCTCCTTGGGCACACCCCAAAAAATACAATATTCAGCCTCACTTATGGTTTGATGCCATATGACCAGATTCTGGTCA
Organism: Choloepus didactylus; assembly: GCF_015220235.1. Taxonomy (NCBI): domain Eukaryota; kingdom Metazoa; phylum Chordata; class Mammalia; order Pilosa; family Megalonychidae; genus Choloepus; species Choloepus didactylus. The sequence continues at coordinate 26,484,049 of NC_051318.1, read as the reverse complement.
TGTGGGCAAAATGTTGCAACTACTTCCCAGCATAGCTATAAAAACTCATGAACATTTTTCTGTGCTCTCTCTTTCCCATGTTTAAGATGACAGGACCACGGGATCCCTAGCATGGACTTGGAAGACAGCTGTTTGACCCACATCAGACAGGGATGTGAGTAAGAAACAAATCTTTGTGTTATGCCAACCGCGAATTCGGGGTTTGCTAACCATAGCATAGTCTAGCCTAATCTATTCTGACCAACATTGTAATCTGTGCAGTGAAATATAAATCTTTTGAAGTCTAATTAACAGCATTATAAAACTCCTATTCTAGTAACAGTACCTACTTCTACTTAAATAAACAAAATGAATTTCATTAAAAAAATGAATTTGAAATGGACAGTATGTATAGCCTATAGTTTGATTTTTTTTTAGAAAACAATAAAATACTTAAACATTTTCACCATATTTTCTATAGAATTTACATGTTTTTTTACATCAATATATTGAAAGATAATAAAATTGGTACTGGAAATAGAGGAAACAGTTCCTTAAGAGTGATTCAGTTGAGTAGAGAAGAAAGCATTGTAGCTAAATGATTCATTTGAGAGCAGTTATTTTTCTGTATTGAGGGGAGTTCTCTTACTATTGAATCTATTACTTGAAATAGACTGTCCAAATCCTATTTTTCATGATATGAGTGCTTATAAAACCCCACAATGAAAAAAAAAAAAAGTGTAGGAATGGACCATCATGAAATGGTTTGAGGCAGAAATTCAACACCCAATTTTCTGACTCCTGGTTCTGGGCCCTTTTTGTCTTTCTCTGAATGGAATATCATTTTAATAAAACTGATAAATGCTAAACAAACTCAGTTATTACAAACCTGATTTGTATTCTTGTCACTAAGCATTCTTTTCACTAACAGTCACAGGAAATCGTCTTTTTAAAAATGTAGAATGACAATGAAAGGCAGATTATTAAAATAAAAAGAATGGGTTTAGAAGGTTTAGTTCAAATCTTGTCTCTACTGCTTTCTAGCTCTTCTAGTTTTGGACAAATTGCATATACTATGTGAACCTCGGTTTTCTCATTTACAAAATGGGGGTAACAATATCCCCATGCAGACTCGCTGTGGCAATTATCAAGTCCTGAGCCTGATAACACTGGAGTTTTTATTGTGTTTGCCAAGTGAAAAGGCTTGGAAAATCTCTATTAAAGATCTGGTGACTGTGCTGGTTTGTATATATTATGTCTCCCAGAAAAAGCCATATTCTTTAATGCAATCTTGTGGGGGCAGACATATTATTGTTGATTAGGTTGGAAACTTCTGATTGAGTGTTTTCATGGAGATGTGACCCACCCAACTGTGAGTGACACCTTTGATTAGGGTGTGATCTCTTGATTGAATGTTTCCATGGAAATGTGACCCAGCCCATTTAAGATAGGTCTTGATTAGTTCACTGAGTCTTATAAAAAGAGCTCACAAACAGAGGGACCTCAGAGCAACTGAGACTGAAATTTTGAAGAGGAGCTGCAGCTGAGAGGACAAAACACCCCAAGAGCAACATTTTGGAGAATACCATTTGGAAATGCAACCTGGGAGTAAGCAGACACCAGCCAAGTGCCTTCTGAGCTAACAGAGGTTTTCCGGATGCCAATGGCCATCCTTCAGTGACGGTACCCTATTGCTGATGCCTTACCTTGGACACTTTATGGCCTTCAGACTGTAACTTTGTAACCAAATAAACCCCCTTTATAAAAGCCAATCCATTTTTGGTGTTTTGCAAAACGGCAGCATTAACAAACTGGAACAGTGATTTATTTAGTGCTCTTTTAATAGCAGTTTCAACATTAAATTTTGAACATATTGGCAATTAACTCACAATAATCTATTTGTTATACTATTGATGTTAATATTTTTCCTATGAAATCAACAACACTCTTACTCTCCAGAAACATTAGTTGACAAAAACCTAACTTGCTTTTAAGCCAATTTAATTGGCAAGACTAGCTCTAAGACTCCATTTTTAATCTTTAAATTTTAATTGCTTCAAGGTGGCAAGAAACATATAGAAATCCATTTGTTTATTGCTATTTGCAAAAGGAAGTACAGCCTGTCATCAAGTACATTCTATCAAAAACCTACCGTGTTTCTGGTTTTATATTGGAAAAACAGGAACATTTAAAATTGTTTCACACTAAGCACACCACTGGTGTCAATGAATGAGTGACAAACATAACACAAGACTTAAAAACCAGTAGAGACCAATATTTGCATTGTACTGAGACATCTATACAATACAGATTATACTGGTTAAAGGAAGTCAGAAACAGCATTACAAACTTAACTCTTTCTCTTCACCTTACTCATTTAACTGTTACCTTAGAGCTCTGGTTACAAGGGTATAGTTTTTTACATAGAAAATATAAAGAAAGCATAAAGTTACAAAATACTACTTCATCCCTAGTAAAATAAGAATGATATTCACAGGGAACCAATACATAACATACAGTATTTTTAAAATGTGATACGTATAAATATGAAGTTTATTTCTCCTTTGAGAGCAAGACAGGTATAATTTCATGATTATGCAATAGAATTTAGGCAAGCAATCATGTATGCTACTCTGAAGAGTATAAAAGATGTGTTTTAGAACTATGAATATAACAGAGGCTATAATTTAAGATGCTGTTATTATATTACTTTGTTTTACCTTCATATTTTATATTGTAAATGATAAAATAGATTCTTACAGAAAAGAGCTTCAACAAAAACTTAGCTTTTCCAGGGTGCTTTTTGTTTGTTTTTTCATGTGTTTATGTTTTAGTTTTGTTGTTGAGTGTGTGTGTGTGTGTTTGGCAGGAGGGAAACATCATTGTTTCCTGAGGACCACTGAGTTTGTCTGACCCATATTTGAATGAGCTAAAGCAAACTGAGAAAAGTCAAAATTCTGTCCAACCACTTCACTTTCGAGATCAGATACCAAAACAAAAAATATGGGATTGCATCAAAGGGCATATTAGAGATTCCTGGGCTTAAGGGAGAAAACGTTTGTAACATTCCTAACTACAGTGATGGAGCATGAACTATGTAAGGAAGCTATCATCACCACTGACAAATACTCATTATGTAAGGCACTGGGCTCCCTATAAAAGAAGCGAATTCCAGTGAATTCAAAATGTAAGCAATGCCAGGCCTGATATTAGAGTTACCCTGGACTTCCCTGCCTGCTTCCAAACAGGTAAGAATCCTGGTAGATAATGAAACCAAATATCCACATTGGCCAATAACTCCATGATAGGACATGTAAGCACAAATAGTTCAAATTGCTCAGAGGGAGAAAGTCAGCAGCACATTGTGCACTCTGACTCTTTGGAATGTCAATGTGATGCATGAATCACCTGATAGGCTTTGCTTCAGTCCATTTAAAAAAGAAACTCTGCCTACACATCACTGCCCAAAAAGGAGAGTTTTCTTTTTACAAATCAAATGAACTCCTCAGCCAATTCTTTAACAACGGGTGTCATAACTGTTAAAGATACGATAATCCACAATGTGTACAGCCTGTGTGGGTTATAAAAATACACTGTACATTTAGTAAACTGCAGAATTGGAAAGAGTATAGTATTAAGAGTCAGAAATCCAAGATTCTAGAATGTGCCAAACCACATCCCAGACAGGTAACCTTGGGCAAGTATCTTAATCTCACGAAGCTTTCATTTCCTTCTTCTTTAAAATTAGTAATAATAGTTTCTGTAATTTCCATTACATAAGATTTCTGTGAGAATCAAAAGAAACAAAGTACCTAACAATGTTTGATAAAATCTAACACATATAGTCATTTTAATTATAATAATTTTTATAATAGTTTTATGATTAAACAAGTAGAAGCTTCTGAAAAGTGAATTTTTAGTTAAAGATCTAGGAACAAATGAGATATTCCAAGAGAACTGATAGTATAAGTCAAAATGAGGTAAAAAAATACAAAAATCAAAAAAGCTATGAGGAACACTGGTACTTTTGAAAATGCAAGCCCAAAACTCAGCAAAAGAAAGTAAGTAGAAATGGTGGTAGAAGTAGTGGGTAATTAGAGATGTCCAGTGTTATGGAAGCCAAGAGATAAAAAGAATAGTCATAGGCATCATGCAATACAGATGGATCAAGTAGGAAGATAATAACTAAATTGAGATCATTGGGTTCACAATTCGGAAGTTTCTGCTCAGTTTCTATTAACTGATTTTGCTCCTGGTGATGGACCATATCTTCCTGTAATTTTAATTGAATGCTTGACATCAGAATGTTGTTAAGTATCTGGATTCTTGTCTTCCTTTAAAGAGCATTGGGTTTTGTTCTGGACGGCAGTTAATTTATTTGAGATCAGCTTGAGCTTTGCAAGACTTTGTTAGGGTATTTTTGAGTTTTATTAGGGTGCACCCAGAATAGCTTTTTTTCAGGGTGAGTTCAGCACTACTCCTAAGATGAGGCCTTCCGGGGTATCCAGTTAATGGCCTGGATGTTCAACAAGTTCTTTTCACTCAGGCGAGTTTGAACACAAATATCTCCCAGCTCTATGTGAACTCCCATTTAGTTTATACTTCTTGGGTTAATCTTTCCTTAAAAAGTTCTTCTTTACCATATATAAGTTCAGATTAGTACTCAGCCAAAGACTTACGGGAAACTCAATGTAGAGTTCTGGAGCTCTTTCTCTGCTCTCCAGTACTCTGCCCCACAAATTCCAAGTGTGCATTATACTTACCCTTGCACTAACAAGCTCAACCTCCAAGAACTCTGTTCTCTATCACCTCATCTCAGTAAGTCCCCTTCTTTACTTAGGCTCCCCCTTCCTGGGCCAGGGTCCAGAAGAATCAACCAGGCAGAAAACCAAACATCATAGGTGTCCCCTCATTAGTTTCTTTCTTATCATAGATTATGTTTCTATGCTACTTTTTTCCTGATATCTGAAAACATATATTTTGCCAGTTTTTTTTCTAGCTGATTATGGCTAGAGGGATTGTTCAGCACCAGTTATTTCATTTTGGCCATAATCAGAAATCCTACCATGAAAAGCATTTTCAGTAATTGCAGAAGAAGAAATGAGTTTGCAATGACTTTGGGCAAGAATGGAAGAAAGTCATGAGCCAGCACATCCAAGCAACTCTTTGATAAACGCAAAAGATAGACGGGATAGTGACTTGAGCAGAAATCTTAATTCCATTTGCTGTTTGGTTATTTATACTTTAATCTAGATGCGTTTCTTAGAGTTAATGTTTTTTAAATGCTTAGAACAGTATTTAGCTCATTGTAACTGCTAATACATGTTTGCTCAACAAATACTGAGAACAGAGCACTCAGATTCAAGATCAGCATTACATATCACAATTGTAATAAAATTATTGTCTATTCTTTGCTTAATAACTGTTCCACACTCCCATCATAAGCTCCATTTGGGTAAGAGCTCTGTCTTCTTTGTTCAATCCTGCGTCTCCACTAATTAATACAATGCCTGACCTGTAATGCAGACTCAAAAAAATAGTTGTTGAGTGAATGAATAAATGAGTAAATAAATGAATGAAGATAGTAGAAAAGGAGTCTCTACCATCCATATGCTTTTAAGTCTAATAATGTTGAATATAACACTTATCTACCATATGACATGGAAATTTTATTTGTATATCAAATGTCATTTAAAAGTGATTTTATTTGTTCTCCAGTGGATTGAGTCCTGCCTCTGAAATATAATTCCTTTGCAAATGCTCCTCATTTTGTGAATTCTGAGGCACTCAGACCAGGAAGGAACAGTGTGCATCAAGAGAAATTTGAGTACATATGCCAATCAGATGACAGCCTTACTTCAAAACCCTGTCTTAAAAGAGATGAACTGTTTCACTTGACCAAATATAACTACCACAAAAGGCTTTCCAGGAGTATTCACAATATACATGGCTAAAGTGAATTTGGAATTATCATAAAACATTGGAATGTTCTTGCCTGGAAGATATATTTTGTACCTGAAAGCAGGTGGTTTCTGACTCTACCATATGACACTGGATTTACTATTAGATCACAGATGGAACATTGCTACCTCAGGCTTCTAAGAAGTGATGTTCAGAGTCTGATGAATGGAAGAGTTCAAACTTACGATGATGCTTTCTGTACATAATGTCTTCTTTGCAACAGATAATTGAGGAATTCTAGTCTTTTTTACAGTGAGTTTCTTTTCACATTGTGATACATATTTTACCTAATTTCAGGCTACCATATTCCTCCCCCAAAGTAAGAGGAAAGTAAGGCAACCAACATAAAGGAGAAATAGAAGACATCTGTGTTTCATTAATGGAATAATACCTTTTTACTCATGCCCATGTCTGAGTTTTAAATTTTTTTTTAAATTTTAGTCCTGAATCTCTATTTAACCATGAAACACATTAAGTTATAAGTAAATGAGCATTTTTTGTGAAGAAGATCTCTGGTTGTTCTTTTAATCTGTACACATTGGGAAGGTGCTTTCTATAGTAGCTAAGCAGGCCACAGTCTTCACAGAAAGAAGCATAAGTTTGGTTTAGAAAGAAATGTCTTTACTCATAATAATACTTGAAATAAATAATCTCTGTTCTTCTTTGAACGATGCTGAGTAAACAGCCTCATTGGTGAAGTGGGAGAAAAAACATTGATGGAAATGCAAAACAGTATTAGCCCAATAAAAGAGGATTTGGAAATATGTAACAAAATCACTTTTGCATTTACCTTGACACAGCAAGATAATTTCTAGAAATCTATCCCAAAGATAACACTCAAAAAAAAAAAAAAAAAAAAAAAGGTGAGAAATACTTATGTTCAAAGTAGGGAAAGATGGGGGAGGACACAATTGTTCAATTGTTCTCTAATGGGGAAAGGTTGAATAAATTATGGTGCAGCTTTATAATGGAGTACTATACAGTGGTTAAAATAAAAAAGGAATACCTCTATATGCTTCAATAAGGTGGTCTCCACCTTATTGAAAGGTGCTAAGAGAAAGAAACTAGATGTAGAAAAGTGTGTATAGCATATTTAAGAAAAGTACTTGTTTATGTGTATGTGCGTGTGTGTGTGTGTATATATAGATGCATGGATGGATATATACAAATATATCTGTACATATGGGTTTGCTTATAACAACATTTTAAAAAAAATACAAACTATAGAGGAATGAAAGGAACAGGTAGAAGGGACAGGGATAAAAGCTAGTTTTCCTGGAATATGCCTGGTTTTCTATGTTTGACCCTGGTATGTAAATCCTTTCTGTAATCATAAACAAAATTAAATTTAGAAAGACAATTCTTAAAAAACAAAAACAAAGTGAAAACAATGAACCTAACTGTATATCAAGTTGGTGACATATCCGCACAGAGAGGAACTATTTCAAATAACGTTAGAGCATGTTAAAGTTAGAACCCTAGTGTGTTATATGCTAAGTATAAAAAGAACTGGAGAAAAATCTTAAACTTTTCTCAATAATCATATTGTTAGTGGTATTACCGATATAGATATTGTTATTCTGAGATGGCATTATTATATTGAGTGTGTAATGAATAATAATTGCGAGATAATTCAAATAGCAATTGCATTGTCTTCATTGAGGACTGGGGTTTTAGCATGGATGGAAATACAGATGTAAGTTTGAAGAGATGAATACGGACCTGTAGTCTCGAATTTGATTTGAAAATTTCAATCAGTATGAACTCACACTGTATTTCACCTTTATGGACACTATTGATGTGCATGATACTGAGGTCAGATGAAAGGAGGAGGATGATAAGGAATTCAGTTATTATTTAATGAGTATGTTTCATAAGGGCCATCATTATTGAGCAATTACTATGCAACAGGCATTATTAGAAGATCTTGATGTGTATTAATTCATTTAATCCTCAAACAGCCCCATGAGGCAACTGTGAACATGCTCTTTTTAAAGATGAGAAAACTGAGACAATGTGAAGTTAAATTGCCCTAAATCACGCAACGTCTATCACTAGCAAGTGGGAGAGTAAGGATTCACAGCCAGGCAGCCTGCATTTTTAAGCACCATATTCCACTACATATTTATTTGATGTATAAAACTCTTTGAAAGGCCTGTTAGGACATGTAAAGAAACAGGCAAGTCCATGTGGACTTGAACATGCCTGTCAGGCTAACAATTTGGTTCCTTAGGCTAAAAATATTTGTTAAACTCATATTAAGGGGAGAAGCTGAACACCAAACAGAAGCAAGGAGTAAATGACTACTGACGTGGCATTTACTTCACCTTTACTGTCCCAAGCAATTGATTTCTAGCTCCACACTCACAAACCCACTTCAATCCTCCTCACCCAAGGAATTGACCTAAGGCCTCCCTCTTAAAAAAAAAAATAACCAAAAGCAGATGATGAATAATATTTGCTGTCTTTGATAAAAAACCAAGAAATTATCTGCTAATAAGTGACCAAAATACTTAAAACATACCTATGTTAGTCAATAATTGGTGACATTTCTAGTTCCAGTGAGGAGTAAAAAAAAAAGAAGAAAAGAAATGCTTATCCTTACCTTCTCTATATAAGCAGTCCTTTAAATAGAGACACAAACTCGAGTCCGAATAAATACACAAACCAGCTTTAATTCTGCCTCTTGTTCTTCTGTGACCCAGCAGGAAACAGAGAAAACATCCTTAGCCAAAGAGAGAAAAAGAGATAAAGAACTTCCGGCTCCAGACTGGCCACAGCATATGCTAAAAATAGGGAAAGTTTTAGGCGATCCCACTTCTAGGTATATACCCAAAACAATCGAAAGCGGAGACTTGAACGGATATTTTGACACTGATGTTCATAGCAGCATTACTCACAATTGCCAAAAGATGGAAGCAACCGAAGGGTTGTCAAGAGATGAATGGAAAAAAAAATATGGTAAATATATATATATATGTAATGGAATATGATATATATATATATATCAGCCATGAAAGGAATGAAGTTTTGATGCATGTGACAATATGGATGAAACTTATAGACATTGTGTTGAGTGTAATAAGCCAGAAACCAAAAGAGAGATAGTATATAATCTCACTTGTATGAAATAAGCAGAATAAGCAAATTCATAAAATCAGAAACTAGAGTACAGATTACCAGAGGCTGGGTGGGGGAGGGGAACAGGAATTTAATTTTTAAATGCCACAGAGTTTCTGTTCATGCTAATGGGAAAGTTTTGGAAATGGACGATGGTGATGGAGGCACAACTCCGTGAATGTAATTAACACCACTGATTTGTATATCTGAAAAGGGATAAAAAGGGAAATTTTAGGTTGTATATAAATTACCACACACACACACAAAATAACATAGAATTGTACAACACAAAGAGTGAACCCCAGTGTAAACAATAGGCTGAAATTAATAGTGTAACTGTAATAATACTGTTTCATCAACTGTCACAAAGATGCCACAATAATGCAAAATGTCAGTAATAGGGGAATCTATATGTGTGAGAGGGGGACGTATTGGAAGTCTGTACTGCATTATGTTTCTGTAAACCTATAACTTCTCTAATTACAAACAATTAAGGAATCAGGAGTCAAAACCATCTTGTCTTGGTGAAGGTGATATTCCAACAAATCTATAACAAACAGTATATGTAATGGAAAGCCTTACATATCCAAGACAAGGATGCCCACTCTCATAACTACTGTTTAACACAGCACTGGAAATTCAGGTAAAGGCATAAGAAAAGAAAGAAATGAGAAGACTGAAAAAACTACTATTATTAGCAAAAAAAAAAAAAACAAAAAACAAAACTAAAGTGGTATAATCATACAATGGAATATTATTCAGCCTTAAAAAAAATAAAATTTTGATAACATGAATGAACCTTGAAAATGTTGTGGTAATTGAAAGAAGCCAGACACAGAAAAACAAATATTGCATGATTCCATTTACATGAAAGGTCTAGAATAAATGTAGATTGGAGTTTGTGGACGGGGTAGGGGGTGGATTTGGAATGGGGAGTTATTGCTGAATGAGTGCAGAATTTCTGATTGAAGCAATGAAAATGTTTTGGAAATGGATGGTGGTGATGGTTACAGAATATTGTGAATATAATTAATGCCACTGAATTATATACCCTTAAAGTGGTTAAAATGGCAAAATTAGGTTACATATATGCTATCACAATAAATTTTTTCTAATTGTTTAATTTAAACTATTTAAACTTGCCTAATTTTATCACCTCTGGATTCCAGTTTCCTCATATGTAAAAATGATAGATTGCCCTTGCTGTTGTCCGAGAACTTTCAATCTCTGAGTCTTCACCAAAAATATCACTGACTTCTTTCTTTCTTGTTTATTTCCTTTCCTTTTCTTTCTTCGTTTTTTTTTTTTTTTTTTCCTTTATAAAAGTGCAGTCTCTTGTAAAATCTAAACCTTGGGGCTTGTTCCTAAATTTGACATATGAAACAAACTATCGTTTTCATCTGATTAATCCTGTACTTCAATTCCCATGGGAATCTGGATTAGTTATGCACAACAAAGTCTGCCAATTTTGACATGAGGATGTTTTTCAGGTAAGTAAGCCACCTGTGATGAAGTGATTCTTTGAAGAAAGCCTATTCTCTTGTTGCATAAATACATGCCTGAACATTACATGTAAACTGTCATACAAATAATTGCTGAATGCAGTGCCATAGAAATGATGTGTCATCATTCACTTTTACGTCTATTTGTGCGACTATATTGTTTAAAATAATCAACCAATTCATCAAAGATAACAGCAGACTTTGGGGGAGCGGAAATGAGCGCCTTCTCCGTGCTAATGAAAGAAATGACATTTCTATTTACAATTTGTTAGCTTTAAATAGTCAATAAATGTTTGTAATGATTTCCAAATTTTAAGATGTGATTCACCTGTAAGGATATGCAATTTTTAAGATTTGTGGGAAGGGTGTTTCTTCTATAAACATTGAGCTTGACAATTATCAGTAGACCTATCCACTACATCTCAGAAGTTAAAAGCACGAGAAGTGGAATGCCTCATAGTGGTTATAATTTTCCAACTGTAAAGAATGCCTGTTTCTTTGATATTTAACTGAAACATGTGAATAATTGTATAACTTTTCAATGCTGTAGGATAATAAGCCTGAAGGTATAGAATAGTGTAATATATATATTAAAATTATTTTCATTATTGACACAGAAGTAACAAAGGTCAGAATTATGCTAGTGTTTCCAGATACCCTTCTCAGACATAGCCTCTGACTGATGACGGCTAATAGGGGTCAAATATGCCCTCCTACCTTCAGCTCCATCTCTCCCAAGAAGCTCCTGTCACTCTACCACCCAGAAACCCAGCTGGAAACTGGAATCCAAAGAATGTGTTTGTGTTTTCAGAGAATTCTCACTTTACCAAAGGGTTCACTCTGGAATTTCATTCTAGTGACTTCACAAAAACACATCTAATTACTCATTAGTTAGTTCCCATAATCTGCTTAAGAGTGTGCTTGACTAGTTAACAGAGAGGGTAGGGATTCAAGCTGTAGGAGTCTATGTCAATTGAACATCAAAATAAGATCATGTCTGAAGTGATTACTGAGTCTCGGAATATTTAATTCGGAGGGAATCAAGAGATCATCATCTTTTGATTTTGCAGTAAAAGCAAGGAAGAGGTCACTCTAAAGTCACCCTGGCAAATTTGCTTGGCATTTGATTCTATTGACAGCCCTTTGCCCAGGCTTGTCATTACATGGAGTTTGGCAATTGCTTGTTGAATTGAATTAATGCAACTCAGATTTATATCCTTTCCTGTCCTAAAAAAAAAGGCCCATATTTTCAGCCAGTGCAATGTTTTATGATGCCCCCCACCCCCAACTCCAATGTGGGAGAAGATGTCTCTTGCCATAACATAACAATTAACCATCCTGAGAAAGAGGCCAAACAAAACCACACAAAGAAAAGGCGCACACAGGTGATCTCATTTACAATCACTGCAGCGCCTCATTCAAAACATTTCAAACACTTTATTAGCAATCAAACACCTGAGGCTCAATGTAGTCTCTGGGTCCTGGCACAGGAATACCTGAGCCATTGAGCTGTTTGGTAGTTTGTGTAGAGGACGTTGCTTAAAAGGAGATGGATGCGTGCATGTGGTCTCAATGCCCTTCTGTAAGATATATTATCCAAATAAACATGTTTTAGTACCTTTTCAGATTGTGCATTTTTAAAAAAATCTTCTTCGCTTCTAGGTCCCGTGAACCGAACTCTAGTTCATTACAACACAATAAGGTCCTGCTGCACTTACTAATTTTATGCCATGAGGATGAAACGATGTTGTCTAGGGAACGGGATAAGAGGAGAGGGGTTTAGGCACTCAGAATTTCATTCTGGCTCTGATGTTAATTTCCCCGTGACCTTAGCCAAGTCCTATAAATTGTTACTATCTGGAAAGTGAAGATAATGGACAGGCCCCCTTCCCATGCCACAGGATAGTTGTGGAGATTAATTAGGAAGCTCATTTGAGATTCAAAGTAGTTTGAGCCCACAAGAAATGTGCTTGAGAAGAACAAAAGAGGGGCTCAGACTTCCTTTTAGCAGACCGCAGGCCACACCAAAGACACTCAGAGGAGTCCATTTGGTGGCAAACCAGTATTTGTTAATTAACTGGTATTAGGAAGTCATTATGGCTAGGAGGGGTTAATAGAATGATTGAACTGCTAAAATCACCCCATAGAGGTGTAAATAGACAGCTCCTTTGTTCCTAAGGAGGACTAGTGTGTGTTTCCTGGTCTCTCAAATATCTTTCCGAAATCTGAAGCAGATAGTTTAGGGTGCAAACATTTTTTTTTTTAAATAAGAAATGAAATATTTTGATTCTTACTATGTCAGAAACAAAAGATCTAAAAAGAGAGAGAGAGAGAGAGAGAGAGAGAGAGAGAGAGAGAGAGAGAGAGAGAGAGAGGAAGAGAACAATTTAGTGTGCCTGAAATAATCCCTTGATGGAAAAGTTCCATACCGTGCACGGACAAGAGGATGTTGTATAAATGCACACACATTAAGCCAAACAAGAAGTCTAACAGGAAACCAGAGTAACATTCAGAGATGAAGATCTCAGAGGAGTCCTCAGCCTACCACTGAAGAAAGAAATGTGAAACATGCAATGCTGAATGAAACAGATCTCCCAGAATTTTCTAAGCACGGGCTCAGCTTGGCAAGAGAAGCCCAAGTGAATAAAAGCCAGTCGGGAAAGTTATGGAAGGAATTGAGATGTCCCTCTTTTTATTAGATTATATTTTCAGAGCAAATTTGGAGAGGGCTATAAGAGAGAGGGAGGGATGCTGATAAACATCCAAAGTACAGCATTCCCTGGGTTGGCTTTAACTGCCACACGGTCACCCTTATCCCACTTGTAGCCCAATATTTATAGTTGAGCAGGTGCTGTCAAGTCCAGATACCTTTAACCAATTTCAGCTGGCTTGTTGGAATAAAGCTCTGGACAATCAGCATGCAAAGCAATATTCCGATTACCATTTATACTTTACTAACTTGTCAATTCCCGTCTTAGAAAAGGAGGGAAAGAGAGTGAGAAGACAGGATCAAACTGTAAATGAAGCAGGGCTAATGAATGAATTTTTGGAATACAAAAATAAAACCACTACCCTTTGTATCTGTCACTGGCTTACATAAAGCACTCATGGTCACTTTAGAAAGGGAAAGGTTTTTACCTTTATTTTTCTCATATAAGGATTATTTGCATAATTCTCACAGTCTGAAAAAAAACAACGTAGTCTTTTAAAGGGCTAGACTCTGGAAAAGTGGACACCATTCTCTGAATTAAGTGTAGATTCTGTATCTAGGCGTGCCGGCTCTCTGGAGAGGATGGCTTCATTTTTCAGGTTTTCTATTGCTGGCATTAAAAAACACAAAGCTTTGGGCTTTATTTTGTTTTCTCCCTGGTCTTAGAATTTCTGTGCCTTGGGCTGCCAAACCCCACCGGGTGTTTTATTGTCAGTTGCTGTGGGGCGGGGCACGGTGTGGGAGGCTGTACCTCCTCTCTAGAGGTAATTGAGGCCTTGCCCCGACCAGCTTTGAAGGAGCCTTTTATTGTCTCAGGATGTAAAGCACCCTGGGGAGAGATTCCTGAGCCGGACAGATGACTTTCCAGGGGAAGATCAGAAGCCACATTTGGCATTCCTCCTTCCAGCCTAACAGGACCAGAGACCCAAAATTTAAATACTGAAAAAAATAAATCTCCCCTAATTAAAAAAAAAAAAATCTCTAAAGGGGAAGGAGGCGTTAGTTGGAGTGGAGATGGGGTGGGGAGAATAGGGGTAGAAGGTAGGAGGTAGGGAAGTGGGGGAGAATGTCAGTGCTACAAATGTTCCAAGTTCAACAAAATCTTCTAGCCTTTAAAAACTTTTGAGACTCTCCGAATGTCTTTAAGATTCCCTTCTCATTTTCACTCCTCATCCTCCTTCCCCATCCCATTTCTATTATTTCTTTCCCTTTCCTCTCTCTCATTCATACTTTCTCTGCTCACTTAGCTCTCTGCTTCTAGGATTTTTCCCTCTCATTCATCACTGGCCTACAGATGATCCACAACAATGGAAACTGGAAAATTCCCCCACATCCCAGAAAGCACCTAACCAGCCGTTCTTCATATGAAATAAAATTTATGTGAGTCCTTTCCTCTTGTGTCTCATGAGCTCTATACTCTCAAAATTGGAGGCTTGGGGCTCCTCTGCAATCCCCGTCTTGCTGGCCCCCTGACTGCAAGCCTTCCCCATTTAATCCATCACCAGTCTTGCCTTCCTTAAATAAAAATATCAGCATGTCAGGTAAAATCCTTCAACATTTATTATGTCCTACCACAACAAGCCTATATTCATCTGCTTGGCTTTCCACATTTTTCATAATCTAGTCCCACCCTCTCCATTCAAAGATGATTTTCCTTTTTCTTCCAAAACACACCCTCTACTTGGGCCTGGCCAGCCTCTGTGTTTTCCTGTGATTGCATCACGATTTACAGTGCCTGCATGGCTCTGAACTGGTGGCTTGCCTTTCCTGAACTGATGACACCAGTCCTGTTTGCCCAGCCAAATCTTTCCCAGAAGGCCTTCCCTGACTTTTCCACAACTCATGAAACTCTCTTGGGCAGGATTTCCGGACCACTTATAACTTTGATCACAGGGTTTAGCTCTAAGTCTTCGTCTTTCCTGATCACCTTCTCTAAAGAAGACCGCTGCTTGTCACTCTCTATTTCCACCTTGCTTTAATTCCCTTCGTAACATTTATCATCACCTGAAATTACATTATACATTTTTGTTTGTTTGCTTGTCTCTCTCCCCTAGTACAATATAAGTTCCTTGATGGAATGTAACTTGTCGATCTTGCAAACAAGATGTAACTTGTCGATCTTGCAAACAAGATGTAACTTGTCGATCTTGCAAACAAGATGTAATCAACCCCTTTATCTAGAACTGTGCCTGGCACACAACATGACCACTACCACAAACAATTCTACAGCACTTACTATGGACCAGACACCATTCCAAGTGCTTTACATATGTTTAATATAATCTGCACAATAACCTGAGTCACAGAGAGGTGAAATGACTTGCGGAGGCTTAGACTGCTAGAATAGGGCAAAACCAAGATTCAAGTGCAAGGGATGTAGACACAGAATCCATGATTTTAACTGATGCATTCAACACTGTAGGTGCTCAAAAGTTGCTTGTGAATGATTCAAGGAATGAAAAATCTTTACCCACCAACTATAGACTGCTTATGGAGAGGAAGCATGTACTGTACTTCTTTATCCCCACATCCTCACCCCTCATGCTCACCTGGACCCAAGCAGGTAGTAGGATACTATTTAGTGCTTCTTGATTCACTGATTCCATAGCCCTTTGTACTTAGAGGATGTACTCACATTTTTAAACGCACACATCCTGAATAAGTCCTTTACCAGATCTTCAATATCCATTCCTTACATCAAGGAAAATTCCAGAATCACTATTCGGGCAGAATTTTCAAAGCAAAAACTATGCCCATTATTAAGGAATTTCTTGTCTCAAGAAATACCCAGGCACATGACACAGAGCAACCTTATGCAGGGACTTTGGATTCAAAGTGGCCTGAGGCTCAGTGTCATCCACTAGGTAAGTGACCTAGAACAAGTTTTTCGTCATGCACATATCAGTTTCTTCATCTGTAAAACTGTGATAACATTAGTACCCCTTCCTAATGTTGCTGTGCCTCAAACACAAGTCCCAATTTGCATTAACTATCATTCTTATTAATGGCTCAGCTACTACTTGGATGGGAGGATAGTGAGAGGCTGAACATTAGACAAGTGATTATGCCAAATAATGTCTCAGACTTTTCTAACACTAAGATTTTATGGTTATATTTATTTACAATATTAAATAATATCATTAATCCATTCTGAAGGCATTTATTGAGTGCCAGGTATGAGAAGGGATTAATCTTAGTCACAATTCCTCTTTCATTATGACTGTGATGCCTAAATGTTTTGGGATCCAGGGAAACACTACCTAATTTCTTAGGAGAAAGGAAATGGATGGAGCAGAACTGAAGCAGAAAGACATTTAGAAACAAAAGGTAAAGTGATTCAGCAAAGGGTTATTAATGTTAAAAAAAGGATTCCCCAAATCTAGTAATGTAGTGTAGATGAAGTTCAAATTTAACTGGGCACCCTGTATTTGTATTTGCTAAATCTGGCAATCCTTCCTGTGATATCCACCTTTAGTATTTAAAATTAAAAGCAAGAAATGGCAGATCATAGGCTGGTAGGGAAGACAGCTAGCTGGGTGGCACTGTATTTGGAAATCCTGTGAATATGAGGCAATTAACAACATAGTCATGGAAATCTCATCCCCAAAGTATGTGTTGAGTCATAAAACAAAACAGCAGCAAACACATATACACATAATCAAAAGTGTTCTAGGCATATGCCTTATTAACAGGAAAATCTTCCTTATTTCTGTTTCTATTTTTTGAACTGGTTGCCTAGAAATGTTTTTCTGTTTGTTTGTTTTGATTTTTGATTTTTTTCCCTGATTTCATTTTATTTCCCTTCTCCTCCTCCCCCTTCCTCCTTCTCTTTCTCCTCCTCCTCCTGCTCCTTCTCCTCCTTCTGTTAACAAAAGTGATCCTTGGATGAAAGAAAGCAAAGGTTACTATCTGTTTTATTTCCTGCACACAACGGAATGGATACAAGAGAAATATTGGATTGGAAAAGGCATACCTTTCTGAAGCTGAGCTAAATTTGAAGACACTCTAGAGAACTGTAGACAAAACACATCATATAGCCAACTCTTCCTCATTTGGTCACATAGGAACTTGCTTGGCCACCCATCCAAAGTCTAAATATAGCAGAACAACTCCTGGTATACTTCCCCAGTTGAAGGTGATTTCACAGCCTGCCTAGCTCCAAATTGATCTTCCTTTGTCATTTCACTACAATAAATTTCCATGTTGAAAACATGTAAATTATTATTATTTTAAATGTTTGAAATCTGGGAATGTTCTCAATGTACAGAGGACAACCTTCCAACAGAGTCTATCTCTCATTGGGATCAAAGAAAGGGCAGAGCTGGGTTGGGCTGGTCATTAATCCAAGGAATCAGGCACTTCATTTTCTGGAGGTCTCCCCTTCAGTCCTCCACCCAGACCCACACCCACTTACAGCCTCTGCATGAGTTTAAAAATCTGCTGTATCAATCAGGGTTCTCCAGAGGAAAAGACCCAGTAGGATATATGTATGTATGTACTTCTATCTTTTAGGAGATTTTCAAGGATTGGCTCACATTTTTGGGGCTGCTGAGTCAGAAATTCATAGAGCAGCCCACAGGCTGGAAGTTCACAGGCAGGAGTGGATGCTGCAGTCTTGAGGCAGAATTTTTTCTTCCTCAGCAAAAACCTCACTTTGACTTTGAAGGCCTTTCTTTCAACTGATGGGATGGGGCCCATACCTATTATCAAGAATAATCTCCTTTACTTACGGCCAACTGATCGTAGATGTTAACCACATCTACAAAATACCTTCACAGTAACACCTGGATTAGGGCTTGATTCAGTAACTGGTCCTAGAGCCTAGCCAAATTGACATTAAAAGCTAACCATCGCATCTGCCTCTTGTAAAATCGATCAGTTCTGGGGAACGGAATCAGGAACCAAAAATGATGGCCGTTTCCCCTGAGTATCTCCTTGCTGTGGGATGAGGAATATGAACAGTAATACAACGTGCTTCTGCCACACACCAGGTTTTGTTTTACTTGCTGTTTTTTTAACTTGAGAAAAACATCTTTCTTAGCTTCTAGAGGGAGAAAAACATGTCCATATTTCCCTAAGGCAGAAAAGGGAAATGACTGGCTCTAAGCAAATACAGCAAGTGGAGAGATTTGCTCCTTCCCAAATAACCCAACTGAAGAAAGTTCCCCAGTATGAGCTTGTTTCTTGTCTCTTTTAATCAGCAAGATTTTATACTGATGACATGCCTCAGCTTTGCTCTCACCTAATTCGTGCATTCGTGTAAGAATAAAAAAGAGCATAATAGGAATGATTATACCCTTATTTTTAAAGCATTCATCATGTGCCAGATACTCTCTTAAGAAATTTAAGCAATTAACTTACTTATTCCTCCCAGCAACCCTATAAGATAGGTACTACAGAGGGCATCTAGCTTCAGAGCTAACTCTTTTTCTCATAGGAAGTTGTTTTCTGGACATTTCATAATAATAATAACAACTGACATAGAAAAGTCAGATAAACGTTTTAAAGAGTGTTTTTGCAGGACTCATCTCATTTCCTCTTCATTACTACCCTGTGAGGTTTTATTATCCTAATCACCATTGGAAGGGTGAGGAAGAGCAATCTTGGAGAGGTTGGGGCATTGCCTGAACTCACCTGGATCTGGAAATAAGTTGTCTGATCTGTACCAGATGCTTTATCTACCTGGCTGCTGGGCTCCCCCGCCTGCAGTCATCTATCCAATGCAGTGGCTGAAATCCAATTCCCAACTCAGGGTCAAAATCTCCTTTCACACAACCAAGCCCAAAAGAAACTCATTATCAGTCCTTTGTAAACAATTACTCCCAACTCTCCTGCCGTTGTCAGTAAGGACCATCTCTCTTCTTGGCACCCAACTTTAAAACCTAAGAATCATTTTTGATCATCTCTCTCCTTCTTCCTCTCACACCCAAAACAGAGACTCAACTTGTCCTTTGAAATGCCTGGGTTCAATTTGATAAATACATTGTAATCTAACAGTACCACATTGTGCTATGATCAGGGGGCCATAAAGATGGGGAAAAAAGAAAACTTAAAAATAACGGTTTTGTAATTTCATGGAGAAGATGAAACTGGACTATAAATCATTATAATTCAAGATAAGAAATGATAAGGACAAAAGAAAGATGTCATAAAACAGATTCTTACTGATAAGGGGAAGGACCTCAGAGGAGGGTAAATACCTCAATGGAGAACATGTTTAATTCCAAGTGGTAGAAAAAGAGAAGTCACATAGCATTTGAGGTAAAGTTTGAAGGTCTCAGAACCTACAAAAATGGGAGTGGTCTGGGGCTTGGGAGTTAGAGAAGAAATAGTGAACAATGAATATTTCATTATGACTGATTCTTAAGGGGAATGAATGAGATCTGAAAAAACTAGATCTTAAATTTGAAATTTCTTTCAAGTTTCATTCTTCTTCATCTCCATCTTACCATAATCACTATGGTTCAGGCCTTTGCCAGTAATGCCATGGCCTCTCAGTCATCTTGCAAAACTCTAGGCTATTCTACCATAGACTATAGGCTCTGTTCATGTCAACTGTGATGGTTAATTTCATGTGTCAACTTGGCTAGGTTATAGTGTCCAGCTGTTTGGTCAATCACCGGCCTACTTGTTACTGCCGAGGTATTTTGTAAATGGATTTGCATCCACAATCAGTTGATAGCATTTACATTTCATTGATTGCATCTACAATCAATAAAGTGCATTGCCCTCAGCAATGTGAATAATCTCCTCATTCAATCAGTTGGAGTTCTTAAAAGCCGTAACTGAGAGTTTCAGAGGTCAGAAGAAGAATTTCTGCCTCAACTTCAACATTAGATCTTGCTGAAAATTCTAGCCTGTCAGTTTCCCCCGGGGAATTGGAACTAAAGACTTCAACATCACCTTTATCTGAGATTCTAGCCTGCAGTCTGCCCTACACATTTCAGACTTGCCAGCCCCCAGGTTCTTGAGCCATGCAATAAATAAATTTCTTCATATATATGTGTGTATACAAGCACTTTGCTTTACTGTGCTTTGCATATATTGCTTTTATTTTACAAATTGAAGATGTGTGGCAACTCTGCATAGAGCAAGTCTATTGGC
This sequence comes from Choloepus didactylus, assembly GCF_015220235.1. Classification (NCBI taxonomy): domain Eukaryota; kingdom Metazoa; phylum Chordata; class Mammalia; order Pilosa; family Megalonychidae; genus Choloepus; species Choloepus didactylus. The sequence goes on along the minus strand of NC_051318.1, from coordinate 26,463,673 downwards.
ACCATTTTTCCAACATCATGTGCTCACTTTGTGTATCTGTTGTCACATTTTGGTAATTCTCATTATATTTCAAACTTTTTCCCATTTTTATTTTATCTGTTATGGTGATCTGCAATCAGTGATCTTGATGTTACTATTGTAATTGTTTTGGGGCACCTGAACTGCACCCATATAAGACAGCAAACTTAATCGATAAATGTTGTGTGTGTTCTGACTGCTCCACCGACAAGCTGTTCCCCCATCTCTCCCCCTCTTTGGGCTTTCCTATTCTCTGGAACACAACAATATTGAAATTAGGCCAATTAATAACTTTACAATGGTCTCTAAGTGTTCAAGGAAAAGGAAGAGTTGTCATCTCTCACTTTAAGTTCAAAACCAGAACTGTTTAAGCTTAGTGAGGAAGGCATGTCTAAAGCCGGGATAGGCTGAAAGCTAGGCCTCTTGTGCCAAACAGTTAACCAAGTTGTGAATATAAAGGAAAAATTCTTGAAGGAAATTGCAAATGCTACTCCAGTGAACACATGAATAACAAAAATGTGTATCAGCCTTATTGCTAACAGGAAGAAAGTTTTAGTGGTCTTCCAAAGCCTAAGCCAGAGCAAGGTCCTAACTATCTTTAATCTATGAAGGCTGAAAGAAGTGAGGAAGCTGCAGAAGAAAAATCTGAAGCTAGCAGAGGTTGGTTCATGAGGTTTAAGGAAAGAAACCATCTCCATAACATAAAAGTGCAAGGTGAAGCAGCAAGTGATGATGTAGAAGCTGCAGCAAGTTATCCAGGAGATCTACCTAAGATAATTGATGAAGGTGGTACACTAAACAACAGATTTTCAAGGTAGGTGAAACAGCCTTCTAGCAGAAGAAGACGCCATCCCAGACTTTCATAGCTAGACAGGAGAAGTCAGTGCCAGTCTTCAGAGCTTCAAAGGACAGGCTGACTCTCTTCTTAGGGCCTAGTGCAGATGGTGACTTTAAATTTAAGCCAATGCTTATTTACCATTTTGAAAATCCTAAGGCCTTTAAGAATTATGCTAAATCTACTCTGCCTGTGTCCTATAAATGGAATAAAGCCTGAATGACAGCACATCTTTTCACAACAGGGTTTACTAAATATTTTAAGGCCATTGTTGAGAGCTACTGCTCAGGAAAAAAGATTCCTTTCAAAATATTACTGCTCATTGAGAATGTAACTGGTCACCCAAGAGCTCTGATGGAGATGTACAATGAGAGTAACATTTTCACGCCTGATAACACAACATCCATTCTGCAACCCATGGATCAAGGAGTCATTTTGGCTTTCTAGTCTCATTATTTAAGAAATACATTTTGAAGGCTCTAAATTCCATACATACAGTAAATTGAAAACCTTCTAGAAAAAGTTCACCATTCTGGATGACACTAAGAACATTTGTGATTCATGGGAGGAGGTCCAAATAGCAAAATTAACAGATTAGGAACAAGGTGATTCCAACCCTCCTGGATGAATTTTAGGGATTCAAGACTTCAGTGGAGTAAGTAACTGCAGATGTGGTGGAAATGGCAGGAGAACCAGAATTGGATGTGGAGCCTGAAGATGGGACTGAGTTGCAGCAGTCTTTTTATGAACTTGAACGGATGAGGAGTTGCTTATTATGGACAAGCACAGAAAGTGGTTTCTTGAGATAGCATCTACTCCTGGTGAAGATGCAGTGAACATTGCTGAAATGACAATAAGTATTTAGAATATTACATAAACTTAGTTGATAAAGAAGTGGGAGAGTTTTAGAGGACTGACTCGTTTTGAAAGAAACACTGTTGTGCATAAATGCTATCAATGTGGCTAATTGCATTGCTGTCTTATCTTAAGAAATTGCCACAACTACCCCAATCTTCATCTATGACCGCCCTGATCAGTCAGCAGCCATCAACACTGGGACAAGATCCTCCCTTCAGCAAAAAGATTATGACTCATTGAAGGCTCAGATGATGGTTAGCATTTTTTAGCAATAAAATATTTTTAAATTAAGTTATATACAATATTTTTTAAGACATAATGCTTTTGCACACTTGATAGACTACAGTATAGTGTAAGCGTAACTTTTACATACACTGAGAAACCAAAGAATATGTGTGACTCGCTTAATTGTGATATTCAGTTTATTGCGGAGGTCCAGAACTGAATCTGCAGTATCTCCAAGTTATGCCTGTATATGTTTATATGACCAGGACTGGGTCACATTGTCATTGCTAGCTGCAAAGGGGACATAATAATATCTACCCAAATAAAAGTGGGTTCTGTTAGGAAAAAAAGAGCATAAATATTGTATAGGCACATTTTCAACAGTTGCCAGATTCCTCTATGATTCAAAAACTGAATAAACTCAACATCATTTAACTTGACTTGTTAGACGTATAGGAAACAACTGATCATCTTCCTTCTTAAAAAAAATTCTTTCTGTGGCTTCCATGACACAACACTCTTCTGTGCTGTCTTCCACCTCTCAAGCTACTCCTTCTATGTCTCTTTTGCATGCTTACCCTCTTCTATCTGACCATTCTGAGTGAAGATCCCTGAGCATTTTGTGTTTTCTCACTAGGCAACCTCATTCATGTACATGCTTCAAATATGTGTCTACCCCAGGAACTCCTCTGAAGTCCAGTTTCACATATACAATTGTTTACTTGACGTTGAATTTCAAAGACACTTAAAATGTGTTATGTCTAAACTCCTTCCGCAACCTCCAACCTGATGGTTTTTCAGTGTTCCCTCTCTCAATGAAAGGTACTAGCATCCATTCATTTCTGCAAGCCAAATTATAGGAGTCGTCCCTCTAGTTCAGCTGCATGCAATAGCAAAACAGCCTCAGTGGCTCCACCAAATAAGGAAGAAGTCTAAAGATGGGCAGTTACTGATACTGGTTTGGGAGCTCAAAGGTATCTGAGCTAAGGTATCTGAGACACAATTATCTCAGGATATGGCTAAATTCCTAATCTTATTCTACCAAGCTTTATAGGCTCTGCCCACTAATTTCCTCTCCAGGGTCATCTCCCAGAAGTGCCCCCCATTCTTTCCCCAAACACCCCCATTCTCATACTCACACCACTTCCCTAACACCTTTTCTCATCTTATACTTTCTGGATTTCTTCTGGTTCTCCTAAGCACAGTGTTCTTGTCAATAAAGAGAAGAATATGTTTCATTTATCTTTTTGGCTTGCTTTTATTCATTCTTTGGGATTTAGGTTAATGACAAATCCCTGCAAGAGTACTTCCCTAACTAACCCTTCCCTTACTCCCAATTTCACCCTTCAGCATATGTTTCTTTAGAATAATATTATTTAGGCACTCCTATATAGCAAGCAACACTTACCCAATGTCAAGTAGTAGTCAATAATTTAAAGACATAATTTCGGAGATATGTGTGTGTGGGGGGGAGGCGTAAGTAGGGGGTTATTCAAATTACAGCTACAAATACTTGGCAGCTACCAGATTTCATTAAATTCAAGATGCATATATTTTGCATGTTAATATCTCAGATGTCAGTCTTTTAATTCTTGGCATCTTATATTGTTAGAAGCAACATTTAAGGCTTTTTTAGTGCATAAAATAATGGAATATCTTATAATTATAATATCTCAGATTTGATGAACTATATCACGTGACCTTAGGCAAAGTACTTAACTTTTCACTGCTTACATTCTCTCATCTGTACAATATGGAGTGTTACCCAAATCTTAGGGTGATTGTGATAATTAAAGCAAAATGATAGGCATAAAGCACTTAAAACATTAGTGTGTGGTACATAGTAAATGTTAGCTATAGTCATTGACCTTTGTAATCCTCAGGGTATATGCAATAAATTGAAGAGGCTCTAATCTTCCTCAATAGACCATGCAAGAACTACATCTGTCTTGTTCTCTGTGTCTCTAGTTTGAATCATAGTATCTGGCCTTCCCTAGTGCTTGTTATTTACCTGCGGAGTGTGGAATATATGAGGTAAAAAATGAGCCCAACATGCTCATCCCTGCCTGTGTGATTTCTTTTTATTCCTGATCTTTTCAACAAGTGATTTTCCTGTGATAGACCTAGAATAACTCTACCCCCTAAAATGCCATCCAGTCAACCAACAAATCATAAAATTCAAAATGAGTTTAAATATACTGATGATAGCACTTTTAAAGTATAAAACCTCAAAGATTTCACTTATGTCCCTCCAATACCACCCTCTAGAAGAAATTGTTAAATCTATTGTGAATATGTCCATACTCTTTTAGAGAGAGCAAATAGTATGAGTTGAATCAAATAGTGATTGCATGAAGGTGGCTTGAAATGATGTGAGCAATTTCACACTCAAAAATAGGATTAAATCCAAAGTGGCCATTTGCAAAATTGCCCAGTCTCTCACCCCTATAATCCCATCCAGATATTTCCCCTTTTGCCATCTTAGTTTTAACCCAGTCGCTCCTATGGCTCTCCCCTGACTCACACAAACACAATTAACACCTGAAGTCATTTATGCCCTTCTACCACCTACTTAATTTTCGGTTGTCTTTTCTTAATAATTATGACATCTGTGGAAATTTAGGAGCTATGAAGTAGAGTACTTTTGGTGGTGAAATTTTACTTTCCATAAGGCTGGTTCTCAAGACAGACTGGTTTTGAATATTTGGGGGAGTGCCGAAGAGGGGCCACTGAGTCAGGAGAGCACTTAGAAGGTCCACAGTCTTCCCTCCCATCTTTAATTTTAAATATTCTCTTCTCCCATCTGCTGTCCCAAATGCCTGAGATTAAAATGGAGCATGTTCTTCTTTGTGGGACCATAAATTTCACCCTATCTGGATGGGCATCTGGCAATATGAATCAAAATTTGAATTTGAATAACTTTTGACCCAGCGATTCCACTGATGGAAATTAATCTAAACAAATTAAAGGACAAATGCACAAATATATGTACAAATATATGTGTAAGAATGTTCACAGTACTGCTTTTAAATGAAAGCTATGCAAAATGTAACTGACCATCAATAGGGTGTTATTAAATAGATTTTTGTGTATACATACAAGGACCACTATGTGTCCCTTAAAATGATGAAGCAATTCTGTATTTATTGGTATGGAAAAATTTTTAGAAAGCATTTTTGATTATAATATTAAATAAAATAAAATGGGCACCAGTATTGGGTGTTGCTGGGAGCGACCTCTTCCGGAGAAATGACAGGGATTTTGCAAAAGACAAAGCAGTTGATCACAGGGAGGAGAGCTTCCGAGACCACATAACATTGCAGTTTGAACAACACTTGTACATTTAGTAATAAGCCAATTTCGGTCCAGCAGAGATAGCCTATTGGAAATGGACAAGCATATCACACCAACCAAGGTACATCTGTTCCAGTGGTGTCAGACTCTCCTATGTAATAAGAAACTTAAATGTCAACCAATCATTGTAACTTCCCTCTTGGAAATCCTCTAAGTGCCTTTATAAGCGGCTGTGACCAGATGGCTATTGAGACTTTTACCCCAAAGTCCCTGGTGTGAGCTCTCCCTGCTCCAGCAGTTTCTCTTTCAGTAAACTTGCAGCTTTGAGTATATTGTTGATTTTGTTTCTTTTGACAATGGTATGAACTTGGAAAAAAAATAATGCACATAAACATACAACCACAGAGGAAACTCTGGAAACAAAGAACAAAATGTTAGCAAGTGGGTGTCTCTGAGATTGCCAGTGAATTTTGCCTTTCTTATAAACTTATAATATTGTCTGATTTTTTTTTTACAATTGGCCCACTATCACTTTTTAAATGAAATACACTATTTTATTTAATCTAGGCTCACTGTACCTTCCTTTTCCTTAAGTCTTCATCCCAGTTTTGTACAGCTCAGACTGATTATTTTAGACCAGGTTCCAAAGAGGTTGTTCACCAACATCGTCTTGCCACCATGGTCATCCTTTTTTGTTTGGGATGTCTATGTCTTAATGGAGTGCGACTGTGTCATCACTTGAATGGGAGGGACAGGGGAAAGAAAGATAAGAAAGAGGGGAAGAAAAGTAAAGCAGAGAAGGAGGGAGAGAATGGTGAGCCAAGGGAGGGAATCCTATCTTCCAGTAAAATTCAGCCCATTTGTCTCTTAAATTTTTTGAATTTAAATTGTTAATTTATGTCACACTGTTACATGTGAAAATTCATATTGCAGCATATTTGCAATAGTATTTATGGAAACACTGAAAAACACACGATAGTTGATAAATGCCATATACAGTTTTTCCTGTGCAATTGAAGGTTATAAATGGTTTCTTCAGTGTTGGCAACTCAAGACATGGGTCATTCCTAACACAACTTAGGGTCACATTAGTCATTAGCATTGTGAGAAGAGAGCACTGAGTCTGTTACTCTTTCTTATTTAAGTGGACGGGGTGATTGATTTCTTGTAGACATTTTCATATTGTTTACAAAATCCATTCTGGATTGATTTCTGTATTTGCATGGTTTCTGAGGTCTTTATTATCAGGTGGAGAAAAAAAATCCAGAAAGAAAGGCTTTGTACGATCCAGTATATAGGAGATTTTTCTGTAGATTCTGTTGCTGTTTCACACTGCTCATAGGCCACCGAGGGCCACTGTGGCCCAGAGAAAAACTGTTCTGACCCAAATCTGTAACAGTCAAAAGAGAAGAACCCAATTTCTAACTGTATCCCACAATGTAATAACGTCGACTCCACTCTGATAGGAAGGCTAGATTTCTAATAAAAATTGTCATACCCTAGCATCTCAAGCAATTTCCAACACTGTTTCACTTCCACATTAGGTTATTTGTTTATTTTTGTTAGAAGGACAGACTTGTTCTTTTGCCAGGGAATGTTCTAACATCCTGCCGCCAACATCTGCACAGAATAGAATGCTTTGGAGGTTAGGCTGGGGAAAAAAAACCTTCCCTCTGAAAGGGGTGAGAAAGATAGTAGTGTTTCTGTTTGAAGTAACAGAACGTGTAAAAGAAAGTGCCAGTTAAACCATATCAATAAACCATTGTGATGGGCCCAAGCTTCAGCAGAGGAGGAATTCTGAGGCCATCTAACAAAAGTGAATGAATATGACTTCCAGCTCCTGTATTACCAGCATCCGTTATACAACACTGCACTGTTCTTCTGGCATTCTATATGTTCTTTGTGTACAATAATCTAAGATTGCGTTTTTAAGTTTTGTTTATTTATTTATTGTTTGTCACCTCTATTGGACTGTAAACTCTATGAAAGCAGAACTATGCCTGGCATATTCACCAATATATGCTCAGTGTTTGCCACACAGTAGACACTAAACAAATAGTGGAAGGAAGGAGGGAGGGAAGGAAGGAAGGAAGGAAGGAATTTGTGCACTTATCGAATCATGCTTCCTCCACTAGATTGTTTGCTGCTTGGATGCATCATGCCATTCAATGTAGCACCTACCAGAGGGCCTAGCAGTTAGGAAAGTAATCAATAAATGTCTGCTGAATTGAGTATGTTCTTTAGTGCTCATCATATTAACAGTAGATTAAAATTGATATTATAGTAAAAAAGAATGCTAGTGTAGACATGCCCATAAATAAGTACTTTAAATGAATTGGTTTTATAAAAAGGATGTTTTCAAATCCATTCTGATAGCTAATTATTTTCATTACTAAATCTTCTGGACTCCAGGCACATTTCTAAAGCCAATGCAAGTGGCTGAGGGCATGGGGAACGGTGGGGGTTTTGCATACTGCAGGCAGCTTTCCTGCTCCCACCCTCTGCACTGCAGGCAAATGGATATGGTGGAGATTTGGAGAGTTATTTACAGTGAGCTAGAAAAGATTACTCCCCTGCACAGTTGTTTTGCTACATTAAGATGAGTGTGTTGTCAGAGGTGGAGCAACCTGGTCACATAATACCCATCTAGGGTGATGGGCACATAGGAAAATGCCTTGAAGAGGAAAGATGGAAAATCAATATTTGAGTCTATCTTTTCCTTACAGCTAGCTTTGACCACTGAGCTACAGTAAGGCTGAAAACTTTATGGGTTCGAATTCCAGCTTTGCCCATCAAGTAGATAATGTTAGCAAGCCACAGGATCTTTCTCAGTTTTCTAACCTGAAAAATGGAAATAAATAATGTATATCTTGAGATAAATTGTGGCAATTATTAAATAAAAGCAAGCTTTGACATGATTTTGCAAGGCATGAAAACTATGCAAACGTACAGTACTTCTGATGACTAACATTTATTAAGTGCTTATTGTGTATGTTGATGGCCTTGCTAATCATGTTAAGTTTGCTTAAAGCACAGTAATCCCATGAAAGAGATATTAGTAGTAGCAGTAGTATTTCCTTTAAAGATGTGGAAATGAACACACAGGTGTGAAAGACAAAATACAACAGACAATTAAGGAGATGATTTTATTCAGGCTATTGCAATAAGGAGAACATTCCTTAATGAGTAACATCTCAAAGAAAAGGAAAGGGACCTACCTTGGGTTTTATAGAGGCAGGTGGACAAGTTAAGATCTGCAAATCCTGTAAGAGTCACGAGGGAGGGTGAAGACAGTGTTATTTGAATTACTGAGGAAAGGTGGTGATAGGTTATATCTTGGAATATGCAAGAACAGGGTGGCCCTTTGTGGTTAGCTTTTTCCTGCAATACAAAAGGGTGGAAGGATTTTTTAACCATTTAAGACATTTAAAAAATTGCTGTTTTCTGGGACCATAGGGCTGAGGTAAAATTGAACATTGTCCTTGGGTTAAAAACTTTCCCAAGATCATACAGTCAGTAGTACTATAGAAGTAACAGCAAGAGTAACAATAGTAATCATAGTAACAATAATAGTGGCAGTAATGGTAAATATTTATTATGTGTTTACTAAGTGCCAGGTCCTGCATGCACTAAAATTTTACATGTGTTATTTGCATAATATCCCTATAGAAAATCATATTTTTTTTCTGTTTTACAGGTCAGAAAAGCAACATTCAGGGAGATCAAATGACTCATCCAATGTCAAACACGCTAAATAAAAGAGTAGGCTTGGAACCTGGGCTCTGACTACCCAGTCCAAGTTTCGACCACAATACCTAAGGGTTTCAATGTAATAAGCCTTCATAACATGAAAGAGCCTGTTCTGGTGGTGATAATAAGAGAATTGCTTTGGTTTTGTAGCTTGGCTTCTTTCCTTTCCTTTTTTCTTTTTTTTTTTAAATTAAATACAAGCATCACACAAGGTTCCTGATTTTTTCCAAGATACTGATAATGGGTAAAAAATTAGATGATAATGGGTAAAAAATTAGATAGTAATGTCCTCTAACATTAAAATGATTATGCTCTTAATGCACAAAAAAGTCGGCTTGAAAAAGAGGTCAAATATATGAGAAAGTCAATGTGAAAAAAGCCTGTATGTTAAATTACGGATATTTTGCATACCATTGCATGCACTGACACCTATACAATATACAAAATGGTCACATTGAGATATCCCCAGGAATTCAATAAATGAATGAAATAAAGATAGTATTTTGAGAGTGAGCCTGTCAGCCAATTAATAGATCAAAGGAGAATTACTGAAAAGTTACTTTAAGAGAATAGAAGGGTTTCCTGACTACAGTAAGCCTTAACTGAAGGAATTAGCTTATCTAAAGAAATCTGTGTCTTTAAAAGGAGAGAAAAGTGGGGAAGTGTTTAAAGGAAAGTGAGAAGACTAAAGTTTACTTTGTCCAGTTACACCCAAGCCCAACCTGGGGAAAGGATGCAGGTTCCTATTATGGAGATGAGAGCTGACACTCTTCAGCATTTGAAGTCATCTAATTACACTTTCTTGCCTAATTATAGGCTCACTGTGAAAGTTTAAAACTGTATAAATAGAAGTCTTACTATCCTCCATGACTGAGGCTGGAATTTGTTTAATTGAAAAAAAAAAAAAAAAGAAAAAGAAAAGGTTAAAGCAGGGATTTATACAAATCATTTATACATACCTTAAACATTTTGTTTTAATTTATTAAAACATATAATTGGATAGTCACTTACATCGATGCCATTGGATCCACTAACTGGAACTTCCCATCAAATTTCTTACATTAATGTACACAAATAAAAGATTATCTATTATTTCCTGTTTCTATTTCTTTAAGGCAGAGCAAGAACTTGTTAACCCTTATGAAGCAGTTTAATTCAGTTAATTTAGTTCTGGATTTTTCTCCTTATTATTTACACATGCTTCATCTACACCAATTTGGAAAACATTCTACAAAGCCAAAATCTTACTTTTATCAAAATTTTTCTAAGTAATTTAGTTTTGTTTTTCATAAACAATTATCTCGTTATAGTTCATTGTATTTAATTGTATAATATTTGAATTACATAATTACAATAAAAGTACAACTGACATAAACATAGTGTCAGTATGTTGAACAGAAGGAAGGACAGTCTTCTAAGCAGAAATTGCTGAAAAGTTTCTACTAGAGTTTAGTTTCCCACTGAGCTACCACTTCAAAGAGGAAATGCACTAGTCATGGTGACAAGGCTATGTGGTTTATGATGTTTCTCCTGGTAAGATAACAAATTGGCTTCTTGCTTATCAGTCAGCCTTTCATGTGGACCAGTTTTTATTCACCCTCTCTCACTCATTCATTCATTTCCTTATTTATATATGAAATAGGTAATTCATTTACAAAGTTTCAAAATCCTAAAATGAATAATTACCTCTTGTGCCAGTCTGAATGTATTATGACACCCAAAACACCGTTTTTTGATGCAGTCTTGTGTGGGCAGACGTATTAGTATTGATTAGATAGTAATTTTTTGATTGAGTGTTTCCATGGAGATGTGCCCCACCCAACTGTAGGGATAACTCTGATTGGATAATGTCCATGGAGGTGTGGCCCCACCCATTCTGTGTGGGCCTTGATTAGTTTACTGGAGCACTATATAAACTCAGACAGAAGGAACGAGCTTGCTACAACCAAGAGGGACACTTTGAAGAATGCACACAGGAGCTGAGAGAGGAGCTGCAGCTTACAGGGACATTTTGGGGATGGCCCTTGAAAGCAGACTTTTGCTCTGGAGAAGTGAAGAGAAGACGAATGCCCCAAGAGCAACTGAGAATGACATTTTGAAGTGGAGCTGCAGCCTAGAGAGGAATGTCCTGGGAGAAAAGCCATTCTGAAACCAGAACTCTGGAACAGATACCAGCCATGTGCCTTCCCAGCTAACAGTTTTTCCGGAGGCTATTGGCCATACTCTAGTGAAGGTACCTGATTGTTAATGCCTTACCATGGACACTTCATGGCCTTAAGACTGTAACTGCGTAACCAAATAAATCCCCTTTATAAAAGCCAATCCATTGCTGGTATTTTGCTTAATGGCAGCATTAGCAAACTGGAACATCTCTCCTCTTTGTCTCCCAGCCACCAAGTTCTCCCTCCCACCAAAAATCATCGTGATTAGTTTTTTGAGGTCTTGATGTTTCAGAGCTCTCTGGAAAACTGAGTTCAAGTCAATGAGGTAAATGCCTCATTGTGAGACCTTTTGGTGGCCCACTACCTTTTTGAAGGACACCTCAAACTTATAACATGTATTCCATATTTCCTATTCATATTTCTTTTATCCTTTATGGATATAGAAGTAGAAAAGCAAACAAAAAAGACCAGATTAAACTATTTATTTCATGTGAGCCTATTGATTGCTATATTTAGAATTTTGTTGTACAACCAACTTTAGACACATTTTATGATGGGAAGAAACTTGTTAAGACAGCATTCCACTCAAAAAACAGCCCTAGGTGACATTGATCATAAGGGAATGTTTGTAATAAAGTATCTCTCTTGTGCTTCCTGGAGTTTGTGTTGCATGAACTTAATGGAGTAAGCCAAGAAAAGACTCAGGATGCTGAGTTTAGGTTCATTAACACTCTCCTTTGCCCTGGAAAGGGGTGAGTTCTTCCAGAGGCCTGAGGACAAATGTTCTCTGAGTCAGGAAATATTCTGAGAACCCTCAGGCAGCAGTACCATCCTTAGATCCAAACAAGAAATGTCTCTACCTTGTGCTCTCACAGTAGAAAACATCATGCACATGCACACACACACACACACGCACGCACACACACACACACACACACAAAGATCCAGTGTTCACTGCTGGCAAAGCATTGCCCACTATCTTAAACACCCATTCTCATGACTAACACTGGTGATGCCCAAAGACACACATTTTCAAATCTCTTTTGCTAAGGTCCTGAAAGCAAAAACCTCCTGACCAAATGCAAAGAAGATTTGGGGTTGAAACATTGCCATGTCAGAGATAGGTACTGCTTAGGTTTGTGGGAAGATCCAAGTGGCTGAAACACCCAAGAGAAAAGACCAATTACCATGTCACATCTGTCTGTTCTGAGAACACCGATTCCACAGATTCCTGAATAAGAAAGTATCCTTTTCCAGTAGTGCTGATCATTCATTTTTTTGCTTCTCTCCCCAGTCCATTTTGTGGGTCTGAAGGTGCTCACAAACTAGCACAGAACTCACAACAAATGCAAATGATGGGCTGGGGAATATTTCACAATATGAAACTATTTAAATTACTGTAAATCATTATGCTATGCATTTTTATCTTATTACTCATCAAAATAGTGTTGCCCATGAAGAGAAAGCACAGACGGTCACAATACAAATTGGGGTGGATTGAATTATGCACCCCAGTTTGAACATGTTCTTGGTCTTCGTCCACATTCCAGTGGGTGTGGACCCATTGTAGACAAGAGCTCTTCAAGATGTTACTTCAGTTAATGTGTGACCCCACTGAATCAGGTTGGGTTTAATCCAGATTACTGGAGTCCTTTATAAACAGAGTGGAAGTCAGATGGCAGGAGCAGCCAGTAGCTGGAAGTCAAAGAAACCCAGAAGAGATGGGAGAAGACACTGCCTTGTGCATTGCCATGTGACAGAAAAGTCAAAGACCAAGGATCTCAGCAGCCGGCCCCAGAATGCCACAGTCTTCAGGAGAAAGCATTGCCTTGCTTATGCCTCAATCTGGGACTTCTCCTAGCCTCAAAACCACCGTAAGCCAATAAGTTCCTATTGTTTAAGTCAACCTATTGTATGGCATTTGTTTTAGCAGTGAGGAAATTATGACATTAATCTTTGATAGCTTCCTGACTCTCCATCATTAAAATCATAGATTTGCACTTGTTGCTTATTTTGTCATCATGTGTATGTATTTGTGAGAGAAGCAGGCTAGAGCATTTCTAATTTAGTTCAGTTTTGATATATAACCTGAAAATATTTAAATGTATAATATGTGGATCTTCACTGTCACTTTTATTCTGGATCTGTGAGGACAGTGAAATTTATAAATAGGGCTTTCCCACCTCTCTGCTTATAGTTTTTGCTGCTAGAATATTTTAACTTACTCTTACCATTAGGATATTTGTTGGCAATGACTTTATTACCTCTCCCAAGGTTATTTTCTTTGTAATTGAAAGAAGATTCCTAAAACTTGAACAGCCTTCAAAGAGCTAAACAGAAGTCATACGTAGATGACCTTTGGACCAGATGCAGTTTGTATATGGAATTTGGCTCTTTCCATGTGGAGAATAGAAAAGGATAAGTTACTGTTACTTGAAAATTTGGATTTTTCACAATAATACTCAAAAACTAGAAGATCTAAAAACCTGAGGCCCACATTTTTTTTTTCAAGGCAACAATTGGCAGGAGCTGAGTGCCGGCTACCTCGATTGGGACATTAAGTAGTCTGCAGTTTGTCAAAGAATCCATGGCTCTCTTTTATCCAGTCAACGAGGCAGTTGCTTAAACTGCTGTTCATCAAATGCCAGGTTTATGTCTCTCATTTATATCCCCTGCCTAACCCAGGAGAATTTGAGATTTGAGTTTGCAATCACATTTGATGGACGTCAGACATGGGAGAGGCTGATGGGCAAGTAGTTTGGAAAGAGTTTGGCCTTCCCTCCAGCTGAAATTCTATGACTCCTGGGAATTTAAAATTCACAAGTGTGGACAACATCTGTACAGGTACTCTGAGATGTAGACCAATTCCAATAGAGTTCATCAAGCTGAAACAAAAGCAAGTTAACAACTAAACAGAATTTATTTTTGAAATCTGAACTTAGCTCCCATCATTTCAGAGTCAATTCCAAGAAAATGAATAAAATAACCTAGGACAAAAATTAAATGCCTGCACTGAAGTATTATAAAGCCTTGCAGATATGATCTCAATGTTAAACCATACTTAGAAATAGGTTCCTCGGTTCTCCCATGTTTCCAGTGCGAACTTTCGATTTTTATTCTTTTTCACCTGTCCAATTAACATTAAAATCGTTCTTGTATTTAATGTATTTCCAAAGCCTGGATTTCATTTCTTCCTCTTACTGGCAAAATATATTTCAGCTATTGAATGCACGCACCTGAGATTTGGAGTAAGCAGAAATTGTGTTTGTGTGCTTGTATCTGGGAAATGAATCAGAACTCATATTAGACATGATTGCCCTTATTAAAGGGATGTGACTTGTCAGCCCAGTCTCAGGAGAATTCCCTTTTGGTAAGGGAAATGTGCAGCAGAATAAAAGATCCTTATTCTAATAATTTAAATAAAGGAGAAAAATAGCAAATGCTTTGCTGATATTTGGGTGACAAAAAGGAAAGGAACTTTAGACTGAAATTGCAGTGCAAGATTATTGAATATGATTTCACAAAGCATATGATCAGCTTTATTTTAAATAAGCAATGGAAGTTTACCACTTGTTCATAGTTAAACTCTAGACCAGGGCTCAGAAAACCAGCAACTGCTTGTTTCTGTAAATAGCTTTAATGGAATGCAGCCAACAGTTGCAACCAAAACCTTGTGGTCCACAAAGCCTAAAATATTTACTATCTGGTGCTTTCCAGAAAAAATTTGCCACTCTGCTCTAGACAAACTTAAAATCCCAAGTGATTTGAAATAATTGATGGTAGGAGGGTATAGCTGTGGTCAAGAACATGTATGTACTTTGGAGTTACATGAACCTGGATTTAAAACCTGATTCAGTTATTTACTTAATGAAAATTGATTGAATATCCACTCTGTGTCAGGTGTTATTCTAGGTGACATAGATAAAACATTGAACAAGGCAAGGCCCCTGCTCTCAAGGTCCCATCAATTAATATTGGAATAACTTTGGGAAAGCTATTTCCCCTCAGTAGTAGGAAGGGCATACTAATACATAATTTGTAAAGTTACTATGAGGATTTCAAGAGATAATCTATGAAATTACTCAGTAGCACAGTGCCTTGAAAAAAGAAATAACTCAGTAAATATTATTCTGAATTTACTCTCAATAAGTAGATGGATGAAAGATGAACTTGTCTTTATTATTTCTGGGTCAACTCATTCAACAAATAAGTTAATTTAGGGTCACGTTGCTGTGATCAAGATAATAGTGCTTCATAGATGAATCTTGGTAAGTGAAGCAGGCAAGACGGGGTTGGCATCAGCCTGTGGACACTTTGAATGTCATGCTAATGAGCTCAGACTTCATAAATCAGGGACCAATGCAGTATCTGAAGGGCAACTATTAAGATGATATTAAGATCCATGGGTTAGAAAGAGAGATTTCACACCTATTTGGGTAATGGGCTTGGTCTGATTATCTTCATTTTATAAAAGGTAGACAAACTATCTGTAAAAAGGTGACCACTGAATAATCTAGACCTGTGCTACACCACACTAGCCACTAGCCACATGTGACTATTTAAATTTAAGTGAATTGCAATAAAGCAAAATAAAATGGAATAAATTTGTTCCTTAGTCACACTAGCCACATTCCAAGGGCTCAGTCACCACATGTGGCTATTGACAACCATATTGGACAGCACAGATGGAGAATATTTCCATCAACACAGAAAGTTCTCTCAGGTAGTGCTGACTACACTTTGGGAAAACAACTTATTAAAATTCTATAACTATGCTCAAAGGGTCTTAATGGTTCTAGACATTTGATAATGTTTTCATTAGAAAATGAGGGATGTGTTTGGATTACAGAAGGGTAGAAATTTCTCTTCTCTTTGGAGCCTGATATTTGGACCCAGACTCTACGACATGGAGCAGCTTAGAGTGGTTCCTGTGATGAGGGAGTTTTGCCCTGACCTTGTGGGCCCAGACTGGGAGAGGGTACTAAATCCAGGCCATTGTTTTCACTGCATCTGTTGGCTCTAGCTTGAGCCTCTAAATGCAGATCTGTGAGCTAGGCATCTTCTAGGACAGCCAGTAGCCACGACCACAGTTGTAGAGACTGCTGGTCTTCAATGGGCACATCTGAGTTGTGAATGAATTCTTGAAAGCAATATAGCAATCAGGACGTACGTCACTGAAAGTAGTATATTCTTTTGGAGGTTGTGTGGGACAACACTTGTAGCCAGCCCATGCAACCGAACACAGCAGAGCAGTGTGCTGAGAGAGCAATCAGCCATGGAGGCAGCAAGAGGGTGATGAGAGGAGAAGCCTGGAAGAAAAGAACAGAAGGACTCTTACTGGAAGATGAGTCCTCAAAAAACTTGCAAAAAAAACCCTGGAAAATATTTCGAGGTGAGCTATTATCTACCAAGTAGGCCAGTAAAGTTGACTACCACAAAAATTTGGGTATACAAGGATATACATTCTCATTTGCAAAGCAAACAAACAAACAAAAAACCCTGGAAAATATTTCGAGGTGGACTATCTATCAAGTAGGCCAGCAAAGTTGGCTACTATAAAACTTTTGATATACAAGGATATACGCTCCCATTTTATAGTCAAAGGATGATGAGGTCTGACATATATGAATGATATGTATCACTTTTTCCTTCTGATGACCAAAAGAGCAGTCTATTTGAAGGCCTTTTGCATACTGAAGTTGTCATATTTTTCCTTCGGAACATAATAAAGCTGCTTAATTGGAATAAGTGACTCATGGCAAAATGACCTAATGATCTAATAGTCATTAGCGAGTTGCTTTCTTTATTTCTGATTTCTTCAATCAGGAAAAGAATTTTGGTTATTCTGCCTGGATCTTCTCCATCATTTCTTTGATTGACAATCACAAGTTTAAAAAATTTATTTATTTAATGGGACTTTCTGAATAAATTCTAGTGCTTAATGTTAGAAGGAATGAGAGTCACCTAGTTCTTAGGTATGTGAAAATGTGCATGTGACCTGGCTATAGGTACATTTGTAGGTTCCCAGATGATTCTAATGTGCAGCCAGAGTTGAGACTTACTGTGGAGTAAGATGAGGAACCATTGAAGACCTGTGAGCAGGATCTTAACATCTTTAGAGTTGTACTTTTGATGGTTTATCCTCATGGCACTGTGGAGGAAAGATCAGAGAGAGCTGGATTCTAGTGACACATCAAGAGTTACTGACAAGGGCCTGCCTGAGAGTCATGGGAGACTTCAAATAAATCCTTGGCAGAGAAAGCTACAAATGTCCTAGAAGCTGAGCCTTGGCCATCTAAACTCAGCTGAGAGAGAAGTGTCCTTGATGAAATTGCTGGAGTCCTCCCCCTTGGAGGCTGGATTAGTGGTGGGCCAGCGGTGGGCTAGTGGCTGGCTTAAGGGAGTGGGTGACGAAGTGGTAGCAGGCTGACAGCAAGCTAGGGATACACCACAAGGAACACACAGCCCTGAATTCTCCCATTTTTTGGAAATAACTTATGTGATTTGCCTCTAAGAGAGAAGGAGAAATTCCTCCAGGGAATACAAGTTCATTGCCTTAGTAAGCGGAAGTGTGCGTATCCTCGAGGGAAAGAGATTTCCACAAAATCGAATGAGAACGCGACTGTCAACAGGAAATTGAGCTTTGACTCCAATAGCAGCTGGGACTCAGGAATTGAGGGTTATTCTCCTAGAACAGTTCTCTCCTGTGTGACTGGGATTGATGTTATGTGCCTCCCTGAGGAGAATCCCCAGCATCTGTTCAGGCTCTGCTTGGGGAGTCATTAAAGGCTTGTTTGTGATCTGAGACTCATATGAGGAGATGACAATACTGATGGAGCTCGTATTGGAAATAGCCATATGTGCCACCACCTTGCAACCATCTGTGGCCAAAAGCAATATAATTCTGACCAGACGTGAGAGTCAGACTTCCAGCCAGCCATTCAGTTTGACCACATGAATCCTCCTACAGGAAGTCTGCTGACACTTTGTGCTTTCACACAAGGCTACTTTAAGCCAAGGATGGCACGGGCTTGCGCGAAATTTTAGGCAAGTCCCTAAGGCTCCCAGGCCACAGGAAGAGATTTGCTTGGAATCAGCTCTACTAGGCAACCTTGATTCTCCTGAGAGTCCACGTTCCTCAAGTCTGCACAGGATTAGTTTCTATCCACCTTTGTTTTTGCTTTGATCTGGATCAATCTCGTGTTGGACTTGATCACTGGAAAGACAAGACTTGTTTCAAAGATTCTGCAAGGGCTCTCTTGATTATACAAAAATTCTCCTTTAAATATTTTCCATCTATCCTACAGCTATATTTCTATACTGTAAATTCTGTATTCACAAAAATGATGTGTAATCATATGTTATCTTTATGAACAACCATATTGGCCTAATAAAGACCTGCAGAAATATGAATTATTTTCCACACTGGCCATTATCATAGTTATCACTATTCTTTCCAAAACTGCATACACATTCACTGATATCTATTTTTATTATTTTGGTAGAGACCTCTAGAATTTTATGATACACTGGACTGGTGTTTAGTCATAAGATTTTTATGCATGTGTAAAAGAAGTGAAGGTTTATAAAAAGTTCATGCAGGAAATACAGAATTTCCATATACCCACCCCCATTTTAATCATTCTGCATTAGTGTGGCACCTTTGTTACAACTGATGAGAGAATATTATTAACATTGTACTATTAACTATAGCCCATAACTTACATTAGGGCTGCCTGTTTGTGTTGGAGAGTCATAAGATTTTTAAAATGCATTTTTTCACCTGAGATAAAAACAAGGTTATATGTACTAATGTAATTAATATTTATAAAATGTAAATGTTTTTGTAATAAAACTTTAAAAACACCTTGCATATATCTTTTCCTTTCCCTTTTGGTCCAGTTAGGTGGGAAAAATTACAGTCTTTAGCATCTTAATTAAAATAATATTATTACTTGAGCAAAAAAAATCATTTGACATATTCATGTGGTAATTACATTAAAAAAAATACTCTCCCTTAGTCTTCTTGATTGTACTAAGCCATCTGTGCTTGTAAAAAGATAATAAACATTGAATTTCATATGCCATATGTACTCTGTTGTTCAATAATAATTAAGCAGCAATCCTGAAGCAATCACTTGTTAACTGTGATGATTGCTTAAATGTAATTATTTTGGTAATAGATAATAATCAATTATTTATAATATCAACAGTTGTTTTTCTAATTTCTTTTTTTTCACCTTTCAAAACTGCTGGTGACCATAGCCTGACTCAACAGTTGTACTGGAAAATTAGTAATTCTATTGTATAAATGACAGATTTTCCACCAATCAAAATCCTAGTTATGTTCTATTAGGTTTGTAATATGTGTTTATAGTATTTTCAAAAATGAGACTGCTATAAATATCTTAACCATTTTAATAATAAAAATGACTTCAATAAAACTTCTAGGAAATGCAAAATGTGGAGTGATCAATTTTACAAAGCACAACATAAATGTGAAAATAACAGGGCATTGTGGTCTAAGGAAGAAGAAGTTGATAGAAAACAAGGTTTGATTTTGGGAAAAAAACACAAAATAAAACAGCTTATGAGAGTTATATACTTTTCCAGATGTATCACTACTGATTTTAACTTTGGACAACTTACTAAGTTATTTCAAGGAATGATGTATGATATTTATGTGTGGCATTTCTTATAATAAAGAAGTGACTGACTAAATTATATGTATTTAAACAATAAAACAATTTAGAATATTTATGATTCATAACAAGTTTTTTTTAATATTGCAGAAAAGGATGCATTTGGCATCTGAATTTCACATTCAAGAAACAAGCACTTGGTTCAGTCTTTTTATTCATTATTGCTATCATGACAGGGAAATATACTACTTGTCATGTTCAATTGCCTCGATATTAGTAGTCCTCCAGTGGGGGCAATTTTGCCCCCCGGGTACATTTAGCAATGCCTGGAGACATTTTGGTTGTCACAAATGGAGGATTGGGTGAGGAGTGTTCGTGGCTTCTAGTGGGTAGAGGCCAGGGGGGCTGCTAAACATCCAATCATGCACAGGACAGCCCCACAACAGAGGATTATCTGGCCCCAAAAGTCAATAATGCTGAGAGAGAAAAACCTTGATCCAGAATCCCTGTTTGCAGTTAAATAATTTATGAAAGAATTAAAACTTTTCAATATTGAAAATTTTATCATGGAATTAAAAGCCCTAACTACCAGGGAATTTTCTTCCATCCTTTTCCACCAGAGAAACAAGAGAGTATACACAGAAGAAAATACTTCTTCCTCAAAGGTCTGGTGGTAAGCTGCAAAAAACAAAACACACGCTGGCTCTCTTAAGCCAAAAAGAAAAGAATTTATTAAAGCAAATTAGGTAGCTAAAAAAGATCATCGTGAAGGCTGCATTAAGAGGATGGCAGCTAAAGCTTCCCATGAGGATGCTGCAAAGCACATCGCAGAAATGTCCTGATGCAGAGGCTCCGTGGCAGCTGCTACTGCCCCTGCCAAGCCCTCTGGTGCTAGGAACTGCAGCTTCTGCTGTCACCCACTCACTTTCTAATCAAGGTCCTGGGCAGTTCCATCTTATGGAGGAGCTCATGACATGCAAGAGTGGCTGCAGGAGGGGTCTTCAGAAGATTGGACTCAAAGGTGGGAATTCATCAAAATGTATCAAGTTGTTTGAAGGGTGTCCTGTGACCACAAATGACAGTTGTGCTTTATGTCTGATCTTAGGACCACACAGAGTAAACAGCAGACTTGCTATTTGTTTTTGGAAATAATTGGGCTAAAGCCATTGAATCCCACTATTTTGGAGTTGGAGGAGATAGAAGAGATTATTTATTTCAGTTATACTCCCTCTTTGCCCCACATCTCTCTACTTTTAGTGTGTCTCTTATTTTGCCTCATTCAGTCATTCCACAAGCATCTACCAAATGCCTACTTGATGCTAAGTCCTATTCAGGGGGATACTATATTAGAGGATACTGCAGAGAGCAAAAGAGACAAAGTCCCCACATTTATGATCAGATTTGGAGAGAGAATTAAGCAAAATAAATAATGAAACTACCACTGGCTATCCAAACTCAGGAACTGAACATATTTAAGTGAATGTTGGATAAATCTCTTGTTATCCAAATTCTTGTTATTTGTTATCTGAAATTCAGGAACCAATTAAATTCAGATAATGCATTATCTCTTGCTATCCAAACTCAGTACTCCAAATCAGGAATCAAATAGGATTGAGAAGTGAAGGGAAATTTTAGAGCGATAGCGAGAGGGAAGGGGGAAGGAACTACAAAGTTAGGTAGCATGGAAAACCTCATTGAAAAGGTGATATCTGGGAGAAGTTCCAAGCAGAGAGAGATGCAAGTCCAAAAGCTTAGGGGAGGGAGAATGCTGCTGGACTTGAAAAACGGCAAGAAGTTGGTGGGGCTCTGAAGTGTGTGAGGGAGAGAATGGTGGATGGGACCAGAGAAGCAGACGGGGGCCATATCATGGAAGGTGTTTTTCAGACAATTGTAGGACTTTGGATTTTCTCCAAGAGAAATGGGGACTCAATAGAGGATTTTGAGCACAGGAATAACAAACGTGCTGACGTTTTTCAAAGGGAACACCATGTTAGAATGTACTGTAGGAAGGTAAGTGTGGAAGCTAGGAGACTAGTTAGGAAGCTATTGCAGTAATCTATGTGTGACATGATAGTGACTTAGACCAAGGTGGTAAGAGTGGAGATACTGAGGTCAGATTATGGAAATATTTTGAAGGTAGAGCCTAATTTGTTCCTGATAGATTGGTGTGAATTATGGGGAAAAGAGAGAGAGAGACACAGAGACAGAGAGACAGACAGAGACTGACACCAAGGATGACTCCAAAAATTTTGGTCAGTGCAATTAGAAGGATGGAGTTGTCCTTTACTGGATTGGGAAAATTGGAGGAAGAGGTCAGACATCCTCAAAGCATAATTGAGCTCTAGATGTCCTGGGATCATCAATTTGTATTATTTAATATTTCCTGAGAGGCAATGTAGATGACCAAAGATTAGAAGCTGGAGGCCAAGGAGGTTAATGTAATGAGTATGGAGAAGATGGAAGGAACCAGCTGAATAAAATCTGTGAGGAAAACAAAATATAGGGATACCTTG
Source organism: Choloepus didactylus (assembly GCF_015220235.1). NCBI lineage: Eukaryota > Metazoa > Chordata > Mammalia > Pilosa > Megalonychidae > Choloepus > Choloepus didactylus. Next base: position 26,441,376 of record NC_051318.1, on the reverse strand, counting down.
CTTTATTGCACTTCACTTTTTTGTGCTTCACAGATATTGCTTTTTTTTTTTTTACAAAATGAAGGTTTGCAATAACCCTGAGTTGAGCAACTCTATCAACACCATTTTTCTAATGTGTGTTCACTTTGTGTCACTGTGTCATCTTTTAATTAAGGGATGTCCATTGTTTTTTTAATCATATTTTTATTGTAGAATATAACATACATACATAGAAGTGAAAATTTTCCGAGTGCAATTTAATAAGCAGTTAGAGAGCAAATTTCAAAGAATCTTACGGATTACAGTTCCACAGTTTCAGTTATTCCCTTATTGTGAAACGTAACATATATGCAAAAAGGTAATGTCTTTCAAAGTATGATTTAACAAGTAATTATATAAAAAATGGGACACCCCCCCCCCCAAAGAATGGGTCTCCCTGGCGATGTGGGGCACAGATTCCAGGAATGACCCTGACCCTGGCATTGAGGGATTGAGAATGACTTTTTGACCAAAAGAGGGGAAAGAAAAGCAACAAAATAATGTTTCAGTAGCTAAGAGAATTCAAATAGAGTTGAGAGGCTGTCCTGGAGGTTACTCCCATGTACGCTTCATCTAGATATGCCAAATGACCACAGTATGATAAGCCTAAATCAATGGTAGTCCCAGAAAACCTAAAGAATACCCATATCCCTACCTGAGACTATAGAAGTTTCACTCGCTAAGTTTATTCTTCAGAAACTTAAATCCTCCAGAGAACTCCTATGCCAGCTAAGTCCCAAAACCCAGAGGCAATAGCCTCTTCAAGAACATCAGCCAGATGTGTCCCCTTTCCTCAAAAAGTCAACGCTCCTTTTCAACACGAACAAGTTAGGTGGTCACTGCCTAGACATCCCTGAAGATTAGGAAAGTGATTAAACTAGAGGAAGGGGAAGCAACAGACAAGGTGGAATTTAACAAAGGATTATGAATACTGAATCTCTATATAATGTTCTTTTTCTTAGTTGCTAGGCTATTAGAATAGCAAGAAGGAAAGAATTGAAATGGTAGAACTGTAACCCATAGCATCCTTTGAAATTTGTTCTATAGCTACTTGTTAAATTGTAATTTGAAAATTATCACCTTTCTGTCCTTGGATTTTTAGACATAATGCTATTGCACACTTTCTAGACTACAGTACAGTGTAAACATAACTTTTATATGCATTGGGAAACCAAAATATTCATGTGACTCACTACATTACAGCATTTACTTTATTGTGATAGTCTGGAACTGAACCCTCATTATCTCTGAGGTATGCCTGTAAATGAACTTGGAAGGCAGAAATGAATTAGGAATTTGGTATAGAACAAGATATTTATTGAAAAGAAAAATTGGGTAAGCAATAAAAATTGGGAGGATCAAGTTCAAATGTCCTTTATTTATACACTTATTCACTGGTAATTAATGTATTGTAATAATGAGTGGTGAACTAGTAAATGTTTAGCAAAAAGTCTCTCCCGAAGAAAGACAAGCCCTAGTTTACAGCAGTTGCCATTTTCTATGGTGTAATCACTCCCACCTTGGCTAATTGCAAGCTACCAACATGCCTGTCACTAAATGAGGAGTTGAGAAAAGACATGCACAATCAGCTTTTGTGAGCCAGTAAAAGCCAGCTCCAGAACACCACTGGAATAAGTAACTTGCAATATGAATGTACATATTTGGTCAGGTTCTCACAGGAGCAGCTCTGAGTCAAGGAATGGGTGTAAGTGGCTAATTAAGGACATGCTCCCATGGGAGATTGGTAAGGGAATGAGGAACCAGAACACAGCTGGGCGGGAAGGCAGACCACAGAGGTGATTGAAGGGAAAGTCCCTTCGGAGAGTTGATTCAGCCCAATCCAGTAGGGGAACTCTGGAGTACAAACTATGCCTCAGGGCAGTCACAATCTCACACAGAAAATGCTCTGTAGATGTCATCTCTTTTGGCTTAGTGGTGGTAGTCTGTGCAACTGAACACTGTACTCTCCTTGAAAGATGCGGAGGAAAGAGTGACGCCATTTACTAGCAGCTTGGAAGGTGGAGGGAGCAGAGAAGATTTTATAGCTAAGATGACTGCTTTGATGGGTTTTGAAGGGTAAATAGGAGCTCACCTAGAAGATAAAAGTTTAGGGGAGGGAATTTCAGGGAGAGAGGACAGCATCTGCTTGTCTGGTACAATGGGTTTCAATCCTGGCTGCACATTAGAATCACCTGGGAAGCCCTAAATAACTGCTGATCCTGGGTCCCACAATCGAAATTTGGATTTAATTCTTTCAGACATTCTTGGCTTTCAAGGCTCCCCAGTGATTTGTCTGAGCAGTCAAGGTTGATGATCAGTCTACTCAATCTCTGAAGAAAAACAACAATTTTTGAGAACTAAAATAGCTGTGTTGTTGGAGCTCACAGACTGTGTGTGTGTGTGTATAAATAAATATATATATACACATGTATATTCATATATATATATAATGAAGCACCTTCATGTCAGTGTTTTATGTGTTATATTCTCTTAAATTTTGTGCATAGTTTCTGGCAAAGCTATGCATATAGAGATGAAAAGGTATTTCAAAATCCAATTCAATTTTCGCTTTCTTTCAAAAAGGCTATTTTCTAATTCAGCACTCAATAACATCTCTTCTCATAAATCTGCTCATATTTATAGTCAGTTAAGTACTTGACTATCTACTAAATTGTATTAGTCTCTAATTATATCTTGCCCATAAATCTTCTCATCCAGGTTATAAGATCTTCCAGAGAAGTCTGATAAAATCATGTTTTTTTTCTTGTATTCTCTTCAGCTGGGCCCTCCTTGAGAAAGCAAGGAAACTCTTTCTGAGGTCTAAGGGGTGCTGAAAGGTTTTATTTTATTTTATTTTTTTAATTCAATTTTATTGAGATATATTCACATACCATACAATCATACATGGTGTACAATAAATTGTTTACAATACCACTATATAGTTGTGCATTCATCACCACAACCAATTTTTTAACAGTTTCACTGCCACACATAAAAAAGAATAAGAATTAAAGTTAAAGTAAAAAAGAATACCCAAAACATCCCATACCCCCCATTCCTACCTATTATTCATTTATTTTTTGTCCTCATTTTTCTACTCATCTGTCCATACATTGTATAAAGGGAGTGGGAGCCACAAAGTTTTCAGAATCATACAGTCACACTGTGTAAACTATATAGTTATACAATTGTCTTCAAGAATAAAGGCTACGGGGTTACAGTTCATCAGTGTTCCGGTTTGCTAATGCTGCCAGAATGCAAAATACCAGAAATGGATTGGCTTTTATGAAGTGGGTTTATTTGGTTACAAAGTTACAGTCTGAAGGCTAAAAAAGTGTCCAACCTAAGGCAACAATGACAAGGTACCTTCACAGAAGAATGGTTAATGGCATCTGAAATACCTCTGTTGTCTGGGAAGGCATGTGGCTGGCATCTTCTTCTTTTGCTCCCAGGTTGTGTTTCAAAATGGCTTTCTCCCAGGACATTTCTCTGTAGGTGTCTGGGAGTATTCTCTCAGTTTCTCCCAGGCAAACTCTGGAGTAGCTAGAGTCTACTTTCAATGGCCTTCTTCAAAGTGTTTCTCTTGGCTGCAGCTGCTCTCCAAAATGTCACTCTCAGTTGCTCTCAGGTCCCTCTGTTTGTGAGTTCTTTTTATAGGACTCCAGTGAACTAATCAAGACCCACCTTGAATGGGTGGGGCCACATTTCCATGGAAACATTCAATCAGAAGTTTCCAACCTAATCAACACTAATATGTCTGTCCCCACAAATATGCATCAAAGATAACGGTGTTTTGGGAACCATAAAACATTCACACTGGCACAATTTCAGGTTATTTCCTTCCAGCTATTCCAATACACTAAAAGCAAAAAAGGGATATCTATATAATGCGTAAGAATAACCTCCAGAATGACCTCTCAACTCTATTTGAGATCTCTCAGCCACTGAAACTTTATTTTGTTTCATTTCTCTTCCCTCTATTGGTCCAAGAAGGCTTTCTCAATCCCTCAATGCCAGGGCCAAGCTCATCCCTGCGAGTCACGTCCCACATTCCCAGGGAGACCTACACCCCTGGAAGTTATATCCCACATAGCAGGGAGGGCAGTGAGTTTACCTGCCAAGTTGGCTTAGAGAGAGAGGCCACATCTGAGAAAGAGAAGAGGTTCTCTGGGGGACTCTTAGGCACCATTTTAAGTAGGTTTAGCCTCTCCTTTGCAGCAACAAGTTTCATAAGGGCAAGGCCCAAGATCGAGGGCTCAGCCTTCCACATTGGTAGTCCCCAGTGTTTGTGAGAATATCATCAATTCCCCAAGTGGGGAAATTTAATATTTCCACATTTTCCCTCATCCCTCAAGGGGGCTTTGCAAATATGTTTTTATTCTCTGCCTAGATTATTCTGGGATGTATTAGGGCTTCACTTTAACCTGTACTAACCAACTAGATTTCACTCCCTATTCAATGTTCCATGTAATTATGTTGTTTGAATAAACTGACCACACAACTTAAATCATATAGTGTGTTACAAACAATATAGAGTTTGCACCTAATAAACACCTCTTCCTTTGGTCTCACACAGAAGTTGAAGTTTTAAAAACACCATCAATTTCATCCTTTACCCTTTAGTCTGATTTACCTTAGTGCTAACCAAGTCCATTTCCTTGATATCTGTAGTTGAAGTCTCATCTCTTTTTCAGACACTTTAACATTTTCTATATGGGGTAATGCTGGCATTCATAAATACTGGACTCTGGCTCTGAGTCTCAGGTATTGCGCAGATTCTCAAAGTTCCGGACTGACCAGGTTATACACAAAGAGCTCAGCATCTCAGAATTTAGAAATAACCAATAGATGTAACTGCTGTAAGAACTTACAATCTAGGAACCTTTACAATAAGCCTTCCCCTGATAACCTAGGCTCTCAGGCTCAGGTCTTAGAGTTTGCACATTAGAGTTAGTCCATATTAGTGAGGCATTATAATATTTTTCTTTTCATTTCTGGTTTATTTCATCCAACATACTGTCCTCTGTGTCCATTCACCTCACAACTTCACTCCTTCTTGTAGCAGCTCAATATTCCATTGTATGTATATACCACAATTCACCATTCTGTTCATCAGTCGATGTACCCTTAGGCCACCTCCATCCACTGCAAATTGTGAATACTGACACCATAAACCCCACTGTGCAAATGTCCATTCGTGTCCCTCTTTTCAGTTCTTTTCAGTAAATACACAATAACTGATTTGCAGGACCATATGGCAACCCCATGCTTAGCTGCAGGTGGAACCACCACTCTGCCCTCCAGATGGGCTGCACCATTCTATTCCCCCACCAATGGTAATTAGGTACATCTCTGTCTCCACATTTTCTCCAGCACTTGTATCCTTCTGTTTATTTTTTAGATGGTTTTATTCACACACCATACATTCCATCCTAAGTAAACAATCAATGGTTCCCTGCATAATCACACAGTTATTCATTCACCAACAATACCTATATAAGGGCATTTCCATTTCTTCTACAAACAAAAAGTAAGAGGTGAAAAAGTAAAAAGAAAAAAGAAAAAGAAAGAAAAAAGTGACAACTAAAAAGCAACACAAGAAAAAAAAATTAAATTAAAATACAATTAAAAAGTCAGACAACAATACCAACACTAAGAATCCCACACCCTTTCCTTATTACCCCCTCTTACAGACACTTAGCTTTGGTATATTGCCTTTTGTTACAATTAATGGAAGCATATTACAATGTTACTGTTGATGATTGACTCTAGTTCGCCTTGATTGTATTTTTCCCCCAATACCACCCCCTTTTTAATACCTTGCAAAGTTGACATTAATTTGTTCTCCCTCATGTAAAAACATATTTCAACATTTAATTACACTCATTGACCACTTTAGGTTTCACTAAGTTATACAGTCCCAGTCTTTATTTTCCATCTTTCCTTCTGATGACTTACATGCCCCTAACCTTCCTCTTTCAACCATACTCACAGTCATCTTTGTTCAGTGTACTTAAATTATTGTGCTACCCTCACCCAATACTGTGCTCCAAACCTCTCTCTCCTGTCTTTTTCTGTCTGTAGTGTTCCCTTTAGTATTTCCTATAGAGCAGGCATCTTGTTCACAAATTCTCTCAGTGTCTGTTTGTTTGAGAATATTTTATACTGTCCCTCATTTTTGAAGGACAGTTTTGCCAAATATAGAATTCTTGGTTGGCAGTTTTACTCTTTCAGTATCTTAAATATATCATGCCACTGCCTTCTCGCCTCCATGGGTTCTACTGAGAAATCTGCACATAGTCTTATCGAGTTTCCCTTGTATGTGATGGATCATTTTTTTCTTGCTGCTTTCAGAATTCTCTCTTTGTCTTTGGCATTTGATAATCTAATTATTAAGTGTCTTGGAATAGGTCTGTTTGGATCTGTTCTGTTTGGGGTATGCTGTGCTTCTTGGATCTGTAATTTTATGTCTTTCATAGGAGGTGGGAAATTTTTAGTGATTATTTTCTCCATATTATTTCTGCCCCTTTTCACTTCTCCTTCTCAGACACCCATAACACATATATTCATGCACTTCATGTTGTCATTCAATTCCCTAAGATGCTGCTCATATTTTTCCATTCTTTTACCTATCTGTTCTTCGGCGTGTAGGATTTCAGATGTCCTGCCCTCCAGTTCACGAGTCTTTTCTTCTGCCTATTCAAATCTGCTGTTGTATGTCTCCATTGTGTTTTTCATCTCTTGAATTTTGTCTTTCATTCCCATAAGTTCTTCCAGTTGCTTTTTCAAACTTTAGAGTTCTTCCTTATGTTAGCCCAATGACTTCTTTATATCTTCATCTCTTATGCCATGTATTCCCTCAATTTGTAGATTTTATTTTTGGATTGATTTAGGAGAATTATTGATTAACAATTGGTTCTTTCAATTCCTGTATCTCAGCTGAAGTGTAAGTTTGTTCCTTTGACTGGGCTATATCTTTGTTTTTCCTAATGTGACTCATAATTTTTCTGTGGTGTAGGCAGCTGGTTTCCTTGTTAACTCCAATCAGATCTTCCCAGACCAGATGGGCTCAGGTCTCAGGAGGAGACTGTATTCAGTATCAGGTTTCACTTAGGGTGAGACCCAATTGATTGTCAGTCCTCTAGACTTAGTGTTTTTCCTATCCTGTCCAGCAGGTGGTGCTTGTCAGTCCACAGCTCCCCACTGGTGTAAAGAAGTGCAGTCCCTTCAATTCTCAGTGGACCCTGTCCTGGCCAGGGTCCAAAGGTGTCAGAAGTCATTTCTGTTTGTTTGTTTGTTTTCCCCAGGCCCTGTGGTCTGAATTCTCTGAGGGAGGGCTGCCACTTGAGCTGGGCTCTTTCCCCCTTTTCTTAGGGAAGATATATCCTTTAGGGAGTTATCTTTTAACTTTAATTCTTCCTTTGTGTCTCTGACTGTTAACTCCAGCCTTGCCTGGGTCAAGGCTGACAATTGAAAATGCCTGAGGCTCTCTTTAATAAGCTACTTGGAATGGGAAAGAAAAAATAAAAGGGAAAAAAGCCCCCTTTCAGAGCCAGTCCCCAGCCCTGCAATTTTGCCAGTCAAATGGAATTAGTACCCAGTTCTCTGTGCCCCTTTTCTTGGGACACAGTCATTTTCCAATATATTCTGAGCTCAGCCATCTCCAAAAGCCTCTGTTTTTATTTATTTATGTATTTTTTTCCCATCAGCCCTGCTTCCTCTCTGCAGGGGCAAACCTCAGATTCCTTTCCTACTTGCTCCAGGTTTATTTATGCTTGTAGCTTGTATTCAGTAGTATGAATTTGTTAATTAAGTCTGTAATTGGAGCTTGTTTGAGCTATACTTCCTTGCTCCAGCAGGGACTGCTTCTTTCTCCCAAGGTGACATTTTGCAACTCAGCCTGCCATGTTGGTCGGGGAGGGGCACTGGCGCCACAGTTTTGGGAGTTTTACTTACAATTCTGTGCTGCCATCTCAGCCATGTCCCCCATTCCAGGTTGGTGCACAATGTGTGATGAGTCGTGGATGTCCCCCAACAGTTATACCAGACTATTTACTAGTTGTTCCTGACTATTTACTAGTTGATCTAGAGGACTAACTCTCTCTGGCAGCTTTTAAAAGAAAGTTTCTTCCTTCAGGCAGAAGGTGCCTTTTGGACATGAATCCACCCTTCTCCATTCTTTGGCCAAAGACTAAAGTTCTGTTTTGCTCTACTGATTATGGCTTCTTCCTATTGGTGTTGCTGATAGGTTTTAGATATAAATATGATGTCTTGGTCATTGCTAAAGTCTATAATGCAGCATATTATATTCAAATAAGATATATCAATGTTTTAGGAAAGAAGTCAACAAATTTGATGGTTGGCCCTCTCAATGTTAAAATATTTCAGAAGTTAGGTGAAAAGGTAGAGTTCTTAGTTGCTTTCATATAATATATATAAAAACCTACTTTCAGGGTCAATATTAAAGAGACAGCTGTGACTATGATTTTCTCAATTTTCCTACCTGGTAACTTCAAACTAACCTCTATTGTCAGCAACTGGGTGTCTCATATCCTAGGACTGTGTTTATTTCGCTGTTGGGGGTTGATTCATGCCCCGACAGAAGATATATTCAAGTCCTAACCTCCAGTGCTGTAAGTGTGAACTCATTTGGCAGATAGGATCTTACCTTGGCAGATGTTATTGGTTAAGGTGAGGCCAAAGTGAATGAGAGTGGGCCCTAATCCAACATGGCTGAAGCCCTTATAAGCAGATGAAATCCATATGCAGTTATCCATTAGAAACCAGAGAAGAAGCCGGAGAAGGAGAGTGAGATCACCACGTGACAAGGAACCCCAAGGGCCAGAATGCTGTAGACTCTGAGAGAAAGAAGGGCCTGGTGATACCTTTGTGCTGAACTTCCAGACTCCAAAATAAATATGAGGCAATAAATTCCTGATGTTTAAGCCAAGTTGTTGTCTGGTATTTGTCCTAGCAGCCCTGGCAAACTAAGATGATTGCATTAAGATAGCAGAAGTTGGTCAAACAATCGGATAATATGATAAATAAAAATAGTCAATCCAATTACCCCTTGGTAATGGTTTCAGAAAATTTTATTTGTTCTTAGCATAAAACATTATTAGGTGTTTATACCATGTTGTCTGGCATAATTTGGAAGAAAAATGTGTATGTACAAACAGCAACATAAGTGAAATAATCAATCGGACACATGCCTAAATTGCATTGATGAGACAACGTCATTTTAAAGATCTTAAATATTACATGAGATCACCTTGATTGCCATCATTTTCCAGCTATAGCAGTGCTTTCTAAAAAGCTAGCATTTATCTTGACTGTTTTGAATTTGGCTCAGCAGGAGATCTCACTGAAGGAGCAGGCAAACAGTGCAACTTCCCCCCATAAGGTAAATATTGTGTTAAAATAATTGTTAACTTTGGAATGAGCCCCACTGTAGGGCATGTTTAATTACTAGCCAAAATTGAACACATCTCTCTAATTAAGCAAACTTTCCCCTCCCCACAGCACGTCTGTTGAGAACAAAACAAGTAGAAATAAGACCAGATTACATATTAGTGAAAAGCCCTGGGAGTCATATTCAGGACAAGATGTGGGATATCCTTCCACATTAGTACCAAAAATATTCCCATGGTTTTAATTAATATTTAATTAATAACTACAATAGCCCATGGCCAGTGCCTGTGCTTTACAAATATTTTAAATTTTACTTAGTTCTCACAGCAAGCACAAATGTGGAATCCCTGAGAATCTGAGTGACTTTTTCAGATGTCCCTTCTTCCAAGAAGCTTCCTCTGACATTCCAAATTTGGAGTTGATTGCTCCTTGGGAGACCCTTTATGGCCATTATCACCCTCCTCGTAGCCTGAATGTCTCTGTCACTGCACTTTCAATCCTGGACTACAATTATTTGTAGTCCTGCACTGTAATTCAAACTCCAGGAGACAAGTAATTATGCCTTTTAGGGATCATATGCTACTTTTTAAGTCTTCCTAGAGACTTTCTTTCAAGAAGTGTCTCTTACGTACATAACAGATCTATACATCATATGGTCCCATTTTTGTGAAAATAAGACCCCAGACTCAGAAATTTTGAGCCATAACTTCTGTTGTTTACTTATCTGCATGCAGGAAGAAATGAGGGGGACTGACCACCAGCCACAAATAGGAGACTCTCAAACCTCAATTCTTAACACATCAGGTTTACAAGTTCTCTTTACACTTGAATATAGCCTAAGACCTCGCCACCACCCCTGCTGCCTTCCCCTTTCCAGAATTATTGTGGGATGATAGAGAAGGAAAATATATTTATTACATTGATTATACAAGTACACCTCATTTCATTGTGCTTTGCTTTATTGCATTTTGCAGATATTGCGTTTTTTACAAATTGAAAGTTTGTGGCAACCCTGCATTGAGCAAATCTATTGGCGCCATTTTTCTGACAGCATGTGGTCCCTTCGTGTCTCTGGGTCACATTTTAATTAAGGTATGTACACTGGATTTTGAGACATAATGCCATTGCACACTTACTAGACTACAGTGTAGTGTAAAGATAGCTTTTTTATGCACTGCGAAACAAAAAAATCTGTGTGGCTTACCTTATTGCAATATTTGCTTTATTGCAATGGTCTGGAACTGAATCCACAGTATTTCTCAGGTATGCCTTTATTATTCATTTATTTATGATATTGGTTTACCTGATAACATTGATTCAAGTGATTCAGGTATACATTTTGAAACACAGGGAAAAACTGTAAACAAAATGAAACATATATTTGAAAAGTGATTCAAATACATATTTTGAAACTGTTTTAGTTTCCTAGGCTGCTCCAACATGAAATGGGTTGGCTTAAACAATGGGAATTTTATTAGCTTATAGTTTTGAGGATGTGAAAATGTCCAAATCAGGGCATCATCAAGGCAATGCTTTCTTCCCAAAGATTGGCTAACGGCAATCCTTGGCCCCTCTGACACATAAGGCACATGACAGTGTCTCCTGGTCTCTTCCTTCTTTTCTGGGTTCCATTTCAGCTTCTTGGTTCCTGTGGCTTCCCTTTTCTCTCTCTGTATTCATTCCATTTATAATGGACTCCAGTAATAGGATTAAGACCTATCCTAAATGAGATGGGCCATGCCTTAACTGAAGTAGCCGCTTCAAAAAATCTTACTTACAATGGGTTTACACCCACAGGACTGGATTAGATTTAAGACGTTTTTCTGGGGGTACATACAGTGTCAAACTACCGCAGAAAGTAAGCATAGTATGCTAAATTAAGTAAGGTGTGGGTCTGAAAGGAGATTCAGAAATGCATCTTAATACACATGTATTGGTTCAGAAGAACAAAGGGGAGTATGGTATGGAGGGACTGAAGCAATGAAGATGTATTGTTCCTACCTGAACATATGGCATAAGTTCTGTTTATTATAGGAGAACTGATTTTTCTCACAGTACTTCCTTGAAGCAGGCCAATTGAGAGCTCCACAATCCCAAATACAGTGTGATTGGTCAATGAATGGATATAGCCAATGTCAGGCCAACCAATCATTTTCCAGTTTGTGCTTTTTGATATGTGCTTTGAGAAAGAGAGAATCTCTTTCTTTCTGAGGTCAAAAGCAATATATCCATATAATTTGGGACCTCCCCTGAGGCATTTTTCCTGCTATACTGAGAAAGTCCACCCAAGAATGAAGCCAATAGAATGCGGAGGCACAGAGTCTTGATGACTCTGGTTGGGCTGCTGGATCCAGCTATTCCTGAAAACTGAAAAACAGAGGACTGTGGTGGGTTCTTAATCTTAATCCATTCCTGTGGGTGTGAGCCCACTGTAAATAAGACCTCTTGAAGATGTTATTTTAAATTCAGTTATAGCCAACTGAATCAGGTTAGGTCTTAATCCTATTCTGAAGGCCTTTTAGAGGAGGCCAGAGGGAGAAAGATACCAAGGAGGAGTAAACGCTAAAAGTCAATGGAACTTGGAAGAGAAATGAGAGGACATCATCACGAGACAGTATGTATGTTAACTGGATAGGCTAAGAATTTTCCAAAATCATCAAGTGCTGGTTCCTTTTTTTCTTAACAGTTCATTCCTAAATTTATCTCCCTCCTCTTGCATTTTACTATAAGCAGCAACAAGAAACCAGTATGTGCCTTCCATACCTCCTCAGTTAAATATACAAGTTTAAAACTTTCAGGTTCTGCCTTCCATCCAACATCAGAACACAATTTTGCCAAATTCTCTGTTACTTTAGAATAAGGATTATTTTCCACCTATTTCCAACAATACATTCATCATTTCCTTTGAAGTTCTCCCCAGAAGCACACTTAACATCCATATATCTACAAGCAGTCTCTTCAGGACAATCTAAGCTTTTATTATCAATTATCTTAAAATTCTTCCAGTTTCCAGTTGTTACCCAATTCCAAAGCCACTTCCATATGTTAGGTATTTGTTACAGCAGCAAGCCGCTGTGCAGTACCAAAACCTATCTTTGTGTCAATACAACCCACCATAGTTGCCAAGGGAGGAAGGCTTCCACTAGCGGCCCACCTGCCCACCCTGGCTTCTTACACCAGTGAGCCAACAGCAAAGAAGGGAGGCACTATGCTGGTTGGGATGATTGATCCTGACTATTAAGAAAAAATTGTGTTTATATTATGCCACAAGAAAGAGTATGTTAGAAGGCAGGAAATCCTCTGGGGGGTGTCTCTTATTTCTCTCATGTACTATAACAAAAGTTAATGAAAAATTACAACACAATACAGACAGGATTGCTAATACCTCAGACCCTTCAGGAATGAATGTTCAGGTCACCCTACAAGGCAAGAAACCATGATCAGCTCAGGTTCTTCTTGAGATTAAGAGAATATGAAATAGATAGCAGAGAAAGGAAATTATAGATACAAAATTTAACTTTATGACGAGTGGCAGAAACAGGATTGTAGTACGTATGAATATTTCCTCCTTTATTTGAGATGAAAATGTTTGTTTGCCTCTATATCTATTTTTAGATCATTTTTATATCTATATCAATTATTTTTCTTTCTCCTTTCCTTTTTCCACTTCTCTACTCTCTATATAAGATGTGGTAGTTGAAGCTAAGCTTTTATTTCTGTATTATCAAAAAGAGAGTGTGACTTGGCTAGAAAAGGCATGAACATCAATAAAAAATGTAAAAAGTGAAACTTTTTTAATCCTTGTTTTTGGGAGAAGGTTAGCATATTTTCAGTTGTTTAAGAGATAGATGCATCTTATTAGGCAGAAGCCTTGATTTAAAATCATCTTTATTTGGGTGTTAAGAATGGACTAAATAGCTGGGTATGAACAAGACAGCAAGGGGTAGATCGTTCTACATTGTTCTATGGTCAACTTGGTTACCCTGAGAACTAGAATTCTCAGAATCCCTTTCCTGTTTTGGAGTTGGCCAAAAGTGGAACTCTAGCAAGATTGGGAGATACAAGTGGAGCAGCAGACCTTGTCTCTGTAAATTCACAGAGATAGAGGTGTCTGGTGAGCCTCTAGATGGTTCTAACTTCCCTCCAATCCATGTCCAGAAATTCTCCCAGCTGCTGGCTCTGATTACCAACAGCAGCTCCAGACCTACCACTGAATATTTGCTGACAGACACGTAGACACAGTCACTTCCCCATAGACTGCTTCACAAACTCTCTTCACGATCCTACTTCAGCTAATGGGCATTCCTGTCTTCTCGCATTCCCCTGCAAGCTCCAACTTGTCCTTCTATGTCAGTGATTCACCTGGTTAGTACTTTCTTAACTTTCTGATTAGTAACTCTGTTCTTCCAACTCCTTTTCTGGAATTTACTTCCCCTGCTCGTCCGTCCCACAGTGCAAAGTTGGGTTTCTCTGGAGAGATCCTAAATCTTCCAGAAACATATTTATTTCTTTGGGAAAACAAGAAACAAAATTTATGAGAAAAGACATAATATTCAAGGAAATCTTAAATAGTTTCATTTACTCAGATACACACATATGATTTTTGAAACACAAACATGATGTCTAATTGTGTTAGTACTTAAAATGGAAAGAAAAGATTAGTGGCGATGAAAATAGCATCCCAACATTAAGTAAATTTTGATTCTTTGCTTAATATTATGTAATGCCAATAGATTTAGTTCAGATTACAAGTAAATTAATAGCCATTTTAGAACAATAAATCAGATGGCTACTTTGTTATTTTTTAAAATCCTTAATTAATAATAGCAGTTTGTGAGTAACAAGGGAGCACAGTGGATATTAATTTCTTGGTTGTTTTCATTTAGTGGTCTTTCTTTTTTCTATCTAGGGTCTTTAGGTCTTCTTCACTTCTATTTTTGTGTAAGGCACTTGGGATAAAATAAGCTATACAGTGTACTATTGCACTAGGAGCTGATAAAGAGGATTTAAAAAATAAAAACGCTTTTCTATTTGGTAGAAGCCAATTTTCTGAAAGCAAGTTGGAATTTATAGTGGGAAAAAAAAGGGAGAAATGCATTCCGTGTCAGACTATTATTGCTTGTCCTAACAGACGTGGTTATTGTCATGTAGATTTATCCTAGCACAGTGCCTCATACCCAGTAGTCTTCATACAATACATAGATAAATATAAATATAAATATAAATATAAACTTAATCAAGTTTCATTTCAATGTATTAGGGTAATGTCTATTTTGAGCACTAACTGTTAAGTGTTAAAAAATAACATCTCATTAAGAAATGAGTATTACCTATGGCAAAGAAGGGTGGAATATTAGAATTATCTAAAAGGTTTTCAAACTTTATCCCCTATCAAAATTTTGTTATTCTCACTGGAAATAGATGCATGCAGAGTCCAATGAAAAGCTACACAATACTGAGAAGTTAGTACTGATCAATGTAAATTTCATCCTTTGGTTGTCTGGAGATAGAAAAAAAAAAAAGATACTGAATTGGAAATACTTGAAAAACAAACAATTTTGATTCATTTAGTCATCCCTAATTTGTAATTGTGTGTGTGTGTTTGTGTATGTGTGTGTGTGTATAAATGGGGCTAAAATTAGACTAAAATTGGGGCACATTTCTACTGCATATTCTGTTAGTTGAAGGTAGAGAACTCAACTTTCCATATAATTGCAATTACTGTTATATCTTTAAATACTGTAATCAAGATCAAAAAGTGTTGGTTGAGTGAAAGCTGATTCTACACTATACAGATCAGCTGGATTTGCCGAAATTATCATCAAATAAATGTTGAATTCCCCACTGAGCACGGTGTGGGTAATGCTTAATTTTTATAATTCTGTGTTGATAACGTAGTCAGTCAAAAAGTAGTCAGTAAAAAAAAGAATATAGCAGTTAGTAGAAATAGCCCAGGAATGTCAAGCTGCAAAGCAGCCTTCTGCAAACATGAATGGTTAATGATGTTTTCTTTCATAAACTGCCTGGCTCATGCTTACTACAGTTACACTTCCATATCACTAAATGTATTTTTAAATTGTAACATATTTTAGAAAGAAAAATATGGTATATTTTCAACGTAACCTCTGATAATTCAACTAAAGCCCCAGTAGAGAGATCTTCTCTTTCAGAGAATTGAATGCCAATTGTTATTATTTGATAGCACACAAATGAATGTCTTTCTCTTGTTTAAGTCTCTTTACTTCACTTCTAAAATGTAGGAGAAGTTTGAAAGTGATTCCCTTCCCCAAATATATAAGACAACTATTCAGGGGGGGAATTCAGAGCAATTTTTATTCTCCAGTTTGATTTAGTACACAGGAATTGAGTTCTTATCCTTTCTCCAAATCCCTTTAACAATTTTTCTTACTTTGAAGAGCTTCAGTTAATCTATGTTTATTTCTACTTTGTAGAAATTAGGTTTTATGAGCACGTCTCTTTAGACAGTAACAAAACTGCCTCCCAAATTTCAAAGCATTACTTTTGTTTCTCTAATGGAGTAGACAAAAGAAGCTGGTAATTGGTATTTTTCATTTAAGTGGCAGCTAGGTGAAGTGTTTAGCTTTCATTCCCTCTTTTGCAGGAATTGGGGGTGTAGGAGATCAGAGCCCTGAAATGGACCCTGTTACCCCACAGGTGAATCATGTGCAGGAAGCTTAGAGGAGGCAGATCTTCCAACCACTCTCCATTGCAGAGCTTTCCTCCAGTGTAGAAGCTTTGTCTTATGAAATTATCTTAGGAGAAAATGAAAATAGACATATGCCTCTGAAAATTAGACTTGGATAAGGAGTATATTAAGATAATTGTATGTTAGCCAGGCTACTCTCTTTTCCTGCCATTTTGGCATGGCTGAATGGAGCATCATTTCCACTGGGCTGCATTTGAAAGTGTCCATTACTGATACCTCAAGTGAATTAGACAGAATGACTTTAGAGGAAATAATGGGCCACTGATGGTCACTAACAAGCATAGTCATACGGGCTATTATTTTTCAGAACTACTTTGGGTGGATCTAAAATCATTCCAGCCTTTGGAAAGAGCATTACATTCCCATACCCAGGACCATATTTTGCACTTAAACAACCTCTTGCAGAAATCCAATTTTATAATTTATTAAGAATTCTCAATTTGCTCATAAGTTTATGGGGAACACTATTAAACCAAGCTCTCTTGGTGAAAGAAAAAAATAAGAATTTGACTTGAATATTAGCTATATATGTGCACTTCCAAATTCAGAAATAAAGAAAGATAGTGTAAGGTTTTAGTTTAAAAGCTATATGTTTAAAAGGAACCAAACCTGTCTTCCTCTTAGAGCAGTTGGTCAATTTAGCACATTCTTAGACCCCTCTGTCTAAAATAAGCCATTTTGCATTTAAAAGCAGTTGGATAAACTTTTCTTCTCCCTGCTTGGTCACCTCTTTCCCACAATTATCTCAGAATTAAATTTGCTAGTAATGGACAGTGGAGGGAAGTAATACTAGTAGTTAAGGTTGGACAATTTCAGAAACTTTTCCCAAGGATTAGTGATAGATGGGGCACATTTCCAGATGGGGGGTTTTGGGGGTGGGTTTCTTCTTCCCACATCTATAAAGTCTAAAACTTCAGATTACCACACTGGTCCTAGGAAGAACGCATAATTTTGTTCAAATGGACCTGAATTCCAAATTATCTCTGCTTTTTACCAGTTGTATGATCTGGGCAACTTGCTTGCCCTTTCTGAGGCTCAGTTTCCTCACCTTTAAAATGGGGATTGAAACTTACACCTTCCTCGTGGTGCATTGTGAAGCTTCAGTGATTCATGCAAAGCTCTTAATTCCATGCCTCTTACATAGAAAAACTCATTAAACATAAGCTCTGATTATATCAGTAAATTTGGATGTATCCAATATAAAATTTTCTTGTTTTATTCTCCATGTGTTGAAATGAAAACATTTACATCTTCCTTGAAAACTCTTTCTTCTTCAGAGAACCAGATTCAGTAAGTGAAGTGGACTTAGAGAAATGATCTGCATGGGAAGGAACACCTGGTGAATATTTACAATGACGAGAATGTTTTTTCAGTACACGGTGGAAAGCATGAAATATACCAACTCAGGGTCGATTTGGAGCTGATAATCCACTAAGTTTTACAGACCTTTGAAATCAAAGGTTATCGATCTTCTTAAGGACTCTTTTGCATTTACTATCATGTGACTCTTTCTTGAAGAATTATGAACTGTGAAAACTGAGAAACCAGCACTTGAGTTACATATTCTCTTCTTGATACTGAATATTCTTAAAATGAAAGAGCTCTACTCCATATTTAGCTTTTTAGAATAGAAAGTACCAATGTCCTAAATAAAGAAGAAATTCATGCCAAACAGAGAAAGGACAACCAAACAGAGAAAGGATAGCCCACCAGACTTCTTAGAACTGGGACAGTTCATATTTGGAACAAATATAATCCAAGACAACATAGAATTTATGTCAGGCAAGATACATTCGGTTTTACTGCAGTAACAATCTGAAAGTTCCCAGTGCTACGTGTCCATTGCAGGTCATCAGGGTGCTCTCCTCTCATCTTCACATAATCCTCATCTCATGAGTGAGGTAGATAGAGCTGCAATGTTGCTTATGAATGTAGCAGCAAGAAAGGTGCATTCTGGTGGTTCTCTCACAGCAACAACTGAATACTCAGCCTGACAATAACAGATGGCTCATAATGAATTGGACAGAACTTATCACATGGCCCTACACTACAATGGGGATCAGGAAGTATGTTTCTTCTGGGAACCTAGAAGTGAAGGGAATAGGAAGATTTGGTGAACAGCACAAATGATGGTGGCATCATCTTTCTTTGTTGTGTTTTTTCCCAGCTTCCAAGCCAGTGCTGCAGGCTGATGAATGAACTGGGAATATGAGCAGAGACCTTGCAAGAAAACTCAATGTCTCCGCCAGTTAAGACTTAAGGAATAATAATTTAAAGCCTCAGTGTATGGACAGCTCATGGAGCTTCATAGAAAAGATCTGTAGGTTTTACAATCATATTTTACATACCTGGAGTTACTGGGAGATGATGATAGCTGAGAAGACGGGGAAAAAGAAAAATATCTCAATGCCTTAGATTCATTAGAGAAATTTCAGTCCTGGGTAAACATCAGAACAAAAGAGTGTTAAGCATATTACTTAGAGCATCCGACTCACCTGAGTGTGGCCCATATTACTAGAAGCATGGAACAGAATAATATTGTCATGCACCGGGCATGTTCCCAACTGATCAGAAATTGAAGGCAGAGTGGTTAAGCTTAACATCTGCCTGTCAGGCACCTACAGAGAATACACTCTCAGGAGGCTCTAAATGCCCTATCACCAGCTGGGCTGTGTCACCCATTAACCAGTTACAGAAAATACAATAATTTGATTTGGGAATTCCGTAATGGAAATTCATTGGGACATAAAATTGCAATCAAAGTATCCCTTATATTTTGTTAAATTGTAAAACTATTTGATGCTATACATTAAAATATATAAACCCCCTAGTGCAGTGATTCTCAAAGTTCAGTCCCTAAACAGCAGCATCAGTATTACTTGGGATGCTTTATAAATGCAAATTCTCGGGCCCCAACCCCCTCCTAGTATATCAGAAACTCAAAGTGCTGGGGCTAGGCAATCTGTGGTTTAACAAGCCTTCTAGGTGACTCTGCTGCATGTTCAAGTTTGAGAACAGCAGCCTTAGAACACACTATTTTAGGATTAACAGAGATCAAGAGATCTTCTAGCATGGTAGTTCTAAATCCTCGGTGCACGTAGAAATATCTGGAGAGCTTGTACAAAACATGGATGCCTGGGTTTCACTCCTAAAGATTCTAATTCAATTTGTCTGGGGTGGGGCAAGGGCATCGCATTTTTAAAACAACTTCCCAAGTGATTCTCTTGTGCAGCCAGAGTTGAAAATTACTGATGCCTAATGCCTCATTTTACCAATGTGTAAAAGAAAGCCCTAGTAGCCCGCGGTCCAAAGCAAGTAGCTCATACGCAAGCATAGAGAACTGTCATGTTGCACTTAAGAAACAGTGTGTACTGTATTATCATATAAAATCAAGTAATCAATGCATAGTTTCAGGATTAATAATCTGTTTTTGACCTGGATGAGTCATAAGCAGGCATCTCTGTTATTGCTTCAGCTCTTAATTAACAACCACTTTAGTTTTACAGTGATCCTAGATTGTTTTATATATAAAATTACTCATACTGCAAGATTAAAAAAAAAAAGAAAAAAAACTTTGACATAATAACACTGTAAACAACAGATAAACAGGTCATCATTTTCACATTAAGTTTGATCAGAATTCTTTCCTGTTTGTCTTTTACAAATCAATAATAACTGCATAAATATTATGTTTCAAGCACAGAACATGTGTGATCTTTTAAAATAGAAAGAATGGGTCTTTTTTTGAACTGTCCAGTTCAACCATAAGTGTAATGTTCTTAATTTTTCTACATCAGTTTAATTTTAAAAGAAGTACTACAGAACTTTTTCTTTAATGCAAAGTGAGTTGTGGCAATAAAATCACATGTGAAGACCATTGCATCAATTCATCACTAATGACTCCACTTCATCTTTCCTATCCCCTGTTTTCCCAGAAATTCTGAGAAGTCTGCTAGCAGCTCCAAACCAACTGGGGCTAGTGTAGTGCCTTAATGCTGTGCTATAAACACTGCTATGCAACAAGTCAAATGGAAAAAGAAGCCCGTGTTTTTCCAACCACTGTGTCTATTTTTCAATCTAAACACAAAAGAATAATTTTACAGATAGCATTTTCTCTTTCTGACATTTACAGTTTAGGATAATAGTTGTGGGGAATAGGAAATTGACTCAGCTCTTCAGGAAGACAAAAGCACAATTCGATGATATTTGCAATCAATATTTACAAACCTGTGATGTATTATGACGCTACCCTTTTTCTCTCTTCTTTCCCAGGTGGCGGAAGTCACACTCTCTGCTGGGAAATTTGGTGTTCATCACACAGGATGTTTTACTGTGGTGTCTGCCCTTGTAACCTGATATTTTCTCCATTGTCATGTGTTCAGTAATCATCAGCGTATCATAAAACAGGCAAGAGGTTACTATAGCAACACTAACCAAACCAGCTTGATGAAGGAAGCTTGTGAACTGGGAAATGTTGTCATTTCAACCCCTAACTTTCAGGGTTTGGAACATGACTCTAAACCAACAGATCAGAATACAAGGAATCAAGCTTTTCAAAAAAGGCAGGGAGCTTTTGGGTGTTATGTTTCCAGACAGGACTTAGTGACCTCCTATATAAATCAACTCAATACAGAGGTTACAAAAACTGCTTTCCGTAGAAGGTGTAATTTGTAAAACAGGTCTGACCTCAGTTTTCAAAACCTCTTGAAAGCCTGGGATAGAGAAATTTGGGAATGGAAAATAGAAGACTGGTCATGCAGAATCATTCTCTTGCTGAGGCAACTGCCTCTTTGAGGACCTCTTGATATTGTTAAATTACTGTACATAAAAACGAAGCTTGAGTACCTCCTTCCTTCTGGCTAAGACAGAGTAACTGTTCTTTGTAAAACAGTTACATTGCAATGCATTTGTCTTTTGTTCTTAACTTCTGATCTTCATTTACAAGTCCCCCTTTATCTATTTTTTCCTCACTCTACAATATCTTTATCGCCCTTCCTAGGCTGTTATCAGATTCTTCAACTGCAGACTTTCAATTATATCCCTTCAATATTTAGTATTTACTAAGTACACTCAACTTCCTGGGTGTGGTAGAGAGCAGGAAACTGAGCAGGATCCTCTCAAGTGCACCTGAGTGGAAACCCTTGATTTGCCACTTACTAGCAATACGAGCAGGGATACGTTACTTAATTTCCCCAAGGCCCTTTTCCTTGTTTGCAACAATACCCACTATGCAAGGTTGTGTAAGGATTAAATGACACACTGAATGTGAAGTATCTGGCAAAAGAGGGGCTACACGTGGTCGCAGTGGTTCTTCTTAGACTCAAGCTTACAAGATCCTGCCTTCCACAAGACAACTGACCAGTGGGTCTCACTCATAGGCCTGGGAAAGCAAGATCTCTGTTAGAGGCCTTAGGCCTTAGGTCCTCCCCCGGCCATGACCTTCCCTTGGGACTAGACCCAGGCCAAGGGAACATACTACCCTGGAGCCCATGCTTCCTCTTTCAGTCCACGTACTGGATACCCGAGGCCTGGGAATCCATGACCAATCAGTCTTGAGTCCACTTCCAAGGCAGTCCATCTCCCTGAGGGGGACATGCTCAGTCCTTGGGTAGCCAAGGGTGGCTGTCTGTGGGGTGTGGATGAAAGCTAGACTCACTTATGGGTGGGGGTGCGTATCTACATGCACCCAAGAGTGGGAAGAGAAGCTGGGTGGCAGAAGTTGACATCCCATGTACCACCATATTCTAGATCCGAAATGTAAAGATTCTGAGAATTCTAAATCCAAACCTGGCCTTTCAGGTCATCATGCAGGTATGTGTGTCAGAGAAGGCGGATAGGAGATATTTTATTTAACTGTTTGTTGGTTTTGGGTATAACTTTATAGCGTTTATCCAAACAGTACAAACCCTCCAGTTATATGTTGAGTCAGTCCCCACAAATGTTAGGGGCAGATTTTACACAAATTGTATAAAAATATCATCACCAAGAGATGATGCTGCTACACAATAAGCGTTTTGTTTATTTTTGTTCTTTTTTCAGAAATTAAAAAAAAATTTATAGTGCTTCAGCAGGTAATGTTTGAATGGATAAATTGGTACACACAATATTAGGAAATTTGGAAAAAGTCAGAAGGAAGCTGAAAAGATCTAATATCGGTTTCTGATTATTACCCCATTCAAGCCTCCTTCTTCCCCTTTTTTCCTAACAATTATCCAGAATTTGTAATCTCACAGATTACAGTATTTTCATAAAGAACTAAATAACCATGGTTAGCAAGAACAGCACAAAAGCAGTCTAGTTTGGGGAGAGAATGTTTCATTTCATATTGGAATGCATTTGAGTTGTTTTTCCACCCTGACCTTAGATTGTCTACTTGTGATATAGAAGCACCAGGCAGAGATGAATTAAGTCCCATCAGGGGTGGATTTTACAGGCAAGCAGAGCAGGTGGTTGCCTAGGGCAGCAAAATGTTTTAGTGACTCTATTATGGGAGGATCTATAAGCTGTGAGGGGGGTGCTTGATTTCATGGCTTTTCCCCCCATTTTGCCTAGGGCAGCAAAATCCCAGCACCACCCTAGGGTATCAGCAGAACATTTGAATATATTTACATCTCTAATTAAAACCAGGATGGGGTGGGAGAGGGGAGGGAGAAGGGGGAGTTTGTTTACTATTCCATGTGCTTCTGATGGGTATTTAACTTTCTGTCTCTATCCCCACTGTGGCTCCTGTGACATCTCATGGCTGGAAGAGTATATGACAGTGCCAGGCTTTTATAGAGGTGATGTGAAGGTCACATCAGGGATGTGCCAACCCAGGCAGACCAAAGGGACAGCTGGCACTCATGACCATTCCTATTTTCTTCCCCTACCCTCTCTGGAGACTCTGCACATCATCTCAACAATAGGTTACACCTCAGCTGAACCCTGTCCAACCCTGCACCTGGTTCCCACAGCTGCCGACACAATCTGTTCAGGTTGTCACACCAGTTCAGGTTGTCTAATCCTGAGGAAACCTGAGCAAGATGAGAGCAGCACATGCTGAGAACAGACTGATTCTTTTGTGGTGCTCATTCACTGTATGAGGGAAATTATTCATTTGTTTTATTCCAACGAACACGTTAAATGAGATGCTAATGATGTAATATGTCATAGGCAGTAGAAGAAACAGGACGATCCAAAAAACGGACTCTGCCCATTATTATTTGCATGGTGCTGTGTAAAAATATTCACAAGTTCAAGTTCACCATATTCACTAGGAGGTAACATGGGACCATTAAACAAGCTGTCTGGAGGATGTCTGGAAGCTTGGCCACTTGCTGAGGGCTAGCAAATTTTCAGAAATACTGGGGAAGGGTATCTTAAATTAGCCAAAACCCTAGGAAGATTCTTGGAGTCAATTAAAGGCCACAAGATAAAAATCTTCTGAAATGAGACAGTTTCGTTGAGGTAAGTTCATAGTTTATGCACATTCATGTCTGCAAAGGGAAGTTCTATAGCAGTTGAGGTGGTTCCCCCCTTTTCCACCATAGTCAGTGAAACTACAAAAGAATCGTTTCTAGCTGAGAAGAATGTGGCAAGGAAGAACTGGGAGAGAAATGAAGCTAAAATTAATGGTACAATTCTTTCAGGATGCCTCTTACTAGTTAAGACACACTGTAATACTTGGGAACTCCAGTTTGGCATTCTCTCAAACCAGATCCATTCCCAAGTAAGCAAAAGACTTTTCCTCTTTCTTTTCAAAGTAATTTCAAGTTATATTCTGATTTGTGGGATATCTGTATTTTTTTAGGTATTTCCCAATTAACAAAATGTACTCTACACATAGAGCCCAAGGGATCTATTCTTATGTCAATATGTCTAAATAATTCACTCTTACTGCCATTAATGAGAACTAAATATGCACACCAATGGAAGAAAAGTTCCTGCATAACCTAAATGAATAAGCTTCATTAATGCAACATTATGGCTTATTTTTCTAGAGAAAAATGCATTTAAACCTAAAGGTTCAGAATAAATTTGCCAACAGATTGTAGAGATAAATTTAACCCAAAGGGATTTTAAAGATGAACTGGCCAGGACTGTAGAGAGTGCACTGGAACCCAAGGCCCAAGTCTTCAGAGGAAGCTTTGGGAACTCAGTTAAATTGCCTAATACTCTATAAACTACAGGCAAGTATCCAAGCAGAGAAAGGATGCTGAACAACAACGTCTTAAGGGCCAGAGGAGGATGCTTAAAAAAATGCTTAACTTTGCTCCAATAAAAGTAACAAAGACCATTTTTGGATGCTATGGGAAAGTTCTTTGGGTGATGGGGTGCAACACAGATAGCCAGTCAGCCAAGAATGCATGAAAAGATAGTTTTGTTAAATCAAAGGCCTTGGGCAAGAGGGGACAATGAGAGCAGTGGAGGGGCCAGAACTTACCTAACCTAGGCTCCTGCAAAGGTCCACGGAGGAGGGGGGGAATAACAGCACATTGTGGGGCCCAGACTCCTGCCTTTATTGTAACCCAGAGGGGAGGGGTACGGATTTCCTGCAGATAAAGGGGACTGGCAATTTCAAACTATATAGCGTGAAAAGCAGAAGCAGCAATGGCCATTTGGAGAAGCAGAGGGCAGCTTTTTATCATCCAAGGCATATGGAGACATATTGCTGGTAAATTATGCAGTGCAAAAGTGCAGAAGCAGCAAGGGGTCACTCAGAGATGAAGCAGCAAGAGCCCTTTGGAAAAGCCAAGAGAGGCTCTTATCATCCAAACCATATGGAAGTGCAAGCCTTGGTGGTTGTGGTTATGCCCAGGGCAGGGCTATCTGGGGTAGCTGCTCAGAAGGGAAACTTATGACTAGACAAAAATGATGAAGAACCAAATATAGTTTCTTTTATGCCATTACAAGATCACAATATAAATTCACAATTTCTGCATACAACAAGATAAATATGTTATCTTTGCACCTCTTTAAGTTTTGGCCTTTATGCACACGAGTTTATGGTCATTGTAAAAATCCTGGAACTCTTGTGAATAGATGAAGATCAAATTTGGACTTCATTTATTTTTGTGTGCATAAAAATGAACAATCAATGACACCTGGCAAAGAACAAAAATGTCAGAATTCGGGTGGCTTTGCATTCTTTCTAGGTTGCTTATTATTATATACCTTGCCTGGTACATTTAGTGGTATTTCCAAAGTCAAATGAGAAAAGCTGGGGGGTATTATTAGAGGATCAGAAACACTGGGTTTTTAGATTCAAGAGTAAAAATGTCTATGCTTATTCAGAGAGTGAAGGACAATGTAATCAAATCCTCACAGGAAAAAGTAAATCCTAGTGACTGTAGCCAAAACTATAAACACCTGATGAATTTAAGGCTATGTAAAGTTAGCCCTGAAGATGAACCAAGCTGTAGACTAAAATCTCAGATAAAGATATTAAATATGAACCACTTACTTAATACCTATTCCCTCTCTTTCTGTCTCTCCTCTGTTAAAAATTCCAGTTGCAGTGATTCTATTCTTAGAATTCAATTCATAAAAGTCACACTCTTGACCATGAATTTTTCATCCTCTCTACTGCCTCTTTTATCATTGGGGAAAAAAAAGTAAAGAAGAAACAAACCAAACAATTTATTCTCTCACATATTCCAACTTCTATAAACCTTGATAATTC
Organism: Choloepus didactylus; assembly: GCF_015220235.1. NCBI lineage: Eukaryota > Metazoa > Chordata > Mammalia > Pilosa > Megalonychidae > Choloepus > Choloepus didactylus. The sequence goes on along the minus strand of NC_051318.1, from coordinate 26,415,559 downwards.
AAAAAGAATAAAATAAGATGCATGCAAAAATAATTTGTGAAAATATCAGTACTCTTGGAAATGATGTCATCAAGATGGTGGCAAAAGACATTGTTAGGAAAATTTCCCCTTAGAAAAATCTAAATAATAACAGATTCAACTTGCTTGGAACTCTGGTGGATGATAAAGACTGGAAAAAGACTCCAAAAATGCTAAATTGAGGCGGGGGGAGCAGGGGCAAACAGCCAAAAAAAAAAAAAGAGAGAGAGCAGTTTGGACTTGCCAGTACAGACTCCTCCTCCATGCTTGGTCCTGCATGGTGAATGAGACACTCAGTGGAAGCACTTCAGGCCGGGAGCCTCCTGCCATGGTCACTGACCACAGAGCCTCCCACAGTGACTTAGGGTTCCACGCACATTCAGGCTTGGGAATCCAAGGCCACTAGATCCACAGACAGTCCCTAGTGATCTGCATGTGCACACATACAAAGCCACCCCTGGAAACCAGAGCAACACACAGTAGGACTGTTGGCAAACTGCACACTTCCAGCCTGATCCCTAATTGCTCAGGCACCTAAACAAACAAAAAAAAAATCCATTGTTTTTGAACACTGGCCTCACCTGTCTCCATGGGTTGGGATTCCCTAATGTGGCAACTACCACAGGCAGAAAAGCCACACAAAATGGGACACCTGGACCCAGGGCAGACCCTGGGCAGAAAGCTGACCCTAGGCAGAAAGCTGCAGTGAAAAGATGGCCCAGAGTGTGGGATAGGAGTTGAGCAAATCATACATAGTTGCTGGAGAAGAAAATATGTCTAAAAACAAAGTGTTTGCTCTATGTGAGCTTGAAAAGACTATATTCTGCTGTTGTCAGATAGAGTATTCTATAAATGTCAATTAGATCAAGTTGATTAATAGAGCTATTCAAGCCAACTCTATCCTTACTGATTTTTCTGCCTTTTGGAGCGATCGATTTTAAAAGCAGGGTCTCCTGCTATAATTGTGGATATGTCTATTTTTCCTTGCCATTCTATTAATTTTTGCCTCGTGTGTTGTGACACAATGTTGTTTGATGCATGCACATCACATTAAAGACTTTTTTGACTTCTTGGAGAACTGACTTCCTTATCATGAAATGCCCCCTTTATCCATGACACTCTCCCTTGTTCTGAAATCTGTTTTGAAATTGATATAGATATTCCAGCTTTCTTTTGATTCATGTTAGCATGGTATATCTTTCTCCACCCTTTTATTTTTCTTGTCTGTATCTTTATATTTAATGTGGCTTTCTGGAATACAACATTTAGTTGGGTCTTGTTTTTATAGCCACTCTTACAATCTCAGTCTTCAATTGGTGTATTTAGAACACACACATTTAAAGTGATTATTGATACAGTTGGACCATGCTTGTAATTGCTTTCTTTTAGTTGCACTTGTTCTTTGATTATTTTCCCTTCTTTTCTACCTTCTCTGGTTTTAAACGAGTATTTTTTTTATGATTTCATTTTCCCCTTCTCTTAGCATAACAGTTGTATTTCTTTTAAAAAAATTTTTTTCATGGTTGCCCTAGAGTTTGCAATATACATTAACGTCTAACCTAAATCCACTTTCAAATCACACTACAACACTTCACAGGTAGTGCAGGGACCTTATAACAGATGATGTTGAGCCTCTTTTCATGTACTTTCTGACCATTTGTTCATCTTCTCTGGAGAGACATCTATTCAAGTTTTTTGTCTATTTTTAAATTGGGTTATTTGTCTTTTTGTTGTTACGTTGAAGGATTTCTTTATATATTCTGGCTATGAAACCTTTATCAGATATGTGATTTCCAAATATTTTCTTCCATTGTGTGGGTTGTCATTTTACTTCCATAGTAAAGCTCTTTGAGGCACAAAATTTTTAATTTTGATGAGATCCATTTAATCTTTTTTTTTTTTCTTTTTTTGCTTGTGCTTTGGGTATAAAGTCTACAAAACCATTGTCTAAGACAAGGTCCTGAAGATGCTTCCCTACATTTTCTTCTAGTAGTTTGAGAGCTCTGGCTCTTATACTTAGGTCTTCGATCCATTTTGAGTTCATTTTTGTGTGAGGTGTGTGAGTTAGTTAACATTTCTTGCAGGGCCAGTTTGTTGGCAATAAATTCCCTCTGGTATTATTAAGAAACCTTTATTTCTCCTTCAATTCTGAAGTGTAATTTTGCTGGATATAGAGTTTCAGGTTGGTAAGTTTTTCTTTTAGGGCTTTAAATGTTTTACTCCACTCACTTCTTACTTGCTGGGTTTCTGAGGAGAAGTCCAATATAGTCCTTTTCCTCTGACTTCTTTTAAGATGTTTTCTTTTTCTTTGGTTTAATTGTAGTTTGAATATAATATACCTAGGTGTAGATAGTTTTTTATATTCATCCTGTTTAATATTCTCTTAGTATCCAGGATCTGTGGTTTGATGTTTGTCTTTAATTTTGGAAAGTTCTCAGCCATTATTACTTCAAGTATTTCTTCTGCTCTGTTCTATCTTTCTTCTCTTTCTGTTATTCCAACCATTCTAGTTTGCTAATGCTGCCAGATTGCAAAACACCAGAAATGGATTGGCTTTTATAAAAGGAGGTTTATTTGGTTACACAGTTACAGTCTTAAGGCCATAAAGTGTCCAAGGTAACACATCAACAATTGGGTACTTTCACTGGAGGATGGCCAATGGTGTCCGGAAAACCTCCGTTAGCTGGGAAGGCACGTGGCTGGCGTCTGCTCTGGAGTTCCGGTTTCAAAATGGCTTTCTCCCAGGACATTCCTCTCTAAGCTTCAGCTTCTGTCCAAAATGTCACTCTCAGTTGCTCTTGGGGCATTTGTCCTCTCTTAGTTTCTCCAGAGCAAAAGTCTGCTTTCAACAGCTGTCTTCAAACTGTCTTTCATCTGCAGCTCCTCTTCTCAGCTCCTGTGCATTCTTCGAAGTGTCCCTCTTGGCTGTAGCAAGCTCGGTCCTTCTGTCTGAGCTTATATAGTGCTCCAGTGAACTAATCAAGGCCCACGCTGAATGGGCAGGGCCACACCTCCATGGAAATTATCCAATGAAAGATCTTGCCCAGAGTTGAGTGACCACATCTCCTCAGAAACATCCAATCAAAAGTCTCCAACCCAATCAACACCGATATGTTTCCTGCCCATACAAGACTGCATCAAAGATAATGGCATTTTGGGGGACATAATACATACAAACCAGCACAGGAACCAATCACCAAAAGGCTGTGAAAGAAGTGATATGAGAAACATGTTCTTAAACTTAATCCATTTGTGTGGATGTGAATCCATTGTAAATAGGATTTTTGATGCGATTACTTCAGTTCAGGTGTATGAGAGTCCATTATAAGCAGAATGAAAGTCAATAACACAGAGAGAAAGCCACACGGAGCAGCAAGAAACTGAAGTCAATGGAACTGAGGAGCCAGGAGAGGCTGACATATACATTGCCAGGTGACAGAAAAGCCAAGGACTAAGTTAGTTCCAGAACAAATCCATCAATATTTGTTGTTGACCTTCCTTGTCCCTTGTAACAGTCTGTGACTTAAAGTGTATTTTATCTAATATAATATAGCTATCCAAGCTCTTTTTTTGGTTTTTATTTGTGTGGTATAATTTTTTCCATCCTTTCACTTTCAACCTATTTGTGTCTTTGAATTGAAGGTGTAATCAGCATATAGTTGGGTCATGCTTTTTCATCCATTTTGCCAATCTCTGCCTTTTGACTGGAAAAATTAATCTATTTAGATTTAGGTAACTACTGATAATGCAGGTAAGAGTTGGGGAGGGGAAGCATTCTACACATTTATAATTAAGTATCAGTATTTTACTTCACCTCTGTCCCTGGGCTCTGACCTTTACAAGCATTTTTAGCCTTTCTTTTTTTTCTTTCTCCTTCTTAGTGAGACAGGCAGGCTAGAGGGGCTGGAGTTTGACAACTGCCCTTCAGTACCCTAGGTGATAGGATAAGGCTCTGTAAAATCCTTTTCACCAGAGAGTTGGTCTTTGTTATGGAGAACACACTGGGTGTAAACGGTTACTTTCCTCCTTCCTTTGCCAGTAACTGGGGGTGATCTTTCTTGGCTCTTCACCATGAGAACCTGGTGGAGTTCCTGGAGGTAAAATACATGAAAGTGTGGGACCCACCTAAGAACTTGGTGCCCAGGAGTTTTTCTCACTCTCAAGGTAGTCCACACTCAGCCTCCAGCAATTCATCAAAATTATTATTTAGGTGTTTGTGCCAGTTTATGACTCCAGTGACTTCTGCCACTGTTCTCAACTATAATTTTCTTTATTCACCTGTCTCTCCAGATCTGGGGTTTGTGGCTTGCCCTGTGACTTCAGTTCTCTGATGGGTCCAAGAAAAGTCGTTGATTTTCAGCTTGTTTAGGTCTTTCATTTTTGTAAGGATGGGAGTTTTGTCTCCCAAGCTCTTTACATATCAGATCTGAAACTGGAAGTCTTGATTTCTTTTATGTTTTTCTTTTCAAAATATTTCCTAGTATATCTTGTGCTTTCTCCTTTGACCCATGTGTTATTTAGAAATGTATTGCTTAATTTCCAAACAGTTGTGGATTTTTCAGATATATTTATGTAATTGATTTTCAATTTATTTTTTTTTTGTTGGTGTGTTTTTAATGGACATACTCCACTTTCCATCTTTTGAAGTAGCCTATCTTGGTGAATGTTACCAGCGTCCTTGAAAAGAATGTGTAGCCTGTTGTTGGGGTTTAGTATTCCATAATGTCAATTTAGTTGTGTTGGTTGACAGTGTTGAATGAGTTTTTTATATTCTTAGTGATTTTCTGCTTACTTGTGCTGTCAATTACTAGGATAGAAGCATTGGCTTCTGCAATTATACCTGTGTGTTTGTCTATCCCTCTTTGTAATTCTGTAAGTCTTGGCTACATGTAGTTTGAGTCTTTGTTGTTGGGTGCACATACACTTACGATTGTTACATCCTCTTGATAAGTTAATTTCTTTGTCCTTATGCAGTGTTCCTTTTTGTCACTAATTATATTCCTTGTTTTTAAGTCTGCATCTGATCTTGCCATTTCATTTTCTTATGATTAGTGATGGCATATTATATTTTTTCTTGGTTTTACATTTTAGCTGTCTGCATCTTTATATTTAAAATGTTTTTTAAAGAAAGCATATATTTGGATATTGTATTTTTATATAGTTTAAAAACTTCTCCCTTTTGGGGTGCTTAAAATATTTACATTTAATGTATTTATCGATATGGCTGGGTTTCAATCTACAGCTTAGCTGTTTGCTTTCTATTTGTTTTATCTGGTCATTGTTCTCTCCCAACATTTCATGGAATAATTGGGAGGGGGGCTATTAAAAATGTTTCACTATATAAATGTTCTCTATATGTCTTGTTTTGTGTGCATTTTTTAATCTTTTTGATCTATAGGTTAACTTTTAAGTATAATCTTGCATTTATTTTTTTTGTAATACCTTTATTGATATTAGGTTCTCACACTATAAAATCTACCATTTAAAGTACATATTCAATGATTTTTTCGTATTCAAGAGTTTTGCAGCCATCACTACAATCAATTTTAGGACATTTTCATCCCTCCCAAAAGAAACCCCATACTCTAACTTTTAATTATCATCTTCTCAAATGACCTGCTCCCCCTCTGACATCCTCCTCTCCAACCCTCATTCTCCAAAGATTTGCCTATTCTGGACATTTCATGTAAATGGAATCTTGCAATGTGTAGTCTTTTGTGACTCACTTCTTTCATGTAGCATAATATTTTCAAGATTCAACCATTCTGCACATGTGGTCATACTTTATTCCTTTTTCTTGCCGAATAGCATTCCATTGTATGGAACCATATTTCATTTATCTATTCATTAGTTGATGGACATTTGGTTTGTTTTTGTTTTTTAGCTATTATAAATTATGCTGCTAAGAACACTTGTGTAAAACCTTTTGCATAGTATATAAGGAGGAGTGGAATCATGGAGAAAAATGGTAATTCTACATTCAACTTTTTAAGGAACTGCCAGAATGTTTTGCAAAGTGGCTACACCATTTTGCATTCTCACAAGTAGTGAGGAGGTTTTCCAATTTCTCCATATTCTCACCAAAATTTGTTATTGTCTGTCTTTCTGATTATAGTCATCCTAATGGGTATGAAGTGATATCTCACTGTAGTTTTGATTTTCATTTCTCTGATGTTGAGCAAGTTTTCAGGTGCTTGTTGGCCATTATTATCTTCTTTGAAGAAATGTCTATTTTGGTCCTTTACCCATGTTTAAAATTTGGTTATTTGTCCTTTTATTATCAAGTTGTGAATATTCTTTATATATTCTAGATACAAGTTCCTTATCAGATATGTGATATATAAATATTTTATCCATTCTGTGGGCTATCTTTGCACTTTCTAAATGGTGTCCTTTGAAGCACAAACATTTTTAATTTTGATGAAGTCCAATTGATCTACTTTTTCTTTTGTTGCTGTGCTTTCACTGTGACATCTAAGAAACCATTGCCAAATCCAAGGTCGTGCACATTTCCTACTATGTTTTAAGAATTTTGAAGTTTTAGCTCTCAAACTTTGGTCTTTGATCCATTTTGAGTTAATTTAAAATGCATTGTGTGATAGGGGTTCAAATTCATTGTTTTTCATGTGGATATCCAGTTGTCCAAGCACCATTTGTTGAAAAGATTATCCTTTCTCCATTGAATAATCTGGCACTTTTGTCAAAAATCAACTCACCAAAAATGTGAAGGTTCATCTCTAGATTCTCAATGCTCTTCCATTGATCTATATGTCTTTCTTTTTGCCTTATCCTATTGTCTTGATTAGCATTATTTTGTAGTAAGTTTTGAAATCAGGAAATGTGAGTACTCTAACTTTATTCTTTTCCAATATGGTTTTGGCTATTCTGGGCCCCTTAAATTTCCACATGAATTATAAGACTAGTTATTCAATTTCCATAAGCAAGGCAGCTGGTATTCTGAGGGGGATTTTGTTGAATCTGTAGATCAATTTGCAGAGTATAGACATCTTTAGTAATATTAATTCTGCAGACTCATGAATGTATGATGCGTTTCCATTTATTTATATTTCTTTAATTTCCTTCAAAAAAGTTTCATAGTTTTCAGAGTTTAAGATTTACATTCTTTTATTAAATGTATTCTTAAACATTTTATTCGTTTTTTATTCTATTGTAAATGGAATTGTTATTCATAATTTCATTTTCAGATTGCTCATTTTCAGATTGTTCATACACTTGGTTTTTGTATTTTGTATCCTGTATTCTTGCTGAACTTGTTTATTTATTCTAATATTTTTAGTGGATATCTTAGGCTTCTCTATATATGAATTCATATTGTCTGTGAATAGAGATACTTTTACTTCTTCCTTACCAATTTGGATGCTTTTTATTTCATTTTCTTGCTTAAATGTCCTTGCTAGAAACTCCAGTACAATGTTAATAGAAGTAGCAAGAGTGAATATTGTTTTCTTTTTCCTGATCTTAGAGGAAAAACATTCATTCTTTCACCATAAAGTATGATGTTAGCTGTGGGTTTTTCATAGATGCCCATTATCAGGATGAGTAAGTCCTTTTTTGTCTAGTATGTTGGGTGTTTTTATCAAAAAAAGGGAGTTGGATTTTGTCAAATGCTTTTTCTGTGTCTATTGAGATGCTCTTGTGCTAAAATTTTTTTATTCCATTTTTATGATGTATTACATTAATTGATTTTCAGATGTTCAGTCACCCTTGCATTCTCTGGATAAATCCCACTTGTCCATGGTGTGCAATCTTTTATATATGTCGCTGGATTTAGTTACCTAGTATTTTGTTGAATATTTTTGAATCTCTATTCATAAGTGAAATTGTTCTGTAATTCTCTTGTAATGTCTGCCTGGTTTTGGTGTAAGAGTAATACAGGCCTCACAGACTGAAATGGGAGGTGTTTTTTCCTCCTCTTCTATTTTTTGGAGGAGTTTGTGAAAAATTGGTATTTTTTCTTCTTTAAATGTTTGGAAAAATGAACCAGTGGAGCTATCTGTTCCTGGACTTTTCTTTGTGGGAAGTTTTTTGATTACGATTTCAATCTCTCTATTTTTTACATCTCTGTTCAGATTTTCCATTTCTTTTTGAGTTGTTTTGGTATTTTTTGTCTTTATAGGAATTTGTCCACTTCATCTAAATTATGCAAATTATTGGCATACAACTGTTTTAGTATTCCTTTATAATCCTGCTTACTCTGTAAGGTCTGTAGTAATGTCCTCTGTTTCATTTCTGAGTTTAGTAATTTAGGTCTTCTCTTGTGGTAGATTGCATTATATACCCCAGGAAAACATATTCTTAATATTACTCCATCCCTGCGGGTGCAAATCCATTGTAAATAGGACCTTTTGAGAAAGATATTTTTAGTTAAATTGTGGCTAACTGAATCAGGATGGGTCTTAATCCTATTATTGGAGGCCTTGTAGAGAAGACACAGAGGGAAAGCCACAGGGAGGAGCCAGTAGCTGGAAGTCAAGGAACCTGGAAAAGAAAGAAGAGGACATCATGACATGTCAGAAAAGCCAAAGAACCCCAACTCCAAAAGGAAACAAGCCTTTCTGGCCTCAGAAATGGGGAGTCAAGGATTTCCCATTGTTTAAGCCAACCTATTGTGTGATACTTATCACAGAAGCCATGAAACTAAGATATCTCTATTTCTTAGTCAATCTGCTACAGGTTTTTCAATTCTGTTTCTCTTTTCAAAGAACCAACTTTTGGTTTTGTTGTTTTTTCTATTGTTTTTCTAATCCCTATTTCATTAATTTCTATTCCAATCTTTATTATTTCCTTCTTTCTACTAATTTTATGCTTAGTTTAATTTCTATTCCAATCTTTATTATTTCCTTCTTTCTACTAGTTTTATGCTTAGTTTACTCTTCTTTTCTTCAGTATGATAGGGAGAATATTATGTTTTTGATTTGCATCCTCCTTTTTTAATGTAGGCATTTGCAGCCATAAATTCCCCTTTAATTACTGCTTCAGTTGCATCTCATAATTTTGTCATATTGTGCCATCTACAAATACTTCATTTACAAGTATTTTCTAATTTCCTTTATTCTTTCTTCTTTAACCCATTTGTTATTTAGGGGCTGTTGTTTAATTTCCACATATTTGTCAATTTTCCAAATTTGTTTCTGTTATTGATTTATAATTTCATTCCTTTGTGTTTGGAGTAATACTTTGTATTATGTCAATCCTTTTAAAAAAAGCTAGGCTTTTTAAATGCCCTAGCTTATTGTCTATTCTGGAGAATGTTCCACGTGAACTTGAGAAGAATTATATTCTGTTGTTGGGTGGATTGTCTATAGAAGTCTATTAGTTTTACTTGTTTTACTATACTGGTAAAGTCTTCTGTTTCCTTTTTGATATTCTGCCCAATTGTTCCATCCATTATTGAGGTGAGATATTGAAATCTCCAATTCGTATAGTTGAACTTTCTATTTTTCCCTTTGTTTGTGTCAGTTTTTGGTTCAATTTGAAAAATACCTTTACTGAATATAGGATCCTTGGTTGACTTTTTCTTTCTGCGTTTTGAATATGCTGTCTCTCTACCTTCTGACCTCCATTGTTTCTGATGGAGAAGTCAGCTTTTATTCTTATTGAGTTTCCCTTATAGATGATGAGTCATGGTGCTCTCAAGAATGAAGAAAAATGAACACAGCCTTAGAGAAATGCAGGACATCATTAAGAGCACCCATATATGCAAAATGGGAGTATCAGATGTACAAGAAAGAGAGAAAAGAAAAGAAAAATTATTCAAAGAAATAATGGCTGAACATTTCCCAATTCTGATGAAAAACATTAATCTACACATCTAAGAAATTCAATGAAAAGAGATACACACACATGCATCATAGCGAAAATTCCATGGCCTTGATACTTAAATGAAAGTTTAGCTGGGTAGAAATTCTTTGATCTTTCAGTCATTTGTAATGGTTTTAAAATATGTCAAAAAAATTCTTTTATATCCCTTCCTTTCAAAAGCTGAATCCTAAATTTCCTCTTCCTGAATGTGTGTCAAAATTAGTAACTCACTCCTAACAAGTAAAATGTGGCAGAATTGATGTTATATGAATTTCAAGTCTAGAACATCAAAAAGATGGCTTTTACCTGGCTCTTGTTGTCTTGGATCTCTTGTTCTGGAGGAAGCTAGTTGCCATGTCATGACTGATAAGAGGACATTTAGACAGTTTCACCAAAAACCAGCACCAGCTTCCAAGCCTTTTGAGCAAATCATCCCAGAAACAGACTGTCCAGTCCCAATCAGACCATCAGATGACCAAATCCTTGGTTGATATTCTAGTTGCAACTTTCTAAACCAGAACTTCCCAGTTAAGCTCTTCCTAAACTTTTGAACCACAGAAATGATGTGGATAATAAATATTTACTACTGTTTTAAGCCACTAATATTTGGGATAATTCGTTATACAGCAGCAAATAATGAATACAGAATTCTTGCACTATTGGGTGCTGCTGTGGAAATGTCTGGAGCAAGTTTGCCTTTTCTTTGTTTTACCCTGCAGATGACTTACTCATTTGCCTTCTGTGGTAGGCAGAATAATGGCTCCCCAAAGATGTTTATATCCTAGTCCCTGAAAACTGTGCATGTGTTATTTTACATGCCAAAGGGAACCTGCAGAGGTAATTAGCTTAAGGATCTTCATAGGGGAAGCTTATCATGAATTATCTGGGTGGATCTAAGAATCCTTACAAGAGAGAGGCAGGAGCCTCAGAGTCAGAGAGGAGAGGTGATAACAGAAGCAGAGCTCCTAGAAGAGAGAGATTTGAAAATTCTAAGCTTCTGGCTTTTCTAGAAGCTGGAAAAGGCAAGAAAAACTCCAGAAGAAATGCAGCTCTGCTGATACCTTGATTTTAGCCCCATAAGATGCATTTTGGATTTTTTGACTTCCAGAAATGTAAGATAATAAATTCACATTGTTTTAAACTACTAAGTCTGTGTTAATTTTTTCACAGCATCAATAGGAAATGAATACATCTTTTAACCACAGGATTCTTTGACTTAGAAGTTCAGAAAATTTACCAGCTATATCTTACTGTTATCTTTTCTGTGTGTATTTTTCATGGAACATGAGATAGTCTTCCAAATTGCAAACTGAACTACTTAGTATCTGGAATTTAAAAAAATAACAACAGTATTTTAAAATATTTTGATGCTCTGGTTTTTTTTAATGCTCAGTTTTAATGAGATATATTCACATACCATACAATTATCCACAGTGTACAATCAGTTGTTCACAGAACCATCGTATAGTTGTGCTTCATCATCACAGTCAATTCTTGAAGATTTTCGTTACTCCAAAAATTAAAAAAATAAAAAGAATAAAAATAAAAGTAAAAAGAACACCTAAAACATCCCACCCACCCCCATTACATGCTATTTTTCAATTGATTTCTGTCCCCTTTTTTCTACTCATCTGTCCATACACTGGATAAGGGGAGTGTGAGCCACAAGGTTTCCACAATCACACAGTCACACTGTGTAAAGATGCATAGTTATGCAATCATCTTCAAGAATCAAGGCTACCAGCTTGTAGTTCAATAGTTTCAGGTATTTCCTTATAGCTATTCTAACACACTAAAAACTACAAAGGGATATCTATATAATGCATAAGAATACCCTCCAGAATGACCTCTTGGCTCCATTCGAAATCTCTCAGCCACTGAAACTTTATTTTGTCTCATTTCATTTCCCCCTTTTGGCCAAAAAGATTTTCTCAATCCTATGATGCCAGGTGCAGGCTCATCCCTGGGAGTCATGTCCCATGTAGTGGGGAGGGCAGTGAGTTTACCTGCTGAGTGGGCTTAGGGAGAGAGAGGCCACATCTGAGCAACAAAAGAGGTTCTCTGGGGGAGATTCTTAGGCATAAGTTATAAGTAGGCTTAGCCTCCCCTTTGCAGTAAAAAGCTTCATAAAGGCAAGCCCCAAGATTGAGGGCTCAGCCTATTAAATTGGTAGTTCCCAATGTTTGTGAGACTATCAGTAATTCCCCAGGTGGGGAAGTCCATTTCTGTATTTTCCCCCAGCTCCTCAGGGATGCCCTGCAAATACATTTTTATTCTCTGCCCAAATGACTTTGGGAAATATTGGAGTTTCACACTAACATGTACAAATCTACCAGGTCTCACTTCCTATTCTAAGTTCCATGTAATTAAGGTGTTTGTAAATGAACCATACAAGTTAAATTATTTAGTTCGCTTTGGAAAATATTGATTCTTCACCAAATAAACATCTCTTACCTTGGTCTCACACAGAAGTTGAAGTTTTAAAACACAGTTAATACTGTCCTTTACCCTTTGGCCTGATTTGCCTTAGTCCTACCAGATGTGCTTCATTCATATCTCTAATTGAAGGCTGAACTCTTTTTCAGCCTTTTTGACAGTGCTATATGAGGGATACTGACATTCATAGGTGTTGAGATCTAGCTCTGAGTCTCAGGCATCACACAGATACCCAAATTTCCAGAGACAGACCAGGTTATACACAAAGAGCTCAGTATCTCAGAATTTAGAGATAACCGTTACAACTCAGGAATAGATGTGACTGCTGTAAGAGCTTACATGCTCTGTTGTTTTCATATCCTACTTTGGTAAATCTATTATGCATTCTAGATCTCATATGCCTATGTTCCATTACAATCATTTCACCTTATTCTTTCCATTTTATTTTCCTTGTTTTCCTCAATCCTGTCTATTACATGCAATGCTATATTTTTAGTAGTGTCAGTTCTCCTCAGTGCTGCTTCCAATTTGTCTATCATTTCTTTTCTGTGTGTTTATGTTTTTTCACTTTTTCAGCATTCATGGTGGCTTACACTGGAATCGCTCCTTCACCCTGACACTCTGCCTCATGATTGTCATTGAGGACAACCTGCTGATAATTTCTTGGTTTGTGTGCTTGCTTTCTCAGGCCCTCTTCCCTTGCTTTTTCTCAGAGCTAGACAGGTTCCAGGGAAGCTCCCAGGGCCAGCCTGTACACCTCATTCCCATCATTGCGAATATGAGATTGGATCTGTGCCTTTTAGTGTGCAATTTACTTTGAAGAAGTGTACTTTGTTGGCTTTTTCTGAGTTCTGAGGCCAGAAGTGTCCATCCTCCATGTCTTCCATGTTTGACTTTCATGGAGTTTGAAAGACTGTCCCCCTATATTGTTTTTTTGAGTTTCACCAAAGGTGTGGTTTACTTGTTTATCTAATTCTTATTTGAGGAGCATTTCCTAAGGAGGAGGAGAAATGGCAATTTCAATTCAGCATGTTAAAACCAGAAGTCCTTACCAGCTTCAGATTGATGGGCATCCATTCCATTTTTAAGGATCTCTTTGGAAGAAGTTTCTGACATTTTCCTTTTAACTTCCTACTGGCACGTCAGTATTAGTTGAATCCTGACGCGGTCATCTGCTGTAGTCAATTTTTTTTCCCTGATCTTTGGATCACTCACTAATTTGAGAAGCATGTTTTCTATGCTTTCAAGTAAGTGAATGATAAAAGTGTTTGACTGGACTTAATCATATCAGAACCTTTTGGCTTGCTGCTAATCACTTCCTTTCAGTTTGATATCAGTACATTAATCACCATACATTTTTTTTCTTACAGTTATTCAGTAGTTTACATTTCATTCAATTTTACTATCAGTTAGTTCATGTCATTCTGTTGTGTTCACATGAACATATTAAAAAAGACTTTGTCACATGCTTTGATGAAACTCAGATATACCATATCTATGTCATTCCCTGAACTGCTAGTCTAGTAAAACTGTCAGAAAGCAAATGAGATATGACTTGTTTTTAGTGAACCCAGGCTGACTCCTAGAAATCATTACTTCTTTTTCTAAAGGGCTTATAAATCTATAGTCTAATAATTCATTCTGCCATTTTACCAGGAAATGTCTAGTGTGTCTATTTGAGGTTTCCAGCCTTCACAGCTTTGCCCTTTCACTTTCTTTAAGATTCTTCAAAGATAGCTGAAATTGGTTTTGTAATCACACACTTAAGTCCTGCACACCCTGGGATAAAATTCATTTGGACCTAGAGACTCAATCCCATGTCAAGGAGCTAGCTGCTCTCTTATTATCTCCTCAGTTATCTGGGACTTCACTTTCCACTGTACAATATTTGCTCTCCCTGCTTCACTTTAAAGATTGATCTTGTTAACAGAGAAGTATTTTTTTTTAATGTAGCAGTGCATCAGTATTACCTTCTCTTATTTATTAAAATTGAATGAAAATTGTGGGCTTATGCCATTCTCGATATTGCTTCTTGTTCTGAGCATCCTTAAAAGTTCTTTCTGGCTCTTAGTCTTTGGCAAGTTATTTATCCTCTAGCAACTAGATTTCATCCCTTTTAAAATTGGATAATCATAGCTCTGCTCATAGGGCTCTTCAAGGACTAACTGAGATAATGCATCTAAATTGGTTACAACAGGGCCTGACACCTAGAAGCATATAATAATATTAGCTATTATTAGCTATTATTCTTGTTATTATCATCATCCATGGCCTTATTAATGCATAAGTTCATTCTGGCATTAGTCTTCCCTTCCTAATACTGAGAGCTAGTTGCCACGTTTCTGAAGCAGTTCTTGAGTGTGTGTTCCTCCTTTCATTTTTTATACATGAATTTTAAAATCTAAGCTCATCAGAGATATTCCCAAAGGTATATTAATTTTATTGTCAGTCTCTCAGTGTCCCCAGTTTCCTTTGTCACCATGCTCACTTGTGATTTTAATTGTCAAGATTTTTTTTAAAAAATCACTTATTTGTCTTAAAATAATCACTTCTTTTAGAGTCTCCAATCATGGATTATATCCATTTTGTCATTTTCCCCTACTTCTCTTGGCCTTTCAAACCCACTCTTCCCTAAAATCCTTTTGACTAAGCCATCCTCTATTTTTTCTTTCCTTTCTCTTCCTCTGTGTCGCTAATAGAACTATCAAGTTCTGCTGAGGTAACATTTATATACTGAATCTATCTTCTTCTCTTCATCCCTCTTTCCCTATTCTCTTGCCATTTTTCCATTTTATTAGTTCAATATGCTTCACGCTAGTTTCCCTGCCACCAGATTTTCTCGTTTCCTGCCAGATGAGTATTTCTAAGATATTAATTGATAATGTTATCAGCCTGCAAAAGACTTTTTAACATACAGAGATCTCTTCCAAATCATATGATGTCAATAAAAATATCAGGAAAGATAGTGATCAAATATATGATGTTAAGATTTGTCTGACATATCAGCATTAAATATACAGAAATAAGAAATTCGACAAGGTTACTTATTTAAGAGAGTTGACTTTTTTCAACTAAATTTAGAACTTCTGAGAGCAAGGAGACTAATAAATAATTATTATAAACTTGTGGAAAGCAAACATATTTTTTAGGAGTTGCCTTAACAACTATTAACCTAAAAATGCCTATTAACATTTTTTTTTTTTTTTTTTTGGAGTTCCCTTAAATTCTGAGTATTTATTCACCTGTACATCTGTGGGTAGGATTTGGTTGTACTGTCATAGATTGAAAAGCTCTAAAAGAGCTGTGATGGTGTTATCCTTAGCAATGGCAAATAGATAATACATGAAATTGGGTTTCAAATTGCATGAAAATGAAAGAAAAATGCTAAACAGAACCATCAGTCATTGATATTTACTAATTTGCTGATTTTTAAGTGTGTACTTTCATTTGAATCTACTATGCGTAAGAAAAAAGTCTGATAGGATGTTTGTCCTGAGGAGTTTGAGTTTAATACACAGATGAATTACCACATACCACAGTGAAAGTTCTGAATAAATATTTCAAAAGCTTAAAAGTGATCTTATAAATATATGGAATCTGATTCATTTCTAAATAACTGATATATGATATATATATGATTCACTTCCAAATAACTGAATGGAAATTAGTGAAAAATCTACCATATCATATTCTAACTCTCAAAGATTTTTTATAGCACATATGTGAGGCATAATCATTGTACCTAACGATTTTAACCTTTTCATTGCCCTTGTGGTTTCATTGACTTGAAAAACTACTTTAGACTCATTACTAACAAGACTCTAGTTTCCTTTGTGGTACAAAGGTACAGTGCCTAGCACACAACAGATCACACAATAGATCACTAGATACATCCTTGTTAAGGTAACAATTTACATGAGCAAAAGGAGAGCTGTAAATGGAAGAAGCAATGTGCGTCGTAGAATTACAATTTAGACATAGTAAATAGAAGCTTTCCAAGAGGATTACGTACATTTTGATCTTATGCTTTGAATGATAGCATACCAGTTGCATTCATTTCAGATCTCTTAAGAATTAAACTACTCTTAAGAATTAATGAGTCAGGAAAAACACTAAGCAAGTAAAGAAAACAGAGAGAAGTAGTCAGAAACCAGATGAAACTGTCCAAGTACAGAAGTATATGTAACAAACCTGTATCTCTTTAATTTACCCCAGTAATAATTGGGCTGTACTTCTGGGACTGGGCCAGACATGCTTATGAGTCAGTCTGGTTGGGTATATCTTGAGCTTTCAAACAAAGCTCAGACAGGATGACTAAGAAACAGATCCTACACTGAAGGGACATTGTGTGATAGGAGCAATAATGGAAATATCCATTATATTGGTGTAGCACAGAAGAAGGGTGGATAATGGTGCCTGGCAGGGGAGTGGGGGCAGGTGTCAGGCTTTTATAAAAGAGAAGAAGAAGAAACAATATTGAACTCTGCCTTGAAGGATGAGCAGAACATGCCATGTGGTCAAAGAGTATGGAGAGGGCCTTACAAGCAGTGAGAATAGCAGATGCGAAGGGCCTGAAACATCAAACGGTACAGGCTGTTCAGCAAACGGAAACTGTTAGGTATTGGTGGAGCATGGCATCCAGAAGTAAATGTGTAGCAGCGATCGAAGATATAAGTCACCAAGGCAAAATAAGGATCCATTATTTTTGGTAAAGAAGATTATTTTAACCAAGCTGATATAGTATATTACATTAAGGTCTCCCTCAATAAGGGAAAGAAATTCTAAGGTTAAAAAAAAACCACCTGAAGCTATTACATACATAAGAGTATTTACAAATACATATTAAACACTGACTAGGTAAGCATGAACCCAGAATGGGAAGAGAGCATGCAATGAACAGTTTTCTCACGAGCCGTGACCTGAATTCTATCCCAACTCTGCTGCTAACATATTGGCACAACCAGACAAAAGTTTATTGTTTTTGTACTCTCCGTAGGTTGCTGGGCTGTCTGCAGAAATAAAGAACAATGATTGTAAACTTGCTTAAATGCTAAATGCGTAATTATTGTTTCTCTAAAGACCTTTGGAAGCAAGAGTAAGTACCCAAATATTGGCAAATCTGGATAGTTCTGCCATACATAATGGTGAAGTAGTGTTTCACATCATAATCAGAGGATTTTAAAGGTCTTCAAAGGAATAATCATAATGATTTTTAAAAATATACTATACATAACTTAAAAGTCAATGCAATGTTGTTCATTCAGCTTCTCTAATAGATCATAATCAGGGAATATGGTATAGGGGAAAGTGTGCTTGGTTGATAATTACAAGACCTGGGATCAAATCTTAGTTTATTTCCTTCTAGAGTATAAACATAAAGTGGCAAAAGGTGGATCTCTATGCCCTCAAATTAAGTGAGCTTGGTAGATGCTCTCCCTTTCCTGGTATAACTGGGTACCCTAGATCATTTCCTACATGCCTAAAAATTACAAAAGATCTCTGATTTTCCTTAGTACCTCCAATAATTAAAGCATATGAGGGCTGGCATGAGAAAATTTAATAAATGTGAAATGCTACTTAAGTCTAGGAAGTACTTGATCTGGGAAAACAACAGAAGGGAAGGTAGCTGGCTCAGCCCTGGGACATAGGGAGGAGGCACTATCTTGACTAATATCAAGAGCTGAACTGAAGAGATCAACGCTGCCAGGTGTCAAGGCAGTCAATTAAAACGATGTCCCAAAATGTAAGTAACAATTAAGCCTTTATTTACTTACCGAGGGGCCAAAAAGGGCTCCCAGATGTTCCAGTTTTCCCCACAGAACAGGTGATTGAGAACTGGCAGGGGGGGTCATCTGTCTGTTCAGGGAGCATCAAACAAAAGTTTCCTGCCCTGTTATGGATCTGGGGGACTGCAGGGAGGGAGAGGAGTAAGGGCTAAGTGTGGAAAAACCGAAAACTGAGTCAGAGTGAAGAAAATTGTCTTCAAGGCACCCAAGTAAGGAGGTCTTTACAGAGGCACCTGAGTAAAACCTTCAAACAAGGCTGGCTGGGAAAGGAAGAGGGTGGGTCGTGAGGACATGGGGGCAGGGCTCAGTCCTCCACCCCGACGCCCTCCAAGCTGTGCGCCAAGTCTGCTGTGGGGAGGCATCTTCCCCCATGAGGTCTAGCCTTTGGAATTGCCTATGGTGGGGCCTAAAAATCACTCATAGGATTTTGACCTGGAGCCGGAGCTCTCACTGAACATTTAATTCAAGAATAATGGACCAGGGTCCAGAGAGGGGGATATCTGTATGGATCTGTGGGTAGTAGTGGGAGGTAAAAAATATACACATATAATCCAACTCTTAAGCTTTATTTTTATTATCTGAGCTAATATTTTTCAACTTATTTTCTCATGGATTGACACACTGACAAGGACTTTGACAATAAAGCTGTAGACTATTTGAAATCACATCCCAACATATATCGGTCTGCATCTCGAAATGAGTTCTCTTTTTAAGAACTCTTTCCAGTTCCAGGATTATATCCTCCTATATTAGTCTATAATTGTCCAGGAAGGCAAACACTTGGTGGGATTTGAATAACATACAAATTCCTGATTCTGCCATATAAGCCTCCCCCCACCAGACACACACAAAATTAGTGGGAATATTAAGAACTTTGTACCTTAGAGTCATTCCTTTATGTACACTATTTCCCAGAGTGTATGACCCCGTCACCAATCACCCAGGATATTCTAGGAGAAAAGGCATTCTGTGTTTCACTGAGCCCAGAGACTCTGCATGTTAGTTTCTGAAGACGTGTTACAGACACACCACACTATAAATCAAAGAAAGGAAAAAAGTATGCCTCAAAAGAGGCTTTAAAAACATTGCTATACATAATAATAATAGCAATAGTAATAGATAACATTTTTTGTTTGTTTGTTTGTTTCCTTCCCCCATTTTTCTACTCATCCACCCATACACTGGACAAAGGGGAGTGTGGTCCATATGGCTTTCCCAATCACATTGTCACCCCTCATAAGCTACAGCTTTATACAATCATCTTCAATATTCATGGGTTCTGGGTTGTAGTTTAATAGTTTCAGGTATTTACTGCTAGCTACACCAATTCACCAGAACATAAAAAGGGTTTTCTAAATTGTGCGTAAGAGTGCCCACCAGAGTGACCTCTCAGATCCTTTTGGAATCTCTCTGTCACTGAAGCTTATTTCATTTCCTTTCACATCCCCCTTTTGGTCAAGAAGATGTTCTCCATCCCACAATGCCGGGTCTAGATTCCTCCCTGGGAGTCATATTCCACGTTGCCAGGGAGATTCACTCCCCTAGCTGTCTGATCCCACGTAGGGGGGGAGGGCAGTGATTTCAACTGCCAGGTTGGCTTAGCTAGAGAGAGAGGGCCACATCTGAGCAACAAAGAGGCATTTGGGAGGAGGCTCTTAGGCACAATTATAGGGCAGTCTAGCCTCTCCTTTGCAGCAACATCTTCCCAAGGACAAGTCCCATGGTAGAGGGCTCAGCCCATCAAACCACCAGTCTCCTATGTCTGTGAGCACATCAGTAACCATCAAGGTGGGGAAGCCTAATACCCTTGCATTCTTCACCAGCTCCTCAAATTCTCCACCAGCTCCTCAAGGGAGCTCTGCATATTTTTTTCATTTTTTTTTATTAACTCTTTTTTTTTTTTAAATCAACTATAACAAAAAAAATTTTTTTAAAACCGTGCAGTAAAAAAACATTTCAAACAAACCATAAAAAGGGAGTAAGAAAAAGACAACTAACCTAAGATAACTCCTTTACTTCCAACATGTTCCTACTCTACCCCAAGAAAATAACCTAATATAGCAACATTTCTGTGAACTTGTTCCTACCATACCCGTCAGAAATTAACAGACCATAGTCATTCCTGGGCATTCCCAGAATGTTAAATTTACCCACAATAGCTTATCTGTTCTTATTGAGTTATCATTCCCCCTTCCTTAATTGCTCTCTATCACTAGTTCCCCTACATTCTACATTGTAAATATAGTAACATTTTGAGTGTTTAATCTATGCCATATGCTCTTCTAAGCTCTTTGCACATTTTATTTCTTTTCATTATCAAAAAAGCCTATAGCATAGATACTATCATCATTCCCATGTTATGGATGAGAAAAAAAGAGTCACAAGTAAGACCAACATCACACACCAAGTAAATGCTAGAGATAATATTCCAACTCATACAGCAAGATCCAGAGCCCATACTGATCTGTATAAAGTAAAAATAGATATTTATTCAAATTTCCTTTAACCAACATCACTACACTCTTCCTTTCTCTGGTTGGTTTAAAAAATTACAGGGGTGTTGGAGATAAAAGTGATGCATATGGCAGCTCCGAAAAGACAGCATTACACCACATGACAACTGTTAAAGAAGGTGAAAAAGAGATCAGACTTCACTTAGAGATATGAATGAAGCTGATCTGGTTAGGACTAACGTAAAGCAGAATACAGGGTAAAGGATGAGATTGTCTGTATTTTAAACCTTCAACTTTTGTGAGAGACCAAAGGAAGAGATACTTGTCCAAAATTTAAATTTTCTGTAGCACGCTATCTAACTTAACCTGTGTGGTCAGGCTATTTAAACATCCTAAATACATGGGGTAGGGAATGAGATCTTGTTATAATTATATGACTTCCTATAATTATGCCTACAAGTCATGCCCAGAGAACCTCTTTTGTTGCTCAGATGTAGCATCTCTCTCTAAGCCAAACTCTGCAAATAAACTCACCTCCCTCCCCCCCTAGGTGGGATGTGACTCCCAAGGGTGTAATTCTCCCTGGCAATGTGGGACATGACTCCCAGGGATGAGCCTGGCCCTGACACTGTGGGATTGACAATGCCTTCTTGACCAAAAGGGGGAAAAATGAAACCAAATAAGGTTTCAGTGGCCAGGAGACTTCAAATAGAGTAGAGAGGTCATTCTGGAGTTTACTCTTATGCAAGCTTCAGCCAGATATTACAAATTGTCATGGTACGCCAAGTCCTAATCAACAACATTCCTGAAAACCCTAAAGAATATCCTGGACTCTGTCTAAGACTATACAAAAGTTTTACTTATTAAGTTTATATTTTCAGAAACAGCATTTCCAGATTGTTCCTATCTCAGATAAACCCTGAGACTGAGAGGTAGCAGTCTCTCCAAGAGCATTAGCCAGTTAAATTCCTCTACCCCATAATGTCAACATACTTTTTCAGCATAAAGAGGTTAGAACAGTCATTGCTCAAATACCTGTGAAGATTGAGAGATCAATCAAATGAGAGGGAGGAGTTGTAACAGAGAAGTTAGGATTTAAAAAATGCTTACCATCACTGAATCATTATAAAGGTATTTGTTTTTGGTCTCTAGTGTATTAGAACAGCCAGAAGGAGATACAAAAAATTGTTAAACTGCAATCCAGTAGCCATGATTTTTGATAATGATTGTATAGCTTTTATCTTGTGACTGTGTGATTATAAAAACCTTGTGACTGATATCCCCTTATCCAGTCTATGACTAGATGAGTAATATAATAAAGACATGCATGGGAAGAAATGCAGACTATAGACCTAGAGACGGACAGAAGCTAGAGAAGGAGGAGTGGTTACCTAATATGTACAGAATTGTTAACAAGATTGAACATAAATGTTTGGGAATGGATAGAGGTGATGGGAGCTCATTCTTGGGATTATAAGAAATAGTAGTATATTGTAGGTGAATTCAATTGAAAGTGGTTGTTTAAAGTCATGTATGTAAATAAGTTCTTGCATGAACTACTACGAATGTAAAAAAAAATAGAGTGGTATATGGAAAAAAACACACAGCTATTGCAAATTATGGACTATAGGTAACATTGATATTTTAATATTCTATCATCAGCAGTAACAAATTTACTATATCAATACTCTGGGTCAACAATGTGGGGGGTGGATAAGGGGTAGGGGAGCTTTTGGGTTTTATTATTTTGATCTTATTTCTATTCTGGAGTAATGAGAATGTTTTAAAATTGATCATGGGGATGTATGCACAACTATGTGATGATGCTGTGAGCCAGTGATTGTATCCTTTGGATGGCTTGTGTTGTGTGTAAATACATCCTAATAAAATTGGGAAAAAGAAGTGATGCATATGGGTTATTGAATATTCATCTTGAACTTCTAAAATTCCCTGTTGAGGGTCAGGTAAAGGATCCTTATTTTAAAAGGAACAGGATGAAGAGACTTTCCATTTGCCACTCTTTTTGCCTCTTTCTTTGATTACCCTTTCAATTATCAGGTCATCCTGACCAGGGGCACGTGACTCAAACTTCGAACAGTCTTATTACAATATGTCACTGCTTAAATAACTGTATGTTAAGTTTCCATGAATTTGTATTTTAATAAGCCTACCCCTGTTTTACATTAGTCTTTTTATTAAATTACATGTTAATCACTGTTTTATCTACCTCTGCTTTTCTAGCTATATTTCTCAAATATTCCCCTTGCCTGAAATGCTCTTTTCCTCTCCAGGTAGCCAAATCCTATGCATCATTTAATCACTTTTCCTCCAAAAAGTCTTTTTTCAATGATCCTCTCTGGAAAAGTCTTCTTTGTCTGGAATTTCCTACCTCTTATCGCGTTTTCCACAGGGTCATCCCTGAGTATCTGCTGTTCTCTGCCTTATATTCGAAAGCTATTTTTCATGTTCCTTCAATCCTCAGGCTGATTGTCATATATTTCTTTATATATAACATTATTCTTCACCATGTTCACACGGCTGAGAACAGGATGCAGCAAATGGAAGGTATCCCAAAATTTTTATACTGATGGAAAACACTTCCTTTCATTATATAGATGGTTGGCAGTCGTCAACGAGAACAAGTCTGGTGAAATTGTTAGGCAAACCAGGAAGGAGACATTTCTCAGCAGTGAACTCAAGTAACAACAACAACAACAACAACAACAACAACAAAATATATATATATATATATACACACACACACTGGATTTAGATGGAAATACAGATTTGTAAAGATGTTTATATATTGCTTTGAAGTTTTGTCATATTATATGCAAACAAAAATACACATATTTTCAGATGTGTTTGACTAGTTAATAGTACTGTGAATAAACTTCATTTTACTATTTCAAGTTGCTTAATTTCCATATGAATTCGAAATATCTAGTGAGAAATAATTTATCTCTACATGTGAAAAATTTAAATCACCTTTGATCTCCTGAAATTTGGACCAGAGGTAGAGATTATTAAAAATCTGAAGACATTTTTACTAGTAAAATTCATCCCTAATGCATTTAGATAAGACTTAACCATTTTAAAAAGTTTATATTTTAACAATGATAGGTCATTCAAATTTAGTAAAGTAAGGTCTAAAACCCCACAGTACTTAAATAATTCTCAAGAAATACAATAGCAAACAACATTTTATCTTGAGAAGCATAATTACAAATAACTTTTTATTATTGTCTTTCAGTTTTTCAAATGAGAATCAGAGAAAAGTATTTCCTCAAAAGCAGCACCATCCAATGTGGGGGACTCTAGCCACATGTATCTACAGAGCTCTTGAAATATGGCTAGTGAAATGGCATAAGTTGAAAATACAAAAAGGAGGATAAAAATGGGCCGTTAATAATTTTAATATTGACTATACGTTGACATAATATTTTAAGTCAACTGACTTAGATAAACTATATTATTAAAAATAATTTCACCTATTTCTCTTTACTTTTTTAAATGTGGCTACTAGAAAAATTTATATTACATGTATGGCTCATATTACATATCTATTGGGCAGCAAAGCTCCAGATTGTAACTCCTTACTTTTATTATGATTTTATTATGCCTTCAAGAAAGTGTTGGAATTATGTTGTTCACAAAAGGACTTGATTTCCTGAAATACATTAGTGTAGGATTTTCCCCTATCTGACAACAAGAAACAGTGAGGGCAATTTGTATTAGTTCAACCAGCAAAAAGAGAAGAAAAAATCACAAAGGTTTAATACCTTTAAATTATTCTTATATATGATTTTAAAAACATACCATATAAACACCCCAACTTTTATTTTTCTGTGAACAAACTGATTTTGGGAAAAGATTGGTCTTTGCTCTACCAAAAGACAGGTCCAATAATAAATAGATCATCCATATCAGCTAATTGCAATGCAACTCCATGGACACTCTGGAGCAGATGTTTCCTTCTGCACCATGTTGATAGAAATACTGGCAGGGGACATTTAAAATTCATTGCTGGGAGACTCTACATTATAATGAATCTCATTAATAGTAATTAGGATTTTTTTCTCCCAAGCTACCATGGTTGATGCCCCCCCCTCCCCCTTTATAGGTCAAAAGAGCTTAAATACTCAACAGACCCACAACAAATGACAGCATCATCTTGTTTCTCAAGGCTTTAAGCAACTTCTAAGCAGAAAATGTTTATTTTCTTCTTGACCGAGTATCTAAATTAGCCTTGCATGGCCCCATAGCAAGATTTTTAAGAATCATGACTAAAAATGGAAAAGCATACTTGTCACAAAATCAACGGTGACTTTTAATCACTATTATGGGCAGGCAATAGGTCAAAGTAACCACTCTTCTTTCCTTGTCTAAAGAGTTCTCTTGGAATTTATTATGGAAAATCATGACCCGTGCCCTGTGAACAGTGTTTGGTAAGAATAGTGGGATGTTTATTAATGTAAATGAGCAAGATGGACTATTTTCCTGCACCAGGGTCAGCCTAAAACACTGTAATCCAATTACTCTTTGCTTTCGTTTACGTGTGCATTCATTTGCTCCTAAAACATGGAAGGCTGTTTCTCTTGGCAGGGACTGCAAAGTGGAATCCTACTGTATTTGCAGACTGGTAATAGGACTAATATGCTGGCACTAGGACAGGGGGCACAGGAGGGCATGCTATTAGATAAGTGTTTCTGCTACATTACCCAGACAACGCTGCCCTTCACAAAGAGCTCCAGCCTTTGTGCCATTCCGATATCGCACAGCTATAGAATGTCAATGCCAACATAATTATATATTTTGGCTTCCGTTTTGGCAATAGGCTGTACTTAAGCAAAATTTAGTACCATCTTATGTGTTCCTACAGCTGGATAATTACAGGGCATTTCAGTTTTTGGAGCAGGAAATTAATGATAAGAAGATCAGCAGCTATTTAAAGACAGTTATACTTTGCACTTGCAGGGACCCACTACTTGAAAGCATGTTAAACTCTCCACGGAAGATAATCCTGAAGTAGAAGGGGGAAGGGCAGTGCCATTTTGACTCAACTTCAGAATCAACTTTTTTCTCTTTTAATTCTTCAGATCAGTGTAGGTTGACGATGAAAACTCCTACAAAAACACGTATGTCCTATAATACTTCTGCCTAAATTTTTTTCCAGTAAAATGAGTTCTTAGATATGGGTTAGCTGGTGAAGATCTTGGCAAGGCCAGATGCTGGGGAAAAGTAACTCTTGACTCTTCAAAATCCCTTAATTTGGGAAACAGAATTATAAAATATTAAGCACAGGAAGAAACTTTAGAAATTATCCAGTCAAGGGGTTATCAAACTGTTTAGCATCAGAACAACAAATAAATATAAACAGAGGTGAAACTGTAAATCACATAAAATTGGAGTTGCCTTCAGTCTTGGAAGTTCCAGCAAGTTGCGGAGTATTAAAATCCCTATGAATGCTGGGGTCTTGGATAAGGTAGTCAGAAAAAAGAAAGCCATAATTGTGCTGTAATATGTCCTATGATTAAATGTCTTTTTTTTTTTTTAAACATCTGAAGTAATAACCCAACAGGGAAACTAATTCTTATTTTGAAGGGTGGCAAATCATGCACCATGTGAATACGATACCTAGAAATTTTGGATTTTTACAAATCAAAGAGATTGTTTTAAAGTAGTTTAAATAGTCTATATGATTTACATGTTGATGAAGTTGTTTCAATGAGAATTTCATTATGCATAAGTTAGTTCCACTTTTAATGTAAACATAGGTATCATTTTATGAAAACTTGTAGGATAGTTTATTTCCTTTTATATACAGTTCAATACTCTGTGTACTATTTCAAGTTTCAGAGCAAAAAGATGTGTGTAGATGCCTTTTGTCTTTCTGCATGGTGGTGACCTAATTACAACAACTTACTTTTTAATACATCGCTTTAGGAGTTGCCAGTCGTTAATGTGTGAACATATCTAGTGATGCTCTAAGTAGGTGAGATATAATATATGGTATTTTACAAAGTACTTACTCATGGAACCCTTTTATGTATTCTGTCTCAAAAAGTTAAGAAGTATGCAGACCCTAAAATTGAAAAACTCTGCTATAATGTGAACATTGTACAAGGATTTAGGGCCATTTTGTCATTTTTCAGTACCTTTCACTGGATCTAAAGTTACACTTTGATCATTTGGCTTTACAAACAATTCAAAAGGAAATTGTTTTTAAAAGACAATAAAAATATTTCTATTTTTTTCCCTTGGCATTATGCATATGTAATCCACTAGATATCTTTTGTTTGAGAAAGGAGAGAAAATAAACAATTAGTAACCCTGTTCCATGTCTACAACTTGGAAAAATTTTTTCAGATTTAAGATGAAGATTTCTAATCACATGGGCCCAATGTTGTATGATTCATCTACGTTAATTTCGGTAGTTCAATAGCATTGGTTTAAAATCCAGTGCAAGTACTGGTCTTTTCTTGTGCTTAAAAAAAATAATATTTCAAAATAATGGCCTCAAAGGCATGAAATATTGTAGCCCTTGATTAAATTTTGCAGCCTCTGATTATGTTAGAGCTATGAAATATGACTTGCTCACTGGCTGGCAATGGATAGGTTGTTAATATATCTGTATTGCTACTGTATTTAGGTATATCCAGATTTCTCTGTCTACTCAGAGGTAGATAAATGAGGATCTGTGCAATGACTATATAACACAGAGGTGTCAAGAAAACTAAAAAGAGAAATTCAATTACTTCGATAATCCTTCTTCCATTTCTACTTTACATAATTCTTCATCATTATATGGGTCCACTGGTTCTTTAATTCACTTTTCTTTATAATAGACTGTCAGGCCATTACTTGCTCATGTACTCCAACCTAAACTACTTATCCTGCTAAAAAATTTTAGTACTTCCAGTAGAAGCTTTGGATGAAAAAATTCTTGTTTTCTATATAATTAGCATGGCCTATGTTCTTCCGAATTTTTCCCCTTTTATTTGTAGGTCTAACATGAACGACAGTAAGAAATAACTATAGGTATGCTCAATGGACAACATATTCCTTAGGGTACACACTCTATGGTATTCATATTTTCATGTCCCAGGAACCCAGTACTTAAAAAGTTGGAATGAACTAGTTAAATGTACATATGAAAAGTAAATTACAGTTGATTCAGTTGTCCCAATCATTCATGAATCCAGTCTCTTTCTGCAACTCTACTCTGAAAGCACACAGACACACATGCAAGAAAAACCAACTTTGATGTAATGCAATGGCATATAAAATTGAGTTTCAGCATAAGTTTTAAAATATCCTTTATGTTGTCAGATACTTATATGGGCTACTTCCCCTTTGGCCTTGTCCGTAATCCATATTTCAACTCTTAAGTCACCTGGTCTTGGTCTCCTATTTCTGCGCTGATCCATTAAATCAATGTTTCACACAAAGAGGTAAGGTTAGGACCTGTCTTACAAGGACAAGCTGGCATCCATGTTTACCTCAAGCCCACTGGATAAAAAGCCTGTCATGGCAAGATCAATCCCACTCACAGCCTAAAATAGGATAAAGCACCTAGTACTTCCCTCAAGAGATTAAGGAAAGATATATTTGAGACTATTCATTAAGATTATTAGCACTGTGTGGTAACGGAGCTTGCACATCTGTCCTCAGTGAAAGTTCATCATCACTATTTATGCCACCTTGAGACCAAAACACAGCACAATTCCACTAAAACAGACACACTGCTTACTGGGGGTGAGAGGGTGGGAGTAGGGGTGTTTTTCTTTTGTCATCCCTTAATGTGAAAGCACTCGAGATGTTTCTAAAAAAGCTTAATGATAACACGGTTCATTACAATGCAATTATCCATGTAAAGGAGGTTCAACAACTGTGCCCTCTGAAGGTAATAAGAAGTGAGCATGTGAGAGATCTCTATTTCATCCCCACCACCAAACTATCCCCAAACCTAGTCAGAAGGTCAATCAAGCATGTACTTATTAGATATCTGTTGTATTAGGCATAATAGATTCTAAGGAGAATTCCAAGTTTACTTGCAGGTGCCTGATGTCACCAACAGAGAGGACGAGAGTCAAAGGACAGAGATTTCAGTGTCAGCTTTCCCACTTTCTGAAAGAGTGGCAAGGAGAGGTCATAGGTCCCCTTGAAACTTCCTAGAAAATGAAAATGATGATTGAAATGCTACCTTTCCCACCAGATTACTGAAATGATCAACCGCCCTCTAAAAAGGTAGTTACTTAAAAATGAAAGTAATTTATAAACTATAAAGTGTGATGTCAAAGTAATGTAACATTTGGTTAATTAGTTGGTGAGGCAAAAATATGTGACACGATAAGTGACAGTTAATTTGAACTCGACCTTGAAGGAATTCATAGGAAGAGAGGGGAATATAATGGGGAATGCCCTTACCTGTTTAGATCAGCCCCCTTAATTATCAACTTCCCTCTATCTTGCTTTACAGAGTAATCCTGCTTGGTAGATCCAAAGACACAAGAAACTGCGTTACTAAACAGAAATTGATGTGTAACCTGCAACCGATCAATCAGACAGAATACTACCTGAAGACAGAGAAAACTGAGAGCATCTTGAATGTGTGACCCCACCCCCGCCATTCATTTCCCTATAAGTCATGCACAGGCCAGTACAAGATTCACAGTTTGTATTAAACCATGATCAGTTTGTCATTCCTAGAAATTGCTAGGAAAACAAAAGAACAAAATTGATGAAATAAATAAATGAAATAACCTAAGAGTCACAGAGTATTAGAAAGATATATCTTCATACATGCGTCACAAAAATTTATCACCCTTTCAGCATGTAGCTCACCCACATAACCATATATTATCCTGTACTTTACTGCCTTGTCTTTGTAGTGATACCATGCTTGGAATGCATAAAACTTACATTCATGCTCTGATGGTAAGCTCCCTGAAATTCTTGCTGGAAGCTGATGGGATATCAATCAAAATTAAATTAGATATGCATTTTTATGTCGGTGAATGCAGGTGAGTAGACCAGGACCCCAACAGTGGGAACTCTGGGAGCAAGCTAGTGGCAAAATTGATGTTAGAACCAATCTATTGCGGTTTTTGTTAGGCAAATGGCCCAAATTTGAAAGATGAAACAGAATGCAGCACAAACATTAATTTAATAAAAGGTCTACTTTTAAGTTTCACGAGTAGTCTTCTCTAAGGATGACAGTTGTTCTCATTTTTGAGATGCAGAATTTCAAAGCTTCCAGAAGTCACAAGACTAGACTGAGATAAACTAACAAATCAATGACACTGTGGTGATTGGAAGTTCACTCTCTCACCTTCTTAACCCTGCAAACTTTCCTCTGGGAGAGAAGAAGAGTTATTTGGGTAACAGGAAGGTGGGAGAGGGATAGTGGGCACATTGATGCATTTCACAATCTCGAGCAATCTCTTACTCTGCACCCCAGCACTGTTCTGGGAGATGCCACAGTGAATAGGAGAGACAATGTCTCTGATATCACGGAGGCTCCGTTTTCTTCCCAACAAAAGAAGCACCCGTTCCTCAAACAATAAATAAATACACGAATTGGCAAGAAAAGTATCAGCTAGTGATTAATCCTATTTAGAGAACTGTAATAGCCTCATGCGATGGTGAGTGTCTTGTGCTTACTTTAGACTGGGTGGTCTGGGCACACCTATGTGGGATGGGGGGTTGCAGGTCTCTCCATCAGGTAGCACACACAGGCTCTCTTTAGCTTTCTCAGGGCAATTTGCTCATTTCATATTGGCACAACTTCCAAATAGCAGATGCCATGTATCTTTAGACTGTTCTGAGAGCTACAAAATTCCCACCGCTACATCAACATATTATACTGTGATGGGCTCCATTTTGATCACCCTCTCCACAGTCAACAATGTCCATTCAAGGCTGTGCTACAATATGGCTATCTGTCCAGCCCCACCATGTCACATTCTGTTGTAGAAGGTATGAAATCTGCTTCAGGATTCTTCGTGGTTTTCCAGGTTACATGATTGGGAAATTAACAACTGAAATCATCATCACCTAACTCTGTGTGTTCATAATGGAAAGGAGACTCAGCTGGGCCCTCAACTATTACCCACTCCTTCCCACCTCCAAATGTGCCTGTATACAGGTCCCTCCTTCTCTCAGGATCTCTATTCTCCTGCCTCCCAGACAAAGCTACTCATGTTTCCTGCTCTATTCCTTAGCCCTCTTCACCTCTTCTAAGAACTTGCCTTGGTGATTACTTCCCTTACAGCTTCAGTTTCTCACTGAAGTTGTGTGTTCGTATGTGTGCACACATGAAACTTTCTGGAAATCATTGCCCCCTATAAACATGACTCTCTGGAATATCAAGTCCACATGTATTAAAAATAAAGATCATGTTAGCTTGAAGAATCCTAGGAAAGGCTTTATGGATCTCAATGGCACGGGGATTAAGTCTAATTCTAGGCCAAGACTGACTCAAAGAAAGGCTGTCTCAAGATTTCATAAAAGCCAAAATTGCAAGATATTCTCATCTCTCTTTACCAATTCACCCTTCTTCTGGGCACAATAGTTCAATTTCCCACACACATAAATGGTTGACTGGGGAGGAAAGTGGAGAGGCCCTTACTGGAGAGACCCTCTCCAGTAAGGGCCTTGATACATCTTCCTTACATAACAATAGACTAGAATCAGTTCTCTTTACAGCACACATTCACCCTTAACAGAAAAGGGAAGCCTTTGTCCTTTACTTTTCCCATCCACCAGCAAATTGATAGCCTAAGGCCTGGTGGCATGCTTAACAGAGATATTCTTGGTCAATAAAAAAGGAAGAAAATCACAAAGAGTGCATTTTGCAAATGTCTAGACATTCAAAACCCAACTTACTTGAAAGAAATTTTTAGCATTGAATGAGAAAAGAATCTAATAAGAAAGTGTTCTACACATCAGAATTTACCACAAGATTGTCTAGCCAATATTCTATTTTTTTTTTCTTTGCAATCACGTTTCTTGAAAGAGGGGTCATTGTCTCTAATTTCTCACCTCCTGTTAATTCAAAGATAATCATGTTTCCGTTCTAACTAAACCACTGAAACTTGTCACTGAAGACCTCCCTAACAGCCCATAACTTACCTGATGACTCTACCACCTTTGGCAGCGAACACCATTCCAACGCAGAAAAACTTTTTTCTTTGATTCTTGACAACATGAATTTTTCTCTTATCTCTTAGACTACTACTTCTCAATTGTTCTCCTAGACATTTTTCCTTTGTCAGACCTCTTAAAAGTTGGCATCCTCTAAGGATCTCTTCTTTTCTCACCTTAAAGTCCTGGGTTTGAAAAATTATGAGCTATATATGTGATCTTAGGCAACCTCTTTCAGCCTTGATATATTCAAATGCAAAATAGAATTATGGCACCAACTTCAGTGTGCTGTTACGATGACCAAATAGGGCAATGCCTGTATATGGCTTTAAACATTATGTAATGCATTCTAAGCAACAAAGAAGTGATATTATATTTATTACTGATCTTATTATTATCTATATAGTGATGCATCCAAAGTCATCATCTCTTACTCAGTCCTCTCTCTTTCTGTTGAGATGTATTTTGTAACTGCTTTCTAGATTCTGCCTGAATGTATCTCTGACACCTAAAACTTAACAGGTCTGAAATACAACTCAGCATCTACTCCCCAAATCTGCAACTTTTTCTCTATTACCTCTCTCAGTAAATTAGACCAGTGACCACAGTCCTGATGCTTAAACCCATACCAGACCCTGCTTCTCTCTTAGGCTTCTGTAGGTTGTAATCTTCCATATCCACATTCTATCACCTCTATCTTAGCTCATATACATATTTTTGGCCTTTTTCAATGCTTTTCTAATGGTCCTTTGCCACTTGCCACCCTCCCCACTTTTTCCAGAGATATCTCTTGGAACATAATTGACCAAATCACACTTCTGTCTAAAATGGCTCCTCATGGCCTAAACAATGGACTTCAAACCAGGACTCTTAGATGTGCTTCAAGGATCATATGGGGGAAATAGGAGCATTTTCATGTTTAAATTCCCATTTAATCAGAGTAGCTCTTTTGATCTGTTCCAGATATGAATCATATATTGGTCTTTTATAAAAGATTTTCTGTACCTAAAGAAGACCTGAAAACCACTGACTTACAGAATACAATCCGAAAAGTTAACTATGGCATAGTTAATCAAATCAGGCCCCTGCCTTTCTCTCTAGCTTCTACTTTGTCACTTCCCTATTATCATCCTTTGTTCCAATTTCCCCAAACTACTTGGTATTCCAAGGATGCATACGCTCTCTCTTGCATTCATGACTTCACTTCAGCAATTCCTTCTTCCTAAACTCTCCTTTCCTCCCTGGTCAGCTTGTAGAACTTCTACTCATCCTTTCAGTCTCCCCTCAGTTGACACTTCCTTGGAGAGGCTGGATTCATTTCCCCTTTCTCCTACTCCAATGCTCCCTACACAGTCTCCAAACATTCTTTGCCAATAGCTCTAGTAACATAATTATTCCATTGTTTTGAGCTCTTTTATTTTATTTTACTTGTTTCTCTCCCATTCTAGACTATGAGGTTATTGAAGGCAGAGACTTTGTCTTGCTCTGTTTTGTACCTCTAGCACCCAGCCCAGTGTTACTGGGAATCCAGTGAGTACTGACTTTTGTAGTAGCTATCTCTTGCTGTGTAACACATATCCCCCACATTTAGCAGCTTAAAACAGAATGTATCTCACAGTTTCTGAGGGTCAGGAATCTGGGTCAGGGTCTCTCCCAGGCCATAGTCAAGGTTTCATCCAGGGCTGCAGTCTCTTGAAGCTAGACTGAGAAGGATCAGCTTCCAAGCTCACTCACATATTGTTGGCAGGATTCAGTTCCTCAAGGTTGTTGGACTGAGAGCTTTTGTTCCTCATTGGTGGTGGCTGAAGGCTGCCTTCAGTTTCTTGCCACATGGGCTTTTCTTGAGAAAAGACAGAAAGAAAGAAAGAGAGAAAGAGAGAGCCAGCAAGACAGAAGTCATACTTTTTTTATAACCCAATCTCAGAAGTGACATCCCATCACTTTTGCCATGTTCTACTTATTGGAAGCAAGTGACTAGGTCCGGTCCACACTTGAGGGAAGAACTTTACATAAGGGCATGAATACCAAGAGATAGGGATCATCAGTAGCCATTTTAGAATGCTGCCCACGACCACCGCTCCAGGCCTGGGATAAGGCTACACATGAATATGAGATGGAAATAATAATACTGTCAGACGTAGTATTGGTGATGATGATGATGGCATAATAGTTACATTTTTGTAATAGTTCAAAGTGTGAAGCTACTTTCTTAGAGATTATTTTTAAGAAATTATACTTCTGGGAGAGCACATTCCCTCAGTTTCATGAGCCCTGAGTGAAAATGAAAATCATAATAAAGTTTATTTGTGCAGTGGATGGCAGGTTGGAAGGAAACTAGCAGGGAGGAAACACCTAGAGTGATTAGGGGATTCAGAGAGCTTCTCTGCAGGCTGAACCGTAAAAGACCAGAGTTCTGTTTGCTACAGGTAAAATTTAAGGTAACAAACATATGTTCAGCATTACGAATCATTTGTAAATTGGTATACTCTATGTCCAGAATTATACATTTTATGGTCAAGTAAGATATGTAGTTATTTTGAGTTACTAAATATTAGTTATTAAATATTTAATATTTGCCGAGGGTTTTTTTTCATGCAAACTAATTATGTGCAAGGCTTTTTATTGCCAAGAAGAATACGTTGGTAAAACTAATTAGCATCACAATAACTGCCCCTCATGTAAGTTGGGTTATGAAAGATCTGGATAAATATTTAATTTTAATACTTTTTTTTAAGCCCTCCCACATTATACAGTAAGCACTACACAGGGCCTTAGGCTCACATTCACTGAAAACAAAATCAGAACTTGTCACTATGGCAAAGCAGAAATGGGGCCGAGCAGAAGTTTCATTTGTACCTCTACTTAGCTGATGGCTAAAGCTCTGGGATTGAGGGCCAAAATTATTTTGGCACAATCTTTTTAGCCCTTTAACTCCTCCCTCCCTTATTAAAAATCCATCCCAGGCCCCATCTGCAGAACCCTGATGTGGGCTTCCATCTCATTACACTATTTCATTCCCAGAATTAAGGAGAGTAAATCTCACAGGATTTGGCCTCCTAAATGGTCTCTTTTTTTTTTTCAGGACCTTCTCACTTGCGTAATATTACCTTCGCCCTCTTCTTTGGCCTCTGAATATAACGAATTAACAACAATATTTAGTTTCAGGAAAACCCAGGCGAGGATTTATAATACTATCAAGTCTTTCTGGCCATGTCCTAAGGGCAGTAAAGATCAAATGAAAAAAAAAAGGGAAAAAAAAAAATCAAATGAAAACTGAAAATCTCGTGCAAATGTTGGCATCTATATGATAACAGACTTAAACAAGGCTAAAAAAAAAAAAGAAAGAACATACATTTATTTATCTATAGATTCATTTGCTCTAGAAGTGTATTTTTAGCACATATTTTTAGCCAGATAATTGTGCTAGCTGTTAAGGGTAGAAAAAAATTACAAATTCTAAGTTGAGTATTTCTGGTTTTGTTTTTTGTCTCCTCAATCATTTCATTTTTAGATGGACTCAAATTCAGGGCAAATCCCCTGGGATTCGAAAAAAGACATTGCACTTCCCTCTGGGCCTCCGGGAATATACTAACCCTGGGAGTTGACCTGCATAAACTGAAGGAAATGGAGACCTCATGTAATGCTTTGGATAATTCAGGCAAAACAAGCTCCTGTCCTGAAAAATTGACTTGACTCATTATCCACCTTGATTAAACTCACCAGGTAATGGGGCAAGAGGCAGGCTAATTTTTTTAAGATCACTGCAATAGTAATGTCACCAGAATTCTAATTTATAGTAAATAAGCCCAGACCAGTTACACAACAAAATGCCACAGGCTGGCAGAGGAAAGATAACACCGCAAATGTATGTCGTTTTTTA
Organism: Choloepus didactylus; assembly: GCF_015220235.1. Taxonomy (NCBI): domain Eukaryota; kingdom Metazoa; phylum Chordata; class Mammalia; order Pilosa; family Megalonychidae; genus Choloepus; species Choloepus didactylus. Next base: position 26,380,016 of record NC_051318.1, on the reverse strand, counting down.
TTTTGTTCAAATTACTCTGGTGCCCTTATTTTGAACAGCATTGGCCCAGTCTCTTATGTTTTCATCTTCACCTAGGCAGCAAGTAATGTTAAAAGAGTAGAAAATGCCAGAATCTGTCACCCCACAGCAGAGCAGTGGCAAAAATAGAAAAATCCATTCAAAGTATGTGGGTCACCAGTCTCCGAATTCCCGAATTGGAGCAGGCTAAAAAGCAAAGCCCCGTCGCTCGCTCCGGGCGGGCGCCTCCCGCGCCCTGCGGGGTGACTGCGCAGCGCGGCGGCGGCTGGGGCGGCGCGGGCCGCGTGTGCGCGTGTTTACTACCGACTGCGCCGGGCCACGCTTTGTTGCTCCGCTGATGAGCTCCCATTCATTATTTCCGCTGCTTGTTTATTCTGCAGCCTCGCCCGCGGCTGGGGAGCATCGGAGCAGCGTGGTAGCGATTCGCTGCCTCATCAGCGGCGTCTGCAGTTCTGAGCCCCTGTCTTGCAGGCACCTGAACCCAGAAGGAAAAAGGGCCTGCGGGGATCACCTGCGAGCCCCGAAAAGGGCCTTCTTGGGGATTCCAAATTCAGAAGGAAAAGCTGCTAGCTTGATTCAGGGAGCAAAGGCTACCTCCGGTGTGTGGTGAGCAAGAGAATTTTAAATCTTAGCCCTCTTCAATTGACTCTTCCCTGAAATGATGTCTCAGCCTGGAAGTCAAAGCCACAGAAATCCGAGATGGCTGGGGTTGCTGGCTCCAAACCCCCTTTGTCATTTCATTAAGGAGAAAACCGTATAATTACAGAGAAACGGAAACCAACACACCCTGCAGACATAAACCCAACACAGTGTTCAAAGTGGTGCCATTTGAGTGTCTCTCAAAACTGGAGGAAAATCCAGAGAAGCCCTCAATGGGAAAAGTGTTTTCCTCTATACTTACCAGTGTTCAGTTCACAGACACCCCATCTGTAATCCTCTCCCTTGTCCCTGGTTATCGGCTTTTCCCAGTTCCTGCGGCTGCTATTGCAAACTTTCACTCTCTGTCCAGCATCATCACGCCAACATTTTCCAAAATTCATCTTCCCAGCTCAACAAGTAAAAACTATTTCAGTTTCTCACCCACCCTCAACCTCCGAGCTCATCTACAGCTCAGCCGTCCTTCCCTATTTCCTGTCCATCCCATGGGAAGGGGAACGGAGAAGGAAACTCACACAGGTTGAGCACCTCCCAGGTGCAGACATCTACCAGGTGTCCTCGGCCTCATTTCCAAGTCCTCACAACTCTGAGGTAAATGTTTTGTTACAGTGTCATTAAGCTGTGACTCAAGAAGTTATTTCTGAGGTAGTTGAGGCACTTCTGGTAATGGGTGCTGGTGACGGCAGCACAACACTGTGAATGTTTAACACCACGGCATTATGTATTTGAATGTGGTTAAAAGGGGTAAGTTTTAGGTTGTTTATATGTTACTAGAATTAAAGAAAAACCAAGCACGTAAGACTGTACAACACAGTGAATCCTAATGTAAGCTATGGACTATAGTTAATAGTACAATTGTAATAATATTCTTTCATCAATTATAATGAAGGTACCACAGGAATGCAAAGTGCTAATAATAGGGGAAAATGTGGCTGTGAGGGGTGGGAGGGTGTATTGGAACTCCGGATTTTCTGCATGATTTTTTTTGTAAACCTACAACTTCTCTAATTGAAAAAAAAAAAAAAAAAAAAAAAGTCCGTCTTTGCTAAAAGTAAATATTCCCAAATGCACTCAAATTCTTTCCTTCATTTCTTTAACACCAGAATGCGGTTACCTAGTGCTCGGTGCCACTTCACCATGTTCTTCTTTTCCCTTTGTATCTTCCTGCTCCAAATCGCTGGTCATAGCGGAAGATCCATGACCACAGCCTCTCAGCCTTTTTTAAGAACTGATTCAGGAAAGCAGAACCTTCATTGGAGAGCTGGGAGTGGTGAAGAGACCAAGAAGAACAACCAGAATCTTCTTTAGGAGGGAGGTGGAAGGGAACTAATCTCAGCTGTATGCTAATTCTTTTACACATTCCCATTTTACAGAAGTTAAATAAATTACTGGAGGTCCCATACCCAGGAGCCACAGATCTATTCTGACCCTTTTGTTCTCTGTGAGTAGACCATTTATAGGTGGAATTCCTTTGTAAAGCAAATGAACACAGGGCTGCTCTTGAAGTGCACACCAGCCTGAAACCGCCTTTGTGCTCTTCCCCAGGGCAGCTGTGCCCTTCTGCCAATTAGAAAAGTCACCCCTCTGGGCAGGAGGAAATGGAAACAGGCACCATCCCTCTGGGCTGGATTTCAGCCCCAAAGGCATCTCAGGTTGGGAGCCTTTGTGTAGGGGCTATAATTATATATATGTAATAATATATGGCAAGGGGTAGCATACTGATTGATTTACACTCATAGTCTATCAAGAAAAGTATTTTAGAAACAAGGAGTGTTTTATGGGGTCAATTCTGTGCAGGGCAATGTTAAACTGTTCTTCACATAAAACAGTTCCAACATTCTGACTTAAAAGATGTAAGGAATCTATTTCGATACAAGTTGATCCACTTTTAAGGAGATATTTCCCTTACTTTTAAAGCATTTTCCATATGATTACAATATTATTATAATATATTTTCATATTGTTACAATGTTCCATAATCATTAATAAGCAGCGTGAATAGATAAATGAACATGGTTTTAACTGTTCCTCTAAAGCTTTCCTTTTTCATCTTGCTAACAACTCCATTAAACATATTTCTTCATCAAGCTTTTCATTTCTTATTTAGATTTACTACCTTTTGATGCATACCCAGAAAAGTAATTATTGGATCAAAGAATACCTTTGCTAAATTGCTGCCTAAAAGATTGCACCAATTTATACTCCTACCAGTAAGTGAGAAGCTTATTTCACAGGACACTCATCTGTATTGAATATTATCATTTAAAATTTTTTGCCACTTGGTAAGTGAAAAAAAAAAGTCATTCAAAGTTTATTTGTCACGTATTCAACTCAAGAACTTGAATATTTCTCAAATGTTTGCTTACCTGAACTATTTTCACTTTATATATAACATGTGCCATACATACCCTTTCCTCCAACCCAGGTATTGCTTGGGCATTTAAAAAAAATCAAAGACTTGCATTTTTAAAAAATGATCAATGAATCATTGATCATCATCTTTGTACCCACCCCTCTCCAAGACTCCAGGTCGTCTGGGCTGAAGTAATCCCATTCTCCTCTGTGTTCCTACATACATTGTATAAATCTCTGTTGGGTGCTTATAACTGAAAATCGGGGTCAATTACCCCTCCAGGAGAGTGATTCCCTTCCTTCCCTTTCCTTTCCTTCTGGTAGCTTGGTATGAGGACAGGGCGGTAGACATGGCATCATATTTGATGAAACCCTCTCCGGGTGGAAGCATTCCCCATCTGAGATCCCAGGCCTCTAGAGCTGTGAGTTGCAGGTAAGGAACACACAAATTCCCCAATTGGGTCAATAAGACTGATGATAAGGGGCCGGGGATCCCTTGGACTTCCAACCCCTGGTTCCCAGGTCTATGGTCAGCTAGTTTCACAGAGCATAATCTCTTTTTTCCCTTCTTCCTTCATCGACCATGACCCTTCTAGCAATTTAACTTCACTTAGTGTGAGCCATCACCTTCTCCAAGCCTCCAAGAGCCATTACAGTAGTATGTGAGTGCGATTTCCCATGGTCACTGCTGGGGTGTTAAAGCTTGTGTTATAGGAGACTTCCTTATTAATAAAACTTATCTTCTATTTAATGTTCTGCCCTCACCATTATTTAGCACCCTCAGAGTCCAATCCCCCATATATTCTTCTGGCTCCTGCTGATGAATGCTGGCTAGGTCCTTGTGCCGGTTTGAGTGTATTATGTCCCCCAAAACGCCATTATCTTTGATGTAATCTTGTGTGGGCAGATATATCAGTGTTGATCAGATTGTAATTCTTTGAGTGTTTCCATGGAGATGTGCCCCACCCAACTGTAGGTGATGACTTTGGTTGGATAATTTCCATGGAGGTGTTGCCCCGCCCATTCAGAGTGGGTCTGAATTGAATTACTGGAGCAGTATATAAGCTCAGACAGAAGGAGCAAGCTTGCTACAGCCAAGAGGGACACTTTGAAGAAGGCACTGGAACTGAGAGAGGAGCTTCAGCTTACAAAGATATTTTGGAGACGGCCTTTGAAGGCAGACTGTTGCTCCGGAGAAGCTGAGAGAGGACAAACACCCCAAGAGCAACTAAGAGTGACATTTTTGAGTAACTGAAGCCTAGAGAGGAACGTCCTGGGAGAAAGCCATTTTGAAAGCAGAACCAGATGCCAGCCACGTGCCTTCCCAGCTAACAGAGGTTTCCGGATGCCATTGGCCATCCTCCAGTGAAGATACCCGATTGTTGATCTGTTACCTTGGACACTTTATGGCCTTAAGACTGTAACTGTGTAACCAAATAAACCCCCTTTTATAAAAGCCAATCCATTTCTGGTGTTTTGCATTCTGGCAGCATTAGCAAACTAGAATAGTCCTGTAACTCCTTCTGTGTAAAGTTCCTTTCCTTCCTTAGCAGCTGGGTTATGTTATGAATTGACCCTACTTGTCAGTCTAATGGCAAGGAGGTTAGATTCTGTGTCTACGTGCTGTTGCATGTCTTGCTATGCAGAGAGCACTGCGTGGTCTTCAAGCGAGGGGAGAATGCTAGCCTTTAACAGGGACTAGTGGGCCACTTCTGCATGCTAAGCAGGTTGAGGGGTATTTAGGGATTCAAAATTGGCAAAGTCATTGACCCAGATGCCCCACCCCAATTTTCGAGATCCCATTCTTTTGAAATCAGAGCCCTAACCTTGCTAGACTTGGTAGAGTTGAAAATTCAAACTTCTCCGAGGTTCCATTAACCTAACAATTAAGTTATGCCTCCAATTCTCAGCTTTTTCTGCCTTCCAGCTGCAAAAGAGGATAATCTCTGTATTTTGCCAAGGAACACTCTGACTTTCACGCTGGTCTTAAATTAATCACCCTCAATGTTTCATTGTCTTTCTCTAATCCAGGATTTCTCAAACTCAGCATTATCGACATTTGGGACCTATAATTCTCTGTTGTGGGGGCCTGTACTGTGCTTTGTAGGATGTGGAGCAGTATCCCTGGCCTCTATTCACAATGCCAGGAGTATGCACCCCCCACTGTGACAACCAAAATTTCTCCAGACATTGCAAATGTCCCTGTGGGAACAAAATCAGCAATGGTTGAGAACCATTGTTCAAATGCATCAACAAACCTCAAGGACAATCATTGGATTCATAATCCTTATAATTACTACTTTCCCTGAACCTCTAAATCACCTAAGATATTGCACCAGTGGATTCTCTTCCACCATCACTCCAGCCCAGTCCACCACCAGTGAAAGTTGGGACAGTTGCAGCGCTACTGCATGCCAGGGACTATCTGGGCTCTACATACTAGTAGTGGTGGGTCCTCATAGCTAGCTCACCAGCTCTTGGCAGCAACTGTTCCCAGGAACAACAGGTCAAAGTTCCCCAGGAAACAGACTCTGAGGCTCATATTTGCATGTTCAGGAGGCTTATCAGGGAGTGAAGTCAGGAACTACACCTGGAGGGAAATAAGCGGAAGCAGGATTGTGCAGAAGTTGATCTGCAGTGCATTTGCAACAGTTCCCTCAGCTGATCTTACAGGGAGTTTGGAACTGGGATAGGCCTTGAGAATTGTCCTAAATTAAGGCAAGGGAACTGGGCCTGCATTGACCACTCATTGGATGCAGGCTGTACAGGGGAGGGGAAAATCTTTGTCCAGACAGCACCCTTCAGCTGAGCAAGTCCCTGGGAAGGAGGGCCTTCAACAACCAATACCACTGGCCACTGGAGGAATATGAGAGCCTCGGTCCTGGAGGGGCATCTGAGCAGTGCACCCTAGCATCCACTGCAATGAACTCATAATTATATAAAATACAGTAAGGTAAGATCATATTATATTTAAATAACTTTTCTTGCTATCTTCCTCACTAGACCCCATGCTTTTGGAAGACAGGGGTCATGTCTACTTACTCACCTGGATCTCTTCTGCTTCTTGGATTAATCCTTGGCCCTCACCCAACTCACTTTATGTTTGCTGCAGCAATAAGTGAATGAACCAATTAATGGCATGGTTTTTCCAGCAAAATAAAACAACTCCTTACATATTTACAGAGGCTAATTATGAAAGATGAAAAACATGTTTTCTCCTTTTGCAAAATCTCTCCTGAGCTTAGAGCCACTTTTAGCATCCTTAGATTCTCAATGGCCCTCCCTTTGTGTGCTCCTCCTAATTCACTGCAGGGAATGCGGCCACAAGGGAAGGGCTCCTCCTGTGGTGCTCTGTGCATTTTAGTAGTGTCTTGGGACAGATTCCTTTGGCACCAGATGCCAGATACGATCGTGAATTGGACTTAAAGTTACAGCATGAAACCATTATCTAATTAATTAACATTTAAAAGGCTCTTTGAAGAAAGAAATCACTGGACACACAATGTGTTATGAGAGTATGTAAATGATTAAACTCCAGATCGGGGGAATTTAAAATATTTTAATGGGCACTCAAATTTACGTCCTGCACATATCTGTTCAGTGGAGTTTTCGGCTTTGGGGACATTATTAGCAGGCGCTGGATGTAAGCCCATTTTCCAGTTCAGGTTGGAAACCTTGAACTACTCAAAGCAAGTCCTTAAGAATGTACTTTTACTACTTATTAAATAAACTCTTGGCCTGTGTTCTGTTACCAAAAATTCTCCTTGTAAGAAAATGGAAACCTGATGATAACGAGCACTCAGTGTTCAGTGATGATCCTGGGAGAGAAGCACAAAAAGCCATTATCACGGCACACCAGGTATCATTATCAGAATGCTTCCTGAATATTTCCCCCCTTCTGCATTCATGCTCACCAAAACAAGTCAACAGTGGATGTAGGTAATGAAAAGGCTCATATTAGGGAACATGATGTGAGTGATTTAAAAGCTTCCAATTGCAAAAGAACTGTATGTCTATTTTTGATTCTGGAATGCAGCTCCTTTAGGAGCTAGCTGCCCCCCAGTCTGAATCTAGTTTAATGATGACAAGATTTTTGGTTCACCATGTAAGCAGTAGAACGAGCAGTGACTCAAGGGTTGGGGGACATTCTCCATGGCTTGCCCTCGTTGATGGACCTTAGTGATCTCATTAATCCTCAGCTCTTAAAATGTATATAAAAAATGTTTGCTTTTTACCCCATGTTCCAGGCCAGTCGTGATAAGACCTCTTCCCACCACCTGTCAAAATACCTGCAAAAAAATTAAATTGAAGGCACCACAAGAGGCCATTATAATGCCCCATTCCTATTGGATGCTCCTACTAAATACCATATGGTCTGATGGTAGATTGTGTCCAGTGAAAAATACGAAAGCCACGGAAAGATTTTCCCATTGGAAGAGTCTAGCCACATGTATATGCATAGTAGGAAGTGGAAAATTAAGCCAGTTATCCTAATAATTTAAAAAAAAAATCCCTCTTTTTTTTCTATAGTAGATCATCTCAGTTCTCTGCTTGACTTTGCCTGGATAACTTCTGAATGAAAGAGTCATTCATCGTTCTCCCTGTCCCCAGCTTCAAGGGTAGTCCACTTAATTGTCCATCTTGAGAAAAACCGTAATGAATAATTTGAAATGGCACCCCAAAGCCACGGGTAGGATGGTGACAACCTTTTTCAGCAGTACATAAAACAGATAAATCATGTCACTCTTCTTTAAAATCAGCAAAGGTCAGAAGGGTTATTGCTGTCATTAGCTCATTTACAGACGTTCGGCACTGACACTAACACAATAATTAGATTAAAATGATTGTAATATCTTTCAGCTGAAGGAAGTTTCTAAATATGAGAACCCCAATCATCTGTTAAGCCTTTAGCTCACCCCTTTCATCAGTAAAAAGGGAAAGATCCCGGAGGTTTCTACCGACTCTGATGAAATAAAGAGTTGTGCTGTTCTCCCTGGTGAAAAATGCCTGGTGAGATAACAATACATCTTTGGTATTGGACAGTGATATTGATCTGGGTGCATCTGTGTCTCTCAGAAGCTGATAACGACACCACACGTGACTTCCTGTTACTAAAGCCCTGTGGAGTCAGGACTCAGCAGATCCCGGGCTCTGTTCCTATCAGCAACTTGGAACCCAGCTTCTTACTGCCTTTCAGTGAATGTACCTGGAGCCCGGCCACGCTGTGCTGTAAACAACTTGTTTACCTCCTCTGCAGGGTAATTTGCTTCTATTTCCATTGGCTGCTGTAGCATAAATAGAACATTTAAAAAAAGGAAAAATCTTACAAAATAAGCAATCAGGTTGAAAACAACCTTAAGGTAGAGCAGTCTTTCTAAAGCTTTGCTTCTCAGGGTAAATGATATTATTTATACCTGTTGTTTTCCTTTCCAGTCAACAGTACTGTGGTGGTACAAAATACATTATAGTTTAGAGGAAAAATAAAATATAGTCAACCCCATTAATATTCATTCCCTGGAAGGGAAATTTAAACTGCATAGAAGGCATATCGAACTTTGCAAATTCTCATGTAGACCCAGGGAGTTTAGATTCTGACATTAATTTTTTATTTGACTATACCTGAGCTACATACCTTCCACAATACAATTGTCCTTGAGGAAACTTGTGTCATTAGTAATTATTGCTTTCACCCAGTGATTTCAAAATATTTTATAAATGTTAAATGAATACTTTTTGTTGAACTGGAAAGTCAAATGCTTAAGGTTGAAATATAATTATTTTAAGACATATTAAATTGATTTCTGCTCTATTTTTGCTACTTTTTAAATATGCCATTTTACATATATATATATATATATATATATATATATATATATATATATATATATGTTTCTTTTTAGACAAACTATAATTGGGTTTATACCGTGCTGAAAATGGGAAGGTGAGAGAGTACAGAAGAGGGGAGGGACAATAAACAGTTCAAATAACACTCATCTTTAAAGCCTAAATTATGGAACTCCGCCATGAAGAGGGGCTTTGGGGCTTTAAAAAGAGCCTTCATTAAACACTTGCATTTTGTTGACAAGAGACATAAGGCGCCAAGGAACTAGTCGGGGCAGAGCCGAGGTAGGCGTCTGATGGGACTCTAATTCCAGTAGACCATGTCATCCATCTAAGCTGGGAGCGCCAACAATTCCTCAGAAATACAAACTGTCCCCTTGGATTCCCAGAGAGAATTATTTCTGCCTTAGTTTGAGTTACCCTAAAAGTAGTCCCAATCCCAGGATTTGAGAAAAAGTAGCTAATTTGCAAGGCAATCGGTATAGTAGGGTTTTGAGACAGGGAAGGTGGGACAATTAAGGATGGGCGCATCACCAGGAAGGACAGTGCTGCCAGAAACCTTCAGAAGACCACGTGGACTGGGCCTCAGAAGTGTCTGCTGAGGGGTAAGGGAGTTGGAATGCTCAGAAGTGACGGTATTGGGACAGGTAAAAGAAGAGCTTAGTACAGGAAATGTACGCTTCCAACAGTCTTTCAAAAGTACTATGAAAAGTTTTTTTACAAAATATTATTAGTAAACTCCCTCTCTATACAATACACTGCAACAAGTTCTTCAGTAAAGATAATAATTTCCAAAATATCATTAGTCCATTTTTATTTTTGGGGGGGACCAGAAGGTTTAGGTACAGTAAAGGGTAGGAATAATTTTTTTTTTCCATTTTGTTTAACCTTCCACTTTAAATTAGCAAGGTGCTCGGGACTGAAAATACATACAGACATGCATACATACATACATAAAGCTGTTCGGTTTTGTTTTTAAGCACAAAAAAAGATAGGTTAAAGCAAAATCATGTGTTCATATTTCAGTGAAAATAACTGGAGAACAATAAATGAATGATGAGCAGTTGAGCAAGGGGTTGTTTATGGATATTATTACATAAGGAAGGTAAACTAGTAAATTGAGGCAGAGCAATGCCAAAAGAAGTTATTGCAGAAGTTGATGACAAAGAGAGGATTATGGAAATTTACGATCAAGGCTGTATTTAACTACAGATTTCAAATTTTTCAGATATTTTAGCTTGAACCCCCAATTCCCTTCAAGGCAAAGTACTGCATTTACTGTTCTTAACTGCTAGTTTTAGTAATTCTGGGAATGAAGGAAAACACGTGAGCACCCAGTAAGTTGGAGGTTCATGTATGCTCCATAATACTTGTTATGTTTACTCAATGATCACTCGAGCCACATGGTTTTTAGATTTCAACTGGTTGGAGAAATTAAGAGCAGACTTTCTCCATTATTTCAGTTCCCCAACTTGAGAAAAACAGAGCATTATTGTTTAAAAGAGTGAGCTTTCTTATTGACTTACCGAGGCAATGTATTCATATTGTTTTAAAAGGGCTCAAAATACTTAAGAAGTCTGCAATTTTTGAGATGCAGAATCAGTCAGCCGTTTCTGTTTCTGTTCTTGTTTTCTTTGTTGTTGTTGTTTCTAAAATATTCATAAAAACTTCCTCTCCAGAAGGCACTGCAGGTTTGCGTGGGAACCCACATTGCTTGGGCAACTGTGGGAAGAAATAAATGTGGGTTTTGAAGTATGCAGATGCAACCAGAAGAATGCAGTCTTTGTTACATTTTTCCCTCTGTAAATTGAAACCTATTCCCTTTTGTCCTGATTGGATGGAAAATGAGTCCAGCCTCAGCTATATAATATCCCTTATTCTGCTTCCAAATGCTCATAACACCTGATTCCACTCCTCTCTCTCCACAGGCCTTTTTCTCCCCCATTGAGCCAAAGTAACCCCAATACAAACTTCTGTTTTTCACGGACATGATAATGCTGAGACAAATAGGGGCTGGGAAGGAGGTGAGCAAAGGTTGGGTAGGCTGCTACAGGTTTGTGGGTTGTCGCCATGAACTGCAAGGTTAGTGCTTCTGTAAGATCAGAAGAGAAAGGAAAATTAAAAAAAAAAAAAAAAAAATAGTACAGGAATATCAAGTGTTTGGAGAAAGAGACCAAGAGTGGAAAGCTAGAAGAGGATTTAGAGGCTGATCTGGAGAATTGAAATCCTGTGTCCATCACTGCTCTGCTTCATCACCTTAAGTAAGTTACTGGACCTCTAGGTGCCTCGGTTTCACTGCAAATATTAGTACCTACCTCATGGAGTGGTTGTGATGATTTAATGAGATTATGCTGTAAAATATTTAACACAGTGCCTGTTCGTTTCTTTCTTTTTGATCAGGATGATGATTTTGAAAATGAGGATGTGCCAATGCAAATGGGAAGTTCAATTCAGGTTGAATATCAGGGCACTAGAAATCCAATATGGGTAAAGCAAATGGACAGCTTGTGGATACCCTAAATGAAATCTCAGTGGCCTGAGGGCATTTGTAAATGTGATCCCTGAAACATCTTTGTCATCTTTGAAAAATAGGGAGAGAAAGGAAAGGTTGCAGAAAACAAAAGTCATTAAATGACATATCAGTGACCACAAAGAAAAAGATCATCTTAAGGCAAACTAGAGATGAGTGAATTTAAAGCAGACCTCTGAAAGGTATCTAGAATAGGTTATTAAAATAATGGCCAGTGAACACCTAAAGAGAAAGCAATGGTAACTAAGATCCTGTAAGGGTCAATAGGAAGGAGTCATGATGACAGTATGTCTTTCCTTGACAGGATTACTTAGACTCAAATTTCATGGTAATGTTTCAATGAGCAATTATCTGGACTTCAGTCACCATAACAGGGTCTTTTGTAATGTCCTTAGGGTCTAGATGAAATTTTTAAATAAAGCATATTGACAAGCACTTTCTCCAACCAACATATGTCTTTAAATACCTGCCATGTGCTTTGTGGAGATGTGGCTCCTACCCCAGGGTGATTTCAGATTTGGCTAAGTTACTAGGACAGTAGAAGAATTAGTAACATGCTTAATAATCATATTGGTGTAGAGGAAATTGTATAGTTGTTAGTTTGTGCTCTATTTAGCATATATTTTTTTTTAATCAATGACGATGCAAACATGGAAGACATTTTCATCAGATTTATAAATTCCAAAGGTAAGAGGGATGGCAAATACAATGGATGGCAGAGTCAGAATCCAAAAATGTTCTAGATGCACTGAAACAGGTCATTTGCAAAAAGCAGAAGCTTAACAAGAAGGAGCGTAAAGTTTACCTGTAAAGCAGGGGAGGCACGCGATTGCTATTGCACATGAAAAATGTGGCTTGGCATGTAGGCTAAAAGTACCTTAGTACAGGCTCTAAAAATGCTCTCACCTCTCTCCTGGACAGTAGCTCAGAGTGAGGAGAGGCGATCCTTGTCTATTGCTCAGCCCATGTTGAAGTGGTGTGTACAGAGCATCAAATTCTGCAGAGGGTATTGGAAAATTGCAAGCTATTTAAGGAGGAAATGACCAGTACATTGAAGGGAAATAAAACGGTGATGAGTGAGAAGCAAAACCCAGAATCTTTAGCTTGATATAAGGAAACTCATGTGGAGATTAGACCACACGTATCTTATAGGGCTCCGAGGTCTAAAACTTAGACCAATGGGTGGAAACTCTAGGCAGATAGATTCCAGCTCCGGATAAAACAAAACCAACAAACAACCATAGCTACAATAAGAAACTCAGGGCCAATACTCAGCTCTCTAAATATGAAAGTGGATTGTTATCAGCTAGAGAATTCAGGATTCAGGGATTAAGATAAGCAGTTTAGATAATTAGCAAGAAAAGGGCAGAGTAAATACAATCATTTGATCTTGCTTGGAATATATGCTTCCTTGGAACAGATATTTGCCTAAAGTGGAGCAGAGATTTTTTGATTCACTCTTTACCCGAGGAGATGCCTGACCTGGGCCTCGTGGGCACGCTGCCTGTTCCCGGGCCCATCTCTACACATCCGTCTTCTCACGTGAGGCCGCATGTTTATTTATCAGCGATGCCTTTTTTCGCGCTAGCACCACGCATGTCCTCAAAGGCAGGATGAAAATTCATTTCTTGTCCCTCTTCTCACAAAATAAACTTTTAAAAGAGATTCTTTTCTGACTTATAATAAGTCTTAAAACTCAAATATGGAGCAGATATCCAAATCTCTAGCATATTTTTTTAAGTCCCTGGGAGTATGTTTGATGTAATCCAGGAGGATCAGATCATCTTTCCATACAGGCAGCCACAGATCTATTCTCATCAAACAATTCAGAAGGCTGCCCCTGTTCTTCTCAAGCCCCTTTCTGGGTGATTTCTTAATCATTGCCACACGATGGCCACGTCCGAGGATGCTGTTAAATCATGAAAAGGATTAGGTGGTCCACTGTTCTCATTCTCTCTTCACTCCTCTGGCCCAACTGATGCTCAAACTGTGCAGATTAACTTTCAGCCCACTGGCCAAGGACCAGAGTAGTCTGACCCAACACTTGTGCTGTAAATTCTTGTTTCTTCCTTGCCCTTTTCCTTATCTATCCACGCCAGCATTCTGATCTTACTTACGTTGCCCCTTCTCCTCATCTTATCCCATCTTCTCTGGGCCAAATTACCCCCAAATCATTCCTTCCTTTTTACTTTAGTTGAAGTCAAAGACATGTTACAGGGGATTTTATAAATATGAACATGCTACCAATTTGTCAGAATTTGTTCATGGCATTGAAAATCCATGCAGTATAATATTAAGGAGGAAATACAAAATAAAATTGAACATTGTATGTAGAACTTTGGGGGGAAGCAAATGAAAAAATAAGCCAATGTACATAAAGTTTCTAGCATAGTTTACTACATGCCTAATATTCAATAAATGCTAACTCTTATTATCATACTGCTTTCTAGCCCTAAACATTGTTACTTATTGGAAGTTACTATTACAGATGATGTTATTTACTCTGGCCAGACTGATTCACATCTGCATTGCCTGTTTTTTTGATGGTGTGAACATCTTATCCACACTGTGCTACATATTTCTCCCTGGCTTAACAAGATAGGAGAGAAAGTCTCAGACTGAGATGAGCTAGACTGAGATGGGCTTTGAAAATAGAGTGAAATACTATAAATTAAATGCCAGCATGGTTGTGTTTTGTCCTTCTTGCAGCATTCTAGCTTTAAAAGTAAACAATACCATAAGCAGCATTTCATTAAATAATAAGGGACAGCGATGCCATAGAAAAATTCAGTATCCTGTTTGTGGGGAGGAGGGGGAAGTTCATAGTATATATGGATCATACATTTTTCTCTTATGAAGTATTAATAAATTGGTATTTAAGAGCCACAATAGCCATTTAAAAATGAAATCTATGCAATGGAATACTATTCAGCAATGAAAAGGAATAAACTATTGTTTCTCACTATAGCATGGATGAGTCGCAAAATAATTATGCTGAGGAATGGGAGCCAGATACAAGAGAGTTGCACATTATATGACTCTGTTTATATATAATTCTAGAATATGCAAACTAAGCAATAGTGACCGAAAGCAGAACAGTGGTTGCCTGGGGAGGACTTTTGGGGTGGGGAGCAGGACGGGAGGATTTACAAAGGGGCACCAGGAAACTTTTGGGGGTCATGATATATGCATTACCTTGACTCTGATGATTTATGGGTATGCACATATGTCAAATCTTACCTAGTTGTACATTTTAAATATGTGTAGTTTATTAATACTAATCATATATCAATGAAGCTGTTAAAAAACAAATCTAAATTTTTCTTCTCCTAGAATGAGTTGGTTTCCAAGTATATTTACCTTTTGAATATTTCACCAAATAATCATATTTCACCAAATCCAAAATCTCGCCACGATTTGTCCTGTTGATTACTTATCAGATCAGAGTAAAATTTCCAATCTTTATCCTTATACCCTATAGTGTTTTTGAAATAACTTTAAACATTTTTTTCTTATTTGTCTTTGCATAAAGTTTAAATGATTTAGTCTTAATTTTGCTCGGTATCTTAGGTACTTTTTACAGGGGTGACACAGGATAAGTGAAGTGTTGGAGATTGAATCACACCCCCCATAAAGACCTGTTCAAGTCTTAATCCACATTCCTGTGTGTGTGAACCATTTGCAAACAGGACCTTAGTTGAGGTCAGATTGAATCAGGTGGGCCTTAACGCCTTGACCTATGTGCCTGGAGCTCTGATAAGGAAGAGGAAATGCGGACATGGTCAGTTGGCAGCCACCAGATGTCAGCGGAAATCAGAGGCACAGACACAAGGACAGAGAGTTCACCATATGTTGCAGGGTTGCCGGAACAGTACAGACTCCGGGGCAAAGCAAGTGCTGCCAATATCTTGATGTTGGACTTCTAGCTGCCAAAACCATGAGACAACAGCTTCATGAACTTTAACCCAATCAGTTTTCTGGTATTTGTTATAGCAGCCCTGGCAAACTAAGACATACTCGAAATTGTGCTCCAATTTTCTTTGTAAAAGTATATCTAATTTCCTGTTTTTAGTTTCCCAAAAGGAGTCTTATTTAGTCATCCTGCATCAAAACTAAGCTTATTCATTCACTTATGAAGCACCTGCAAGATCCCAACCATCAAACTAAGGAGGAAGAGAAGGAAGATGGCATTGGCACCAACCTACCAAGTCAGGAGCTCTACTTGTGGCCCCTAAATTGACCGTCTTTGTGTAATATGCACTTATGAGATTTCAAACGGCAGTTTAGTCAAAAAGGTGCTGGCTGGCTATTGAGCAAATGTGGCTGGCATTAATTTGCTTCTGACAGGAATGGACCTCTGAAACACTGTCCTCTGAATAATGAGTGAAGGCAGTGTGTGTTATTAGACACCCCCATCTTTGGCTTCTAGACATCCCAGCTGCTTGCACATGCACTGCCGCTCACAGCAGGGGCCCCCTCTCCCAAAATCTCTAGCTGCCATGGTCACCACCAAAACTGCTGCTGAACTGTGTAAGACTTTGCCCACCACTTTTTCACTCAACATCACTAGCAGTGTAGCATTTGTTTGCCTCAACCATTGAAGATAGTCAGAAAGATGAGCATTGTTTGTGATCATTCTGTTTTGCCAAAGGGAATTTAAATAAAATCAGAAAAGCGTTAGAAGCAAATATCCAATTGACTAAAGCCTCCAAATCATTCTACCTGCCTATTTGGGGAGCTGTCTGATAATTAACTGACTTGTAGTTTTCAGTTTGCATTTTGACAAGGCAAATTTGTACTAAGTAAAATATCTTTAACACTGGAAATTCCTCTTGAAACATACTATCTACTACATAAAATATTCCATGCCCTTCACCCAGAATTCCACTTCTGGGAATGTATTTTAATGATGCAATCAGAAATGCATATGAAGGTTGTCAAAGATATAACTGTAATAATTTTGTAATAATAATACTTGTCATGCAATTATAGTAGGTGATATTATATCCATTAATGGAAAATTGGAAACATATAAAGTACATTGGCTTAAATAGATATGCTATGGTACATCTATCCCTTAGAAAGTGCAGGCATTAGAAATAATGTTTACTGATACTTTTTAATGAAATGGCAAAGTATGTGCAGAAGAATGTTAAAAGGGCACATAAAAAATTGCAAAATTCATGTAGAGTTTTCATGCAAATGAAATGTAAGTAAAATATATACCACAGGCCTGACAACAGTGTTCAATCAATTATCTCAACTAATATAAACCTGTGCAGAAAACAAAGAATGCCAGAATATGGAATAATTTATTTAAAATGGAATTGTAGGTAATTTTTATTTCATTCCTTATATCCTGATGTATTTTTGAAACTTCCTGCAGTGAGTGTCTAATGCATTTATAATTAAAGCGAAATATTTTACAGAAAAGAATTTGTATAGTCACAAATTTTTTTAAATGGCAAAAAGTTTATGCTGAGAGTCACAGATGAGGTTGAGAACTAAAGCAATCATCTGGAAAATAAAAATCCCAAAATATATCCCCAAAATGACATTTTTTCCAAAAGTAGTTGTTAATGGTTTTTATTGGGTGGCTCATTCTGATACTTTTTTAGTTATTTAAATTTTGATAAATGAATGGAAGCTTAATGGTGGAAGAGTTTTGACTTCTCAAAATTATTTATTGGGTGTGTGTGTGCATGTTTGAGACAGAAAGAAGGCATACACTTGGACATTTTTTCAAATTGTGAGTTTTACTATATTCAAGGTAGTTTTCAAGACAAATTGCTACATGATGGGCTGTCAACAATTATATGTAAATGGAAAATAAAATGATCTACTGGAAAAGAATGCCGTCCCTCTACACCTCTGTAAGCCCCTCCTAATGGATAATGTGTTATGCAAAATTGCATGGTTACTGTAGATTTTTAGTGAGCTTATTGGTTTTTGTCATTACTTTATGGAGGTGGTTTTTTGTCCCTGAGAAGACCTCCATTCAAAGTGCGAATGAACTCATGAAGTTAGGAATAAATTATGAATTCTTTAAAAATAGGTTTCATCAGTTGCCCCTTGATAATGGTCTGAAGTTATTCTTGTTTTTATTTGTCATGCAGGTCTTGCTGACATTGAAGCCATGTGTTCTTCTGAATGTGGACTGATCTTCCCCTGAGCTTCTGATCCATGGAATATCTTGTCCTCACCTGAGTGCACCGCTCAGCAATTCCAATGTTAAGCCAAAAAGATTTGATTCTACTAGTTACTAGTCACTACCAATTCCCAGAATACAAAATGGAATATTTTTTTCTGTTACCATATTCAGCTTTCTGATACTTGTAGAGACCATTAAATCAATTGATAAACAATCAACTGGGCACAGTGTCATCATCTGTTACTCAAAACTTGTTACTCAAATCACTTTATTACAAAGGAGAAAAAGCTACTAGCCTCCTACAGTTATTGCTACATAATTGCAAAAGAGCAAGTAGGTTAAAGTTGTGTTTTTTTTTTTTTTCAGAAACCATATTTGCTGGGGAACATAGATTGCAACATTCCTGCTGCTCCTACTGATAACTTCATAACATGGGCTGTTTTTTTGTAGGCAAATGGATTTTCCAGTTTCCAGCTACCTTTCCAGTCTATGCTGCCTTGGCTACAAATATCAACAAAGTCAGCAAATAATTCTCTAAGGAATTCTCTAGCACGTTGTGCTAACATCACTGGATTCCTTTGGGGAGAATTATACAACCATTGTTTATTCATCCATTCATTTGCTAAATCAATAAATATGAATTGAGCATCTACTGTGAGCAAGGCACTAAACCAAATGGGAGAGGAGACCCAATAATATGAGACACAGTTCCTAGTCCTGAATCCAAATTTAGTGGAGGAAATAAATCTGGTGTGCAAATACCTGAAAAATACAGGAGAAGATAATTCATATCTAAGGAAAACCCAGATTAATACAGGAGCCACAATTTCTCCCTTATCCTGCCATTAACTCAATGCCTGGGAGGAGGGCTTGATGTTCTAAATAGATCTCAAGCATGCTTACTTCTTGACATCTCCTCCTCCACCTCTCTGGAGCAAATGCCATCACTTCTCACTGGAAGCACTGGCTCTAACCTCCTAGGTAGTTTTCCTGCAAGTACTTCCTGTTCAATTCACAAGTCCAATTCCACAGGTTCACCATACTGCATGCTATTTTTTAAATTCCAGATGTGATCGAGGGATACATGCCATAAAGCTCTCATATAGCTCCCATTGATTTTAGAATAAAGACCAAAATTTTCGCTATGGTCTAGAGTGTCATGGTAAATCGGTTCCCTGCCTACCTGTCCAGGCTGGTCTTGAGCCAGTCTCTTCCTCTTTCGCGCTCTGCTAAAGCCACAATGCCTTCTCTTTAGATCTGCATATGTGCTGCATTCTCTCTGGCTTTAAGGGTTGTTGTAGTTTCTATTTCAACAATTTGTAGTATTCTCCTTCCCTGGCTATATTAATTTCTAATCTTATCTTTCTTCTGATTTTGACTCTGAGTCTACTACCTTGTAAAACTTCTCCAAGTCATTAGACAGGAACACCTTATACTTCTTGGATCATCTTCCATTTTTTGGTTATTAGCCTTTACTTCAGTTAGACACAAAAAACTTGACAAAAAATTTGAAATATCAGTGGCCTAAACAGAAGGATATACTCTGTTATTTAAAAGTACAGAACTGAATAGAGTGAAATGGAGTTCTAATGGTTCCAGGGGACCCAGGCTCCTTCGACTTTACTCCAACAGACTCGACATTTGGCTTCCACCTCATTGTCCTTGATGGCTAGTTAAGCTCCAGCTATGAAAGCTGCATTCCAGGCAGCAGGATGCAGGAAAGAGCAAAAAAAGGGATAGGCCCCATCACATTTAAGATTACTTCTGATAAATCATACATGGTCCTTCAACTTACAAACTTTTGGCTAGAACTTACTCACTTGGCCACACCAGCTACAAGGAAGTCTGAAAAAATGTAGCCTACACTGGATGATCAGCTAAAAGTAAAGGAATGAAAGGGATAATAGTAAACCTGGGGGTAAATTTTCTGTCATAAGCTTCTTTTCTAGATTACAAACTACATGAGCCATATCCATGCCAATTTGTGTACCACTGTGTTCCTGGACATACCTGACATACTCCTAGTACACTGAAGATGGAACCATAAATATTTGTTGAATGATTGAAAGGAGAATGAATGAATAAATGAATGAAAGTTCTTTGGAGTTTAGAGATAGAATTCATTCATTTCAGATTGAAGGAGGGAGGGTAAAGTGATTGGGAAGATGTCTATTGAAAGTGATATTTGATTGGGATGGAAAGAATGGATCTTTCCTCGCAGAAACAGCAATTATTTAGTGAACATACTTATATTTGGTCAAGGTTCAGTAAACTCATTGAATACAAGGGAATCTTATGACGTAAGCATAGACCCAGGTCATCTTGTTGACCTGGTCCTGGAGTAAGAAGCATAAAGTTTTCTTAGTATGTACAGATCACAATCAGATCAAAATATCCCATACTGAACCTTCAGCACGCAGTAACTCTCCTAAAACCTTGCTCACATCTGTTGAACTTGCCCCATGCCTCATTAAGAAATAGAAGGAAATGGTGAGGAACTCTTTGTCCTACCTGCCACCAATTCTGCCTACCTAACAGCAACCTTGTCCCATACTTTCCACTTTTCATTAGGTTTCAAGGGATGAAGTGACCTTTGTCCTATCAAAAGCCAATCATCCACTCAAGTTTCTATTTGATCACTTTCCTTAACCCATAGATTATCACCTTTTTTCTGCATCAGCAGTTTCTCTCTCTCCACTGCATCAATTCTATAAACATGTATCTTTCATTCAAAAATAATAATTTCATTTTGTTTTAAAAATAAAAGATCTGGCATCTTTTATTTAAAAAAAAAATCTCCTTTGGTTTCCCATCTCCAACCTTCTCCATCAAGGCTTCTATCCTTATCGATTCCACGACCACTGACCTTGGTGCTGTCAGACCCAGTGGTCTCATCTCCCTTCTCATCTGCCCAGTCCTCTAAGCAGCATATGAATATGCTTTATATGTGTATAAATATTTATATATATATGAGTATGCATATGAATATGCTTTACCTCTTGAACCACTTTTTATTTCAGTTTCCTCGGCACACTATTCTCATTCTCATGTTTTTCCTACTTCACAGTCTCCTTTGCTTGAACTGTAAATGTTGAGTCTGGGAGTAATTCATTCACTATACTTTCTTCTTAGATTACCCAATTTTATCCAATGACCTGAAATACAATGTTATGTAAACAGTGACACACAAAATTTCTGTCTCCCAGCTTTGACCTCTGCCCTGAACTTCTGGCTTAGTAGATGAAAACTGCCAACTTTCCATTTGGTGTCTCCACTTAGAAATCTAATGGGTATCAAAATTTCACATGACAAACACCAAACTCAGTGTTCTCCCTTCTGAGATGGCCTTACTCTTTACCAAACCACTCAAGCTAGGTTCTGGGATGCATCCTAGGCTCCTCACCTTTTCCTCTCCTCCTCCATCCATTCTTCAGCAGTCCATAACTCTATATCCAAAAGACATCCCAAATATGTTCACTTTCTCCATGCCTGCCATATCACCCTTGCAAAGCAGTTATCATTTTACTCTGTAAGAGAGTAAAGACTACGTAAGAGACATCTAACTTGCCTCTTTATTTTTTCAGTTTGCCTTCCTCACTCCTCTTTCTACATGTAATAGCTAGGATGTTTCTTCACATATTCAATGCCAGTTAAAACACACCTCACCTACAGGCATATCTGAAATCTTTGCCATGGCCTACCAGGACCTAATGACCTATTTACCTCTCTGATCTTCCCTCCTACACACATTCCCCACTTTCTCATAATGTCCAGCCTCACCCATCGTCTTTCTGTTCCTTTAATGTGCCAAGGCTCCCCTCCTCCTTAGGACTTGCTTCTTCACATGATTGTACCTTACCTGCCTTTCATTTTGTTCTCTTCTTAAACATCCTCTCCTTTGAGAGAACTTTCCGGGTCTCCCCGTACAACCTTTGGCTTCTATCACATTATTTATTTCTTTTTTAAGAAGACTTATCATTACATGATTTTTATGTTTAATCATTTAATTTTTCATTTTTTGAATCCACACCCACCCCTGGAATCGGAGTGCAATGATAGGGATTTATCCAATATATTCACTGATGAGGCCCTTTGCTTAGAATAGTGCTTGCTATACAGTATACACAAAATAATAAATGTTGGGGAAATGAGGAAAATAAGGAATATAGTTATCATCACTGACACGTATGAAATTATACACAGATTCTGAATAAATAACAATGACTGTAACAGTTTAAAGGACTTTAACATTTTTCCCACCCTATCTGTTAGACCCATCCTTTTAAGACCTACTTACTGCTTGGTGTTTTATTCAGGACTGACTCCATTTTATGATTTAATGCATCACAGGATAAGGTTGACCTAAAGTAAGTAGTCTACCAAATCAGTCTCTTCCTGGAATAGAGGTTCATAGAAGGTGGACAAAAAAACCTTTGAGAAGCAATTGTTTTGTGGGTGAAGGGACCATATAATTTTATCTCAAGAGCAGTCACTTTTCAGAGTGAAAGAGGGTACAACTGATAACCAGCACTGTTCTGGGCACATGGGACGTTCTGGTTGTGAAGTTAGAAACAAATGAGCAGAGAAAAAAGAGACAGGAGGACACAGTGAAGCATTTAAATAGAAATGTTGCAATAAAGCAGCTAGTGGACAAACGTATTAGTATGTAGTAAACTGACTAAAAACATATTGAAAAGACCCAGTAAAAACATAAAGGAAGCCAAGGAAACGGCCAATATTAGGAACAGTAAACATCTCTGCAAATAGGACACTGTAACCACAGGGCAGAAAAACAAACAAAATAGTGCCTGCATACTTGTTGTGGAAAGGATAACAGGATTGGAGTAGTCTATTAGAACAACTCAGAACATCATCTCAGCACGAAGGAGTCGTGCACATATACAAACAACTGGGCAGAAGACATCACACCCACACCATGTACCATTCTTCAGAGACATTAATCTTCAGCTCATCTTGAGAAAATATTAGGCAGCAATTTGTTTTCTGATTATTCACTTAAGTCAACTCAGATATAAAACAAGAGACAGCTTACAAATATATGGATCACAGTAAGACAGGAGGGAAAGTCGCATAAACAAGGAATAAATGATTAATGATAGGAAATTGCAAAGCAGATGTATGGAGGTCATATTACACCTTGCATACAGTAAAGGGAGGTGGATGAGTTATAATTCCATCCCGGCTGCCCTCAGCTCTATTGATTTTTCCACTCTTCAAAGAGGAAAATGGACGATAGGCAAAAGGAAGGACTCCAGCAGATTTCTTTTTTTAATCTTTGGTTTCAGCTAAATCCATAAGGGACCATTCTACTTGATGTAGAGGTGAGAGTGTGGTCCTTTCATGGCAATAACAAAGGTGATGTTACCTGCCTTGTCATTGTTGTGCCTTGAGAAACAGTGGTCATTTGAACTCATCAAATGAGGGTTAGAGGAAGAAAAAAAACACCATGTGCCTCAATGAGTCTGAGTGAAGGGTGCTCCGACTTGCGAATGGACAGGGCGGGTCTGGGGATTCCTCATCTAGTTTTGCCACCATCAGCCAGGTCATGGGAGAACATGATAGGGCCCCCTTCTAAGTTTTTTTTAAGAAAATGGCAATTTTCTCCCATATACACACACGCAAAAACATGACAATCAATTTCACTCAAAATCTACACCTGGCCTTTGAAGGTCAAAGAATTGGCAGTGCGTTTTATTTCATTAATTGTCAAAGAAGAATATATGTAAGGTGGGAAAGTATTACTATGTCTGTTTTATGAGGTGCTGTATGATTTAGAGAATCTATAAGGAAAAATATCAAATTAAGGTATATAATGAAAACTAAAGCAGACATACTCCTTCTTTAGTAGAATTGTCTTAAAAACCATATTACATCCTTGGCCAACTAAATATGTTTACTCTACTATTTTTATTTCCCTGATTTAATTTTGAATGGCAATTCTTGAAAATGTTCCTCTGAAATGACTAAATCATTTCATAATATTGTGTCATCTTATGTTTCTAAATATATATTTTATTATTTATATCCTCATTCTATTATCTCCTAAAGTCTTCAAATTAATAAACATAATTCTGAGAGAAAATCAATGCAAATTGTCAAATGGTATGCAAGTCAGAACAAAACTGACACTTTAAGGATAATATGCAGTGTCCATGAATTTCCTCTGCTGCTTCCTAATTATCTGCATAGGAATGTGCTCTGGGAAGGCCCTTGGTGATTAGCCCCACTGCAAATTGGCTGCATCCTTTCAAAGTCAGCTACCACTTTCTCCTGGGCCTTCCATTCGTTAATCAGCAAGGAGGCAGTCATGGTCTAGCCTTATCCCAAACAGTCCTGAGGAGTTGTATGCCAAATACAAAGGCAGCCATCACAGAGCAGAAGGCAAAGCAGAAACTAACACTTGGGAGAAATGGTTCTGCCATCAAGAACCAAGCAAGTTTCCTAGACTCTCTGAGCCTGATGTCCTCATTTGTAATGACAGGGATTAGAATGTATCTCCAAGTTTCCTTCCAAAACTAAACCCCATTGTGGCTCAGTGCCTTCTTCATGTTGCTTAGAAAGTGGATTTTCCTAGATAAGATTCACAAATGGAAAAGGCATGGGTTTAGAATGTCCCTTTCTCCATCTTTGAATGCTGAGAGAAGATCAAACCTAAGACCATGACAGGGAGAAACCAAACATAGTCATATTTTTGCAGCTGGTAGAAAATGGGAATCTATGACATGCTTTGACAATCCAACTTGATTCTAAATTATTGACACTGGCTTAAATCAAAGAACTGTTAATTAGATGTAAGAGTCCAGGACAAATCTCACCTCACCAGCAGTAAGAGATATAAGGTAATGTCTCATTGGGATAGTAAATAAAATCAAAAGAAATCTATGTTTAAGTTTAAAAAATGCACACAATTTTTTCTGGCTTAAATGCACCCTCCTTTTTAATATCTGTATCATTTTCTTCCATAGTAACATCAAATAATGCCTTTCTATTTTGAATTTGAGCTCTTTATTTTTCTTCTCTATATGAATTCCCCTTCAGAAACATTATTAAATATTCTAAAAATATAAATTTAAATAGCAGCAGAGGAATTCATTATAGTTGAAAAATTCAAGTATTAGTTGTTTCTAAATTTTTACTAATATAAATGACACTGATGAGCATCCTTGTAATAATTCTTTGTTTGCAGATTATTTCTGAAGATAAATTACTACTAATTGTCTTTGTAATTCATGGGTTGACACTCTAATCAAATTGTAAGTTCTTGAGGCTAATGGCCATATAATCTAGCACTTCATATTATAATATCAGTTACGAGCTCTAGTTTAAAATGGGGGACTGTAGGAAGACGTCTCATTAACTTGGACATTACAATGTAAGAGTTATTTAGGAGAGCCAAGCTGTGAAATAAGCACATACAGGAGCAGAGACATAGAAAATCAACTTAAAAAAAAACACACCAGCTCTCATGCCTACAAAACTTACCTTCTCCGTAGTGAGAAGATATTAACATAACTGAAGAAAAACTTTTTGTCAGTAGGATGGTAGGGGGACAGACGTGGCCATGAAAGCACAGAAAAGAATTATGGTAACTGACACAAAGGTAGGTGTTGTTTATCCAATGTTTACTTCTTTAAATGTCTGTATCATTTATTACATGCCTGCTCTGCAGGGCAGTGTGGTAAGGAATTTACATACATTGTGCTACTAGGTAGGATTTATTATCCTCATTTCACTGCTGAGAAACTGAGTCTCTGACTCTCTAAGTCAGTAGCCCAGAGTCACAAAGTTGGTAGCTGCAGAGCTGGTGCCCTGCTCTGGGTCTCCCTGAGCCCTGGAGTCTTTGTATTACACAATAGTGCTTTACAGGTAAGCTCCATGCAAGTGACTAGACAAGGTCTGGTATATAACCTGTATGCAATAAATGCTACTTCTTGTTGGTGATGATGCTGATAGGGTTTCTTAACCCAGGTCAACAATGAAAATATTGAGTAATATTAGGTTCAGGGTCACCCACTGAAAAATACTATTGGTAAGATCCTATTAGGCCCACATTGATCTGTTTTAATGACCATATTTTAGCTCCAGGCTTTAGCAGATGTGTAGTTTAGGCAATGTAGAGATAAAAGTGCATATGGCCAAGGCCATGGGCTAAATGCAGCAGTGGGTCATGCCTGGAGAAGATAGTTTTTCGAAGTGTGCTGAGGATATTTAATGGCATGTGGGAGTGCTGTGGATGCACTGTTAAGCATGAAAAACAGGTTACAAAAATGTATATGCTGTATGCTGGATATTATGCACACATAATTATGAATAGAAGGGAAAACATCAAAATACTAACAGTGTATATTCTTGAGTAGCAGGTATATGGATGATTTTAAGTTTATTGTTTTCCAAATTCTTTATAATCATCTTCTTTATAATCATCTTTTCAGGAATTTTTTTCTTCAAGATCTGTGGCCAGAAACCTTTAAAAAAAAAAAAAAAAAAAAAACCTTTTATTGAAGTGTACATTAAGAAAAGTGCACAAACATAATTAAACTGCCCAGTAGTTTCCCAGAGTGAGCACAACCATATAAGCAGCATCCAGACCAAGAAATAGGACAGGACCAGCTTTTCCAGAAGTCCCCCTCAGGCTCCCTAGTAATCATCACCTCTCTTCAACCACTCTATTCTAACACCACAAGATAGTTTACCTGTTTTGGAATTTTATAAAGAGTTCAGTGCAGAACGTACTCTTTTGTGTCTGGTTTATTTAGATCAATACTCTGCTTGTGAGAATTCATCCGTGTTCTTGCTTGTAGCGATAGCTTGTTCATTCTCATTGCTGCACCATATTCCATTGAATGAATATGCTCATTTTGGAGGGTTTCCACTTTGCAGCTATTGCAATAGTGCTGCTACGAACATTTTGTAATTTTTATAAGCTTATGTTTGCATTACTTTAGGCTATATTTCTAGGAGTGCAATGGCCAGACCATAGTAATACATATGTCCAACTTCAACAGGCATGTCAAAGAGTTTTCCAAAATGATTAAACCATTTTACACTCGCACTAACTGTACGTGAGACCTCTGGTTGCTCTACCTCCTCCCAGGCAGCTGAAACTATTCTCTATGTATTTCATTTTGGTCATTCTGGTGGGTATGTAACCTATTGTATGTGGCTTCCATCTTCATTTCTCTCATGACTAATGAGATTGTACATTTTTTCTTACCTCTAATGACCATTTGGAGATCCTCTTTCATGGTGTGACTGTTCAAATTTTTTAAACAATTTTTCTGTTGTTATTTGTTATTTGTCTGCATCTTATTGCTTTACAGTAGTTGTTTATATTTTCTGGATGCAAGTTTTTTGTGTTATGTATGCAACTGCAAATATCATTCTCCATTCTACAGTTTGCCTTTTTACTCTATTAATGGTCTCTTTTGATGAACAGAATTTATTCATTTTAATGTTGTCCATTTTATCATTTTTTGATGGTTAGTGTTTGAAGGTGCTATTTAAGAAGTCTTTGCCTATGGAAGGTCATAAAGGTGTTCTCCCATGTTTTCTTTCACATTTAGATTCATAATCCATCAAGATTTAATTTTTATATGCAATGTGAAGTAGGGTTCAAGATTTGTTTGGTCACTTTTTAATATCCCCAAATTGGTTACCTAAAAATAATTTCCAAAATGTATACATCCCACCCTCCTTGTCAGAAGTCAACAAAACTTTCTGATAAAGCAACAGCACATGATACTAAACCAAAGAGGAACCGCTAATAAGGGAAGAGGAAGGGGTAACTACTGTGTTTTGAGCAGCAGTCATACCCACGCTGTCCCACTTGTTTCTCTTAACAGCCTGACAAGTCTATGAGCTAGGCATTTTTATTTTCATTTTGTAAAAGAGGTAATAAAGCAATTTGTCCAAGGTCACTAAAATAGTATATGGAAGAGCTAGGATTCACGTTCACATCTGATCTGACTCAAAAACCCACACCTTCAATCTTCCATGTGCATAAAGTAAGGGAAACAGATAACAATTTTTCAGGAATATTTAGTTCAAACCCCACTTAGGCCAAGTCTGTGAGATGCAGTCCCATGATTATTAGATGCCATCCCATCAGCTGTGCATCGTCAATTTTGTTGTTGTTTGTTGAGGATTGTTTGTTCCAACTCTCCAGATCAATAAGTTGGCAACTGATTGGATTGACTATATTTAATCTGATTTATTTTCTAAAATGGCTACAGTAACTGGATTGATTCTGCTGTGATCCATTTATTTCAGACATAAAGAACTGCCCTAAGACTGAATTATCTAAGCTGGAATTGTCTCTGATAAATAAATTAACACTGCATTTGTCACTAACACCATTTGCATTTGAATGAACTTTTCAGACCTTTCTCAGCAAGAAAGGAAAATCCCATACATAACTTGGCTTCTGGGGCCCATTCTGCAATTTACTTTGAAGAATAATTTCTCAGAAAGTGACCCTGATGGAAAGACATCACCTTCTTAATTTTTGTGGAAATTAGAGTTTTATCTTGTGTTTTCCTAAATCCTCTTCCCACACACATACTACTGTCATTAAATGGCAACTGCTACTTTATGGTCTAACTTATTTAAGAGGGAAGGAAGGCTGAGGCTATTCAGCATTTACATGATGTACTGTTGTTACATGGAGTTAGGCTGAAGTCTAGGAGATGAGTGGGTCTTTGAACCACACCATAAATCAGCATGATCCTGGCAGTAGAATGCAAACATTTCTTCTTTTTTTTGTTTTATTTTCAATGCAGCATGTCACATCTATCTGCTGGAATGCATTATCTCTTCTTGTGATGGATGTTAGTATTCTGAACAAACAAACATGTTACATCAATCCAATCAATACATTCAGAAACTCATGACCATCAAAGTTATGGAAATGTATTTTATATATCTTCAACGGTGAGCTAAAAATCAATAAAAATCCATTATCTAATATTTCTACTGCTATGGACTAGAGAAACAATTAGAAATAAATCTCTCCAAAGAAAAAATGCCTTACACAATTAAATTGTCTTGCACAATTACTACTTACTGATATCTACTTTTTATAATATTATACCTGGTGGGCAATTGTTGGTAATTAAATATGCAGTAGATCAGCACCAAAGAAAAAGAAATTATTAAATTTTTAGATTGAGACGTTGCATGTAAGTTGATGACTATTTCAGTAAATGTAAAGATTTTAAGAGAAATTCTTGATGATTCTTTCTTTGAACATTAATTTAGTTTCAGAATATATACCTAGGTTTCATGATGATTGGTAAAAAATCATGAAAAATAAAATACTTATTATAACAACCTAAAAATATGCCAGAGTTAGGCAAAGCATAAGACAGACAAAAAGACATTTAGCTATTTGAAGACTGACACCCAAGAAAAAAAAGTTTAAGAAAACTGAGATTTAAAGATGAAGGCTGAGACCTAATGAAATATTTGTTGTGAATGGGGGATTCTTCAGCTGAGATGGCCGTATATTGTAGGCATTTTCTGTATAAACTGAAGAGATATATTTTATGGGTAAAGAAACTGAGGCTCAAAGAGGTTGAATGATCTGACCCAAATTATCCAGTCAGTCAGGGCTGGGACCAAGTTTGGGTTTGCGTTACTCTCAAGGTCTTATCCACTTCACTAGGAGGCCTCTCGCCAACAACTCCATCTAGAATTTATTAGCATGTTCGTATTTATTACCTTAGGCCTAAGACACTTTAAATAATGGACATGAGCTTGGAAAACAAAACATCATGAAAGATATGGCATATCCTGAATTTCACAACAATGAGTCAAATTTGGTAGCTCCAATGGTCCCAAAATCTATTTATATAAATAGTTATTGAAAGAACCCCTCTCCATTCATGCACTTAACAAGTATTCATGGAAAATCCACTATGTGCTAGATACTGTGCTAAACACTGGGGTTACCAAGATGAATAAAAAAACATGTCTGCCTTTAAAGAGCTCAGAATGCAGACCAGAACACAATGGCTAAAGGAAATTATGATAAACTCTGGATAGGTTCCTAACTCAGCTTGGAAGTCTCAAGGGAGTCTTTTCAAAGGAGGTGATGATTGATCTGTGTTTTGAAATAAGAGATGGGAGTTTGTCAGGTGAATAATGGAGGCAAAGCATTCTGGAAGTAAGGGTTACATCAATATCCGGGAGGCATGAAAAAATAAGACTCATTAAAGAAATAACAAGTATTCTGTGGGTCTACACCTCTGGAGGCCTGGTAGTAGGAGACAAGGTTGCAATCATGAAATTTGCTGGAGAGGCTATAAAGTTTGAATTTATCTCAGGGCAATAAGAAGCCATTGAAGGATTTTAAGCAGAGGAATGACATGATCAAATTTGGCTTTAAAAAAAAAATCACTCTGGCAGCCTTGAAAGAGGATAAATGGGTAGAGAATGAAAAGTGAATGAAGTTAGGGAAAACTGATCAAGAGGCTCTTGGCAATGGTGAGGAAGGAATGGACTACATAGATATTTAATAGACTGGAACTGGCAGAAATTGATGACTGATTACATACAGCAGGTGAAAAAGGGGTCGGGGGAAGGGATCAAGGTTTAGCCTCAGGGTTCTTGCTTAAATCACCCATTGGTTGACCTCAACACGTGAACACTGGTAATAAGGGAGGGAAAGAAAGTTTGAGGGGAGATTTATTCAGTTTCATACCTTCAGTTTAAGGTGTTAGTGCAACATGCCCTAGGCTATTCCACAGGGGAGGCTGGGCTAACAATTCAGATATGGGTGTGATAAGAGGATGAGTAGTAAGTCAAGCCGGGAGTGTGACAGCCTAGTGATAGGAAGAAAGTACAAAGAGAAGAGCCAACAGATGGACACAGAGAACTGCAAACACTTGAGGAGCTATATAGAAGGTGGAGACTGAGAAGGAATTTGGGGAAAAAAAAAAAAGCAGTCAGAGATGGGAAGGGGCTGCATTCTCTTCAGATCATCAATACATAATCTCTTTTTACTAAAAATAAGTATTTTTATGATTTTAAAATTAAAAGTTAATTGTTCAAAACTTGGAAAATGCAAACCCCCATATATAAGAAAATATAATTTTCCCATAATTCTCTCCCTCCAGAATAAAATATGTATTATTTTATTAAATAAGATAAAAAGATTTTATCAAATGTCTTTCAGTTATATGCCTCTGTTTAAACTATTGCTATCTTAAATCATACTAAAAGATCCAAATTAAGAAAGAATTTGAGAAATTTATAGTTGACTTCTATATCTTACATAATGATTAGTACTTCCAATAACTGAGAAAAATCCTTTTTTTTTTAATGTTGAATATAGAGAATTGATAAACATTTCCATGGGACAACATGGTAGATAAAATTCTTTTCTGTCTATAGGAAATTATTTTTATAGTGTTTTTTTTTATTTAAAAACTTATTTTTAAAATATCCTTCTTAAATATATAAACAGCCTAAAACTATAGTTTTACATTCTTGCAGACCGAAATTCAAAGGAAGCAATTTTTTCAGCTTTTCTAATTCATAAAGTTTATATCTTTCAAATCAGTATTTGGAGGACCAATTTCAAGACAATAGCTTCTTCTCATGATTTGTATGATGTACCTGACTATTATTTGGGGTTTTTTGTTATTTTTATCACTCTGTTTGCTTTCACATTTTACCCCATTCTGATGATCTATCTCTAGGCATTTTTTTCAAGAGCAATTTTAGATTACATATCAGGAATAAATTAAGTGCTGTACCACATGTCCAGAATCCAACAGACTAAAATAAATAGACAGCTGCCTGTTTGTGACCATCAGAAGCTTGAGGGAGCCGTTGGTGTGTCTGGTTGCATCCAAGCTAACTCTTGGCTTCTCCTTGGCTAGATTCTGTAAGGTCAGCTGAATAGGACAAGGACTAATGACAACTATCAGCCTGACTGGTGGGCTACTGGCCGTCATGGACAGGCAACCACAGATTGCTGTATAGTGGAGGAGTGGACTGCTAAGGGAGGGACAAGAGATGCTTTCTGGGCAAGTAATGTGGACTCTCTGCTCACCTTCTCACCCATCATCTCCTCAAGAAACTTACTAGTGGGCTGAAATCCAGGACCTTGACCTGACTCTCAAACTTAAGTGACCACTTTCTCCATGTTTTGTGCCACATAACCTGTCCTACCTGAAAGCGAGCCCATTCTCAGTTTCCAGGATTATTAGGTAGGAGGAGATCACCTGTTCACCAAAAGCTGATGAAGGCCTACCACCTCTCCATAGATACAAAGAACACAGCAGTGAGAAGACAAGATGCCTGTTTCTGCTTCTGGTCACACTTTCTTTTGCCAGCAGTATGACTCTTAAACGTGGAAAACTTCTGAAAATTTTCCTAGGAGGTACCTTTCAGAAAGATCTCTTATCCATTAAGCTACAAAATTGTATCTTGGATAAATAGTGACAGAAATATCTAAATTCTTATATTTTAAAATTCTATAATGTTTTAAGTGAAGCAGTCAAAGTGTTAAAGACTCTGAAATCCAAAGCTGCATCTGAGACTGTGTCATGGCTAGACAACGACAATTAATTGTACTAGTCTGTAACCAAGGAAGCAATTTTCACCATTTAATAGGAACCAATCAGAATAAACCTTGAGATATCCTGTGAGTTTTTTCTCCGTGTTCATATCAGTGCATGGCACAAGTGGTCGAAAGCCAAGTACATGTTACTATTTCCCCTAGAGTAGAAAGGTACCAGAAAAGGGACACAGTTGTTTTTCCCTAAGAGCAAATGTAAGTCCCTTAAAAACTAAAATGTACCCCCAAATTACACAGGCCTTTGCTTTGGCCCTACTGACATCTGGAAGCTCCTTGGAGTGAAAAAGGGGTTCTCCGGTCACGTGCACGTCACCACCACAAGCAGTCCTCTTACATTGCCTCGTCGTATAATCACCCATCTTTTGTAGCCGTGAACCTGTGTTTTAAAATGGAGAAGAAATGTTTTAAGTGTGAAATTTACCAAGTTATCATTAATAATTAAAACCCCACCAAATAATATTTACTCCCAAAGATTATTCTTTTGACAACAAAATTCAAGGAAACTTAGGTGTTGCCTACATGACTGTTGGAATTCTGAGTTTCTTCACACTAGTTTTAAAATAAATGTCAAAACAAATTTTGGTTTCCATTATAGGGGATCTTGGGCTCAAACCTATTTACTTTGCAGTTATGTCATTTAAAATTCCATGTGAATTGCTATTACTTTATGTTCATATCCAAATTTGTGTATAAACACAAGCTTTCCATAGAGAATTCTCTCTCTCTGTCTCTCTCTCTCTCTCACACACACACATACACACACCATGCAAAAACTGTTGGCTAACCTGGGTTCTGGTAATTACCCCATGGATGTTGTAGTTGTTTTCTTGTTTTGTTCCACACTGGGTATCTTAGAGCCCTCAGCACTGTAGTGCTTCATGGATAGTCTGGCCTGGGGAGACCTTTCTGTCTGGGGCAGTACCATTCTGTCTAGACAGGGAGAGACCATATTTTTTTGGTTGTTATTCTTAACGCCAAAAGCACTATCCTTTAGCCCTTCACTGAGGCTTCCTTTAATAAAACTTCAAATTCCAAAAGTCCTTGTTGCAGAAACCCTTGCAGGGTCAAACTACGATTTAACAGCTTTGGGTTTGTTACTTAATTTTACAGAGCAGTTTGCCCTCTCCAATAGAAAGCAGCAGGCTGCAAGCAAATGATCTCCCAGCCATGGCAGTTATCTGTGAAAGAGGGCAGTTTGTTTGCAAATGATGAACAAAATTCCTCCTTGTGGGGACATAGTGTGAGTCTGACGGTCCAGAACGTCTGGTTTAAAACACTGTTGCCTTTAAAGAGTTTGGCAGTACACTGTTTCCAATTAGACCTTGACATAAATGCACTAGCTTTAACCACAAAAGTCAAAATCTTAGATGTACACATGATTTCAAGAAACATTAAACATCAAATAGAAATATTATAATCCACATGAAGCTTATTTCTATGCAGGTGTTAACCAGTAGTTCAAAGTTACTTCTTCTATTTAATGAAGGGAATTAGTTCAATAAAAGTTTATATGCTGCGTGTTCTCCATATTGTACATGCATTCCTTATATTATGTGTTATTCTTTTTGCTATAATGAAATCTTCAAAGAGCTAAAATGCCCTGTGGCAAACAGATTTTCCAGATCAGACACCACAGGGCAAATAACTTTTGCACATTTTGCCTGGACATCCAGAAAGGAGTGTTACTTTGTTTGTAAGTGTACTTAGAAGAAAGATCCAGAACACCACTTTTAAGAATCTCTCAGGAAAAAGAAACTATAGCCTATTTGCATTGAGCTAATCATAGATCCCTATTTCAAAGAACTAATATTCCCAGAAAGTTTCTTTTTGAAGAGATGTTTTGCATTTATTTGTAAACAAGCCTTCAATTGGCCATAGTGAATTGAAAATAAAGCCCGACTATATAAAACTACTTTATTTTCTCAAATGATAAATTTTAAAGAGTCACTTTGCTTTTTTATTTGGAAAAAATATCCAATTATATCCCTCTGTGTTATGAGAGTATAAAAAATGTGGCAAGCCTGTCTAGTACAAACTAATTCCTCACGCGCATTTACAAAATTAAATTTAAAAATTCAGACTGGTTTAGTTAGTTAAACACATGGATAACTTCAATGCCCATACCTTCTCTTCAATCTCCTAATACACTTGTTTGAAAAATATATCTACTCCTGAATCCCTCCAATTTTTTTATCTTCTCAGCTTCTCATCTTCACATATGTAGACTTGTCATTATAGGTTTTACCAAAATTTTTAATTTATGAAATTTTTAAACTTCACGGATGTTTAATGAAGTCATTGATCTTTTGGCTTCCATCTGGCTGATTAAAATGATAATAACAATAAGACATAGTGAGCTATGACTCATACCCAAGAGCACATATCAAGTTAGGAATGATAAGAAAATATAACTTTAACCTTTAGACCCAAAACTCATCAGTTTATTATCCCATCAAATCTAGATAATAGGCACAGTAGACAGCAAAATTCTTGTCCTGAGTAGTGCCTTGTATTTTGCTGGCATAGAATTGTAAAGAATAAATAAAATATGTGAATAAATAATAATATTTAAGAATGACTGCTGGTTAGTCCACTCATTTCTTCCAAGTAATAAGTTTTTGGGTAGTTACTGTAATTCTGTCAAATACAATGGAAGCACAAAAGTAATGTACAGTTTCTTTTGGAAACTGTCTTTTGATTTGGCACCTGTTACGGTGTCTTGAAGAAAATGTCAATTTAACTGACAGTTTTTGAAAGAAAGTGGATATCATAATATTTTTAAATTTCCAAATATTAGCTTGTCCTCATGGCTGTCTTAGAAGATGTTACATCCAACCTAATCTCATATCCTAAGAAACTGAGGCAATGAACAGACTCAAGTTATTTGTAGAAAGGCAAGGGAACTAAAAAAAAAGTAAAATGCCATTTCAGAATTCAGATTTTCAGGGTTAGAGGGAGTATTATCTCTTAATCATGTCTCATATCTTAATTTCCATAGTTTATCCTGAGATTTCTTTTCTTTACTTGTTCCTGTTTTGACAATAAATTTCCCAGGAAATTGCCCAATAACTGTCACATAAGGGAGACAGATGTTCCACAGAAAAGAGCAATTTTGTTTTATAAGGTATCTTTTAACATACGTATGTGAAGTCTCATAAATTGTGTGAAACCAGCAGCATTGAATAAAGGTAAGGCTATCAACAGAACTCAGAAAATGTGATTCTGTAAAAAGCTAATATAATTATATATTTTATAAATATATATATTTTCTAAAGATAAAAATTTATCGAAGAAAAGAACTTTGAAAACCTAGAAAGTGATGGGTAATGTGTAATGTGTCTCTTACTTTGACTTACCTCATTTCCCCCAATTATAACCCAACTCCAGATTTCTAAAACCCCACATGACTCTGATCACTTTGAAAAAATTCTTTTTTCCTGATTGTTAAAGCAAATAATACCTTTTGTAGAAAATTTGGAGGAAAAAACTGTATAAAGGAGAATATAATTTTTCACAATACAGTCACCTGGATAAAACCAATGTTAATTTGCTGCATTTATTTCTAGCTCCTTTTTTTTCCCTATGCAAGGGAAATAGGAGGAATAGTTAGAAAAAGCTATGAATGTGAATATGTTGGGGTTTTTGTTCATTTTCTTCTGTGAGATAGTTTCTGTAGTCAGTCCAAATATCCATCTGCCTTGAGGCAATTGAGATTTTACCTCAGAGATGACCAGAAAAAGATTCAGCTTCAAAATGGGATTTTTTTCTCAATATGACACTGCACTTTGAGAAAGACGAGGATTTTGTTTGTTTTGATCTTGGGGTTAGAGGGATCATCCTTTACATTCCTTCCTTCACAGAACATTTTCATAATTGTTCTGCACTGAGAAAAATTTCCTAAATTCTACCAACTTCTCCTTCAAGTGCCAGGTTTGATGGATTAGAGTGCAAATTTATACTTGAGTGAGCTCCCAGCTAAAACGGAAAAAAAGAGGTGGGGAGCCTATCTTTTCTAGTAGAGATGGAGGAGAGTGGGAAAATGAAAAGATTCAGAAGTAGGTGCAGGCAGGGGCAGGATACCTCCACTCTCTACCCTTCCCCACCCACCCTGTGCCTTCCGTGGCTGACCTGTGTGGACCACATCAAAGTGCTCCCTCAACGTTGGATTCAGCCAACCGAAAGCAGGATATCAGAGAGTGGGAGTCTAGAGTTATTTATTCCCAGCTCCCTACCTGCCAATCTGCCAGCATCCCTCAACTGAAGACAACCAATGACTCTTACCAGGCTTCATGAGGTCCTTTTCAGGTCCTGGTAACCACATCCTCCTCTTAATCTGTCAATCCCAAGTATCATAAAGGCTTTCAATAGTTATACCCAGGATGATTTACCATCCTTTGTTGTATTCCGTAAACCAACATGTTTCAAACTCCATGTTTGAAAATAGTCACTCAAATTCCCTATTTGAGTAAGCCCTCTATTTCTTACGGAAGACTTTGGTGCAGAGCAGACATGTGGGCCTCCGTTTCCTCTAAAAAATGTGACTCCCCACAAGGGGGCAATGTGGAAGGAAAATTGGGGAGAACATCAAAGGTAATATATCCCTGAATGAACATCCTGGAGGAGACCTATTTGTAGAGGACTCAAAGTAAACATGGCATAGTTAAGAAGTCAAACAACTAGAATCAAACAGCCATAGGAATTAGTTTCATTCCCATGCTTTCTCGGGTCCCATGTTTCCACTGTAATGTGGCATGACTCCCTCCCTCCCTCTATCTATCTATCTGTCTATCTATCATCTATATTTCTATCATTCAATCTGAAATATATTTTAGTATATATTGTAATAAATATTGGAATCATGAACCTTTGAATTCTTTTTTATCACATATCATTAACACCTTTTCCATGTATAATGGGTGTGAATTGGCTCAATTTGTTGGATAGCACAATCTGATCAAGTTTACAGCCTTATCTGCACAAGTAGTTACTTTGATTAAAGGCTACAAATAAAGAGCATTTTTGTCTTTTAACATCAACCTCTAGAAACTTCAGAGGAGCTGAGGAACCTTGAAAGACCTAAATAGCCACAATCAGGTCTGAGCAGCTGTGAAGTAACAAGGCTCATCTCAATGCATAAGCTTGACAGTAGACATACTTAATAACAAACATAGCTAAACTCTATCAACTCATTTTTATCTTTGGATAAGTGCTCTTTTGTGTCTCTTGATCTGGTTGTGGCCTGTCTTATATATGTAAACCCTCATCAAACCTCCAAATATCATGCCATCAAATAATATTTAAACATATTTTTTGCATTATATGGCTGTCTTTATATAAATATACTGCATTTATATGAAAATAAAAATTTTGTAATGTACATTTTTTACTGCATCTCTGATTCTTTCTTTCTTGCTTGCTTGCTTGCATTTTTGCTTTCTTGCTTTCTTTCCTTCTTTCTTTCTTTTTCTTTCTTCTGATTACTTCTTTAGGATAGTTATCCAGAACTGTGAAATGGAGAAATGGTAAAACATTGTTAAGTCTTTTGAGGCATATCAGTAAATTGTCTTCATGAAGTACATACGATTTATAGAGTCCCAGCACACTCAGAGTACACTTTTTTCCCACTTTTATATATTTTTTTGTTTTTAACTTTTCATTCATGACTTTAAGCATTTGCAAAAATAATACAATAAATTCTTGTATTTCCTTCACCCAGACTCCTCATCTTAGATAGCCAGAGTACAGATATAAAAATTAAAAAGTAATAACATTGGGACAGTACTCTTGCTAATTTATAGACTTCACTGAATTTTCACCACTCATTCCATGAATTTCCATTTCATAGTCCATGATATAGTTCAAGATCACATAATGATTGCATTTAGTTGTTATGCCTCC
Source organism: Choloepus didactylus (assembly GCF_015220235.1). Taxonomy (NCBI): domain Eukaryota; kingdom Metazoa; phylum Chordata; class Mammalia; order Pilosa; family Megalonychidae; genus Choloepus; species Choloepus didactylus. Next base: position 26,341,964 of record NC_051318.1, on the reverse strand, counting down.
TTAATCTTTTTTAGTCTGGATATTATCTCAGTCTTTGCCTTTCAAGATATTGACACTTTAATGGACCACTGACCAGTTATTTTATAGAATATCCTCCATTAGTTTTTTTCTTTAAAAGCAGTTTAATTGAGATATATTCACACACCATATAATCATCCATAGCATACAATCAGTTGTTCACGGTACCATTATATAGTTGTGCATATATCACCATAATCAATTTTTGAACATTTTCAACACCACACACAAAAAAGAATAAGAATAAAAGTTAAAGTAAAAAAGAACACCCAAAACATTCCATACCCACCATCTCTCTCTATTATTCATTTATTTTTTGTCCTTATTTTTCTATTCATCTGTCCATACACTGGGCAAAGAGAGTAGGAGCCACAAAGTTTTCACAATCACCTGGTCACATAGTATAAGCTATATAGTTATACAATCATCTTCAAGAATCAAGGCTACTTGGTTGCAGTTCAACAGTTTCAGCTATTTCCTTCTAGCTATTCCAATACCCTAAAAATGAAAAAGGAATATCTGTATAATACATAAGAATAACCTCCAGAATTATCTCTGCCTCTATGTGAGATCTCTCAGCCACTGAAATTTTATTTTGTTTCATTTCACTTTCGCTTTTTGGTCCAAGAGGGCTTTCTCAATCCCATCATGCCAGGGCCAAGCTCATCCCCACAAGGCATGTCCCATGTTGCCAGGGAGATTTATACCCCTGGGAGTCGTGTTCTATGTAGGGAGGAGGGCAGTGAATTTACATGCAGAGTTGGCTTAGAGAGAGAGGCCACATCTGAGTGACAAAAGAGATTCTCTGGGGGTGACTCTTGGGCACCATTTTAAGTAGGCTTAGTCTCTTGTTTGCAGTAACAAACTTCGTAAAGTCAAGCTCCAAGGCCAAGGTCTCGGCCTTCTAAATTGGTAGTCCCCAATGTTTGTGAGAATATCATTAACTCCCCAGTCAGGAAAATTTAATATTCCCACATTTTCTCCCAGTCCCTCAAGGGGGCTTTGCAAATAACCTTAATTCTCTGCCCAGATTACTCTGGGATGTATCGGGGCTTCACACTAACCTGTGCAAACCAACCAGATTTCACTCTCTATTCAGCATTCCATGTAATTATGTTGTTTGAATAAACCGAACATACAAGTTAAATTATATAATGTATTACAAAAAATATAGATTTTGCACTTAACAAGCATCTCTTCCTTTGGTCTCACACAGAAGTTAAAGTTTAAAAAAACACTGTCAATATTGTCCTTTACTGTTTAGGCTAATTTACCTTAGTCTAAACCAAGTCCATTTCATTCATATGTCTTGTTAAAGTCTGATCTCTTTTTTCAGACTCCTTAACATTTGCTGTATGTGGTAATGCTGACATTCAGAGCTGCCGGACTCTGGCTCTGAATCTCAGGTATCACACACATACCCAAATTTCCAGGGACCAAGCAGATTGTATACAAAGAGCTCAGCATCTCAGAATTTAGAAAAATAACCATTACAATTCAGGAATAGGTGTAACTGCTGTAAAAGTTTACACTCTAGGACCCTTTATAATAAGCCTTCTCTTGATAACCTATGTGCTCAAGACTCAATTCTCAGAGCTTACACATTATACTTAGTCCATATTAGTGAGGTATTATAATGTTTTTCTTTTCATTTCTGGTTTATTTCACTCAACATACTGTCCTCAATGTCCATTCACCTCACAACTTCACTCCTTCTTGTAGCAGCTCAATATTCTATTGTATGTGTACACCACAATTTGCCATTCCTTTCATCAGTCAGTGTACTCTTAGGCCACCTCCATCCACTGCAAATCATGAACACTGACACCATAAATCCCACTGTGCAAATGTACATTGTGTCCTTCTTTTCAGTTCTTCTAAGTATATACCCTATAACCAAGTTGCAGAACCATATGGTAATCGCATGCTTAGCTTCTTGTGGAACCACCACACTGCTCTCCAGATGGGCTGCACCTTTCTGCTTCCCCACCAATGGTGATTAGGTGCATTCCTTTCTCCACATTTTCTCCAGCACTTGTATCCCTTTGTTTTTTTTTTAGATGGTTTTATTCATACACCATACATTCCATCCTAAGTAAACAATCACATAGTTAAGCATTCGCCAACACTATCTATATAAGGATATTTCCATTTCTTCCACAGAGAAAGAGGAAGAGCCAAAAAAAAAAAAAAAAAAAAAAAAAAGTAAAAAAAAAAAAGAAAAAAGAAAAAGAAAGAAAAACAATGACAGCTAAAAAGCAACAAAAGAAAAAATAAAATTGAAATGAAATACCATAAAAAGTCAGACAACATCACCAATGCCAAGAATCCCATCCCCTCCCTTATATTCCCTTCTTATAGACATTTAGCTTTGGTATATTGCCTTTGTTACAGTGAATGGAAGCACATTACAATGTTACTCTTAACTATAGACTCTAGTTTGCCTTCATTGCATTTTTTCTCCAATACCACTCCATTTTTAACACCTTGCAAAGTTGACATTCATTTGTTCTTCCTCATGTAAAAACTTATTTGTACATTTGATCACAATCATTGACCACTCTAGGTTTCACTAAGTTATACAGTCCCAGTCTTTATCTTCTATCTTTCCTTCTGATGTCTTACATGCCCCTAACCTTCCTCTTTCAACTGTATTCACAGTCATCTTTGTTCAGTGTACTTAATTATTCTGCTATCATCACCCAATATTGTGATCTAAACCTCTCTCTCCTGTCTTTTCCTATCTGCCTATAGTGCTCCCTTTAGTATTTCCTGCTCTGTAAAGCAGGTATCTTTTCCACAAACTCTCTCAGTGTCTGTTACGGGAATATTTTAAACTCTCCCTCATTTTTGAAGGAACGTTTTGCCAGATATAGAATTCTTGGTTGGCAGTTTTTCTCCTTCAGTATCTTAAATATATCATACCTCTCACCTTCTCTATGAGAAATCTGCAGATAGTCTTATCAAGTTTTCCTTGTATGTGATGGATCATTTTACTCTTGCTGTTTTCAGAATTCTCTCTTTGCCTTTGACATTTGATAATCTGATTATTAAGTGCCTTGGAGTAGGTCTATTCAGAGCTATTCTGTTTGGGGTATGCTGTGCTTCTTGGATGTGTAATTTTATGTCTTTCATAAGAGACGGGAAATTTTCAGTGATTATTTCCTCCATTATTGTTTCTGCCCCTTTTCCCTTCTCTTCTTCTGGGACACCCATAACATGCTTATTCATGCACTTCATGTTGTCATTCAGTTCCCTGTGACATTGCTCATATTTTTCCATTCTTTTCCCTATCTCTTCTTTTGTGTGTAGGATTTCAGGTGTCTTGTCCTTCAGCTCATGAAACTTTCTTTCAACCTCTTCAAATCTGCTGCTGTCTCCACTGTGTTTTTCATTTCTTGTATTGTGCCTTTCATCCCCATAAGTTCTGCCAGTTGTTTTTTCAAACTTTTGAGTTCTTCCTTATGTTCGCCCAATGTCTTCTTCACATCTTTCATCTCTTTTTCTATATCTTTCTTCAACTCATTGATTTGATTTTTGGATTGGTTTAGATTTGTTTGCTTAATGATTAGTTGTTTAATTTCCTTTATATCAGTTGAAGTGTAAGTTTGTTCCTTTGACTTGGCCATATCCTCATTTTTCATAGTGTGATTTGTAATTTTTTGTTGTCTAGGTATCTGGTTTCCTTGATTGCCCCAATCAGATTTTCCCAGAACAGATAGGCCCAGGTCTCAGGAAGAGGCTGTATTCAGTATCAGGTTTCCATGAAGTTGAGACCTAGCAGATTGTCAGACTTTCCTGTGAGGCCTCTAGACTCTGTGCTTTTCCTATCCTGCCCAGCAGGCGGCACTTGTCAGCCCCCATCTCCCCACTGGTGTAAAGAGGTACGGCCCCTTTAATTCTCAGTGGACCTTGTGCTGGCCAGGGGCTGCGGGTGTCAAAAGCCAAGCTTAAGTTGTTTCTGTACCCCCTCACTGGCCCTGGGGTTTGAATTCTGAGGGAGGGCAGCCACTTGAGCTGGGCCCCACTCCCCTTTTATAGGGAAGATACACCCTTTAGGGAGTTATCTTCCCCACCTGAATTCCTCCTTTGTCTCTCTGACTCTGTTAACTCCGCCTTTGCCTGGGTCAAGGCTGACAATTGAAAATGTCTGAGGCTTTCTCTATTGAGCTGCTTAGAATGAGAGAGAAAAAAGGAAAAAGAGCAAAAGCCCCTTTTCTGAGCCAGTCCCCAGCCCCCCAGTTTTGCCGGTCAATCAGTGTTGGTACCCAGTTCTCTATGCCCCTTTTCTTGGGACACTGCCATTTTCCAGTATTCTGAGCTAAGCTGTCTCCAAAAGTGTCTTTTTTTTTTTTTTATGTATTTTATTTTCTTTCAGCCCTGCCTCCTCTCTGCTGGGAGGAACCTCAGGTTCTTTTCTTATTTACTCCAGGTTTATCTGTGCTTATAGCTTGTATTCAGTAGTCCAAATTTGTTAATTAAAACCACAGTTGGTGCTTGGTTATTTTCCCTTGCTCCAGGTAACCAGGTTCTTTTTTCCAGAGGGAAGTATTTCAGCTCAGCCTGCCAGGCCAGTGGGGAAAGGGTGCCAGCGCCACAGTTTGGGGAGCTTTACTTAGAGTTCTGTGCTGCCATCTCAGCCATTCCACCCATTCCAAACTGGTGTACCTGGGTGTCCAGTCATGGATGTCCTTCGATAGTTATCCCAGACTATATACTAGTTGTTCCTGGCTATTTACTATTTGGTCTACAGGACTAACTAAATTCCACACCTCTCTATGCTGCCATATTGACCTGCCAGTCTAGTTTATTTTTAATCTCTTCTACTATGTCTTTCATTTCCATCATTTATGTTATGTTTTGTTTTGTATTTTCAAATTCTTCTTTGTGCTCACACAGTGTCTTCTTAATATGCTTTATCTTTTTAGCCACATTTTCCTTCATATGTATGCATCAATTTAGGAGATTTGTTTGAACATCTTTGATTTGTTATTTCAAATTTTTTGTTTTATCTGAAGTTTAAAAATGTTCCTTTTCCTGGGCCATATCTACCTGTTGCTTATTGTTGATTGGCTTTGTGCTAAGGCTCTTCTTTGACATTTGGTTCAACTTATTCTAGACCTTTAGAATAGCTCTTATTTAACCAGTTGGATTTTTTTAGTTCTTATTTATCTGATTCTTGCCCCTTTGGATTGTACTACTTGTGCAATTGTTTCACCCCCAGGAGAAAGCTTCCCTTCCCTGTCCCTTCTCCTGGAATATTTATCTGTTCTGTTTGATTTGATTTGCCTCTATATATTTTTTAACATTCCTTTCATTTTCTCCAGCTGCTTTTGCCTAGAGGAAAAATTCTAGGAGGAGAGTCACCCTGGAGAGGATTTTTCAGGTCAGTATTTCCTAGTCAAAACAGATCCAGGCACTCATGAAGGGGTCATAGATTGGTTCCAAAGTGCAGTGGGTAGGAGGTCAGGGAAGATGTCAAACTTCTCTTTGACAACTCCTTGAATCTGTGCTTTCCTGGCCTGCCCAGCAGCTGGCATTCTTTAGCAAACTGTTCCCTGCAGTCCTAAGGTTGTACCATGCCTTTAAGTTTCAACTGCCTCTGCCTTTGTCAAGGGCATGGTTGAAACAGGGGCTGCCAGCTGCTTTTGTCTGTGGCAGGTTGAAACCATAGCTCAGAGCCTGGACACAACAATCTGAATTTGCTAATCAAAAGGTGCAAACAGCACTGGGTGGTACCACCCCCCCCCCCCATACACACACGCAGTTGTCTTGGGGAGGAGCCACTCTTCAGCAAACTGTTTCCCACAGTCCTAAGAAGGCCTGTGTCTTTAGATCACTGCAACTTCCACTCCTGTTGGTGGTGGGTTTGAGCAGAGGCTGCTGGCAACTTTTGTCTGGGTGAGTTGAAACTGTAGCTGCCTCAGAGCCAGAACCCAGCAATCTAAATTCACTGATCAAAAGCGTTATTGGTACTTGGCTGTCCCGACACCCTCTGTTCATGGGGAAGAGCCACCCCTCTGCAAACTGTTCCCCACAGCCCCAAGCAGGACCCCAAGGCAGTCTGCCGCAAGAGTGGAAAATGGGCACCAGCTTCTGCAGCATGGAGATTTCTACTCAAAGTCCTCACCACAGTTTATCAGTATCTTCCTTCCACTCCTCCCTAAATGGTGTACAGTGTTCTTCTGGTCTCCAGAGCCCCTGAACAGTAGTTTCAGATAGATCCTGACTATTGACTAACTGCCCAGGAGGATGAACTGAGCTCCCAACTCTGCCATCTTACCCCTCCTGGTTTCACTCTTCCACAATCCCTCTATTTGGTTTTGCCTGAGATTTCCTCATCACTAAATTCCAGTTTTGTGTTGCTGGCAGAAAAGATGCTGTATACTTAGAACATCAGGGAACACATGCTGATCCAGCCTTTTACTGGGGATGTTAACTCGATCACTTGGTTAAGTTTGTTTCTGCCAGGTTTCTCCCATGATAGAGAAATCTGGTTCTACATTAAGATTTCAATTAATAAGTGTAGATGGATTCATAGAAATAGAAAATCACAATTTGGTAGACACCATAGGTGGTGCTGTCTGCCAGACTTCTCCACTGATAGAAAAATATGACCTTTCAGTAGAATCTCAATTCATAAATATAGAAAACATGATGAAAATAGAAAATCCCCATTTAGCAAGCATCAGAGTAATCATTGTTTCAAGCAAAAATCATGAGGGGATACTAAAAGTAGTACTCAAAAATATGATGAGAAACAAGATATTTACATTGTCTCAAAGTGATTCTCAACATGATGCTTGCTAATTACAAAGGGAAAAAGAGTAACTTTTCATTATAAAAATCTAGCAGACACCACAGTATATTTTTATGGGCACTCTCAGAAAAAAAGTGTCTTTAACGTGATAAGTACAAGTCTAATTTGAAAGCAAATGTATTTTTAGCATATTTATGGTTCTTCTCTAATAAATTATTCATTCACATTCTTTGTAAACTTTTCTCCTGGATGTATTATTGTTTCATTTATTGATTCATACTTTGTTTTAAGTATTAAATCTATCAATCTCTTATTTATCATATTTGTTGCAGATTTCCTCAGGTTGTTTACCTTTTAATATTGTTTATGCTGATTTATGAAATAGAGAAGATTTTTATGTAGTTGATTCTGTTGACTGCTCCATCATGATCTCTTCCATTGCTTTAGGGACTAGAAAATTCTTCACCATTGTGAAGGAAGGAAAATATTCCCCTGCATTTTCCACCATATGCAATAGTAAATTCTAGGTTTTTGTTTTTGCTTTTTGTTCTCAAAGGATAATACATTGTTTCAGAGACGCTTAATAGGTAATCTTCCTGTTTTCACAATTTTGTAATGGTGTTCATATCACTTACTATTTTCAAAATCTGTCAGCATCTTTCTCATTCATCTATTTAATCCATTGACCCATTCAGCAGGACCAAAGTCATTTGTTTATTGAAGCTTTCTGTCTGGGCAAAAATGACCCTTGTTATATACTTCTTTCTCAAAATTTATTCCTTCATTTCATATAATTGATCTTCCTGGTAAACTTCAGAAACACTTTGCCAATAAAACTCCACTCCCCCAAAATTTTTCCATAGGGATTTTAGTTGGAATTCTATTAAACCTACAATCTAAGCTAATTTGGCAGAAAAATAGAACCATATAATATTCAGTTTTCCGGTATTATGGCTTTCAAGTTTTCTTTACATACCTTGGGGAAAAATGGTAGCTTTTGTGGTATTTTGAATTTTAACAACTGCTGTAATAATATTGATTTAATATATGAATAAATATATACATCAAGTAAAAATATATGTTCTTTAATTCATTAACTAAACTGGATCAAACTACACATATTTTAAAAATATTTACCAAGCAATATGTTTAGCACAACTTATTTAAAATGATCATATTATAGCCAAATTATTAGTTGAAAGCTTAGAAATTTTTTGTGTAATGTTTTTGGCAATTCTATTACCAGCTAAATGGTGATCCAGTCTAAGCCATGGTTTTATATGGCTGTTACAGTATCAGTTGTGACCCCAAAGGGTATGTCCAAGTACTAAACCCTAGTCTATGAACATGACCTTATTTACAAATAGATTCTTTGAAAATGTGAGTAGTGAAAATGGGGCCAGGCTGGGTTAGGAGGAGCCCTAATCCAATATGACTGTTGTCCTCAAAAGAAGGGGAGAGAAGACAGCAGACAGAAATGAAGAGAGAGCTGAGGATGAAGTGTTGCCACTGCACTTGGTTGTGTTTGCCAAAGAAAGCCAGCAAACCACCAGAAGCTGTTAGAGGCCAGGCAGGATTTTCTCACACAGTTTTCGGAGTGAGCGTGGCCCTGACCACACATTTTTTTTTTTTTTTTTTTTTTATAAATTTTTTTTTTTTAATCATCATTTTATTGAGATATATTCACATACCACGCAGTCATACAAAACAAATTGTACTTTGGATTGTTTACAGTACCATTACATAGTTGTACATTCATCACCTAAATCAATCCCTGACACCTTCATTAGCACACACACAAAAATAACAAGAATAATAATTAGAGTGAAAAAGAGCAATTGAAGTAAAAAAGAACACTAGGTACCTTTGTCTGTTTGTTTGCTTCCCCTACTTTTCTACACATCCATCCATAAACTAGACAAAGTGGAGTTTGGTCCTTATGGCATTCCCAATCCCACTGTCACCCCTCATAAGCTACATTTTTATACAACTGTCTTCGAGATTCATGGGTTCTGGGTTGTAGTTTAATAGTTTCAGGTATCCACCACCAGCTACCCCAATTCTTTAGAACCTAAAAAAGGTTGTCTAAAGTGTGCGTAAGAGTGCCCACCAGAGTGATCTCTCGGCTCGTTTTGGAATCTCTTTGCCACTGAAGCTTATTTCATTTCCTTTCACATCCCCCTTTTCTGACCACACATTAATATCAAACTTCCAGCCTCCAGAACTGTGAGAAAATAAATTTGTTATTTTAAGCCACCAAGTTTGTCATACTTTGTTACAGCAGCCCTAGCAAACTAAAGCAATAATTACTGCATTAAAGATTGCCCTACTGGACTGATAGTCTTTAAATAACTTGTAGTCTCACTAAGTAAATAATTTATATTATCATTAATGCTATTATTCATGCTGATGAATGCTTTCTCAGTTTCTTTTGCACAAGTGACATTTATATTCAAAATATTTTCCAGTCTCTGTAACACTTTCATATTTTAATTTTACGTATCTCTGTTATCAGGGTCACAAACATCATTTATTGGCATGCCATAATCATCTGTTGACTTTTTTATAAATTTACGTTCACCTTCAAGCCAAGGAGATTTGCAAGAATCTATCAGTCTTGATAACTGAAAACATGTTGTTCAAACAAAGTAACATCTCTTTTAGAATGAGTTTTATTAAACACAAATTTCAAAAGAATCATTTTCTAATATTTAACCACTTCCACATTTAATTAATGATAAACTGAACAGATTGATTTTGATATAATTTTCAAACTGCTTTTCCAACCCTAGCACTACCAAGTGCCTATTGACTTCCAAATATTCTCCCAGTTTTCTTCATTTCGGTTCCAATCCCTTGAGATGTATTATTTTATTTTATCTGGTGTTTATTTGGCACATAGTACAAATATAAATTTTATTGGGACTAGTGGTAAAGTGATTTTTGTATCCTATAATTTATCACATTTCAAAAGATAATTAACATAATTTAGATGTTGCCAAATTTAGATATGTACACTTTTTTTCTAAATTTTGGCTGAAATGCAAGGTTTCTTTCCATAGATTTATCCTGAAATCATCTGTAGAAAATCAGGTAAGATTTCATTGTATGTATTTCTCTTTAAAATATTTTTCCTTTGTACCAAAAATAAGTTTGATATTTTATTTTAAGTGATATTCCTTACAGCCTCACAAAATTGCCAAAAACATTGCATTCACTTTTGAAGCAAATTATTAAAAGTTTTATGTGAAATGATTACCACCAATAATGAAATTTTATTGCCTTGACTTTAAATTTTTTCCAAAATGTTACTATCTTTTTAAGCAAATAAAAATTTTGTGAGAACAGGACTCATAAATATAATTTTCAATGAAAATTTATGTTAGTCTTCTTATGTTCTCTTGAATATAAAGTGTTGAAAATGCTCATAATTTCTAACTATTAAATAATGTTTAAAATTCTGGTAGTGCATCTAAATATTTTCATTTGCTTGACCAATACTCTTTTGATAAATATTTTCAGGTGTTTTTATTATTTGAATACTCTATTGTGTGAAAATAATTCATGACGCTGTTTTTTTGCCTTTGTTTATTTCAAATGCAATTTTACTTAGATGTAATCACATAGTATACAATCATTCAAAGTGTACAATCAGTTGTCCACAGTTATTGTCATATAGTTGTGCTTTCATCACCACAAACTTTGAACATTTTCATTACTCCAAAAAAAATGAAAATTAAAATAAAAAAGAACATCCATGTATCTAGATATTCTTACATACTATGTAGATAACACTTTTTAGGTTTTAATATATTGGAATAACTAGAAGTAAATACCTGAAACTACTAAACTCCAACCCAGTATCCTTGACTCTTGAAGACGATTGTATAACAATGAAGCTTATAAGGGGTGACAGTGTGATTGTAAAAACCCTGTGGATTGTACTCCCTTTATCCAGTGTGTGGATGGATAAGTAGAAAAATGGGGACAAAATCTAAATGAAAACAAGGTGGGATTGGCGGGGGTGGTTTGGGTGTTCTTTTTTTATTTTTACTTTTTATTCTGATTCTGATTCTTTCTGGTGTAAGGAAAATGTTCAAAAATAGATTGGGGTGATGAATGTACAACTATAGGATGGTACTGTGAAAAGTTGATTGCACATCATGGATGATTGTATGGTATGTGAATATATCTCAATAAAACTGAATTTAAAAAAGAAAAAAAAAAAGAATATCCAAAATATCCCATTCCCCTCCTCCCTCCCATTGTTCATTTACTTTTTCTTAATGCAGTTTAATTGAGATATATTCACACACCCTACAGTCATCCACAGTGTACAGTTATTCATAGCACCATCATACAGTTGTGTTCATCACCAGAATCAATTTTTTATCCTTTTCCTAACTCCAAAATAAAAATAAAAGCAAAAAAGAACACCTAAATCTTTCCATTCCCTCCATCCCACTCTGTTCTTTGTCTAATTTTTGTCCCCCTTTCCCCACTCATTTGTCCATTTACTGGATAAAGGGAGTGCAAGCCACAAGTTTTCACAGTCACACAGTCACACTGTGCAATCTACATAGATACACAATAATCTTCAAGAATCAAGGTCACTGGGTTGCAGTTTGACAGCTTCAGGTATACCCTCTAGCCCATTCCAACACACTAAACTGAAATGTGATATTTATATAGCACATAGGAATACCCTCCAGAGTGACCTCTCAAGTCCATTTGAAATCATGATGCTATTTTAGTTTTTACTTCATTGGAAATGAAAAATTTTCTTTATTTGAACCATATTATTTAATGGTAAATGATGTTATTGTGATGAAATAAATAAAATTGCAGTGTTTTCCACTTTTAGTGATAAAAGTTTTGAGCAACATTTACATTCAACATTTATATCAGACGTCATAAGAAGGGACAAACATTTTAGTAAAAAAGAGTCATAGCTTTTCCCTCTATAAATATAAATTGTTTCTATTGATTCTTGTACTATCAAAAGACATTCTAGATTCTTCTGATTTTTGCACACTATCAGAAGATGTCCTGGGCTACATTTATTATTATATTTCTTCTTTTTAAAATCTTTTTAATCTAGAAGTTTCATGTTTATTGTATTAAAAGGGAGTGTTAAAGTATTTATTCAAATGTTCTTTTGTCACTTCATTCTGGGTTTTAGAAAGTCTTTTAATTTTGCATATGTGTGTGTGCACATAAATTTGACATGTTTAATAATTTATTAAATAATTAATATTTAATAAGACATGTTCACCCATCCACCTGTCTAGTTCTTGTTGTCTTTGTACCTGTTGTTAACTCTTGGATTTTGTTTGTACCCTTTAGAATCAGTGTCTCTAGTTTCTTGAAAACTTTTTGTGATTTTCAACCTAATTAGCTGAATCTGTAGCTCTAATTGGAAAGAATTTATAATGTTACAATTTTAGTGTCCTGTCCGTGATCATATTACATATTCTTTGAAGTATTTCAATAAAGTTTTGTAATTTTCTGCATGAAGGATCTGCACATTTAGGTTAAGATCTTTCTTAGCAACCATTATTTTTGATGCTAATATATGTGTTTTGTTTTTTTTTTAATTTCACTTTGTAACAGTATGTTACTGCTGGATTTTGAAATTGCATCTGGCAAATTTTTTTCATACCCTCATAATAATTTGAATTTTTTTTATCTTTTGAGGGTTGTCTATGTAGATAATCATATCATTTGCTAATAATGATAATTTTGTTCTTCCTTTCCAATTTTTTTTTTAACCTTTCTTTCTTTTTTCTTTTCTTATACTGCTAACTAGCACTTTTAGAACCATGTTTATCAAACATCCTGAAAGCAGGCATCTTTTCTCTCTCTCCTTAGCACTTTCTGATGATGAATTTCACCCTTCAAAATACACTAACCCACCATTATAATTCTTATTTAGATGTATTGCTTTACTGGGAGCTTTTTGCTAACAAATAAGGGGAAAGGACAGGAAGGAATCATCTTCCACCCTCAGACTTAGTTCACATTTCTGCTGCTGTGGCAAAGTAGCTTTGGAATTACCAGACACTTTATGCATTTTCAGAAACGCTGCAACTTCACACACCTCATCTTGTGTGTGTGCTGGATGCTTATTCGGATTTATTTCTGTTGAATAAATCAAACAACAAATTACTTCCTTTATTATCAAAACATGGTTAACGGTTCTACTAATGAGCATCAGCATTCTGAAGTTGCCCCTGTTCCCATCAATATATATTTTTTCATAACAGCTTTATTGCTATATAATTCACATACTATAAAACTCACCCTTTTTAAGTGTACAATTTGTGGGTTTTGGTATATTCACAGAGTTGTATAACCATCACCACTATCTAATTTTCTTCACCCCCAAAAGAAACCCTGAACCCAGGAGTAGTCACTCCTCATCCTACCCTCCCCCAGCAATCTACTTTCTGTCCCAAGGATTTATCTCTTCTGGACAGTTCACGTTGGTGGAATTATACAATATGTTGTCTTTTATGACTGGCTTCTTTAGCTTATTACAATGTTTTCAAGGTTCATCCACGTTATGTCATGTATCAGTACTTTGTTCCTTTATATTGCTGAATATCCTGTGTTTTTATAAATTTTTCAGTGGAGAGTTGGTTGAGGAGGGTGCCGTAGATCAGTTATTGCTGGTTAGTCTCCAAACCGATCTCTAATTTGTCTCTGATCACTGCTGCATTAACAAAATCAGATAAGAACCCTCCAATCCATAGTTTTCCTTTTTGTCTTGCTTACCAGGAAACACAGGCATCAATTCAATCCTTTTACTTCATTAAAATAGTTGTAATTTAAAGAGAAAAGAAATAATGTGCCTGAGAGATAATATTTACTGAATGCTTATCATGCATCAAGCACTGTGATTTATAAGCTTGTCTCCTGCAAATGTAATATTTACAATATACATATGAAGTGGACACTGTCATTATTTTTATTCTACAGCTGAGGAAAATGAGGCTTGGAGATATTGACTGCCTTGCCCTAAGTCACACTCAGGTAGTAATGGAGCTGGAAACCAAACCCGTGACTCACATAAAAAGGAATAGAAGGGAGACTGGGAAGAAAGAAGAAAGGAAAAACCTATGTTCACTGAACATTGTATTAATTTGCAGTTAACGGTGATGTTTTAAGTGTTCTTATATTGCATACACATATAGGTCCTCTGTCTCCTTAAACACAAGTATCTCTTGTAAAACAATGGTTATTTCTTCTATTTCTTTGCAATCTCTTCACGGTCCCTAACACAACACTTGTCCTTTAGTGCAGATAGATGCGTGGTATTCACAAACACCCCAAGTAAGCAGTTCTAAGTATACATGTGTAGCCTCCAGGTTGTTATATTAGAAATGAGAGCCACAGCAGGATGAAATGGTCAAGCATTTAAAACAATGTTCTGGAATTTATGGGTTGGTGCTTTAAAAAATAATAGCTCCAATATGCCTCAATATATGCGTGCACCAAACAGAATCTCGCCTCTGTATTTATTGTAGAGTAATAAAAATGTGTAGAAAAAGGGTTTGATAGTGAAGAGTCTTATTAAACCTAGAAGTCATACAAACAGTTACAATGTAGCATTGGGCCAAACAACGTGCAGCCAGCTATAATTCTGTCAAGGAGAGGCACATAAACACCCCTGATGGAATTAGAGCCTTATATGGAATGGCAAATGTACTTTATTGTTTATAAATATAATGCCAGATTAGACTGTGGGGGTGGCTGCCCTTGTGTCATTACTTCTCAGAAGCAAAGAATGTACAGAATTCTTTAGCTTTTCCTAAGAAAAGTGAAAATGAGACACTACACATAGCTAAGGTGAAGGATGCATGCTGCTTCGTGGAATGAGCATGGGAGGAAAATTTTCTTTGAGGGAAATACAGAAAGAATACAAAATTGTGAGCATTAGAAAAGATTAGCTCTGACATGGGATGGAGGATTTTTTTCTCCGTCATTGTTCAAAGCTGAATAGCAATAAGATTGTAAACTGCAGTGCTTTATAATAGAATTAGGCCCCTTTGTATAATGAGGTTCATTATAAATGACATGCATAATTCCAATCGTGTTCTGTGTCGATTCCATCTTTTGTCGCTGAGGCAGACTGTTTTAATGGACCAAGGGAACCATTCCACACTTGAAATACATTTAAAAATATTTGGCAGGAGTGTTTTGTTTTCTTTATTTTTTTAAAATAAGTCAAGGTATACTTTATAGAAAAATACCCATCCAGATACATTGTCTTTGGGTAATAAAATGTACATCATCCAGAATACTATTTGAATTTTTTTCTATTGAAAAAGTGTGTATGGAAAGATTGCCTGGTGAGTTAATTTCATGTTACCAACCAAAAATGCAAAATGTCATAGGGAAAATGTTTAATTAGTTTAGATTTTTGAGGCCGCATATTTATTCCTACCATCTTACCCCTCCTCCCCACCACCATTTACTTCTTTTCAGAAAACCAAACACAGTGAAACAGGATGTAGCCTCTCTAGAGAGAGAATAAAGAAATGGTACTATGGAAAGACAAATCAAAACAAAGAAAATGCAGGTAAAATATTCATGTGGTTACTTAAGCAATGGATTTCAAAACTCCATTCAGTTAAAGATGGTACAAAGTAAATCCATGGCAGAAAATCCACCACCTTGCTCTTATACTCCCCACTTTCTCCCCTCCCCTGGGGATCATAGCTCTCCCAACAAGGGCCTGGAGGACACTGAGAAACACATTCCCCAGTGCAGCAGTGTCTTACAGGCATGCCTAGGGTGTCTGTGACCTGACGTGAGCCTTTTATCTGTCTATTCTGTTTTCTCCTCTGTTGTTTGATTAATGAGAAACAAAATAAATAAATAAATAAATCCAGGCTTGAGAAGTTCTTTTCAGAGAATGATCTCATGGGCTTAGCATAGATGCTTTAGGAGCACCGAGCATTTGCACATGCCTTCCCCACAGCCTTGCCCCAGTTGGAGCATAAGTTGGAGCATTCAGTGGTTTGCCCTGGTTCTTTCTGGAGTGAGTTATTTCTTAATCATTTTGAAATCTGTTGCATATCAGTAGGAGGCAAAAGGCTACCAAAAAAAAAAAAGTCTTATATCCAGAACACATTCCATCTTCCCTGCAATAATAATAGATGTTTTGTATAAATGTTGAATGTGACTGTGATGCCTCATATGCAATCACAACCAATGAACAGAATCATAGATTCCATGGAGAAATCAACACATTCCTTTGGCTTAAGGTTCTATGTCATTTCTCACTCTACTTACTCATAATATGCTTTATTAAGCACTTCACAGGATAAGAGCTCTTTCTTGGATTTCTTCCTTCTTTATTAAATGCACAGTGTTGCTTTGGTGAAGTCTACAATTTACTAAATATCTTCTAAAAGGATTGATAGCAAAGTTTGAAAAAAGATGCAAGAGGAAGTTTCTAGGGAGGTGAAAGGGATGTCTGTGTTACAAGCATAGCACATTTATGTTGGCAGATGAGAATAACCACAGGAATGAAAATGACTCTATAATTAGAATCAAATAAATTAGACATGAAAAAGACCTAGTAGTTCATCTCAGTCATCCCTAAAGGGACCAGTATAAGACTGTTCCCTGCAGAATATTTTCTATACTTTGTCTATATCATTTTTAACAGGCTTATAAGATGACATGCTTTCATTAACTGGGTGGACAGGGGCTTTACTGTGATTAAATAACAAGGAATCTTTGATCTTTGCAGTCTGAGCACTGAAAATTTTAATACGAAGGTAATGCTTGCCAGGCATAGATGAAAAACAGAATAATGTGGACCCTTGTATTTTCAGGTACAATAGAAACTTCCCTAAACACACACACAGTCATTTCACCACTACTACTCACCCCATCCTCCACACACATGGAGACTAACTCTTCTTCAAGAATCCTTCAATCAATATTTCAAGGAAATAATCTCTTATCTTTAGAAAGGCTAAAACCAGTGAAGGATAAGAGATGACTTCCTTGAGTTATTGGTTCCAGAATTCTCAAGAAAGAACAAAAGAGGAAGCCTGGGGAAAGAGGTGGTCTAGTGTCTCTTCCTGAAGATGGCAGCACTTGACTCATCAGGTTTAAAACTGAACATCTGGCTCCTATGCAATTGCCCAAATGTCATTTACAAAGAGAGTGCATGGGATCTTTTACAATAAATGGAGTTGGAAAGTGGAGAAAGGATTTACGGGTAAAATCTTAAAAGCACATCATGAAAGGGATGAATTGTGAGAACTCAAAAAAGGAGGCGGTGATCCTTGGAGATTTAGAATAGGTCACATCAGACTCCCAGTGACCAACAAGGAGAAAGTCAAAGTTATCTTAAACGAGCAGCATTTTACAGCTTTTTTTTTACTTACTAATTCTGTGATCTTTGGCAAGTTACTTAATCTCTCTAAAGCCACGGTTTCTGCACTTGTAAATACTATTCATTTACACATTCAACAAATATTTATTAAGTACCTACTATGTGCCAGGCAATCTGCCAGATGTTGAGAATACAACAGTAAAGAGTATCACAATGTCTGCTTTCATAAATGTAATAAGAGTGTCCAACTCAGGGTTGGGGTGATGGGGTGAGAATTTAATTAAGGAGTGTTAGAGGGGTTATTGCCTGGCACATAAAAATTGTTCAGTAAATATTAGCGCAATCCCATTATTATAATATTATCTAGGATAGGTTTAGACATTTTTATAAGATTCTTTGATACATATCTCTGAGGACACAAGGAAAGAACATGGACTGCATGACAACACATTTGAGACAATTGTTATACTTCTCTTAATTAAGTTCCAGAAAAAATAGTTTGCTCTTGCTTTCTCTAATTTCTTCCCTCTTGATCCCTCCTCAACCCCCTGAAATCTGGGTTCTCTACCCAGCACTTAATAAATTCATTGTTTTATTTAAGTATTTAGTATAATCACTCAAGGTGCACCACCAGCAGGCCATGCACTATGGTTAGATGAGAAACTGTGAGAGAATGACAGGAACCTTTGAGAAGGGGTCACTGGAGGTGATGAGGTGGAATCAGTTAAGCAAAGAGGGGATCCCTCCAAGCTGAGGAAAGAGCATGTGTAAATGTGGTAGAAAGGGTTGCTAGGGGCCAGAAGGAAGGGCAATATGGCTACAAGGGAGAAAGCCTGGATGGGAGTGTGCTAAGATGGGACTGGGGTCAGGTAGGATTCCACTCATACAGAGCCTTGTAGAGTTAGGTCTCATAGGGTTAGGATTATGATCACGGTTAGGGTTAGTGGAGAGAAAGGAGCTGTATATACAAGAGAAAGAGGATATAAGCTCCCTAAGAAAGAAAGAGGAGAGAGAACACAAACACAGATGGAAGGATTAGGCTTAGAATAATCTTTTCTAATGTGACCATGTCCTTCTCATTGCTAGTTTCAACAGGCACCTCGCATTCCATTTTTGTACTGTAATGTTTTGTCGCATCATTATACATGCTGTTTCTTTCCTAAGGCACCACCATTGCTCTCCAGCTTTATTTTCCCTACCTCTCTGACTGTGCCTTCTTTAAATCCTTCTCAGATTCTTTTTTCTTTTTTTCTGACTTCAAATGTAGGTGTTTCCCAGGTTTCTACATTTGGTTCTATTCCAAGACCTAATGTTTTCCCTAGATTATCACAGTCAGGCACAGAGAATGAATTACCACCTACTCCACAATTTCTATTTCTATTCTGGAATTTTGCTGAGTTCCATACATATATTTCTTCTATGTATGTATGTATGTATTCATTCATTCACTCAGCAATAATGTATTGAGTCCCCCCTTTGTGCCAGGCATTGCTCTAGGCTTTAGGAACATTAAGAGTGAACAAGGTAGACAAGATTCCTGCATCCATGGAGTTTACATTCTAGAGGAACAAGATAAATGATAAGGAAGTAAACGAATGTATAAAAAGATAATTTCCAGTATGAAGGAAATAAAATGCTGGGATTTGACAGCAATTGCTAGGGCAGTACTACTTGATATCTTTACTAGGGACTTTCAGACACCTCTAAAATTGATTTTCAGTCATTCAACAATTATTGAATGCCTGCCAGTTGGGGAAGTCACAGACACAGTCAGCAGCCATCTCCCAACTCTTACTTACCTCCCTCCTCTTCCTCTCTTGCTTGTTGATGTGCAGGTGTTCAGTATGCTTCCATGTTTCACTTTTTGGGTATGGGCATTCGCTATGTTTTCCTTTCACAAGAGATCACAGGCAGTTCCAGGGAAGATGTTAAATGTCAACAGGCCCCAGATGCTTGCCAGGGCACAAAGGCTAATTAATGAATGAGTTTTGCTCATTGACAGGGCCCCTACCCCTGAATGTATAAAATCCCAACATGTGGGCAGCACAAGTGTCTCTCATCTTTGAATGAAGCAGGGAATGCGGGGCCACCATTCACCAACCCAACCTGGGCAGGTGGCCTCCCTGGGGGGCCAGCCATGATGGAATCTCTTTCCATGCTCCTTTGGACCCTTTGCACTGTGTAAGTAATAAAGCAGTCACTTGCTGACAATCTCTGTTGTGCCTGAACCTGTGTTCCCATAATGCATGTGTAGCAATTTGCTCCACAGGGTAAAGTTGATCAAATATCCCCAATCGGGGTTATTGCCCCTTATATGTCCTTTGCTTTGATTATTGATACCATTTGCTCAGCTGTTCTTTTCAGAAATCTGAGTGTCATTACAAATCCACCCTTCTCCCTATATCTCATCTCTACTAAATTCCCAATTTTGTGGATTTTATCCCTTGAACATTTTTGCTTTTCATCCCCACTGCCATATTTTTGGTTTAGGTGCTCACCCTCTCAAACTACTGCCATGGCCTCAGTACTTTCTATCTCAGGTTTCTCAACCTCAGCACCATTGACATTTTGGGGTGAATAATTATTTGCTGTGTGTAGGGGGCGGTGGCTGTCCTTTGTGTGGCAGGATGTTTCACAGCATCCCTGGCATCTACCAACTAGATGTCAGTAGCATAACTCCTGCACAAATTGTGACCCACAAAAATGTTTCAAGACGTTGCTGAATATCCCCCAGGGTCAAAATGGTCCACCATGGTGTAACACTGGATCTTCCCCAAGACACATGCATGTTTCTTCACTCACCTCCCTCAGATCTTTGTTCAAAGGTCACTTTGTTACTGAGGCGACTCTTGTCACCCTAGTTAAATTTGCAACCCATACTGCTTTTCCCAAATTCCACCCTGCATCTCCATCTCATTTATCTCCTTTATTTTTCTCCATAGCAGTCATCACTATGTATGTATGTATGTATGTATGTATGTATGTATGTATGTATCTATCTATCTATCTATCTATCTATCTATCTGTCTATCATATAGGCTATGTCTTGCAAGTCTTGCAAGATCTATCTATCATTGATGTGGACATCCATATTGGCTAGTAAGTGTCTTTCCTCCCCCATTAGTAAGTAAGCCCCAGTTTTGCCTCTCTCTCTCTTTTCTTCCCCTGCTATTTTATCTGCAGTATAACTCCTTAGTGTTCTGGCTTTGGTATTACCTCCCCACCCCTTCTTTTTCTCAAACTAACTTCCAAATGCTGAAATGTTTCTATTAATGATTGAATTACAAAAATATATCATGTTCCTATCACAATTTTTCCATGCACTTTTTCATCAACAGATTATAGCCTGAAATTTTTTGCATGACCAGTCTTGCTCTAGCTCCTGTTTAGCAATTCAGCCTCATTTTCTGCCTCTCCCCTCCTCAAACTCCAGCTGTGACCCCAAACCATGTCAGACCAGCCTCTTGGGACCTCTGGTTTTGTGCTTCTTTCCCCTCCACGTGGAATGCCCTCATTCAGTCTTTCGAACAGGCAAATGTGCTGCCTATCCTTATGCCTCATCAAATGTTGACTTTTTAAAAAGTTTTTGTAGTTTTAGTAATCCTATGATGAAAAATCTTCACAATCACTGAACAAGTCACTGAAGAATCTTTACTGCTTCATTTTGCCGGTACCAACATTGGATTTTGCAGCCTTTCCTGATTTTCTTCATTCTGTTCTTGTGTTCCTTTGACTATTTTCTTGAGGTCTTTTTCTTTTCATATAGGCTGTCTTGCAAGTCTGTGTTTGGGTTCAATAGTAAAACACACCAACATCAGTTGTCCTGCTACTGCCAAAATGGGTTCTGAACCCTAATACAAAGCTGACATCTAGTGTAGTCTCATTTTGGCTAGTTTTTCCCAAATTTGGCTAGTTTTCCCCAAATTTGGGGAATTTGGGAAAATTTTAGTTTTTCCCAAATTCATGTCTTAGGTACTATTGCCTTCCCAAGGTAAAGGATGTCCATGGCCATTTGTTTACACTGAAGTAGTCTGTTGGTCATGAACTTCCTGATTCAGATAGTTATCATGTCATTCATTATGGTAGTAATCCTCAGTTAGCCAGGGTGGAAAAAACATGTGTTGATTTTTTTTAAAATGCAATTTCATTGAGATATATTTGTGCAACATATAATCCATCCGAAATATACAATCAGTGGCTCACAGCATCATCACATAGTTGTGCATTCATCACAACAATCATGTTTAGAACGTTTTCATTACTCCCCCCAAAATAATAATAAAGATAAATAATAAATAAATAAATAAAAATAAAAATAAAGAGGCAACATGATGTGTAAGAACATTAACCAGATACAGCCCCCTTCTCCATAATATCAATACCTCTTTTTAATAGGAACAAGTTAGGGTGGTCATTACCTAGACACCCCTGGAGATTGAGAAAGTGATCAAATGAGAGGGAAGGGAAGCAACAAACAAGATGGGATTTAACAAAGGATTATGAATACTGAATCTTTATATTAATAAATACATATATTTGGATGCTAAGGTATTAGAACAGCTAGAAGGAAATAATTGAAATGGTGGAAAGGTAGCCCATAACATTCTTTGAAATTTGCTCTATAGCTACTTGTTAAATTTGTACTTTGAATGTTATCACTTTTCTTTATGTATCTTGTATTTCACAATAAGGAAATAACTGAAACTGTGGAACTGTAACTCGTAACATTGTTTGAAATTACCTCTATAACTATTTGTTAAATCTTACTTTGAAAGTTTTCACCTTTCTGTATATATGTTACATATCACAATAAGGAAATAACTGATTATGGAACTGTAACCCATAACATTCTTTGAAATTTTCTAACTACTTGTTAAATAGTACTTTGATAGTTAAAATAAAAACAAACAAACAAAAAAAAGCAAAGAAAGAAAGAAAGAAAGAACACCCAAAACATCCTATACCCCTTATTCCCCCTGTTGTTTATATATATTTTTTGTCTTTACTTTATTACTCATCTGGCCATACACTGGTTCCAGGGAGTATCAGTCACAAGGTTTTCACACAATCACATGATAAAAGGTATATAGTTATACAATCATCATCAAGAATCAAGTCTTCTGGATCACAATTCAACAGTTTCAGACGTTTCCTTCTAGCTATTCCAATACACTAAAATCTACAAAGGGGTATCTATATAGCACGTAAGAATACTCTCCAGAATGACCTCTTGACTATATTTGCAATCTCTTAGCCACTGAAACTATTTTGTTACATTTCTTTTCCCCCCTTTGGTTAAGAAGTCCTTCTCAACCCCATGATTCCAGGGCCAGGCTCATCCCTGGGAGTCATATCCTATGTAGGAGGAAGGGTAGTGAGTTAATTTGCAGAGTTGGCTTAGAGATACAGGCCACATCTGAGCAACAAAAGAGGTTCTCTGGGGGTGACTCTTAGGCATAGTTACAAGTAGGCTTTGCTTTGCCATTGGAGAGAGAAGTTTCATAAGGGCAAACATCTAGATTGAGTGCTTGGCTTATTAAATTGGGAGCCCTTATTGCTTAAGAGAATGTTAGGAATTCCCCAGATGGGGAAGTTTAATATTTCTACCCTTTTCCCTCAGTCCCTCAAGGGGAATTTGGAAATACTTTTATATTTTCTGCCCAAAATATTCTGGGATATATTGGGGTATCACATTAGTCTGTACAGAAGAACACAATCTCATTCCCTATCCTAGGTTCCATGTAATTACATTGTTTAAATAAACTGACTAAACAGGTTAAATTAAATTAAAATCTCTAATACAGCAGAATTTTTGTTTTTATGGAGGTGTCTGCAAAATTTATTAGAAGCACAGGAAAAGACAACCAAAACCTACATGAGACTCAGGAAGGGCATTATCAGAAGTCAATACATGTGCTTGCTTTGGCAGCACATATACTAAAATTGGGACAATACAGGGAAGATTGGCATGGCCCTGGTGTAAGGATGACACACAAAGTCGTGAAGCATTCCATATTTTTCTCTATGGTCTCACTAATGTGAATTAACTATCATGAGCAAACTCTGAGAGCTGAAGTTAAGAACACAGGTTATCAGTAAATAGAAAGAGGGTGGAGATGGGGCATTTGATGCTGGAGGAGTACAGAATGTTCAACAGGATTGATGGTAAAGATCAAGAAATGGATAGCACATTACTATCTGATGGTAGCACAATACTGTAAGTATAATGAACAAAGCTGAGGGTGAGTATGGCTGAAAGAGGAAGGCTAGGGATGTGTATGACACCAGAAGGACAGACAGAGGAAAAAACTGGGGCTGTATAACTTAGAGGTTTGTTTTCCCAATGGCTTCTAAGGTCATTGAATAAAGGAGTTATGTATCTTTGCATCCTGGGCTACTAATACAGCATTGGACACAGAGAAAAGCTCAATAAATGCTTGTTGAATACATGAATGGGTCTTATTTTGTGTATTATTCTTGTAGTATGCATTTGGATGGAACTTTATGTTAGAGCCATGGTTCTCAAACTGTGTTTTGAGGCACACTGGGAAGCCACAGTGAATTCACAGGGTACTTCAAGACATTGTATATTTTTGAGGGTAATACAGCCATACTCAACATTTGTTGCACATCTTGTGGACTACCAGCTCAAGATAATTCATAGTTTTACCATTAGATTGTGTTATATTTCATTTGATTACATCATATCTTTGTTAAAATGGAATTTTGGCTATTTCTGTGACAAAAAGTAAATACTATGTGAACATCAATGTAGACAGAAAATGAATGTTCAATGTGATTCCAAGATTTGAGAATTTATGCAGTGCCCAATAAGTACACATGAGCCATTAGTAAGTAATTGTGGTTGTTAAAGAATGAAGCGAATATGATCTTTCGTTTCATTGTATATATTTTTTTAAGTAACTACCAAGTTGTTAGGATATAAATACTTATTAAGGTGTTTGAACCTTGCTTAATAAAACTTTAAGTATAAAAAGTATTTTATAAATACTGTTAGATATCACTTTTGGTTTAGAGACACTGTGAAATATTACTGAGACACTCAAGTGTGCCATGAATGGAGAAAGTTTGGGAATCTCTTCTCAAGAGGGAGAATTGCTGGGGAGAGTCCTTATTTGTAAACAATAGATCTGATTCCTGCAGATTTAAGCAAAGTAATTGAATTTATTAAGAGCACATTGTGTGGTTTACAGAATTCCTGGAATGGTTGAAGACTGAGGCTATTCCTAAAAGCTCACACACTCCAGAACTAGTCAAGAGAGCAGTTGCACTGCGATTTTCTTTGCTGGAAACTCGATGTTGCTTTTGCTGATAGGGAGAGAAAGAGAGTCAGAGACAGACAAAGATGTACCTCCCTGCTTCTCCCATCAGATCTCCCCCAACATGGGCAGCTGCTCGTGATTGGCAGAGGCTAATTCTCACTCCCTTGCCTACCCATAAAGGACAGAGAAAAGGGAGTTCCAGCATTTTCAGCTTCTATAGATGCATGTCCACATTAGAGAAAAAAGCAGTGGGGGATTTTGATTCATCTCATATGAAGAGAGAGAGTTGTTGGAGAACTTGAGATTCAAAACTACTTTTTTAGCTATCATCAAGTACTTGAATGTGGAAGGGGATTGAGGCCTGTTTTCTATGGCTGCGATGGATATAAAAGGAAAACAGAGAGAGGGATTCTAGTTCATTGCAATGAAGAAATTTCTAGTGGTTGAAGCTGTTTGAAGGTCCCTTAGATGGCCATTGTAAGTTGTGTGATCCTTTCACTGATACTCTTCAAACTCCAGTTGGATGGTCACTTAGGGGATATTGTAGAACAGATCATCCAGCAGGTGCTAGTTGACTTAAAGTTACTCTGATCACGAAAATCAAAGAGCATAAAAGTTTTGAACACATAAACAATCATGCAAAAGAACATGAATAGCTATAATTGAATTGTTGGAGAAGTATTCTAAAAATGATTGCCAGTTTTTTACACTATCCAGCATTTACTGACAGGCTATCATTTGTTGACAAATGAAGCATAATTTTTAATGAAGATATTTTTACACTGTAGAATATCCTCTCATTAAAAGATTAGAAGGGAAAAAAGAAAACAAATCACCTACTAGTTGCACTATCTGACACAAGGGAAGTTAAGTTTTTGTATTATTTCCTTCCAGATTTTCTCTGTGATTTCATTTCAGAGCTGTGGTCCTATTTTGCATCCTCTCTTTTTAGAGTGTCCTGCTTTAACTCACCACTATATCATCCTAGAGGAAGCCTTACTGGTAAATTTACAATAGAATTTCTTATTTTCTTTATAAAATAAATACCAAAATATTTTAGAAACTGTGTCTATTTTAATATACATTAGCATATCTAAATAAACTCAGTATACCAAAATAAGCATTTTAAGGATTTTGATACATACTGCAAAAATAAACAACTAATTGTAAGATAAGGGAGGAAAATAATTTGTTTTTTAATGCTATAAATTACATAAAGAGAACAAAACACAGTGAATAAGAGTTGAAGTATCTTTGTAGATGATAAAAGTGATGGAATTCTTAAAAGATAAAAAGAGAAATTTTCAAAACAAAACTGTATTCCATTCCAGAGAGACAGAGCAAGCTGGCTGCTGAAATTCTTAATGGTAGCTGCCAGTTAAGGAGGATGGTTTTCCATGTCCAGAGAATATAGGTATCATGCAATCTGTGTTGAACAAATTAACAAACCAAATAAGAATTGACTTCTAGTGAACTGGGAATAAAAATTTATTTTAAGAATGGTTATACCATGCATCAGTTTAAATCAGATCCTCTGGGAGCAATTCAGTTGGAGTTAATTGAAAGTTATGGAGAGATGTATAAAGATAGTTGAGTTAGGACTGCTAAGAGGAAGGTTGTTTGCTTGTTATATGCTTAGAAAAGTACTTTGACAACAGGAGATCTTGAGTGTAGTCAGTGATAAATCATTCCTGATGAAAATCCACCACTGGCTATTGAAAGAGTGTGTGGTTTGGGTAGCAATTGCAACAGAGGAGAATGAGTCTGAAAGCTGCTTTCTGTTGCTGTATTCATCCTAGTCTAAAAGCATTTGGCCTCTGGGCAAGTTTAAGATTTCTGTGCTTTGGCTTGGAAAATTTCAGTTTCAGGTCATGTCCAAACAACCATCCTGGTATGTTTGGCACCGTGAGGTTTCACACCAGTCTTGTCATAACCAGTCTCTGCACAATGAGCTTACATGCTATGATAGGGGTAATTCTCTATGCATGTGTAAGACAGCACGTCTACCATCTGTAAGGCCATGTTTAGTGATGATATAGGTAGACAATTACTTAATAGACAGATGGCTCTAGTTTGCTGGTTCTCTGCTAGTGGCTATTTCAGTTAGCTGCCTGGGCATCAGCAAAGCCCAGAGAGACTAAACATGCCTTGCCATTAAAAACAATATTTAAACTTTCCTTCAGTGTAGATGTATTGTCTTTGTCTATGCATCAACTACAAATCAGAATATGGCTCTGCCAACCCAATCACTGCTTTGGCCATTGTCACAAACAATGCCCATCACACTGGCTAATTCAATTGTATAACAATTGCCTTTGTGTTAGAAGAGATTCTAAATTATTGGAATGGCTGTGCTAAAGTCATCCAGACTTGGCTGCTTGCTCTTTTTAGTGGCGTAGACTTCTTTAAATTAGTTCTTTAATGGTGAGTAAACACGCCTTCGCGCAGGGCCTGGTGGAAAGAGCACAGGTTTCACAACTTGAAGACCCAAGTTTGAATCGAGATACAGATGACTTCTGTTTATGGGACCTTAAAATATCTTTGAATTGTCTTGTGCCTCACTTTTTGTTTGGAAAAAAAAATCTTCCTATGGTTTCCTTTCATTAGGAATTACAAAATCCTTCGAATTCTTGGCTAAGTTTTGCACTCAATCCTTTTGATATCCTCAGTCTTGTTTAATTGATAAAATTTTTGTCTTCCTTTCATTAGGGAATGTCTGTCCCTCATTCTGTGTTATTCTTTTCAGTCTTACTGAAAAGTGTTTTTATGCTGCATAGCATGCGCCTCGTGTTTTTACTCTTACTATTGGTGAATTATAAATAACAAATAAACTAATATCTGCCTTATCTTCCATATCATATGTCTCCAAAAATATGCAATAAGGTATGTGAAAATATTTTGAAACTGTAAAAGCACAAGGTAAAAAATAGCCATACATAGTATATGCATATATACATGTATACATATATATACACACATATATACAAAATATATGCATGTGTGTGCCTACAAATTTTAGAGACAGAGAGATAGAGAAAGAGATTGAGATAGGGATTGAGAGAAAGTGAAAGAGAGAGAGTTGGGACCCACGAAAGTCCAGAAAGAGACAACAAAAGAAACATAGTCATCCTTTATTTTTGTTTTGACCTTGAGCACACATCCTCCCTGTCTAATTTATCCATCCCAAGAAACAAGAGGAGGCCAGAAGAAATAAGGCCAATGGTCTGTGTCAGAGGGAGCTGGGCGTCATTCCCAAGGGCACACGGGAAGGTCTCCTTACTTGGCTGACCACCAGGATATTTCTTACCTCTGTATTCTGCTCGTTCTTTAGTTTCATTGGATAAGTTGATTAAAGAAAGCAATCCAGCGCCTCTGAAGTGCAACACCACATCCACTTTAATTTTGAAAGAAGTTTTACCCATTATAAGTTAAATCTGTAAATTTAATTAAAGTGTAGGGTTTATTTACGAGATGCATACTAACTGAACTTTTTGGGGGGTGCTAGTGCCTTGTTCATTGGATTACTTTCATTTTCTGTGGTTTGGTATCTTGTACTCAGGTGATTTTTTTCGAAGATATATCTCTTCATATCTTTGGCCTTCATAGAGGAACTCTTTAAAAAGTGAGCATCCAGAAAAGTCCTTTGATCCAGCTCCAAAATGGTGAGGAGGAATCAGGCATCACACAATACTTGCAAAAAGACACATATAAAGACAGTGAAGTCAGTTCATCTTTTTCTTGCACTTACTTTATCCAAATGCTATTATGCTAAACAGAGGTACTTTAAAATAAAGATCTTGTCTATGCTCTTTCATAACTTTCATGCTATTCTGGTTTGCTAAAACTGCTGGAAATGTGATATACCAAAAGTGGACTGGCTTTTAACAATGGGGATTTATTAGGTTGCAAATTTATAGCTCTAAAGTCATGCAAATGTCCAAATTAAGGCAACAAGAGGTAGATATCTTCTCTGAGGAAAGGCCAATGGCATCTGGGTTTCCTCTGTTACATGGGAAGGCACATGGTAGTGTCTGCTAGTCCTTCTTTTTCTGGGTTCTGGTTTCAAAATGGCTTTCTCCAAAATGTCTCTGAGCTTCTCTCTCTCTCAGCTTCTTCTCTGTTTCTGACTCTCTTAAGGACTTCTATAAATTAATTAAGGCCCACCTTGAATAGGTGGGATCACATCTCCATGGAAATAATCTAATCAAAAGGCCCCACCCACAGTAAATCTGCCCCCACAAGATTGGATTAAAGGAACGTGACTTTTTGGGGGTACATAATAAATTCAAACCAGCACACATGCCATGTTTACTTGTACTGCACTTACAATTTCTAATCTAAATTTGAACACATAACTTACAGATAAAATAAGGTATATGTTCTAAAATCTATTTCTCACCCTTTCTAACTGCATCTATTACATATATTCTCCTTGCTAGATTGAATATATACTGTTGCGAGGGGCTTTATTCTCTAAATATTATAAGCCTTGACCTAGGCATCGGAAATAGTAAATCCTCTACCTAGGGAGTGTTTATTTACAAGCAGGGAAACAGCCAGAATTCAAGCAAGAGGGTTTACAGGGAAAACACCATGATTACAAATCAGTCAAAATAAGATTGGTTACAAATCAGTCAAAATAAGATAATTAGGTCACAATTGTATCATTTAAGTAAGCAATTTTATGTTAGGACCTTTGTGTGTTATAAAAGCTCATATTTAGCTAAAGAACAAAAACCCTTCCACTTCTTTTTTCATTGCATTTATTTTTCTAAAACTAATTTCTATACAGAGATTATTTACTAGCTAATCTGCTACCACAACTTAATAAGAACTTATCATTACAGGTAGATTCAGAAACATGTCCATATAAGGCTTTGACTGATGATCACCTTGATTATTTAATGGATGCTTCATTTTAAGGTAAAAATACTAGTTACTGAAAAGTAACATTAATGTAAAGAAAAATGATACAATTTTCAATATGATAGAAGAAATAGAGAAAACAATGGCAGCACTCACATCACTGTAATGTTTAATGCCATAACTATGAGAGTCCACAGGTTAATTGTGTCTTTCTTTTTCCCTTACAGTTATTCTAGCAGTTTGTTGATAATTTGTCCACACGCTTAATTCTTTATTTTTAGACTGAAGTTTAATTTTCGTTTAGATTGCCTTGTTTTTCTCCATTGATGCACCATAAAATTGCTGAACAACTATAATTTTTATTCCCAAAGACCAAGAATTGAATTTAGTTCATTCACTGATGGAATAAATTCTTACAGAGCACCTTGCATTTGTGAGATTAACAGCATTAGACAAGTAAGTACTCCCAGGACTCTGGGCCCCTGTGAGATGTGCTCCCCTTTGACAAATCCTGTGCAAGTACTGAAAACACAATTTTCTTCATTATTGGATCAAAGTGCTGCCTTAGAGCTGCCATTCCACCCCCACCCCCACCCCCCTCAGTGTAATGTTCCTCCAACTTGCCACTCTTCAGCTGAGGCCTTCAGGTGGAGCGCTGCCTGCAGGAATCACGCAAGAGATATAGTCCCTGAAGTTGGACTTCACCTCTGAAAAACATGAAGGCTCACTGAGCTACGGGAGAGACAAATGAGACCAACACCCAGGGTCAGAAACTATAAAACAACCACCCACACCCAAGTCGTAGGTTTAACCAGAGGCATAATAATGAACGTGAAGCTTCAGATTGAAGAAAGCTTGAGAAGAACAGAGTGTGATCCAAGCTGGTGAAAGAATTACCCAATGTCTATATCCAAAAATGCTGGGCATCTGGGCATCTGTCAGAGCTTCAAGAACAGTGAAGGGCCTGAGTTTTTACTATATTTACAATCTATCATTAGACTGGCACAGTCTCACTGATGTTGGCAGAAGATACAAGATTCCTGTATCAGAGACAAAAGACTTTATTATTCACAACACAGCAATCAGCATGAGCATGAGCATATTAGAATTTGTTTCCTTTGCCCAAGTCCCACAGTGGCAAAGCAGATGGGCACATGGAGCAGTCTCCCTTACAGAACGGTAACCCAAGTCTTTTATACCAGACAATAAGCCTGTTTCTCTTTGCTCTAGAGAGAGACATTATCTCTATCTTCCAAGGCTGTTGGCAAACCTATCTTTTGCTCTGGAGCAAGACACTAATGCTATCTTCCAAGACTGTTTGCCATACAAACATCCTTTATGAGATAGTCCAGAACAAAGAACTATCAGTGGCTCTGCTCATAAGTTGCCCAGAAACATGACAGACCAATGGGGAATTGTCTGCCAGTAGTGGCATTCATTTCCTTTTAAATTTTGTGTAATGTGGAGTATGTTTTCAAATTGTTTAGGGAATACATGTGTCGTTCCTCTTCCTTAGAAATCATTTTTCCTGGTAGTAATTTCACCACAAGAAGAGAGAAGGTAGTGAATGCTACCTCAGTAAAGAGGAAGATATGGCATATTGGAAAGTACCAGTGGAGCAGGTAGGAGGAGGAAACCAATGTCTCTGAGCCTCTCATAGGCTGATGGGGTATGAAAGGAGTAGATAGGTAAGAATAGTAGGTGATAAGACATGTGTGTCTTTGCCATCCTGAAATCCCAGTGTTGGGGAGATGAGGCAGAGAAAGTTGAAAGCAAAAGACCATTCTCCTTGCTTGTTAAGTACTTGTAATTTGGGTTTTCTAGCAGCAGGGGCTGAGATAGAGTTTGGGATGCAAGGTATTATTTGGGGTAAACAACTGTGGAAAGAAGGGGGGAGAAGGGGAGAAGCATGGTTGAGCACAGTGAGAAGTCAAGGTGTTATGGGGGCTCAACAAGGTCTCAGCCTACCTCTTGGGGAACTGGAATGCATTGGAACATGTCAGTTTTCCATGTTGTGCCAAAATAGGCAGGCTTTTAGCCCACTGCCATGATCAGTCAATGGATATCACGTGTCCTGGAAAGGATGGGCTCTTGGATGAGGCAGCTCTGAAGCTGAGACACACCTTGAAGAAGTCAACAGCTAGAGGTTGTCTACTGTTCACATTCCCATCAGTTGGGTCAGCAGCAAGACATTTCTTAAAAGTGGATCTAGGTAGTAAACCTCTATCTTTACACCAGTCCACCCAGGGTATAGCTTGAGTCTGCTTCATATAAGTTTGATAAGCAGCTACTCCAGGATCCCAATGAGCCTTTTGTACACTATCCAGTCTAGATTCCCCTTTGCTGGTTTCAATATCTTATTTGGTGGCATGACCCAGACCCTCATCTCTGAAGGCTTAGAATTCCTGGTCAGAATTCCTTCTCTAGCAAGGATGATTTCACATCTCCATTTTCCCATAGTCCATGTTAATCTGCAGTGCAATTTACAGATCTATATAACAATTGTACCTGTGGCTAATACTTGGTGGAGTTTGTGGTAGTCTATTGACATCCTCCAGGATCCATCTAGGCTTTGTGGAGAGCCAGCCTGGTGATTTCAAAGGTGTTTTTGTTTGCCATCAGAAACACCACAAAATGGGTTGGCTTAAACAACAAGCCTTAAGTAACTCATGGTATCAGGAACTAGAAGTATAAAATCAACATATCAGCAAGGCTTGCTTTATCCCCAAAGACTGCAGCATTCTGGTGCTGGCTGCTGGCAATTCTTGGGTTCCTTGGGTTTCATTGGTGCCTCTTTCCATAGGGCAATGTCCTCTCTTTTCTCCCTTCTAAGGCCTCCCGTAGTTCAGATTAAGGCTCACCCTCATTCAGTGGGACCACATCTTAACTAAACATAACAACATCAAGAGGTCCTATTGCAATGGGTTCACACTCCCAGGAATAAGGATTAAGGTTAAGAACTTGTCTGTGTTGGAGTACATTATTCAATCTACCACAAATGGAGACATGACAAATCCTTAGGGTGTCATTACTTCACTCATCCCTCCCCCAAGAGGTATTGCTAGCCAGGGATGTAGTTTCAGGTTTGCACTTGGCGGACCCCATTGTGATAGTCCTGGCCCTGTAAGCCAAGGACCCAATATGGGGGTTTTGTAAAATACTGAGTAGATCAATCCCAATTATACATTCACGGACTGGGGAAATGAAACCTGGGTTGGTTTTCCACAGGACACAATGAGAAGATTATGCTGTTAGGTACCCATACACTAATTTGTCAGGCTTAATCATGGTTAAGTGGAGAGAGAGATAGACCTAGCACCCCGAAGAAATGAGAAGGCCCATTAGTTTTTACACTCCTGGGGGGTGTTGAGAAAATTGAGTTGCTCTGAGCAGCTTGTGCTGAGGTGAGATAAGTCTGCAACCTGGGGCTAGCAGTTCTCCAAGCCTGGAGACTCCATGCAAGTCACTGCTGAACTCAAGGAATCAGAGTTAGCGAGAGGGTCAAGACAGAGCTAACTCATCAGGGAAAGACATAGATCTAGACCAGATCAGGAGTCAACCAGCTGCAGGCTTCAGTGGAACACCCAAAAACTGAGTAGTCAAAAGATACTACTATAGAAACCCGTGGAGACAGAAGACAGTGCAAGGTCCTTCTGACCAGACTCACATTACATAAGCTGCCCGACTCACTCACTCCCATCACCGTCTGGGAATTTAACAAGGGGAAGAGGAGGAAGTCTGAAAGACTGAGTGATTATTCAAAAATGAAAAAAATTCAGTTCTTCAATAAATATTTACTGAACACCAAAGATGTGCTAGGCACTGTTCTTAGTGCCTGGAGTTACCAAGAGAGGCTGGTGGAATTATGAAGTCATAATGGTTAGAACAGATTTACCACAGAGAAAATAAAGAAGTTGTTTGTTTACTTGTTGACATATGTAAGTTTCAGTGTGGGGAACTTGACCCTATAGCTTTTATTCTATTGTCTCT
Organism: Choloepus didactylus; assembly: GCF_015220235.1. Taxonomy (NCBI): domain Eukaryota; kingdom Metazoa; phylum Chordata; class Mammalia; order Pilosa; family Megalonychidae; genus Choloepus; species Choloepus didactylus. Next base: position 26,308,690 of record NC_051318.1, on the reverse strand, counting down.
TTGTTCATTCACTTGACAAATACGTATTGTGTGCTTATCATGTGCCACTGGATACAGGGTATACAGTGGTGATCAAAACAGACATGGTCCCCACCCTCAGTCTAAAGGAGGTGAGGAGGGAATCAGATACTAAATAAATAATTGCAGAATTAGAAATGGCAAGAAGGACTGCATGAGTAAAGAAAACAGTGTTGAGGCTGAGAATAATGTCGGGAGCTGGGCCGGGCTGGGGACCATCTCAGAAATGCCTGCTTGGGAAGTGATATTGAAGCTGAGACTTAAAGGTTGAGAAGGAGCAATCCTGTGAAGAGCCGTGAGCACACAGCATTCCAGGAAGAAGTTCCTAAAGAAGAGAAGACATGGCTTTTTGGGAAATGCTTACATGGTTCTTATAGACGATAAAGATAGAGACATTATTAACATCACAGTATATCCTTCCGGACCTCACACACATATGCACATATTTTATTTAATATTATATGCTGGATGTCGTTTTGTGTTGTTCTTCAACATCATTTTAAATGGCTACAAGGAAAGAGTTGTAGACACTGTAATTGATATACCCAAATCCCTATTTTTGGATATTTAAATTGCCTCTAATTTTTGCTATTACAAATAGCTCCTTAAAGGACCCACCTTCTTGTTATCCTTCAGAAAACTTCCTAGACATGAATTTGCTGATTCAAAAGGAATCCAAAATTGGCTTTGAAACATAGTATAAAATTGTAAGATTCTCCTCACTTGAATCTTGGCAAGCTTCATCATGCCATGGGCGATTTATATTGAGATGAATATTTTAAAAGTAAATACATGCCCATAGTAAACAATTCCAAGAGTGCAAAAATTCAGGTAATAAGTCTTTCGTACCACCTTTGTGTCCCAAGGCCAGAGGCTCCCTTCCAGAGGCAATCATAGTTAGCTGTTTCTGATATATTTCTCCAGAAATTTATTATGTGTATACAAACATACATATATGCATGTGCATGTATTTTTTTTACACAAATGGAATCATATTTTAGATACTGATCTATACTTTGGTATTTTCACATAATTACAAATATTGATGATCTTTCTAGATCACCACATATACATCTCTCAATTTTTTTAATAGGGACAGCTGCCCCATAATTCATTTAGCCAATCTCTTACTACTGAATATTTAAGAGGTTCCTTTTTTTGCCTTTTAATATCTTTATTTAGTTATAATTTACATACAGTTACATACTCAGATCTTGGGTGTTACAGATCACCGAGTTATATAAATCATAAATCTATGGAATCCACCCACCTATAAGACATAGACCATTTCCACGAGACCAGCAAGTTCCCACTCATTTCCCAACAACACCTTGCCCCCCCAAAAAAGGCTAATAGTCTGATTTCTTTCACCACTGAAAGGTTTTGCCTGTTCTAGATCTTCAAATAAATGGCAGAATGAAGTATGTACTCTTTTGTGTCTGACTTCTTTTGTTCAGTTATTTTTGTTTTTTTGAGATTCATCTATGTTGTTGCCTAAATCAGTAGTTTACTTTATTTAATGCTAAGTAGTGTTCTATCATATGATTATACCATAATTTGTTATTCATTTTCCTGGTGATGGATATTTGCATTGTTTCCAGGTTTAGGCTTTACCAGCAAAGCTTCTACTTTTATAAAAGTATTTGTGGCAATATGTTCATTTCTTTTAGGAGTGGAATTGTTGGGTCATAGAGTAGGTGCATGGTCAACTCCATAAGTATCTACCGAACTATTTTCCTCAATGGTTCTATCATTTTTCGCTCTCACCAGCAATGCATGAAAATGTCAATGAATCAACATTCTCACAAATTCTTGGTTTTGACAATCTTTTCAATTTTAGTTATTCTAATGGAGTGAAATGGTGTCTCATTATTTTCCTAACTAATGAGGATACCGCACTCCAGGAAGAAGGAATAATATTTGTGAAGTCCCTAAAGCAGGAAGAAGGTGTCTTTTGGAAAATTCTTACATGTGCTTATAGAAAATACTGATGCAAACATTATTAGCTTTGCAGGGTATATCTTTCCAGATCTCTCTCTCTCTCTCTCACACACACACACACAGGCACACATGTTATTTAATTTAAATTTTGAATACCTTTTCACATTTTTTATATCCTTCTTCAGCATCATTTTTAATGGCTTTGTAATAATGCATTATATAGATATACCATAATTGGCACAACCAACTCCCTTATATATTTTTTATATTTCCTGGTAGATTAGCTTGATCCTTTCAAGGTTTGTTTTAAAATGTGCCAGGGCAAGACCAGGGAGCAGTTCTACTCATAAGATGTGGCCTATCTTGGGCCTTAATTGAATGCCCTGGATATTCTCTGAGGTATCTTCTCTCTGGCTGGCTGGAATTGCTGTCTTTCAGCATGCTATGATGCCTGGCATCTCCTACAGCTCACAGCTTCCAGTTCCTGATTTTTCCCAGGCCTCAAAGAGTTTCGCCCTACACATGCACAGCTTAGTATTTGGCCAAAGATGCAAGAGAACTCTATGTATTTTTTTTTCTGGAGGTCTTTCACTGCACCATGTCCTTCTCTCCATTGCCCTGCCCTACACATTCCAGCCACCTCAGCAGACTCCAACCTTGCTTCATTTGGGCTCTAGTTCTCTGCCTCCTGGTGCAGAAGTCACCTCTAGGTGAAAAGCTACAGCAACCATGGGGTTGCCTTGTGTGCTCCTCTTCTCTAGGAGAGAACAGTCCTAAACTTCTTGTTTGTCTGCTCTCTAAAAATGGCTGCTTCCTACATTTTGTGCAGTTTTATAGGTACTTATGCCATAAAGGTTATTCTGGAACCAGTTACTTCATCGTGTCTTGTCCTTTTATTTGTAAAGTCATGTTCCTATTGAAAACAGATCTTCAATGAACATATGTCTAGCTCTCAATATACAGATACCCAAAATAATTTCTTTTGGGAATTATTAAAAGTAATTGTATTGAATTAAGATGTATAGTTTTAAAAAAATTATTCCCTGGTTTGTAAGACTACTTTTAGCTCACTCTAGTGTGCTTCAACAGTATTTGACTTTAATTAATTGGTTTTGCAATTAAAGAAATACATGTATATCGAACACTGTTCTTCATGGAGTAAAGTAGAACTATAAGGAAATAGAAATCTCCCCTCTGATCTATATTCACCATCTCTCCAAGAAAGTATTATTAACAGTTTCTTTTGCATTTCTCCAGAATTTTCTATGTCTACAAATCCTTACATATGTGTATTTTTTTTTCTTTCCTTCTTTTCTGATACAAATGGGAGTATAGTCTTTGCCTTGTTCAGCAACTTTTTAAAAATTAAACTATATCTTGACTAAATCTGTATATTAGCACAGACAAATCTATCTGGTTTTAAAAAAATGGCTGTAAAATATTCCACTTTCTAGATGTACTATGATCTAGATGTACCATAATTCTAGATGTACTATAATTTACTTAATAAGTTTCCCACTGATGGACATTTATATCATTCCCAGTTTTGTTTTGTTTTTTATTCTGGTATTCCAAAGAATGCAACAAGGAAAATCCTTGTACAGGCCTTTATACACTATAATGGTATACCTCTAAGGTAAATTTCTCTAAGTGAAATTGTTAGGTCAAAGTGCATATGCATTTCGTTTCGTTACGAGTTGCCAAAATATGCTCCAAAGAGATTCTCCCAATTTACACTTTCCCCACCTGTTGAGACCACCTGTTTGCCCACATCCTCTGCACTTTGCAAAATATCAAGTTTTCAGTCTTTGCCAATCTGCTAGGTTAAAAAAAAAATCTCATTTCAAATTGTAATTATTTAATTATGAATGAGGTTGAGCTTGTATCCCTTCTTTAGATTGGTATTTCTTTGAGTGCCCATTGAGCAGCAAACTAGAGGCACTTAGCAGAGTCAGGTAGCTCCTGCTAATTATCTTGAATTATGCTGAATTAATGTAAGCAAGAAACTTATGAACTATATTTACCCAAGAAGATATTTCTGAAGTGATATATTTTCCTGGCATTAAGGAGAGTTTTAGTTTAGTGAATTTTATCTTCAAAATTCTCACTTCACATTGATTCTCTTAATAATGTTGAGACATCTGGCCTTGATTTGATGACTGTCTATCATCACTGTATGGTACTGATTCGATTTCCTTTTAACGTCTCTGAAATATTAAGAGAGAAGCTGGCTGTGTTTGGGCCAATGAAATGCCCGTGTTACAGCTTTAATGATAGGAGGTCTTTTCCCTCATCATTATGAGCAAATGAGGGCACCGTCAGAGTAAATTTTATATGTGTGGTTATTTAAGAGCTGAGTTTACAGCTCTTCTGGAATTTGAGCAAAAGGGTACTACCAGGACTTGCCTACTACAGGTCTATCCCCAGGTTTTCCCTGGAAATTGCATTATCAGAGCTCCAGAATAGGGTGGAAACTTCACAGAAACTTGTATGAGAGGCAGTTTAAGCAGGAGGCTGCTTTCAATTTCTCAGCAAAATCTTGTGCTTTAGCAACCTTATCGTGGGCCAATATAATCACCCTCCACATGATGTCACGAGAAGGAACAAACACTATAAATGGTGCCCACGTACACGGCCACACAGTCACCGAGCATTCTGAAATGAAAGCATTTGTAATGCTAGCATGATTTCTTGGCTTGTTTGAAGAAGGCCTGAGGCAGAGAAGACAGAGCTGAACCGAGGTGTAGCCACTTGCTAAGTCCTTAAGAACTTACCTCATTAATTTGGGTGATCTAGTCACCAGACATCACCACCTCCTGTGAATATACTTTTTTTGGTGAATTCTTAAATAGCCTTTTAGCCTCCATTGCAGCTCAATAATTGTGACCTTATAACAGTTACCATGGAAAGAATTCCTAGATTATAAATAATGACAATGTGAGTTTCCTAGTTACCAAGTATATTTATAAAATGAATTCCAAAGGTACATGACATTTAATTCCAGCCTATTTTTAGAAACTGAAGGATAATAAAGGAAAATACCTTTTTTTTTCCAGAAGAGAGAGAATTGTACTATTTTTCAAGTCTAGTTACCAAACAGTAAATGTATATGGATTTTAGGAAAAATATAAGATTTTAGTAATATACTGTTCTTGGGTTTTAAAAAAAGCATTTACAATAACATCGACTTCAATGTTAAATCAAGTTGCCATGACCATTCATCAGAATTAGATTTATAAAAATTATCTTGGGGAAAAAAGAAAGATGTAGTGTCCCTTTATTATCCTTGTAAGACACATCAAATAGGAGGATGGTTATGCTTTCTCTTTTACAAAATATTTTTATTAAAAAAAAGCTTATATAGAGCTCATGAAAGCAAAGCTTTAGCCTAATAAGAGGAGTTGTGAACCAAAAAAGGGGTGAGGATTCCTAAGGAATATATTTTAAAAAGTCACTAAATGAGCATTAAACCACATTTTAATGTGCTGCCAAAATGGAAGTTCAAAAGAGAGGAAGATATTAAAGCAATGGAAATGTGCTAATTTCTAGATCTGGTCTAATATTTTGTCTTTTCTGAACTCTATTCCAGATGATGCTTCAAAGAAGCTGATTCATCATGTTTCTTCAACCTTGTTGCCATGTCTCATAATTGGGAAATTTTCTTCTTCCTGAATCTTAAATCTTGTCCTACCTTTTGTCTCATACTCTGAAACAAGAACTTCAGGAAAGTAAAAAATGAGACCTCCAGCATTAATTTCTTCTCTCTCAATATATATTTAATGGATTAAATATTATACATTTGCAAGCTCTTTGGGTCCAATTTCAATAGATATTTACAGTTTTCTATGGCTGCTAAAACAGATTACCACTAACTTAGTGGTGTTAGACAACGCAAATTTATTATCTTATAGTTCTGTAAGTCAGAAGTCTGAACAGGTGTCTCACTGGGCTAATATCAAGGTGTCAGCAAGGATGCGTTCCTTACTGGAGGCTCTCTGGTTTCTAGAATCTCCCACATTCTGTAACTGTGGTCGCTTCCAGTCACGGCTGGGTTGAGTAGTCACTTCACGTCACTTGATCTCTTCTATAATCACATCTCTCTCTCTTCTGCCTCCCTTTCCAAGTTTTACTTACTCTTGTGATTACATTGGGTCCATGAGGATGAAACAGGATAATTCTCCTATCTCAAAGTCCTCAACTTAGTCATATCTGCAAAGTCTCCTTTTGCCATATTCACAGGTTCAATGGATTAGGATATCAACATCTTTGCGGGGGGGGAGGGCAGGCAGAGAGCATTATTCTATTCTGCTCACTACACGCACTTGTTTTTCAACAAATCTTTCTTAAATACCTACTAGGTTCTCAATACAGTGCTGAACAGATGACTAGAAGGGTAATAGATTCCAATACCTGAATAACTAATCACTTTTTAAAAATCTCCATAATCAAAGTAGAAATAATCCAATTGTTTATGAGGCCTCAAACTTTATACTGTTTTATTTTCCACAATTAAAATCCTGAAATTTTTTTCCCCTCTACCTCCTAATACTGTTGTTTTCACTTGTTGTTACCTTTTTCCTTAAAGAGATTCCCTTTTCTCCAATATGAACTTTTGTCACTTTGGCTCTCTTTCCTCTGCTAGTGCTTGTTCCAGCACTTACTTGTATCTCTTGTCTTTTCACATCTCCTCTCCACCAGTGTTCATTTCTCTCAGTCATATGCAGTTGAGTACATGTTGACATGTGCCAAATAGCAGTGGTGAATGTCAGCTGATGGTTATTAAACTATCTATGCCTAAGGCTAGAAATAGAATCCAAGGATTTGTATTTGGGGTCTAATATTTTCCCTTAATTTTTTTCTATGTGTTACTCATATTGTTCCTTTTCTTCTAAATCGATACGAAATCAAAGTGTTGTAAAATTAAGTTATTTTTAACTGAATCTAATAATCACACAAATCAATTTGATCAAGGGCAAACAACTCAGCCAAATTACAACTCAGTATTATAGCTAGTGATAGATTTAACATGAATTTTACAATGATGCTAGTCAGGGGTCAATTCTAGTTCCAGAAACACTTTCCTTCTTTCTGTAATCTGTCGACTTTGTGTTAGCCTATGTTTGAGATGGAATTTGGATGAATCAAGAAGCTAAACTTTAGTGAAATGAAAATCATCACTAAATTCTGAAGATCTGAGCGAAATCAAGTCAATTATCAGACTCCTGTAGTAGATGTTTGGATCACTAGACACAGGATTGATCCTCACATGTCATAGCAAAGGCACCTAAGTACAGGACCAGAAAATTATATAAAATCCCACCAAGATTACTACAGATTACAGCAGACTATAACACAAATGTGATCCCCTACAACAAGGGTAGTTGAAAGAATAGTGACCGGAAATTTGGGGCATCAAATTTTGTATTTAAGGCAGTAATACGTAGCTATGTGAACTTGGGCAAGTGCCTCAATTTTGGTGCCAATTTTACTAAGGTCTTGAACTACTATAGATGATCTCTAAGACTTTTTTTCATTTAAAAAGTGTATGTCTATGCCTGCAATTCTCAAGCATTTTGGTCTCACCCCTATATTACGCTATATGTATGAAAAATAACTCAAAAACAAAAAATATTTACAGTTAAAAATGGCATTGCTATTTTCTTAATCTCTTAAATGTCTGGTTCAACAGAAGGTGGCTGGATTCTCATACCTGCTTCTGCATTCAAATCTGTTGTGATATTACCTGTCATTCAACCTTTGGAAAACTCCACTTGGACTCTTGCAAGAGAAGGAGAGTGAAAAGGCAAATAATATCTTAGTTTTATTATGAAAGTAGATCTGAGCTCTCAGATTCTCAAACAGGATCTTGGGGTTCCCCCAGGATGTTTCACCATCAGGATTTAGCAGTGTCTCTTCAAACAGTGATAAAGTTATTTTAAGAAACAGTTGAAGAGAGAAATATTAAAATCCAACTCAACAATCTAGACTTTTGACTTATGTTTTTGGTATGAAAGCCATGCTGAATTATCTGGTAAGTTCTTTGAGATCATACAGGCCCTACATTCCTACCCTATTTTTTGCATTGCCTTCTTTGGCATTTCTCATTCTTGGTTTTGCTCTTCAGGCTAGTGGTATCCCTCATGGTTAACAAGTATCTGCCATAGTTTAAAATCACAAGCAGGAGAATTGCCTTCACTTCATTCATGTGTTGTTTGTTTGTTTGTTTTAAGGGCGAGGCAAAAAAAATATTTTCCAGGATCCCCCAGCAAATCTATTCTTTTACATCATTGGCTGCAATTGCACCACATGCTCATGCCTAAACTTAATTCTACAAAGGAGAATTGGCCTCTGGGATTGGCTTAGGGTAAACAAGACCCAGCCCCCAAACTGTAGAGGGACCCAGACTGCCCTGAAGTATATGACGACATGAAAGTGAGCACACTTTTGTAGGAAGGAGAAGTGGGCCGTGGTTATGAGCTAGTTAACCCACCATTTGTGCCATAGGGGATGTCGAGAGAGTGAGGTGTGAAATATGATACAGCCAAGGGACTTGTAACTGGAATAATATTCTAAGTCCCTTAGGAGTAATGTGAGCCCTCAATCCTTTCATGAATCAACCTTTATATATCTAGTCTGATTCAAATATAATCCCCTTAATATTGGAATTCACAAGATCCAACAGAACCTAACACTATTTCAAGTTCCAGTTACAATTCATTGGAAGAATTAGAAAAGTTCCAGGATCTTCTTGCAACAACTGCATCTATCCAATGTACTATTTCAGTTATAAGCTAGAACTTAGAACAAAGAAACCTTGGTTTGGGTTAGTTTATATATCTTTGTTTTCTATTTATTTATGTTTGAATTTATGCTGACTTTTCTAAATATGTTTTTAACACACTGTAGTTCTTTATTATTTGTAACTCAAGCTTAAAATGCATACCTTGCCTTTAGGTATTTGATGTAAACAAGGCAATTTCAGTCTGAAATAGCAATGGCAAATAGTTCCTGAGGTTTATTAGAATTTTATTGTGGGCATAATTTTTCTTTTGGATCTGCACTGCAATTACCTATTCAGAGGAAGCACTTAGCCTCCACTTAAAACATAGGAGGACTTTCCATTACCATCAACTGTAAGATTGTGAGCGAAGCAATAGGAGATGATATAAACATAATACAGATGCCCAAAAGCAAGACAGATGAAGCTGGAAAATGCTCAAATAATTCCAGGAGGAAATACTACTTTTTCTAAATGCTCTATCACAGAAATCATTTTTCAACATTTTAAAATATATGTGGCAGAGCACAAGTTCCTATTGCCAAGAAAAAAGAAAAAACAAACAAACTCAGTTTAGGCTAAATATAACAACTCAGAAACCAAGGTACATCCATGAATGTTTGCTTGCAATGGATCTGTAACAAGGTGATGTTTCCAACCTTTTCCTTTTGAAGTGGACAAAACACAGAATATCCACTTTCTTAAATCACAGGATGCTCTGATCAGCTATCAGGATCAGAAAGTTCTTATATTAATGCAGAGATGTGGATCTTTTCATGGAAAGCAAGGGATCTGTCATAAATGAATGTTATGTACTGACATTGTTTATAACTACCAAGAAAGAGTAGTAAAGCTTCTGCTTCACTTGATTCTGGGAAAAGTCTTCCCTAAAATCTTAAATTAATTAAAATTAAATGTTAATGACCCCCTGTTTAATTTTTGTTGGTAAAAATTAAAAAAGCATTACTATAATCTGTGAAGCTCTGGCACATCTGAGTTTGATCCCTGACTGCTGTACACCTGTTTCTCCTGGTGTACAGGCCATGGAAAAAAGGTCCTGCCCCAGGAAACACTGTATAGTTGCCATGAAAATGTGCCACTCAGATATCCTGCTGCAGGGAGCATAACTGACTGATGCCCCAGCTGTTGCCTTTCTATAGCCATGACCACAGTCCCTCTGAAGCCACACTTCCCACAGGCTGTTCACAGCCAGTGACTGAACACGGTAGGTTTTTGCCATAACAATGTGAGGCTCCTCCACTGAGTGACTTTGTTGCCTGGTTGACCTGCTCTTGGAATTGCACTGTAGTCCAAGATTCCTCCTGTCCGATTCTTCTTCCTTTCCTTTCTGCTTTCACAGGTGTCACCCTGTGTCATGGTATGAAAACCTTCCCCTCCATATCCTGCTCCCTCCTCTAGTAAATCTCCTGCCTGGCTAATCTTGTATTGGAGTCTGCTTCTAGGTGGATCTGAACTAACTCACTTTGCTCCCCACAGTCAATCAAAAGGCATCATATTTGAACAGATGTGAACTCTCTGCTGAATAGTAAAGAGTAGAATATGTTCAAGATATGAATTATAAAATTTTCAAGAAGTAAAATTTTGTCATAGTCTGATAACTATATAATGATAAAGTTAAGGAAGAATTATCTAACAAAGAACCTTTAATAACTAAATATTGAGAACTTATAAATACCATATTGCTTGTTTGGAAAAAAACTGGTCAGGACAGTATGTGGGTACAAACTGAAAATTGATTGCTACTGAACCATAGCCCATCCTAATGGCACTGGAAGTCACTGGTAAAGGGAAATCCCCCCAATGGACAGTTTCAGGAGTTACACTTGTCTATCCATATTGTGCAGAAAGAGATATTGTACAAGGCAAGAATTTATACAACTCATGGACAGTGAAAAATGGCTTGGCTACTTGGTCAAGGTCCTGGACGAAATAGATTGGAATATTGGGTGTAAGGAGGTCCAGGGTAGATGCTTTCAGATGTATCTATGGGGGTGGTCACAAAGAAAGGAGACCCTCAGATCACACATGGATGCCCACCGGAGATCATCCACTATGGTAGAAGTTCAGAACAACCATGTGGACAGAATGACTGCCAGATTATCTCAGTCAGCGTCTGTCATTCGCTACCCTAGTGCTGGCACAGATAGCAATGGTGTCAGGAATTGAAGCTGTCAGGTCCTACAACAAGGTCTTCCCTTCTCCAAGACTGTTTTACTACTGCTGCTATAGAGTATCCAAGCCAACCTGATAGCAACAGAGACAATGCTGAGCCCCCAATATGGCACCAACCTTTGAGCAGGTTAACTGGCCTCTTGGTGGCAAGTCAATCACCCTGAAAGTGATAACAATTTATCTTGACTGGAATTAGCATCTATTCTGATTATAAATTCACCTTTCCTACCTTGCAGGACCTCAGCCAACACTGGTTTGCAAGGACTTGCAGAAGTCCTGACCTGGTATTTCATATAACATTGCATTGGGGCAAGAGGCACACATTAGAGCATAGCTACTGAGACAATGAATATGTGACCATATGGGATCATCTGGTTCTCTCACATACCACACTACCCAAAAGGCTGCTGACCTGATAAGGCAGTGGGACAGACTTTTTTTTTTTTTTTTTTGGAAGTGATAATTTATTAGATACAAAATCTCTAGTAGAAATGAAACACAGATTATTTTTTCAAAAGACTGTGGTAAAATTCATCCATAAAACAATTTCACTTTTAAAAATTAGCTATGTACTTAGTTACTTGATGATAGCATTGCTAAGTACATTTCTGGGACTCTTCTGTGCAAACTGCTTTTTTTTTTTTTTTATTAAATTCAGTTTTATTGAAATACATTCATACACCATACAATCATCCATGGTATACAATCCACTATCCACAGTATGATAACATAGTTATGCGTTCATCACCACAATCTATCTCTAAACATTTTCCTTACATCAGAAAGAACCAGAACAAGAATAAAAAATAAAAGTGAAAAAAGAACACCCAAATCATCCCCCCCATCCCATCCCATTTGTCCTTTAGTTTTTATCCCCATTTTTCTACTCATCCATACACTAGATAAAGGGGGTGTGATCCACAAGGTCTTCACAATCACACTGTCACCCCTTGTAATCTACATTATTATATAATTGCCTTCAGGAGTCCAGACTGCTGGGTTGGAGTTTGGTAGTTTCAGGTATTTACTTCTAGTTATTCCAATACGTTAAAACCTAAGATGTGTTATCTATATAGTGCATAAGAATGTCCACCAGAGTGACCTCTTGACTCCATTTGAAATCTCTCAGCCACTGAAACTGTTTCATCTCATTTTGCATCCCCTTTTTGGTCAAGAAGGTACTCTTAGTCCCACGATGCCAGGTCCACATTCATCCCCGGGAGTCATATTCTGCATTGCCAGAGAGATTTATAACCCTGGGAGTCGGGTCCCACGTAGGGGGGAGGGCAGCGAGTTCACCTGTCGAGATGGCTCAGTTAGAGAGAGAGAGGGCCACATCTGAGCAACAAAGAGGTACTCAGGGGGAGACTCTTAGGCACAATTATATGCAAGTTTAACCTCTCGTTCGCAGTAACGAGCTTCATAAGGGCATGTCCCATGATCGAGGGCTCAGCACATCAAACTGCCAGTCCCAATGTTTGTGACAACATCAACACCAGTCCAGGTGAGGAAGTCCAACACATCCGCACCTTCCCCCAGATCCTCGGGACTGGGGAGGGGGAGGCTGTAAATATATTTTTTATTATCTGCCCAAATTACTCTGGGATGTGTCACTATTTCACTCCAGCCTATACTAACCTACCGTATCTCACTTCCTATTCAAAGTTCCATGCAATTGTGGTGTTTGAACAAATCGACTATAGAGTTGTACCGTTTAGAAAATTTAGATCCTTGGGACAGACTTTTGAAGCCAGTGCTAAGGTGCAAGCTTGGAGATGATATCATGTGGTAATGGGGTGCTATTCTCCATTACGTTACGTTATGTACCCTAAATCAAATATTATTCTATAATGCTGAGTCACCAACAGGTGAAATACATGAGTTTAAGAACCAAGGTGTAGAAATTGGAGTGACCCCTCTTATGATCACTCCCAATGACTTCCACCATGATACATAGCAAGAGTCCCATTAAACTTTGAACCATGCCTCCTGCCTGGTCATGTGCAGCTCCTTGTGCCAAGAGACCAGCAGCAAGAAAGAGAGCAAACATCTTCACAAAGTTAATTAAGAGTGATCTTCAGGAGAAATTGGAGCTCCTATTACAAATGGGGGCAGGTAAAAATCACATTTGGTACCCAGGTGATCCACTGGGACATCTATTGATAAGCCTTTATGGAATTTTGATGGTAACTGAACAAATGCAGGAGCTACAGCCTGAGAAAGGAGTGGTGAACAAACCTCTTTGGGATGAAGTTCTGCATCACATCACACGTAAGCTACATAAACCAACAGAGATGCTAGTTGATATTCAGGGGAATCTAGAATAGGTAGTGAAGGAGAAAGAGTTTGCATCTGTTGAGGTCTCACAAACAATTATAGTGATGTGGTCTGTATTTGTTATCTAACCTTATTCTTGACTGATACCTGAGAAAAAGAAAACAACCAAAGATGATGGAGTGAGAAAATTCAGTGCTCCCAGAGAAACTTGGAACTATCAGCAAGAATGGGCATAAATATCTTTCTTGAAGGTCCAGGAAATGAAGTGTTGCAGTGACAGAATTGAGTAATTAACCAAGGAAAAAAGTAAATTAAAAGCAGTAGGATCTTGTGGCACTCTGGTTGGCCCCTCTCCCATCCCCTTACCTGCTTGGCACAGAGCTTGTCCGTGCTCCCAGTGTGGGTCCTTGGCCCCAGGTCTGGAGAGAATAAAGGAACCCTTATGCACAGACTGGGAGCATTAATATAGGTCCCAGTCTGTCTGGTACCGGCCTGAAGGACTGAAGCAGGACATTCACCTTAGGCTTGCCATCTCAGAACTTGCTCTCCATGTAGAAGGCAGCTCACAGAGCTCTCCTACAAGAACACTGTGAGGAAGCAGTCTACTCATGCTGCTTGGAGCAAGAGATTGCTTGCTGTGGGACATCCTGTGTAGTGCCAGGGACTGTGCTGAAATCGTTTCCTAGGAAAGAGGGGACATTTGCATGTGTATAAATGGGGGAATTCTTAGGGCTGCTGTTCATGCCCAAGACAAGATAAGTACACAGAGAGGATCACGGAGGTCTCTACATGCGTTGGTCTTGAGCTATACTCTATCCACTGTATGGATAAACCCTGAAGGAGAGTACTCAGACCCATCAATCTGCAAAGCCTGGAAAGTTTCCTTTTTTTTCTTCCTTTTCTCTTTTTTTGTTAGCTCCTGGCATTCAAGGAAAGTTCTATCATAACACTAACTGGATATAAGCTTAAGGAACAGATGTCTCGGAGTCTAAATTCCAGCAATAACACATTAAAATAACAAAATGACCAGGTTTCAAAAAAAGATTACAAAACATACAAAAAAAAAAAAAAAGATAGAAAAAAAGAAAGAGTAAGTTGTGGTCCAGGCAAAGAAGAAGATTAAAGTGTTGGAAATTATCATGTCACATATCCTGTGACATGCAAATGCTTTACCAATAAGTCTAGAGTAGCTGCTACTTCTTGCTCACTATGTCCATTCAACATGATATCATCAATATAATAATGCCCTATCATTAAGGCATTTTTGTGTCAAAAGGTGAGAGATAAACCCAACAAAAATTTAGGGGCCTTCCACCTCTGTGAAATTTCTAGGCATCTAGTGGTAGAGGGCATGTTGAGATAGCCCTTCTAAGGTGAAGGATAAGCTGTTGCATCTGGTCCCTCCTACAACCAAAGAAGAGGCAAAATGCCTAGTTGACCTTTTTGGATTTTGGAGGCATTGTATTCCTCATTTGGATGTGCTACTCCAGCCCATTTAGCAAGTGACCCAAAAAGCCCATTTAGCAAGTGATTTCTGCTAGTCTTGAGTGGGACTGAAACAAGAGGAGGATCTGCAACATGTCCAGGCTTCTGTGCAAGCTGCGCTGCCATTGGTGCTGGAAGTTTCTGTGGCAAATAGAGGTGCTGTTTGGAGCCTTTGGCAAGCCCCTATATGAGAATTACAGCAAAGACCATTAAGATTTTGCAGCAAAGTCCTGCCATCTTCTTCAGATAACTGCTCTCCTTTTGAGAAACAGCTTTTGTATTGCTACTAGGTCTTAGTAGAGACAGAATACTAAACCATGGGCCCCCCAGTTACCATGAGACCTGAGTTGTCAATAATGAACTGGGTGTTGTCTGACCCACCAAGTCATCAAGTTGGGTGTGCACAGTAGCACTCAATCATCAGATGGAAGTGGTTTATACAAGACAAGTCTCAAACAGGCTCTGAAGGCATAAGTATGTTACATAAAGAAGTGGGCCAAAAACCTTTGGCCCCAACTCTTCACATATCACCTTCTCTTTTCCAGTCCACAGCCATGGTCTCATGGGGAGTTCTCTATTATTTGTTGATTGAGGAAGGTAAAACTTGAGCTTGGTCTGTAATTTTCTTATCTTGCATATATTTATCTGGATTTGAGTGTAATCCAAGTTTCCACACATATGAGTGTGATCAAGTTTCATTTTCATCCACCTCAAGATATTTCCTAATTTCCCTTGTGATTTCCTCACTGATCCACTGGTTGTTTAAGTGTACATTTTTAAAATTGCCACATATTTGTGAATTTTCTAGTTTTCCCTTTGTTATTGATTTCTAACTTAATTCCATTGTGGTCAGAGAAGATATGTTGTGTAATTTTAATATGTCTGATCTTCTGTCTAGATGTTCTATCCATTACTGAAAGTGGTATATTAAGTCTCCTACTATTAATTTAGAATCTTCTAATTTGTTCCTTCAAACCCGTCAATATTTGTATCATATATTTCAGGACTCAGGCATTAGCTGCATATATATTTATAATTGTTGTGCTTTCTTTTTGAATTGATCCCTTTATCAGTATATAGTGGCCTTTTTTGCCCCTCATAGCAGTTTTTGGCATACAAAGTGTATTTTATCTGATTTCAGTATAGCTACCCCAGCTTTCTTTTGGTTACTATTTGCATGGTACATATTTTTTCCAACCTTTCCCTATCAACCTACTTGTGTTTTCAAATTTAAGGCATCTCTTGTAAATAGCATATAGTTGACTTCTGCCTTTTTATCCATTCTGCCAATCTCTGCCTTTCAGCTGAAAGTTTAATGCATTTACATTTTAAATAACTTCTTATAATGCTGGACTTTCTTCTCCCATTTTGCTATTTGTTATTGTAAGTCTTATACCTTTTTTGTCCCTCAAATCTTCTGTTAATGCCTACTTTCATGTGTGTTTGATTTTTTTTACATCAGGCCATTTTGAATTCCTTCTCATTTCTTTCCATATATATTTCTCATATATTTTCTTTGCAGTTACCATAGGGCTTAAATTTAACATTATAACCATATAACAATCAAATTTGATTTCATACCAACTTAAATTTCATAGCATACACATACACTGTTCCTATATCCCTGTGACCCTGCCTTTTTGTTGTGCTTGTTACAAGTTATATCTTCACACATTGTATGTCCACAACAATATTGTCATGTTTGATGCATTTGTATTTTAGAACTTCTTACTTTGTAGGAAGTAAAAAGTGGAGTTACATACCAAATAATACAATACAATAGTACTGGCATTTATAATTACCCATGTGGTTACCTAGAGTTTCTTTTGGCATGTGATGTATGGTATGGATTTAAATAATTTTCTTTTCCTTTTTTGCTACACAATGAATTTTTAAAAATAGTTAATTAAGCATAAACTTTAATCCAACCAATTCTAATTTAAAACTATTATAGAAATTCTAAAGTAATGAAATGTTATTGTGCCTGTATAACAGTATGATGAGGAGAATAGAAGTGGATTTGGGTAGCTTTTCCTTGTACACAGCACAATCCTCATCCTAAATGATCCAAAATAAGTAATCTGATCATTAACAACAAGGTTTCCTCACAGCCATTGGTAGATAAAGTTACAGTCTGGTGAGGTGAAGGTGGAGGAAAGTGAGAAGGGAAATTGTAAACATTAAAGCATGTTTGTCTTTCCATATTCACTGCAGAGAGAAGTCAAAGATGACAACAGTAGTCTGATATCTTTTTCATTTGTTATTTTATTTATATTTACAGAAACCTTCCCAGACTTTTGCACACTCCAGCTTATGAGGAAATCCATGCATTTGGTAGAAGCTGGCTGGTGTATGGGGTACAGTCTGTAGTTACGTAAGTGCACGAGGCTGGTCAATGGAGAATCAAACCTCATTAGCAACATCTGAACTGACTGAATCAAAATGGCCGCTGAGAGCTGTCTGTTAAGTTGTGCATTTTAAACAGATGTGGGTGAGGGTAAGGGCACATACAGCTGAAACTACATAAACCTTTACTAAATATGCAGCACAGTCAAGTCTTTGCAGCAAAACCATAGTCTTTTAGACCAAGTTGAACCTTAAACAAGCTTGAGCTTTCTAATAAAGGCCTTAGTATACCATGTTTTTAAAGAGTGCATTCCTACAGCACTTGCAATCATTAGAAACCTCATCTGAATTCTTTCTTATTCTCACAGAACTAAGTGAATCTTAGTTAATTTCTTTTCATTTGTTTGAAATCAAGATTTGGTCTCTCATTTGTTTTATTGCTTTTGTTTTTGAGGGAAATGATGATGAATGTGGCCATGATTTTTTCAGCAGATAACGGAGATAGCAATCCTCTATTAGCCACCTCTATCTATTGTATCTTTAAACTCCATTTTTAGCTTATTGGATTAAAATTTGCTTTTATGCATATGAATACTACCATCTTCCAAAAAAGATTGTTGTGCTGCTTTCTTGGTTCAGCTAACCTTGTCCTTCAAATGAGTCAGCAACTTCATTCAGATAGTGTCACAAAATGTCAAACTTGAAAATGAAAATAGAAACTGTAAAAAGAAAAAAAATCAGTTTTTGTTTGTTTGCTTGCTTTTTAGATTTAAGGAGAACAATTTTGAATAATTATTGTATTGTAACCAGAGTATCAATCTCAGGCAACAATAGCATCTTGCTTTAAAATACAATCCCCCAAATCATCTTGACCCCCTTGTGAAATGCGTATCATTCAATGAACTGCCTCTAAGGAGGTGCTGGTATTACTATATTGAACAAAATAGGAATTTCTAACCCTATGTTTTAGCGGATGGAACTTCTCTGTATATCCATCCAAAGTTCTGGTTCTGGATTTTAGGGTATCTTGGCAACTCTCTTATTTGCTTTCCTCCCAGCATTTTTAGGGAGAATTCTTATAGTGTATGAACTTGAAACAGGGTGAAAAGGTATCATGAGACCAAGTCTGTTTCCAGAAAATGTTGAAGTGTGTAGGACCCAGTCAAGCCACTCTGGCTGATTCTCACAGCATCATGGTGTCGTCTGTATTTTTATAAGAGAAAGAACGTGTTCACTTTGGGAACTTCAAGTCCCAGTTTGGGGTCAGGCAAGCTTCTAAATTTTATCACCTTTGATAAACTGGATAACTATGTCAAGTCAAAGTTTACTGTGTACTAGGTTTAAGTGTTTTAGAGAGCAACTAATTTATACTAAGAAAGAAAATAGAAACTAATATTGAGCATTTACTCTGTGCCAGGACTGTGCTAAGCCCATTCAGTTATTACAGCCACCACTGAGAATAGAGTTTTTTAGTACTTGTGGACACTTTGCCGGAGCACAAAACAGCCAGGGTCATTATGGATTCTCAGAAGGGCAAGACCAGAGAAAAGGAGAGTAACTTGCCTTTGGGGAATCACTGGGGGAGATGGCAGCCTTCCCTCTGTCCTTGGATCCCATGAAGGGCTATAAACCTCGAACACACAGATCCAAGGTAGAGGGTCAAACAAATACAATTTCAGGCTTGTTTATCAGAAGAGGACAGGAAAGAAGTCAAGAGGGATGATGGCCTTATTAGATTTACCACATTATGAACATGAGGAGTGCCTATTCAGAAACAGGACTAAATCCTTGGCAACAAGTCTGGCAAGAATGAGGCGAAGGCAGGCAACAAACTGATGCCTGGGAATAAGGACAGCTCCCCGTGGCTCCAGAGAACCAGAAGGATTAAAGCCTTGGATAGCTCGTGCCTGGCCAAGTGAGGGCCTTTCTGATGGATCGCCCCATGGCACCTCCCTGATAAATGACAGCAAAAGACTGTTTCCAAATCCCGCTTTCCAGTGAGGTGAAAAATAATATCCCCACGTTGGTTCTGGACCTGAAGAGAGCAGCCGTAAGTGTACTCAGTAATCATTGGTGAAAGACGGAATTGCACTGGGGCTGGGAAAGAACTGACAGAGCCAAAATTCAGACTCAGGACTGTCTACATCTGATCCTCCACAGAAGACAGGGACTATAACTTGTAGCTTCCATCTAACCAAAGTGAAGGGAGAACCCATGACTACTATGCCTGGATTGGCAAGCTATGTGCTACACTAGAACTGGCCCAGTCTACCAAGTGAGCTCCAGAACTGTGAGTCTGTCCTTTTATTTGAAGTCACAAGGGAGAAACACTGAAATAACTGAGAGAAGTGCTGGAAATTTGGACAGATTTTATACACTGTTCTTATCACTACAGATGGCACGTATCTGAGATCAGGGGAAGTGACTAAAGGAAATGACTGGAGGAAACTTCAGAAGAAGGATCCAGGGTTGTGAGTCTCTGCAGTGGTATTACTCTCTCATTGTTTAGTTTTGCAACATTCCTCCTTCCCCGCATATGCCTTCTCCACCATGAGTGAGTGGATTTTTTAAAAATTAAAGTGCATTAAGATGTATTTTGTTGATAATAGATTGAGATGTTTACAATAAATATAATTAAAAGTACTGTGCCGTTGCAAAAACAATAATGGAAATCATTAGCAAACGCACTTAATGCTAATGCAAATAAATAGAAAAATTTAAGCTGGTAGGCTGAAAAATTTCTATCCACATTTGAAAAAGGGAAGAAATAAATCCAAACACCCATCAGTAACTTTGTGCATTATCAGCCCAGAAAGGTGTTACCTTGACTAAAGTTTATCTTTCTTTGTTTATCTTTCCAGAAGACAAACAGCATTGGAGCTCAGGCTTTCTTCCTGACCTTAACACATGACGAAACTCCCACACATGAAAAAGAAAGAGATCTTATTTGTTGACTGTCCATCTATGGCAGATTTACGACGTCGTTTCATAATTTCTATGGTCCACTATTTGCCTTTCTGTTGATTTCCAGATGTATATTTTCTAATTTGCAGCTGGTTCTAAGGGTATTTGAGATTGAGATGCTGAGGAACGATGCTCTTCAATTATCTCCTTGGTCTAAATCACTCTAAAGCTAAGTGTCTTGAAAGTTCCCATATCTGGCATTTATCTGTTTAGTCCCAATTCATCAGGCTTTATTCAATTTTAATGCTAATTCTATCTCAAGAACAAAGCATGGGTAAAATGAAGATGGCCAAATCACCGTAATATTTGGAGCAGAGAAATTTTGGTACATTGGTAACATCTCTCGTTGAAAAAATAAGAGCTATGTTGAAAAAATAAGAAACTCTGGCAATGTTGAGCAATAAACGTGAAGGTCAGGAAAAGGGGACAGAGCAGTGGCATATTCAATGATCAAAACTCTGCTGTTTACATAAATTTTCATGTGTCACAACTTAAACTACAAAACCCAGAGATCAAAGCTAAGAAGAGAACTGAGCTAAATGCTGCCAGTGTCGTTTTAAGAAATTGAAAAGAATAAACAAAGGGGACATGTTAGTTATTAAACAGTATTATTGCTTATTCTAAAAGCACAAAATAAAATACTCTTTTCATCAATAGAGTAGGATAAGACTGAAAAATCCAAATTCAGTGCTGTGTTCACTGCCTCCCCCAGCACACTTCTTTCTAATACAATCACCGACTTCTTGTTTAGTATCAAAAGTGATCATTTGAATAGGCCCTAGTGCTAATCTGTCAAAGCACACATTTCCTCCTTTCTCAGATTTTGCCTATGTAATCAGGTTCTCTTTGGAAATATTGTGGTTGAACATTTGGCACCAGGGTTTATGTAGCACACCATGGATAGTCTCTCAGAGTATATTTGTTTCTGTTTTTGCATTCATTCATTCATTAAACGTTTACTGGGCCAAGCATTGTGTTATGTGCGGGAAAAACTTGAGTGAGCAAAACTAAATTCTGTCTGTTGTAAATATGTATGTCAAGTGAACTCATTCAGTAAACAGGAATGGATTTGTTTCATTTTGATTTTGTGGACTGGAGAAGCTGTCTCTCTCTGTGGTCTGAGCCTAGCATTGCCTCTGAAGAGCTGTTAATTACAATTTTCTACTCTTTTATTTGCTTGTTTCATGGCCTTGAGTCATAGAATCCCTCGATTTCTTGTCTATATAACTTGGAAAAATAATCCTAAACTCTTAGGGATTAACCAATTAGAGATTTCAAAGGGTTTGAAAATCTCTTTCATGGCTTTTTCTGTATTATTTTACTAGTAGTCTTATTACTTATGCTTTGTCTGTTGAAGTTTTGCAAATTATAAGCAGTAAGTTATTTGTCCTTTGTTACATTCACCACTCTTGATTTTTATTCTTGATTAAATTTAATGTTAAATAATTCCCTTTTCAACTCTTGGGATTTTACTTTCTTTCTCAAAGAATTGCTCAGCACAGGGAAGGCTGTGTCTCATGTGCCCACTTCCAACATACAGTATTTGTGTTTTTGAAATCATCTAAGTATTTTCTATCATTTCAATACAGAGGAGGGCAAATCTACTTCTCTGAGAGAGGGAGAGAGAGAGGAAGAGAGAGAGAAGATGTGGGAGGAAAAAAAGAAGAGGACTCGATGAAGAAGAGGAATAAGCAGTTGCAGTGGAAGAGAAGGAAGAAGGAAAGAGGGAGGGAAGGAATGAGAAAGGGAGGAAGGGAAGAAGGAAGGAAAGAAGAATTCAAATGCTTCTCACAGATGAGGCAATATTTGTACGGTTTATATTAGTTACTCTTCTAACCATGCGCTACTTGGATATGTAAAAATTGTCTAATGTATTTGTATGTGTTGAAAGTAACAAGAGACATGAGACAAATAATATATTCCAATAAAATTAATGAAGCCAAAAACATATCTACTGTCTGTAAAGGAGCATATACGTGAAATGAAAATAGTTCCCAAACTGTAGTTAAGTAATGTATTATACAGCTAAGCTATTTTTAAAGTACTGCTTTGTTTATAACAATGTCTTTTATAATAGGTAACTTCTAATTAATGAAAAATAAATCACCCACCTCTCACATTCTATCATTACCAAATTACCTGTACCTCATAAGCAAATCATTCTCTATTGCATTTTTAAATCATAAGTATAACAAAATTTCTCTCACTGACAGTATTTTCCTAAATTAACTAATTGTACGTATTTTTCTGTACATTTTATGAGACTAAAATTTACTTATTTTTATCTATTATACCAAAATTCTATTTCTTTATTATCCCACAAAAAGTGTATTTTCTACCTTTCTTAGAGCAAAGCATGCCCCTTTTTTTTTGTTTAAGAATTTCAGAGCTCTTATATTTAACTCACAAAGGCATTCATTCTGTTATATAGAGTGTCCTGGGAATAATTCCAGGAAAAGCAAGCCCCATGCCTGCCTTTTTATTTTTAAAGTAACTTTATTTACTTTAAAATCCTCCAAAGGGCACAAATGACAGCCCAGCCCTTTGCTACTGCCATTATTTCTGTGCATACTTATGAGCACCTCATAAAATATTAACTGAGTTTGTGTCTAGGGTAAAATACAGCATCATGGTGTGACAGTGATCTGTGTAATCAGCTGGAGTTTTCCATTTTGTGCTTCAGAAGGTGCAAGGATGGTAGTTTTCTTGGCTTTTCCTTACAAGGCTAATGGGGCAATAATGGTTGGTAGTGTTAATTCACACATTGAAATGCAGCATTCTGGGCTCATCACTAAAATATTGCCTTCCTTACCTCTTTGATGGTCCCCTATATTTTTTTTTTTTTCATACAGCAAAAAGAAAGAGAACACTCCATCAAAATCAGCCTGACTACAAGATATGAGAAGGTTTTCGAAGGCAAGAAATAGTGGTGTAAGAGAGAATAGCAGCAGGATCTACCTGAAATAGGGAGGTGATTTAAGCTGAGTTATGAAGAATGAAAAGACCACAGCTCTGTGAAATGCAGAGGGTAATGTTTCCAGGTGAAGGAAAAAGGAGATGTAATATCCAAGAGGGGAAAATGATGATCTACATAGACCCTACATTGAGTAGAGTTAGCATACACACAGATTTAACATTGGTCTGTGTCTATCAATAGCCAAGAGAAAAAAAAAAAGAGCCAGTCAGGACCAGAAAAGTGAAATTAATAAATGTAAATTATATTTCTCTAGAAGGTCAATAAGAAGGGTGAGGTGTATACAATTTTGCCACCTCAATTATGCTGGATATTAGGGCAGGTCATCAGAAATCCTGTATATACAGGATAGCCAAACAAAATAGATAAGGGTTGCCCCAGGCTTGGAGAGGAAAGCCCTGGATAGCCCTGGAAATCCAAAAGAACTGGGGATACTTGAAATGCCTGGGGACATATCTGGGGACAACAGTTTGTGTTCAACTCAAAAAGTGCTAAGAGCAATGAATGATGGAGAGCAATATCACCCAATAAGCCCCAGACCTAGCCTTGGGAACCTGTCACAAGTTGTCCTCAATAGGCTTAAACAAATAAAGAAAGCAAGACGCATTTTGGGAGCCAAATAAAAATATTTGCTTTCATAACAAACCATTAAAAGTTTGTCTAAGAAAACCACTTTGTGCGATTTGATTATGATGTGCCTTCTGATTTTCTTCATGGTTTTTTTTTTTTGTGCCTCAGTTGAGCTTTTCAAATCAGTGAGTTGATAGTTTTCATCAAATTTGGTAAGTTTTTGGATATAATTTTTTCAAATATAATTTCTGCCCCTCCTCTCTCTCTTCTCTCCTTTAGGGACTCCAAATATACATATATGAGACTGCTTGAAGTTGTCCCACAGTTCACTGATGCTCTGTTCATTTTCTGTCAGTCTTGTGTTTCATTTTGAATAGTTTCTCTTTGCGATGTTTTCAAGTTCAGTAATCTTTCCTTCTGCAGTATCTAATCTGCTATTCATCTATCTAGTATATTTTTCTTTTCATCATAAGAAGTTTGATTTGAGTCATTTTTATATCTTTTAGGTCTCCATTTTTAACGTGCTCAATTTCTTTGTAATTTCTTGAACAAATGGATTGGTGTTATAATACTGCTTTAATATTATTGTCTATTCATTCTATTATCTGTGTAATTTGGGGGTCTGTTTGGGGTCAGTTTCTTTCTATCTGCTTCTTTGCATGCCTGATAATTTCTTATTTGATTCCAGAATTATGGATTTTACCTTCCTGGATGTTGGATATTTTTGTATTCTTATAAATATCTTTGGGCTTTGTTCTGGGACACCATTAAGCTACTTATAAAATGTTTGATCCTGTTAGGACTTGCTTTTAAGCTATCTTAGGTGGGTTCAGAGCAACCTTTAGTCCAGGGCTAAGCTTGCCCTTCTACTGAAGCAGTAGCCTCCCAAGTCCTCTTTCTGATGCCTCATGATTACACACTTTTTCCTCTCTGGCTGGTGGGAGCACACCAGCCTTCTGTGAGCTCCAGGGATTATTCTTCCCACTCTTTTTGGGCAGCTCTTATCCCAGTTTAGGGTAGTTTCCTAATGTGCAAATACCAATCCTCAGCTGAACACTGAAGGAGGACCTTCTGCAGATCTTCAGAGCTCTCTTTTCCTCCATGCATTGCTCTCTTCTCCAGTACTGTACTATGGGAACTCTACCTTGGCCTTTCTGGACTCTCAGCTCCATCTCCTCAGCTCAGAGAAATATCAAGATTCTTCCTGGGATTCCCCTTTCTGTCCTGCAGACTTGGAACTTTCTCCAGGCAGTAAGTTGAGGTAATTATAGGGCTTATCATTATCTTGTGCTGGCTGATTTCCAGTATTTGAAAATGCTTTGATTTTTTTGACTGGTTTTCAGTTGTTTCAGACAGGAAGGTAACTCCAATCCTTGTAACTTCATATTGGTCAGAAGCAGAAACCCAGAGAATCAAGATGTGTTTTCTAAATTTATGAAAGACCAGTAGGAGCAAAGAGGATTGCAAGGAGGAGCTAGAAGGGAGCAAAGAATCAGTCAAAAACTGCATCAAATAATAACTAAAATGAAGTAAAATATAGCAAACCTTTAAGGTAGAGAATTTTAAACACCCAAATAAAAGCCCTATATTATAGATGAGAAAAATAAGACAGAGATATTAGGTACATTTTCCAAGAAACTATAATTTATCTGAGTTCAGAATTGAACCAGGTCATCTAACTCTAGAGCCTGCAAACTAACAGTGTAGAAAAACTTCAAAAGCTACCAAGAACTAACAGAAGCAATTGGGAACTTAACAAAGAAAGAGAGTATGAAATTGTGATGGCTGGGTTAGATATCTGATATTTCATAATTATTGGTCATACCCTTGTTTTTCCCTCAAACCAGTGCAGTCTGGAGAAACAAGGGTATGTATTATAATGAAATAACACATTACTGCATTGCCCTCCACTCTCTGCATGTACACTTTTTCTTAACATTCATGAAGACTATAATCCAGATACCATCATTGTTGGTTCTAAAGTGTTCTAATGTTTTAGCCATAAATAAAGTTTCCTTCTTTTTCTTGTATTTTATGAGTTGTTTATGCTCAATGCACCTGTCAAAATCAATGTACTCCACTATATAAATACCTAGACAGATAAACATCATCTGTCCATGAATTTTATATAGTAGTTCAATTAGAAATATGTTTTTCAAATGATCAAAGTTCCCCCAGCCCATTGTTTGCAGCTCATTGCTGGCACCATCGTGTCTGACATTTGAAAGTGCAATACCAGTGCAATGGCATAGATGGATTTCATTTACCTATTCCTTATATTTTTAAAGCCTTGGTATAAATTTGTACAGGCCAAGTAGGAGGCAGGATATAAACTTGTGGTGGGATGTAGAAGGACAGATTGTTAAAGACTTTTGTGTTTGACAGACCCCTGCAGAGGACCTCTTAACCTTCCCCAGCACTCCAAACTGCAATTGAGGCATCATCCCCACCAGAGAGGCAAGTCCTTTCTCATTCCCTTACCTTCCACATGGTGAGCGCAGCCATTTCTCCAAATCATCCCAACCACACTCTTCTTTTTTTTTTTTTTTTAACTTTCTTTAGAAACATTTTTACTTTTCATTTTTTTTTTAAATTCAGTTTTATTGAGATATATTCACATACCTTACAATCATCCATGGTGTACAATCAACTGTTCACAGTAACATCATATAGTTGTGCATTCACCATCTCAATCTATTTTTGAACATTTTCCTTACACCAGAAAGAATCAGAATCAGAATAAAAAATAAAAATAAAAAAAGAACACCTAAATCACCCCCCCCATCCCACCCTATTTTTCATTTAGGTTTTGTCCCCATTTTTCTACTCATCCATCCATACACTGGCTAAAGGGAGTGTGATCCGCAGGGTTTTCACAATCACACTGTCACCCCTTGTAAGCTACATTGTTATACAATCATCTTCAAGAGTCAAGGCTACTGGGTTGGAGTTTGATAGTTTCATGTATTTACTTCTAGCTATTCCAATATATTAAAACCTAAAAAGTGTTATCTATATAGTGCATAAGAATGTCCACCAGATTGACCTCTCGACTCCATTTGAAATCTCTCAGCCACTGAAGCTTTATTTTGTTTCATTTTGCATCCCCCTTTTGGTCAAGAAGATGTTCTCAATCCCATGATGCCGGGTGCAGATTCATCCCGGGGAGTGATATCCTGCATTGCCAGAGAGATTTACACCCCACATATGGGGGAGGGCAGTGAATTCACCTCTGATTTGGTTTAGCTAGAGAAAGAGGCCACATCTGAGCAACAAAGAGGCACTCTGGGGGAGACTCTTAGGCACAACCACAAGTAGACTTGGCCTCTCCCTTGCAGCAACAGGATTCATAAGGGCAAGCTCCAAGATCTAGGGCTCGGCACACCAAATTGTCAGCCCTCAATTTTGTGAAAATATAAGTAATAACCCAGGTGGGGACGTCCAACATTTCTGCATTTTCCCCCAGCACCTCAGGGGGACCCTGCATGTATATTTTTATTCTCTGCCCAGGTTACCCTGCCATCCACTCTCTTCTAATCATGTGTCTTTCATCATCACAGTTGGCTACCCTGGTTCAGGAGCCCTTTCTTTGTCATTGTAGAACTATTAACAAAAACATGTCAGAATATTCCTTGAAGAGGAGACAAAGAATTAAGACCCTATAATTTGATGATAAAAAGAGAGTGAGATTAGTAGCTCCAAGTTCAAAGGTATGATGACACTTTAGGAATGAGAGATTAAAATGTGTATCAGTCAGGTTAGTCTAAGTTACACTGTTCACTAATCAATCCTTTCCAAATCCCAGGGTCTTACAACAGTACAGATTTATTTCTTGCTTACAATACCTGTCCATCTTTGGCTCTGCTCCAACTTATCTTCAATCCGGGACCCAATCTGTTGGAGCCACTATCTAGAACACTGCCAGTTCTGTCAAAGAAGGCAAAGAGAGATAAAGGGAAGCATAAGCTGAGTCTTAAAGCTTCTGCTCAGAGATGATGCATGTCATTTCCTTTCACTTCACATTGGCCGAGCAAGTCACATGGTCACAAAGTGGATGCTGGGTTTATATAATCATCTCATTTTTCCAATGGGAAGGGACATCAGGCCAAGTTTAATGTCAGTGGGGAAGAGAAGTACAATCCTCCCCAGGGACAGGCAATAAATATTTTGAACAATAATAAAATCTACCACAGAGTGTAAAGGCTTTCCCCATTGCAGCAGAATTCACACCTGACTTTAAGTTCTCAGCCTCAATGATAAGCAGAGCTGCTAACTACAAGGCCTTGCACAAAGAAGGAAAATGCTACTAGAATATGTTAGATTGCAAAAATTGACATCAGAGTAACTAAATCATTGCTGAGCCTATCAGAATGTAGACTGGTGGAAAAGACACCAAAGATCACATGAACAGAGTCAGACCCTCAGTTCCTGCATTGGCAATTAACACATGGGTTTAAATTATTCAGATTGGCATTCATCAATTAATGGTGGAACTCCAAGCTTATTTTGTCCAAGGCACCTAGGTGTGAAAAATTCAGAACATATATGTCAGTCAATAAAAAAGAATAAAACCTGTGCCCCTATCAGAGGCTTGAACAAAGATGTTCTCAGTTTAAAGAGCTTACAGCCCTGGGGAAACCAGGTAAAATGGAGTTAATTGTCTTACTCAAGAAACTGAGATTATTTTATTCGCATAAAAATGTCTTAGATAAAAATTATAATTGCTCAGACCATAGACAACACCCAAGAGAGGAGCTCTCTGAATCAGTAGCAAGTTTTAAAGGTTTCATTTCTCTCTTCCAAATGTGATGCTGCAGATCAATTTAGCTATAGAATTGGGAACAACAAGCTGCATAGAAAATTACTTAGTGGAACCCACAGGGAAAGCTGACTTGGAGAAGAATTCTGGATGGTGTGAATAATTCTGGAAACATTACATGCTGCATGAAAATGTTTTAATTGTCCTCCACAGCCATTGCAGACAACCATGTTGATGCATTAAATTCCCCATGCAAAGTGGATCAGATTATCAGGGGCAAAGCTTCAGGCTGGAAAACTATGAATTTTAGAAACTATCAATTCCTTGAAAGTTTTTGCTGACTGGAAATTGGACTCTATACTGAAGGGCCCACTATATTATTGTTTTAATTTCATTCTTGTTATAGATGATCACAAATAGTATATTTTCACAGAACTTTATGCTGTATAAGTGTTTTAATGTTACAATCATGTTATGGTGGCAAGAGAATATCAACAATTATCTTCATATATATATATATATATATATATATATATATATATATATAGACAATTATGAAACTACATAACCACATGGAAGGTGTTAGCCAATTATATTAAGTTAAGAGCAGAAAGCTGTGCAAAATAAGAGAAGACCGTAACAACTTGATCAGAATGTAGCATTACAAATACAAGAATTTCAAGCAAGTTTCTGTTTGATCCTACTACTCTCATTGATGATTGTTATGAAAAAGAGAACATCAAGGGCCATACCCTGAAAAACAGCTACATTTCTGGGATGGGCTGAAAAGGATAACAAAGGAAATGAGAAATGCAAAGCAGGGAAACCAAGAGAAGACAGAATCACGAATACGGAGTTAATCAAGTATCAAATAAAACAATGTGGGGATTGAAAATAGGCCACTCTATTTGGTAGGGCTGAAGTCTTTAGTGACTTTTTAAAGAGCAATTTAAGGAGAGTTCTGAGAGAAGTTAAATTGCAGTGTCTGTTCAAACCATGTGTAGGTGCTGGTGCCAGGCAGGGTAAGTCAAGCCAGATATTGCCCACAGTCAGTATCCCCAGGGAGTTTATCCTCTAACTTGGTGGATTTCATACATTTTAAACCATGACTCCTAATAAGAAATATATTTTACAGTGCAAAACCATGAGCATGCACACACACACCTACACACGTGCTATGGAAGCAAACTTTCCATTAAATAATGGAACGTTTACCAAATGTGATATCCCTTAACTTTTTTTTCCTATTCTTTTCTATTAAACTAAAAATAATGATCATGATCAACCAAAATGGTTTCACAGCCACCTACTGAGTTGTAACCAGTGCTCGAAAAGCCCTGAATAGCAGATGTGGGTGCCTGAAGAAAGGAAAGGACAAGAAGAAAATGCAGGTGGCATTTACAATGAGTATTTTGCCATAATTTGAACTTAAGTGTGTGTAAGAAGAGAGAGAGGAGATGGAGGAGTCAGGTGGTATGGTCCTGAGGAAGCAGGAAAATGGGGAAGGAGAGAAGGCACAGAGAGAGTGGAAGCTCAATTCCAGGCATCTGCGGGTCTTAGTAAGGGGAAGAAAAGGAGATGTAAAGGGAAGTGGGGAGCTTTCTCAGCAGGAGGACCTAGGCCTGTCTGTGAGATCCCAGGTACCAACTCTGCAGCTGATGAGGAAGGGGTGAGCCTGGATTTCAAATCCCATAGATCTCTTCCTTAGAAAGGGCCTCCCTTTAATCTATAGTTTTTAACTGATGTCAAGGAACTGGACCTTCTTTCAGATGCATAATTACCAAAGGATGAAATTATTCCAATGGAGTGGGTAGAAGAGAAGGCAGGAGCACCAAGCACCTGAGATCTTGAAGAAAATTGAAGGAACGGGCAGGACAGAGAATGACATAACTGCCAATTCAGCCACATTTTTTCTCCTTTCCCGATCTCTCTCCTGTCTTGGCTCTCACTAACATGCTACCGATTTTGTTACTTTGCACTTTTCCTCAATACCTCTAGCAAAAGTTGGGAATGGTAAGCCTTCTTTATGATTCCCCAGGAAGGACCAGATCACTATTCTCCTTGGAGGCCTTGACATAGAGGTAGGCAAAACTGGGGGCTGGCACTGACACTGTGGAGTTTCTTTACCTACTTTTCTGGGTTGGAAGGATGTCTCCTTCCTGCTTATCCCTATCGTCCAAGCCCCACTCTATCCAAGGGGAAGGTGTGCAATGTATGCACTGTGTCTGGCATTTAGTAAGTGCAAAATACATATTAAAGGAGGCTTTGCTTTCAATCTCCCTCAGGCTACATCTTGCTTTGACAGAGTTTAAGAAAACTAATGTACAGGGAGCTAATGTACAGCATTCTGGGAAATCCCTCACAGCCTATATTGTCTCCAGAGGACATCCCATGGAAGGGAAGTCTCTTTCCTCTCCTCTCTTTGGGGCACACACATGCACAAGTGTCCACTCAGACATTCACAAGCACTCATCCACTTAAGAACTGTCTATATTCTGGAGTTCCCCACTTTCCAGCTTCATTGTCTCCTCTGATTCTTTTTTGCCCTCCTGCTTCCAGCTGACCTGGCAGTGAACCCAAGGTTGAATTCTTTGGCCATTTTCTGTTTAGTATTCCATCCTGGTCTGTCCTTGGTTACTTTCTCTCTTAGGGGAAAAGGTTCCGAAGAAAGAGGAGCACGGTGATAAAGGGTAGCCAGGGAAAGGATGTTGACAAACAGACATGGAACAAACCATCTCATAGTCTTGCTTAGAACCAATCCATTCTCCAACTGAATCTGTGCAAATAAAAGCCCGTAAGTAGAGATATTTTTTGTTTATGCCAAAATAGCTTTGTTGGACCACAGGCTACAAGTACATAGTCAATTCATCCACTTTCTCTCCTCAGTAAGTCTGGAGTAAGGCCAAGGAATTTTCATTTTCTAAATTTTACTCAAAATGGATGGTCTAATGAAAGCATTTTGATAAAATTAAAGACTTATTCCCAAATAAAGGTCAGACCTGCTTGAATATGCCACCCCTTGCACATATATAAGTAAAAGAGTTCTAGACAATAAAATCTTCTGTGTATTATTAATTTTATATAAATATTTATTTTATATAAATAATTTTCTATAACATAAATTATAGTGCTAAGCACAGAATTTCACATAATAACATTTTGAGTATTTATGAGAGAGATACTAGCTCCATCTTATAAAAGAAGAAATGGAGAAACAAAAAGGCTAACTCATCCAGAAACAAATCTAGTGTGTGGTAGATGCAAGAATTGAGCCCAGATAGTCTTGCCAGTCTTCAGACTTAACCATAAAAATATGTCCTTTCAGCAATTGACTTCTAACCCTAAGGACCTAAGAAAAGGTCTACGTTAATATCTGTCAAAGGATTGTTTTATTCCAGGCACATAACTAGGTGCTCTAAAGAGATTTACTTCTCACAACAGCCTATAAGAAAGGGCAGCAGGCATGCCTTCCAGGGATTTGGAATTTGAACTCACAATTTCTAGTCAATTGTCAGCTACCTTACCTGGCAGCAGGCATCCCGCCAGAGCCAGAAAGCAGTGCTCCACCATGTGTGCTTACTGAGGCAGCGAAGGGAGGTCTGCAGAAAGAACAAGGAGCAGGACCACTCCACTCCAAGAGACAGAGATGAGACCCCAAAGAGGAATTGAGAAGGTTAAGTTTGGTTCCTGCCATTCAGTTCCCAATCAAGATGCCCCTTATTATTTATTTTGTGCCTTTTTTGGGTGTGCTTAACCTAGTTTGCATAGAACATTCCTTCTTGCAGGAAGACTAATAGATCTTTTATTAATTTTACAGATGGGGAAGATGTGGTTTAGAAAGAACAAGTACTTTTTCCAAGATCACACAGTGCTGGAGTCCTGGTATAAAATAAAGTGTTCTTTTCCCCACTTATGGGAGATCAATCCTCATTGCCCCAAGGTCCACCAATGAATTATTTGTTCCTGTGGTAGTAGATTGGGATTCTATAATGAACTTATTTTACTGGGAGATGAGAAATCCAAAACAACTCTTCAGATGCTCTGTAAGTTTGTAAGCATAATACAATGAACTGAACACTGCTATATCAAAAACAACCAGATATCTTTCTGGAAGAGAATTGAAAACAAGGGCTTGAACAGATATTAGCACACGGATGTTCATAATGGCATTACTCACAATTGCCAAAAGATGGAAACAACCCAAGCATCCATCAACAGATGAATGGATAAAATAATGTGGTATTTATATACAATGAAATATTATTCATCTGTGAAAAGGAACAAAGGTGAAAATGTGGATGAACCCTGAAGACATCATAATGAGTGAAATAAGCCAGACACAAAAGGGCAAATATTGGATGACCTCACTGATAAGAAATAATTAGCATATGCAAATTCAAAGATTCAGAAGATAGAATACAGATTACCAGAGACTGGAGTGGGGGTAGGAAATGGGGAGATAATTCCCACTTGGTGTAGAGTTTTTGTTTTAGGTGATGGAAAACTTTTGGTAATGTATACTGGTGATGGTAAAACAACATTGTTAATTTAATTAACACCACTCAATTATGTATCTGGATGTGATTAAAAGGTAAAATTTGAAATGGTATATATGTTGCCAGAATAAAATTTTTTTCAAAAATCAGGACTGTACAGCACAATGAACCTTAATGTAAACTATGGACTGTAGTTAATAGTGCAATTATAATCATATTCTCTCATTTTGTAATGAAGGTATCACACTAATGCAAAATGGGGGCCTGTATGTGGGAACTATTTTCTGCATGATTTCTCCGTATACTTACAACTTCTCTAATTAAAATTGATTAACTAATTAACTAATGAAAATTTTAAAAGCTAAAATAGAAAAACAAAAATAAAAGAAAAAGAAGAAAAAATTTAAAACAAAAACAAAAACAATCAGATATTACCTTTCAGGGAGAGAACATATCAAAATGCAAAAACAATAATCTAAATTAGTTCCCCAAGCCAAAGGATAAAACTAGCTTCAATGAAAGACTTAGAAAAAGTTTCTTTATTCATTAACGTATTTAGAGGAAATGAAAGAAATTGGCTGTGATGCCTTTTTTGAGAAAACATCTCACTTGATGGAACATTTGTTGCACAATTCCAACCCAATTATTCCCACTGAAGGTCATAAACCTCATCAGTTTATCACCACATCTATCAATGGGTTTGTTTGGTGGAAAAAGAAAACTCGTTTGATTTTTCGATTTGTTGGCAAGGATAAGGGATTAAATGGAGGATAAGCTGTAAGTATTTTATTTGTGGGCAGACAGAAAACAATCTAGTCTCTGTTTGTTATCCCTTAGCTTCATCTTTTCTCTTACCTGGAAACATTGATGTCAAAAATATTATCAGTTTCCAAACAGTTCTGATAAGCCACATATCCTTGAGGGATTCAGTTTATAAGAAACAGATATGCAGACTTTTTCTAGGGAAAAAAAAAACACTGATTTTACTGGGATTAGACAGTCAGCACATAGCATGGTTGCTTAGAAACTTGCCTCTCTCACACACAAATGAAATATAAAATAGTTTCAAACAAAGCAATCGTGTTGCTAAATAAAGATATTTTCCCAGTGACCATGTCCATTGTTGAATGTTATATATCCTTTAATATCTCTTCTCAAAGACAATCTTTTGTCTTCTATCACTGATACAAACTGGAACCATGCAGAGATTTTACTTTTGTTGTTTGTATAAAAGCACTCCAAACCACTTTGCTTTCTAATTCATAATTCGAGTTTAAAGCATCAAGGTTCGATTCAAGGCTCTTTCATAAAGTTTTCTTATTTGTCAGTGCTGTTAGGAAATGTTCTGCCTGAACTTTCAGCCATTTTACATCTTCCACTGCATTTTAATGTGGGAGTTGACCAGTCAAAAGCCATGGATCGTGAGATTATAATGGCACACATCTAATGTCCTCTACTCGCAGGTGACAGTGTGTTCATAATTGGTTTCCTTACCCTGAAAATGGCAATGTTTGCGTTTAGCTTTTTTGTTTCAAGGGTAAATATCTTTAAGTGTTTTACCTTTATTTTCAAGCTGGTTGGAATACTGAACAAGATTCAGCTTTCTGAAATTGCCCAAAATTTTATCTCACTCTTCATCTTCTGGCTTAATTTAGCATCAGGGACTGTATCCGGGTTAGTGAGGTGTACAGCCAGGATCTAGAACATCCTAAGTGCTTATTATATATTTGCTGAATAAATACAAGGATGAATGTAAGTTATATTTGATAGTAACCTCTTTTTTACATTATAAATCTATTTTTCTCTTTTTATTGTAAAATGAAACTTACAGAAAAATACCCCAAATAATGTCTCACTTAGTGAACTGTTATAAAGCTAACATGCACCATGTAGGTAAGAAATAGAACTTAGACTCCTCAGAAACCCCTGCATGGACCCTGTGCCATTCAAAGACCCTTTTCTCCATCCTGACTTTTGAAGAAATTACTTCTTTGTATTTCTTTATAATATAATCCATAAATGTTATTGTTTAGTCTTGCCCCTTTAGAAAAACCCACAAACATGAGTTGTCTTTTAAGTGTCCCTTAATTCACATTACCTCCCAGCATCTTTATTTGCCTTATGATTTATAATCCACAGTCCGGATTTTGCTGGTTGCATTTTCTTGGTGCAGTTCAACATGTTCTCTCTCCTTTGTGTTTCCTGGCTCTAGGGTCTTGGCATCTGTATCCAGAGTGGCAAGCCAGACCCAGAGTTTCGCAACATGTCAGGCTTGAGCCCTTTGGCAAGAGTATAGGTGATGTCATTGTGTTTTATCAAGAGTCATAGAATATTTGGAATTTCATACATTTTTGCTAGCAGCTACTGTTCATGCTCACCGCCTATACTCCTTCCTTCACTAGGGTTTACAGAATGGTGATAACCTAATTCTATCTTTTTTAAATTAACGGGAATAATTTTAAAAGGGGACACTTTTTCTCATCTCTTATTTGGTTATCCAATGCTACATTTTGTATAAATAAGCCACTGAAAATACTTGCATTTACCCAGTTTTCAGGGCCATAAGTTTTTCTCTGCCTTCTCCAAAATTCAACCAATTCTTTTTAATTTCATTATGAACTTATGAGTTTAAACCTATTTGGTGGGTTTCAATTCATTGCAAAATTTATCCTTTTTGAGGCTCAAGGTTTCCCACCTTTGGCCAGCAGGAGCCTTTTAAAATCAGCTCCTAGTCTTTTGATCTGACTTTACTAACCTTTGATACCTTCCTTATTCTCTGATATGTTAAGATCTTACAAGCTAACATTATAGATGTCCCACCTAAAACCTGAGATCAGCCATTCCTCCCAGAAGAGATAGGGAAAACAGGTGGATAGCTAGATAGATAGGTAAATAGACTGATAGGTAAGATATTAAAATACCTATTTAAAGATTAAATAATTTTTAATATAGACTGATGCTGCTAATTTAAATTCCATTCTAAAAAGTTGATATTTAATCTCTTCTATGTGACATCTCTATCTCCTTTCTTTCACACCAAGAATCCTGGCTTTCAATCATGTAAAGGATGATAAATTTAGAGTATCCCATAATTACTAATTTTGTTTTCCTACATTACACAAATAATAGTCTCAGAACAACAACACTAAGCTACCACTACCAAGGCTGATAATTTAGAGTGGTTAAAATTTATATTTGTATCCACATTCTCTAATTATTTAGGTTGTACTTTCTCTACCTTGCCATTTAATATAACTGTTTATGTTATTCTCCCTCTCTCTCTTATTCCTCCTTTAGTCTTAGTTCTAAAAGTAACTCTACACTTATTTCTCACTAATAGTTCTTATGTAAGTGTTTCTGTAGACATTTTGATTGTCTTAAATTTGTTCTCCAGTAGATTCCTTAGGAATATCTCAGAGAAGAAAATTCCCTAGGTTTTAAAATATTTATAACAATTTACCTGCATCTTATCTATCTGTTTTGCTAGATATAAAACCCTTGGCTCTCATTTTATTTCTTTTAGTATTTTACATGTTATTCCGTTTTATTTTGTCATGAAGCATTGCTGTCTGAAAAAAAAGTATCTGATGATAATCTGATTTTATTTCCTGTATAAACTATTATTATTTTTCTTTCTCTAAAATTTAGTAAATTTACTAGATTATGTCTTAGTTTAGTTATTCCAGTTGATATGCTCACTTCATTATATGTTATTTCAATTTATAGGGTTAAATCTTTTTTTTTTGTTGCAAGAAAGGTTTTTAATTGCAATTTTAAGTATTGGTTATTATTTCTCGCTTTTATTTTTTACTTCAAAGACTCCTATTATCAATATATTGGATCTTTTTTGTCTATCTTTAACATTTCTCACTTTCATTCTTTTAATATCTTTATTTCTTTTTGATTATTTTCCCCCTTTTACCTTCTATTTCTCTTAAGGCAGTATTGGTTGTATTCATTCAATCTTGTGTTATTTTTATTTCATCTTTATTTCTAAAATTTATTTTCATATTTCTAATTATTTTTTCAATTCTTTTGCCTCATTCTTGATTTTTTTTGTAATTCTGATTTACGTTGGTCTTTTATGTCATGCACCATTGTCTAAAAACTTTTATCTCACTCTGAAATTGTATGTTACAGTTTGACATTTTTTTTTGAGAATGTCTTTCATTGCCTATAGGGATGCTATTCTATGCCTTATTCTTTATTTTCTTAGAGTAACTTTGTATGGAATTTAGCTTCCATACTTTCCTGTTGCTCTTTTTATGTGAATTTAATTTTTCTGAATTTTTAGGAAGAGACTTGCTTTAGATAGCTTTCCAACTTATAAAATCTAGAGTTCATAAAGTCTAGATTCAGTCTCTTTAGATCTTACACAGACTACTTGCACTCACCCCCAGTATCAGTTTGTCTTCCCAAACTGGCAAACCTCATGTTCTTCTATCAATTGGCTCTTTGAGGGCCCTTTGTTTCTTCTGTTCTTACAGGCAGCAGAATTCCTGTTGCTTTCCACAGAGATGCCAGTAACATTCCAGCCTCATGAACATTATTGGTTTATCCCCAGAACTTTGTATTTTGGGGTTTGTGGGTGTGGTGGTTTGGATACATTTTGTCCCCTAAAAGCCATGTTCTTTATTGCAATCTTGTGAAGGCAGACAATCTTTTGATTGAGTGTTTCCATGGAGATGTGACTCAATCAACTGTGAGTGACACCTTTGATTAAATTATTTCCATAGAGATATTCAGAATAGGTCTTAATTAAATCACTATAGCCCTATAAGAGAGCTCACAGACAGAAGGAGCTCAGAGTAGATTAGAGAGGCATTTTGGAATGCAACCCAGGAGCAAAGGACAAGCAGACATTGGCCACGTGCCTTCCCAGCTGACAGAG
This sequence comes from Choloepus didactylus, assembly GCF_015220235.1. NCBI lineage: Eukaryota > Metazoa > Chordata > Mammalia > Pilosa > Megalonychidae > Choloepus > Choloepus didactylus. The sequence goes on along the minus strand of NC_051318.1, from coordinate 26,270,998 downwards.
GTGTTCCGGACACCATCAACCTTTCTTCAGTGAAAGTATCCTCTTGTTGATGTCTTAGTTGGGACACTTTTTTGGCCTTAGAACTATAAATTTGTAACCAAATAAACCCCCTTTATAAAAGCCAATCCATTTCTGATATTTTGTATAATGGCAGCTCTAGCAAACCAGAACAGTGGGGATATCTTATTATTTGTTCTTTATTGTAAAGGTTGTCCATGGGTTTTGTTTTTTCCATCTAGTTATTGTTTTTATGTAGGAATTCAGGATGTCCAAAACTATGCTGCTTTACCACCACTGCCACCACCACTTTCCCAGAAGTTCTGGTAATGCTTCTTTCAAGATCTTCTAATCTTCTCATATATTTATTTTCCTCAGCCACTTTCTTAATTCTTTTAGTGGTAATATATTTATCTTCCTCTGCCATGTTCTCAGTTCTTTTAGTGGTAAGGAATTTAGCACAAATTTTTGTTGTTGTATGCTCCAGGGTAAGCTTAGTGTGTATATATACGGCTCAGGTGAATTGTATTAAACAGATGAAGTTAGTGGACTTTTAAAGCTAGAAGAAATTTTAGAGTTTAACTAGTCAGACCTTTTCAATTTATAACACTGGAATTTGTGTTGTAAATATTTTTTCTGAAAGGTCATTTCCCTATTTTTTGCATGTTTTTACTAATGAAGGGCTTTTAAAAGTATTACATAATTAAACTTGCCATTCTTTTCTTTGGAGTTTTCTGAGATTTTGGCATTCTTAGAAAAACTTTCTCCTAAGTTATCAAGAAAAAATTCACATGAACCTGCATTACTTGAGTGTTTATGGGGTTTATTTTTGTTGTTTTTAATATTTAGAAGTTTAATCCAGCTGAGAACTTATTTTGGTATTGGCAGTGAGGGATGGAACCTTACCTCATTATTTTTTCCTGTGGATGATTATTCAATTGTTTCAATGCCATTTATTAAATAATCAAACATCTTTTCCCATCTCTGCTTATAAATGCCACCTTTAATCACTTATTAAATTTCTGTGTATATTAAATCTATTCCTGAATATATTTACTTTTTCTCTTTTTCCTTAAATTTACATTCTTATTCTTTTCTCTTATTATAGTAGTGCAGCTAATTTCTCCAAAACAATGTTACATAATGGTGATAATAGTAAATACCATTGCCTGTGGCTGATTTTAAAAGGAATGAGCCTCATGTTTACATTTTAAGCATGATATTATGCTTGATTTTGGCTTCATAATAGAAATTTTTGCATCTCATTACTACCCACTTATTATTATATGAGTTTTCATTAAATCAAGAATAGATGTTAAATTTTACTAAATATCTTTCAATGGACATAAGCTTGTGATTTTTCCCCTTTTACTAATTTCACATAAAAATTATATTGCTGATTTTGTAATATTGATCCATCATTGTATTCTTGCTCCTTCATGGGGTTTTATTTTTCTATAAAGTTGGATATTATCAGCTAATATTTTATTATTCATCATTATTCATAATGAGATTGATTTGTTGTCTCTAATTTTTTTCCTTTGAACCATCCATACTTACATCATAAAAAGAATTTGGAATTTTTCTCCTGTGCTCTGAAGCATTTTAAATAGCATTGTAGTTAGATGATTATTGACGGATTGCTGGGATTCCTGCATGACTCTGAGCCTGCTGCATTTGGGGAGGTAGCTCCTTGTCAACATTTGGTATTTCTTCCTTTGGTAATGCATCTATTTTTTTCATTCTTTTTATTGGGAGCCAATTTTGTTAGTGTTCTAGCAATCATCCTTTCAATCCCAATTCTAAAATTTATGTGCATAGATTTGACCAAAGTAGTCACTGATGATTGATATAATTTTTTTCTGATCTCTATTTTCTATTAATCATTTCAAAATTTGTGCATTTGTGCTTCAGCTCTTTTATCCCTTTAAGTTAGCTGTCATTATGGCCACTTTTCCCCAAAGTTCTTATTTTTAACTATTATTTCTACTATTTTCCCTGATTCAATCATTTATAGTTTTGTATTTATTAATATCATATGTCTGCCATGCTTAGGTGGATTTTACTGATTTTTCCCTAATTTATTGAGTTGTATGTTTATCACTGTTAATTTTTTTTGTCTTTCACTCCTCTTGTTTATTAATATAAACATTTATATGTGAGTCACCCATGAGTACACGTTTAGCTGTGTGGCATAGATTATGATAGGGAGTTTGTATTATCATTATTTTATAGACATGTAATTTTGATTTTGATTTTATCCTGGATAAAAATAAGAGTTGTTTGTTTATTAAATAAAAGTGGTAGTGTTTTTGTTTGTTTTCTAGCTTTAAAACTAATTTCTGATTTTATTCCCTAATGACAAGAACAGCAATAAAAATCTCCCATAACAGTTCTGGAAAAATTAGCAGATAAATAGGAACGCCTTTCCTTACCAGAATTCTTCCTTCCTCTGACTCTTTCCTCCCCATTTCTTATCAGTAAACATTTAAAAGATTTTAAATTTCAGGCAAATAGCACTTTAAACAGTAACTCCTCTTGGAGGTATTTGTACAAAATACAGAAAATAATTGATAATTATTTGCTAAGTAGTAACTCCTTTAAAATATGATGAATTTACAAATTTTTGTTGCAAAATTTTAAATAAGTTCTGTTAACTGTGTCTTAAACTTACACTTGTATCCTATGTATGAAAGCATCAAACCAGTGATTTTTGTGAGTCTAGAATCTGCTTTCTTTCACTTGAAGATAGTGATTTTAGCTAAACAATCTTTATGAGGTTCAATAATATCTGTCATATGTGAATTGAAAACAATGGCACTCTAGATTCCAACTACCTTTTCTCTTTTTAAGATAAACTATTTGACTTGGAACATATAATGTACTGTAATTCCTATCTACCTGCTTTCAGAATAGAGAAATGCTGCTAGGTAATGTAAATTCCTTTGTTGATATGAAATGTTACACATGGATGGTGATTGATTTAGGTCAATTGTGATCCAGAGATGGATCTCAAGACTTAAGGATGGGAAAGGCTCCATACACTGGACTTCTGAATGCATCATTTCAAGTTAGGCACATGTTTCTATATTGGAAGGCCTGGGAAGCTTCTCTTGGGTAAGCATTCTTAGGGAAAAATAATCTGGATTAACAGAAATCTAGATAGTAAGGGTTGGGTGACTGAGTTATAAGACATAAGATATTAGCTTCATAATCTTTTTATTCACTAAAATGGAGGTTCACTATCATCACCATCACTGTAGGTAACGGTTACCAAGCACTTAACATGCATGTTTCATTTGATTCTCACAATAACCCAATGAGGTCAGTATTTTTATTAACCTTATTTTACAGATGAAGAAATGATAGTGAATATTTATGGTATTAAGCACTTTACACATACTCATTTAATTCTGATAACAGCTCTGAGAGGCAGGTGATTTTATTATTCACATTTTACAGATGAGGAAACTGAAGCATAGAGAGGTTAAGTCACTTATCCAGCTTTACAGTTTGTAAGTAACAGAACCAGGATTCAAACCCAGTTAGGTTTCAATGCCTCCAGAGAATAAAGCCAAGTTGCCTCAATTAAGATCTGATACAGCCTTCCAAGTTTCCTGCACTGTGTATTCTTTCTATTTGCTAACTAAAAATGTTAAGAATGTTGATAATAGGTGATTAAGGAATATATGAGGCTGTCTGTTATGTTTTCTTTTAAATCTGGTGAAATAGTCTCCATTGAAATGATATGGATGCTGGACATACACCTGATCAACTAATTTTTAAACTTCAGGCCCATGTTCCTTTTACTACAGAATATCTCAATTTCAGAATAACATACTGTTCTGCAATGTTTTCTCCCATCAGTGTTGCAAATTTCTGATTACTCTTGTCAAATTTGCTGACTGTTGATCATTCCTGGAGAACATCCTGGGCATGAGTTTCGGTAGCTATATGGAAGCAAATACAACATATATAAGGTTCGTACATGAAAACAGTAAACATACGTTGTTATCATGGGCAGATCTGCTAGCTTGAGGTGTTAAGAATCTCTAGAGGAAAGTGTCAATTCTTGCTTAGGCCAACTGATTTAGAAAACATGATTCATTTAGTTAGAAGTGGGGAAAAATACCCATAATCAAACAATCAAGAGAACAGAACACAAAAGTGGTTGAGGAAACTCCAATAATTACAGCTGGTAATGCTGTAATCAAATCTTTCATTCTTGTTTCTGTCCATTTGCAGTGTGTCTTGGCTGAAACATTAAAAGTAACTTTCATTGAGATAAAAAAGATCACTACTTAAGGTTCTAAGATTCTCAAAGACCTGTGTCTGTATGTGATCATGTCATTTATTCGTGGAGACATTGCCACACACTGAGCAATACCCTGGAAAGATGGTAAAAGTGGACTCAGATTCCAGCAGGACCATCAGTTATTCATGTGACCTTGAGTTTAACCTCTCTGCACCTTACTTTCCTCATCTGTAAAATAAGGAGATTGGGCCAGCTGATCTCAGAATCTCTTCCAGTTCTTTAATTGTATAGAATTTAGTACTAAAAATCACCAGATGACTGACATTTTACCAAATGTTTCCCCCATGGCATGTGTAGCCATATTAAATAAATTTTCTTTTTTCTTTTGCAGTCCAGAAACCCTGTAAAACGGTTGCTCACCTGAGCATATGGCTGTTACTAAATTGCCCTTTTGACAAAGTGATAAATGAAAACATAGCAGAGCCATCACTCTCCCAATTCCAAAGGTTAGGCAAGAGTAGGCTCAGGCATAAAGTATTTAGACTCTAAATATTAAATAAAACTTCCTGTTATTTCCCTCTGGTTCTTCCCTATCCAACTGAGGAGGCCACTCACAAAACAGGAGTAAAGAAGTTCCCAGTCTGTACCCTTCACCAAGCCTGGGGTTCACTCGGCAGGTAGGACTGACATTTTGCCCACAGCTGTTGTGGCCTTTCCTTCATCTCTCAGAAACTGCATTTCCATCAACTTGGAAATTTCTCCTCTCCTGACAGTGTCATCAGTAGCATAATGTGCACGTATCATATTTGCCAAGGATTGCTTAGCAACAGAACCCTGTGTTCTGCCAACTTTCTTTTCATGCTGACAATCTAGATTTCACAGAAGTTGTGCTTTCTAGAAGGTATTACATATTGGAAAGGGTGACAAAAGGATGTCTCATCCCAAATGCAGACCGAAACTCACACTGGCTGCCCTTGTTTATGATTTCGGTGGCTATTTTACGTGTCATTATAATGGCATGTTATTCAAAAACAATTTATTTTTAATCACTGGCTATTAATCAGCAGTGGATTGACGTCAGTTTGCTCATAAAGCTGATGACATAAAGTGCTGCAGTTGTGAAGAAACATCAACTACTTTTTAGCCACAAATATTAAAAGCCAACATAAAACTAATGTATTGCTGATGGGGTATTAGAGGTGCATTAGCCATTTCTGTTCACCTTGTAAAAAATGAAGGTACATATTTTATTGGAGAATAGTCATTTTCAGAACACAGATTAGTCCTGTGGAGTGAAAGATAAAGTATAGTATCTGATGGGTTATTTCATCTTAGTTCTTCACCTTATCTTTACTCATGCTGTATGGGGATAGGAGGCAAATACTGCAGAACACATTTCAAAATAGAATAATACTACCAGAGTTTGAAGGTATTAAATCCCCTCATTTTAATGATAGGCCCTTATAAAATAATTTCACATACATGATATATTCCAAAAGATTATCTAATCATGACAATAATAAAATGCATAATGGATAGCGTAAATCTAAGAAAGTCAGTGTTTCTCATTTACCATTCTATCTATAAACCTTGCACCTATTATATGTATTTAATTATTTTTATTTGTATTTCCTAATGAGACTACTGTGAGATGATAAGAAAGACAATGATGCTGTTATTTTTTTTTCATGCAGACCATACCAAGTGTGAGTTTGAATTAATGATAGAAGAATTTGTATAAAATTATCCATCAATTTTTCATAATTACTCACATCAGCCATTACAATAGATGAATTGTATTTCCCACAGGTAACTTTCCAGAACAATTAAAAAATTTTTTTCACATTTCTCTTTTGAGGCATATAGGACTCAATTATTAGATTACTTATTTTATATTCAGACTGTTTAAGGCCTACAGAAATTAATTGGCTTATGGCAGTCTGATGGACAATCTGGACTTTATGTTGTCCTCAAGTGTATGCTCTAAAACAGACTGGTGCTCAAATGTTTTCTAACATGTGCTTGCTCCTGGTAATCATTAATTCAACAAATATTTGTGGAGCATCAACTGTGTACCATACCTTTAACAGTAGAGGAAATGTAGCACGGAGTCAAGCCCTCCTTGTTGACTAGCTCATATTCTAGTTGACCATGGGGAGAAGGGCATTGCCATACCAAAGAATAAATGAGTGAGTGAATAATAAGCAAGGTAAGTTCAAAGAGTGTTAAGGACAAGGAAGAAAATTAAAAGCACAGTATTAGAGTTGCTACTTTCCCATGGCAGAGTGCGACTGTTTGTATTATTTATAAGATTCACAAATATATTTCATAAAAATAATTCTTTCCTTCCTTCAACATTGTTCTTATAGATTTCTTGGGGGCATTTGTTAGCTCTGCATGTTTTCTTTTTATTACCATTCGAACTTTGTAAATGGTTGCATCCGGTCCAACATACAAACCCAAAGCACCCCACTCTATAAGTTGATTTTGTGAGCACAATAGTTTTGCTTTTTCTTTCTTTTAAAAAACATAAAAGACAGAAAGTTCTCTTTCTACACATTTTATAAGGAACACATTGTGAAAAGGTTACATAAACTGCCTGGGCACAGTTGGTTTCAATTATGTCTGCAGCACTGCAAAGAAAAGTCTCGATCTTACTGTTTCCATTTTAATAATTAAGTCTTTCTGGGTATTTATTTCATGCTATAGCACTAAGGTAAAGAGAGCTTGACAGGAAACAGGAGAATATTCAAAACAAGAAATACTCAAATGAAATCCACATAACACTGATTTATTAAATAACACAGTGTCTGGAAACATGGAAAAGCATTAAATGAAGCTGTATCAAAGTGAGTTTTGAAAATGAAATGGGGTGGTTAGCAGTAAGTCCTGCTTGGCTTACTCAGGATCCCCTAACTAAGGAAAAATGAAGTTGGGTAAGTTCCTTTTAGATATTTTTAAATAAATGAAAATGAGAAGTAAAAGAAGACAAGCTAGAGGTAATGGGGAAAGTATCTCTCATTCTTTCTCTCTCTCTCTCTCTTCCTCACACACACATACACACACACACACACACACACAAACATTAGTGCACCTCAGGCTCCTAAGCCAGGTGAAATGGTTTAAATAGATGCTATGTGGAAATAGTCCCTATGTTTCAAGCTGGAAGTTGGTGGACATGGTGGTATTAACCTATGGAAGGGAACATCCCCAGAAAGGAAACTGCTTTAATTTCTTTAGACCAGGAAGAAGGCAAGTGGCTTAAGGTGTAGACTTTGGAGTCAGAACAGAGTTTGAAACCCAACTCTGACACTTACTAGCTATGTTACTGTGGCTAATTTACTTAACTCCTTTAAGTGTCAATTGTTCTCAAATATAAATCCCTGGGGATGATGATCTCTACCTCATAGGGTTTTTATGAGGACTCAAGGAAATAGTGTACCCATGGTCCTTTACCTAAGGCCTGGTACAGAGCACCCACTTGATAAATCGTGGATTCATTTATGTCTCTGTATCTAGAATTCTCAGCCACAGTTTCTTGACTCTTCAGGTTGGATATAAGAGTTGCTATAAATTTATCTATTTTTTCCCATTTCAAATCAATTTAATTTTGGAAAACAGTTATATAGATAAAAAAGCAATATGGGGAACAGGGGAGTCAGAGAGAGAAAACAATGCTAATAAATGTAAGAAATAAATGAAAGTCAAACCATAAATCTGTCAAAGATCATAAAAATCTGGGAATGTCCATAACATAGTCAAAAGAGCTTGTTTTCATAAAAGAAAAAATGCTACCAGGAAGTGTTGTGCATATTCAATGTTCCTTGTTATCAATGAATCTTAGTTCACTGGTGAAGGAAGCAAATCGGGAGAGAGAAAACAAGAAATTTCAGCAAAGATAAGCCTGGTTTCAGTAGAATATTCCCTCTCAAATGGCAAAGGATACAAAACTTTTTGTCCCTCATTCTTCAAATATTAATTAAATATCTATGATGTTTGTAGTCATTCAGGAAGTGCTGTGAGAGATAAAAGAAAAAGAAAGGTTAAAATCTCTACCCTTATTGAGTTTATAAACCAAGATACCTTTTTTTTATATACTCTTTGGTCTACGTATTATATTTTCTATCAGCAGGCTTGGGGCTCATGCACTTCCCCAAGAGTTGGTGAGTCGGGAGTGGCTGTTTCTGAGGTAAGGGCAGCACCAACCCTGATGGCTGCTTCCTGTAGCAACACCAAAGAGCTGGGCCTCTAGCCCCAGTGGTCCTCTCCCTATCCTAATCAAGCTGTGCAGGTGGGCATTGCACACTCATATGGGGATTTTGGAGAGTGAAGTGTGGGTCTTCTCAGGTCCAAAACTTCAGCGTATCTCACCTCTTCTCAATATATGGTACTTGGAGGGGAGAGAGGAAACTGCCCATCTGCGCACCTGCTGCTGGTTCTAGGATATGCTGATGAAGATGGGGCCTTCCAGTTTGGAGGCCTCAATGGATGACAGATCCAGAGTTCAGAGAAGATTTGACAGAACTGGGACAATGGCCAACCAACTGTAACAAGATAAAACTTAACTATTCAGTTCTAAAAAATTTAATTGCACAGACTCAAGATAAGGAATGGAAGTGCCAAGCTTAGCACCAGGTTTCATAAAAAAAAGATCTAGGGAGTTTAATGGACAATTAGCTGAGGACATCTCACAGTGACTGTCACTGGAGCTGTGTAAACTGATGAAAATTTGGTATAGGCTGAATGACAATGGGGAGCACAGTCCTGTTTGGCTCTCTCAGGAGGGAGACAGTCCCTGGAGTATGAGAGAAGAATGCAAAACCACACCAGGTGAATCACTTTTGGAAGACTGGGAATATTTTTTTTCCTAAAGAATAGGAGACTTGGAGACCATAAATTAATTTGAAATATTTGAATGATTGTCTCATGAAAAAGGAATTAACAAATAGATTTCTTCTGGATGGAAGCTAAAGGAGAATAGATTTTTTTGCTAAACTAAAGAACCATTAAATATGGAGCTTACCAGAGAAGGGCTAACTGCAGGGGTAATACAATTCCCATCCCTGAAACAGTCTAGATGATCTCTGAAGAAGGGCATGGTAGAGAGAATTCAAGCAGTGGAGAAGGTGTTTGACAAGATGACCTTTAGGGCTTGTTCCAGTTTGCTAATGCCACTGTTTTGCAAAATACCAGAAATTGATTGGCTTTTATAAAGGAGGTTTATTTGGTTACACAGTTATAGTCTTAAGGCCATAAAGTGTCCAAGGTAAGGCATCAGCAATTGGGTACCTTCACAGAAGAATAGCCATTGGCATCTGGAAAACCTCTGTTCGCTGGGAAGGCATGTAGCTGGTGTCCGCTTGCTCCCAGGTGGTGTTTCAAAACGGCGTTCTCCAAAGTGTTGCTGTTGGGGCGCTTTGTCCTCTCTTAGCTGCAGCTCCTCTTCAAAATGTCACTCTCAGTCGCTCTGAAGTCCTTCTGTCTGTGAATTCCTTTATATGACGACAGTGATCCAATGAGCATCCACCCTGAATGGTCAGGGTAACACCTCCATGGAAATTATCCAATCAAACATTTCACTCACAGTTGATTGAGTCACATCTCCATGGAAACACTCAATCAAAGGATTCCAATCTAATCAACACTAATATGTCTGCTCCTACAAGATTACATTAAAGAATATGGCTTTTTCTGGGGGACATAATATATAAAAACCAGCACAGGGCTCCTTATCCTCTGAGATTCCATGCCTTATTGATTCAGATTAACTCACTAGAAGTCCCATTTAAGCAGAATTTCTTTTACTGCTCCAGCATTAAGTGACAGGACAGCTTCAATGCAATGAGCATTGACTAAAACTTACTGTTAACCAGCCCTGGCGCTAGATATCAGAAGCTCGGACATAGTTGCTAATCTTGAGGAGGTCCCTGCTCAGTGGGGAAATCTGCAAACAAATACACCACAAAACAGTAAGATAAGTGATTTGATAAAGTCTAGCATAGAGGAGGTCAGAGAGAAGGAAGCAAGAAAAGCTTAGATATCTAGAAAGAACTGTTTGAATTAGATTTTATATCATGAATGAGGCCAAATGACAAGGAAATCAGCAACCATCAGGTACAGGAGGTTGACTTTCTGGGAAAATAGACATTCAGCATCTACATCTGGCCTGTGAGCACTAGGGTTTAGGAAGATGACAATGAGATCCAACAAAATCCTCAGATACTACATTCAAGAGTTAAGTCTCCCAAGACAAAGAAGCAGGTTCCTAAACATTAGAAAACAATAACAGCTTTCTGCTACCCTTAAAAAAAAAGGTACATTTTGTTTCAAGATTTTATAAGCATTATGATAGACAAGCAGGTCCTGGAAATTGTAACATCTTTCTCTGGGAGAAAGCTTTCATTTTCTCATCTTACAGGGTCAGAAGCCCAGTTTAACCTGTACCTACATTTATCAAGTGTCTCAGATTTAAACTTCTGACATGATCTCCCAATGGGATCATACATAAAGTAAGTTGTAGATTTTTGGGATGTATGTTAAAATTTGCTAAATGTAAAAACTTTAACTATATCACACTATTCTTACCCTGATTTGACATTTATCATTTTTAATACTCTGTGTTCCGGTTTGCTAAGCTGACAAAATGCAATATACCAGAAATGGATTGGCTTTTACAATGGGGGTTAATTGGTTCACAAATTTACAGTTCTAAGGCCATAAAAATGTCCCAATTAAGGCTTCAACAGGATGATAACTTCTCTGAAGAAAGACCGCTGGCATCTGGGGTTCCTTTGTCACATGGGAAGACATATGCACGGTTGGAGTCTGCTGGGTCTCTCCTGGGTTTAGCTTCTGGCTTCTGTTGCTTTCTCAGAAATGTCTCTGTGCTTCTGACTTAGCTTTTCTTTCTCAGCTCCTGTGTGTCCTTGTTTGTTTCTCCCAGAGCATTTCTCTCTAAGTGTCTGGGGGTCTTCTCTTAGCTTCTTTGTGGCAAACTTTGGATTTCATCTTTTAGTTTCTCTCTTAGCTTCTCCCAGGGGCAAACTCTAGATTACATATCTTAGCTTCTCTCTAAAATGTTTCTCTCAGCTTCTCCAAGCTTCTGGGTCTGTGTCAGCTCTAAGCTCTCTTAAGGACTCTGGTACATGAATTAAGACCCTCATTGAATAGGAGGGGTCACATCTCCATGGAAACAACCTAATCAAAAGATCCCGCCCACAATATGCCTGCCCCCACAAGATTGGATTAAAAGCACATGGCTTTTCATTGGGTACATAAGAGATTCAAACCAGCACACTTTGGAAACCTCAGAAAATGGCCCTAGACTCTCTGAACTATTAAGAAGCTCTATTAAGGATCTCTGAGTAGTGGAGCAAGATTGAAATTATAAACCAGGGAAATGATTTGACTCTTGGGTTAAAGAATTTAATTTAAGTTTATTCCACAATTATATAATGAACATCTACTATACACAGGCAATAGGTGCTGGGAATAGAACAGTGAACAAGACAGTCTTGGTCCTGCCCTTGTGAAGCTTTTACTTACAGAGATTCCAAACATTTTTATTAACAATTGTAAATTAGATCTGCTAGGAAACCAGAAGCACAGAACGTAATGGATAGGGTCAGAAGGGGATTTAGCCTAGTCAGGAGGATCTAGTTAGAGAACATGAACCTCTAGCAGTGCACTTAAAAGACAGTAAAATGCACTGTCATTTTGGAGAATAAAGAAAATACTATTTAATGCCTTTATTATTGTTTTTGCTTATTCTCCTACAATCTGCATTTGAATTTGAGTGCCCACATTGCTACAGATAGAATTGCTCCAAACAGATCCCAAAGGGCAGGAAAGAAGGAGACCTGATGCAATTGGCAAGGAAATGGCTCTGGTTGCTTCACATTGCACTTGTGAGAATTAATAAGATAACAGTTACTAAGTGGAATATGATAAAATTGTCAATAATTTACAATGACTAAAGGAACAAATAGCAATCATTCAAAAATTCTTACTCCAGATTTCTAAAATAACCTGTTGATGCTTTCCTAATGGGAGTGTGGTCAAATAGTCATCTGAAATATGAGAGAAAATCAGGGTGTAGTCAGGTGTAGTCCCTGTGCCTCACACTTTGTTTCTGTAGGATTTCCTACAGAAGTTGTAGTAGGTTGTGGTATGTTCCCCAATTCAGACATGTTCTTAGTCTCAATCCACACCTCTGTAGGTGTGAATCCATTGTATATAGGATCTCTTGAAGAGTCTATGTTCAGTTAAGGTGTGGCCCAACTAAATAAGGGTGGGTCTTTATCCAGATAACCGAATGTCCTATAAAAAGAAAGCCATGGGGAGGAGCTGGGAGCCAGAAGTCATTGGGAATCCAGCAGTGGAAGGAGCCAGAAGTCATTGGGAATCCAGAACAGAAAGGGAAGGACCTTGCCATGTGACAGGAAAACCATTCCACATATTGACTGCAGCCAGCATCAGAACGCTACAGTCTTTGAGGAGAAAGCAAGCCTTGTCCATATCTCTGTTTTGGACTTCTCCTAGCTTCAAAACCAAGAGCTAATAAATGTCAGTTGTTTAAGTCAACCCATTGTGTGGAATTTATGCCAGCAGCTCAGGCAAACAGAGAGAAGCACTGAAGAAGGCAATTATTGAGTGCTTTACCCACTCAGTTGAAGCAGGATATGTGGTAGGCCACAGATGTGATATGTTCCTGAAAATTCTCTGCTATGTCAAGTCAGTGTACCCCTAAAGCAACACTGCATCAGCATAGGGTAGGGCGGGGATGGGAGGAAGGGCAACCACGATGTCGTCAGGAAGCATCTGTCAGAAAATATTCCATCCTTATAGGCTAGCAGCAACCACGACAGGGATCTGGTGAGAGAGTAGCTTGCAGAGAAAACTTTCAGGCAGAGTGGGCTGGACTGTCCCAGATTATCCTCAGAAAGTTCCCAAAAGAGAAGGACTGGCTTGGACTTGCTGAGTCAGGGAAAAATCAAAGCTTTTGCTTTTAGAGAAAGAAACTTTATGAAAATGTCAGGGTTAAAGGAATATGTATATCTTCCTCATTGGAATCCACATGTATCATCATATAGGAGCAAACCAGTATTAATACACTCACAGACATGGAGTCAACAAAAGAAAATAATGAATTATGTTCTTTTTATTTATTGATCATTTTGGTTTTATTGTTTTTTAGAAAGATATCATAAATTAGAGAATTTGTTTGATTTGGATATGAACGACTGTTGGGGATATAATGCTGAAAAAATATATTATTGCAGATGTAAAAGTGACGTGACTCTTACATCACGAGACTGAGTTTTAGTGATGATCAGTATCAAATGTGAACCCTCCCTTTAAAAATATACATTGAATCCTAATTTGTTTTGAAAAGATTTCAGCTTGGGAGTTCTGAGCATTTGCCATATAAATCTTGGACTAAAAGCCATATGAGATACATGTAAGTAAAAATGAGATACCAGTTTTTATCTATCAAAATGACAAAATGAAAAGCAGTAAATGACTTATTATAGGTTAAAGTACACCTTGAAACAGCTCTGAATAATGTAGAGACTTTCTGGAAAGGGATTTTGGCAATCAGTTATCAAAACATTAAATATATGTACATATTGTATCCAGAAATTATGCTTACAGGATTTTTTCCTAAGAAAATAAACAGGGATGTGCACAAAGATTTGTCTACCATGACAATTACCAACATAATATAAAAAAATGAAAACAAATGTCCAATAATTCTGTTTTTCCATATGCTGCCATTAAAAATCAGGTTGTGCTTAATAGAGAAAAGAAATCCATACTACTTTTAGGAGAAAAAAATTAAATTATAAAATTATATGATTTCTCTTCTATCAAGAATAATTATGTATGGGTATATATTTATGAATAGAAAAACACAAGAAAATATGTATTAAACTTTAAGAAAACACACAATCACAATATAATTATCACATTTTAAAAAATAAAAGTAGTCTTAATTTCATATTAAATTACTTCTTTATTTCATTAGTTAGTTAATTTTTATAACAACTTTTCTTAAATCAGTATCCAAATAACACACACAGTGTAATGGTTAATTATGTCTTCAAAGGCTCTTTTAACTTTTAGATTATTTCCCTCCTTTTTTGTTGCTGTTTTTTTTTGCAATGTACCATTTTGAAAAAATGGTATTGTTTTCATGTTTTTCTGCCATCTATATTGGAGTAATGATTTGCTTTTTACAGTATCTCTGCTTAACAGAGTTGAATTCTGTATAATGGCCTCACCATCACTGCAGTCAGGATCCCACGATGACATTCTTGGGGTGATAACTGACTTGTCTGTTATTGACTCAAATGAGTAATTTAGTTGCTAGACACATCATTCCCCAATACACAAAGTAGGAAACTAATACTTGCCCCCATCCATCTACACTGTATTTCAGGGGCAGAAAACCTAGCTTCAAAATGGCAATGTTATGCCCATGCTTTCATTTTTTCCTGTGTCATATTCAAATCAGTCAGAATATAATGAGCCTATCTATGTGATCAGCACAAAATATAAGCCAAGCATGAAAGAATTGCTACAACAATGAGGCACAGCTCTGGGATAAATATTTTGATCTAGGAAAGCTTCTCATTCACTTTGCTTGGCAACACCCAGTGTTTTTTCAGGGAATTTGGCTTTCAATACTGGTTCTGAACTATTGGTAATTGTTTTCTAAGTTTCTGAACTGATAACTGTGGAACTGGCTGAAATCTGCCTTTACCTGGAGAAAGGAAAGGACTCAGGATAGTGACTGAAGAAACACTGAAAGAGGTACATACAGAACGTCCAGGGTGAAAGAAATGTGACCTCACTTACATTCCTGAACTCCTGCCTGACCTCTCTACATTCCGAGAAACCAACCCGATGCCAGTTCATGCCAGAATATCACTTGAGCACTTTGTTAGTTTATTAGTATAAATACTTTAGAGGAAACTCAGTAAGCCTGTATTTCAATTATAATACCTTCTTCCTTAATGAAAGGGTTGTTTAGGCAATCTTGGTCAAAACCATGCCTCTCCATCTTCTATTTTTAAAGTGATTCATGGACTCATTCCAGTCTATTTCCTGGACTTGGACTATGACAATCTTTGTCGCCTTTGGGTAAAGCTGTTTTCTTTCCACCACTGCACAAACACCCAATAATAATCACCAAATTCTGGAACACTCTTTCTGAGCCACTCACTCTGGCTTCCTTTAATCATCCATTCTTCTTGTACAATACATGTTAATGATTATTTCTCTTCCAAATGAATACCTGTAACATATCTCCCTGCATCTTGTAAGATTTGGAGAGAGAAAGTAGTATAATAATTGGCATTGCAAAAATTTTCAATCTTATTTTTACTTAGTAAGCGAATGTTCTTGGAAAGTTCCTTAAATTATAATTTATGTATTACATACACACACATTTTCTCGGAATTTTACTTAGATTTTTCTGCATAATTTTAAGGTCTTAAAATGCTTACACTTACATGCAGCTAGTCTTCTCAAGATTATTAGAACTGGTAAAAAATCAAATTATGAGCAATTTAAATGTGGAATTTTGAACATACATACTCATTTCTTCTTTTTTCTTTATCTCAGCTATAGTTTTGCCTGAAGCCTCAAGAATTTGAGCAAACTAAAAAATCTAAAATGACAAAATAGCTTGTAGCTTAGACTTTATCTTTTCCTCCTCTGTTCTTTTAAGAGTTAGACTCAATTCTGTGCCCCCTGGTTTATAGATGGTGCTTGTGGTTCCTCTCAAAGGGCAAGAGCCCTTGAAGGTATACCCAGGAGAAAAGAATGACAGTCTTGGGTCGGGCCCCCTGCTGAAAAGAGGAACAAGATGTCACCGACCATGGCTGTAACCAGATTTCCGGTGAAGCAGTAAAAACTCCAGTACTGAAATACGGGATGTCTTAGTTTGCCAAGGCTGCTGTGACAAAGTACTACTAGATGACTTAAAATTAATTTATTGTCTCACATTCTGGCTGCTAAGTGTCTGAATTCAAGGTGGCAGCAAGGCCATGCTTCCTCTGAAGTCCATAGAGTAGCTTGCCAGCCATTCATGGCATAACTGAATTTCTGCCTTTGTCCCATGGCCGTGTCTCTCTCTGTCTCTGCACCAGAAGTTTATCTGTGCAAATTGCAAATTTCCTCTCCTTATGGGGATTCTAGTCATATTGGATTAGGATGCACCCTAGTCCATTCTGGTCTCATCTTAACCAAATAGTGTCTTTGAGGATGTTATTTACAAATACATTCACATTCACAGGACTGGGGTTTAGGACTTGAGCATGTGTTTTGAGGGGACACAATTCAGTCCATAATAAGGAGACACCCTAGGTTACTGGTCAACTGAAACTTGGCAAGTTGTATCTTTTTTTCAACCCTTGCTAAAAGCTACTCTAAAATGTATCCTATCTTAATAAGCAAAAATTCATGGCTAACATTTAATCTTCTTTGCCTGTGGGAAGCCATTCTTTTGGATAGAAAGGTCAATGAAGTAGACAGTGGTATTGCATTATCAATAGCACTAATTTGGAAATAGAAAGGTGGCATAGGCAAAAGGTTGGCTCCAATACCTCATAACCCACTTTTCCCTGCACCACTCCAATATGGCTTCTGAAGAGCCTCCAATTAATATCAGCAAAGGCACATGTACTCTAGGTCCAATGAAAATTCAGTTCTCCAGTTACTTGATCTGAGAGTCGCTTTTGACCCTGCTGACCACAATATCTTTTTGGAATCACGCTCTTTATTCTCCATGACACCTCATTCTCCTACTTTTCCTTTTATTTCTCTGTTATTCCTTTTTAATCTCCTTTGCTAATTCATCTTCTGTCCAAACTCTCCAGTTGAAATTCTTCACATCTTTATCCTAAATCCTTTCTTCTCCTCCTTCTGTAGCCTTTCCCTACTTATGTTCATCAAAATTGATGTGATTTAAATTTTTATCTATACACAGATGACATTTACATTCATATCTCTAACACAGAGCCTCACTTGTGAGCTTCAAAATCTCCTCCTGGCTGTCTCAAAGGCACCTCAGACTGAGCAAAGGATATTCACTTCACCCTTACCCTTAAGTTGATCCTTGTCTATTGTTTCTTACTGGGGAATGGGCTCTCTATCTGTCTAATTGCCCATCCTTGATTTCTTTCTTTCCCTCATATTCCATATCTAATCATCATGTTCTGTCAAACCCCTCCACCCCCTAAATCTTGCTAATATCCCTCCATTTATCTCCAATTTCACTACCCTTCTTGTTCAAGCTACAATCATCTTTTACGCACACTCATGCAAGTTTCTTTCAATTATTCTCCTTGCATCCTTGCTCTATTCTATTCTTTATACCACAGTCAGAAAGAGATTTAGAAAAAGACTAATTTGATAATGCCATTCCCCCTTTAAAGTCATTTATGTCTTTCTAAGTTCAATATTCCTCCTTTGGGCCACACAGGCCTGCATGGTAGAGCTCCTGGCTTCTTCTCCAACATCTCTTCTCACCCACTAAACCCCAGCACCTCAGGATATACTGCTCCCTCACATATAGGGCTTCTGACATACTGCTCCTCCTCCTAGAATGATTTTTAAATTTCTTTGCCTAGATTACTCCTCATATTTTTAAAAATCTCAGATCAAGTCAAGTTCCCAGTTATATACCCTTATAGCCTCTGTGGAACTGAAAGTCATTCTTTCTATTCTTACCATGGTTTTCACATAAGTATTAATTTGTGTGATTATTTGATTAATGTCTGTCTTTTTCAGGACACTGTCAGCACCACCAGGGTGAAGACCATGTCTGTTTGCCCTTTATTAGAATTGCAGCACACCAGCGCTATACTGGTTGGTGTTCTACAAAGATTTGTGGCATTAATGACAAAGACAAATACTCAGGGCAACAAGTAAATACTCTCACTATTAACAGAATTACTGTAAACCGACGCCTGCCTTGTCTTCCTTCTTCATGTTCTTTCCCTCCCTCCCTCCCTCCCTCCCTCTCTCCCTCCTTCTCCTCCCCCCTCCTTCTCTCTCCCTCACTCCCTCCCTCCATCTCCTCCTCCTCCTTCTTCTCCACCCCTCCTCTATCTCTCTATTGGAAAGTCCGGTTCCTGCCAGGATCTTCTCACTTCACCAAAGGTGGGCTGTGAAAAAGGCAAAGTGGGAGGAAGTACAAAGGCACGTGTATGAAATCTGACCAATCTTAATAAAGAGGCAGTGTGCAGATTGAATTTGCCAATATTGTCATTATTATTTTAGCATCTAGGAATTTTACATCTGTTCATGAATGAGATTGACTCATAGTTTTCCTATTTCATACTTCACATGTTTGACTTTGATGTCAAGGTTATACTAGCTTTAAAGAATGACTTGGGCAGTGCTCTCTCTTTTTATATTTTCTGGAAGAAACTGCACGTCTGAAACTGCCTTTTCCTTGAAAATTTGGAAGAATTCACATGTAAGCTGTATGTTACTGGAGTAACATTTGTGGAAAGATTTTTCAATTACTGATTTGATTTGTTAAGTACTTATAAGGTTATTCAGGCTTTCTAATTCAAATACAGTTTAACTTTGATTTTTAAAAACCAGTTTTGGTATATTTCTAGGAATTTGTCCATTTTGTTTAAATTTTATACTTTTTAAAACCCTTTTTAAGAAGTACTTGTGCTCCCCATTGTAGTCCTAATATTGAGTATTTGGATCTTCTTCCTATCTTTCTGTATCAATATTCCTGAGCTTTATTTTATAGTCTTTTCAAAAAAGCAATTTTAAACATCATTGACCCTTCCTATTGTGTCTTTCTTTGTTAGTTCATTTCTTTCATCTCTTACTATTTTATCTCCTTCTTTCTAGTTTTTTGCATTTCCTAACTTCTTAAATGAGATGCTTAAATTATTAATATTTCATTATTTTTGTTTTCTTATATAAGTAGCTAAACACTCTAAATTTCTCTTTAAACTTTGCCTTAAGTCCTTCCCACATATTTTGATATGTGGAATTTTCATTAGTATTCAATCAAAATCCATTTTTCTTTCTTTTTAAATTAATTTTGACATATTAATTAGCCAGCAGTTTTTTTATATTTCTGAGTCTATGCAGCTTTTAAAAGTTATATGCCTTTTAATGATTTCCAGCTTGATCCCATTGTAATTAGCAAATGTGGTCCACTTTATCCCAATTCTTTGAACTTAAAATTTAGACTTACTTTTTAGCATAGTAGATGGTATTTATGTAACTGTTCTCCATAGTAATGAAAATAATGGTGTTCTCAAATTGTAGAGCAAAGTTTTCATTATATGCCCATTAAATCCAGCTTTACTAATCTTCTTTATCTAAACTAAATATTTTTACCTGACTTATAAATCTCTAAGAAAGTTACATAAATGTATCCAACCAACCTGGTTAATTAATTTGCCTGTATCCCATGTCAATTTTATTATATCCATAAATAGTTAGAATTTGTATATCCTTCTGAGAAAGTGAAACTCATGTCAAGATATAATGACTCTTTATTGGTAATAATGGTTTTGCCTTGTCGTCTATTTTTCTGATATTAATGTTTCTATGCTAGATTTCTTTTGTTTGTTATTCACTTGGTATATATTTTTCAATTAATTACCTGAGCATTTCTATGTTCTTATGTTTTAGGTATATCTCTTGCAAAATGCATATATTCAATTTTTAAAATCCCTTCTGAAAATCTTTACCCTAGTGATTGCTAATACATTTGGATTTATGTCTGCCATAGCATTTAGCACTTTTTATTCATCCTTCTATTTTCTGTAGCTTTTGTTTCTTTTTCCTCCTTTTTGGCATTTGTTTTACGGATTGATTTTTTCAATATCCATTTTTCCCCTTCTTGCAGGTACACTTAAAATAATCAGTTGAAAGCTAGTTCAATATTTTACCCTTCTCATGAGGAAAAGGACCTTAGGATACTTGTCATCCCCTGCCTGTCTTACATGCTATTGTTTCCAATATAATCTCATAGCATTAATTTTAGCTCAATAAAAGGAACATTTTAGTTATTTTTTATAAGTCAATGTTGGTTTAGGCTTATTCTCAAGCTTCCCACTTTATTTACTCACCATACCTTCCTCTGGATGCTTTTCATTTTTTATGAAGATCTACAGAAGTTCCATTAGTAAGTGTTGTGTTTGTAAATTCTTTCAGTTTTTGTTTTTCCAAAAAGTATTATCGTTTCACTCTTGATCTTGAGAGAGAATTTTGCCATGGACAGAAATCTAGATTGACGTTTGTTTTTCTCATTCCTTTGAAGATATGGTTTTACCTTCTTCTGGCTCTTATCTTTGGTTTCATAACTCTTGGTCAGTTATGGAAAATTCTCAGTTATTATCACTTTGATTTTTTCTCTCTCTCATATTTTCTGTATTTTCTTGGAAATTTTATATTTTGTATCTGATCCTTATGGTTCTGAAGTCTTTGAGAATTGAAAGCAGTCATTTGTGGTTTCTGCTTATTCTCACTCAAAATGGCTTGTTGCCTTAAGGCAGGGTACTTTGTTTTTTACTGTGAGTTAATTTTTGGCCAAATTTAATACGTGGTAATGTCTAGGGACCTGGATTGAGAAAGATTTTCTCCAGAGGGGATTTTCCTTTAAATCTAGTGACTGACACCTGCCTGGAAATTTTGTTTTCATATAATTTCCTAGCCTTAGTGTTCTTTGAGCATAAGATAGAGCAGATTTGAACTCCAGACCCACATGAGAACAAATTTATGATTCCACATTCTCAGGGAAATCTGTATTCTTCCATTTGAAAAAGAGTCCTAGTTAGACGTGGTTCTTCCCTGGGCCCCTTGCAGGTTGCTGGGTTTTTTTTCACCTACCGTTTCTCAGAGGCTGCAGTTCCTTCAACAGTCCTCACTTTATGTAGGGGACTTGAATTCAACTATACAACTTTGCAAGCAGGCTCAAGACCTAACATCCCATTCCCCTAAGTGACCACATTAACCCCAAAAACTGGGTTGCTGGGATTGGCATTTGTTCCCAAACACTGATTTCTGTGTTGACATTCACCCAGCTCTGGCTTCATTTTATTCATGTATTTTTTCTGTCTTTTAGAGAGTAGTGTTTGCATGAGTGTGTGTGTGTGTGTGTGTGTGTGTGTGGTGAGCAACATGATTGTTAACACTTTTAACATAACTTATCCAGGATAAATACCCAGCATATTTTGTAGAGGTTGAGGACACAAAAATCCTGGTCTATCCCACATCTGTGATCAGATGACCTTCCCAAACTTTGTTCTTCTGTAAAAGGGTGGAAAGGGGTTGAAAACTGATATGCTTAAAGTCATACTTGGCCTTCTTTGGGGTGACTGAAACTGAGTTAGTGCTAAATATGATAGAATGTCTGTTTGTAGAAAGCAGAGACAAGGTTGTTTAAGATAATTGTGAAACTTCTTTTAGCTTTAGTTGTCTGTCTTTTTACCTCCAGTGAAGAGTTGGGTTCACTGCAGCACGCTGTTATTATTGGTGTGTGCAAGGACCCTCTTCTTTTTTCCATTTTATTATTTTCCTCTTTATTGTCCATCACTTTTCATATGAAAGCACCAATTCAAATGTGTTTATCAAATGTCCTTGGAGGCAATTGTATCCTTGAAAGATATACTGCATAAATGTGATTTTAAACCATGCAAATAATTTTGTGCTACAGATACTGTTTTGTTCTTCCCCCTCAATGCTGTTTTCAAGATCTCTTCATGTTGCTGTATTTTGCTTGTCCATGTTGCATTGTGTTCAACCATATGTTTTCACCACATTATACATTATATCAATCTGTTCACCTAGTGATGGGCACTTAGGTGGCTTCCAGCTCTTTCCTATCACAAACAATGCTGTGCATATTCCCATATGGGCCTGTGTGTGACTCCCTGATTAATGGAATATGTGCATATTCACTTTTAATAAATACCACAGAATGCTCTCCAGGAAGACTGTGCCTGATTACTCTCCTTACAGGCAATGGGTTCCCACTTTCCCATTGCATATCTAGTTGAAGGAAGATGGGTCAAGTTTGGACAAGTGGTAGCAGTGAGAGTGATGAAAAGAAGATTATAGTTATATTTTGAAAGTAGATCCTAAAGAATCTCTGGTTGAATCAATATGGAATGTAAAAGAAAGAGAGGAGTTAATGTGCTGAACCTGAGTACATGAAATTGGCATCAATGGAGATGGGGAGGAATGCATGAAGACCAGATTTGGGGAGCAAGAAGAAGAGATCCGTAGTTGGTCTTGAAAATGTTACGTTCGAATATCTAATTGGAGAACCACTTGAAAATATGAAGTAGGCAATTGGATATATAATCCAAATGTCACAGAAATTTCTGAAGATTGAGATTTGATAATCATCAGCGTTTGGATGGGTTTTAAAATCGTAACTCTGAATGAAATCCCCTAGGGAGTGAATGTAGCAAGAGAAGACAAGAGAGACAAACTTTGAGCCCTTGAGTATTCCACATGTATGATTTGGAGCTAAACGGAGAGATTAGCAAAGGATACTGAATAGGAACAACCAATGAGGTATAAAGAAAACCAATGGAGTATGCTGCCCTAGAAGTCAAAGAAAATATACGATCAAATATACTTTATTGAATATATTTAAATGAAGTAAGAGGATGATTGATAATCAACCACTGGAATTAGCAAAGAGAAAGTCATCACTGTCTTGGAGAGGGGAGTTACAGAGATGTGCAAGCATCTATACTGGATTGGGAACAAGGGAGAATGGGAATGAATAGACAACATTTTTGAAGAGTTTTGTTTTTAAAAGGAAGCAGAAAAGTGTATAGGGCTAGCAACAGGATGAAGAGAGATCACAGTATTTCTTTTTGTGGAAAAAGTTTGAAATAACCATCTAGATGAGTGAAAAGGCAAATGGACCAGGGGAATATAATATAAACTAGCAGAACCAAAGCCCCTCTTGAAGTTTGTGGTCATTAATTTAATGTAAGACAAATACGGTTACTGATTTTTGTCCAACCAAATTTAGGCTGCACTTGTGCAAGCAAGGAATAGTCAGAGATTATGTTAAACTTGTGGTTTTGGCAAGTGAGTATCATGAAACAAGAGTGGGGCAAGAGACTGAAATGTATTTGAGGGTATGATGATAATGATTGGTCTTGGCATTTGGGCTGGATAATGAGGAAAGTGAGGAATTCCAAGGACAGAAGGATAATGAAATCTTGGTATGATCAGTGGATTGTAGTTCCAGGAGGAGCCAATGGACTGCTAGGGGGTCAGAGAACAACATGGAGGAGCTGGAAAGATGAGAGGTGGTCATCAGAGAGTGGGAAGCTTGGATTCAAAATTAATGTTGAACTTCATTTGGTGGTTATGATGAAGCTAAGATTTGATCTTGGGAGTGAATGAATGCAGTGAGGTGAAGGGCAAGATCATTAAAGAGTAGATTCATGGAACTGGGGTGCAGGGTGCCAGAAGGGTCATCCATGTGCATACTGAAGTCACCAAGAATTTAACCAAAAGTAGTATTGGAAAGAGTGACAGTGAACCAGAAGGTAAAATCAGTGAGAATTGAGGACAGTGACCAATTTGGGTTTGGGTAAGAGAACAGCAATGAGTGACAGAGAATGAAATAGTCTGATTGCATCAAATCAAATTTTGGGTTTTTAGGGAAAAAAAGAAGGAGAATGATCTGGAAATATCAGTGAGGAAGAAAAAGGACACATATTTATGAGGGCTCTGAAGGAAAAAAAAGACACAGTTGAGATACATACTGAAAGAAAAAGAAGCAATTTCCTCAGAGGAGATCAGGCGTCTGTTAGAGCAAGAAAGTGAAGGAAAGAGTCAGCAAAAGCATCTGAGGATATGGGTGAGCACTGAAGGAGGATGAAGAGGTCTAGAGGGCACATGAAAGTTGTGCCGGTTTGAATGTATTGTGTCCCCCAAATGCCATTATCTTTGTGGTCTTGTGGGACAGACGTTTTGGTGCTGGTTAGATTTGCTTGGAATGTGCCCCACCCAGCTGTGGGTGGTGACTTCGGTGGGATACTCCTATGGAGGTGTGACCCCACCCATTCAGGGTGGGCCTTGATCAGTGGAGCCATATAAAACATGCTGACTCAAAGAGACTGGATGGAGTGCAGCTGTGAGTGATGTTTTGAAGAGAAGCAAGCTTGCTAGAGAGGAACGTCCTGGGAGAAAGCCATTTTGAAACCAGAACTTAGGAGCAGATGCCAGCCACGTGCCTTCCCAGCTAACAGAAGTTTTCCGGACGCCATTGGCCATCCTCCAGTGAAGGTACCCGATTACTGATGTGTTACCTTGGACACTTTATGGCCTTAAGACTGTAACTGTGTAGCTAAATAAACCCCTTTTTATAAAAGCCAACCCATCTCTGGTGTTTTGCATTCTGCAGCATTAGCAAACTAAAACAGATTTTGGTACCGAGAGTGGGGTGCTTTTGCTGCTGAGTTTGCAAATACCAAACATGTTGGAACGGCTTTTTAAATGGATAATGGGGAGTTTCTGGAAGAGTTGTGAGGAGCTTGATAGAAAAGGCCAAAACTGCTTTAAAGAGACTGTTTGTGGAAATATGGACTGTAAAGATACTTCTGATGAGGACTTGAGCAGAAATGATGAATATGTTGTTGTAAACTGGAAGAAAGGCGAACCTTGTTTTAAAGTGGCAGAGAATTTGGCAAAATTGAGTCCTGGTGTCAGATGGAAGGAAGAATTTAAAAGTGACAAACTGAAATACTTAGCTGAGGAGATCTCCAGACTACCTGTGGAGGATATACCCTGGCTTCTCCTTGAAGCTTATAGTAAAATGCGAGCGGAGAGAGATAAACTTAGAACTGAACTCTTGGGTTCAAAGAAACCAGAAGTTGATGGCTTGGAAAATTACAGGCTTCCAGGGGGTGGAATCCCAGAAGCTACAGCCCAACGTGAGGATGTAACTGAACATGGAACCCAGCCGCCATTTCAGTACAAGCCAAGATTGGAGATGGAATTATCCAGAAAGGATTTGTGGAAACTCCTATTGTCTGATGGCTTTGACCCCTGTGTGCTTCATGCAAAGCCAACAGAATTTTTGCGAGAACTTTATAGACAGAGCAGCTGCCAGTCTGGACTGGAGGAGACAGACAAGGAACAAATTGCAGGAAAAATTTCTTCAAACACGGAGCCATGGAGGTTGAGGTCTGGAGTCAAGAGGCCTTGGGCTGGGAGAGTGGAGCAGCCCACACGCATGGAAAGGGTGAGTTTGCCCCGGAGGTCGAGGGTGGGCATTCCACCTCGATGCTCTGGAAGAGTTTTGCCACCCGAGGTCCCAAAGAGGGTGGAGCACATTCCCAGGGAATTGGGGAGAGCCTGGCTGCCACCACACTGTTCTGAAGGGGTTGAGCGTGTGCCCCGGAGATGGAAGGGAATCCGGGAGCAGCCCCAATGTTTGAGGAGGGTGGGGCCGAGAAGGTGGTCTCCCCAATGTGTGGGTATGTTGGAGCACTCACCTAAGCATTTGGAGAGGAAAGGGCTGCCGAAAAGGCCCTTAGGAAGGGTTAGGCTTCCACTCTCTCAAGCCCCAAGGATGCAACGTTGTTCTGTAAATGACTTCTCAGACTTTGAAATCTAATGGAGTTTGTCCTGCAGGTTTTAGGAACTGTTTTGGTCCTGTTATGCTTTCTCCTTATGGCAATGGAAATGTTTATCCTATGAATGTCCCTCCTTTGTATATTGGAAGCATATAACTTGTTCTAAGTCCACAGATCCAAGCTAAAGGAAAAGTATGCCTTAGGACTGACCACGCCTATATTTGATTTTGATGGGATTTTGTACTTAACTTTTGTTACTGAAATGGTTTAAGTTTTTGTGATATTGTGATGAAATGAATGTATTTTGTATTTGGAAAGATAATGTCATTTTTGGGGTCCAGGGGGTGGAATGTGCCGGTTTGAATGTATTGTGTCCCCCAAATGCCATTATCTTTGTGGTCTTGTGGGACAGACGTTTTGGTGCTGGTTAGATTTGCTTGGAATGTGCCCCACCCAGCTGTGGGTGGTGACTTCGGTGGGATACTCCTATGGAGGTGTGACCCCACCCATTCAGGGTGGGCCTTGATCAGTGGAGCCATATAAAACATGCTGACTCAAAGAGACTGGATGGAGTGCAGCTGTGAGTGATGTTTTGAAGAGAAGCAAGCTTGCTAGAGAGGAACGTCCTGGGAGAAAGCCATTTTGAAACCAGAACTTAGGAGCAGATGCCAGCCACGTGCCTTCCCAGCTAACAGAAGTTTTCCGGACGCCATTGGCCATCCTCCAGTGAAGGTACCCGATTACTGATGTGTTACCTTGGACACTTTATGGCCTTAAGACTGTAACTGTGTAGCTAAATAAACCCCTTTTTATAAAAGCCAACCCATCTCTGGTGTTTTGCATTCTGCAGCATTAGCAAACTAAAACAGATTTTGGTACCGAGAGTGGGGTGCTTTTGCTGCTGAGTTTGCAAATACCAAACATGTTGGAACGGCTTTTTAAATGGATAATGGGGAGTTTCTGGAAGAGTTGTGAGGAGCTTGATAGAAAAGGCCAAAACTGCTTTAAAGAGACTGTTTGTGGAAATATGGACTGTAAAGATACTTCTGATGAGGACTTGAGCAGAAATGATGAATATGTTGTTGTAAACTGGAAGAAAGGCGAACCTTGTTTTAAAGTGGCAGAGAATTTGGCAAAATTGAGTCCTGGTGTCAGATGGAAGGAAGAATTTAAAAGTGACAAACTGAAATACTTAGCTGAGGAGATCTCCAGACTACCTGTGGAGGATATACCCTGGCTGCTCAACGCAGGCCCTTAGGATTTTGGAGTAAAGCTTTACCATCCTCTGCAGACAACTACTCTCCATTTGAGAAACAACTGTTGGCCTGCTACTGGGCCTTAGTAGAGACAGAACGCTTAACCATGGGCCACCAAGTTACCATGAGACCTGAGTTACCTATCATGAGCTGGGTGTTATCTGACCCACCAAGCCATAAAGTTGGGCGTGCACAGCAGCACTCCATCATAAAATGGAAATGGTATATACGAGATAGAGCTCGAGCAGGTCCTGAAGGTACAAGTAAGTTACATGAGGAAGTGGCCCAAATGCCCATGGCCCCCACTCCTTCCACCTTACCTTTTCTTGCCCAGCCCACAGCTATGGCATCTTGGGGAGTTCCTTACAGTCAGTTGACTGAGGAAGAGAAGACTCGGGCCTGGTTTACAGATGGTTCTGCACGATATGCAGGTACCACCCGAAAGTGGACAGCTGCAGCACTGCAGCCCCTTTCTGGGATATCCCTGAAGGACAGTGGTGA
Organism: Choloepus didactylus; assembly: GCF_015220235.1. Classification (NCBI taxonomy): domain Eukaryota; kingdom Metazoa; phylum Chordata; class Mammalia; order Pilosa; family Megalonychidae; genus Choloepus; species Choloepus didactylus. Next base: position 26,243,390 of record NC_051318.1, on the reverse strand, counting down.
GGGGAAATCCTCCCAGTGGGCAGAACTTCGAGCAGTGCACCTGGTTGTTCACTTTGCTTGGAAAGAGAACTGGCCAGAGGTGCGTCTGTATACTGATTCCTGGGCTGTTGCTAATGGTTTGGCTGGATGGTCAGGGACTTGGAAGGAACATGATTGGAAGATTGGTGACAAAGAAGTCTGGGGAAGGGGTATGTGGATAGACCTTTCTGAGTGGGCAAACAACATGAAGATATTTGTGTCCCATGTGAATGCTCACCAGAGGGTGACTTCAGCAGAAGAAGGTTTTAATAACCAAGTGGATAAAATGACCCGTTTGGTGGATACCAATCAGCCTCTTTCCCCAGCAACTCCTGTCATTGCCCAATGGGTTCATGAACAAAGTGGTCATGGTGGTAGGGATGGAGGTTATGCATGGGCTCAGCAACATGGACTTCCACTCACCAAGGCTGACCTGGCCACAGCCACTGCTGAGTGTCCAATTTGCCAGCAGCAGAGACCCACACTCAGTCCCCGATATGGCACCATTCCTCGGGGTGATCAGCCTGCTACCTGGTGGCAGGTTGATTACATCGGACCACTTCCATCATGGAAAGGGCAGCGATTTGTTCTTACTGGAATAGACACATACTCCGGATATGGGTTTGCCTTCCCTGCACGACATGCTTCTGCCAAAACTACAATACGTGGACTTACAGAATGCCTCATCCACCGTCATGGTATTCCACACAGCATTGCTTCGGACCAAGGAACCCACTTCACAGCAAATGAAGTGAGGGGATGGGCACATGCTCATGGAATTCTGTGGTCTTACCATGTTCCCCATCATCCAGAAGCAGCTGGGTTGATAGAACGGTGGAATGGACTATTGAAGACTCAATTACGGCGCCAACTAGGTGGCAATACCTTGCAGGGCTGGGGCAGTGTTCTCCAGGAGGCTGTGTATGCTCTGAATCAGCGTCCACTCTATGGTGCTGTTTCTCCCATAGCCAGGATTCATGGGTCCAGGAATCAAGGGGTGGAAACAGGAGTAGCACCACTCACTATCACTCCTAATGATCCACTAGGGAAATTTTTGCTTCCTGTCCCTGCAAGTTTAAGCTCTGCTGGTCTACAGGTCTTGGTTCCAAAAGGAGGAGTGCTTCCACCAGGAAACACAACAATAATCCCATTGAACTGGAAGTTAAGGCTGCCACCTGGCCACTTTGGGCTTCTTATGCCTCTGAATCAACAGGCAAGTAAGGGGATTACTGTACTGGCTGGGGTGATTGATCCTGACTATCAAGGGGAAATAGCACTGCAACTACACAATGGAAGTAAAGAAGAGTTTTCCTGGCATACAGGAGATCCCCTGGGGCGTCTCTTAGTACTACCATGCCCCGTGATTCAAGTCAATGGAAAACTGCAACAACCCAATCCAGGCAGGACTACCAATGGCCAAGAAACTTCAGGAATGAAGGTTTGGGTCACCCCACCAGGCAAAGAACCACGGCCAGCTGAAGTGCTTGCTGAGGGTAAAGGGAACATGGAATGGGTAGTGGAAGAAGGTCGTGATAAATATGAACTACGGCCACGTGACCAGTTACAGAAACGAGGACTATGATGATATGAATATTTCCTCCTCGTTTTGTGATGATTATGTTTGTATTTGTCTGTGAAGAAAATATTTTTGCTTTCTTCTCTGTTTTATCCCCTTATCATATGGCATAAGCTGTAACGTTCATTTTGAAGATATGGTTTTAGGTGATGTGTACGACTGCCAAGTTGACAAGGGGTGGACTGTGATGGTTGGGTTCATGTGTCAACTTGGCTAGGTGGCCTAGCTGTCTGGTCAAGCGGGCACTGGCCTGACGATTCCTGTGAGGCTATTTGAGGCTGGTTGGTTTGTCGGATCATCAGTCAATTGACTGCAGCTGACTGATGATTCATCAAGGGGCGTGCTTCCACAGTGAGAGAATGCAATTGGCTGGATTTGGTCCGGGTGATCAGTTGGAGGCTTATAAGCCGGACAGTTAGAGAACCTTCACTTCTTCTTCAGCTGCTCAGTGAAGCTTTTCCTGGGGAGCTCGTCGAAGTTGCCAGTTCGTTTCCTGAGGAGTTCGTCAAAGTTGTCGGTTCGTTTCCTGAGTTCTTCAAAGTTGCCGGTTCGTTTCCTGAGGAGTTCGTCAAAGTTGTCGGTTCGTTTCCCGAGGAGTTCGTCGGACGTCTTCCTTGGAGTTGACAGCTTGTTGACGGCTCTGCAGAATTTGGACTCGTGCGCTCCCGCAGTTGCGTGAGTCACTTTTACAATTTGATAATAAGAGACTGGACGCAGTGCAGCTGTGAGTGACGTTTTTAAGAGGAGCAAGCTTGCTAGAGAGGAACATCCCGGGAGAAAGCCATTTTGAAACCAGAACTTTGGAGCAGACGCCAGCCATGTGTCTTCGCAGCTAACAGAGGTTTTCCGGACGCCATTGGCCATCTCCAGTGAAGGTACCCGATTACTGATGTGTTACCTTGGACGTTTTGTGGCCTTAAGACTGTAACTGTGTAGTGAAATAAACCCCCGTTTTATAAAAGCCTATCCATCTCTGGTGTTTTGCATTCTCCAGCATTAGCAAACTACAACAAAAGTATTCCAGAAATTTTTGCTACATGGGAGATGAAGACAGAAAGGCATGTGCAGTGAAAATGGATTGTAGTGACATAGGAGGCTGAGGCAACTGGAGGCACTGTCATAAATAAGGATAAAGGGCATACTGGGATCTGTCCGTGTGGACATGTGGCAGATTGTGGTGGCAAGACTATGAGTGTTGGGGGAAGTAGGGGTGGGTATATGAGGTTCTCTATTGACCTCTGTAGATAGAATCCAGGAGGCCTGAGAAGGGCAGTCTTTTCTCTATCTTGACCCTCTCTTTAGGTAGTCAAAAGCCTGGGGGAAGGGGGTCTTCACTCCACTGGGTGAAGCTCATGGCTCATCTTTCACTCCTTTCAGGATGGGGTCATTCTTGCTCTCAATTCTGTTGATCCTCGGAACACCTGGGGTTCCATTTTGGAAAATGTATCTATACTTGAGAGTTTGATAGAATCCACTTGTTAAACAATGTGAGCCTTTTTTTTTTTTCCTTGTAAAGGGGTTGCCTCAGAGAAATGTGCAGCAGATGCATGAACAACCTATCTGGTTACCTGTCCTCTTCACACCTGTTGGCATATTACTCCTGTTACCATAGTTATGTTCATCTCTCTCCTCTCTCACCTTCCTTCTTTCTTGCCCTCTCCCTCTCTCTCTTGCTCTCCATTCTGAAAAATATGTCATAATCAAGAAGAAACATTGCGCTGCCTCTCTTATTTTTGACATGAATATATGATGATATCATAAGCTACCCCTTATCAAATATCATTTCAAACAGATTAGTTTCCTTCTGGATCCAGATTTCTAAATAGAATTTTCCCAAACAATGTTTAACTCCTGAATGTAGTTTATCTGTAATAAATAAAAATGTGGAATTAGTAATTTTCCTACTTGATGTGAGTAAGAAAGAATATTTGCCAAATGAATGAATTTATGAGAAAAGAAGTTGCTAATAAAAATGTAATTGCTGTGCAAGTCTTCTTTGAGACTCCCAAACTGAACTAGAAACTTCTTCTTTGTGCTTCCAGAATACCTGGTGTCTTAATACATGCTCTTTTGGTTGAGGCAAGCAAAATAAACATGTCCAAATTAACTCTAAAGAAGCAGGGCTATGTTTTAAGAAACCAGAGAAAATTTACTGCAATCTAGGAAAAGCTGAATAGGACTTTAGGAAGGGCAGGAGTTGAAGTGGCCTGGAGAACTGGTCACTTCTTCACTTATATCTTTTTCTTGTGAATTCTTCTGACTCATTTATGCATCAGTCCTATCTTCTCATCTCTCAGGACTTCTTCCCCCTTCATAACTTTTGCTCCCAACAAGTTATTTCAAAAATCCACCACCAATTCATTCAAATGTCTCAAGCTAGTCCACATGAGTCTTGGGTCACAGACCGAGTATGGATGGCTCCCACTGGTCAGCTTGTCCATTGGTCAATCATCTATTGCTCTGTGCAGAGGTATATTTCCTGAGAAGGAAGTACATAGGTGGGAAAGGAAACCCAAAATATGTTATATATATCTACAACATAGTCCTAATAACTCCTTTTCTGTTTTTGTTTCTCTTTCCTACTAGGCAATGAGCCATGTGAGAGCAGAGACCAAGCTTTGTGCCCAGCGCAACAGAGCAGTTTATTGTAGGGGTTTGGAGTCATGGATTTATCACCTACTAACTATGATGTTAGGTGAGTTGCTTAATTATCTGGGTATCAGCTTCTTCATCTCTAGAATGGATACATAATCCCTAACTGCAAGGTTCTGGAGTTCCCAAGACCACCCTCATTCTAACACCAACTGCAAGTCTGGAGACGTTCAAGGGCACTCTCAATTTTGATAATTCACCAGAAGGGCTAATAGAACTCAGAAAAGCTGCTATACTCACAGTTATGGTTTATTACAGTGAAAGGATACAGATTAAATCAGCAGAGATAAGAAGCACACAGGGCAGCATCCAAGAGAGTTCCAGCTGCCTTCCCCCAGTGGAGTCATGTAACCAGTACCTATGTCGCCAAGCAACTACGTGTAACAATTCACACAGATTATTGTCAACCGAGGAACCTCACCTGGACTTTGGTGTCCAGAGTTTTTATCAGGGCTCAGTCACAAAGATCTGATTGACTACCATCTTTTTGAACATTTCAGCAAAGGTATCAGGAAGTGGAGTGTTTGGGAAAAAAGACTGGTGCAGAAGATGATGTCTAAGAAATGGAAGTGGAGCTTGTACTGAAGTGAGATCATTATTGTACTGAAGGGAGATTGCTTAAAAATAAGGAAAAGGCCATCCACACCATTTGTTTCGTTTCTGATTGTTGTTTCTTCTGTCCCACCATGTTGTACAAAAACAATAACCAAACTGCAAATGGTGCCAAATAATATCACAAGGTTGGGAATGTTTCTGTCACATTATACATAGGGTGACTATACATCACAGTTTGAGCCAGATATTCCCAGCCATGCCTAGTGGCTCTATGTAATTATAAATAACAACCTCTTTCCCACTCAAGAAAGTGTCCTGGTTTAGATGATAAATTATATCATCACACTAGCTAGACACTTTAAAAACTATAAAGAAAACACTGGAAATGCAGCATTTAAAGACAGTAAAATGAAGTATTAGCTTCAAATTAGAAACTTGGTGGCTTAAAGAGACACAACTTTATTATCCAACGGTTCTGAAGGTAAGAAACTTGAAATGGATATCGCTGAGCTAAAATCAAGATGTCTGCAGGCCTGCATTCATGCTGAATACTCTGGGGGAGAATCTGTTTCCTTGCCTTTTCCGGCTTCTAGAAGCCACCCTCATTCCTTGATTCATGGCACCTTCCTCCATCTTCAAAGCCAGCAATAGCTGGATGAGTCTTTTTCACACTGCATCACTGTTTCCGTTTGCTAGAGTTGTTGGAATGCAAAATACCAGAAATGGGTTGGCTTTTACAATGCGGATTTATTAATTTACAATTTACAGTTCTTAGGCCGTGAAAATGTCCAACTCAAGGCATCAACAAGATGATATCTAGACTCTGAAGACAGTCTGCTGGCATCTGGAGTTCCTCTGTCACATGAGAAAGCACATGGCTGGTGTCTGCTGGTCCTTCACTCCCAGATTTCATTGCTTTCAGCTTCCAGCTTTGGTGACTTCCTCTCTCAGCAACTTCAGGGGCTGTTTCTCTGTATGTCATCTCTTGGCTTCTTCTGTGTGTCCTTTATGCACTTATAAAGGACTTGAGTAAGGGGGCTATGACCCACCTTGAAAGGGGTGGGTCACATCTCAACTGAAATAACCTAATCAAAAGGTCCCACCCACAAAAGGTCTGCACTCACAGGAATGGATTAAAAGAACATGGCCTTTTCTGGTGTACATAACAGTTTCAAACCACCACAATCACTGAGTCTCCAACCTCCCCCTTTCACTTAGAAGGACGGTTGTGATTGCATTGGGCAGACCTGGGTAATCCAAGATAATCCCCCCACCGCAAAATCCATGACTTATTCACATCATCAAAGTTCCTTTCGCCCTGTAAGGCAACATATTCACCAGTTCTGAGGATTAGGACACAGACATGCTGGGGTGGGGTGCAGCATTGTTCTGCATACCACAAGTGAGTACAGATGCAGGAAGCTGTAATGATTAGGTCTGACTCCGAAGCAGGAACTTTATTCTCTTCGGAGATGATGTCAGGAATGTGGTTGAAAAAGCAGGGCAACGGAGGTACACTGAACACCCGGATGAACTGATACATTGAGATTTGTCTTTTCAATGTTCTAACGGAATAAACAACAACAACAAAAACTCCCCACAGCCTTCTACAGAGAATTAATGGAAGGATAAGCATGGGGGTGGGGAGCTTGGAGAAGAAAATCAATAGTCCGGAACAGGCACCATGAGTCACCAGCACCCACCACGGAGAGTGTGAATAAGCACTAAACACAGCACTAGAAAAGGTTACATATGAATATTCAGGGGGTTATTATACCAAAGAAGGAACTGAACAAGTAGTACTGAAAAATATCATTGTTTTATATTGCCAAGAGCTTTACACCCCACTGTAGCTCAAAATTACTTCTCCTTTTCCTCTTGTGTTGTGTTTCAGTCTGCATTTCAGCTTGTGGGAGACTCTTCCAGCTGGGCAGGGGCACCCAGACCTGGTGTCCACAGAAGCCCTGACTTTCTGGCTGCCAGCAGCAGATTCATTTCAGAAAGGCCATGGATTGGGGGCTGGGTCAGGGATTGTTGGATTCCTTAGAGAGCTGGAGCGAAAAAGGATGTGAGTAATGATCCTTGTGCATTGATCTAGGGAAATACTGTCAGGGTAGAATTAGGTCAGTCACCAAAGGTTTGTGTGGTGTCCCAGAAAGGGGCGGGCATGTCAGATGGGCAATTCTTTCAAGGGATGACCAACCACTTCCTTGTGTGCTCCGTGGGCTCTTGCTCCTTCTGTCATTTGGTCTGTGATTAGCCAGGAATTGTTTTTAAATTTTTATCTAGTACCAACTAATTTGTATATCTAATGTGTATATATATGTATACACACATATACATATAGATAAGTAATGTGTATACTTATACATATATAATGTATAGACATGTACATATAATGTATATATACATATATAATATATATGTATATATACACACATATACATATAGATATGTAATGTGTATACTTATACATATATAATGTATAGACATGTACATATAATGTATATATACATATATAATATATATGTATACATCTAAGGTGTTTATATATACACATACATACATACATATATACACATATACACATTCATATATATACATAAATACACACACAGAAACACACACACATATATATATCCTTACACACACACACACACAAATTGCCTTTCTGAAGCACATGGCTGCAAAAAGTGATTGATTGAACAGAATGCAGAAAAGTACTGATAACAAAACACGTGTTAAAAGTCACATCAGGAGTCCAGCTAGAATATTAGCTTTAATGACAGAACCAAATTATGGAATAAAAACAACACAAAACAAAACAGGAGGAGGAAAAAGGAATTTTGAAGTAGATTCTGGCATTAAACATTAGCAATATGAAGTAATAGCAAAATAATCGTGAATAAATATTGTACGCTGGGTACTATTCTCAGAACTTTTCATATATTATCTCATTTGATGCTAATAAACCATAAATTAGGTTTACTATTTTCATTTACATGAGAAGAAACAGAAGCACAAAGACATTGAACAACATTTTCAAGGACTTTTCTGTTAGTAAGTGACTGATTCTAGAACATGTATTAATACTTAACTGTCTTCTATCACTGCATTACTTAAAAAATGGATGGCATTTGGAAATAGAAAACTTCTGGAAATGTTGATTCTGTGAGAATATCCTTTTTTTCTCCTCACCAAGGGGGACATTTTGAGGGAACTTAGAAATATTTGCACTACTGACATTTTCATGTTCTTTGCAGATTAAAATCTTTAGAAGCAATTTCAAACATTATAGGGAAATCAGTGCCACTTTTCCATTTATTGTTCAACTCCATTTCTCTTGGATTCAGAAAAAAAGGTCACGAAAGAAGCCTGGGGAAATAAAGAGAAAATAGTTCTTCAGTTGAATTTAAAAATTACCCAGTCAGAACCGATGAACTGCACCTAATGGTACTAACTTTGGCCATTGTTTTATTTTTATTACCTTCGTAGACTGGTAAACTGAGAGCTTGTCCTCACTCTGCAGTACAGTGAGAGTCAGGGCATGAGGAACTCTTATGGCTTGAATGGTGCTCCCCACAAAAAGTATGTTCAATCCAAACCTCTGGTCCGTCCCATGAATGTGATCTTATTTGGAAATAGGGTCTTAGAACATGTGATTGGATAAAATGAGGCCAAACTGGGTTAGGTCGGGCACTAATCCAATCTGACTGGTGTCTTATAAAGGAGAGAGGAGACGGGACAGTCACCAGGAGAGAAAGCCAGGCGACACCTGAGGCTAAGGCTGAAGAGCTGCAGCTGCAAGCCAAGGAACCAGCTACCAGAAGACAGAACAGGCAGGAAGGATTCTCCCCTAAGGGTTTCAGAGGCAGTCTGGCCCTGCTGATGCCTTGATGTTAGAGTTTGAGGCTCCAGAGCTATATGCCAATACATTTCTGTTGTTTTACACCTTCCAGTTTGTGGTACATTTTATGGCAGCCCTAGGAAACTAACACAAGAACACAGATGCCAAAACTGCATTTTCTATCCAGCAGCTATGGCCCTGGACTCGGTACCTCTACAGGTCTTATGTCTTCATCAGTCAAAAAACAGGAGTAATAAGCCTGGCCTACCCAATGTATGTGAAATGAGATAATATATGTAAAAACTGAAGGCAAAATTGGTTGTTCTTTCGTCTCTGCTCCCATATAATTTTGCTCATACCTCTATCATAGGATATTCAAGTTATCTACATGTATCTCCCCAGCTAAACTGAGAACTCCTTAATGTTTGGAACCAACATCCTCAAATCCATAGTATTCATAATACTTTCTGAAACAGGCAACTATTCAAAGCCTGGTGGATGAAGGAACAATGAACAAATGAAGGAAGTTGTGTGCCTTATTCAAATATGAGTTATTGACTTTTTTTTTTGATTTGATGTGAAATTTTGAATCATGTTTCAATTTTTTCCCTATATAGTAGAACATTGCGAAATTTGAAATGGGAAAGAAGGCAAAAGGGTTAAAATGTTGAAAGGGGTGAGAGAAAAGACTTGCCATGGTGTTACAGGAGAGATGGACTTGTCAGAACGCAAGGTGACATAATGGGTCAAGTACCAGAAACTATTCTCTTGTCAATAAGTCAATGAACTATTTCAGCATCCTATGCTGTGTGCTGCTTGTTTGCTAACCAGAGAAAGTGACATCCCTTACATTTCTGTCTCTGAATCCCGCAAAAGATATTTGCTGCCCGTCTTGTTTTCTTTTTTGAAGCACACAAACACACACACAGTTTCTACCCAGTTCTTAGTAATATTTTTTTCTAATTATCTAAAACCATAAAAAGCATTATTTTGGAGGGACCTTGATAAATAATATTGTTAAATATTCTGATGCCGTGAGCATTGCCTTAAAATTAGTGCACTAAATAACAACGATCTGACACCTATAGAACTTGCTATGTAAAAATTTTTAAAAATACTATTTTTAAATTTCCTTGCGTTGGACACAGGAAACCCTGGAAAATCCTATATGCAAACACACACACACACACACACATGCACACACAGTTAACAATGTTAGACCTCGAAATATTTTCTAAATTTTCTGAAAATTATATCTTTGGAAAGTATCTTAAAAAAAATGTTTAACATTTCCTTTTTCACTCCCTTATCTTTCACATGGTGAAGTGTGGAATGAAACATTATTCAGCACACACACCATGACCAATATTGAGGACAAGACAAAACAAAATAAATATGTCAATCATTGCATTGCAGTGGGCACCAATATTTAGTTGACCCCACAGTGGTCCATGCTATTGCACTCCATCTTTACTATTTCATACAAACACAAGCCATGTGTAAAGCTATGGTCTGCAGCAGTGAATGCTACTCTGTGGGCAAAAGGAAGGGCAAAGAGAGTTGGTCTGTCGATACTACTAGCTGTGAAGGATGTATGTCCCCCTAAAACCACAATAGCGTATTGTGTTATTGTTGGCACCAGAGCCAGCCAGGCAAGCCCGCTCTGAAAATTGGGGAATGGAGTGGAACAAAGCAGAGAGCACAGCCCTTGAATCAGCCCATCTTGCCTCCCAGCTCTTGCCAAGAATGGGATGTGCCTTTTCACAGACACGGTAGCTCTGTGTCCATATAGTTACCCCTAAAAGGCTGCCCAGTCTAGAGAAGAGAATTCTAGAAAAGTGTCTAGAGCATTCCATTCTTCTTTGGTCTCAAGAAAAGTACTTGGCCAGTGTTTTCTAGGTCCAATGACGGAGAATAGGGGCCAAATTTAAGCATATTCAGATGTTCTGTTTGACCTTTAGTTAAGTTGTGCAACTGCCTCTAAATACATAATTAAAACACATGAAAAATCTTCCTAAGCTCTAGTCTCCCTTTCAAATGAATAAACATTTGTTTCCTGGTAGATTTGCTGGGTCCTGCCTCGTTTGTACCAGCCCTTTTAATTAACCCCACACCTCAGCTCCTCACCACTTTCCCTTAGCCCATACCTTCTCTCTGCTGCTTGTTTTGAGGCAAGGCAGGGAAAAAGAAAGTGCCGACTCAGAGGAAACTTTCACAAGACTCCAAAGTCAGAAGGTTTTCCCTGTACACATTTGGAGACTCAGAAGTCCTCAAAGTGCAGTGATGCATCTGTTCATTTATTTAATAAATATGTTTAAGGCTATTATGCAATAAACCTATGCTAGGTATTGGCAATGCAGCTGGTAATAAAACCAGTACCTGCCTCATGGTGATTCCAGTCTAGTGAGAGACAAAGATGAATGCATAATCACATGCGATTACATATAGCAGCAGCATTGTAAGCGTTTGAGAGCTATTAAACAGAATATAGAAGAGAGAGGGAACAAGGAAGGTCTCCTAGAAAAGGAGACATTTAAGCTGTGTCCTGAAACATGAGTAGGCGTTCCCATCATTTGATGGGCGCAAGAGAAGGTAACATCTTCCAAGGCTGGAGGAAAGAGTGTTTGTCAATTCCTTGAGGCAGCAGGAAGGATCCATTTGAGAAACAGTGAGTATGACTGCCCAGGCAGAGAAAGAGCTAAGAAGACAGGGGGATTCAAAGAGGTCATGCAGGTAAAAAAAGGTCAAATCTGTTAATGCCCGTTTTGGTTTGGTAAAGTTGACAAAATGCAATATACCAGAAATGGGTTGGATTTTACAATGGGGTTTTATTAACTTACAATTTACAGTTCTAAGACTATGAAAATGTCTAAATTAAGGCATCAACAGGCATCAACATCTTCAGATACCTTCTCTGAAGAAAGGCTGCCTGCGATCTTGGGCTCCTCCATCAGATAGCAAGGCACATGGTAACATCTGCTAGTTCTTCTCTCCCCAGTTTCATTGCTTTCAATTTCTGGCTTCAGTGGCTTCCTCTCTTAGCTCCTCTTTTAGCTTTTGTCTTTCTTAGCTTCTCTGTCTCTCTTAGCTTCTCTGGGTGTTTCTGTTTTCTATGTCTTTTATTCTCTTATAAAGGACTCCAGTAAGAGGATTAAGAGCCACCTTGAATGAGGTGCATCACATCTCAGTTGAAATAACCTAATCAAAGGGTCCCACCTGCAATAAGTCTATACCCACAGTAATGGATTAAAAGAACACAATCTTTTCTGGGGTACATAACAGCTTCAAACTACCAAAGTGTCTTACAGAACAATGGTTCTCAAACTCACTCATATCGCGGAGCCACTTGGAGCCATTTGCTGTGTGTGCAAATGTGTCCAACTGGAAAATTATGAGTTGGAATGTGGGTGACAAATCATTCCCACCCACACTTGCTTACTTTTTTCACCTTTTACTAGTGAGTCAGTGTCACTTTCCTCTTGCCACTGTGTCATCTCTTTTCTCCACCTGTGAATCATCTCAATGTGATTCCATGCATCTATGTTTCTGATGTAAACTTTTATCCTGTGTCCATGTGATTTCAACGTTGTTGACTAATTCTGCAGTGATCAAGTGTTCCCAAAAAAACCTTTAGGAGAAGGAAGATATCATAGCACTCAAGCCAACTTGCATGTTCCCCACTTTAGTCTCAGGGATTTATTTTTAAATCCTGTTGCTGGAATGAGCATAAAGAAACCCTTTGACTCTCCATTGTATTCTTTTAAAGCATCTTCATTCAGCTCTGCCTTAAATTATCTTCTCTATGTGAAAATCGATGGGCATTGCACAGAAATATCCCAAGTGGTAATGACCACAATTAGAAACAATCAGAATAGCCACATGACTATAATCAAAAACGAAACTTCTATCAACTTCTGCAATATCTTCTGACTCCAGCTGCAAATATTACAGTAACTTGGTTCAATTCAATTCTTATTCTACCTGGATTTAGGCGAAACTCCACAGTTTAAGGGCAATCCTCTTCAAGACTGCTCTTCAACACCAGCCACTTGCATTTCTGATAAACTGGCTACAAATTTGGGGGTTCCCACCACCCCCTCAGGTTGATAATTTGCTGAAACGACACGCAGAACTCACTGAAAGTGCTATGCTTATAATTATAGTTTTATTATAGAAAAAGGACACAAATAAGAAGCCAAAAGAAGAGATATATAGGGTGAGGTCTGGGAGAGTCTCAAACTCAAGCTTCCGTGTTCTTTCCATGGAGTCAGAATATGGAGACACCTTCTTGGCAAAGAGATGTATCTATCAATACAGAAGCTCACCAGAGTTTCAGGAGTCCTAAGTTTGTACATGGTCTCATTACATAGGCTTGATTGATAGCACCAATTTCCACATATTGAATTCAACCTCCAGGCCCCACCAGAGCAGGGGAAGAATGGACTGACATGATCTGATTCAAAAGCCTAATCCCCTAACCACATGGTTCGCCTTTTTGGTGTGGCCAGCCCCCACCCAAATACTACAAATATGTCTGGTCCCAACCTGTCACGGCTTAGCACATGATCTATTAAGTGTGGTCCTGGGCCCACCATGGATAACAAAAGAAGCTCCTATAATGGGAAATTCCAAAGATTCAGCGGTAACCTGCCCAGGAACCATGGACAAAGATCAGCCAAGATTTTCATTGTTCTACACATACAGTTTTCAAATAGTGTTAAAGGTGGTTGCTATAAACTACACATTACTTAACCTAACAAGACAAATGGAAAGAAGCAAATGTTTGGAAGTCTGTGACATTTAAATTCCATTTTTACATTTGCATTTTTCAAATCTATGTGTTCCTCTTACTTTTTATGTGTACCTTGCATTATACCTTGACTGATACTATTGATATACAGTTCTTTCTTTTCCCTTCCTTCTTCCTTTCCTTCCTTCCTGCCTGCCTGCCTTCCTGTCTTTCTCTTTACATTTTTCCAGATGTGTGTTTTCCATTTATTTATTTTTAGACTTAGTGGCATATGGCTGGAATTTGCTTTTTTTTTGATATAATCTGAGTTTTTAATTTTTAATAAGGTATTTTAAACCACTCCCATTAATTCTTATAAAAGGAATAACACCAACATATCAGATATATTAGTTTCAATTTCTGTTATTACACCCTTCTTTTTCTTTTCCATTCCTGACTTTCTCTATACTAATCCACATTCTCCCCATCCTTGCACCTTCCAGGCATAGTAGACTTTCCTCACTTCCCCAAATGTAGCACATTCCTCCTAGTTTTCTACCCAATACTCTCTCCTCCCACATCCATCCTCATTGCCTTCACTTGGCTAATTCTTACTCATCTTTGAGTCTCATTTTAAATGCTTTTGCCCTGAGAGACCTTTCCTCAGCCATCTGCCCCTATGACATCCTGTACTTCCTTATCATCTATTACCACATACTGTGTCAAATTTCTTTGCTAAGGTAAAGGTTATGGGAAGACAGATAGAAGTAGTCTAGCAACTAAGTGCTTAGTGAGCTTCCTGACAGAAAGTATACTCAATAAATATTTGTGGAATATTTGAATGAATAGATAATAAGTTAGAAAGCCCAAATAGCCAAGAGATTTTTCAAGATTATAAGCAAGGAGCACACATCTATGGCAAATCGATTTTTGACAAGGGTGTCGAGTACACTCAATGGATTTGAAAGAATTGTTGAAAGAATAGTCTCTTCAACTGATGGTGCTGGGAAAACTGGATATCCATATGCACAAGAATGAAAGTGGTCCCCTACCTCACACCATATACAAAAATCAACTCAAAATGTATCAGCAACCTAAATATAAGAACTCAAAATACAAAAAATCTTAGAAGAAAACATTAGAAATGTCTTCAGGACCTTGTATTAGGCAATGGATTCTTAGACTTTATACCAAAAGCACAAGCAACAACAACAAAAACATAGATACATTGGATGCCATCAAAATTTAAAACTTCTGTGCATCAAAGGAAATTATCAGGACAATGAAAAGGCAACCAACAGTATGGGAGAAAATATTTGGGAACCATATGTTTGATTAGTGTTTAATATCTAGAACATACAAAAACTCCTATAACTCAACAACAAAAAGGCAAACAACCCAGTGAAAAAATGAGCAAAGGATTTGAATAGACATTCCCCCAAAGAAGAAATACATATAGTCAATAAGCACATGAAAATATGTTCAACATCATTAGTCATTTGGGAAACGTAAAGCAAAACTACAATGAGATACCACCTTATACCCACTGAAATGGCTATTATTTAAAAACACTCAAAAGATTTGAAAGAATTGTTGACAGAATAGTCTCTTCAACTGATGGTGCTAGCAAGGATGCAGAGTAATGGAAACCTTAGGACATCATTGGTTGGGATGCAAAATGGTGCAGTTGCTGTGGAAAACAGTTTGAAACTGTTTGGCAGTTTCTTAAAAAGTTAAACATAGAATTACCTTGTGATCTGACAATCCCACTTTTTAGGTATATACCCCAAAGCAGGGACTTTGAACACAGGGACTCGGCTAGATATTTGTACACCCATGTTCATAGCAGTATTATTCACAACAGCCTAAAGGTGGAAGCTAAACAAATGTCCACCAACAGATGATGGATAAACAAAATGTGGTATATGCATACATATTTACAAAGGAATACTCTTTGGTCTTTAAAGGGAATGAAGTTCTGATACACGCTACTACATGGATCAACCTTTAAGACATCATGTTTAGTGGAAAGTCAGACATAAAGGGACAGATATTATATGACTCCACTTACATGAAATAGCTATAATATGCAAATTCACAAAGAGAGAAAGTAGAGTACAGCTTACCAGGGGTAGGGGCAGGGAGAATGGGGAGTTGATGCATAATGAGTTTGGGATGATAGGAAAGTTCTGGTAATAGATGGTAGTTGAGGGTAGCACAACATTGTGAATGTGATTAATCCCACAATTGTACCCTTGGGAATGGTTGAGATGGAAAAGTTTATGTTGTATATATGTTCCCACAATTTAAAAAGAAAACAGAGAGACTAAGGAGATAATGACAGTTAAATGCAATACATAATCCTGGACTGGATCTAATAATGGAGAAGAAAAAAATGATGAAAAGAGCATTATTGGGACATTTGAAAAAATTTGGAATGTAGACTGTAAGCTTTATGTCAATGTTAAATTTCTTGAACTTGATAACTAGACTTAAGCTAATTACATAGAGAATATCCAGGTTCTTAGGAAATGTACATGGAAGTGTTAAGTGTTTAAGGAGCATGATGTATACAACTTCCTCTAAAATGCTTATAAAATAGAGAAAGAGCGAGAGACAGAGAGAAAGAGAGAGAGGCAGATGGACATGAGAAAATTGAAACTCAGTTGTGAAAATTGGGATTCAGTGATGTGAAGTAATTTGGCCAGGATGACCTAGCTGATAAGAGGTTATTTAATATCTTGATTGAGAGTAGTATCTCCTGAGTTGGCTAGACCCAGGCTTACATCATAGCTTCTACATTTTTCCTTGTGTGACATTCTACTTAACCTTCTTTGCCTCAATTTCCATAATAGTAAATGTAGATAATAACTGAATCTGCATTATAGGACTGTTATGAAGTTAACTGAGATATTGAATATAAAAGGCTAAAATGTGTCAGAAACATAGCAAGCACTCAATAAATATTTGCTAAGAAGACAAATAAAACACCGGATTTGAATACAGGACTTTTTGACTCCAGAACCTGCCTCCCTTCTCATTAAACCATGTTCCCGGTCTAAAGATATTCAAGAGAGATTTGGAGAAGGTGAGGATGTGAAACAGGAAGCCAATTCAGCTGACCTCAAAGCAAGCAATTGTTAAATGATCGCAGTCTGCATCCACAGAGTGATTGCTTAGTCTTATGATTTCTCATGTGAACAACAGCTGAAATAATATAGTCCCACAGAAAATATTCCAGTCTTTCCACTGTATACCACCTGAAGATTGGTAACACAGAATGGAACTGGTCAATTAACACATGGGGAAAGTGGTCACTGGGTTATAGAACAGCATAGACCCTATAGGCTTGTCTACGTGCCATACACTGCCCTAAGGGAAGCTTTAAAAAAGTTTTCAAAAAAAACTTTGGACATTACAGGGAAAGATAATAAAATAGTATAGGATAGAATAGAAGAAATAGAATAGTAAAGGACAAGCCCGTTCAAGTCTGTACTTACCCAGAAGAAAGACTTATTGGCATTGATTAGCTATAACTGGGATGCCAGATAGGTTTCATCCATTAATTGCTAGTAGCTAACTGGAGTACTATATGTCCTAATAAAGACTTTGGTTTCATATGGACTGAGTGGGAAAGTTCACCAATTTGTGTTGTCTGCCATGATTCCAGAATAGGGAATGACAGGGAACATAGGAAGTGACAATTTTCTTATTTATTTAATCTTTCAGTCTTTCAAAAACTTTTTTATTGCCTACTTTCTGCATGTAAGGTTTCAAGCCTGGACCTGAGGATATAGAGACACCTACCTATAGAAGGACCTAAATAATTACAATACAAGGAAGATTGTAGTGAATGACTTACAAGCATTGTGGGTACAAGTATCGTCTACAATGGTTCAGAAGAAGGGCAGAGATTCAGAGAGGTTCTATAAAGATGGTTGATGCTTGTGTTGTAGTTGAAAGTTTAGTGGAATTTTGACAGAAATAGATAGGAAGAGGAAAAGTGATCTAGGCAGGCAGAACTGGTAGCAAAAGTATGCCAAAGATAATCAGCAAAGAGTCAATTACTCACCCTGTGCAGAGAAGAAATCACAGAGAAGTCAAATAGATTAGGCAGTAATGGGAGTTCAGAGCACGTTGCAGGAGCCCTTAAGAATGACTAGCAAAGAAAGTTGAAATTTATTGCTGATATTATAAATGTTTAGTGCTTCCTTTCTGAGCTAGAGAATGTCCTGATTAAACTGTGTGTGGTAATAGTAACTTGATAAAAGTGAGAATGCTGTATATCAGACAATTTCAGCTCAGTGAGGGAAAAAGCACACAGAAAGAACAAGGGTTATAACCAACTTAATCACAACAACACTTGCCAGTCAGTAAAGCTAGCATCCAGATGAGAAGTAATGAGGTCCAGATATATGGCAAAAGAATTATGTAGTTCCGAAGAATGTTTATGAAAGAAGGGTCTGGCCAAATTCTGCTAGAGAAAGAACGGAGACCAGTTAGGAGTTGCAAGGGTGAAAAGAACCCAGACTATAGGATGACAGCAGTAAAATTATCAAGGACAGGATATCAATAATGGAATGAAAAGAAAATCTAAAGGCCAAGGAGAATGACGACAAAGGATGACGGGGAGTATGAGTAAGAGATGTCCTCCACTGTCTTTGCTGCAAGATTAAGCAATGCCATCAAGAAGCCTATGACATCAAGCCAAAGCTCCTGTGCCCTCATTAGCTGGCTATTAAAGCTTCCTCTACCTCCTTCAGACCAAAGAGGAAAATGGCACATGACTGGCCATTTTGTCTTTTATACCCTAGCTCATTTATTTTTGTTCCTTTCAACATTCTTTTCAATGTATAGTTTCCAATACCGTAAAAATTAAAAAACATGGAAAAATTTAACTAGTTCATCCTGACTCTGTTTATGTAAACTTCACTTTGGATAAATCATTTAGCTTCTCTCTATTTCTGCTTCTTCCTACTTAAAGTGACAGGTTTGGGTCGATGCCTTTCAGATCTGGAATCCAGTGGCTCTCCATCTCCCTTCATCTGTGCAAACTTTTTTGAAGGTCCAGCAGCCCATGCTCTGTACCCTAATTTTTCCTCAGTGTTTCTGTAATTGCATTAAAACTCTAAGTCTAGACAACAATGTTTTACACTTCCTTAAGTGCAAGGACTCTAAGATAATAACTTACATTTAGTAGGTTTTTAATAACAATTCATTAATTCAAAAGACAAATACTGGGAAGACATTCCATGTCTTCCTAATGGTACTAAACTCTTGTGCTGAAAGTAATTCTTTAGTGGCATTTTCACCTCCAGTTGGAAGATAAGGGCAGAAATTTAATAGAGGCCTGTTGACAAATAGGTGGTTAAAAAAATTTTTTTAATTGTAAAGTCACATGTTTAAATATTTTAAATGTGCAACTCTCCTCAAATAGTGAAGAATTTTATATAACTTGAAATAGCTCCTGAAGCACCAATACTAAGGAGCTAGGGAAAGATCTTCTCTCTCTTTCTTTATAGGGATAAAATACTTTCTTCAGTTTTACACTAAAGATTCTTCTATGACTATAAAATTCTCAGGGACTTTCAGAACTAAAGCCAAGCCTTGACCACATCAGTCATTTTCCCCTATTAACCTTCTCTAATCACTGGACAGTCTCATTGTAAGAGGAACAGTGAGTTTTATAAGATGCAAATCAGCTAATACAGGGCAATAGGAAATGTTTTGCTGACAGTCACATTTTTCGATAGGTTGAAATGAAAGCAGGACTGCAGTGCAGGTATGACCATCTGTACATCGTGCAGACTTGCTGAACCATCATAACAAAACCTTGTATTTACAGAGTTCCTCACCCTGGGGAACACCTAGCAGTTCTCTGTCATTCTGTTTTAAACTTGATAATGTTTGGAGCAAGTAAGAAACCACAAGCATTCTCATTTTACAAATTGGAGAAATGAGGTAAAGAAGGGCAATTTCACTCATTCAAGAAATTGATAACTGAGTTGTTATATATTCTCAAGTGTTTCCACCTTTTTGGAGCCTGTTTTCTCCTCTAAAATCCTAGAATTTGGCTCTTTACTTAAGTTCTCTCTAAGAGTTGCAGTGTCTTCTTCATGCTAAAGGGACACTTAGTATTACTCAGTTCTTGACTCCTCAGTTTCTCTCTTAAACTTGTTATCATTGAGCCCTAGATACTCTCTCCTTCCAAGGTGTCCCTGGTTTTCCACCACCACCAGATATCTGTTTATCTTTTATCACTGCTTTCTAATTCTCCATCTACTTCTGACCTATATAGAAGTCCTTTGTTTCAATATTTAAGCACTTGTGTTTTCCTCTTTCATTTCTCACACTTTCAACTGTCAATCTAAAGCTGGTGACTGCTTTATTTTATCTACTCTGTACCAGGTGTTGCTCTAGGCTCTTGGGATATATATTACTCAGCAAAGTAGACCTAGCTCCCAGCCCTCATAGGGTTTTCATTCTGTCAGAAGGAAGACAAATAATAAATACTAAACATAATAATTAAATTATAAAACATGTTAGGCAATGCTAAGTAATACAAAAAAGTAATACAGCAACAGAAAAAAGCAACAGTAAAACAGACCAGGGTGGAGGCGGGGCAAGATGGCAGACTGGTGAGCTGTATGTTTTAGTTACTCCTCCAGGAAAGTAGGTAGAAAGCCAGGAACTGCGTGGACTGGACACCACAGAGCAATCTGACTTTGGGCATACTTCATACAACACTCATGAAAACGTGGAACTGCTGAGATCAGCGAAATCTGTAAGTTTTTGCAGCCAGGGGACCCGCGCCCCTACCTGCCAGGCTCAGTCCCGTGGGAGGAGGGGCTGTCAGCTCCGGGAAGGAGAAGGGAGAACTGCAGTGGCAGCCCTTATCGGAAACTCATTCTACTGATCCAAAATCCAACCATAGATAGACTGAGACCAGACACCAGAGAATCTGAGAGCAGCCAGCCCAGCAGAGAGGAGACAGGCATAGAAAAAAAACAACACGAAAAACTCCAAAATAAAAGCGGAGGATTTTTGGAGTTCTGGTGAACATAGAAAGGGGAAGGGCCCTGAGGCGCATATGCAAATCCCGAAGAAAAGCTGATCTCTCTGCCCTGTGGACCTTTCCTTAATGGCCCTGGTTGCTTTATCTATTAGCATTTCAATAACCCATTAGATCTCTGAGGAGGGCCCGTTTTTTTTTTTTTTTTTTCTTTTTTTTTTTAATCCTTTTTTCTTTTTCTACAACAATTACTCTAAGAAGCCAATACAGAAAGCTTCAAAGACTTACTATTTGGGCAGGTCAAGTCAAGAGCAGAACTAGGAGAGCTCTGAGACAAAACGCAATAATCCAGTGGCTGAGAAAATTCACTAAACACCACAACTTCCCAAGAAAAGGGGGGTGTCTGCTCACAGCCATCATCCTGGTGGACAGGAAACACTCCTGCCCATCACCAGCCCCATAGCCCAGAGCTGCCCCAGACAACCCAGTGTGATGGAAGTGCTTCAAATAACAGGCACACACCACAAAACTGGGCATGGACATTAGCCTTCCCTGCAACCTCAGCTGATTGTCCCAGAGTTGGGAAGGTAGAGCAGTGTGAATTAACAAAGCCCCATTCAGCCATCATTTCAGCAGACTGGGAGCCTCCCTACAGAGCCCAGCAGCCCAGAACTGCCCTGGGGGGATGGCACTCACCTGTGACATAGCACAGTCATCCCTCAACAGAGGACCTGGGGTGCACGGCCTGGAAGAGGGGCCGACTTGCAAGTCTCTGGAGCCATACGCCAATACCAAGGACTTGTGGGTCAGTGGCAGAGACAAACTGTGGCAGGACTGAACTGAAGGATTAGACTATTGCAGCAGCTTTAAAACTCTAGGATCACCAGGGAGATTTGATTGTTAGAGCCACCCCCCCTCCCTGACTGCCCAGAAACACGCCCCATATACAGGGCAGGCACCAACTACACACGCAAGCTTGGTACACCAATTGGACCCCACAAGACTCACTCCCCCACTCACCAAAAAGGCTACGCAGGGGAGAACTGGCTTGTGGAGAACAGGTGGCTCGTGGACGCCACCTGCTGGTTAGTTAGAGAAAGTGTACTCCACGAAGCTGTAGATCTGATAAATTAGAGATAAGGACTTCAATTGGTCTACAAATCCTAAAAGAACCCTATCAAGTTCAGCAAATGCCACGAGGCCAAAAACAACAGAAAATTATAAAGCATATGAAAAAACCAGACGATATGGATAACCCAAGCCCAAGCACCCAAATCAAAAGATCAGAAGACACACAGCACCTAGAGCAGCTACTCAAAGAACTAAAGATGAACAATGAGACCATAGTACGGGAGATAAAGGAAATCAAGAAGACCCTAGAAGAGCATAAAGAAGACATTGCAAGACTAAATAAAAAAATGGATGATCTTATGGAAATTAAAGAAACTGTTGACCAAATTAAAAAGATTCTGGACACTCATAGTACAAGACTAGAGGAAGTTGAACAACGAATCAGTGACCTGGAAGATGACAGAATGGAAAATGAAAGCATAAAAGAAAGAATGGGGAAAAAAATTGAAAAAATCGAAATGGACCTCAGGGATATGATAGATAATATAAAACGTCCAAATATAAGACTCATTGGTGTCCCAGAAGGGGAAGAAAAGGGCAAAGGTCTAGGAAGAGTATTCAAAGAAATTGTTGGGGAAAACTTCCCAAAACTTCTAAACAACATAAATACACAAATCATAAATGCTCAGCGAACTCCAAATAGAATAAATCCAAATAAACCCACTCCGAGACACCGAGACATATACTGATCACACTATCAAACACAGAAGAGAAGGAGCAAGTTCTGAAAGCAGCAAGAGAAAAGCAATTCACCACATACAAAGGAAACAGCATAAGACTAAGTAGTGACTACTCAGCAGCCACCATGGAGGCAAGAAGGCAGTGGCACGATATATTTAAAATTCTGAGTGAGAAAAATTTCCAGCCAAGAATACTTTATCCAGCAAAGCTCTCCTTCAAATTTGAGGGAGAGCTTAAATTTTTCACAGACAAACAAATGCTGAGAGAATTTGCTAACAAGAGACCTGCCCTACTGGAGATACTCAAGGGAGCCCTACACACAGAGAAACAAAGAAAGGACAGAGAGACTTGGAGAAAGGTTCAGTACTAAAGAGATTCGGTATGGGTACAATAAAGTATATTAATAGACAGAGGGGAAAAATATGACAAACATAAACCAAAGGATAAGATGGCTGATTCAAGAAATGCCTTCACGGTTATAACGTTGAATGTAAATGGATTAAACTCCCCAATTAAAAGATATAGATTCGCAGAATGGATCAAAAAAAATGAACCATCAATATGTTGCATACAAGAGACTCATCTTAGACACAGGGACACAAAGAAACTGAAAGTGAAAGGATGGAAAAAAATATTTCATGCAAGCTACAGCCAAAAGAAAGCAGGTGTAGCAATATTAATCTCAGATAAAATAGACTTCAAATGCAGGGATGTTTTGAGAGACAAAGAAGGCCACTACGTACTAATAAAAGGGGCAATTCAGCAAGAAGAAATAACAATCGTAAATGTCTATGCACCCAACCAAGGTGCCACAAAATACATGAGAGAAACACTGGCAAACTAAAGGAAGCAATTGATGTTTCCACAATAATTGTGGGAGACTTCAACACATCACTCTCTCCTATATATAGATCAACCAGACAGAAGACCAATAAGGAAACTGAAAACCTAAACAATCTGATAAATGAATTAGATTTAACAGACATATACAGGACATTACATCCCAAATCACCAGGATACACATACTTTTCTAGTGCTCATGGAACTTTCTCCAGAATAGATCATATGCTGGGACATAAAACAAGCCTCAATAAATTTAAAAAGATTGAAATTATTCAAAGCACATTCTCTGACCACAATGGAATACAATTAGAAGTCAATAACCATCAGAGACTTAGAAAATTCACAAATACCTGGAGGTTAAACAACACACTCCTAAACAATCAGTGGGTTAAAGAAGAAATAGCAAGAGAAATTGCTAAATATATAGAGACGAATGAAAATGAGAACACAACATACCAAAACCTATGGGATGCAGCAAAAGCAGTGCTAAGGGGGAAAGTTATAGCACTAAATGCATATATTAAAAAGGAAGAAAGAGCCAAAATCAAAGAACTAATGGATCAACTGAAGAAGCTAGAAAATGAACAGCAAACCAATCCTAAACCAAATACAAGAAAAGAAATAACAAGGATTAAAGCAGAAATAAATGACATAGAGAACAAAAAAACAATAGAGAGGATAAATATCACCAAAAGTTGGTTCTTTGAGAAGATCAACAAGATTGACAAGCCCCTAGCTAGACTGACAAAATCAAAAAGAGAGAAGACCCATATAAACAAAATAATGAATGAAAAAGGTGACATAACTGCAGATCCTGAAGAAATTAAAAAAATTATAAGAGGATATTATGAACAACTGTATGGCAACAAACTGGATAATGTAGAGGAAATGGACAATTTCCTGGAAACATATGAACAACCTAGACTGACCAGAGAAAAAATAGAAGACCTCAACCAACCCATCACAAGCAAAGAGATCCAATCAGTCATCAAAAATCTTCCCACAAATAAATGCCCAGGGCCAGATGGCTTCACAGGGGAATTCTACCAAACTTTCCAGAAAGAACTGACACTAATCTTACTCAAACTCTTTCAAAACATTGAAGAAAATGGAACTCTACCTAACTCATTTTATGAAGCTAACATCAATCTAATACCAAAACCAGGCAAAGATGTTACAAAAAAGGAAAACTACCGGCCAATCTCCCTAATGAATATAGATGCAAAAATCCTCAACAAAATACTTGCAAATCAAATCCAAAGACACATTAAAGAAATCATACACCATGACCAAGTGGGGTTTATTCCAGGCATGCAAGGATGGTTCAACATAAGAAAATCAATCAATGTATTACAACACATTAACAAGCCAAAAGGGAAAAATCAATTGATCATCTTAATAGATGCTGAAAAAGCATTTGACAAAATCCAACATCCATTTTTGATAAAAACACTTCAAAAGGTAGGAATTGAAGGAAACTTCCTCAACATGATAAAGAGCATATATGAAAAACCCACAGCCAGCATAGTACTCAATGGAGAGAGACTGAAAGCCTTCCCTCTAAGATCAGGAACAAGACAAGGATGCCCGCTGTCACCACTGTTATTCAACATTGTGTTGGAAGTGCTAGCCAGGGCAATCCGGCAAGACAAAGAAATAAAAGGCATCAAAATTGGAAAAGAAGAAGTAAAACTGTCATTGTTTGCAGATGATATGATCTTATATCTAGAAAACCCTGAGAAATCGACGATACAGCTACTAGAGCTAATAAACAAATTTAGCAAAGTAGTGGGATACAAGGTTAATGCACATAAGTCAGTAATGTTTCTATATGCTAGAAATGAACACGAAGAAACACTCAAGAAAAAGATCCCATTTTCAATAGCAACTAAAAAAATCAAGTACCTAGGAATAAACTTAACCAAAGATGTAAAAGACCTATACAAAGAAAACTACATAACTCTACTAAAAGAAATAGAAGGGGACCTTAAAAGATGGAAAAATATTCCATGTTCATGGATAGGAAGGCTAAATGTCATTAAGATGTCAATTCTACCCAAACTCATCTACAGATTCAATGCAATCCCAATCAAAATTCCAACAACCTACTTTGCAGACTTGGAAAAGCTAGTTATCAAATTTATTTGCAAAGGGAAGATGCCTCGAATTGCTAAAGACACTCTAAAAAAGAAAAACGAAGTGGGAAGACTTACACTCCCTGACTTTGAAGCTTATTATAAAGCCACAGTTGCCAAAACAGCATGGTACTGGCACAAAGATAGACATATAGATCAATGGAATCAAATTGAGAATTCAGAGATAGACCCTCAGATCTATGGCCGACTGATCTTTGATAAGGCCCCCAAAGTCACTGAACTGAGTCATAATGGTCTTTTCAACAAATGGGGCTGGGAGAGTTGGATATCCATATCCAAAAGAATGAAAGAGGACCCCTACCTCACTCTCTACACAAAAATTAACTCAAAATGGACCAAAGATCTCAATATAAAAGAAAGTACCATAAAACTCCTAGAAGATAATGTAGGAAAACATCTTCAAGACCTTGTATTAGGTGGCCACTTCCTAGACTTTACACCCAAAGCACAAGCAACAAAAGAGAAAATAGACAAATGGGAACTCCTCAAGCTTAGAAGTTTCTGCACCTCAAAGGAATTTCTCAAAAAGGTAAAGAGGCAGCCAACTCAATGGGAAAAAATTTTTGGAAACCATGTATCTGACAAAAGACTGATATCTTGCATATATAAAGAAATCCTACAACTCAATGACAAAAGTACAGTCGGCCCAATTATAAAATGGGCAAAAGATATGAAAAGACAGTTCTCTGAAGAGGAAATACAAATGGCCAAGAAACACATGAAAAAATGTTCAGCTTCACTAGCTATTAGAGAGATGCAAATTAAGACCACAATGAGATACCATCTAACACCAGTTAGAATGGCTGCCATTAAACAAACAGGAAACTACAAATGCTGGAGGGGATGTGGAGAAATTGGAACTCTTATTCACTGTTGGTGGGACTGTATAATGGTTCAGCCACTCTGGAAGTCAGTCTGGCAGTTCCTTAGAAAACTAGATATAGAGTTACCATTCGATCCAGCGATTGCACTTCTCGGTATATACCCGGAAGATCGGAAAGCAGTGACACGAACAGATATCTGCACGCCAATGTTCATAGCAGCATTATTCACAATTGCCAAAAGATGGAAACAACCCAAATGTCCTTCAACAGATGAGTGGATAAATAAAATGTGGTATGTACACATGATGGAATACTACGCGGCAGTAAGAAGGAACGATCTCGTGAAACATATGACAACATGGATGAACCTTGAAGACATAATGCTGAGTGAAATAAGCCAGGCACAAAAAGAGAAATATTATATGCTACCACTAATGTGAACTTTGAAAAATGTAAAACAAATGGCTTATAATGTAGAATGTAGGGGAACTAGCAATAGAGAGCAATTAAGGAAGGGGGAACAATAATCCAAGAACAGATAAGCTATTTAACGTTCTGGGGATGCCCAGGAATGACTATGGTCTGTTAATTTCTGATGGATATAGTAGGAGCAAGTTCACAGAAATGTTGCTATATTAGGTAACTTTCTTGGGGTAAAGTAGGAACATGTTGGAAGTTAAGCAGTTATCTTAGGTTAGTTGTCTTTTTCTTACTCCCTTGTTACGGTCTCTTTGAAATGTTCTTTTATTGTATGTTTGTTTTCTTTTTAACTTTTTTTTCATACAGTTGATTTAAAAAAGAAGGGAAAGTTAAAAAAAAAAAAAAAAACAAGGAAAAAAAAAAGATGCAGTGCCCCCTTGAGGAGCCTGTGGAGAATGCAGGGGTATTCGCCTACCCCACCTCCATGGTTGCTAACATGACCACAGACATAGGGGACTGGTGATTTGATGGGTTGAGCCCTCTACCACAGGTTTTACCCTTGGGAAGACGGTTGCTGCAAAGGAGAGGCTAGGCCTCCCTATGGTTGTACCTAAGAGCCTCCTCCCGAATGCCTCTTTGTTGCTCAGATGTGGCCCTCTCTCTCTAGCTAAGCCAACTTGAAAAGTGAAATCACTGCCCTCCCCCCTACGTGGGATCAGACACCCAGGGGAGTGAATCTCCCTGGCAACGTGGAATATGACTCCCGGGGAGGAATGTAGACCTGGCATCGTGGGACGGAGAACATCTTCTTGACCAAAAGGGGGAGGTGAAAGGAAATGAAATAAGCTTCAGTGGCAGAGAGAATCCAAAAGGAGCCAAGAGGTCACTCTGGTGGGCACTCTTACGCACACTTTAGACAACCCTTTTTAGGTTCTAAAGAATTGGGGTAGCTGGTGGTGGATACCTGAAACTATCAAACTACAACCCAGAACCCATGAATCTCGAAGACAGTTGTATAAAAATGTAGCTTATGAGGGGTGACAAGGGGATTGGGAAAGCCATAAGGACCACACTCCACTTTGTCTAGTTTATGGATGGATAAGTAGAAAAATAGGGGAAGGAAACAAACAGACAAAGGTACCCAGTGTTCTTTTTTACTTCAATTGCTCTTTTTCACTCTAATTATTATTCTTGTTATTCTTGTGTGTGTGCTAATGAAGGTGTCAGGGATTGATTTGGGTGATGACTGTACAACTATGTAATGGTACTGTGAACAATCGAAAGTACGATTTGTTTTGTATGACTGCGTGGTATATGAATATATCTCAATGAAATGAAGATTAAAAAAAAAAAAACAAAAAAACAAACAAAAGACATAATGCTGAGCAAAATAAGCCAGGCACAAAAAGAGAGATATTGTATGTTACCACTAATGTGAATTCTGTGAAAAATGTACAATGTTTTATACTGTAGAATGTAGGGGACCTAGAGATACCAATTAGTGGAGGGGGAATGATAATCTAATAAGAACAGATAAACTATGGAGGGTAATCTCAATGTTATGGGAATGCTCAGGAATGATTATGGTTTGTAAACTTTCTTGGATATAGTAAGATCATGTTGGAAGCAATAGAGTTATTTTAGGTTTTTTTTTTCTCTTATTCCTTTGTTTTCTTAGGGGTTGTTAATTTTCTTGGGGTATGGTAGGAACATGTTGGAAGCAATGTAGTTATTTTAGATTATTTGTTTTTCTTACTCCTCTGTTTGGACATGGTTTATTAATTTTCTTGGGGTATGGTAGGAACATATTGGAAGCAAAGTAGTTATTTTAGGTTATTTGTTTTCCTTAATCCATTGCTTTGTTTGAAATGTTGTGGGGTTTTTTTGGTTGTTGTTTGCCTGTTTGTTTTTAATTTTTTGATAAACAAAGTTAAAAAATTGAAAAAAAATCAGTAGAAAAATGGGAGTAAAAACTAAATGACAAATAGGGTGGGATGGGGGGATGGTTTGGGTATTCTCTTTTCACTTTTATTTTTTATTCTTATTCTGATTCTTTCTGATGTAAGGAAAATGTTCAGAAATAGATTGTGGTGATGAACGCATAACTATATGATCATACTGTGAACAATTGATTGTATACCATGGATGACTGTATGGTTTGTGAATATATTTCAATAAAACTGAATTTAAAAAAAAAAAAAAAAGAGGCGATTGCCTCTGGGTTTTGGGACTTAGCTGGCATAGGGGTACTCTGAAGGATTTAAGTTTCTGAAGAATAAACTTGGTGAGTGAAAAAAAAAAAAAAAAAAAAAAAAAAAAAACAGAGCAGGGTAAAAGGGATCAGAAGTAATGGTGGCAGGTCATAATTTTAAATAGGGTGATCTGTATAGGCTTTATTGAGAAGATAAGACTTGCTCAAAGACCTGAGGGATTTCTAGGGGAACAGAACTCTAGGCAAAGGGACCAGCCAGTGCAAAGACCCTGAGTCAGAAGTATACTTGATGTGTTTAAAGAATGGGGAGGAAGCCAATGCAGTTGGAGCAGTGTGAACAAGAGGGAGAGTGTTGTCCTAGGCAAAGTCAGATTACGTAGGGTTTTATGGCCATTACAAAAACTTTGGATTTTATTGGGATCAAAACAATGAGCCTCTGCAGGGTTTTGAACAGATGAAAGACATAATATGTTTTAGGTTTTAAAGGGATCACATCAGCTACTGAGTTGAGAACAGAAGGTAAAAGAACAAGCCCAGTAGAGGCAGATCAGTTAGAAGGCTATTACAGCAATCCAGGTGAAAGCTTGTGAGGGCTGGAAGCTAGGATAAGAGCAGTGGAGGAAGTGAGAAGGGTTGGGATTTTGAAGATAGAGCATTCTGAAGGCCGAACTAAAAGAATTTTCTGACAGACTGTTTTTTAGCTTGAACAAAAGGAAAAATGTTGCTGTCATCCATTAAGATGGAGAAGGCTACAAGGGAGGAGGTTTTGAGGTTTAGATCAGAAGTTTTGGATTTGTTCTGAGTTTGAGGTGTCTAATAGGTAGTTGAGTAGAGATGTTGAAAGAGCAGGTGGTTAAACTAGTTTGGGACTTGGGAAAGAGTTCTGGGCTAGGGTTTTGCAATTTGATAATCTTGGGCATATTTAAAGTCTTGAGCCTGGATAAGAGTTACTAAGAGAATGAGTGGTGATCTAGAAGAGATGAAGATCAAGAGCTCTATCCTTAGACACTCAAACACTAAGAATTTAGGAAAAAAGGTGAAACCACAAAAGAGATTGAAAAGGAGCAAACAGTGATGCAGGAAGAAAGACAAGGAAGTGTGATGCCAAAGAATTCTGGATTCTCTGAGATTCTAACCATTTCAAACTAAAGGAAAGAAAATATATGCAATCCAAAAGGAAAAAGTATATTAAGGAAGAGGAAAGGATCAAATATGTTAAACACTGTGGATGAGTCAAGTGACATGAGGACTGAGAATTGGCCGTAGGATTTAGCAGTGGGGAAGTTATTAGGGACCTTGGCAAGAGAAGTCTCAGTGTAGAAGTGCGGGTGAAAGTATGATTGTGTGGGTTTAATAGAGGATTGGAGGAAAGAATATGAAAACAGAGTGGAGACAACACTTCTGATGAGTTTTGCTGCAGGGAGAAGCAAATGAATGAAGTAGTAGCTGGATGCGGACGTGGAGTCAAGAGAGGGTTGATTTCTCTTTTTGTTTTAAGATGGGAAAAATGACAGCATGTTTATATGTTGATGGGAATAATGCAGAAGAGAGGAGAAAATTGATGATGAAAAAGGTTGAAAACTGCTGGAGAGATGTCCTTAAGTAAAAGGAAGGAGGTGGTATCTAACATGCAAGTGGAAGGGTTGGCTCAGCTAAGAGCAGGTGGTTCATCTACAGAGGCAAACAGGAAGGCAAATCATGTGAGTCCAGGTGACAAGCCCCAAGTCCAGGGACTTACAGAGCATCTCCACTTCAATGTCAAACATCAAATATCCAAATACCATCAAAAACAAAACTCACCCTCTTATTTTTCTAGTCCTTTACCCCTCTCCAGTGCATTCACCATATCTTGTCACTTATGAAGTTGCCTCTTATTATCTGCAATTGGCAGACAGTTTTCAAACTGGAAGGGCATGTATCCCTGGTACTATGAGATTTCTTAGATAGTATGTGGGGAGAGATGATTATGACGGAATCATTTTTCAGATTCTTACCTTACAAGGGTTCTCTCTCCTTTGGCTTGAATTGGCTCTCCTGACTTTCTATATCCCCTTTTCACAATTGCTTGTCTCCCACTTTATCAGAGAAAGTCATATGTCCCCATCATAACTCTGACTATAGTTCATTGTTGTGGGTATGGGGGCAGAGGTAAGGGGTGAGAGGTAAATTCCTCTGGGGCACCAAACAAAGGGACAATGTGCTAATGAGTTATTTTTGAAGCAGGGTCCTTTGACAACAGACCACAGAAAGGTTAGAAAAGGCAGATTGAAGGGGACTGCAGGGCAGCAACTTATTTCATAACAAGGCTCCAGTGCTTACACAGCTACCTACTTACCTTTGGACTGGAATTCAGAAGTGAGAGCACTGTCACAGGGGTTCGTTTATTTGAAATAAAAAAACCACATCAGTTTTTTTTTGACACAAAGTAAGTCTGATTTAGTAGATCAGCTTGACATTGAGGATTATTTTAATCTGTCAAATTATGTGATAGTCATTTTGCACAAATTTAACAGGCAAAATCTTCAATGCCAAGGTTTTAGCAAAAACATGTTCAAAGCAAATATACTACAAAACACACTCTATTGGAAAGTACATCCAGGCAACTATTAAACTTGTGATAAAAATTCCAGTATCAACTTAAATGTGAGAGAAGTACAGAGCTTTTCAAAATTCTTTTAGATGTTTACAAGCAAAAAATGTTTGAGGATCACTAGAAGGTTAGCTGGTTGTGCCATCAGAATACTGCTGCATTTTCCTTTTCATACAAAATATCTGTTGAAAACTGCCTGAATGAACATAGAGCAGTAACTTCACCAAATATACCTAAAATATTGTCTCACTCTTTCTTTACCTACTCTATAACAAAAGTTTGAACGTGTGGTGGAATTTGGTCTGTGACTTTTTTTCATTATACCATACCATCAGTAGTATAATTCATTGGGGAATAAATCCATAAACCTTCCCTTCTTTCATTCACTGCAGGCTGTAGAACCTACAACTGTGGAAAAACTGGCTTACATCAATTCACATCAGGACAAATGTCCATGTGCAGACACATACACTCCATAAGGAAGCAACTTTGTTTTCTTCACTACTGTATCCCCAGTGCCATTCAATTAATAGTTATCAAATGAATAATATTTTCCACTATGCTTTCCCTAAAACAAAAGGCTCCATGTATCAACTCTATTACTAGTACTATAAAAAATTCAGTTTTTCTTCTGTCCCATCTGGCTGTGCCTCCCTCCAAAATAAAATAAAATAAAATAAAATAAAAAACAACAACAAGAACAAAACTCTCCTTCTGCAAATGAAAACACTAAAAAATACGCAGAATACTCATATGAGAATGATGGCTTAAATGAAAGCAAAACAAATCCCTCAGCATTTTCTACTCAAGATAAAGAAATACAGGCTCTGTTGAATAATCAACCATTTAGAGAATTTTAAATCAAATCCATTCTTATGCCTAATTGTTACAATAATGAATTTACAAAAGACTGTATTCAACAAAAAATACCTTGAGAAAGCAAATATAAAACATAATGAGAATTTCAGCGTTTCCGTTTTTGTAGAATCCTTTGCTGAAGAAGCTATCAAGTTATAATTTTCCAGTGTTAAAAGCAATAAATAAAGGTAATAGAAGTAATGAGCACAGGGCTATTATGAGCATACTACCCAGAAGATACCCCATTGTTTGCATTGTAAGTAATGAAATAAAACATTCACTACTGGGTTTGATGTCTGCTAGACAAGGACCCTAAGTTTATGGAATGGCTACTGATCCCCATCCAGAACATATAGACAATTGCCCTGAGATCTTTCTATTTGTTTTTCCTTCTGTGTAATGACAGCCAAGAGCTACATGAAACATTCACCAGCATCATTGTAATATCCTGAAAAACCCGAAGGGAACTAGCAAAAACAAACCTGAAACTCTTCAAAAGGAAGGAAACATAATATGTTGAACTAATCGTCATTCCCAAAATACACATATGGACTATTTTACTTGAAGTATTTGCCTCAAATTTTAAAACATACTTAGTTTAGTTGAACAAAATTAACATTCTATTCTTCGTTCAGCTCAAGGACCTTTCAAGTTGCAATGAAGCCTGAGAAAAATAACTCACAAATTACTTTTGCTATCTAAGTGACTTAGGACATTCTTCGTGGCAAATATTTATTTAACAAATCACTGAGCCTGGTGCTGTGAGAGGGGTACCAACATGTTAATTTGGTTTCTAGCCACAAGGAGCTTAAAATCTAATGGGCGAGACAAGGTATGTTAGAACAATATCATTCAGTGGCTTCCCTTGGCTTTTCAAATTAAATCCTCATATTCTCAACATGGCCATTATGATATGCACTAAGCCCACACCTCCAATCATATCGTACATCCTTCTGTCCATGTTCACTTTGCTTCAACCACTCAGGCCTCCTTTCAGTTCCTCAGAATTGCCAAGGTCTTTCTCACCTCAATGATTTTCCACATGCAGTTCCCATCTTCCTGGAATGTGGATAAATCCAAACCAGCCTTCAGATCTCTGCTTAAATATAACTCTCTCCAAGAGGACTCTCCTGACCTCTAAATCAAATTACACCCTTATACTAATCTTTCTCAGTGCACCCTATTCACAACATGTTCATCAGTGTATCTATTTAAACAAATTATCTCCCTTTTCTATTTAATCATAAGCTCCAGGGGAGAGGAAGTGTCTTGGTTTTCTAGAGCTTCCATAATGAAGTTCCACACATTGGGTGGTTTAAAATAAAAGGAATTAATTGTCTCTGGTTATGGAGCCTAGAAGTTCAAAATCAAGGTGTTAGCAGGCAGGGCCATGTCCATCTGAAGCCCGTAGAGGAGAATCCTGACTTGCCTCTTCTACCTTCTGGTTTGTCAGTAACCCTTGGCGTGCCTTGTACATGTGTCACTCCAATCTCTGCTTCCATCTTTATGTGGCCTTCTGCCCTGTGTCTACTTATTTGTCTTCTTCTTATAAGCACACCAGGCATATTGTGTTATGGGCCTGCCCTATTCCAGTATGACCTCATCTTAATTTGACTAATTCCATCTACAAGGACCCAATTTCAAAATAAGGTCACATTCTGAGGTGCTGGGGGTTAGGATTTCAATATATCTTTTGGGGGGATACAATTCAACCTGGAGCAGATAGTGAATCTGTTACAGTAACCACTCTTTGGCTATCATCATGCTGGACCATTCTAGGTGCAATCAATAGGATTTCATTAATAAATAAATGCTTTAAAATATGCATGAAAACAATCCATATCATAAAATTACTTGCACATCATAATAATTGTATTAGGTAGGTGGTACTGAGGAAGTCAAGACACACCTAGAGCCATCTACCAGCCCTAATCCTCCTCATCTCCTTTTCTATTGTGTGCAGATGTTTCAATCTGTTTCCATTGTGTAGCCTGGGGGAGATGTTATGTCTAAGGAGAAGGTCTGGCCATATCTTAAACCCAGAAACCAGGAACAAGCAGCCTCAGCTGCTTATCAGGATGAAAACTTTCAGTGGCAGAGCCTCCTCCCCCTGGATCATATAAATTCCTCACCCTTGGCAGCACAGATTTGTCTCTCCCTTTACTCAAAGTGGGGCATGCAGAGCTGTCATCCAGCAACCCTGATCTAAGCAGTTTGGTTTCCCCAGGATACAGCCTGGATGGAATCTCTTCCCCTGCTCTTTGGGAACTTTGGCTGTGTAAGTAATAAAGTGGTCATTTTGACACTGATCAAAAGCACTGGGTTCTCTGCTCAATGTGCTCATATGACCAATTCCTGAGACACCAAAGTTTCAAAGAGAGAAAGAGTTTTGTTGCTAGGTGTGAAGCAGGAGATCAGATGGCCTATCAGCCTAAAAACCTATCTCCGCAAACTGCAGTAACTCTGAAAATTTCATAGTATCAAAAGATGGGCAGGCTTTTGGCTAAAGAGCACAATGGCTCTAGATAATGAGGTTAAAGATGATTTGGAAATGGAGTGGGTTAGTGCTGGACTGGCTCAAGGTCTTTCATTAATAAACATTAGGGGTGGTCTTTAGTGACCATAAGACTCTAAAGTTGAAAAACAGGATAAGAAGGTGTAAGTGAGGGTCAGTCACAAGGTTTTTACAATCACAGATAAAGGCTATATAGTTACACGATCATTATCAAAGATCAAGGCAGCTGATTACAGTTCATAATTTCAAGTATTTCCCTCTGGCTATTCTAATATACAAAGAAGTAAAAAGAAATGTCTATATAATAATTCAGTCATCACAATCATTTCTTAAATCCTAACTTCTCGGTTACAACTCCTGCCTCTCATTTGATCATTCTCTCAATCTTGAGGCCATGACCATTCTAACTTCTTCATGCTTTAAAGGGGTGTTGATATTATTACATAGAGGCATGAAATAAGCAGTTGTTCTCAGAGAGACTGGTCCCTCTGGGTTTCAGAGCTTATCTGGCATAGGAAAAATGCAGAGGCTCTAAGTCTCTAAAAATAAACAATAAGCAAAACTTTTATAGAGTCTTAGATAGAGCCTAGGGTATTCTTTAAGGTTTTCAGGAATACTGTTGGTTCAGGCTTGGCATACTATGGCAGTTTTCAATATCTGGCTGAAACTTGTATAAGAGCAACTTCTAGAATGACTTCTAACACTATTTGAAATCTCTAGGACACTGAAACTTTAGTTTGTTTCATTTCTTTTCCCCTTTGTGGTCAACCAATCCCATGATTCCAGGGCCAGGGTCATCCCTGGAAGTCAGATCCCTTGTAGGAGGGAAGGCATTGAGTTTATTTGCAGAGTTTGGCTGAGAGAGAGAGAGAAAAAGACCACATCTGAGCAACAAAAGAGGTTCTCTGGGGGTGATCCTTAAGCCATTAATTACAAGTAGTCTTAACTTTGCCATTACAAAAATAAGTTTCATAAGGGCCAGCCTCAAGATTGAAGGCTTACCTTATTAAATTGGGAATGCCTACTGCTTAAGAGAATAGCAGGAATTCCCCAGATGGGGAAGTTTAATAGTTCCACAATTTTCTGTGGTCCCTCAAGGGACTTTGCAAATACTTTTTTCATTTTCTGTCCAAAATATTATGCATCAATTTTTGCATTAAACTGTACAGAATATTAAGATGTCATTCCCTCTTATAGGTTCCATGTAATTAGGTTGTTTAAATAAACTGACCAGACAGGTCAAATTAGTGTGCTACAGAAAATTTAAATTTTAAACAAAATAAAAATATCTTTCTTTGGTCTCACACAGAAGTTAAAATTTTAAAATACATCTTTTACCCAGTATTCTGATTTACCTTAGTCCTTAACTAGATCAGCTTCACTCACATCTCTAATCGAAGTCTAATATATTTTTCAGCTTCTTTAACAGTTGCTGTATGGAGTAATGATGATTTTCAGAGCTGGAGAACTCTAACTCTTTGATTCCCAAAGTACTAGGGAACTACCAGGTTATACACAAAGAGCAAAGCATCTCAGAATTTAGTTAAATTTAGTCAACAGCTAAAGTTCAGGAATAAATGTGACTGCTGTAAGAGCTCACAATCTAGGCCCTAATTTTCTTATAAACATTTTCCAAATGAAGCTATTTTCAGAAATAAAAACATTTGACAATTGGCTTATATTGGTGTCATCAAACAAAACCATAGCGGAAGTTTTGTCCTGTCTCAGCTTTACACATTTACCAGGATTATTAACAGGTAGACCATAATTTACATACTTGCCTTGCTTCTCTTTTAAAGTTCATTTTTGTTGACCATATGTACTTTTAGAGAAGTATTAGAACAAGGTAGTGTAACCATGATCTGTATCAGTATCAGGATATAACATTGTCACATCTTTAGGAATTTTATACAGCCTGTCAAATATATGATATAACATTTCACCCACACAAATTTAGCTAACAGAAGGATAGAAAATCCCTTTTCCTTATTGTGATACCTCTCAAACACTTCTTATGTAATATATTAAAATATTTTAGCACCTCACTTTTACAAGGTAAAAGAAGAAATCCTTTGCAATGGTTTGAAATAAAAGACCTACTTTAGGGTTCAATTTTGGGAGGGCAAAATGTCAAAAGTTGTCAGGTTTGAACACTATGCTAAACAGGACAATGGGTTACTGTGAAACAATATTTGGTTCTTTATTTAACCAAAATGACACCAAAAGGTCTTCTAAAATAAAGGGTGATAAGGTCAACATAAACATCAACAAGTATATTATTCTTATATGAGATAGAATATTTGTCTTCTAGACAGAGTATTCAGATGATTAAAAAAAATTTTATAACCTTTCATTAGCAGTAGCCCAACAATCAGAGAGAAAGTTAAACTTCAGTTTTATACTAATACATGGCTTGACACAAAACCGCTTTTAAAAAACTGTAAACAAGCCTATCAATTTTTGGTCAGCATTGACTGTACAGACAGAATTCACTTTCTTTCATAAGCCTTCTACAATTTCCCATATCCATTCAGGTCTTGTCTTACATATTAAAACTAGCCATTTTACTTTAGAACAAACCATTTCCCTTAGATAAGCTTAACGAAATTCAGTCAGCATTGACTACAATAAACAAAATTCACTTTCATAAACCTTCTACAACAACAAACAAAATTCAATTTCACAAACCTTCTACAACTTTCCATATTCCCTTAGGCTTTGTCCTACAACATCCTTGAGGATAAAACTACATATTTTTCTTTAACAAGGCACGTCTTGTATATTTTACATACCCACATACTTTAAGTTACCAAAAAGATCTTTGATACTGTCTTTAAACATCTTACAAAACACAATTACTTTTAAAATAAAGTTTATCAAAATAATAACTAAATTTCAATAAACACAAACTTACATGTTTTTTAACCATAATAAAGATCTTAAAGATATACTGGTAGGTTATTTTATTGGTAAACTTGAAAATATACTTAAGTAGAATAAAATTATATTTGGCTGATTCAAAAAGTCATCATTAAAAACAAATAGGATTAGACTTTTTCACTGCATTTTTTTGCAGCTGTATTTGCTTTTTTAAAAAAATATTTCTCTATTGGAGGTTAAGAGAAAACTGTTTGTTTTCATATTATCCTAAAATTCTGAACAACCTCAAAAGTATACTGACTATTAAGCTCTGGAAAATATACTACAATTGTTTCATTTGTCCCAATCATAAATCCAGGAAAACTTTTCCATAGTTCTCAAGGACATTTTCTTTTACTTACTGAAATTTAGCAAATAGATCTTACTCAGTTACTCCTATCCCAAGGCTATTTATATTTTAATAATGATTTGTTTACTAAGGTTACCATTGCAAAGGTATTATTGGAAAAAAATAATTTTAAGTGGGGAATTCTTTCAGAACAAACAAAGCCTATTCTGGAGCATTTCTTCTGTGCCTGCCACTTCTATCCCAGTGGAAAGAATTCTAAATCAGGCCCACCTCCCCCATCTTTCTGCACCCAGCCCTTCCCCCATAGCTGCATTAGCTGGTGAGGCCCTGGGGACAGGGATAGGTGAGACAGAAAGAGTGAGGCCTGGTTTTAAAAGTTTTAAATGAGGGTGATGGGATTTAAGACCCCTAAGGTGGCCTTAGTATTGATGAGAGTTCCTATGCCCTTCTTTTAATTGTTTCCAATTATTACATCTATTTCACCTAAAGCTGTGACCTGGACAATTGGAAAAGTCTCTACCTTTTTGAGGATATTTTCTTCCCAAAGTCCAAGTTTGTTTACAGTAACTACAAAAACTAAGGCTTTGAGCCCTGGTGCCTAGAGAGTTTTTCTACTTTTTCTCTGGGACTACAAGGGTACTAATTTATATTTAAGCATTTATTTATCTTTAAGCAATTCCAATAGAGCTCTCTATGAATTTTTGTTAATTTGGTATTGTTATCTGGATGTATGAAAATATACATTGAACAAGCAGACAGACACAAATAGAAAGTTAGTCGCAACCCCCCCCCCGCCCCAGAAACACAGAAATATGCTTTTCAGAGGGACAAATAAAGGCTTGAATATGCATCATCTCATCCCATTTCTGCTCTCTTTTGCAGAACAACTTGAACTGTAATATAGTGTCCTTTCCTACAGAGCAATTTTTAGGCCATTTCTTTCCTGATTCTAAATCATACTAAGTCTAGACTGTGTTATAAAAATAAACCATTTTTGTTGTTATAGTTGTTGCTGTTTTCATAGGCTTGTAAATAAAATCTTTCCGATTTTTCAAAATATAGCACAAAGGGCTATATTCAGGAATGCTATTAGAATTAGAATTTCCCATTTTAAAGAATTTCCACAATCAGTACCTGTGCTGATTTGAAGCTGTTAGGTACCCCAGAAAAGGCCATGTTCTTTCAATCCATTCCTGGGGGTGCAGACCTATTGTGGGTGGGACTTTTTGGTTTGGTTATTTTAATTGAGATGTGACCCAGTCCGTTCGCATTGGATCTTAATCCTTTTACTGCAGTCCTTTTATGAGAGGATAAAGGACAGAAAAAGCAAGAGAGATCAGAGAGAAAAGCCCTGGAGAAACCAAGAGAGGACCCACAGAATGCCATAGAGGAAGCCACTGGAACCAGAAGCTAAAAGCAATGAAACCTGGGAGTGAAGGACCAGCAGACACTGGCCATGTGCCTTCTCATGGGACAGAGGGATCCCAGATGCCAGCAGCCTGTCTTTAAAGTCCAGGTACCATCCTGCTGATGCCTTAATTTGGACATTTTCACAGCCTAAGAAATTTAAATTATAAGTTAATAAATTCTCATTGTAAAAGCCAGTTCATTTCTGGTATATTGTAATCCGACAGCTTTAACAAACCGAAACAGTAACCAATTAAGAACACTTGAACAAGACAAATACAGAAACATATCAAGTAACAAAATTAAACAGACACTTAACATTTACTATATATTTAAGTAACACACCAATTAATAACTAGACTGAACACACCAATTTACCATTAAATGGGCATTACACACTTACTCAATTTTGTTAAAAACCAATTAATTGTTGGATAACTTATTTTCTAGGGGAACACTCAATAGAGAATTGCACTAAAAAACTGAAAGTTGTAGAGGTCAAAGCAAATGGGGGTCATTTTAGCTAGAAGTAAATACCTGAAACTATCAAACTACAACCCAGTAGCCTTGACTCTTGAAGACACTTGCATAACAATGTTGCTTACAAGGGGTGACAGCGTGATTGTGAAAGCCTTCTGGATCACACTCCCTGTATCTAGTGTATGAATGGATGAGTAGACAAATGGGGACAAAAACAAAATGAAAAATAGGGTGGGATGGGGGGGATGATTTGGGTGTTCTTTTTCACTTTCATTTCTTATTCTAATTCTGATTCTTTCTGAAAATGTTCAAAAACAAATTGGGGTAATGAATGAACAACTATATGATGGTACTGTGAACAGTTGCTTGTACACCATAGATAACTGTATGGTACGTGAGTATATCTCAATAAAACTGAACTTAATTGAAAAGGGGGGGGATCATTCTGGAAGCAAGGCCTAAACTTCAGTCCCAGGTCCAGGGAACTCAAACTGCTGTAGTGACTTCCCAATTCACTTACCTTGATGACTCACTCACCCTTTCTGATGTCTGGACTTGGAACTGGGTATGGTTTCTCACTTCGAAGGTTTTTAAGGTGCCAATGTTCAGGAGTGCTGGCAGAACAGAGGAAAACCTGGTTTCTGAGCCTCTAGACTAAAAGAGTCTAGTGTCTGCAAGAGGCTCAAATACCCATTTACCTGTCCCGCTGGGACTTCAGAGATTTGGGCAGTGGACTTCCTAGGAACCTTGGTCCCTCCAAGGTTGCCAAGTTGATACCAATCAAAAGTGATGAGTTCTCTGCCTGATATACTCAAATAGCCAGTTCCTGAGACACCAGGTTTTCAAAGAGAGAAAGAGTATATTTCTAGGCATGAAGCAGGAGATCAGTCAGCCTATCAGCCTAAAAATCTGTCTCCCAGAACTGCAGTAACTCTGATAGTTTTTAGTATCAAAAGGTGGACAGGTTTTAGGATAATGAGCACAACGGCTCTAGATGATAAGGATAGAGATGATTTGGAAGTGGGGTGGATTAGTTCTGGGGTGACTCAACACCTTTCATTAATAAATATTAGGGGCTGTCTTTAGTGATCTTAAGACTCTAAAGTTGAAAAACTGGATAAGGGGGAACAAATGAGGGTCTGTTGCAAGGTTTTTGCAATTACAAGATAAAAGATATATTGTTATACAATCATTATCAGAGATCAAAGCAGCTGGATTACAGCTCAGAAATTTCAGGTATTTCCCTCTTTCTATTCTATTATACTAGAAAGTAAAAAGAAATCTCTATATAATGATTCAGTCATCATAATCATTTCTTAATTCCTAACTTCTCAGTTACAACTTGCTGAAAGTTTCTGTTGTGCCTGAGCCTGTATTCCCATGATACATCATAGAGCAACTTGCTCCATGGGTGGGGTCCATGTTCTTATTCCTATGTACACAGATGAAGAATGTGGCAGAAGAAGGTTTAATGACTTCCCCAAAGGTCACTTAATTAATCACTGGATGGAGGGACAGTGTTCTTTCCACAACCCCATACAGATGTAAATATCCCTCCCCTCCCCTTGACTCTTGACAAAAAATATCTGGGTATATAAGTCAGAGAGTAGAGGAAGCTTCTCAAGGATAGGTGGGTAACAGTAAGATGAAATTGACTTTGCTACCTGATGCCACATCTTGCCATCTAGTGCTCCTGGAATCTAGACTTGAAGACAGAAAGATGAAGTGTAAAGAACAAGCTCAGACACTAACGTGGTGCAATTTCCAAGAAACCTTAGATTTCGTCTCATCTGTAAAACGAAAATACCTGCAGTGACCACAGTGATGGGACAGTGAGATAGGCCAGTGTCTTTTCTTCCACACGCATTTATCTGAGGTTAGAGCAATGCCCTCAAGACATGCCAGGAATCTTCACAATGAACAAGACTTCCTTCCCATATGGTGTGGATATAGTAACACTTTTGATTATTTTATGATAATACTCAGTACACCAGGTTTTGACACATAAATAGCAACATTATCTGAATATGGGACAAAGAGATACAACTTCAAATAAGAAGCATTTTCCCCCTCCCCCAATGTCTATGATTCTTCTAATGCTTGGGTGAATTTTTATTTTAGCATTTCCAGTTCTAGCTTTATCTTCAGAAACTTAAAGTGGTCAAAGATAAGAAAATGATTCATTTGTTGTGTGATGCTAACACTGTTGTCATGGATTATAAAATACAGAACCAATAAATGGAAGGGAAGTGGCATTTGGCAAAGGCCTGTTTCTTGGTTGCTGCTGTAAAGGCTGTTTTCATTGGTAAAACAAGTAAAATTATTTTTTGTGCAATTATTAGGCTGCATGGACATTGTCACCACTTTAATGTACCCAAATTTGAGGATTTAATAATTAACCACATAAGAAATTGAACATTTAATATTGCTTTAAATGTCATGCTCTCTCTGCATGTTGCAACTGAATCCATCATTAAAAGAGTAATTAAAATCCTGCCTCCAATTTGAGATCTTCCCTGTGTACACCTTCTCCATGTACTGTACACATCTCCATGTTCTGTACAACTAATGTGTACTATTTATTAATTATTGATTTTGCTTAATAAATGCTCATCATGTCTAGATTCTAAGCTCCCTGAGAGCAAAACAACATATTTAGAGAAACTGGTTCTTATTTTCATCCTCTTCATCCTTATCCATATTATGCTTTGGGGCAGGGGTTCACTTCTGTTCTTACTCTAACTCTGCCAAAGGAGTAGGGAACTCATGCTCAAATTTCTCTCTCTCTCTCTCTCTTTCTCTCTCTCTCTCTCTCTCTGTCTCTGTCTCTCTCTCTCTGTCAACATATATATTGCTGAAAGGGAAACAAAACACTATTTTACAAATAGCTGCCAAATTCATGATTCTACCCAACATCTGGTAAAAGCTAAATTTGATAATTTGAGTTAATGATTAAGTAAAGTTAAGAATGCTTCCTACACCTTCTTTCCTGAAACTGGATTTCATTTAGCTGTCTAGCCACATGGGGTGTCACAGATAGCTTATGAAGAGAGGCCAAGCTAGTCCTGTGTGTATACATATATTATGTATGTGTGTGTTTCTTATGTTGTGTGTATATGTATATAAATATATATACGAGACACTTCACCCCATGCCACAGAAGGACATGACCCCTAACCAGATGGGTTTGTTAGACACTGGGCAAAGCTTTACTAATGGGTAGGGTTGCTATGCCTTGATAGAGAAATTCAGCCATGCCTTTAGCCATCTTCTACTTCCTCTTTTCTATGATGCTGATTTGTTAGGTAGCCTGATGACCTGTCATTTCACAGATGAGCAGATCTGCAGGAGATCTGTGATCTCTCATCAAATGCTAGCTGTCTGGCTAGATGGCTAGATGGAGTCTAGTTTCAGGGAAGAAGGACTAGGACGCAAAAAGGCTTGCTTAGTCTCTTAACTTGGCTTAATTATTAAACCAAATTATTGAGTTTAGCTTTTACCAGACATCAGGTAGATCAAGGGCTTGCCCACCTATTTTTAAAATAGTACTTGTTTCACTTTCAGCTATAGACATTGGCATTCTATAGACATTAGTATTGGATCTTCCCAGTGAAGAAGGAACAAGAGAGAATTCTGACATTAAAGCACACCCAGAATTGCTAGATGCTTATACTTAATAAATACTGTAGGTATTGATCAACTATGAAGATCTGTTTTTAAAATGACAAATATCAGAAAATAGCACATTCTAAACTAATGTGTTTGGAGGCATCCACATCTGAAGAACTCCCCCTAACTGAGTTTTCCCTGAAAGAGGTTCTGACTTGATTTCTGCTGTTAGGTCTGCCTTCCCCTCTGGTCAGAGAGGGATAGCATGTTGAACTAAAAGCACCTGCTCAATCTTTAAGGACAAATTCCACTAAAATGGTCCTTTCCATGAAAGTAATTAAAAATAAGTACTTTCCCATTTATGGACCCAACATTTCTGTATTCTTCTATTATCATACACATCATATTATGTTATGGTTTCTGCAATCCATATCACACTGTTTTAGTTAGTGTCTCTCTCTCTGTCTCTCTTTCTTACTAGGATGCGAATCCTATGAAGATAGGAATCAGGCTGTGTTTCCACAGCCCCAGCATCCGTTCCAATGTCGGAAACATAAAAAATGAGTGAATGACCCAATGATGGTCACCAAGGCTCCCCTTGCTCACATATGTACTAAATATATGCACATTAGAAACAGAAGATATTGTTACCCTTATTTTTACTCTTATAGCTTCTGTAATTTTTCTTCCACATAGCAAATGATGTATATAATAAATGGATACTTGATTGGGACTTGGAAACATTTTTCATAGCCTTATTTCTCTAGGCACTCTTTCAAAATACAATATCTTTTATTATAATGAGAATTTACAGGTTAATCTCCCCTCCCAGATCTGAATTTCACAGTAACAGACTACATTTTACTCAATTTTGTATCAATA
This sequence comes from Choloepus didactylus, assembly GCF_015220235.1. Taxonomy (NCBI): domain Eukaryota; kingdom Metazoa; phylum Chordata; class Mammalia; order Pilosa; family Megalonychidae; genus Choloepus; species Choloepus didactylus. Next base: position 26,199,164 of record NC_051318.1, on the reverse strand, counting down.
GTCCTAGTAATGCACTGGCATAGACTAGGGACTCGAACATTGTTGGTGGAATGAAAGTAAAACAACTTTCTGACTCCTACCAGCATGATAGATAAGCAGGCACACTTACAGACAACTTTTGCCATTGAGTATTTATCTTCTTTTGCCCACTTCCTCTCTCCACTATCTCACATACAAATTCATGAATTTACAAAATATGAAAGGATTGCACACTCTTCTGCAGATGAAGAGGTGCTGGGAACAAGGGAGACTGTTTCTGGAAGGCTCTCAGAAGTTGGTAAAGTTCTGCTCTGAACAATAAAAACATCTAACTTCTCTATTTAAAGATGGAGTTTTGCACATGATCATTGCAACATGTGGTATGATGCATGTACATTTACTTATATCTGTATCAAACATTTTGTGGAAAAAAAACTGTTTTCAGATTCTTATTGAGCAGGTTGTAATTTAATTTTTTGATAGACTCCTTTATTTATATTTACTTCCTCATGTAACTTAAAGCCCAGGCAAGGTGCTTTTAATTGAAAAAAATATTACTTACATGTCACAGACATATTTTGTCTTAAGTCTTCTAGCATTATTTCCCCCTTCTTCTGGTGACAGCCCTCTTCATAGGGAATGTTTCTCATGTGATGGAGGTGCAGCTTGCTTTACTCCATTCTTCCTGACCCCTTTCACCCAGCCCAGCCACACCTCAGGCTTCTCAACTCAAAGTAACCATCTCTAGATCACATGACCAAGTGTGGGCAAATCAGTCTGTCCTAGGAGTTTTCTACCAAACCTATTGTTTTGCAAATGTTACTAAGATAGTATAACCTAAGAATTATTCGTGGGCATCTGGGCAGCCAATAATATCTATACCCCTGCATCCCAGCTGTCTCTAAAGGACACTCAGACCGTCATCATCTCCTGCTTACTCACTGCAACAGTTTTCAAATTGTCTCTTAGACCTTTAACAGATTTGCTTGCCCTCTCATGTATCCACTTTCTGGTCTGTTTTTACCCAACTGGCAGAGTCCAATTTCCAAAATGCGGATATGATTATTTTACTGCATTGCTTAAAAAATCTTTCAGTGGCTCAGGCTAAAAAACCAACTCCTCAAACAGTTCATTAAATGTGTCATGATACTTTTCAGATTCACTTGTCCTGCCTCATGCCATTCCACTCTCTGCATTTACTATTGTCCCAGCCATTCTGAACAGGTCCTAGAGGACAAAGTTTTCTTTCTTGTTTCCTTGCACATATGATTTCTTCTCCATTTCTCTTTCTGTCAGGATTTTCTCTGTCCAACTTCTTCTCATATGCTCTCATGTGCTATGTACGCTCCTTATTATAACACTTATCTTGCTACAGGGTATATGAGTACCACTTACCTGTGTGTCTCACTGAGGCAGGGATCACATAGCATGCATTGTATATCAACACCAAGGTCAAGCACTGTTCCTGAGCATTATGGCTGCTCATAAGTAATTGTAAATGCAATGGCTGGATGAGAATACACAGTCTGAGGAATGAAGAGGGAGCCCTCAAGAGTACTAATAGTCATAGTTCAGGTAGAAAATGAAGACGAAGCAAAATAAATGGAGAGGACTTTCTGTGAGACAGAAAACAAAGGTACAAGGAGTGGTGGAAGCAATCAAGGCAGATAGTTTCAGCATGGAAGAAGCGTTTTACACAGGATGAGGTGACGTTCACTCACCCACTCTAAGATCAAGAAAATCCTGGTTGCAAGTGTCTGTTGGTTTCAAGTCCATGAGAAGTTTCCATGGAGTGATGGGTGTTGAAGCTGGATGGCAGTGGGTTGTGGGGAGTGAAATGGAGAGCCAGAAGGTAGGACAGAAGAAGAGAAGGAAGAAAGAGAAAAACAAAAACGCAAGATGATTTTTTTTTAAATCATATTCATGATTTTCAAAAGTAGCTTTGATCAAGGTAGGGCTAAAAGTCGAATTGTACCCAGTGAAGGGGTGAGAGTATGGTCATGACACGGAGGCATCCCTTTTCACAAAGCTGGCCTTGAAAGGAAGGCTAGGAATAAGGTGGCATCTTCAGAGAGTGACACTGTTAGACAGAGTGTTCATAGCTAGAAAGGAAAGAATGAACGGAGAAGGAGAATTTGAAGATATAAATACAAGAGGGGATAATCAAAAGAGAAAAAATAGGGAATTTCATGTAACTTGACATCTTTTTCCTTAGCAAATTTGGAGGAAGCCATCTGCTGACAGTTATCAGGGTTTAGGTGAGGAACGTGCAGACATTTGGTGTAGTCTCTGTATGGGCTGCAACAGGGAATCAACAAGAGGCTCAGTACACTGCCAAGTGAGAATCTGTTCTTTATTCTGTATGTGTGAGGTGAATTTACAGCAACTCATATAGATAAGATGCGCTCTTCCATGCACCTTAAGGCTTTTAAAAGTTTTAAAAAATAAACTGTTTTATAGAAAGAATTGTGGATGCGTGTACTATGGCAAAGACTCTTTCTGATAAGCCTCCCCAACTCCAAAAAATGGGCCAAATGAAAAATGTTTTATTTGATTGAAAGGTTTGATAAACTTCATGAAAAATGGTACTGATTGAAAACTCATACACATCCCAAACTAGCCAATCACAAACATAAGCAATGAAAGATTTCCAATACCTGTAATCTTATACTGAGATATTTTTCTTTCTCTAAAATACATGAAGGATACTTTAGGAAATTCAGAATACACAAACTACCAAAAAAGTTGTTGGAGAAAGTTCTAGAAATCTATCTCAAACATGTACATTAGGTCAGATCCAATTGTAAGAGCTGCCATAACAGTTGCTTTCCAAGTTAATTTTAAATACCCACTTTCATGCATAGAAAACAAAGCTGAGATGGTGGTGGATTTAGATGAACATTTATAGATCTTTGAACCAATGTTTTAAAGAACTTCGAAATTTATTGTGCATATGTAGGTTTTGAAAGCATTGACTATTACTGCTTTTGAGTTTAAACCATTTTTAACATTTTTAGAAGCTCTACAAATAGAATCTATTGTTTTTAAAGAGGTGTTTTCACTCATTTTCTCCAATGGAATGTTAAGTCCTGGAGTGGGTGTTTCTGTCTACAATGACAACCGCCCTTCACCTTGGGATTTAATTTCCATTCCCTCAAAAGAATAAACACAAAAGGAATGCATCCAGCTTGCTGAAATAGAATCCCTTAAAAGTCGCTTTTGGTTTAGAGCTATCTTTTATTCTCTTACCAAGGCAAGGTTCACCCTCCCATGCCTTGTGGTCTCCTTTCGAGCAACGCACATAAAATTTAAGTTTCTAAAAGATTCTTAGAAGCAATACAGGCTTCAGTCTCTCCCAAGAGAACAGAAGTGTTTCATCTGTAGCAATTGGAGCCTCTCTCAGCCCAGGGATGCAGGATTCAGTTCCCTTTCGGAACAGGGTTTCTCATATGTCACATTGCTTTGCTACTGAGACTTCAGAAGACTTATAAATATGCATTTTAAAAATGCATCCCTGCAGTGGTGCAGCCGTAAATCCTCATAACCTATCCCTACGCAAAAAGTCAATTGTATAGTGTTTGTCTCTAGGATTGGCTGTTTTCTCCTTTTCCAATTAAAAAAAAATTAACTTTTTTAAAAAAAATAAATCTGAGATTCTTTCTCCCTCTTTTCCAATTTGATTTTATGACTGAAAATTTCTTCCAGTGACAATGTTTTTTAGTCTAAATCTTGTCAATGTTTTCCCAATTGCAGATGTTCACCTACACTCTTTTTATTCCTCTATCTGCAATATTCATTTTAAAACAATATTCAATGGAGGGTTCTCTAGCATTATTACTTTCATATACCATTGAAAATATTTGCTTCCTGGGAAGCATTACTAAGAAGTTTCTGCGTGTTGTAATGACAGATGTCAAGAGCATGCCTTTTTGCCAAATGCAGATACAAAAGAGAAATACAAGGTGATACTGCAAATTACATCTATGACATAAGGGGGAGGGCAGAATTATCCCTCATCTAAATGTCCTTCTCTTTCCCCTCCCTGATGCCTGCCCTTCCCCCACCCTGCCATCTGTACTCCTGCCAGCACTAGACTTCTCTATTAAAGAAGCCACACCTATTGATTCTGCTTTAATTCACCACCCTGATACAGCCCCCCCCCCCCCCGCCTTTGCCCCTAGAAAACAAAATTCGTAACGTTGATTACTTTGCTGAGTTTTGGTCTGAAAAGGCATGTCTTCCCCTTCATCATGAAAATTTCCAACAACATAGGGTTTCTAATATTCGTTCAGGTTATAAACTAGAAGAAACTAAGGGTCTATCCCCTCCAATTTTTGTTTTCCAACAGTTTCTGGAACCTACATAGTAAGGAATTTAATTCAGATTGCATTTAGCCCAAGAAAATAAGACAGCCCTACCCACTGAATATTGGATCATATTAGCAAACATTGTATTTCATTGTATAATCAGTATTTTATTAAAAAATTAATGCCTGTGAAATGAGTTTCTGATACAAAGCCGCATGGCTGTGAGGTTGTTTTTGGGGGGATGGGAGATTTAAAAACATTAGTCTCTTCAATAATTCATGTTTTATTCCTTTAACCTTGCTAAATATTAAATCGGTTAAAGTTAAATATTTGAACACAAACTTGAGACTCTCAGAGACTCCAAGAGATGCCTCTAATTTTGCTGACTCATGTTAGGATTTTGTAAGGGTTTGTGAACTGGCACTTTTTGAATGTGTGAGCCAATCATCTTCTTCCTTTGGATCTTTCCTGTTGGATAATTGAGTTTTCTGTGACTGCATTCTCACCAATGAGTTGCTGATGGCATTACCAAGGGTTACTTGTGATTGAAAATATAAATGGGAATTCCAAAATATTAACAGAGATATGCATTTTATCTGTAGAGGAAGGTAGAGTTGACAGCCATTCATTGTAGTCAGCAAAAACTACACTCCAGCCTGGATGGATTGATTATCAGACCAATCTTTGGCCCTTGTTCATTTATTAGTCCTGCCCATTCCCACCCATCCCCTTCCCCTGCACCTCACCACCACATTGCTTTCCATTTTCGGTTACTTGAGGCAACATCACATTCTTTTTCTTCCTGAATAATCTATGTAATTTCATCGGAATTGATCTGCGCTTAGGGACTTACATTCTTCTCTCATAAGGCTCCCTGATAAGACACACCTTTTAATAATTAGCAGTATTGTTTCTACTAGAAAGAGAAATTAATTTCTTTATGCATGCATGGGACATACCTTCCACAGTAATTTTCACCCAAAGGTTTCAATGCAGTTTATCAACGTGACCTCATTTATCTTTGTGACACCCTGCTAGGATTGCTAACAATTACAACATTAATTGCGTTAAAAACTCTTCCTTTGAAATAGTATATGCATACTGACTGAGAGATGTGGGTTGCTTTTACATGAGTATCTTTGGTTTTAAATGTGCACAACAGAAGAAACTCGTGCTTATTCTACAATGGCCTACCAGAAACATAACCACTGAAACGTTGAAAACTTGCATCTCCTGTTCAAAAACAAATGCCAAAGAATAGCTGAAAGTCAATCCATGCTGCAGTAATCATTCTGAATCCAGCATCCAAACAATATTTCATCCCATTAGAACAGAATAAACTATACCATATCTAAATTCAACCTTCTGCTTAGAGAGCATCCATAAACAAGCTTGTAATGTCATCACCAGGGGAACAAACAAGTGCAACTGATGCATGGCTTTTGCCACGAAGCAGATGTGCTAGCAGACACCTTGGTAACGCTAGCTCTTTAACCGGGCTTTCCTCTTCTGCTATCTCCACCGTCCTCCACCAGCACCTCCACAACCAACTCTTCAGCGTGGATACTTCACATGCTGTAATGATTAAATAAAGGTTTCTGTTGATGGCAATGCAATTTTTCACAAGGTAAACCGTAAGCTGAGTCTGGACTGGAAATACAATGAAAATGCTAATTGGCAACACAAATCCCACATTCATGTTTTATTAATGACATCTGCACCATATTTGTAAAATAATTTACATAATATGTTAATTCTCCAAAAGAGAGGGGAATGAGAGCTCATAATTGCATATGAAATTAGCACTTTGTCTGTCTACGCCAAAGCTACATAATAATGCTTCAGATTTTTTTTTAATAGTGGCCCTTATCAGGCTTATGTTACATTTATGAGTCAGCCAAGTTTAAACTTTTAAACCTATTTTTGGTGTATAGACTCATTAGTGAATGTTCAACGTGGCTTTAGACCTGGTCTAATAGTTTGGTTTTAAAGAATTAAGAAAGATTCCAGTAGCAAATGAGGTATACATGAAATGAAATACAAGAGTGCATTGAACTCACAAAAGCAATTGGAATTTGGTACTTACACAAGACTTCTAGCACTGGATTTCTAATCATTGCATTCGTTTGTTTGTTACTATGGCACTTTTTTCATATAATTGCCAAAATTGTTCTAGAACTTTTGAGGAGTCAATGAAAGCCCCGGGCAACAGACCCAGCTTATCAATCCAGAATTAAGGGCAGTGAACTGCTTGGTGCACACAAGGTTAAGCCAGCACAGATGCCAACTCTGAGAATCTTGGGGAACACTAGAGGTGCTTTTTACTTTAAAGATGTTGGGTTATGATTACACTGAGTCCCACATTGCTCAATTAATCTCAGCCTTTTTAAAGTTTAATGAGCTATCCTTTACTTAACATTAATGTGTGCTAATCATATAAACACTCTCTTCAAAGTTTAAAAAAAAATAAGATTTGATTTCTCCTTGTTCCTAATTCACTGCCCATTTTAACTTAGTATAGTTAATTTGTAAATTGTCATGTAACTTCTAAGCCAGTGTACTAAGTAGAATCATTCTGATCTGAAGCCTATTAAGAGAGGCTTTCTAGAATGCATCCTTCATACCCAGAAACTTCTTAGTAACTGGAAAATCTAGGCTCATTTTTGTTTTTATTCGCTGCTGATGAGGAATAAATAGGAAAATGGGGCTCCCTTTTTGCCATTGAATTCAGGAGGATGCAGATTCAACATATGGATTCTAGGCAGTATTTAAAAGTAGCCAAATAAGTAGTTATAACAACTAAGTACTCTGAGAAGATGCAGAAAAAGAGAAAAAAAAATTTGATACTTATTCCACTTCCTCCCTTATTTTAGGAGTTTAGTGACCTCCCAGTAGCAATACCTATTGGGAACAAAATAGTGGGTCTTCCACACTGGTCCTAAACTAAACATTTGTCACCTAGTGGAAGTTACTTTTGAGAGATGCCGAATTGCTATAGTACATAGCTTCTCGTGTCGCTCTGAACATCAAGCAAATTTCAAGTCCTTTTCAAAATTTAGTTCTTCTATGTAGTTATTCACTTATACAGGAACATTTCAGTCATGACTTGTTTTGTTTATTCAATGACTATTTCCACTGGGTATCTCTGATGTGCCAGGTACTATGTTCTGCATATAGGAATGATACTTCAACGTAGTGCCTCTCTTTACTGTCAGGGGATATTTATTTGTCTCTACACCGTTTCCTAATGTCAAGTGTCTGACTAATTAGCAAGTCCTCCATGACTTTGACAACTTGGGGAAAATGAAATGGGGTACTCAGTACTATGGTACAATATCTGTGTGGATATACTATTTCTAGATTAAACACTATTCTAGTTTATTTATATATTCAAACAATTTGAATCCTTACCTGATAACTGAACCTAGAAGCTACAATAAAAATTGTGGTAGACGCAGTAGTTCTTCCAAAAATGGAACCAAACAAAGTCCTTCATAAAAAGTTCCACAGACCTTGGAGTCTTCAAACACCCACCCCAGTAACTCTCTCAGGACTGGTAAAAGCCAAAGGACTCAGCACTAACATCAGTGGAAGGCTTTACATCCATTCATTCAGATTCACTTCTAATATCTGAAGGACCACTGTAAGAGTAAAAATTGAGGCCCACATACCATGTCTAAGTATTTAAAAGTTACAAATCAAACAAACTGCTAAATAAAAATGCAATCTACTCTCTACTTTGGAGTACATATTTTATAATTACAAAATAAATAAAATGTATGATGGTCTAGTTCTGCTGAAAGACTGGAGACTCTTAAAATAATTTCATACAAAATTCATTAATCCTTACATATTTGTTTCATAAAATATTTTCTTGCCTTTGTTTCAGAAAATTGACTAATTACGGTGCTATAATCAAGATTTTCCACAAAACTTGTGTTCAGCTGACAGTAATGCCAAATTAAGGAATCTCTCTTGAATCTTTGTAGTTTTTTAGAATTTTATGGGTAGTTTTTGTTACTTCAGTGTGGAGAAACAGCACACTGCTGAAGTGAGAGAAACTGAAATTATACATAAAATTCTTAAAGTAATTCCTAGATTTGATAAACAAACCATGAGTTTTACACATCACGTTCAAACATTGTTATTTGGTTGCATCAGATGAATCATTACTATTGCAGAAAATTTTAAAACATTTTAATTTCATCATATAAATTACTATTATTTACATAGAAATTTTCACATAAATCAGTATCTGGATACATTATTCCTTTAGTTATTCTTTCATATTTTTCAGTGAGGGGGAATTTTTAAGGGAGCCAAAAATGTAAATATGTTGCTCTATAGAAATTTATTTTAGGATTATTTGTACATGAATCTTCTTTATGATAGTCACACAAAATACAAATCATAATTAATGATAAAATTTTTAATCAAAATTATTCAAGCAAGTTTCAACATGTTTTTTTAAAATTTAATAAACTCTTATTAAATACTTTCATTAAAAATAATTCACCATTTTAGCATTCAATATTCATTGATTCCCATGTAAAAATAATAGCACCCTGCTTCAAGCCTATAACATCTAGATCTACATATATACAAATTTAATAGCACTTTGACTTATTTAATATTGCAAAATGTTTCTCAATCCACCTTGTACAACTGTTGTGAAATTTGTACTAGCTCACAAATACTTTGGAAACAAAAATTGGAATGTAAAGAGAAGGAAGAAAATGGGCACTCAGTATGAGTGAAAATGATACTTCATTAGGCAAGAATCTATTGCATTTGTGCTGAGAAGAATTTGACAAGGTAATTAATTTGTCTTTTCTTTTCCCTAAGTGTTTCTGCCTCAAACCTTTTGGCACTCAGAAGTAGTGTCTGTCTTCAAAGCTGGCAGCAATACAACCCCAAACATGCATGGCATTTAGTCATTTTTGTGTCAAGGATGCAGCATTAGAGATGTCAAGATGTGATTCCTTGGGATCTTCATGGTGCTATTATGTGACAATTTATGTAGGATTGTGAGTTGCACTGGGCCAGTGCGAACCCCCAGGGTAGCTGAGACGTAGCTAGGCATCTGGTAAACTCAGGATAGGGACTTCTTAAACAACCTGTACATCATACCATTATGTGCCAGTTAAATAAAAGGTCTTTCTGGCACCTAGAAGGCCACCAAAACACTCATTAAATGCATGAATGAAGGAATGGATGAATGCAGAATAAACACAGAGAAAAAAGGATACTGTCTCTGCCAGCAAGGCAGGGAAATATATGAATCGCTACATTATAGTTTGGGGGAAAGTATATGGGAGGTGGGTGTAACATTCAATGAATGAAAATAGAGAGAAAGAGGCATCAAATCTGTCAAAGGAGGAGAGACTTCCTCCATGGCCCTGTTCATCAGGCATTTTTTTTTTCTTTTTTTTTTGGAACAGAACATCCAAAGCTCAGGAATGGCCTCCTGTTGCAACATTTGTAATGTACTGTTGTGATGATCATCAACTTTTAAATGTTTAGTTAACAATTTGAGGTTTTATTTCTGAAACCTCAAAACTTCCTTTGCAACCAAAAACAGAAATACCAAAACACAACCAGAAAGTGAGGCTGTCCTTTTGGTATTTCCAAATCAGCTGAAAACAGGAAACCAGCACAGTAGCAATAACTCGCTGACAGAGGCGAATCACCTCCGGACTGGAGCTCTCCCAGTAATCCAGAAAACCCTAACTGAGTTCTCTCCACTTACATCCTAACTTTGGTGTTGGGAAAGGAAAAATAAGGTCAATATACTAGAATTGATATAGAAAAATACAAACTAAACACCAAAATGTGATCTTAACCAATAAAGAGATTTCAGAGCAGTGATGTATGTGTCTGTTCAGTGTATACTTATCTGTCTCCATTGCTAGATCCTGAGCCCCTTAAGGAAAGGGACTATATATATTAGTCATCTTTTGATCCCCATATAGTGCCTGGATATGGAAAGGGCAAGAAATGTATGCTGTTGTCTAAATATCTACAATCTATGAATTCCATGTTATAAAAATTCAACCATTAAACTGTTAGGATAGCCACTCTATCCTGGGTCTCCAGTTACATAACCCTCCCCTTTTCTTTATACCAAATGGGTAGAGTTTCAGGGGACTCATTTAGTGAGGTTTATCTCTCCCAGGCTCTAGTTCTATAACAGAACTTAAGCAGGGGGACCTGGATTTTGGAATTTTCTATACATCCTATGGTATGTTAAGGTTTTAAACTGGAACTTGAAACAGAAACAGTTCAGAGTTTCATTTTCATAAACCAGGGACAGTTACAAGAGACAAATGGCCCTAGTTTCTGCCCATTATCAGAATGATGGACTGAACATAAATCACATCAAAGCAGAGTTATCTCTGGTAGATATCCTCCAACATCTAAGTGATGCACATCATTAATTCCACAGACCAGGTTATTTCAGTCTGTTTCACAGAACCTCTTATGTAGTTAATTCTTCCTGTCCATGTTGGAAGTCATGTGGCTCAGGGGAGCTGGGACTATCTCTTATTCATCTGTAGCCCAAGAACATTACAACGGACTGTGCATATAGTAGTTACTCAATAAATGTACAAGGAAAGAAGAGAAAACAAAAGAAATGAAATAAAGGAAGAAAGAAAATGAACAGAATTAAGGGATGGAAAGACCTTTTGATGGGGCTATTTCAGTTAAGGTGTGACCCACCTCATTCGGGATGGGTCTTAATCCTCTTACTGAAGTCCTTTATAAATGGGATAAATACAAAGACAGAAAAAGCCACAGAAGCAAGAAGCTGAAAGCAACAAAACCCAGAAGAGGAGGGACTGACCAGCAGAACACGCCGTGTGCCTTGCCATGGAACAGAGGAGTCCAGGATCGCCGGTAGCCAGTCTTTAGGAAGAAAGCATTGTCTTGATGATGCCTTGATTTGGACATTTTATAGCCTCAAAACTGTAAGCTTGTAAGCGAATAAATTCCCATTGTTCAAAGCCAACCCGTTTCATGGTATCTGCTTTAAGCAGCTTAGGATACTAAAACAACATGTTAAAATAAAGATCCCTGAATCCCTTCCATCATCCCACCATTAATACTCCTTTTTGGTAGATGTGTGGGGTACAGCCCAGGAATCTGCAGTATTCGTAAGTATTCCAAGTAATAATGGTGAAGCTGATCTGAGGAAATCACAGTGAGAACTACTGCTGAGTGGTGGAAAATTCTGGGTTCTCAATAGAACACAGATTCAGATTCTAGGACAGATCCAAAATCTGCTTTCTGAGAAAAATTATGGCTTCTCATTTAGTTGCCCCTACAGGCCACCTCTGTGCCTGGAAGAGTGGGTTCCCCAATTTTTTTAAATGAAGAATTAACTCTATCCTTGCTTATCTGGTTTCCAAGGTTTACATCTCTGCCCCTAATCCGTCCTTAAAAGGATATGTAGTCCATGCAACTAATATAATCTTTTATCTTCTATCATCCAGCTGCTATCAAAAGCATGGTTTTAGTGAAATAATATTTGAGGAAGATTATTTTAGGATGTTCTCATCTAGATATTTCAAATTCCACTCTTGGAACCAATTAATGACTAGATAAAAGTAACATTCTAATAAAAGTATATCTCAATATTGTGTGTGATTTTTATTAAAAGTTGCTTCAAGCTATATGCAAGTGATTACTAGTTATATATTTATTGTGTGATTGTTGTGATAAGATTGTCCAGTTTAGCCATGTGAACCCACTATGCCAGGAGTATGATATGAGTGAAGTTCTCCTTTTTCCTGGGGAGTTGCTATACCGCCATCTTTCAGGTGACGGAGGTTGTGTTACTATTGTGTTTCTCACATCTTCATGGCTGACACAAAGCTTAAGGAGTGGTGTTCAGTTTATGAACTTCCCTGCTTTTTCTATTTTACTGAACTTATCATGTGGTGTTTTGTGTGTGTCTTTTGTTTGGCTTGCAAGATGCCTTATCTTTTGGGGGCGGGGGGAAGGAGAGAGACACCTTTTTTTTCAAGTTGAAGTGTTATTGTGATAAATCACAAACATTATTTAATGGTACTGCATTATAATTACCAATATGATAAATTAGAAAGTTAAAACAATCACCACTAATTGAAAATATGCCATATGCATACAGTGCAGGTTTGACCACCAATCCCTCATCACAAAGGAGACTGATCCAACGAGACAAGGCCATTGTCTCACTTACATTGTTTTTACCAGTTGTCTTCTCTTCAGTCAGGTTCTTGTAAATAATGCAGTGACCTAGAAGACTCCCTCTGCAAAAACTTAGTGTTTGTTCTCCTCAGAGTTTTGACCTCGACTCTCCTCTAGTCACCACCTCCCTAAATTGGTGAATTTATTTACTCCTGTGGCTTTAACTGCCATCTCCATGGTGGTGGCTCCCAATCCAAAATTCTGGCTGCAGAATCACTTCAATTTCAAGAACCTATTCAAATCAAATAGCTTGTCTGCTACCATAGTGAAACTCTTGAATAAATATTGGTCAAATCAAGGCTATGATATTGCATTCAGAGAGTTGGGTTCCTGCAAGGAAGATGAAGGAGCAGAAGTTAGGATGAGAAAAAACTTGTGTGCCTTGAAAAGAAGGTTCATCTTTTTAATCACGATTGCCTAGATTCTCCTTTCTCTGCCCACATTGCTTTGATTATCTCCCTACACCTGTTACTGGAAAAACAAATTTAGATAGTGTACAGGTTTGGATATATTATGTTCCCCAAAAGCCATGTTCTTTAATGCAATCTTGTGGGGACAGATTTATTAATCTTTTTTGATTAGGGTGTGACTGCTTGATTGAATGTTTCCATGGAGATTTGACCCCACCCATTCAGGGTAGATCTTAATTATATCACTGGAGTCCTATAAGAGCAGCTAAGAGAGACTTTGGGAGATGGCTGTTGAGAGCTGATGCTTAGAGATATAGACAGAAGGGCATTTGGAGTTGCCAAGCTAAGAGATGCTAGCCCAGAGTTTGATCTGGAGACACTAAGAGAGAACCCCCAGACAGTTAGATGTACACAAGCTGAAGAGGCTAAGAGAGACAAGCCCAGAGAAATTCTGGAGAAAGCCTTTTTGAAACCAGAACTCAGGAGCAAAGGATTAGCAGACACCAGCCACGTGCCTTCCCAGCTGTCAGAGGTGTTCCTGACACCATTGGCCATTCTTCAGTGAAGGTATCCTCCTGTTGATGCCTTAGTTTGGACACGTTTATGGCCTTAGGACTGTAAACTTGTAACCGAATAAACCCCCTTTATAAAAGCCAATCCATTCCTGGTATTTTGCATAACAGCAGCATTAGCAAACTGGAACAGATAGGCTCTAAAGTCCCTTGTTACACAAAGCGAAATAAGTTTTTTTAATGAGAAACTTCTTAGACCCTGGTTACTGAGGAGCTAAAACTGAGTAGAGTACCTGCAGTACTTGCAGTATATGGAATCTATGATGCCATCTATTGCAAGATGCACCATTGTTTTATGCATCACTAAGAAAGGAAGAAAAACACTGCCAATTAAACAGTGATATATGTCCCGGTTTGCTAACACTGCAGTTATGCAAAATACTTAAAAATAACTTAAGCATCCTTAGCTTAGCATCTCCAAATGTCTTTCTGTCCACAGCTCCAAGCATCTCTGAGCATCTCTGTCAGCTCCCAAGCATCTCTCCAAAAGTCTCTCTCAGCTGCTCCTGGGGTGTTTTGCCCTCTCTTAGCTTCTCCAGAGCAAACTCTGGGCTAGCATCTCAAAGCGTCGCCAAGCCTCTGGGTCTGGGTCAGCTCTTTTTAAAGGATTCCAGAAAACTAACCAAGACCCACCCTGAATGAGCAGAGTCAAATCATTCCAAATTTTTAATTTATATTTATTGAGTTTTTTCATGTATTTATTGGGGTATAATTGACATATAATAAACTGCACATCTTAATCGTGTAAATTTGGTAAATTTTGACGTATGTACATATCTGTGAAATCATCACCTCAATCAAGACAGTGAACTTATCCATCACCTCCAGGTGTTTCCTCAGGCCCCTTTGTAATACCTCCCTGCCATCCTTCCCTTCAACCATCACACTTACCCCTGGCAAATGCTAATCTGATTCCTGTCTCTATAGATCAGATTTCATATGTTAGAATTTTATGTAAGTGGAACCATGCAACATGTTCTCTTTCTTTGACTTCTTTCCCATAGCACAGTTATTTGGAGATCCATCCATGCTGTAGCATACATCAATAGTTTATTTACTTTCATTGCTGAGTAGTATTCCATTGGGTGCCTGTACCACATCTTGTTTACCTATTCTCTTTTTGATGGACTTTTGAGTTGTCTCCAGTTTCAGATATTGCAAATTTACCTGCTCTAAACTTTTTAATATATGACTTTGTATGAACATATGCTTTTATTTTTCTACTTTTAGGCCAAGAATAGGGTCTATCTTGGTAAATGTCCTGTGTGCATTTGAAAAGCATGTGTATTTGAGTGGTCTATAAATATCAACTTGTTCAAGTTGGTTTTCAGTGTTGTTCAAATCTTCTACAACCTTATGAATTTTCTATCTATTTTTCCTATCAATTTTTGAAGGGGGGTATTGAAATATCTGACTATAATTCTGGATTTTTAAAATTTTCTTCTTGTGTTTCTACCAGTTTTGTTTCATGTATTTATATGATCTATTAAGTACATAAAACTTTAGGATTGTTAAGTTGTCTTGATGAGTTGACCCATTTTCTGCTTTTATCATTATGAAATGGCCTTCTTAATCCATGGTAATATCATTTGCTCTGAAATCTACTTTATCTAATATTGAAAAAGCCACTCTAGCTTTCTAAATTGGTGTTACAATGGCAAATCTTTTTCCATTCTTGTACTTTTAACATGCATGTGTCTTTATATTTAAAGTGCATACCTGGAAGGCATGCTTTTTTGCTTTTTTATCCAATCTGACGATCTTTGTCTTTTAATTGAGGTGTTTAGTCCTTTTACAGTATTTAATGTTATTATTGAAGTGATTAGGTTTAAGTGTATCATCTTGTTATTTTTTGTTTGCCCCATCTCTTCTTTGTTCACTTTTCCTTCTTTTTTTGTTTTTGGTTAGTTTTTTGGTAGGGGAGAGTATGCAGGTGGGATTAATTGAATTTTTACATTGACTCCATTTTATATCCTTTGTTATGTTATTAGCATTTGCTTTGGTATTACTGTGGCTGCTCTGAGGTTTAGCGTATGCATTTTTAACTTATCTTCTTCCAAATGGTATATAACTTCATGTATAATATAGAAATTTTACTATGGTGTACTTCTATTTATTCTCTTTTGATATTTGTACTATTTTTTCATACATGATAGGATTACATGTTATTAACTCCATATTACATTATTATTAATTTGTAAAAGTCAATTATCATTTAAACAGGTTTAAAAATAAGGGAAAATATCATATGTTTTCCCATGTGGTTACTTCCAGTGTTCTTCATTCTTCTGTGTAGATCCATCTTTCCATCTACTGTCATTTTTCTTCTGTCTGAAGGGCTTCTTTGAATATTTCTTATAGTGTGGGTCTGCTAGTGATTTGTTCTTTCAGCTGTTGTATGCTTAAGATTTCTTTATTTCATCTTCATTTTTGAAAGATATTTTCATGAGGTATAGAATTCTAGCTTGACATTTTTTTCTTGCAATACTTTAGTGAGATTAATCCATTATCTTCTCACTTGCATTGTTTCTGATGAGAAATTGGCTATCAACCTAACCTTTGTTCCTCTGTACATATGTCTTTTAAATCTGGCTGCTCTCACTGGCTCTGAAAAATTTGATTGGTGTGATTTTCTTCATGTTCTTCTGCTTGGTGTTTGTTGAGCTTTTGGATCTGTGGGTTTACAGCTTTTACCAGATTTGAAAATTTTTCAACCATATTCCTTCCAATATTTTTTTTTGTCCCCACTTCTGTTTCCTATCTTTCAGGGATTTTAATAATATTTTAGGCCTTTTTGTGTTGTCCCATAGCTCACTGATACACTATTCATTTGGGGGGAGAGTATAATTCTCTTTACTCTTTGTGTTTTATTTTGCATAGTTTCTATTTCTATGTCTTCAAATTCACTAATCTTTTCATCTACAATGTCTAGTCTCCCACTGATCCTATCCAATGTATTTTCAACTCACATATTGTCATTTTCTAGAAGTTCTGTTTAGTTTATATATGGAAATATATATATATGGAAATATATATATATATATATATATCCCATATCTACACTTAATTTTTTTAATATATGGAATACAGTTACAACAACTGTTTGAGTGTCCTTCTCTGCAAATTCTAATATCTGTGTCAGTTCTGGGTGCATTAAAATTGATTGATTTATCTCCTCATTATGGATCATATTTTCCTGGTTCTATGCAATATCTGGTAATTTTTTTATATGATTCTAGACATTATGAATTTCATTTTATTGGGTCCTGGATATTTTTGTATTCCAATAAATGTTTTTGAACTTTGTTCTGGGATACAATTAAATAAGTAGAAGCAGTTTGATCCTTTCAGGTCTTACTTTGAGGGAGGATTGAAACAGTGCTCAATCTAAACCCAATTATTCTCTGCTACTGAGGCAAGACCCTTGTTTGTACTCTACCCCATGGGAACAGGCACTATTTCTGACTCTGTGTGAGTTCTGAGCACTGGTAGCACTAAACCTTTCTGGTGGCTTTTTCTCTGGCCTGAGGTAGTTTTCTCACATGCACTTACCAGTTGGAATTTTCAAGAGGGGACTTCTGCAGATGTCTTAGAATCTCCCTCTCTGCATCGCTCTCCTCTCTGGTAATCTGTCTGTGAAGTCTAGCCATCTTGGTTTCTCCAGATTCTCAATTCCTCCTCTCAAAGAGTCCACCAGACTCCACCTGAATTCTCCCTCCCAACCGTGCGGTCTAGAATCTTTCTCAAAGCAGTGAGCTGTGGTGAACATAAAGCTCATCTCATTTGTTCCCCATTTCTCAGGGATCACTGTCTTTCATTGTCTGATGAATTATCTATACAATCATTGTTCCATATGCTTTGTCTCTTTTGGCTGTTTCAGGGGAAAGGTTGCTTTGGTTTGCTAAAGCTGAGGAAATGTAATATACCAGAAATGAACTGGCTTTTAAACAATGGGTATTTATTAGTTCAAAAGTTTACAATTCTAAGGCCATGAAAATGTCTGAATTAAGGCATCAAGAGGATGATACCTGGACTCTAAAGACAGGCTATTGGCATCCAGGACACCTCTGTCACATGGGAAGGAACACAGCTGGTGTCTGCTGGTCCTTCTTTCCTGGTTTCACCACTTCCAGCTTCTGGCTTCAGTGACTTCCTCTCTCAGCTTCTGAGGAGCTGTTTCTCTGAGCTTGTCTTAATTTCATCCCTAGCTTTTGTATATGTTTTATCTTCTTATAGAGGACTGCAGTAAGAAGATTAAGACCCACCCTGACTGAGGTGGGTCACATCACAATTGAAATATCCTAATCAAAAGGTTCTAGCCACAATAGGGCTACACCCACGGGAATGGATTAAAAGAACATGACCTCTTCTGGGGCTCATACAACTTCAAACTACCACAAGGGTCAACTATTCCATTGCTCCATCTTGTTTGGATGTGGAAGTTCTCATTACTGAGTTGCTTAGACAAAATATTATATCATTCTTGTGAATACATAAAATAGGAAACCATAAGCAAAATAAAATGATTGAGTTATTTCTTAAATTTTTTTCACATCATGTGTCTGACATTTTTCCAACAGTTCTCGATCCTGAGTCATTAACTTTCCTCCCAGTCTTCTCTTCTGTGCCATCAAAAGCATTGGCAATGAAGCGCTCCACTGTTGTCCCCAGGATTTATGGCCATTTGTGGCCTTTCTCAAGTTTGAATTGTTTCTGTCTTGATATTATTACCAGCATCTGACAACAGAAGGTTTTCATAGTTCTCTATCAGATGGTCCTTAAATGTTCTGTTAACTGAAATGTTGAGAAGTTCCCATTGTCCCATCAGGCCACTAGGAATAGCAGCGAGGTTCACACATGAATAGGTAAGGACAGACAACTGTGTCAAGACTGCTGCCCGGCCATCACTGTTTGGAAAATGCAACTGATTTCAGAGATGTAGAAATGTGAAGGACAAAAAGTGCATCTTAGTACTGGTGAATTACAATAGGATGCAGTGTTTGTGAAATTTATTGGCCATGGAAAATATACTTAATGGAAATATCCCAAGAATATTCTCTGGCAAATGTTTTGTTTATCTTGAGTTATGCCTGCTTAAGTCATTCAAGCTCTTTCTAGCTGTTCTATAGAATGATGAGGAAAATGCCAAATATCACTGTTGGTATCACCATGTTACAGTGAGATGTGGTCATTGCATTTCTCTTTGGAGAAAAAGATGAGCATCAGAGGTCAAATGAGGCAGCCCTGCGATCCAGCCATCTTTCCCCATGGGGACATTCTCTCACCTGTTCCAACATAGAGGCTCTTGGTTTTATCTTATTAAAGATTTCCTTACATTTATACTTCCACCTGCATTCTGGCCATGTCTACAGGGAAGTTTTACAACATTTCAAACCAAAGATGGCCAAAATTGATGCCCCTATCTTTTCCCCCAGAGTCTGCTCCTCCATTTCTACTCTCATTTTTGGTTAGTGAGACAACAATCAATACAAACACTTACACACCTGCATGTGTGCACATGTGCAAACACACACACACTAGTCACTATTTTCCACAGAAGCTATTTCAAATTTCACAGCAAGTCATTTTGTCCTTTATAATCTTGTTCCGAACTCCTTCGTGACTCTCATCTCTCTCCTTGTACCCCACCTCACCCCGTCCCCTATCCCATCTGTATATGCGTCTTTGCTCCAGTCACACTAAAGTTGTCATTGTCTCATGTGTGCCTTTTTCTTTTATCGACTCATGCCAAGAATACATTGAACTTGTACATTTACATTTAGAAAATCCTTTCTCATCTTTTCAGATAGAGCTCAAAATGTTTTCCTCAGCAAAGATTCCCTACACTCCCCAAGGCAGTTAACCTCTCCTTTCGTGCTTTCACAGTTCTCTGCTTACACCTTTATTACAATATCATACTTTTTGCCTTATCGATTAACTGCCTGCACATCTGGCTCCTCCTCTGGGCCGTGTCCTAAGAAAACAGCCCTTATTCTGTTAACCTTTCTTTCTCTAGTGTCTGCTCTTATGCCTCAACACAAGTCAACTGAATAGATGTATTTGTGAGGGTTTTCTTTACCAATCTGCCACTCCTCACAGAACCTTTTCTCAGTTATCCTCACTGCTTTCTTTTCCATCCCCCCAGGTGTTATTTAGTTCCCCTCTGAAGTTTCTGCCTTCTTGTCCTTGCTTCCTCTGCTGCGTTGCAGCAGCCCACACTTGGCTGGTGCCCAGCTCTGTGGGCTGTTCTCTCCGGGCACCTACTTGGGGTTCTGCCCACCCACAGGCGTTCCCGTGATAGGGTCACGCACTCTGAAATCTGCCCTTGGGGGTGTGCGGTTAGTTCTCGGGTTATCTTATTAACTCTCCACATCATGGGAGGGGAAGTTGACCCCCTTTAGTAAAGCATTATTTCTGGGAAAGAGCCTGGATTCCCGGCAGAGTGTACCCGGCAGGACATGGCCCTGTAAACAAAGCCCCATCCCTGCCACACCTAAACGGCAGGTTCAAAGAGAGAACCTGCCCGACGGTGCAGCCTGCCACGACCAGGGCCAGGGTTTCAGAGGCAGTTCATCAGGCCCCTGGCCACTTCCACCTGTTGTCGGGAACACTGGGGGTACAAAATTACATTAAGCAAAAGTATTAATTTGCCTATACTCACACTGAAAGATCATGACAAAATTAGAAACCAATGAAATGAGTTTGTTTGAAAGCTCAGTATGTACATAACTAGAATTCTGTTTTCATTATTCGACCTTGAATTATAGCTATACAGGCAGGGAGGCAAAACGGAGCATGTGTTTTGTAAACCAGACAAAAAAATTGTAGATAGTCAAAGAAAATTCATTCTTTTTTTATATTTCCATCCATGCTAGTCTATTCAAATATTAGTCTGTCCCTCCATCATAGGCAAATAAAAACAAAAGCAGAGCTCAATTCAGGGAGTTTCAAAACATTTAGTTAATATGGTTTTTATATATTATCCCCAAATGGGAAACTTTCTTAATCTTTTAAATAAACAATTAAATAATTAATAAACATTTTAATTATTTTATTAATTAGCATTTTATTCATATTAAAACTTGGGAAAATCTTTTCAGTTTTGCTTTTGAAATAATTTGCTTAAAGCTTAAGTTAATATCTTCTTTTTGCTTTAGCAGGTTATCTTGAACATATTAAGAGTCAGTCAGTTGTTTACAAATGGGCAAATATCTCCTAATCATTGATTTTATATATGTATAGATAGATAGAGAGATAGAGGGAGAAACCTGCACCTTTTAGGATTAATTCCCACAGCATAATGTTTACAATACCTTTGAAGTAGTTTTTAAGTATTCTAAACAAGTATGCTTACATTATAAGGTGCCGTATAAATTTCATTTATATGTTTAAAGCTTTTCTAGTAGACATGTTAATGTTATGAGAAGAAAGTATTTGAATGTATTACCTCAAAGTAAAGTATTTGGATTATTTGTAAAATTAAATGTAGTTTGTTTTGTTATTCAAAGAGAGCAATACCATATTCCAGTCAAGAAAGTAATAGAATTCAGAAGATTTCTTTTTACTACATAATTTTCAATAATTTGTAATGCCTTAGGATTTACCAAAACAACAACAAAAATATACCACCAGATTGCTTACATTAATTCCTGCCTAGCCAAATTCAAAATTCATTCAGCACCTCTGACAGAGCTTTTATATTAAGGATGTTTTTCCCATTTATTAATTTTTTTATGTAGGAGTTAACAAAAGCTGTTTATTGAAGCCTTAAACAATGTATAATATTTTCAGTATGTTGAATAATTTTTGTTATCTCTGCTTTTTAATTATTCATAAAAAGAAAAAAAATAAACGAAATAGACTTGGCCAGTCTAACCCCTTCTTGGAAGATCATGGTTAATTTTTGGTCCCCCATTGACCATCTGTGCTCTAATATCCAACAAAGATGTTTTCAAAAGCAGTTTCTGCTCTAACAAAACAAGAGTTTATGATTCACTTTCAGACTTTGTTCTTTCAACTAACTTGTTTGCTCAGGAAAACAGATTTCTAAACTTGCACACACAGCAGGATCTTTGTGACCCTGTTTACACTCCTGTCTTGCTCAGATGGCATGTCTTTTGGCTCATAGTACATGAATTAGAGATAAGTGGAGTAAAATATGACAATCTTGTGACTTCTTTTCCAAAGAGACACCATCCTTTGCATAGGAAAACTGCAAGCATATAATATTATCCAGTGACAATGATCTGAGACTTTTAAAAGCACCCAATCTGGAGGGAAATCAGGGGGTGTTTCTTTACCGTGTACCATAGATGCATGCACCTAGGACTTTGTCAACAGTTTGATAAGTTCATCCAGGTTGTTTTCATACTTTCTTTCTCCAAATTGCTCCCAGCTTTGGACATCTTCAGTGAACCCAATTTCATCTCCTATTCCTTGCTGTTTCCCTACTTTGAGTTCTTGCTTTTTACTCTATTTAGTTAAAATTATTTCCATCTTGTCTCCCAGACATCCACCAACTCTGAACTTAGGATGCATGTGGTTATGTCTTCGTTTGTTGTTCTTAAGCAGTAAATCAAGTCCAAATACGAGAGAACTATTTCCTACAGTTCTAAATGTAGGGGGTGAAAACAGCAGAGGGGGTATCTTGCAAATCAACTGGAGTTGGGAACCTGCCCTCTGTATTTCTAAGCACCAAAGGAGAGATAAGGGGCAGGAAATTTAAAACACCTTTTCCTTCATGCATGAAAAAGAAAAGAACCGATATTGCTGGTAAGTCGTAAAGCACAATACACTACCTTCCTATTGTGCCATTCGACCTAGTGTGGCCTCGATGTGTGCGGACACTGCAGGTGGCAGTGGCATTGCCCTGTAACTTTGCAAATCTCGCCAACAACAGACACAGCTCCCTGGTTACCCACGAGCTACCACCTCCTAGGATCGGCTAACTACCTAGGAAAGAAATTCCAGTCATCTTGAAACTAAGCCTTCATATCTAAGAGGAACTTGAGCATTGGCCTGAGTCAGGCAAGAGAAGGAAAATTGAAGAAACTGTTTGACTTATGTTTCAAGTTAGAACTCCTTTATGTGGCAATTCAGGTAAGGACAACCAAAATCCAAAGCTATCTGGTGAAGCTCTTTGCCCTTGCTCTACAATAATCTTGTGCCCTCCATCTATTTCCTTAGCTCTTTCTCCACCTTAAAGGTAGAAAAGCATGTGTGCCTGGCTAAGTGGAAAGCAAAACTGAAGGAGCAATCAGAAAACCAGGATTCTGGTTTCCTGCCACCGCTTTGTACTTACTGATGTATGCTCTGCCTCCCTTAGAGGGTTGTGGGAGGATCAAGTAATTTGAAAAAAAATTGGTAAAATTCTGGAACTGGAAAAAAAATGCTTTGTCTTCTGTTCCCTTTTCTATTCCATTTTTTCTATTCTTTCTTTAGCTCCCCCTCTTTTCCACCCCCCCCCCTTTTTTTTAAATTCTAATCCACACTAATTACCTCTTCTTTGGGAATTGCTCTTTGTCCTCTCAACTTCCTTACTTTCATCTTCTTTTCCTTCCGTCTTCTTCCTTCTTTCTTCCTTCTTTCTTCCTTCTTTTCTATTTTGCATACTTTCATGCTCTATTCTCTGAATAAGTTAATTCGGGAAATGTAAATAAAAGAATACCTTACCATTTTACCCTACTTGGCATGGAAAGGAATGGTGCCAGATTAATACAAATTAAAAACCAAAAAGTTTCAAACACATATAATTCTGCTTACCAGGGAAAGAAGAACAAGACTGTACATTAAAGATAATTGTACTAATAGATGAGAATCATATAGCATTATATTATTATTTGCTAAAATTCTTCAGTCTAAAAATAAGTTTATCCTAAAGAGTTAGAGTTGCTATTTATATATATGGTGGTATTATCTTTTTCTGTATACTGCTATTGACAAAAAAAAAAAAAAAAAAAAAAAATGGCAGGCACAAGAATAACATCATTTTGAAAAATTTCTAAGTATTATTACAACACGAATAGAAAGAGGAGATGATGGGGAAGAGGAAACTGGGGACAGAGGAAGGGAAAAGAGAAAAAGAGAAGAGGAGGACAGAAGGGACAGAGTAACAAAGAGAGATCTCCCTAAATGTTTGGATACATAATGTAAGACACTGGTTCTCAAAATTCTATGTCCAAAAAACTCACCAGGAAAGCTTTATCTAGGTTTAAATCCAGATCCTTAACCCCCATCTTGTATATTCTGATCTAGTACTTCTGTGGTGGTGTCAAAGAATCTACATTTTAACATGCACCCCAGGAAATTTTGATATAGATGGTCCATTTTTGGGTTACTGAAATTGGTCTCAAATCTGGTTTTCACATTAGATTCACCTAGGGAACTTTAAAAATACTGATGTCTGATCTTAGATAGGGTCCAGGAATCAGTACTTTAAAAATCATCCCAGATGATTCGAATACTCAGTCACCCTTGGGAGCTACTGTCTGTGGGATATTGATTTTGGGCTCAGAAAAGCCAGAGTTTTAATCATAGCTCCAACACAGCTGTGCGACTTCAGCGTGACTTACTCTCTCTGGGACTCGGTGTTTTCTGGTGTAAATCAGGGAGCAATAATATCCATCTCAAGGATTGGAACAGCGGATTCTCAAATGATACTGCCTGTTAAAATCACCTGGGGAGGTTTTAAAACCAGGTCACACCCCATGTGAATGAAACCAGAATCACTGGGTGTGGGCTCAGGTATCAGTGTTTTCATAAAGCTTTCAGGTGATTTAAGTATGCAGCCAAGTTTGAGAACCTGTGGGTTCCGGGATTAAGTGAGATAATTATATCATTATCAATATTCTACTACAAATACTGAACATAGTACCTGGCATTCATTGTGTCCTTACTATGTGGGAGGGATTGTTCTAGCATTTTACCTGCGATGCCATTTGTGATCCTCAACACCCCCATGAGGTAGATTCCGTGCCTTTGTGAAGCATCTCCCCCATTGTCTGGCAGCTGGGTAAATGTACACAGAAAAAGGGACAAGGTGAATTAAGGGTAGGTGCAGTCTCTGACCACCTTGCAGCAACCTCCAAGTGCCTGCTGTGATAGATTTACGGGCATCCCTGACTGCCCGGCGTTTGCTGGCGGCTGCAGAGTCTGGCGGCTGCAGAGTCTGCCTGCTGCAGGCTTCAGGTGAGGGGTCATCTGTTCAAGGCAGTGCACATCCAAGTGGAGCAAAACATTCAGGGAGATGAGCAAAGGGTTTTCTTGGGTCTTTGGCAAGAGAGGAGAAAGGGAAAAGATTGCATTTGATGCCAATTAGAAAAAACTTCAGCTAAGACCTATTTGTCATTTTATAGAGTGTCTTATGAGGTTGAGGGGTTAAGAAGAACATAATATTCTACTCTTGCCTTTGCGATTCATACATTTTCTATCCCTTGGAGAGTTACTGACAATGGTGTTTTCAATCTTTCATCTATGAAATGGGTATTTCTTGGGGTCTCCATCTGGCCTGAGAAACAGTGCTGGTGGATTGATTTACATGCCCCAATTTAGACATGTTCTTGGCTTTGATCTGCACACCTATGGATGTGAACCCATTGTAAGTAGTATCGCTTGAAGATGTTAATTTAGCTAAGGTGTGCCCCAACTGAAAGAGGGAGGATGGGCCTTAAGCTGGCTTACCGAAAACTTTTATAAGCAGAAGAAATTCAGACACCGTCAGAGAAAGCCAAGGGATGGAGCCAGAAGCTAGAAGTCAATGGAATCGGCAGAAGAAGGAGGGGACATTGCCACGTAACAGAAAGGAGGGGAAACAAGCCAAAGAACCCCAGTGTCGCTGACAGCACCAGAATATTACAGACTTTGGGGAGAAAACATCCCCTTGCTGATACCTCAATGTTGGACTTCTCCTAGCCTCAAAACTGTGAGCCAATAAATGCCCATTGTTTAAGCCAGCCCGTTATATGCTGATTGTCAGAGCAGCTCAGGAAAACCAAGAAGTGCACATTGAATATGCAATCATATAGCATACGATTAATGGAAAATCGCTAAAATCGTATATGAGCTCTAAGTGTTTCTCTCACTATGGCTATTATTTTTTTAAAGAATATTTTGTTTTGCTTTCTCTAGTCCTCAGATAAAGATCACACTTTTTGCATATTTCTACAAAGAGAGTTCCTTGTATATTTTATGATCTCTATCCACTGTAATAATTAAGTAACAAAAAGCTAAATATATAAGGAAGATTACTTTTTCCCAAGAATCAAAATGGTGATAATGAAACAGGGCCAGTAATCTTGCTTTAATGAAATGGGGAATCTAATCCACTACATTTGGTAAAGATATTAAATCAGAGAAAGCAATAAAACGCGTTCTCATATCAATAAAATGCAATTCTTTATGTTCCTATTATATAAAACGATAACCCAGGCTCCCTGAAGTAGACAGAATCTTGTCTGATTGTTTTTCATGAGCACTTTACAGTCTATTTCGTATGCAATTGGTGAATAAACAGATCTGTTTTTGAAAAATCTGTCCATTATATCATTAGATTGCATTTATGGCATTTTCAGTTGTAAAACAATTTGTACTGCAGATATATGTTTATGTGAAATTAGGGGGATGGTAGAGCTTAATGCATAAAGGTGGGGAATTAAAGAAAAATAAGCAGGGTGCTCAAGCTGCACTTTCTAGTAATCCTTTCAAATCTGTAGTTCATCCAGAAAGCTTTTTATTTTAAAACCAATTTAGAAAGTCAATAATCATTAAATATGCAGAGACATTTGTGTGCTTCCTGATTTCTATTTTGTTTGACATGCTTCCAAATTAGGCTATTAGTGTTTGTTTGTTGCCTCTATAGGAACAGGGTGTGTTGAAACCTATTACACTGGATTCATAAGTAACAGTGCTTTTTCTTGCCTTTCTTGTAGAGATTGCATGACACCAAAAACAAAAACAGTGTTATTTTTTCTTTGGGCCCTTGAAAGAACTAAATGAAGAGCAAGCTCTCTGCTTCCAGTCTTTTCCAATGCCAGAATTCAACCCAAGCTTCCCTGGTACACCCTACCAGCTGGCCCCATCATAAAGCCCATGCCTGATCTTTCCAGGATGGCTCTTTTTTTGTTTGATGCACCAATCATTGACTCCAACAAGCCATGCAGCTATCTCCCTAATGAACTCACTTTAGTGACCCTACCTCCTACCTTGACATTTTGACAAACTGATGAGGGCCCAGAATTTTTCCTATGCTTCTTTCCTTGAGCTGCTTCTGCCTGCCGCTCTGAATTAGGAGGACTGATTCTTAGCTTGGCAAGGTGATCCTTTTTGAAGGGCATGCCCTGACAGAGGACTGGGCTGGCCTCACCCTGGCCCAAACCCTGCTGGGTACAGAATATAACTCCTTGGTGTTTGGCCCCTGGAATCACTCATTCATTACACAAAGTCTTTATCTTTGTGCACATCCTGGAACAATACTCTTAAATAAATACTCTCGGAGGCGTTTTACTCCATGGTTATTTACTTTGCATTTCCATGATTTCAATGGAACACAGAAAGGGAGGAGATAGAAGCCTTGGCAAACAATAATTTGCCACCATCTACGCACAAGGGAACAACTGTGAGGGATATTGCTTTGTTTTCAAAGCGAGGAACGTCACTGACTTGACATAGTACATCTGTGTGCGGACCAGAGTCATTTAGAACATTCCACTTGACAAAGCACATTTGATAACTACTATCTTGAGAGAACAGAGATGATACGGCTTTGAAGTTAGAAGAACAGTTCATCCCCCAGTCCCACCAAAGCCTTGAGATCTTGGGCAAGTCCTTTTAGTTTGTATCAATTGCATTCTACAGTAGAAGAATACTAATAGTTCTCTCACCTACCTCTTGGGATTGTTCTGTGTTTAAAATGAGAAAACATACACTGCTGACCATGCAACAGTCTGAAAATTCAAAGAAAGAAATATAAAGCCATGAAATAGCAGCTGACTTTAAAAACTATTGCTCTAACATTACTGGCCATTATTGCTATCATTTTTTTAAAAAAGACTGATGAGATTAAAAGGTTGTTTTGAAAAGTCATTAAGTCTGCCAATAAAAATGCAGCAAGCTATCAAAATTTGTTTTAGACCCATTCACATTTGTCAAAGAGAACGTTCCTGCTCATTTTAACAACTTCTTCCTCCTACTTATTCCTTTCAATTAACTATGAACACAAAGATCTGCCCTCAACAAATAAACACAGATACACATGAAAATCTGCCAAAAGGAAAAACAAAAGAGGAAGAGGATATACACTTTCTTAAGGTTCACTGCATGAGGCCTACTTACGCCAAACTGATTTCATTCATGCCCAAAGAAAGCCTGTGCTTATTCTTACGATAATAGCCAGAGGTAGGCCACCCCAGAGGGTTGCTGGGCATTTTCCCAGGGATCTAGGGAGTGAGCCTCTATTTTTATTCAATTACAGAAAGCAGGAAGGGATCCAGGCACCAACAGCCTCTGGGATCTTTTGCAATGGTCCACGACTGTGACAATTGTGTAAAAGTCACACAGCTCAAGCCATAACTGCACTCTTCAAATTCTGAAAAAGAATGGGGGACACACATATGGCCCCTCCCCAGGTATAGCTACCAATTCCTTTTTCCTCACACACCTAGGTAGATAATAATACAGAGTAAAAATTTTTTGTTGTTGCTGTTGCTGTTGTTTTAATACAGACAGAAGCTTGTTTACATTCAACCTAGTTTGTCAGGGGTAATGTAACAGCTGGTAGACCAAGCTTTTAATTCAATTGTCCGTCCTTTGCTCAGATCATTTTTGGAACTCATCTTTAAACATTAAAAACTTCAGAGGGTGTAGCACTCTTGTAGATATCCTGAATGGATTAACTCAAGAAACTTTGAAAGTGGGTTTGATGCTTTGGAAGTGATCAAATATCTTGATGCCAGTTTATAAATGTAGTCTTTTCTGAAGCTAAATAATATTGCTTGTAGTGTTAAAGGAAGTATGTTGACTTGCTTTGGAAATAACTAGGAAAATGATTCTGAAGATAGATGTGTTTTAGTGATAGCATTCTCAGGAATAATTTTGTCACATCCCAAAGTAACCATTTTGATGGAACCAAAAATTCAGTGCCATTGCTCTGCAGTTCACGTAAACTTTATTTAAGGGCAATGTTGATAGCTTTTACAGTATGTAGCAGTGAAGTAGCTTGTCCCCCACTCCCCCAACACATTCACAATGTACAAAAGAATCAGTATGGGGCTGCAAAATAAAGGAAACATGTCCATACCCAAGTGGAGCAATTATTTACACAGCCCTAATGGAGACATGCTAAGGCTGATGAGACCTTAGTGAAGAAGGGATGAGTCCAGAAGTATTTTCCTGCAGAATTCTCCAGTTCCATAAATTTTGACAAACAGTGGGATTGCACACACCGTGGAGAACTATGGCCGGAGCATATCTGCTACAGTGATTAAAAAATGATATATATGACATGATGTCATTGGAGCCATCACTTGATATAGAGGAGAATCACATTAATAGAGGTATTCATGACAATGATTATCTCAAGTAATAAGTGAATTTATAGTTGAGTATGGTATTATATTTCTTTTTAAGTCTGGCCACTGTATATAAACTGAGATTTTCTTTTAGAATTTCATTTTGTTACAATTGACAGTATTTATTCAACATGTCTCATAGCCATTATTCAAAACAAATAGTCATAGGCTATCCATGGAGATTTCCATCGAAGACAGGCCACTCAGGAACAAGCAACAAAGAGACACAAAGAAAAAGACGTCCTTAAAAATGCTGAGCTAATATCCAGTCATGGGACAAAAACCAAAATCACATTATATGAAAACAGTTTGATGACACCGTCTTGAGAGACAATGATGAGGACCTTGAAGTGGCTGTTCGGGCAGTAGGGAAATGGATAAGAAATCATTGCTTCAAATCCTGCTGGTAGCCAATGAAGGCTTAGGGAGAAGTAAAAAATTTAGAAACTATTGAAATGATGGAAAGGAAGGCTCTAGCCAATATCCTCTCTGCATAAAATGATTAATTCAAATTAGTACAATCCCATGGGATACTTCTCATCAGCTACAGTGATGAGAAAAGAAATTGTCAAATGCGAGGTTACCAAAAAAAAAAAAAAAAAATTACTTCCCCTAAAGAAAAAGGTTTGAGCTCGGTAACAGGTCTACCTTTAAAACAGTAAAACTATAGATTTGTGGCACTCAGTGATGTGGGGGTGGGTTCTATTAAGTGACAGTAAGCCACCCCCCATATAAAAGAAAGGTGAGCTAAAACTCTCACTTACAAAGCATAGCTAAACTGACAGCTTTCACTTGACAAGGATCCTAGATGTGGAGAATAGACTGGAATTTAGGGGTAAAGATAGAATCTTCCCCTCAGGTTCGCAAAACAAGCTCTCACATTTTCTATTTTCCCACTGACATGAAAATTGCCTAAGAAAAGTAGAAGAGGTCCCAGAGGCACGTTGCTTTCCTTTCCCTTCACATTTTTAGTTGCTCTGTGTGTGTGTGTTTCTCCATGCAAACTTTCTCTTCCATGCAAGCCTGTGACCTTCAGTAGGAGAGTTGAAGCACACACCGCTTCCATTACCCAAATAATCTTTCTTTTGTAACAGTGAGTGGAGGGTTTATCTTACGAAACTGGGCAGACATTTAAACAGCATGTAAATTGTCTTCCCCTCTGATATTTACTTGCAGAAAGGAAAATAGTACGAAGGATAATTTCAACACTTGGCTCACCGAGATGTTAGAATGTGCCTAAGGCTGTTTCAGAGAGAAATCTGTGCGTTCGGGTTGCATGGAGACGTGTGTGTCAGTTTATTTGGAAAGCCAACTTATATTTGATTTAATTGAAGTTATTTAGCATGCAAAATACTGTAAAGCCTATTGTAAACCTGCTTGTTATGTCACACAGCTCATTAAATTTGGGTACAAATTGTGTCCCTTTTCCCACCCCCATCTGACACACACACATTCTTACCCATAGTTTACATTCTAGGCTATGGGAGGGATATCGACCATCTGCTAATACACCTAATACACCCCAAGAGAGGAATGAGGGGAAGATGCTAAACGTCTTTTCATCTATTGAAATATCTTTGAAAGTATCTAGGAATTGATTTGGGAAGTGCATAGTAGAAAGAAGAGACAGCTTACATAAATCATTTAAAATTTCTCCGTCTCTGTTTCCTTACCTATAAAATGGCAATGGTAAGCTAAACCATAGAATCATTTTGATGATTACAAGGGACAATATATTTCTTATTAGGTACTCCACTGCCTGCACTCCATCTTCACCTTTTCCATTGCAAGCTTTCCAACTGTCAGTCCCTAGTGCTATCCCTACCACTTACTGAAGGAAGAGCAGTATTACGAGACAAAAAACAACATACTAAAGGTCAAAGATGGAGGGCTTAAGGAATATTAGAATGATGATAAAAGAAAAAGGTGATCTTTTCCTGGTCCTTGTTTTTCCATTCTCAACAATAAATCAAAGTGATGTACATGAAGACCATCTACACATATATAACTAGGGAATCAACCTAATGTGTCCTTTTTCTTTGATTGTTCTAGAGCAGTTTCAAAACAGGCTTTTCCCAGTTTATAGGCCATCTGTAGGGGAGACGATCAGTACCTCCACTGGCTTGAGGAATGTGGCTGTTTCCTGCAGATTCTCCTCTTTGTCTCGATATCCTTTCTGATGGGTTCCTGACAGGTCACCTGATCAGACTCCTAATGAGCACCCAAGGAATTTCAAATCTTCTGAATGAATAAAGCTTGTCTTCAATAGGAACAAACTATCTCCTACTATACAAGCATGTTCTTGTTTAAGAAGGAGTAAGTCACCTACAAGGACAGCATATAAAAGAAATCAACGAAGAACAGTGCAACTTGACTGGCAGCAAAGCCAGCATGGAGATAATGCTTGGGAGTTGGAGCGGGTATTTATTGGCAGTTCATAAGCCAAACACTCTGTTACTAAAGTAGGGGGAGCTCTGGTTGAGATGAGCCATCAGTTTAATATTCCATGGCTTTTTTTATGTTCTTAGGTCTACATCTTAACAGCCAATTTGGATTTCAGTGCATTCACTTCAATCTCCCAACATGAATTATCAGTCGTTGATATGTTACACGTCACTCCATAACCAAATCAACGGCGGGGGGGGCGGGGGGAGTCAACTTGCTGCCAATAATGTGAGAGTCAGAGCCCCGGGAGCAACCCAAGATCTGCAAATAATGGCTGTGCCTGCTCCGCAAAGGGCACACATTACGCACCTGCACTGCGTAAAGTACTGCCAGTTTCCTCAGTCCTTTTAGGTCACACCTGTACCCATGAGGAAATCAGTGTCAGTGGTGTCATCTTTCAATGCCCAAATGTGTGGGACCTTCAGATCTCGTACCAGGATAATACCCTTATCATTGATACGTGAAATATAAATAAAAATGTGTGGAGTCTCTAGCAGTGGCTTATTGATTTTGGATGGTTTCGGCTCCTTCAGAGGTCATTTCCTGGATAATCATGTCTGGAAACAGTAATTTACGATTCACTAGTCGCACAGCTTGAATGCTGTGATGACCTACTTGGGATCAAATAAAAAGTAGTTTCGTTTATGTTCAATTCCTGGAACCCTTTCAACGATAATAGATACACACCTTTACTACACTATCCCAATTGGTCGACACTGGAAGTAGCAGAGGCCCAGACTGTCAGGGAAACAGGCAAGATGTTCTCTGTCTCAAATAAGCCAGCCTCAGTAAACCTAATGCCATTGACTAACCTAATTCTTAAGTCTGTCTTGGTTGGTGACTGGAAATGCATACTTCTATAAACACAAACTTATGGAAATTTTTCCAGAGGAAATAATGTTAGGTTTTGAATCATTTATTACATGGAGAAAAATAATGGAAAGTTGTAGTTTAGTACAACTAATGTGGTGTTTCCTTCCATTTTCACATTCTTAGAGAAGCAAATGAAGAATCATGAAGTTATTGCAACAAATGAATGGGCTTGGGCTTTGTTTTTTGATAATAAAAAAGGTAAAAAAGATTAAAGTTGGGTGGCATAACCCAAGTGACAGCTCTATGTCTTAATAATATGTCCTGAGACTATATCTTATTTGATTGCTTAGGAGAGAAATGAATATGAAGCAGAAGGAAGAGAAGGGAGCTAATTTTTAAAACATGAGGGGTTTCTCTGTTTGTTGTTTATTCTGTTTTTGTTTTTTAATAAGTCAAGAAACTTAAAGCCAACATCTGAGGCAGCCTCTATTTGGCTGGAAACTTTGGCTGTCACACATTATGAATTTCTGCAGTGAGAACACATGCATAATTTATGGAAGTATTTGAATATCCAAACGTTTCTCTAACTGTCCTTTTCAGCTGACTTTCTTAATGGACAGATTCTAATCAGGGATTTGTATCAAACATAATCCCAAACCCCAAACCAGGACAGATGACATATATGTAAAGAACAGGGTATAAACAGTTATTCACTTTAGTCTCATCCACAAATTGAAATTATATTGCCTTATGCTCATTAATTTGTTTATATTGCTTTTAGTATACTAATTAGACCATTTGAATTTTCCTCTAAGCTAAAACAGATCAACATTTCATTCAGGCCAACTTCTCACCTGGTGGTTCACTTGGTGACATGAACTCATGCCTGCATAAGTGTGATTTTGAAAAGGAATCCAGGAAGCCTGACACTATTTCAAGAGAGAATAAGTTTCCTTGCTTTCTCTTTATAGTCAAGAATAATTAAAAAATATTTGCAAGCCACCAATTTTTAGCAGTATATTTTTATTTTATTTTAATGAAAGCCAATCATTACTTTATAGTCCATTAAACTAGTTGGATAGTTTACATATGGATAAAGCAGCTCACCAAGGGACTAGGAAAAATCTGCACCATGAGCAGAAGAAAACAAACAAACAAACAAAAACCTGGAAACACAGAGGGGCCTTTTGAGGTAAGAACACCGAAATATTGATGTAAAGCTTCAGATGCAGATAGAGTCTCTATCTCTTCATCCTTCCTGAAACCACACTATCTCCAAAAGCTCTTGTCAAAATCCTTCCCCACCCCCCTCCTCCTCTTCACCCCAAGGTGTAACAAAGCTGTTTGGGTTTTTAGCAGTACCTGGCAGTCAATGAGTGACTCTCGGTAATTTCTTCCACAACTGCTCTTTTCTTTCAGAAGAATAATGAACAAAACACAATTTTCTTTGGGATTAAACTTGATCTTCAATATACAAGCCATGTTGGACAGGATGCTGACTCTTTCTCAGCCTCAATTTCCTTTTCTGTAAAATGGAAATAATATGTTCTGCGCCTTTGGGTAATGGTGATGATTTACCTAGTTAGCATCTGTTGTCCAGTTCCTGACAGTTCCGGCAAAGCGCTAGCCTTCTCCCAGGCCTTTGCTAGTTAATTCCCTCCAACTGTCCCCACCCAGGCCCAAGCGCATCAAGGCATCTCTGTCTTCCAATTGATACTGTTCCTCAGTCCACATTTGCTGTCCTTATTTTCATTTCTCTTTCGTATGATTTTTAAAAACCCTTCTAGTCTCTTTATTTTAAAGTAAACTTCTAAGATGGAAATATAATATAAATGCAAAAAGAACACAGATCATAAGTGCAGAGCTCAGTGGATTTTTAACCAAGAGAACAAATCTGTGTAACCAGCCCCCAGATCAAGAAATAGATCTTTTCCAGCACCTAAGAATCCTCCTTGCCCACAAAGCCTACTCAACCCATTGTAAGGTGACTATGCTTCTGACTTAGCTCACCATAGATTAATTTTGCTTGGACTATGTGGTATGTACTTTTTTGAGTCTAACTTTTTTCACTCAACATTGTATGTGTTGTATGCTAATTGAATTGCTGTATAGCAGGGGTCAGCAAACAGCTTCTAAATGGGGTCAGGTGGTAAATATTTTAGGCTTTGTGAGCCATGTGAGTCTCCTTATCACTAGTCAGCTCTGGTATTATAGCACAAAAACAGCCATAGGCAATATGTAAACAAATGATTACTGCTATGTAGGAATAAAACTTCATTTATGGACACAAATTTGAATTTTATATCATTTTCACATCATGAAATATTCTTCTTTAAATTTGTTTTAACTGTTAAAAGGTAAATATCCTTTTTCAAAAAAATTCTTAAGTTTTCAGGCTGTAAAAAACAGTGATGGGCTGAATTTGGCCGACAGGATATCGTTTGCAGACTCTTACTATGTAGTATTCTGTTGATTGAACAGAATTGTGGGTGTATGAGCCACAATTTGTTTAAGCGTTCTATTCTTCATTGACTACTTTTTTTTCCATTTTTGATCCAGAAAAAAATTTCAATGTTTTACATATAAAAACAATGGTAGTGATAATCCTATGTCTAAAAGAAAACAAACAAAAAAAAATTGAATTAATTTTGAAGGAAGATTGGCTTTTTAAAATTTTTTTTATTTTATCAATATCGAGTATTTTCGATGTAGTTAGAAATCCCCCTTTGGGAAATCTACAAAATTGTCTACCATTTTATTTTCTTTTAATAAAAGCTGACTTATCACAAGCATGAATATTCTCAAATATTGGAGAAGGAAATATTCTAATTTGGTTTTATTTTTATTGTGAGTATTGCATAGCCTTGATTTCTTTCATGTATTCATTGCATCTGCATGGATTTTCAAACCACTTACTGATACAATGGGCTTTGTTGGAGTAATTTGGGATCTTTCATAATCTTCTAGTTTTAATAGTGTCCCTATGGGAAAAGTAGTGTGAATTTCAACATTCAACTAAAAAAAAAAAAAAGAACATCTAAAACACAGTCTATTTGAAAACTAGGGATTGCCCACGAAGAAAATTCATTTTTACTTTTCTTTTGTTTTTTGCAAGCTGCATCCCATTTAAATCCAATAGCTGATAAGGACATAAGATGTGATTGTGGAGGGAAAAAAGAATTTCAGTATCCATTCATTCATTTATTTATATATTCAACAACAAAAATTTTTGAGTGATTTCTATGAAAGCAACACGACAGTAGCATGTCATTGTAAGACATGCTATGGGCCTTGACAAATGGTGTTCTAGTTAGTGAAATAAGGCAAACACTTCTGAAACATTTTAAAGTGATGCAAGCTACTATATAGTTAAGTGACAAATGAGTCTTGGGGGCAACCTGTATTACAAGAATTCAGAAAAGCAGTCATTGTTATTAGATGGAGTAGACAAAGGAAGTTTCATGGAAAGGCAAAATTTGAGTTCTGCTTTTGTGAATGTGGATAGGTGTTTTGTGGAGAAAATAGCATTCTGAACTAAGGAAATAACGTAAACAAAAGAACAAGGGTAAGAGAACAAAGCATGGCAGGTAGTCCTTCCTTGTCTGCGAATAAAGCATAGTGGGACTAATGGAGAGGTTGAGGGTGGGAGAAAGGCAGATCAAGGTCAGAGGTTGGTAGATTTTGAAGAGTTGAGAGTAAAGGAGTGATAAAATCAACATTTTAGGAAAGATTAACCCAATAGGCTTGCTAAGGACAAATTGGCAAGATAAACTGAAGGGAAATCAGTCAGTCCCAAAGTCAAGAAAACAAATACAGATGTGAAGTGATAAGAATATGACAGCTATGAAAATAGAAATATGCAGATGTGAGATATGTGGCAGTTAGAGGAAAGGAGGAATCGAATATTTGACTCCAAGTTTTTTAATTGTGTATGACTTGGAGAATATTATTTATATTGCCAGAAATAGGGAAATCTGGGAAGGGAGCTACTGTACTGGAAAAATGAGTTTGGTTTTAAGTGTTTTGAACTTAATCATGAATCCATAATAGTTCCACACTGTATAACAACTGATTTTCTAAAAGAAATTTTGGTCTAAGGCAAGGGTAGACAAAACTCAGCCCACAGGCCAAATCCTGCCCACTGCATTTTTTAATAAATAAATTTGTATTGGAACACAGCCATGTCCATTCATTTACATAATGTCAATGGCTGCCTTGGTGCTAAAACAGCATAGTTGAGTAGTTGTGACATGGACCATATGGCTTGCAACCCTAAAATATTTGCTATCTGACTGAAAAGAAAAAGATTGCAGAATGTGGTCTAAGGTGTACATAGCCTAAAGCAGATAGAAAAAGCTTGTAGTTTCTCAGGAGCATGTCCTTAGATAAGTCCAAACAAGATAGAGTTCCTGAGACGAAGACCAACCCAGTATTGACATGTATGGAAACCATGGGTGGAAAGAGTGAATAGTCCCATTATGGTTCTGATTTCAGAAAATGGCAGAAATTCTGGGAAGAAAAAGTTCAACCCAATAGCTATGGGCAGCTAATCGTGCAAGGAGTTCAAGAGAAGAGCTGGAAAACACTGTTTCCAAAAGGAAAGTGCTGAAAATGAAACCCGGAGGATCTCTCAGTGCAGGGCTTCTCAGAGCAATCTGTTGCCATGAGAGAGGGAATGGGCTCTTACAAGGTACTTCAGCACTCACCAAAGTTGTACAGAAGAATCTGAGGGTAACTTTGGGTTCTAGACTGATGGTTACTTTGCTAGAGATGCATGAGAAGGAAGTGGGTGCCAGAAGACTAGCTTATCTGCAAGGTGCTGTGAACTGATTAAGGAGCTCTGAAATGCATCACTTAGGAGAAGGCAGTTTCACTTCATCTCTTTAAT
This sequence comes from Choloepus didactylus, assembly GCF_015220235.1. NCBI lineage: Eukaryota > Metazoa > Chordata > Mammalia > Pilosa > Megalonychidae > Choloepus > Choloepus didactylus. The sequence goes on along the minus strand of NC_051318.1, from coordinate 26,161,958 downwards.
CATTTTACCTAAAAATCTGCTCTCTTCTCCTCTATCCTTCTTCAAAGAGTTACTAATCGTTTAGGTCTCAGCTTAACTACTGCCACAGGGAGGGCTTCCCTGCACCCAGGTTAGGTTAGACCTTTCGAATGTACTAACAGCTAACACTTTGAGACCACTTACCATGTGACTGTTCTGGAAATTTCAGTGAATTTATTCTTTCAATCCTTCCAGTAACTAACCCCATGACATGGTTACTAATAGTATCACATTTTAACAGATGAGCACATTAAGGCATAGAGAAGTTGGATGGTATATCCATGGTCATGATTTGGTAAGGAGCAGGGCTGAGTGTTGAACTCCATGTCCATAGCTCCCTGTACTTCCAGAGCTCCCTACACCTCCCCTTCACATATATTTAATGCTAAACTTAAAGAATCATAAGAGCAGTGGCTGCATCAATTCTAGTCCTCATTGCTTCCCCAGCACCTAGAGCTTGGCCTAGGGCACAGTAGATACTCAGTAAATATTGACACTCTGGCTGGTCCAGTGTAATACAGAAAGAAAGGGGTGACTTGATAATATCTTGAAATATTTACAGAATGGTAAAAGAAAACAAAACAAAAAAATTTGTGGGCCTACCTGTCTATTGCCAATAAACAATTCATAGTAAATCATTTGGATTTGATTACGATTTAAGGTGACAAACGCAATCTTACAAGTTACATTGAGCCTTGGTGAGGCGGCATTTATGAGTGGAATCAGGTGACAGAAGAGTTTACACTATTAAATAGATGGAGATTTATCAATAAAGAAGATGTGCTTTAAGGAAACTGGCAAGCTTGACGGTAAAGGTGTGTCTAGCAGGATCTTGGTAAAGGTCAAAGATCATGTAAGATGGCAAGCAGTACACCAGAATCACATCACCAGATGAATGAAAAGAGAACATTTGATAATGTGGTCCTGGTTAGGCTTTCAGGTCTAACACAGAAGGAAGATACAGAAATGATTGGGACTTAAACTTCCTAGACCTATTTGGCTAAAAGCAGAGAACCTGACTAGGTACTAGCTCGTGGTACTGATTGTTTCATCTCCCAGATTGTGGAAGAAACATTTAGGTTGTCAACTTAAAAAAAGCAGTAACATGGCTTCATCAAGGCAGATTCAAAAGGTTTCAGAGAAAAGGTAAATAGATTCCATGAAATGAGACTCAAAAAGGCAGCCTTCCAAAATGCATTTCTGACTCAAATGAAGAAAAGTGGAAAGTGCCTGAAAACATGGGGTTGGTGTACATAATTCTAACAAGAGGACATAAAACCAAAGACAACTATAGAAGAGAAAGCTAGCCCTCTGAAAATCCTGCCATGACGAGCTGGTATTACAAAATACTAAAAGTCAATAACAAAAAGGAGATTTTAGCCATATTCGGAAAAATAAAAGAAGAATCAGAAAGGTAAAATAGAATGGAAATAAGAGTGTGGGCTCTGGAACTCGTCATATCAGTGTTTGAATCTCAACTTTCTCCTATATTCCATGGGTGAACTTGGGTATTTTTCCGAACCTGCATGGGCCTTGGCTTGATTTTGATTTTCATTTGTAACATGGTAGTCATAAGTGTTCCCACCTCATAGAATTGGTGTGAATTAAATATGTTTGGCATAATGCCTGGCCTAGAGCAAGAGTTTGTTATATATCTGCTCCTATTACCACTGTTAATTAGAATTATATAAAAAGCATGGCTTAAGAGCACTTAAGAAAGAGAAGCATAATTTTTTTAAAAAGGAGAGAAGTAAGATATAAAATAATATACCAGTATGATGAAGATGGATGAATAGATGTGTGAAAAGATAGATATAGACATAATAGAGAGGTAGGTAGGTTGGGAGGTAGGTAGGTAGATAGGAAGATAGAAAGATAGATAGGGATATAGATATAATCTCTTCAAAAAGGAAATACACCAAAATCAATTTTTAAAGAAAATATTTGGTAAAAATAAACTGGAACATGATCGGAGAATAATCATATCTCATGAGGAACAGTTGAAGATAAAACTGTTAAACAGAGAAAATTAGACACAGAGGAATCTTTAGGGAAATTATCCTAGGGTTGTAGGATTCTAATAGGTGTACCTACAATCAATGGGTGGAAATGATAGGGGGCAAATTTCAGATCAGTATGGCAAAGATTGCTAGATGCTTGTCTGGGCTTTTTGAAAGAAGAATAATCAAATGAGTTCCTGTAATGCCCTGAGCCTTGTGCTAAATGACTTGAATTTATTATCTCATTTAAAACCTACCATCACTTTGGAGGGTTGTGGGTCCCCTTCAACCAGAGGAGTTGCAGGGAATTAGAAGACCTCTCAAAGAAATGTTGTTAGGCGAATTCAAGCTTAAAATGAGTTTTGGTTTCTTTGGCTGCTTAAGCAATACCATGAAATGGGTCAGGTTAAACAATGGGAACTTATTTGCTTACAGTTTTGAGGCTGAAAGAAAGTCCAAACCAAGGTGTCATCAAGGCAATGTTTTCTTCCTGAAGACCAACGTTCTGGGCCCAGCTGTCAGCAATCTTTGGCTCCTCTGTGACATGGCAAGGCACATGGTGGCATCTCCTGGTCTCTCCCTTTTCTTCCAAGTTCCACTGATTTCCAGCCTCTTGCTTCCTGTGGCTTTCTTTCTGTGGGTCTGAATTTCACTCTGCTTATAAAGGGCTCTAGTAATAGGATTACGACCCATCCTGATTCAGTTGGGCCACACCTCCTTAACTGAAGTAACCTCATCAGAAGTCCTAATTACAACAGATTTATACTCACAGGAACGGATTAAATTTAAGAACATGTTTTTCTGGGGTATATACAGGCTCAAACCACCACGTGTGATAATCAAATCACCTAATCTATAAGATCCTTTTAAAGCTTCAGTGACACAGCCTAGGCTGGGAGGAAATGAACTAAGGGCAGTGACTGGTAATGAGTCAAGAGGCTCACTTGGGAACCGATGAAGGAGAGGGACCATGCACAAGCCAGACCTGGTGCATGTGCCCACCCAGGCACTCCTTCAATGGTAGGGGCCATAATAGAAAGCAGAGGAAAAGTGCTTCAAGTGAGAAAATCCATTCATAGATCCTTCAGGCCTGTATTCTTGAGAGGAGAAACAGGAACAGAATACAGGTTCCATGATTAAAGCAAACAAGATATTCTGAAACATGAAAGAAAGAATATCCTTTAGAGGATATGTGGGTCTTTATTTACTGACCTCCTGTTTTTTGGTCCCCTTTTGTTTCCATTTTTTCAATTAAGTATTTTACCCCTTGATGACCAGAAGATTCTAGAGTTATTGTGTTTTGTTGTTTTTATTATTTGTTTTTTATGACCTATTGAAAAATAACACATAGATCATGTTGCTGTGGATGAAGGAGGTATGTTGGGAGAAGAAACTAGGGTGAGAAGCCCCTACTCTCTCCACCCCAGTAAGAAAACTAAGAAACCATTTCTCAAGCATTTCCATTGACATGCAACAGCTTGAAAGCATTGTCATTACCTTGGTCTGTTTCATTTGTATTTACATAGTGATTTCCATGAAGAGTCACTGAGGCCTGCCTAACTTATGGTCAGTCTATGAATTTTTTTATTAGAATCATTTCTTTGCATGCACAATGGACTTAATTCTCCACTTTTGTACCAGGAAGGGTGCTAAGAACCCTTCCCACATACCACAATTGATTTTTAAGCTGAGGGAGGAAACCCTTTTCTTTTGCGACTTGTGAAGTCATCCTCCATATAATTCCTAAAGTTTAACTTCAGAAGTGTTCCGAACTGCAAAAAAAATCACCAGAAAATATTTGTATTATCTTCCAAGTAGGCCATGTTGGATGATCACATGGATTTGAAGGCACATTTGTGGAAAGAAAATAAAGTCTCTTTTAGCTACTCTGAAGATGTGACAAATTGTTTTTGTTTTTATTTTTTTTAAATGTGTGTAACAGCCTTTCTTTCTTGTAGTTCTCATGGCTAACTGCTCTTTCATTCTCATAAGAAAAGAAAATATAGGAGAAGAAAAGAGATGTCCTATTATAGGGATTTCTGGCAACGAAAATGGGCATTAAGTTCATTGTAGCCACATGAAATAATTCACAGAATTGGAAACAGAATAAAATCAATACATATTAATGGATACATATATATTACCAACTTGAAGACACAGATATAACATGTCATGCTAACTTCACCAGAAGTGTTAAACAAAAACCCCTCAAAAATATAACAGCCCCAAATCTCACCCAGCTGTCCTCTGACTGAATCTAATTTCGAAAGTTCTGTACTTCCTGTGTTCTTTCACCAACATGTTTATCAAATGTATAGGACACTTTTGTTTATGGTAGTTTATGATTAATCATTCACCAAGGACACGGGGCCCTTTGTACCAGGGATTGTCAAGCATTTGTTTGGATTGCATTTGACCCTTTGTACCCAAGTGGTCTGTGTTGGAACCTTTTGAAAACAATCTACCTGGTTGATTGTGCTCATGTACTTACTGGAATCTCATGTCTCTATTACTGTAACATCCTGTAACACAAAAGAGACCTAAACTACAATTTCAGTCACAAAATCAAATTCATCGTCCACCCAAGATAAATATGTTCATGCTGGGTTACTGGCAACCATTTGGAAGTGACTTTTCAACACTATCTGGACTAAAGAAGTTATATGAATAGTACGACTCTCTGCAAAAAGTAAGGGTGAACTGGCATCACATCCATATTCATCTTTGCTTTGCATGTGACGATCAAAGTCCTCTCAGAGCACACCTCAGGGGAGTGTATCCATACATCAGATTACTTAGTGACCAGAGGATCTGAACTCCCAAAACAACAGCACAGGTCAAAAGGAAGAACAGTATGTGTTCCTTGTTTAATCATTCACCACTTAGACACCTCTTAGATGAACAACTGCCTCGATTTTAATCTCTTTCCATTCACTCATTCAGTCAACAAACATTAATTGCAAGGCTGTTATGTGTGAAGTGCCTTTGCCTTGCCAGATAAATCAGGGATGATCCATGAATTCCAAGAATTTATAATCCAGCACTGGTCATAAACATGCACACATTTCACTTCAAAACAAAGTTGTAAATGTATGTGCCACATGTCTGGTGAGACAATTGTCTCAGAGTTCAGAGCAGAGCTATATGCTTATAATCTAGTGTTCACAGACCACTTTACAAAATAAGTCAGATATAGTCTGATGACTGGCTTGTAGGATTTTGATGGTAAGAAAATGACAAGAGGTAGAAATAGGCAGTAAAGTCTGAGGGTTAAGAGTCAATTTTGAGAGTTTGGCTAGAGTGGTGAGTTCATGAACAGGAGTAGTTGAAGACATGTCTGAGAAGGAGGGTGATATAGGTCTCTCATTTTATTACAAGCTAGGATGGGCTGCAAATGGATTGGAAGATGATATATTTTCAAGCAAAACAAGGCTATCTGTTTAAACACTGAAAATTAGAGAGTTAGTGGACTGTATAATATTTTTCTTTATGTAAAACAATGTGATATTGACCAATATTGTAATGTTTTCATCCCATTTTTCTTTAACTTAAGAATTTCCCTATGAGAAATTTGATGTTCTCACTTCTTACCTGACCTCGCAGTGTGGAAAGTCATGTAAATAAATCAATAAGGAATTCTCAAAACCTTTAAAAATCAACCGATTTGACCTGCCGTTTGTGCCCTCTCCGGTTGTGGACTCTGACCTCAGAAAGAAATGTTGGTGGAAGCAACGGTGAATGTAAATGAAATCATTTGTTGGCTATTTTAGAGAAAGCCCAATGGTGACTTTCATGTTCTTTAAATAAACAAATTATCATATTCTAATAACTATAAGCCATGTCAATACAACTAGATGAGAGAAGACTGCTGGTTTCCAAAAAATATTTTCTAAAATGGCAAGTTACTCAAAATGTTGAAGGAATCTCAATCAATTGTGTGATAAATATTCAGAAACATCCTTCACCTTAGTTCTCTTCATCCTGTGCAAACAGTAAATGTTTCTAAATTGATTTTGCAATTGGAGGAAATTTCAAATCTATGTGTGTTTAAATTCGTATGGAATATTGGTTTATCTGGGCGTGTAAGGGAAAACCAACAGTGAAAGACATGATGAAAAGTCTCATGCAGCCTCAATGTTCCTTTAATTCATGTTAAATTATCTTATAATCACACAATGTAATGGAGAACTATATGTCATTCTAAAAATGAATACCTTTCAGGATATTCTTCAGGAAACAATTCTCATTTTTGTTTTAGAGAGCAATGACATGTTGTACTGTCATTGTTGCATAGGGTTCTGAACATCAACTGGGAAAAACCCTTTGGAACACACTCTGCACATAAACCAAACCATAGCTTTTTTGGATCATTTAAAAGTGCTTCAAAATTCCAATGCTTATATTGGAACTGGAAGAAACAACTTAGCTTTAGAAATTGAAGGATGGGGGGAATCAGCTCTGGTATCTACTTTTATATACTCCACTTACTTATCCATTCACAAATTTATTACTTTGTACATTCTTTCATGAAATATTTACTGAGGGTCTACTGATTTCCAGAATGAGCTATCCTTTAAAACCATGTTGTCTCTAAGATAAAAAGACATTTTTTTATTGCAGTTGACAGTACCCCTGCAAAGAAGGACAGCTATAAAATCAAAAACCCATTTAATTCTTCCTTCAACTAACACATGCTCTATGCCCTGGCAAATACGAAGACAAATAAGAAATGTTCCCTTATAGAACTTGCTTGTCTGGTCTTATATCCAAACCAGAGTTTCATATTATGTAACCCTGTAAGCGTCTTTATTTATCATCACCCGGAATGTGTTTGAATAAGACCATCTGTGAAAGTATTGCAAAAATATATCTATTATCATTCTGATTCATTTTATGTATGATTCCCTTCAGATGTTTGAAAACATGAAATACCAACACATGAGAAAAAATAACTTCTTATTGCTTTGTTGTCTTTGTTTATCTCAAAAAAATTGTTTTATTTTTCTTAGGGCTGTAATGCATACCAAAACAAGTAGTTACATCTTCGTCATTTGCAGGAGTTGATTGGGACATAGGTTTGGACTGTCTAAAACAGCTCAAAAAGATCTTTTTTTATAAAGCTTTATTGAGATATAACTCACATACTATAAAATTCACCTCAGTGGCTTTAGTATATTCATGGAGTTGTGCAAACATCACTACTAATTGTCATTACCAATCAAACCCATTAGCAGTCGATCCCAATCCCCTCTCAGCCCTCTAAGCCCTTGGTAATCACTAATCTATTTTCGCTATCTATGAATTTGCCTATTCTGGGCATTTCATGTAAATGGAATCCTACTATACGTGGCCTGTCGTTAACCAGCTTCTTTCACTTAGCACAACGTTTTCAAGATTCATCCATGTTGTAGCATTTATCAGATCTTCCTTCTTTTTATTGTCAAATGATAATCCGTTGCAGAGATACACCACATGCTGCTTATCCTTTCATCTGATAATGGACATTTGGGTTGTTTCCATGTTTTGGCTATTCTAAATAACGCTGATAAGAACATCTGCATCCAAGTTTTTGTGTGGACATATGTTTTCAATCCTCTTGGGTAGATACATACGTAAGACTGATATTGCTGGGTCATATGGTGACTATGACATTTTGGGGAAACACCAAACTGTTTTCCAAAGTGGTTTACCGTTTTACAATCCCCCCACAATGCATGAGGGTTCCAATTTTTCCACATCCTCACCAACACTTGTTTTGAGAAGGTTTTTATACTCACAGTAAATAATGTGTGTCCTTATTTTTGAGAAGTTGCTTCAAAGAATATGATTAAAGCACACTATAAAAAATTAATTTAGGGGAGATGGGAAATGGAAACATGACAGTTTCTCAAATCCTTACACCATCCTGCAGACCAGAACTCTGGGAAGGGAGTCACGCACATCCATCGGGCACCCTCCTTGTGAACACACCCTACGACTCCCCCTGGTGCCGGAAGCAGCATCATTTGGGAGCTTTCAATGGCCCTCCCTGAAGAGATCAAGAAGAGAGTGTGCAGAGTTTAAGCACTCAAGTGACATATGTTGTTTAGGGTTGTAAATGTGAAGAGCTATTGGTTTGCCTCCTTTTTCAAAGGGGTTATTTATGTACTCGAACTGGAATATTTTATTTTTCATAAAACTTTTTTTAATGATTACTATGTCTTTTATGAAGCCTGTGCCCAGCCATCTGATAAAGTTTTTATAGTGTTAATGGTCAAATATTTCCCTTAGTCACATTCTTTGGGCAAAGTTAAAATGTGTAGCATGTTTCAAACTGATAACCAGATCACACCAACTCAACAAGTCTTCAGGAATTCATGATTTGCATAACATGTCCAATTTATGCACCTTTTTTAAGAAAAAAATTAGAACAGATTGCTAGTGACCTATAAATATGTAGAATTCTATCCAAATGCCATCACGTGAAAATTTACAGTATTCTTTGGGAAGAAAATTCAGCTTTACCCATTACTGAACTGGCATAAGCATAGAATATGTATGACTTTAGACATAAATATGTGATCATAAGGCTGACCTTATGAGATTGGGCAAAAGGTCTGATGTAAATTATGTTGGGTTGTACACATCACACCCTGCTATGTGAGGCTGTTAAGTTACACATGCATGCACACACACACACACACACACACACACACAAAGAAGTTGGTGGACACCACCAGTCATACACTCTTACTTGCAAGGCACTTGGTTTCATAAAGTGCTCAGCAGGTCCTGGCATGGTAGTCCCTCAAAAATGTTTGCTAAATGATTTAGAGGACCTAAACTCATGAGTCCTCAAAAGAATTTATTTCACTTTGCTGTCATCTGCACTCTTACTATTTTGGATGTGAGGAGGGTTTCAGTTTATCTCCAGAGACCCCTAGTTTTTTCTACTCTTAACTTAATGACATCTGTCATTTTCTGTCTCCTGGTGCTGACCATAGTCTTTACAGTAAACTTAACAAACCTGTCCATGCACTTTTTAAGTATCTAAGGATACTACAACTGAAATCACTACTCTCTTTAGTAAAAAATCAAACCAGAGGCACTGAATTGCCTCAAGTAGATGGTTAGAATTTGGGGAATCTTTCCACATTATTTCAATGTGCCCAGACCACCTTCTAGAAAAACACAAAACCAAGAACTTAAAAGTGCCAAGTGGTCTGTGAAGGCAGAATTCTATATCCTACTCTGCCCATCACAGAGCCCACATCACATCCTTGCATTTATACGTTTGTGTTTTCATCTCTCTATTAGAAGGGAAGCCTTTTGAGGGCAAGGATCAGGTCTTGATCATCTTTGTACTCCCAGTGCCTACAATATGCTGTAGACTTGATAAATGTGTAATTGTTGATTGCCATCATCTCCTATGTCTCTTATAAAAGAAAGACTGCTGTCTACACTGCCATTGCAAAGCATCATCACTTTGTTAGTTTCTGTAGATGTTAATAGTCTGCCCTTCATAAAGTTGTTTAGAGGAATAAATTATACATATTATTTATTATATTAGCATAGCAATTGACATTTAATGAGTGCTAGATAAGTACTAAATATTATGTTGTTTATGAAATGGTCTGTATGGGTTAAATTTTAGTTGAATCTGGTTCCTGAATATTATACAAAAACAGTGTAAAAATTTAAACATATTTACCTTTGCATATAAACTCAGATGACTTTAAGCTGAACATCCAAGTTATAAAAATAAATTATTAATTCAGTAATCAAAGTTCAAACAATCCCCAATCATGATGTCTGTAATTATTCTTTTGTTTTTCCTAGCTACAGACATTCGCAGACAAGAGAGAAGAGTGTTTGCTCCAGGAGATAGTTGGTGTGACCTGTTTGTATGTAATTACATTACCTATTATCCAAGTATTTTTCTTAGACTGTCTAAATTAGAAGCTTCTTGACTGTTTGCCTTGTTCACTACTGAGATGTGCACCCTAGAGACTCTCAATAAATATTAATTGAATGAGTAATTGAAAAAAAAACACCTACATGTCTTTTTACTTAAATCTAAGCTTTTGCTAAGTTTTAACTTTCTTGATTATATAATCATTTACAATTTACAAAGGAAAAAACATAATCAGTGGTGCATCACTATTCATTTTAAATTCTATTTTAAAATTTTATTTCAATCAAAAACATTACAGGTTTGATATGATTTGTGTATTTAACGTTCAAGTACACCAAGAAAATGATCCTAGCATATCCTTAAATTTTCCTCAAGACACTCTAATTATATCTATTCATTTAACCTAGTTTTCTTTAGATAATATATTCTTCAGTTTACCTAATTCAGGAAACCAGTGAATATATATGTGGAAGAAAAGGATGTTCCATTGTGAAGAGATTCAACTTAGTGCAGATAAAAAAGATGTAGTTCAAAAGTAGTAGGTGAAAAAAAAATGGGTGCATAGTGTCCACTCTCCAACTATGTTAAATTCTGTAGCAAAAGACCTAAATCACAGTTTGTGGCTACAAAGAGAGAGAACATTAAGGGGAATAGTTGATTCAAAGCCACACAGCCTGCAGTGGTCCCATAGCTGCCATCTCGGAGGTGAAAAGCACACCTACAGCCCCCACTCAAGTGCCCTTTTTTATTCAGTAGACACCTCCTATATTTTTCCATCTGGTTTGCAATCATGATTTTGTGAGCACAAACCAAGAGTTCTCTTTACGTAAGGCCAAATCCATGTGTGTAAGATTCTTATCAGAGAAAGCATGTTCAAAACTTCCAGAACTAATACACAAATATAATGTCCTAACCAATTTTATATGCCTTCTGACTAATCAAATTTGGTGTGAGAATAAACTTTATTATGGGAGAAATTTTCAAAAGAAATATCTTTTGCATATGTTCTTTTCAAAGTGAAGACAATCTGAGCAAAGTGAGCAACTCACTGAATTCCACAAACAGAGAGGGAAAAGAGATTTTCTTTTGGAGACCAAGGGAGAGAAGTGATTTTTTATTTGCATCACAGAAAAACAACTTGAAAATGGAAAAATTTTTTCATGCTCTTACCAGGCCCAAGCCCAAAATAAACTATTCTAACTAAATAGTACAGGGTTGTGGACAAATGACATGTTCGATGGATGAAACATTCTGGAGAAAAGCTTAATGTATCATCTTGCTACAGGTTCAGCCTGACAGCCTTTTCCATCTCCATCCCTGCACACTATTTATGTATTTTGATTTGCATGAGCCCACTCTTAGGTTTTGCCTGGTTGATTTCTCAAGTTAATGATAGGGCACTTGGGGAAAGATTAATGTCAGGAATGCAGAGGTTCAGTAAATTGTTGAAGAGTTTTACCATACAATTAATCTCTCTTTGCTACATTACAAAAGTGTGAGGGATGTATGCAGGGCAGCTGTAATAATGGAGATATCACAGGTATGTAAGAGGTAGGGGAATCAGCTATAAAAATGACATGAAGATGGCTTTCTGCTCTAAGAAGGATTTATAAATCAATCCCTGTTCCCCATGCCATCCTTTCTTGCCAAAATCATTGTGCTACCTCTATGTTGTTTCCCCTTCAGCTGTCATCAACTGGATGACAGTCCTCTAAGCAGGACTGTGGGAAAGAGCTGAAATGGTATCTTCATTAAGCCAACTGCCAAGCTTTCAACTTCATAGGCGTCCCTAGTATCATCTCTTTATTGCCAGCTTTATCTTCTTTTGGCTGCAGACAATTCCATTTCTGCAGTGGATCATCTGAATCAAGTACCTGTTCCCTCCTAGGCAAAATTGTGTAGTGGACAAGGGTGGTCTTCAAAAGATATAAGTGGTATGGCTCAGGAGCAAACCCATTAGAAAGGATGCAGATCTCAGCTGAATCCCTGTTGTGCCCGACATTAACCCCTTAGTTACTGGACTATGGATTTCCAGGGAAGCTGGGGAGTGAGAAAGGAAACTGAGGCAGGGGGCCTGATGGGCACACAAAGGGACTGGGGCAGGGCCTTGTTTCAACTGTAAGAAAGTATTTCAATATTTTACCAGTTTGGGAGATAGACAAAATGTGTTATTGGTCCCCTTGGTCTCTAGGAACCTGTGGCTTCTCTTTTTCAGCCGTATAGTGCCTCTTAGCTTGTGCATCTTCAGGGTTTTGGCACCTCAGTAAACTGTCAACCGACATATGTCATCTTTCTCAGGTGTAAGTGTGGAAATGCATCCACCCTTACTGTCCACCCCTAGGGGACGTGGAACTTGCTTGCTCACTGGGTCTCCTGAATGGGAGGGCAGCCCTTTATTAGGCCCCAGAGGCCCCAGCCCTTTCTATGCCCAATCTGCTGACCGTCCTCACTCACCCTGTGGCCACACCAGGCTGTCTAGCAGTAGAGAAGTGCCTTACTGGGATTATTGGAGGCCATTTATGGCTTTGTTTTTTCTTAGAGAAAAAACATTTTTTTCTCCTCTTACTTTAGAAACACAGCAATTTTGGAAGGAAACTTTAACATTTAAAGACTAAACTACTTCGTTCCCAAGATTCAGCGGAGTTGAAGGAGGATCAGGGGTCTATGGGAAATGCAGCTGCCTGACTGCTCTCCCAAGAGAGAAAAAGGTGGCAGCTGTCTGGGGAGGACATGCAGGATGCTGGGGCCCAGTTAGCAAGGCCGTGGAGCTGCCTAGGGCTGGGAGAAGAAATTTATAATAGCTTTTCGCTCCCTGAAAATGGGACCTCTCACTGCTTATGACCTGTACATCCACTGTTCAGCATTGGGACAGTCACCCTTCATATGCATTTTCTAGAACACATCTCATATTTGTGAAAGTTATCTCTAGCACTGATGGTGGCACAGCCAACAGAGCCACCTTCAAGGATTGCAAACAACTGCAGAACTGCACTGTTTGATTTCCTTTGTCCTCCCAGGTGAGATTTTGTGAGACTGTTGTTTGGGTTTTATGCCTGTGACTCAAACAGGACTTACAGAATCCTGATGAATTATGTGTCTAGTCGGTGTGTCATTCCTCTCATTTATGACTTCAGTGTATGTGTGGTGCTGGAGGGGGGGAAGGGGCTGTTGCATAACAGTGTTGGGACAAAATCCCATTGTAAACTCTGTCACCATCCCATGACATCAGCAACCAGGCGGGCCCTTCTCGGTGCCTCTGAACTAGGCCACCCACCTCCACCCGAGAGAGGCGGCTGCTGCAGTATTTAGGTTCAGTCATGGATGTGTGTGTTTATGTCTGGGCATATGTGTGTAAGTCCCAGAATCCTGGGCTTTGGTGATCCCTGGAAAAGCCATTCATTCCATTCCCCTACCACCAAAGCCCAGAAAGAAAAGGATTTTGAAAATTCACAAGGCTTTTTATTTATATAGAAAAGAAAAACAAAAAAGATATACCCGAGAGATGGGGAAATATCTCATACTTTACCGTCAACTGAAAGGTCTTCTTTGTGGTTAAAGAGGTGATTTATCAATCACCCGGACCTCGGTTTGGTTTGGGACTTGCAGCAGGACATAAGTCACTCCCCAGTGAAAGGGAACTGGATGAGTTATGGTATAGCTGTGAAAATTCTCTTGTCCAGTACAAGTGCTACTGACGGAGTCTCCAAGGCTGGAAGCATCTTAATATCTTCATTTATTGGTGTCGTAATTAGAGGAAAACATTGGCATAGTCACTGTAGCCATATGTCCAGGAATCCAAATTCCTTATCTCATATTTGTGTCCTGCTTTGAAAGTATAAGGCTCTCATTTGATCCTCAAGAAATCCTGAGAGGTGACAAAGCAAGCATTAGTGCTATCATATTATAGACATAAAACCGAAGGCTCAAAGAGGTTAAGTAAATTCTTTGCAACAGCACAGCTTGTAAGCTGCAGAACCCCCACTCAGCAGGATCCAACCCTCCTTTCTCTTTGCTCCCATGGGAACTTATGGCGGCAAGCAAAAAGTGAAAAATTATTATCAGTTGCAGAAATACTGTCCTTTTACTTCTGGCCCCTCATCTTCACTCAATATTCGGAGTGCTGAGTGCACCTTTCCCACTTAGTATTGCTCAGCAGCTACCCAGAGGAGACAAAGGACACTGCCACCAACCCTTGGGCCGGCCTAACCAGTCATTTCCTCCCCTGCACTGCACGCCCTGCTTACTGTAGGGCTCTGGCCATAGAAACCCCAAAGGAGGACCTCTCCCACCTAAGGCTGGTCTCCCCCAGCCCAGCCTGCAGCCCGGCACTGCTGATTGGCCCAGGGGAGGACCCCCCTATCCCTGTAGAACAAATAAGATCTTCCTTCCCAAGGATCTGGTGTCGAAATAGAGAGGCTGAGAACACTCAAGCCATAAAATCATATGCACTGGGACCAGGGCCCCCAGTTTCTGGTTAGACCAGGAAGAAACAGGGGAAAATTGGCTGTGGAGAAAGCTGAGGAGCCGTTGCCCATGGAAAATGGAGAAGAGAGACCGTGAAGGCCTGGAGAGAGGTGGGCTTGGCTAGAGAGAGACTCATTGCTCCCACGTGGCCTAACCGTGCTTCTGACAACAGGTCGCTGTGACAACCACTACATCCAGCTGTAAATCCGCATTGACTCAAGTAAACCTGGATGCTTACCTGTTCCTGGTACACATATTGCTACTGACTAAAACTACCCGTTATTACCAGTTAACACTTCATAATAAGATCTACAACTTGAGTCATGGATGAAATATAAACAGCTGTCAGATTATAACAACTCTTCTCATTCTTAGCACTAACATAATGGCAGTGGAAATTAGCCGATTTTCCTAAGCAATGGCAGAATAACCTAAATTCCTCCTCTACAATTTCTAGTTTCCCTGTAGTTTTTTTTTAAATAACTTTTCCTTTTCAATAAAAATGGGAGGTAGGTTTAAAAAGGCATATATTTGAATGTTTTGTTTTAGCTGTCCACTAAAGAAATATCTTCTCCCTTTTATGCTTGACCTTGCCCAAAGAACTGAAATCTTGATAAAAGATAACTTTCCTCAGTCACAGCGTGTTGATTCGGGAGTCAGAGGTCACTTGTCATCAGAACTAATCGATAGTCTGTTGATTAGATGGGTTTTACAAGAAACAAAAACTTATTCAGCTTTGCAAAGCTCTTTTTATTTCTTCTCTGTTCACATGAATTTGTGCCTAGTATTAAAGATCAAAGAAAAGCAGAAAAGATCCAGAAATTCTCACACGCTTATTCCTTTATCTCTCTGAGATGATAAAGAAAGTAATAATTACTACAATTTATAGAGTGATTACTTTATACCAGTTACTTGATATGCATTATCAATAATACATTGAACAATCTTGCAACCACTGTTTTGCAGAGAAGGAAGCTGAGGTTTCAGATATATTAAAGAGGGACCTAAGGTCACAGAAAGCAAAGCTGGGATTCAAACTCTGCCTGTTTAACATCAAAGTTGTACTCTTTTCACTTTTCTGTATTACTTCACGGAGAGAGTAGGGGCAAGGTGGTCGAGGAAACACATAGAGCATAGTATCCACAACTGGGGCACAGCACACAGCAACACTTCACCTGCCTCCACAAAGATTTCCCAGCCTAATGCAATGTGTGATAGCTACCCCAAGGGCTGGCATAGAACAAAACAAACTGGTCTACCCATTCTCAATGACGTTAGTCACTGAGACTTATTTATCCCAAGACATATATTGTTTTAACTTTACAGTAGGAAATCCATTTTATAAGCTTGGAAGGGCATCCTAAATTTGCCTTGTGTGAGCACAGTCATAAACGGCATTAGTACTAAGCCTACCTAGCGCATCTCCACAATGCTATTGTTACCGCTTTTAAGGCTGTGAAAGGGTGAACCTGGTACATCCAGTTTCACAACCTTTTACTTGCACTTGGCTGCATTGTAGTAAATAGGAGCAAGTCTTATTTGTTTTCAAGAATAAATACACTATACTTTATACACACTAAAACACACATGGCTTAAATTATAAACAAAGTATAGGCAGTGGAGTGCATACAGCTGGAATTATCTGACCCCACAGTAAAGTTAGTATACTTGGTTCAGAGCATTTCTTTTCAAAATATATGAAGTGTTTATATAACCTATTGGTTGCCATTATGATGCCAACAAAACCCAAGAAATGCCAAAGATTTTGATATATCTAACTGGCATCATGTATTAAATCTTTATTTATGGCATTTCCTCAATCCAGTGCTTTTGGAAGTTCTTCTCCATCTCCAATTTCATGATTTGCATGTGTGTTTGGATTCTAATGTATAAATCAGATAAAATGACATCAAAAAATTGCAAAAAAGCAAATGAGATACCATATACAAATGTTAAGACCTAGTTATAAACCTACTCTGAGATTTCCTAAAACATTTGATTTGCAAACACAATCACCTAAATATAAAGATGGTGCTTACAAAACAATGTGACTAAGCACTCTTACTCACTTCTGCTTACCACTGAATGCCAAGTTCAGAATATGCTCTGCCATCTCTTCAGAAACTAATACCTGTTTGCTTTGTGAGGCTTGGGCCTAGTTGACAAGCAGCCACGCTGTCGTCTTTCAGATCCCTTTGTCTGAGGAGATGAGCCTGCCTGCACCGATGGAAGGAGTTCATATCTCCTAGCATCTTGGTTATCTTCACAAAGTTCCCAAGTAACCACCTCATTTCTCTTTCCACCTTCAAAAATCTACAATATGGTAAAGCAATTGCGCCAACAGTTTTCTAGAATTACTCTGGTTGAACTTTCATCTAAACTTGACATTGCAAAATCTCACTTACTAATATAGCTCAACCCTCCCTTCCTAACTTTCCACACCTCTTTCTACTGTGCTCAGGCAACAAGGGGCTCTTTTACATGAAAGATGCTCCAAGTTACTGACATGAAGATAGCAACCACTATGTCCACATACTGCTTACCACTTTCCATTCTTCAAAACTAAAAAGCTCTTGACCACTTCTTTACCCATTTCTCCCCTCTTATTTTCTTTCCTTAGTCCCTATACAAGTGTTTATTCATCTGTCAGCAAAAAGAGTGGTTATCTCTGTCCCCAGGTAGAGTGAAGCACAGCCGACCACGTGGAATGAATCTGTTCAGTCCTGGGTCTCAATCTCTTTACAGTGCAGACTGAGAGCTACACATATTCCCTTCACATTGGTATATTTTCACTTGGTGATTATGTAAATTAAAATATTTGGATGTGTTCCCAAATTGTACAAAAAGGAGAAAGTCTGAAAAATTGTGGCTGCCAATTAAGCAAGTAGAGAGGCAAGCCATATTTATTGCTTTGGTTTTATGTAGGCAGATCAAGTTTGGGGGTTATTTACAACTTCACTAAATTAGAAAACCTTGGGAGACCTCAAAAAAAAAAAAAAAAAAAAAGTGATGGAAGTTGACTCTGCCAAAACTGAATTTTCCATTCTAGGGAACATAGAGATTTCTAAGATGAAAATTATAGCTGGATCATTGCACTTCAATTCACACATTTCTTTGTTTTAACTTCTTCATTTGTGAAATATAGTACCATCTTCCTACTTAACTGCCTTATAAAATAATCAGTGAAACATTGTATATTTGAAATATCTGTGCACATCTTGACTCTCCAGTAAATAACAGAGAATGGAGAGGTAGAAATCTGAAAGCATCCATAGGATAATGGAATCAGGCGCAATAATCACCAGGTGTTTGTAAAGAACAAATCGTTCCATAGACAACTTGATGGCTTTTTTGATGGAATTACAAGATTTACAGATGAGAGTTATGTAGTTGATGTAATATGTCTAGAATGATGATTGTAATACATTTGATATAGTGTTGCACAAAATTCCACTTGCAAAATACATTTGTGTACATTGAGACTGTCACAGGAACAAAAAGCCAAGGAGAAATTGCCATTGGATGAGTAGGAACAGATAGCACTGCATCCTCAGTCTATATTTTAAAGAGCCTGAATTAAAAAAAAAAAAAAACAAAAAAAAAAACAACAACCAAAAAAAAGTCAAAAGATTGTAAAATATGTCAACATTGTTGAATAACTGAAATTTTCAGAAACTGTGCAAAAAGTTGGTAGGACTATGGATCCACCAGTTTCTTGAGCAGAAACTAAAAGCTGACTGTGGTGCAAAGTTCGGGTAATACAAGGAAGAGTAAAGCATCCTCTCTGAGCCCTGACATAGGATGGTGTAACTGACACACTGGAGTCATTCACTAAAGAGTGACACACAGTAAAATGCAGCACATGCTGAGAAGGACCCACAGAACGGCGCAGGCAATAAATACCAGAGAACTTCTGCATAGAGAGGAATGCAAGAAAGATACCTGGGTGTAAAGCAATTATCAACTGGTTCAAGTCGCGGTGACTGTACGTGCAGAGTGGGCCACAGGTATCTTCAGTGATTCCCCCATTCTCCCACTTTATGCAGGTGAAATTAAACACTAAACCAAACCAAAGAGGCCACACACAAAGTAACAGAATTCAGAAGCACATGGCTTCCCAATAGCAATATTGCTTACTAAAAAATGCAGAGCAATATATTTAAAGTTCTGAGAGAATATCATCTTCAACCCAAAATTCTAAACTCAGTCTAGATAGAGATTGGCATTTTCAGACATGGGAGGGCCTGGGGATAGAATTCTATGAAAATATTAAAAAAAGAAAAAATGAAACATGGCTCTCCAGAAAAAAAAAGTCCATATAAGAAAGGAAATACAATCATGATATGCTTCCTGGCTCTGTAAGGAACAATATAAATGTACAAATGTAAACAATTCTTCCTGATTTATCCAAACATTGTGATACAATTTTATTGTGAAGATGTGGTAGAGGAGTTGCTTATGGGAACTGAATCCTCTATCATCCTAACAAGAAAAAAAGAATGCATCCAAATCCGTATCTCAGGCTTTGTTTATAGAGAACCTGACTTGAAATGGAGTTTACAGGTGATGAAAATGAGACACAGAAAGGTTAAGTAACTTGTGCAAGGCCCAAGGGCCCGTAACTATTCAGTGGCGATTAAACGCAAGGCAGGACATGCAGGAGTCTTCATAGCATTCCTATACCCCCTCCCAGACTCCAGAGATTGGTCTAGAATAAGGACACAACACAGGCTGAGCCAGTTCAGCTCTTCCCTATCATTTTATTTCATTTTTTTAAAATTTTTTGGATAAATTTTGAAATTTATTTATATTTCTCCTTTTAAAAGCCAGAACATAAATTTCACTTTCCAGAAATTCTTCTTATTAGAAATAACATGCAGTACACTTAATACAAGAAAATAAGTCAAGTTCTCTGTACCACCAGTGAGATGGACAGGCTTTAATTAGCTCCCTCAAATGAAAGTTTTGTCAAATCTCCCTCCAAACTTCTACATAATTTCGATCTGTAGAAATTATTGCATAATTTATTGACATAATTATTATATAACTTCTACAGTGTTCCCATAATTTTAAAGAGGGAACCAGTCTCAGTCCCACTTCAGTAGCATTATCTGAGCGATATAAACCTGGGAGCTGATGAAAGCCAAGTGAGAATGAGGCAAAGAGAAGCAGAGATAAGAGGGATACTGGTGGAGCTCAAATCTCTGAGGCCCGATTGCATTCCACCCTTTAGGCAGGTCAACTTCATGAGGCCATAAATTGTCTTTTAACTAAGTTTGGTCCAATCAAGTTTCTGTCACTTGCAACAGAGACCCCTAAGACAGCATCCTTACCATAAATAGGGGAGTCTGAAGCTGAGAATGGGGGCAGACTGACAAGATAATATGTTCATTCTTGGACACATTTAGGTGGAAATACACAGTTGAATGAATTTATACAAAGGCCCTTCCCAAGAAAGAAAAGAATCGATGATGTGAAACAGGGAAATAAATCCAGAATGAGTGTTCTGAGCCTTTGTGCTGAAATAAGGATATAGAAGGAATATTCCTAGGGAGTTGTTCAGGTATGATAACTAGTAGGATTGCCAGATTTAGTTAATAAAAATACAGGACACCAAATTAAAAGCAACTTTTAATATAAGCACATCCCATGAAACATTTCAGAAAAACTACACTAAAAAAAAATGTTTTTTGTTGATCTGAAATTCAAATTTAACTGGGCAGCCTATATTTTCTTCTGGCAACCCTGTTTGTTAGGAATATTGGTAAGTTAAATGATAGTTGAGTTTATGGGGCACTAGATACCACTATTCTTTTTATCCTTTTTTAAAAAAATTGCCTTTCTAAAATGCTGGATAGATATAAAATGAATACAAAATGCAGGTAAGTTAAAAAATAACAGTAATGGGATGAACATTCTGCGCCCACCACCAACCAATTAAGAGAAAGAACACTCACCACAACATTTGAAGTCTTTGTCTGTCCATCCCTAACCCATTCTTGGTCCGTCCAATAAAAGCAAACACCATCCTAAATTTTCTATTTAGCAGTTCCTTGCATTTTTCTTTTGTTTTGATTGTGAGATGTATCATACTTCTGGAATATGTTCACAAATATACATTGAGGGGGAAATAACGTCACAAAAATAGATACTTTAAATGAATGATTCTATTTATATACTTTTCAAGAACAGGCAAACTATATTCTCTAGGCTTGTATAGGAAGATGATTAGACTATAAAGAAAAGCAAGGAAATGATTTTCACAAAAGGTCTCGATAGTGGTTTTCAGTAGGGGGAAGGAAAGGAATATGAATGGGGAAGATTCCGTGGTGTACTTCTAGTTTGGCAATGATCAAATTAATGTAAACACACACACACACACACACACACACACACACACACACACACATATATCATAAGGAATTATAAATTAAAAACCTATGAAGCCACCACTCAGGTCAAGAATTTGGTCATTGTCATATATTCCAAAAAGCACCCAAAATCACCCAACAGACCACACAGTGTGTGTGTTACACTTTGGGAAATGCTGCAGAAAATGGTATCTTCCACATTCACAAGAGAATGGTTAAAGAAATAATTGAAAGAGACATATTATAATGTGTTAATATTAATATCATAAAACTTCAAATCATAAAACTTCATTTTCCACTCCACCTAATCCCTTCTCCAGTGTTTTCTACAGAGGAATTTAAATGATGTAATACTTATGCACAATATTAGTAAACTGTGAGGGTCATACAGTTCTGGATATTTTACAATTCTTTGTTGATTGCAGCAGGGAAATTGTCATTAAATATTAACAGTATTTTTCTCCTATCTATAAAATTCAGATGTATAAGCAGTACACACCATTGTTGACAAAATGTCAGTCTAAATAACTATTTTCACACAGTAACATTATACATACATACACATATATGTGTATACATATATAGTGCTTTAGTACATATAACATGCCACTTTCTTCCTGATAAAATTGGGTATTTGGTTTATTTCCTTTCCTCCCTCCCTCTCTTTCTTTCTTCCTTTCTAATAAAGGCCTAATTATCACTATTTTGCAAATTGAATAACTAAGGTATAAAGGTTAAATGGCTGATTTGCAATTTACTGTCAGTTACATTCACAAAAATTACATGAAATGTAGGCCAAGATGGACCCATTAGCCCAGAAGACATTGGGTTACCTAGACCATAAATAAGAAAAGTGCTCAAAAATCAATTTAATTATAAAGATGAATAAATCATTATTCCCAATAGAAGCCCTGTATCCTGAAAAATTAACCAAACGGACTAATATTGTTTAATCAATCACATGTTCCCTAAACAAATTGGCAGCTTACAGGCATAGAATACTATAGGAGAAAAATATGTGAGTAACTTGTTTCACGTAAAGCCAGTATTATCATGTTCAGTATATGGTCCTTATTTTGCCACCTGCCAATGTCATTAAATAATCCATCCCCATATTACTGTATTTGAAGTCGGAACATGTGGATTTGCAGATTTGTTCTTCCTTTTCATAGCCATAAGCCCTGGGACAAATCATTTAGCTCTATGCATCATAATTCACCCATATTTAAATGGGGATAAAATATCTACATTAATGACTTCACAGAGTTGGTTACAAGGATTGTGGATATGAAAGAACGTTTTAAATTACCAGTGTTACTTTACAGATTTAATGGAAAAGAGAAAGTCCCAGAAGTATGGTAATCCTTTGTATTAAATTCAACAACATACCTTTTTATCTCCCACTAAAAGTAAGACATTATGGCAGGTAGTACAGATTGCAAAGATAAATAACAGTAGACATCTGCTCCCAGCTATGACATCATAGCTTGTATCAGAACAACCCTTCTAAGAATATCTATAAAAGCTAAATAAAGCAGCAAGAAAAAGCCATGTAGAGGTATTAAAATGCAACCAAAGTAGCCAAGTCTTGAGGATCTGAGATTCTAGAAAGAAAGAAAGAACAATGAACAAAGCTCAGTTAGATCCACTGCTTCATTTCTGGTGGCATTTGCCAATCTGTCGGCTCTGTGAGGGCCAAAAGAACAAGTAGAAATCAGGGATCAAAACTCCCAGGAGTCTCATGGGTTACTTCCAGCTTCTGGGCAAGTGGGTACCTGGATTCCTGCAGGAGCCCCGGTTAGGTAGGAGAAGTCCCTGGGCAGAAAGTGAGAAACTTGCGCCATGGGCTGGAAACAAGGTGCTGATAGTTTGCAGCGTCACAAAGCCGGTTAAAGTTTGTGTTGAGCATGGTGTTGCAGGACTAAGAGAAGGGGCAAGAATTTTGCAGTGATGCCCGAGAGTTATTGAATACATTGGCCCATCCTTTCATTTCAATGTCAATCTCTGTAGCTTAAACCAGTTGCTCCGGCCAGTTTGATTCATTCCTTGGTCTCTAAAATCGGTGCCGATTTCCAACTCCCAGGCTTCGCTTAAGCTGTGCTCTCCGCCTAGAAAGACCCACTCTTTCTCTCTCTTCTGTATTCTCAATCTTAAAAATGCCTCCTGGACAGGTGAGGTCGCACTGCTTACCAAAACATTTACAGCTCGTTGAACTCTCCCGCCTCTGAAACCATTATTCCCTCATTTGACATATAAAAAAGCTGATACCTGTGGCAGTCTATGGGCTTGCCCAAGGTCAGCCAGCTAAAATGAAGATGGACCAAATTAGGATGCTATACGGCCACTGCCACCTATGCACTTCTGCCTTTTACATTGTAAAAACATATTTTCTTTTGCAAATTGTTTCCGGTGACTGGAATAATGGTTGAACTCCTATTTCTTCCTTGATCGGAGGAGGAGAATTAGATGTATTATGCCTGCCACACGTCTTTTGTGGTGCTAAATTATGTTTGATTGCTAGTGATTACATTTGCAGTAGCAAAACTGATCCTCTACTGCACATCTGACTTGTCATTAGTTATGTACAATATTATTGATGTAGACATTGACCCTAATATCTACTAGGGCTCCTTCACCCTAATGGTTTGTTAAGATTTATAAATTGATTATTTTGATAGTTTCAGTTGTACTAATAAACTTTTAACATCGAGTGAAAATGGGGCTGCTATAATTTTGTCATTAAATCCATGACTGGTGGACTGAATTGAATTGGGTGCAAGCAGAAATATCCAATAATGTATGGTTATTGAGAGGCTGTGTGCTTGATTTCTGATTTATAATAATTTTATGGCATGCTATTTTCAGAGTTTGTAATGTTCCTGGCAGTTAAGCACAAAGCTATAACTTACAAAGGAAAGATTTAGTTTCTAGCCTTTTCAATTTTGGAAAAGATGGTTGCTGGCATGACATAAACTCAGACATCATTTTTTCCCATTGAGACTAAGTCTGAAACTTTTACCTAGGCTTAAGCCCCATCAAAGGTCAGTTATTGGAGGCAATTATATGTATTACCATCTCTCATTCTTTTCTTCCTCAATTTTTTGTCAGAAGTGTTTAGTGACCATTTACTTTGTTTATTATTCATTAGCCTCAATGCTTTGAGTCTCAATGTGAGTGAAGTGCCTTAGGTGAATTTTTCCACCAAAACCAAGTACTTATTGTCATGCTTGATACGTATTGACATTGTCTTGAATGAAAAATGTCTATGGATTGTATTTTGATTGATTTGCCTGTTCATTTCCTGGTATTCTATAGGAGAGTCTGTTTGTCTTTAACTTTGAAACTATTTTAAAACAGCCTTTCATTCACATAAGCTATACTTGAACCACATTATTCAACAAAAACAAAATCTTTTTCTCAGCAAATGTTATCAGGCATCTAACATGTTAGGCCCAGTACTTGGTACTAGATGCTTGAGGACACAAGAATTTAAAAATATAACCCCTGTCATTCTGTTAAACAAAACAGAAATTCTCTATCATTATAGGACTGATCTGATGGCTTTGCACCAAAGACCTTAGCAACTCACACTACTTCTAGCTCATCATTCCATAATCTCTAGGGTGTACCATTGATCCTCATGGCACAAAAGTGCTGCTAGGGCTCCAGCTATCATAAGTGCAGAATGGAGGAAACAATATGAAGAAATATCAAAGGGTTTGCACAAGCTATCATTTAAGTCTTGTTCCCAGAAACTGTCAGTCAATGCATATGCTTATATCTCATTGGCCAGAATTTAGTCAAATGAGCACATTTGCAAAATGTAATCTTTCTAATGGACAAACAAAAATTAGGAATTCTATTTCTATTAAAGACAGAGAAAACTAGTCATTGGGCCAACCATTAAGTCAAACCGTACGAAAGGACTGATATTTGACTCTTTCTGATCTACAAAAATGTCAATTTCACATAGTTCATTTTATAGGGGTTTCTACCCTACAGTTTAACAAAAATTATAATACAGGATTGTGTATGAACAGAGGAATAAATGAGGAGGCACAACTTGCTGGAAGACCTAGAGGAGGCTTCAAAGAGGATATAATGTTTGAGCTAATTTTAAAGGATGAGTTCCATCCATAGAAAGGGAAAAGCAGGGTGTGCATTCCAGGCAGATAGATGAGCGTTCTTGACCCCTAGATCTTGGTTGTTTGAGCAGTAATGTGCACTTGGGGTGGCTAGAGTTCAGGGTGCATGGTAAGAAGTCAAAAAGAATTAGACTAACTTGGAAATTCTTAGAAGCCATGCCATGGAGTTGGTAACTTGGACCTGTAGGAAATAAAAATGTGACAAAATTAGGTTTATTTTTTGAAAGATAAATCTTAAAGAAATAATTTTTTAATCCAAATTTTTGTTTGATTTAACTTCCAGAAAGTTTCTTGGCAAATATTTGTAAGTGGTAAGTCTGTATACAAATGTAGATGAAACTGCTGGTTTTACGCCAAACATATTTCTCTATTCCAGAGTGGAATGGAAGACAAGTGATACAGAGAGCGCTGGCCATGGTAACTCTTTCTCCACTCAAAGATGCAATCCACCCCCAGTAATAGGTTCATTGATCCAGGGTGAAGCATCCAGAAGGTCTTTGTCAGGAAAATCTTTATGTTGGAGAGAAATCTTTCTATAAAGCCCAGCTCTATACTCTTCGAGCAAGGTAGCTAGTCCCGCAAAGAGGCTGACAATTTCTCTGTAAGATAGCTTCATGCAGCTTCAAGCAGCAAGAAATTTGAAATGGCCAACTCTAGCCTGTCAGTTAGATTGCAACTTAAATGTTACCTCTTAAATAACTTGCTATCACATCACCATGCTTTAATTCTCTGTGTGACTCTTACCACATTCTGCTATTCTCACTTATTTATTTGCATGTTGATTATTGTCCAACTTTCCCAAACAAGAATATAAGCTCCATGTGAATGAGGGCATTGTCTCTCTTTTTTTAAAGCTATGTCCTCAGCTCTCAGTCACCAAGGTCACTGAGGCAACATCTCCAAGCTATGAGTCCTCTTCCTGGTTGATCCTTCTCATTTCCTACCATGGGCTTCACTAACTTGGTCAGATTCTTCTTCACCAACTAATCTTGCTAGCAGCCTGTAAGAATTCAGTAACTGTGCAGATAGATAAAACATCAGTATCTTGATCACTTAGGCTTTTTTTTTTTAAATTAACCTCATCTTTAATTAGTCCCATTTCCACATGTTACCACCTAAAATTGCTCCATCACAAATTTAAACATTCCAGTCTCTGACACAACTCCTTCAACTTCATTGGTACTGCTAGTCCCGTTACCCGTCTACTTTTTTCCCACCATCAGTTCTTGTCCTCTTCACTTCCGCAACTTTACAGCCTACATTCTCTTGTCAATAACTCCAGTCACTCTCTTTCCAATAGCCTAAACTCCCTTGCTCCATTTTCCAACCATTTATGTCTGCCGAGCTAATGATGAAGTCAAATTTCCACCTTATCTGCAACTATAGTCAAGATGTTGAATGGTGCTAGAGAATATCATTCAACCATTCTCAATGGTCACCAACCTCAATTAGACAAGCTTACCATGTTTCTTCAGTCGGCTTCACTGCCTCAACCCAGGCCAAGCCACCGTCACCTGGAGTCCTACATGACTGGAGAGGACTGCAGCAGTTTCCTTTCTGCCTAAATTCACTCATGTCTCCTCCAATCCAATTTTCAGACTGCAGTTAACTTTTTGAAATATAAGTATTACTTGGTTAAAACTCTTCAGGGATCTGTTGAACTGTAATCCAGTAGACTTGATTCTTGATGATGATCGTATAACTACATAGCTTTTATCTTGTAACCGTGTGATTGTGAAAACCTTGTGACTGACACTCCCTTTATCCAGTGTATGGGCAGATAAGTTATAAAATAAAGGCAAAAATACATAAATAATAGGGGGGAATAAGAGGTATAGGATATTTTGGGTGTTCTTTTTTGTTTTTATTTTTATATTTTTTATTTTGGAGTATTTTGAAACCGCTCTAAAAATGATTGTGGCAATGAATGCACAACTGTATAATGATACTGTGAGTCATTGATTGTATACTATGGATGGATTATATGACATGTGAATATATCTCAATAAAATTGTGTTACCAAAAGAAAAAACTCTTCAAGGACTTCTCATTCTCGTTAATGTCTGACATCCTTAGGTTGGCTTGCAAGTTTTATCCTGTGGTTTCATGCCATTCTCTTTCCTCTGCAGACTTTAAGCCAGCCTGTATTATCTCTAATCTTATTGAAACTGAACCTCATCTGTCTCTGTCTGAAGACTTTGCATATGCTCTTCCCTCTGCCTGGAATATTCTTTCTCAACCACTCCCCACCACTTCCCCCAGATCGCGACTCTCATTCTCAAGTTTCCACTTAAAAGTCCCTTCTCAGGAGGGCATTCTCTGAACCTTCTTCCTCAGCTGTGAAGCAACCATTGCACTATTTACCTCTTAATTTTATTTATCCCTCTTTTCATTGCTTGTTTAATATCTAACTTCTCTGCTACACTCCAAGCTTGCAAGTGCCCTATCTGGTTTATTCTCGGCTATCTCCCCAGCGCTAGCACAGTAACTGCAAACAGGTGGAAATGAACTGAAAGAGCAGAAGTTGAGTGTCATGGCTGCTCTACCTCAAGGTCCAAATGCCAATAGCACATGATTACCCCCAAGAATTCCTTAAAAGTACTATCCTCAGTGCCTGCTAACTCTATTTTTTTACAGGAGTAATGTTCCTCTTTGTCATGAGAATATGGGATGCAGGTACAGGGGAGTAAAAAAATCAACTGGAAGGGTCTGAGGGATGCAGTGTGCTCTGGTTGACTATTCAACATGTTTCTTTGCAACCTGTGACCTTTTGACTACCATGATTCACATGCATTGCACTGACACAGAGCTCTTATTCCTGAGGATTTGGTGGTAATAGATTCAAACCCAATGACACTCTAACAACGAAGAGCAATATATGCCATAGCAAGTTTAAAAAATTAATATCCTTATGAGGTCTAATGTGGATATAGAAATTGAGTGCAGACCTTATGTATTTTCAATATCCTAGACCACAGGGAAATACCCAGAAAAATGCTGATGATTCTGCCATAATATGCATCCATAGGGTTCTTATAGAATTTTTGCCATTCACTCCCATTAAATAAAGAACAAATGATCTCATTGCTACAGTAGACATTGCCAGCTAATCAAGATTAGATATATCAGGAAAACAGACCAAATAAGCTAAAGCTGTTATTGTGCACTTTCAATGTGACAAAAACAGGCTTTTCCAAGAAATTCTATAATTGATTGACAGGGTGTTCCCAGCACTGAAGTTAAGGGACATAAAAAGACGTAGGTAAGGCTGTAGTGACATGCTGGCTTGACGGTGTGAAGGAAATGCCTGGGCAGCCATCTGTCAGGCCCAGTGTGAGTATAATCTTTGTTTCTCATAGAGGTAGATGAGAAGGTAGAGCAGCAACACTTCAATTCCAAGAATCCAGTTTCCATTGTAAGTGTGATACAAGGAAATGAAGAGGGAGAAAGGAAGTCTCCCGATGTTAGTGAGCAAGAGTTGAGAAAGTAGAAAGAGTTGGGAGATAGGTGAATGGGAAAAGAATTCAAGAGATATGGCAAAGAGGTTGCCCATGAGGAAAATACCTGAGTCAAGAGCAGTGCAAGATAAAATTAGAGGATATCCACCCATGTGCAAATAGGGTAAATGGTGGGAGAAGCTGGGTCAACTGTTTCTCACCCTAGCTTTTGGTAGCTCATTTAAGATGGGAGGAAAGGTTCAAGGCAGATCAATAAATGCTTGTTCCAGGAATGAATAAATGAATGAGAGAGTTCTTAGTAAGGTGTTCGTAACTCAAGGAATACCTACATATTCTACCATGTTGACTTTCTACTACCTTATTTGATTTGTTTAGAAAAATATTAAATAAATTTTCTATACAATGCCTTCCCCTTAATTATTCTTTTTAAATTTTTGTTTTTTTAAAAAATGTGCATTTAGATTATGACTGTATCTATATTGAGCATCTGAACTAGACTTCAGTCCAGCCAAACTGTTTCACTCTAGCTATCTTCACAATCAATACCAGTCAGCAGAGTCAAATCAATCTTGTAGCAATCTACATCAATCACAAAGATGACCAAAATGATGAGATCAGCCAAGCTGCAGTCCAATTTCATGCCAAGGGACAGAGTCTTGATGTCATTTACACTGGCAATTAAATCTGGCACAAACCATATTTAGCATTTCATCATGTTGAACAGCTAAGTGCCACTTATTTCAACATAGCTTTGTGAGAATATAAGCATAGAAAGATTAGGCTTTTCAAATAAATAGGAAAAAAGCACTGGACCAGTACAGATTGTTATTTCAAATGTTTACAGTCTCACCGGCCAGGAATTAACTAAAGTCTACCACCAGCTATATTTGCAAAAATCTCCATGAGTGCTCTAAAAGGGAAGGCCATCACCCAATTATTAATATTTAATAGCTTTGGAAAACATTGGGTTATTTTGAAGAAATTGTGCATTTAGAGTGTGGTAAACATCCATGAGCTTTAGGCTGTTATCTGCTACCTAAACAAACGCGTTGGTCATCATTCATTCCTATAGTTACAAACCATCTATGCATTGTACTAGTGACATTTAATTCTCATTATATGGCTGTCCAAGTCTTTTGGTTTTGCTCTTTGGGGTGATTACTGTTATTCTCTTGTTATGTCCATCCTTTACATCACCACTTTCTATCATCATTTCCTTACCTGAACTAAACTTTGTGCCTCACCCCTGAAGATCCTGAAGCCCTTTCTAGCAGTATTCTATCGAGTTTGCCTTTGCCCATCACCCAATTTAAATGGAAGAGGAGAGGGAAGCCAGCTTGACACTTACTCCTCAGGCCAGTATATTATCATTCTGCCCCATTCTCTTCAAATCACCACTGCTGATGTCCACTGCCATTCTGGAATAATTAACTCAGAGACCATAGCATGTATAGCCTGGTGCCTGACCAACACCTGCCAATAATTTTTATATGTTAACTCCCTTCTTCTTCACCAAATTACTGTTGTTTTTTTCCCCTTGAAATCCATTATCTTCTAGAACAGTGGATCTCAACTTGGGGGTGATTGTCCATGGATATTCGGCCAGGTCTGGAGATGTTTGGCTGTCACACAGGCGGGGAGGTGACACTAGCATCTAGTGGGTAGAAACCAGGGATACTGTGACACATCTCATAGTGCACGGGACACTTCCCCACAACAAAGAAAGATCTGGTTCAAACTGTCAATAACACCGAAGTTGAGGAATACTACACTAGAATGTCAATATTTAAAATGGGATTATTTAGTGCCTCAAGCTAAGTGTTTCTTTGGTTCATTATTCCACAG
The DNA here is from genome assembly GCF_015220235.1 of Choloepus didactylus. NCBI lineage: Eukaryota > Metazoa > Chordata > Mammalia > Pilosa > Megalonychidae > Choloepus > Choloepus didactylus. Next base: position 26,131,763 of record NC_051318.1, on the reverse strand, counting down.
ATGCAAGCCAAGAAACAGCAAATCTACCCTCTAAGCTAACTCAATTCCTACATACTTTTTGCCTCTTGGACACATGGGAGATCTGCAGATCTATGCATTCTTGGCAACCTCCCATCACTTAGCCCACTCCATTCTCTAGGCTCCTGTTGATAACCTCAAACTCCACCTTAGTCCAGATTATATGGAATGGTCAGTGTGCCAGTTTGAATGTATTATGTCCCCTCAGATGCCATTATCTTTGATGTAATCTTGTGTGGGCAGACATATCAGTGTTAATTAGATTGTAATTCTTTGAGTATTTCCATGGAGATGTGCCCCACCCAATTGCGGGTGATGACTCTGATTGGATAATTTTCATGGAGGTGTTGGCCCGCCCATTCAGGGTGGGTCTGAATTAAATCACTGGAGCCATATAAATGAGCTGACAAACAGAAGGAACTCAGTGCAGCTGAGGGTTACATTTTGAAGAGGAACTACGGCCAAGAGGGACACTGAAGAAAGCACAGAAGCTGCAGATGAGAGACATTTTGAAGATAGCCATTGGAAACAGACTCTGGCTCCGGAGAAGCTAAGAGAGAACAAATACCCCAAGTGCAACTAAGAGTGACATTTTTGAGGAACTGCAGCCTAGAGAGGAATGTCCTGGGAGAAAGCCATTTTGAAACCAGAACTTTAGAGCAGACGCCAGCCACGTGCCTTCCCAGCTAATAGAAGTTTTCCGGATGCCATTGGCCATCCTCCAGTGAAGGTACCTGATTGTTGATGCATTACCTTGGATGCTTCATGGACTTAAGACTGTAACCGTGTAACCAAATAAACCTCCTTTTATAAAAGCCAATCCATCTCTGGTGTTTTGCATTCTGGCAGCATTAGCAAACTAAAACAGTCAGCCATTTGCACTTTTACTAACTAAGTACCCCTTCTCTTCTTCAGCCAGTCTAACAGGGCAGGACCTTGCTTTGGATCATCCTCACTTTTTTTCATCCCAGCTATTGGGCCTCACAGCCTTGTTCTCACACACAGCTGACTGAGCCCACTATACATGTATGTTCTCTTGTTTAAATGGGCTCTTACTTCTGCACCATCATCAATTTCTCAATATTTTTTTCTTTCGTTTTTTCCTAACACATAATCTATATTGAGTATTCCCAACATTTCTCCTCTCTTCAAGTTCCAATCCTTCCCACGGATAAATGATTTCACCACCAACTTATTTACAAAGCAGAGAGTGAAAAGCATGACAACTGTACACCATCTTTCTTCCCCTCCCATTCTAAATAACTATTTCCTTTGCTTCTTGTCTTTTCAGTCTTTATGACTGCAGGAACTTATTTCTCTTTGCCTGCACACATAAATAAACACACACATACACACACGCACACACACACACAAAGGGCAATAGACCTGTACATGTAATTCTCCTTTTTACTGATAAATTTCTTTATTTTGACAACTTGTTCATTCCCAGATCTAGGTGGCAAACTTCTAGAATTATTGACAGTTACTGACTTCCTTGGTTAGCTTAGTCTGGCTTCTGTCTCCACCACTACACAGAAACTGTACAAATGAACACCAATGAATTTCTCATTACCAAATTCTGTATTTATTCCTTATTCACAATGACCTCTTGGTCATGTTTGACATGCTGACCTCTTTTTTTTATTTTAAAACAATTAAGCTATTTACTTGGCTTCAGGGTTATATCACTTTGGTTCAATTTTGACCTCTTTGGCTCTTCTTTCTCTATTTCTTTTTTAGTTTTTCTTCCTCTTCCTCTTAAATTTTAACAGTTTCCCAAGCTAATTCCTCTATCTTTTACTGAGTTTCCCTTATATTTTCTCCACTAGCAATATCACCCACTTGCTGTTATCTCTCACTCTAAGATATTGGAAAAATGTTCCACTTTCTTCTTCATTAAGAACTTAAACTCAACATACCCATTCAAAGTTCTATTTCCCCATTTCTGCTCATGGCACCATCATTCTCTCAATCTCTCACACTAGAATCACTTCAGTCATCTTTGACGCTTCTCTCTTTCCTCAGATGTCACAAAACCTTGTCCATTTTTTAAAATGTAGATCTCATATCCATTATTTCCTTTCAATCCCAGTATCATCTCCATAGATCATAACTTCTCAAGAAACTTCTTAATTTAACTAGCTTCCTCGATGTCATTTTTCTTCTTCTAATATAGTTTGTACAACACTGAGAGACTGATATTCTTCAAACATAGATGTTGGGGTATTCAATTAGATCTAAGCATCTAGTTATGGAAGCATGAACACGATTTGACTTTTCTAGGAATCAGCATTTGGAAATGTGAGTCTGAATAGGTGATGGGCAACCCGATGGTTATCTGAAGATAGAAAAATGATGTGTGGAGATTTCCTGCCATTTGGCTCACACCAAAAGTGCAGAACTGCCTTGCCAGTAAGCGTGGCAGGAGTAGATAACCGGCAGGGTCTATCTATCTGGCAACCAGCAGGTTCGAGCAGGTGGGCAGAGAGCTTTGGGAGATATGACAGCAGACACTCAGAGTTGGGTTCTGGAAGGGTTAAGAACTTGTTGGCTGAAAGCCTAAACTCAGAAGAAGCTGAGCTGCAAGAGGGATAGCCTAGAAATCAGAAAGTAAAATACACTTCAAGGATGTGTTTACCACCCTCAGAACAGGATCTGGAGCAAGACTGGGTGGTGAGAAACTGAACTACTGAATTGGGACTTCTTTCATTCACCTATCTGAGACCAGGCTGGGAGAAGGCAGATACTAAAGTATGCACCCAGTTGTCATGGTTGGACACTTGTCATTATTTAGAAAGAAGGGAAAACCAAAAATCCATTTAAAAACCTTCAGAATCTATCCCTTTCCTATAGGACAACATTCAAATTCCCTAGCATTTCAAACAGTCTCCTTCCCCCCAGACTTCAAACCCATTTATCCTCCTTAAACTAGGCTCCAAACTTTTCCCGACACAGGTTCCCTTTTTTAGTCAGCCTGCCTTGCCCCTAAGCCCCCCAAATACACCTTTAATTTTTCCACATTTCTTAGACCTAACCTACTAATACCACCATTAAAATCTAATTTCTATACCTCTTCCCCAGTGAGGCCTTTCCTGATCAAACATTGCCCATTACAGCTCCATCATCAGAACTCCCATAGCAGCTGTTATCTAAATAATTTATTTCTCCGTTAATCATGTATGTATTTCATTAAAATAATTCTCTCTATTGTCTTAAGCCTATCTTTAACTTCTCATTATGACCCTATCTTTAACTTCTGATTATGTCTGCAGACCCAATCATAACTGAAGGTCCTTATTTTTGCCTTTGTATATACGCAACTCTTAAAAAGGGTTACTTATATAATAAGCAATTATTAAATATTTGTTGCTCTAATTTGATTGGCACCATCTCCTTTAAAATACCAAGGTCCAAGGATGATTTTTTCCTGTGTTCATGTTTCAGTCGTACATTTTGTCAGTTACTCTCATTTACATTCCTCTTCTGTTAAAAGCATTTGCCATAGTAACAGAATCTTTCCTGGTGATGCTCAGCCTTTAGTAATAAGCACTGGTACAGATTTCTTGGCCTAAGTTAAAATGCATACAGTAACAATTAAAAAGGCAATATGTTAGCAAAATACACCAACTGATTATTTTTCCTTTGTTTTTCCTCTGAGTTTTTCTTTTAAAGATTTCCTAAAAGGTAAATATTGCAACTCGTTTACTATGTATTTCAAATTGCTGGAGGTTTTTGGTCCTGCTTTCTGTGTTTGTTTTTTACACAGAGCTTTTTGCTCCAAGAGCACTGAACAACTGAATCTACTAGGTCTGGCAAGAATAACCTGCAGCTTGATATAAATTCTTTTTTCCCTTCTTAAGGATGAGTAGGCCAGGGTAGCGTGGGACTCGGAGGGGAGAGGGAATTGTAGGCAGAACACAGATCGAGGCTGCCTTTTTTTTTTTCTTAATAAGCTACTGAGTCGGGGTTAGAATAGCCTTGTATTGCCTCTGCTTCCTAAACTCTCAGGAGACTTGATCATCATTGAATAGTGTTTGTCTAGGTAAGCTGTCAATCACAGAGCTCCTCGAAAGTGAGTTTAAGATGCTGATCCTGATCTCTGTTGACTTGTCATTCCTGAGGTCTTTCTTATTGTGCAGAAGTTTATGTTCCTCTAAACAGTGTGAGGCCCTATTGATTCCATGCCTGACTCACTCTCCACAGTGGGCAACCGGACCATACGCTGAAAGCTCCCGAGCAAGCATAGCTCATCAAAGTACTCGTTCTTTCACTGACATTACAAGGTCGGACAAGGTAAGTCATGACGATTGTCCCCCAAGAAAGCGTGGCTTCCAAAGCCTAAACTTCCTGGGGGGACTTAATTATAAGAGGCAATCCATGTTCCTGTAGGCTTTTTAAAATAAGCTGAGCTCCTTGCCCGTGGAGAAAAACAAGAACATACTGACAGATGGGCTTTCTTTTCATATACTGATTTCCATCCTAAGCAAAAAGTCTGTGCTGTTCAGAAGCAGAGGAAACACATGGTACCAATTTGCCATATTTCATTTTCATATTTCCAGGGCCATGTCACATTCAAAAAGGATGCTCAGCCCCACTGAAGTCTGAGGGGAAAGGCCTGGAGTCACACATTTTTCTTCCATTCCATTATTTTTCACACTACCAACCACTTGCTTTTCCTTGCTTCCTTATATCATTGAATTGATTTGGGTTTTCTCTTTCTCCACTGATCTTTTCATTTTTCTTAGTTTCACTGCTTTTGCCAACCCTTAGATTTTGCATACCGAGGACATCATTTGTCCAAATAAACTACTCTTTGGGAGAAATTAAGGCCAGGTTAGGTCATGCAAAAATAACCTTTTGGTTGCTGTTTTTATATGAGTATCCCCCTCCCCAGTTATCAGTATATTAGGATTCTTCATATCTGATTATATGGTCAGTGTAGTGAAACCAAAGTGTACAAATGGTTGCCACAAACACCAACACTACATTTCTATTTGTTTCATTTGCCACAGTGGTTTTAATTAAGTAATTCCCATCCAGGCTAAACATCTCAGGGCTCTCTGTTTACCCTACACATTAGCTCATCTAGTTCAAGTCTCTATAACTGAATCTGAGTCAACTCTCCTAGAGCAGAAAATGAGAAGTCCCCTAATATTTTTGACGTTTTCAAACATTTCACTCTACATCAAGAATGACTGCCTAAGGAAGACAATTGCCTTGTCAAAACCTCCTCATTGTGTCATGCCAAAATGTGACTTGGTGCCCAGCAAGTTACTAGCACTAAATGTACTAGTTTTTTAAAAGGAAGGATCCACAAAACATTTAGAACAGTAATGAAGCATGTTTGTTGGACTTAATTTTATGTGATCAATACATTTCTGGAGAAAATCGACATATCAGAAATGACACATTTGCTTTATTGCCTCTACATAAAAGAATATTGACTATGACAAGAGTCAAAACCTATTTGTAAGCATTGTGAAGGTGCTGGAAAGAGTCCTCCTGATAATATTTTCTCCTCAAATTATGGCTCAATGAGGAGGGTGGCCAGGTCTATTAGAGCACAAGAAGACACCGTGATGGACCAGAATGAAATGGAAAATATTATGCTGAGTCAGGCTGTGAGCTGAAGTTAAGATTGTTGACATGGAAGGCAGCACAGTTTACTGCAACCCCTGAAAGACTTCCCAGTTATGGTAGCGAAGGTTCTCTGGGTTAGGGTTTAATCTGTGATGGGGCTGAGTATTTCAGTGAAGCAAGTGTTGGGATTCAACGAGAAGTAGGACCCTGCAAATATCCTCAAAACAAGCCTCAGGCAAATTTGCCCAAAGTTTCTCGAGACAGAAAACTGCAAGAAAGTCAGCTATTTGTTACATTAAACAACCATCGATTGTATAATTTGGATGGATTGTATGGTGTGTGAATATATCTCAATAAAATTGCATTTTTAAAAAAGGCTTAGTAAGGAAAGGTATAAGCCAAGTAATACCTTTCTGGAAACCTAAACAGGAATTAGGCTACAAGTGGGATGTGGGTCCTTCCCCATCTCTGGAACAGCAGCATCAGGGGTGATCCAAAGACCAACAGGGGGGATAATGAGCATGAGTGTGTCTGTAAGGATGGAGAAGCCAAGACCCAGCTCTGGCAGAAATGGAGGGAAGCAGATGTTCCATGTCATCAGGAGTGCCCAGAACGGTTTGGCCTCTGCAACCAGGGTTTGCCCTGCTTTCTGCAGCTGGCTGGTTTTACTGTGTGATTTGCTCCCTCACCCAAGGGGAGAACTTCTGAGCTTAGAGGTTCCACTCTGTCAATGCTGCAAGTTCTGAGGGTAAAATTTATTACACCTATTGTCATGTGTTTTTGTTCCTACAGGTAAACAATGAGAGAGAGAGATGTTAACCAGCAGAGAAAACCAAATATAACAGACAAAATAAACAAGTCAGACCAAAGCAAACTCAAAAAAATAGTGCAATTGGTAATGGAGAGGGAAGTGGTATAGAAATGGCGACATCTCCACTTGGTCTTTTATAGACATCTGAAAATTAACAAGTCTAAAGAAAAACACCTGAATTTCTTGTCCCAACCTGGTTCTACCCTAGTCTTTCCCATCTTGGTAAATGGCACTACCATTTGCAAAGCATTAAATGCCAAAATCCCTGGAATTATCCTTAATCCCTCTATTTCCATCACCTATCACATCCAGTCCATCCTCAAGACAAATCATCTGTCAATCCACTTCACTGCACTTCTCCTGTGAACAAACACAATAGTCCACAACTCCACCATCTTTCCTTTGAGTTACGTCAACAGCCTTCTTACCAGTGGCCCTGGTTTCACTCTTGTCCCCCCACAATCCATTGTTCCCATAGCAAGTGCTCTTGATTCTAGCTCCAAACTCTCTCTCTTACCTATCAGTCAGCCTTTCTCTATCTCCACTGCTACCATCCTAGACTAAGCCACCAACACCTTATCTAGACTAAAGCAGTAACCTGCCACCTAGTCTCCTTGCTTGTTTTTCACTCTCCTCATATCTTTTCACCACACTGCAGAAAATGACTTTTCTAAAATGGAAATTAGATAGAATTACCCCACTACTTAAAAATCCTTACTTGGTTTCTCTTTGCACATAAAATAAAGTCCAAACCCTTTTCCATGGCTTGCACAGCCTTGATCGAGTTGGGCCCTGATTACCTCCCCAGTCTCCTCACTTACATTCGCAGTTTCCTTGCAACCCTCCAATTATACTGGGTTCTCCCAGTTTCTTCCATGAAGGTCCCTAAGTTGGAATGCTCCCAGCCTTCTCACCTCATAGCTGGCTCCTTCTCATCATTCAGGTTTTAACTTAAATCTTAAATCTTCTTCAGAGAAGATTTCCTTGATCACCTATCTAAAGTACATCTTTCTAACTTTTTCCTATCTTTTTTAATTGATATTTTACTCAGTATTTTATCTCCTTTTCATAATTGGTATGGAATTTCCAGCAGACACCTTGTCTGTGTCATTCAGTTTTCTCCCCAGTGCAACGTACAGTGTCTAGAACATGACAACCTCCCAGGGTTAGTGCTGGAATGAATGATCAGTAGTGTTTGAATGAATGGTTATGTAAACTACCAAATCTTTGCATTCTGAGTAACACATTCCTATATCATTTACATACTGACTTCATCTTAACAATGTGTTTATGCTTCAGTTTAACACATGTGCTAAATGCTTATTTCTCTACATCAGTGTTTCTCAAACTTCTTTCATTATACTCTCTCGAGGAGACTTTTAGACAGAGATGTACTGTATAACTTTGTATTGTGGTCCTTTGAAGGGTCACAAACCATTGTAATAACTAAAATGTTTTTGTCTCCCCCTAATCAATGTTCAGCCCTTGGGGATAATACCACCCTTACTGAGAATATATGCTTCCATAATAAGTGATTTCACGTTCCAATTTGAAGAAAATACATGAAGATCAACTATCTCTTGTGAAATTTTCTTTTCTATTTCCAAATGAACACTTCTTAACTTACGATCTTCTCAGTCATAAACTTCCTGAGATCAGTGTGTAGTTTCCCAGATATAGTATAGAAAACATCTTCCCTTGGAGGACTGGAGGATTTTGAAGACTAATGCTGACTGACTAAACTATTGGAGATTGAATCATGTCCCCCACAGAAGGCATATACAGATTCCAAGCCCTGGTGCTGTGGGTGTGAACTTTTGATGTTGTTTCTTCAGTTAAGATGTACCCAACTGAATCAGGATGGGTCTTAATCCTATCACTGGAAGCCTTATAGAGAAGGCCACAGAAAGAGAAGCCCCAGGAGAAGCAAGAAGCTGGAAGTCAATGGGACCCAAAAGAGAAAAGACAAGACACGACCATGTGTCTTGCATGTGACAGAAAAGCCAAGGACACAAGGATCACTGGCAGCCAGCCTAGGAACACCACAATCATCAGGAAGAAAGCATTACCTTTATAATGCCTAGATTTTGGACTTCTCCTACCTTCAAAACCATGAGTCAATAAATATCCATTGTTAAGTCAATGCATTGTATAGTATTTGTTTTAGCAGCTCAGAGACTAAAATATATACCTTTCCTGGCTTTGACTTTGGTTGGGGATTAAGTGAGGGAGGTAGGAAGGAAAATAGACAAGTATATCATTGTTGAATGTATACCAAGTAACAAGTAGTGTGAAGCATTTTATATCATAAGTTTGGAAAGGAAATTTGCAAGTTATTAGACTGGTAAGTATCTTAGGTGTTAGGAATTAGTAAATAAAATTTATATTAATTTTGAACTCCAAAAAAAGACCCATGGTGTCTCAACATTGTTCAAAATGTGACCCTTTATGGTCTCTTGACTGAAGGAAGCAGGTTTCATTTAGTTTGTTTCCACAAAGAAGTCATCCCTGACAGTAACAGAGTATTTTCCCTACCAATATACAAATCTATCTTTGGTTGATATTTCAGCTCTCATGTGTTTGGCATCAGTTTTTGAGTGTGGGCCTGGTGCCAGTCCAGCAGATGGCCGTAACAATAAGCATATGTCCAGTAACAGGTATGTGCATTGCATTTGAGCATTAATCAAACCTGTCCATCTCAGATGTGGTTCTCAGATGTGGTTCTCATAGCTCATCCTCATTTGACGGGTGAAAGGATGAGCCATCACAACCATGCTTAGTGCCAGCTTTGCACTGCAAAAGATCAGAGCAAAAAATAAACCTTTCCAGCTGTGGTTCTCTGGCTTGGACACACTGAGCTTGGGAGAGGATGCTAATAATGGAATCTCCTCCCAAAACCACTCTTCCCAGTATCATCTGCCTACTACAGAGAGGATTCCATGATCCTGCCCCATCCCTAAGCAAATGGCTCTGCTCCTTGTGGCATCAGCCTCGTGGGCTGTGCAGAGTGGTACCCTCCCATAGATGCTTCCAAGTGAGGCAAATTTATGGACTATCATGGCTATGCTACAGCCTGATCCCACTTAGGTGACACAACTCAGAAGCGTTTATGTTTCTGCTCTTGACAAATGGTTCTTACCCCATGAAGATGCAAACTGGCCAAAATGGCAGCCTCACTTCTCATTTTGGCCCTGCTCATTTCAGGTATATTTGAACTCTTGTGAATCTATTCTGACAAAGATGAACAGATCCAGACAGCTGAAGGCCTTCAGTAGGATTGGGCTCTCCCTCATTCATTGACTGGAGCAAATCTAGCTTAGAGGGAGCCCCCACCCCAGATTCTTGGTCAGGAAAAAAAAAAGAATGAGCACTGGAATTCTAGTTTACCAATGTGAATCGGAGTCTGGGCTCTGCCACTGGCTGCCTGGCCTTCAGCAAGCCACCTAGATGTCTTATTTGACTTTCTATCTCCAGTATCTGGTAAAGAGCTTCACATATGGAGACTGTTCAATCAAAACTTGCTTGCTGAATAAATGGATGAATGCAACTCTCAAAACCATCCTCATAATATCCCCCAGTGAGTGAAGACCTTATAGTTTCCACATTTTTATAAATAGAAATGGGAACATTCGCTAAGACTGAGAGCTAGGGGTTAAGAAATATCCTCTCATTTGACCCTTGTAGCATGCAAAGGAGGATGGTAGGCCACATATTATACCCCGTTACTATAAAATAAACATAAGCATTTAGAGTTTTGCCCATTTATTTGCTCAACAACTGTTTACTGAACATATGCTAGGCTGTATTCAATGGGCAGGGAATACAGAGATGAACTGACAGGCAAGTGACGTGTTCTCATTTGAGCTGAGACCTGGCAGACAGGAGTCAGCCAAAGGAAGACAAGGGGAGGATGCTCCAAAAGTGTGAAGAACATATGAAAGTGTGAGTTTTAACTGGAAGCAGCTCAGCTAGTTTGATGATGGGGTCAATGCCCCTGTAGTGTTGTAACTGAGGGAAGCATGATGGGAGATGACTAGAGATGGGGAGGGGAGCGCAGATCAGGTAAGGCCTGGGAGGCCAGACTAAGAAGTTATTGTATTATTGTATGGCCATGGGAATCCTTTAGATTGTTTGAAGGCCAGAAGGAACACAGTTTCTGTCTCCTGGGCCATCCTTTTCCCATCCACTTTGTGTCCTGATTTTGCTTGGAAGCCCCTTAGACAGTGTTCTCCAGGAGCCCCATCCTTGGTCTTCCTTCTTCACTCTCTGAAACCCTCCTCTAGATGAACTCATCACACTCCATTGCAGCCTACTACCTAAATGTCGGTGCCTTCCATCTATTCATCCCACTGATATATTTATCCTGTGCTCCAGATCCATGTAATGGTATCCCTTTTCCTGTTGAGCATTCCAGTTATGTGCCCCAATGTTTTCCAATCTTATTTTAAACCAGTCATCAGCACAGTCAACACTCAACAAGAACTTTGTTGTCTAGCTTTGTTCACACCCATATCTCGGATCCTATTGCCTTGCCTCTCTTTGCACTCAGTTTCCTAGCTTGCTTCCAGTATCCTCAACCCCTGACTACTTTCTTAGCTTTCCTTCCAACCATGGCAACCAACTGCACCATTGGCTCCACTTGCCTAATATCGTTTGCGTGATACTGGGTTTGGCTTCTCTCTGTAATGATCTGCATTCGTTCCCCAGACTATCCAAGGCAAGCCAGGGTCTCCTTGTGGTGACTGCAGAAGTCAACAACAGACAGCTCAGATTCCACCTGCCTAGAACAGAACATCTCTTCTGTTAGTTTAAGGCCATCCCTGCCACACACCTGGAGCTTAGCGAATGGCTCCATTACTCCTCCCTCACTTTGATAATCAAGTCTGGCTCCTTTATCTCCCCAACCTTCATACATTCTCCCTAATAACACTGAATGATGTTCTAAATACTGAAAATCTGATCCTTTTATTCCTCTGCCTCACTTGAATCAGTACAAAGTCTAATCTTATAAACACAATGCAATTGTTTCCTGGCTGCTAAAACAAATACCATATAATCGTTTGGTTTAAACAACTGCAATTTATTGGCTCACAATTTTGAAGCTAGGAGAAGTTCAACATTGAGGCATCAGCAAGGAAGTGCTTTCTCTCCAAAGACTGTGGCACTCTGGAGCTGGCTGCCAGCAATCTGTGCTCCTTGTCTTTTTTTTTTTTAATTGTGGAATATAACATATTTACATAGAAGTGATAACTTTCCAAGTGCAATTTAGCAAGTAGTTAGAGAGCAAATTTCAAATAATGTTATGGGTTACAGTTCCACAGTTTCACTTATTTCCTTATTATGAAATATAACATACACGCAAAAGGGTGATCACTTTCAAAGTACGACTTAACAAGTAGTTACATAGGAAATTTCAAAGAATGTTATGGGTGACAGTACCATAGTTTCAGTTATTTCCTTACTGTGAAATATAACATAGATGCAAAACGGTGATAGCTTTCAAATTACAATTTAACAAGTAGCTATATAGCAAATTTCAAAGAATGTTATGAGTTATAGTTCCACCATTTCAATTCTTTCCTTCTAGCTATTCTAATATCCTAGCAACTAAGAAAAATAAAATTATATAGAGATTCTGTATCCATAATCCTCTGTTAAATTCTATCTTGTCTGTTGCTACTCCTTTCTCTAGTTTAATCACTTTCCCAGTCCTCAAGGATGTCTAGGCAGTGACCGCCCTAACCTGTTCATGTTGAAAAGGGGCATCAACTTTACGAGAAAAGGGGACACATCTGGCTAATGTTCTTGAAGCGGCTGTTGCCTCCGAGTTTTTAGACTTAGCTGACATAGGCATAGGAGCTCTCTGGGGGATTTCAGTTTCTGAAAAATAAACTTAGTGAGTGAAACTTTAATAGGGTCTCAGATAGGGACCTGGATATTCTTTAGGGTTTTTAAAACTCCTGTTGACTTGGGCTTATACTGTGGCCATTTGGCATATCTAGCTGAAGCTTGCATAGGAGTAACCTTCAGGAGAGCTTCTCAACTCTATTTGAATTCTCTTAGCTACTGAAACCTTATTTTATTGCCTTTATTTCTCCCCATTTGGTCAAAAAGGCATTCTCAACCCTTTGATGCCAGGGTCAAGGCTTATTTCCAGAATTCATATCCCACATTGCCAGGAAGGCTCATTCATCTTGGGGGTCCTGTCCCACATCAGGGGGAGGGTGATGAATTTATTTACAGAGTTAGTCTTAGAGAGAGAAAGTCCACATTTGAGCAACAAAAGAGGTTCTCTGGAAGTGACTCCTAGGCATAATTATAGGTGGGCTTAGCCTCCCTTTTAGGACCATAAGTTTCACCAGAGCAAGCCTCAAGATCAAGGGCTTGACTTGCAAAGTAGGGGTTTCCTAATTTCACGTAGCATATGTTCCATCCATGATAATCAATCAGCATCTCACATTATTGACAGGCTCAATGCCTGCTATAATTCACTGTGGACACACCTTAACTAACAGCATCTTCAAAGCTCCTATTTACAAATGGGTTCACGTTCAAAAGACCAGGGATTGGGACCTGAACATGCCTTTTGTGGGGGACAGGATTTAGTCCCCAACACATGGAAAACAAGAACCTCCCACATCCCTCCTTACCTCCCCAGCCTCATCTTTGCTTCATTGTAGTCCCAGAGCTGTTCCCCATATGCTAGGCCCTGCCTATCCATTCACCCCATGTGTGACAATTGAGATCTGCCAATAGGTAGAAGGGGATAGAGCAGCAGACATGACAAACACAGTAACTGCATTCCCAGAACTTGCAGCCCAGATCTCTTTAGCCATTGTACCTTTGCCCCTGCAATTCTCTCTACCTGATATGCTCCCTTGCTTCTCCTTGTCTCCCTGGCTGACTGTAAAACATTGCCATGGCTCATGCCTTCTACTCTGTTCAACTCCTACTCTACCCCAAACACAAAATGCATGCCTCTATAAAAGAGATATCTCTATATAATTTTACTTAACAATTTGTATCCTTTTCCCTCACCTGATTGTGATATTCGTAAGGTCATACAGAATATTTTTCTCTCTTTATCTCCATCACCCAAGAAATAGCACCAGTAGACAAAGCAATTAATTTTATTGAAAATTTTTGGAGGAGGGGTGGTGGTGAAGAAAACTGTGTACTACATAAGCCAGTTCTGTAATAGAAGGTATGATATATTTTAGCCAATCGGAAGACGTCTAATCATAGATTAAAGGGCCCACTCACTCATTCCAGAGTTCATTGGGTCAAACAAAATTTCTTTTATATTTATCTCACTAAAAGAAACTACCTTGGGAAGCAAAGGACTTTATAGAAAAAGCCTGGACTAGGACACTTGGTGATGTTGAGATGGAGGAATAAGGATACATTTGAGTGAAAAAAGGCAAGTGGGGATGGAATAGATAGTTCTTGTTAAGTTGTGGAATATGGGAGTTGGAGAAAAGGACGAAATTTGAGGAAGTTCCAGCTGAAATACTCTTATTAAATAGAATGGCTTTGGTATGGTACAATTGGGGATCTTATACTTTCTTATTTTTTCTCAACATCATCTTCAAATACATTATTAAATCAAGAGTCCTTTCCCTGACCCTTGGAAACATTTGGGTAGAACTTTAAGCTTTCTGCTTCCTCTCCAGTATTAAAAATCAGTCCTTTTTAATCAGTCTTTGTTCCAGTTCAGAGTGCTTTTCCTTCCCCTGCTCAGGCCTGACCACAGGTGGTGAAGAGGGTGGAAGGAATGGTTAATTTTTTCACTGTCTTGTTCAAGCTCCTTTCAAACCATTTTGATGCTTCAAGCTCATCCAAATTATGGTTTAGAGCAGGAAAGAGGTTAGAATGAAAGGAATGAAAGAGACAGTGGAAAAACATTTTTATTTAGCTGATGCTGTTCCTAGTTGTTGTTATTGTTGTTGTTGTTATTATTATTATTGTTCTTATGTTGGCCACCAAATGCCATCTGCCAGGTGGCCATTCACTGCTGGCTCTTGCATCAGGCACCTTCAACTGTCCTTCAGATCCCTCACACAGAGGAGTTCCACTTTCCACCATTCCCTGATGGGATCCATGCACTTTTTCTCTTTATTTTATTTTCTTTAATTTTTAATTTATTTTTATTAGAGAAATTACAAGTTTACAGAAAATTCATGCCTCGAATATGGCATTTCCACTTACCACCCTATTAGTAACACCTTTCATTAGTGTGCTACGTTTGTTACCATTCGTGAAAGAAAATTTTTATTATATTATTAACTATAGTCCTTCATTTACAATAGGGCAGTTCAATGCACTTTTCGGCTCTCTTAAAATGCCCTTTCCTGGCCTCAGCTCCTCCCTGTGGCATAGCTCCATTAGTTAGTTCTGCTGTTGTACTCATGCACACACTTCATTACAGTGCTCTAGTTACTTTCTGCTGGCATTCTCTTACTCCAGAAAGCCTCCCTCATGGGTGAGGCTTTTTTTCAAAATGATTGGACTTATTTCCTTCCCTGACATTCACTTGACCCACAGGAAAACCCATGCTCCTTGCAAAAATCTCGTACAGTTTGGGCAACTGTTGAACCCTCTCTTCTCCCTGCTCCAGGCTTCCTCCTACATTCAGGTATCTTCAGAAGAGAGAAAGGCCCCATCCCCTACGGCCAGGAAACTCAGAAGACATAATCCAAGCCTGGCTAAGCCCCCTCTCACTCTCCACTCCAGGAGCAGCAAAGAGCAGGCCTACGGGCTTTGCAGCTCAGCAAGGAACCTGCTAGAGAACACCAGGTTATTCTCCCCTTCTTAAGAACATCCTGAAAATCACCCAGAATTCAAGATTCTCATGGGCCCCCAAATCTCACTAACCCACGAGGAGAGGCAAAACGCCACAGCAGGCACGCCACAGCAGGCTTGATTTTACAAAATGCCATAAATAAACATATATCCCATGGTGTGAATTTCAAGCCTTTGCTTAGACAGATGGAGTGGAGTGACAGTCATGAAACCAGTTTACCCATCGTTCTAGAAGAGCTGCGATCGTGTTTCCCATTTCTCTCCATGGTGTACGGCAGCAAGCATTTGTGGCCTCCATGTTGAGTCCTGGACCCAATTCTGAGGTATCAGGAAAACATCCCATCCAGCATCCTACCACAGAAACATCGAGGCTGTGTGAATTGCAGAGTGTCTCAAATACAACGAATTACTGAAATGTATTAGGTGCAAGACCATAAATTCCATTTTCCCAAGCTTCCCTGTATATACCAGCAGTCAACTAACTTTTTTTTTCTGTAAAAGGGCCACATGGTAAATATTTTTGGTCTTGCTGGTCATAAGACCTCTGGCCCAGCTATCCGACTTGGCTTTTGTAGCAGGAAAGCAGCCATAGAGAAAACATAAACAACAAACAAATGGGTGTGGTTGTATGCTAATAAAACTTTATTTGCTAAGCCAGGTGGCCATGATAGGCCTGTAGGCCATAGTTTGCTGATTCCTGGTTTACAGCATTGAACACAAAAATGTGATGATAAACAGAATATTCTGCTAAGAAATCTGACTTCACAGTTTTACCTGACAAAATGTAAATTGTAAAGCATGATTTTAAAGCATGGGTCTCATCCTGAGGTGCAAAAGGTCCTTGAATCCCTTAAAATTATAAGCCAAATTTTGTCTGTGTATTTTTCTAGGGACACAATCCATTACTGCCATGAGATTCCCAAAGATTCCAAAAGAGTTTAAAAACTCATTTGTTTAAAAGTAAATATTAAGGAGAGGTGGGGCAAGATGGTGGCATAGGGAGGTGTGGAATTTAGTTAGTCCTCTAGAGCAACTAGTAAATATCCAGGAACAACTAGTAAATAATCTGGAATGACTGTTGGGATACATCCGTGACCAGACACACATCATACACATACACCAGCCTGGAATGGGTGAAAAGGCTGAGATCGCAGCATAGAACTAGGTGGAAATGTTCTCATACAGATTGTGGTAGTAAATGCATAACTTGGTGATAATACTGGGAATCACTGATTGTTTACTTAGAATGGATTGTACAGTATGTGAATAAAACTGTTTAAAAAATAAACAGAGGGAGAAAATGTGGAGGGAGGATGTATCTATTCACTGTTGGCAGGGAAGTAGTGGTGGTTCCACAGGAAGCTAAATATGGGGTTGCATATGATCCTGTAACCCCGTTATTGGATATATACATGGAAGAACTGAGAGCAGGGACATGAGTGGACATTGCACAGTGGTGTTTTTGATGGCAGTAGTTACGATTTGCAATGGATGGAGATGGCCCAAGGGTACATCACTGATAAACAAAATGGTGAACTGTGGTGTAGACATACAATGGAATACTGAGCGGCTGCAAGAAGGAATGAAGTTGTGAGGTGTGCAACTAGGTGAATGTACCTTGAGGACAGTATGTTGAGTGAAATAATCCAGAAGTGAAAAGACAAACATTATAATGCCTCACTAATATGGACTAACAATAATGTGCAAACTCTGAGAATTGAATCTGGGAGCATGGGTTATCTGGGGAAGGCTTGTGTAAAGGTTCCTAGATGGTAAGCTCTTACAGCAGTCACATCTATTCATGAGTTGTAACAGTTACTCGGTCCCTGGAGGTAATTCATATGCATTATATAGCTATCCCTTTTTATTTTTTAGTTTATTAAAATAGCTAGAAGGAAATATCTAAAACTGTTGAACTGCAATCCAGTATCTTTGATTCTTGAAGATGACTGTGACTGTATAGCTTATACGGTGTGATTGTGACTGTGAGGGCTTGTGTCTAACACTCCCTTTACCCAGTGTATGGACCAATGAGTGGAAAAATGAGAACAGAGAGTAGATGAATGGTGGGGGAGAGGAAGGAGGGGTGTGGGATGCTTTGGGTGCTCTTTTTCACTTTTGTTCTTATTCTTATTTTTACTTTTTGAAGTAATGAAAATGTCCAAAAATTGATTGTGGTGGTGGGTGAACAACTATGTGATGGTGCTGTGAACAACTGTTGCACACTTTGGATGATTGTATTGTGTGTGAATATATTTCAATAAAATTGCATTAAAAAAGTTAACATTAATCCCAAAATAGGCATGGCAATTTCAAATGTCCTTTCTTTTAACCATTGTTTCAGTTATTCTAATAAAACTCTAATCTAGACAAACCAGTGTTAAACTACTACATGGCATTTTCTAGTCTATGAGATCTCCCCAATCATATTTCTGGGCCCAAAGAACTTCACAGATGAGGCAGGGGAAGGGGAAAGCAAGCAGTCTTCAGTCACAAAACTGTCAATTCTTCTACAATAATATCAAAGCTCATTGACTCCTTTAAATCTTCCTATAAACTCTAGCATTCCCTTAGGGGCTAGTGAAAACTGAAAGTGTTCCCAGGAGCATCACATTTTTTTAGACAGGTCTAGGAGGAAATAAAATCATATTACTCAAAGGTAAAGGGAATGTTCTTACAAATTCTTCTCTAATATTGTTTTGACTTTTAATGAATATGCCAAATACCACATCTCATAACTCTGGGAAATTTATTTTCCCCAAATATGTAAAGGAGTCTCTAAACCCCAAACTGTGGCTTCCACAGATGATCTAACTGGGGCATTAAAAAGTGATGGAGAGGAGGCGGGGCAAGATGGCGGACTGGTGAGCTGTATGTTTTAGTTACTCCTCCAGGGAAGTAGGTAGAAAGCCAGGAACTGCGTGGACTGGACACCACAGAGCAATCTGACTTTGGGCATACTTCATACAACACTCATGAACACGTGGAACTGCTGAGATCAGCGAAATCTGTAAGTTTTTGTGGCTAGGGGACCCGCACCCCTCCCTGCCAGGCTCAGTCCCGTGGGAGGAGGGGCTGTCAGCTCCGGGAAGGAGAAGGGAGAACTGCAGTGGCAGCCCTTATCGGAAACTCATTCTACTGATCCAAACTCCAACCATAGAAAGACTGAGACCAGACACCAGAGAATCTGAGAGCAGCCAGCCCAGCAGAGAGGAGACAGGCATAGAAAAAAACAGCACAAAAAACTCCAAAATAAAAGCGGAGGATTTTTGGAGTTCTGGTGAACATAAAAAGGGGAAGGGTAGAGCTCAGGCCCTGAGGCTCATATGCAAATCCCAAATAAAAGCTGATCTCTCTGCCCTGTGGACCTTTCCTTAATGGCCCTGGTTGCTTTGTCTCTTAGCATTTCAATAACCCATTAGATCTGTGAGGAGGGCCCTTTTATTTTTTTTTAATCCTTTTTTCTTTTTCTAAAACAATTACTCTAAGAAGCCCAATACAGAAAGCTTCAAAGACTTGCAATTTGGGCAGGTCAAGACAAGAGCAGAACTAAGAGAGCTCTGAGACAAAAGGCAATAATCCAGTGGCTGAGAAAATTCACTAAACACCACAACTTCCCAAGAAAAGGGGGGTGTCTGCTCACAGCCATCATCCTGGTGGACAGGAAACACTCCTGCCCATCGCCAGCCCCATAGCCCAGAGCTGCCCCAGACAACCCAGTGTGACGGAAGTGCTTCAAATAACAGGCACACACCACAAAACTGGGCGTGGACATTAGCCTTCCCTGCAACTTCAGCTGATTGTCCCAGAGTTGGGAAGGTGGAGCAGTGTGAATTAACAAAGCCCCATTCAGCCATCATTTCAGCACACTGGGAGCCTCCCTAAACAGCCCAGCAGCCCAGAACGGCCCTGGGGGGACGGCACTCACCTGTGACATAGCACAGTCAACCCTCAACAGAGGACCAGGGGGTGCGCGGCCTGGAAGAGGGACCCACTTGCAAGTCTCAGGAGCCATACACCAATACCAAGGACTTGTGGGTCAGTGGCAGAGACAAACTGTGGCAGGACTGAACTGAAGGATTAGACTATTGCAGCAGCTTTAAAACTCCAGGATCACCAGGGAGATTTGATTGTTAGAGCCACCCCCCCCGCTCTGACTGCCCAGAAACACACCCCATATACAGGGCAGGCACCAACTACACACGCAAGCTTGGTACACAAATTGGACCCCACAAGACTCACTCCCCCACTCACTACAAAGGCAAAGCAGGGGAGAAGTGGCTTCTGAAGAACAGGTGGCTCGTGGATGCCACCTGCTGGTTAGTTAGAGAAAGGGTACTCCACGAAGCTGTAGATCTGATAAATTAGAGATAAGGACTTCAATTGGTCTACAAATCCTACAAGAACCCTGTCAAGTTCAGCAAATGCCAAGAGGTCAAAAACAACAGAAAATTATAAAGCATATGAGAAAACCAGATGATATGGATAACCCAAGCCCAAGCACCCAGATCAAAAGATCAGAAGAAACACAGCACCTAGAGCAGCTACTCAAAGAACTAAAGATGAACAATGAGACCATAGTATGGGATACAAAGGATATCAAGAAGACCCTACAAGAGCATAAAAAAGACATTGCAAGACTAAATAAAAAAATAGATGATCTTATGGAAATTAAAGAAACTGTTGACCAAATTAAAAAGATTCTGGACACTCATAGTACAAGACTAGAGGAAGATGAATCAGTGACCTGGAAGATGACAGAATGGAAAATGAAAGCATAAAAGAAAGAATGGGGAAAAAAATTGAAAAAATCTAAACGGACCTCAGGGATATGATAGATAATATAAAATATAAGACTCATTGGTGTTCCAGAAGGGGAAGAAAAGGGTAAAGGTCTAGGAAGAGTATTCAAAGAAATTCTTAGGGAAAACTTCCCAAATCTTCTAAACAACATAAACACACAAATCATAAATGCTCTGCGAACTCCAAATAGAATAAATCCAAATAAACCCACTCTGAGACATATTCTGATCACACTGTCAAACACGGAAGAGAAGGAGCAAGTTCTGAAAGCAGCAAGAGAACAGCAATTCACCACATACAAAGGAAACAGCATAAGACTAAGTAGTGACTACTCAGCAGCCACCATGGAGGCAAGAAGGCAGTGGCATGATATATTTAAAATTCTGAGTGAGAAAAATTTCCAACCAAGAATACTTTATCCAGCAAAGCTCTCCTTCAAATTTGAGGGAGAGCTTTAATTTTTCATAGACAAACAAATGCTGAGAGAATTTGCTAACAAGAGACCTGCCCTATTGGAGATACTAAAGGGAGCCCTACAGACACAGAAACAAAGAAAGGACAGAGAGACTTGGAGAAATGTTCATTACTAAAGAGATTCAGTATGGGTACAATAAAGGATATTAATAGAGAGAGGGGAAAAATATATATGACAAACATAAACCAAAGGATAAGATGGCTGATTCAAGAAATGCCTTCACAGTTATAACGTTGAATGTAAATGGATTAAACTCTCCAATTAACAGATATAGATTCACAGAATGGATCAAAAAAAATGAACCATCAATATGTTGCATACAAGAGACTCATCTTAGACACAGGGACACAAAGAAATTGAAAGTGAAAGGATGGAAAAAAATATTTCATGCAAGTTACAGCCAAAAGAAAGCAGGTGTAGCAATATTAATCTCAGATAAAATAGACTTTAAATGCAGAGATGTTTTGAGAGACAAAGAAGGCCACTACATACTAATAAAAGGGGCAATTCAACAAGAAGAAATAACAATCATAAATGTCTATGCACCCAATCAAGGTGCCACAAAATACATGAGAGAAACACTGGCAAAACTAACAGAAGCAATTGATGTTTCCACAATAATTGTGGGAGACTTCAACACATCACTCTCTCCTATAGATAGATCAACCAGACAGAAGACCAAAAAGGAAACTGAAAACCTAAACAATCTGATAAATGAATTAGATTTAACAGACATATACAGAACATGACATCCCAAATCACCAGGATACACATACTTTTCTAGTGCTCACGGAACTTTATCCAGAATAGATCATATGCTGGGACATAAAACAAGCCTCAATAAATTTAAAAAGATTGAAATTATTCAAAGCACATTCTCTGATCACAACGGAATATAATTAGAAGTCAATAACCATCAGAGACTTAGAAAATTCACAAATACCTGGAGGTTAAACAACACACTCCTAAACAATCAGTAGGTTAAAGAAGAAATAGCAAGAGAAATTGCTAAATATATAGAGACGAATGAAAATGAGAACACAACATACCAAAACCTATGGGATGCAGCAAAAGCAGTGCTGAGGGGGAAATTTATAACACTAAATGCATATATTAAAAAGGAAGAAAGAGCCAAAATCAAAGAACTAATGGATCAACTGAAGAAGCTAGAAAATGAATAGCAAACCAATCCTAAACCAAGTAGAAGAAAAGAAATAACAGGGATTAAAGCAGAAGTAAATGACATAGAGAACAAAAAAACAATAGAGAGGATAAATATCGCCAAAAGTTGGTTCTTTGAGAAGATCAACAAGATTGACAAGCCCCTAGCTAGACTGACAAAATCAAAAAGAGAGAAGACCCATATAAACAAAATAATGAATGAAAAAGGTGACATAACTGCAGATCCTGAAGAAATTAAAAAAATTATAAGAGGATACTATGAACAACTGTATGGCAACAAACTGGATAATGTAGAGGAAATGGACAATTTCCTGGAATCATATGAACAACCTAGACTGACCAGAGAAGAAATAGAAGACCTCAATCAACCCATCACAAGCAAAGAGATCCAATCAGTCATCAAAAATCTTCCCACAAATAAATGCCCAGGGCCAGATGGCTTCACAGGGGAATTCTACCAAACTTTCCAGAAAGAACTGACACCAATCTTACTCAAACTCTTTCAAAACATTGAGGAAAATGGAATACTACCTAACTCATTTTATGAAGCTAACATCAATCTAATACCAAAACCAGGCAAAGATGCTACAAAAAAGGAAAACTACCGGCCAATCTCCCTAATGAATATAGATGCAAAAATCCTCAACAAAATACTTGCAAATCGAATCCAAAGACACATTAAAAAAATCATACATCATGACCAAGTGGGGTTCATTCCAGGCATACAAGGATGGTTCAACATAAGAAAATCAATGTATTACAACACATTAAAAATTCAAAAGGGAAAAATCAAATGATCATCTCAATAGATGCTGAAAAAGCATTTGACAAAATCCAACATCCGTTTTTGATAAAAACACTTCAAAAGGTAGGAATTGAAGGAAACTTCCTCAATATGATAAAGAACATATATGAAAAACCCACAGCCAGCATAGTGCTCAATGGTGAGAGACTGAAAGCCTTCCCTCTAAGATCAGGAACAAGACAAGGATGCCCGCTGTCACCACTGTTATTCAACATTGTGCTGGAAGTGCTAGCCAGGGCAATCCGGCAAGACAAAGAAAGAAAAGGCAACCAAATTGGAAAAGAAGAAGTAAAACTGTCATTATTTGCAGATGATATGATCTTATATCTGGAAAACCCTGAGAAATCGACGATACACCTACTAGAGCTAATAAACAAATTTAGCAAAGTAGCGGGATACAAGATTAATGCACATAAGTCAGTAATGTTTCTATATGCTAGAAATGAACAAACTGAAGAGACACTCAAGAAGAAGATACGATTTTCAATAGCAACTAAAAAAATCAAGTACCTAGGAATAAACTTAACCGAAGATGTAAAAGACCTATACAAAGAAAACTACATAACTCTACTAAAAGAAATAGAAGGGGACCTTAAAAGGTGGAAAAATATTCCATGTTCATGAATAGGAAGGCTAAATGTCATTAAGATGTCAATTCTACCCAAACTCATCAACAGATTCAATGCAATCCCAATCAAAATTCCAACAACCTACTTTGCAGACTTGGAAAAGCTAGTTATGAAATTTATTTGGAAAGGGAAGATGCCTCGAATTGCTAAAGACACTCTAAAAAAGAAAAACAAAGTGGGAAGACTTACACTCCCTGACTTTGAAGCTTATTATAAAGCCACAGTTGTCAAAACAGCATGGTACTGGCACAAAGATAGACATATAGATCAATGGAATCGAATTGAGAATTCAGAGATAGACCCTCAGATCTATGGCCAACTGATCTTTGATAAGGCCCCCAAAGTCACTGAACTGAGTCATAATGGTCTTTTCAACAAATGGGGCTGGGAGAGTTGGATATCCATATCCAAAAGAATGAAAGAGGGCCCCTACCTCACACCCTACACAAAAATTAACTCAAAATGGACCAAAGATCTCAATATAAAAGGAAGTACCATAAAACTCCTAGAAGATAATGTAGGAAAACATCTTCAAGACCTTCCTAGACTTTACACCCAAAGCACAAGCAACAAAAGAAAAAAATAGATAAATGGGAACTCCTCAAGCTTAGAAGTTTCTGCACCTCAAAGGAATTTCTCAAAAAGGTAAAGAGGCAGCCAACTCAATGGGAAAAAATTTTTGGAAACCATGTATCTGACAAAAGACTGATATCTTGCATATATAAAGAAATCCTACAACTCAATGACAATAGTACAGACAGCCCAATTATAAAATGGGCAAAAGATATGAAAAGACAATTCTCTGAAGAGGAAATACAAATGGCCAAGAAACACATGAAAAAATGTTCAGCTTCACTAGCTATTAGAGAGATGCAAATTAAGACCACAATGAGATACCATCTAACACCGATTAGAGTGTCTGCCATTAAACAAACAGGAAACTACAAATGCTGGAGAGGATGTGGAGAAATTGGAACTCTTATTCATTGTTGGTGGGACTGTATAATGGTTCAGCCACTCTGGAAGTCAGTCTGGCAGTTCCTTAGAAAACTAGATATAGAGTTACCGTTCGATCCAGCGATTGCACTTCTCGATATATACCCGGAAGATCGGAAAGCAGTGACACGAACAGATATCTGCACGCCAATGTTCATAGCAGCATTATTCACAATTGCCAAGAGATGGAAACAACCCAAATGTCCTTCAACAGATGAGTGGATAAATAAAATGTGGTATATACACATGATGGAATACTACACGACTGTAAGAAGGAACAATGTCGTGAAACATGACAACATGGATGAACCTTGAAGACATAATGCTGAGCGAAATAAGCCAGGCACAAAAAGAGAAATATTATATGCTACCACTAATGTGAACTTTGAAAAATGTAAAACAAATGGTTTATAATGTAGAATGTAGGGGAACTAGCAATAGAGAGCAATTAAGGAAGGGGGAACAATAATCCAAGAAGAACAGATAAGCTATTTAACGTTCTGGGGATGCCCAGGAATGACTATGGTCTGTTAATTTCTGATGGATATAGTAGGAACAAGTTCACAGAAATGTTGCTATATTAGGTAACTTTCTTGGGGTAAAGTAGGAACTGGTTGGAAGTAAAGCAGTTATATTAAAAAAAAAAAAAAAAGAGAGAGAGATAGGAGAAAATTGTGAGCAGACTGAAGAGACATTGGGCCTGAGCTGTTTTAGTGGGTGGGCCATTCAGCTCTTTAATATATATCACGGTGTCCAACAGTCTCAAGGAGTTTAAAAAAAAAAAAAATTAAGATCAAACAGTTTTTCTCTGTCCTGAGGTTAAAGATAAGCTGTTAAAATAATAATAATAATAATAATAATAAAGCAATTACTTCCTTCAAAATAATGCAGCCAGAAGTTGGGAGGGGGAGCTAGGGGCACAGATGAAACAAGACTGGCCATGGGTTGGACACTGTAGAAGCTAGACCATGAGTATATAGGGATCCATTATACTATTTTTTCTACTGTGTATATATTTGAAGTTTTTAATAATAAAAGTATACAAAAAAAAAGTGATGGAAAATCATAAGAAAAAGAGTATGCAGATGTCACAATAAAGAGCTATGTGAGTATCAAGAAGACACAAAGAAGAGGAAAGAAAGTTTCAAAGACTAGAAGATAAGTAAAGATTTTCAAGGAATTTAAATATATATATTCTCAATTAGGAGCAATATGTATTTTGATTTGTCAGAAAATAAGAGATAGGGTTGAAAGATTCATAACTCCAAAATCTTTTAAGATTTTAAAAAAATTAACTACTCAGAGCAAACAGTACACTTCTCAAAGACGTAATCTCCAAATTTTCCAACTGCGTGAAAGATGAATGACTCATAGAGAAATTAATTCCATTTAAATCAGATTGATTAGCTAGTTCAACAGCTTGTTTAAATGTGCCACACGTAGCAGGTATTATCTCCCACCCTTATTGCATGATAATTATCAGACATTAACCAGTTAAATTTCTATGTGTAACTTAAACACCTGAGAATCTTTAGCATTAGTGTTTTTGCAAAATTCAGAACTCTAGCAATTTGATCTGAGATGATAATTCTAGTATTAGTATTGTGGATGTTTTCTAGGTATAGATAGAAGTGGACAGAGAAAGCTTCAGTCAAACAAGGTCAGCAACCTCCAGTCTGAACAGCAGGAGAGGGGGCTTATTTAGCTCTGTTAGTACAAAGCATATCCAATCCTGGGCAATGGAAAGAAAGAGATCCTAAATGCTTTTGGTAATGAGTGAAGTCCATGTTAGTGACTAGCACACCAAGCTAGACATTCAATTACAGCTCAGTAATGTCAGAGATTGGGAAACCATTGCCTGTGGATCAAATACAGTCTGCCACATGTTTTTGTTGTTGTTGTTGTTAATAAAGTTTTATTGGAACCTCACTCGGCCCATTCATTTACTTATTGTCTACAGCTGCTTTCACACTGAATGGCAGAGTTGAATAGCTGTGAAAGAGACTAGATGAACCACAAAGCCTACAGTATGTACTATCAGGCCCTTTACAGAATAATCTGCCAACCCCTGATAAATTTCACCAGTTGTTCTTTTCTAAGGAGAAATTTTACTCTTTTAATGTTATGAGGGGTGATGGGGGAAACAAATCAACAACTATAACAACGCAACCTACCCTAATTATAATGTGGGATCCTGAATTGGAATAGTAGTTGAAAAACTGATGAAATCTAAATAAAATCTATGGTTGAGTTAAAAGTATTGTACCACTGTGAATTTCTTAGTTTTAACAAATGTTACCATGGTTGCATAAGATGTTAACATTAGGGAGCCTTTATGTTCCATCTTTTCAACTTTTCTGTAAATATAAAACTATTTCAAAATGCAAAAGTTCATTCAAAAAAAAATATTTGCAGTGACTTGATATCTGAAATAAGTATTCAGAATGAGTACTAAATCTGTCTCCAGTCATTGCACTGATGTGGCCAGGGAAGTCATTCATTCATTGATTCGATAAACATTAAGAATTTGCCACACAAAAAATCCTTTTTTACCAAACATAAGCTTGCTCCCCTAATTTCAGAAATCTTATCCAGGCTGAATGTTGAAAACTATAAAAATATTTCTGACGCAGATGATATAAAAAGTAAAGGAAGAAGAATGGAAAGTGAAAATTACATTGTAAACAGGTAAATGGAGCTATAAATGTGCAGGTAACAACTAATTCAGAGACTGAAGCAGTTAAATAAAGTCTTTCATTTTTAACCTTCCCAGAGGAAGACTTAAAAAAAAAAAAAAAAAAAAGTATGACATGAATACTTCCTTAAAGTATTTATGAGAGGAGAAGTGGGAGGGAAAAAAAAAAAAAAACATCTTTGATACCCCGGCTGCTTTGCACGGGTTGTGTGCCTACTATCTTGGATACCTTCCAGTTCCGAGCACCATGAAGGCATTAACCTAGAGTAAATCCAAATTAACAAAGCCCAGGGACCCGTCTGGGTTTAAGCTGCTATGTGACAGCAGATCAGAGAGAAATTGTTTATATCCCTGACAGAAAGATTGTGCTCCATTCAGATGGCGTTCTGGCTGACTGAGAGTCAGACACTGCAAAAGGCAAAAGTGAAAATGAAAAGATGCCCAGGGAAATAATTGAACAGTGGAGCCCTGACGGTTGAGACAAATGTCAAAGGGGGGAAATGAACCAAATGGCAGGGCAGCTCCTGCCCCATGGCAATTCTGCAAAATTTTGGTTTGTTGTTTTTTTTTTTTTCTCTCAACTGAACAAAGTAGGAAGATTCCCTTACTCTTTACTCTCTAATGAAGTCAACATTCATGCTTGAGGCTTGTTAAGTAAACAGTCCTGTCCGCTGCCCACAGGGTAAGGAGATAAGAGTTATAATTACCAGCTGTTAAGGAGAGTTTATTACCATTTCCTATTTTTCTCTAAGATTTAGGCTGTAGTATTTAAACTTTGCAAATTTGCAAGGAAATTGCTACACACACATACACACACACACACACACCTGTCCTCTCCTTTCTCGGTCTCATTTTCATCACCTGCAAATTGAAGGGATTCAAATAGATAATATTCAAGTTCTCCTTCAATCCTAAGATTTATGATACTTTGGGTGAGGGCAATAAGTTCTGGCATCCAAATGCTGCCTTTGACCTCATGAGGAATTTTTCCTCTGTAAGGAAAGTGACAGAGAGTGGAGGGTTAGAGACCCTAGCCAGAGCATTTGGGAAAGATAATTCTGACATGAAAAAATATGTATTACAACAAGTCCTGAAATGGGCTGGGTGCTTTTAGGAATGTAGCTTTTGGAAACCAATATTGTTGATAACCAGCTGACATGCAGCAAAGAAAACTGCAAATTGCTCAAAGAGGAAATTTGAGTCTGGGGGGGAAATGATGTTTGGATTATATTTCCCGTCATAAACTGGAGCCATGGTTTTCTTTCCCAAGCCAGAAAATAAGTGTTTCCCTATTGCCACAGGCCTGAGATATAGGGTTAAAAGTCCCAAGATCGAAAGTAATTCAGTGGCATATAGTGTTCCTCAGGAGACAATTGATTGAGTAATCAACAGCTGAAAGTCACTGTGCTAAAAGCTTTCCATGAATTTCCTCATTTAATCCCCACATCAACTCGATGAAGAAGGGATTTTTATTACCCCAACTTTGCACAAGAGGAAACTGACTCTTAGATGAAGTAATCCACACAAGGTCACACAACTAAGAAGGAACTCAAACTCAAATCCATATTCTTAACCACGAACTGAAAGACATGGAATTTGAATCAACAACAGTACTATTAGAAAGGCACCAGCCCAACTAAATGGCCATTTTGCTTTTCCTTTATAGATGTGTCATTTGGTTGAGGATGGATCTAGAAGGCTGAGTCTCTGGTTCCTCTGTGCTTTAGGATCTGTAAAGAGTGTACATTGATCAGCTGACATCCCTGAGGGTTGGATATTTCCTTACATGGCTTGACCTCATGAGAACTGACTCTCTGAAAACTAGGGTTAAAAAAAGTGCTATATAACATCTCAGTTATAAGAAAAACTCATATACAATTTGGTAATGGGAGCTACATTTAAAATTAAGATGTCTTACCTTCACAGAGGAGAAACAAAACTACCATTTTCCCATTATGTTATAGTCATGTGAATCTGTCCTTTCTGCAGTTCTTTTTAATGTAGTTCTATGTCTCTGACTGGAGCCCTGTGGATAACTGACAAAAGTGCTTTTCCTGTTCAGCAGTACATGCTTTGTATAACTACATTGTGATTTTTATTAATTTCTTAAGAACTTAATATGATTTAATATACTGTCATTTCAATAAGTGTGAAGTTTCTCAAATTATATTCTGTATTTATGTACTTTTTAGCTAAAGCAGATGCATACTTGCACCATACACAATGGCTTGTCATTAAATATAAGTATGTTCATTTTAGAAAGCTCTGGTATTTAGATATTCTTGTTTTTGTAAACCACCATAGTTTAATTTATTATCTTAATACACTTTAAAGTTTTCTGCTTTGTCTTGAAAGTCTTAAACAATATCAAAAGTCAGTCAAAAGTTTTGAGGTATCAAATTCTTACTCATACTGAGTCTTCCAAGTAAAATCTCTTTAGGGATCCACTCCCAGAAGTTGTTTCCTGGTTCTTATGTCTGATATTTCCAATCATGGAAGCTTACCTTTAATAACAAGTCACATAAAATTGCTTGTATTCAATCATTTTTACCAATAAATGGTAATTTCATATATCTGGTTGTTCTGAAGCAGAAGATTTAGTAAATACTATCTTGAAATGAATGAATAAGAATAATAGAGTATATTGGAGCTATTTTAACATATTTATGCAAATATATTTGTCTACATGCATCTAAATAGACATATAATGGCATGCTTTGTTAGACTGCCCATGATATTCCTAGCACAACGAGTTAACTCATATGTGTATCAGAACGGGCAGGAATCCTTTAAATCTAAGGAAGTGATAATGATGAGAGCAATGTTGTAACAGTTCTGTGGTAGGATTGCATTTAAGACACAGTGTTCCCTTCTTGTCAGTTCCTATTAATCTAAATGTAACTTTTGCAATGAGGAAGAGAATGGAGGCAGCAAATCTAAGAAAAAAACTTGTAAGGAAAAAAAATGCAAAGAAGAAAAGATATATGGCTTGCAAATGTTGAGGAAGAATAAGAATATAACTTCTTAAAAATGTGCTCACCAAATGTTAAAAAGGAGCCTTGGGACTCTTTCTGCGTGTGTGTGGGTGCTTGCGCGTGCATGCGTATGTTTCTATATTCATAGAAGATGAGCCAGAAAGTACCCAATTGATTTGAACTGAACTGGCTTGAACTTGGATACACTGGAATTGTATCAAAGGCATCCCCAGAGATTTTGGAGAGGAAGTGAACCAAAACCTCTGTTTCCAGTTAGGGCAGAATTAACTCTGTAATTGAGTCTGGCAGAGTGACTCTGCAAGCTAGGAATTTTGATAGATGGTGTTTTGTGAGCTAAGCCAGGCTGAAGTTTCAACATAAATGGCACACTTGTTACCATTTTCAGGGGAAGAGTTAAATTCTAAACCAAAGATGTCTTCATTTCCTTTCTGTTTTTTTCCTTCTCTTCCTCTTGAATTTAGAAATAACAGTGCAGTAGAATGACAAATAAGAGATTTCTCAATGGATTCTCCCAAAGCAGCAATTGATAACATGAAAAAAACTATCCGTTTTTTCCGTACATCCCACTTGTAGGTGGGAACAAGTCCCAAAAAATATGCAGTAGCTGAAAAAGGTTTAGTTTAAGGTATCAACACACTTATTCATAATAGGTGTTCCAAGTAAATTTCTTTAAGGTTCTGCTCCCAGGGTTCCGTCCGTGGGTTCCAGGTCACTCCGAAGCACAGAAATATGAGTTATCACAGATGGGTCTGATGTCCCTCTTCGGGCCTGGGTTAATTCCCACTCGGTCTTCTTGAGGACTCTCATTGGTTCCATGACAGGCTCGCCAGGGAGCTCCGGCTTGGTTCATGGGAAGTCCTTTCAGTAAATCACAAGACCTATTCAAGGTAAGCATTCACGTCTGATAGCTTGGATAAAAGGGCTCTGGAGTTACACTGCTTGAATTTGAATCTTGGCTCCCCCAAATTAAGAGCTGGATAGATTTTGACAGGCTACTGAACTGCTCTAGGACTTATTTTTTCTTATTTTTAAAAAAGCAAACATAAACACAGTAGGTTCTGTGAGGCAAAATAAGAAATTGGAAAACTTTAGGGCAAGGCCTAGCACGTATAAACATTGAGACACGTCTACATATTGGACCATGCATTCCATCTGACCCTCTCTGAAGATATCAATGGGCCTGAAAGTGTTCTCAGTTGGGGGTCTTGCAAGTCCCTTGCAGATAGAACACAGGCTGTGCTGCAGAGAGCCAACTGTATGTAAGATGGGAAGTTTCCATGACTCCTTGAAGAGAGCAGGCAGTAGAAAGGGTTAGGCTAACATGGTTTCCCCCACAGTGACCCAGAGTTCTGCTAGAGTTCTCTGAAATCCCTAAGGAGAAAAATACAAGATAGTCATTTCCCATATTCTCAAAAGTTCTCTTCTGCATTATTTTAACTATGGGATTAAAGTGTTTCTGAAGAGACTTCTTCTAATTCATATGTCACAAACAAAGGATATCATGAAGTCGACGTTTAATGTGGCAAAACTTCCTTTACTTAATGGTCCTGTCTTTGTTGGCTTTGATCGAAAAGAACTGCCCCATGTATAAGCTGCAATTAGAAGGAATTTCACCATGTTCAATGTATTCTCTGTAAGTTAACCTGTCTCTTGCCTTACAAAACACTGCCTTAGATGTCACAGTTTTGTTGGGCTGAATCATTTATTTCTCTTATTCCTTCCATGCATTTCCTACTTGACACTTTTCTTCCTCTGGCCTTAATTATCTCCATTTCGCTATCCTATATTTGTTTTAAAAATAAAAGACCCTGCTTCTAAGAGAAAATTTCTGTCCACTTCTACTGATGAGTAGCAGACATAAACAAGTGCAGCATTTGTCATTGACTCTTTCAGAACTCTCTGTGGAATTGCACCATCTGAGAGCAAAATGATTTGAGAACCATGACCCACATTGGAAGCTATCATGCAAAGTAGAAATGTTATTTTTTTTTAAGTTCTTGTGTATCAGATTTGCAATGCAAAGATTTGGTTTGTACTTTTAAAAAATTAAGTCTTTGGTTTACTTCACTCAACATGAAGTCTAATATTGTATGATCTCACTGATATAATATAATGAGGATAAGCAAATTCATAGATTCAGAAGCTAGAATACAGGTTAATAGTGACCAGGGTCAGGGTAGAGAAAGGGGAGTTAATTATTAATTGGTGCAGAGTTTTTATTTGGGGTAATGGAAGAGTTTTGGCAATGGATGGTGGTGATGGTAGCACAACATTGTGAGTGTAATTAACATCCTGAATTATATATCTGAATGTGGTTAAAAGGGGAAATATTAGATGGTATATATGTTGCTAGAACAGAATTTTTTTAAAAACAAGGATGGTACGACCAAACAGTTAACCTTAATGCAAACTATGAACTATAGCTAATAGTGTATTGTAATAAAATTCTAACATCAGTTTTAAAAAAGGTATCACACGAATGCAAACCGTTAAAAATGGGGGTGGATATATGGGAACTCTGTATTTTGTACATGATCTTTCTGTAAATCTACAACTTCTCCAATAAAAATTTTTAAATAATCATGTCTCATGAAAGCATTTATATTAATGATGAAATTATTTAATTTGATGGAAGAAAGAGTCTTGAGAAATTCAGAGTGAAGCAGACAGAACTTGAACCATTTTTGATATTCTATCTTATCTTGAACCATATATCAATGAATACAAACCAAAGCATTTCTTTTTATATTCATGTGCATCTGTCTAAGTTGACGATAACAACATGCGCCACACATAATGCTATATATTTGCTCCCTGGGATAAACTCGATTAAAAACTGTTCATCTTTCTGTATGGGCTCTAGCAAGCTACAAATTCAGAAATCCTAAAAGCAAATCTTAGCACAGCAAACAAAACATTTTCTCTCTGGCAGTGCAGTCATGGAATAGAATGGGCAGCTCTGGGACCAGTGCCCATACTGTTCAGCTGTAATTTTAGAATTTCATTTCATGTATTTATATATGCGTGTAATCTCCAAACTAACTCACATGAACTCAAGTCTGATTTTGGTAACGTCTCGCCAACAGCAGGGAAAAGATTTTACAAGTGTATCTGGTATTTGTCCCTGATGAATGCTAGTGCAGATAAACATATCCGCTTTCACTGACTAGCTTGTGTAACTTCTCGTAAATGCTTTAAAATAATGACAGCCACAGCTCAGAAGCTATCATGTACTTGTCTCAGGGGAGCAATCGACGAAGCACACTTAGTGTTTAACCTTCCCAGTCAAGGCATATGAAAAAGAATCAAGTTCAAGAGAAAATGGAGGGAAATCCAAAAAGTATACATGGGCTCTTTTTCCAATCTATCAGTCAGTTTTAGACATCAAATAAAAACCTCATTTGTTCCAAAGTAGGTATTGTAGTTTTGAACCTACTGGCTGTGGCTGTAGTTTGAACAGTGTATCTTGAGAGCAGAAGGAGAAGTTGCCTCGGAATTCATCCAATTTGGGTAAGTAACTAAGTTATTTGATGCAAATTACCTGAAGTGTGTGCAAATATTGTATGCGTTCCACAGTTTCTACCCACCTACAATGCCATAACCTGGGTGTTTTCTAGTGGTGGACCACCAAGCAGATCTAACCTTTAATAAAATATAAAATATTATATAATACATTGTATATGTTTATATACTATAACAAAATATTCATGTGTGTGTGTTTAGAATCCCAAATCCAAAGGTTAAGAATTTACTAAAGACTTGAAGGAGGGATCTTATGAAGCTAATTAAAATAAAAGTCTTGTATAAAAATAGGGAATTACTTAAATAAATTAACATAAATCCCACACTGGAATATTGCTGAGCCACCAAAATAATGTTGAACATAATTATTTTGTGATAGGAAAAGATATTCCTTGTTCAGTGCTAAGTGGACAAAAAAATCAGGTCACATGACAGTTTTTGATTGCATTTTTGTGAAAATAAATAAAATGCATGAGAGAATTCTGGACTAATAACCACAACAGTTTTAACTTGATTATCTCTGGCCAGGGGAATTGTGGGCTGTTTTATTTTTTCTTTCTCTCCTTTTCATTATCCAGGCTTTGCATTTTATTTACAGTGAGCATAAGTGGCTTTTGTCTTAAGAAAAGAAATCTCTAATTTTAGAGAATAAAATAGACTGGCCTTCAGGGTAGAAATTGGGCAGAAGGCAGTGTGGTCTGTGTACAGTAGCTAGCAATTTCCTAGGGAGCCTCTGCAAACGTGTAAATTACAAAAGTTATAAAAGTTAAAAACAGGAAAAACTTTCCCTTCTAAAGAGACACCCTAGGAAAGATGTGCCAACAGAAATGATGCCCCTTCCCAAAGGCAGGCAACACCAGCCACAGACCTTTGTCCTGAGTGACTCCTGATATTTAGAATTAGAATCTCTTGTTTCCCCAATATACCTACTCTTTCAGGCAAGGTTAATTTCACCTTTTCACTCCATCCTCTTTTTCCTTCCCCCTTTTCAGTGTCAGGAAAGAGAGAAAAATGCATTTTTTAAATCTATCAGGGCCACGTGAGGGTGAATTGTTTACCAATGATTTCTTCAGAGAAAAGATAACTTTTTTTAAAAAGGCTAAATCTTCATGTTTAGGAAAAATACTTTTTGGCAAAAATGACCAGTTGTAGTAATAGTGTTTATTGCTTTTGCTAGATGCTCAGTCATGACCCATTGTTGGAAAGAGTAGTGAACAAGCAATGCTTGGGTGCTTCTCACCCTAGATACCTTAGTTCCAGTTACTAAAAAAAAGAGGGATCCCTCTAGAAAGCCATTAATGACTAACCAGAGCTCAGCCCTGCTCTTTATGCAGGAACTTGATAAAATCAACATGCTGCACTCTCACTTTTAACAACCCGAATTTCTGATGGCTCTAGCCTCAAGCCTGTAGAAAGGTACTTCTCTTGGAAGTAGCCATGTAGCTAGATCTAAAGTCCCTCACCATTTCATTTGTTCACTCATCATGTAGTTCTTTATTCAGTGAATATTATCAGTTAGGTATGAGGTTGAAGAATGAAGAAAGAAAAGTAAATAACATGCTATTGCTATTTTCAAGGTGTTCTCATCAAATAGAGGGTGACAGACATATAAATAAATAATAACCTGAAAACTGTGGTTCACAGACTTGGATTTCACAGATTATTAATCTAAAAATGGGGGTGGGGTTTGAAAATAAAGAAATAGTAAAAGAAGGGATAGATTTAAAGTTGCCAGTAAATATTCTCAAAATATGCAGTTTTTATACCCCTTCCTGCCAATTATTACTACCATTTTCATAAAATAAATGACTTTTTAATATTAAAAAAAAATAGAAAGGCCATAACCTCAGCACAGAGAATAGCCCTGGAAGCCATACAGAACCACAAAGCTAGTAGTAACAGGGGGGTTGGAAAAGGAAATCCAAGGCTTAAAGCAGCCTCCTAGAGAACATCTGATTTTCAGAAAAGCCTAACTTCAATCTATGCTCTCAAGTAATAGACCCAGAAAAAAATGAACTGTGGATAGGGAAGGTCATGCATTTTGGAAAATGCTTAATTTCTTTGTTTGTTTTGTTTGTTTAATTCTGCCCCAAAGTATAGTGTTCCATTCAATAATTATCATATTTCCTTTTAAAGCCAGAAAACCTGTATGTTGGTGATTTACTCCATCCAAAGGGATGACTTAATAAAGCCAATAAAATGTTAGGAATAATAATGATGATAATGATGTTTATGACAATGATGACAAATGTCTGACATCAAACTGCAGACCGTTGAGCACTAAGCTAAACTCTGGAGCATGAGTTGAAATTCTGTCTTTGATACAAATGGATATATGAAACCTTAGGCAAGGCACTGACTCTCAATTTCCTCATTCATAAAATCGGGGTACTACTAATAAAATTACATAGGCTTCTAATGATGACTGAATCAAATGACGCACATACAGAACTGTGCCTGGAATGCACTCAATAAATATTAGCTAACATTGTTATTATTCTTGTTATTTTATTCACTGAATTATTTTTTAAGGAGTGAATGGCATGATGGAAAACTAATAGGAAAATATTATTAGACATTTAACCCAAGAACAAGTGTGTGTATGTGTGTGTGATTGTAAATGGAATATCATTTAGATTCATTAGAGGTTGTTGCATTACCAAGTCTCCATTAGGGGTTTGGCAAAACTTTTAGCTAGGACAAGACTTTTCTCACCTTATTTTCTCACCCTTACCAACTTCTCACCTTCCTTTGTAATACCAGACTATGCCACAAAAATCTATGTCCAATTGAGAATGTCCTTCTCAGGACTTCATCAAGACTGACATAATAATTTGGGATATTGTTCTCTAGCTCTTAAATTAATCAAAGTTAATTTAGACCTTTCCTATTGCATTTCTGTTGTCCTTATCCATGGAGATTTTCTCTTTTATGGTCGTCATCTTTTTTATTGATTGCTAAAAGATCTATGTGAATTAAGGCCAATAACTGTCCAAATTATTGTAACTTGTTTATACTTGTCTTTTAATTTTCTACTTGTTTTTTGTTTTTTGTCAATTTAAACTTTTTAACTTCATTTTTACATAATCAAATCTATGAATATTTCCTCTGTGGTTTCATCAATTGGTTTTATGCTTAAAAATCATCTTCCTAAGGTTAGATTTCTACCTATATTTTAATTTAGATCTTTATTTTTTTAATAATACTCTCTAATCTACATGGGTTATTTAAATATTTACATTGAAGTAAGAATCCAAGTATTTTTCTTCTTTGCTTTTACTAGTTTTGTTTTTACATATATTAGCTATGTCTTTGCATTATTTATCGAACAAAAATGTCTTTTTCTGCTTGATTTAAAAATGCCAACTTTATCACATAATTCATTCTTCATCTGGAGGTAGCTTTCCTTGAAAATGCCCTCTTCAAATGATTGTCAATATCTATGCAAGAGAAGTTGGGAACTCACATGACTTGGGAAGAAAAAGAACTGACTGAAGAACTTCTGCCCGAGTCAGCCCTTTTCCCAATGGTTGTTTTCCATTTCCGGCTATATGGTGCCACATTCTGATACCTGCTGGGCTTGGGATTCCTTTTGCTGGCTTGTTGGCATTTTCTGTGTAAACATTATTTCAAGCTGCAGTGTGCTAAATAAATTACTACATATTAAACTGTTCAGCAAATGCAAAATCTAGGCCAGAGTGAGCCTACCAAGCACAGTGACCCCAGCTTCTACAAACAACTTGTTTCTGAGGGCTGCATGGTAATTCATCAGTCCTGGACCCCAATCACACCAGGCTAAGGGCTGACACTGGGGCGTAGCAGAGTATATCCAACTGCAGAATACTAAATGGAGACTACTGGCTCTGTTACTGTCACTGCATTTCTACCAGAGAATTGGAAGAAGCAATTACTCCTGGAGCCTCTGACATCTATTTCCAGTTGCACATCCAGAGGCATTGTTGATGGACATGTAACATGCAAACTTGGATGAGAAGATACCTTATCCTTATTAATCTTCATAGGGGCTTCACTGGTAAATGCAATTGATTGTGTTCTAGGAATTAAACTATTAAAATTTTTTCAGGACTTCCTCTTCTCTTTGCTACCCTTCCTTTTAAGAGTAATTGAACCTTGAAGCCATAACATGCACTGGATCAAGGTAGGTGACTGCCCAGGGTAGGGGAGAACCACTGAAGACCACAACACAGGTAGGAGCCAAACAGGTTGAGGATGAAGTCCAGTGAGGTTTACTGGAGCCCAAGCTGGGTGAAGAGAGCATTCACATAGGGTGTGGCTCAATATAAGGTGTCAGAGCTCCTGTGGGATGAGGATGGTATCCCAATGGAGGAGGGTGGGTGCTAGGACTTGGAGATGGCCCAGTGTGGCGTGTCAGATGCTGAGCAGAATGAGCAGGTGAGTGGCAGCTGGAGCAAAGTGTCAGAGTCTGAGTGGTGTGAGAAGAACTTGCAAGTAGGAGAGCTGATGGGTGCAGAGTAAGGAGTGTTTCCGAGTAGGAGGATGCTCTAGACTGAGATGTCTGAGCA
The DNA here is from genome assembly GCF_015220235.1 of Choloepus didactylus. Taxonomy (NCBI): domain Eukaryota; kingdom Metazoa; phylum Chordata; class Mammalia; order Pilosa; family Megalonychidae; genus Choloepus; species Choloepus didactylus. Next base: position 26,093,905 of record NC_051318.1, on the reverse strand, counting down.
CTAACGGGCTGGGGAGGGAGCCCTCACGTGGTACAATCCAGTGCTGGGTGCATGAGACCAGACAGTATCTGGTGGCAACAGAAAATGGCACACTGTTACAGAAGGAACTTACATAGAATGGGAGAAAGCACAAATGAACTCTTGGTGCTGGTCTTGAACTGCAGGTATTGACATGAACTTGAGATTTTCAATAAAAATAGATATGTCTAGAAATAAACATTGATACAAATGCGTATGTGTATGCAGATATTGTATATGTATGTGTATGTGTATGCAGATATTGTCTAACTGCCCACTGAGATGGCCTTAGAGCAGCACATGTAGCACCGAGATCCTGACTTCTAAATCCCATTCTCCACCAAAAGGACCAGAGCTCCTTGGAGAAATGGCTGATTTAAGGTCCAGGGCAGGGAAGGTACAAGCTGCATCTGAAACATCTTTCAGACTCAAAAGAAGGAATTCCTTAAAGAATGATGACACAAAGTCCAGCTTGAAGATTCTATAAAATAACTGGCCAATAATCACCAGAGTGTTAAGGTCATGAAAGTCAAAGTGAAACTGAGGAATTTTTCCATGTTGAAGAGACCAGAAACATGGCACTAAATGCAACACATGATTCTGACCTGGTTCCTCTTGTTTTAAATGACATTTGCAGGACAAACAAGAATGGAGTCTGAAGACCCAAGTTGCTTTTATTCTGGTTGTGTAGGAGAATATTTGTGTTGGTGGGAAATAGGAAATACACACTAAAGTACTTAGGCATGTTGGTAATTTATTCTGAAAAGGTTCAGGGAAAATATACTTGTGTTACACTTGCAACTCTTCTCTAAGTCATTTGTTAAAAAAAAAAAAATCAGATTTCTTAGAGCTGGTAACTTTCTGCATGAAAATAGGGTAAAAACTTTGATAAAAATAAATCCCCATCACAGTTTGGCAGCTTCTGTAGTCACTTGGGGTATTACTGTTTTCCGTGCTATAGCTTTTGATCTGGAGTGGTCCCCAGGTCACACGAGTCTCAGCTGTAATGAGACAAGCACGTCTGTAACATCAGTGCATTGCACGGTGCTGAAAACCCTGGAGTTTGCCAGCATCCTAAATAAAGGACAGTGAGACCAACAGATGACATCCATCAGCTGCCAACCCAGGAGGATTGGAAAAGGCTGAGTGAGTCTATCAGAGTGGGTCAAGAAATTTCTGCTCTTGGAATTGAGTCAAAGGAACATCCAACGAGAAGAGATCTGAGGATCTTAGGACCAGGGATGAGGGCAATACTAAAAATAACAAAAGCTCCCATTTATGCATGTGCTAAATCCTCTACTCAGACTATCTCATGTGATCCTCAGAGCAGTCTTGCGAAGCGAGTATAATTAGTCTCCCCTTATGGAAGATGAGAAACCTAAGGCCTGGAAAGGTTAAATAACTCAGCAGAGGTCACTCTGCTATTTAACAATCGACAATAATCCTACGAAGGTGGGACAATTATTGTCTCTACCTTGTAGATGAGGACTCCGAGGCCGGAAAATGTCGAATGGCTTGCCTAAGATCACGCAGCTAGCAAATGTGAGCTGAGCATTCGCTCATTCTCATTCACAACCTGGCCTTCCAGAGCCTGCACTCTCCTGCCTCCCAGGTTTTCATTTTAAGGGCTTGCATTAACTTGCACAGGCTTTATAATGGCAGAACCCTGTAGCAAAAGTATTGTGAACACACTGAGATGCAACTTCTTTTTTAAACATCCAGAGGTAGTAGAAAAAGCGTTCCTAGGTTCGATCCACTCCATCATGCATCAACTGTGACCTTCTGTACAATTCTCTTCACTCTCCCTGGGAGTAGACAACATTCGTTCTTATTTTTTCAATCTCCCCAACTTCCTTTCTGTGGTTTAAATCCACCTTTTAGAATCACCACTTCAAGCTGGTAAATTTGCTTTTTGTGTTGCAACTCAAACCTTGTGTCCATAAACCCATGATTGAGGAGCTTTACATCAGCCACTCGGCTTTGCAACCCGAAATCCCTTGTTCTCTTTTGAGCCTTTTCTTTCAAATACATGTAGAATGGCAATGTTCTGGGCTAAACATAAAGCCATTATATTCATTAAGACCATTCAGTGATTGCATCTCAAAGCAGACTTTGGAAAATATTACCATGGATACAAAAGAGCGGCATGTTGATGCTGGCAGAAGAGATGTAGTACCGTGTCTGGCCTGTTGTTGCTAAATAATGAGTCAATCTGTTTTTAACTTGAGTGTTAATATTTGGTTGCTTCTCACCTCCTCCTGACCAAGGGAAGTCTCCTTTACATCTAGCTGAGCAGAGGCTGAGTCACCTCTCCATGTCACAGCAGGAGACTGAGATTTGAGAAAACCGAGAGCCCCACATTGGGAATCAGGGGTCCAGGTTACAGCCCTTAATCATTCATTCATTTTATTCATTCTTCCATTCATTCCACCCATATGCATTGAGTGCCTGCCATGTGCTAGGCACCGAAAAGGGGATGAGGCAGGAAGCTAAAATTTATTGAGGAACTAATATGAAGGAACTCTGCAAGGAGCTTGCATATACATAACGTCATTTGATCTGCTCAGAAACAGTTTCAATATATGTTTTAGGATAGGAAATGAAAGGCTAAAAGTAGAAACAGACGGATCCTGAATGCCTACCATCTACAGTTAACTAACCATGAGTCAGAGCTGAGTATTTCTCAGTTCTTGAACTCTGTTTTGCTCGATGGGCTTTCTTACCTGTTCCTTTGCAATGCCGGCAGCTCTTGAGGGATGTAGGCCAAACACTGGTTTGGTTGATGCTTTCTCTTTCTTGATCATCTGGAACCATCCTGGCCAGTATGGGGTGGGAATGGCACCCTTCCATATATAGGTTTTCTTGGCTTCCATCTAGGTTCAAATTTTTTTAAATGAACAGTGATAGGAAAGGGATATGGAAACTATAAAATACTGCAGAAACATAAGGCATAAATATTGTTATTGTAATTACTTTTAGGAGGGTGAAACAGAATAACTATGTTTTAAACATTAATTCTTTGACCTCCTTATTATCCACTTCCAGTGATCTTAGACTCATTCATTCCAACTCTCACCAGAAACTTCAGTCCTTCCTATCCAATCCCACATAGAATTTCCACAATTTGAAGGCACCGTTTGAATCACACAAAACTCCTACGATACCAGTCATAACAATAATGATACTATTGGTGAAATAAAGATTTTTTAAGACATTTATGGTTTATAGCAGATATATAATAGATATTTTTATTACTTTGCATAATACTTTCACAGGGTACATATTACATACCCATTTTATTGATGGGGAAATCATGATTAAGAGAAGAAATTTACCCATAACCAGTAGGAAGCTGAGCCATCTGCCTGACACACTCTCATTGCTTCTTGTTTCACAGTGCCTGGAAAGTCGGTGTCTTGGTAAGGGAGGGCATATGTAAACTACATCTTAAGATATTTCATGACAAAGTGCAGGTGTTCTCAACCTGGTTGCTAAGCACTACCAGTCCCCTACGGAACGCTTGACAAGTGGAGAAGCCTGGGCTGGGGCACTCACCAAGGCTAGGCTGTGGTCCCCTCATCTCGATGCATAAAAGCCCCACAGGCAATTCTAATTTGACCCAGTTGGGAAACAGAGTACTTATGCGTTCCTTTTATCTCTGGCCTGGCCTCTTGGTCAGGGTGATATTTCGTGCCTTTAGCCGAAGGCTCTATTTCTCTTTGCATTAGTGGCTTCATTATAGTTCGAGAGCAACACTGTAAATTAACACAGGAAGTAGACGCTGTCCTCACGGGACTGATCGATGTAGAAATGAAGTCATCGGATCAGTGTAGATAGGTAATCACAGAGCATCCGCCTCCAGCGTCAGGAAGCAGCCCAGAGGAGCCACGCTCTTATCAAAGATGAAATACTTTTGGGGTGTTTCAAGGACCAACTCTGAGTTTTCCTAGATCAAGTCTTTGCGGCACTGAAAAGGTGTCTCACAGGTTCTCCTGCCTTTAGGGAACACTCCCTTGTTTTAATCTATGCCTATCTCAATCTGATTATAAACTACTAGTGAATAAATCCATAACTTTGGATTCAGCTCACTCAGTAGATGCCCTTGCCACAGTCCAGACTGATAAACTGTGCTATGCCAAAGGCAAATTGGAACCAATGCCATCTTTAATAATAAACAATCCATTATAGCCCCATGCAAAGTGTTTAGGTCATGTATTTAATCTATTCTGTTAATACACTCAATGTGCTCTGATGATTTCAGAATAAAATCACTTTTAATAAGGGGATCAGGTGCTAAGGGTTCTTTTTTCTCTTTCTCTCCCCTCCTCTCTCTCCCCTAAACAAACAGCTCTTAGAAATGACTACGCAATTCTTTCATTAGCTCATTACACAGCTCAAACTTTAGTGATTATTTTAAAATATCACAGAGCAGATATCCATTTTTTATCAAAGGCTTCAGTGCAATATCTATTGCCTATATGTGTCGCTCCTTAAATTCACAAGAGCTGCTTATATCTGGCATGTTTCAAATCCACATCTTCCTCTCTAGTTTGAAGTTGAAATCATTGTGGGAGGCATGGTACAGAGGATTGCTTTTTATTTTTTGGTCTTAAGTGCACAGCAGCCAAAACAAGAACATAATTATATCATCGGAGTCAATAAGCGCAAAAAGCCACTCGCGGCTCTCGCTGGGCTCAGCACTGCTTCACAGGAACTGCCGCGGAGCGCTTCCGCCACCAAATCCATTTGGCTCTATTTAGGAACTAAGTACAGGAAGGTAGTTATTGTACAAGATTAGTTTCCTGTAGGCCATAAATTGGCAATAGCAGAAAAATACAGGATGAATTTATGAGCCTACAAGGTCAGCTAAGAGGAAGACAATCCTAGGTGATTGTGCTTGCTTTCTTTAATGTAGCCCACCCCCTGCCCTTCAGACAGGCAGAAAAAGACCCTTTAACTACTTAATTACTTCTTAATAGTTTTAAGCAAATTCAAAAAACTGCACGTTGCTAAATGCCTGGAGGTAAGTACTGCCACGAAATATGTTAGGAATGCCTGTTTGGACTGGAATTTCTGAAACCTGATTAGACTTCCTTTCAATCTGTGGCATTGTGAGCTTTTTGCCTTATTTGGTGTTGATGGCTAGGTATTTACTTTGAAGCTGGAATTTTACATTTGGGAATAAAAGAGCAACTTCTAACAGTGAAAAACTAATCAATCAATTCAAATATATCACTTCCAGTCAGAGGTATAAGATGATAAACATATTCGTCTTAGAGGAAATAAGGGCAAGCTAAGTAAAAAAGTACACATATATTTATATTTTTTTCTTTAAAGAGTTACGGGTTTACAGAAAAATCACACAGAAAATACGGAGCTTACAATTTATGAAAAATATTATTATAATTGTATTAAAAACTGTAGTCCATACTTTATGTTCAGGTTCACTGTGTTATACAGTACTACGTTTTTTCTTTAATTTTTATTCTAGTAACACATGTACAACCTAAAATTTCCCCCTTTGACTACAATTGAAACCTATAATTCAGCAGTGTTAATTATATTCACAATATTGTGCTACCATCACCACCATCCATTACCAAAAGATTTCCTTCACCCCAAACAGAAATTCTGTGTCAATTAAGCATCTTTTCAAAGTGAACACTTCTTTAAAAACACATAGTTAAAGGTAGTCTGAAAGGTGGGATATACCCCTTATAAAGACATTTACACATTCAAGGAAAGTACCTTACTGAGTTACCTGAGCCTCTTTACCATGTTAGAAACATAATCCCCCTTCTTTTCGTTTGATATTTTTCCAAATGATTAAAGTTGTCAGGTGAAATTAAGCCTTGATGGTAAGAGATGAAGTATTTGGATCCAATTTTCTAGCTCTTTTGAATGAAAGGTTGTAATTCAAATTTTGATTATATCCAAATCTGTAGTGAGGTTACAGGAAACTCTCTTTCTCACTGACCCTGGGCACCTGAGTGTCACTGCTGAGCCCACCCTCACTGTCCCTTAGAGCTGCTCCACAGGTGAAATAGGCCAGAGGGCTGAGGATTTATGACTCATTCCTTCCCTCAAACCTCTCTACCCCTTTCCGGCAAACAAGAACCTTGTCTTAGAGTGTGCTGTCCTGATTTCTTAGCGAACCACAGCACTTTGACGTAGGAAAAAAAAAAAGGCATGTTGATAAGCAGTCATCGGCTCCATGATGTCTCTCATGTAGAAATGTTTATTGAGTGAGAGTATTCTATATGTTTCCGCTACTCGGAAGCAGCACTTGTGGTTCAAGGGCCTTGAGGATTTCTGTCACAGCCTGCCACAGGGCTCCTGGGGGGTTGGAGCAGACTGAGGGAAGTCCAGAGCTAGCAAGTTCTGGTTCAGATTCAGGGAGGTGGATGCAAGGTTGAGGTGAAATCTGTGATGGTCTGAGGTATTTTCGTGCTTCTTTAGTGAGCTAATGTGCCCAAGTTATGCTGCCTCTATAAAACAGACAAAGAAATTTCCCTGAAGAATAAACAGGTCATCTAGGTGTGAGCAGGGTGCCTTTCTTCCCTAGGCCCAGGTAAAGGACACACGGAGCAGGTAATCCCGTCACAGGTCACCGCACTTGCACTCAGTCCTGCACCGGGGGATGGCGGGGGTCTATTGCAATATTTCTGCATCTTATAATTTGTGGAAGGATTGGATAATGAGAGTTTGGCTTGATTCCCCATCCCCATGAGCTCCCCTGAGTAGACGAGGGGTCTGGGTGAAGGCAAACCCCAACCGTATCTCTCTGGCTTCAGGTGATGCCTCAGGGTCAGGCCAGACTCAACCTCTTGTGACCTTTTCTGAGCCAATTGTCACAGAATAAACCCAGAATTGAGGGGGAAGTTCCAATCCCAAATTTTGCCAGATAGAGCCTTAGCAAGGCCTTCCAAGGGAAAGGCCACTTCTTCATTTACTCAACAGGGTAACCCCCAACTCCATGCAAATCCATCTTTCCCATAATAAGGATAAATTTTTCCTTCCCGTGTTGTTCTGAGGTAGGTTTTTGCCAGTCTTGTACATCTCAATTTCACAAACACTGAGACTAAATAATAATAATGGGCCCAATTCTATGTTCCTTGCTTCACATAAAGACAATTCTTCTACAATAGATCTCCTAGATTTCTTAACTCAGTCATCATCAGAATGTGCTTATTTACTAATTCTGTTTCTACAGTAAATATATATATATATATATATATATATATATATATATATATATGTATGACACTGAAAAAAAGGAGGTATTATATTCAGAGCCAGAAATATTCCTGGTAGACTTAAAAAGTGACCCAGCAGGCTTTTGCTGAATCTACTATAGGGCAGGCTCTGAGTTAGGTGTGAAGTATGCAAAGTTGGATACTACACAAGCCTGTGCTCAAGGCATTCTGCCCTTACTTCCTTCTTCCCCTGCTCTGAGCCATGACCACAAGTGCATGGTCAGGTGCAGCAATACTCCACAGGTACAAGGTCATGGAACATTTGCTCCTCCTGTAAATCCATGATAGGATCCTCACTTATAGTTTATGATCGTGCATCCTCCAACTGGTAGGTGATACTGTCTATCAAACCAGCTGGTACACACATAGTGACTCTGGTTTGATTGTCTCTTCTTTATCCAGGACAAATACTTGACCTTCTCCCCACTAGGCCTACCATGAGCTGTTTGCCTTTACTCAATAGGTAAAAGACCCTGCTGAGATAGTGTACTGACTCAGTCATGTTGAGTCTCAAGTAAGAGTCCCTTATCCCCAATATCGCTTATTAAAGGCATGGAACCCACCAGGTACTAACCTCAGAACAGTGCATGACTCTGAACTTGTTAGGCTGAGGGAATGCAAAGGAGGACACAGGGACATCAAGTACTTTCAAGGACATTGCTCCACTTCCTGAAACACTGTCTGTTCTAGTTTGCTAATGCTGCTGGAATGCAAAACACCAGAAATGGACTGACTTTTATAAAAGGGGGCTGATTTGGTTACACAGTTACAGTCTTAAGGCCATAAAGCGTCCAAGATAAGTCATCAACAGTTGGGTACCTTCACTGGAGAATGGCCAATGGCATCCAGAAAACCTCCATTAGCTGGGAAGGCACATGGCTGGCATCTGTTCCAGAGTTCTGGTTTCAAAGTGGCTTTCTCCCAGGCGCATTCTTCAAAGTGTCCCTCTTGGCTGTAGCAAGCTTGCTCCTTCTGTCTGAGCTTATATAGCACTCCAGTGAACTAAACAAGGCCCACGCTGAATGGGCGGGGCCACACCTCTGGAAATTATCCGATCAGAGATATCACCTACAGTTGGGTGGGTCACATTCTCCATGGACACTGAACCAGTAGGTTCCAAGCCAATCCACAGTAATATGTCTGCTCCCACAAGAATGCATTAAAGAATATGGCTTTTTCTGGGGGACATAATATATAAAAACCAGCACACTATCAGAAACAAAAGAATGGTTCTTTCCACATGCACACCTCCCACTCCTTCCCCTGCCTCCATACCACCTTTGGTTCCTGACATAGGGAAAATTATATGCTGCCTTAGTACAGGACCTAGAAAATGCTCATCATCAGTGAGTGGGTTCAGAAAATCCTGGGCTTCCCAGCCCCCAAACTGAAGCTCACATAAAGCCTGAAAATAATAACTATGGACCAGCAGCAGTCACCTATTCCAAGAGCTCAGGCAAAGCCTCATTCAAACTAACACACTAAAGAAAATCAAGGCAGGTTAAGGACATGACAATGTAATATCATTGTGTAAGTAAGAAAATCACCAAAAGAACACGACAGGACCAAAGACACGCACAGGGGTTAGGAGGAAATTGGGCGTGACTGCTAATGGGTACAAGATTCTTTCTGGTGTCATGAAAAGTTCTGGAATTACATAGTGGTGGTGGTTACACAACTTTGTGAATATACTAACTACTGACTTGTACAATTTTAAAAAGTGGATATTATGCATGTGAATCATATCTTAAAAAAAATAAAATAAATTTAATAAAGCAAAATAAGAAGGGCAATGGCAAATGAAAAGAGAAATGATTTCCCTTATCCATTTAAGCCATCCTACAAAGCCTGAGCATTGCACCACTTTTATGCAATAATCTTTTGAGGCAAAGGCCACTGAGATTTGGATAACTGCCAAATGTTACAATAAAACTTTCTGGAGGACCTGGTTTACTTGGTTTCCCGGCTAACCCACATGTCCCTCTTTGAGTTTTAATGGACCCGCTAATTCCAGTGAAACAAGAGGTATCAAGGAATTGCCAACTTGGTCAAGACTTCAGTAGTTTTCATAACTTTGGCCTGAAAACGATGCACGTTTGTCGATTTCATAACAAAAGCCCAACTCAATGAAATGTGTTTTCAGTTAACTAGTCTCACGGGTTTTTCATTTTGCTATCTATAGAGAAGGGCTTCTTTGCCAACTTGAGCTGGATTTGTAGGCACAATGATTTCTCAACCTAGGTACACTGACTTTGTGTTGCATTATACACATTTCCTATAACTCGATGACAGCAGAGCCCCCACTGGCTTAGATCCAAATTTCCACATCAGTAAATGTTGAGAAAGAAATTATATTTCTTAATTGCTTAGCAACCAAGGACAGACATAGAGGGAAAATGGCATGATGGCCCTATAACCACAGGTCTTGAAGACATGAAATGGAACTAAGAAAATAAGAATATGAATAGACAACATAGACTTCACTTTTCCCCGACCATCAAGCATGTAATTGGGGCTACCCTTCCCCCAAAACACACTCTAATGTGGCAAATGAAAGAGACAGCTCCCAGGGCCACAGCTGACTATTAGATCTCACCCTTTCCCTGGTTTTCCCATCTCCAGCCCCAGCTTCATGATGCTTATCTGAAAAATCTTTGCCAGTGCTTGTCCTCAATGACCCACACACATGTTGCCTCCTGGCTTTCTGACCTCTCCCTCTTGGCTTCTCACCTCTGCCCATGGACCTGATTGTGGCTTACCTCTAAGCTTCACCATGTTGATGTGGTACGTAACCTTCTGGGCAGGCTCATTCTCAACTCTCTCTTAAACCCCCAAAAATATACAATGAATTCCTTCTACATCCTGATGATCAGGATCGTTGAAATTGTCCATGTGATAATGTTTGAAAGGATGAGAACTAACAGGAGATTTGAGTGCTTGTTTGTTTGTTTTGGCTGTATCTCAAAATTCTCTGACTCATTCATCATCCCGTCCCTTAGATTCTGAAACCTGGAAAAAGTGTCTGCACATAGTAGAAATTTAACAGTATCTGCTGAATGAATGAATGAATATGAACATCAATTTATAGCTAAAATTGGAGACACATGCAAGTAAGTTGTACGCATCAGAGCTCCTTAGATGCCAAGAACTGTGATTTTCAATGTCTATCTTTCCAGCATCATGGTGGGCCAGACAGTACATAGCTGAGATTCAGGGCACCAGGGATTGAACGCTGGCTGCCATAATGGTCTGACTTACTTTAGGCAGGGTACGGGGCCTCTCTGAAAGTGAGGCCCTCCTTCTCAAAGTTACAGGATTGGAATGAGGTGGAACAATCTAGGAAGGAGAAGGAAAGACTGCAAAGGGAATTCAAGGAGGGAGTATTCAAAGTTTAAAGACAGCTGAAAGGACAGTAGGATGAGTTCTTCCCCAATTCCCAGCCTGGAAGGACCATGGAAATCATTTGCCCATGTGTTCGGCTTCTCCACTGAAGTGTGAGCTCTTCCAAAACAAAGGCCACATCTTATTGATCTCCATGCCTGGCACCTAACAGTTATTTGTTGAAGTGAGCTGAATTTCAAATATTGTTTGAAGAGTATTAGCTGAATCAGATCCTTCATTATCAATTGTCTCATGTTAAAAATAACATTTTATGCAGCAAAATTGTTTCAAGATTGGCTACTAGGGCAAAAGTGCAATCACTGCTCTTTGCCATGTCCAGTGTTAGAATATCATTAATAAAAATCGTAGTACCACAATAATAAAGATCATTGTAGTTCTGTGCTTGGGACTCTCTACATTTCCCAGATTATTTCCTGAAAGGCTCATCATATTATGGTGAAGATATTAACAACCCAATTCTGTGGACTTCTATTTTAAGGTTAAAAGTAAAGAAGGGAGAGCTCTGCAATATTAAAAATAAATAAACGACCCTACATATAACAGATACACAGATTTTGTTGACAGAGGAAATAACTGCAAATATACTGACAGTTATACTTGCAAAATTATAAGCAAAATTTGTTAGCTTGATTTTTTTTTAGTTTGCAAAATCATTTTACTCATGTTATTGAATACTATGCAATAATGATATCCAGTATTTTTAAATGCTTATGCATGCCAAGTGCTGTTTTAAGTTCTTGACCTATATTATCTCACTGAAAGTCCCCCATCACTTTATAAGGTTAGCTACTGCTCTCACCTCCAATTTGCAGGTAATGGAACCTGTACACAAAGCTGCTATATTGCAGGACTGGACTGTAACTCAGGCATTCTGGTTCTGGCACTTTCCTCCCAAGTTCCCTACACTACTACTCTGAAAATCCCATGGCAGCTCTCAGTGATGGCAGCTCAGATGAAGAAGATATTTTCTTACACTTTTAAATATATTTAGTTTTTAATGTCTTAAAGAGACTGGATCACCAAAACCTAACATACAAGGCCTATAAAATGTCAAGGACTCTTTTTACTTCATAAACACCCGAGTGACAGTAGTGATTGAAATCCAATGATGTCCTGTTTGAAAGGCCAAAATTTTAAATTCTTCTAGCACGAGTCTTGGGTGGATGTCTGCCTGTCTCTTTCTGGGGATTTAACACTAATCTGTCATCATCCGTAGCTCTTTGTTCTCTCTATTTGTTATGGATTTGGGGGATAATTACCATAAAAAAATTAATGTTAGTTAGAGGCTGTGATCTCTGTTTTCAGGTTTTTCACACTGTTCTTTCTTTCAGGGTTCTTTGTAAAATGGGAATAATACAACCTAAAGGATTAGGTTGGCATGATGATTAAATGAATTAGTATTTGTAAAATGCTCTGAAAATTCTTGTCGTATTATAAGGGTTCTAAAGGTGGTTGTTAAAACACATTTTTATGGTGATTTTGAATTGGAGAAAGGACAAATATGAGCAGAAGCATAAAGAGAGAAAATGCAGGTTGCACATGTCTACTTGATTGGAACATATAGTACGTAAAACTATTACTATATCCAGAGCAAGGGGCCTCAAACAATAGCTAAGAAGTCTGGACTTCAGTTCCAGGTTTTAAGCTGGAGAGTATCGTGATCAAAGTCACATTTCAGGAAATCTGATCTGGCAGTGATGAACTGGAGAAACAAAACCTGAAAATAGAAAAGACTAACTGGGAGTTAAGAGACACGACCCATGTGAGAATCAATGAGACCCAAGGGCAGATGGAGTTGGTAATGGAAAGAAAGGAACAGAAGGTGAGATGAAAGGGATTGTAGAGGCACACTATTCAAAAGGGAAGGCAAAGATTAGGATGAAGAGGCATCAAGGGTGACTCTTAGATATAAAACTAAGAAACAAGGATAGCTTCCATTCTCTAAAATTGGAAAAAAGGAGACTCATTGAAAGCAAAATTGAGCTCAAATATTTTTAATGTTTTATGGTACAGGAAAGGGTAGATTATTCAGGAGATGAATACCTTGCAGTTGAAAATGAGGGAGTAGAGATCAGCAGTCAGACAGAAATATACCAGCAATTTGGGGGTTACTTGCCTAGAAATGAAGTTCAACCTTAGAAATAAGTGTGAAGTTCAGCCTTAGAAATGGGTGAGATTGATCTAGGAGAGAATAGATTGAGTGAAGGGGGTCCAAGAAAGAACCTGCAAAAAAACTACATTTAGCAGTTGGGAAAAGTAGGTGGAGAAGAGCCATTGGAAGCAAGAGAGAATGAAACAAACAAACAAACAAACTGGTGAACACAAGATAGCAGGACCTTAAGGATGAAGGGCTGTTTTTAAGGGAAGAATTGCCAACTGGCCAGACACTGCAGAAATTGAAGAGAATCAGAGGGACAAAGAAAAAGCCATCAAATTGAGCATTAACCTGGTCCCTGGTGCCTCTCAAAGGAGCAATTTCAGTTAACCAAGGAGTCGGGTGTTGTTCCGGTTTGCTAATGCTGCCCTTTTGCAAAACACCAGAAATGGATTTGCTTTTATAAAAGGAGGTTTATTTGGCTACAAAGTTACAGTCTTAAGGCCATAAAGTGTCCAAGGTAAGGCATCAACAAAGAGTACCTTCACTGGAGAAAGGCCATTGGCATCCGGAAAGCCTCTGTTAGTTGGGAAGGCATGTGGCTGATGTCTGCTTGCTCCCAGGTTGCATTTCAAAATTGTGTTCTCCAAAGTGTTGCACTTGGGGCATTTTGTCCTCTCTTAGAAGCAAATGCTCTTCAAAATGTCACTCTCAGTTGCTCTGAGGATCTCCTGTCTGTGAACTCCTTTATACGACTCCAGTGATCCAATTAACACCCACCCTGAATGGGCAGGATAACACCGTCATGGAAATTATCCGATCAAACATTTCATCCACAGTTGATTGAGTCACATCTCCATGGAAACACTCAATCAAAGAATTCCAATCTAGTCAACACTAATCCATCTGCCCCCACAAGATTGCATCAAAGAATATGGCTTTTAGCAGGACATAATATATCCAGACTAGCACAGGTGTGTAGATGGTAATAAATAGTGTGGGTCAATGGTTCCCAAATGACAATGGTTCTCAAAGTGCGGTCCCCTGACCAGCAGCAGCAGCATTATCTGGGTATCTGTTAGAAATGCAAACTATCAGACACACCCCAGACACACTGAATCAGGGCTGGGAAATATGTGTGTGTGTGTGTGTGTGTGTGTGTGTGTGTGTGTATGAGAGAGAGAGAGAGAGGTTTCTGTTTCTAAAAATAAATTTGAGAAAACATATAATAAAAACCTGCCATAAACTCAGTAATGGTTGATTGGAATTTGTAGTCTATTGATCACTAGAATATCTGTAATATTTATAAAATAGTACATTTATGTTCATGAGATATTTATTTAACTGACAAAATATTGGATGAGTGTATGAATTTGAGATATAGGATAACAGCCATCCACAGTTTTATAGCCTTCATAGTCAAAGAAAAGGATATAAGGATATTTCACATAGGAATTGCATTTGGCCAGTAGTAACAAAAAGCCTCCCAAAACAGGTGTAGTTTACAAAACATGGATGAATAATCTCACATAAAATAAATCCAAAGGTAGGTATTCAAGGGCTCACTTGAAAGCTCTGTGGTCATCCAAACCCCAGTATCCATCCATATTTGTTTTGGTTTTGGTTTGGTTTGTGTTCCATCCTCCTAACACATGTTTTTCATCCTTAAATCATCCCATAGGCCAAGTGCTGCTAGAGTTTTAGCCATCATGTCCACATTATGAGCTGGAGGAAGGAGCAAAAATGGAGGCTATGAAAGAATAAACCTTCCCTTTGAGTCAGTCCATTTGAAGAGTCTTTCACAGGCAGCCCGTACAACACTTCCACGCACATCTCCTTGGCCATGATTGAGTCATGAGACCAAAAACAAGGGTAAAGGAGGCCAGGAAATGCAGTCTTTATTCCAGGTGACCAAATGCTCAGCCAAACACTGAGGCCCGCTATTAAAAAGAACGGATGTTTAGTGGGTCCCAGCTTTCTCTGCCACAGATTGGCAGATAGCGTTTATTTACAAATCTGGCCATGAATGAACAGAAGCCGTTGGCTGTAAAACTGAGGATGGCAAGGTCAAAAGTCAGTCTTTTAGTTTTTTGTTTTTTTCCTTGGGGGAGGGGGTGTTTCTTGATTTTTTGGGATGGCTAGAAAAATACAGGAGACATCAGCCACCACAAAACAAAAAGCAATGATAAAAAGATAAGTCAAAGAGAAAATTAGTGAAATTCGAATAGCAAAACAACACCCAGGTAGATTAGATAAGGGTGAAAAAAGATGACTAAAATAGTAAGACTTCATCAAGATATAATATTAGATAAATATTATATATTTTGATACTTTTTTAGAAATCAGGATAGATTCAAAGCTACTTATTGTGGGATTTATGAAATCTCCCCTTTATAATAGAAACTCTACTACATTATTCAATAAGCTTTCTTCATTACCCCTAGAAGAGTTATAACGTAGGTCTGAAGAAAAATATGTAGTTATATTATATTCAAAACCCACACAAAACTTATTTATAAGTTACATTCCAAACAGAAATTCCTTTCAATTACGTCCTTGAACAATTGCAACATGACATTCAAACAAATCCTTCTCTTCTGAATTGTGAGATTGTCTCAGAATGGCTCACCTTGACCCCACTATTTAAAACTGCAAACTCCCTCTTCCCCCTCTTCCCCTGGCATTCCCTACCCCCTTACGGACATTACTTTCTTCTCTTTTCTCTAGCATCTATCATTTGCTAACATACTATATAATGCATCTATTATGTCTACAATTTATTATCACTTTTTTCCCTTCTAGCCTTCTAGAATATAAGTTCCATGAGGGCAGAGATCAGAGATTCTTTTTGGTCAATGACTGACATACCTGGAACAAAGTGGGTACACAATCAATATTTGTTGGATGAATGAATGAATGAATTTTAAGTACTCTATGGTCTAACTTTCACTTCAAATATTTGGGGGGATGGAGACTGAAAAGAAAAAGAGTAAACTTTGTGCATGATTCCTTCTTTCTGCTTTTTGACATTGTTACTTAAGCATTTTTACCTAGATAATACAGGGCAGAAGCACTTGGACCAAGGCAAGAACAAAGAAGTCAATCTTGTCATCCTTATAACAGCATTATTAAGCACCCACGATGGGCAGAATATTGTGGCAAAAATTGAAAGGTATTAAAATACGACTTAGGCATGGCCATATCCTGGGCAGTTTTCAGTCCAGAAGGAGAGCAAAAATACATCCAAAACAATGGATCCCACCAGCTAGAAAATGGTCAATGCCATAAAAGAGATGGAAGCACGTGCTACGTAAGACTGGAGGGTAAAAAAGACATGACTTCTGTGTGGAGGGAATCCCAGTGGGGCTGGGATTTGAAGATGGAGAGGATTTCAGCACATGGCAGTGGCATGTTCTATGGGAGGAAACCTTGAGCAAAAGGTTTGGAAGCTGGATGCTGCAGGGCCCATGTGAGGAGTTTGGCTTGACTTGTACAGCAGTGGTATGAAGTGGGGAGAAGTAAGAGTAGGGCCAGATAGTAGAGGGTTTGGAGGCCAAGTAAAGAACAACACATAGTGAAGATGCAAGATGGTATACAGTTACCTAGACAACATTGATCGATATTGTAGTATTCATTGTAAAGAACAAACAATAAGTCCAAAAGGGTAATTCATAGTTCCATTAGGTTCCAGAAGCAGCATGATCTTGGTTGTCATGATCACAATAAAGGGAAAGATACAGAGCTACTTAGTTCCCAGGAAAACTGTCTTAGAGTGTTTTATCAGCTCTCTCCCTACCCTACTTGTATCTAGAGCCTTCAAACAGACAAGAACACCTACAATGGACTATGTTCTGGAGACTCTCAACACTCAGATGCCTCATTTGGTGATGAGGGCGAGGGGATGGACAAATGCAATTATGTGCTCATTAAGATGTATGTGCTGTAATTAATCGCACATGAGTTCTATTGTAATTAGTAGTTTCAATTTATTTCCTGCTATGTTTCGAAATTTAGGATCAAACTACAAAGCAGAATCTACCTAGCTTTCCAGATCATTACTGCCCAGGGCAATACCATGCCTTCTGGATATCTTTACCATGATTCCTACCAGCTTCTACTGCTAATCCCAATCATAGCATGTGCATTGAAGTGTATTGCCAACAACGATGTTGGATTTGTGTTGATCAGTCCATACTCTCCAGTCACCTGTCTCTCACAGCGAGCCACAGCATGCACTTGTGAAATAGTATATCAGGGCAAGGGCACATTCCAGAGCAATGAGCAGTTGTGGGAAACACTAGTTTCCAGTTATAGGAACTGAACAATGACGATGGGCACATAACTACTTCCCTCATTTTGGCTGCAAGAAACAAAACATCTTAAAGGAGCTTTTGCTTTCAATTGTGACTTGCAACAAATAAATGTTTACATTCAATCTGCATTTCAGAGTATTGATTTTCTCATCTTTTTGTCAACTTTTAAAATAAATTTCAGTAGCACATTTAGTTTTTATAAATAATCATTGGTGATTATTATGTATAAGTCTAAAGCACAAAAATATATTAAATTTGGAACTACAAAATCAGTGAAACACTTAATTTTGAAAGAATTTCAAAGTTTGCTTCTTTATAATAAGTACATACATAACATGAAAAACAGATTTATATAGTATCATTATATTGATTTGTTTTGGTTTTGGTTTTGGAGGGTGGGAACTTTTTATGGATTCATATATCACTATTATCATCCATTGCACTACTATATAGTAATTGTCTCATTTATTCTTCATAGAAAGCCAGAACTGATGGCTTGTTAATCTTATTTTCCAGGTGATAAAAATGAAGTTCATAGGGGTCAAAGGATAACTAAGATCATCTAGCTGGCATAACTCGGATTATATGATTCCAAAGTCTATGCTATTTCCGGAACATCATATTTCTTTGCTCTTAGCCTCTCTAATATGGGCATGCACACACGCACTTGTGCGTGCAAACACACACAAAGCCTAGAAAGTCCTGAGCACAGAGTAGTTCATTTTAGTTACTTTTTTTTCTTCTAAAAAGTTATTTTCCTCCCCCAAACAGTTATTTCAATCAGAGTGTGCTTCAGGACTAAAATAGTATCTGTGGAACAGTCCCTGACTCAGACACTTCCAATTTCCTACCAAAATACCTATGAAAACACAGAAAAGGATGAAAACACAACGGCCCAGGAAACTAGGACTGTCAATCAACTCATTACCAGAGTCTGGGAGAGATGCCAACTAACGAGAAGGACAATAGAACTGGATTGAGAAATACAATCCACAGCCAGTGCATGCTTAGGCCAGGAACCAGAGAACAAAGCAGCCTGGCAGGAGGAAGAGGGACCCCTGTCTCCCTCCACTGCCTGCTTCTTGGCCTGGACACAAACTCTTCCTTACTTAGGAAAACTGGTCATCTGTCCCTCTCCAGCCTAGCCGCTGTTTTTTGAAGACACAGGTATGATAAATAACATGGTATCACTTGTAGGTAAAATAAAGCCTGTTCTAAAACCAAGAAAAAAAACAATGCCTCCCCTTCCCCAACTCCCTGAGCTCTTTATCTCTCCCTGAACTATCTAATTTTACCTCTCAGTGTTGCTTGAATCTGTGATTTTCTCTCCAACCCCATCACTGCTTATGGGCTGACCCTCATTTTTCCTCACCTGCATTACTAGAAAGGTCTCTCTGCCCCAATCTTGCCACATTTCAATATATCCTCCCCACTGCAATCAAGAAGGTCTTCCCCAAATGCAAATTTGAATATCCCATCAGTGGCTCCCCATAGTCATAAGCTATAAAGCTCAAGCTTATTTTTGTAACCTCACCTCTGCTCTACTCCACTCTTTGTACATCTTATACTCCACTAATTCCCTCCTACTTAAAATTCCCCAAACGCACCTTGCTTGGCCTGAGTCCCTCACCATTGAACGTTCTGCTGCCTCTCTCAGCCTAGAAAGCTCCTAATCCCTCTCTCCTCCTTCATTTGACCTACTCTTTTTCCTCCCTTAGGACTCCACTCAGAGAAAACTTCCTGACCCCCATCAAAGAAAGCCCGGAACCCTTTCTTCCCCAGCACATTCTAAAGATATTCATCAAGGCTTATCACACACAGTTGTGTTATAATCTGCTTATTCCTCTCTCCTCCACTGGAACCTCCTGGAGAGAAATTCAATCATTCATTAAATCTATTTATTCAGTCCCTAATATATACCAGGCATGCACTGGACATCCAGCAGTGAAGGCACAAATTCTGGAATTGTGATGTTTATTTGATGCAATCATAAATAAGCAGGATGATTTTTGAGAATGATGGGTGTAACCACTGTAGCTTTTTCTTTCCTACCCTCAAAGATCCAATCCATTTGTTGATACAAAGTATCTGTTTGATAAATTTATTGAATGGGTGTGAAATGGTAAGCCTCCATGTGATGATGGTAATGAAATTTTGAGTATTGAAAAATGTTTAGAGAAAGTGCAATGAATAGCAAAAGAAGAAAAGCACGGAGAAGAGTAACGAGTGGGAGATGGAACAGGAAAATTAATATTGAAGTTATCTAGCAGGAATCTTCTTGTCTTTTTAAGAAGGTGGCAGAAAAGTTTGAAGAGGCACAAGAATGGGAAGATCACTGTTTAGGTGATGGATTGATTTTAAAAAAATAGAGAAGGCCAGAATTGAGTGTTTTCTTGAAGAGTAAATGGAATAACTCATCTGATGATACGAGCTTAAAAGAGACAGGTGGACAGAGATAAGATGGTGGGGAAGTGATCTACAAGTTGAGGGGGTTTGTCCTGATGATTTCTGTTCTCTTTGAAAAGAATGAGTCAAGGTCAGTTGCTCAGTGTTGGGGGCAGCGAGGCGCAGGAAAGGGGTGGAGAACGGATGGAGGGGAGTTTGAGGAATGGGGTAAAAGTCTGAAAAAACCCCTGTGCATAATGGTAAAGCCAACTTCCCAGAGGCTGCAAAAGACCCGTGGCATTCAAAGACACCCAGCTGTTTGGACACCATCAATGTAGAGGTGTCACTTGACACAGTTATGTGCTTTTCCAAGAAAGAGATCTGCAAGCAGAGGTGCAAAGGTGAGGAACAGAAGGTGTAGAGAAGGAGTAGCTGCTGAGAATAGACTCTTAACTCCAGCAGATCCTCAGATGTTGGAAGCAAAAAAGCCACAACAGGGGTTCACGACTTCAAAAAAATGACTCATGACCAGTGTCTAATATTAAATGTTATGCGGGGGGAGGTCAGCACCAAAAATATAACCCCGTTCGAAAGTTTTTGCTTCACAAAGCAAATAAAATTTGTTATTTTATACTATGTATAAGTCTGTGTGAATATTAAGGATAATTTGACCCTGTTCCCAGAATACTACAACCTAACTAGAAGCTTTCATTTATCCAATTTGTTTTTTATTGCACCTAAAAAATATATTCTAATGTGCTTCATGGCATACCTAACCTATGAGCACAGGACTTCCCTCACATTTCCAAGAAGTAGGATAATCCATCTATTTCATAGGATCTATTCCAGGACAAACCAGTAATTGTCCCAAATTTTTAGCCCTCCTAGTATATATTGGTTCTCCAAGAACAAGTGAGGTATTTAGGAAACTTAAATCGGATCTCATCCAATACACTTGCAAAGAGGGAAATGTGGTTGCATGGTGAATCAACAAATTTTCAAAAATGGGACACATGAGAAATGGCCTTCCAGTGCCTTCCATTGCATTCAAGTTAATCAAAATCAAATGTTGAGTGGCTTTCTGTGGCCAGAGGATAAAAAGGCTTAGGTACTGTCAGTGCCCCCCTCAGTCTTCGCCTCTCATGTGAAACCAGTATGAGGCAGAGAAGCTGCTACTGTGTGAAAAGTAACTTGGCACCTGACCAAGTCTAAGTTTGTAATATGAGCAGGAAGGAGTGGGTGTGTTTTCAGCGCACTGGGCAGGTTAACTAGGGAAAAGGTGATGTTTACTTCAGGGCTAGGGCAACGTGAATTCACTGCAAAGAGCTGAAACAGCAGCAAATTACAGAGCCGTTGCAATAGCTCTAGCAAAAGACAACTCTGTTATGTTTAGGCAAAGGGGAAAGTTAGGCAAGAGTCAAAAAAATAGAAGAATAAAATCTTCTATTGAGCCTGTGTCAACAGGCAAAAGTGAAGTTGAGGGCTGAGAAAATTAACTGGGTGAGGTAGGCCCTAAAGTCCACCTTCAAGAAGAAATCCAGCCAAATTTGGATTTGCCCTTAATGGGGACTACATATGCTAAAATCCACTCAGAATGAATAAATACGGGCAGTGTACCATAACCTGTGTGGAGGAAAGAAGGAAGGAAAAGAGGAAGGAAAAAAGGAAGGAAGGAAAGAAGGAAGAGAAGATGGGAGGAAGGGGAAGGGAAGGAGCTACATAGATTTATATGAAGTCAATTCTGTTTTACCGGGGATCATTGTACTCTCTATACTCATTTGTTATTGCTCCTGAAATTTGCCACTTGCTGAATAATTGCAGCAGTTTGTAATCTTTGTTACAAATCTCTTGGAGCAAATTGAGCCTTTTGAAACCAAATATAAAACATTTTGGACCAAAGGCCATTGGGCAAATATGGATTTTCACACATGACATGTAATATTGTGACCGACACCTTAGGGTGTAACAGAATAGTCAAAATAAAATGAAGAGAGGAACAATTATTTTGGACAATTGGATCAATGAAAAGAGCTAATCTTCATCACATAGGAAAAACAAGCAAAGAACAAAAGCTAGTAAAATCTATCCCTCTTCAATAGCACATTTCTGGGCATAAATTGTCTTAGAAAAATGCATCCATTCATATTTTTTACTCTTTGATAGAACCATTACAGCCAAACAGTCATTCTTAAATTTAGGAAATGCAACACCCAGAAGTTAGGAAACATGATAAAATATTGACATATTTAACTTCATTTGCAAAACTAGGAATTTTCCCTGCTTAAAAGTATGGCAACATTGAACGTATGCAATAAAAATTCACAACTGTGATCATATATATCCATGAAAATCCGGCTGTCAAACCACCTCAACTAGCTATTTCCAAGTGTTCTGCCAAGAGTTTGGTACTTGCTCACTCTTTTTCTTATCAGTTTAAGTGCTCTCTGGCAGATAATCAGTAGAATGTGCCAAAGATTGAAGAAAAAGTTATTGGGGAGCTTTCTATATTGAGAAAAGTCTATCTATTTTGTCAACCTTGCCTACACACTGGGGAAAGTTCATCATTCTATTTGAATGTTGAAATCCTTGGTTCAACCTGTAAAATACAGGTTTGACACAGGGAGGTAGTTGGAGAATGACTGGCCTAAAATGTCTTTCACTTCAAGGTTTCTGTCTTGGAATATATCAGAATGTATTTCTTAGACTACATGTTTTCTGACCATAAGAATGAAGCCTTCTTTATTTTTTTTCTTTGCTCTGATTTTATCATCTACTTTTATCTTATTTTGTGTATATCTTTATAAACATCTTCCATCCCTTTTGAAAAAGGTATAAATAAATTATTTAAATAGAATACAAACAAGAACAAAATTGACCCTCCTGAAAACAAACTTCGTATTCTAGGAATTTAGAGTTTCAGAACTTCTCCTTAGTCATTTATTGAATCACTCAATCATTTTTTTGTCTAACAAATAATTAATGAGAGCCTATACTGTGCAGGACGCTTTTCCAGGTTTGGTAACGAGCAGTAGATAAAACATATCAGGTACCTGGTCTCATAGAACTTACCTTCTGGTAGGGTAAACAGGAGACAAACAATTCAATATACTTTTAGTACTTTATACAAAGTGTCAGGTGGAAGTAAGGGTTATGATTAAAAACAAGCCAAGGTAAGGGGATGGAGAGGAAGGTTTTAGTTAGTGCAAGTAGGGAAGGCCTCTCAGATAAGGTGACATTTAAACAGGGAACTGAGTGGCAATTCCAGAACAAGGCGTGCAGCTACCTGAGAGAAGAACATTTCAGGAAGACGGACCAGTGGGTGTACTGGCTCAGAGGCAGGATTTGCTCCCTAATCCACATGCAACTAATTTGTTCACAAAACTTTTGTAGCTTTAAACATCTAAGTAGCTTCCAAATTACTTTTTTTAAGAGACAAATACAAAGTCAAAGTCCTTTGCATTGAACTTTTCTTGTCTTTTCAAAATTCCAAGCTGTATTCTACCAGGCACTCCTTGGATACTCAACTGCAGGCTCAAGTTTTCATGTTTTTCAAGTTTTCTCCTTTTTATGTTTCCACTAATTGGGCTCTTCCCAAATTTCACTGCATTGGAGGCAAAGAAAGATGAAATTGTGTAATGTAGAAAATTCACTCTGACTGCAGGCAAAAGGTGTCTGTTAAGAACATACATCATTCCTGCCAAAGCTCATCTCCATGCTCTCTTGAAAATTGTTTGAGAGTTTCCTCATTTGACCCAGATTTCTTTGAAATCAACAGCCAGGAGAAACAGGTGACCAAATAGGGACAGCTTCCCCAGGTACACTTACACTCTGTGAATAGGAGCCGCAGATCAGGGCACTAAGGCTACGTCCTCTTCTGCAGGCCTGGCTTCCCACGGGGCTGGGCCTATGGAAGGACACTGCTCAAAATCATCTTCAGCTTCACAAGTGAAATTAGCACTGGAAAGCCCCGAATGCTTTATCCAGTCTCGTTCACAAAAGATTCATACCATGCCCCACTTAATCACTTTGCAGAGGAGCTTTTATCAAAATGCTTTTCATCTCTCACTACAAATTGCAAAGAGAATTCTCACACTGTCATTACAGGTCTGAGCCTCCATTTTTCTTTGACAGCAAATTTGGCAGGGAGAGGGGAAAGCTGGGAACTCTCATTGGAAGTTGTACTAATAGTAGGACACAAACATCTGAACCAAAATGGATGATTTCATCTTCCCATGAAATAAAAAATGGGCCAGTGGCTCTCATTAGAAAGTTACTTTTTCACAGAAATGCAGAACATATGACTATAATCCATGGTGTAATCATGGTAATGCCACTCTTTATATTAATTAAGGTGATCAAGATCTGTTAAAGGTTTTATTGCTCCATCTGACTTCATATTAATGCATCATATTCCAAAATCATGCCTCCCAACCCCTGTAGAAAATTCACTATCAGGGCAGAGAAAGTTTCCTAGCAGTAGCAAATCTAGCTTATCTGTCACAAACCAAAAGTAAGGCTGAAAGCAGAAAGGACGCCTATTTAAAAGTCAGCTCTTTCCTTTTGGACTGTCCGTTCTGCAGCTTGTATTCATCTGCAAGGCTACTTAGGCACAACTTCCACAAAATCACAGTTCACTATCAGAGAGGAAACCTTCAGATGGTTAATCCTTTAGATGTTTGACTTCATTGCTTTACAAAAACAATAATGTGAAATATTTTAGAAGGGTTGCTAAGAAGTGCAAAGGGCTTCCAGAGCATCTAACATTTTTAATTCTTTAAAAGATGTCTAAAACAAACACAGCAAAATGCTAAAGTACAGCCAATATAAGTAGTATGAACATGAGTTTGCCTTTTCATATGTATATATGTAATAATAAATATACATTTCATAGCAAATATAGAATAAAGAAGAATAAATATTTAATAATTGAAATGCATTTGAGACACCAGTGGACATTATGAGTGTCACTAATTTTTAGAGCTAATATAGCTCTCTATTTTTCATTTATAGCATTTGCAATTAATTTTTAGACTCCTCCTTCCTCTCCCCAGAGGTGCCTGGAAAACATACAACATAATCAGTTCACAATTACAGCATCTATTTGTTGTTAATTGATTATACTATAAAAGAATGTAATTAAAAACTCCATAATGCTATACTTTGCAGCTGCCTGGCCTGCATGTAACAAGACATTTCTTCCCACTGTGCTAAGAATTGCTAGTTGTTCTGCGGAAATGTAGCACAGCCCATCACAATCAGTGAGATGCTGTCCCCAGTCTCAACAGCCAAGGGCAAGTGCTGAAGCCTTAGTCTGATACCCCATAGCCTGTGGGGGTTCAGACATGAAAGCAGAAGACAGAAACTGAACATTCCCCTCAAGTATTTCCTGCTTTCTGTTATGTTTTATTTTGAACTGCCCCTGAGAGACTTTCCTAAAGAGAATGCATCAACCAAAAGAAAGCAGGATATTTGTATTGCCTCTTTGGTTGCGTGGTGCATTCTTTGTAAATTGTTAGTTGCCTCCAGATTGCTTTTGTAGCTAGTCTGAATCCCTCTAGGTGTCTGGCTTCTCCCAGACCCTATTGGTACAATGAGGTGATCACAATGCTGATGGAATCCCAACCTGCAGCCAAGTCAGTCCAGGCAAATGCCTCCATTATGCACAGGGGCACCCCTACTGTAAGGAGCCCCTAGCTCGCCTGTAGCTGCCCTCTTCTCACAATAGTGGAGGGACGGCCAAGGCTGTGTCTGGAAGGGAGCCATTAGAATCCTTTCAGAGCACAAATCTCAGGCTTGGTTTCTTAGAGGTGTGGACAGGTGCTCAGCTGGGGAAAGAAAGAGGTTAGGAAAGTCAAATTGGTTTGCCTGGTTGCAGCAGTGAAGTTCAGTTTATATTCCAGTGTCTTTGCTTTTCAAACGAGCTACTGCCCAGCGCAGAGCTGCAGGCCTCCCTTGGCTGGAAGCAAGCAAACCATGGGAACGATGAGATCAAATCCAACAACTTCAAGATTATGAAGAAGAAGGAGTTGGAAATTGGTAGTTCTCACCTCTCTCGAAGTCATTCTCACCTTTACCTCAGCTCACAGGTAAGAGAAGAGAGGACCTGCTGACTACAGGCAGGGGTGCTTTAGTGGGTAGGAATTGGGACTGGGAGTTGGTCAGTTCAAATAAAAACTGGAAGCAAGCAGGGAATCATAAAAAATCATCTGACCACATATTATAAATTCATGCACCAATAATTTGCTTTAGGGATAAAGGCTTTCCTAAAGGCTAGATCAGCTGATTTGCACCTTTAAAAAAAAAAATCACACAAATAGTTCCTATTCCAGTTTGGATTTCTTTAAAGAACTTAAGAAACCCTTATGAAGCAATCTGAATGCAAAACTTTCTAGATTTTTGTGAGTCTCAATTTTTCACCAATGTCACACCTACATATAATTTAATAGAGAACATCTTTAGTGTCTTGACTGTGTTCTTTTCAAAGCTTTAACTTTATAGGAACAACTTTCTTTAGTTCTTTAGTATTAACCACTCATAGTTCTTTAGTACTAACCATGGCAACATAGCATATGTGTGTGTGTGTGTGTGTGTGTATACATGCACTAAAAAGTCCTAAAATAATGCTTGCTGTAAATGATGTGCTCTGCTGTTTTCCATTCTAATCTAATCCAGTCCAGCCAAATCTACTTTTTTTTAAAATGCAGGTCATAACCCATCAGTTACATAACTCGTGAACTCTAAGTCACAGTTTTCTTTTTTCTATGAAAGTGTGAAAATCTTTTTTCCATCAAGACAGACAATTAATAGATAGAAAACATGAGTGCCTTCTCTTCTTGATAAGCATGTTATCAGTTCTTACTCTACGCTTGCAATTACTTTTTTCTCCTAAGTCAGAAGTTGGCAAATTACAGCCTGTGGGCCAGATCTGGCCTACCGCCTGTTTTTGTGAATAAAGTTTTATTGGAACACAGACACCCTCATTTGTTTACGTATTGTCTGTGGTTGTTTTCACACTGCAAGGGCAGTGCTGAGCAATTGTAATAGAGAAGATAGGGTCCACAAAACCTAAAATATTTACTAATTAGCTTTTTACAGAAAAAGATTGCCAACCTCTGCTCTAAGCCATCTCCAAGCACTTGGCAAACAATGTTCCTCTGTAAATTTGAAGCTCTTTCACACTTATTATATCCTTTGCTTGCAAATTCATTTACCAACATTTTACAAAGCAGGTAGCATCATTTCCATTTCCATTTAGAAATTAAAGCAAATAAAAAGATGAAGTCTTACTTGGAAATACTGCATATATTAGTTTGAGGTGGATCCCCTTCCACTATGTTTTAGTTTATTTCGTTTGTTTATTTAAACTAACAACAGACAAATGTGAACTTCAGGACCTGAGAGTTACAGTCCTATTTAGTCATCTCATATTTAATTTTAAAAATATATGTCAAATTTGCATCCTACTTCATACTGTATTTATGTTTATATTAAAATGTTTTAACTTCCTTGCCATCACGTAAAATTCATGGTCCAGGAAGAAAAGTCATGCTTATTCTAGAGCTTCAAGGACCCCCTGTTACACCACAATATAGTCATGTATCCCATAAGGGGGTTCAGCCCTCTGTTGGAAAAGCATGGCCTTAAGGCTAAACAAACATTGCCAGGAATTTCAAGCAGCATCACAAGCCAGCTGAAGATGTCTGGGGACACTGGCTGAGCTGCGGGAGCAGTGGGCCCTGGGTGCAGACAATAAAGAACTGCATTGTCTGTAGAGAATTTAAAAACAACAATAAAACTGACTAAAACTGGTCTGTTTTTATTATCACCACAAGCAAGCCATTCTAAACACTATTACTGATGAAAAATAATTTGTTGATCTTTCTAAACAATTGATTTGGTCACATTTGAGTGTTTATATATATATAAGCTTCAAATTAATGCATTTTTATTATATCATTTGATAAACATAATATTCTACATTCATGTTAATCTGAAGAATTCCAAATTATGCAATTGGTCCCTGACATACACAGACTAAGCTATCTGCCTTTTTTTGGAGAGGAAGTTCCTAATGGCTTAGCCTGGTCCAAGCATCCTTCAGGAACATCTCCAACTCCTGTAGTAATACCTGTTCTTGCATTTAAACAGATTATAAATAAACAGTGATAGTACGGTGATTGTGAAAATAAGAAACACAACAACTTGCGTTAGTTTAATTCTGTCATTGTAGATGACCATTTGGAGCTTCTGTCTGTGCTTAAAATCTAGAATAGTGAAACAGAACCCACACTACAAGATGTTATATTTTTGTTTGGTTGGTGCACATTTCAGTGCATATGCAAAATATTTTACTGAATTTAAAAAATATTTTTAAAATGGAAAAGTTTCATTTTAATTACTATTTGTTTAAAAACTAAAGAATAGCTGAAGATAATAATGATTATTACTAATTATTATGTTATCATCACTAAAAATATTTGGGGGGGGAGGGGTGTTAAAAAACAACCTGCCCTGCATGTCAAAGGCCTGCATGCCACTGTTGGAAGGCAGGCAAACATGTTAGCACCATACTTATCACCCCCATGGAGGAATACATCCTTCCTCATTTATGTACATATACGCTGGAACTCTGTTAGACTTTGGAGATGCAGCGATTACACCAATAAACACACACACAGTCTCTCTCCCTAAGCATAGTCAGGGGGAGATCAACATGGAAACTATGGTTTCCAAATCTGGTTTTGCATCAAAGTTATCTATAAAGCTTTTTTTGAAAATATGTAGGGATCAACTCTGGAAAACAGTTTGGCAAGTTCCTGTAAAGTTAAACATAACATATGTTCCAGTTTGCTAAAGCTGCCATTATGCAAAATACCAAAAATGGATTGGCTTTTATAAAGGGGATTATTAGGTTATAAGTTCACAGTTCTAAGGCCATATAAGTTTCCAAACTAAGGCATCCACAAGAGGATACCTTCACTGAGGAAGGCTGATGGCATCCAGAACACCTCTGTCATCTGGGAAGGCACGTGGCTGGTGTCTACTGGTCCTTTGCTCCCAGGTTGTGTTTCAAAATGGCTTTCTCCAAAATATCTCTGGGCTTCTGTGTCACTTAGCTTCTCTCAGCTCTCCACTTGGTTCTCCTGGAGGGTTTCTCTCTAAACATCTGGGAGTTGTCTCTGAGCTTCTCTGGGGCAAACTCTGGGTTTCATCCCCTAGCTTAGCATCTCCAAATATCTGTCTGCATTTCCAAGTGTCTTCAAGTGTCTGGGTCTCTGTGGGCTCTAGCTTTTTCTTAAGGACTTCAGTGATCTAATTAAGAACCATCCTGAATGGGTGGTGTCACACCTCCATGGAAATAATCTAATCAAAAGGTCTTGCCCACAATTGGGTGGATCACATCTCCATGGAAACAACCTAATCAAAAGCTCCCACCCATAATAAATCTGCCCCCACAAGAATGCATTAAAGAATCCTGGGGTACATAACAGTTTCAAACCGGCACACCATACGACCCAACAATCTCACTCCCAGTTATTTATCTTAGCTAAATGAAAATGTATGTTCACACAAATACCTGTACAAGAATGTTTAAACAGCTATTTATTCATAATTGGCCATACCTGGAAGTAACCCAAATGTCCCTCATTAGGTGAATGAATACACAAAATAGAACCTTCTTACAATGGGCTACAATTATGCAATAAAAAGGAACAAACTTGGATGAACCTCAAAGGCATTATGGGTATGAATGAAGTCAATCTCAAAAGTTCATATACTACATCATTCCATGTTATGACACTAATGAGTTGACAAATCTAGTACAGGAGACTGCATTAGTTGTTGCTAAGTGCTGGGGTGGGAGATGCACAAGGGAGTTTTGGGGTTGATGGAAATGTTCTGTATTCTAATTATAGTAGTAGCTACACAAGTCTATACATGTGTCAAAAGTGATGGAACCATGTAGCAAAAGACAAAAAAGAGTCAAATACACTATATGATGATTTTAAAAATAAAAATATAGTTATGAATAAGATCACACAACATTTAGAGAAATTCAAGTGGTTTAGTCTGGTTGGAGGATCCATGTGGTAAAGAATAAAGACATGCAAAGCAGTCAAAGACTGGGCTGTAAAAAGTTGCAAAAAGGTTTCAAATGAATTCTGAAAGCAATGGGGAAACTAAAGATTTTTATTCACGAGAGGAACATGATTAGACATGGGTTGTGGTAGGATCATTCTTCTGACAGTATGGAAGATGGATTGGAGAGGGTTACATTGAAGGGAAGAAAATCAATTAGTATACTATTCCGAGAGAGATCAATTAAGGGAAAGGGATAATGAATTCAGCTCTGGACATAGTGAGTTAGAGACAGTTATGAAATGCTGAAGCAAAGATGTCTGTAGGGGGTTGAATAGATGAGCTGGAAGCTCTGGAAAGAGGTCTGAGTTAATAATAACAATCTGATAGTTGAATCCATATATATGGATAAGACGAATTGCCTTTGAAGAATTATGTGTAGGATCAGAAACAAAAAAGCGGTTTGGGATGGAACCCAGGGGAAATAGCAATATCTAAAAAGAACAGAATGAAAAAGGAAAGTCAGAACATGGGGACAAAGAGAATAGGAAAAGAACAAGGAGAAATCAGTATCACTGAAGCCAAAGGATGAAAGCAGAAAGGGGTTAAGAGTATCCAACCATAAATCATTGTAACTCCGGTTTGTTATCATCTGATTGCATGGAATAAGCAACTGAGCTGTTCAAAGAATCATGAAGTCATAGGTTTGGGCCACCAAAAGAGATCTACATAGTCACCTGTCCAAATCCTCATTTTACAGCTGAGAAAACTACAATAAAGAGAGATTACTGGGCTTGTCCACAGTAAGGCTGGGATTGGCAACCAAATCGCCTAGCAGTTGGAATGAAATCGTAGACTTCTTTAACAAGGCGTCTATAAAATATTTTTTTTTATGGTCAACACATTTTCCCACCAGTTTCCCTTGCATCCACTTATGAGAGAAAAACACTTTCCACCTCAAGACAAATCAGAGCTAGAATGACTGGATTAATTCCATTTTTCTCTGTCTTTTAAACCAGTGGCTACCAATCTACCTGATTACTTCAGTTGCCCTCCTCTCCCCATCCAATAGGAAAACACAAACATGGCTTTTGAACTAATGGTAAGAATTCCGAAATTTGTGATGGAAATTTTATTTTGCCCCAACCTTGACTTTTCCATTCTCTTTCCCAAAATATTTGCACTTGCTATCACACCAAGAGTATGGAGAGACTTTGGTACATAGGATATGTCCTACAAACTAGGGTCACTTGTCTAGTACTCTCAATGATGTAAAAACTAGCACACGTAACATTTTAAAAATCCCATACATCTTTCAAAATGTTACAACTGATTCTGAATTTATTCTTCCCATAAGGATTAAATGTCATTCATTATAGCCCCAAATTTTCAGCTTTCCCAGTCCATTGCAGGTAAAGCTCAGTAAATGAAAAAAACAAAAATTTCCAACATGACAGATTTGCTTCCTGATTGATAGATTTCTAAAGAATTTTATTTTGCTTAGTAAACTTGGATGAAAGGAAAAACTAGCCTTCAAAAAAAAAAAACCATTGCCTTCAAAATACAAAAAAAAATGTATTTTGTACAAATACAAAAATGTATTTATGCTTCTAAATATACTATGTGCTATAATATATTTAGAAGCATAAATAATCTAGAACTGAAGCTTTTTCAACATTTAAATGAATATGAAGCCATTCAAATAAACAAGCAAACAAACAAAGCCAGCAAATAAATAAGAAAGTGGGAACAATACAAAGATTGAGTGAGTTCAGAAGTGGCAAACATGATTGGTAGGAAAGCTAATGAGTAGAAGGAGTATTTTAGCAGGACATTCAAATATGAGTATGTTTCTTAGAGGCATAGAAGAAAAGTTTCTTTTAGGATGAGAGAATAATGGGCTATGAAAATAAATATTATATTTGGGAAAGCTCAATACATAGGGTTTATAAATAAATGAAATGAAAGACCATGCTAAAAAGATGGGGTTCAGTCAGGTCTTGTGTTAAGTTGTCAGGAATTTGGATATTTCTCTAAATGTACTGAGAGTTTTTGAGGAGAGAGGAAAGATGATTCTACCGAAACTTCTGGAAAGTGGTCCTGGCAAAAGTGTCTTTGGGGAGGGTGACATCATCTGAGAGGCCATCACAAAAAGCTCTAAATCAAAGAGAATGTGGACTGAGCTACAGTGATGTTGGTGAGGAGATAAAGGAAAGAAAGTAGAGAATTTGAGAAATATTTCAGAGAAAGAATCAAGAGGTCTTAAATATGGTGGATGCGGGTGGGGTGGGCAGGGGACAGCATCAAAGAAAGGCCAGACATCATGTTAGGGATCGATGCTAGCCAAGAATGACCAACATTACTTGCTCAGCAACTGGTAACATCGCAATGTCATCAGCTCAGATAGAAAACCCAGGAGGATAGGCAGGTGGGAAGGAAGGTTGGTTAGATTAGGATATGGTAAATGTAAGGGATCTGTGCAGGTGTTCAGAAAGCCTTTGGATACCTAGATCTAGCTATTAATTTAAAGGCATCAAGATGCAGGTATATTATTGGAAATCAGCATTAAGCAGGTCTGAAATTATCAGAATATAGATTTCCTGAGAACATCTATTCCTTAAGACTTTGTCAGTGGAAGAGGAACTCAAAATCCACTAAAGAGGAATATATGGGGTGGGGGAACATTACTTTCTCACAGCAAATTACAATCCCCATGTATAGTTTTGCAGGTAATTTTACTTCCTCCCATGGCTAATACAATTCCAAAGTGCTGCACACATTAAATGGAAACTAAAATAATATGAGATATAGGACAATGAAATATGAAAATATTGGTAAAACACCTTGTATCTCAGAAAGGTATGTGCTATAATGTATAACTGTCAACACTCAGTAAATAGTCCAACAAGTAGCTGCTGGGAAAGGCCACACTGTGGGTCATTATGAACTTTTTTTCCTTGTATTCTATTGCAATAATTTAAGGGATTCCTGTTGTATCATTTTAGTGTTTCTCACATTTTCCAATAGCCCTGTGCCAAGTTTTTAATCTTCAAGGTCATCTAACCCCAGTCTGGCCTTGACTAATGAATCAAACTGCTTCTTCTCAAATGTATGGTTCAGCCACTTAATAAGATGCATGAGTCTTGCTGTTTTGTGGTGGTGGTGGTTGTTCCTTTGTCATTTTCAAACTGAGCTCGTTTTAGAGGAAATCTCTTCTATGCCGTTCTAATTTAGTCATTCTTACTCAAGAAAAAAGTTATTTTCCAGTGCCCATTCTCACTGATTCGTGAATGCATTATTTGCTAACTTTGAACCTCAAAAATCTCACTTTAAAAATGTAGAAACTATGTCTGTTTGATGAATTTGATGAGTTAGCCTTCAAATAGAGCTAAGTAATAACTGACAGAATAAAATTTGGAACACAAAAAGATTTCATTATGATTCAAAATACTGTTCTGACTCACATAAAAATTTAAGAATTAAAACTGCTGCCCAGTAGAGTAGTAGTTTTCTCTCTTGAGAGAATTCAAAGTGGCAAACTGAACATATGGCTTTCTTTATTTCTATTTCACAAGTTTCGATTTTTAAAAAAGCATATATATATATAATGAAAATGTAACAGTACTGGAAAAGAAAAAAAAAATGGGAATGGCAGTGGCACAGAAACATTGAAAACTTCTTTCCAAGTGAGCCTCAGAGAAGCTCCAAGCCCAAAAACTCAAGAATATCAAAAGTTTGCCATGATCCCAACATCAGAGCAATTAATTAAATAATACGATTTGAAATGGCTGCGTCAACCAGTTCACTATCACCAATCCCCTAAATGGAGTTTATAACTGACTATCAGAGGAAACTTTCCCCTCAAAGATAAAGCACATACACTATTTTCTAAATGAAGTGGATACATTTCCTAATGAGTCTTCAAAGCAGCAGAGTAGGACTTCCAGTAACTCCGGCCCTTCTCATTAGCCAATGAGAAAAAAAGGAAAATCAAGGCCAGCAGAAGAGAAATTACTACAGCTGTGATTCCTAACTGTACATGAGGCACTCCAGGATGTCAGAACAAACTCATAGGAGCACTGTGGAGTTTTTTAAATATTTAAGGGAAACACAGCAAAATGGACACTTACCAGATACCAAATGAAATACTAAATGTAGGTGGGTCACGGTTTCAACATTAGAATGACTTTCAGTCCTTTCCATCAGTCAACTCTTTACAAAGCTGGGCTTTCTGTGATTGCTATGATACAAAGCAAGGACCACCCAAAAATAGTGTAGGACAAAATATGCAGGTGGAGATATCCAGTCTGATTCTAAGTCTTGAGAAGTTGTTCAATTCCCAACAGGTACATTCATCCCATTAGTAAGTAATGGGGTTTATTTAAGAATGGCTATATTTTCTTCTAAGTTATATATATACATATATTAGTTTTTCAAACAGGTGTTCTGTTGTTGGGACACAAATAGTTGTTGTTTGAACCTGACTACTTATAAACAGAACTGTAAGAATTTCTTTTGGCCTAAGTACTATTAAAAACAAAAAAACAAAACAAAACGAAACAACAACAACAAAAACACGGAGACAATAAAGGAGCCAGGAACCAAGAGAGTCAGGACACTTCTGTACTGTAGTTATCAGCTCTGGGGACAAAGCCTCCTTACTTTGGCAATTGGCCCAGGAGAGGCGTGGGGAAGGAGGGGCTCCGGGCTGCCTGCTCGCTCTTCCTTCTGTTGATTCCTCACCCATGTCTATGGGCCTGCAGTTAGCCATTCAAGGAAGAGGCTGCTCAGGAAACAGATGTGCACAGTTTCAGAGGAAACCCACAATCACCGCCTACGTAAATCAACCCAGTCCTTCATTCATAAAAATGAGCCTAAACCAAAGGCCACCTAAGGTAGGAGAAAAATACCAGCGTAAAAGATAAGGATAATGATGAACAAATAAAGCAGTTCACCTGAGAGGAAACAGAAATAATAATAACTTAAAAATCCAATTTGATCCTAAGAGAGATTAGAGAGGAAATTGCACCCATAAAGTTAGAATTGGCTGCAATTAGCAGGAGGAGGGGCAAGAGGAGGGGGAGGGAAAGGGAAGAGAAAGAGAAGAAAATAGCACACAGGGAAAAGGAAGAGTTCCTGGTAATTAAAATATGATTGAGAAAATAAAAATTTAAGTGAAACACCTAGCTGGCTCTCTAGGAGAAAGGCCAACTCCACTGTGGAAACCACATAGCTAGAAAGCAAAATCAAAGAATTCACCCATATTTAAAAGCAAAGATAAACAGACAAACAAATAAATGAAAGCTTAAAAGACTTACAAAATACTCAGCGGGTCAATCTTTCTAAAAAAAGTTTTAAATTTTGGAGAACTGAGCTGTTAGAAAGAAAGAGAGGAAATAATTGAAGCATCTTTCCCAGAGCTGAAATTTCTCATATAAAAGCCCACCCAGGACTGAGCAGGATGAAAACAAAATGCATCCATGCTCAGATACATCTCAATACATTTTAAGGGCAACAAAAATAAAAGGAAAATTCTAAAAACTCCTTCAGCCAGAAATAGACGAGGATAACACGATATGTATGAGCCAGTGGCAGGTAATAGGAAGCTAAGAAACTCACAAAGAAAATGAATCCCGGGGGTCTTGAACTTGGATGACTCTCCTTCATGTGCATGGAATTACTTTTCCTTTTCCATGGGTTCAGTCACACACCTGGGTTTAAAGAGACTAAAAGCTGCATAATTATAATACTTTGGATGCTGTTTTTATTTGGTCTCCATGCAATTTAGTACAAAGTGACCATTAGGAAAAAGTAGATCTCTGTGTATGACATGAAGGGGCATCCACAATATGAAAGAAACAAGCTACAGAACAAGTAGAAAATTTCATCTTATTTAGGTTAAAACACACATACATACACACATGCACATAAATTATATATAGATAGATATGTATCTCTATCCATATGCATGCATGTACAGAAAAAGCAGATAGTCGGATTGGGGAGGAGGGGAAGTGAAAATGTTTACGTTTTACCTGCATTCGCTACTTGCTATTCTCTCTTTAAAAAAAAAACAATAAGGAATATGGATTCCTTTTTCTGCACTTTCCTTCCTCTAAATTCTAATTTCTAATGTTGAATATTTGTGCATTCTCTCTCTTTCTCTTACCCTCACAAAAGATTTGTCAACATTAATATTTCTTCAAAGAGTCAGTTTTTTGGATTAGTATATTTATTCTACAACTTTTTCAGGTTTTGATTTCATTAATTTCTACTATATCTTTATTAATTTCATAATCATTATTTCATTAGCATTTGTTATTCCTGTTGCTGTTTTTCTTCTAGAGTGGAATGGATTGTTTGTGTATTTTATTATTTATAGATTAAAAACTTTAAAGCTTATAAAGTTTTCTCCAAGCACAAACTGGGTTGCATCTTATATATTAAGATAATTGATGTTTTCACTATTATTATCTTTTAAACAATCTCTATTCTGTTTAAATTTCTATGAAAATCAAGGATTATTTGGAGAGTATTTTTAGTTTCCACATGGTTTTAGTTTTTGCCTTGAACTTTTTGTTATTACTTTAATTTTATTGCTTGTTGCCAGAAAATGTGGCCCATGGAATTTACTGAGCTCTTCTTTGAGACACAGGCTGTTATCAATGTCTAAATGAACTGTGGACATCTGAAAATCATAAAACTATCAATACTGAGTAAATATGGCGTATTAATTACATGACTCAATTCTCTTTAATATTTGTCTATGTAACATATTTAAAGACCAGATAAATTATTAAGGTATTTTTTAAGGACTTTGCTTTGTCAATTTTTTATTGTATTTCTAGCAACTTATATTTGCTGTCTTTTGATGTTATGTTATTTGGTTCATAAACATTCCTGGCTATTATATTCTCAAAATAAACTGTACTTTCTAAAATCAATATAAAGTAGCCTACTTTACCCCAGAGTTATTTTTCCTTGAATTCTATTTCATTTGCTATTAATATTGCTATTTTGAGTTATTTTTGTTTTTCACTTCTTATATTTCTTTGTCAGTTTATTTATTTTTATATTCACTGTGTTGTGTTTCAGAATGTATTGTGTGTGTATGTGTGCATAAAATTTAATATGAGAATCTTCACTTTTAATTAGAGCATTTAATCCACTTATATTTATTATATATCATGGTGAGTGATTTTATTAATAGTTCTGTTACTTTTTTGTTTTGTTTTTTTCTTGTTTTGTTTTGTTTCTTTATATTAACTCAGGTATATGACATTTCTAAAAAATGGTCTACTTTAAAGTTTTACCTTTTATCTTAAAGCTTCACATTGGTCTATCAAGCTTCACATTCATTCATTTATACATTTGTTCCACAAATATTTGTTAAGCCCTTACTATATTATGACATTATCCTAAGCACTATAGAAAAATTGGTGAAAAACATATATGGGGTTTGCCATCATAAAGCTTACCTTCTAAAAAATATTAACAACAGAAACAGCAATTTCCATTGGTTGTGCTCTCTCTCTGATGGGCTTGGTTCACCGAGATTTACTTGCTTTAAGTTGTTAAATTTTCACAACAAAATAAGATTTTACCAATGAGAAAACTGAAACTCACAGATATACACTTTGATCTACTTTATATGTGATAGATCCAAAATTCAAATGTAAATCTGTCTGACTACAGAGCCAATTCTTATGAACATACTAACCACTAATATGTGCAATCTCCTTGTACTCAGGCTCAAAGCTGCACATAAGCCTCCCAGTTTGCTGCACCCTCGATTCTATACATCCCCATATGACCTATCCTAATGCTTTCCCATCCTTCACAGCTGAAGTTTGTGGCTGGTGAACAACTGGTCCTTTTTGCCTCAGACAACTTGCCCAGGAAGCATCAGCCACTCCCTTTGCTGACTGGGTCTCATCTCACTCTCCCTGGCCCCACCGATGCTCTGGAATTTGTCCATGACTTTTATTGTGTTCCTGATCCAAACAATATTCACCACATAGATGCCCTCTGGAATGTTCTCAGCTACCTTCCACTCCTTCCACAGACTAATGAGCATATCTTGATGCATTCCACGCCATAGACAACTGGGTCATTAAACTCAGTCTTTTGTTTTACCATATGTGTTGTGCACTATTAACCTGATAAAAATAGCCCCAGGTTTGGAACAGGTGCAGCCTCCAAGATCGGCTACTCCCAGAACCCTTAATAAGAAGTATAGCCAAAGCTCATTTCCCACTTTGACAGATAACCCTGAATATTTCTGGATTCTTGCAATGCAGTCCCGACCCTTTTCAAGCTTGAAAAGAAAGCCCCAGGACAAGGGAGGTTACAGGTATTCCTTTCACATGACTACCTTTTCTCTCATTTTGTTTTGTCTTTTCTGCCCCACAATTTAGTAGGACCTAACAGGATTTCCCCTTTTTCTTTCTGTTTATTCAGAAGCTTCCTGACATAAAACTCCATGATCAAATCCACTTTGCCTAGTTTTGACTATATCAAAGGGGGTGATAATGAACTTGGAAATCTCTTCCCTTCTACCACAAAGCTTATCCTTCAGGCATTGTGTGTTTCTGTGAACTCGAATATCCTAATTAACATGCCAGGGGCTGCTTATTCTTACATGTATGAATAAACGTTTCTATTTACATTCATGCTATTGCTCTTTGCCCATCCCCAAACCCACTCCCCTCTCCTGCAGGGCAGATGACTGACCAGACTGAGGAGGGAGAAAGCCCTTACCAGGAAATGCAAATCACAGAGTTACATCAATGGATTTCAAAAATATTTATCTTCTTTTATAATACCTGAAAGAGAAGTATGTGCTGCCATGACATCATAAAATATGGGAATGTGCCCTTATATGAGAGGAATAGAAAAATTTTCTTAAGGAAGTAATGTTTAAGGTGAGCTTTGAAGGAACAATGGGAATTACTTGGCTAAAGAAGAAGAGGAAGAATGTTTCAAGCAAAGAGGGTGGTATATGCAAAGAGCTAGCAAGAACATAGTGTGCTCAAGCAACTGAAGAAATTTCAGTGCGGCTAGAGAATGGCTAGTGAAAACCAGAGGGGTGAAATATGGGACCACCAAGGTAGGCACAGGAGGGAGATGCAAAGCAATGGGTAAGCCAAAGGGCTTCGGGCAGGGCGGGGATCACGTCTGCATTTTTAATGGATGGGATGTCTATGTCTCCTGTTCTCAGACAGGAATGGAAAGGGGCAAGATGGGAAGTGGGTGGAACAGTTGAGAAGTTCTTACCATACCCTGGCACAAAGTACAATAAAATTACAAAATCTGATTGCTGTCAAGTTTAGTTCTATGATCTTTAGCTGATTAATCAAATAAGACCAAAGAAGTCAAAAACTTTGAGCCCCTGGGTGCCAGGATCATTCATGGATATAGCCCCGGGACTTTCTGCCCTGCTCCATCATCTTCTAAATGACACTACCCACAAATGGGGAATTAAACTATCCCAGGCATGCTCAGAACCAAACCCAAGCAAGAGAAGGGTAGTTATCTACTAGCCTTGCCACCACAGTTACCCCATGTAGGAAAGGCAATTGAACAAAGGTCCTCAAATATAGTGAACAATTGTAGATTAACTTGGGAGGACAGAGCATGTGACATAATTCCCAATTCCAGCCCTTTCTGCTTTTCTTTGTCTTTGAGGATATCCCTTAAGGTAGAGTGGGTCTGTGGAAAGGAAATGGAAGGTGAGCAGATAAATCACAGCCTCTTTGATTTCATGATGGCTTGATTTCCCCATTCATGGAAAAAATTATGAGTGGGAAGTATACTGGACTAATTTTATCAGAATTATTCTTATAGTAGAACTTTGAGTTAGAGGCAGAACAAGGTGTGTGATTTATTATCCAATGTTTGTACGTGCATGTTTCCAGATCTTCACAGACATTTAGTGCACTTAAAGTATTCCCATATTTGCAAGAAGAGCATATTTACAACATTTCCAAAGGAATTGATGGCTGATTCTCATCTTTCTGAGAAAGGATTTTTTTTTAATTCAGTTTTATTGAGATATCTTCACATATCATACAATCATTGTGGTAATACATTCAGCTGTTCACAGTACCATCATATAGTTGTGCATTCATCACCCCAATCTATTTTTTGAACATTTTCCTTATACCAGAAAAAGTAAAATTAAGAATAAAAGACAAAAGTAAAAAAGAACACCTAAATCATCCCCCCACCCTGTTTTTCATTTAGTTTTTGTCCCCATTTTTCTACTCATCCATTCATACACAGGATAAAGGGAGTGCAATCCACAAGGCTTTCACAATCACACTGTCACCCCTTGTAAGCTACATTGTTAAACAATCATCTTCAAGAGTCAAGGCTACTGGGTTGCAGTTTGATAGTTTCAGGTATTTACTTCCAGCTATTCCAATATATTAAAACCTAGAAAGAATTATCTGTATAGCGTGTAAGAATGTCCACCAGAGTGACCTCTTGACTCCATTTAAAATGTCTCAGCCACTGAAACTTTATTTTATTTCATTTCGCATCCTCTTTTTGGTCAAGAGGATGCTCTCAACCCCATGATGTCGGGTCCAGATTCATCCTTGGGAGTCATATCCTGCATTGCCAGGGAGATTTACACCCCTGGAAGTCAGGTTCCATGCAGGGGGGAGGGCAGTGAGTTATTTGAGAAAGGATTTTAACCAGTTCACTCTCAGAAGTCTTATGTTAGTATTTGAACCAGGGACTCACAGAAGAAAATGTCAATGTTAGTACCAATTAAAGGCTCATTTCTATAACATAATCAAAGATAATCAGCACAAGTAATTATGATAAACATTAATAAAACTTGAATCATATTGTTACCTTTGTATTAAATGAAACAATATACAGATTTTTCCCAGAAAAATATTTATTCTAAATCATTTGATCCCAGGAAAGTCTTTCATGATAAGTAAATTTTTAGCAACACAAGGCAGTCATCAATAAGATATTAGTTCTTTGGTGAAGTTCTTCATAAGATATTGTATAATGTTGATATATTTTTTTCATCTATCCTTGGAATAGGTTGAACACACAATCACATTAGTGTATTGAACCTGGAATGTTATTAAACAAGCAAAATGAATTTTAAGCCTCAGAAAATGCCTAAGAACAAAGAATGTGTTTTTAATGTCCATGTAAAAAAAAAAAAAAAAAAAAAAAGTCAAAGGTAGGCCTAAGGAATAATTAGTTGAAGCTAAAGGTAGATGTTCTTCAATCTAAACCCAGGATCACCTCCTCCCCCAACTCCTTTTTGTTGTTGTGAGTGCCCAGCTCCCTAGGGAACATGCTTTGTTTTCTTTCAGCTTTCTGACATCATATGATGCAACCTGATGCAAAGTGATACGCATCTTGTCACAAGAGAAATTTTAAGAGAGGAGAGAGTCATGCTTCAGCTCGTGGGGAAACTCTCTCGGGGAGCCTGGGAGTAGGAGCTGAGCAGTTGTAGCATAAGGCAGAGAAGCTCTTGGGAAAATTCGTGGAAACACAGTGTGTTTCAGAAGAGAAATTAAGTTCCAAAAACTAGAGAGGAAAACATTATTGCAAGCAGGGGGTTACAACGCAAACCTTGAGATTAAAAGAGCAATGCTTGTTTCAGAACGTCCAGGTAAATACTTCATGCCTCATGGGAAGGGGGGATGGGGTAGAAGACTAACTGAAACACTATTGCTTAGAAAGAGGGTAACTGGGAGCGATGCTGGTGGTCCGCAGTGCCCCCTTCTCCTCTGGAGATCTGAGGGGGAGGGTCGGGGAGAAACTTTTCTCCTCCCTGTCGGCCAGCTTCCGGTTAGGAAAGGGAGATGAGGCCCCGAGCTCCGTGTTTCTCTGAGAACCCAGAGCAGACCGGCTAAGTCAGGAAGTCTTTCTGGGAGAAGTGGACACCTGAAGATGTGATTCTGTACTAAATGAGAAGGGATGCTGTAATTGTTGGAAATTCATATGCAAGGGGAGGGAAAATATATACAAAGGGTAAAAATTTTGTTGGCTCTTAAAAAAGAGGTGGAAATTGGATACTCAGAAGTAGTGAGGGTCCAGGAAGAAGAGAGAACACCTTGGTGATCAAAATGGGCTGGTGACAGTAATAGAAATCACTGTAATTGCAGAAAACGATTTTGGTAAGAGGGAAGTGGAAATGTAAGTTGGAAAGGCATATTTGGGTCAGAGTGCAGTAATTCTCAAATGTTAAACTAAAAGTTTTATACTGTGAAAAATGGGGAACAGTGAATGCTTTGAATAAGAAGATCCACATAAAATAAATAATTAGAAACATACTACCAGAGCTTCAAGATAAATTAGAAACATACTACCAGAGCTTCAAGATAGAAGATTAGAGAATATCTAATCCCTTCCCCCTTCTCCACTAGATTTTCATCCCTTAATTTCTAGAATCATAATTTATTTTCCCCCTGAATTCCCCCACATTACCTGGTGGAAAGTAATGGCTCAATACATGTTTAATAAAGAAATGAAAGATATAGGAGAGTATAGCCCAGAGTAAGTGATTTAGTGACTTGCGTATCGTCACCATGCAGTGACTATAACCCAAGTTCATTTTTTCAGCCAATGACTGGAATCCATTCTTGCCTGATTAAACATAAACTAGATATTTTAGCCACACAAAGATGGCATTAGGAGATATAGAACTTGCAGAGAGTTGACTGTATTTTTCTATTTACATATGGATATCTGTTATCTTACAAATATGCACATTGTTTTAAATTAAAATGTAGGCATAAATTTTTCTTGAGTCATACTGATGATATATCATATTGATCATACAGATACAAGAGTCAACAAGTGATAGTACATATTACAGTAGCCTTAAAATGAAGTATTAATTAAGCCCTAATTCTTCAGAGCATCCTCTCTCTCTCTCTCTCTCTCTCTCTCTCACTTACTCACATACACACATACACTCACACATGCACTAATTGCTCACCAAGACAATTAATTAATTAATTCTCTACCCTTCTGAACACTTCATTTTTCTACTTTAGTCAAAAAAAATATATTGTAGATGTATAAGCTGGGTGAGGATATACATGAAACAAGATTGGCCATGAGTTTATAATTGCTGGAGTTGGGTAATAGGTATATGGCCACTCATTATACCATGCTCTCTACTTTGGTATTTTTTTTTTTTTATTTTCATTAAAAATGTTTTCTTAGTTAGGGCAAAAAATAATGCCCATTAATAAATAAACATGTCATTCAAAATTGGCTTATTGGGTAAAATTCAGAAGAAAACTGCTTCCAAAATGGGTGAATCAGGCATCTTCAAAATTATCCTGTAAGAGCTGGCTGTAGGTGTCTAAGAGCAGTAAGTGTAGGTAACTGTCCTAGGTAATAGCCTAGCAGGTAACCCCCTAGAAGGGGAGAAAAAAAAGTCTCTGCAATATCTTCTACCCTATTGCATAACTTCCTGCTGAGCAAGATAGCTGCCGAACTGTTTCAGGGAGAAAGCCATTTTTTTAACACCAAACTTTAAAATGCCATTATTATTCAGTAAAGATGAAAAGAATTTCTAGAGATGTATCTGAAAGTGAAATTACTAGGAAGCAGTCATCAAATTTTACATATTTAGGACTATTGATTTTAATTTTGCAAGTACTGTATACCAAAATAGATCTTCACACATGGGTACATATTACTGCAACCAATTAGCAGGAGCAGATTGGAAAATAGCTGACTGCTGTGAACTCTTTCACTTCCGGTATAGTCCATAAGATTAGCAATCTATAAACAAATGTCTACATTATATATGCATGTTGAATATAAAGCATCCCTTTCTTGATTAAATATATATATATGATAAAACCACTTTAGGAAGCGTATTCTCATATTGGTGACTGCAGTCTTTGACTAATCCAAACACAGAG
This sequence comes from Choloepus didactylus, assembly GCF_015220235.1. Lineage (NCBI taxonomy): Eukaryota > Metazoa > Chordata > Mammalia > Pilosa > Megalonychidae > Choloepus > Choloepus didactylus. Next base: position 26,050,437 of record NC_051318.1, on the reverse strand, counting down.
TAGAAGGCTGTAATTCTAAGGGCTAAAGAAACACGAAACTAAACATCTCTCTCTAAATTGTGAGCACGGTAGAGTGACTTCATTTTATCACCTGCTATTTTTGCATGAGAAAAATAGAGCAAGATTGAAATGGGATAATACATGAGGGAGAAAATATCTCATAACCTAAGATCTTAAATATATGTATTCTTAGTTGCATACCCAATGTCTAATGTTGGTTGAACATAGGAAGAACATAAGAAATGTTTGCTTTTGAACATATGAATCATATGTAATTACATGAGAATAAGTTGGAAATATTGGCATAATCTATTTGTTTATAGTTATATATAGTACATAGATTGTTCATACAGACTGGGATGGAATAAAACAGTAATGAGGAAACATTGGCATGCTGATTACTTCATATATGGGTCTGTCCAAATACCTAAGAAAATAGGGAACAGGATTTACATAAGCATTTTAAGTTCAAAGTATAAAATACATTCCTGTTTGTTTATGAAAGCATGGCCCCCTGAATCATTGTAGCAGAGGCAGTCTTGGACATCCAAATTCTGTCTTTCCCTATTAAGATATTGAGCAGGAATTGGATAGTTTTAATGTTTCTGTTCAGGACAACTCAACCACATTTATGTAGCTATAATCTATAGCTAAGACAGAGGAGAGTGAAGTAAATTTTAAGGTGATATTATTGGGATGTGGTGCTTGAAAGGGAGGAACTGACTGTCTGGATCATTGGCTCTAAGAATTGGTGGGAATTATGTGGACAGAGGGCAACTCAGAGAGGGCTCTCTCTCCTTAGTTAAATTGCCTGGAACTCAACTTACACGTAGGTTAAAAAATAACAGCCTTCCTCCCTTTTCTAGCTTCTTTAATGGAAGTATTTTCTATCTTGGAGGGCTCTTTTGAAATGTAATACTCCTGGGAATGGTCACACCTTAAGTTATCAGCTAACACTTTGAGAGAGATTAGTAGACAGCCAGCTAAGAGAAAGAATGGGATTTAGGCAGTGACTGGGGGTTGAAGGGAGGTCCCACCAGGGGGAGAAAGGTGAACCAGTCAACACTTCTGTTGATTAGTTGATAAACAGACAAATTTCTCATCCTTTAAAGCATTCCAATCCATAATGGAGATTTCCAGCCTCTGGATTCTATAACTCGACCAAAAAGACTATGAAATGATTGGTTCATGTTTTATTATATTAGCCGCTTCAGCATAACTGGTCAGATTACCTTAGAAGCAATTTAAATAAGCTTGGGGAACAAACAACAAAATAAACCCACTATTGGTCTAAGTACAGTTAGATAGTACAGATTTTTTTACTTTAGAAAATATTTAGACATTCCCCAGGTGGGGGGGGGGGGGTGTTTGTATATATAAGATAAGACTTTTAAAAACAAACATTATAGATGCATTTTAAGGGACAGGGCACACTCTAAAGAAAGAGCAAGTAATAATAAACCTACGTATTGAAAACTCGCCAGATTCTTTTAGTGTTAAAAGTAAGCTACTCTACAAGAAATTAAAATGCTGAAGAAATTTCTTTTAAAATGGGATTTCTGCTAAAATCTAACAAACGGGAAAAACCTCATGAAGATTCAATCAAGAAAAGCAGAACACTGCAGCAGTTAAAGTGGAGGACCCTGGAGTCAAAGACGTATGTTGGAATCACAGACTTCTCACCTACTAGCTGTGTGTTCTTTGGCAAGTTTCTTAATCTCTAAATGTCAGTTCCACTGGAATGTTACCATCTTGACTAGAAAGTGGAGATGGTGATACTAAAGTCATTGAGGGGTTTAAGTGAAATGCTGCATTGAAAGTATTTTGCACACCACTTTGCACATGGAAAAGTCACAACTACATGGTATTGTTTTGTTGTTATTAATAATTATTATAATAATCATTACCATTTTTAGAGCAGAAGTCATTCATTCCAGGGAAATATATGTCATCTTTGAAACTATAGGAATTCTTACCCAGGGCCTGGAATACAATAGATAAGTTTGAGGGGGTGAGTGAATAAAGGAAGGAAGGAGGGAAGGTAAGAAGGAAGGGAGGAAAGAAGAAAGGAATAGATGATGAGTGGGATAGGAACATCATTAAGGATTTATATACAACAGGAATGAAGTAGTGACTAGTAGAACACTATTCACTGCATCTGGCTGGGAGGAATAGCAGGAGCCTAGAGTCATAAGACCATGGGAAGAGGAGGACAATGCAAGGACCCCTGCCACCGAAGAACTAAGATCAGCAAGAAAGTTGCAGCAAAACAGGCTTGATATGGTTTCAGATCCCATTTCCCCCTCATCCTAGCTGGGTGACTGGCAAATTACTTAGCATCTCTGAAGCTTAATGTCCATGTTAATCAAATAGGGATAATAATACTTTTGATTCAGAGCTGGAATGAAGATTAAATGTATATAAACCACCTAGCCCAGAGCCTACTCAGATAACATATGAACAAAAATATTAGGTATTTCTTTTTCTTCCTGCAATTATTGGGACCCTTCAGGATGAGTTCAGGCAGCCCGGGGATCAACAGATGGTGAGACCTGGTGACAGCCCCTAAGATATTCTCCACCAAAACTGTTCTCAAAGTCCTCTGTTCCAGTTTGCTAATGCTGCCATTTTGCAAAACACCAGAAATGGATTGGCTTTTACAAAGGGGGTTTATTTGGTTACAAGGTTAAAGTCTTAAGGACATAAAGGGTCCAAGGTAAGGCATCGACAATCTGGTACCTTCACTGGAGGATGGCCAATGGCATCTGGAAAAACCTCTGTTAGCTGGGAAGGCACGTGGCTGGCATCTGCTCTGGAGTTCTGGTTTCAAAATGGCTTTTTCCCAGGGTGTTCCTGTCTAAGCTGCAGCAGCAAGCTCCTTCTATCTGAGCTTCTTACATAGGACTCCAGTGATTTAATTAAGAGCCACCCTGAATAGGCAGGGTCCATATCTCCATAGAAATTATCCAATCAAACTTTTCACTCGCAGTTGATTGAGTCACATCACAAAGAAACACTTAATCAAAGGATTCCAACCTAATCAACACTAATACGTCTGACCCCACAAGATTGCATCAAAGAACATGGCGTTTTGGGGGACAAAATACATCCAAACCGGCACATCCTCATTGCATGTACAGAGCAAATCAGGCAGAAGAGGACCCCGGGGTCATCATCTCTACCTCCTCAGAATCACCTTGGGAGGATGCCATCCCAAGAGGTGATCCAGAGGAGATGGCCCATTTTTGATTAGGTTAACTTGCAACCAAATCGATGGTAAGGAGGAAACGGAAGCTTGTGTGGGACTTGGAACGTGATGGATATACTTGGTAATATTTTGAGTTGTTTTTGCTTTTGTTTTGGTTCTTTCTGACAGAAGAGAAAAGCTAATGTATTTGGAAAGCCAAACTTATTTTCCTAAGAAGTCCATAATAGTACTTAACGCACATTTGTTAGTCAACTAAATGATTGAATTATAATGCAAAAATGAGAAATAAGAATGTTCTTTTACAAAATGAATAGGACACACAAAAATCTAATTCAAAATATCTAATTCAACATGCACACTGATTATAAGGCAAGTAGCTTGTGGAGTACTTCTACTTTGCACTATAAAATATGCCTCTTTAAATAAAAAAAAAAGGAATACTGTACTGGGAGATTCTTCTAAGCAATGGCAAACTCAGGTAAATATATAACATACAGGTACTCTGATTGATGAAAAAGAGATTCTAGAACAGCAGAACTTTGGAAAATGAGACTGTAAAGAAGACCTGGAGGGGAGTGAGTGGGGAGCGCAGGCAATGAAATTCTCCTATTGATTCCGTAAAACTGCCTCAGTTGCTCCTGGAACTTGATTCACAGTCGATGGTAAATGATGGGAAAGGTTAAAAGGGTGAAATTCTTTTAAATATAGTTCATCAGGGCATGGGAAGGAATCAAACAACACTGTGAAGCTGAACAAATATCATGCATTTTTCAGGGATAATCATTTTCGAATCAGCAACTTCAATATTTCAAGTACACTTTTGCAAGACAGATCTTTTCTTAAAATGAAAAAAAAGCATATATTTTGCAAAGAAATGGAAAGCAGATCTAAGAGAACTAAACTGTGTGTTTGTGTGTATACTATATGTGCATATATAGAGTATATGCACATCATATTTATCACAAATATCACATATATACAACATATCACATAAAAATAATATTTTACACTAATAATTTGTAACCGATCTATTTCTTAAGAGTGTTATAACATCCTCACACAGTTAGCATTTAAATGGATTATTATCACAGTGTTAATCACCAGGGCTGAAAGACTACACCCATATGGCAGTAAAGCTTAGTTTTATACTTAGCATTAACGACTGCCTTCTTGTGCACATCAGGGTTGGGTATCTAATAGTTCTTAACAGAATTTCATAAAAAGTAGCAAAAGAGAGAGACAGCTGCTTTTGCAGAAGAAGAAAATTAGTACTTTGTGTAATATTTATAAGAAATATTGGAGTCCAAAGCAAGAATTTGTTTTTAGGATAAACAGGCTGGTTGGCAATACCTGCATTAATGAAAGATCTTTAATTCCTCGGAGGCATTCTGTTTAATGACCTTTGATAAGGGGCTAGTCATTTGATGTTGAAGATTCCAGGGATTTCATCAGGAAACATCAAGCTCCCATTGCAACACTTGGCCACTTTAACTGTTTCACTTTACCTCAGAACTTGTTCAAACAAAGAATGACTCCAACCACAGTGCAGACTTGAAAAGCTAAAAAAATAAAAGTAAAAATAAAAAAATAAATCCCTTCCCAGACCTCAGAGATCAGCTCTGTCCTCTGAAGACTGGGTAAGTAAACGTGGAGGAGGGTTCAACTTCTCTGGGAACTGGCATCAGGAATGACTGAAGCAATTTTACAAGCAGCCCTGTTCACCTTCTACTAGTTGGCTGAGGACTGAATCTTACTACCTGTTGGAGATAGCCTATGATCTTGTTCCAAATATCTGAATAAAGTTTTAAAATGGTAGTGCAATCACTTAGACAAATTTCCACATTCACCAATCAATCATTCACTATTTACTTAGCAATGTGCCAAGAGCTGTGGAAGAAAAAGGAGACAGATATTAAATACCTCTGCCTGTGAGAAGTTTTCAGTGGAGATGGTATGACAGGGGAGATAAAAAAGACAAAATAGAATTAATCACATTTTAATTTTAGTAATTTAGTTTTTCAATTGTGAATTCTGACTGGAGCTAGCTCCACCACCACCCCCCCCCCACCAAGTTAACAGCTAAATATTTGTAAACAAAATGACAAGATGTTGTATTGACAGCATGGTTTAATGTCTCTCAGGAAAATGGAGGTTGGAAGGGATTGGGACAGTCAGGGAGGGCTCCCTGAAGAGGAGAGATTCCAGCAGAGCTTTGAAGGAGAAGTAGGGTCTAAGTGGACAAGGTGAGAAGGAAAGCCTTCAAACCCCAGCCCCTCCCCAAAATCTATAAACTAATTGTTTCAGCTTTCTAATTAGTATTTGTCAGCATCACTTACTCTTAAAATTTTATGGAAATGAAAAACATTAAATGTAGTTCCTGGATCAGTAAAGATAATTATTTCAGTGGAAGAGATTTTTGTTTTCATAATCTCCTCTTTGTCTGCATAGAGGCAACTCTTGGTTGCATCTGCCACAGATAGCCTTTGCTCTGTTTATGATAAAGAATAAGCCACTGTTTGAATTGGTTTCTCATTTTTAACGTGTAAACCCTAATCTCTTGATTCTCCATTCCAGGAAGGAAAAATAAAATTTAAAAAAAAGCTCTTTAAATGTCAGAGCAATGGTTACTAATAAATGCTCAAAGCCTCAATGTTGTATATAATAGTCACCTAGGAAAATGCATAAGAATTTTCCTGCCCTGGCAACCTTGATTTGGCAGGTGTACCTCATTTGGACCAATCACTTTTCATTTGGCTGTAAATTCATTTGGTTTTTCTGGCTGCATTGCACCAGAGTGTGTTTATTTCAAAAGATTGTTCACTCATACCACAGTTCAAAGGGACCATTTTGTTCATTTGCAGAGTCCCTGTAATATATTAAGACAGCTAAGGAAAGTGAGTTTGAAATACAAGTAAGGTAAAATGAATAGAAATTCCTATGAGTATAAATCACAAAATACAGAAAATAAAGATAAAATAGAAAAAATCATTGCTCAATTAAAAAACAAACAAACAAGAAAAAAAAAAAACCACCCGAAGGCAACCCATACTTCAAGAGTTTTCCTAGATGCTAAAATGAACAATCACAGCTGGGGTAAATACTTCATTTATTTATTGCATTCATTTTCTGCATGGGCAGCATATTTCAGTTGCCTGCTTGATTTAACTGACCCAGAGCAAATGAGAAGTAGAAATTTATATAAATTGTAGATAGTAATGGAGTCACTAACTGAACTGTAGGACTTACCTAACTGGATGAACAGTGATAGGTTTTACCCAAGGGTAAAGGGGGCTTACTGAAGCAATTATACATGTGTTGCTTCCCCCATCCTCATGAGTGGGGCTACTTCTGGCAAACAGAAAAACAAGATAGTGACTCCACAGTCTATTATTTAACCAGATAAAACCATTCTTGTAACAAGGATAAGGGGAACTGCTTCCCAAAAGTAACAAGTTTACAAGATATAGTGACCATGCTTGAAGAAAACATTGCTTAGCCTATAGTGTGTCTATATTATGAGAAAAAAAAGTTGCTGTTATTTGGCTTTACCATATTAAAATATTTGTATTTGAATAATTACACTGGTGAGCTGGGAAAATGCTGAAGTTTACAATTTGTGTGCTACAAACTCTTTGTATGTATGGAGGCTGCCAGATGGAAAGGAGAACAGCTTAGGAACCAAAAGATAGTTGAATTACTTCTACCACTTATTGCCATATGACTTTCAAATAGGAATCCTTTCTGAATCCGACTTTCCTCAAATACAAACATGGGACTACTATGTCCTACCTCAGAGATTTAGTAGCTACTAAATGAGTAAATGTATAGGCAAGGGCGTAACGTGTTGCCTGGCCCAAGAGGCGTTTGGCTGATGCTAGTAGGCTCCCCACTCCTTTAGAAAGTTCTCATTCACTCCACATTTTTCTACAGGCAAACACCCGCACCGGTAGGTATGTGACTTGACCTACATTCAACCAGCAGGTGTGCTAATGCTGAGAGCAGAATTCAGGCATCTTGTTCACTATATTTATCCACTAACTGATACCCTAGTTGTCTTTCACTAGGCTCACCCTTGAAAATTTAGCACAGAGAAGCCTGTCTCTCACGTCTAGGTGCAAATGCAGAGTCAAGTAGCTGAAGTGGAGATGACTGCAAATGCTATGGAGGTAATTATGGCGGATGCTACCAGTGGAGCTTTCTCTGTTATTTCCATGGTTAGATGAAAGTGGCCTCTGTTCACAAACAAGGAGTTGATTCCTGGGACTTGTACCCAACAGAACCTCAAATTACAAATAGAACAAACTGCACCAATTTGCTGAACCCCAAATGGAGCCAAACTCAAAAGCTTTTATTTTTTTAAACTCCAAACAAAACCACAGTTTCAGAAACAACAGAAAAGTAGTCTCAACAAGACATTCCCTACATGAATGAGGTCTGCAATCTTTTTCAGAATAAAAATGCTATGGTTTTATTATTCCTTCTCAAATTACTGAATTAGTTATCAAAAAGAACCCTAAGTCATCTGACTGAGCCTAAGCTGAGCCATGTTTTATTTACCCTAAAATCTCTCAATCAAGTAATCAGTTTTATCAATTTAGGCATTTTTAAGGCATCTATTTCAGTGATGTTAAACCTACACATATATGAGAGAATACGTTGAGTTTTCCACAGAATTGAATTTTTTTTTCAGCTCCAGGTACAGCTGAGGGCTGCAAAACTGAGTAGAGGGCCACAGGGATGAATCTACCTGGTTGATAAGATAGTCAAAAAGAAATATTACCTTTTGTACATCCTGAATAACGATCAAACTAGGTCATGACCACTGCTTGATTGGACCAAACCAAAATAATTTATGGACTGAATTTTCCAAAGCTAGTGATAACTGTCTCACAAAAGACTGGATTTTAGCTTCAAAGTTTCCTTCTTTTATGAAGCTATGAATTTTGAACATGGCCAACCAGCCTAGCCATCATATTTGTAGATCCAGCCAGTTACCATATTGACTACACAATAGTCTTCACAATGATCAAATATATGGGCTGACTGTGACTGAGTAAAACATAGAAATTATAAAATACAGAATGCTGGAGAGTGGTCACCTTACATTTATGGTTCAAGTGTTTAGCCAATCCCTGAAACTCAAAACGCCTAAGGAATTTTGTAACTCATTTATAAAGTGAAGTCAGATGTTTGTTGGAGAAAGTAGATTTGTGTTACTAAAGTAAGAATAATTTCGTGACCTGAGAAAATAGTAATACAGAAGGAAATGTCTCTTTTCTAAAGTGATGTGTAGCTTCAGCCCTCAACAACAAACTTGCCAATTAATGAAGGCAATAAAATGTAACATCCTTCTGCCTCCAGGTATAATATTATGATATTTTATTTATGTAAATTAGAGCTATGTGAGCTTTGATTTCTACGATGTCTCATCAATAGGCAAAATTCAATCATAAGGTTTCCTTTTATCACCTCCAGGTTTCCTTAAATCTAACACCTAGTCAAAGGGTGATGGACTCCCCTCCCTACCTACCCCCAGGTAATGCTTCCAAAAAGGGGGAATGGAGAAAAATAAAAACAAGCAACTTAGAAAGCTGACCAGACAAACTGGTTTGGATTACCAGCATAACTCATGCTTTGTCCTCCCCCTGGGGAAGTCTAGTAAAATCTTTGCAGTATTTCATCAAATTTCACCGTTATTCAACTGAACCCCTTTCAGGTCAAAGTAGAGTCAAGTTTTTGCTAAGTCAAAGAGACAGCACCAGGTTTAAAATAGACCTCTTTTAAATCTTTGATGAGCAATGTATTAACTCCATTGCGGTTTCATATACACACCATTTGTTCATTGTTTTTTACATAAATTGGGCATACTTTTCAATTGGTCCAAAAATTTTTAAGAAGGTCTAATTGGCCTCCAAATAGAAACATGATTATGTATTTATCATCAGTTTTATTCACAAGTCTTTGATTTCATTACTTGCCTGCTGGTCCAGAGCAATATACCTGACAATAGCAGAATTGCAAGGAAGATACAAAACCTTGTGGGGTCCCCCAAATTATTTTTGATGTTTAGAAACCATTCAAATATAAACCAAGGAAGTAAATGTATCTGCCAAGAAAAGAAATGCTGCTGATAAGATTCTTGATAGATCGTGATAGTCCTGAATTTTAAACCTAGTGTTTTAATCTTCAGGAGATCCTAAATCACATGCTGGACAATGACACTGGATTAGGACTCTGGAGCAGGAAGCCTTGGCCCACCCTAAATGCAGCTCTTGTTTGATAAAGGCATCTATGGGGTGATGACAGGGACAAAGGCAGAGCGCTGCTCACCCCCCAACCAAGCTGTTACCTGGCTGCTCCAAAAGAAAACAGAAAAGCTGGCCTCTCCTTAGGTAACCTCAAAATTAATTTCGTGCTTAAAATCAGAGGTAGGTCAAGAAATGGATTACCTGAGGTTGCCTTTCCACTAACAAAGGCATCTCTTAAGTGAATCTGTGTGATGGCCCTGGGCCCAGAGCAGTGATTTCAGAAAATCACCCATGGCAACAATTAAGCAATGAATCTTCTTTGAATGCCAAAAATCTCACTGAATATTGGAGGGAGAGGGAATTAAATGTAATCCAATTTAAAACAACAACAACAACATCGACAACTTAATGTTACCCAGTTCTTCATGGGAGAAATCCAATCCAGGTCTGAAGAAAGCTGAAAGAACAGTGCACATTCAACATAAGGTCTGCATTCACGGACTTTGGCGTCAGTCAGACCCGAGTCGGAGCTCCAGCTCTGCAACACTGTGTATTGCTATGTGATCTTAGAGAAGGCGTTATATCTGTAAAATTGAATACCTGCCTCATAGGTTTTGTGAGGATTAAATGAATATTGCCTAGCACATAATAAATGCTCAGTAAATTGTTGTTGTTGTTGTTATCCTCTGGATTGCTGTGATATATGGAAGCCCACAACTGGGAAAGAAAGAAGATAATACTAGTTAACTCATTCCTCTTCCAATACAACAAGTACCCTAATTTAAGTCCCAGAGAAGGAACTCTCTGTATGGATAGCTAAGAGAAGAGACCTGTAAGAAAGAGCTATAGGGCTGTATTTAGATAAAACAGGAAGGAAATTCAAATTCTCACAGGAGCCATGGAGACCTGTGAATACTCAAATTCTTGGAGAAGTCAAGGAAGAATTAGTGAAAGTCACACAAAAGTGAATTTACCTTGGAGGACTCACCTTTGTGCCTCAGCATCTCTGACCCAAGAAATGCAAATACTTGATGGCTGCTAATTTTTTTAAAATATACACTTCATTTGCCAATGGAGAACCTAAGTCCTTACATGGTTGGATGGATGGATGGATGGATGGATGGATGGATGGATGGATGGAGATGGTATGGCAACTGGTCAAGGAACAGGAGATGGGTGGGAAACAGGTGACATCAGGACTGAGACAAATGATAGGGTGGGTGTCTTCAGTCTAGCTCCACCCTTTCTGTTGATGATCCACTCAACTACTAGACGTCTAAGGGACCACCTTAACTGGGAGAGGTGGGAGCAAGGGATGAGGATATTATCCTGCAATATCTAGTTATCTTTTCTTGAGCATATTTTATGTGGCAGGCCACAGACTGGCTGCTTTATACAAGTGATATTTCTAATTCCTACAATAATCCTGCAATGTAGGCATGACTGAACCAACTATCTGCATAAGTAAAATGAAGTTCAGAGAGATTAAGAAACTTGCCCAGAGAAATTAAATAAACTTTTTGTCTGCCCTACATTCTTTCCTTTAGATGGGATTCTGAATGTCAGGTTGGGGAGGGGAGCTGTCAATCAAGAAGTATTATCTGCTCACCATAAGGGAAGACACATGACCCAGGCTGGTGAATCATGATATCTCAAGGGTTTGTCTGGAGTGAATATGTGATCCAGGTAGAGTCAAAGTAATTTTGGGGGGAAATCTGTATGTATGTTGGGAAAATCTCTTCCTGAAACTACTAACTGTAAAGAGGATGTAGGCCTGGAACTGCCAGGAGTTTGCTGAATGAAGATTAAATCAACCCAGAGGAAGAGAGAGTAGAGCAATGAATAGAAAAATAGATTTCTGATAATGTCATTTGAGCATATGGATCCAGCTGTACCTGAAGCTTTGGGGTCTTAGAGTTTAGTCCCAGCAACAGTAGCATCAGCAGCACTTGGGAACTGGATAGAAATGCAAAATTTATTAGAAACTATGGGGGTGGGGCACAGCAATCAGGTTTTTTTTTTCTTTTTTTAATGCAATTTTATTGCAATACATTGTCACAACAGCTAATCATCCAAAGTGTACTATCAGTGGTTCACAGTATCATCATATAGTTGTGCATTCATCACCAGAATCAATTTTTGAAACTTTTCATTACTCCAAAAATAAATAAATAAATAAATAAACACAAGAATAAAAATAAAAATAAAAATAAAAAAGAACACCCAAAGCATCCCATACCCCCAAATCCCTTATTCCCTCTCTATTATTTATTTATTTATTGTCTTTGTTTTCTTACTCATCTGTGTATACACTGGATAAAGGAACTGTCAGTCATAAGGTTTTCACAATTACACAGTCACACCATAAAACCTCTATAGTTATACAATCATCTTCAAGAATCAAGGCTGCTGGTTTGCAGTTCAACAGTTTCAAGCATTTCCTTCTAGCTATTCTAATACACAAAAAACTAAAAGAGATATCTTTATAATGCCTAAGAATAACCTCCAGATTGACCTCTTGATTCCATTTGAAATGTCTCAGCCACTGAAAGTTTATTTTGTTCATTTCTCCTCCCTCTTTTGATCCAGAAGGCTTTCTCAATCATATGATGCCAGATCCATCATGTCCCACATTGCCAGGGAGATTTACACTCCTGGGAGTCATGTCCATTGTAGGTGGGAGGGCAGAGAGTTTATCTGCAAAGTTGGCTAAGAGAGAAAGGCCACATCTGAGCAACAAAAGAGGTTCTCTGGGGGTAATTCTCAGGTATAATTATAAGTAGGCTTAGCTTCTCCTCAGCAGGAATAAGTTTCATAAGGGCAAGCCCCAAGATCGAGGGCCTGGCCTATTAAATTGGTAACCCTCAATGCTTGTGAGAATATCAGGAATTCCCCAGATGCAGAAGTTTAATATTTCCACATTTTCCCCCAGTACCTCAAGGGGGCTTTGCAAATACATTTTTATTCTCTGCCCAAATTATTTTGAGATGTATTAGTACATCACACTAACCTATACAAACTAACAAGATCTCACCCCCTATTTAAGCTTTCACGTAATTATGGTGCTTGAATAAACTGACCGTACAAGTTAAATTAAATAGTGTGCTACAGAAAATATAAATTTTGCACCAAATAAACATTTCTACCTTTGGTCTCACACAGAAGTTGCAGTTTTAAAACACAGTCAATATCACTCTTTACCCTTTAGTCTAATCTGCCTTAGTTCTAACCAGATCAGCTTCATTCACATTTCTAATTGAAGTCCGATCTCTTTTTCAGCTTTGTTCACAGTTGCTGTATGGGGTAATGCTGACTTTCATAGCTTTAGAACTCTTACTCTGAGTCTCAGGTGTTATACAGATACCCGAAGTTCCAGGGAATGACCAGATCATACACAAAGAGCTCATTATCTCAGAATTTAGAAATAACCATAACAGCTCAGAGATAGATGTGACTGCTCTAAGAGCTTACAATCTAGGAACCTTTACAATAAGCCTTCCCCTGGTGACCTATGCTCTCGAATTCAATTTTCAGAGTTTGCACACTGTAATTAGTTCTTATTAGTGAGGCATTATAATATCTGTCTTTTCCTTTCAGGCTTATTTCACTCAACATACTGTCCTCAAGGCTCAATCACTTAGTTGCATGCCTCACAACTTCATTCCTTCTTCTAGCCTCTCAATATTCCATTGTATGTATACACCACAGTTTGCCCATCCATTCATCAGTTGATGTACCCTTAGGCCACCCCCATCCTTTGCAAATCATGACTACTGCCTCCATAAACACCAGTGTGCACATTTCCATTCATGTCGCTGCTTTCAAGTATATATCTAATAACCAGGTTTCATGATCATGCAGCAACACTATACCTAGCCTCCTGTATAACCACCACACTGCCCTCCAGATGGGCTACACCATTTTACTTCCCTTCCAACAGTGAATAGGTACATCTCTCCCTCCAAGCAATCAGTTTAACAAGCCCTGAAGGTGAGATTTGAAGATCAGTGCTCTAGATCAATTCATGAAGTTTTTCATTTCATGAGCCAATAAATTCCTTTTTATGGTCAAATTTTGACTGTGTTAAGAGACACAAAGCCAAGATAGTTTTGAGTTATTTCCATGAAAATTTGACATAAATTCTTTTTAAATTATAAGCAAAACTTTATCATTTTATAATTATAAGCTGTTTAATGCAGAAGTTCCTTTGAGATAGTTCTTAGTTTTGTTCTGTGTTTGCTTATGTGGGAGACAAGGCACCCACAAGACAGAGGCAATTTGAAGCAAAGAGAAGGCAGTACTATTTGATACAGCAATTGTGAATCTATGGAACATATTGCTGGACATTGAATTTAAGTTGCTTGTCATTTATACAGGGATGTTATCAGAAGGAAGTTAGCAATAGGGGTACAGGGCACAGAGAAATGATCAAGGCTAGAAGTGTAGATTTGGTCATTGGATAATACCACAACATAAAACTGACAAAGAAGAGAAGAAAACTATGAAAATGAGATCAGTACATATACTCACATTTGCCGATTTTAGGAAAAACAGCCAAAGAAAGACAATGCAAGAGATCAGAGAGCTAAGAGGAAAACAAATGTGGGAGAGTATTACTTACATGGAAGTCAACTTTGTAAAGTGTTCTAAAAGAAGCAGAATATAGCCAGTGGTTTAAAATGCTTCACAGGGGTCAAAGGCTGTGGACTTAGAAAAGATCTTTGGATCTGCCAATTAATAAGGCCAGTGAACCATTTTAGGAGAGTGGCAAAGGGAAGGAGCCAAACTAAATTTGTAAAATGAATGTTAGATGCAATTGAGCCAGGACAGGGGTTGGGGGCACCTTTACTGGGGATGAAGAGTACAGATGGGGGGGGTGATTCAATGTTAAGCTGGAGGGAGGCTTGTTTTGGAAGAGGGGAGATTGCTGAATGTTTATCAACTGAGTGGCAGGAGCAAGTTAGTTAGGTGAGTTTGGATATGAAGCAACATCCTTGAAAAACTAAAAGTGGGAAGGCTCTTGGGTGTAGCTATGTGAGTATGAGAGAGAGAGAGAGAGAGAGAGAGAGAGAGAGAGAGAGAGAGAGAGAGAGAAAAGGCCAGGGACAGGAATGGACAAGGTGCCTAACTTCTGACTCCTGTACTTTTGGCTCTTTCTACCTATAGTTCTGCAATAGATTTCTCTAGAGACATTCATCTGTCCATCCAACAAATATTTAATGAGCCCCCACTATAGCAGTAGCAATTCCCAAGGGGACAGTTGCAGGGTGGGTTTTGGGCTTTAGCTCCCACCTTCTATAATCTCCATCAACATCCCCAGTCACTCCCAGCATATATTTGTTAAAACTTTGTGCTTTCCATAAAATTCAGCTTCAAAACAAGTCTCCTACCCAGATCATCACCTCTCAACACGTTACAGTCCAATTCTCCTCTCGCAGAGAAATCCTCGGGCTGCCACTGCACTGGGATAGAGGGAGAAGACACAGACCCCAACGGAGGAATCTCTGAGTCAAGTGAAGGAGACAGACAACTCAACTGACAGGAACCAAACTGTGTAGAATATGATATGGGAAGTATACTCAGTGTGCTAGAAATGTATACCTGAGAGGCATAAAATTGAATTGGAGGTACAAGGAATGTTTCCCAGAGGAAGTGACTGTGGCCAGATCCTTAAAGGGTAAATATAAGTTATCCAGTCAGAGAGAGGAAATTATAAAGGGAGTCAACAGTATGTACCCATTGAGTGAAACAGGAAGGCAAAATGAGTAAGGTTTGTTCAGGAAAATACAAGGCATCTGGTATACCTACAGCAGGAGACGAAGAACCCTGCATGACCTTGAGGACCAAGCTAAAGAGTTTACTTTACTCTAAAGGCCACTGGGGCCCTTAAAACACGAAAAACACAACTCTGGCCAGCACAATGGATAGGGAAGGAAACCCACACTCTCAGAAAAAGGGAGACCAGCCAGGAGGGTGTCGTAACTCTCCAGGTAGGAGGTTGGGGCATTGAGGCACCCCAATAGAAACGATGACAGTAGACATGGAATGGAGTGAGAGATTCTAGAGAAGAAACCTTAACTGAGCTGGGGGTGAAAACCCCTGAAAATGTGTGCAAATTCTGCATGGATGTGCAAATATGTTTTTCTTCCTGGGCAGAGTTTTAACAGATTCTCAAAGGAGTCTGACCTAAGAAAATTTAGCAACCCTATTTTGGTGATGCTCCAGTGGTCAGGACTTGGTGTTGTATTGGATGATGATGATTGGGAAGAAGACAGCATTGATCCCCTAGTGTCTGACTTCTCTTAAGCAGAGTATCTAAGACAAGGAGCAGTTTTGAGACAGGTTGCTTTTGAGGCGTCTGCGAGAGAATGAAGACAAGGGAGTCAGGAAACACACACACACATACACACACGCCTTGGGCGCACACACGCATTCACACGTTGGTGTGTCTTTAGGATGCTGCACGTGTTCTTTAATTGTGTTAATTGCTGAAGCACTGAATGGAGTTAGTTCAATCCAGGGAAAGACTTGCCATCTCAGTTTTCTTTGCCTGTCTCACTTCAGAGAATCCAGTTTCAGCCAGGCTGTGATCCTTGGCACAGTGAGAATTTGATACAGTCTACCCTGGTCCGCATTTGAGATCCCAACGAGGAAATGAGCTACAGTCTTACCGCAGGCAAGTACAGAACAGTTTCCTGCGCTGCATAAGAGGGCCTGTTTCACAAATTCCAAGAGGTGGTCGGCAGCTGGAACAAAGGAAGCAGCAAGAAACTAGAAAGGAAAACGGAACAGCTCTCCTTCTCATAAACGTTGCTTTAAGCCTGGTCCCAAACAATTGCCTTCCAGTCACTGCGAATCCCTCGGTGGTTTCACAAAATTGCAAATTAAAAACAACAGCCTGCCAGTCAAAGGCAATGTTTTTAAGCACAGAAAGAGTAATGCCACTGTAGGAGGTGGATAAAAGGGCTTTTGAGTACCTTAGAAGCTGCTCACACACAAAAGCACCTCTATGTCTTTAAACAGGAACACCTATAAGTTTCCCAAGGTTTCATAACCTGAATACCGCTGGTACTGCTGTGGTTTGGAAATTAACCTTCGCTTTTCTTCCCACTGCTGTTTTACATATTAATTAAAGTGTTTTCCTCAGATCAGGAATGCCTGTAGGCTAGCTCGGTTCTGCAAAGGCAGTTCCATTTCCCTACTGCTTCTCGCCATAGCCCCCGTTGTTCTGCACAGTTCAATGATTAAAACTTTCTGAAGTCTGCTGCAGACCCACTCCCCTCCCTTAACTGCCGTTGTTGTACAGAATGCGCACTTTAATATGGTCTTTAAAATATAATCGCTCCCCCCCCCCACCCAAAGAAGGATTGTGCAGAGCTAATTTAGAGGAGTTGTTTCATAGAAGACATTATTGAGAAGATGTCCAAGTGATTTGCTCCAACTCTAGTTACCTCATTCATAAGCCTATTTCTTTGTGTGTTTTTTTTCCAGCAATGTTTGGAAAACGTGTGAAATCACTCACATTATATGAACAATTTGACTTGTTTTAATTCGTATATTTATGGGGACTTATGGTGTCTGAAAGTCTGAAGGCAACAAAAGATCTGGCCACTGAATGTGTGGAATTGAGTGCAGATTTCAAACTGTGAAAATTTGCATATCGTAAAAAAGTTGAAGATTCATAGAGGTGTTCAAGATGTACGATAACTCCAGTATTATTTTTGCCATATGGTTAATTTATCTGTGAATCAAGATCATAAAATCCAGCCATAGTTACTTTCTTAGGTGGCAGACAGTTTTAGCCTTTTCAAGTTTGAATTATAATTTGGACTATATCCATGAGCTTCTTGGATTACATTAAGTGAACGTATTTGTTTGTGATTATAGGGAATACTTTGCTTTCAAGTGTAAGGTGATTTAACTATAAAATGCAAAGTGTAGAGACTATTGGCAATCAGTAATGAGGGCAAATTAAGTTTATATATCCCAAAGCAGATTATTCCAAAATGTGTATAACAGATTGTAAATAGATACCCCTATTGGTGAATCCAGCCGATTTATTGAAAATAAAATAAAACCACTTTCTATATGTTCCTTCTTAACACTCATGTCCTAGTTTGCTAATGCTGCAGAATGCAAAACACCAGAGATGGATAGGCTTTTATAAAACAGGGGTTTATTTCACTACACAGTTACAGTCTTAAGGTCACAAAGTGTCCAAGGCAACATATCAGCAACCAGGCACCTTCACCAGAGGATGGCCAATGGCGTCCAGAAAACCTCTGTTAGCTGGGAAGGCAGCTGGTGTCTGCTCCAAAGCTCTGGCCTCAAAACGGCTTTCTCCCAGGACGTTCCTCTCTAGCAAGCTTGCTCCTCTTCAAAACTTCACTCCCAGCTGCACTCAGTGAGTTCCCTCTCTCTGAGTCAGCTCATTTATATAGCTCCACTGCTCAAGGCCCACCCCAAATGGGTGGGGCCACACCTCCATGGGAACATCTCATCAGAATCATTACTCACAGCTGAGTGGGGCAGATTCCAAGCAAATCTAACCAGCACCAAAATTTCTGCCCCACACAAGATCACAAAGATAATGGCATCTGGGGGACACAATACATTCAAACTGGCACATTCCACCCCCTGGACCCCAAAATGACATTATCTTTCCAAATACAAAATACATTCATTTCATCACAATATCAAAAAACTTACATCATTTCAGTAACAATATCAATCCCATCAAAATCAATTTAAGCATGGTCAGTCCTAAGGCACAATTCCCCTCTAGCTTTGAATCTGTGGAGTTAGAAGTTATATGCTTCCAACATACAAAGGAGGGACATTCATAGGATAAACATTTTCATTGCCATAAGGAGAAACAGTAAAGAAAACAGGGTTAACAGGACCAAAACAGTTCCTAAAACCCGCAGGACAAACTCCATTAGATTTCAAAGTCTGAGAGTCATTAACAGAATGATGTTGCATCCTTGGGGCTTGAGAGAGTGGGAGTCTAACACTTCCTAAGTGCTTTTGTGGCAGCCCTTTGCTCTCCAAATGCTTGGGTGAGTGCTCCAACATATCCACACATTGGGGAGACCACCTTCTCGGCCCCACCCTCCTCAAACATCGGGGCAGCTCCCGGATTCCCTTCCATCTCTGGGGCACACGCTCAACCCCTTCAGAACAGTGGGGTGGCAGCCAGGCTCTCCCCAATTCCCTGGAAATGTGCTCCACCCTCTTTGGAACCTGAGGTGGCAAAACTCGTCCAGAGCATCGAGGCGGAAAGCCTGCCCTCGACCTCCAGGGCAAACTCACCCTTTCCATGCATGTGGGCTGCTCCGCTCTCCCAGTCCCAAACCTCTTGACTTCAGACCTCAACCTCCATGGCTCTGTCTTTGAAGAAATTTTTCCTTTAATTTTTTCCTTGTCTGTCTCCTCCAGTCCAGACCAGCAATGGCTCTGTCTATAAAGATCTCACAAAAATTCTGTTGGCTTTGCATGAAGCACGCAGGGGTCAAAGCCATCAGACAATAGGACTTTCCACAAATCCTTTCTGCTTAACTCCTTTTCCAATCTTGGCTTGTACTGAAATGGCGGCTGGGTTCCATGTTTGGTTACATCCTCATGTTGGGCTACAGCTTCAGGGATTCCACCCCCTGGAAGCTCATAATTTCCCAAGCGATCAGCTTCTGGTCTCTTTGAACCAAAGAGTTCAGTTCTAAGTTTATCTCTCTCTGCTCGCATTTTGCTATAAGCTGCAAGGAGAAGCCAGGATACATCCTCCACACGTAGTCTGGAGATCTCCTCAGCTAAGTATTTCAGGTTGTTGCTTTCAAATTCTTCCTTCCATCTGACACCAGGACTCAATTTTGCCAAATTCTGTGCCACTTTAAAACAAGGATCGCTTTTCTTCCAGTTTGCACCAACACATTCATTATTTCTGCTCAAGTCCTCATCAGAAGTATCTTTAGACTCCATATTTCCATAAACAGTCTCTTTAAAGCAGTTTTGGCCTTTTCTATCAAGCTCCTCACAACTCTTCCAGAAATTCCCCATTATCCATTTAAAAAGCCGTTCCAACATGTTTGGAATTTGCAAACTCAGCAGCAAAAGCACCCCACTTCTCCGGTACCAAAATCTGTTCTAGTTTGCTAATGCTGCAGAATGCAAAACACCAGAGATGGATAGGCTTTTATAAAACGGGGGTTTATTTCACTACACAGTTACAGTCTTAAGGCCACAAAGTGTCCAAGGCAACACATCAGCAACCAGGCACCTTCACCAGAGGATGGCCAGTGGCGTCCGGAAAACCTATGTTAGCTGGGAAGGCAGCCGGCATCTGCTCCAAAGCTCTGGCCTCAAAACGGCTTTCTTCCAGGACGTTCCTCTCTAGCAAGCTTGCTCCTCCTCAAAACATCACTCCCAGCTGCACTCAGTGAGTACACTCTCTCTGAGTCAGCTCATTTATATAGCTCCACTGATCAAGGCCCACCCTGAATGGGCAGGGCCATACCTCCATGGGAACATCTCATCAAAATTATCACCCACAGCTGGGTGGGGCACATTCCAAGCAAATCTAACCAGCACCAAAATTTCTGCCCCACACAAGACCACAAAGATAATGGCATTTGGGGGACACAATACATTCAAACCAGCTGATTTATTGAAAATAAAATAAAACCACTCTCTATATGTTCCTTCTTAACACTCATTTATAAAATCCAAAAGTGGTGAATGAGTGTTAGAAGTAATTGCAATGACAGCTGAGCGGCTCATGGCAAGGTGGCCTCCTAAACCATATCCGCTGTATCATCAGGAATCCCCCATTGACTCATTCCTTCTCAGTTCCTTGTATCCCTTATTCCTTATATCCCTCCTGCATATCCTGAGTGTGGCAGAAAATGGAATTAAACTAGTTTAATTAATAAGGAAATTTAATAGCTCATATAATTGTAAACCCAGAGAGAGAGGCTGCTCCAAGACTGGAGGAGCCTGGACTTCATTGATGTCATCGAAGTCTCAGGTTCTTTCCATCTTTTTGTTCTTTCATCCACAATATTAGCTTCATCCCCAGGCTGATCTTCTTGTAGTCTTAGACTGACTGCCAGTAGCAATCAGGCTGCATGTGAACTTACATCTACAGAGAGAGTTGCTTCCAGATTTCTCTGCAAGGCCAGGAAAACCTTTCCCAAGAGCCACAGCAAACCTGTCCTCACATGCCACTGTAGCATTCTTGCACTGATAACCAGAAGAGGGAGGTGGGGAGCGGAACTGTCACTCCTGGAGCTGGTGGGGTGTCAGCTTCCTTTGAGGCATGTGGTCTGTATGGGAATCAGTGATCTCCTGGAAAGGCTTGTTGAAGTGAACTGACTGAATTCTCTAATAGAGGGATGGACTGTGAGATGAAGTTGCAAATTCCACATCCCCAAAATAACTGAAGGAGAGGAGAAGAGGTTGGTTACCTGTCAGGAATGTCATCCCAGCGGTTTCTGCACTGAAAAGGAAAAAGGGTTCAGCCACATCGGAAGTCTCTTCCAGCTTCCAGACAGGTACCTATCTGAAAAGAAATGCTCTTTGACCTTTATCTAAGGAGTCCCAAAGCATTTACTGAGCACCTATTATAGGCTGGGCACTGTTCTCAGGTCTGGATAACCAGCTGTGAACAAAGCAGACATCCCTGCCCCATGTTGCTTCCATCCTGATAGTAAATATAGACAATAAACAAGATAAATAAAAGAGTATTTTGAAGAGAGACAAATACTAAATAGAAATTTAAAAAAAAGGAAAAGAGCATAAGAAATATTGAGGCAATGGCTGGAGTTTTAATTTTAACTAAACAGCCAGGGAAGTTTTTCTGAGAAAGTAGCCATCTTAGTATCGCACACACACACACACACACACACACACACACACACACAACCTCCAACACGCACAAAAAACAAATAGTTCCTGAGACAAGGATTTGGGCTTTGGGTTCAAGTAGTTTATTTGGAAGACAATTCCACAGAGTAAAGTGAGGAAGTGAGGGAAGTGAAACAAGAAAGGGAAAAAAAAGGCAAGGAAAGGTGTGTTACTGGATGAGTTGATTGCTGTCAGCAGTTGGAGCTCAATCGCACAGGACCCTCTGAGAGACTGTAAAACTTGCTTCAGAATTCTCTTCCCAAGAGGTGAGAAAGCTGGGGCATTAATTCCCTGCACTTCTGGCCTCAGTGCCCAAAAATGCCCTCAGGCAGAGGGACACGGGGGCTTGAGGTATAGAGTCACCGAGTATGTATGGAAATGTTCACCGAAACTCCAGGTGACCTGGGGTGAGCTGAGGGGACATAGGTAGAGTATGAAAAGCATCTGCTCCAGTGACTTTGGACTTTTGAAAAAGGAACTGAAAGGAGTGAGGTGGCCAGCTGTGTAGTTACCTGGGGAAGTGCAGTAGGGGCGGCTTCTACTGAAACAGTGGTTTCGAGGGCTCTGAGGTGGGGTGTGCCAGTGCTGCCAAAGGCCCTCATGCGTGAGTGAATTCAGGGGGTGGGGGTGGGGTGGAGAGGAAGCTGGGAGGAGACCAGATCTGAGAAGTCACTGGAACCAAACCGCAGAGGTTTTTAGGTCACAGTAAGATTTTTACCCCGAATGAAGTTGTGACAGAATCTGACATATGTTTTTAACCGGATCACAGTGGCTTCTTAATTAAGAATAAACTGAACGGAGGCAAGAACAAAAGCAGGGAGACCCATTAGGAGGGAAGGAAGCTATTGTCAAAATCCAAGCAAGAGGAGAAGGCTTGGGCTAGAGTGGTGGCATGGGAGTACAGAGGAGGGCTTACAGTTTGGATGTATTTGAAGGTAGAGTCTACAGGATTTACTGATATATGGAAAATGAAGAATATGTCCAATTCTTTTGGTCTAAGCATCTCCAAGAATGAAGTTGCCATTAAGTAAGATTAGAGAGACAAGTGGAATCAGCAAGTTTCTTTTGCCTTTTTTTTTTTTTTTTTTTTTTGGTGGGTTGGGGGAGTGTCTAGTTTTGGACATGTTAAATTTCAAATGCTTATTAGACATCCAAGTAGATAAATTGAGGAGGAAGCCATTGTTATATACAAGTCTGGGGACATACAATGGAAAGTCCTGGAGATATAGGATATTTACTGCCATGAGATTGGATAAGAGCACCATGGTGGTAAGTGTAAATAGAGAACAAATATGTCTCAGGCTTGAGATTAAAACAGGGTAATGTTTAGTGGTGTGGTCAATAAAGGAACAAGCAAACAGACTAAGAAAAAACAGACAGGATATGAAGGACAAAAACCAGGTATGTGGGACATCCTGGAAACCTAGTTAAGAAAGTGTTTTAAGGAGAAGAGAAAGATCAAATGTGATTCTTTGGTCAAATCTGCAGTATTGGAACATTCACACTGAGAGAGAGAGGGAGAGAGAGAGAGAGAGGAGGAAGAAGAAGGAAGGAGACAGGGCAGGGGGAGACAAGAAGAAAATGTTAACTAAAACAAGTCTGCTTTTTGTTTGCTTGCCTATGTGTTTGCATTTATGACACCAAATAAGAGTTTGAACCTTACATACGGTATAAAAACAGGAAACATCCAACTTACGAGAGTGAAAAAATCTTTTTGTGTTTGCTGGCTGGTGGAGTAAAAACTGTGTATTTGGGGATGATGTCCCTTTCAGTTAAGACAACTTGGCCTCAGGAAGAAAAAGCTGGACTGTATTGCCACTGATTCAAACTGTTATTTTATTTCTTGTAACCTTTCCACACATTGAAAAAATGAATGTGCACATTAAGGGTTTTAACAAAATTTTCAATGAATGAGGGAATTCAGATAGAAGATTTCTCACAATGCCAGTATCAATTGGTTAGATCTTCTAAAGAAACATGTAAGGTTCTGTTATGAATAGGTTTATTAAATCCAAGGGGCAAAAAATAAAAATAAAAACTGAGGATACACACTTAGAATATATTTGCCTGAGTTACACATAATCATATCTTTCAAAAACAGACCTGCCAAAATATACACAGCAAAGTATAGCCCTTTCCCCAGACTAGCCACAAAAGTCATTTGTCAAAATCCAAAGTTGGTTCCCTACATTACAGACTTTTCATACCAATCCATGATTCTACAAACAAATGATTTTGGAAACCCAAACTTTCACATTCTTTGAGAGATCCATTGGCATTGGCATAAAACCTTAATCAGTGGGTGGCAAACACTCCACTAGATTTAAACTCTCCTAAGGCTATTTGCTCCTTAGCAACCACATGGCATACCTCTATAATCTAGTGTGTGTGTGTGTGTGTGAGCATTTTCACATTTTTTAAAGGATTGTCCCTGAGTTATAAAACCATAGTTACAACCATACTCTTAAAATCATATATGATTATTTTGATTCTATTTTCTAAATATTTACATCCATAAGAGTCAAGGTTCCTGGTACACTGGGCAGTCATTTGTTCTAACCTCAAAGAACATACGTTTTAGCAGAGGTATAAAACAGCTACCCCAATTCAGAGACAAACAGTATGAACAACAAGAAAGTGTTATGGGTCAATCATGCTTTCAAGGGGATTGGGGAAGTCTTCAAGGAGGAGACAACAATGACGAGAGGACTTGGAGGGTGGGAAAGCTTTCATCAAGCAGAGCTAGGAGAAAGTGAAAGAGGCATGCTGAAGATACGAAGATGTCTCTCCTGCCACCAGGTTGCTATAGCACAAGGGATGTGCTGATAACCAATCAGAGAAAAACCTGGAAGTTTAAGTTCACATCCCCCTAGAACACTTATCTGTAAATTTCAGGCTTTATTCATTAAGATTGGGAACTATAAAAGTTTTGTGCGTAGAGAAGCGACATAATCCAAGCTGAACATCAAATCGATTAATCTGGAAACCTGCAGAGGTGGACTGAGTGGGAGATAGCTGGAGACAGGAAGTCCAGGCAGGCAGTTATAATGAGATGAGAAGGAGTGAGTAATCAGTAACGTGTTATCAGGGGGAATGGCAAGGAAGGGTGGGTACAAGTGACATTTCAAAGACAGAAACTGATTTAATGTGGGGAACGGAAAGGGGTCTGTCAGAAATAAGAGGCCAACTCTAAATGTTAGCCTTGGTGACTCAGAGAAAATGGAGAAAAATGGAGAAGTGGAATTGGATGGGATTGGTTTTCAGGAAAGACAATGATCTATTTTGGACATGTGAAATTTAAGATGCCATTAGGAAAGCCAAATTAATGCATCCTGCAGGCAATTGTAAATGCAAGATTGTGGCTTCTGGGATGTGAGAGGCAACTGCAGATAGATGAAAGCAGAAGCCTTGGAAAGAAAGAGATTGTAGAAGAAGGAAATGGAGAAAAGAGAAAGTTAATGATGGACCATTGGAAGTTGATAAGGTTTAGGGAGCAGAGGAAAAGAGAAGGAGCAATTAATGCAGTAGCCGAAGAAAGAGGGTAGTTCAGCAACACAGGAACCAAAGAAGGAAAGGACCACTGTGGTCATGAGTACAGTTTTGGAATTATGACAAACTTGAGTTTAAGCCCTGAATCTACTCTTTTGTGGCCATGTGGCCTTGGGAAATTTATCTAACCTTTCCCTGTCCACATTTCCTTATATTTTAAGTGAGGTTATTAAGTGAGGATGAAATGAGATGAGGGTGTTTGGTACAAGGTCTGATATGCAATAAGCACTCAGAGAATGGTACCCATGTCTTCATCAAACAGGGATGCGTCAACAGAGGCTGCTGCTGCAGAAGATCAGTAAAGGACATTGTTTTGGCAACTAAAGGTTGTCAACACAGCCATTTCATGGGACGGTGTTGGCAGAAGCCAATTGCAAAGGGCTCGGGAGTGAGTAACTAGGAGGAAATGGACATTTTATTTCTTCCCTTCTCTACCTGGAAAAAGCCTTTTGTTTTTCCATGTTGTGACTTAAATTTTCTCTCTCTAAAGCTTTCGTTGACTCTTCGAAACAGAACCAGTGGCTCCATCCTCTGGTGTCTCCACAGGTCTTGGTTCTTTACGTTCGACCCTGATTAAGTAGTCCAATAATTTACTTTCTTACATACTTGTTTTCTACCAACCCACCTGTCACTGATTAAACTGAGAGTGGCTCAAGAAAGGAATAATTTCCTTGTCACAAAGGTCTTGACATACAACATGCTCTATATAAATACTTGTTGAATAGATGATTGACTCTGTGGATGAAGCAGAATGAAAGAAGACAGGATGTGTGAGGAAGCAGGGAGATTTTGAAGAGAAGAGGAGGGAAAAGAAGGAGGACCCTGCTTGGTTAATTCAGTCTCGTGGAAATAAGGATCATCGACATAGGACCAGTGAGAACCAATGACATTGTTAGGTAATTAAGCCAGAGCAGGCAGAGTAGAAATCCTTTGTAATGAATATCCTGAGTTGTCAATAAAAGAGAAAAGAATAACCAAGCATCAGTGAGACCTAAATTGAAATGAGAAATTATAGATTTGATTCAGGGTATCACCTGCAACCCACAGTGAGGAATGCCCCTGACCATAGCACCATCTGGGACCAGGGAGTTGAAATCTGCCAGGCTTTTCTCTGCTCATCTCTTGACTCTGCTTATGCCTGCACATCTGCTTCAGGATAAATGTGGCTAGAAAGGCAGGTGAAACCATGGAAGGGTGTTGGACTGGTAGAATAGAAAAAAGGTGAAAGACTAGAGGTAACCACTGTCTGGGGACAAGTTCAAGAGGTTTATCTATTGTCTGTTTCCTAACTAGTACACCCTATCCCCTTTTCACTCTTGGTTAATTAGTGTTTTATAACTGAAAAAGGAGAAGAAAATGATTGAACACATGGTTACATTAAGTTGCATAATAATTTTTAATTAACCCCTCTTCCACCTAAAGTATTATAGCTACTGTGATTTATTATATGGTATGAAATAGATTACCTTATAATTCAAGGAATCTGATTCTGGGCCAACTTCCTAATACCATGGCTTGGGAAATCAAACCCAAGAATGTTGTTCTATTATTTTATCATCAACCTAATTTATTTCAGCCCCCAATTTTTCCATGACAATTAACTCCATATTTATTCCAGGTTTTCTATTTAGGTTCCAGCATTCATGAAATTCTTCAGTAAAAGTGAAACTCCCCCCGCCCCTTTTTTTTAAATTCTCAGTCAGCTTTCAGTGTTCCTTTTGTCAAGAAAAAAAATGATGATTCCACCCCCAAACTGCATGATGGCACTGGGCTAAGAAAAGCCTCCGACCACAGAGGAATGGTGCATGAAGAAGATAGCTAAGACAAGAGGAAGTGGCTCAAAAGCAAGGTTCCAGAATGAGTAAGTACCATGGGAAGTAAATAGTGAACAAATGATTTGACTAAGAAACATCTGAAGTAGCAAGCAGAAGCGATCAGCAGGTAATAGTCAAGTCTGCTGGAATTGGGTACTTGCGTTATAAAGGAAAAACAGGAAAACACAGTCAAAAGATACTATTCTTAGGCATTGATGACAGCAATTCATACATCAGTTGTATTTAAAACTTTCAGGTCTGTGGAGACATTCAGAAAATGTATGTTTAATGAAAATGAATGGGGTAAATATTAATTATCTAAAGATAATTGGATAATCCTTTTTCTCCTTTTCCAGTTTTAATTGCCCCTATAGCTCCAAAACATGTAGTGATATATAGCCCTGTGTTCTAGTTTGCTAATGCTGCCAGGATGCAAAACACCAGAAATGGATGGGCTTTTATAAAGGGGATTTATTTGGTCACACAGTTACAGTCTTCAGGCCATAAAGTGTCCAAGGTAACAGCACTTCAGCATGCCTCAGAGGAATGATGTTCAGAATAACTGATTGCAGCTATCCTGGTTACAAAGTAGGTTACCACTTCCTATTGGAAGAAATGAGTGAATCTTTCTATTTTACCTGTGGCTTATTAGCCCTACTATTACGCAAGTTAGGTAAGTCAAGGCTTGAGGAAGAAGGGAATACAGTGAAGGACACTTTTAAGAGTTATCTCCTCTTCCCAATATGCTACTTCCACCCACTCTAGGATATGCATTTTATACCCTTGGTACTACCCAGGAGGTCTGAGGCCTTGCAGCATCAGCTTCATCTGGGAGTCTGTTCAAAAAGCAGAATCTCAGGCCCTATCCCACCCCAACCACCTGTATCAGAATCTGCATTTTAACATGAACCCCGGGGGATCTGCATGCACATCAAAGTTTAAGAAGCACTATTATATGTTATTAAGTGACATGTCACATAAGTTTTTCCAGCTTCTAAGGAAATTTAACAACACTTTGAAATGTCCACACTTTTCGGTAAAGAAAGAACCCATTTCAGTTATCTCAGGTGTATAACAAAATATGAAATAAAAAATAGGGTGTTCATGGCCATCTTAGTGGCTAATGTGGCTTTAATAACTACTTGGTACAGTGCTTCACTCTTGATAAAGTACGTTCATATGTGTGTATGATTTTAGCGATACAACAAAAATCTAAAAAGATATTATTCTTGTACTTACTGATGAATGAAGACAATGAGCCTCAAAGATCTCAACCATTTGCCCAATATCATGCAGGACTCGAAAGAGGACTTGAGTCAAGGTTTGCTGAGTTTATTTCCTAGGTTTCTTTGATAAATACATGCAATCTCCATGTGCCAGAGGCTGAGGAGTAAGTTCTATTATTTTCTGCTGTCTACAAGTTTTGATTTTTACTTATATGGCTTAAGTTCAGTTAGTCTGTATATTATTCTGTGTATTTATTTCACAAACAACGATTAGAAGTTATTATTCTATAGAAAAATGACACAAAAAACTACTGCAATCTCTCTGTCAAATTCACTTAGATGTGCACTTTGGTACAGTTCAATAATTGGAAGTCTCACCTTTCTACCTGACCTTCGTTGCAAAGCATACATGATTAAAAGGTTGTTTTTCCCCCTTCCCCAAGACAACAGTTGATAGGGCAATTTAATTAAACACTGTAACCTACAGAATGGAAGAGCATGTGTGAAACCTCCTTTCCTGTGTGAAATTATTCTTAAACAATCAAATGAAAGCGACTGCCAGCCTTTGCAATATGCTAACCATCTGGCCTCTGAATCCTGCTTGAGTCACCAAATGAATAGCTACAGGTTGTTTTAAACACACTGCACCCTGCACAAGCTGTTTCGCTCTGCTACGCACTGCCCTTAGGTGCAGATATTTACTCCCAGGGTTGAACATATTTTCAGCCACACCTGGATGCCTCTAGGTAATTAGGAGAAAACTCAGTGGAAGGAAAACAACTTACCTCTGAATAATCAGAATGCGTATGCAGTGGGAAGGTTAAATGGGAATGGATGGGGTTACTTTCCTTCTGAATTTAACAGCTTTGCTTCCTATTGGAAAAGCATGCAATTGAAAGGAGGTAGATATCCTAAAAGGCTTTCCGTGACTCCTTCCTGCTGTATTCAATTAGCCTTCTAGAGGATGCCAGAAGGGAAGCTCAATTACCAGAGAAACTCCAGGATTTAAGAGAACACTGGAGGGCAAACGAAGGGGGTTGCCATCTTGCAAATGTGACATGAAAAACAAGGTGGGGAGTGACTGCCGTGATTGAACTCTATACAAAGTTTTTATTATAATTTTATATTGCTATCACTAGAGTTGTCCACACTACCCTGCATGTGGGGTTTTAAAAAATATACTAGCATTCAATAACTCATAAGGGGGAAATGATAAGAAGAGAAAAGCACAACTCTCAGAAGTGTCCAGGTGTTGGCCTTGCTGAGAATGGACTTCTCTGGGGGCAGTAGCCACTGCCCTTGGAGGATTCCAGAAGAACAAGGGTTTGTGCACCATCCCCACCCACCCACCCACCCACCCCCTTGATGGGCTGGCCTCTTGGGCAGCAGCCGCCTGGCTCTGGCCACTGGCAGGAAGTCATTGTTTTAGGCCAAGCATATGAAAGCAGGAGGCAATGACTACAAGCCAAGGGCCTAATGTTTTTTTTTAAAAATGGACCGGATGGGAGGAAGTATCCTGAGTTTGCTTTTAGAGCAGTAAACAAAATATTGGCTGCCTGACAGGGAGAAGTATACTGAAAGCAAGTAGGAGATCCTCGAAAGCCCAGTAAACCAGCTGATAAAGGCTCTTTTGGATTTGAATGAGGCAGCCAAGAGCCAAAGGCTACCACTCTGTCACCCACCAGGGCAGTGGGCATCCCTGCTAGAGCTGCACCCAGTAGGGCAGGCTCTGGGCCGCTCCCGCAGAACTATCAACCACAAATACCTCCGGAGGGATTCATTTCTTGTGCTTTGATGGGGAGAGAACAATGGCAGAAAGAGCGAGCCTGGGTTGCGGGTTGTGTTTGATGTTTTGAGATAAACCCTACCCTAGTACGGCTCAGTTAAGAGCAGGAGGATAGAGGTGAAGCAAACCAAGGCTGCATCATCCCACTAGCTCCTCTCTCGGCTGAAAAACTGGGAGCTTGTGCATATTGTGGTTCTTTTGCCACTAAATAGCTACATGGGTTTCTTGTAAGGAAGGCTTTTAGCTCTGTTCTTAGCCAGAGGCCTCCCTTTCTCTGTTGCAAGGTGTATGGGAGTTGTATGAACACATCTAAAAAGATAAAAGAGCTTTGCAAGTCATACCCTTAGTTGTGTGTCTTCTACTGCTTTTGCCAATTAACTGGGCTCTGGTGCTTTTTAGGGGAAACCTGCTCACACTCCTCTCAGCTCCATACAGTTATTTGCAGAATATCTAATCTTAAAAAGGTGCAGTCATGACGATTTCTGTGCATTTGTTGGCATTGCTTCGTATTACTGTATGGTTGAGTGATGTGCTGCAAAAAAAACACAAGGTGGATTGAGAGGTGGATTTTGGCTTTGAAACCTTATCTTTGTTTTAATAGGACATGCCAATCTCCTCTTCTTGGCATTGTCATGTTGATAAATGTTCATTACCGTGTAAGAAAAGGGACAGTGACTTCTGTGTGCTTCTAAATTTCTTTTGGAAAGCATGGACATTTTTAGTAGATGTGAGTGATGATAATAACCAAGATCACAATAATACCAATACCAGTAATTATATTGGTAAATAAATAAAATACATGGCATGATAATTTTTGATTCTATGAACTGACAAAATTAAGAACTTCAAACATGGTGTGATGGGTACATCAACCTCAAGATCTTGTTAGCATGGGGCCCAACTCATTTCAACTAGGGATGTCATCTAAAGGCTTGTGTCTGATTAGACAGTGATTAGATAACACATGTGCTGCATTACAGCATCAGAGATAAGCTTGGTTACAGCAGAGTACACAAGTGCAGTAGGCGTCATAGAAAAGCTGATCAGCACCAGGCCCAGGTACAATGACAGTGCTTCTTGATGCTCTGAAAACCTCCGCTCCTGCAAACTATTTTTTGACGTGTCAGTAAGAAGAGAATCAATTGCACTGTCAGCTTTAGTTTCAGCAGCAGTTCTGGATCATTAGAGAAAC
The DNA here is from genome assembly GCF_015220235.1 of Choloepus didactylus. Classification (NCBI taxonomy): domain Eukaryota; kingdom Metazoa; phylum Chordata; class Mammalia; order Pilosa; family Megalonychidae; genus Choloepus; species Choloepus didactylus. Next base: position 26,019,516 of record NC_051318.1, on the reverse strand, counting down.
CAAGTGCTTTGTTGGGACAGTAGTATAGAGGCAGTCTCGCCCAGCGGAATCCTGGGCACTGAGCACTCACTATTGCCCATTGCTTCACTTACGACTGATTCCATGCACATGGGGCATCACATCTACCACCCCCAGAAGATACTATCTAACCTAATGTCCAGCCAACCTATGTCCTGCCCTCTCTCAAAGAATATAAATGCATCCCAAAAGGCTAACCTTCAAAGCCAAGGGAAGTTTCTGTGTATTTGCTTAACGCCGTGCTTCCTCCCCCTCCCCCCACCTCCTCTGAATTAGGTGGGAAATGACAGTTCTTAATGATCACATTTAAAAGGCAACATTTTGGTAGATTATGTTTATAATTGGTTTTCAGGTAAACATGGGAGTTCTGAAGAGTGAATTATAAAAAGTGGAATGGCAGGGCAGGACATTTCCCAAAATGTCAAGCATTCTTCTGCCCCAGGTCCTTTGCACTCACTGAACTCTAGCTTTGGATATTTTTCCTCTGAATATCCACACAAGTGCTCAAGTATAGCCTTCTCAGAGAGGTCTTTTTTGTCCATCCCTATAGAAAATAATGCTCTCTCTATCCACTCCTGCTCTAGCCTGCTCTGTTCTCATTTCCTGTCTTACTTCTTTACATCTCATTTTATATTCATTTACTTGTTTATCATCTCTCTCCCACCACTAGAAGGAAGTTCCATGAGAGCAGGTACTCAGGTTTCTTCACCACTATATCTGCAATACCTGGAAGAACCAGACATGGAAGAGATAGACAATAAACATCTCTGGGAGAAATGAATAATGGAGAAAAAAATGTTCTCAGTGTAGTGCGTTTCCAATATGAGGGCATATATCATGTCTTGCCTTCTGTATTACTTGAGGGCAAACCATCATCACAGCTGGGTGGGAATTGCTGGAATTTTCTTATATCTTCTTCCAACTGAATTTTCTGCTAAGACATAGGGTTTCCTGCAGTGAATTAGTGTTAAACAAACCACCCCTTACCTTCAGACAGCTGAGCGAGGACCAGTCCTAAGAAGGGCCATCAGAATTAAGGTTCAAAAGTAATCTCCATAATTTTAAATTTGTACGGTTTTCCCTGAGAAAGGTGAGGTGTTCTCACAACATAAGATTATTGTTTCTAACAGACATATCGATATGTAGACTTCCTATTCAGCATTGCATAGGTCAAATTCATTTCTTGGTAAAGGTAAAACACTATTCTGCTATGCCCAGTGCTTTTAGGACATATCCATACATACCCTGCTTTTGAACCAAGTCCTCAGTTCAGACTCACACTATTTTATCTAAAATGGAAACCTGATAAAAGATTTATTTTAAAAATCAAAACCTGATCATGTTAACAAAAAAGACATAGCTGTTTGCAAAGTCAAATTTAGAAATTTGATGTTTTGGTTTGCTTTAGTCTACTCAATAACCAATCTCCCCATCTTCCTTAGATTTACAGCTTGATTGTACTTCAGGGCACCATGATCCCAGTTCAAAGTCCATTTCCCAGTTTCTATTTCAGCCTGTACCATGTGCTTAAAGCCTATCTTACAAGATTTAAGCAGAAGATTCATTTGTAAAGTAGCTGACTCAGCCAGAAGGGGTACCCTTTTTATGTATCCCCCATTCATTTTTCTTGCTGGGAAAGCAAATGTGATAGCTGGAGCTCCAGGATCCATGTTAGACCATGAGGTGAACTTGAGGATAGAAGACATGCATTGAAGAAGGCAAAGCTGAAAGATGGAGGGAGCCTGGGTTCCAGGAGACTTCATGAAAACACTATACCAATCTTTAAATGTCCACATCCAGTCCTTTAACATTTTTAAGTCATTGTTGTGTTGGCTTTTCTGTTATATGTAGTTAAATGTAATTCCCATAAACACGAGGTATTGGGGGAACCATTGGGATTCAATATTGGAGAATTATAATTCAAAGAATACAATGTAATTCCCCGAGTAGTGTTCTGCCTTCACAAAACCAAAAAATAAATATTGAAGAAATCATGCAAGTATACAGTATCAATCATTCAAAGCAGCCAATTCCCTGAGTGTGGTCACATTATGGTATATATAAGAAAATTCATTTGAAATATTCAAAAAAATTTCCTTGAGTACCTATTATGTGTCATATATTTTGTTAGCTCTACCAAAATATAGAGGAAAGAGCTGGAACTTGGAATAAATGCTTTGAATTCTGGCTCATTTATTAGCTATGTGACCCTGAGTCTGTTGTTTTATCTCTCTTCGCTTCAGTGTCCTTAATAATTCTTAGCCCACAGAAGGTTGTGAATGAGAAATGAGAATGTAGTAAATGTCTTAACAGTTGCTTAGCAGTTATGGAAGCACAGTTTTAGCAGCTATCGTATCTACCTTGTGATCCCTGCTATCATGGAGTTCCCTTGTGGGAGAAACATATACAGACAGATAACATAGTGAAACTTGGAAGATGTTAAAACACAGGGGTAATCAGGGTTCTTTGGGAATCCAGAGAAGTAACTAGTCTACTTAGGTGAGTCAAAAATAGGTTGTGTTTTAGTCATTAGGACTGTTCACCAAATATTTCTGGTTTTCCTCCCTCTGACACATAGCATGATCCCTTCTCCACCCCCACCGAAGTTAGATGTGACCATGGGATCATTTTGGTCAATGGAAAATGAGCAGAAGTGACATGTCTCACTTCTGAGTGGAAACTTTAAGAGTCAGTGAGTAATTTTCCATGTTTCCTTCTCACTGCTGCAGTGATCATGGGAGCAAATGATGGTGCCTCCATCAGCCCGGCTCTCTGGTGACTATGATAAGCCAATCCCCCTTCCCTTTGCTCTTCCCCCTCTCCTCCAGCTCACATTGCATATGTTGTTGTGAGTGAGGAATAAACTGCAGTTGGGTTAAGCCTCTAAGATTTGGGAATTGCTTGTCACTGCAGCATCACCTAACCTAGCCTGACTGGCACAAGAGATGATATCTATTTTGAAGACCAAGAACAGGTTTCTAGGTAAAGCAGGGGGTTTCAACAATCTAGGGAAAGAGAATTTGTTAAGGGTCTAAAATATGGTGACAAGTTCAGTGCAACTGTTATTAACACTGGGGCCCATGAAGTAGAGAGATAGAAGTTGAGTCTGGTTGGATAGATAGGGGACAGATTGTAACTGGCCAAGATTTATTTATCCTGTGGTAGGAATTAAACTGAGCAATGACAAGATCATAGTTTCTTTCTTCATGAGACAACACTGGCAAACATATTAAGGAAAGATTAGGTTTGGGAGAAACTGGTAGCAAGGAAGCTGACTTGGAAAGATGTGCCATGTTTTTCCTGGAGGAGATGCCATGTAAAGTAGTGTTTGTGGGAATAAAGGATCAAGGTAGGGTTCAGCTAGATTTGTTGACCAAATCAGGCAGGGGCCTGTCAAGGGAAAGATGGCAAATTAAGAGACTATTATTGAAGAGTGGTCAGGGTTTAGGGAAACAGACAAAAGATAGTGCAGTTCTCCAGGTAGCAGGAGGGAGCCTTTCCCATCCCTAGACCTGATGGGTAAGGGAAAGAGCAATTACCAAAATCCAGGATCATCCAAAAATAGGCTATCCAATCCTAGGTGAAGCTTTTGATGATGGATACAGCCAAAAAATACTGTCCCAGAATGGGAAAAAGTAAGTTGACCTCACTCTCCCTTTGCCCTTTGAGTTCCTGGCAGCACCTACTACTGGGTGAGCCCAATGAAATATTAGATATTAAAGGAAGCGTGTGATGTAGTTGTGCTGGTTTGAATCTATTATGTGCCCCCACAAAAGCCATGTTCTTTAACATAGTCTTGTGGAGGCAGACTTATTAATCTTTTGATTAGGGTGGATCCTTTTGATTGAATGTTTCCATGGAGATATGACCCATTCAACTGTGGGCGAAACCTTTTGATTAGATCATTTCCATGGATGTGTAACCCTGCCCATTCTGGGTGTGTCTGGAGTCCTTAAGAGAGCTGAGAGCCCACACAAATCCAGACACTTGGAAATGCTGGGAGATGCAAACATGACATTTGGAGATGCTAAGCTAAGAGATGAAGCCCAAAGTTTGCCCCAAAGAAGCTAAGAGAGGACCCCCCCCAGACACTTAGAGAGAAATGCCTCAGAAGAACCAAGCAGAGAGCTGAGAGAAGCTAAGAAGACAGAAGCCCAGAGACATTTTGGAGAAAGCCATTTTGAAATGCAACCCGGGAGCACAGGACCAGCAGACGCCAACCATGTACTTTCCCAGCTGATGGAGATGTTCTAGATGCCATTGACCTTTCTTTAGTGAAGGTATCTTCTTGTTGATGCCTTAGTTTGGACACTTTTATGGCCTTAGAACTGCAAATTTGTAATAAGTAACCTAATAAATCCCCTTTATAAAAGCCAATCCATTTCTGATATTTTGAATAACTGCAGCTTTAGCAAACTGGAACAGTGGTCCATATAAGATAGCATCATGGGGTAAATAGCTGGGGAAGTTGGATAGAAAGTGGATGTTGAGGGAGACAAGTGGAAGACATCTAGCACAGTAGATCACAAATGTGTAGATAAGTATGAAAAATAAGTATCAAATATATCTTACCTTGGGAGAAAGGGCCGAAAGTGATGTTGCTAGCATGATATCAAAACAGGAAGAAAACATATTTTGGTGGAAGAAGGGATAAACAGAAAGGGATGGGAAACGTTAAATTTGTGTAGTTGTAGAGCGTTGTTATAGAAAGTCCGGGACACAGCTGACAATGCCGAACTTCAGCATGGGAGATAAGTCAGTCTGAAGCTGCTAGATGCATCAATGGCATATCAGTACAGATGAAATTATAAAAGTGGAAGTTCCCATTCAGAGATTATGGAGAAAATGATTATAATATACGGCTGAGAATGTTTGCCTAGAGGGCACCAGGCATGACCCACATCTGATCTCTGCATAGCTTTAATCTGAAGAACTGACACCAAATGTTTGAGTGCCACTCATTTACAAGGGAACTTTTCTCGGGCCCCTTTAATCTTTACCTAAAAGGGGAAAAGAAGGAGATTGGTATGAGATAGTGTCTATAGGACAGTAGAGAATGCTGCTTTTGTCAGGCTGCCTCCCAGTCTTGCTTCCTTTTGTAATTGCAAAGAACACACAGCATGCCAAGAATCATTGAAACCAAATGTTCAACACTGAGACATGTACTGGTTAAGCTACTGAACTTCAAGGATAACAGCAAAAATCTTCAGCCATCTAAGCAGAAAGGGAAAAACACTATAAGAGAAAGAAATCAGGTGAGGTAAGATTTCTACAGGGGGACATTCAATACCAGAAAGCAATGGAGAAATATCTATAAGGTTCTTGAGAAAAGAATATGTGACCTAAGGACATTATACCCAACCAATTTGTTGCACATATAAAGACAGCCTATGGAATAAAGCCTATGGAAAGGTCTCTTGAAAAATGTTATTATGTTTGATTGTTTTTAGTACCAAAATTCAGACAATTAATAGATGGATCAAAAGTGAGTGTATTCACATCCCAAAGCAATTTGGGTGGAGAATAAAAATATGTATTCGGGGCCCCCCTGAGGAGCTGGGCGAGGATGTGGAGGTGTTGGACTCCCTCACCTGGATTGTTGCTGATGTTCTGACAAACACTGGTGACTGATGGCTTGACATGCTGAGCCCTCTGTCTTGGGGCTTGCCCCTTTGAAGCTTGTTACTGCAAAGGAGAGGCTAAACCTGCCTATAACTGTGCCTAAGAGTCATCCCCCGAGTGCCTCTTTGTTGCTCAGATGTGGTCCTCTCTCTCTCTCTAACTAAGCCACCTTGGCAGGTGATCTCACTGCCCTCCCCACTACATGGGACCTGACTCCCAGGGGTGTAAATCTCCCTGGCAACGCAGGATATGACTCCCAGGGATGAATCTGGACCTGGCATCGTGGGATTGAGAACATCTTCTTGACCAAAAGGGGGATGCGAAATGAAACGAAATAAAACTTCAGTGACTGAGAGATTCCAAATGGAGTCAAGAGGTCACTCTGGTGGACATTCTTACACATTATGTAGATAACACTTTTTAGGTTTTAATGTATTGGAATAGCTAGAAGTAAATACCTGAAACTAACAAACTGCAACCCAGTAGTCTTGACTCTTGTAGATAATTGTATGACAATGAAGCTTACAAGGGGTGACAGTGTGATTGTGAAAACCTTGTGGATCACACTCCCTTTATCCAATGTATGGATGGATGAGCAGAAAAATGGGGACAAAAACTAAATGAAAAATACAGTGGGATGGGGGGATGATTTGGGTGTTCTTTTTTATTTTTATTTGTATTTTTATTCTTGTTCTGATTCTTTCCAGTATAAGGAAAATTTTCCAAAATAGATTGGGGTGATGAATGCACAACCATATGATGGTACTGTGAACAGTTGATTGTACACCATGGATGATTGTATGGTATGTGAATATATCTCAATAAAACTGAATTTTAAAAAAGTAAGTGTATTCAAAATAAGCCCATGAAAAGATGCTCAGCATCATTAACCATCAGGGAAATGCAAACCAAAACCACAATGAGATACCGTTTAGTACCCACGAGTATGGCTACTATTTAAAAAATGGAAAATTTTGGATACAATCGGGAGAAATAGGAAAACTCATTCATTGTTGCTGGGAATGTAAAATGGTACAGCTGCTGTGGAAAAGAATTTGACACAGTTAAGTATAGAATTACCATATGACCCAACAATCCCTCTTCTAGATACATACCCAAAAAGAATTGAAAGTAGCGACTTGAGCAGAGATTTGCATAGTGGCATTATGCACAACTGCCAAAAGATGGAAGCAACCCAAGTGTCCATCAATGATGAACAGAATGTGGTATTTACATATGATAGCATAACATTCAGCAGTAAAAAGGAATGAAGTTTTGATACATGGGACAAATTGGATGAATCTTGAAGACATCATTTCATCATGAGTGAAATAAGTCAGACACCAAAAGGGCAATGATGTCACTTTAATGAAATAATTAGAATATGCAAATTCATAGAATAGAAACTAGAATAAAGTTTACCTTGGGCTGGGGAATGGGTAGGGAATGGGGAAGTAACTTAACTGGTACAGAGTTTCTGTTTGGGGTAACAGAAAAATTTCTCAGTGGATAATGGTGATGGTAGCACAACACTGTGAACACGATTAACAGCACTGAATTATATATTTGAATGTGGTTAAAAGAGAAAATTTTAGGTTGTGTATATGTTACTAGAATAAAAGTTTAAAAAAAAAAAACAGGATTGTATAACACAGTGAACCCTAAGGTAAACTATAGACTAAAGATAATAGTATAATTATAATAATATTGTTTCATCAGTTGTAGCAAAGATCCCACAGTAATGCAAAGTGTTAGTAATATAGAAAATTGTGTGTGTGTGTGGGAGTAATATGGGAACTCAATTTTCTGCATTATTTTTCTGTAAACCTACAACTAATAAAATAAATAAATACATATGTCCAAAGAACTAATTTAAATGGAGAATGAGTATTTAAAAATCACATAAATTACATTAAAAATGAAGGGAGAAATGAGAATATGAATGTCCTCAAATTTCAAAGGAAAAAGGCAAGGAATGATGTGTAAAATTTAAATGTATATTTAAAAAATTCTCCCAACTTCTAATATTTAGCACTAACTTTTCTAGTTAATTTTCTAGTTAAAAGATTCAGGGATCTTTAGAAATCATATATTTCCGGTCTCACTCTATGTTTTCTCCCATGCGTAAGCAGGCACATTTCAAGCAGTTTAGTAAGGCTGGGTGCACGTGCAATGGCTGGAACACGGGGGAAAGGGCCATGAAGATGAAACTAAAACACTTGGCAGCAGCCAGATCATCAAGCGTCTTGTGTTTACCATGTTAAGAAATCTCTAACTTTTCCTGTAAGGTAGTAGAGGCAGAGGGAGGATGCACAGGGGAAATCAAGGGATTTGTCCAGGACATAAACATAAAATGTATATGATTAATATGGATTTTACAAAGATCACTTTGGCTGCATTGTGTTTTGAAAAATCTCTTTAAGTGACGTGAATTACAGACATTCCGTCAGCATGGTTTTATAAAGCTAGATTATGGTCAGGATTGACCGAATATCCTGAAATTTCTTTTAAATTCTTAAATTCTTAAACATTACTCTGGCAAATTCTTTTACCATAAAGTAAACTAGGTGTAATAAACACTGTAATAATCCTTTTTTGTTTCCTTCTTAAATCCAATACTAAGTAATTCCATAATCCTCAGAGATGCCAGGATGAGAGACAGAACCAGGCTATGTGGCCATCGAGGCTGTGCCCTGCACAACTTCAGGGGGCGCCATTCCCATGAGCAACAAGTTATTGGCACCTCTCCCAAAGTTGTGAAACACAGTGGCCCTGGTGGGAAGGGAGAGTTGGGTTCACAAGGTCTAGTTTGGCTATCTCCCATCACTTCAAAGGAAAATGGCTGTAGAGTTGTATTTTTAAAGCATGAGACCTAAATTCTTTGAGTCAATATTGGTATTTAATATCCCTCATTATTGTTCCTTGTGGAAAATGAATATTTCTCCCATTGCATTTTGTCCCTTGTTCTGGTTATATTTTATTTTGAGAAGGTCAGCTGAACAACCTTTCTCTTAGAATAGCTTCTAATGTAACTGAACCTGGTACTAAATTATACTTCAGATTTCTCTGTCGTAGCCTAAATAGTCCTAGATCTTTAATGTACCTTTAAAAGTCCAATTTTCTGATCCTTCACATATTGATCCAACGATGAACAGAATAGCAAAAACAAACATGTGAAGAGCATAATGGTAGAATTATTTCTAGGGTCATGAAAGTAACAATTATGTCTGTAAAGGCCAATATCACCATTCTGTTGTTGATAATGTTAAATTAATAGTTTTATTCTATTTGTATTCTATTATAAATTCTCTTTACAAAATTGCTGTAGATTTGGGAGTATGTTCACCAGGTATAGAGAGCATGCCTTTGAGATATGATTGCATTTAAAATGGGTTTTGATCACAATGTCATTTGCTACTATAGTAGCAGATGCTGTTAGCTGCCTATCGATTAGAAACAAGCTCTTCTTATTCCTTGTCACCAAAACCCATCTTTTGTTCAATTATCTGGCAGCCAGGTACTTCACAAGATGCTGACTCCTTCCAGACCCTAAAGGGTGACTCTATATTCGTGTAAATCAATCATAGTATTTCTGTTCTTTTCTAGTGATTAATATAAGAATAAGCATGTGACTCAGTTTTGTTCAATGTGAAGTGAAACAGTCTGCTGGAGGTGGGATGGTTCTGGGATCACTTGCATCCCTCCAAAAAGGGGGGGTCTCTCTACCCAAAGAATAGAGACCATTTCCAACAGATGTTGTTGTAGCAAGATAATGCTGTTTGGAGCTGCCACAACCATCTTATAAACACAAGGGGACAAATCTAAGAGATAAAAGCTAAGATCATGAGATGTCAGAGTAGAAAGATGAACGCAGTCTGCGATCTTGATAACGTGGTTTAGTTGCTGAATTAACCTTACCCTGAATTTCTTGTTATGGAAGACAAATCATTTGACCATTTAAGCCAGTGTTTCTCAAACACAGTTCCAGATAGCAGCAGCCAGCAGCACCTGGGAACTTGTTAGGACTGAAACAAGGGTAAGGCCCCAGCCATCTGTGTTTTAACAAGTTCTGCAGGTGATTCTGATATACCCCGAAGTTTGAGGACCACTGATTTAAGCCATTTCAATTGGATTTTCCATTACTTGCGCTAAATGCAGCCTAATTAATACACCTCCTTTGGTGTATTTTATCCATTTTTCCTGGTGATCTATTAATCAATATGATGTTTTGTTTTATGTCCGTGTCATCCAAGAATTAACAAGATTATAAATAGGAAGGTCTGGAGCGATAGAAGCATTTTTTTTTTGTTTTTTGTTTATTTGTTTTTTCCTGTGATAAAAGTTTGAGGCTACCCAGGTGGGCTGTTAAAGAATTGAGGTAAGTTTCTTGGGATGTAGGGAATTTTTATAAAACTTTAGAGTTTTTAGAGTTCCTAGAGGAAAGGAGGCAATTCTTAAATACAGAAGAAGAAAACTTAGGTACAGAATCAGAACTCAAATCAGAGGAACTGATTAAAGTGCCTAAAATAGAACAAGGAATTCCTGTAGGCACTGGCAAGGGCACCGTCATATGAACGTTCAGGTGGATTTAAGTAAAGTAGTTTCAGCATGAAATTAAGGAGGAGCTAATGATAAGCAGACATAAAAACCATATATTGCTATTTAGGGACACTCAGAGTTGTGGAGTGAAGATAGGCTGGCCATACAAAGAGAGACTCAACTGGAAGGGTCAAAATCTAAAATGAGTTTCTGAAAGAATGTTTAGTTTTAAACCTGTTAACTGCACAAGAGTACAATTGCTATTTCATATGAAGATCATTTGCAACCCAAGAATCATATTTCTAATTGAAGAACCCAAGAACACTCTATTTCACTTAGTTGTATAATTCAAAAAAAATATGAAACTGTTACACCATTGGATGATTGATGGAGAAGACACTGAATTTTTTAAAGGAGTAATTAGCATGCCCGATTTGATCCAACAGATCCAACAACTATACTTTTAGCATATATAATGGATGTACAAAAAATGATTTCTAACAAGCAAGTAAAATTGTCTTTGATAAAAATCAATTGGCAACATTTTTGTATTTTCTGTTCCATGAATTTCATCTCCTGGCTCTGGTGCTATTACTTCTACGTACTCTTGATGTGTTAGGATGAATGCCTTTATGTGTGCATTTCTGGGAGGTAGCCTAGCAGAGTGGGTAAGAGCAGATTCTGGGGCTGCACTTCAGGGTTTGATCTCTGGTCCTGCCACTCAGGAGTTACATGTTCTTGGACAAATTACCCTTTTTTGTGCCTCAGTCTCCTAATCTATGAAATGGGGATGGTAATTCCTATCACCTAAGGTTGTTATAAGCTGTAAAGGAGTTAATATTTGTAAAGCACTTAGAAGAGTATCCAGTACATTGTAAGGACTCTGTTTGGTAAAGTATCTATAAAATTTGTTCTGTTTCATAATACATTTAATATTTATAAATTTTGGGATATTAGGATATTTTCTGATTTCTAAAATAAAAATTTTAAAGTTAAAAGGCCTCAAAGGATTTTTAGGAGTCTAGTATTTTTAATCTATTTACTCTGAACCAGAATCCATGCAGAGAAAAAAATACACTCAAAGCTTTAATCATTTCATAAATAATGTATTTTATTTTATTGCATATGGCTATTAAGGAGCATCCATGATCAATACAGACTAAATACAATGCACTATTCTAGTTCCATTTATTCGTCTCCAGCAGCGTCACATTTATCCTTATATACAGCGTGTACATTGGAAGACAGAGCAAGATAAGTTAAGTCTCTTGTCGTATCACAATAGCAAGAAATATATTTAACATCTTGATATCCAGAAACAATACGTACCCAAAAAGAAAACACTGTTTAATAACTGTTAAAGTTTATATAGCAAAAAATATTTTAAATTTAAGGTAAGTCAGGCAAAATGTACAAAGACCCAATATACATTGTGAAGTTTTAGCAAACATAACATTTACACATTTTGGTTCCATTCTGTAAACTAAATTAAAAATGTAAATATTGCATATGCCTTTTTTTTTTTTTGAAATGTACAGGATAGAGGAAAATTTAGTACATTATCAACTTTTTATTTTGCTTGATTTAAAGTTGCAGTATGAACATGAACCATTTGTATAGTGGCATGACTACTCTAAAGTATAGAGCGCTACTTAAATACGAGTCAATACACTGTATTCAGCAGGGTCCATATTCAGTCCTATTGTACCTCGGGGTGGGAGGGAGTTACATAGCAAATACCACCCATCGATTCCTATTCCCAAAACTAAATAAAAATTTTAGGACATTTTATACATTTTAATAAAGTATATTATACACTGAAATTGACCTTCAAACTAACATTGTATGGCCTATGCACTGCTGTGATGTGTAAATTTGGGAAATTAAAACCTTAAAAATGTTTAGGGGGATTACTTTACATTCAACTTTGTCTTGTAATACAATCCTCTGTTCTAAAAGTTCAGCATGTAAGCAGGAAGACTTTTGCATTGCCATTAAATATATTTTTAAGACATTGAATTTTTTGGTCTTCCTCTAAAAAGCCTCATTAATGCATTATTCTATACTGATATATATCTCTATCTCTATATTTATATATATTTTTCTCCATAGCATGGATTTTTTTTTTCAAAAAAACAAAAAAAACAAAACCTCACATCTCCAATGCATTAGTGTAACATCTATATGACTATCAGAGAAGATAGGCACTGGGGATGCACCCATGGGAGGAAACACCTACAGCTCTCCAATCAGATGTGTCAAGGGATGACATAACATTCTGCTGGTCTGGTACAGCAGCTCTATGTGACATCTGCGATAATCGCCACAACACTGGTATTTTCAGAATACTGAAAACATAAAACAAGGGTCATCTTGTCAGGAATTTTTTGACAAGTGACATGTACTGCAATATTTTTTTTTCTTCTTTTCCTTTTAGTAACAACGGAGTTGGAATGCCTCTTTTATCATTTTTTTTTTCCTTTTTTTTTTTTTTTTGTTCAGGACAGCCTTCTTGGCTGGCACAACAGAATTATATTAAAGAGAATAAATACTTTTTTAAAAAAATCTGCCAAACCCGTGACCACCCTTGAATTGCTAGCATGCCTACATGAATTTTTGGTTAAAGAAATGCAAGCTCAAGATAAGGATAGCAGAGAAATTTGAGCTTGTAAATAGGATAAAAGGCTTTTGCAATTTGAAGTACCTACATAAACATCTACATAGAGAAGATTAAACAAGTCTGTTAAAGGTAAAAAGAGATATTCATCCCATTCCCAAATCCCTTCCCTCCCACCCCCCACAACCCAATACAGTTGATGATTTTTCAAAAGTAGGTTGCTTCAGTTACATGTAATAATTATTATTTATTAATCTGTCTTCAAAGTCCGATCCCAAATTCCATTTCAGTTTAGAAATGTCAGCCCCTCACCGGGCTCTGTCGGTAAGTAAACACCGCACGTCCCTGGACTGAAGTCCAACCAGGGGCTGTCTCCTGGAACCAGTTCAATAAGGCCGATGACCATGCTTCAGACACATTCAGCACAGAGAAATTCAGGAGGCCCTGCTGTAGCCCAACCATGCAAATCCGGCTTTACCTTGAACTGAGGTAGGACTGTGGTAGTTCTGAGTGTACGCCAGTAAATACCAGATTTTACCATTTTAACGGGTTTTAGTAGAATCTCCCAGAATGCTGAGGAACAAATTTGCTTTGCCAAAATGAAAGTGAAAAGAAATGAAGACACTGGCCACAATTTAAGAAGGCCAATGAAAACATCCAATTTTCTTTAGAATAACTTCTTCAGCTAACTTTTGTTAAAAACAAAACAAAACAAAACACAAAAACAGCAGCACAACGATGGATGCCAAATACAGAGAACCAGTATGTGAGGCAGGTGTTCTTTCCTTGTTGATTCCTTGTCCAACACAGACCTTAAGTGTTTCAAAACTTAGTAATTGCTCAGATCCAAAAGTAAATTGTAAAGCAGCTTCAGAGTTTAAAAAAAAATGCTGAGCATCTTCTTTTGTTACTCTTTGATGTGTGAGGTCATGGTGATAAAGCCAGATAGATCTTCATTCTGAAAAAGAAAGGCGAAAAGTCAGTTGGTGATTGTCCCAAGAACAGAGCAATCTTTACAGTTACAGAATAGGACCTTTCAAACCTGCCTTTACAATGTTGTCATTTTCATAAAATACAACTTTGTAACATTTCCTTATTTCATTTTCCAGAAGCAAGTTAAATGAGTGAAGTCCAACTCGATTTTACTGGAAGCGGAGTCACTGGATTTATAGTAAGTCGTGAAGGCTATAGAGTAAGGTTCCTATTTTCAATTTAACAAAAATATTCCCATGTCTTTTCAGGAATCATTCCACTGAACAAGATGTAGAGGCATGATTTTACTCTTCAAATTGAGAAGCTGCGTGACCCAGAAACTATCACTCTAACTTTTCAGGTCTCAGTTTTTCATGTGTGCTGTGGGGTAAATAAAAATGACTGTATTCCTCATAGGGTTGTTGAAAAGATAAAAACACGTACATACGGTAAAATGCTTTGTAAACCCTACTTAATATACAAATGTTTATTATATTAAGAAAGTGGGAGACATAATGAGTCCATACTTCTGCCCTCAGAAAATTCTTCCAACTCCATAAGTATATCCTATTCCTAAGAACTACCAAAATATTTAAAATCTCCTTTAGTGGCATATGTATTGTTGCATTACCTTCACTATTAGAAAAGGTTTCTTTTTATCTAGCCCACTCTCATATGTTCCAGTTTAAGTAATTTATTCATGCTCTGAGTGCTGCGGTCATATGATGTAAGTATACTTAACCAGATCGAATGGCTTCCTCCCTTCCAAGTTGAAGGATCAAACTTCTTTAAACTTTTCTCTCAATTTCCAAGATGTTAGACATATTTTTACTTGATACATTCCTTCTTTAAGATACAGACTAGACTTGGGACACTGACATTTAATAGCATAGTGTTGTGTTGTTGTTTTTTTTTTTAAGCTTCTTGGCTTTTTATCTAAAATACCATGTTGTTAATTTTCATCGTTCACCACAGTCATAGCTAATTCTGTCAAACGTGAACACTGCTGGTCTTAAAGAGATGAATTTTCTTCCTTTGAAGTTTTCTTTACATAAACTTTGTTTCTGAACACTTGTCTAAAATCATTTAGAATTCTGTTCCTGTACTTTAACACTCCATGGTTTACATTTTTTTTTTTTTTGAATCTATAATTATTTTCTATTACTATCGAATACAGAGGACTGATCCTAGCAAGAGAAAATTTTCTGGTGTGTCCTGAATCTGAGCGTTAAGTGCCTAAAAATCGCTCTCTGGCTCTGCTATCTAAGACCATGCTCCTTGCTATAAACTTGAGGCAATGCATCGGATAGCCAGAAAAATGAAGTTTATACAGAAAAAGTATTTGTCAATGTGCAAGGTAAATATTATATCTTGTAATGCCTCCTTTTAAAAATTCACTACAATCTTACATTTGTAGGCAATGCTTCATCTTATTATTTTCAAAAAGTTTTAATACCTTTGAGAAGTTAAGAGGTAAGCATTCTACAAACAAAACAACTTAAAACAGGGCCCCAAATTTCCTCCTAAGATCTATTTTCTAACTATTTTATATTTTATGTTTGTGATTTTCAGTCCCAAGGAACTTCATTGATAACCTTATTTATTTGCACCCCCTAAAAAGTAGACGTTTACTAAAAGTCAACAGAACTTACTTGCATTTCACCATAAAGTGAGTTAGCATGTGAGATGAACCCCACTGCCACCCCAGATCCTATGCTTTACATACATAAAGACTTTTAATCAAAGTTTATTTTAGTTTTACACTAGCAATTAGCTAAATGCTGCTAAACTTTCCCCTATTGACTCTAAACCCATTATCATGGAAACAGCTAAGCAAGTGAGCTCTTAAGTTTCTCAAATGTAAAAATATGGTCATTATTTTAAATAGGGGCCTGTTAATTGCTGAAAAATTTACTTTTCATTTACACTTACAAACCCATGGGGCCCCTGAAGGTTTTACTGTTTTTAAGGATGTTGTATCCCTGTAAAACACAACTCTTACCAGTAGATCTTCATAAGTTCTAATTAAGTTAAACATGTAATTCTATTTCTTTAAAGTACAATACAATTATCAACACCTTAATTTCTAAGCATTAGTATTTTGAAAGAAGGGAGCTGCTAAAAGGCAAGAAAATCACTCATTCACTCATTCATTCATTCAATGACCTTTCAACATTTTTTTTTTAAAATTCTACTCTGGTGCAGGGAATAATCTAGGCAGATGGGACACAGATGACTAAAACGGAGTTCCTACCAGAAAGGAAATGACATGGCAGTTATTCTGCTTGTCAGGGGAGTAAAAGGAGTACTTTAAACGTGCACAGCACTCTGCAAACAGGTGGAATTTGACCTGAATTTTGAAGGATTGCTAGGGTGTGCTTACCAGAAGAGGAAGAAAAGCTATTCCAAAGAAAGCAACAGAAGTGATAAATGCCACACGGTAAAGTTACAAGACGTGATGTCTGGACAGTAAGTAAACACAATTCATGAAGACGAGACTTCGGGCACAGTGGGCCTAGAGTCCTCACTGAAGAGCCATGGAAAGGAACTTGATCCTAATACATAAGTCATGGAGAGCCACGGATGATTTGGGGAGAGGAGACTGGCAAGGGGAAAAAAAGGAAGACAAATCCATTCATAGTATGTGGGAAGGAGGCAAGGAGGTCTGGGTGACGGAAACTGGAAACAGGATGACCGATCAGTTCAGAGACAGGGGACTGGGACTGGACGTGACTTCTAAATGTACGAACGCTCACTGGAGCAAACAATGAGAATGTAGTTTGTCTCCTACCATGTTACAGAACAACTGTTTTCTGCGGGTGCCGCCTGTCACAGCTCCTGAGTCTCCTGGGGCCTATGGAATTTTATGCTCATGCTACATCAGCACTGTCACTTCAACCCCACTGCTTTCCCACGGACGCTCCCCGGCAGGGCCACAGCTGATACAGGCAGACAGTCTGAGATGCTCAGTACTCGCACCAAACATAAACAGAATTAGCCATCAGAAACAATCCTGCTGAGCCGGGAAAAGAAAAGGAGCCAAGGAAAGGCTGGTGACACAGCTCAGCCCTGGCTCATACGACAACTGTCTTGCAGAGCCCATGGCAAGAGGATTCTGACGGAATGGTGATCTAGGAAACAGAAATACTCACTAAAAAGGAACAGAGTAACAGAGGAGTCCACTCTGGAAACCTGACTCTAACTTTGTCGTCTTTTTTAGAAAGAAGGCCTGCGACATAAGTTGTCTGCCTCAATGGACATTTAGAATACCCTCTTCAAATGAGAGCCAGCTGTAAGATCTTGGGTGCACATGTGAGGACCCCTGAACTAGGATCAGCAACAAGGGAACCTGGCCTAAAAGAAAAAGTTGAGGTGGAAACTGCAAAGGAAACATGCCTGAGCTAAAATGATTAACACGTGGCAATCAGTCAAGCAGCTTCTCTGCAGTTGAGGCCACAGCATTTAGACATCAAAAACCCAGAGTTCGTGCCCCTACTTGCCAACCACCATTGAAGGGCTGCAACTGCCACCCACCTGATACACACTCATTAATGTCACTTCCCTAGTCTCAGGAGAAAGGAAAGAAGGGGAAGGGGCTGTAAAATACTGCTGTACACTTGAAACTGGGAATGTGGATGAACTTTTGCCTTTTTATTTATTTTCTTTTAAACTAAGTCAAATTATCCCTTCCCTGGAAACTATTCTGGGTCATCCCAGTCTTGGGCCGGGGGGGGGGGGGGGGGTGTATTTTAAAGCTTACTGATACTCAGTGAATTTGTCATAGAACTATGTACTATACTAGTCTATCATTTGGACACTGCTTTTTAAAGAAACCCATCCACAGAAGCATCTATCTAGAGTGACATGAGTCAAAAAAAAAAAAAAAAACAATTTTTTTATCAAAGAAATTAAAGTTGTTCCATATGACACAACATGTAGGCCAGTGACTTTCCCAATGTTTTTCTACTCTGTCACATATGACAAATGATGTTCATATGGGGGATACAGTCCCATGTGCCAGTTATCATGTTTCAGGCTAACTACCTATAATTCCACCCATTTTCTCTTCCACTTAGAAGAGCAAGAGCAATCTGGAATGCAAATGGCAAAAGTCCTGTTTGTAAAGGTCTCATCTTCAATGTGCTCTACTAGGAAGGAAGGAAGAAAATAGGGAGGGTAGGAAGGAAGGAAGGAAGGAGGAAGGGAAAAAAAAAAGTAGTAAAACTTTGCTTGCAACATACAGCACAAACATCAAAAGACCAGTTGGTCACACCACCACTGAGCCGGGCACCATGATTACAAACGACCTGAAAAAAAAGTAAAGCTGAACATCAAGTCCAGAATAAGAATAAATCAAGAAAATGTGCCAGGCAAATAAAATCAAGCAGCATTTCAGCTACGCATTCTGACTTGCTACTGCATTTCGGTTATGATTTCTCAAGAGAGTTGGGTGTCTGCACATGTTTGACATCAAAGTCTTATTTCAGTGTTCAAAGCCTGGTACTTTCACCCTGCCCAAGGCTGCTACTCTGCCCATGAGGCCAGGATTCTTGTTACAGAGGGCCTTCTGGACTCCGTGTCACAGATGACGGGTAAGGGCACTTAGCAGACCTTTGGTGAGAAGCACTGGAACAAACGCTGTAGAAACGTATTGAGTAGGTAAAAATGTCCAAATTTTCAGGAATTAGAAGCATTACAGTATTGATTTGCATAATAAAATGAAACAATAAACTGTTTTTAAAAATTAAAAAATTTATTTCTATTATTTCTATTAGCAACTAGGATTAAATAAGGAATAAACCCCGGTCAGTCCAAACATGTCCTTGAGGCATATCTCAGTACTCAGTTTAGACCTTTTATGTTAAACACAGAATTGGGAGAGAAAATAAACCTTTCATTTACATGAGAAATTCCTAGAAAAATTAGCCTAATTCAGTATATCCTTACTTTACTGTAAGCAAAACATTCTAAGAATATGCCAAAAAAAAAAAAAAAAAAAAAAAAGGGTAAGGTGGGGTGTGATAACAAATGAGCCAGAGGTTCTAAGAAAAACGTTAACTTAAAAATTCTTTTAAATTGGAAAAAAAATTCACTTCAAAGGAAAATATGGAAAAACAAATTGCCCATGACAAATGGGGGCAATGACTTACTTTACCAATCCTACTTTTGAAAGATTTAGAACTTTCTTTTATATGGGCTCATCACTTCCACTGACAATTAAAATCATGTCATTCAAATGCTTGTTAGTAAAAGAAATATCCTAACATCGAGTTGTAACTTGACGTTAACACCACAACACAAAGCAAGATGAGGCACTCTAGCTTTCATATAAGTCTAGCGTTAATAGAAGCTACCTTTTCTTCTTTAGCTCCTATTTAATTCTTCACATAAGATCTTGTCTTAATCACCCAAAGCTAGTAATAACTAAGTCTCCCAACTGTTAACATTGCACTTCAAATTTCATCTACATATGAGAAATTTCATATAAATGAACTTGTATTAATTTTACAGTGCATAGCCTCAGCAGATTTTATACTGTAATACTTAAATATTTGTTTCTTTCCAGTGTTTGCTATTAACAAGCCTTGACATGTGCATCATGTAAGCTATTCTTCTGTAGCAAGAATCTTCAGCCATACCTGTGGCAACATCATCCAACAGACATCTGAGAAATCTTATCAATCAGCGTGCAGCAAACACCTGAGATGCAAAAATGTCACTTGAATCACTGATGGACCCGTTCTCTTAAATTATGAAATGCTGTAACTTTTCTAGTTGAAAACCACATGAAGAAGCATAAAATGCCTTGTCCAAAGCCTCTCAGCTACTTGATAGAAGAGCTGAGAACCTCAACTTCTCCCAGACAGCTTTTCTCACTGCTCCATTCAGGATCAGCCCTTGTCAAAGATTCTTTGCAAAGAACAAATGATGGCTGGGGCTGGGCAAGGAGTGGGGAGGTCTGAAATTTTCACTTGGCAACCGGAATTGAAAATTTTACACTGCACCATTGCTCTTTATAAAGATCTACTCAAGATGTTAAATACGACACAGATAATGTTTTTGAGTTTCTGGAAGGAGAGACCAAGACTTTTTTTTACCTTTATGTGCCCAACATCTGGCTTAATGCATATTAGATCCTGAATAATGCTCTGTTGAATTGAATTAAAATAAAAAGCACATGTGGATCTATGCCATTTCTGTAGGCAAAAATAAGGTTTTTATTTTTATACTGGTTATATTCCTTACTTAATGGTTCAGAAAAAATAAAATCTAAAGGAGAACAAAACTTTAGAACTGTCTCAGACCCAAAAGAAAACCTTTCATCACACATCAGGGTGATGTTCTAAGGCAGAGGTAAGTAAAGTATGGCTGGCTGGCCAAATCTGGCCCAGTGCCTATTTCTGTAAATAAAGTTTTATTGGAACACAGTCATGTTCACCCATTTACAGCTGTTTAGAGCCGTTTCTGTGCTATGCTGGCAGAGTTGTGTAGTTGTGACAGACACTGTATGGCCCAAAAAACATAGAATATTTGCTATTTGGCCCTTTCCAGAAACAGTCTGTCAACCCTTCTTGGACATGGCAACTTTTATTTAAAAAAAATAGAAAGAAAGAAAGACAAATTTGTCAAAATCCCACAAATTTCCAACTGTGTTTTATACCTGGAGACAAACTGATAACCCCTTTGAAAATCAGCTGTAAGCTTACGTACTTTAGAAATCTAATACTATCTACTAAAAATGGCTATCCTGTTACAGACCCTACTGAAAATGAGGAAGCAAGTCATAAAATCATTTATGAAGTCAGTACACTTCTGGAATTAATTTACCATACCTATGTCTCTTCTATTTGGTTTTTCATGCATAAGACAAATATATGAGTAAATCTGATGATTTTAAAATATATCCTATACTAGCATTCTCTCATCTAACGGAGATAAAAGTTATAGTCTTCACATCTGCAGTTCAAAAGAAAGACCACATCTTTTCTCTGTCTTGGGTCGACTGAGAATGTGAATATAAGCATTATGCTTCTGCCCTATGGAACAATAAGAATGTTTGGACCAAATGATTCATCTTGCTTTAAAATCACAAATATCCTGTGAACAAAGAAATTCTTTCCTCAGATTTCTTTAACACATTATTGTCTTTATGACTTTATACTTGTGTAAAAATATATGTTTATGTGCACTATAAAAGTATACTGTGTATATCTGAAGTTCTAAAATTTAAATACTATGTTTTTTCCTATGAAGTTAAGGGAACGTAGAATGTCCATTTTTTATAATCTATCTCCAAATATCTTGTTATTGTAAATCATTTCAAGTATCCTTAGGATACTTAAATATTTAAGGGATGCTACTGAGTGGATGTTTTTTTCTTTCTGGTTTTTCTGATTCCTTGTTTATTATTAAAATCAAAATAAGCATTTTCTGAAAGTCTGAAATTATCGCAAATAGACTTCAGATCCCCTATATAATATCACTGATTAAGAAACATATTTATGAGTATGGTTAAAAAGATATACCTTTGGAATTTTAAATATATGTTGGTTTTCACATTTAACAATAATGTAGTAATTTGGAAATATATTTAAAAATACAGTTTAGTGCAGTGTTTGTCTTTCATGACTGGAAAAAAAGAAAAGAGTAAAGAAAAAAAGACCAGACCAAAGGAAAGAACATCTAATCCACATCTGCCTCTACCATCCCCAGTGATCTCTGGCCATCTTTCTTCTAGATAACATATTTCTATGGGGCACACATACAAAGCGGCCCGAGCAGCCTCTGCATCTAAACTCTGGGCAAATGTCTACTGAGTATGTAAAATCCACATAATACAGGATTTCAGCTTATGTCTCTTGGCTCTGAGGGAGGGACGTTGACAGGGGTGGGGGTGGAGATATATCTAATTTTAAAGCCCTAATGCAAATGAGCATGCAGCCTTTAACCATAGGACCTCCTAATAAAGTCAAGGTTAAGAGATCAAATCCTGCTCTGTAATTGAAAGTGCAAACTTCTCTTTGCCCTAGTCACACACAGGAACATTAATTCCACCTAACCAGCCCTTTCAAAAACATGCTGCTGTTCACAGGGAGCTTAAGAATGACTCAGAGCAAGCCATCCCCACACCTTAAAACCACATGCCATTCTGATGGTTAAACATGATGTAGGTGTGGAAAGCATACTGGCCACACCAGAATGAGGAGCCTAGGGTTTACATTCTGTGTTATCTTAGACCCATCTACCTCTGTCTGTTTCCTCATATGAAAATGGGGGTGTTATCTCCTGCCCTAAATTCCTCACTGGGTCATTGTGAAACTATCAAATATGATTTTACCTATAACATTTATAAATAAAGAAACGCATGCTAATAATGCAACTAGCATTTTGTGGTTGGTTTTCCTTTGCTTTCTTCCTGCACCTTTAAATGATGTGTACATGTAACCACATGTTGTGTTCTGAACAACTACAAACACTTGTTAAGACCAGGCAGCCCTCAGATGCCAAGGAAACACTGCCTCCTCCCACTCTGCTTTTCTGGCTAATTTATGCAGTTGTAGTGGGGGTGGCTCTCAGCACATTTGCCACCTCCGATTTTTCCTCATTCAAAACTATATTCATGAATGACATCACAAACAATTGCAACTTCAAACAGCAAATAAACAACTGATGAATGCACAAAAACAATGGCAAATAGCTCTCAGAATAAAATGAATAAACTTGTTTTAATTGGATAGAAGCAGAACAGAAGTAGAATTGTTTTTCTGGGGGTAACCAGAGGCCATTTAAAGCTAATCGTTCTCAAACACTGCAAAGAGCTAGGGCCTTTGCCTAGCTGCTTTCTTCAGGCCCTGCGGATGGTAAAACAAAACAAAAAACACACCCTGAAAGGGGCTACATATGTCCACGGTGCAGGCAGCTGCACGGTTAGAGAATACACAAATCCCTTTTAATTTCACATGTACTGAGCAAGTACAATGCGTCATAAACTAACTAGACTCTGTCTAGTCCAGGTCATGGGGTAATAGCATTTTTTGTTCTCTTTGGTTTATACAAAAAGGTACACTAAAATGTAGATGGACATTAAAGTCCCTCTGCCCCAGCTGAAGATTTACATTCAGATGATGTACAATTTATTCAAATTCCACTCATGAAAAATAGAAAGTTACAAACTATCTTAGTGAAATTCATTGGAAGAAAGAAGGGAGGGAGGGAGACAGAAGGGAAGGGAGGAAGGGAGGGAGGGAGGGAGGGCTGGCAGCGACAGCTGCTGATGGCCAGGCGCTGGAGATGGAAGGGAAAACCACTTCCACGCTTCCTCTTCCCCCTTGGACTGCTCACGACCCACCAGTCCAGGTCTTCCTGCCCAACTTCCACGTGACTCCACGGTCATTTAGGAAGTGCCCAATTCATGTTAAGTTATTGCACACTTTCTTTCACTCTGGATGTTACAGTGTCTATAACATTATTGGAAAAAAAGAGTCTCAGTAGAATAAACATTCTGAGGAATAACTTCTTTAGCCTTGGTAAAACCTAAAATGACAACGATCTTGTAAAAAGTTTGAATTACTCGTGGGGCTGGGGGGGCTTACAGATCAGCAGAGCCCAAGCCTTGGGGACACCTGGAGCAGCGAACTGGCCTTGGTATAATTTAAGGCTCCTCGGCAGATTCTAACAGGCAGCAGGTGGGACACCATGGAACCCAGCTCCTCCTGGAGGTAGTGGGGGGGGGGGGGGTGAAATGACTTGCCCAAGGTCACCAAACTGTTAGATTCAGAGCAGGGATGAGCCTCCTTCTCCTGCCTCTCTGTCTCAGGAGGTTTCCACCACTGGGGCATGGAGGACTGAGACACCTAAGACAGAGTCTGCACATCCGGCTCATGTCCAGACTGGAGCACGGCCGTAACATTCCTGAGGCGTGATCACACACATGTCTGGTTACCCTTCCCTCTTTACCAAGGAGTAGAGAGCAGCATGAAGAAGCAAATATTTAAAGAGAGAAACACACAATTTCCCAAACTGCCAAAGGTCTGGAAATGGGGGAAACAATTAATTACAATGAAGACATTTCTTACATGGAAAGAAACCTGCACCCTGGGTGATCATTACAAAGTCACATTTCCAGGTTTCTCAAAGCAATAAGTGAGTTTTCTTTTTTTTTTTTAAGGCTTTTAAGGATGAGATATGAAAGAGCTGTACCTTGTTAAGCATCTCTTTATTAATTAATATGACAAAATCAGGAGACAAACACATTGCCAATTACTATCCAATAAATATGGCGTATATACTACAAACCCAATAAATTCCTTCTAGGAGAACATCACTCAGAATAGTGATAATTCACCCAGAGAAATCAATCTGAGTATTTAAAAAAATTGTACTTGTCTAATTTTGTGATATGCAGTACATGTGAATTAATACGAAACAATTATTTTTCTCAATTTTTCTTAAAGAGAAACAGGCCACTTTACAATTTCTGCTTGTTTTATGGAGCTGAACATGAATGGGATTTGGGCTTTAAAGACGTAAGCAGGGTCACAGAAAGAAAAATAGTAAACTTGCTAATAATTGAAACCATTTTGAACAGATACTATAAGACAACAAGTGAATTAAATCAGTCATGAATGTATCTTAGCAAACTGCTTATAAGGCAGGTAGCAACATACACAGGGGCTTCTAAGGCATCAGCTTCCTTTCATTCTTCACTTCCCCCACATTATTCTTTATTCACAACATTTTCAATTGTGACCTTACGAACCAGAGAAATCAGGGAGATCCATCAGCATAAATACATTTTTAAAAATACACACTTGACAGTAAAAATTTAAAATTTAAATTTCACATTTCTGATCTGGAATAAGTATTAGCAACCCCCTGGTGGAAAGAATAATGACTAATACGGGTAAAAGAAAGAATTAATGGATGAAGTCCTCAGTCCTCTCTTATTAAAAGCCAATGCAGTTCTTGAAGACAGTTTATGCATGCTATCACTTAACACGCATTCTTATTTCAGAAAAATTAAGTAAAACTGAGCCTAAGTTCTAAAGATAGAAGTAAAGCACCATATCAAGACTTAGAAATCATGTAAGCTACAAGTAACTGTGCAAAGTTGGCTCATCGAGTCCAATGATTAAACGTGCATTTCCCTCACCACCAGGCTACAAGGGAGAGCAGGATCTTTTTATACATGGCACACTAATGTTTCTCAAATTTTTACAACATTAGCTCTAAACTCATCTCATTAGTGCTTTTCTATTAAGCCAGAATCTTTATGAAACATATGGGATAATAAATTATCTATAAATTTGCTACTTTCTATCATTTTAGTTTCCAAATTAACTGCAGAATGAAATCAATTTGTTTCATAAGTCTAAATTTAACACTCCCTACATACAGTACAGGAGAATATTTTGGGAACCCTGCCTCAGGTAAAAATTAAGAATTAGCAGCTACGTATATCACAGACCGAACTCTGACAGGTACATTTTATCAACTATCAGAGGGACCTTTTTTCTTTTTTCTTTTTTCTTTTGTAAGGTACCACATTACCTAGAAGATACAGAACCTGAAGCAAGAAAAACACGTGTTCTGCAGACCAGGAAAGGGTTCTCCAATACACCTGAGCGCACCAGGCCACATGGTCTAGAGCATGTACTTAACATCTCTGGACCTTGGTTTTGTCATTTAAAAAATAACAATACTAACAAGAACCTACCCAACAAAGAGGCTATGAGGATTCAGTACTATTTAAAACACGCTTTATTAACTGTCAGGTGCTATGGAAATAGAAGGATTTATAATAAAGTATGTAATCCAATGACTAGACATTTGTGCTTCTATTTTGTGGTTTATCTTGTGAAAAGTTTCTACTGGTTTCCCAAATGTTAATTACATCTCAATGTTTTCATTCCACCAGCAAGTTTGTAGGGCTTTTCAAATTTTATATAGATTTTTTGAGACAGAAACTCAAGAGGTGACATTTTCCTCACCAAGTACAAAATATCACTCAGGGCTACTACAAACACTGCAACAGAACTAGATGATTCTAGTATAAAAGTCTTAAAATGCTTTACACATTGTTGCAAAGAGACTATATTTCCCTTTTACAACATTAAATATGACCAAAAGTCCTTATGGTAGCTGACCAGGTCCTACATGTTCTCGCCCTTTGTTACTTCTTTCACATTACCTACTACTACTGTCCCCTTAACTCCCCCTCTGCCAGCTCCACTGGTCTCCTTATTACAGAACACATCAGGCAACCTTCAGCCCCAGAGCCTTTGCACCTGCTAGTTATGCTGCCCACTAGAACTGCTGTCTAACCACCTTCAGACTGACTGGCTCAAATGTTACCTCCTCCCTCCCCCCTTCTCCTGCATTGTTTTCCAGAGAATTTACGAACAACTACAATAATGTGTTTTCAACACACCGCAAAATTAAAGTTTATTTCCTAAGTTTCAAAGGTGGACAGTTAACTGAAGACTTGCCTTTTGTTTCTCATTTTAACTTGAAATCCAAACCTGTTTATATCCAGCCTATACTGCAGTATTTTTCAATGGGTGAAATACTTTCAAAGGATTTAACATGCATTATTTGGCTTCTTTGTAACAAAAGAATGGTAAAATTTAACAATTTGGTTAAATTGAAAAATTAAAGGGAGACAAAATTTTCTGCCATTGCTCCTCCTGCTCCATGTCCCACCCTTCTACCTTTTCCGAGAAGCCCCTTAAGTGAAGTTCCTGTCGTTTTTTTTGGCTTTTTATTTTTTTTCTTGAAAGAACAGTAAAAGCTGGCAAAAAGTAAGAACGACAGGAAACTCACCTGGCACCGACTCCCACATCAGCCCGATGGGTTGGTAACACAGAGCTGCCCAGCCAAAAGAGATTTCCCTCCTCCGACTACGGCGCTCACCATAGTGGAAGGCAGGGGGTCGAACAGCAGTAAGTTTTCAGAGCTGGAAGCACTAGGAGCAGTAGGGGCTGCTGGTGGCAACGATGCCTCCTTTGCACATGAAGGGAAGGGGGCTTTCCTGGATAGATCATGGATGTCTGTAAAAAGGATGGGATACATGCTTTAAAAAAAGGCTCCTGAGCCACCTTAAGGCTGTTACAGGTGTGTCTTAATAAAACATAATACTATTTGGAAATTACTAGGACAATGACTAAAAAATTAAGCAATTTTGAAGTATTCAATAAAAAAGAACTCTGATCATTTTAAATGTTTGTGGACACTTGATGAGAAAAATGTTAACCAAAACCAAAATGGTTATTTGTTTTAATAGAAGGGCACAGTCACGGGCAAGTAGCAGATCCACAATCATTTTAAGATGTAAGCTTTCTCATCACGAGTATGAAAACACAGGAAAGGTTATGAAAAGAAGAGATGAGTTCAAAGAAATAATTCATATTACACAAATTAAAGGCATATCTTTGTTAAATAACAGGTGAGGGAAAGTGGAGAAGAATTCCAGAAGTAGGAAAGGGAGAATAATAATCTTAACAATTGAGAAGTTACTGGAATATTAGCATTTACAACAAAGACTGGGAACACAAAGGGAGTTACAAGGCAAGGATGCCAAGAGCTTAGAGCAAACTGACATCTAGGAATTATGACAGAGCAGCAAAATCAAACCTACGGTTTCTCAGAGAAGGAAACTGATTAAAAAAATACTGCCTCATCTTAAGCACCCCGGGTGTGTGTGTTGGTGACGGGGGATGGGGTAAATGTTTGAGGGGTTCTATCAGAGTTTTTCAGTAAGGATACCCACAACTCCAGTAGAGACATCCTATTCTTTGGCTTAGACAAGAATGCCTGATGGATGGGCAGGCACCGAGTGAAGGAATCAAGGTGGCCATCCAGAAGATAGCTACAGGTGGGACACTGTCCAGTAGACTACAAGGTATTGAGGGGGCAGACCAGTGTCATATTTCTTCTGTATCTCCCAGAACAACTACTCCTGTGTTGGCACATTCTGAACTCTCAATAAATTGATTGGTTTAAAAAGTCAAACTATACATTAAAAAAAAAAAAAAAAAGATAAGTGATACTGAATCAAGGTGAATCCATTTTGCTGCATCTTTAAAACCCTGATAGGATCCCAAATACCAAAGCGTCATTAGGTTTAGGAGCTACATAACTTAGAAAGAAAATGCCTGCTTAAAAATGTTGTCAACATAAAAACTAAAGAATGATTTAGAAGTCTTCAATGCTTAACACTTACAATGGTTTTATCAGGCTTTCATATTTAGTTTTTCAACATTATTAGTTTTAATATTTTCTTTTACTCAGCCAGCTAAATTAAAATTAGTTTTCTGAAACCAATTATAATTATAATAAACTTACACTCCTGGATTTACAATACACTAAAGAAGAAAAAAATACAGATTTTGCAGTTTTGCTAATATATTTTGCTAAGGCATACCTAAACATATTTTAAATTGAACTGTATCCTTATTAGACGTCTACTTGGCAAAATAACAAAAGTTCTTTGTAGAAGTTTTACCAAACTCATTTGATAAATATAACTGGAAGAGCTTAGGGGTAGCAGCTTATGGATTTATTTCCTGTTTCAGTTTCATATGTAGAAGTGTTATTTTAGGTCACTTTTATGCTGGGGGGGGACAAAACATGCTATCGTATAAGAATAAAACAGAAGCGTAACATGAATATTTGCCACAAATCACTTTAGTAATTTAGTTTCTAAAATGTTTCCAGGGCATGCTATGAGAAACTGACTACCAGAATCTCCTTTTCTAGGAATTTCTGCAGTCTTAGAATCTCAGGCGCTCTGCAAGACTGACAATATACTCAAGTCTAGCACCTCCATTTCTGACCTCGTCAAACAAAAACAAGCTGCTCAACATGTTTTAATCCATGCATCATTTAATCCTGCTTATTGACTGGAGTTTCTAAAGCATTATTTGCATAGTTTTTAAATTTAGCAGGAACATCCTGGCCTATTTGCAAAACTTCTCCCACTACTGCACAATTTCCCGCCATTTATCCATCTATCAAGGGCCATCCAAAATCTTGAACAGTGAGGCCCACACTGATGTGAACTGCTCCCTGGCACGGCAGTTAACAGATGGTGGTGTAACTCAGATAGGGGTTTAGGGATGGATTCTATCACAGACCTGGGAATTCACAAAGATCAAACAGTCACTGACTTCAGTCCCTATTTTAGGTGACTGCACAACACAACACTGGGCAATGTACATGCCTGCTCAATTCCCAGTTCCTCAGAAGCTGGTGAGGGTTCACACAAGGAACCCAAACCCCACCCAGGAAAAGACATCTTGGTTTCTTTATCACGAACTTCATAGTGCATCACAATCATTATTCCCTTTAGTTTTTCTATGTAACTTGGTAAGTCCTCAACAACTCTCAATAAATTGATGGGTATTCTGAGCTTTACTTTCTTTTTAACCTGAAAAGATGTTTCATCACTCCTTGAATCCCTAAGAGAGAGACAAAAACATCTCCCTATTTTGTTTATCCCGTGCTGGGATAGGTTACTAGGTGCAATGAGCTTACGAAGGCATGGCCCTGAGGCTGCCATCTGCTAGGAAATATTCTCCGCTAGGATGCCGAAGAGACTGACAGCTAATGTAAACAAAACACTGAATCACCCGGAATAGCACAAGGCCATACATTCGCCTATTAAATTCTTTTTCAAATATGGATGTCTTATGAATTTGTGTTTGCTTAAGCAGCCCTTTATGCTTTTGGAAGGAGGATTACAGTCATTAGAAAGGTGGCAGGCTTTTGTTAAATTAAGTTGGTATGAAAATAATTTCTATTCATTTTGAAATTCAGTTAAATAATTTTTCTCAGGAAAAAAAATTTATCTTAAAAATAATAAAGGTGCTGGTAAAATAATCATCTCCCCAGAAGACAACTACCTAGCAACAACTGATTAGTTACTTATCTGTCCTTAGGCAAATTCTAAATTTGTTAGTTTTCAAATAAACTCATCATTAAGTAAGTTAATGACTCATTTCTGGGGAAATTGTTAATGAACTTATTCATAATGAGGAGTATATGATATTTCACTTACAGAATAAATGAATTTCAAAGACACGTAAAGCAGTGACTGAAACAACTGACTCATTAATTAGTGGATCTGCAGTCCAGGCTGAACAAATCTACAAAGAGCAAAGATTTAAATTTTTCCAGATAACATAGGCTTTAAATTTGAATTATCCCAAGAATATTTTTTCAAAATCAGCAAATGTTGTCAATCTTCACTTTTCTGCCTCTTCAGTAAACACTGCCCACAGGATCTTGAAGAGCCATATTTTCCTGATTTACAGGTTTCCTTATTTAGGTGCCTTGGCATTCTCTATTTCTGCCCACTGAAGTAGCTTTTAGTGTATGTATGAAGCAATTCACCAAAATGCTCCACAGTAAAAAGATGAATTCTGCTTCCACAAATACTAAGTAGCTGGAAAGGGAATAGCCTATATCCTGGGAGAAAGTTATTCATCAGTATACAAAACACCCGACAGATACATTTTATACTTTGTAACACATTCCCCTATTCCTTCTTGAAATGTTTACAAACATCTCTGCCACTAATTAAAGAAGTGACCTTGGACAAGTCACCCACCCTCCCCTGGCTTCTGTTTCCACAACTGTAAAATAAACAAGTTACATTAGATCAATGGGTTCTCAACCTTTACCCTCAAAACGTCCTTGAATTTTGTTTTCCAATTGTCATGATTTAACCAGTGTTGTTACCACACTGAATTGAAAACGTTTTAATGATTGGTAGAGGTGGGCAGGAGGGTAGAGGTGTGCAGTGTCTTATGAAACATAATGTACAGTTTGCTTTAACATACTAAAACCTGATAAAAATAACTGAAGGAATATAAGTTTTCCACCTCTGTAGACCACTAGAGATCTAGGAAGCTGAGTTAGAAATCACTAGGGGGAGATGACTGCCCACTCCAAAATTCACAGACAAAATGAGAGCCCTGAAACTAATACCAAATTCTAAGTCTTTAAAATGGCAGATCTAAAAAATGGTCAAAATTTTAGGGGGCTTTCCTACCATGTTCACTCTTCCTCCCTAACTGGTCCCATTTTACTAG
Organism: Choloepus didactylus; assembly: GCF_015220235.1. Taxonomy (NCBI): domain Eukaryota; kingdom Metazoa; phylum Chordata; class Mammalia; order Pilosa; family Megalonychidae; genus Choloepus; species Choloepus didactylus. Next base: position 25,988,655 of record NC_051318.1, on the reverse strand, counting down.
GAATTCTAATGTATGGAAGAAAAAAAAGAGAAAGATTAATAACTATCACCCAAATGAAATAAAAACAAAATGTTAACTTGAAAGTTACCCAAGACAGGGTCTACAGTAAAATCCTAATGTAATTACTGTATATGAACTTCAAAGCAGACAAACTTTATGTGACCTGGAGACAATGTGATATAAAATAAAAGAGCACTGGGCTAGCAATCTGAAGTTACGAAGTGAAATCACATGAACCTGCTAGTTAGACAGTATGTTCAGGGTGTTTCAGCCCAATGCTGTTCCTTCTGGCTCTGTGCTCTTGGGAAAGTCACTTGACCTCTCTAAGCTTCAGGTTGCTTATCCTGCGCCCCCCCTCCCCCCCAAATAGGGATCTACTTTGCCCTTCTATATTGTAGAGGTCTTCTTGGGGAGCTACATGATATCATATGTATGAAAATGTCTTAAAGCTAGAAGTGAAGAAAAAACACCTTTTGAATTTTTAACAATTCTTTTGATCCAAAAGAGAGAGGAGCATGCAATTATCTTTCAATAGTTATCAGAAACAATGATTACAGATTCATTATACCCAACTCCCATGGCAGTTTTCAAAACTGTTAACTGCCCACCAAGGTTTGGGATTGTTGGTTACACTTATAATTTGGGGACAAATGATGGACTGATGTAAGTAGCTACTTTTAAATTTGCACAGAGAAAGTACTGTTAATAAATACTAGCATCATGCATTCATACTGTGCAAAAGCATTCTTAACACAAACGTATGGATTTTAGGTAACTATTAAAAATGACAAAGTATAATGAGCAATACTCTAATACCTATTTTTTTACACACTGAAAAAACCTGAAATTTAATACTCTATCATAATATTTCACCCAAGTACATATACTAAAACATACAGTAAATTTAAATAACAGTAAGACTACATATTTAAGGTTATAAAATTTAAACATGATCAGAGATCATGTTACTAATTAGTATCAGAGCTTCAATTAGGAAAAAAAATCCACATCAAGCATGAAAGATGAGATGTTATGAAACTACACACACATACACGTCACTCACAAATATTTATTTCTGAAAAACCTAATATTCTTTAAAATCAATATTAAAAGACTCTTTACAAAGTTCAGTATGTGTGATCCTTTATCTCTGAAATATATTATGGATCACAATATTTTGGCCAAATATTCTAAAATTCCAATAAAAGCATATTAATTAAAGAATACATTATAAATAAATATTATATTATGCATAGCAGAGAGAAAACTGGGCAAAATTTAAAGATGCAGTTACCTGTTAAAATTTTACAGTGCCATGTCTCTGGATAAGTAAAAGTGACTTTATACACATGTAATATTTTTTAATTTAACAGAAAAGAAACAAACATTCAACTATTTTATCATTTGTAAACATGCAGCTTATCAGTTTTAACTTAATTCTATTTCAGCATTCTAATGTAATGAATTCAATTAAGTAACAAGACTATCAAGCCCAGAAGTATCTTACATCTTTGGCATCCATGAAGCAAAAGGCTAGTATACGACATGTACTCCAGCTCTCTCTATTCAGACTTTCTTTTATGTGTTTTATTTTAGTGGACCGTTAATATAAGTCTCTGCAGCTATCTTGAAAAAAAATCGAGTAATCAGAAGCAATCATCAATGGTAGCACGTCCTCAGCCTTGCATTATGACTGCAATGGTTCTCTTCAGAAAAATTCTATGATTGGACTCTGTCTACAATAATCTATGTTAAGTGATTCAAAACAATCATTGCAGGCTTGAAGATCACATTCAAACTAAAGGAAATGAACGGAGAAAGTGTCCCACTTAAATTTGGATAGTATCGTTTTCACAAAATCCAACACCTGACAAATAACATAATGTTTAAAAGTGATAATTTTGGAGGTTTATAAAATTTTTTCATTTGTTTACCAAAATGCTAAAATTAAAATGTCTTGCCCATCTTATATAGAAACGTACATTCCAATGATGTCTATGCTAGAGAAATTCCTCAGAGAATTCAACCCAATTCTCATTGCCAAAGTGGAGAACTGGTTTAGGAGGATGGGGCGACAGCTCTCTGCTTTACTCTGAATGTTTTCCCCACTCTACCTGGCAGTCTAGACAAAAGGCTAAAGTTGCATTTTCCCTTAAGTTTCTAAGGTGAAACTGGAACACTTGATTCTGTGCTACCTAAAGAAAAAAACAAAAAAACCTTTCCACCTGCCAAATCTGATACCAAAAGTTAACTAGCTCTCGGAACCACGTTTCTACAGAAGATGTATTAGTGGGAATTTTAACAGAAAACCCATTTATACCCCATCCTGTTACTAAAACTTTAGCAAATTCTCTTCAAAAAACAACCAACCAAACAAACCAAAAAAAAAAAAAAAACATAACAATTTCATTTTAATACTGATAATTCTGAAAAAATAAAACATTATAAATTAAAATTCTTCTTTTGGGGGAGGAGGAAGGAATCAAACACAAACATTATACTACCCTACTTGGCAATCAAACAGCCCAGTATTACAAGTCAAACCAGTGCATGAGTGCGCAACCTAATGAAATCAACCCAAAATAATAAAACCCAGATTGAACAAAGGATGATTAAACAACTTAAAGATAAAGGTTCTGTTTTTTTTCTTTAATGCAACTTGCATTAAGAGCCAACACTTTCAATTAAAAATGTGTATATTCTAATTATCCATTCTCATCTTGATCACATCTCCTAGTATATAAACAAATCATAAAAGGTAATCAAAAGTGTAGTCTTAACATAGTTTCAGGATTAGGGTGCTGTTCTCCTTAATTGTTATTTTACTATGTAATTTAAAATACTAGTGCATTACAATCGATAATTACCATTGAGCAAGTCTTAAGTTAAACAGAGAGAGGAAAAAAAAAAACAATGGCCCTTGGAGATTGGAGTAGAACTAGCAATCAAGCAGTAGAGGCATGCACTTCTTAAAAGGTATTGGGCACCATTTTCAGAATACTCTGAGTTTACTGGGTTTCTGTTTTTAATTTAAGAGCACCCATCTGAAAAACTCTTTTCTGTACATGTCCATGGCTTTGAAGTAATTACTATCAAAAGAATTATTGGCTTTCTTAGCACCTTTCTTTAGAAGAGCTTAAAAACACTCCTGATGTTTATGATCCCATTTACCTCCCAGTGGCCCTGTGACACAAAAGGAGAGGGTTATAATTACCCCATTTTACAGATAGAGAAAGCAAGAAAGAGGGATTAAGTGGCTTGCCTATAGTCACACAATGACTCATTAAGATCAGCAACTAGAAACCCGGTTTCCTGATTCCTGGTTTAGTGTTCCACATACTATGCTTCCTTCTACGAAGTACTATTTTTGTAAAGGTTTCTCTTTCAATAAAGGAAATAGAACAAGTCATGTGACTTTCATTCACGAATGCGTGCCTGTGTTTTCACTAGCACTTCACTTGCCGGCTCCTGGGACTAGGACAGGAGCAGTGTGCAACATTATCTTATTATGACAAGCACTAGCCAACGAAAGCAGAATGGCATGCACAACAGAAAAAAATAAAGGTTATGTGGTTTGTCAAGTAATCTCATCAGATTTCTAAAAGTATTCAGGATTCTCTGCTTTAAGACTTCAATGGGCAATATTTCTAAAACATAAAACGTGATTTTATCGTTCCTTTGGAAACATTTCTTCTATCCCATAATTCTCTTACTCTATGATCTGAATTGTTAGTCCTTTTATCAAGCAAAATGTAAACACAAATGCTTTCAGTGGTAATTATCTAATTTCTCTCATACATACATGTAGAACAATTTTAGAATAAAAATTCCACTAAAGGGCAAAACTAAAATAGCCTATTTTTTATAGTATAAGCCATAAATCATACAATCATAACACAAACATATATATATATATCTCAAGCTAATATAAAATGCAGTTTTAAAGCTAAGTAACTTCAGTAACATTTCCAGTTAGCAAACAACAGCAAAACCTTAACAGATTGGTTAGATTTTTCTGCATAAGCATACACAAAACATACATTAAGTAACCTTCCCTTGCCCCCAAGTAAGATGCACAATTTAGAGTTAAATTTTTTAGTTTGGACCAATAAAAAATTAAATACCTAAGGTATACTAACTTTTTAGCTGGCTTTAAAAGTTTAAACCCCACCCCCATTCCCAATTCCACTGTAAACAACTATCAAAGATTTCTGGAATCTTACCTTTCTGTTACCATTTATGCAAATACTACATACTACCCAGGTAACCCCCAATTATTTTGCTTCAGCAAAACTAATTAAGTTTTTCCATGCCAAGCACAAGGAGCTCTATATGGAAACACATGCCACTTCTAAGAGCCAGGGCAATGCAGGCAGTGATCATGGAAGTTCTATTTCATCTTCAAAGAAATGTTCTGCGAGTCTTACTTCTATAAATCATTTCTTAAAGGATACTTGTCTAATGTGAGCTTTTTATTTTATAAGTGCCACAAACAAGTATCTACCTGTGTACGTGAGTTAAATAAGAGGGCATGGTCATCCTGAGTTTCTTCGTGTTCCCTTTCTGGCTCAACAGACCACATCGTATGTTCTACATTAATAGAGATGACATATTCATCTTCCTTACTCCACTGTTCTCTGTTCAAGTTAGTTCCTTAGAAATCCACTTAGCATGTATCTTTTTTTTTTTTTTTTTTAATTTAAGTGACTTTGGCACGCTGGATCAATTGCAGCTATCTTTTCTGTTTAAAAATAGCCCTTTTCCTGCCTAAAATAGTGTTTACAATAATATGCACACATACTTTGGAAGAACAGCAACCACAACGATCACTCATCTTTGTTCAGGAACTGGGGAACACATGAAATGCTGTTTTGATTTCAGAATCGTGAACCCCATAGGCTGAAAGGAATTTTATACTGGTGGGAAATCTTAATCAAAACAAGCTCAGGTCTAAATCAGGCCTCTAAATAAACTTATCTCTGGCAGTTGAAGGTTTTCACTAATCTGCAAAGGGCATTATATCATATACGAATGCATCTACTCTATCGGAAAGGCCTTGAATCCTTTCAGGCCTGTAGGTAAAGATGACAACACTCACCCCTCACCACACTGTAAGCCTCACTGAGGCCGCATCTGAACCCAGCCCAGGTTTTTACAGCCTACTCCACCAAAAATAGCTTAAAAGGTGTCATGTCCTTAATGTTTTTCTGACGAGAATCAGGTTTGGGCAAAATGTAGTTACTTTTATGGTTCACTATGGCATACACACATTTGGATACACGAAATGAATTTCTGTGCATGTGTTTTTCTCCCATTCAATTATGCTTATGCCAGGGAGTTTACATGGTCTATGCCTTCGATACCAGCTAATCCCTCCCTCCCCGGATGCTCTAGCAATTTTTCACAGGCATACCTGTGGAGTTTACTGTACCTCCAAGCAAAGTGACCTTCAGCTGAGAGTCACCGTTTATGGGCTACATTCTGACAACTTCACATTGATTTAATAAGGTGCTGAAGCACTGTACTCCTGATAATTCTCTGTGACTCTTCTCATACATTCCTTCAAGGTTTTAACAGTAAAACTAAATCGCTTTTCCTCTATTATATTAGAATAATGGGGGATTTACCTGACAGCTATCATCTTAAAGCTCATGAAATAACAGTCCCAAGCACACTAGAAAACATAAACGGGATTTAGATAGAATTAAACCGGTCTGCTTACTTTAAGAACAAAAGGCATATGGATCCCACGCCATCTCCATCATCATCTTGTAACCCTGGCAGACGGTTTACCTTAGGCCAGCATCTACTGCAGCATCCAAATAACACCATTTGCTGCTATGTATTTTGTGGTCCCCAAAGAGCCTCTACCCAATTAGCAACCCAGGAAAGAAAGGGCTACAAAATTAAAGAAACTCTCTCGAATTGAATATTCACCCCACTTGTGCCTCTTTACCCCCACCCTGGCACCATTCAAAGTTTGAGACAACCAGAATGCACTGTCAGCTGCAAAGCAAGCTCACATCACTCTCTTCATTGATATTTGATGAGAATTTGAAGAACAATGCAGCATACCGTCATTTCTAATTGTTCCTGAAAAGACTGTCTTTTCTTTGTTTTTCCTCTAAAGAACTGATTCTAAATCCTGGCTGCACATCAAAATCACCTGGGGGAACTCTGCACAAAGTCAGTGCCCAAGCTCTCTACCCATCCGATATTTTACTTTTAATATGTCTGGGGTGAGGCCCTAGCATAGTCTTATTTCAAATCTCCAGAGATGATGCTAACATCGGGGCAGGGTGGTTCTCAAAGTGTGGCCCCCACATCACCAACATAAGCATAATCTGGGAACTTATTAGAAATGCAAGTTCTGGGTTGCACCACAGAGCCAAAAGGAAACTCTGGAGGTTTACAGAGCCCAGCAATCCATGTTTTCACAAACCCTCCAGATGAACCCCAGAAATGCTCATGTTTGAGAACCACTGTTCCAATGGGAAAGTTCCTCTGGCTTAGGTATAAAATTTAAATAGTTAATTGTTTCCTTTAGCAGCCAGCAAAATGGATGCTAAAGTCTTAAATGACTTTCCAGTCTGTTTTTATAAACTTTGAGAATCAGCTTGGGCCCAGCTTGGGCCCAGCTACAGGAAGAGAGAAAGGTGAAGGCCTCTGGGACCAGTTTAGTGCCTTGAAGAACCTTCCTAGCAGAACTTTCCCAGTACAACCATCGATTAAGAAAATCCCGTCTAGCTGCCTCTTTTGTTTGGCTTACCTGAAAAGAATTTCCATAATGTTAACAGATTGGAAGAGAAGGGCTCTGGGAAGAAAAAAAAAAAAATGGGCTGGGCCTAAAAAAATCAGTCTCCCATGTCGGAAGCTTCACATTCATCTCAAAGACTATGTGGCTGTTCTTGGCAAGTTCTTTGGGGAAAGAGGAGGACGTGGGACCCAAATGTAAAACACAATACCACACGAAGCCAGTACTTTGACATTCAGGTCAAGGTACAAAAAAAGAAAAAAAAAGAGGGGAGAGAAGTGAAACGCAAAGAACACTCATATACTCCCCAATCCTTCCTTCTCACCAGACCCAAAGTGAAAAGGCCTCACCTTTCACAACAGTGGCCTCCTTCAGGTGATGTGCCAAGAAGTCAATGCTGGCGTAGGTGTTGGCAGGGGGCAGGGCGCCAGAGCCCGGCCCCCCGCACACCCCGGTGGTGCTGCTGCCACCCACTGCGCTGATGAGCCCGCCAAGGCTCCGGTTCCGGCCCCAGGAGTTCTTGTCCCCTGCCGGGTGATGCTGCTGCTGCTGCTGCTGTAATGCCCCAGCCTCATCCCTCACGTCGATGGCGATGTAGTTGAGACCATTCTGGAAACCGGCAGAGGTCTCCCTCCGCATTGGAGAACCACTGCCCCCGGGACAACCAATCAACCCCCCTGGCTGACCCTGTGTCCACGGCCTGGGCTGCTGGGGAAGCGATGGCACAGAAAGGGATGGCTGTGACTGATGGGGGGAGGGGGGCAGCTCATCCCCCCCACCAAGGCCGCCACCACCGCCACCTTCGCCACTTTTCCTGAGAGAGACGTTTTCCACCGAGGCTGAGTTGTGGCGCTTAGGGTTGTGGGCGAAGGACGGGGACACGGGGGTCACAGTGGTGGTCGAGGAGAAGGTCTCCGAGCTGTGGCGGCGCCGGCCCCCCTGCGGGTCGGCGCGGATGACCTTGGCGCCTCGGTGGGGGTCTGGGGACTGGCTAGCCTGCAGGAAGGCTTCCACCCCCGACACCTGATCCATGAGACTCAGCCTCTTCACCCCAGAAGTTGGGCTGCTCACGCGGGCACTTTCTGGCTTCGGGGGTGCCGCAATGGGTTGTGGCGGGGTGGCGGCCACGCCAAAGGCCATCTCGGTGTAGTCACCATTGTCCCCAGTCTCGGAGGACGAGGAGGAGGCAGCGCTAGGGCCCTGGGAGGTGGCAGCGGCTGACACTGGAGGCAGTCGGTACAGCTCCCCTGGTGGTGGCGGTGGGGGTGGCTGCTGAGATTGGGATGAGGAGGAGGAAGAGGGAGAGACAGAAGGACGTGGTGGCAGGGGTGGGTAAGGGGAGGAGGCCTCAGGGGAGAGCAGGGCATCCAAAGAGCCTACAGGGTCCCCACTCTGGGTGCCCGGTTTGGGTGACTTGGGCGAGCTGAAGTCGAGGTTCATGTAGTCAGAAAGTGGGGAGCGCTGCCGGCTGTCACTGCTTGTGCCAGGGGTGCCAGAGCCCAGGGAGGAGGCTGGGCTACTGGCCGACAGCAGAGAGGACGATGAGGCTGCTGATGCCAGCAGCGGAGGGACAGGTGGCGAGAGGCGGACTCCCGCCTCTCCAAAGTCAATGTTGATGTATTCGCCTGGGCTCTTGGGCTCTGGGGGCAGAGGGTACTCGTGCATGCTGGGCAGAGTCTGCAGCCCCTCCAGGGACAAGCGAGTGGGCCGCACCGCCCGGCAACGCTGGGTCAGGAAACCCTCCGGCCGGCTGCCGCTACTGCCGCTACTGCTGCCACTCTGCCTCATCGGCGAAGGCACTACTGGGTGATGAGGCTGGGCGTGGCTGCCCGCACTGTCCCCAAAGGTGCTCGCTGATGGGGTGGCGGGCAGCTGTGGGATGGTCTGCTGCTCCGTTCTCTCCTCCTCCAGGATACGCCCCACTGGGGAGCTCATGAGCACATACTGGTCACTGTCCCCGTGGCAGGTGTAAGGAGCCTTGTAGGAGCGCGGCAAAGAGCTGTAGCAGTAGCCAGGGACTCCCTTGAGCACTTCTCCACCACTGTGCAAGGCGGCTGAGAAGAAGTCGGGTGGGGTACAGGAGGTGCCCATGTCACCGGGGGACATGTTGAGGTAGTCCCCGTTAGGAAGCAGCTTGCTGTCGGAATTCTCCATGGACAGCTTGGAGCCACACCACATGCGCATGTACCCACTGTCCTCTGGGGAGCTCTCCGCTGGGGAACTGGTCTTGTAGCTTCCCCCGCCCACCGGAAAGCCTCTGACAACTACAGAGGTGGGTGCTGGCACTGGGGCTCCAGAAGGGGGCAAGGCTGAGGCCGCAACTCGTGGCTGCAGGATCTGCTTCGGGGCAGACACACTGGTGGGGCTCATGGGCATGTAGTCATCACTCTTACAGCTGCCGCTGCCACCACCCACCAGTGGGGCCACGCCAGGGGTCATGGGCATGTAGCCATCGTCCGCTCCCAGGATGCTGCTTGAGCTCCTGTGGGAGCCAATCTCTATGTCCCCATAGTCCTCGGGATAGGGGTGGTAGGCCACTTTCGGAGAAGATGCCGGGCAAGAGGGGCAGAGGCGGCCTGAGCTGCCGGAGAAGGTGGCCCGCATCAGAGTGTACTCATCCAGGGATGCAGAGGAGGGCTGGGGCACTGCTCGCTGCCGGGCAGGTGTGGTCAAGGAGTAAGTCCTTTTTCGCAGCCCTTTGTCCAAGTCTTGAGCCCCATCCCCTGAGACTCGGCGGTAAGGGCGGCCACAGTGGCTCAGGGGCCTATCCATGGTCATATACCCATACAACTCACCCCCACTGCCGTCCCTGGCAGGCGGAGTCTCTGCGATGGACTCGGGAGTGTTGCTTCTGTGGGTGCAGAAGGCTCTCAAGTCGCCAGGACTGGAGCCGTACTCATCCAAGGACATGAAACCAGGGTCGCTGGGGGAGCCCGAGGCAGAGGCACTGCCACTGGAGGGCCGCTGACCCTGGTGATGGTGCAGGGGGTGCTGCAGGTGCGGGTGTGGGCCTGGAGGCAGCGGGTAGGAGCCAGAGCCGTGCCCACTGCTGGACGAGAGGCTGCCAGGGCTGGTGGCTGCCGGGGGAGAGTGGGACACGGGCATGGACATGGAGCGGCTGTGTTGCAGGGCGCCCCCTGCCGGCGCCAGCATCATCTTGCTCGGACGGCCGCTGCAGCCGCTGCTCAGCGTGTGCGAGCGGCTTAGAGGCGTCCTCACCGGCCCGGGACTCATGGGGCTCCCAGCCACCGACATGGGCCTGCAGCCCCCGCTTCCCGCGGCGCCGGCGCTGCCGTCCCCCTCGCTGGCCGTGCGCACCCGGCAGGAGCTGCATTTGGGTCCCGCGGCAGCGCTGGCGCTGACTGCCGCCGGCGGGGTCGCCGCCAAGCTGTCGGTGCGCGAGCGGCGCACCAGGCCCGTCTGGCTGGGTGGCAGGTTGACCAGGTGGTGGTGGCGCCGCGCGCCGGGCACGCTGATGGGGTGCGTGGAGGAGCAGCCCGACGACTGGCTCTTGCTGCGCGGCCGAAACTCGAAGAGCTCCTTCAGCGCCTTCATGGCCTCCAGGATAGTCTCGTGGATGTTTTGCGCCACCACTGAGTCGTCGGCCTGCATCCAGAGCTCGCCGGGGCCCGTGACGGCCGAGCGGCCCACCTCGATGAAGAAGAAGCTGTCCGAGTGGCCGCAGCGGCGGATGTTCATCAGCTGCAGTGTGACAGACGGCTGCTCGCAGTTGAGCTTCACGAAGCCGATAGTGCGCGCCGACAGGCACAGCCGGTACACGCCCGTCAGGTTCTTGCTCTGCCCCAGGCCCTTGGGCTTCAGATTCACCTGCCAGACCTCGCGGTAGACGGAGGTGGCGGGCGCGATGAGCCCGTAGTTGTCGTCGGCGGCGCCCGCCGAGCCGCCAAAGACGCCGCTGCCCGGCAGGGAGGCGCTGCAGGACCCGGCGCTGGCGGCGGCGGCCGCGGGGCAGCGCGCGGAGGGCGCGTCGCCGGCGCCCGCGCGGCCCTCGTTGACCAGGTCGGTGAGCGCGCGGTACCAGCCCTCCTGCTCCTGCTCGTTCTCGGCCGCCACGGCGAAGTACTCGTCCTTGGTGTAGAGGGCGATGAGGTACTTGTGCTTGGCGTCGGCGCGCTTGTTGATGTTGAGGCAGCAATCGAGCGCGATCACCCTCTTCGGGGCCCCGGACTTGTTCTTCCACTTCTTCTCGTTCTCGTAGTACTCGAGCCGGGGGGGCTGCGGCGGCTGCCCCCCGCCTGCCGCCTGCTCATCGCCACCCGCGCCGCCCCCGGGGCCGCGGAGCACGAAGAAGCGCTTGTGCCCGTGCTTCTGCTTCCTCAGGTAGCCGCACTTCCGCACGCTGTGGTTGTTGTTGTTGTTGTTGTTGTTGAGGTTGGGGCCACCGCCCCCTGCGCTCCCGCCACCGCCGTCGCTGCTGCTGTTGCTGCTGCCGCCGCCGCCACCGGAGGCTCCGGCCGGGGTGGGGAGCCCGTTCAGCGGCGGGCTCGCCATCCTGGGAGCTTCAGCCCCGGCCGCCCCCAACCCAGTGGCAGAAGAGAGGGGAGTTGGGGAGAAGCAAGGGAGGCACGGGCCGGATGGGGGGTGGGGGCGCGGTTCTTCTCTCTCCCTCGAATGAACGTTCCCCCTGCCCAAAAGGTGGAGAAAAATCAAGTGAAGGCAACGGGAGGAAGATAACGCGCTGTGGCGCAGCGCCCCTCCGGGCTGCGGCCGCCTCCGGGGGGTCTCTCCGAGGATGATGCCCAGATCGCAGTAGGCAGCCGCCCTCCCGTGCCCAACTTCCCGCGGCCGCTCCCTCTTCAGGGTCTCCGGCTGCGCCGCCGCCTGCGAGAACTCGCTGGATGGGGAGATAGCCCGGATCTCCAAGCCGCCAACCGCCGCCGCCCGGCCGGAGCCTAAGCCGTCTGCGGCTGCACTTGTCCTGCGGCGGCCGCCGCCTCCGTGCTGCGCTCCGGGGAGCCGGGGTGCGCCGGGGAACTCGGGGTCCGCGCCACCGCCGCCGCCACCGGAGCTGCTGCTGTTGCTGCCAACGGCGACTCCTGCTCTTCCCGGTCCCAGCTGAACAGTGAGTAACACATCGCGCACCGAGTGACTGAACTAAGAAGAGCAAAACAACATGTGACTCGGCGTTACGCAGGCACACACACGAGCGCGGGGCCGGCGGCCGCTCCTCCCCCACCCGCGCCCCGCATTGGCGGCCGCGCCCCGGGACGGACGGCGCCAGGAGCCAATGGCGCGCCGTGCTCGCGAGCGGGGCGGGTCGCGCGGCGCCCCTGCCCACCCCCGCCGCCTCGCTCCCGCTTTTCTCCTTCAGTCGCTTTTCCCGCCCGTCCCCTCCCCCTCCCGCGGAGGATGGAGGGCCCGGGAAGGGGTGGGGGCCCGACGCCCCGGTGCCTCATTAATCAGAGGCTTGTTGTTGATGCACGCGAAGGAAATGCCACCCAGGGCGTGAAAAAGGAGCGAGGCGAAGGGGCGGGGAGAGCGGGGGCCGGGGGGCGCCGGGGAGGACCTTTCAGTCCTGCCTTTGACTATATTAATTTATCTTCACGCTTCCGCTGGGAAGGGAAACCTGGAAGGGAGATCAGGAAGGGGAGGATGGGGGGCCTGGTGGAGATCAAAGAGCAGAGCCGGTTAGCCGAGGGCCGGGTGGAAAGGGAGGGGGCGAGCAGCACCCCCTCTGGAGCCCCGCACCCCGCGGGGCTTCACGGCGAGCCCGGGGGCGGGAGGGGGCGAGAAGATGCGAATGAATTTGGATTGCTTTCTCCTTTGCCATTCCTATTCCGCCCTTCCCTTTCGGCGAAGTTGATCCTGCGTTCGGGGCTCGCAGGGCCGGCGCAGAGGCGGGGTGTCGGCGCGCGCTCCCGCAGCCGGGTTGTTTGCGCCCGTGTTTTTCTCCCCGGTGTTCGTCAGCACGGGGGTGGCGGTGTGCAGAGCCCGCTGGCGCTTGTTTACGAGCATCCAAATTAGTCACACGGTGAGCCTAGGATCAATAGCGGCTTCGTGCCCTTTACTGGAAGGAAACCCGGGGGCCAGGGTGCGGGGAGAGGCGAAGGCTCGGCGGCCAAACGGCGCGGGCCTCTGCGGGGGGCTCGGATGAAAGCGAAGCTCCGGGGAAACCCCGGGCCCGTGCTGGCTCTGCTCAGCGGCGTTTCTCAACCGAAGCAGCATTCGGCCCTCTCCCGGTTTCCCACCAGTGCAAGGAGCCGGGGCGGGGAGCTGGGGAAGGGCGCTGTGCGTGAAGCAGGGGCAGCCTCACCACACCCCGATTCGCGGGCTCTTTCTGGGGTGTCATCAGCACCTATTCACTTGTCAGGTTTTCGGGAAGTTGAAATTCTCTGTTTTGGATGTAATAGGAGAAGGAGAACGAGGACAAACAAGCATGGAAAATGCAGCTTCTACAGTGCAGGGAAGGGGCGGGCACTTGAAAGAAAACAACCCCAGGGAACCCGCGTAACCGCGACGGGGTGTCCGCCCCCCGTAAAGACCGTCCCCCACCTCCACCCCCTCTGCACTCGCCCAGGGATCGTGGAAAGTGGGCGCGTCCATACCTGTAACTGCACCGTTGAAGATGCCCTTGAAGAAGTGCTTCGGATTTTTATATCTACTTGGCTTTCGCGACTTTTCAAAGTCGTATACAAATAAGTATCTGCACAATTGCACCTTCTAAAATACAAAGTGAGGGCTACTGGTGAGGATGGGAATTCCCTGAGTTCAGATCAGGGCAGGGTCTGGGTCATGTGAAAAGTAAGAAGAATAAACAAGCAAAACCACTCCTATTTTTTTTAAATGTGTGTCTTTACGAAATAATTTGAAGAAATAGTTTATCTTACTATAAACTTGGTTATTTTTTATTAAGTCTTGGAACATACCCTTTATAATTTATAGATGTTCTAATGTAATGTAATAAAATCTTAACTCTCATGAAAGTAATTTAAGAATCTAATTTTTAAAAAGGTGATATATATTTAAAAATATTAATGTGTCTTAAAGATTATGGCATTCTTACGATTATTGATGAATAGCATAATTTGGCATACAATAATCAGTGTGGCAAATATAATAAGTTACCTCAAAGAGGTAGTATTTAAAGTTGATCCTCCATTTTAATCCACACTGCCGAAGAAAATACTCCAAGGAATGCCATTTCAAATTGTGTGTGAGTGTGTGTGTGCTGGGGGCACCACCTTTACAGGCACTGAGCTTCAGTTATCTGTTCTTGTCTATTATTTTTAGATCTTGTTGCCTTTTTATGTTAACAAATGTTGCCTAGCAATATGTCTGCTCAGAGAAGAAAGATGAAGGGATCGTTATCTTGGAGCTTGAAGAAAATGTGGCCCAAATTTATTGGCTGTGTAATAATGTACATCCTACTTTATGACTATGACAGAGGTAAATGTGGCCTAGGTGTATATTCCTCAACCCTAAATAGATGTCAGTGATATTGGGGGGGGGGGGGCAGCCTCTTCAGCATTATGGGATCAGGATTTCCTCTGAGAAAGTATCTTTTGTAGTAATGTCTTTCTTTTCAGATTTTGGCTTTCAATACAACATCAGATTTTCATATATTTGTTGAATATTCACTTGATGCACCCATCAGATTTTAACAAGTTTCATCAAGACTGTTTAAGTTTTTTTTTTTTCTTAAGGCTATTCTAATGTTAAATGCCTATATTTTTAAGTTAATGTAACAGAAGCTGTAAGTGACAAGTATAGAGTCTAAATTGGCAGTTACAACTTTGCCTATCTACTGCCTTGCCTCAGTTACCATGTTAGGGGTAAAAGAGGGAAGGAGAAAGAATTATCACCTGTATCAGTACCTTTTTCATACCCTAAAGATTACAGATCTCCTATGGCAAAAACACAAACTAATTGTAATTCTGAAGTCCTAGAACCTCTAAATACAAATGTGGAAGGTGCAATTTCAGTTCTCATTAAGGAGTCAGTCCATGAAACCAACCTTTAGAAATTCTGCAATTGGAAGTACCCCTGTCATCTTATTCAACTGAGGAACTCTTTATCTTTCCCCCTTTCTAATGCCAAATAAGCTATTTATTTATTTAAAGCTTGTTCTACACCTTGTGATTTTCCAACTGTTCTCCCATACTTTTTCAGCAAAAGTCAGCTAATAACATCTGCCAATATGCTCTCTACTGCAGGGCCAGGCGCTGCTTGCGTGGCCTGTTGCCAACAGCCTGGTTGAAATTTTTTCTCATGGTCCAAGATCTTTCGTTGGCAGTTTTCTTTCCTTTCTTGTGGTTAACAAAGTGGCTATATCTTTTAGCAAAGTGAGTTTTACATAGAATCTTACTGGTAGTGATTCTTCTATTAAAAGTCCTTCTTAGAATAATTTAATTTCCTTTCATAAACTAATCAATTTCATAAAAGTGCAGAGATTAAAAATGTGTCACAAATCCATAATCCAAAAAAAATATTAGAATAATGAACATCCATTAGTTTTCTTCTTTTGTTTCCTGTAGGATGGAGACGAGAGGCATATGTAGGAAGAAAGTAGATAACATTTCAGTGCTTGTGAGGTTATTTCTTTTTAATTTTTTAATCCTGTGGATATTTGACCGTATTTTGTGTCTGGATGAACCAAATCTAAAAACTGACAAACTGGATCTTTAAGTGGAATACTACATGGCCAGATAGAAGAGCTGTAATTTACAATGTACTCTAGGAGATAGTTTTAACTTCAGAGGTTTATGTTAAAAGGGATGTATTTAGTCTTTATAAAGAGAGGCAATATTTCATCACATTTTGCTTTATTAAATAGTGTGCCTCAGTACCTCATTTAATATTTTATCCATTTCTCTGCTCAATGAGTTGAGCACAGAAGACTTTTTTCTCATCTAGGATTCAGGGAACTTCAGTACACATTAGCAGCAAGTTTTTCTTTGCAAATCTATTTGCTAATATGTTTCAACCGAAATTTCACAAGAATTTTGTAACATGCTAACTCTGTGTATGTGCAACAGAATGATTTACATGAGAGAATGTAACTGTTGTTTGTATCATTTGTTATCTTGTATGGCATTGCAAATGTTTAAAGAATCAGTATTCGCTAATATATTGTATCAGTTCCTTTAGAAGTTTACACTTTAGTATTTATTCTGCTCCTTAAAGATACTTAAATATTTTTAAATACTTTCTTACCTAAATGTTCATTGGGGTGGGGACTCTGAAAACAAATGATTATTTCATTTACGTATATGGTAGAGCAAACTACTATGATTTTTTCAATAAGAATTCTTCTGAAAAGTGTGTTAATTGAATTAATGCTGCTTAGAAAAATACTTATTTTTGTAGTAGGCACAAACACAGCCAACCCAATATTCAGAAGATTTTTGTGATAGAATTATTTTAAATATAATTATGTTGAAGGAATATCAACACTCACTTAAAAAGTGACTGCAGTTAGAAACTTTAAATTCGTGTTAACACTACTCTGCTTTTTGTTGCATTTGAATTTTGAGAATGAATTTCTAGATTAAAAAAATAAAAATCAGCACTTTTTTTCCTGAAAGATTTTCCATGATTGAAGTGAAAATTGTACATTAACAGCAGTGTAACATTACAAAATCATAAAACACACATACACATACACAGTGGTTCCTACTTAGAACATCTCTCTTCCTTGGAATGCTTGGCCTCTGTAATATAATACACTCACATTTTGCATAACTAAATTGATGTCCTGTGTATTGCTAGCTTTTAGTGTTCTAGCTGCTGGGTTGAAATCGTTGTTTTTGTTTGTTTGTTTAATTTTTTTCTACCAGAACAAAATTGTCTGCTTTTCAATCTGTAGATCATGATCAGATGACATTAAAAATGTCTCTAACATGACACAGCTATATTTTCGGGGAGGGGGAGGGGGAGAGAAATGACAATCACTGGGAGTGTCCTTGAACAGAGTACAAATGTTGCAAAGGGGGAAAGATCAGCCTGTGTTCATTGATTCCACTGTTTATTATAGGAGCCGTTTTTGTAAACTGCTCAGGAAGTAAATAGGACATGAACCACTCTGCTTTCTGCCATAAGCTCTAGTGTTTTATGGAACTGGAATATAGTCAGAAACCTTCCACTTTTCTACAGTTGTTCACGTCTGTTTCTAGGCTTGCCTTCTGAGTCTGTTTTCTAGAGTTGTTTTGAAATTCAACCCAAAGATAACGGAGAAAATGCGACCCACTCTTGTGAATGCTGCCACCAACTGGCAATGTTTCTTCCCAAGGCAGATTTGGGTCTCTGAGGCAAGTTATCACAGCCAAAATGATGGCTGCTGTTGTCAAAAGTTGATTATAATCTAACATAAATTTGCTTTTCACTAACCTTTAAGAAGTTGATAGAAACAATTTGAGATAAAACAAAGAAACATCAATAATATGAGCCTAAGAGCAGTATCATATAACAAATGAGAAACGAGTAAATCTGCAAATACAGAAAGTTATTTTTTAATGATTGAAAATCCATTTCAATTTGCTTATTTACTAACAAAGTACAGTTGTTTAAAAATGTATATTAATGTCCATTTAAGATTTTGGAAAACTTATCTAGCCATCAAAATAAAAACAAACAGCAATCTTAAATTCAGGATTATTTTGGAATTTTTAGAGCAAGTATAAGAGTTACAATCAAGATTTACTTCTCTGGCAAGCCTTTTTATTTTGAAAGTCATGTTTTCCCTTTAAACTGACCTATCAGTCTCAAATTCTTTTTAGAATAATCCAAAGTCATCTTGACAGATATTGAAAAGCAAGATTTGACAAAGAATGGATGGGAAAGAAAATGCATTTTTTTAAAACTATACATAACAAATATAGTTAATAAATGTTGACTTTTTGATTGAGTAAAATAATTTGAACTCGTACTCATGACCTATTCATCAACTCAAAATATATGAATTATATTTTCTTTCTTAATCGACTAGATCTTAAGCTTTAGGCAATGCAAATGATAGAGATAACATTCTATAGAGAGTTAGTTTGGTATTCAGAAGTAAGTTAACCAAATAGAGTGAAGGGGTCATCAGAAGACTTGATTTATTTGCTACCAAACATGTTCTTGAGGTTTTCATCTATGGATGAAAACTAAAAGGCTGATATATAAAATAGCAATAATAGTAATAATTGGTGAGAGCAGTATATCAATGTATTCGTATATGCATATAATTATCAAATTTGATTCTTACAAATGTGTGGAATAAATAAAAATATATTATTTTTCCATAATGCAGATTATAAAATTATGTAATTATAACACAACTGGGAATTGAGCATAGGTCTTTCCTTTAATTCTTCTGTTGGGTGATCTTTTACTAATCTCTTTTATGAGTCCATTGGTATGTACATTTAAGAATGATTAGTTATTTACAAATGTATTATACTTTTTGCCTTGCTTAGAACACATATAACCCAAAAGATACTAACTAAAGTAACTTGAGGAAATACGGAATAGTGACATTCACAAGAAAATAAATAAAACAACAACTTGTGAAATGAAAGCACGTACCATTTATCACTATTTCCTGCTGACTGTTAAATAGAGATTTCAGTTCAGATAAACGCATTCTAAGAATTACTACTGGAAGTGGAAATATCAGCCTGAATTTTAATATTTGCTACTTCTTTATTAAAGCTTCATATATCAGCCAGCTTTGTCTTGTTGAAAAAATTGTGTATTGAAAATATTTTTAAATTACAGTTTATAAAGCAAGAATGTCTTTTTAGATACTGCGAAGTAAGAATTAATAAGACATTGCTGTTAAAAAGCACCCAGCAAATGAAATATATTGATATTTTGAGATTTGATAGTTTTGTTTTTATTTTGGTAAACTTGTACCTAATTTTAAAATTTCTTCACACTAAAAATATAATGCAATTCCAAATAAGCAGCTTTATTCCTCACAGTAAAAATTAAAAAGGAAATTACTATGCAAATTGTCATTTAATCTCATTGTTTTAAATCACAATATTTTTCAGTTATAGAATAATAGAAAGTTAGATTATCTTGTATTATACATGTGAAATTATATCTTTCTCAATTCAAAATATAAAAATCAGCAAACATTAAGTTATTAAACATGTATTAAATATTTGTTAAGCATCAAACATATTCTAGGAATTATCCAGAATAGAGGTCTTTGCCACTCTAGTTTTCTATCTAAACAACAAGCCACTATTTTCCTTAAATGATTTATTGAGAAATTTCTTTTTTCCTGTACCTTTTCTTACAATATTGTCAGGCATAATTTGGAAACCAAAAATTGTATCTATTATTCTAACCATGGTTAGCCTATTTTTTTTCTTAATACTTAACTTAAATTCCTAATGTTGATATTTTAGCCTCTTCTTACTAATGGTAAAATGTAGAGAAAGTGACTTTGATCTTTGAGCCCAGGAAGTTTCACAAAGTATCAACTATTCACATCAGATTATATATTCAGGACATTCCAGGAAAAGGTGATGTAAAGATTTAGGAAGAAAACAGGAGCTGAAGTTTATCTTGGGTAAACAGAAATATCTTGTGATTAAAATTATGTTTGCACTTAGAAGAAAGAAAAGGGATAAATGTGAAAGAGCAGAAGGTAAATTGAGGCAACATTAAAATAGTCTTGTTTTAAATGTCTCTATTTTGATGTATTGATGTTGAATGTTGAACAGTCAACATTTAAATGGAATTTAAAATTATTCTCGGACATGTTTTCAGTACTTCAGTTTAAGTGAGGTCTGTGACACACTTACCAGTACTGTTAGATATCTCCTAGTGTGCTCCCACGGAAAGCATCATCAACTTTATTAGATTCTTATTTAATGTTCAATTAGAGATGAACAGCTCTACATTTTAGTGATACTGAATTTCATCATTCATTTCCAAAAGGTTCTTAAAGATGGCTAAACTGTTTTTTTGTGCATCACTGTTTCCATTGGTTCTGCTTTTCGTTGGGTTCTTAAATAAGCTTATTTTCTCATTTCTAAATGGTGTTTGCAATTTCTATTTCAAGAGGAGGGGAAGACCTTTTATGCTCCCTAGGTTTGTTTTCTGGATAGTATTACTAGTTGTAATTGGATTACAATTTCAAACATAATAATACGTAATTAAAACAGTTTAGTGATAATAAACAAGTGCTCATTTTGTAAGTAAGGCACATCCATTTAAGAGAGATCAGGGGTGCATGATTTCAAGTTATCAACTGAACACTTAGAGGGAAATGAGGATAGTTAAATAAATTCTCTAAATTTTGTTTCATGAAAATAAGTTTTAATTAATCAAACTTTGGTGATGCTATTTAGCTTACTTTTAGGTTAAATTTTTTTAAAGCTAACGTTTTAGCCTGTGTCTAAACACTGCAGGGGACTATCCTTTAGTAATAGAATAATACTAAATATATGATTTCCAGTTAAATTATCTGGTGATAAATTCGTACTAACCCAAAGAATATTTGATTCAGTCAAATTTGTCAACAAATTTGAAGCATCTCCTTTGTGCCTGACAATGGATTTGGTCCTGTGGGCATCCCAGAAGGCAAAGCTACACAACTTGGCTGTTTCTATCCGGAGAGCCAGTCCCCCATGGCTCTCTCCTGCTCTTGGTGTGTATGCCAAAACAGCAAGGCTCTGACTTCCCTTTACCCAGGCCATTTCTCAGAGTTGTGTTGGCAGCGAAAACCCCTGAGGGTGAAGGTAATGGCTCCCTCCAGGACAAAGAGCAGACCTGCGTATTTCCTGCTACAAAAGAGATGGATTCCCCCAGCCTCCGTGTTCCTCAGCTGTGACAACCATCCTGCATGAGTGACACACATCTGGGTGCCTTCATGTCACTCCTATGGTGTTTGCGGGGCAAGAGGAATCCAAGCAAACCATATTGCTTGCTGTGCCATGAGTCTCTGACCCAAGAAGCTCACGTATACTGCCAGGATCCATGTAAGGGTAACAGGCTGGCTTATTCACTGGTAAAGAGAGTAAAATAAGATCTCAGACCCTGACAGTGCCCTTACGAAGCTCACAGTGTAGTGGAAGGTGGAGAATGCATGTGCAAATAGTCAAACCACAAGGCCAATTATATTGAGTACAGAAATAGATACAATTATGTAGGGGAAAGTAGTGTATTTTAAAGTTGACATTTTATTTCATTGGAAAGAGGTAGATTATTCAATAAATGGGGTTGGCAAAACAGGAAAATATACCTGAAAATAATTGTCTCTAGAATAAGTAGCAGGTGAATCAAAGACTTAAATGTTAAAAAATGAAACTATGAAACTTAAGAGAAAAGGAAAGAAATATTTGTAAAAATGACTTTCTCAAATAGAATTGGGGGGGGGTGCAGTAAAAGCAAAGTAAAAATACAAACAGAAATCTGGGAAGAAAATGCAGCCCATATCACAGATGAGGTGCTAATTACGTATCTATTTAATACGTTAAAAGCTCCTATGAGGTAATAATAAAAAGACCAGAAATATTTGAAGATGGGTGAAGGATCTGAACACAAGTTTCACAATAATGAAAATAAATATAAGAAGCTCTTAAACATATAGAAGCTCGCTTAACCTTTCTCGTAATAAGATAAACACATGCTAAAACCACAGCATGGTACAATAGTTCACCTATCAGATTGGCAAAGATCAAGAAGTTTGTTCGCCAGGATGCAGGGAAACAGTCTCCTGCACAGGGCTGTTGGTAATTCAGACTGATAACAGCATCTCTGTAGGTCAATTTGATTATATCTATCAAATTTACAAAAGCCCATGTTCTTTAACGCACAATTTTAACTTCTAGATATTACTTGTACCTATATGAAATTATTTAATTGCAAGGCCATTCACTGCATTATTGTTTGGAATAGAAACTTATACACAGGTATGAAATAATGCACGCTCAAGTATCATCATTACGTTTGCCTGGAATAGCAAAAGATTGGAAGAAACTTAAATGCCAACAGTTTGGAACTTGTTAAATAAATTATGGTACATCTGTATACTAAAATACTATACAGCTGTAACATAAATAAAAAACTGTATATATTCTAACCCAGAATAATATTTCAAGATATAGTGTAGGGTGGGAAAACAAGTAACAGAATAGCATGTGTTACTACCATTTTTATCTATAAAAACTCTCTCTAGAAGGACAGACACAAATCTTGTAAGAGTGACCGACTCCAAAAGCAGAACTGGGTGTCTGGGGACAGAGAGGCAGGGGGAACTTACAACTCAGCATGTCACTTTTTCTGATTTTTTCATACAAATATGTACCGAATATCCAAAAATGTAAAAATAAGTTATTTTAATTTTTAAGGTCTAATGGCATGGGTGTGGGGGAGGAAAGAAAAGAACCAAGATTGAAAGGGAGAAAAAGGAAGGAATGAGGAGTGACTCCCCAGTCGGTGTGGCCACTGAGTAGATGATGAGACTGGCAGAGGCGGGAAGGTTGGGGAGGGAGAACGAGATTTATTTTGGAAACACGAGGTTTGATGTAACTGTTAGAGACACAAGTGAGTATGTCAGGTAGACCATTGGAAAGGGTTAGGCTGGAGATAGCAATTTGAGAATCATCAGCACAGAGCTGCAATTCAATTCATGGGATTTGTTAAAATCACATAGTGAGTAGAGATGAGATAGAGAAAAGCACTCAGGATTAAGCCCAAGTCACTCTAATATTTAGAAGCCAGGGACAGGAAGAGGAGCCAGAAAAGAAAACTCAGAAGAAGAAATTAGGAGGTGAGCTATCATGAACGTGAACAGAGGAGAGAATTGCAGGAGAGATTGGTCAACCATGTTTAATGACGCTTGGTAATCCAGGGAGTTGATGGCAGTCCTTTGGATTTTGCAATATGGAAGTCATTGTTGATCTAGACAGCAGGAGTTTCCTGATGTGAGGTATTAGTAGAGATGAAGAGGTTGGAATACAGCCTAGGGGAGGAATGAAAGATGGAGCCATGTCCCTGAGGAACAAGAGATCACAGGGAGGGATGGACTTTTAATGAGCAAGGCATTTCCAATATTGTTTAAAAGTAATATTGTGGCAGAAGACTTGGGAAACAAGAAGTATAGAGAATTCCTGAAAAAAGTTGAGCTGTAGAATAAAGAGCATCCTTAGGGAGGTAAGGGCAATTGATGGTCTCAGGATAGAGCCATGTTTCAGATAAGGAACAGACTAAGAAAGTAGGGGAGTTGGTTTACAATGGAAAGAAAGCTTGAAAGAACCTATTGAAAGTGTTTGAAAGATAAAGGAGGAAAGTAGGTTTGGTTTAAAGGAAAAATTTTCAGGAAAACCCTATGGGAGAAGATAGATGGCTGTAGGGACTTCTGCTTTTGTCGGGAAGTATGGTGCATGGTAGGTTTCGTTTTAATATTATCTTTGAAAATAGCTAATTGAGCTGTGACCTGGAAGTGAGAGTTCCTCTGTGTTCTGTTTGTGTTGGCAGCCATGGTGGGTGCAGCAGTAGCCATCATCAGCGAGCAAAGGGACTCCAGCCATGTGGTACTTCACATTTGCAAAATGAAAAACAGAGAGCCACGTGTGTCCTGTGTGCTCTGTTTGAGACAGTACCTCTTGGGGTCTAGGAATGGTGTTCTTGGGGGTCTCTTTCAGGCTTGATCATGGTACTCTCCACCATTCCTCTCAATCTCATGGTTTTGTTGTACAGCTTCAAAGCTTTTCCCCAAAGTAAATGTTACTTTGCCACTTCTTTTCAGCTTTTACATTTTTGAAATAAAGATCAAACCCTCCTGACCTTCCCCTTTCATTGGCTCTCAAAAGCTAAGACCTTATAAGAACTGTTCAGTTTAATAACTGAGCATGAGTGGATGCAACTTGGTTAGAATCAACAGCTCCCTTATGATGACTTCAGCTTACCAGTCATTCAGGACAAGGATTTTCAGAGATTGCTCTTTTAGAGGATGGTTATATGCCACCAAATATGTGGAGCTGAAATGTTGATATAATTTTGGAATAGAATGAAACTGATGCCTGACCTTTCATCTTGTCCTCTGTGATACAGACCATCCTTTCCTAACTGCACCTCCTTCAAGAATCTCTTTGGTAGCCTCTCTGACCTCCGGTGATAGACTGAATTGTGTACCCCCTAAAAGACGTCTTCAATCTTATATTCATATTCCTGTGGGCATAAACTCATTTGTAAATAGAACCCGTTGAAGATGTGTGTCAATTAAGTCATGGACTCATTTATGAGTAGGATCTTCTAAGATCCTATTAAGAAGTGGCCAAACGGAATGAGGGCAGGCCTTAATCCGTGTGACTGGACACCTTATTAAGAAAGGAAATTCAGATGCAATCAGAGGAGCCAGAAGCCATGGAAACCAGAAGAGCAGGCACACGAAAGAGACATCACCACATGACGGGAGGCAGAGATGCAGGCCAAGGAACCCCAAGGGTTGCAGCCAGCCAGCACTGAAGCACTACAGACTATGGGGAGAAAGTGTGGCCCCGCTGAAACCTTTATTTCAGACATCAGCCCTCCAAACCGAGAGCCAATAAACTCCTGTTAAGCTGAGCTATTGTTTGGTATCTGTCATAGCAGCCTAGCAAACAAGACACCCACCTAGGATATTTTTTGATTCACTTTTAAACTTGATATGCTTTTTAAAAGGACCTGACACCTAGAAGATGCACAATATTTTCTTGTCAGGATTGTCTTTCTGAATATATATTTTTGAATGATACTTTTACACTTTTTTCCTAATTAAATGTTTTTGTGGTTCTAGAAAAGCACAAATGAATTATTATAGTTAAGCCCTTCAAATCCTGCATGGTATATTATAAATAGTCATTAAATGTTTACTATTACTATTTTCTGTTTTACGTCATAGTATCTTCTGTAGGCCAGGTTATGGATCATCTGCTTAAGGAGGTGAAGGGCTGACATCAGAGGTTGTAAGGTGGCTTATCTTTGTAAAGTTGTGGGACTTCCAGAGGGTGCAATGAAATGATCTGGAAAGAAGAGGAGCAGGGGATGTTGGTTCAAGGGAGGGGGGGCACAGAGTATGGACAGGGCAAAAGGGGATCCTGGGGGTCTACCTTTTGAGATGTAACCATAAGTTACAGGGCTATGGGACGGACATGGGGGAATTAACTGTACTCAAAGCTTCTAAAAGAATCAATCCTAGAGTCTCCTGGTGACGGGAGTGGGAGAGAGATAGGGAAATCAGCCCTCTGTGAGAGGAGTCGGAGAAGGTTTATGACAAAAATGTTAGTATTTCTTGTCCTATATGGTATAGCCTGGAAAAATATGTGTAAAGTGAATATATTATATAGACAAGTAGGTATTTAATAAATATTTCTTGATTTAGTTTCCAAAAAAGCAATGATTTTTGTTTTAACCATTGTATGGGGAAAAAAAAAAATGAGTAAAGCCAATCAAAGAAATCTAAAGGGTTTAGGGAAAAAATACAGTTTGTAAGGAAAAGGATTAAAATACAAATTTTGGTCTATTTCTGATGTGCTATTACAATAATCTAGAATTTGTTTCTTCTAATTCTTAATTTTCCCAAACTGTAAAGATGAAGAGGATAATCTTCAGTGTGAGAGAGAAATCTGTGACCTGTGGGATTAGTTTGGAAAGGGAAGCCAGAGGGAGATCCTAGCCATTTTTGGTCACTCTAATAAAGTAGACCTACTTTCAGTGTCTTTTCATTTGAGGAGTAGATAGCCTTTATTTCAATGGAAACAATGTTTCCCTCATTTTGAAGTCTACTTCTGAAGAGCTGATGACATATAGTATGAATTAATAAAAGTATCCCTTACTATGTAAATTCTCTTGCTATCTAAATTCATATTTGTATTAATTTAGAAATTTTAGATATAAACAGTTTTACTTCATACATGTAAAACAGTATTTGTCCTGATGAGGAAGAAAATGTTTCCCATTTGCATATTATTGCTTGGAGGCTTAATTAATTCTAAGCAATCTTATTTATTCACAGATACCTATTAAATATAAAGGTATTAAAAATCTACCATGAGAATGTACTACAGGTTATTGAAGTGTGTGCTTTAAAGTAGTAAATTTTATGTTATGTGAATTTTATCTGAAAAAAATCCACCATGATTAAAGTACTTCTGCTATACAGGGAAGGTTTAAGTAACAATACCATAATTATCCCACATAAAATGAACAGAGGAACCAACACATAATATTTATTCCAGAAGACCTTATCTCAAAAAGGTAAAAAGATGAGAGAATAAGAGAGGGAAGGAAAAATTAAGAAGAAAGCCCAGTTCCTGAAAGGGACTTTTTAAATAACAGATTAAAAAATAATAGCATATGTTTCTGGTAAATTGACAACACTTCTTTCTTAAGGTGGCTTCTTATAAGAAGGTGCTATGTTGAGCACTGCATTTGAATCACCTGGGATGTGCTTGAAAAGAAGGCATTATGCACAAAAAGTGTCTGAATGAAAGCTATAATTTGATTGCCCAAAGAGGCTTTTAACTGCTAATCAAACAATTATTTCATAACAAACATACAGGAATGTAGCTCTTCCCCACTGATGCCATTACTATCGCTCAGAACAAGCAAGATTTCATGTGTGGTTTCTGCCATCTGCCATATAACTTAAATGCCTTATCATATACTTTAAGAGGCTGACAACATTTTACCTGAATTTTCTAAAAATGCCACATATATTTTTCTGATTATTAAAGTAGCAATTGCTTATTGTAGAAATGGCTTAAACTATAGGAAAGTGAATAGAAGAAAATTAAAATTAGTTATAATTACACCTCTCAGAGATAAACATTATTAGCACCTTAAGGACCCTTTGGCTGTCTTTTTATATACGTAACTATTATTGTACAAAACAGCAGCCACACTGTATATGCAGTTATTAATCTGCTTTTAAGCCTTAATATTCATCAGTATTTTAAAATGTGACTTTTAAAGGCTGCATACCCTACCTCCATGCCATTGCACCATAATTCATTTAACCATTGTCTCATAGTTGCACATTTTTGTAGTTTCTAATGTCTTACAATTAAAAATTAAACTGCACTGACTAAGGATTATTTTTGAGTATTCTTTATCTTGGTATACTGCATACTTCCAGTTATATGCAAACTAGAAACCTACAAGTCATTCTTTCTTTTTTTAATTCAGTTTTATTGAGATATATTCACATCCGTGATGTACAATCAACTGTTCACAGTACCATCATACAGTTGTGCATTCATCACCTCAAACTATTTTTTCAACTTTTTCCTTATACCAGAAAAAGTAAAAATAAGAATAAAAAATAAAAGTAAAAAAGAACACCCAAATCACCCCACCACCCTCTTTTTCATTTACTTTTTGTCCCCATTTTTCTATTCATCCATCCATACACTGGATAAAGGGAGTGTGATCCAACGAAAGCTTTCACAATCACACTGTCACCCCTTGTAAGCTACATTGTTATACAATCATCTTCAAGAGTCAAGGCTACTGGGTTGCAGTTTGATAATTTCAGGTATTTACTTCTGCTATTCCAGTACATTAAAACCTAAAAAGGGTTATCTATATAGGGCGTAAGAGTGCCCACCCAAATGACCCCTCGACTCCATTTGGAATCTCTCAGCCACCAAAACCACATTTTGTTTCACTTCGCATCCTCCTTTTGGTCAAGAAGATGTTCTCAATCCCACGAAGTCAGGTCCAGATTCATCCCCAGGAGTCATATCCTGCATTGCCAGGGTGATTTACACCCCTGCGGAGTTGGGTTAGCTTGAAAGAGAGGGCCACATCTGAGCAACAAAGAGGTACTCAGGGGGAGACTCTTAGGCCCAGTTATAAGAAGGTTTAGCCTCTCCTTTGCAGCAACGAGCTCCATAAGGGCAAGCCCCAAGATAGAGGGCTCGGTGTACCAAACAGCCAGTCCTCAATGTTTGTGAGAACATCAGCAACAATCCAGGTGAGGAAGTCCAACACTTCCGCATTTTCTCCCGGCTCCTCAGGGGGGCCCTGCATATATATTTTTTGTTCTCTGCCCAAATTACTTTGAGATGTGTTGCTATTTCACACTAACCTGTACAAACCTACCAGGTCTCACTTCACATTCAAAGTTACATGTAATTATGGTATTTGAACAAATTGTATGAGTGAAATTGTTTAGGAAATATAGATCCTGCACCAACTAAACATTTCTTCCCTTAGTCTCACATGGAAGTTGAAGTTTTCAAACATAGAGAGTATTACAAGTCATTCTTGCCATGACCCTCACTCCCAACTCCAGTCCATTGCAAAGTACTGTCACTTTCCCATCCAAATTATCTCTCAAACCTCTTCACTTCTTTCCACCAGCACCCTCACCCCACCCCATCAATACCTTGGTCCTAATATTTTTTAATTTCTTGTTGGTCAGGCAATATTCTAATTGCACGTTATCTCTTGTGGTTCTCACACTTATATGAGGAGATGCTGTGACTTTTCCAATTCTTAAATTTTTGGTGGGATTTTGTTTTGTTTACCTTTAGAACTTTTATTTATTGATTAAACTATGTGATATTGCACCTGCATACAAGGGGATATTTAACATATATGTAAGTTATAAACAATAGTAATAATTTGAAATCAGTATACTCAGCTCCAAGTTTAAGAAATAGAACATTACCAATATTTTGAAGTACCCTAACTGGCCTTACCTCTCTCCCAAGTTTTGTGTTTGTATCCTTTAATTGTCTTTAAGATTTTATTACAATTATGTAAATATAAATAATATATTTCTGCATTCTGCTTATTTTTAAGCACTATATGAACATTATCATACTATTTGCATTCTTCTGCAACTTGCTCTTTTTACTCAACATTGTTTTCTCTATTGAGGTATAACTCACATTCTGTAAAAGTGTACAAGTCATTGGTTTTTAATATATCCACAAGATTGTACAACCTTCACCACTATCTAATTCTGGAGCATTTTCATCACCTCCAAATGAAACCCAAACCCAGGAGCAGTCACTCCCCATTCTTCTCTTCCCCCAGCCTCTGGCAACCATTAATATATTTTCTGTTTCTATACAACATTATGTTTTGCAGCTATAGTTCATTTCAATTGCAATAAATATACAACAGAGTTTCAGTTCTCCTGTCAATGTATATTTAGGTTATTTATAGTTTTAATTTTTAAGTTAACAATTACTTATTTTAGAAAAGTATGTCTATTATGTAATTTTTACATACATATTCTTTTGCACACTGTTTTAGGGTATATGCACAGGAATGGAATTACTGGTCTTAATTTTGTACATCTTCAACTTTAATGCAAAAATAAAAATTATTTTCAAAAGTGAGAATGCAAATTGAAAATTCTCCCAGCAGGTATCATTGACTTTTTAAAATTTTCCACTTGAATAGTTATGAGCTAGTATCTTGTTGTGACTTTTATTTTTATTTCCCAAGGTTACTAATGAGGTTAAGGATCTTTTCATGGATTTATTAGCCATTTGGGGTTCCTAGTCCATGAAGTGCCTATAAATTTTTGCCCATTTTTCTATTGGGTTATTGATCTTCGTCTCATTGATTTGTATTGTTTATGCATTCCTGGTTTGTTACTTGTCACTTGATTTCATTTTGAATGAACAGTAATTCTTAATTTTAATATAGTCACCTTTATTAAACTTCCCTTTTGGGCTTTATGCTTTTTGTTTTGCTTAAGGATTTTTTCCCTACCATCAAAGTCCTATTTACTCCTATTCTTTTACTTGTCTTTATTTCACCTGTATTGTATGTTTGTGCATGGTATATGATAGGGCTCAATTCATTTTTTT
Organism: Choloepus didactylus; assembly: GCF_015220235.1. Lineage (NCBI taxonomy): Eukaryota > Metazoa > Chordata > Mammalia > Pilosa > Megalonychidae > Choloepus > Choloepus didactylus. The sequence continues at coordinate 25,959,129 of NC_051318.1, read as the reverse complement.
CTTATTGTTTCAGAAGCATGTTATGAATATTTGGATTTTCCCCACTGGTCTGAATTAGCATATCTCTGATATATTAAGTCTCCATGCATTTATGGGTCAATTTCTGTGCTCTCTATTCTGTTCCATTCTTCTGTTTGCTTATTCCAATGCCAATACCACCCTACCTTAATGACTATATTTTATCAATAATCTCACTTGTTTGGTAAAGCATTTCCTTTAACTCTCTCCTCAAGAGCATCTTGGATATTCTTAACCTCAAGTTGATTTTGGAATCAGTTTGTCAAGTTTAATAAACCACCTTGTTAAGATTTTGTTTAGAATTACATTGGATCTGTAGATAAATTTGGAGACATTGGATATCTTTAAGATAAAGAGTTCTCCTATACATGCATGTGGCATTTCGGTGATTTAAAAATTACATTTTCTCTTTTATAAATCCATTCTGATCATTTTGCTAATTCTGGTTGGTAACGTTTTTCTCATTAAATTATGTGAACTTTGGTTATACTAAGGTTATTAAAGCTTTGTTATATTTATTAAATATTTTTTCTGAGGTTTTAGGCAAGTTGCAATTTCATTAATTATATGTTTTGACTTGCCGAAGTTAAAATTTGCTGTGTACTTAAAATTTTCTGTATTTTCCATTATGGTTTCTTTCATAAATTTTCATGCTTAGAAACACCTCCTTTGTCAAGATGTAAGTTAAATATTATTATAGACTATTTATTTATTCAATGCTTTTATTTTTGTAAATGATGTGAATGAAAATCAAAACTGACTTTTCCCCACATATAAATACTAGGTTCCTAAGACTGCACATTCAAGACTCTATTCTTCCATAATGATTTTTATCATTTCTAATTTTTTGACAATTGTAAACAATATTTTCACAAACACTGTTTTACATAAATTTGTCATTATTTAAATTCTTATGTAAGCATGGGTAAATATTCAACATAAGTGAGGGCATTTTCACCCGAAGACATTTACAAGAATTTTTATAGTAGCTCTTTTAATAATAGCAGACTGTAAGCAACCTAAATATCCATCAAGAATAGAATGGTTAAATAAATTATGATATATTCATATAATGGAATAATATATAGCAATGAAAGAGAAGAAACCATTGCTGTAGGTAGCAACATGGATGAGTATCACAAATAAAATGTTAAGTGAAAGGGCATATACTATATGATGCCATTTATATAAAGCTAAAAACAGGCAAAACTAATCTTTGGTGATAGAGGTGTACTGACTGAGAAAGGGGGTGGTGTATATAAATGTAAAAATTCAGCAAGGTGTACACTTAAAATTTTTGTTCTTTATGCTTCAATGTAAAAAAAGTGAAAAAATTTCTATATAGAGCAAAGTCTCTCTATGGTCTATTTTATTTTATGATTTATTTTTAAGAATATTATAACTTTATAATGTATAATGAATAATTATAAGCTCTTAGATAATTATCTTCAAAATTCTTAGCCTCTCAGCTGATTTAAATGTCTCAAAGTAATTTAGAATTTTTTTTTTCTGTGTCATGTATTGAGGTAAACCTTTGAAATCCCTTGGGAAGTACTGACATTTTCATCCTATTTGGTTATAGTAATCTCTAATAAAGGTGTATATAATTTTGGAAGGGACCTTGGGCTGAGAATAGAAATCTGGATTCTAGACTCATCTCTGCTGCTATTTGTCTTTGAGCAATTAACCTCCAAGATACAATTTCTACATAGTACAGGAAGGTATGAAACTGGTTTTAATGCCAACTATATGCCAGGCATTATATTAGAATTTTATGCATGCCATCTCATTTAATAGTCATATAAAACAAATAAATATGAAGGTGTCACAATGCATAGACTTTTTAAAACTTTTTTTTATCACAGCCCACCATAAGAAAAACATTTCACTCATGACCCAGTGCAAATATGCTCAACAGAAATAAGTTTTCTGAAGCCCTACTTTTCAGTAAAGAAAAGGCATGATGTTGCCTATTCTTTTCCAATCTCTACTACTCATTTTTTACGATGCTTATTTTATTTCAAGACATATCAATGGATAGCAATCCACAATTTGGAAACACTGGATTAGTATTCAAAGAAATCAGTACACTAATCAAATGGGGTGAAAAGTAATTATAACTGTCATTGCATTTATCCAAGAACATTAAAAACAATCTACTTTCTAAACCATGATGGTCAGGTTTAATGTCCTCTTTTCCTATTTTTTCTCATTCCCCACCCCTTTTATACTCTTTTGCCTCCCCAAAGCTTTTCTTTCTCCATCCTTGAATCTCAACTCTCTAGCATTATTCATGTGGATGCTTCTCTTTCTTCCTGTCCCTCTTTCTTTCCCTCTTTTATTATTTCTTTTGCTCTCTCAGGATTGAAGACTGGACCTTTCTAATTTAAACCTGCTATCTCTACACTTCCTGGTCTTTCTCTGTGTTTAGCAGCAGACATGTTTGGTTGGGTCAGTGTAAGAGTACAAATGGAGGACCGAATACCCTATGTGTAAGTCAAGTCAATAAACTGCTAAATAAAACCTATTTTATCCTCCTACTCTTAATGAATATACTATAGGGAACTGTAAGTCCAGGTTCAAATGTAGAAGGCTCAGATTCAACAGAGTTCTTCAGCATTTGGTGTTGTAACAAAGCTTGCCCCCAGCCCCTGGCCTGCAGCCTGCCTCCATTCTTCTCCCACCCTAGGCGCTGGGGGGCCTTGTACTGTTTGTGCAAAAGGCATGACACCCCATCCTGCACAATGGAGCTCTATGCACACATGCCATGACAGCCACCCCTTAGCCCCACTTGGGCAGGAAATTCCAGGGTCTGGAGCTGTTCTAAAAGGGAATTGGTGCAGGTTTGCATGGGCACATCCTCTCAGCCCCATGGGCATTAAACCCTACAGGGAGGGGCCCTCTAAAGTTCTGGGGCTCTACTGATGGTGGTGGCAGAGGGAGGGAGGGAATAGCAAATTGTTTCGGGTGGCAGGCAAGATGAAAAAATCATACTTTACTAATGTAGACTTAATACATCAATCCTTTGAGGTACTGGATTTATAGGAGATAAGAAAATTGAGACTAATCAAGGATAAATCACTTGCCCAGGATCACTTAATAAAATGCCTTATTATTTTCAGCCCACCCAGCATCCATTCCCTCTTCATTGATGACACCAGACTTTTGGTTTGAGGGAGCTGCTCTACACACCCCAATAAGGACTCAGAGTAACTCATTCTCAGTCCATGGAGTACAGAATGTTGAATCTACCCCAACACAGGAGATGGTGTGTGATCTACATCTACCAAAATAGCACATTCCTCTGGCCTGGGGAATGGATATGTGACCTAGGTAGGGCCAATCCGAGACAACAAGTCAATTCTAGAACTTTCAACTGGGATATTCATGTAGCACATTCTCTCTGTTCAGCTGAATGTTGAGATCTTATGGATGTAGAGCAGAGAGGACCACGACGGAGGGCTGTGCAAGGATTCAACACACACGGAGAGAAGGCATGTGGGTTCTAGTCATGTGACCTGGGCCTGGGTCAAGCTGTGGATAAATACATCAAATTTACCCTGGCACTCTTCAATACATGGGCCAATATATTCCTTTTTGTTGTAGCTGTTTATGCCAGTTTGCAATGGATTGCCTGTCACCTGAACGAAGAAAAGTCCTAACTGTTAAACCTACCAGCAAAATGGTAGTGCAGTATTCAAAGCCAGCTTTGTCAGATTTCAGCCCCCCATGTACTCAGTTGTTTTCTCCTGAAAGAGGGCAGTTGAAGCTCTCCAGGTGATTTTTAAAGTGATGTCTAGTTTTAATATCCTCTTATTAGCCATGTGGTAAAACAGATTAATTTGTCTTTTAGAGAAATGGAAGTGCTTAATGGGGTAAGGCACATTGTAAGTGCTTGATAAATTTTGGCTATGGCTTCAATAGAAAGTGTCTGGACAAGGAGTAAATAACACCATTCCACGGAGACCAGCATTGTCCTCCCCTGCCCTCAAAATGTCGCTCTCAGTGACTAGAGCCCTTCCCTCCTCTCTCACACCTGTTCTCCTCTAATTCAGGGGGACTTCGCTGATAGTTCTGTTCCACATGAAATCTCCTCTAAACTCTAGGGTCACTTTGAATCTTATCACCCTATTTAGCATTAAATTATACAATGCCTTTTATTGTGAGCATTTATTTCATATGTGCTTCAGCGTAGTGGTTCAGAGCCCTGACTCTCAAGGCAGCCTGCCTGGGTTCAAATCCCAGCACCGTGACCCGTTGGCTATGTGACCATAGGCAAGTTACTCAAACTCTCTGTTTCAGTTTCCTTGTTTCTAAACTTTATAAAGGTAATTTCTATCTCCTATGTAGGATCAAATAAGTTAATTTTTGAAAAGTGGGCTTATGACAATGTTTAGCATATAGAATGAACAATTTACATATAAGCATTAGCAATTACTATTTTATCAGTGTAGCTATAGTGAAAATTTCATGGACTTTAAGTTCAGATAAACTTGTGTTAGAATCTTGGCTCCAACACATTTGTTGAGTAGTTTTTGACAGATACTCTATTGTCCACAGAACCTAAAATATTACTATCCGACACTTTTCAGACAAACTTTGCAAACTCTGTTATAAAATTTGTAAAGCTCCTCACAAGTTTTCTGGAAGGTAGTTAGAGCAGCGTTTATGGAGATTCTTTCCTCTTTCTGCTTGCTTTCCCACCTCGAAGGCACTGTGTCAGTGAGGGCTGGGACCAGAGCCTCTGAATTTTGGTGCCACTGAAAATCTTGATGAATTAACACTTGGTTGGATGGTCAGTTGAAAATGTCAAATCTTGGTAAGGCAAGTGCAATTGCAATGTGTTTTGCTCCACAGTATTAAAAAAAATGTGTTCAGTTCAATACATGAAAGTTTTAATCTTTAAAATCATATATTTAGTGCATTTACAGATCTCAGAAGGGCAGTTCACAAACCACTGTGAGTCAACATAAATCTGCCTTTGAGGGGACAATACGTTGCTAAATGAAGTGCAGGACTGTCACCACCTAGAGAAAGACACATCTTAGTGGGATTTCAACAGGCCACAGAGGGACTGCCAGGGGCAGGTATTGAGCCAACACCTGCCCTTCAGGTGGCATCAGTGATGGCCTCTGGTACCTCATTATAAAGCTCAGATGACCTTGACTGACTGTTTTCTCCAAAGGGAGAGGCTCTTTCTGCTGCTGGCAGCTCCTAATTATTTGAAATGCCAAACAGCCTAAGGTGCATCATTCATTTCTCTTTAGTAGTTTTTGAGCTGCTCTTTGGGAGATCATTTTCTTGATCCCAATATGTGTTTTGTGGTCTGAAGAAGAAGGCAAATAGAATCATTTGTTTCTGTTCTTTTGAAGGAAGCAGTCACATGTCATGTCAAGATTGTCACATCAGAGAAAGCTGGGAGCCCGTACTAGTTAACTGTGTTGTTCCATCTGGCAGGTTCTACGCACTGCATTTGTTCCTCTTGTCACCGTATCCAAACACCTCGAGTTTGATGAATGAGTATGGGAAATACAAGATTCTTTCATTTAAATGTTCTTTGAGGATATGGACAAAGTGAATAAAAAATGAATATTCAATGAATTAAATGGTATATAGTCATTTGTGAAATTATGAGTTGTGCAAAATAAGTTATGAGTATTCAAAGGAGGGAGAAAACAATATGTTTTGTGATGGGAGAAAAAGGCTTCATGGTGAAATAAGATTTGAGTCATTCATTCTTGAAATTCATCTCCACTCTTTTGGAAACATCCATGTGGACTGCCAGGGAAGTAAGTAATTGAAGTCCCTCTCTTGAAAAGCAGCGTGGACCAGTTGCTCTGTTTGCCCTCCACATTGGAAGCAGAACGACCTGCTGGTTAGGGAACACACTTCTGTTTAAAAGGAGCAACGCCCAAATACCACCTCTACCATTTCTTACCTGTGTGACTCTGGCTAAGTTATTTAACCTCTCTGAGCTTTAGTTTCCTCATCTTTAAATTTAGCATGATAATCTCTATCTCAGAGAATTGTTTTTAAAACTGGGATACTTTGTGTGAAGATGTCTTTGGACAGCAGAGCAGCAACCAGAATCCACAGGGGACACCCAGAATTTGGCCTGCCTCTCAGAAGCTCTAACTGACAGATTGTTTTGTGTGTTATTTAGATCCTTCAAATCAGCCCTGGGGCCAGGGGGTCCCTGTGGAAGCCCCTGCTGCATCTTTTGTCTGCTTGGAAATAGGGCATTGAAGCAGACCCCCAAGACCACCACATTGAATGTTTGGCTCAGAATGCTGCTTCCCAGTATGACTAGGGTAAATGTCTTCTTGGAAATACCTGGCGTCAAATTTATTTGAAAATTTCACCCAGATATAAGTGTTTTTAAGCTAGTGTTCTTTGCCTCTAAATCTTTGGAATAGTTGTCATATATGTTGACACAGGCGATTTTGTAGAATGGGAAAAAAATATACTGCCAGGTCCTGGGATAGCCCAAAAGGAATACTGGCCTAAGAAGGGAAGAGGGGTGTTAACCACCCCTAAGGTTGAGCTGAGTGTTGAAAAGAAAAAATGCCATTTCCTTTGCTTGGAAACCGCATTAACCAATGAAGGAAAAGGGATTCCATCAGCATTAAAATCTTGGCCTGTAGCCAATTTTTTGCACTCCCTAGGATCCTCCCAACATTAGCATAACTGTCGTGGCTGCCTGCCTCCAGCACTCAGAGAATACTAGTCTGTCGTGCACTGGGTTGCACTCGTTTGCTCCCATCATTCTTTCCCAGTCATGTTTCCACAGTAGATCATTAGATTTATCTACACCAATATCCATCCTCCCATCCTTCTTCCTTTTATAGTGATTACAGTGGAGCACAAGGCCACCCTGCACAAGAACACCCTCCCTTAGTATCTAGATATATGTGGGTCACTAACTTCTGGTCGATGGCATGTGAGTGTGTTCCACTTTCAGAACATGCCCTTAAAAGGAATGGGCATCACGTTAAGATACATATTTCAGTGCTGTTAATTATATACACATTCATATGCTACTACCACCACCACCATCCTTTACCAAAACATTTCCATCATTCTGCGGTTGTAGTTGATTCGTCTGAGGGGGGGTGGCGGCCGGTTGCTAAATCCTAGGCTCTCAGGACTGCTCGGAGGGTACCAGCGGCGGGGGCTCTTTCCCGGAGGCGAGGGCGAGGCGGGAGACTTGGCCAGGTCCCCGGCGGTGGCGTGCAAAGTATGGAGGGCGGCGAAAAAGGAACAGGCGGGACACGTTTCTTTTAGGGTGAAGAAGCCAAGAGGGTTTATTAGGGGAGAGTACAAGCTTATATCGGGCGGTTTAGAGGGCGGGGTAGCTGTAGAGGTTAAAGGCTTGGATTGGTTCTGAGAGGGCGCGGAGGTTGTTTGAAAAGGGGCGGGAGTTGCTCCGGTAACGGGGAGTGGGCGGGCAAGGTAAAGGGGGCGGTTTTTTCCGGCAAGCTTCCCCTGACGGTTTTACTTTGGGGTGAGGAAATGGGGCCTGCATTCGGCTCCACTTTCTCAGGCCCGGGGGGCCGTGGAGGGCGCTACCACCCGTGCCCCACTACCTTTCCTAGGGGCTGATCAGTTCCCCTGGCCCAGGCCCGCCAAGTTGGAACTCGATAACAGTGTCCCGCATTTCCCCCTTCTTTTCTAATTAGAGGAAGAAGCTTACCGGAGAGATCCGCCAAGGGATGAGGGAAAGGGGAGGTGGGGGAAGGGATAGGGGTAGATGGTAGTTAGAGAGGCTGGAGCTCGACGTTGGTGTGGCGCCCGGGCGTTCGAGAGGGGCCTCGCTGCTTGCGGGATGGACGAGGGTGGCGACGCTGTGGAGGGTCAGCTTCTTCAGTGGAGGCAAGTTGTTGATACTGGACTTGCACAAATGATGAAAAGACAGCATTGGCTTGGTTCTTAGCAAGCTGGACAATTCTGCGGATAATGCAGGGCCCTAGGGTGAGAGCTAGAATAATCATTAGTAGGGGGCCGATGAGAGGGAGGAGGTATGGGAGGAGGGGGGTAAAGATGTGGGACCAATAGCTGGTGGCTTCACGGTTTCTTTTGCGTTGTTCTAGTCCCTCTCGGACCTTTTTTAGGCTGTCTTCGGCGAGACCTGTGGAATTGGTATATACACAGCACTCTTCTCCTAGGGCGGCGCAAAGGCCTCCTTCTTTGAGGAAGAGAAGGTTGAGACCTCGGCGGTTTTGGAGCACGACCTCAGAGAGGGAATTGACAGAATTTTTAAGATGGGAAATAGCGTCTTGTAGGTGACGAATGTCCTCGTCAACAGCCGCCCGGAGGTGAGTTAGGGCGGAGCCTTGACTGGCTAATGCAGCGATTCCGGTGCCAGCGCCTGCAAGACCTAGGAGGGAGGCAATCGTGAGGATGGTGATGGGCTCTCGCTTTTGCAGAGGGGCAGGAACTGCAGTTGTTTCCAGGTGGAGGAAGAAGTCTTCCTCGCTGTGGTACAGGACCCTAGGGATAAGGACAATTAGGAGGCAAGTTTCTTTAGTTATATTGATGGTTTGCACGTTAAGGCAGGGGGTAAGTCCTGTAGAGGAGCAGAGCCATTGGGAGGAGTTATGAGGAATGAGAAACTTGGCAGAGCTGCTGGGAGATGAGTAGTTGGCACAAGCTGTGAGGTTGGGAGAGTTACTTGAGCGAGGGCGGATGCACTTTCCTGTAAAGGAGACTGAATGAAAGGTTAGGGGGACGGCAGAGGTATTCCAATTGCATTCCGAGGGGCTGTCCTCTGTGTTTTCTGAAAAGGAGAGGTTGGAGGCGACAGGCTCATACAGGGAGGAGGAGGTGGAGAGGCAAAGCCAGCAGGAGGAGGTAAGATTGGGGTTGGAGGAATTCACTGAGGTGAAGGCCGCTTGGATAAGGCCGAGGAGGGGAGAGGAGTAATGAGAGGGGGGCAGAAAAGGTTGGGGTGGTGGGGTTGGCGATGCGCTGTTTGTAGCTGAGGTGCGGTTTCTAGATGCGCTGCTTGTAGTTGAGGTGCGGCTGGAGGGCTGTGGATAAAGGGGGTTAAGGACTTGGTTGGGACCTATGCCAGAGGGTGTTTTTAATGCAGTATTTTGGCATGGTTGGCTTACAGCCTCCTTTTTTATGAGAATAAGTGATCTTCGGTCGGCTTCTTTTTCATAGATTCTGAAGCCCCAAGTTTGACCGAGTAACCAGGAGGGATTAGTGGGGAGCTGCACTGTAAGATTAAGATGTGTGCAGGATTCCTCGCTTTCTTGGCCGAGCCAGTTAACTGTAGGGAGTTTGCACCCTGTAGGGGTCCATTTTAAGGTAAGGTAATGATTAGGAACAGGAGGTTTCCAATTAGTGGTTAATGTTTCACACCCCCAGTATGCACAGTAGTACTCGTTGGGGGAATTGCAGTACGATTTTCCAGGATTTGAGGATGGGCACATGTAATATTGGGCCTGGGGATCACTTACCTTTCGAGCGCAGGTTTCTTCGACTCTGGAGACAAAGGTGGCGAAAGGCTCACTCGGCTCCTGGAAGAGCTTGGTGAATTTATTAGGCCGACAGGCGGAGCAGTTGGTAAAAGCTCGCAAGGCGATTCCCCGAAGGATAGGCCAAAAGGTGGCAGGTGCATTAATATAAGCAGATGCATTTATAAACGCTCCCGTGCCCAAGTAAGCTTCGGGGTGATAATAGACTCCAGTGGCTGCGTCTTGCTCGCTTTGCTTAGCTGCTTCTGCCTGGAAGTGAGCACGCCAATCAACAAACTGGCCGGGGTTAAGAATGGAACGGGCAAGCGAGGCCCAGTCTTGGGGGAGGCAAAAGTCCATGGCGAGATCCTGCAGTATTTGGGAAGCGTATGGGCTACCTAACCCGTCCTCCTTGACGGCCCTGCGAAGCTGCTTGATAGTATCTGAGTCAATGGGATACCAGTCGTACGGTTTCTGTGGTGTGGGGGTAAGGTTAAGAGGAAAGCAGCGAAAAGCACGAGAGAAAGGAGGACGCGCTTGCAGAGGGCCTGGCACAGGGGTGGGGGCAGGGGCAGCGTTGCCCCAAGGGTTGCCTTGAGGTGTAGAAGGCAGCCAGGGGTTGTTAGTCGGTAGGGTGGGAGGAGCGGCGGCAGCTGCCGGTAGCGGCTCCGAGGGGGAGCTTGTTGAAGGGGAAGGCGGAAGTGGGAGGCCCCAAGCGTCGCAAGATGGCGGCGCGGTAGGCGTGGTTAAGACACAAGATGGCGGACTAGCTCCGCCCTGTGAAAGGGCGGGGTCTAAGGCATAAGATGGCGGATTAACTCCGCCCTGTGAAAGGGCGGGGCCTAAGGTGTAAGATGGCGGACTAGCTCCACCCTGTGAAAGGGCGGGGCCTAAGGCATAAGATGGCGGACTAGCTCCGCCCTGTGAAAGGGCGGGGTAAAGCGCACGTGGTTTCTGGCCCGGCTTAGGGCTGACGTTATCACTAGAGCACTTCCTCCCCTCAGTGGAAGAAGAAGGAGGAAGTTTGCCATTTTGGAGAGGTTTAGTATTGCTTTGTTTTTGGGGGGCGACTTCGAGCGCGTTGTTAATTTGCTCGACTAAGGATTCTGTGTCCGAATCGTGGTCTACATTAGTATCGCTGTCTGAATCTGTTGACTGGGTTGATAGGGCCTCCTTGGATATAATGGGGTCTCGATCAGGGGGGAGGGAGCCTTGAAGGCAGGAGCGGACGGTTATTAAGGTGGGGAGCAAGCCGGGAGGGAAGCGCTTGCTCTCATGTTCCATGGCGTTGGTGACCCGATCAATAAGGCGATTATAAGTAACAGGGTCCCAAAGATGGCAAGTGGTGAGCCATGGGTTAAAGGGCAGCAGGAGGTCCCAATATACTTGCAGCTGCCGGACAGACACCTTACAGCGATGTGTGTCTAGGAGACCCGCTAGAGCGCGAACTTGAGGTGCTTGGCGTGAAGATAGACGATTACCGATAGCGGAGGGAGAAAAAAAAAAAAAAAAAAAAGGGGGGGTTGATTATTGAGTAAAGAAAATGAGGTAAACCGTGGCCGCGAGGCCGAAGAAGACGGCGAGAATAGAAAGCAGGACCCTCTGGTAGCGAGAGCAGTTTGGGGGGAGGGGCGGTTGCAAAGAGGCACACGGCGCCAAACAAAGAAACAAAGACATAAAGGAGCACAGCAAGGTAATGAAGGGGAAGAGGGAAAGCTACTGGAGGAAGAGTGTTAGGAGGAATGGGGGGACATAGGAAGAGAAGACGAAAGGTAGTCGGGGGCAAGAGCCAGGTTAATGCGGGAAAGGAAGAGCGGCCCGGGCGCAGAGCGGCGTGGGAGAGGCGGCTCCGGACGTGGAGCGGCGAGGGAGAGGCGGCTCCGCGGGGCGGCGAGGGAGAGGCGGCCCTTACCTTGCAGGCGAGGAGAAGGGGAGTTGGAGAGGCGTCCGGGCGAGCGGGTGGTTTTACTGGACCGCTGCGTGGAGAGGACTTTTAATCCCAGGGTCGTGGGTTCGAGCCCCACGTTGGGCGCCAGTTGCGGTTGTAGTTGATTCGTCTGAGGGGGGGTGGCGGCCGGTTGCTAAATCCTAGGCTCTCAGGACTGCTCGGAGGGTACCGGCGGCGGGGGCTCTTTCCCGGAGGCGAGGGCGAGGCGGGAGACTTGGCCAGGTCCCCGGCGGTGGCGTGCAAAGTATGGAGGGCGGCGAAAAAGGAACAGGCGGGACACGTTTCTTTTAGGGTGAAGAAGCCAAGAGAGTTTATTAGGGGAGAGTACAAGCTTATATCGGGCGGTTTAGAGGGCGGGGTAGCTGTAGAGGTTAAAGGCTTGGATTGGTTCTGAGAGGGCGCGGAGGTTGTTTGAAAAGGGGCGGGAGTTGCTCCGGTAACGGGGAGTGGGCGGGCAAGGTAAAGGGGGCGGTTTTTTCCGGCAAGCTTCCCCTGACGGTTTTACTTTGGGGTGAGGAAATGGGGCCTGCATTCGGCTCCACTTTCTCAGGCCCGGGGGGCCGTGGAGGGCGCTACCACCCGTGTCCCACTACCTTTCCTAGGGGCTGATCAGTTCCCCTGGCCCAGGCCCGCCAAGTTGGAACTCGATAACAGTGTCCCGCATCATTCCAAATAGGAACCCTGTAACTTTTAAGCCTTAAGATCCCATTCTCTATCCCCGCCCCATCCCCTGGTAATCTATATTCTGAATTCTGATTCTATGAATTTGCTTATTCTAATTATTTCAAATCATTGAAGATCACATAATATTTGCCCTTATATAGGTAACGGAATAAAAAATTAAAAAAAAATCCTTGGACGTACACTACACGAAGAGTGAACCCTGAGTTAAACTATGGGTTATAGTTAATAGTACTATTATAAAACTCTGCCATCATCAGTTGTAGCAAATGTTGCACACCAATGCAAGGTGTTAATAATAGGGTGGTATATGGAAATCCCGTATTTTGTGCATGATTATTCTGTAAACCCACAACATCTCTAATAAAGAAACCCAAAAAAGGAATGGACATGCCTTTGTAAGCTTTTGCACCTTCTGACTGAGTCACCCACATGATGATGGGACCCAGAGCTGAAAGCATTTTCAAGGATGGCAGAGCTACCCCTACCAATCTCAAATCACCTGCTTCTGGGTTGATATGTGAAAGACACACCTTTATCCTGTTGTTACTTGTATTGCACACGTCTTGTACTATGCCTCATAACTTCTCAACCTCATCTCTGATTCCTGCCACTGTGGTGGCAAACAGCTCAGTGCAGACTGTGACTTGCTTTGTGCTGACAGCACCTCATCTGAAGCATGGGCCACTCAAATCTTACTCTTTCCCTGGGCTTTTCTGATACTGAAGACAGACGGAAGGGCTTTCTCAGTATTTTTGCTTATGCTACCTGGAATTACTGGGGTGTTGACATACCATGGAGCAGCTATCAGCCAATGAGGATGAGAGCAGATGAAAAATGTTTCTCCCTTTTATAACTCAAGCAGTCGATCTTAAGACAGATTCTATATGGCTTCTCAGAAGGTCCCCAATGGGATCAAGTACCAATCACTCATGGTGTGCCCAATTTGGTAAGTCACTTTTTGTATTGCTTCCTTTTTTCTCTGTTATATTCTCTGGCCTTTTATTCTTGATCCCTGAGGTTACTTGGCAAATAAATAATAAGTAGGCAAACCCTGGTCTCAGTGTCTGCTTTCAGCAGAACCAAGGCTAAGAAAGTTGGTACCAGGATGGCTATAGAAAGCATAACCTCAGAATGGGATTCTGGAATGGAGTGATTTACTAGTCAGATGGCAAGAAGAATCCAATTGCAGATAATAAGTGGAAACCTAGTGATCGTAATAGTGATAACCTCTGACAATGCGGTAGCATCACGATTACTAAAGACTCTCACTTTGAGTATATTGGGATACAGAACAAGTAGAAGGTAAAGCATTGAGGTTTTTGATAACTATGACTCAAACAGTGCAGGGGCAATGCTATGCATAAAGATTTGTGGTGTTGGCTTATTTTATTCAGCTTCTTTGGAAGCCTTAAAAAATTTGCCCAATTTAGGCCAGTCAACTATCAACTTAAGTCATTGAGGAAAGCCAGAAAGCTACCATGGGAGCATTTAGAGAGACTCTGATCTCCAACAGCCTCAAAAAAGACTGTACTGCAAACCAGGCCACTGGGTTTAATTGTAATGGTGGCAGAACTTCAAAGATTGAATACTCAGCATTGACTGGTACCTATGACAAATTCAGAGCCCCAATAGGAAGCAAACAGTATCATGGGACCAGGGGCAGGGATCTTTGAACAGATGGGTCCGAACATCTTGAACTCCCAGAACTTAAAACTCTCCAGGCCAGCAGAACTCTTCTCCTTGTTAGAGGAGAGCAGCCTTCCCTTTCCTAGAAACCATGCAAAGACCTCATCTAAGGTAGATTCTTACAAGATGATGCCTCTCTTCCTCAAATTGTACCACCTTCTCCTTTCATTGCCTTCAGACAGATAACTAAGGTGAGAACTCTGCAAAGCCTACTTTTGGAAATAGTATATATAGTGTATATACTTGGAGAGTGGATCTTGAGAGTCTTGTCAGTGAGTATGGAGTCTAAGGCTATCTAGGAAACTCATTCATCATTTAGGGTTTATCGCCTGGCAAGAACACCTGGCAAGTCTTAAGACACTACTGGAGTAGCTTCTTTAATTTTGGGCACAATAATGTCCTACAGTAGATGAAGAGGGGAGAATATTTCAGAATGCGTCAGTAGGCTCCATGTTGTGGAAATATTAGAACGGATTTATTATTTGAAACCAAAGAATGGACCATGTGACTGTGTTCCTCAAGAGGAAGCAAAGGAACTCCCTCCATTACAACACTGAGGAAAGCACTCGTAGGAGGAAGTAGTATCTCTGAGAAACTGAGTGTAGAATATCTTCTCCAGGCCAGAGTTGACAGGAGCAGATACCGCCATGAAATTTTATTAGTGGGTTTTATCAATGGTAGCATTTAACCAACAGGTAGATGTAATTATGGTAATGGGCACTAAGGCCAGAGTGGCAATTAAGGTGCCTTGAAATGAAGAAAACTGTGGCATTGACTATTAAGGTGGATGGACAGCCAATTAGGATACTATTTGATTTTACACCTGTAAAAATTGAAAACTGATGAGCAGGAGACTATCACCAGCCTCTTCAATGGAAAATTGTGATCTGCATCCAAATCTGGGCCAATGCACAGAGCCAGACCCTCTGATTGAAGGGGGAGACTACGTCCTTTTGAGAAAAGATCCCACAAGAATATTCTGTAAATACACATCCCGAAGTCAACTGGTTTCATTTCTATGGAAACTATGCACTGGAAAAAGGAGAATTCTTTAACGTTTTGATGGCTATTGGAGATACATCTTGTATAGACCTTGAAACCAGGAGACTGAGATCATCACCTTGCCCTAGTGGTTAGAGTGGAGGTTTACCATAAGTAAACCCAAGTCCCTGTGAATTGAGTGAGTACGAGGACCCACCCTGTGTTAATTGCCCCAGTTCTTGAATGTATAATTGTGGTAGATGTAATTAGCATAATGGCTGGGGAATTTCATACCCTAGGGGACATTTGGCAATGTCTGGAGTCATTTTTGATTGTCATGATTTGGGGAGGGGGTGCTACTGGCATCCTGGCATCTAGTGCATATAGACCAGGGATGCTGCTAAACATCCCACAACACACAAGAAAGCCACCCACAGAATCATTCAGCCCAAAGATCAATAAGGCTTGGGTTGTGAAACCACTGACTTAGCAGCTCATTACATCAGTTCCCTGACCTGTAGAGAAAGAGGCATCAGGAAGGGCCAAGTGGAAACCTGTAAATCTGTATCTTTTTCTTGGCCTAGATAGTAAATCGGAAGCAATACCCTATCATGGGAGGAATTACAGAAATTAAGAGCCACCCTAAGACTTAAAGGATAAAGATGTGTGGTCCTTACTACATCCTTATTCAGTTCACCACTGTGTCACTTATGAAAATCAGATGGATCATGGGAGATGATAGTGGACTACCATAAATTTAACTATGGATGGTAGTCCCAGTTACAGACCTTCTGCCAGATATGGTCTTTTTATAGGAACACATCATCACAGTCTGTCATTTGTTGTGCAGCTATTGATCCGGTAAATTCACTCTTCATAATTCGCATTAGAAGGAGGAACAAAAGCAGTTCACTTTTATGGTGGAAGCACAGCAGTATGTTCACTGTCATGTCAAAGGATTACATTAACTCTCATGTCTTTGTTACAATATAATCTAAAGGGACATCTTTCAGTTTGGATGTTGTATGGAATATCACGCTTATCCACTATATTGATGGTACCATGCTAATTGGACTTGGTGAAGAAAATGTGACAAGTGGTACTCTAGAAACAAATGGCAGATAACCCTGGCAGTGATTCAGAAAAATTACACATCGGTGGCATTTTTCTGGGTCCAATGTCCTAGGCCATGCCACTAAGACATCCACTCCAAGGCCAAAAAATGATTGTACACTGTACCCCTCACTATTAAGAAGTTGTCACAGTTCTTGGTGGTCCTCTTTGGATTTTGGAGGCAGCATATGCCTCAAGAAAACTGTTCTGACTCAAATATCTAGTCACTACTTAGACTATCAATTTTGAGTGGAGCTGAGGGCTAGAGAGAGCTTTGCACCGGGTCCAACCTGAGGTATAAGATTCTCTGACACTCAGGCAAATCCAGTGTGTGTTTGAGATGTCACAGTTGATATGTATGTCCTGTGGGATCTTTGGCACAACTAATTCTATCATCTCCTGTGTTCCCCTTGGTGTTAAAGAAAGGTGATGCAGATATAAAATAGAAGAGGTTAAGAAAAATCCCTGTGTTCCTCAATTTAAATTGGAAATATCAATATGAACTAAAGAGTAGTTTTATCATATAATATTTCTTAGCTCTGTACACAGAAAAGGCCTAGAAACAATGACCAATGAAAAAGCAGTGAGCATCCCTACCACCAAGATTTGCCATCTTAAAATACCGTTTCTCATTAAATGGTGATTTTAGAGAATGGGTGATTCTAGGTCTGGGGTAGGAAATGTATAAGATGAGCCTAGACCATGTTGTTAAACCAGATAATGAGGAAGCTATCAAAGTTTACTAGGCTCATGGCAAAAGGACTCAGGCACCAACTTGATGAGTTTCCCACTGGCCAAATGAATGTGATCTGAACTTCAACAGGATAAGAATGGCAAGGATTGACATGCATCAAAGAGGTTTAAATCCTTGAGTGCATAATGATCTTTTTAAAAACCTAATTTGTCACTTTCGGAGGAGAATGACTAACCAGTCCATTATCTTTTATTTGGTAAATAAAAGGAAAGAATCAAGCATCTTTTCTCTTGTCCTCCATGAACTGTACCCTCAGATAGATGGTACAGTTAGAGGACAAAGGTTTCCTTAAATTTTATTCCAGTTGATAAATGAAAACCATATGATAGAAGAAATAAGAATATAACTATTTTCCAATCCCCAGTGAGCATATGGAACTAGACACTGAGCACCAATGGCTCTATAATTATAAAAAAAAAAAAACAGTTAAAACCAGGTATCATTTGCTGTCAGATAATAGAACCCAACACTACCTGTAGTTTTGCCAAAGAAAGTGAACCTGAGTCTAATCAAATCTCTGAATCCATTCACATACAGACAGAAGAAAATGTTGAGCAGCACCCAGTTTGCAGTCAATAAGATCTGATGGAAACACTACAGACCAAATGGTCCACATTCCTCAACGGATAAACTATAAGAAAAAGAATAGGATGGAGGGAGAATGTGTAGATTGAAAGAGACTTAAAAAGCATATCATTTAAATACAACAATAAAAATTCAAAGAAGTGATTGATATAAAAGTCAGGATAGTGGTTACTCTGTAAGGAAGAGGTGACCGTAATTGGGATAAGGACACATGCAGGGCCTTCTGGAGAGGCTGGTATATACTTCAATTTCTTGCCCTGATAGATTGTTATAAGGGTGTCTGCTTTGCAGCAGTTCACTAAGATCTACATTTGTTTAGCAAAGTACAGTTTCTGTGTTTATTGGCTTATTCCAAAGAAACTCCTATTTTCTTCTCATTGTTTTCAAGTTGGTAAAAACTCATTCTTCTTTCCTTGAGTGTCTTCATTGTCTTTTGGATCATTTGATATAGTTAACTTCTCTATATTGTATATCTCTTTATAGAGACAGAAATGTACCTTTCTCTCTGGGTAGGAAACATGGTTTGATTATTGGTAAATATGAAAATTGGTTGTGTACTTTCTCTTGGAAAATTATTGGTCTGAGTACTTCAGGATGGTGGTGATTCATTGTTTCTTGTGTTGACTTATTTATTCATGCATTCATCAAGTATTTTTTGCCAAGAAGCAAGGGAAGAGAATATTAGGGACCTCTATGTAAGCAGAGGAGAATTTCTAGGGAATGCCAAGTGGATGGTAAGGAATTGAAACACAGCAGTAATAAATCTGGTAGTTTTAGGGGCCTTCCAGGGGCTGTGTACTTTTATAAAAAATAGACCTCAAGGCCTTGGAAATTAATGAGAAATAGGAGATGTACATGTCAGGACTCTTGCTTACAACTGTCAAAACTTAAGCTCAAATCATTGTAATAGAATATTAAATTGAACTTCCCCTAATGCTTCAGAGATTCAACTGAGGCTTTAAAGCTGAGGGCAAAGGGACATGATTGCTCACGTTTGCTAATGAGAACAACTGCATTGCAAAGAGGTGGCCAAAACCATTTCTGAGCTCCTTAGCCCATTATCCACCCCCAACCAATATAAAAGAAAGAGGAGAAATTCAAGGACATTGATTGTTGAGGTGGCTTTCCTTAATTGGATTTGTTGGCCTAGTTAGGAGTTCATGGTATTTGTCTTCCCAAGTCAACTAATGGATGTCCAAGACAACCTTTCAGCAACATAGGATGTGCTTTCAAGAAGAGGAGATTTGCTGAGCTGTAAAAACTCACAAGACCCATGCTGCCTTATGATGGAGCAGTATGCAGTCAGGAACTCCTGGGAGAGACTGAAAGGCATCCCCTAGAATTTGTGGGTGTATTTGAGCAGAGAGTCTGTTGACTGGCCCTTGCCTAGAACAGCAGGAAGACAAAAAGGCTTCAGTAGCCAACAATGATGAGATAAAAAGATAAGGTAGCAGTGAGAAAATATCACTCTTCCTGAGCTTGGGGGGAAAGGAGCAAGGTCGTCAACTTTTCCCATTGACCAGGTGGATACCATGAAAGTACCTGAGCTAGGGCCTAGCTCAAAAGATTTCCCCAAAACAGGCTGCAAGGGAAGGGAAGTGTCAACGACTAGTTCCTGACTGAGGATGGGGTCCCTGAGGAATCCAGAAATGCATAAAGAAAAATCCAGCATCCAGACACTTGCCAAACAGAAGGAATAAACAGCAAAATTAAAAAAGTATTGTTTTTCTCCCTTCACTTCTGGAGAAGCCAGAGTAACAAGGGGACAAGCTGGAACACTAAGCATGAAAGGACTGACAATAGTCCCTCTCTTGTTGCTGGTCTCTGGAATTTCAGGGAATTCCTGAGATGATGGGAAGAAGAGGAGAAGTTTTGAACTGGAAGAAAGATTAAAGCTTTGATTTAGATTTGAGTAGGACTTTGAATGTCTGAGAGTGTGACTGCTCCCATAACCTGAAGTGACTGGAAAAGTTATGGGAACTCTTTAAGGGATCTTCAAGTGAGATGGGAGATGAAGTAGGTGTTTGAAGTCACTGGTGTTGCCTATTATCAGTGGTGCCTACTCATCCCAGCTTGTTAGACGATTCAGTAACCTACAAAACCAAGTTCAAAAGTTGAGTGGATTTAAGTTCAATAGCTGAGTGGACTTACTGCATGTTTGGATCTCATTTGGGTAAGGTCTCTCTCTCTGTCTCTGTCCATCTCTCTCCCTATCTTTATGACTCAACTTACTTCTGTTTCATTTTCTTATTGGTTTCTTATTGGCCTCCTGCTGCAAATAGATTATATTTCTCTGTGGTGTGAATGATGGCTGTTGGCAATTTCCATCTACATCTTTACAGTTAGTGATTCAAAGGTAGAAAGATCCTCTTTCTCCCAGCATTGGCATGTCAATTGGCACAGAAGGACCCTGGCTGGTTCTGCTTGGGATTTGTCTCCACTGCTTGAAGTGATCCCTTCTAGAGAGGTAGATGATTTATCAGACTTCAGTGATATGCCCCTTCTGTGGCTGGAGACGGGCACGTCCTGGAGATTAGTCTTTTAGCCAGAGTCACATGAGATGAGTGAGGGAATATTCTCCAGTGGAAAGAGAAATGTTGGGTAGATAAGATGTTTGTTTATTATTAGGAGACCTAATCAATGAACTGGAGAATTAGGCATAAAAAGAGGTATCATGGGAACAATATGTGGGAGTGCCAACCATGAAAGTCTCTGTGACTCAATTTTGAGAAGGATGGAAGTACTTTTAAGTTTTGGCATCCGTTTTGTTGTCATCTTCAGCAGAAAAAACATGAGGTCTCATCTCATCCTTAGCTTTTGTTTCTTGATGTTTAATACTGTGATATTCTGAATGGAGGGGAAATGGATGTAGTAAGGTTATATTAGCACTTTAAAAAATAGGTAAATTGCTCAAAGGAGCAGTGTATGAAGACCAAAAGAATGGCTTAGGGCCAAAATCCATCTTTAACTACATGTCAAACAGGCTCAACTGTACTGGAACTCTTCTGGGTCACTCTGAAGTAGCTCTTTGATACGTAAAATTGTGCATTGGATATGGCCAATAGTGCAGATTTTCCTATAAGTGACTAATACTTTTCTTTCAATGCATGACAACAACCAAAGGGAATGCATTGTCCATAAATTATCACCAAACATCTGGCATACATTTAATGCAAATTACTACATGGGAATACAATTCCTTTAAACCACACCCATCCTCCTCCCAGCAGTTTCCTAGTAACTATATATTTGCCTACTTATTAAAGATACTAAAAAAATGCTGGGCTTTTTTCTTGTTTTGTACTTCAGTGGAAAAGGCAAGTGGGTTAAAATATGATGTGGATATAACAATATGGTTACTTTTTAATCCTAATTTTACTTAATTCTTAAAATGTGTTCTATGGAGCAAAATTGTCCTAAATAACCATTAATAAGACACATTAAAATGGCTGCATTTTAAAATGGTTTCCATCATGTTTAAGTTGATGGAAGTTTATGCCAAGTAAGTTATAGACTCCAGAGAAGACTTTACATTAGAACGATTCTGTATTTACTTCCAGACTTGTAAATAGACGTGTTCACAAAGTGATGCTTACTTTTTAAGCGCTCTGGGATGGGCTGGTATGAATCACCAAACACACCACCTTGCTCCATTTTATGGTAGCAGCGATCTCTCATGAGACGCATAAATATTTAGAATCAGAAGTGCAGAATCATACATATTTGTGAGTACAGGGAGAAGTTTAAAGAAGAGACTGAGGGAAAAGAATGCAGAAAAGGCAGAAGTGATAGACAAGAATATGCTGAAATTTTAGGATAAAGGTCCTAGAATTGTTGCATTATTTTGTCCACATTTGCGTTAAATAAACAATTTGATATGAGTAAAATGCCTAAGATCCTAAGGCATGTTTGTTTCCTTTCCCACTCACATCACCCTCTCCTCCCATGTGCATCCCATTTGGGTTGGCTTGCTAGTCAGCCAGTTATTATTCAGTAAGGGTGGTGTCCCTGAAAGAGACTTGGGGTAATAAGGAATCTAAATCCAGACAACATGATGATGTGGCAGCAACACTAGACAGGAACTGACAACCCAAATTCTGCTTCTGTTTCTATGATTTAATAGCTCTGTAATTATGGCTAGTTCACTCACCGTAAGCATTTCCTCATCTAAAGACATGTGGCTACATGCTTGCCAAGGCTGCTTCCTCTTCTAAAAAATTAAATTCTCCTGCAACATTTAAACCCAGAGCCCTAATTTTATAAGTAGCACAGCTTTGGGGTTGTACTATTTCAATTAGCTAACAAATCCTTATTATATTTAATAGTCAGAAAATATATGTGAGGTGCTCTACCAGGAATTGGAATATGAAAACACTTATTTAGTTATTAGCTAACTTCACTGGGACCCACTGTTCATTGTTTCTCTCACGTTTGCCTAGTTTCTGTCACCTCTCCCTCCTGTCATTGCTTCCTTCTACACCCAACTTTAATTCCATGGTGAGCTTATTATAATCAGGCTTGCACCTTTTCATTCCCTCTGCCTATAATGCTTTCTTCTAGATATCTACATGGCTCCCTGTTTCATTCTGAGGGGAAAAGCCAAAGGCCTTTCAATGGCCACCATTGTCTGGTGCCATGTTACCCCTTCCTCCTTATCTCCCAATACTCTATCCCTCTCTGCTCCAGTGACCTTAGCATCCTCAACACTCGTGCTTGAGGGCCAAGGCTCTGTTTAGATGCTCTTATCCTGAATATCTTCAAGCCTCACTTCCCCATCTCCTTTAAGACTTTGCTCAAAAGTCACCTTGATGAGCCTATCAGGACCACCCTACTTAATTAAAATTGATTCCCTTTACCCTCTTCTACTTCATTTTTCACAACATTAGTCACTTTCTTACTTATAGTATAATGTTTATTTATTATTTTATATTGTCTGTAGTGCATTCCCGAATGTTAGAACATAAACTTCATGTCTGTTTTTTTTACTGGTATGCTAATTGTCTGGTGCATAGTAGGTTTTCACTACATTTTATTTATCAGTGCATGTAACAATTACTTCTGAACAACAATTTATTAGAATCTGTTAAATAGTTTGGAGGACATGCCCTCTTGAA
This sequence comes from Choloepus didactylus, assembly GCF_015220235.1. NCBI lineage: Eukaryota > Metazoa > Chordata > Mammalia > Pilosa > Megalonychidae > Choloepus > Choloepus didactylus. Next base: position 25,936,785 of record NC_051318.1, on the reverse strand, counting down.
AATAATTACTAGCTTCTACTGCTGTACAAAATGATGTAATGCATCATCAGTTATAACATTGAAATATTTCAGTAAGAAAATTAATATAAAACAAATGTTGAGAGGCTGTGCTGAAATGTATTATTTAGGTCAGAAGTAAAAGAATTGGTGGGTTTTATTTTTTTAATTATAGGAAATCGTGGAGTTATTGAAAATGGTTTTTTTCAAAAAAAGTACATACTACTATTTTTGTGACTAGAAACAACACACAGTGTGGCAGTGTGGAAGTGTCACTAAATACTTGTTGGTCAAAATTTTAAATAGAAAATAGAACTCAGAAAAAGAACACTTAGCATCTTCAAAATTATATCACGTAAAATATTGCCAGCAGAAGAACATTCTTGCAGGGAAATTTTTTCTCTTATGGACTATTTGAAGTAAATATTTAATTCAATAAATGAAGGATATAGTTAAAAATAATTAGGAATGACAATTTCTTTTAAACATCATTCTATATGCCAGTAACTTTAATAATAGGATTTATATAAATACAGTAAAACATTCAAATTTGAAATAAGTTAACATTATTCATAGTGACAAAGTGTGGATTAATGTACTTCTCATCCTAGAAAACCATATTAGTGCATAAGTATATAATGCAACTTTAGAAAGACATTGCTTGATTAGGCAAAATGTTAACCTAAAATAATGAGATCACTTACATTTCTAGTTATTGTTTCCCAACACTGAGCCCTGTAGAAGAAACAGCCTTCCTGAGGTCAAAGACGGGATTAATCAAGTACAAATCTGTTTAAGGAGGTTGGTTTGAATGGAAGGGACAGAGCTATATTTATGATGCAAACATTATCAGAGTGCAATTGGTTTCTGTTTGGTTCAAGTTTCAGAGACACATCTTATGCCCATGCAATATTTACAGTAGAAAATAAGACTTCTCTAGCAAAGACACTTAAAATTATATCAGAGGTGGTAAATTATATCATGGTTAAGTATTTTCACAAAAATGTTGATGGACAATATGGCCATACTTTAAATCCAAGCTGGGAATTTCATGTTGAATATTAGGGCATGTTGAGTTACCCAGCCATTGTTTATTTTAGAAAGCTCCTTAAATTTAGGCATTTTGCACCATTTGATAAATAATACAGTAGTGTCCAGGAAAAAGAGTCTGCAGTCACCGTTTTATTTTACTAATCTAAAGTCAACTTCTCCAAGAATGCCTTGCCTCCTACATTTCTTATCAGAGGCACGCCAGAGAACTTATGAATCAAAGTAGGAACACATTATTAACCAATGATGGGTTCACCTACACAGTTAATAAATTATTTACTTAGGCCACGCATATATCCAGAATCCATCAGTGCATCCAACTGAGTAAATAAATGCTTGCGGAATAAATATAATGAGGTGTGGTCTTGTCATCTGACGTTGTGGAGATTGGTAGAGAAGAATTTACTTAGAGTTAAGCTTTATAATGGAATGATGAAGCTTAGAATAGTCAGTGCAGGCAGCTTCCAACATGTGGTCTGGGATCATGGGAGATTAGGAGTCTAGAGGTATTTGCAGGGGTTCAGAGTAGGCTCACATCCTTCCAGCTCTGTGACCTTGAGTAAATTAATTAATCTCTCAAGGCCTCAGTTCCTTCATCTGTAAAATAAATATACAAATAATGTGTACTTATAATGTAAAGTGCATAGTTAGCACAATGTCTCAAATTTAATACGTACCCGATAAGGCATAGCTCTTATTATTTTACAGACTGAATAAATTCCATTTATAATATAATGCATTTTTATACATTATATGCTACTATTTTTAGAATTTTGCTGTTTGTTATGATTATTACATTACAGTTTCACTTAATACAATTCTTGATTATAGAAAAGTATACATATACATATATATGTGGATAATGAAGTTAAACCTATATTGTATGGTGGTCTCTGTAATTTTGATGTTTCTAAAAATGGTCTTCAGTTTCAGTTTCCTGGGCTGTGCAAAGCAGATACCGTGAAACAGGTTGGCTTGAACAGTGGGAATTTATTAGCTTACGGTTTGAGGCAAGGGAAATGCCCAAATCAGGGCATCAAAAGGCAAACCTTTCTTCCCAAAGACTGGCTACCAGAGATCCCTCGTTCCTCTACCACTTGGCAAAGGCACATGGTGGCGTCTGCTGGTCTCTTCCTTCTTTTCCTGGTATTGTTGATTTCAGCTTCTTGCTTCTTTGGCTTTCTTTCTCTCTCTGTATTCAGTTCACTCATAAAGGACTCCAGTAATAGGATTAAGACCCATCTTGAATGAGGTGGGTCATACCTTAACTGAAGTAGCCTCATCAAAAGGTCCTGCTTACAAATGGGTCCACACTCACAGGAATGGATTCAATTTAAGAACATGTTTTTCTGAAGTACATAAGCGTCAAACCACTATATCCTCAGATGCTTAGAGTTGAAAACCAGAATTCTATGTGGCATTTTAGAATTACAGAGACTAGAACCTGCAGTCCAGAGAGATTGAATGGTAAGGTCAATGCCATGGAGTTTGACAGAGGAAAAGTCAGCATCCAGCTGGCCATAATCCGCTTTTCACTATGACTTATCAGGCCTCTCAAAGAGGGTGAGGGTCAACTCAGAGCCCGAACTCATGCAGAGTCCAGGGGCCATCACTGTTATGTAAATTGTCAAATGAAAATTTGAAGAAAAAAATGGTGTTGGTCATATGTAATAAGCACATCAAAGGATTAATGTGAGAGTGACACTTTTCCAAGTCTAAAAAGTAATTGTTACATCGCTGTTTTAATAATTGGGTCCAGATGGTTCAAATGAGATTTGTCAGAATAACAATGCAATTTCACAAACTGTTTTTGTTTTGAAATAAGATAGTATTATTATTTTTATCCTGGTTTAAACACTTTATGATGTTAATGCTTATCAGTAATATTACATTTTTTAAAAAGTTTTTTTCTACCAAAGATTTTACTAATGGCAGCCTGAGCTTCTGTGGCAGGAGAAGAGGTGCCATCGTGGCCTCCATCAAATAAAATTTAAGCATATTTGCCAACAAACATTTTCATTATTACCAGAACTCAATTGCTACAACACTACTAAAAAGCTCATAAATTACTTAAAACTGTGTGTTCTGCACTTTCCCCAAGAAATCTCCATGGAAAAGCAATGTAAATAGTGTGTAGCTTTTGATGAATTATGCTGTTTCTCATTCCTAATGTAAGGTTGAGTTTCTCATTATTAAATGGCCATGTGCCAAGATGTTGGCGGTCTAATGGTCAATTAAATTTCAAATGGACTTCTAAGACCAGGATTAGTTCTTTCCCTTTACTGTCAATTCTTTAATAAAATTTACCCATATTCCTAAGAAAATTTTAAATGTACTCCATTTGGAGTAGGTATTTGAGAATAATAAAATGTGTATGTTTTCCCCAAATTTTCTACAACAGAACCTTTTAAAATTACAGATCTGACAATCATTAGAATGAAGGTACAATCAGAAATAACACTGGTTGTACTAACACAGCAAAAATGCACTATCTCTACTGCACTATTGAAGGTGTTTTAATTCTGCTTCATTGTTTCAGGTACTTAATTTTCATATCCCAGAGGGAGAAGTAGAGTGTGTGCATTTTGTGCCACAGGCATAAATCTTACAATAACTGTGACCATTGTAAACAAATGATTTCCAAAGGAGTAATACTTGGGAAAATACTTGAAAAATTCTAGTTGGGTCTTTCCATTGTCCTATGAGATTACTCACTGTACAGGACTTTAATGTTGGTGGGGAAAAGTACCTAGATTTCCTATACCCCCAAACAAAGCAATGGAAGAAGATTTCCAGGGTTTTCTTCCCATATCCCCATAATGTACCTCCGGAGCACCCTCTACTTAAGCTCTGCTATCATAATAGGCATTTGATTTGTGTTTGACACTGAAAAGTACCTAAAAAGCCATGTGTCATTAAAGTTCAAAACCAAGTTTCTTCTATAAAGTAATCCATGTTAAAAAAAATACATTTCAAGAGATCTGTCATATGAAGATTTGGACATGGACACTGGAGGCAAAACAGCAAAAGATGCATGTACAAATGATGAGCACCTTGTTCGTTTGTGTGGTTGATGTACATGGAGATCATGGCTCCCGTGCGGTTAACAAGTCTCCTCGCAGAGAACACTGTTCTGCATCCACCAACTCTGGGGTGTGGGGGAGAGAGATGCCCAGGAAGGGGGCCGGGAGAAGGGCCAAGTCACAACTAGAAAAGAACCTCCAAGTCTCTCTCTTTTTCTTTTAACTTTTTATTTTAGCATAATGATAGATTCATACAAAAGTTGCAAAAATAGCATGGAGAGGACATTAATAGTTTTCACCCAATTCCCCTCAATGGTGACATAACTATATTGCAATATCAGAACAAGGAAGGTTTCATGATTACAATGTGTTTGTATAGTTCTATGCCATTTTACCACATGGGGACTCTTGCACACACTTCTATTTCATCACCAAAAAGACTGCAGTCACACCCAGGGCTGTGACAGGAAAGAGCAAAGGAGGATAGAGGGAAGAGGGAAAGCCTAGAAACTACTAATGGCAATTGATAATTGCAATATTCTGCCATGGGATCATGCTGCTTCAGACACCAGGTCCCATGACTTACTGAGTCTTGTGTAATTTTATAGTACTGTGAAAGTAAGAACCCTTTCTCTGATTCATACAGATAGACAGCTTTACCCTGAGAGAAACTAGTAGGAAGCCTGTTGCCGCTGGGCACAGTATCTTGACTGTGAGAAGATTGCAAGGCATGGCCTGGAAGAGGTGGGCAACGGTGATGGCTTTGAGGAAGAGATGGGTTAATGAGGCATTTTGTTGGCTGGGGTTCCCAGGCCCTGAAGTGTATGCACAATAATATAAAAAAAGAGAGAAAATTATTTATATTGTTATCAACATATGTACCAGAACATCTATTATCTAGTATCATTAAATGACATTTTGTCCGTGAGAATAGCTGGTGTAGGTAAATGAAGTTGAATTTTTGACACCTGGTATATTAATTTGACTATTTAATGGAAAGTTTTCTAATGCTTAGAAAACTTAGAACTAAGCTTAGCCTTAAACAATGTAACTCATAGTTCATTTAACAATTATTGTTGATATCATGAGTACTAGAAAGAATATGAACCCTGTGTGTTTTTAAAAGGGCTTGGGTTCTAGTAACACTTTTGTTTCCAATGAGCTGAATAACTGAACAGCAAACTAGTACTTTAGCAATATCCTTGCTCTTCCGATTTGCTATTTTGATCAAGAAACATCTTAGTAAAGTCCCATTTTCTCTTCCTGACTTTGAGATCCCCTACTTTTCTGTACCCCTGAATATTTACAAAAGCTCTTCTTCAAGACTGGGCATTTTGGAGAGAGCTTGGGACCAATAGCTCCAAACATTATTGCCTGCAGCCATCTGGGTGATGTGGCTTGCTGCAAACTACCACTTAAACATCGGAAACTTCTAGGCTTTTCTCTTTGTCGATTTCACTCATTTGAACCCAAGTTAGTTCATGTTTATTCAAATAGACCTCGACTTTTAAAATAAAGGTATGGAACTAAGGCAGTGATTATCTTAGATCGTGCCCCATCGGGCCATGGAGACCACTGTGTGGATCTACCCCAGGTCACTGTCCATCCTCCAGCTCCAACCAGAGCAGCTCTTCCTTTTATCTCTCCTGTTTATTTTGTAATATGTGAAACCTGCCTGAGATTTTGTTTGAGGATGTGATCCACTGGTAAAAACTATTTTCAAAACCAATGGATCAGATGATCTCTATATGATCAGGTGAATCGACCTTGCTATAAGGCAAGGTCTACAGCAAGAATATTGGAATTTCTAGGATTCTAAAAAATATATATATATATACATATATATATATATATATATATGCCAGCTGATCATCATTCTCTATCTTTCCCATGCGTTCTTTATTTCTGGTAGGAACAGGATTTCGGCCAGTGACAGCACCCAGCCCCACCTTCCTTACCCTGATTACGGATGTCAATCCTGGAGTAAAAGATTAGTTCCCTCTCACAAGAGGGTAGAGAACTCTTGCTAAAGGTGTAGCTGTGGTTCACATCAATGAGATAAAACATGAACAGTATGAATGAACAGCTAGGAAATATCCAAGATTTACTTTTTTGAAAAATTCCCTACCTCAGCATACAGTGGAATAAAGGAAATCAGGGTAAGGAAGCATAGCTGTCTTTCTGAAAAATTATTTAACAAATCAGTGGTTCAGTAATTGATCCTTTCATTCTCCAAGAAAAAAAACAAAACCTCTATTCTGTTGCAATCTGTGCCTTTTGACTCACCAGCATCATTCATATCATTATTTGGGTTTTAAAAAAGAAACTCAAATGAAACAACTTGTTCTTTCTCTTGCAGTTCAGTTTCCTTGTTTGTTGATGAAGTGAAAATAAGCCATATGCCTAACTATTAGAGGAATATTTTTTAACCAGGCTCTTTCGGAAATTTACTCCAAATCCCACACTTTTTCCCCCATGTCATCAAAAGCTCATCAGACTCCTGAGGATAAAACATGAAACCACGGTTTTCTCCAAATGGTTCTAGATGTCATATTTTTAACAGGTTTCCAGGCATAAGTCATAATAAAAATTACACCTCTGATGCTATCATGAGATTAAAAGTTACCTGAACAATGGATCATATGATTATATTTCTTATGAAAACTCTTCTGTAATATTTCAGATTCTAAATAACACTCTAGCCTGTGGGCTAAATCAATGGAGAAGCACTAACAGTCAGGAAAATCAATAATGGAACTTACCCTAAGGAAGTAGTGATAGAATAGCTTTATTTTTATTGGCTAAGTCTTTGATTCTGACATGATCTTTCACGGAAAGTAAAAATTATGGTACAAACAGTCAGAGAAAAAAATTGCCCGTCTGTGCATTAGCTATTTCTCAGTAAGAAATAGGTAAAATGTGATATCTTTTGAGTCTCTAAAATGATTAATTTTTTCAAGTGCCTGGGGTTTCATTTTATGGCTGCTGCAGATTAATAAACACCTGTAAGGGTATAATTTTGCCAACTTGCCTACAACCATTAGCATTACAAGATATCAGACTTTTTACCAAAATTCTTTCCATCCACTAAGCCACATGACAAAGCTATTCTATGGTTGATGGGCCTTGCACTCTTATCCACCTTGAGGATACTGATGTGTAAAAGGTATATAATCTTTTCCTTGCCCAAACTATAGGGAATATCTTTTTTAATGATATAGTATCACTTCAGATTTAGAGATGATGACATTATTCAGAGTTGCATAGAGTCCATCAAAGAATAACCATCCAACGAGGGAAGAACAATGATCAAATTCAGGCAAAAAGAATTCAGATTTTAATTTTGTGATGCAGGTGTGTTGGGCTCACATGCCCTCTCTTATAATTGGAGGACACCACTACTCTCATGACCATTATGCTGCATGGCCTCCTAGCCAATCACTCTGTTCCACAGGACAATCATGAGGGCTGCCCTTCACCAAATAACCAGGGTCCAGGCTTTCTGGCTAGTAACCCTCAGTCTACCAGTTACATTTGTTCAGACTGCATGTTTCTTTGTGCAGAACCAATGCAGGGATATCACCTTGGACTTGGGCCAGTGGAGATAAACATTTATTAACTCAGGTTTCCTGAGAACACAAGGACACAGAGACAGTTAGAATATTAAAGCGAGAGTTATTTCTTGAGGTAAAAATGAGTGATTGGGAAGAGCCATTAAGTAAGTGGTGCTTAAAAAAAGAGAGAAAAAAGGACATGGGAACAGCAAAGCTCGAGAGGAAAGAAGTGACATGGTGGCTAATGCCAAATCCGTGACTCCCAACACACCTCCTGTTGTTGTCTGAACAGCATTATCCTTCATTCTAGTTTCTCATTCCTCCTTCCACTGAATGGTTCCTTTCTCAGAGTATTTGTGTTCATCCTGCTTCCCAAAAGAAGTACTCCAGGAGAGAGAAATTAATCCTATGTCCTTTTTACTACTTACAAGAGCTAACATGTTAGACATTAAGCGAACATGTTACGTACATTATCTAGTAACATTCTCACTGCCATCTCATGAGGAAGTAGGATGATTAGTCCTGCTTCACAGACGTGGAAACTGAGGCTCAGGGGCTTATGTAAATGTCTCCAATGTCTCCATGGTCACACAACTGCTGAAGGAGTAGCAGAACCAATGAGAACTGAAATCTGTCTGATTCAAGAGCTGGATTCCAAGTAATTGCCCAGAATTCCTCTTCCAACTGTTTTCTGACATCTTCCACTAAACCAATGGCTTCCTTGATCCAAATCTACTGAACATCAGCTGTGTTCAGAGATTGGCACAGACCAGGTATTTCCTGTGTTATCTTTGAACATAAATGATGAAGTCTAAGTACTCTTAATAGTTTCCTCCAACTAAAAAGAGGAAATAATCTCTGTTTCTCAACAATTCTCAGCAATTAGTTAAAGTAATTCTTACGACTTTATAAACATATATGCATATAACATTATGGACTAACTTTCCCATTCCTACCATAGGATATAAAACATGTGGAATCATAACATTTTTGCATTTAAGCATACTCCTCTTTCCGGGCTTTAATAATAATTACAATGATTAATTGGCTAAGTGTTCCAAAGTGCTGCATTTGTGAACCCACTTGGTCTGTAGTCATCTCAAAAACTTATACCCTTACAACACACTGAAATTATTTGTTATAATGTGCACGTGAAATTGATACATTTTAATCATTGTTTAGTATCAAAGTGAATGTGGAAATGATTTCACATATCATTTTGAAGTCTTGTTTCAAAGGCTCTGAGAAGTTCAGAATTCCAACAAGATGAAAAGTAAATTTGCATATCCTGAATTGCACATACTGTGTAAATTTAAGTGTAGGATAGTTACAATGATATAAATGCGTAATTAAATGTAGTTTTTAGAAACTTACTATGAAGAACTACAAATGATGCTCCAACTTCACCAACATTTTTGGTCTCATTCAGTTGGGGAAGGCACGGGTCTATGGAGATACAGTTCTAGTTATGGCTTTTCTGGAATCCTTTATCATTTGAACACATAATCTGTCTATGCTTTGGTGTGCTTTGCTCATGGGACAGTTTGAAGTTAATGCTAGCAAGCATGTAGTATATCATTAAAGGTTGTATCAAGAAGTCACTCTAGCACATGAGTGAAATTATTGAAGAATCATAAAATATGAGGGCCAAAGAGGCCTTCAAAGTGCTCTTAATTCAGTTTCCTCATCTACAGATAGAAACTGAAGCTCATAGACATTGTCTGACTTGTTCATAGCCACACAGCCATTTCTTCTCCTTGGAGATATTGTATGATATAATGGAAAAGCATCGAATTTCAGTAAAATCTTACAGCTCTGCCTTTTTCGGGTGGTAGGGCTATTACTTCTCTGGGCTTCCATTTCCTCATCTGTATGATGAAGATGCTATCCATTTTACAAATACTTTACGTAAAATGGCTGGATTATAAGGTAAATACTTGGAAATGTTATTTTTCCCTTTTCTAAAAGTATCTTGAGCTGGAATATGGGATAAGACTTTCCGATCTGACTTTATTCTTGAGTCATCCTGTTGTAAGCAATCAGCTGGATCATACTCTGGGTATTATCATTTCTTTGGGCCACCCTAGGTGCTTTTATGTGTATTTAACTCAGAGGAACTTCATAATCAGGAAGGTGGTTTATCATGATAAAATTCATTAATCGTTCCCTGGAGGGCTGACAGCAGAGATTTACCCACATCTGCGTCCTCCAAAAGACACCCCTTAATGCCCCATGGGTTGAATGTGTGTGGTGTTTCTCTTGCTCACCAGGGACTTCTCTAGGTATAAAATGCTCTGGTCTTTGTCAGATCCAGGTTCATGCCTTTCTAATACTGATGACATCTTGCTTTCCACAAAGCGTACTGTGTGGACCAGGATTTCCTACACCTTCTTTAGAGGAGCACGACTCTGCTGATCTTTCTGTGAATTAAGGTTCCCCCACTCTCTTGATATTCAAGGAATAGAAGAAATTTGACTCAGTGGCTTAGAAAGTTATCTTAACCTTTCCAAAATGCTATGTGTTTTTTAAATGCTTTTTCCCTTGCTATGAAGAAATTCATGTACATCAAAGAAAACTCCCCAAATTGTAGGAAAATTAAATATCATTCACGAGCCTACCAATTATAAATGTGTTCACTTTGGGGATCACAATGTACAGAGTTTCTAAACACTGTTCTGTTTAATAAACAATTCATGACCAGCTTTTTCTCATGTCATTAACTATTCTTCCACAGTATCTTTCTTTAATGGCTATAGGATAACATGTCCATCTTTGATGGGGCAGATGCTAAAATAAAAGACATTTTACTGAAATATGAGAGATCAATTCCAATATTAGTTCATTTGGCTTGTATAGATTAATTCTACTGAGGATAAATTAACCTAAGCCACCAGCTTTTAGTTAAATTTATGAAATTTTGATGGATTTTGGCAGGCTAACTATCCATTACTACTAAGTTTCATATAATATCTGCTATGTAACTTAGATGGAATAATAGGCCAATATAAAAATTAACCCCAAAAAGCCAGCCTCTTTTTATGAATAAGGAAATCAATATCAATAGAACAAAGGCACAGGAAGCACAAATATAATTATGGGCATTCAAGGGAAAACAGGAAGAATGTTTAGGAATGATTAGCTTCAAAGTGGGGGGTGGGGGTGGGAGGAGAATAAAGCCACCAGTTACACATGGGGTCTGTTTCTTGTGGTCTAGGAATTGGAGGTTAACTGTGGGGCTAAAAGCAAGCAGGGACCTAATGTGCTGGTTGTCAGCATCTTCATCCTGCTAGGTATTTCCTAAACTCTTGTTTCTTTCAAATACTTTTTGGAAAAAAATCCAAAACCATTCACTGACCATCTGTATGTGGCAGACGCTTTGCTTGTGCTGGGGACACAAAGATGCCTAAGACTCGATCTCTGCTCTCAAGGAACTCAAATGTAGTTGAACAGACAGATGATAAATAAATAATTACAGTACCTTGTGACAAAGGCCATTTTAAATGTGCACTGTGAATTTGGGGGAGCAAAGAGGAAATAGTATTGGACTGTGTCTTGGGGTAGGGACTTTTTCACAGAAGTATTTTCTGAGCTGACTCTTGAAGAATGAGTTGTTCAACAGCTGAGCAAGAGGAAGACTGGCCGGTGTTTAGAAAGTCAAGCTAAATCAAGCACTGAATGATCACACATTTGGTGTGTACACCTAGCACTTTTCTAAGTTCCAGAGGCAGTTAGAAGAGGAGTATACAGGATGGTCATTGTCCTCAGGATTATCAAACCACATTCCCTATGGCTCTGCCATCCCCTCGCCCCTACTTTCTTCTCAAAAATGTTTAAAAGCACCATTTTGGAAAGACTCAACAGAGCTTGAAGAACAGGAGTCTGTTAAGCTTGAAACAAATCTTGGTTGCATACCCATCTGTTGGCAAATCTGTTCTAAAACTTCCTCTCGGGTGTGCATCTAAGGTATGCTTTGAACAAATGTATATTGTTTTATTTCTCCTCACTCTCTACTCTGAGAAAAGTCCCTACTGACTTTGGGGGCTGACGTTTTCTCTTTCAGCCTCTTTATAACTGTAACTTGAGAAATGCAGCTGCCCAGGTTGCTCCGTGGCTCAGGATTCATGAGGCAGTGGGAAATGCAAGCCCTGCATCCCGGCTAAGACAGCCACCCAGGCCCTGTTTCTGCCCTTGCTGTGGCACCTTTTTCCAGACTGTTAACCAGAACCAATACACACAAAATATTTCAGCATCGAGAGCTCCTTGGAGTTTATAGCCCAAATATTACAGGTGTACTACATGTTACAAAGACAACTCCACCTAATAATGTAATCAATTTGAAACCCTTAAAAAAAAAGATTAGCATACGCACACACGCGACACACACACAAAGCCCAATAAGAGCTTTTATTTTATATAATTTTGAAACTAATTAAAAAGTCTGGAATCTTAAAACATTTATATATTACAGTTGTCTTTGTGCAGAAGGAAAGGTTTAGGGCTGCCTCTTTAGATACTTTTGCTTGAACATGTCATCACCCATACCTGCCGCCCATCATCAACATGCTGTTGATGACCTATATTTTTTACAGCTTGTTCCCACTGTGGTCAGGTGGCAAATGCCATTTAATCTGCAATCAGTGATAGACTGCAGTGATTTTCTATTAAGAAAACCAGGAATTAATAAAACAAACAGAAAGCAACAGATAATGCCCAAGAAGTAAATAAAGGTGATAGATCATCAGTGGGTTTGGGTTAACAATGATCTCCCTCACCATCACTATGTCAAGTATAATCAGTACTATCTAGTATAGCAACTAGTATATGTCTAGTATAATCTGTATTAGGAGCCTACATTGGGAATTCTAGTAAGTAATCCTGCATCTTATTACTGAGTGGTGGTAATGGTAATGACTTATCTAGATTGCATTGTTCTGGAAAATGTGGAAAACATTAAGTGCCACAAAAAGATCTCTTTATCTGTGTTGTACAACCAGGAAGACCAGAAAAGAGGATTATGAGCACTATCCTGAGAATGGTCTGGATCATGTACGTACATGGTAGTTTAGTAACATCTCAAAATAGAAGAGTTGTCTGCTTGTCGTCATACATATAACTTGATCACTCTCTTTCCACTTAGCCATATGTCTGTTGTGTACCCAGATGAGGTTATATCTCCACACAACTTCTCTCTTCTTCTTGCTTTGCATCTGAGAAACATCACTGCAGTATAGAGAAAAATCAGGCTAGACTCCTTAAGGTTTCAGTTTCCCAAGCTTTAACTAGCATGGAGGGTTTCAGAGATCCCTTCCAGCTTTGATATTATGTGACAAGATGAAGTAGGGGTTCTAAATGTTACAGCAATAGACAGGCTTACTCTGTAATGTAATTACCCAAAGGGCTTTGAACACTGTCCCTTAAGGAAAGAATCATCTATGAAAGAGCCTCGTGTGAGGTAGCTACCACTAGAGGGCGCATCAGGGCCCCCGACTGCTGTGGCTTGCCCTCTGAGGTGCTGTCAGGACTTCTTAACTGGGGGGAGCCACAGGAAAAGGAGACAGATACCTGGTTCCTCGAAAGCTGCCAAAGGAACAGCTGCAGAGACCACCTGTGAGGAACTGTCTGGAGCAGGGAGAACTTTTCTCCTCCTTTCCCCTTGGTCCGGCTAGCTCCTACTTCAAGTCTGCCCTTAAAATTCCCTTTTCCAGATCTTCTTCTACGTGCTCTCCTAGCATAGCCCTGAGCTCTTACCATAATAACAGATCCATCCCTTTAGCAAATTCATTGAGGGCAGGTCTTATTTACCATTGTGCCCCCTTGCCTATGACAGGACTTTGCAGTTAGAAGAGGTCCAGTGAGCACGAGTGGCCGAGGGATCAATCATTATCAGCCAGAAGGCTCTGCCAACCGGGGTAGTTGCCAAGGGGCACTCTTGGCAGTGCCATAGAGCACACTGTGAAAATTGGGAAACATAATCATTAAAAATCTCAACAGAGTAACTGAAAAAAGGTAGCACATTCTTATTAGAAATCCTAGTGAAGTAGGGGGACTGAACTTCCAAAGTGGGCTTGAACCTAATATGAAACTCAGATCCTGGGAGACAGAGGGTCCCAAGAAAAGAGTCACAGGAACAAAATTAGCAGTTAACTTCACTTGGCTCTTTCTTCCTGGTAGAGGTTCTGCAAAGCAGTGAAACTGGTGAAATGTAGGCAGCAAGATAAAGGAGAAGCGGCAAATGCCCTAAAGGATTCCCAGTAAAAGCACAGTATCCAATGCCTAAGTGATTCTAAGTTGCCAATAGCTGTCTGCACTTTTTTAAATGAAGAAAATGACAACTTTGGAGGAAGGTGGGAAAGAAAATGCTTCCTTCATCCATTAATTTTCCCCTTTCTGCTGCCTTGTTTCAAAATGAGACAATGCTTTAAATGTAATGAAATTGGGGGCTGGCGATTGGTGGGATGGCTAAAGCATAAGTTTGTTGGCCCTCTATTTCAATCAGGAGCCCACCTTGAAGAGTGCATGTAAACACTATCTGACCTCATTTATTAAAAATAGTGGTAAGCTAGGTCTCAACTGCTCTCCCCCAAGGACATTGTGGCACCCTACATCTAATTGCTGCATTTCATTTTGCAAAATGCTCCAGGATATGAATCCTTAAAGTCATTTTATTCACCAACCCATCTTTCCAATAAAACTAGACTTAATGTTAGGTAGACATAATCTTAGTCCTTACAGAAAACTTAATCGCAGAGGTCTCCACTCATGAATCCTAAAGAAGGTAAACAATTCAGATGCTTGCTAAATAATATCAAGCTTCTAAGTCTAACAAGCTGGCATCCAGCCACTTTCTATCTCATTAGGTTTTTATTTTTAAATATTCAGTACTTTGTTCTGTGGTGAAAGATACCGGGTCCTTTTGTAAAACCTGTTTGAATGAAATTCATTTAGCAAGTATTTCTCAGCTTACTCACAAAGAAGACAAAATGGATCTCAAAACATGTGCAAAATAATACCATAAATGATCCCACACCAGTGTTTTGGAAGGAATTCAGCTTTCCCATATTTGGAAGGGACATGAATTATGTGTGGTGCCACAAGAAAAAACCACTTGGTGGCCTGGTGCCCACCCCAGATGACAGACGTGAAATCCAAGACAGGAAAAGGGAAACCCATCTGCTGAGGCTAAGGCCGGCAGGTGACCAGGGCTCAGAACACCCAGTTGGGCAAAGCGGGAAGAAGGAGCAGATAACTCTGCTAGCTCTGAGTCAGCTGGTTGAGCTCGCCTGAGAAAAGGCTGGAACACTAGTTGTGTACAGCACCTCTGCCACCACAACGCGATATGAAAATAAATCATCCCAGGTATCGCAGCCACTCGTTCCTGAGCTAGTGTCACTATCTCTAAAGAAGGCTTTATGTCAGTTGATATTTGACCAGAGATTTATGCAGAGCCATTAAAGTATTTAAAAAAAAAAAAAGTAAAACTACAGGCCATTTTCAATTATACATGGCAATGAAGTAGCAAGGCTGAGTGAAAGTCACAAAAGAGTAAGGAAGCTAACATTTCCTAAATGCTTCCTTGGTGCAATCTTTATCTCTTCTGATCCTCTTCTTCATCTCTTTTGATCCTCTTTATAGTAATCCCCATTTTCACAGAGAAAGAGGCTTCACCTCAGAGAAGTCAATTAATCCACTTAAAGTTGCACAGCTAAGGCCAGAATTGCAATTGAAACCCAGGTTTTCAGCCTCCTCTTTCCTTTGCCCTACACTGCCTCGTGATAAAGTCTGTTGTTACAGTGGATCTAACATGTGACAGAACTTAAAAAATTAGTAGCAGGCTAGAATTTGAACTTTTTTTCCTTTTGTTCAGAATTCTCAATGAAAAGGAAAAGGAGTCTAAGGGGTGGAAAAGTTAGGCAGAAAAGGAAACCAAGCAAAATTCAAGAACTGCACAAGTGTTTTGTAAAATACCATGAATTCTTTATGATCTAATCCTTCTCCATTGTGCCAGCTGAGAACACATTTCTTAGCACCTGTTTGTGCCCTCTTAGAAGACCTTGTTTTTTTTATTGCATCTTGAGGTTGTGCTGAACACCCCCCAATTTAGGTTATGGGTTTACTTTGTTGTTGCAACAAAAATTTCCTAGCTCACCATTCACACTAAACACATCTAAAGTTAGTTGAGGGTTTTAAGAGTTAGTTTGAAGACAGAGTAGAAACATTTCACCTCTGATTCACTGTGGTAACAATGTATAGGCAAGGCTTCCTTAGAAGAATCTGGTCAAGGAGAAGCTAACTTTGGCTTACTCCCAAATGCAAAGGCTTGTCCTCACATTCTTTGGTAAAAATTGCCAGTTTTTACTGAAATATTTTTTTCTGTTGGGAGGTAACAGATGTTTGAACCTGGATATGACTACCAGGTTAAAGATCACTCACTGTTCATTAGATAAAGAATAACGTGAACTGATTCACCCTGATGAATATAAACCTGAATTAGATGTAATTCCTACCTTCTAGACATGGGAACAAGTATCTATGCCTACTACAAAGTAACATATGGCAATTGGCATAAGAAGGGCATAAAATAAACTTCCACAGCATTGGGTGAGGGAGAGAGAGCCTCTATCTGAATGATTCAGAGGTAGATGGTAGAGCTCATGACACTGTAGCAGAAGCTGGGAAAAGTGGGCAGGATTGCCCCCTTTTTAAATGTTTTAATTATAAATTTATATACATTATAGAAATTTGGAAAATACATGAAAGAATGAAAGCAAAAAATTAAGGCCAATTTATGGTGTTTTGTTTTGTTTTTTTTTTTTTTTAATAGGAAGAAATGGGGCACAGGGCATTCCTGAGGAAGAGAATGGCATGATTAGAAGACAAGGGGCTGGAATGGCAAGTGTTCCTGATTGACAGGACTATGGGGAAATGAGTGCAGTTATTGAAAATTGGGATGGCAAATTAGGCCCATGCAGGAGATTGAGTCACATGCCCCATAAAGACCTGTTCAAGTCCTACCCCATGGTCCTGGGGACATGGACTCCCTGTGAATAGGATCTTTGAAGATCCATTTAGATGAGGCCAAATGGAATCAGAGTGGACCTCGATCCATATGAATAGATTCCTATTACACAGAGGAAATTCGGACATGGTCCTTTAGGAGAAGCCAGAGAATGAGATGGATCAGCATGTGGCAGAGACGGAGATCCAAGCCAAGGAAAATGTCCAGGATCACTGGCCGGCCAGCACCTGAGTGCTGCAATCTCTGGCAGAAAGCATGACCCAGTGATTTAGTCTGTGTTGGTCTTGTGAGATGCTACATTCCTGCCGTGGAAGCCAACCCATTGTGTGATACCTGTCATAGCAGCTCTGGCAAACTAAGGCAACCCATATTCCAGAGAGTCTTAAGTGCCAAATGAATAATATTGCCTTTATTCCACGTGGTGTGCAGGTGTGGAGGGGAGTCATTTGGGTTTTAGAGAGGACTTTCAGTACGTGCTTCAGGAAGATGAAAGTGAAGTCTGTGTGAAGTTGGAGGCATGGAGATTATGAGAAGACCAGGAGAGTTGCCCAAGTGGGAGGTCATAATGCCTGAATTGGGCAGATGGTGGTAAGATCAGAAAGGAAGTTACAAATGAAGAGGCAGCAGGCTTTCCCTTTCCATAAATATTTTGAAAAATTGTTTCTTAATTTTTTTATTGTTCTCAAATCCACCTCCCCACCCCCCCCCCCCAATGAAACTATGTTGTTATAATATTGTTATATTTTGGTACCTACTAACAAAGTACCAAAGTTAAATTTCAATATTTAAAAATAAAAATTAGCATGTAACATTATGGTACATTGTTTAATTATTTGTTAAGAAATCATTCTGTTATGTGGAATTCCAAGGAGGAGGGGGAGCCATATTACACACCCTCTTTACCAAATCTTTCTTCATTTGGTTTGCTTGTAATATTCTCTCTGGGAATACTCTTTCTTTTAATACCCTTTCTTGAAAGTTATCTGTAGGACTTTAAGTTTTGTTTAATAATTTTGTAATAAAGTAAATGATCCTTGTTTGTTTAGTCCTGTTTTTATTTCTAGTATGAAAAAAGCAAGCATTTCTTTTTTTGGATAAATCCTTTTCATGGGGAATTTGATACCTAAACATGTATATAATAGACAACCCTTTTCTATTTTCTGGTCTAAAAGATGAAAAATTACTAACATTCAATCAATTTTGATTGCTGTCAGAGCATCTATAAAACTATCTTTAACAATAAATTTATTGTTTAGTTTCACACAAGAAACATACTTACCCAGTGACCAGCTTTTAGAGACACCTAGAATGAACTTTTCAGAACGTCCTCTTTTTTTATTTTTCACATCTGATGAATATTTGCAATGGTGCAAATGCAAATACTTGGTCACATGGCTCTAATGCTTCCTAATTTAAAAAGGATGATGGAAATTCATTACTGCCATAGTGAACATGGCCAGTACCATGAAGTAATATTATTTGTTATTGGAAAATCAAAATAGCTGACACAGAAAAGGAGGGAGGGTGTTCCCAGTATCAATTCACTGAATTCAGTGACATTTCCAAACAGGAAATAGATGTCAATAGTATAAGTAAACAATTCAGCCCACACAGCTTTGTTTTCTTTTAATTAAGGGGGAAAATTACCTTATCTCTCAGCTGGGGTTGCCCTAGGATCTTCTTAATTTACTGCTGTGGGAGACAGCTCATCTTACTGCTGTAATCTATTTCTTCACCTGATGTATCTCTGGATAATGTTTTTGGAATGAGAATGTGCTAACTGGACAATTTTAACTTATTTCAGTGATTCTTTTTCTGGAGGGAGAGTCTGAATACATTCATTAATAAAAGTGAATGAGATTTCCTAAATAGAGAAACCACAGTAAGCTTATGGCTCCACATTTCAAAACAAAGTAAGGAGTTTTGACATTTTAATTCTCTTCAGTTGTTCCTTTTCAGTATTGATGTTGTGAGACCCTAATGTTATTCTCATAAACATGAACCAAACATGTATATATACACACGCTCTTTCACATTTCCACCTGTTCTGTTTGAAACCAATCAAGAAGTAAAAACCTATAGAAGTCTTATTTATCTGATTTCTCTTTTTATTTTGTTCCTTAGGAGAGCTGCTTGGGACAGAAAACTCTTCGTTTCACCAATAAAACAAAATTGCAAAGTAAATTTTTTGATTCTCTTTGTTTCATCTCAAGTAGGCACTATGTTCCATCACTGGAGATGAGAATACTCAGAAGAATGTCTGATAATCATATAATAAATCTGTTTGTAGACTGTGAAAAACTCTGCAATTAGACGCTGTAGATATAAGGATAAAAATCCATTGCCACTTAACTCACCCAATGTGCCAATTGGATCAGAAATTCTAGAGCAGACTTTATAAAAGATTATATGACTATGCCAGATGCTTGAACTGTAGACACAAATGTTTAAATAAAAATTGGTGAGAAACAGCCCTGCCTTCAACTATCTGAGGGTGGCTGGAGGTGGGATTTAATGCTGAGAGAGAAGTAGACAATTGCCATGGTCTGGGGTTGCAATGAGAGCGTCTGTGCTAGTTTGCTGACTGTGGAAATCGAAGGGGACTTATAAATGAGAAGATCATCACCACATAAGATTTGTCATAACTTGGTGACTGACTGGTTTTCGTGAAAGAGGGTGAAGGGGTATCTTCGGGTGAATAAAGCCTTTCACTCTGGGTGATAGGAGAATGGTAGTGACTGGCAGGAATGTAGCATTCCACAAGGGGAGCTGATTTGGCATCAAGGATGAACTCAATTTTATAGATTTTGAAGTGACAACAGGAGATCTAAGTGGAGATGCCCTATATCAGTTAAAGGTGGCAGAATTCTCCCAGTGCAGGGAGGATACAAAACCCAGAAGCCATAAAAAAGCCTGATAACATTGATTACTTTTTTCTTGGTAAAGATAACATATACAACTTTGAAAGACAAGCAAAACCTGAGAAACATAGTTGCAATACATTTGACAGGTAAAATCTTTATTTCCTGAATATCCTGAAAGGTATTTTACAAATTAATAAGAGAAGGATCTGCTGCTCAACAGGAAAAAAAAATGAGCAAAGGGTATGAATAGGCAATTCACACAAAAAGAAATGCAAGTGGATTTTAAACATATAAAAAGATATTCAACCTATTTCATAAGAAAAGATAGGAGAATTAAAATCACAAAGGGATTCCATTTTTCATTTAGCAGATTGGCAAAGATCAAAGTTTGAAAAAACATTCTATTGAAGAGGGAGTTTGTGGGAATAGAAATTAATACATTGTCTTTGGATGTCAATTTCAGATGATCTATCAAAAAACAATGTGTAGGCAAAGCACATACACTTAGAACTTTCAGGTTTTGAATTTAACTTATAGATAATCACACATGAGCACAATAGGCTAAATTTGAATAGGCTAAATTTGACGGTGTGGAACAGTTTTAGAATTTTTTTTATGTTAACAAAAGATATTCACAAATATTCTTTGCATATGCATCTAGCATCGTCTGGAATGCGGATAAAAGGCCTTGTGGAATGGGAAGGATGAAAGTGGTGGAGAAGAACTGCTGACAAAACAGGAGGGTATAGTCAGGGAAGCCAAAGAACATGAGATTCAACAGGAGAGTTGGATAATTTGGAAGCCTTGGGGCCCCTGGAGAGAGCTGTCTCCTCCACCCAGCATGGAAGGAATTAGCGAGGAAGGAGCTAGTGGAACGGAGACAGCGACGGTGAGTTTAGGCTAGACTTTTGAGAAGTCACATAGTAAGCAAGAGAGAAATGAAACTTGAGGTGTTCAGTTTGAGGGATTGTCTTTTTTTTTGTTCTGTTGTATTTTAGTTTTACAAGGAAACGAGAACTGAGTAGAAGAAATGAGAGAGGAGAAAATACGTAGAAGAGAAGCTGAATGTGCAACCTTGAAGAAGAACAAACATTGTGACTTCCCTAGAAGGAGGGAGAGGGTGAAACCCAGATGACAGCTTCTGCGCTGGGAGCTTTGGAAAGCCAGTGGGGAGGGAAGTTGTCATTAGGAAAAAATTAAAAAATACTTTGAGATGGTAAAGAAGGCATATGCAAGAACAGTTTTGAAACAGAGAAGAAGTTGGTCTCAGCTGAGGACTGCAGAACATCTGCCCAAAGCTGAGGGTTTCCCCATCAGGATCATTGCTTTAATTGCTTTATAAAAATTGCTGCTGAAAGAGTTTCCCCCAGACTTTAGTTTCCTTCTGATTAGACACCTCATCCCTTGCATAAATCAATTGTGGAAAAAGAGAAAAAGCTCCAGAGAATATTCCTGTGAATAAGCACCACTAAAGACCCGATTTTAATTAAAGGATGGTAACTTTATCCTCCCTTACAGAGGCTGCTTTCCTTATTTCTAATGCTAGGGGTTGCCTAAATTAGACTTATTCAAGCTCGTTTGTTTCCTTAACTAGCTATTTCACTAACAGAATAAGCAAACGAAATCAATTGACTACTTACTTAAAGTGACTGTTACATATAAAGCATTTTTTTCACTCATCCATCTTTAAAAACTGCTTTTGGGGGGTATAAAACTAGCAAGTGCTCAGAACAGGGAATTTTGGAAAATGCAAAATGGTATATAGAAGAGAAAAAATTCTAATAACCATTAGTTTATAGTTTATATTTTAAATATATAGATGTGAGGTAATAGTCCACATGGTAATGTATATACAAAACATCACATTCTCTCCTAAGAAGACATAACTTTCCCAATTACAATTTCAATGTATATTAATAAAATGTCACAGTTCCTTTTTGCTCCTGTAATAGGAGTTTAATTATCTCAGTAGTCCAAGTGATTCAAGCTATGACCCCATGGTAGCAAGGAATTTGTAGTCATTAATTTCTATATATGTTGTGGGTTATGCTTCTCAGGAATCTATTTAATGATAAAATGGATGTTTCTGGCTGGAAACATTCAGCAATAAAATTAGGATGCTAGGGATGTGTCTTCCCATCATGTCCATGTAGTTTCACCTTGGGACTTCTCAGGTAGTTTTTGTCATCCATCCTTATGTCAATTTTGGTTATCTGAAGCTCATTCTCTAGCAGATTCCTCAGGGAAGTCTGATGAGAACAATATTCCCTGAGTTTCTGCATGTTTAAAACTGTTTGCTAACTTTATATTTGCTTTGTATTTCAGCAAATACAAATCATTTGCTCATACAGACTTTTCCTTGGGTATCATAAATATTACTCCACATTGCTCTTGGAAATTCTGAAGATAATCTGATTTTCTTTCCATATAAAGGAAAATTGACTCATCTTTTGCCTAGATGCCCAAAGGATTATTTTTTTCTCTTTAAAGTCCAATAATTTTAAGTACTATGTCTTGGTCTTAGTCATGTTGGTTAAATATGCTCAAAGATGCAGTTTTTCATTTCAATGTATAACTTCACGTCTTCCTTTTTATTTCAGGAAATATTGAATTATAGTTTTAAGCTTTGCTCTATTTCATTGCTTTCTTTTTAAGGAAATTCTAGTACACTTTTTTTTTTATTTTTATCTTTTTTTTCATGCATAAAATACAAGATTCCCATATACCACCATATTGTTAACACCTTGCTTTGGTGTGGTACATTTGTTACAATTGATGAAAGCACATTTTTATAGTTGTGCTATTACTTATAGTCCATGGTTTAACTCAGCCTTCATCGTTTGTGTTGTACAGTTCCAAGGATTTTTTTTTTAAATTTTATTCTAGTAATATATACGCAACCTAAAATTTTCCCTCTTAACCACATACAAGTACATAATTCGGTGCTGTTAGTTACAATCACAATGTTGTGCTATGATCACCACCATCTATTACCAAAACTTCTAGCATACATATTTTGAAATTTCCTTGCCTATCTTCTAAAGTTTTTCACCTTCTCTTGAATCTTTTTCTTTTTGATTTTTAATATTGTCCTTTTGTTCCCCTCCCATTAAGGCATTATGTGTTTCTTCTAATTTAGGTCTCATTTCTAAATGCTTTTCCTTTTAATCCTAATTCTTTCCTGAATACTGTCACCACAATCCTGAATTTTAATAATTCTTCTTTGTGTTGATCTTTAATGTCTTCTGTTATTTTCTTAATTTCTTTTAGTTCACTTTAAAATATCATAGATTTTATTTTTCATCTATTTTCTTGAGTCTTTCAGTTTTAGACTCATTATCTGTGGAAACATTATTCTGCTTCTTATTTTTCTTTTAATTGGAATAACTTAGTAAGGAATTATATTGTAATCCTATTCTGTTGCTCATTTTTACCTGAAGTTCATTTTCTGAATTTTTAGGCAGGACAGATGGGGCAGAAGAGCTTTTCTAGCTTCATGGCTCTAGAGCTCCCTCTTTTGTTGTTTTCATGAAATGCTCAAGGATATGGCCAGTTATTTCTGAGATTTCCTGGCTCTGTTCACTTTCCCCACTTTTATCTGGACCTTCTCTCTACTTATTCTCTGTCTCTCTCTCTCTCTCTCTCTCTCTCTGTCTCTCTCTCTCTCTCTCTCTCTCTCTGTCTCTCTCTCTCTTTCCCTACCTCCTCCCCCCATTCTCTCTGGTCTGCTTAATTTGGATTCTATGCCAGCAGCTTCTCCTCAATCTGGGGCATGTTCTGGAAGGGAGATTTGACCGGTTAGTTTTCAGAGTGGACCCCTTGCACTTACCCATGAATTGAAGTTTGCAAAAAACTCTTGGAGTTTCACTTGCTGTTCTAAGATTGGCCCTTGAGATTTCCAGCTTTCTCTAGGCTATTTGGTGTGTCTCCTGTTCTCAGATCCATTGGCTGCCCCACTGCACCCCTCCACTTCTTCCCATACCCATTGTGATCCCAAGAGGACTTGTAGCTGTCATTTCATGGAGGTAACTTGTCACCTAGTTTTGTTGTAAATGTTGTCTGTGCAATATTTATCATGCTATTGTAGTTGTAGTGTGTCTTTATTACGGAAGGTGCATTCAAGAAGATTCAAAAATTACACTGCCATCAACATCTTCCAAAAATATTTTTAAAAGCTTTGAAATAAATATATATGTAGACATGACTATATAACTTATTCTAGTATACCCTTGGGATAAGATGCTAAGCAAGACCTTTTTTAGTTAGCCCCTAATTTATTTGGAGGGAGGATGGTAATCTGTTACATAAGACAATACTAAATGCAATATATCCTACTATTTAAGAGATTTAGATTAGAAAGTTATATAGAGAGGATATGATGGAAAATTCAGTATGACATCTTGAGAAATTAAGGATTAGCCTAAATATGAGACAAAACATGTTTTTCTTTTGACTAGCTTGGAATGACCTTCATGACCATTTGGAAATTCAGTTAAGTCTTATTCCAACTGAAGGTTTCAAAACTTGCATGTTTGAAGAGCAGGGAAGTAAGACTTGAGAGATAGAGTAAGTTTAAAGAAGAGAATTCAAGGCATCCCCCCCACACACACACACATACATATAACTTTATAATTTTCCCTTAAATCTAGACAAATATGCTTTTATATGATACATCATGACCACTATGTTACTTTCTTTTATTCTATTAATACAGAGCAATTAAGTTAATGCATTCCCTGGCATGTCTTAATTCCTGGAAGATCATATTTTACTGGGCTTCTTACATTTGCTTTCATCTTCACCAAATTGGAATGAAAATGAAATCCATTATGGATATTATAAGAAGGCTTACCTTTGCTAAGGGATTAATGTTCTCTCTCTCTTCCTTTCTTTTTTCCCCTAAATAGAGATAGTTCCAAGATATAGGATAGGGATTTAAGGTGTCCTCAGCTAGAAGGGAAATGGTGTGCCCTTGACATTCAGAATCATCTACTCCTATTTTAATTTTCATACTACCGATGCTGGGAACCCACTCCCAGAGTTTATGATTTATGGCACATCTTGGGCATTGGTGCTTCTGATTTTAAAGCCCCACAGGTATTCCAATGTGCAGCCAGAGTTGAGAATCCTTGATCTAGAACATAAACCTGGTGAGTCTAAGAAAAACGATAGGCTTACATAGGATTGTGAAAGACACTGAGTGTATTCTTAGGAGTTTGAACTTTAATTTATAGGTAATAGGGAGACATTGAATGTTTTTAATGAGGGGAATTATACACACATACACACCCAGATTGGTAGGTAGATGGTGGATGGATAGATACATAGATAGAAAGATACAGAAATATTTGAAAAGTAATTAGATAGCTGTGGATTGAGACCAGAGGTGAGAATCCAGTTAGAGTCTCTTGTAGAAACAAGAGAAGGTGAGCATCTGGGCTGTGGCAGTGCTTTCCAGGTCTAAGAGGAGAGGGGGTGGGAGAAATACTACTTGAGGTGAGGGAGAATCACAGGGAAAACTCAAAACTATCTGTGAGTTAGAGGGTTTGGGGAGCTTTCTGGGTAATTCTTATAGGGCCTATGTTAAATAGAATTGAGAGGCTTTGGCTACTAACTGCAGTAGGGAAACAATTAAGAATTTGAGTTGAACCTGAAGGTGACGGGACAGATAAGGATGTCTCCTCCAGAGGCTGACCAAGTATGAGCGTGGAGATGTGTTTGATTTTGCTGTACTGAGGTCCTTATGTTTTGGGGGCTATCAAGCTAGATAGGTCCAGTTGGCAGCTGAAATTACAAGCCTAGAGTTCAAGAGAGAGCTCTGAGCTGGAGATCAAGTTTCAGGATTCATAGATGTGTAGGTAATCAGGGAAGCCATGTAAATGAAAGAGCCGTGTTGGAAGAGCACACTGAGTTTCAAAAGACAGCGCTAGGACCAGAACACAGGAGTATACCAAAGTTATGGGAGCTCTCGGAACAGAGAAACAAGTAAAAGATGTTGAGAAACTGTCCAGGGAGGTAGGACGTGAATCTTAGGAGAAAAGCTCTGTATATGCCCAGGTACAAGACTGTTTTATGAAAGAGTCGTACTAATAGTCTGTTAAAATTCTGTAGAACTGTGGTTCTCAAACTGCTCAAACTGCAAAGAGGATCACCTGGAGATCTTGTGCGGATGCAGATTCTGATTCTGCATGTCTGGGAAGGGACCTGAGAGTCTACACTTTACAAGTTTCTGGTAGTACTTGGGCTGCCGGTCTCCTGACCAGACTTTGAGTAGCAGGGGTCTAGAAAATTGTGTTGGGTGAGGATATGAGTGGTGGGGGTAAAGTAGTGTTTCCATGAAATAAGGAGAGAATGTGAAGTAAGAAACTAAAGACAGACGGTTAGGTACTACTTTTAAGAATTTGGGGTTAAAAAGGAACAAGAGAGAAGAATATATGTGAACATCATATTCAAGGAAAGTTTGCTCTAAGATCTGAGGGTTGTGCCTGCATGTTTGCAGCCAGAGGAAAAGGAGCCAGTGATGAAGATCAAGAGACCTAGCAATGTCCCAGAGGACTTGACCTGTAAGAGTGGGGTGGGGGCAGGGAAATCAAGAGCATAGTAGTGATGGGGTCTGCAGGAAAGGGAAGAGAGATGGATGAACAGAGTTAAACTGGGGGTAAAGTTTTAAGGAAGTGACAGAGTGAAGGACTCATTCTCTGTGAAGTAGGAATTGAAGGCAGCTGCTGAGAAAAAGGCAAATGGATCTTGAAGAAAGTGTTAAGTTTGGAACCAGATTTTTAGGGCAAGGGAAACCTAATTGACTAAGGTTATATGACATTTCAGGGGGTGACTAGCCATTTTAACCATCAAGAAGTTGATGGAATCCAGTGACAGGGCTTAGGTGGCATCAGGCTTGACTGACTTGTCATGAGAGAAAAAATCCTACTAAAGTTAACAGGTGGCATCCTGGCAAGACACCCTGGGGATCAGGGAGCTGACCATATTTTGAAATCTGGTGTTCAGTTGTTCAGTGTCCCAAGGGTTTGGCAGAAAGTTGAAATCCTCAACCCAGGTTTCCATCCCTTAGAAGGGCTGGTAAGAAAAGAACAGTTTAGCAGAATGGAACTGAGGTATCAAACAGGTTTGGGACTAGGAGACAACATAGGACTTATTCTACCTGAGGTAGAAGGCAGAGACATATTCAAAAGATTAAATCTGTCCCCTCTTAACCACATCAGGAGATGTGTTCTGAGCAGGAGAGGCATGTGGACTTATTGGGGAATCACCTGGACATCTACTGAAGGAAGGTCCTACCACTTTCCCAGGCTGGTATCAGAATGGGGCCAGGCTCCTATGGGAACAGGATCTACAGATAATGCCTGAGGAGCTCAGCTGGGGGAAGCAGTGTCATAGGGTTAAGAATGTAGATAAACCATTGTGACTGCATAAATGACATTTCTTGACCTCATTTACAGCTTTTAATTTTTCCTTTCTCTAATAAGCACAAAGCTTTCCAAACCTGCTAACTAATTTAGCTCAAACAAACACTGAAATTCAGGATAATTGCTATCCTTCATTTTAAGGGTGTATTAGTTTCCTGTTGCTGCTATGATAAACTACCACAAACCTGGTAGTTTGCAACAACACAAATTAATATCTTATGGTCCTGCAGGTTAGAAGTCAGAAATGATTCTTGGTAAAAAGCAAGATGTTTGACAGGGCTGTGTTCCTTCTGGGGGCTCGAGGGGAGGATCTGTTTCCTTGCATTTTTCCAGGTTCTAGAGGCTGCCTGCAATCCTTGGCTTGTGGCCCCTTCATCTTTACCACCGGCAATGACTGATAGAGGCTTTCTCACACTAACAATGATTCTGCTGCTTCCCTCCTTCATGGTTAAAGGACTTTGGGATTATATTGGGCCCACCCAATCCAGGATAATCTCTCCATCTAAAATCAATGGATTAGCAATCTAATTCTATCTGCAACCTAATCCTCCTTGCTGTGTAGCATACCTTATTAATACGTTCCATGGACAGACATGGACACCTTTGGGGGGCCATTATCCTGCCTATCGTAAAGGGATATATTATTTCCTAAGAGAAACATAGTCTTGCCAAATTCCCACCTAACTAAAAGACAACTTTATGTAATGATTAATAGTCAATGCCATTGGTTCCTGTATTTTAATTAGCTAAAAGCAGAAGAATGGATGCTTTGCTTACCATAAGAATTCAAAATGGAGTAAAACTAGAGAAGTGATGGATAATTTTTGGTTGGATTGTTAACCAAACAAATTTAATTACAACCAAATCAGATAAGCATCTTACATTTTCAGAGAGACATAAAAAAAAAAGAGTTAAACATAAATATTACTAGAATGTATATTAACATGCCATTGTGGTTTTTGACTGTTATCAGCTATGTAATGAATAAACAAAATATTAGGAATTTAGTAACAAGTTTAATCAGATGTATTAACTTTCATATATATGAAAGTTATGTTTACACAAATAGTGAAACTGCCAAGGTAGCACAGTTGTTCATTTAATCTTTGATCTTTTCAGATATGTTGTGGGTACATTCAATACCATGATATAATTTTACTCATAATTGTTCTGGCACTACATTTGCTAGCATTGAATTTCCAAGGCAAAAATTTCTGGTGTCACATTAATGTGGAAAATGATGAATTAAATGGAATTAAAAATTTTCTTTACTGAAGGTTTAGAGTCTTTGACAAACTAATTGTTCATTGTAAATCTCAATGAAGGACTACTAGTATGCATCATTTCTAAAACTTCCTTATACAGGACCCCACTTCTTGCATAGTATAAACTATGAGGCATTAATCAACCAACATTTTTTTTTTTATGGATAGGGCTATGTGGGGCACCCTTGGGAGAATATTGGGGAAAAAATCCATTTGTTTGCTTGAAATTCCTAAGAATGGACTTATCTTTTGTTTTATGCTATCTTTGATACATATATGAAGAAATACCTGGAGGAAATTTTAGCAGAAGGGAAAAAAATGAGAACATTTTCAGAACATAACTGAATGTAAGCTCTGATGACATGATCCTAAAATGATAAGTTTATAAGTTTGTATTTTCTGCTACACCATTACTCTTTGGGGGCAGAGACTCTGTCTTACTTTTCTTTGCACATCTCATGCCTAGACTAATGCTTGCCACACCACTGACACTTGATAAATATTTACTGACATACATAGAGCAAGAAGACATTTTAAAATGTTGCTTATTTGTTTTATAAAGATACAGATTGTAGGTCAACCAAGGATGTATTTGTTGAACAGAAGGTCGCAAGGCTAGACACATGATCTCAATAAATATTTGTTGAGAAACAGAATTAAATGAATGAATGAAGATGAAAATTTAGCTGGAGGCACCAAAGTAACATACTCGAAAGCATTTTGTAAGGAGTGCTTATCTATGAAGAACTGATGCTAAGGACAAGATAAAAGAGTCTCTGGGGGAGTAGAGGTAAGTGATGTGGGATGTGGTCACAGTCATGAAAGCCAACAAAGTTTGGGTGATTCTGAATAAAAGGAGATAGGAGCAAGTTCAGAACCAATAAAAGTAAGGAAATCTACCTGATTGTAATCATCATAATCATCTTCATATTTATAGCTTTGACTAGATGTAGTACAAG
The DNA here is from genome assembly GCF_015220235.1 of Choloepus didactylus. Classification (NCBI taxonomy): domain Eukaryota; kingdom Metazoa; phylum Chordata; class Mammalia; order Pilosa; family Megalonychidae; genus Choloepus; species Choloepus didactylus. The sequence continues at coordinate 25,907,633 of NC_051318.1, read as the reverse complement.
CACTTAATGTATATTAAATCATTTAATTTTCACCACAGCCTTATAAGGGGGTTATGATTATACCCATTATAACTGTGAGGAAACTGAGGCACACAGTGGTTATTTTATTGAAATAGCCAGTAAGTGATAGGGCCAAATTCATACTCTTAACCCTTATGTCACATTTCTTCTGAACTTGATTTTGCATTTTGGAAGGAAGAAGGAAAGATAATTAGATAACTATCATGGATGGACTTGAAAATCAGGTGAGAATAATTGGGATGGTTGCATAGGCAATACGGATCCATTATGTGCTCATAAGAAACAGAGTGACCTGATTAAACCTTATTTAGGGAAGATAACTGCAGTGAGATCCAGAGCACCTTGTAGAGGAGATACACTAATTCAAAAACCAGCAAGGAAACAATGAAAGTGATTAAAAGGGACAGAATATAGAGGAATTATCTAACTTGCGATCTACTTCAGAGGAAGAAATAACAGCAATTGTTGAAAGAAGAGAATGAGACGTGAAGAATGAAACCTTGAGTAAGGTTTCTCGCCTAGGCTTTAGGTTGATGAGAAGCCCCCCAAAATTATGTTACACCATAGGATAGTTTTTATCTCCTCCTCTCAAGAATAAGATAGGAACACACAGATTAATGGGGAGAACCTTCTAAACTCCCTCTTGGCCATAGTATTTTTCAGAAAGCATCTCAAGCAACTCAAGCTTCGGCTGATGTATTTGAACTCAGGGCTGTAGAGGCAAACTCTGAAATACTGACTGTTAAGAAGCAAATCTCCAAAAGAAGAGAAGTTTGCACCTCCTGACCACATCTTTTGATTTCAGAGACTGGATTTATTTTTAATACACAGAAAGTGGAAATTCTAATCTTCTGAGTTGGAAGGCGATCCATACTTCCGTTTTTACTTAATCTTGTTTATCCCCAACTCTGAGCTAGTGCTTTCTTAATGCTTCCTGCGTTAGACTTTCTTACCAAATAGCACATTGATATGTCCTGGCCTTTGAATGACTCATTTCATTCAGAAAACTGGTTCTAAAATGTGGATATACTTTACAAGTTGCCATGAGCAGTTACATACCCTAGATGATTCGATTCCACAGTCATTTATTGTGTGAGCCTGCAAAGCTCAATGCCAAATACTGTTGAGGATACCAAAATGCTTTAAAAACTGGCCCTATATTTTAGGAACTGGCATTTTAGTGAGGCAGATAGATAAATACATGAAATAGGATAGGTACTTAGAGAAGGGACAAAATATGGGATCTTGAAGAGTTCAGGGAAAATTTCAAGAGGATGGTAAGATATAGCTGAAGCATAAAGAATAGATAGGCTGGGGTGAGGAAGGATAAGCATTCCAGGCTTTGGTAGAACATGAAGTCATAAGAGTAAATGGGTTAAGGCAAATGTTCAGTGGGCAGGTATAGTTGGGTCATAGAATGTATGAGGTGATAAATCTGGGTATGAGAAGGCTGGAGATTTATGCCAGGGCTTGCTCCTGGTAGTCTCAAATGCCATGGCAGTGTGTTTGGACTTTATTATGCAGGTTTTATGAAGCCATTTGAAGGAGTTTAAGGATATGGGTATACCTAGATTTTAAAAACACCCACCTCATTTGCTGAGGTGAGAGATTAGAGGCAATGAGACAGGTTAATCATTCTGAGAAGAGGTGATAAAAGCCTGAACAAAGGAAGTGAAAGTGCAATGGAAATGACCCAAAAGTTAAATGGAAGATCTTAGGAGCACAGGAAGGAAAGTAGAATTCGTTCGTATAAGATCCTAAAATGTTTCTCTGCTTCTGTCTAGAGAGGAATATATATATATTGAATTGTAGACCCTTAAGTGATGTGAGAGCCGATAAGTAAAGAGTAAGTTTATTACTTGCATATTGACCTAATTGTTTACCTGACTGAAACCATGTCCAGTTAATAGAAGCATGATTTTTTGCTGATGGCTACAGATGCTTTCAGAATTTTAAAATTATTTTCTTCTTCTCAGGAAGCCAAAGAAATCAATGAAGGAACACAAATGTTCTTTAGTGGCACCCAAGAATAAATGAACACTCACCAACCAACACCTAAAGAATATAATTTTTTGCAAGTGTGTATAAACATTTACCCAAACTAAAAATATGCTGGGCCATAAAACAAGTCTCAACAGATTTTTAAAAAATTGAAACCCCAAAGATGATCATATATGGCTATAGTGTAATTAAGCTAGAAAGCAACAAGAAATAAAACCAGGAGCTGCTAAATATTGGAAGTTAAGGAATACGCTTATAGAAAACGAGTGAGTCAAAGAAGCAAACTCAGAGGAAATCAGAAAATATTTTGAACCATATCATAATGAAAATACAACATAAAATTGTGCAGTGAAATGAAATATGTACCTGGAAAATTATAATATTAAATTTTTCTATTAGACAAGAAAAAAGCTAAATATCAAGTAATCCTAGTATCTATCTCAAGGAATTTGGAAAATCACAGTACATTAAACCTGAAGAAAAGAGAAAAAAAGGAATACTAGAAATAAGAGTAGAAACAAATGAAATAGAAAACAAATATATGCTAGAGATAATAAATACAAAAATTGGCTTTCTGAAAGGATTAATACAGTTGTTAAGTCCCTAACAAGATTGAGACAGTAAATAAGAGAGAGAGAAAGAGAAGACAAATATTACCAAAGGAATGTCACTATGGACCTTTCATACACTGAAAATTTATAAGATACAGTATAGATAAGCCTTGTATCAGTAAATCTGAAAATTTAGATAGAAAGAATAAATTCCTGAGGACACACCCACCAAAATAAAGACAAAAATAAATAGAAAATTTGAGAAACCCTACTTCATTTTTTAAAAAATTAGTACCTACTTAGCCACCTCTCTCCCCCCTGCCACACACACACACACACACACACACACACACAATCCAGGCCAAATGGCTTCACTGGTAAAATTTTCAAAACATTTAAGGAAGACATAACACCAGTTTTATACAAACTATTTCAAGTAATAGAAATATAGGGAGTACTTCTCATACTTTTTAGTGAAATCAACATAATCCTAATACCAAAATGTCCTTATAAGGACATTACAAGAAAAGAAAATTATAGGCCATCTCTTTCATATAGACGCAAAATATCTGAGAAAAGTATTAGAAAACTGAATCAGTCAATTCATGAAATTGGAATTATTCCTGGAATGCAAGGTTGGTGTATCATTCATCAATCACTGTAATTCACGACATTAAGAAAAATTATAAAAGATACAAGTGTATTTCTTGTAAAATGCAATATCCATGCATGATTAAAAAACTTCACTAGGCATTAAAGAAAACGTACTTAATCTGATAAAGTTTACTGAGTAAAATTGACAGGAAAACTTCACTTTACATTGTAAAATATTGAAATATTTCTTCCCTGAGATTACTGATGTGAAAAGTATGCCCGCTATCACCACTTCTATTCAGTTGTTCTGCTTGAGTTACTAGCCAATGTTTTAAGTAAAGAAAAGGGAAGAAAATGCATGGAAATTAGAAAGGAGAAGTAAAACTGTATTTATTCACTAACAACATGATTTATAGATAGAGAATCAAAAAGAGTCCACAGCTAAAGTATTAAAATTGATACCTATTTAGCAAGCCACTGGTAACAAAGTCAATATACAAAAATTGAATGCATACTACATATCCACAATAAACAATTAGGATATATCATTTAGAATAATATAATTTATAATAGCATCAAACAGATATCAGCTAGGAATTCATCTAACAAAAGTAACCAAGTTGGAAATTTTGTAGTAAAAAATTAGAGAATATCTAAATAAGTAAGTTAATGTATTGAAGAACTAAATATTATCTGCAATTTGATCTATAGATTCAAGGCAATTTCAATAAAAATATGAGCAGTTATTATGAGGATTTTACAGGATGATTCTTAATTTCACATGAGATTGCAAAGAGCCAGAATATCCAAGACAATCTTGAAGAGGAAAACAAAAGTTGAAGAACTTATACTATAAGATATTAAGTCATCAATGCAAAACTACAGTTATTAAGATTGTGGGTATTTTTACAAGGATAGACAAATGGACCAAAGGAAAATTTAGAAATAGACTGACCCATTTGTATTTGCTTAATGTAAGACTAAGGTGATGTCTTAGTTTGCCAGGCCACTATGACAAATACCATACAATGAATTGCCTTGAACAACAGGAATTTATTGTGTTGTGTCAGTTCCAGAGCCTTGAAGTCCCAAATCGAGGTGTTGGCAAATCCATGTGTCCTCCCCAAAGCCTGTAGCATTCTGCTGCTGGCTTTCTGCAGTGCTTGGGGTCCCCTGGCTTGCATCTCTGTCTGCCATCACATGTCGGTCTTTCTCTCCTTGTGTCTGCTCTTCCTGTTTCCACTGATTTCTGGCTTCCGACTGTGTGGCATTTCCTGACTTCTGGATTCTAGTTTTTTCTCTTATAAGGCCTCCAGTAAGATGGAATAAGACCTAACCTAATTCAGTTGGCCATATCTTAACTAAAAAGAACATCTTCAAAAAGTCCTATTTCCAATGGGTTCACACCCGCAGGGATATGGATTAAGATTAAGAACGTGTTTGCTGGGGTACATAGGTCAGTTTATTATAGATAACATGGTAGTTCAGTGGGGAAAAGATGATCTTATCAATAAATGCTCTAGAGTCAATGGAATGTCCGTGGTTTGCAAAATAAATTTTGACTCCTACCTCAAGCCACATATAAAAATCAGTTCTAGTTGGGTTGCAGATCTAAATGTGAGATGTAAATAATCTTTATGATTTGGGATAGGCAAAGATTTCTTAAAGAGAAAACAAAATGTGCTACCCAGAAAGGGGAAAATAAAGATAAATTTGCTGACATTAAAATTAAGAACTTCTGTTAAAAAGACACCCTTTAGAAAGTAAAAATTCAATCTACAAAATGGGTAAAGATTTTGCAGTACATATATCTAACAAGAGACATGTAATCAGAATAAATTAACAATTCCTACATCTTGGTAAGAAAATAAGACCAAAAAAAATCTTAAAGAAAAACTGAAAAAAAAAAAAAAGAAGGCCAAGACTTGAAAAGTTACTTTAGGGAAGAAGCTATCCGCGTAGCCAGTAAGCTTACCAGAAGGTACTCAAACTCATTAGTAATCAGGGAAATTCAAATGAAATTAAATAGGTGACGGGGAAGTCAGGGACACAGCTAGCTGACCTTCTCCCAGCCTTGGCCTACTCACCCCCTCCTTTTCTATTGTATGCAGATGTCTCAGTATGTTTCCATTTCATAGACTGGGGAAGGTGTTAGGTCTAATGAAAAGGCTTGACCATACCTTAAACCTGAAACTGACACTGGAAACAAGCAGCCCCAGCTGCTTCTCAGGGTAAGAACTCTGAATAGTATGGCCAACCCCCCCAGGGGTGAATAAATACCCCACCACAGGCAGCACAGATTTGTCTCTTCTCTCCAAGTGAAGTGGGGCATGTGGAGCTGCCATTCACCAACTCCGATCCAAGCAGTTGTCCCCCTCGGAGACTGGCTATGATGGGATCTCTTCACCTGCTCTTTTGGACCCTTTGTGCTCTGTATGTACTAAAGTGGTCATTTGCTGAAAGTTTCTATTGTGCCTAAGCCTGTGTTCCCATGACGTACCATATAGCACCTTGTTCCACAATAAAACACCAGTACATAGTCACCAAAGTGGCTAAAATAATAAAACATACACAGAGATAAGAAAGAGAAGAGAGACAGAGACAGAGAGACAGAGAGAATGCCAATTCCAAATGTTCATGGGCGTGTAGAACAACTGGAACTCTTGTAAGAAACTGGTAGTATTTTCTAAAACTCAATAGATGCATACTCTGTAATTCAGTAATTCTACTCCTAGGTGTATGTTCACCTGAGATGCATACAAATGAACACCAAAAGACTGAAATAAAAACCTTCAAATCAATATTATTTGTAATAGTCCCAAATTGCTAACAACCATCATGTCCTTTAACAGTTCAGGACAACTTGTGATATATTCGTACAATACTATGGTATCTAGCAATGAAAACTAATGAAATGTACTACATGTCAAAACATGGATGAATTTCATAACACAAGGTTAAACAAAATATGCCATATATAAAACTGCCCATAAATTTCAAAATCAGTAAACTGTTCTAAGTGGATATAAATAAGGGTGGTGGCAGCCTCTGGGGAAGTGGTGAATAAAGTGATTGGGAAGGGGCATGAAAGGGGCCCCTTGACTGCTGGTATTGTTCTGCTTCTTAGTTTGGATGATGGTTAAACAGGTATGCTCACTTTGGGAAAGTTGTCAGTCTGTACACTGATATCTTCACTTTTCTGAATGCATATTTCACTTCAATAAAAAGTAAAATATCTGTATAAATTAAAGCAGAGAACAAAAGGATTATAGATACTCAGAGGGTTGCTGAATCTACATGTCATTTGTACATCTATCATCTACCTACCTACCTACCTAATCTATCATCTGTCTATCCTCTATCTATACCCATATGCACACAAACATACACATATGCACATACATATATGACGGACCATCAAAATATTTGCAGTCCTTTGATAAAATACTGGCTTTTGATCAAAATTTGCTCTTGGAAAATAAAATCTGAAACCAATACCTAGAGGCAAATTTTTATAGCTTAGTCCGAAGTATGTATATATTTAGTGTTTAACACATAACCTGGGACAGTAAAAAATGCAGCTGTAATAACAGCTCTAGATGTATGACTAAAACATTGAAAGTTGTCCAACATCATTTTTTAAACAATAATTATTGATCCTTAATCTGAAATTGCTCAATGGAGGAAATGGTGTTATTAGTCAAAATTGCAATTAGATTCAATTGCGGTTTCAGACTTGCTGCATTATACAGAGAAAGTTCAGTCTCTTTTGTAAAATTAAGTAAACATTGTTAGAATTAATTATATGAAAAAGAAATGGGCAGTAGCAACTTCTGATTGGTATCTTGGTATCTACAGGTTATTTATCTGTAGATTATGAGGGTGGTGAGAGTTCTTGGTCACTGCTCTGCAGACTTAAGGGGCTGCACTTACCCCATCCAGTTATCTCATCAAGGCCTGTATTTAAACACAAAAGAGAAAGTATATAAACTTTACCCTGCTCTTGGCAAAACATCTTTATGTGTTTATTGTAAACAGTGAATCAGGAATATAGGAAACGGACTAATAATATGGCACCTTGTGGGGGAACAAAGGGCTTTCATGTATGATTTTTTTTTTTGTGATCCTCAGAATATCCCATGGATTTGGTAAGGCATCTGTAACTATCCCCACTAAACAGATAAGGTTAGTGATGCACCTGCTTCCTAGGGTTGCTGTATGACTCAAAAGTGATCATTCCTGTTAAGTGTTTAGCACAATACTTGGCACATAAAAAGTACTTGACATATATGGTTTTCATAATTATAATAATGTTTATTGTTAGTGCCTCTGCAAGATCATACAGCTCAAAAACTTCTGAGAAAGAACTTGACCTTAGGTCACCAAACTTCAAAGCCACCGCATATTGCCTTGAAACATTAGAAACACAATAAGAGTGTAGCAAAGGATGAAAAATCTTGCCAGAGGGTCATATATACATGTACAATGTTTCAATGCTGATTTCTGTCAACCAGTTGAATTAACTATTATTTGAGTACCTGTTTAAGATATTTGAGGGGGAAAAAAATGTGCTATTACCATAATTTCCAAGAGTCCCAACCTGGGGTAGCTTAATGAGAAATACAGCAGTAGGGTCTCACTCACAGAGTCCCCGTTTGTTAGTGAGGTTCGAGGTAGGCAGCAAAACAGACACCTAGCTCCATTGCATCCATTACCAAGAAGCTAGGGAAAATAGTCATGTTAAAACTCTCCCTCCATTCCTTCCCAGAGACAGACGTGGAAGTCTCCTTTCAAATGGAAAGAAAAACGGTCAAGTTTCTGGAAACAACACTCAACAGTCACTTGAAAAATAATCAGGCATTAGCTGGAAATAAAACATCTGCAGCATATAGACCACTGAGTGAAGAAAAGACGAGACAGAGAAGACGATCAACTCAGGAGTCATTTTGTCATCTTTCTGGGTGAGTACACACATGACATAAAGAGAAGAGAAAGTAGCTTCTGAAGTTGGAAGCACCAGCACGTTGCCAAGCAATGAGCAGAGACTGAGAGTTCAGACAAAAGGCTGAGACTCTGCTCACTCCGCATACAAAAGACAGCCAGCTGCTTCTGGTCCAGGAGGAGCCTTTAATAACATGCAAAGAAATCTTGGCTCCCATTTACAAAGGGGGAAATAACCATTCTCTCACTGATCCTGGGAAGGCCTTTCTTGTACTGGGAACCCTGGGTAAGGCATTTGCTCATAGAGAATAAATTAGAAACTCAGAAAAATTCCACTGAGCAGAAACCAGACTAGAATCAGACTAAGGAATCTCAGAGGAATCTGACCAGAATTTAAAAGAAAGGGGCGGAGCTGAGTGTAAAAGCAATTATTCTTTTTACTCATGAAGGCTTCACATGAAAGATGGGATTATTAATTGCATCCTCCCCATCAGAACTATTAGTAATTTTGTAATAACAATTATTAATAAAAAATGATAAAATAACAACAACTGCCTGACATTTAAAATGGTGCCTGGCATCTTTCAAAGTAATTTGCCATTTTCATCTCGTGTGTCTCACAACAGCTCTGTAAGGTAGATAAGGAAGCTGTTTTGGCGGGGGTGGGGTGTGAGGAAATAGGCACAGATTGCTTTTCAGTTTTCCCAAGCCTGGCTACAGGTCAGGATGACCTTGAGATGCACTGTAGCACAGACCCAGATCACCGCTATTTGAATCCCACCTCTACCATTTACCGTCTTTGTGACCTTGTAAAACGACTTACCCTCTCTGCCTCAGGTATCTACTGGGGATCATATAGTACTAGGCCATAGTGTTATCATTGTGACTGAGTTAATTTTTGTAAAATGAACTAGCTGCTATGTCAGTGTTTGTGGAATAAGAGAGAAGCCCACCCCAAACCTACTGAATCCAAATCTCTGCAGATGGGCTCTAGAAAGCATATTTTTAGAGAGAACCACCAGAAGACTTGTACTAGAACCTTTGGATTAAGCAACTTGCCCAGAGTGTCTCAGCTAATTACTGACTGCCTCAGAATTAGGAAAAACTTTCCTACCCCCCAGCCAGCCATCACTGGGCTGCCCTTTGGATCTTGTGGCGCCATTTGCACCTGGCTCTCCTTCTATACTCATCTTCCTCTCCTCTCATGCAGGGACAGTACAGAACAGCAGTGGAGGACTGTTTGTGTGTCCCAGTGACACTGTTTCATATCTTGGTGTCTTTGTGTATATTGGTTTTCTGCCTGGGATGCTGATCTCTGTCCTTTGTTTGACAAACTCCTAGTTATCCTTCAAAACTTCCTGGGAAGCTTTAGACTTGGAAGTCTCCATTATATGCACACCTTCCATTAAGTAACTTATCACAATATAGTGAAATACTTGCTGATTTTATTAATTCTTTTGTAAAATATTCATTCATTTTCTGCCCTGTGGCACAGAAGGTATAACAGCTTCAACTTTGTAACGTTTGTGCTATAGGAATTCAGACAAGAAAACAGGCAATTGCAATACATAATTCGTGCAATTCGTTATGAGGACAATGAGAAGAGGGAAACAAGGCAGACTCTGAGAAATCAGGAAAGGCTTCCAAGAAGAAACGATGTCTAAACTGAGACCTATGACTTAAGTACAACTTAACCTTGTGAAGATGGAGAAGGATATTCCAGGAAAGAGTCTGTTGTCTCCTCCGGTAGACCTTAAGCTCCTTGAAAATAGGAACCATGTTTATTTGGGCCTAACTTCTGGGGACCTAGTAAAAGTGCTCAATAAATGTTGGTTGAATAAATAATCGGTAGAGCAGCAGGGTATGAGAAGAGAGAGATTATTTTTTAAAAAAAATTAATTTTGTAGTTCAAATTCCAAGGTATTTGAGTTCATGTTCTCTTCCTGCAAAAAAAATAGAGACCCTTGATCACCACGCCATGAAGATATGAGCCATGCAAACTTGGCCTCAGACATCAGGAAGAAGATACAAATCTACATTCTTTCTATTACCAGACTCTCAATATAGGAAATTAAAACAAAACAAAACACCTACCAGGTGCTTTTGCTGGCTACTACTATAAATTATGAAGGCATCAATCCTTGATGCCTATGATAACCATTTTGAAATTATAAAGTTCCTTGCAGTTGTCCTCAAAACAAGTATAATAAAGGACATCATAAATATGTATACAGTACATATTTTTGTTTAGTATTTAAGTCTGAGGTCAGGAATGTAAACTAGTTTCTGAGATGTATATGTAAATTAAAATTCTACCTAGATGAGCATTTATATATCCTTAATATGGATATCCATATAAGCTGTAGCCAGAGGGGTTACAACTAATTCTTTAATCCCTTTATCTCTTTTGGTCTTCTGATTCAGTTCAATATAAAAGTATCTTCTGAACTAAGACTCAAAACACATATATGCTCTCCCCGGATGCTAATGGAAATCTAGCAATTTGGCTGGTAAGTTGACATCCCTCTCTCAATCTGTGAACACCAAAAAATAAGAAATTTAAAGTTAGGGAAGTGTGCTTTATTGGTGGGGCAAGGAGCACTGCTGAGAGGGGAGGTTATTTTTTCAAGTCTGAAGGAAAAAGCTGGTAGTGTTTGTTCTCTCAAATAATCACATAAAGATCCTGCTAATGTTTCTGGTACAACAACCCTGCCGTGGTTAATTTCCAGACAAGGAAAGGTGAGAAGGCTGGAAAGGAAACTTAATACTGCAATGTCTGTGGACACTCAATCAATTTTAATTGAATCCACTAATTGAATCACCCACATCCTTTTAAAAGGGACATAGAAATGATGGAAGCAAGCCTCTGTTTAGATGCATTCTCTATTTCTCATAGTATTTCAGCACCAATCGTTTTATTTTCCAGAAAACATAGAGCTTTTTTCCAGTGGAGAAAGAGTAGGTGGCTGGCCAAAGGTATCTTTTCTTGGATTTAATGAAGCGCTACATTTCTTACAAAGAGTTTCCGAAAAATTGTTATTCAAAGATTCAATGTTCCAATAATGTCACCCAGATGCTTTTCTTGACTTACTTCTCGTATTATCTTTTCATATTAATTTCCCCTTATTGTCTTCGTGGGGAACGTTAGGAAATCCCCAAGTAAGGGGGCCATCTGCTTCTCTCTCCTGCTGTCCCCTGCACTTAGAAATAACCCTCCCTCTGACTCAGGCTACCTACCTCTTGCTGACAGGGGGCCCTAGAAGAGTGGGCTCATGTGCCCCCAGTACAGGCAGGGCAGGCGATGTGCTGCAGCCACCCAGGTAGGGGGTCAGCTGCCAACCAGGCCCTCATTTCTTTCAGGAGTCCCTGACCTGGGGACTCAGGGAAACTGTGGTGCCTTAAAGGTGACATTAAATAAGAAACCTCCAAAATCCATATTCAGAAAGGAAAAAAAAAAAAAGCCAACAAAGAGGTTCGGTATAAACAATTTTTTCTTCTTTGGTTTTGCTTTTATTTGGGGAGAAAATTTCTGCAGACAGTAGTTCTACTTTTATTCTTTCATCAGACATTCATCGAATTCTCCTTGTGTACCAGACCCTGTGCTACTTTTCATGGCTGTTATAAAGATAAATAAAAGATCTGCCCTACCTGCCCATGTCAAACTCCTATCTTTCAGGCTTTACCACACCAAGGCCTGTAGGTGGATTTCCAATTGTCTGAGGGCTTTCACCCCAGCAACTGAGAGCTTCTGAGACTCCCAGAGAGGGTGAACTGCGCAGGGAGTTAACCACGCTAACTTCCACCCTGGCACCCCTCAACCAGTGACTGCTCAGAGCCGGTGTGTAATTACCACAGCCCTGTGCCTGCCACGCAAGAGCTTTTTCCCATGAGATTGGATCCCATCCATCATAGTGGTTGGTTTAAAAATGTGCTGTCAGTTGGCTGCTGTCACATCACCGGATACTTCATTCTTTATTGGCTGCTCCCACTCTGATATCAGTTTCCTGACTTTCCAGATAAACTATTTGCATACAAATCCTTGTCTTATGGCCTGCTTCTGGGAGAACCCAACACTATTTTCCAGGAGTTTTACAGAACAGTGAGAGAACCAGATGGGTGACTTAACTAAACATGCACTGATTCATGTGTAATTACACACAGGCATGCACAAGAGGGTGTGGAGAGTATATACATGATGACTTGTGAAACTCCTGTGACACTTGTCTCTACTCCAAGATGAAATAAATCCTGCACTTGGTCATCCAAATCAGCTCATAATCCTAACCCTAGTCTCACTTCTAACTTCCTTTGCTCGACTATACTTGCTCCTGCTTACTGAATGTAATTTGTACTTTCCTAGCCCCAAAGTTTTATTTATGTTCTTGCCTCCTGTTGTGCTCTTCCCTTTTATCTGTCTAAATTCTACCTTCCTCCAAAGACCAGCTCAAATCCTCTCTCCCCTATAAATCCATACCTGACCACCTCAGCCTAAAGGGAATTTGATCTTCCCTACCATTTTTTGCTTCAGTCCTTTGAGAGAACCCTATAATAGTCAGTTAAATACCTTCCTGATATGCATGTCACTTTGCTCCCAAATGAACTTACAGATTTTTAATAGGTCGGGTCTATGTTTTATACTTTCTTGTCTCTTCCTTGGTCCTCAGCACATAGTATCTCAAGTGATTATTGAATTAGTAATTGATTCCATCTGTTTTTTTATCTTTTAATTTCACTCCCACAATTTGAATATGCTTGAAGTTATTCTTAAGAACACATACCATATTCTATAATGGGAGGAATAAAGCACCACTATAAATAAGATGATACCTGTTTGTAAACAATGATGCAATTCAAAGGGTTCTACTGGTTGTTCTCCCCTTTTCTACTCAAAGTTCCATCACAATAGGTTTCAGCTGTTACAGTTGCTACTTGCTGTGTCAAAATCTTGACTCTTCGTCTATTAAAACTTCACCAAGCAGCAAATAGAATGAGAGAGAAATATGACAAATGACCACATAGCTGACATTGCACCCCATTACTAAATCAGTAGAAAGGGTAGACCATAACGGATTCCAAATAAATCCTTCTGCATCTTGAGGTCAAAGGGTTTGGGAGCTAAAGGGGAAAGGAGAGGGACAGAAGGGATTATGGCAAGAGAGACATGTAGATCATTTGGGTTTAGAATTCTATTGCTAAATTACTTTTCATTTCTAAGAATTTGCTCCATCTGTTGCCCTCTTAACACTGTCTAGACAATTTCAGAGTGTTACATAATTCATAGTGGCTGAATATTTTCCTGTTTACTACAGTGCTTGTCTACAAAGGTCACTGATAAAATAATATTTTAACTGGTATGGAAAACGTCTCAGAAATCCAAGAAACAAGAGCCAATCTCAGCCAGTACTTATTGGTATTGATGCATGGATAAAATACAGGCACCACCAACCTGATTGTCTCATGCTTCTGACAAGGTTTTGACAGGTATCAAAAAATAAAAGAGCAGTTCATCTCTGCACCAGTAAAATGAAGACTATTATCCATAGATGTCTTTTTTCATTTTGTGATGGCCTGCTGAACAGAAACGCAATGCTGATGACACAGGACAGTCTGCCCTACTTAGAAACCGTATCCGAGTTAACGCATAATGCTTTTCAAAAATAACACATTTTTTGAACTGTATTTATGGAGACACTAAAGCAACACTTTGACTAAAAAGAGAATTAAAAAGAGAAAAGAAGGGGAAGGAAGGAAGGAAGGAACGAACAGAGGGAGGGAAGAAAGGAAGGAGGGAAAGAAGGAGGGAGGGAGGAAGAAGAAAGAGAAAAGACCATGGAAATAAGGAAAGTTCATTCCATTCAGTGTTGATTTCATTTGGAGAACTATGCTAGTATTTGCCCTCTGAAAGTGAACAAATGGATTTCCAATCATAATGCTAATTATTTAAAAGTTGTTTTGCCATTTTTGAGCTGGGAGACTGAGCACTTGCATAATCTTCCACTTCTACAGCCACTGTGGCTGCCACACTGCTCCACAGGGCTGAGGCTACACGTGGGAGCCTCTTTGTTGGGGAGACTGTGTGTGGAGCAGATGTGGCCACACAGGAGGTCAGGACTTGGGGACTAGCTGGGGATCTCCTTGTCTCCAGACCCCTCTCCAACCCAGGGATCTAAGAAAACTGGTAGACTATAAATAGATATTTTTCCAGTTAATAAAGAATTTCCTTATTAATGCTACAGTATTTTGCTCTACCTGTCTTGTTTCAAGGGAATAATCTATGAGATTTAGCAACTAGGTAGCAGGTTGACAGCCTTTCACATACTCTGTTTGGTCTCCTGATTTGTGGCCTAAGCATATCCTTTTCTGAGTCCCAAGTGACCCATCAACTGACCTTGGAGAAGCCCATTTTCTATTTCTCTGTGTAGGGACTGATCAGTCTGTGGTAGCAAGAGCATTGCCACTGTCCTTTCCACTGTAGACTGAAGGCTATGTTTTGAAGTCCAGCTCTATAAATATGTCAGGCAAGTAGGCACCACTGATCATGAAGATGTGTGGACAAAGGGCTGCTTGGCTGCAGCACATTTTACACAGGGACCTCTGATGAGAGTGCGGAATTTGCATGGCATGCTTCTCTGCTCTCTTCTTGGTTTCTCCAACTTTGCATCTTCTGGTATGACGCAGGCTTGGCGGTGCTATGGTACTCAGGTAGGCAAATGAAAGAAAATGGTGTTTCATAGCAGAAGTAACTGCTGCATTGTTCATTAATTTCCAGAATTAACATCAATATACTAAAATAGCCAAAAACAAATTTTCAAAGAACATTCCAAGCATACTAAATTCTTAAAAGACTACAAAACTAGATGTGGGCTCTTAGAAGTGGTATACTTGTAGTAGCTATATAACCCTTGTATTACTAGAGGCATGGATTTTAATCAAATAAGTGGGGGCACAGTTTTTTTTTTTTAAGTCCTGTTTATTTATTTTCAATTCAGTTTTATTGAAATATATTCACATACCATACAATCATCCACAGTGTACAATCAATTGTTCGTAGTACCATTATATAATTGTGCATTCATCACCACAATTAATTTCTAAACATTTTCATTGCTTCAAAAAATAAAAATAAGGAAAAAAAAGTAAAAGTTAAAAAAAAAGAGCACCCCAAACATCCCACCCACCCCCATGCCCCCTATTATTCATTTACTTTTTGTCCCCATTTTCTGCTCATCTATCCATACACTGGACAAAGGGAATGTGAGCCACAAGGTTTCACAATCACACAATCATACCGTGTAAGATACATAGTAATACAATAGTCTTCAAGAATCGAGGCTACTGGGTTGCAGTTCAATAGTTTCAGGTATTTCCTTCTAGCTATTCCAATACACCAAAAACTAAAAAGGGATATCTATATAATGTAAGAGAATAACCTCCGGAATGACCTCTTGACTCCATCTGAAATCTCTCAGCCACTGAAACCTTATTTTGTTTCATTTCATTTCCCCCTTTTGGTCAAAAAGGCTTTTTCAATCCCACGATGCTGGGTCCAGACTGGTCCCTGGCAGTCATGTCCCATGTTGCCAGGGTGATTTATACCCCTAGGAGTCATGTCCAATGTAGGAGGAGGGCAGTGAGCTTACTTGCCAAGTGAGCTTAGAGAAAGAGAGGCCACATCTGAGCAACAAAAGAGGTTCTCTGGGGGAGACTCTTGGTACCATTATAAGTAGGCTTAGCCTCTCCTTTTTAGTAACAAGCTTCATAAAGGCAAGCCCCAAGATCGAGGACTCTGCCTACTAAATTGATAGTCCCCAGTGTTTGTGAAAATATAAGGAATTCCCTAGGTGGGGAAGATGAATATTTCCACATTTTTCCCCATTCCCTCAAGGGGGCTTTGCAATTACATTTTTATTCTCTGCCCAGATTACTTTGGGATATATTTGTACTAACATGTACAAACCAACCAGATCTCACTCCCTATTCAAAGTTCCATGTAATTATGATATTCAAATAAACTGACCATACAAGTTGAATTATATAGTGTGCTACAGGAGTGCATGGATTTTAATTGAAGAAATCCATTAATGAAATTTATTCTGATGAGTGCTTAAAAATTTCAAGATAAATTACTTTAGCAGAAATAGAAATAATTTGCATAGAAGACTAAAGATGAATTTAATTTTGAGAGTTTGAGTTCACCAGAAAAAATAACTGTGAGTATGAGAAATGTGTTAGCTTCAGCTCCCTCTACTCAGAGCATCTGTCCCAAACCCATGCCAATCAAAAAGTTTATTTTTGGCCAATTTTTTTCAAAGTTAATTTGAGCTGGCCATGTTAGAAATCAATTGTTGACCATAATCTATGTCTCAGTTTCCTGGCTGCTGTGACAAATACTACACAAGGGGTTGGCTGAAAGACAGGAATTTATTGTCTCCGAGTTGCAGAGGCTGGAAGTCTTGCTTCCTTATGGGGCTAAGCAGTGTTCTGGCTGTCTGGCAATCCTTGAATTCCTTGGTCTTCCCATCACATGGCAATGCCTTTTCCTTTCTCTTCCAGATCTGATGACTTGCAGCTTTTGGCTCTTCCTAGTGACTTCTCTCTCTTTGACTGAATTTCTTCTGGCTTATAAAGGACTTTGGTAATCAGGGTTAAAGACCAACCTCATTCATTTGAGCCACACTTTAACTAAAATAACATCTTCAAGAGATCCTATTTACAATGGGTTCACACCCACAGGAATGCAGATCAAGACCAAGAACATGTCTATTTTGGGGTACATAATTCAGTCCACCACAATCTAGAACTCAAATTTACATGCACACTAGAATTCTCATTGAGTTTAGTTTTACTGTATTTATGACATTATATTGGCATTATATGATACATTTATGACTATATTTTGGATCATTATCTGGTTGACCATAGTCATTAACTCTGAATGATTTCCATTTATCATCAATTACACAATTTCTAGTCATTTAATTCATGTTGGAGATCTAGTTAGCCTATATTTTTTTACAGTAGAATATATAAATATATAATTTAGACTATGTCCTAGTTTGCTAATGCTGCAGAATGCAAAACACCAGAGATGGATTGGCTTTTATAAAACAGGGATTTATTTCGCTACACAGTTACAGTCTTAAGGCCACAAAGCGTCCAAGGCAACACATCAGCAATCGGGTACCCTCACCGGAGGATGGCCAATGGCCTCCGGAAAACCTCTGTTAGCTAGGAAGGCAGCTGGCATCTGCTCCAAAGCTCCGGCCTCAAAACGGCTTTCTCCCAGGACGTTCCTCTCTAGCAAGCTTGCTCCTCTTCAAAACATCGCTCCCAGCTGCACTCTCTTTCTTCCCCCCAAGTCAGCTCATTTATATAGCTCCACTGATCAAGGCCCACCCCGAATGGGCGGGGCCACGCCTCCATGGGAACATCTCATCAAAATTATCTCCCACAGCTGGGTGGGGCACACTCCAAGCAAATCTAACCAACACCAAAACTTCTGCCCCACACAAGACTATAAAGATAATGGCATTTGGGGGACACAATACACTCAAACTGGCACAGACTATATCCATGTAAATATAAAAGTTATATTAAACTCTAAACTTGACATGGGCCTAATTCTCCAAAGAATGACTAGTAAAACCACACAAGATTCCTAGAACATGAATATTTATCTATCCTGAAGGGTGTACTTTTTATCAGTGTCATATATAAATATAATGAGTTACACATATAGCCATTAATATGCAACTGCAAAATAAAGTGCAAAGTTAATTTATAAATGATAGAATCAGTAAGAAAAATACTCCCCAAATTATGTCTAAACTCTGTTTAAAATTTCAAAACTATGCCTAAATTTTGGGGGACACTTGAGATAAGGTTAAGTAACAAAAATGATAAGTAGATAAGCATACCATAATTTTTTCCAAATCTCTGTGACCGTAACTAAGGCACATGTAATTTGCATACCTATAGGACAGCAAGTGACTTTTAAAGTCTGTTTTTGTTATTTATTGGTGTATAACAAATTGCTCCAAATTAGGAGCTTAAAAACAACAATCATTGTTTACTTTTTAAAAACCTTTTTATTGTAGTAACGTATACAACTCAAACTTTCCCATTTTAACCACTTTCAAGTGTACAATTCAGTGGTACCGATTACATTCACAATATTGTGCAACCTTCACCAATATCCCTTAAGCCAACTTTTTCATCACCTCAAAGAGAAACTCTGCTTTCATTAAGCAATAACTCCCTCTCCCGCTCCCACACTTAGCCCATGGTAGTCTGTAATCTGCTATCTGTCTCTGATATTTGCTGCTTCTATGTATTTCATGTAAGAGAGGTCATACAGTATTTGTCCTTTTGAGTACTATTCTCCAGAGAAAATGGGAAGCTTTCTGTTTGGAAACAAAATAGACACAGTTTCAGCCTCACAGCTGTCTGTGACTGCAGATTCAACCAGCAACACAGCTGCCATTTCATTCAAAAGAATGAAAGAGTCTGTAATTTATCGGAAAAGGAAGTTGCCAGAGGCCTAAAATGAAACTAATGTCAGATAATTTCAAAAAAGGAGGAAAATCTATTTTCTCAAATTCACACACCTTTAAAGGTGAATAAAGGAAATAGAAGGAACTCAAGAAAAGATATTTGTATACAGGGTGATGTTCAGAAATTTTAACCACCTCTTCGGTACAAGTCTTGAGCAATTAGCCAGGAGGCCAACCAGCACATCAGGAAGGCTCAAACCTATTAATTATTGAGTCCTGCTTGGATGCAGCAGAGAATATCAGTTCACCAGGAATTTCAAGTCTCAGAGTCGAAGAGACTTCAATACGTCAGTGGGTCCATCCCTGCCTTTTTAGGTGGGTGAGGGATTATTGCTTCATTTGCCCAGTGAAGCAATTGTGTGTTAGAAGAATGAAGAGATTTGCTCAAAAATCACTCAGAAAACTAACTTGTAGAATAAAATCAATAAGCCAGTAGATTATAGATTTCTAGCCTAGTAGGTTTTGCTACAGCTTTACTCTGTTGGTTATAGTGTGGTATATTTGAAATTCAGTATTTATGTTACAGTCAACCAATTCTGGATAAAGAAGGAAAAGATTTCAATTGTAGTTCGGCTCCACCATTAACTAACCATGTGACCTTAAGTCTGTGTAGAAACTTCCAGGCCTCCACTTCTCATCTGTGAAACAAAGGCTCTGTTAAAATAATTTAATGGTTCTCTCCAGTTCTAAATTCTATGAACACAGACCACCCTCCTCTTCCATTGGATAGATGCTAAACTAGACATTGCAACATCTTAAAACATTTATCTGGCAATGCAGAAACACAAAGATAGACTTATGTGACAATCTCATTGGTGATCTGTTTCACTGTATTAAAATGGGGGTAGAGGTAGACAATGGTTATCTATACATATAAAAACTGGTATGTTGAGGACACGTGAGGGCTGCACTTTAATATGAAAACCAACCACCCATCATAAAATTTTCATGAAAATGTGTCTGACTGATGTTTTCTGACCTTGTGTCATGTAAGCCGCTCAAGCAGTTAGAGCTTTAGGAGCTGTTATCTCACGGCACAGAACGGTGATTTGAGGTGTTTTTATAGAGGATAGGGTTGAAGTCTAAGTCAGCAACCTGGCTACAAATAGTGGGAAAGACACTTTGACTGGAGCTGGATGTTTAATGGATTCTAAACACAGATCAGGGGACCAGAATAAGGTGTGTGATTTACTCTCAATTTCCCCTTCCTAAAAGTCATTAAAACAGGTACTTATTTATTTGAACATCTCCGTCACAACCCTGCCTCTGTTACGGTGAAGAAAGCTCCCGTCCTCACATGGTTAACTATAGACTTCCCCAGTAGCTTCTCTCACAGCCACAGGATTTAAATTACTTGGGAGAAAGAGCTTCACACATAGCTCAGAGTCACTGAGGGAAAAAAGACACAGCCTTGAGAAACCTCTCAAAGAATAACACCAGAGAAGGTAAACATGTGAATGAGGTTAAAGACAAGCTCCCATAAAGCAAGATGGATCATTTTTTAAGCTCAGTCAGGGGTCTGAAGGTCAGAGGTTAAAAATAGGACTTAGATTTCAAGTGAAATTAGTTTAGTAGTTATGTCACAGTTATTCTCCCCAGGAAAGAGTAATAGGCATTCTGAATCCGATGACTAATGTGCACTGGCAGATTAAATGGAGAAGCTTGCATAGTGTCTACCCACATTGCATAAGAATGCAGCTTCCACACTTACTAAGCATGTAATTTTAGGCATATTTAAACGCAATTCAATTTATAGTAGATCTTCATCAGACTTCTATTTTTAAATGCTGAGTCTTTAAAAAAAAAGAAGAATTTTTACTAAAACATTTTCAGTGTTTTAAGAGTAATTCTTTCCAGTCCCGTTCTTGGTTAAGCCAGGAATTTACTCATTACCTGCACTCATCTTTGAAGTCAAGGCTCAAATAGAATATTAAAAAAAATTTAGTCTAAACAGATTTTTATGACTGTTGCTCACTGTTAATCAAGCAATTAGGAACACAGACATAAGATTAAAGTGCTTTCCCCAGTAAAATATCTCAGAGAATAATACATTTAAAAACACACATTAAGTACTTTTTGTGTTTGAGATACTGTGAGAATGTTTCAAGGGATCCAGAAGTGATTGAGGCAAAGTTTACAGTCTAAGGAGGCAAAATTAGGAAAAATTAAAGACGTGTTTCGCTGTATAATAGTGATTCTTTCTCTTGGTGTTGCTTCTAGGGACAATGGAATCATCAGCTCCACAACCCCCACCCCTGCCCAGACCAGGTCCTTCCAGGGACTGTGGCCTGGGACAAACTTGGCCATGAAGATTCCAGAAAATTGCACTTTGTGACTCCTGGAGCAGTAGCTTGTACGTTAGAATGAATCTGAGTGGGAGTTGGGCTTTCTGGGTCTCCATGCCAGCCCTGAGTGCCCTCTCCTCTTATCTCAGTGAAGGGCTGGATGGACACCTGCTAAAGGAATGTTCAGCTCAGACATCCTCAGGAGCTGGGCATTTAGGCCCAGTGGGGACAGGTGGAGAGTTCTACATTCTCATGCCAGACAGGATCTGCATAGCTACAGAATTTAGTCACTCTAAGGAAAAAAAAAAAGGTAAACATGCTGCTGGGAGTCCCTCAGAGTTTAGCTCTAAATTCATCTCAAATTGTGAAAACAGATGTAGCCCAAACTGTTACTGGACCAAGACAGTGGATTCTTTTGCCCAATGCACTCAAATGACCAATTACTGAGACACTGGGGTTTCAAAGAGAGAAAAAGTCTTATAGCTAGGTGCGAAGCAGGAGATCAGATTGGTCCAAAATCTGTCTCACTGAGCTGCAGTAATTCTGATAGTTTTATAGCATCAAAAGATGGGCAGGTTTTAGGATAATGAGCACAATGGCCCCAGACGATGTAATTAGAGGTGATTTAATTATTGTGCGTGCACAGTTGATTATATGCTTAGTCGCAGAACGTATGTAAGAAAATGGCAGCCCTAATAGGATGATGGTCATGGTTTTTAGTATTATAATGAGGCATAGGTGACTTATAGGTTAAAGCCTAAGCTACTGTGTATGTCAGGCAGGCCCATTTTGGTTAGATCCAGCCTCAGTTATCAAGATAACTTTGGACTTGGGGTGGGTTAGTTCTGGGCTGACCCAAGACTTATTAATAAACATTAGGGGCTGTCTTTAGTGATCATAAAACTTTAAAGTCAAAAAACTCGATAAATGGGTACAAGTGAAGGTTAGTCACAAGATTTTACAATCCCAAGGGCACAAGTTAAAGGCCATACAATCATTATCAGAGATCAAGGCAACTGGATTAGAGTAATATCTATGTAACGACTGAGGAATCATAATCAGCCATTAAATCCTAACTTCTAGGTTACAAAACAATTCAATAATTCCAAAGCATTATTGCATAAAAGGAGACTGATCATCATCAACTTCAGTGGAAAGCAGCATATCCTTAATTTTTATTTTAGCTGTGTGTGTGTGTGTGTGTGTGTGTGTGTGTGTGTGTGTGTGTGTGTGTGAACTAACCCAAATACATTTTGGACTGATATGGAGTATAAATAAATGAACAAACAGATTATGTTTCAGTAATGAATCAGAAACATGGTTTAAGTTTCAAATAAATTTAATTTGGTAACTCTGGCCGTCCTTTTTTTTTTTACCCCACAGAAGAATAATAGGTAAGCTGTATTTTATGATGCTCAGGTTCAGTATTTAATTCTCTAGGTACAATATTAAGCTGAAAATGTGACAAACAGCAAATAGTACTCAGACTGTGGTGTCCTTTTTCTGAAATGGAAAAGTGCAGTGAAGTTACAGAAATAGCTGCTTTTCTATCAGGAGTGCTCATTTCTGAGCTAATGGTGGGGTGGCATCAAACGTATGACTAAGAGATTGATGAATTTACCATTTTGCTCCACTCCTCCCTCGGGTCCCATTAGCTAAAATGCATTCAGGAAGCAAAGACTGTCATGAACTAAGGTAAACCTAGTAAAATTCAGTTAACTCTGCATTGCTTTATTAGGACAGCGCTCCTCCAACTTTATTGTGTCTGTACATCTCCTGGGGATCCTGTTAAAATGCAGATTCCGATTCTGTAATTCTGGGTGAGGCCTGAGGGTCTGTATTTCTAAAAAGTTCTCTGGTGAAGCCAATGCCCTGGCAAGGTGCCAAAAGGATTTCTGACCATGTGTTTAACCAACACAGACTGTATTTATTATGCACCAGATACCACATTCAGATGCTGTAGCACATTGATAACCAAGACCCAGTTCCTGTCCTCACAGAACTCAGAATAAGCAGACAATTTTAATATTGTGAGTTTAATCTTGTAATAAAGGTCCACCATGGAGGTTACCATGGGAACGCAGAAGAAGAAATTGGGCTGAGGTTTGTGCCTGCATGATGAAGAAAAGTTTCCAGAGCAAGTCCAGAATGCAGCCAGAATGGGGAGCAAGGCCTTACTGTGCTGTTTATATTTACGGAGACATCCAGTGACCTATCCCGAGACTCTTCCTTAAGCCTCTGCGTGTTGATAAGGACTTGTCAAAGGCAGCCAAGGCCAATGCTGTGTCTCTTAAGTGGCTTGAAAATGTCACAGATAGGATGTGGTGGAGAGCTAGAATAGAGACACTATTTATAGAGAGTGTGTCCTAACATCAGTATTTCTAGTTCATGTTGTTCCAAATAGATATTTAATTTTTTTAAAGGATTCCAGCCTACACACTCTCCTACTTATCAGGGTCTTGGGAATCAAAAGTGATGACATCGTCACATGCACAAGATGACTCACGTTCTCTCCCCCAGGGCTGGCTAGTCGCGCTTAACAAAATGGGGTGACAGTGTAGGAGCACCCACTTCCTGGAGCCTGTCCTTACCCACTCCCTGGGCTGCCTCCCTCATCTTCCCCAGCTCTGTGGCTCATTTGACAGAACACATTAAAACATGACATTTCCTCCCAATGTTATCCAAAGTTTAACTCTGGATTTTAAGTTATCATAAGATCTCTTTTTTACACACCTATTCTCTAACATGAATGTTTTATAAACTGATCAGGTACCCTGTAATTTTGCAAGTGGTATTGTTAGAATTTTGAAATACTGGCTGCTTCACTGCATATATACATAATTCAAGTTGGCAAATGTGCTTCAGGTGTATCCAATATCAATGATAGGAAAACTGTAGCTAAACAATTCCACTGGTTCTAGGTATGATTATGTTTTGTGCCTGGAAAATGCAAGTGTGTAAACATAAACATAGCAAGTGTTCTTTCTTAAAATGATAACTATTAAAATTCTACCCTTTTAAAGAAAAACAAATATTTAGTGGTGTTCCTTTCTAATGAAGGTGATCCAACTCCAAAAACTAGCAGATGACAACAACAAAAAAAATCTGGAAAACATTCTGCTCATTAAAAAACATATAAAATCCATACTAACAGAATGGTGGAAAAGAAAAGGAAGTCCTTATAGCACAGATATGATTAATTTTACAGTTCATCCACACAGTTGTCGGGTATAAACCACATATTTTAGCAACCCGTTTGAGCAAATGGTCAGCACGGTTTCTACGTTGCAGCTGGCATGTGACTGCAGAGTCAACAAGCAGCACTGCTGCCATCTCATTTGAAAGAACTGAGGGGTAAGTAAGATTTAAGTGACATTAGGGGATCCATGTCTTCTCTCAGGTTGAAGAAGCCCACTCCATTTTCCCTGACAGACCCTCAGGTCCTGTCAGGAGTCACTGGGTGCTCAGCAAGAAGGATAGTTAAAAGAACAAAGTCCTTCCGAGACTTTCCATAGCTCCATTGCTGGCTGGGTCCCTTCCGTTTTCCTTCGTTCAGTCAGGTTTCTGTGGCCTAGATCTTTTGACCTCGGTGGGACTAGAGGTAATATGATAGACTAATCCATACTTACAAGAATAACCTAAGTGCCTTAACAAATTTATCTTCCCATAAAATCTGCATTAAACTCTTCCTAGCTTTCTGGACACAATGATATTAAATTACATTGTTTATATTAAATATGCTATATATCATGTTAGCTATAGTCAATGTAATAATAACAGCAACAGCAATAGCTGTCTATTAAGTAGTGATTCCTTAAACTTTTACATGTTAGAATCATCTGGGGATCTTTAAAAAACTCCAAAGCTTAGGCTATACCCAGACCATTAAATCATAGTCCTGGTGGCCGAGATCAAGGCATCAGTATCTTCTGAAGCTCTGAAATGACTCTAATGTGCAGAAAAGTTTGGGAGCCAAGGTATCAAGCATTTACTATAGGTCAGGCACTTTTTGAGGTGTTTTCTATACATTTCCACTTGAGCAAGGGTTTTGCTCAGATAGTAAATGGTGCAGTGGGTCTGCCTGATTCCAAAGCCCAGCTTCTTTCCAATGCTTTTGGGTGTGACAAATGCCTAAAACAAAGGATTGACTGCTGTGGCCACTTCACAGCAATCCAATGATTGAATATTTTGAAATAAAGTCTTCTTTCTGGCATGTCTCAACAACTGTTGTTCTTTGCACAGTGTTGATTGAGAATTTATATTGTCAAGTATTACCCTGGAGATACAATGACAAAGAAGACATGATCACTGCTCTCAAGCAGCTCAAAGTTTATTGTGGAAGAGAAAAATCGTTAGAAAACAGTGTGGTCCAGGCTACGGGAAAACAAGTGCAGTAGGACTCTGAGAGGTGGTATTAGAAGGGCATCGTGGAAGTCTGAATAGAAGAAGTACACATTTTGTTGGGTTTTAGAGTGTGAGGAGGAATTTTTAGGATGAAGAAGACTGGGAACATTCCAGGCAGTGGAAACAAAGTATGTGTAAATGGTCAGAGCTTTGTAATCCCCTGAAGTAGGGGGTACAGCATGTCAGTAATAGTTGGAAGAGAACTAGAAATTTAGGTAGGGGTCTAAATACTCCATACTAGTAGTGTTTAGAAAGAAAACTTGCAGCATTGGCTGCAGTGGCTCTATTGGTGAGTTGGAAGGGTCACACTGCATTATTCCAGAAAGAAGATGATGAAGGCAGTGATTGCTAATAATATTAGGGCATATTTCTGAGCACTTTGTGGTCAAGATATATATTTATCAGCTAGAAATGGACAAGAATTAATGAGTGATTGGATGTAGGGTTGAGAGAAGGGAGAAGTTGAAGATGGCTTGAAGCCTTTCTCCTGAGAGGGTATGTGGCTGGTCAGGCCATTCATAGAGCTACGGAAGATAGAGGAAGTTTTGGAAGGAAGAATAAATGCTCCATTTTGGACTGAGTTGTGAACTTCTCTTATTTCCTAAACTTAGACATGGGGTGGCCCCCATGACCTCCGTTATTAGTGACTATTAGATGGCCAGTTAATGGGGTACATTAAGCTTCATGGAATTGTGGCTGTGGGTACCCACACTATTTATTGGAAGGATGGGCTTTTCCTATCAGAGAAAGCTGACATGGCAGCAGCTCCATCGTGGTAACAACTGTATCAAAAAGGTCTCTGCAGATTAACACATAGAAAGTAAAAGCAACTCACACTCACATAGCAATTATTTAGTGGATGACACTGTTGTTACATCTGATTTAATTATCTCAGCAACTCTATGAGTTAAGTATTATTATTATTACCATCCCTATTTTACAGATGGAGAAACTAAGGCACAGAACTGTCGAGTGGCTTGCCAAGGCCTCACAGCTGGTGAAAGGCAGCAGGATTTAAATCACACCCTCTGGTTCAAGAATTTGTGCTCTTTTAACCTTTACACTCCATTGCCTCAGTCTGTAGTGTTTTGCTTAAGCAGATAATGCAATCAAGATTTTAATGGCTTTTTAAAATGAAGCCAGATTTTCCCTCTCTTTTTTGAACTCTTTCTTTAGTTATTCTTCAAAGATATTGGCTCTTTGATTTCTTGTTCATACTGTTCAGGAAGTGCTGGCAAGCATTAAATTTCCCTGTACTCTAAAAATGACATCAGTTCTAAGGTTTTGATATCTATATAGTACAAAGAAATTGCTGGAAAAAATTTAATTCACATTCTACTTTAGTACCTCTCAAGGAGGAAGGATTTCTTGCCTCATTTCCTCAGAAGTACAGGATGGAATTTCATGGAAACCACAAGGGTATTTTTTTTTATATAGATTCAGAGTCTATTATAATAATCTAAGGGCATAATGGGAATTAAATAATATGTTCTTCTTCCTGATGAAAAGCTAGTGCTTTCATATAGACATATTTAAATTAAGACAGATTTTTAATTCCATTCTTCTAGAATTTTTAAAGAATCAACTCGTTAGTAGAAGTCAAAATTTATTTTCTTTTTATGCAACTTGGCCCTTGGCTAAGAAGTGGAAATTTCAAGTTCTAGTTCCTACACCTCCTGTAACTAGCTGTGTTAACTCTGGGTAACTCCCTCAATATCTCAGACTTCTACTTTACTCATCTTGAGTTGGAATAGATTCTCTCTAAAGACTGTTACATGCTATAATTACATAATTCTATTCATAGAAAAAAAACCTTACTGACATCAACAAAAATTAAGGTGCAACTAAAAAAAAAAAGAGTTGCTTCCCCCACCCCCCAACTTTTGCTGATTGTGCTGGACTTTAATTGGCCTAGAATAAAGTACATAATATCTATAGGCAATATGTTAGTGATTAAAACTAAGAAGACAAAATGTATCAGAGAAAACTGTCCTTTCAGAATCAGGCAGTTGCCCATGGTTTGAAAGCACCAATTGGAAAGATAGCCTGTACAAAAAAAAAAAAACAAAAAAAAAACACACACACACAGACTGGAACCATTGTGAACATCAATTCTGCTTGGCAGGATGATGCAGTAAACTAATTCACACTACTGTGTTAATGAATTTCCAGATACAACATTCCTAACGGGAGGGAAGGTGAAACACAAGAGAATTGCAATGTCTAATAAAGTATGCTAAAAGTAGAGAGAAAAATGTACAGAAAGGGGAGATAAGGCAGATCGATGGGGGCAGTCAATAGCTTTTCACTTTTCTTAGGACAATGCTTCCATGGCAAGGTAAACCGAGATGTGAACATATCAAGATGTGAATATATTCAAGTATATATTGAAGACCTATTGTAGTCCAAGATCTAGTTGCAAAGTTCTAGATGTTAGGGGTAGAATAATTAATAAGGTGGATGGGATAGACACATCTAATACTGCTTCCTTCCCCACACCATTTGGTTTTCCCCTTCCTCTAGGCCTACAAACACCTGAAGTTAAGAGTGGCCCTGTGACATATTTTGGAAAAAGGAGTGTGAACACAAGTAAAATGTATCCATTCTTGATGGGAGAATTTAAGATCTGGTGCATAATTCTCCATTTATTTACTCTACTACCGTACCTGTGTACTCCAGATGGTACAGCTCTAAAATGGTGGAGCATCCCCCAGCCTGGACTGTACATCACAGCAAATAGGACCACTGCTCTGAAAAACCATCCAGACCCACAGTGGACTTGTCATGAGTGAGAGAGAGACTTTTTTTACACCAATCACTAGTGATTTTCAGGTTATTTGTAACTGCACCATTGCTTAGGCTACATCACTGAAACCACAAGGTTCCTGCCTATACGGAGCCTATGTCTCATGTGAGATGAACAATGAGAAGTAGACTAAATGTTATATAAGCTAATGTGAGATTAGTGACTTGAAGAAATGTAAAATTGAGTAAGGGAGTCAGGAAATACTGAAGTGGGTTATTTAGATAAGAGGTTTAGCGAATTCTGAATTTCTCAGATAAGATATCTGGAAAAAAATAAAGGTACTTCATGAGAAGATTGGAAAAAAGAGAATCCCAGGAAAGGAGAACAGCAAAAATACACCTTCGCTGAAGCCAGACCAAGCTTGGCCTATTCAAGAAACAGAATAAGAGCCAATGTAGAGCTAGCTAAGTAAGAAAGAAGAGAAAGATGAGATGAACCTAGAGAGAAATGGGCAGACCCAGGTCATGTAGGACCTTGTTGCTCAATTATGGTTGAGATTTTTATGTGATCACAAGATATATGGAAAGTCAGTGAATGGTGTTGAGCAGAGAAGAGATGTGACCCAATTAATATTGCAAAGAGATAACCCTGGCTGTTGTGTGGGGTGTAGACTATAGGAGAGCAAGAGTGTAAGTAAAATAAATGCCTTTTAGGAGATGATTTTAGATGTTGAGAGTGTCTTGAACTAGGGGGGTAGTAGTGGAAATTGTGAGAAGTGTTCAAACTCTGGTTGTGTTTTGGAATGAAAGCCAAAAGACTTGCTGATGACATCATCTATGCGGGATGGGAGAGAAAAAGAGAACTCAATATTGACTTCTAGTGTTTTGACCTAAGCAATTTGGTGACTGGGAAGAGTGGGTGAATGGGATTTGGAGAAGCAGTGGGTGAATTAAATACCTCCAAAATGCGAAAACAGAGAAAGACAGAGTTCTAAGCATTAAGTCCTAGAGCATTCCTAGGTTTCAACTTTGAGAAGAGGAAGAGGATCCTGCAGGAACTACTGAATAGGGATGGTAAGAGGAAAACCAGAAGAGTATGTTGTCTTGGAAACATGTGAAGAAAGTAGTTCAAGAAGGAGAGTGCAATCAACTGTGTCAAACAGTGTTGAAGGTGAAGTAAGCTGAAGTCTGAAAACCAACCTTTAAACTTGGCAACATGGAGATCTTCGATACCCTTGGCAAAAACAATTTCAGGGGAGTGTAGGGAACAAAACCTTTATTGCATGAGTTCAAAAGAAGCTAAATATTGGAGATGAAAACATTTCAGTTCACTTCAGTTCAATTCAATCCAACATTTTGGAAAACTGTTTGTTTCTTTAAAAGTTATAAATGTATCTATCATTTAACCCAGCCATTCCATTTTTAGGCATTTATCCAAGAGAAATAAAAACATATGCTCAGTTAACTCTATCCCTGAATTGTAAGGCCTATCTCTAAACTTTGAGATGCCGATCCCCTACCGTATACCTGATTGGTCTCTGGAACAATGCGTATCTCTGAGACACCTGAAACTCAGAGCTAGAGCTCAGCAGATATGAATGTCAGTATTAGTGCATACAGCCACTGTCAAAAAAAAAAAAAAAAAAAAAAAAAAAGCTGAAAAAGAGCCCAGACTTCAATTAGTGATATGAATGAAGCAGGTCTGGTTAAGACCAGGGCAAGCCAGGCCAAAGGATAAAGGATGAAACTGATTGTGTTTTAAAACTTCAACTTTCATATGAGACCAAGGGAATAGATATCTATTTGGTACAGGATCTAAATTTTCTAAACGGTACAACTCTACAGTCGATTTGTTCAAACACCACAATTGCATGGAACTTTGAATAGAAAGTGAGATACGGTAGGTTAGTATAGGCTGGAGTGAAATAGTGACATATCCCAGAGAAATTCGGGCAGATAATAAAAAATATATTTACAGCCTCTCCCTCCCCAGCCCTGAGGATCTGGGGGAAGGTGCGGATGTGTTGGACATCCTCACCTGGACTGGTGTTGATGTTGTCACAAACATTGGGACTGGCGGTTTGATGTGCTGAGCCATCGAGTATGGGACTTGCCCTTATGAAGCTCATTACCACAAAGGAGAGTCTAAAGTTGTATGTAATGGTGCCTAAGAGTCTCCCCCTGAGTACCTCTTTGTTGCTCAGATGTGGCCCTCTCTCTCTCTAACAGAGCCATCTCGACAGGTGAACTCGCTGCCCTCCCCCCTACGTGGGACCCGACTCCCAGGGGTGTAAATCTCCCTGGCAACACAGAGTATGACTCCCGGGGATGAATGTGGACCCAGCATCGTGGGACTGAGTGTCTTCTTGACCAGAAGGGGGATGCAAAATGATACAAAATAGTTTCAGTGGCTGAGAGATTCCAAATGGAGTTGAGAGGTCACTCTGGTGGACAGTCTTATGCACTATATAGATAACACCTCTTAGGCTTTAATGTATTGGAATAGCTAGAAGTAAATACCTGAAACTACCAAACTCCAACCCAGCAGTCTGGACTCCTGAAGACAGTTATATAATAATGTAGATTACAAGGGGTGACAGTGTGATTGTGAAGACCTTGTGGATCACACCCCCTTTATCTAGTGTATGGATGAGTGGAGGAATAGGGATAAAAACTGAAGGACAAATGGGGTGGGATGGGGGGATGATTTGGGTGTTCTTTTTTCACTTTTATTTTTTATTCTTGTTCTGGTTCTTTCTGATATAAGGAAAATGTTCAGAGATAGATTGTGGTGATGAACGCATAACTATGTTATCATACTGTGGACAGTGGATTGTATATCATGGATGATTGTATGGTGTGTGAATGTATTTCAATAAAATTGAATTTAATAAAAAACAAACAAACAAACAAAAAAAAAAACATTTGTCCAAAGGAGAGTCTAAACTTGCATGTAATTGTGCCTAAGAGTCTCCCCCTGAGTACCTCTTTGTTGCTCAGATGTGGCCCTCTCTCTCTCTAACTGAGCCATCTCGACAGGTGAACTCGCTGCCCTCCCCCCTACGTGGGACCTGACTCCCAGGGGTGTAAATCTCCCTGGCAATGCAGAATATGACTCCCGAAGATGAATGTGGACCCGGCATCGTGGGACTGAGAGTATCTTCTTGACCAAAAGGGGGATGCAAAATTAGACGATATAGTTTCAGTGGCTGAGAGATTTCAAATGGAGTTGAGAGGTCACTATGGTGGACATTCTTATGCACTATATAGATAACACCTCTTAGGTTTTAATGTATTGGAATAGCTAGAAGTAAATACCTGAAACTACCAAACTCCAACCCAGCAGTCTGGACTCCTGAAGGCAATTATATAATAATGTAGATTACAGGGGGTGACAGTGTGATTGTGAAGACCTTGTGGATCACACCCCCTTTATCTAGTGTATGGATGAGTAGAAAAATGGGGATAAAAACTAAAGGACAAATGGGGTGGGATGGGGGGATGATTTGGGTGTTCTTTTTTCACTTTTAATTTTTATTCTTGTTCTGGTTCTTTCTGACGTAAGGAAAATGTTCAGAGATAGATTGTGGTGATGAACGCATAACTATGTTATCATACTGTGGACAGTGGATTGTATACCATGGATGATTGTATGGTGTGTGTGAATGTATTTCAATAAAACTGAATTTAATTAAAAAAAAACAAGCATATGCCCACACAAAGTCTTCTACACAATGTTTGTAGAAACTTTATTTGTAATTGACCCAAACTGGAAACAACCTTAATGTCCATCAACAGGATAAATAAATTGTGTATATCCTTACAATTGAATACTATTTACCAATGAAAAGGAACTAATTGCTGATATATGCAACATCACAGATGAATTTCAAAATCATTTTGCTGAAACAAAATGACACAAGGATTATATACTACATATTTATATAAGAGTCTAGAAAACACAAGCTAATTTCTAGTGACAGAAATGAGATCAGTGGTTATATGGGGTAAAGGAGGGCTAGATGGCACAAAGCTAAGAGGAAACGTTAGGATTTTATGCATTCTAATGGGTGTGTATTGGTATCTCAGTGTGGTTTTAGTTTGTATTTCCCCGATGACTAGTCGTTGGGGCTTGAATCATGTCTCCCATAAATACATGCTCAAGTCCTAACCCCCATTCCTGTGGGTGTGAACCCTTTTGAAAATAGGACCTTGAATATGATATTATTAGTTAAGCTGTGGCCAAACTGA
Organism: Choloepus didactylus; assembly: GCF_015220235.1. NCBI lineage: Eukaryota > Metazoa > Chordata > Mammalia > Pilosa > Megalonychidae > Choloepus > Choloepus didactylus. The sequence goes on along the minus strand of NC_051318.1, from coordinate 25,875,287 downwards.
ATGAAATTAGGCCTTAATCCAATATGGCTGACGTTCTTATAAGGAAAGGAAATTGGAATGGAAACAGAAGCCCAACATCAGGAGAAGAGCCAAAGTCAGCAGAAACATGGAGAGAGTTCACCGTGTGACAGATGGTTGCTGGATCAGTTCAGACTCTGGGAGAAAGCACGCCCTGCCGATACCTTGATGTTGGACTTCTAGCCTCTAAAACCGTGGGACAATATATTCCTGTTGTTTAAGACAAGCTGTTTGTGGTATTTCTCATAGCAGCCCCGGCAAACTAGGACATTAGCGATATTGAACATGTTTTTATTGTTTATTGGTCATTTGTACATCTTTTGTAAGCTGTCTCTGAAAATCTTTTGGCATTTTTTATTAGGTTGCTTATCTTCCAAATATTTAGATGCAAACATTGTATTATATATTTATATAGATGTAAAATTACATAAAATATATTTCTTCATCACAAAATTTGTTTACATCTCTGGCATAATCACACTTGGTCATGAAGAATTCTTATTTTAAATGATCCTTTATAGTTTGTTTGCTATTATTTTAAGTAGGTTTTTCACATCAATATTTAGAAATTAGATAGGCCTATAGTTCGTTTATGGCTTGTAAGTGTGTGTGTGTGTGTGTGTGTGTGTGTGTGTGTGTGAGAACATGACCAGGGTAATATCTTAATCAAATTTTGATATTTTAGTTTTTGTTGACTTGGTAAAAAAATAACTCTTGAAAAAGCTCCATAATGGTTTAAATAGCAGTAGCACTATCTTTGACAGTTGAAAGTCTTTCACTAGTGAAGCTGTTTGGACCTGAAACTTTTTTCAGGGGTCGAATTTTTAATAGTGACAATAATGGTACTGGTACATTGTTGGGGGGTTAAGTGATGAAATAATGTAGGTAAAGCTTATGGCACATAAAAGGCTCAAAGTGAACATCGGTTCCAATCTATAACAATTTCAAAAGTTTTCCCACTCCTAGGAACTGCATTTTGCCGACCAAGTAAATTGTAAAAAACAGAGGTTAGAGGAGGAGCTAAGATGGTGGCATGGAGAGGAGTGGAAGCCAGTTAGTCCCCCTGGAACAATTCATAAATGACCGAAAAACTAGTAAGTAACCTGGAATAACTGCGGGGAGACAAACGTGATTGTCCACTCATCATACACCAACCTGAATTGGGAGGAATGCCCAAGATTGTAGCATAAAATCTGTAAGTAAAAACTGTGGACCCACGCTGAGAGCCGAGAGTCCCTTCCTCATGGAAGCCTCGCGGTGCTAGAGAGCAGCACTCTCCAAACAAGCTAGTGGACCTCAGCCCAGCTCCAACTGGGGTTTTAGTGTTAATTGCTCAATACAGACAGCAAATTCCCAACAAGCAAACAGAGGCTTTTGGTGACAACTGACCTTGGGAGAGTCGGGGGACGTATCTGTCTCGGAATAGGGAGCCCAGAGGATTGGGTGCTTTCTCTGGCTGACGGGTGAATCTGGGAGCTTTTCTGTCCCTTTCTCTCTCTGTGGAGAAAACCTCAGCCGTTTTCAGCCTGCAACACTTTGCAGTAAAGACAGCCTTAGCCATTTTCAAATCAAAACACTTTGATCAGCAGAGTCAGAGTAACAAAGAACTTTTTTCTATGCAGATGACCCCTCTGGAGGGGCCTTAGCTTCCCAAGAGGAAAGGGAGAGGCCCAGCTCTACTGCCTTGCCTTACCGGAACCATACCCCAAAGCCTGGGAGAGGAGAGCCACAGGCCACACCCTCTTACATCAGCCAATGACAGGCTGACAGGTGCACCTGCCAGGCAGAAAAGCACAGGTGTATCAATCCTCTAAGAAGAACCATCAGGGAAACCAGATACTGAATATTTCCTCCTTCTGTGACCTGAGCCTGTTCTCATCTGGGAAAACCTGATTGGGGTGGCCTAGGAGGTCAGATGCCTAGACAACAGAAAACTACAACCTACACCAAGAAAAACTAACCTATGGCCCAGTCAAAGGAACAAACGTGCACTTCAACTGAGATACAGGAATTTAAACAACTAATGCTAAATCAATTCAAAAAGGTTAGAGAAGATATGGCAAAAGAGATAAAGGCTATAAAGAAAACACTGGGCATACATAAGGCAGAAATCAAAAGCTCAAAAAAACAACTAGCAGAATCTATGGAAATGAAAGTCACAACACAAGAGACAAAAGACACAATGGAAACATACAACAGCAGATCTCAAGAGGCAGAAGAAAACACTCAGGAACTGGAGAACAAAACACCTGAAAGCCTACACGCAAAGGAGCAGATGGAGAAAAGAATGAAAAAATATGAGCAACGTCTCTGGGAACTTAAGGACAAATGAAATACAAGAATGTACGTATCATTGGTGTCCCAGAAGGAGAAGAGAAGGGAAAAGGGGCAGAAGCAATAATAGAGGAAATAATCAATGAAAATTTCCCATCACTTACGAAAGACATAAAATTATGGATCCAAGAAGCACAGCGTACTCCAAACAGAAGAGATACGAATAGGCCTATGCCAAGACACTTAATAATCAGATTATCAAACAACAAAGACAGAGAGAATCCTGAAAGGAGCAAGAGAAAAGCAATCCATCACGTACAAAGGAAGCTTAATAAGACTATGTGCGGATCTCTCAGCAGAAACCATGGAGGCAAGAAGGAAGTGGTGTGATATATTTAAGATACTGAAAGAGAAAAACCACCACAAGAATCCTATATCCAGCACAGCTGTCCTTCAAATATGAGGGAGAGCTCAAAATATTTTCTGACAAACAGACAATGAGAGACTTTGTGAACAAGACACCCGCCCTACAGGAAATACTAAAGGAAGCACTACGGAGTGATAGGAGAAGACAGGAGTGAGAGGTTTGTAACATGATTTTGAGAGATGGTAGCACAGCAATGTATGTACACTGAACAAAGATAACAATGATTATGGCTAAGAGAGGAAGGTTGGGAGCATGTGAGACACCAGAAGAAAGGAGGAAAGATAAAGACTAGGACTGTGTAACTTGGTGAAATCTAGAGTGTTCAACAATTGTGATAAAATGTATAAATATGTTCTAACACGAGGGAGAACAAGTGAATGTCAAAAAAGAAAGGAAAAAAAAGCGGAGGTTAAAAAGATTGTCATGTCACTAGCCATTACACCATTCTAAAAGTTTTCATCCTCCTTAAAAATTCTTAATGGGAAAGGATTTAGTGAGAAATTCCAGAATTTACAATTCACTTACATTGCATTTTTCCTGGCTGTACCATAGGATGGAATTTGACAACAAGGTTATTTCTAAGCAGAAGTGTGGTACATCCTTAGCTTTAAACAGAACGTGAAAAAAGAGAGAGCAACAATGGTTGACTTACTTTATTTGCCCTTCCACTATATAGCTACATTTTTCTGAATTTAGTAGGCATCTAAGACTTTTTCTCTCACAGCATCCTTCCTTTGCCTTTCTCTAATTTGTTGGTGCCTAATAGTTGGGTTCCTTTCTCTTTCTTTTTTGTCATTACACATTTCTCATTAGTAATATCAAAGCCCTTTGCTTGGCCTAGAAAACCACAAGAGGCCCGCTGACATCATGTGAAATGCAGTATACACTTGCTATCAGCTTTATTAATATCACTTGCTGAAAATAGACCTAGACCTAATGAATTGAGGAACTAAATTAGCAACTGATACAATTTAAAAATGCACACATGCAAAAACCTCATCCCTTCTAGAAAAAAACTTTTGGTCATTAACCTGTGATCCAGAAATAAGCTTTATTGACCTCAGACCACAAACAATTCCAGTGTGCAACGATGTGAGTGACCATCTGTGACTCTCTTATTTATAGAACAAGAGACAACAGCATGTAATGGAATAATTGAAAATTCTTTCCCATTGGTCTTATTCATCAAGATGTTATTAAAATCTTTGTTAAAATATGATTAGCTTGTTTTAAGCTTTGTCAGATCGTCTAAATCCCAGAATTAGCATTTCATCTAAATGTAGTGGAATGTGTTTTTTTCCCCCTTATAATGAATAATCATGTTCCGGGTGCCCTGTGAATCTGTGATAAACTAATTAATCCTTGTCTAACGATATTAATTAGGATGGTATTTAGACCTGTCATCCAAGTACTCTTGGGGACATGATTTACTCACAGGTCCTCAAGTTGACATAAAATGCCATCAACTCACATTCCTTTGTGAGTAGAATTTCTGAAAAAAATTTTGCACATTTTACTTTTAATGGTAATTAAATTTTGGCAGGCAGAAAATAATGTGATCTTAGTGTGCTACTTGTGAAAAGTCACAGGATTTCCTACCTACACCTTATTTTTAGTAACACTCTTATTAATACCCCATGTCTATAACAATTTGAGGGCACAACAGACTTATAGCCAAATTGAGCTACTTGAATAAAAATCAAATTTAAGTCTCAAATCATACCTAGGAAGAGTCCAGACTATCAATTTGACTCATTGCCACAAAGTCAAGATTTACCTGGGAAAACAATTCTCCAGAAGGGAAAACTATAAGAAAATTTCAACATCAGTGAGAATTCTAAGTGACCTGTCAGAGGAAAATTCTGTATGGGAAGCACCTCTCTCTAAAAGGACAGTATTCAGAAAGTCCATTAAGAGTAAGTGGGGTGAGTTCCCATGCCTCCTTTGTTTTATCACGTAATACATCTGGTATTGAAAGCTATAGAAACGAGTAATCATAAATAAAACAGAAACAGCAAAACATAATTGGCAAGTCTGACCACATACTTTTCAGGCTATGGGTGAAGGAACCATAGAGCACAACTCAAGTTAATGTGAAATAAATGAATTGTTTGGTGGAGGCACTTGGCAGAAGAGCACACACAAAAGAACAGCATGGGAGTTATTACTGAAATACGTAAAAGCTGTGGATTTTCGCCAGCTTTCCAGTGACTTTACAAGCTACAAGGTTTATAAAAAGCATAGTATGTCCTATGCTTCTAAATTTATAACAATATAACAATAAAACTGTCCAAACTGTCCAAACAGAATTTGTATTCTGGCTATGGCTCTTAACTATAAAATATTGGTATACATGCATACAAAACAAAATGTACTTGGCTTATTGTAACGTATTTTCTTTTTTAATCATGACTTTTACTTAAATTGATCTACCAGTAGAAGAGATTCTGCTATTCATTTCATGCATGTTTCTAATTATCTTGCAGTTTTGGAATCCGGAACTTACTTACTTACTTACTTCCTCCCTCTCTCCCTCCCTTCCTTTCTTCCTTGCATCTTTTCTTCTTGAATACAGTCAGCAAACCAACCTGCATTTATTGAGCACCAACCACATATTAATGATTCCCTGACATCAAGGCATTCATTGTACAAATAAATATTTCCTGATGATTATTGCACTGTTCTATGAAGCCATTCAATAGCTATTTAATATTCAATAACATTTATCTATCTAATGAAAAGCATGTTATAATTGAGAAATGGGTTTTTCAGAAAATCAAGTTGGATACATGTTAATTAAAAATTAATTCTAGCTAGCAGTCTCTGAAACAACCTAAGACAAAGCAAAATATGGCAATGCATAACAGCACGTATTATACACATCTTAGGAAAAAACCTCTAACCACAGGGTACTAAACTGATCAAAATAAGTGCCTTACACGTGCTTCCTTTCCTGCCCCCAATGAAGCAAACTGCCAGACTGAAAGATAAGGAGACTTTTTTTCCCTTCCTCCATTCCTTACTCCCCACTCAGAGAAACAGACAACTTGGCAGCCAATCCTTCCCTATAAATGAGTGCTGTTTAGAAGTGACCAAATACTGTACAATTTCCTCTCCACCACCTATACAACACCACAATCACCATTTTTTATATTCTTTCAATGTCTGCATAAAAATAAGAAAAACTATAAGTTAGAAAGGCGCATGGAGTCTGGGAAACAGAAAATTCTGGGCAGCATAGCCCCAACAAATAAAGCACTCATGGAAGAGGAAGAGGCAGTAGGAGACATGAAGGCTAAACACGGTGGGAACCACGTGTACTCTGCCATTTCCAGGTGTCAAAGGATCAACTGAGGATTTGAGAAGATTCTATCTAAAACAACAGATCCCCATAAATGAACACTTCATAGACATTGAATTAGAGCAAGGAGCTGACTATACCAGCTCCCATTCATGATGTGAAAGGAGATCTGTGGATACCCTGGGACACTGGTACACCATGATGATGACACTCTGCTTGCTGTCTTTTGGCAAGTACTGGGTGTGGATAGATCTCCCTTCAGGATGAGAGTATGTGCACACACACGCACACACAAAACGTGGAGATGATGCAACGAAATTAAGGATAAGAAAGCCACCTCTACATTGATTTAATATAAGACCTAGTATATTTTCTAGGCTGTTTTACCACCCTAATAGGATGCAAGAAAGCACAGTCTCTATGAAACCAGAGGCAAAATCCATAAACTGATATTAAAAGGGAAGTGGATGATAAAATGAAAATAACTTTTAAGTGCAATAAAAGAAAGTAACTTGGCAAGGGAAGGAGTAAATAGCAGAATTGACACTATAGAAAATGAGCCAGTAATGTGGGACAAACTTGAAAAGCACCCCTAGAATGCAGAAGAAAAAGGTAAAGCAATGAATAAAGGCAGAGATATTGTTTGTATGCAAAGCAGACAATGAAGTCACGATGAAAGAAAAGGATTTGAAAATACAGATTGAAAGAATGACACATAATTAAAGAAATATTAAAGAAATGAAGCATCTATAAATATTGTTGATTTCTAATTAGAATTATAAAGAAAATTCCCACAAGCCTTCAGGCCATAAGCAAATTATCCAAAAAGGAACAAATATCAAATTTGACTTAGACTTCTCTTTTGCCAAAGGACACATTAGAAGGCAATAACTTCTATAGAATACTGAAGGGGGGAATAAAGTGATGGGCAAACATTTATGAAACAAATGAAGCAGAAAAAAAGAAGGCCAATTTAACACAATTTTAGGCTATACAGAAATAAAAATCAACTGAAGTTATTTAATATTGATAAAAGGTATAATCCACACTGTAAATAAAACAGCTATGAACCTTAATGTACCAAAAATATAATATCAAAAATTTAAAATAAAATCTGTTAGAAATTCAAGGACAATATAGTATGTATTATATAGTATAATATATAGTATTATATATATGTGGTATAGTATAATATGTAATATTATATATATGTAGTATAGATTATATGTATTATATATACATAATTTCTGTACAACTCCATAACATATGCCATATGCTCTGACCACTTGCAAACCAGATATTATTAATAAAAGATTAAGTTTAAAAATCCAGTCTCTGAGCATGAATTGCTTCAGGAATTTTGAAAAGCAATTTGGCAATATTAATTAAAATTACAAATGTGGGTATCCATCAGTTCCACTAGTTCACTTCTAGGTGCAGGGTTTAACAAAATACTCCTGCATATTCACAAGAGACGTTTGCAAGAGGTTCATTACCACAATGCTTGTAATAGGGAAGAAAGAGAGGGGAATAAAAGAATCTGTCCTCAGTAGGGGAATTAATAATAAAATATGGAATATGATGAACCACAAGGAAATTTTAAAATATTTAAGTAGACTAAAATGATATGTACCTAACTCACAATAGTGAACTCTGGGTGCTGGGAGTTGAAAATGGAATTCTGGAGAGTCATCAAAGGAGACTTAAGGTTTGTCTATAATATTGATTTCTTTTTCTTTATCATAAGAAGAATATATGTATCTACTACATTTGTAATTATTTAAAATACTGGGAGAAAATGTTAACTGTAACAGTTTTTCATTCTGAGTGATAAGGGTATGTGTGATGGTTATATTATTCTTTGCATATTTTCCTTGTAATTTTCTTATTTAGTAAAGCATAGCTCTTAGGCCTAAAGGAAATAAAAATTAGAACTACACATTATTTTGAAAATAAAACTGTGAGATCACAGCATAGCAAAATTTAGGAGTTACAGCCAAAGCTGTACTATGAGGCAAAAATCTCACTCCTAAATGTTTCAATTATTAAATATTAAAGAAATACAAAGAAACTTAGCATTAAATTCAAGAAGATAAACAAGCCCAAAGAAAGCAAAAGGATGTGTGTGCCATGAGTTTTATATACATTAAGACTGATCTTAACTTCCTCATGAACACACAAAGAGCAGCCATCGATAGGTTTCATATATGGTATATTGAGGGCTAAAAAACATTACTCACTACATTACAACATTTGGTCATTATTCTTTGTGAACAATTGCTTCCTGGGTTCCGATGAGGGGATGGTCAGATGGAGAGACATGCCAAGAAAGCAATTCTAAACTGGACTCCTGACAACTTCCAAGTCATTTTAAATATATATATATATGTCTTTGGCAACCCAGAAAATGAAAACACATGAAGTTATAGAAAAGCACAGAAGACCACATGTTAAAGGTAAGTCAATAATGAAGATTTTATGGATATATCTCTTTAGGAAAAGTTCTCCTCATGAACACAAATATTTTAGTATACATTTTAAGACTATTATAAAAAAGAACTGTTGCTGCTGCCCAAAATTACCGAAAGCAAAAGCCTCTATTTTCTAAGACTTAGGAGTTTTCATGGGATTTGTCTGCCTATGCTTAGCAATGCTTCTTCAGATACTGTTCTTTTCAAACAAAAAGAAAAATAGCCTCTAATACTGTTACATTCCCAAGAAAAGTTGTGTGCAAATGACTTAACTTTTAATGATCACCCCCTTTAAGATGAAGTCGAAGGGAGAATAAATTTGGCAGAGATGTCATCTGGTTAATATATTAATCTCAGTTTGTGTCAGGGACATATAAATTAAAAATATGTAACATTACTGAGTCTTAGTATTTGTATCATTTCCAATAGTGTAGACGCCAACTTGAGTGCTTGGTCTCAATCTCTTCTGATAATTATCAAGTCAATATATGCAGTTCTTAAAATTACTGTTAGAATAAATTAATGTGTGCTTTATCAGTGTTTTATTTGAAGTCACATCAAATCTAGGGATCTGTTAAAAATCTCAGTGATTACAATTTTGAAAGTAAATAGTATTTCATTTCTGCCAATTAATTCAATCTTTAGCCTGATCAACTATGCCAATGTGTATTATGATTCTAATTATAAACTCCTTGGGGTAGCAGCCACATCTACATGTTATCTACCAGCTTGTTCCAAAACTCCCTAATTCTTAATGCAGATTATTTTTTTCTTAGAAAAGTTAAAGAGATGTTTTCATTCTTTAAGGTTTAGGTACTGTGCAGATAGTTAATGGCACAGAATCTCCATGTATATCAAGAACAAGGAAAGAAGATAGGACACAGTGATCCTAATGGCAAAACTGGCAAACAAAGCAGGGGACAGTCTCTCATAACATCATGAAATAAAATAGCCCCCAAATCCTAATCTAGTAAACCCTCCCTCCTTCTTTGTAATAGACTTTGCAAGAGGAACTAACACTAAAAAATTGGGTTACAGAAGATGTAGTATCATCCTTGCCAAGCACTCTTCAACAGATACGGATCCTTATTGGAGAAGACATTCTTTCTAACCAAGGATGCCTTACGGATTCCTACTTCCCACTCATTTTTCTCTCCCACAATCACTTCCCAATAATGTATTTCAAAGGTAAAAGTTTGGGTTCCCACAATGGCAAGATAATCAAATCTTTCAATGTAGTCAGTCAGGTCCTGCTTGACTGCTATATTAACCACACTCTTCAAATCCAGGGACACAATGAGATAAGGGCTCAATGTTTCCCCATCCAGAGTTATATCCACTGAAAATGTCCTCATCCATCTAACCATCCTTGCTCCATGCTCAACCCTCTCAAAAACACCTTGGGCAAGTTCATTGTCTTGGAATGGTACTTTAGTCAACCACCACTGGGCACCTGTTCATTTTTCTCCAAGGGAAGTCCTCTCTTGTGAGATCCTAATGCTTTGTATAGGAAATTCAGAATTTCCTTGACCTCCTCTTTGAAGATTTCTTTTGCCCCCTCAATGGTGACTACTTTATGAGACTTGTGTTCCTGAGATAGAAAACAAATTTCACAAAGGGCACCTGCTCTACCATCCAGAAACCTCTTAGCTTTTTTCTTCTTGTACCACAAAATGGTGATTTTTGAAGACTGTTATGTGTGGTTTCATATGCTTTGCTATCACAGCCATCATTGCCAGCTGCAGGTTATACCTTGGATCCCTCAGCTTGCAAATATCCTTGCATACAAGGCAGATGCCCCCACCAGGGTGTTCCTTTTAACTTCTTAAGAGGCACTCATAACAATACTTGTGTCCACATTCAGTTGCAATTGGTTTGGTCAAACAGTGTAAGCAGTTTGAACAAGTCAGCTCTTCCTTGAAATCTGTTAGATCCAAAGCAGCCATTGTCCTTAAATCCTCATGTAGTATGTGTTTGTTGTCAAAGCTCCAAACCCAACCCCCCAACCATAGACCTTGATACTTCCCCAGGTCACTTTATGTGTAGTCATGGGACAGGCGTAAATGGGTAAAGGGCATTTCCTAAGCCATTTTATAGTGGCTAATTTTCCAGTAATGAGGTACATTTTCTACCAGAAAATTTCTAGCATCAACCATGGAAATCTGTAAGCAAACATGAAGAGTGAATGTTAGAGTCAATCCTTAATCTTTATGAATGTAGAGAAAAAGAATCAGAAGGTAAAAACTTACCATGGGTAGAACTGGAAAAGCCCAAAACCTGTTTCATTTATCATGAAAATTGTACCTGGAATTTCCTGTGGTGCCAAGATGATGAGGGTGGTGACATCGGTCTCTTTGGGGCCTGGGAAGAATTTAAATTATTGTTGGTGAATGCTAGACCCATAATCACAAGACAGAAAAGGATTGTCTGCAGTTTCTATTCTCATGGATAATATACCCTGTATCTTCTCTCCCTGGGATGAAAACACTTTGTACTGATTTCTACATGAGGATTTGTGCAATTTTCTTTGAAACAAAAAGCTATTTACAGTGGGTTTCTTTCATCATGAACACTGAATTGTTACATGCGTTTGAGGGCTTTTCTTTTGCTTTAGTGCTCTCCATTTTCAGAAACTTTCTTTTAAATATCACCAGGGCCTGGCATGATTTAGTGAGGGTTCTGTGGAATACAAACTTTGAATTATTAGTCTTGTACTCCCTACAGAAAAATTTTAAATAGCTTTTTTTCTATGGGAAAAAATAAACTAAGAAAGAACGGGGAAAATTCCAAAAAGCCAGGTTTTCACAATCGTCCATTCAAAATTGTTTTACAAGCAACTACCCTTAATACTGTCTGAAGACTGCCTCCAGCAAATTGGGTATTCCAAAAATGGCTGTAATAGTATCTCCTGACCCATATGCCCTTCTACAGGCTGACTTTGCCACTCCCCCATTAACAGATATAATCTAATACCCCACCCCTTGAATCTGGGTTAGTTTGAAGCTGCTTCAACCAAGAGAGTATGATGGAGGTAAGGCTGGGTAACTTCTAAGGCTGTTTCGTTAAAGGCAGTGCATCTTCTTCCTTATTCACTGAACAACTTATGCTTGGAGACCAAAGCTGTCCTGAAGAAAGCTGACCACCCCGAGGCAGCCATGCTGTGAGGAAGCCAAGCCGCACAGAGAGGCCACGTGTAGTGCCCTAGTAGTAGTCCCAGACTTTGAATCATCCCAGCTCGGACATGATTAAGGCTTTAGATGCTTTCCAGCCATTGTCACCTAGGAGGCCCCAGACATTATGGAGAAAAATCATTCCCACTATGCTGTGTCTGAATTACTGACCCATCCAATTTGTAAGCGTAATCAACTGCGCCTGGTTTCGCTGTAACCAGGCAGTGCTTCACCGCAGATACATCATGTACATAGCCATGACGCTGTAGAGACTTTTTTTTGATCGCATGACTCTGAGCAATAGACTGGATTTGCTTCCCAAATATAAAAATAAATAGTTTGAGTTTTGTCTAGAGTTCTTTGTAAATGAGCCTCCTCCATAGGAGTTTGGTTTCCACCTAGCCAAGTCTTCAGCTGGCATTTGGCCCTCTAAAGTGCCTTCAGGAAGTTTAAGGGCTATGTTTTTAAGCTCCTCACACCGTGTGGGGAATTTTGTAAACCACACTGCCCCATCAAAATGATATTACAGACTGGCAGTGACTCTGAAGGCAGCAATATCGTTCATCAGCACTAGGGAAACACATCCAGCAATCAGAGATTGCTTTAGGGTCAAATGGAAGCTGGCACAAAGCCCTGGTCCCAGGGTCCTACTGATGCAGGTACAGATTGAGCAGGAAATCCTGTTGGCAAACTGGCAGGTCATCTTGTAGCACCAATATTACTTCAAGCACCAGACCAAGTAGGTGGAAGAGTGGCATGTTCAGCCTTCAATAGGATAAAACCTTTGTGTTGGAAGTCATCTCAGAGGTTTACTCTCAGCTTGCACCCAGTGCAGGAGATCCTCTTTATATTTATAATATCCCCATAAGTAGACTCTCAGCCTCTACTTGCTTATGTTGATTGATGAAAAATTAAAAAATTCGAATGTCAGACCTCTCTTTCAAATACATACTTAATTTTTATTAGTTATTCTCTAGTTGGTGAAACATTTTAGACTGAAAACCATCTGGCATGGGTGGGAAACTGGCTAGAACATTTTCAAGAGGACAGAGATTCAGCCATTTTTGAATCTAGGCAAGCAAGAATTGTTCCAAGAAGTGTTATTAATTTAGAGAATATCAAGTTTGTTTCTGACAAAAACAAATTGGTCAAGAATCTATGGCAATTCCAGTCAAGTGCACTGGGACACATGGTTTTTATGGTGGGGGACCAATGGTTATCGAGCATTAGCCACGTGCTCAGCATTGTGTTGACATGAAGTCTCCATTCCCTAATTGGGAGATAAGAGGCCCCTGAAACAAGAGGCCACTGAGATGGTCGGTTCCAGTGTGGCCCAGGCAAGAAGCAGTGTAACATGTGGTCGTTAGTTATGGTAGAGATGATGAATACTGAATACCATTGTCAAAGTTACTTCAGCCAGGTGAGTCCAAACTGTTTCATCAAGGTGAACACAGAAGGCAGGTGGAGCGGAAAATAGAAGCCAGATTTGAGAAAGTGCTGAAAGCCCGATTAAGGAGTTCAAATTTATCCACCTAGTTATAAGGAGGCACTGCCACCTCCATCAGCACCATCGATAATCAAGAGTGGTCTTGACAATAAGTATTTTCATGATTTCCCCAAATGCTCTTCTCCAAGAAGATGCACATAGCTGTTTTGAAAACTGGCTCCTGAGTGCATGCCCATTGACAAATGGCTGTAATTTCCCTTTCATTTACTGTACTTTCAGCAGCATTTCAGCTTGCAGGCTGGCTTCTTGGGAAGCGCTGGAGGGGCTGCTTTGGATATCTTTGATTTTTGTCTGGCTGCTTTCCACCTTATCTTACTCACTGCCTACAGTTTTTAAAACCTTAGGCCTTTTCTGTTCTGCCTCAGCTGAAATATTTAGTCTGGTCCCTCAGAATAATTGGCCCAGGACTTGATCTCCAATACATGTTCATATCTTTGGCAAAGCAAAACTCAGTTATCACAGAGCTACAGATGATAAACAGATTTGTGAATCATTTCCTGCTTTGGGAGTATAAGCAAAAGTTTTTTTCTATTTCTTAATGCACTTCAGGATTTGGGTTTTCTTCCCATTTCTTAAAGTAACTAATTTGCTTTGGATCACCTCCAGGACCAAATCCTTGGAGTCATTCTTACATTTGACTAGCAAATTACACAAGGTTTGAGGAAATCATGTGACTTTACCAAAAAAAGAGGCAGCATAACGCAGTGGTTAAACGCTTAGACTCCAGAGCCAGATTGTCTTGGGTTTGAATCTGTGTGCACCACTAGACTAGCTGCGTGAACCCAAGCAAAGCAAAATACTTCAATTTTTTTAATGTCTTCAGTTTCTTCCTTGAAAATGGGGAATGAAAATCACAGTTACCACACAGGGTTATTTAGAGAATTTATACTCGCGAAACACGTGACTAGTTACTGGCAGGTTGTAAACACTATTGAAGCTTTTATTAAATAATGACTAAATAAATAAATAAGCAGAAAGAAGTTTCTATTAGTGGCTGGCTAACTCTGACTGTGGATCAGTGCAGTGCCAGCGTGGCTGCTTCATTTAAAAAGAGCTCTAGAGCTTTGACTCGATTCTCTTTCATACTAATGCTATGTATGTTGAGTTTTTAGGTAAGTCTGTGAGTGATCAGATAAATTGATAGATAATGTGTCAGAGGGAAAGTGCAATATTTGCAGATACACTCACAAATATAGGTGTTGACTCATAATAGTACTTAATAGGACTATTCAGGCTATCATATTTCTAAAACAGAGTCAACCTACCTTCTCCCATTGAATACTTGTACCATATTTTCATATTCCTGCTCTTGGCATAAATTGAGAAAGAGAAAAATTCAGAGATGAGATTTCTGGCTATATATCAGCTAAACAGTATGCTAGTTTATGAAGGGATTTTAATTGATGATGCTGGGTGTCTGTTCTAGTTTACTAATGCTGCCGGGATGCAAAACACCAGAAATGGATTGGCTTTTATAAAAGAGGGTTTATTTGGTTACACAGTTACAGTTTTAAGTCCATAAAGTGTCCAAGGTAAGGCATCGACAATTGGGTATCTTCACTGGAAGATGTCCAATGGTGTCCGGAAAACCTCTGTTAGCTGGGAAGGCACGTGGCTGGCGTCTGCTCCATAGTTCTGGTTTCAAAATGACTTTCTCCCAGGATGTTCCACTCTAGGCTGCAGTTCCTCAAAAATATCACTCTTAGTTGCTCTTGGGGCATTTGTCCTCTCCTAGCTTCTCTGGAGCAAAAGTCTGCTTTCACAGGCCATCTCCAAAATGTCTCTGTAAGCTGCAGCTTCTCTCTCAGCTTCTGTGTGTTCTTCAAAGTGTCCCTCTTGGCTGTAGCAAGCTCGCACCTCTGAGCTTTTACAGGGCTCTAGTGAACTAATCAAGGCCCATGCTGAATGGGCGGGGCCACACCTCCATGGAAATTATCCAATGAAAGATCTCACCCTCAACTGAGTGATCATATCTCCACAGAAACATCCAATCAAAAGTCTCCAACCCAATCAACACCAATACACTTCCTGCCTACACAAGACTGCATCAAAGATAATGGCATTTTGGGGGACATAATACATCCAAACCAGCACAGTGTCCATTTTTTCTTTGCTTATCCCACAGAAAATACCATGAAGTCTTACAATTAGCAGGTGCTCAGTGGATATTTGCCAATTCACTGAGGGCAGAAAGAAGCAGGGGATTCCAGCTAGTTGGGTCTTGGTTACTCTCTCTACACACTCAGATTCTCAGGGACTTTGTAAAAATGAGAATTTTTGCTGGTTTAACTTCCTGTTGGAGGGTGCTACTGCCCTGTCTCCTGGAGCTATACGTCTTGTATAAGCAGGGCTGCTATTTTGTCTCAAACATTTCTTGAGTGCTTTCAGACTGCAAGCCTCTGAACACACCGAGATGAGAGACATGAAATCCCCATCCTCTATGAGCTATTTATCTCATTTTGTGACTTTGATTCTTCCCCACACTGACCCTAGAGATGCCTAAGATATTTACGGATAACTTGCCTTAAATTCAACAATACACTGGAGATGTTTTTTGTTTAATTCATGTGATCTCAATATCTACTGGTACAGCTTTTGCTGGACGTATTTGGTACCTAAATGTAATTGCCTTGCTTTACTAAATGCATAGAGTAATAAATTTCAAAGGATGATTCCTAAAGATGGCATTCCTTTCAACGTGCTTAATTTGAAAGTGACAACTATTATAAATGCATCTTATATTTGCATTCTAATTTATGTTACATCTTTCAAAATAGAGCTTTTGCACAAATATATAGTGAACATATATATTCACTAAATAAAAATCCCTTTGTGGAAATTATAGATTCTTATTCATGAAATTCTAAAAAATGTGTTAATGCATTATCTCAGTTAATGAAGGCAATTAGATAACAAAAGGTTAAAGAATGAGAAAGCTGTTAAATCAACTCTTCAGATTAATGATCTCCAGAAGGATGTATCCCAAGGGCCACATCAAAGCATAAGAAGAGTTGGATAGATCAGGGATATATTTGCATATATTTGTATGTAATTTGTATGTCATTAGCATATGTGTGCTTAGCTCTAAAGTCTTAGGCAATTTTCAAGTTAAAAATTTCCCTTAAGGTTGTCATTTCCTCTTTTCTGTTCAGGCTCATCCACTGGCAGATGCAACCACATTGCATGAATATCATATAATGAAGAAAGACTGAATTATGCCAAGCCAGCAGAAAGGTTAGAGGAACAGTGAGTGTCATCAGACATTTTTGCTGGGCAATTAATAGCCCAGAGTGTAGAGAATATCTTCTTAGATGAACCAGAAAGAAGGAAATGATACTTTTAACCTTCCCTTGACCAAAGATGTCTAACCTGGTTACCAAATCAGCTACACCAAGAATAGATGGCTACAATTTTAAATTTTAGAATTCCAAATGTAGAAGACCCCTGGAAAATATCGAAAATCCCCAGACACGCTGTCTGTCCTAGAATCTCCACCCTGGCTGCCATAGATTGCTTGCCCCCTACCTTTGTGAGAGGCCCCAAGTCTTTGTTCTCCCTTTTAGCACCAATTCTCCAACCAAATAAAAACCTGCTTACAGGAATGGATCTGACATCAGTCATTTGCAACTCAGTATAAATTTGATAGCAGTTCATTCTTTCTACCATAAATATAGAGCACTTACTTTTTGTTTAGTCTTTCACTTAAATATGTTTACCAAGTGCTTAGAAGATTCCAACTGCTATGCTGAAGATTCAAAGCAGACTAAGCCCCAGTGTCTGACCTTGAGTAGCTCACAATCTACTGAAGGCGAGAGAAACAGAAAAGAATGATTATAATATAAGGTGTTCATTGTGGAATGAACAGGGTGTGGAGAATCTTAGAGAAAGGAGCAGTTAACTCTACCTCAGAGAATCAAAGAATGCTTCACTAAGAAAGTCTGGAGAGAAGATAGCAAGTCCGAAACTACCTTCCCTTCCTTGTTTCACATGCTAACTCCTCTTGGGATGCAATTTCTGGATTTGATAGGCAAGTTAGGGTATTATTTATCAGAGAAGAATACAGGGGAGAGGGGATATAGGCCTTTTTTGAGACCCTTATATTATACTCTTAGGGCATGGTTTAGCTATCTTTCTTGGAAAACCTGTCCCTGCATATACCTCTGGGTCTGTGCGTCCTCAGGCCCTAGCTTCTCCAGCCTTCTTACCTGTGGTTTGTGGTGGCCATTTTCCTGCTCACCTCTCATAATGATCTGAAGCAAGTTATTTCCTTGACCACATGCTTCAGTTTGGGTTCTCCAAGAAGCAGATGCTGAAACTAAGATTCAAGTTCAAGTGTACATTTGAGAAGTACCCTGAGCTCTGACAGGGCAAAGGGGAAGTGGTAGAGGGAAGGGAAAGGAAGGGAAAGGAAAGGAAAGGGAAGGGAAGTACAGAAGGGAAGGGGACGGTAAAGGTGTGTAGCCAAGTCATTCACCATTGCCTATAACTGAGCCTTAAATGCCTAGGGAAGTGCTGGGAAGTGGTGCAAGTCACAGGTTTCCAAATGATCCCAGCTGAGGAGTAAAGGCACTGGTATTTCTATATCAACGTCTGAGAGTCAGTGGTTGAGGCAGGAGTGGTGGTGGTGAATTATCCTCTTGCTTAAAAGAAAATCTTGGGGTGCAGAGATGCAGATATTGTTGAAAGTCTGCTGGAGCACACCAACAAGGTGGGGTCAGCAGGCCATGGGCTCTGCCAACAGAGCCCCAAGTTAGTCATCAGCCTTCCTCTCTGTTACTTGCCTTTGACTTTCTTATTTCCTCCTGAAATTTTCTGACTCTCGGCTAATATGTTCATTTATGAACAATAGCAATGGTAAATTATGATAACTCATGTCATCTTTCTCAATAGAACCCTAACCTTTGTACTCTGACCATCCAAGACTTATACTTTTCATGTTTTGAGTGACAGACTCAGGAGTTTCACTCCTGCAATAAAGAGGTAAAATCAACCAGCTCCAGAAATAATAGCTCCCATTTATAGTATAAATATTGGCCCCCAAAACTAGAGTTGGGTTTCATTCTAGCAGTAGCCAAGATCAGACAAGCCTGGATCCAAATCTTCAGTAACAGGAGTATCCCAGGTTTCATGATTTGGAGTCCAGCCAGTGCTCTTACTCTAGAAGAGTGTCAAAATACTACCCCATCAGACACAGAAACTAAGAACCACAGATAACAATTAGATTTTCCATTTATATTCATGACATCATTTCTTTGTGCCAAAAAGAAAAACAAATGAGACACAGAGCATGCCCTTAAGGAACTTACACTCTAAAGAGAAAACTACAAGGGTGCTTCTTCCAAAATGTGAAGTCATTTCAAAATATTTTGCAGATTATGGAAGGAGAGTGTTATTTCTCAATAATTTACCCAATTTGAATACCATTCAAATATTTTAGTTTGTGATCTTTTGTCGACTTGTATCAACCTTCCTTCCTTGTTCAGTGAGTATAAACAAGCCCAGAAAAGAGATTACATTCAAATAGATTTTAATTACTTGGCATTTGGGAAGGTGGCGATCAATGCTGGAAAGTTAGGGAATTATATATAAATTTTTATTTTCCATGCTAGGACTGGGATACTTGATCATTTCAGTTTTGTTTACAGTGCTGGCTGCAATAAGCCTGCATGACAGCTTCTGCAATGTAGAAAAAGGCATGCTCCCTCCAGATAAACACAGCCCAGTGCCACTGTCCCCTTGGCTTGGCACTTTCGATCAGTTCCAACCTATGCAACTTCCTCAACTATGCAGTGGCTTTGGTTTTGTTATTTTTGAAACTGAGCTCAAATAGTGAAATCACTCACTGAATCAAATCAGGCAGTCATTCCAAATAACAACTCCCTCCAGCCAAACAAATCTCACCACCTTCTTCACGTAATTTGCTCCTTCTCATCTCATTTTGAAATGCCTTCTGGGAATTGTTGGCCTTTTCTTCCTAAAAACACACCTCCTTGGGGCAGTCTTCTATGAAAATCCCCAGCACTCTCCTTCCTCCTCTGTCCACTTACCTCTCTCTCTTTGCCCTCTGAAGCTAGACTTGTCAGCAAATGTGCCTGCCTGTCTAACTTCTTCCTGCTGAAGTCACTCCA
Organism: Choloepus didactylus; assembly: GCF_015220235.1. NCBI lineage: Eukaryota > Metazoa > Chordata > Mammalia > Pilosa > Megalonychidae > Choloepus > Choloepus didactylus. The sequence goes on along the minus strand of NC_051318.1, from coordinate 25,855,991 downwards.
CCCACTCTCCTTGTGGAACCCAAGGGTATTCAATCCATGGGCTGACCAGCAACCTATGATGTTGCCTGGCATGAAAAGATGTACTGGGCCATTTAGTGTCCCTCTCGTGGGACACTGAATGTGGAAACAAGAGAATAAAGAAATTAATAGAATATGATGCTGAAAAATTCCATGAGGTAGAGACTCCAGGAGGTCATGGCAAGCCGGAGTTAGGAGGAAGCAGCTCTGAGTAAGCTGGAAAAGCAACAACCAAAAACATGCAGAGGAGTTGAGAAGCTATACAGAAGCAAGAGGAGAATAGAGCAGATGACAAAGACTCAGACATGCCAAGAAACAAAACCAGGCGGGTTCATGAAAGAGACTCCCAGAGAGTGGCCCTTCCCTAGAAATGGATGGCTTCCTTATGGTTTTATAGTTCCAGTTCTATGAGGGCCAGCTGTAGCAAGTACCATCCCAACAACACCCTCCCCTGCTCCCCAATCCCCTGTGTGTCTATTCGGTAACTCCGCTCTGGTTGGAGTTAGCTCAGTGACTGTCCTTTTTGCAACTGACAGAAATAACTCAATCTGTGCTATAAATAAATATGTTAATGGTACTTTCTAAATGTAGTCAAACTGAATTTTTAAAACACTGTATGTCCTCTTGCGATCTTTGTTGTTTGTGTTTCTAAAATTTTTAGTTTTTCAGCTGAGGCTTTAAAAGAAACAGTTCTACATGAAAGTACTCTGCAAATAAGTTAACATCATGTTGCACAATCTATTTTATAATCTATGTTCTGTCTGCTGATAATAATTAGTCATCTTTGTAGCTTTCAACATTTCTGTTCAGTAGAAATTCCAAGTCTCTTTGTGGCCCTTCTCCTAGAAGGCATTTTATTTTTATAACGGCAACTGCAACCATAAAAAAAGGCCACAGAGAATTGCACATGAAGGAAAAACCAGGCATCACCAGCTGGCCAGGAGCCTCCTTCTTTTAGTGGCTGGCCCCGTTACGACAATTTCTGCCCATTATGACAGCCAAGGCCCAGGCTTGGTTCTTCCCAGCAACTCTACTGGGAGTGCCAAGAAGCAAGCCTCCCACTTGAACATCCAGTAGAAGCTGAGCTAACCTCATCTCAACCAGGAGTTACCTCATACACAATCCCCCAAGCCACTTCCTTTCATCACCCTTGCAGCTGACCCCAGGGCTGCTGCTGGCGTTAGATGCTTTCACCGGGTGCCCATCACTCTGAGTCCGCACTTTTTCCCAAAGTGCACCGGTTCCCCTTAGGCTCAAAATCACAAATCACCCTCTTTTAGAGGCTTTCTGTCTCCCCGGCTGCCTGTGGACACCATGAGCTACCTCAATTTTAACACATTCTGCGAGTCTGGAGGGTGCCATTAATTTTATTTTTATATGCCTGTAAATCTTTTTTAGATCTGAGTTCCATGGTCACTTGATGTTAATAATTAGCATATTTATGAGCTGAAGCAATCAGATGCCCACATTTCAAGGTACCTTACAGCCGGTGCTATTCAAAAAGCTGAGCTAAGACCCTGTGATGGTGACTATTTTCCAGGAATATCAAAGCATAACATTTGCTAGGACGACCTCGTTGATGCTCGTCATTCCCAAACTGATTCTAAACCAGCCCAATTGTGTAAAAAGCACTGGTGCAGAGGGATTTATGATTTAGAGGTGTGATCTTCAAAATACCCCGGAAGGAATAGAATTTGCATTCCTCATATGGATTTGGAATATCAATGTGGTCAGGTTGAATTTCTCAGAGGCAATGACTGCAATACCTCTGATACAAGCTTGCAAGAGCTTCACACCTTGTCAACTGCCAATGTGCACACTACATGTTAAAAGAAGCTTTATGCACAAAATTCTCTATAATTTGAGGAGCCTGAGGTTTTGCTCATCTCCTAGTTCACAGTAAAAGTTGGACTTCTATCAGGCAGTGTTTTAATTGCTGAGTCAAGGAATTAGGTAATTGCAGAGTTAGGATATTGGTATGGTTTCCTACAGGGCGCTGATAGGAAATTTGGGGTTTATGCTAATCAGTTTCTTATATTCTCAACCAAACATCCTAAGTCTTGTAAGGTTTGTAATTCTTATATTTGTGTAATATATAAGAGGAAGGTGCTATAGGTTGTACCCTGATTTAAGAGAACTAAGTATATTAAACTTGTCTTAAAATACATAAAGCTAGAGAAAAGCAAATATGAATTCAAAAATTCCACCATGGTTCTCCTTTAAAATGTGAGTTCCTCATTTATGCTTAAAATTTGTCAATTTTATTTAAAAAAATTTGCCTACACTTTCCATAATATGTCTACTACATAAAGAACAAGACACATCGGTAGATAAGAGAAACATAATTATGTGCAGCACTACTTTGTTTTCTGCCAGCGAGTTAGTCCAAAGAAAGAAAATAATCTATATTAAGCACCAGATATAGATGGTGAGAGACAGCTGTTGCTTCATATGTACAAGTGTCTATTTCTCAAAGACAGTGAAAACAAAGTAGAGAAAGGAGAAAAGTAATAGGCAAACATCCCTTAGGCTAAATGCTTGAACCAACCAACCGGCATCTCCCTGAAGTAAGTTTTCTTGAGAGACTGTGGCACGAACCACCATTTGAGATAGGAGAAGCCTGGCTCTCCCAGCTGCACTGGAAAAGGAACTCCAGCGAGTGTGGGATGAGGTGCCAGTCCCTCAGCTCATAAGGTGCTCTCTGGAATGGGCTGGTGACCCCACTCCACCTTTTCCGAATCGCAGTAAATGGGCAGATGCTTTCTGAGATCCTTGACCTCCTTTCCAAATCCTGTATCGGCAGGAATGCAATGATCTTCCACTTGTTTCCCACTGAGGGCAATAACTCATGCTTTATATTTTAAATGGAAAGAACGCACATTTAATGAATAGACACGCCATCCAGCTCGTCTTAAGAATGTTACTTTGAGTAACTTTTACCAAAGCCGTCACATTCAAATGACCTGGCACATGAGTTTTGCACTGTTCCAGAATTTTCATGAGATGCAATGTGATAAGAATGAAGCTAATTGATTTGTATGTTCTTGTTTTCAGGTTGGTTTAAGGCAGGAGGAAAATGGAGACTCTTTCCCTTGATTTGGCATAGTGACTGGTACATGGTGTGCTTCGTGAGTGTTTGGTTATTTAACTAATTTATACAAAATTCGGTTTGTAAAAATCTTGAGAAAGGTAATAGTATGTGTGCTCTCACTCCCTGTTGAGCTAGACTCATCACGGCAATAGATGCCCTAACGAATGGGTCTTTGGAGAGGTAAGTCTGAGGAGCTTTCAGATATGTTGATATATGTCATACAACACACCTTCCTGAGGTAATCAGCAAGACTTAACTCACTTTGTCCGTGGGATTTCAGATGCTGGATTTGTTTGCCTTTACAATGTAACATTTCACGTTCCATTTCCTTGATGCCATAGATGTCATATCACTTTCCCCTTCAGTTTCCGGTTTCCTCTGTCGGACTGGCAGGTGCCCCACCACTCCTGCACTGGACACTATCCCCAGCGTGGTGAACTCGCCATTAGAGCATTGAACAGAAACGTAAAAAGCTGTCAACTACCACAGCATAAAGTGCTAACCTTCCTATTAAACTTTCATCTTAGTAAAAGCCTTTGTAACCTAAAGAAACTCATCTCTGGGGTGAATGAAGGAGCTATTTTTTGGCAAAGGAACATTCTTAGAACTCTTAAGTTATGTTCCATAACCAAGTGTCCATTTCTTCTAATCAGAAGGTCAATCTGTCCCTGTTAACTGAAAAACATGGGACAGTTTAACCAGGATATAAATGAACAATTTTCTCATTTCAATTTCAAATTGTTTCAATAGCTGTAGCATTATTTTGAAGGATTAGAAAAAATAACTAGATAATGTGCTTTGCATACTAATTATAAATTAATTAGAATTTGGGCCACAAAATGACTCTGAGGCCTCACCAAGGAGGCTGTCTTACCACCAGGAAATAGGAAGAACAGACTATTGACTTATCTGGTCAGAAGAAAAAGGTTAACTTAAAACCTGGATGCTGCTCTCTTCTATATTTGCACCCAGGAAACAAATTCTTTGACTGTACATTCAATCCATCCATTTTAGAGTTTAGTTTTTCCTGACTTTTAACAACCCCAAATTTAGCAATCTCAGATCTATACATCGTATCCTCTCAAAAGGACAGCAGGAAAGCTGGTAACATGGAGCCTATTATATCTCTCTTTTTAAAAGGAAACCAAAGGGATATCCCAGGAATTAAAGCCTGATCAGTCTCACTTGGGCACCAGGAAAACTGACTAAGGATCTAATTAAAGGCTGTGAAGCACGACATATGCAGCAGTATAATCTGACAGGATCAGATGAGCACAACTTCATAAGAGAGGAAAAATTACTACTGCGAGTTCAACAAGAAGTCTCCCTATGGAATGAATAAAAGGGTATGCCTTTTCAATTTGCTATGATCAAACTTGCTCCTATTAATTACCCTCACTTATAAGTTTCCCTAATTTCCAGATCACTCAAGAAAGGTTTCTGAAAACTTTTCTGGTGATGGCTGCAACAATGATGACCCCAGACAACATTTGACTCCTTCTTGATCCCCTAAAGCTGAATCTTCGGGGTCAGCTTCTACTCCATCATCTCCTCTAGACTCCCAGAATGAAAATTATTTTAATTCACTTGGTATAAAAATATCAGGATTAAGGATATTCTACTCATGTTGCCCCTGTACAATCACCTTCTGGGTTTTAATGGAAAAAGAGTTCGGGTTTTGGCACCACACAGACAGGGCTATGATTTCCAGCTTGTTCTCTTTCTGGCACTAAGACCTTAAACAATTTACCCACCTTTCCAAGGCTTGGATTTTTTTTTCTTTGTGTATGTATGTTTAATGTGAATAGTAACTCCTCTTGAAAACAAAATACAGTAGAAGGTGCTTATTGCAAGTGTCTGAGATGAGGGGGGTCTGTATTATTGCTACTAATGAGCACTATACTTAGAAAAAGAGATGGGCTGGCCTCACACCTAGATTCACTCTCTTGGTTTTTCTTTTGGTTAGATGGATTAATGAAGAGAATATATAATATCATCTGGCAGCATTGTGAGCAATGCTTTAAAGCAGTTGTTATTTATGAAACCACATGAGGAAAGAAAAACCATGGCAACTGCAGCAGGGTCAGCGAGACCCCTGGCACCACTTCAGGGATTTGTTAAGGCCCCACCTCCCCACCCACGTCACGTGGTTCGTGTCACCGTGGCTCCACCCCACAGCTGTACACAGCCAGGAGAGCACACCTCCCCGTGGGCCATGCGTGATTACAAACAGGTCGTCATTTAACATTTGAGAAGGTCTATTATTTTCAGTGCTCTCAGAACAACCCTATTATTTGGCTAAATCCACTGGATAAATAATTTTCAATTATATGATAATATTTGCAAATTACCCCCTTTGCTATGCCTCACATTTCCTGCTCAACAAATACTAATTTTGCTCCCTTCCCTTTTGAATTCACCCAGTCCAGTAAGAACAGTGGCCTTCATATGGGCTTATGCATTCCCATGAATATTTTCCAAGGTATATGGGGCACAAATTGTTTTAAGATGGTCGATTTCTAGATGCCCATTTTCCATAGGTACTCTTTCCTAAAACCAGGCACCTGTATACACTGCTTCTCCTTTTCAACACTCGTTTCATCATCCACCTTCTTCTGCTTTAGTGAAGAAAGTCTTCTCTCTCTCCCTTTCTGAATTTCATTATGGTACACTGGCCCAAGGTATAAAGCCTTCTTTCTTCTATGGCGCACTAAGAGAAAATGGACAACACTTTATGTTTTCCTCCAAGACCAAGTGTAACCTTAGGAATGAGGTCTTTGGGGCCATGGTGAGATTTCTGAATTTTGACATATTGTAGGAGGGACCGGGTAATAAGGTCAACTTTGGCTTAAAGGCATAACCCCTTCCATCCTTGCTCCCAGATCTTCTGAGAATGACTCTTTTCTGTGGGAGAGTACCAAGAGAACAAAATAAGAGAATGAACGGAAGGAAGAAAACTAATAGCAAGACTTGAGAAATCTCTTCCACTTATGAAGAGAGCAACTAAAACTTGTTAAAAAGTCTGCTTGGAAATACCAATCTGCTAGCAAACATGCCCTCTGGATTTTCACCAATTTTGGTAATGAGCAAGAGTTTGATAAGAACTTTCATTCACTCATGTCCCAACTTGTGTCTGCAACTCCAAGGTTTTGATGAAAATATGTGCAGAACATATGATAAGATAATCATATTTTATAAAAAATTGTATTGGGAGAGGACCTTAAAATTAACAATATTTCTCTTTCCATAAAATACTGTCATATTTTGAGTTTAACAAGGTGTCTCTAAATGAAAGAGTAACTGGTCTAATCATAGTCATTTGCTCATTCCTAGTTATGAATTTTTTTTTTTTTAAGTAAAGCAAATTTGCAAAGCATGACTCCAAAGACTGGGAAGTGAATCACTTTATAAGTCGAGTCACTTCAGAATTTTTGCTATCAACTGAACTGAAGAAGGTCCTGATTGCATTGAAAGCTGATAGATAATTTTAAATAATTTAGATGATAGATCACTATGCGATTTTTGGGGCATGTAACTTGAAAGAAGTATAAATAATCGAATAGCATGGCTATAATGAAACTCATTCCAAGTATTAATTTAGATGAACAAGATATCTCAGTACTTACAACTACAAAAATGAAAATCAGGAATTTACTTGATGCTGAGCTCTGTCTCATTCTATCAAAAAATAATATTCATCCATGATTACATAAACTAATTGACAAAAAGCCCCATCAACCTGAACAGAAATATTTCCAATAATTTTATATAATAATATATAAAATTTTATACTATATTTATGTTGTTTTGACCAATTGTCTACAGTTAATAATTGTATGAATCCAATTCAAAAGAAAAATTTAAATGTAGAGTATTGTGGTCACCAGAATATGTTAGGGAATCTAGAGTTTTAAAAAATCGGAAGTTTATATACAGATTTTGCAAGGAAAATACTGATAAGGAAAATATGTTACATGAGAATAAAATTCTGTGGTACAATACAATTGAAATAAAGAAAAGGGAACTATGCAAAATTCTCTACTGTTAAAGAAGGACTTGTTCATAGATACTTTAAATGGATAACGGTAGCTATAAAATTACTGGGGCAGTTAGATTCCACTGGGTTTATTTTTTACAATAATGCAGCACCTTTATTTAACAATGTCGATTTTAACAATACACCAGAAATTACAATTTTTTTAAACCATTAAATTTTTTGAATAAAATGTTTAGCTACCATCTTAATAAAGTGTAGAGAGTACAGAGTTTTTTCCAACTTCCTTTAGGGTTAGCAAAAAAAGTGAAGTCTGCTTCTTTGGAATATTAATATGGTAAAAAGTAAGAAACTGAATATTTGATAGGCTGTATTTTATGTTTTTCTCTGTCTGACACATCATATTTCAGCTAAGGGTGAAGGATGACCTTATAGTTCTACTCATTATAGGAACAGAGTCATAGAAATTTTTCTTTAAAGGAGATTCCCCTCAAAGTTGATCTCCATCTGTTCTGATTGAGAGGTAGCTTTTTGACCAGTAGTTTGGGACTACCCTTGCTTTCCTCCTCCTGAATGTCAGGAGTTACTGAATGTTTGATTACCACATATACTCTATAATAGCCACTAAAGTTAACATTGGGAAAAGAAACATTCTCCTCCCTTGGTCATCTGAGCTACATCTCAGTTAACAAACCACAGTCTTGGCCTAGGGAAGACAATTATCAACAATGCAATTTTTATCTTCAGCTTGAACAATGATGGTCTTTAAATAGTTTCGATAAGATTTTCACTGAAGTAATGTGTCCTTTTTATTAGTAATTATGTGCCACTGAATTTACTAAAAAAAATAAACTTTAAGACATATTTAGCCACCTTACTTAGGCAAAGTCTATGTTTAGTAAGAGAACACAAATTATTTGAAAGTTTATTTGTTATGAAATAATCTTGAATACACAATGAGCGATTTCTATCAGGTGGGATCATTAGCACACAAGCTAATAAAATTTAAGGTGAAAAAAGAGTTAAATTTGGTCAATAGGCTGAAGAAGCTGTTGTTGTCCAGAGAGATTTTGTAAGCAGGCCTACACTCTTTAGTATTATGGTAAAAGTACTTTAAATCACCTTTTTGAAAAGAGAATTAATGACTCAATGCTTACTTTGTTTTCTTTCCTGCAGTAGATATTAACACTTTAAGTATCAATTTTAGGAGAAAAAATTAAAACTTCACGTTTATAGAGTAAAGGCTTTAAAGTTAGATAAACTGCTTTTACACATTTACTAGCTTAAACTGTGCCAAGCACAGTTCAAAGTTCTAGTTATGTATAAATGAAATAAAAAATTCCTGTATTCATGTTTCTAGTATGGGTGCACAAAGTTATATAAAATATCGTATGATGCCAAGTGCTGACAAGAAAAGTAAGACAGAGTAAAGAGTCAGAGAGTGACATAGATTGGTCAGGAGTCCTCTCTGGTAAGATAGAAGACTAAGATATAACTGGTGAAGTCATTTTTTAATTAGTTTTAACAGCTCAAGCAAAGTGAACAGAGGCAGAGTAAAACTGCTGGCAGCTAAAAAACAAATGTTTGTCAAGGGGTATTGATACCAAGTTTCCCTGAAATCTGAAGGTCATCCAGAATGGAGGCTGACTTTAAGTTAAGAATTAATTAAAAAGAAAAAAATGTTAATTAGACAAATAAATGGATGGATATATCACTAGGTTTGTGATAAAACCAATGGAGTAAAATGTTTATGGTAAAATTTAGGTTTTGGATAGGCATGTAATCCCTGAAAAACTCCTTCAATTTTTCTATATGTTTGAAATTTTTCATAATAAAATGTTGGAAGAAAAATTTTTAAATAACACATTAGAAAGATTTATTCTTCTCCAAGTTAGAAACAGATTTCAGGTTAAAGCAAGTCATAATTAACAATGATTAAAAATAATTACTAAGGTTCAATAAATTTACATTGGTGTTTATTTATTGAAATCCTATTCCACATAGTTAAAATCTTTTAAAACTAACTTAATGTTATCTGCATTCAGTTACATTTTGGATTTAAAATGGAAAAGTAAGTTAAAATCTATGCTAATAGCTCTTTCAGTTAATCACTTATATGGCTGATACAGGGATGTTTAGACTATGAAAACACCTATTATCTATGCACTGAGTAAAAATATATTCACATTTTGTAACACTTATAAAATGAAGTTTTCAGTACTGAATGCTGATATTTAACTGTAAGTTAGTGACAGACGTGCTAAAAGCCCTCATTCTTGGATATTCAACTAATTATTTAAATTTTTAAAACATCCATAATAATTGGTAAATGACTTCAAAAATGTAGGCTGACCCATTTCTATGTTAAATAGCATAGCTCAAAAAGTCCCCCAAATTTAAGGTTGCATACATTCTAGACTATTCAGAAGAACTTCCTAGCATTAGAGTAAGACGGTGGCATTAAAATAAAAATGGCTCTATGAATATTATGGCCAAAGCCAGCTTGTAAGAGAAATTTCCCTCAATTTCTTTTCAAATTCTTTTCAAATTAAACAAAAAAAAAAAAAATAGGATTTCAAAAGATATGAGACAAAGGAATGTCGAAAATCTGCCAGATAAGAGACGGAATTTCTAAGAATCAACGGTAAATGAGGATTGAGGTAAAACAACTTGATAATGTAGATATTAAACAATTTCCATTCCCCACCTCCCTCTCTCCTGTACTCAGTATGGAAGAACATCCCTATTACAAAGAGTTCCTTTCTAAGGTGTCCTGGACCATTTTGGCTGTATGCCTTTCACTTTATTTATATTTATTCAGTTACTTCCAGTTAGGCAAAAATGGCTTTTGGATAGCACTTTATACCATGAAATGTGAAACTGGCAGAGAAAGGTGCTGAGTTTGGAAACACCACTGGAAATTCCTTCTGGAACTTGGACCATATTAGTTCATTATTTCTAACAAGGGTCTAGTTCATATTCTTCCAAAATATATTCTCCTCCCAGATTAAAATGACAGGTCTGCAATAATAGAAAAGTCTACGTCAATGAAGGAGACCCATAGTAGATGAATAAGTGATAACGCCATATAGTTGCCTATTAACAGTACAAATATAATTAATTAAAAAATACTAGGGACTTTAAGATTAAGCAAAGAGAACTGTACATACATATTGTACTGTAATTAGTAAATTTGTTTTTCACAGGGGTGTGGATTAGCAATTCTGAAACTAGTTTAATTGTATTCTAATACTGAGAAAAGTAAATATATTTGGATAATGAAAGCATGGTCTTTCATTGTCAGAGAAATGAGTTACAAATGAAGAAAGTGAGAAGGCTGAAAATGAACCCCAACAAGTTGAATTGGAATTGAAGTCATGAACTCATAATTTTTAAGATGATTGATAGATAGATGTTTAGATAGATGTCTTAACAGATATATATAGCTGTGTAAATATGCCTGTGTGTACACATAAATATTTTCTAGCTCTGTCCATTATGAAAGCCTAGATGTAATTCTACAATAGCAATGTGAGCATACTTAAAATACGTATCTTGGTTCTCCAATGACATGAACCAGAACTTGTTAGAGAAGTAGCTATCCCTGAGTTGAGGCAGTGAGATTCCAAGATGAACTGGGAATAGCTTGTGATGCCAAAACATAAGGAAGTGCTCAAAAAATGGCAGATGTATGTCAAAGAAGACAGTAGCCAATTTGAAAGGGATTCCCAAATTGGAGACAATTTGAACAACAAAATTATAGACCTATATTCAACCATTTCAATCATTACATTAAATGTTAATGATGTAAACACATTAATTAAAGGCAGAGATTGCATGGTTAAAAAAAACACTAATTATATACTGTCTAAAAGAAACCAGCCTCTAATGATCTAGATAGACTAAAGGTGAAAAGATAGTAAAACAAATACAAAACAAACACTATTTTTAACAAAAGCTAGAATGGCTATAGTTATATCAGAAATGTGGACTTCAGAGCAAGGACAATTACTAAGGATAAAGATGGACGTTACATAATTATAATATGGGCATTAATCAAAAAAAATAACAATCCTAAATATGTATGCATCTGTCAATACTCCAAAACACATGAAAGAGAAACTGATAGAACTGAAAAAAGAAATGGACAAATTGACAATTATACATCCTCAAAATGTTAAACATATAGTTACTTTTTGACCCCAAAATTTCTTTTCCTGGGTATTTACCCAAGAGAAATGAAAACATATGTCCACACAAAAACTTGTACATGAATATTCATAGCAGCATTATTCATAATTGCCAAAAAAGTGGAAACAACCCGAATGTCCATTGATTGAGGAGTGGATAAAGATAATGTGGTATATGCATACAATGAGATAATATTTGGCAATAAAACTTAATGATACTGATCTGTGCTTTAACAAAGATAAAACTCAAAAATATTATGCTAAATGAAAGAAACCAGATTCAAAAGGCTATATACTATATGATTCCATTTATATGATGTTCCAGATAAAGCAAAACTGTAGGGATGTAAAACAGATCAGTTGTTGCCAGGGTTTGGGTTTGGGAAAGGGCTTGACTGTAAAGGGTAGCACAAAGGAGACTGTGGTGTGATGGAACTATTCAGTATGGAACTGTGATTGTGGAGTTGCTATTCTATGCATTTGTCAAAATTCCTAGAACTGTACATGAAAAGGTGAATTTTACTGCATGTAAATAAAAATTAAATAAAAATGCACTAGAATCTATGACATGAAGCTAAAAATACATCTCAAGAAATATTTATGGCCTCAAAAGTTGTGTCAATAGAAATGAAAGATGAAAATGAATTAAGCATCATCCAAGTAAAGAATTAGCAAAAGAACAAACTGTGTCAAAGGAACATTGATAAAAGCATAAAATAGAAAAACAGAGAGGATCCAAGATGGCGGATTAGGAGAGACAAAGCAAAATTCTCCCACATGAAAAACACTAGAAAAAGGACAGAAAGTGCTCCAGATCAGCAGTTCAGGGTTCCACCAGCTGGGCAGGGACTTTTACAAACATAATGAGTGTGTACTTGGAGAAACTGAAAGGCTGCATTAAAGACAAGTGAGTGTTTGGCCAGGAATGCCACTGGGGAACAGGCGGCTGGAGCCAGTGGACAGCACAAAGGGAAGTAGCCTTCCACGCCTCGGGCACTTTCCTTGTATCTGGTGTGGATGATAATCTTTCACAGACCCATGGCCAAGAGCCCCTGTGCTAGGGACTGGAGGATGGAGCAGGCAGACAAGCATGGAAAGGGCAGCTTTCCACACCCTGTGCAGCCGTCTTTGTAGCTGGCTGGGAGACAACCCTTCACAGCAGCAGCACAACCCTCAAGAGTTTCCTTGAAGGAATTCAGGATTTGGCAGGCTTGTGATGGCATCCATCCTTCCTCCATGGAAGCCTGTGGTATGCAAAGCCTAGAGGCAGGGGTGCCACACAGAAGTGGCAGGAGCCATCCTCCAATCCCAGGGACTCATGGGCCCATGGCAGAGAGGGAATGCCGAAAGGTGAGATGTGCAGCTCTGCAGCCCCAGGGTACTCCACCCACAGCCTAGGGAATGGCCAGGACCACTGTGTCCTGGAACAGACTCCCTGCCAAACAGCATGGCATGTCTCCCAACCACAGGGCTAGCCATCCCCAGTGCACTGATTAGACTTCCATATGGTTTGGACCCCCACTCAGTGCATAGACAAAGTTGGGGAGAACTGGCTTGAGGGGAAGAGATGGCTCAGGAGTGCCATCTGCTGATAGGTTAGGGAAAGCACACTCCACTGAGCTGTAGCTCTGCTAAATTATAGATAAATATTCAAATAATCCTGCATATCCTAAAAGAACCCTACCAAGATAAGCAAATGCCAAGAGGACAAAAACAACAGAAAATTATAAAGCATATGAGGAAACCAGAAGATATAGATAACCCAAAAATCCAAATTAAAAAGCCAGAGGATTCACAGAACTTGGAGCAATTAATCAAAGAAGTAGACACAAACATCAATATCATGGATCAGGATGTAAAGGAAATGAAGAAGACCCTAGAAGAACCCAAAAAAGAATTTGCAAGAGTAAATAAAAAATAGCAGATCTTATGGAAATAAATGATACTGTTGATCAAATTAAAAATATTCTTGAGACACATAACACCAGATTTGAAGAGGTAGAAGAACAAATTAGTGAACTCAAAGATACTGTGATGGAAAGTGAAAGCATAAAAGAATTAATGGTGAAAAAAATAAGAAAAATTTGAAATGGATCTCAGGGAAATGATGGACAACAGCAAGCATACAAATATAAGAATCACTGGTGTTCCAGAAAGGGAAGAGAAGAGTAAAGGGCTAGGAAGAGTATTCAAAGACACTGTTGGGGAAAACTTCCCAACCCTTGTAAATGACATAAATATGCAAATCAAAGATGCCCAATGAACTCCAAATAGAATAAATCCAAATAAACTCACTCTGTGACGTATTCTGATCAGATTGTCAAATGCTGAAGAGAAGGAGAAAGTTCCGAAACCAGCAAGAGAAGCGATTCACCACATACAAGGGAAACAACATAAGACTAAGTACTGACTACTCAGGGGGCACCATGGAGGCAAGAAGGCAGTGTGGTATGATGTATTTAAAATTCTGAAAGAGAAAAATTGACAGCCAAGAATTCTTTATCCAGCAAAGCTCTCCTTCAAAATTGAGGGAGAGCTTAAAATTATCACAGCAAACAACTGTTGAGAGAATTTGTTAACAGATACCAGCACTACAATACATACTAAAAGGAATTTTACCAGCTGAGAAAAAAAGAAAGGAGAGAGAGGTCTGGAGAAGGGCACAGAACTGAAGAGTTTTAGTAAGGGGTAACTTAAAGGAATAAAGAGATATAGGGGAACAAGATACATCTGACAAATAAAAGCCAAAGGATAAGATGGCTGATTCAAGAACTACCTGCCTTCACAGTAATAACATTGACTGCAAATGGATTAAACTCCCCAATTAAAAGTTATATTTGCAGAATGGATTAAAAAATATGACCATCAAATGCACTTTCAAGAGACTCATCTTAGACAACGTGACACAAAGAGAGTTGAAAGTGAAAGGATTCAAAAAAAAAAAAAATATTCCATGCAAGATACAACCAAAAAAAAAAAAGCAGGGGTAGCAACACTAATTTCAGATAAATAGACTTCAGAAGCAAGGATGTCATAAGAGACAAAGAAAGACACTATATACTAATAAAAGGGACAATTCACCAAGAAGAAATAACAATCATAATATTTATGCAGCCAGTCAAGTTGCTGCTCCAAAGTACATGAGACAAATATTGGCAAACTGAAGGAAGCAATAGATATTTCCTTCCACATTAATTATGGGAGACTTCAAAACACCACTCTCTCTATAGGTAGATCAAACAGACACAGGACCAATAAGGAAATTGAAACCTAAACAATGTCATAAATGAGTTAGACTTAATAGACATATATAGAGCATTACATCCCAAATTACCAGGATATACATTCTTCTCTAGTGCTCATGGAACTTTCTCCAAGATAGTTTACATACTGGGCATAAAACAAGCCTCAATAAGTTTAAAAAGATTGAAATTATTCAAAGCACTTTCTCTGATCACAACAGAATGCATTTAGAGTCAATAACAATCAAAGATCTAGAACATTCACAAATATCTGGAGATTAAACAATGCCTTCCTAAACAATCAGTGGGTCAAAAAAGCAGTTGCAAAAGAAATTGCTAAATATCTAGAGACAGATGAAAACAAGAACACAACATTATCAAAACTTATGGGATGCAGCAAAGGTGGTATTGAGGGGGAACTATATAGCTCTAAATGCATACATTAAAAAGGAAGAAAGAGTAAAATCAAAGAACTAATGTATCAACTGAAGAAGCTAGAAAATGATCAGCAAACTAATCCTAAAGCAAGTAGAAGAAAAGAAATAACAAGGATTAAAGCAGAAATAAATGATATGGAGAACAAAACAAACAAACAAACAAACAAACAAAAACAATAGATTAAATAAAACCAAAAGTTGGTTCTTTGAGAAGATCAACAAGATTAACAAAACCGTTAGCTAGACTGACAAAGTCAAAAAGAGAGAAGATCCAAACAAACAAAATAATAAATGAGAGGAGGGACATTACTGTGGATCCCAAAGAAATTAAAAAAATTATGAATATACTATGAAAAACAGTATGTTCACAAACTAGAGTTAATGGATAATTTCCTGGAACACATGAACAACCTATACTGACCACAGAAGAAATAGAAGACATCAACAAATCAATTACAAACAAAGAGATGCAATCAGTTATCAAAAAGCCTCCTACAAATAAAAGCCCAGGGCCAGATGGCTTCACAGGGGAATTCTAACCAAACTTTCCAAAAAAGAACTGACAGACCATTCCTACTTATGTCTTTCAAAAGTTGAAGAAAATGGAACCTACCTAAATCATTTTATGGAGCCAACATCACTCTAATACCAAAACCAGATAAAGATGCTACAAGAAAGGAAAACTACAGACCAATCTCTGTAATGAATATAGATGCAAAAAATCTCAGCAAAAATACTTGCAAATTGGAATCCAAAGAGACATTAAAAAATCATACACCATGACCAAGTGGGGGTTCTTCGCAGGCATTCAAGGGTGGTTCAACATAAGAAAATCAATCAATGTATACAACACATCAAAAAAATCAAAAAGGAAAAATCAAATGATCATCTCAATAGATGCTGAAAAGCATTCAACAAAATTCAGCATCCTTTTTTGATAAAACACTTCAAAAGGTAGGAATTGAAGGAAAGTTCCCTCAATATGATAAAGGACATATATGAAAAACTCCATAGATAGCATAATACTCACGGTGAAAAGACTGAAACTTTTCCCTCTAAGATCAGGAATGAGACAAGGATGCCCGCTGTCACCACTGTTATTCAACATTGTGCTAGAAGTTCTAGCCAGAGCAATCCAGCCAGACAAAGAAATAAAAGGCATCCAGATTGGAAAGGGGGAAGTAAAACTGTCATTATTTGAAGATGATATGATCTTATATTTGAAAAATCCTGAGAAATCTACAACTTGAGTTAATAAAGAAATTCAGCAAAGGGGTGGGAAAGGAGATTAATGCATGTAAGTCAGTAATTCCTATACACTAGAAATCACCTAACTGAAGAGACACTCAGGAAAAAGATTCCATTCTCAATAGCAACTAAAAAAATCAAGTACCTGGGAATAAACTTAACCAAGGATGAAAAAGACCTCTACACAGAAAATTACATAACTTTACTAAAAGAAATAAAAGGGAACCTAAAGAGATGGAAACATATTTCGTGTTCATGGATAGGAAGGCTAAATATCATTAAGATGTCAGTCTTACCCAAACTCATCTACAGACTCAACGCAATTCCAAACAAAAGTCCAACAACCTACTTTGCAGACTTTGAAAAGCTAGTTATCAAATTTATTTGGAAGGGAAAGATGCCTCGAACTGCTAAAAACATTCTAAAAAAAGAAAAACAAAGTAGGAGGACATCCACTTCCTGACTTAGAAGTTTACTACAAAGCCACAGTAGTCAAAACAGCATGATATTGGCACAAAGATAGACATATTGATCAATGGAATCAAACTGAGAATTTAGAAATAGAGCCCCAGATCTATGGCAGACTGATTTTTGATAAGGCCGCTAAATCTACTGAACTGGGACATAAAAGTCTCTTAAACAAATGGGGCTGGGAGAACTGGATATCCATATCCAAAATAAAGAAAGAGGACCCTACCTAACACTGTACACAAAAATTAACTTAAAGTGGATCAAAGACCTCAGTATAAAAGACAGTACCACAAAACTCCTAGAAGATAATGTAGGGAAATATCTTCAAGACTCAGAATTAGGAGGTCGCTTCCTAGACCTTATACGCAAAGCACAAGCAACGAAAGAAAAAATAGATAAATGGGAACTCCTCAAGCTTAGAAGTTTCTGTACCTCAAAGGAATTTGTCAAAAGGTGAAGAGGCAGCCAACTCAATGGGAGAAAATATTTAGAAACCATGTATCTGATAAGAGACTGATATCTTGCATATATAAAGAAATCCTACAACTCAAAGACAATAGTACAAACAGTCCATTTATAAAATAGGCAAAAGGTATGAAAAGATATTTCCCTGAAGAGGAAATACAAATGGCTAAAAAACACTTGAAAAAATGTTCATCTTAACTAGCTATTAGGGAGATGCGACTCAAGACCACAATGAGATATCATCTCACACCAAGTAGAATGGCTGCCATTAAACAAACAGGAAATTACAAATGCTGGAGAGGATGTGGAGAAATTGGAATGCTTATTCATTGTTGGTGGGACTGTATAATGGTTCAGCTACTCTGAAAGACAGTTTGGTGGTTCCTCAGAAAACTAGATATCGATCCAGTAAATTCACTTCTCAGTATGTATCCAGAAGATCTGAAAGCAGTGACACAAACAGGTATTTGCACACTGATGTTCATACTGGCATTGTCCTCAATTGCCAAGAGATGGAAACAATCCAAGTGTCCTTCAACAGATAAATGGACAAACAAAATGTGGTATATACACATGATGGAATATTATGCAGCTGTAAGAAGGAACGAGGTCCTAAAACATATGACAACATAGATGAACCTTGAAGACAGAATGCAGAGTGAAATAAGCCAGAACCAAAAGGAGAGATACTGTATGCTTCTGCTAATGTGAACTCTGTGAAAAATGTAAAATAAGTGTCTTATAATGTAGATTATAGAAGACCTTGAGATAGACAGAAGCTAGTGAAGGGGGAAAAATAATCTAATATGCACAGATATGATAATGAGGGTATGGGAATGGACAGGTGTGACTATGGTTTGTTAATGGGATTATAAGTATCAGTGATGCATTGAAGGTGAACATGTTTGTAAATGGTTGTTTAAAGACATGTAACCCACAGAGTAGCACCACAAACCTAAATAAGTGTTAGCATGATATACTTATATAGTATGACACTGGTGCTGAGGGTTAACAACTACCCATTGCATATTAAAGACTACATTTAATAGGAATATCTTACCAACTCCATACTAGTACTAAGGATGAATAATTGGCAGCTGAAAAGATTTCTGGGATGTATTATCTTATGATAATTTTTTAAAGCTGAGAATGATAATGATTGTACAATTGTTAAGATAGTATAAGAAACTGACCATTTGGGAAAGTGACATTAGGCACACACAACTTAATAAATCAAGCCCTTGACTTGAGGCTTGCTCTTATGAAATTTAGAGTTGTAAATAGGAAGCTGAGCCCTATAACTATGCCTAAGACGCACCTCTAGGGAAACTCTTGTTGCTCAGATGTGGCCTTTCTCTCTCTAAGCCCAACTCAGCAAATAAATTCATTACCACCCCACCCCATCACCCCCAACCCAAGGGACATGACTCCCAGGAGAATGACTCTCCCTGGTGATGTGGTACATGACTCCCAGTAGTGAGCCTAGCCCTGGCAGTGAGGGATTGAAAATGCCTATTGGACCAAAAGGGGGAAAAAAGAAAGGTAACTAGTGGAAGTCACAGTGGCTGAGAGATCCCAAATAGGGTCGAGAGGCTATCCTGGAGGTTTCTCTTATGCAAGCTCCAGCTAAACATCCCAAATGGCCACAGTATGCCATGCCATTACCAAAAGTACTTCCCAAATACCTAGGTCCTTACCTGAGACTCTATAAAAAATTCACTCACTAAGTTTTATCATTCAGAAACTTAAATCCACCAGAGTGGTCCTATACCAGACAAGTCCTAAAACCCAGAGGCAATAGCCTTTTTAAGATCAACAGTTAGATGCAGCCCCCTTCCTCATGCTGTCAACACCCCCTTTAATATGAACACATTAGGGTACTCACTGCCTAGACACCCCTGAAGATGAACAAAGAAATTAAATGAGAGGAAGGGGTAGCAACAAACAAGAAAAGACTTAACAGAAGTCTACGAATGCTGAAACTTTATATAATTATATATATATATTTGGATTCTGGGGTGCTGGAATGGCTGGAAGGAGGTAAATGACATGGTGGAACTGTAGCCCATAGCATCCTTTGGGATATGCTCTATAGCTGTTTGATGAATTGTGCCTTGAAGGTCTTCCTCTTTCTGTATATAACTTGTATTGCATAATAGGGAAGGGACTGAAACTGTGGAACTGTATCCCATAACAATTTTTGAAATTACCTATATAACTGCTTGTTGAGCTGTAAATTGAGAGATGACTACTTCTTGTATGTATGTTATATTTTACAATAATGGAAATGGCTGAAGTTATGGAACTGTGACCCATGACATTCTTTGAAATTTGCTCTCTAAATAACTTGTGAAATCATACTTTAAAAGTTATCACTGTTATGTATGTATGTTAAAGTTCACAATAAAAAAAAGAAAAAGAGCAGAACCAATGAAAACATTTTTAAAACAATTCTTTATAATTTTCATAATATTGATAAACCTATGACTAACCCAATGAATAGAGAAAAAGGAGATGAAAGCATTAATACAAAAAAATAAGAAATGACTGAAAGAAATTAACCATCAAAACAGAGCACATTTAAAAAAAAAATCAAATGTAACTATTTGCCCCAACAATTTGCCATGTACTATAGCAACAAAATAAAATAAAACAAAACATCTAGGAATAAGTGTAATAGGAAATATGTGAGATCTATAGATGGAAAACATACTTTACAACACTATCGAAAGAAATAAAAGTAGACTTGAAAAAACAGAAAGACATACCATTTCCCAATGTCAAATTTATAAATTCAACAGGATAAAAAAATTTGAAAACATCATTTGTTTTCCTGGAACTAGAACAAATTGATACTAAATTTCAGGTGAAAAATAAAAACACAAAAAAAGATTCCAGAAAACTCCAAAACAGAAAAGCAATGAGAGTCCAGTTATATCAGATATTAAAATATATTCCCCAAACTCAACAGTGAAAATATTGTGGAATTGGTGCATCAGTATATGGACACATGGACCAGAATAGAAAGTCCAGAAATAAACCTTAATACATGAAAGCAGAATACCATAAAATGTACATCTGAAATCAGTGGAGTAAATATAAATATAAGTAAAATAAAAATATAAACAGAAAAATATGGATTTTAAAATAAGTGGTATTGTGACAATGAAAGCCATTTAGAAAATATTAAGTTGGTTGCATACTATATACTATAGACTAAGATAAGTGCCACATGCATCAAAGAACTAAATGTGAAAAGGGAAACCATATAAATAGTGAAAGAAAATTAGGGTGAATTCTTCTATAATATTTGATTGAGTATTCCTTTCTAAATGTGACCCAAAGTCCAGAAATTAGGACTTTTTTTATTTATACAAAATAAAAATGCCGGTGCTGCAAAAATGAACAAATGAAAAAAAAAGTCAATGACAAAATGGGAAAAAAACATTTGCAACTTGTATCACAAAGGCGTGATCCTCTTAATGTATAAAAAGCTCTAGTAAACCAGGCAGAAAAAAGAGCAACAAATCAATAGAATAATGAACAACTTACAAGTTTAAAGAACTGACCATTAAATACATAGAAAGATGTTCACCCTGAGCCATAGTAAGAGAAATTTAAATTAAATCTACAGTGTATCATATTGATGAGTCTCTGGGGAAACAGGTACTCATATATTGCTGGTAAGAACAAAAACATGGGACAACTTCATGGAATGAAATTTGTAAATAAGTGACATATTTATATATCCATTGATCTTGAAAGCTGGCTTGCTATAGATACCCCTGCTGAAATACTAAATCACACATGTACAAGTTTAGCCATTGCTAAATTTGAAGAAAACAGAGGTGTCCAACATTGGAGACCACTGCAGTACACATGATGGAGTACCATGCAGCCTTAAACAAGAATGAGGCAAACTCTATGCATTCATTCAGAGAGGTCTCCAGTACCTGATAGATGAAAAAGTATACACTTTTATGTAAAAAATGGTGGGATTATATAAATACATATATATATATATATATATACACATATGTTTTGGTTTGCTAAGCTGTTGGAATACAAATACCAGAACTGGATTGGCTTTTACACTGGGGGTTTATTAGTTCATAAATTTACAGTTCTGAGGACATGAAAATGTCCAAACTAAGGCATCAACAAGAGAATACCTTCACTGAAGAAAGGCTAATGGCATCCAGAACACCTCTGTCATCTGGGCAGTCACATGGCAGGTGTCTGCTGGTCCTTTGCTCCCAGGTTGTGTTGCTTTCAGCTTCTGTACATCCTTGCTTATTTCTCCCAGGGCATTTCTCTCTAAGCATCTGGGGGTCCTCTCTTAGCTTCTCCAGGGCAAACTCTGGATTTCATCTCTTAGCTTCTCTCCCAGTTCTGGTTTCAACAGTTGTCTCCCAAATGTCTCTGGGCATTTTCTATCTAAGCATCTCTCTAAGCTGTCTTCAAAATTTCTCTGCCTTTTATCCTCTGATAGAGGATGCCACTAAACTAATTAAGACCCTCCTTGAATGGGCAGGGTCACACCTTCATGGAAACAATCTGATCAAAAGTTCCCACCCACTATTGGGTGCGTCACATCTCCATGGAAACAACCCATTCAAAAGATCACACCCACACTAAGTCTGCCCCCACTAGACAGGATCAAAAGAACAGTCCTTCTTGGGGTACACAACAGTCTCAAACCACTACAATATAGCATGATATGTTCTTAAACATTAAAACTCAAATAAATAATATACTATGAAATACTTTAAAAGGTATATCTGATTTATCAATGATCAACAGATGCACAGTCGATCCTCATTATTCAAGGACTTCCCTATTTGTGAATTTGCCTACTCAGTTAAAGGTATCTGTAACCTCAAAAGCAATACTCACTGCACTGGCCTGGCCATTTGTGGACATGGAGAGAGCGATGAAAATTGCCCAACAGGCGAGTTCCCAACTGAGGTAGAACAAGGCCATGCTCCTCCTTCTCATTTCAGCTCTCATACTGTAAAGGGTCCTCATTGTGGTAGATTTAATGCCAAGTTTTTCACATTTATTGCCTTAGTTCGGTGAGTTTGCTGTTTAAAATGGCCTCCACACATCATGCCGAAGTGCTGTCTACTGTTCCTAAGTGGCAGAAGGCTGAGATGTGCCTTTCCAAGAAAATACATGTATCAGATAATCTTTGTTCAGGTATGAGTGATAGTACTGTTGACTGTGAATTCAACATTAATGAATTAACACTATATATTAAGTATGTTGTCTTCAAACAGAAACACACATTAAACAAGGTTATGTGTTGACTGAGGAAAACATTATGACAAGTGGCTTGCAAGAACCTGGTGTTTCCCCTGGGAACAGTGATTCTGTATTCACGTATTCACTAATTTGATATTTGAGGTGACTTGATAGAACATAATGGCTGTGAATAATGAAAATCAACTGTATTTGCTAATATTTGGAAAAGGAGACACTGGAAAAATAAATAAGGAATAAAAAAAAGCAGTTACTTTTAAGGTATATGGAGGGGTGAACAAGAAAGGGTGCAAGACTGTGGCATTAACTTGTGAATCATGGAAACATATTAACTGGTTAAAATATAAAATTTATATTTAAAAAACTCCTTAAAATTATAAGCAAGCTGAAAGGAATGAATCTAACCAAATATTAACATGGAGAAAGAATTTATTCAAACGAATTTAATATATAATACTTGTTCTCTACTTCTTGGTAAGATGCATTCTAAGGTCAAAAGAAAGCACAAGGAAATATTAAGCTCCATTTTAGTAGCCTTTATGGTTAGTTAACATTGGTATTGTTGCTTTGCAAAAAGTTTCTTTATATTGCGATAAATCAAATTTGTAATTATGTTAATGATGTGTGATCAAAATTTCAGTGTGATAGAAAAGACATATTTATAAAATTAAAAAATTTAAGTATAAACACTATAATGTTGAAACTGTATGGGAAATAATATAAACTCATAATTTTGTGTTCCTTTTTTGTTTGTTTGTTTTTACCAAAAAATATACATCTCCTGGCATTGCAGAAAGAGCCTGGAAGCACTGGCACTCTAATAGTAATGAGCACTCCTGACACTTAGATTTTGGTTTCTAAGGAGTAGTCCCAAATAAAAGAGACCAGGGGCCCACAGAAAAATGGCTTCTTCCAGGACTAGGGCAGAAAAGCCCAAAATAATCCTCCAACAACCTGTTTTATCAGAGAGCAAGAAAGCATTTAACAATTAATTGTGGGGTACTGAAAAAAAGTAGGAGCCAGGTTGAAAGGTTTCCCAATGGCTAATTTAGAATGAGTCAATAAGAAGCATCTGTAACTTCTTCAAAAACGCTGACTTAAACATAAATGAAATCACTGTGACGAGAGAGAGAAACAAAAACTGTATTACCACATGGGATTTGGTTGCTTTATACAGTGACCGTATGTCCCCATTTGCTGGGCCCTCCTGGTTTATGTATGTAATAATTAAAAGTGCTTCCGTTCACTGTTCTGAAAACTTGAAGAAAAAAAAAAGTTGGAAGTAGAATGAGAGACTTAAGGGACAAAATAACTAGGTGCAAAGCAGGGACCTCTGTGGGAGAACAGCAGAAAACACATTTGGGAGCACGATTTGGAATATTTGGGTATGTGCTTAGGGCTTGGAGATATTAAAAATTATAACTAGATTTTTGCATGTGATAATGTTGTTTTGGCTAAGTAGGAAGATGTCTTAATTTTTCAGGTAGATCCTGAAGTACTTTACTACTCTGTTAGGTCATAGTATCTGTAATCCACTTCAAAGTACTTGAGCATAAGGTGTGTGAAACAATAAAGATATGAAAATAAGGATATATATTTATATTTACTTGATTGACATAAATAAATTCTGGAAGGATATACAGAAAATAATAATGGTATTTGTCTATGATTTATTTTCTTTTATTTAGTTATTTTTTGGTGAGGGGAACTGAGAGGTCAGAGAAAGACAGAATGGAAGGAAAATTTCAAAGGTATATGCTTATATAAATTTTTTTAATTAAAGAAAATGTTATCATTAAAAAAAGTAAGCATTTTTATTGTTATAAAAAGTAAATATTTTTATTATTATTTTATTATCAATCTTCAACAGATCAAGAGCCAATAAATAAAATAAATCCTTAGAGAATATGAATAATGTTATTTTAAGGAAAATTAAGGTAATATATTTCTAATTTTGTTCTCTATAGAAAAATGTCTTTTCAGGGACCCACAGAATATTTACAAAAATTGATTATGCATCATACCGTATATAAAACATCACTGAATTTCAAAAGGCAGAAATTGTACAAGCCAAATACTCTGACCGCAGTGAAATAAAATTAAGCTGTGTTCAGATACAGAGTCACATCCATAAAATCTTTTATTATTAAACGAGAAGAAATGAAAATAAATGAAAGCATTCAGTTCAGGAAGTTAATATAAGGAAAACAAAGCAGGAGAAAGGAAGTAATTTTAAAAGAAGAAAATTGATGGCAAAAATAGAATAAAAACAGATTTGACATACACATAAGAGCTCATTCTTTGAGAAAAAAACTAATTAAAATGGCAAACATCTGGCAATCTCTTTAAAAATGAGAAAATACACATAAACAAAATAAAGAATAAGAACATAAGTAGATAGATGGAAGATTAAATTAATCATATGGTTAACCCTTTCATAATAAACATAGTTAACTCTATAAAGACAAATTTAAAAATCTTATGGAAATGGATGATTTTTTTAGGGAATGATGATTTTCCAAAACCGATAGAAGAATAAGTATACCATCTAAATGTATAATGATTATGGAAGAAATTGAAGAATTATCAAAAAATTACTTCCAAGCCCAGAGTTTTCAAGCTAAGTTCTTCCAGCTTTCAAGGAACAGATAATTACTATGCTATATAAACTGTTCTGGAACAGAGGAAATTACAGGAAGCTTCCCAACTCATTTTACAAAGCCAGCAGAATTCTGATCGCAAAACCTGACAAAAGTGGCGCATGAGCGCGCGTGCGCGCGCGCGCACACACACACACACACACACACACACAAAGAGAAAGAAAATGAGAGGCTATGAATAGCCTTATTAAAATTCTAAGTAAAATACTAGCAATTTCAGACCAACTCTATATTAAAATAATAATAGTTCACGATAAAATAAGATTATTCAAGGAACACAGGGATCTTTTAATATATCACATTAATAGATTAAAAAAGAAAACCATATGATCATCTAGAATGATACCCAAAAAAGGTATCAGAAAAAAAAAATACAATATCCATTCTTGGTTTAAAGTAAAAGGAAAGAAAAAAAAAATCTTAAGTAAAACAGCATCAGAAGCTACTACTTTAACTGTATAGCATAATTTTAACTTTCTCAAATTGTAACCTACAAGCTACTTACATCAGAATAATCTGGGTGCTTGTTTAAAATATTGTTTTTCTGTTGAATTAGTTATCAATGCCACAATAATGCTGTGGAACTAACCAACCCAAAACTCAGTGGCTTAAAAAGGTAAGCATATGTTTAGCCCGTGGTCTGTGAGTGGGTCATTTAAGTTAGATGTTTCTTTTGACCTTCTCAAGATTCACAATCATGTCTGGGGCTCAGATGGCAGTAGATGATCTGGTCAACTGAGGCTGGACAAAGTAGCTGTGTTCTATATACTTCTTCTTCCTCCTAGAACCAGCAGTCCTGCCTGGGCATCTTCTTACGTTGTTGGCAGAGATGGAACAGAGCAAGCACCAGTACAAAAGCCCATTTTAAGCCCCTGGTTGCTTTATATCTTCTAATATTCCATTGGTCAAAACAAGTGTCATGATCAAGTCCAGTGTTAAGGGGTGGGGCAAACCATCCCACCCCGACAGGAATACACCTAAAATTACAATGGAAAAGGGTGTGAATACAGAGGTGAGGAATCAGGGCCACATCTGTTACTTTCCAATTTTTCTATAATTGTCATGTTACTTTTGAAATATTTGTTGCTTTAAAAATAAAACCACATGATCCGACAATCCCTCTTCTAGGTATATATGCAACAGAACTGGAAATAAGCACTCGAACAGATATTTGCACATTGATACTCAGAGTGGCATTATTCACAATTGCCAAAAGACAGAAACAACCCAAGGGTCTGTCAATAGATGAATGGATAAACAAAATGTGGTAAATGCAAACAATGGAATATTAGTCAGCATTGAGGAGGAATGGAGTTCTGATACATGTGACAACATGGATGAACCTTGGAGACATCATGTTGAGTGAAATGAGACAGACACAAAAAAGGAAATATTGTCTGATCTCACTGATGTCAAATAATTAGAATAAGCAAAGTCATAGAGTCAAAAACCAGAATAATAGTTACCAGGGGCCATGGTGGGGGTGGGGTGGGTAGGGAACAGGGATTTAATGTCCAATTGGTACAGAGTTTCTGTTTGGGGTGATGGGAAAGTTTTGATAATGGATGGCAGTGATGGTAGCACAATGTTGTGAATGTAATCAACACCACTGACTTGTATATTTGAAAGTGGTTAAAATGGGAAATTTTAGTTGCATATATGTTATCAAAATAAAAATTTTTAAAAACCATAGAACTGTACAATACAAACAGTAATCCTTATTGTAAACTCTAGACTGCAATTAATGGTTTAATTATAATCATATTGTTTCATCAATTGCAACAAAAGTGCCACTTAAAAAGGGAGAAGGACAGGAAAGAAAAAAAAAGGCATGCTTCAGGGTCAAAGGGACTGGGACAATTGAGGTGGCTGTTTGTAGTAGACAGTCAACTAGAGAAATATTTATCAAACTGCACTTTGCAATTGATTATTGGGTCAAGAATTCAACTCAGTGGGCCATAAAAAACATTTTTTAAAAAATGAAATAGACTAGAAAATATCAGATTTCATAGCAGAGCGTTAACATAGGATTATTTTGTGAAATACATACAGTGATGCAATGTAAAATGTCTACTTTCTTCTGCGAAAGACATGATAGAGGAGCCTTAAAAGCAAGGTCAGGAAAAGGTGATAAAGAAGAGCACACTTAGGGTTCAGCACATTTAAGGGGCGCCAAGGAAGCCATGGAGAGCATGGCCATCTGTCCTAAATTAAGCCAGGCTGGATTATCGACAGCATCGCTCTTTTCTCAAAAGTGTTCCAGTTTCGGCAATAAATTATATGGTCACCTTGGAGATAGTCAGCCAGGTCAGGCAACTTTAGGAAGCCCAAGTGCCCAGAGAAAAGGGCAAATTCTTCAGAGATTTCCCCAGAAGAGAATTACAAGAGGGTCCGGTGGGTCAGGGCTAGTCAATTTAGACGTAATTGTGTTAACCTGAAGTCTATGGCATCAACTGGAAAATTTTTCAATCAGGCATGGATCCAAGAGGGGAGACTCAGCCCAGGGCTGGCTATGATCATGTGGTCATAAGGCTAGAGCTAAAGAGGAGGTCTTGGATGGAAAGGCACCCACCAGTGGGTAGGACCGAGAGCTGCTGTGTACTGCTACAGGGGTAACAGCACCAACAAGATACAGTGATATATTATCAGACCCATAATAAAGGGTCCCAAGTGGTCTGTACTGATGTTTTCTCACATTATAGTCAGAACATTGAAAATAACTTTAGAGTGATGGATGCCAAATCTCTTTTGGATTTAGGCCAACCTGGAATGTATACATCCTAGCTATGTAATCTGGATAAGGGCCACCTTTCTACCTCAATTATCTCATTTGTAAAATGAGGATAAGAAGAATCACTTAGAACAACTGTTGAAAGAATTGAGTACCTGCTAGTAAGTACTAGATTTCATTATTGCCACATTGAGCAAGTTGGAGGAGGGCAAAGTGTTGGTGGGAGAAGAGCAAATAGGAAAACTCATGAACCTAGAGTGTGGGCTCTGAAGGAAATAAGTTTTCTCTTGTAACTCAGGTAGTGGCAGCAGAGACTCCAGTTTGAAAGACAGAGCTCCCACTGGGATATGTCCCTGGCAACTGTCCTACTTTGTCACAATTCCGCATGCTACTAGACAAATGCCCAATTACCATCTGAGGCTGTCCACCTTTGCCTGTATGAAAAAAAGGGCTGCCCTCAATTGAGTCACCTGAGGACATCAGTTTCTTTCCCCTTTTGTCCCTCTCTCCAGTAACAATCACACACAGCCTTGTTGTTATTACCTCATTCTAGGCCATATGCCTCACAGTAAAGAGGACTGTTTAAACCTAATTCCTTTCTAGGAACAACCAGTTGACTGAAATGCAGTGTTCTCCTAGGAAAGCAGGTCTATGAAGCAGATCCTATTACAGTACATCCAGGTCAACGTGAATGAAAACCAACACAATTCATAAAGCGAATAGAAAATAAAATTCAGCTGCATTAACTCCCTTGACAAGAGTCAAAATACAGGTACAGAAGAATCCCTGGGATGACGCACAGCCTAACTTGCCTACATGTTATGATGTGTTACTTAAGTCATAGCTGACAGATTGCCAGGACTGCATTTGTTAGAGCAAACAGAGATCGGCTTTAAATTTCTTGGCCATTATGTAACTGCTTTTACTTAAAGGATTACTTGTACTCACAGAAGAGGAAGTCATCTAACATCCTCTTGCAGTACCAATGTAATTTCACAAACTACAGATGAAGGTATAGGGATTTCATAAGTACATGTTACCTACTTTAACTAATGAAGGCCATGGGAAATTTACTTCCTTTTGTGACCATGTTCAAAGGCTTCCCTCTGCTTTTAGCTTTCTGGATATTTCATTTGATTATAGAGTAATTCTGAGCCCCTAATAATATGATTAATCAACAAGATGAAAGGGATAACTATGAAATACTATGAAGCCCCCATTTTAGTGGCCTGACACTGATCTTTCTACTTTTAGTTAGTTGAAAATAATTCTTGAAAAACATTTCAAAAAGAAACTTTTTTTCCATGAATACCAAACAGGATGTTATTACTGCTTCTTCTATTACATTAGAAAACCTTTATGAAAACCACCTTTCTCCAGCCTTTTAAATAAAGAGGCATGTAGCGAATTTGGCAGATACAAAAATACTTCTATAATGTTGAACAGAAATACATATGCATTTGTAATGTGAAGCATGCTGTTATGTTTTTAAAATGCTGTCTTCTTTCTATACATTATTCTCTTGGCTTCACGGAAAAGCAAGCCTTTAATTAAATTGGAATTTATCACCAAACACTCGCAATTCACATAGCAAAATGGAGGGTTGACTCTCTGTTAATCAGATCACTTCCATCTTCCATTATGGGCAATTCAGAATCCAGATTTGCTTTTTGAAACCCTATGTTTCCTGATTTGGTGGTCAACAAGGATTAGCTTTATTTACTAACTTCAAATCATTATTTCATACTGTGTCACGTGGCCTTGAATAATTTAAAAGGGATACGCAGCAAGCAAGATATGTCTTCTGTCATCTAGGTTCTTGCAAGAACTTACTTGCTTATTTTTCAACATTTATCACTTTTGTTGAGCTTATGGCCTCTGCCCTTAATGACTTTCTAGTATACTGAGAGAGTGAACCCAGTGTATCAGTTATCTATTGTCTCCAAAATCCTGAATAACAATTAAGTATAAAACAAAATGACATATGAAAATGACATATGAAAATAAATGTTTATTTAGCTCAAAAGTCAGTGGGATTTAGTGGATCTGGGCTGGACTCAGCTGCTCTGGTCTGTGCTCACTCATGAATCATGTGTGGTGAGATTCAGATGGCCCAGAAGGCTCTGGTGACCGTTAACTGTGCTTGCTCAAGTGTCTGAGGGTCAGATAGGGTTAGCTGATCTAGAATGGCCTCAACTGGGATGACAAGGGTGACTCAAGCCTACTCCATACATCTTCAGTCCTCTGGAAGGCAGCTCAGATATGTTCTGCTGCCTGTGGCAGAGCAACAAAGGTGAGGGCTTTCCCAGTTGCTGAAGTTCCTTTCCAGCCTCTGTTTACATCATGTTTCTGGTATCCCATTGGTCCAAGCAAGTGTGGTAGCTTGCAACTGTATGTACCCCAGAAAAACATGTTCTTAAAGTTAAGCATTCCTGTGAACCCATTGTAAGTAGGACTTTTGATGAGGCTACTTCAGTTACGGTGACCCACTTCATTCAAGATGGGTGTTAATCCTATTACTGGAGTCCTTTATAAATGGAATAATGAATTCAGGCATGAGAAAGGGAATGCCACAGAAGCAAGAAGCTAAAATCAACGAAACCTGGAAGAGAAGAGACAGACCAGCTGATGCCACTATGTGCCTTGCCATGCAATAGAGGAGCCAGGGATTGCTGGGAAGAAAGCATTGCCTTCATGATGCCTCAGTTTAGACATTTTTTCTGGCCACAAACCTGTAAGCAAATAAATTCCCATTGTTTAAGCCAAATCATATCATGGTATTTGCTTTAAGCAGCTTAGGAAACTAAAATAGGAAGTCACGTGGCCAAGAGAATCAGAGAGGGAAGGCACTGTAAAATTATTTGGCAAAAGGATTGGAAACTGGGGTGAGGTGGGGTGGAAAATTGGGACCATTTTTATATTCTCCATACTTAGTGCGTGAAGGCATGCTTAAAAGCACAAAGTGATGTGCAGGCTCAGAGGAATGAGAGATAACTCACATGAATATCATGGAAGGCTTCCGGACGGAGGTGAAAAAGACTGACGTACTACGTCACATCAGAGACATCATCACCTGGAATTGCTCTCACTATGAAATAGTAAATTACGGTACCCTACACCCATGCCCTCCCTCATAGTACACATACCCTCTGACCCTGGAGACCTCCCCCACCTTGATTCCTCAGTTTTGTTCATGTCTCTCAGCAACCTCTGGGCTCTCAACCTTCTCATTCCATACCTCTGCTGCACAAGCCCAGCAGTATCCCAGCTGAGGATAGGTATAACAATCTGTCTTCTCTAAATTTAGTGCTTAGGCCTCCTAGAGAAACTTTTAAATGGCAAGTTGGACAATGGATAATTTTTGATCTCCAACTTCAGTTGACCCTAAGCCATATTTAATTTTAATTTTACTTTTAATTATTTAATTATGAAATAATTTAGTTATTAAAGAATTATTTGATTCATTTAATTTTACTTTTAGTTGGTCAGTTCCCCGCCTACTTCAAGTGATTGTTGAGAACTTTCACTCCCACTCCACGTGGAAAACTCCCTAACATCTTCTTACCAGCCTGCTTATTTATCTAGATTGGGGAGAAAATGTAAGGCAATCTGGTGTAAGCTACTACAAATTCCTACCCAACAGTTACAGAATTGGTGGAATTCCCCTTCCTCCCTCCCTCCCTCCCTTCCTCCCTCCCTCCCTTCCTTCCTTCCTTCCTTCCCTGCCTTCCTGCCTTCCTTCCCTACCTCCTCCCTCCCATCTTCTTTCCCTCTCCCTTTCTGTCTCAGAAGCCCCAACCCTTCTCTTATTCAAGAACAATTCTTTCAGCCTCCTTCTTCAATTATTCTATCTCTCTTCTATCATCAATTCATTCTCTCCCCGCACCCTCCCCCCCCCCACTTTCCTCCCATCTACGAACTGGATCTCATCCTAAAAAACTAAACAAAATAAAACAAACAAACCAAAAAACCCTTGACCTTGGATCTGCTCTGTGACTATTACTCTCCCTTTCCTTCTTTTCTCAGCCAAGGGTATTAAAAATTAGTCTACATTTTGTTTCCACTTGTTCATTTTCATTTCACTCTTTAAAACCCTGCACTCTGGTGCACACCCCCACCAATGCATCCGAACGTCTCTTGCAAAGGTCACCAATGACCTCACTATTCCCAGATCCAGAGGATGGTTTTCAGCTCTTATCTTTCTGGCCACGTCTGCCGCCTTTAAGCCTGTGTACTTGAAATCTCCCTTCTGCTTAAAAACTGGATCTCTTTTTGATTCTTTGTTCCTCTCTCTATTCTCCTCCCCTTCCCTCTCTGACTGTTCCTTTCCAGATCCTTTTAGGATTCCCTCTGTGCTGATCCATTCCCTTTGGGATTTGCTAGAGAGTTCCCACCACAGAAGACTGTTTGTCACAATGTTTATTTTGTGCACAGGCAATTGTATAGCACTTGCAGGAGTTTACTGTCATTTATAAATGGATGACATTCACATTTGCATTTCTAGTTTAACCTCTTCCAATATTTATAATCTTGTCTAGTCAATTGTTGGCTTTATTAACTAGACAAAAATTCCCTACATGTCCAAAACTAAATGCATCATCCAATTCACCTCCTCTCCCCTCTTCCTCCTCCTCTTATTCTCCCTTGTCTTCTCCTTTCTCCTCTTGATCATCTTCCTCCTTTTTCTTTTTAGCCGACATACCTAAAATGAAAATTTAATGTTCCTTTTTCAATCATATAATTTTATTCCACTATAACTTGTTCATCAAATGGAAAAGAAAAAATTGAAAAGAAGAAATCTCAATGATTTTGAAAGTTCATCTTCTGTCTTTGAAACCTTCCGTATATCTTTCTAAAGAAATGAACTCCTCAACAGCATTGTAATGAATGAGCAACCACCCACATGTGCTGTGTCACAGGTTGCAGGAGAACCAATTAAACTAGATGTATTTTCTATTCCCCATGAGCTTACATTTAAAATGAGACAAAGTTGGTACAACTCTATATAAAGTTGAAGTGACTATGTCATCAATGTCAAACTGAATTAAAAGACTTGATTGTATAATCATGTTTGCTATTAGTTCCTATATGATAAAAAGTGTAGGTGATTATTTATGATTCAGATGTACAGCATCAGGAAATAGAGAGGAAAAATTGCTTCCCCTTCACATGACCTTAAAGGATTTCGAGAAGGTGTGGTGGTGGACAAACCCTAAGGTGATGCCTAATGATTCCTGCCTTCTGGTGTTCACAGCTTTGTATAATTCCCTCTCAGCATAGGCAGTATCTGTGACATGATTCTAACTATTAGAATATAGCAAAGGTGATGAGACAACTGTTCCCTGATCTTGTTGTGTCAAGTAAGACTGTCTTGCCAGCGTGCTGAGGCTAGAGATTCTCCTTGCTGACTTACTGCAATAGGCCAGGTTGTGAGAGGCCCATGTGGCAAAGAACTGTGTGTGGTCCCTGTAGCTGACAGCCTCAGTCCTGTAACCTCAAGGAACTGAATTCTTCCAACAACCACATGAGCTTGGAAGAGGACCCTATGCCTCACGTGAGACCTCAGCCCTGGCCGACACCTTGATTGCAGATTTGTAAGACCCTGAAGCAGAGAGCAAAGCTAGGCAGTTTTGATCCATAGAAACTGTGAGATAATAAATGGGTATTGTTTTATATGACTAAGCTTGAAGTAAGTTGTTCCACAGCAATAGATAACAAATACAGCCAGGGAATCTCTTTGCTTGCAGTCTTGAGGCTAAAAGAAAGTCCAAATCAAGGCATCATAAAGGTGATGCTTTCTCCCTGAAGACTTGTTCTGGGGCTGCCTGTCAGTGATCCTTGGCTCCTCTGTCACATGGCAAGGAACATGGTGGCATCTCCTGGTCTCTCTCTTCCCTTCCAGTTTCCATCAATGTCTAGCCTATGCTTCCTGGGACTTTCTCTCTTTGTCTGAATTTCACTTGGCTTATAAAGGACTCTTTAGTAATAGGATTAAGACCCATCCTGATTGATATGGACCACATCATCTTAATTGAAGTAACCTCATCAAAAAATCCTACTTACAATGGGTTCACACCCACAGGAATGGATCAAATTTAAGAATGTGCTTTTTCTGGGGGTACATACAGCTTCAAACCACCATAGTAACCTTATGGGTAACTAGAAATGCCTATACTATTGTACTGTAGTTTTTGGTATGTAACTCCTCTTTTTTACTTCTTACAGATTTAAAAATGCAAATGCATAAAAAGTAATGAGAACTCTATGGGTCTGAACATATAAAGTATAAAGGTATAATTTGTAACAAATACAGCAAAAAGGTGGGGGAACAGAGGGCTATAGAGCAGCATTCATATATGCTATTGAAGTTAAGTTTGTATCAAATCAAACATGGCTGTTACAAATTTAGGATGCTATATTTAAGTCCCATGACAACCACAAAGAAAATATGAAATACATATATGCAGAAGGAAATGAGAAGGGACTCAAAATGGTACACCACAAAAAAGCAAATAAATATGAAGTAGGCATTAATGGAAGAATCGAGGGACAAAAATATGTATAAAACTTACAAAAATGAGATAGCAAAATCACAGAAGAAAGTCCTACGTTAACAGTAGTTACTTAAAATGTAAATGGATTAAAAGGCAGAGTTTGACAGAATGGATAAAAAAGTATATGCACTTTATAGAAGACTCACTTTAAATTCAAAGATGCAATAGGCTGAAAAAGAAAGGATGGAAAAAATGCACCACACAAATAGTAACAGAAAGAGAGCTGGGGAAGCTATACTAATATCAGATAAAATAGACTTTAAGTCAGAAACTATTATGAGGTACAAAGAAGGTCACTATATGCTGATAAAAGGGTCAATTCAACAAGAAGACATAAATTAGAAATATGTATGCACATAATGCAAGAGCCCCAAAATACATGAAGCAAATATTGAGAGATTTGAAGGGAGAAATAGATGCTTCTGCATTAGTATTAGGAGACTTCAGTGCCCACTTTCAATAATTGACAGAAAAACCATAGAGAATATCAATAAGGAATAGAAGGTTTGAATGGTACTATGAAACAACTAGATCTAAGAGACACATATAGAGCACATTGCTCAACAGCAGTATTGAGTACACATTCTTCTCTAGTGTTCATGGGTCATTCTCCAGGATAGACCATATGTTGTCATAAATATGTCTCAATAAATTAAAAATATTGAAATAACACAATGTTTCTTCTCTGACCACAATAGAAAAAAGCTATAAATCAATGACAGTGGGAGAACTGGAAAATTCAAAATATATGTAGAAATTAAACAATGCACTCTTAAAAAACCAGTGGATGAAAGAATAAAACACAAGAGAAATGAAGATATATATTTAGATGAATGAAAATGAAAACACAATGTGCGAAGTCATATGGGTTGCAGCAAAATCAGTGCAGAGAGGGATATTGCTTACAGTAAAAAAGAAAAAAAAAAATTCTCAAATCAGAGATCTAACCTCACAAATGACGGAAGATTTAGAAAAAGAAGAGCAAACTGAACCCAAAGTAAGCAGAGGGAAGGAAACAAGGAATTGAATGGAGATAAAAGAAATAGAGAATAACAAAACAATAGAGAGAATCAGTGAAACCAAAACTTGGTTCTTTGAAAATATCAATTAAATCAACAAACTTTTAGCTAGACTGACAAAAAAAAAGAGAAATGACACAAATAACTAAAGTCAGAAATGCAAGGTGGTACATTACAAACAACCCCACAGAAATAAAGGGATTGTAAGAGGATTCTATGGGCAACTGTGTGACAATGAATTAGATAACCTAGATGAAACTGACAAATTCCTAGAAACACACAAATAACCTACAATGACTCCAGAAGAAATAGAAGACCTCAGTAGACCAATTACAAGGGACGAGATTGAATCAGTAATTTAAAACCTCCCAACAAAGGAAAGCCCAGGAAAAGATGGTTTCACTGGTGAATTTTACCAAACATTCCAAGAAGAATTAACT
Organism: Choloepus didactylus; assembly: GCF_015220235.1. Taxonomy (NCBI): domain Eukaryota; kingdom Metazoa; phylum Chordata; class Mammalia; order Pilosa; family Megalonychidae; genus Choloepus; species Choloepus didactylus. The sequence goes on along the minus strand of NC_051318.1, from coordinate 25,820,169 downwards.
TGAATCCTGCTCAAACTCTTCCAAAAAATTGAAGAAGAGGGAACAGTCCCTAATTCATTCTATGAGGCCAACATCACTCTCATGCCAAAGCCAGATAAAGATAATACAAGTAATGAAAATTACAGACCAATATCCTTTATGAATATAGATGCAAAAATCCTCAACAAAATAATAGCAAACTGAATCTAAAGACGCATTAAAAGAATTATACACCATGACCAAGTGGGATTTATGCCAGGAATGCAAAGGTGGTTCAACAAAAGGAAATCAATTAACATAATATATCACATTAGTAGAACAAAGGACCAAAAAACCCACATGTTCACCTCAACTGACGCACAAAAAAGGCATTTGACAAAATCAAGCACCACTTCTTGAAAAAAAGCACCTAGAAAATCAGAAATAGAAGGAAACTTCCTCAACTTGATAAAGGGAATATATGAAAAACCCACAGCAAACATCATACTTAATGCTGGAAGGCTGAAAGCTTTCCATCTGAGAACAGGAACAAGACAAGGGTACCTACTATCACAACTGGTATTCAGCATTGTGTCATAGTTTTAGCCAGAGCAATTAAGCAAGACAAAGAAATAAAAGGCATCCAAATTGGAAAGCATGAATTAAAACTCTCCCTATTTGCAGGCAACATGATCCTATATTGAGAATATCCTGAAAAAGCCATAGCAAAGATACTAGAGGCAATAAATGAATTCAAGAAAGTGGGACGGTACAAGATCAACATGCAGAAATTACTAGTGTTTGTATATGCCAGTCATGAAAAAGCAGAAGAGGAAATAAAAAAGAAAATTCCATGGTTAATAGCAACTAAAATAACCAAATACCTGGGAATTAATTTAACCAAGGATGTAAATGACTTCTACACAGAAAACTACAAAACATTGCTTAAAATAATCAAAGATGACTTAAGTAAGTAAGACATTCTAGGTTCATGGATTGGAAGACTAAATATTGTTAAGATGTCAACTCTGTCCAAATTGATTTACAGATTCAACACAATCCCAATGAAAATCCAAAAACTTTCTTTGAAGAAATGGAAAATGGAAAATGGAAAAATCAAGCACCCCTTCTTGATAAAAACACCTAGAAAATCAGGAATAGATTTATATAGAAGGGCAAAGAAGGGGCCCTGAATAGCCTTTTTAAAATAATGCTGTGGATGGTTCACATTCCTAATTTTAAAAGATATTACAAAAGTACAGTAATCAAAACAGCATGGTTCTGGCATAAGGACAGACATTTGGACAAATGGAATCAAATTGAGAGTTCAGAAATAAACCCTCACATCTATGACCAATTGATTTTTAATGCAATTTTCTTGAGATATAATCACATAACATACAATCATTCCAAGTGTACAATCAGTTGTTCACAGTATCGTCATATAGTTGTGCATTCATCACCACAATTAAACTTTGAATATTTTCACTACTCCAAAAATTGAAAGTTAAAATAAAAAAGAACATCCAAAATATCCCATTCCTCTCCTCCCCTCATTGTTCACTTACTTTTTTAAATACTGTTTAATTGAGATATATTCACATACCCTACAGTCATCCACGTGTACAATCAATTATTCCCAGCACCATAAAACATTTGTGCGTTAATTACCAGAATCAATTTTTGAATCTTTTCCTTATTCCAAAATAAAATAAAAGCAAAAAAGAGCACCCAAAATTTCCATCTCCTTCATCCCACCCCATTCTTCATCCAATTTTTGTCCCCATTTTTCCACTCATCTGTCCATACACTGGATAAAGGGAGTACAAGCCACAAGGTTTTCACAGTCACACAGTCACACTGTGCAAGCTACCAAGTTATACAATTGTCTTCAAGAATCAAGATCACTGGGTTGCAGATTGACAGCTTCAGGTATTTCCCTCTAGCCATTCCAATACACTAAAAACTAAAAAGTGATATCTATATAGTGCATAAGAATACCATTCAAAGTGACCTCTCAACTCCATTTGAAATCTCTCAACCACTGGAATCTTACTTTGTTTCATCCCTCTTCCCCCTTTTGGTCAAGAAGATCCTCTCAATCCCACAGTGCTGGGTCCAGGCTCATCTCCAGGGGTCATTTCCCTCATTTCCTTGGGGATTTACACCCCTGCATGTCATGTCCCACGTTGGGGGGATGGTAGTGAGTTCACCTGCCAAGTGAGCTTACAGAGAGAGGTGCCACATCTGAACAACAAAGAGGCTCTCTGGGGGTGGGGGGGTTGGGGACTCCTAGGCACAATTATAAGTGGGCTTAGCCTCTCCCTTGCAGCAACTGGCCTCATGGGGAAAGCCCCCAGATAGAGGGCTTGGTATGGCTAATTGATTTTTGACAAGGGTGCCAAGTCCATTCAATGGGGAAAGAATAGTCTCTTCAACAGATGGTACTGGGAAAACTGGATATCCATATGCAAAAGAATGAAGGTGACCCTTACCTCACACCACATATAAAAGTTAACTCAAAATGGATCAAAAACCTAAATCTGAGAACCAAAAATATAAAACTCCTAGAATAAAACATAGCGAAGAATCTACAAGACCTTATGTTAAGCAGTGGTTTCTTAGACTTTATACCAAGAGCATGAACAACAAACCAAGAGCACAAGCAACAACAATAAAAAAATAGATAAATGGAACTTCATCAGGATTAAAAACTTTGTGCACCAAAGGACTTCATGTAAGTGGGAAGAAAAGCTATAGAATGACAGAAAATATTTGGAAACCACATAGCCAATAGGGTTTAGTTTCCAGAATATATGAAGAAATCCTACAACGCAACAATCAATTAAAAATGAGCAAAAGATTTCAAAAGACATTTCTCCAAAGAAGATATGCAAATGGCCAATAAGCACATGAAAAGATGCTCAACATCTTTAGCCATTAGGGAAATACCAATTCACACTACTAGAATGGCTACTATTAAAATAAGAAGTGTCGGAAAGGATGTGGAGAAATAGGAACACTCATTCTTTGTTGGCAGAAATGTAACATGGTGCCACCACTGTGGAAAACAGTTTGGCAGTTTCTCTGGAAGTCAAGTGTAGAATGAACTTATGACCCAGCAATCCCATGTCTAGGTATATACCCAAAAGAATTGAAAACAGAAACTCAAACAGACACTTTCACACTGATGTTTATAGCGGCATTATCACTATTGCCAGAAATGGAAGCAATCCAGTATCCAGTAAGAGACAAATGTATAAATAAAATGTGGTGTATACATACAATGGAATATTATTCAGCCATAAGAAGGAATGAAGTTCTAATAAATGTGACAACCTGGTTGAACCTTGAGGACATCATGTTGAGTGATCATGTTGAATGACTGTGTCTACCAGGGGCCATGGTGTGTGTAGGGAATGGGGAGTTCATGCTTAATTGGTACCGAGTTTCTGTTTGGAGTGATAGAAGAGTTTTGGTAATGGATGGGAGTGATTGTAGCACAATATTGTGAATGTAATTAATTCTAATGAATTCTATATTTGAAAGTGGATAAAGGGCAAAATTTTAAGTCATATATATGTTTTTAGAATAAAATTTTAAAATATCATTAGACTGTGCAACTCAAATAGTGAACTTTAATTTAAACTCTGGTCTATAGTGAATAGTATAATTATAAAAATATTGTTTCAATTGTTATGCAGGTAACACACTAATGCAAAGAGGTAATGATAGAGAAAACTGTGAGTGTGAAGGTAGTTTATATGGGAACTCTGTATTTTCCAGATGATTTTTCTACAACTTTTCCAAAATATACATATATATATTTTAAAAAAGCATGGAAGTAAGGGACAGTGTGAGAGAGATTCCCTCCTGAAGTAGAGGACTGTGGGAGCAAAGCAAATAGAGATCTCTTATAAGAATTTTTAAATAGATAGAGCCCTCCATATGATGAAACAATGCAATGCAACTGTATTCTGACCGTCTGTCTATCTCTCTGTCGTCTTTCCTAGTATTAAATTCAGAATTGAGAGGTTCACTGTGGATTCATGTGTTATGTTTGTTTTAAATAGGACATGAAGTCGAACTTGTTTTTGCAGAAAATAAGTCTCATTTGGCAAAGCAGTTTGACAATGAGGAATAGATTATATGGTGTTCATTTTCTCTCTTCAAAGTTCTGATGAAAATATATTTTAAGCATATATACACTATAAGCCATTACAAAATATATATCCTCTTCAACTATTTGAACTTGATAATTTTTAAAAAACGTCTGCTTATAAAGATTCGAAGGAGTATATTGATCTAGAATTTCTTTTATGGGGCACAAGAGCAGACATACTGAAGTCTGGCTTTTAGGCAATTCTTAAAGAACAGGGCCGTATACCTCTTAAAGGCCTCCAAGATGATAAAGCTATCCTCTGCAAGTGTGAGGAGCCTTACCTTCATGGTCCTTTCTAGAGCCAACACTTCGGTGCCGGTTTCTGCTTAGGCGGCAAATATTTTGAAGGCACCGAACACATTGGAGCTCTAACTCAGGATCAGTCAATCCCCTCAGTTACTGGTGATGTGGCAAAAGTGTTAAGAACAGCTCCTCTGAGCCTAATTTTGCCCAATAATGAAGTCTGAGTGGAGAACCAATTGGAAAGGGTATAAAAAGACTCTTTCATGGGGGGAATATGATCCACAAATACAAAATATTGACAATGTGCTCCTCACAGGGAAAATAAGGGGGGCATCTGGAGACCACTGCAGGTACTCTAGGGGCTTTCCAACGGAGAGGCAGGGAATGAAGAAGCTTTAACAAACAGGGACAGACTCGTATAATAGCCCCCAGAAAGTTAATTTCCTAAGTGAGGTGGGACCTGAAGTTCCTCGGACTTAGGTTCTCGTTTTCTCAGCAAGATGACTAACCAGGCAGAAAGGGGCTCATTGCCTGAGGTCGATAGTATGTTCAGGATGACAGAGAAAGCTGAATCCCTAATTTCCTATTATTTCCTCTGTCGAGAAGAAAATCTGTCAGAGTGGAAAGGATGGAAATGAGAAATACGAGAGGGAATTGAAATACAAGACTGGGGGATAGAATCAAGGAGTCCCTTGTTGATCTAAATGGGCACTGCGGTTGTCAGTAAGGCGGTTGTCATCTCAGAAATATCCTTGTGTTTGAGATCCTGGAAGCCCTGAGTTAACCTTTGAGATATCCAGGAGAAGAGGAGAGATGCCAAGAAAACTGGATTTGGATGAATGATGTTTCCGTTTTCACAAACAAAAGAAGGTGGATTCTGCAACTTGCAATCCAGAAATGTAGGCATCTCTGCTGTGCAAGATCCTAGAACTGGTGCCTTAAGCCATGAAGCCTCTTTGAAAAGCCTGTAGGGAACTGTACACTAGGGCAAAGGGAGGAGGGGGCTGGCAGAAAGGGAAGTAAACCCTGCAAAGGATATATTGGACCTAGAAGAACTCATCCTATTATAGCTCTCATGTCCAGTGTTCAGGGAGGCACAAAGACTCATGGTTGGCTATGGTTGGCTCTGGCTGGCATCAGTACTTATGAACTTCATCTTCTGGGTGGGTCAAGCACATGGACAAATGATAGCCTGGTCCAGGGCAGTATCTGCCTGCTTAGAAGCAGATTACCAAGCAGGTGCAGAGAATACTGAGAATGGTAGCATTTGTCAGGGCATTCTTTCTGTATTTTTGCTTTACAAGCCTCTTTTCTTGTTCCTTCAGGAAAGGGGAATATAAATTAGGAAACCGTGTATGGTACCTGCCTTAGTTTTGCCAGTGTTGCTATAACAAAGTGCTGTTTGTTTAAGACCCAGACTAGCTAACTTAAACCAGAAAAAAATTACTGTCTCAGGTTCTGGAGGCTAAAAATCCAAAATCAAGGAGTTGGCAGGGATTTGCTTTCTCTTCGACAGGAGAATCCATTCCATGACTCTCCCCTGGCTTCTGGTGGGTGGCTGGCAACCCATGCTGCTCCTTGGCTTGTGGTGGCACCACTCAGTCTCTGCCTTTGTCACATGCTGTCTCTGTCTCTGTCTCTGTGTCCAAATTTCCTCCCTTATAGGGACACCAGTCAAGTGGATTGGAACCCAGTGGAAGATACGGAGGGAGGCTTCAGTTTGATTCCACGTGGCTACTCAGAGACGGAAGCTAAGAAGTCCACTGCAAGGATAATTCCATATCTCACTCCTGTAAATGGGAATGGAGATTTTAATATGTTGCTAGACTTACTTCTGTAATTTAAAGGTCCTTGGGACTTGTAGCTGAACTAGTACAGGGATTAGGGCTTATAAGTACATAAAAATGGAAATATAATTACTAGTAGCCAGCATAGGCACTTGAAGTAAATAATCACCTAGGTTAAGTTCATTTCCTTTTTTGGTAAGTTTTAGATAAAGCTATTATATCAGGGGCACACCAAAGACATAATATGTGGTTTGGGATATCACACTGTGCTACTCTCATACATTGCAGGTGGTGATATGAAGGAGTACTGCCCCAAGGAAAACTACTTGACAATTTTTCTCAAAATTGTAAGAGAATATACCTTCAGAACTTTCAGGAATTTTTCCTATAAATATGCTCACACAATTCAAAATAATATATATATATATATATATATATATATATATTTTTTTTTTCACTTATTTTAGCAATTTTTAATAATAGTAAATGATTAGGAAAAAAATCTAAATCTATAAGAGTTTCATTAAATGTGTTATGTGATAGCTACACAATGAAATACTACCAAAAAAAGGAAACTATTTATGCTCAGATATGGAATAAACTCAAACATATATTTTTAAGTAAAAAAAATATATATCATTTAGGTATAAAAAAGGAAATATACATATATCTGTACATACAGCTTATATATGCAAAAACACAGCTCTAGAAAAACAAACAGGATACTAATATCGTTGATCAGCTGCTTAACAGGAGTGTGGGAAACTGGATGGCAGAGAGCTGGGATATAAAGCACACATTTCATTGAATAATTATCAGTCTTTTAAAAATTTTTGAATTACGTGAAAGTATTACTTGTTCAAAAATGAAATAAATTTTTTTTTTACATTTGACAAAGAAAAAATGAAATTCTTCCAGAGAAGAGAGACCAGGGATATGAAAAAAATGGAGAACCATGTCAATAAGGATGTTTGGCCCAGAGCAGAGCATACCTTTGGGTAAACCATGAAAGAAACCTGCCTTCATATACTCAAGGAACTGCCATAAAAGAGAAGGGATTTGAATTGTGCTCTGAGTCCTCAGAGGGGAGAAAATTTGGGCCCAATATGGGAAGACTCTGGCAGACCAGCCTAGCCTTAGGGCTCCGCGGGCTGTCAGCTAAGACTGCTGAGCTGGCATTGCAGCTTGACTTCTCCTTCTGCCTGATCCCACTTCCTGGTCCTCCTTTGCTCGTGGTTGGATCATGGGAGAACCCTAATGAACTTCCTGAACACCAAACATTGTCTGAAAGTCTGCTTCCAAGAGATCCCAAGCTATGAAACATCACTGTATTTTGGGAGGGGTACAGGCAAATAATTTGTCTTTTTTGTTTGATCCAGGTCTCAGGATCAATAAAGACCACACCTGAGAATCCTTAACTGCATGTGGACCTGATTTAAATGATGAGATCCTGGAATTTGCGCTTGAGTTTGATGTTTTAAGGGAGGGAGAATTTGGGGGGAAGAAGCAAGCATATTTTGTATGTGGGGGGATGTAAATAATAGTGGCCAGAGACAGACTGTGGTAGGTTGAATACGACATCTACAATACGTTACTACTGCCCTCGGGAAGAGGCGGTATACACTTCCCTACCCGAGAATCTCAGCTCGTCTAGGGACATATTCTGACTAACAGAATGGAGTACAAGTGCCATGATTTGAGTTCTACAGTGTAGGTCCCAAGAGAGCTTAAAGCCTCCTCCACCAACTGATGAGAGATCACATGGAGGGGGGGTTCAGCCTGCACTCAGCACCAGGACATGTAGATGAGACCATCATAGACCATCTAGTTCAAGTTTACCACCAAATGACAGTAACTGCATGAGTGACTCCAAGCAAGGCCAGCCGAAGAACTGCCCAGCCAACCCGCATAATCAAGCTGGGGGGAAGGGGGGGAGTGTGTTATTTTAAGCCACAAAGTATCAAAGTGGTTTACTACACAGCAAAGTGTAACTGTAGCACCATGAATGATCCGAAAGAGATGTACAAAATTCGTATTTTGTGGTTCTTTTATTTCTTTTTAATTAAGAGAAGTTGTGAGTTAACAGAACAATCATGCATAAAATACAGGATTCCCATATACCACCCTATTATTAACACCTTGCCTTGGTGTGGTACATTTGTTACAACCCATGAAAGCACATTTTAATATTTGTACTATTAACTGTAGCCCAAGTTTAACTTAGAGTTCACTGTTTGGGTTGTGTAGTTCCATGGATTTTTTAAAATTTTTATTCTATCACTATAAATACCACCTAACATTTCTCCTTTTTGACTTTTAACAAGCATTAATTGTCTACTATTTTTCAGGAACTATGATCTTTCTTCTTTCTACATTGATATGTATCAGCTTCTACTTTCTGTGAGTCCTTTTTTTTTTCCTGGATTGTCAGTCAAGTTCTGAGAAGTTCTGAAGCAAAGGATGGGATGGTGGGAAGGGGTTCTGTTTAGTGTTTCTAGCCCCCTGACCCTGAGAGGACAGTCAGTCCTCATTTCCTCCTGGAGTATGAGTGGCAACGATCACTAAGATGACCACAAAATGTGTCACTCATCCTCTGCTTCCCCATCTCATTTTCGCAAATGGCGCTCCATGGACATAAGTGCCACCAACCTTTCCAGCTCTGTCTCTCAGCATGATCCCCCATCTGTCATCCATCTTTGTTGTCATCCTCTTTGCCTTCCTAGGGTCCAGATTTTCAAAGTCACATGTTCAACTGACCCAAATGAGGGGGCAATAAGTGCTACAGGGAAGTGGGTCATTATATTGTTCTCTCTTTACAAGAACCTCAAAGGAGAAAATCATAAACATTGTTGTGATGAATAAATGATTTCTTTTGTTATCGGAGCAGAGAACAACTCTAAGGAACTTAATTATAACCCTAGCAACTGATTTCTTCCCTGCCTCAGAGCCTTCACCCAAACTTGACTCCAAAGGCAGACTCCAGGGTTGGGAAAGGAAAGGAACAACTGTTTGAGGAGGAATAAATGTCATTGAAATAATTGTTTCTGTTTTTTATTCCCAGACTTTCCATCTTCACTAATGCTTTGTCCACCTACTAGACATCTGCTCCGAAGGTCTCTTAATTCTTTAGAATTGTTCACTTTTTCTTTGCCTGAGTAAACCATTAAAAATGTTGGCACCATATTGAACAATGTAGAAAGGAAATATGGCCGATTAATTTTCAGCTTATATGATGGAATTCAAGGAAAAATACATTTTTTCTTTTTTAGTGACACTGTTACTTGCACATATGCACAAGTAATAAAATTTCTAATATCTAAGATGGCCACTAAAGCCTTACCAATGCAGAGAAGAACCATATATCTATACATTATACTTATTCTCATTTATCATCTGCTCTGAATACACAAAACAGACATGCCTCTAATGCTTTAAAAATTCACTACTGTCTGCTTTCCATAAAGGGAAATAATCTATCATATTAACTTTAATTTCACATGCAATATCTTACTGATGTCTCCAGAATATTATTTCCAATATTATATTTCCTGCATGAAGCCTTATTTACAGTCAATTATATCTCAAAAGTGAGGAATGTCTAGGCACATACATTTGATAACCAGAGAGGTTTTTTTTTTTGAAGTAATAAGTTAAAAATGGTGGCTGCCTAAGAAGAGTAGAAAACGCTTTCAAAGGAGAAAAATGGCATCAGATAACATTGCCATCAGTGTGTCCAACAGTTCTAGCAGCCCACACTTCTTCCAGGAGCAATAACAAATTAGAGGAAATTTTCCCACCTTCTGCCACTTTCTTTTGCTCTCAACATTGGCTTTAAAAGAACCGAATGTCTCAAACCCTTTAAATTCATGATTCACACCTAATGGCTCAAAAATAAGAAAGAAAATATAAATGAAGGAACAAACGAAATGCTCTCCCCATCCAGCTAAATGTTCAGTGGTGTGTTGAGGTTTATGCCGTCAGAGTCTGGCCGTGCTGCAGACCAAATAAAACCACCAAAACCTGCTGGGTAAAGCTCATTATAGGACTTTAGAGGAGGAAAGAATATTATAGAGATAAGACTTTCTTTATTGACAGAAATGAAATTGGCTTTCTCCTCACAGCTTTGAAGAAACAAAAGTTTTCAAGTAAAATATCCTAAATTCTACCTTTACTCTGAGGTTTTTGAAAATGATGTGGTTTCTTTCAAGCCATCTGTGTTCTGCATCAAATATTGAAAGACCAGGTCTCCATGGCCAGGAACGCAGACTGCTGAGGCTCTTATCTGGATAATTCAGAAGGGAAAAGAAAAACCTCCTTTGCTCTAAATTGGCCAGATCATTTAGGAGCAAGAGAAAGGTGTTGTCTGAAATAGCCAGGAAATTGACACATCTTTCCTTCTTCCATTTGCCAGTAAAGATCTGACTGGACTGGGCCCCAACGGTCTATTTTTCATCCTGGGTTAAAATAGAACAAATTGACATAGACAACTGTCTGGGAGTGAAGGAAGGTGTTGTCTTCTTTGAAGCTGATGGAAAGTAGAGTTCAATAATTGAAACAGCAATGCTTTAACTCTTTATCAACTCGGCAGCCTGTCCACAATAAGCACAGTGGTGCACAGTACAAATACTATTTTTAAAAGTATCATTTTAAAGTGAACCATAACGTTTTTTAGTAATGTTTTTATCAGTCTTTTCCAATGTAATCCTTCTGAAATGTTATACCCATGTGGGTTAATTGTCAGCTTTTCTTTGCGATCAAGGATTTTTTCCACAATTCAAATTCTCAGCATACTTTGATGTGCTTCCTTAAGGTAAGACCGCAGAATTCCACTAGGAATTATTGTTTTGTTTGTTTTAATTTCCACATTTAAATTGTTTCTCCTTAAAACTATACAATGCTCACTATAAATAATACATTCTGTAAAAAGGATATTGAAAATGGTGTAACCGACTACAGCTTAAACCATTAGGAACAGAGACATGTGGATTTAGGCAAAAATATTACAAGGTGCCTGGTTGTAAAATCAATTTTATTGTCCGGCTCTCTGAACTCTTCAATCCGACAGAAGCCGAGGAACCAAGGTGATCACTCATGTGATAGGTTTGTCATATCAACTTGTGTTAAATTAGTTTGACGTGTTAGTTTGCCTACAAGGTGTGTTAAATGGGCTCTCTTAGCACATGCGAGGAAATGTAGGAGTCCATCACTTTGGCATCTGAGGCGCAGGGGTTGGGGAGCAGGGATTCCTACCATGTCCAAAAGAAGTTCTCACTGGTGATGTCTTGAAACAGTGGGGGCTGCAGGACACACATATAAGATAGGTAGCAGGGGGGCATGCAGGGGAAGAGCTGGAAAGTGGGTCACTGCCACAGGGCCTTGGGGTGAGGGAGAGCCCAGAACATACCTCAACTCCCCAGTAGTAGTTTCCTGCTATAACAAAGCACCACAACTGGGTGGCTTGAAACAGTATTGTCTCACAGTTCTGTTACGGCTCAAAAGTGGTGTCCTCACCCAATGTGCACAAAATCAATCAGGAGACACTGGGATTTTGAGAAGAAAAAACATTGATTTAGCAAGGGCTAGCCTCACAAAGACAGGAGGATAAATATTTCCTCAGATCTGTCTCCCCAAGCTGGTAAGGTGAGGGATATTGATTGGATTAAACAAAGGGAGTTGAGGCTAGGAATGTTAGGGCTCTTGGCACATTGGGATTGGCTAGAAAACATTCAAATTTAGGATTGCACGTTGGCTGTTAGCATCGGCTGTTTCTACATTTAAATTAGGGATGGCAAGTTGGATATTATCATTGGTGGATGAGTTTTGATATCTTGAGCAGCAGACTTGTCATGTTGCAATGGTCTGACCTCTTGCTTTCTTTCAGGTCCAGTATTCCTTTTTTCTTGTTGTTTCTGTTCATTTTGATTTTGCTGGCAGGGTATTTTATGACCTGAGGTCATTTGAAGTTCAGGTCTCCATTAAAGCTAATTAAGGCTGGTCTGGCTAGAGCTGTTAAAACAAGAACTTATCTATGGGGTGTGTAGCTGAGAATTTCAGAGAAAAAGAGAAATGGAAACTTTTGCAACTTACTTAGGGAGGAAGCTGCTTTGGTGCTGGTGGGGGTATGAGAAATGGGTCAGGGGCTGCTACAGTTCTGGAAGCGAGACGTCCAAAAGCAAGGTGCAAACAGGACCATGCACATTCTGAAGGCTCTCGGGAAGGATCATTCCTTGCTCCTTATTGGATTCTGGTGGCCTCTGGCTCTCGTTGGCTTGCAGCTGCATCACTGCTTTCTCTGCCTCTGCCCTATGTGTGTCTCCGGGTATCCTCTCTTCTTATGAGGACACCATCACATTGCAACAAGGATCTAACTCCAGTATGACCTCATCTTAACGAATTCTACCTGCAATGATGTTATTATTTCCAAATAAAAGCACATTCTGATGCACTGAGTTGTAGGACTTCAATATGTTGTTTTGGAGGTCACAGTTCAACCCAGAACATTTCCCTTCAAGAGAGCTGTGGTGAGGAAAGGAAAATGAATCAGAAGCTTCATATGAATCAGTGATTCGTGCTACTTTAAAATGAGAGGACAAACCATTGGTAAAGTGCGGGACACTGATTACGTGCTTCAACTTGGCGGGCCTGGGCTGGGGGACCGGATCCACCCCTGGGGAGGGTAGTGGGTACGGGTGACAGCGCCCTCCACAGCCCCCCGGGCCTGGGAAAGTGAGGCCGGAGGCAGGCCCCATTTCCTCACCCAAAATACACCACTGTTAGGGGAGGCTTGCCGGAGGGAACCACCTTTTCCCCACCCCCTTATCTTGCCCGGACACTCCCCGTTGCCAGTGCAACTCCCATCACCACCAGTGCACATACATTATTGCCAGACACCGTTACCGGAGCAACTCTCGCCCCTTTTCAATCAACCTCCGCGCCCTCTCAGAACCAATCCAAGCCTTTAACCTCTACAGCTACCCCGCCCTCTAAACGCCCGATATAAGCTTGTACTCTCCCCTAATAAGCTCTCTTGGTTTCTTCACCCAAAAAGAACCGTGTCCCGCCTGTTCCTTTCTCGCCGCCCTCCATACTTTGCACGCCTCCCGCCGGGGACCTGGCCAAGTCCCCCGCCTCGCCCTCGCCTCCGGGAAAGAGCCCCCGCCGCCGGTACCCTCGGAGCAATCCTGAGAGCCTAGGATTTAGCAACCGGCCGCCACCCTCCCCCAGACGAGTCAACTGCGACCGCAACTGGCGCCCAACGTGGGGCACCTGGAATTAAAAGTCCTCTCTACGCAGCGGTCCAGTAAAACCACCCGCTCGCCCGGACGCCTCTCCAGCTCCCCTTCTCCTCGCCTGCAAAGTAAGGGCCGCCTCTCCCTCGCCGCCCCGCGGAGCCGCCTCTCCCTCGCCGCTCCACGTCTGGGGCCGCCTCTCCCACGCCGCTCCGCGCCCGGGCCGCTCTTCCTTTCCCGCATTAACCTAACTCTTGCCCCCGACTACCTTTCGTCTTCTCTTCCTATATCCCCCCCATTCCTCCTAACACTCTTCCTCCAGTAGCTTTCCCTCTTCCCCTCCATTACTTTGCTGTGGTCCTCTGTGTCTTTGTTTCTTTGTTTAGCGCGGTGTGCCTCTTTGCAACCGCCCCCCCCCCCAAACTGCTCTCGCTACTAGAGGGTCCTGCCTTCTATTCTCACCGTCTCCTTCGGCCTCGCGGCCACGGTTTACCTCATTTTCTTTACTCAATAATCAACCCCCCCTTTTTTTTTTTCTTTTCTCACTCCGCTATGGGTAATCGTCTATCTGCACGCCAAGCACCCCAAGTTCGCGCTCTGGCGGGCCTCCTAGACACACATCGCTGTAAAGTGTCTGTCCGGCAGCTGCAGGTATACTGGGACCTCCTGCTGCCCTTTAACCCATGGCTCACCACTTGCCATCTTTGGGACCCTGTTACTTATGATCGCCTTATTGATCGGGTCACCAACGCCATGGAACATGAGAGCAAGCGCTTCCCTCCCAGCTTACTCCCCACCTTAATAACCGTCCGCTCCTGCCTTCAAGGCTCCCTTCCCCCTGATCGAGGCCCCATTAAATCCAAGGAGGCCCTATCAACCCAGTCTACAGATTCAGACAGCGATATTAATGTAGACCACGATTCGGACACAGAATCCTTAGTCGAGCAAATTAACAACGCGCTCGAAGTCGCCCCCCGAAAACAAAGCAATACTAAGCCTCGCCAAGATGGCGAACTTCCTCCTTCTTCTTCCATCGAGGGGAGGAAGTGCTCCGGCGATGACGTCAGCCCTAAGCTGGGCCGGAAACCGCATGCGCTTTACCCCACCCTTTCACAGGGCGGAGTTAGTCCGCCATCTTATGCCTTGGGCCCCGCCCTTTCACAGGACGGAGCTAGTCCACCATCTTATGCCTTAGCCACTCCCACCGCGCCACCGTCTTGCGACGCTTGGGGCCTCCCACTTCCGCCTCCCCCTCCGGCGAGCTCCCCCTCGGAGCCGCTACCGGCAGCTGCCGCCGCTCCTCCCACCCTGCCGACTAACAACCCCTGGCTGCCTTCTGCACCTCAAGGCAACCCTTGGGGCAACGCTCCCCCTACCCCCACTCCCGCGCCAAGCCCTCTGCAAGCGCGTCCTCCTTTCTCTCGTGCTTTTCGCTGCTTTCCTCTTAACCTTACCCCCCACACCACAGAAACCGTATGACTGGTATCCCATTGACTCTGATACTATCAAGCAGCTTCGCAGGGCTGTCAAGGAAGACGGGTTAGGTAGCCCATACGCTTCCCAATTACTACAGGATATCGCCATGAACTTTTGCCTCCCCCAAGACTGGGCCTCGCTTGCCCGTTCCATTCTTAACCCCGGCCAGTTTGTAGATTGGCGTGCTCACTTCCAGGCGGAAGCAGCTAAGCAAAGCGAGCAAGACGCAGCCACTGGAGTCTATCATCACCCCGAAGCCTACTTGGGCACGGGAGCGTTTATAAATGCATCCGTCTATATTAATGCGCCTGCCGCCTTTTGGCCTATCCTTCGGGGAATCGCCTTGCGAGCTTTTGCCAACTGTTCTGCCTGTCGGCCTACTAAATTCACCAAGCTCCTCCAGGAGCCAAATGAGCCTTTTGCTACCTTTGTCTCTAGGGTTGAGGAAACCTGCGCTCGAAAGGTTAATGATCCCCAGGCCCAACTGGCTCTCGCTCGAGAACTCATTCTCGAGGGAGCCAATCCCCCTTGCAAGCAGGCTATTCTTCCCTTGCGGGAGAAGAGCCTATGCGATTGGATACTCGCCTGCAGCGCCTTTGACCCAGCTGCTGCGTCCCTAGCCCAGGCTGTCTCTGGCGCTGTCACTGCCGCCTTAGCCGCCACCACCGGTTGTTTTAAGTGCGGGCAGAGCGGTCATTTTGCCCGGGAGTGCCCCAATGCAGAAGTCAACCGCCCGCCTTTCATGCAGCGTAATGGGCGCCCCCCTCCCACTCCTTGCCCACGCTGCCAGCGTGGCTATCACTGGGCGCGCGATTGCAAGAGCAGCCCCAGAGATCTTAGCAAGGATAGCTTAAAAACCCTCTGCTATCCCTGGTGCCCTGACGGCAGTCAGCGCCAGGGCACTGAGCAAGCTTTAAACTCCAAGCGGGGCAAGCCTCAGCCCCGCCCCTAAGAGGCAGTGTGCCGGCCGGTTCTAATAAAACTAATCACTTCACCGGCAGTAAAACGCTTCTCTGGACAGTCCCTATCACCCCAGAAAAGCCTACTCGTAAGTTAAGAATAGAGGGGCAATGGTACACGGGCACGCTCGATTCAGGGGCAGAGGTCTCTTGCATGCCCGCTCAGTATGCCACCATGTGCATGGTTCTCGATGGTCCCTCGGTAGTGGGAGCCACTGGTACCTCCACCTCTCTTCAGGCCATAGGGCCCATTAAGTGGGAGGATGAAGAGGACCACTCAGGCACCTTCCGCCCGTTATTTCTACACACCATAGACCAAATTTTATGGGGCCGTGACATCCTCGCCGCCTCTGGGGCAGTGCTTACCACGCAGCCCCCCCAATAATGTGCGCCACTGCTCGTTTAACACCTCCAGCGCCCGTTCCTCTGCAGTGGGATACTGAGGAACCTATATAGGTGGAGCAGTGGCCCCTTCCCACGCATAAATTAGTAACACTCCAAGCCCTTGTCCAAGAACAATTGGACGCTGGCCACATAGAGCCTTCTACTAGTCCCTATAATTCGCCAGTGTTTGTTATTCATAAAAAAGCCACAGGGAAATTTAGGCTCCTCAATGATCTGCGGGAAATCAATAAGCATATTCTTCCCATGGGTTCCCCGCAGCCTGGCCTCCCCCATCCGGTAGCCATCCCGGCTCACTATCATGTAGCCACCATTGACATCAAAGACTGTTTCTTTTCCATCCCGCTACATGAGCGAGACCGCCCGCGCTTTGCCTTTACAGTTCCCGTCCCCAATCACGCGGGCGCGGCTAGCAGGTACCAATGGAAAGTCCTCCCTCAAGGGATGCGTAACAGTCTGGCCATCTGCCAAATGTATGTTAATCACGCAGTGGCCCCCCTGCGAAAGCGGGCCACGCTCATCCATTACATGGATGACATCTTGGTGGCCTCTGAGGACGCCGAGGCGCTTCCTCTAATCCTCAAAGACCTCACCACTAATTTAGCTGACCTCGGCCTTACGGTTCAGCCCGATAAAGTTCAAATTGTGCCACCATTAGCCTTCTTAGGGTTTAGTATTGATAAAACCATTGCCCCGTCCGCTCCCCAGCTGGACATACCGGATCGGGTCACTATCACTGAGCTTCAACAGCTCTGCGGTCAGATCAATTGGCTCCGCTCTGCGTTGCCGATCACCACCGCACAGCTCCAACCACTCTTTATGCTGCTGAGTGTCCCTGAAGCCCCGCCGCTAGCAATCTCCCGGCGCATTAAGCTCACCCAGGAGGCAAAGGAAGCCATTGCCGCTATTAACAAGGCACTCGCCGCCTGCTGTCTCAACAGGTTCAGCACTAAAGAGGGCAATCTTATAGCACTCATCCTTCCTACGCCCGGCACACCCATGGGCTGCCTGTGGCAGGAAGGCCCTCTACTTTGGGTGCACCCTGCTAAAAGCCGGCTTAGAAAAATTTGCCCCGCAGTGCGGCTCTGGATCAGCCTAGCTTCAGATCTAGTCACCCTGGCTGTTCATGTATTCGGAGAGCCGCCAGAAAAAATTGTTTGGCCCCTAGACGCAGGCCAAACCCGCCTGCTTATACGTGACAACCCGGACATGCAAATCCTTTTAGAAGGATTTCATGGGGAATTCAGCTGCCACTATCCTAGCCATCGGCTGTTACAGGGACTCGCCAAGGTTCCCTTCCGCAGCCCCTTCCATCCTTTCCCCTCCTCTGCACCCATCCCGGGTGCCACTACCGTCTTTACTGACGCCTCCAAAACCCGTTTCGCCTTCCTCTCTTATTCGCAGGACCATCCGGAACCCCGCCTATTCAGTTATGTCAACCTTCATTCAGTCCAAGTGGGGGAAATTCTGGCAGTGTCATACGCGCTAAACGCCCACTGCAACCACCCAGTAAACATTTTCACTGACAGCCTCTACACGTATCAGGTCTGCCGAGTCCTTGCATTTTCCACCTTTTTCCCCGGGAACTCGGCCATCGATAAAGCACTTTCTGACATCAGAAGCATCTTAGAGCATAGACAGGATCCTTGGTTCATTAGCCACATTCGTAGTCACTCAGGCCTTCCGGGGCCCTTGGCTAATGGCAACAGTATAGTAGACCAAGCGGTCTCAGCTCAGACTACCCAAGCTATGCTAACTCACACAGCGGCCCCTCCGGGGGACGCTGTTAACCAGGCCAAGTTATTGCATTCCAGGTTTCACTTTTCGGCTACGTCATTGCATCATTTATGTGGCCTCCCCCTAGATACCTGTAAACATCTTGTCCGCAATTGTGCAACTTGTGCGCCCTTTGCGCCGCTTGGCCCCCTGCAACCTCAGGGAGTCAACCCACGAGGCCTAAAACCCAATTCTAGATGGCAAATGGATGTAACTCATGTTCCGTCCTTTGGGCGCCTGAAGTATGTGCATGTAATGATTGACACCTTCTCAGCCATGTGTTATGCAGTCCCCCTCACCGGGGAAACGGCCAAACACTGTATCAAGGCCCTAAGACAGGGAATTCTCTTCATGGGAGTCCCCTGGGACATAAAAACGGACAATGGGCCTGCCTATCGCAGTGCCTCCTTTGCGGCCTTTCTTCAGTTATATAACATCACCCATCATTTCGGCATCCCCTATAATCCACAGGGGCAAGCCATTGTGGAAGCAGTCCATCGCCGCTTAAAAACACAAGTTGAAAAAGAGAGGGCAATGCTCCCCCAGGCAACTCCAGGGGACCTTATCATAGCAGCCCTTATTCACCTTAATCTACTCACATTCAATAAGGAAGGGCTTTCGCCCCTACATAAACATTGGGGGCCCTCGTATAGGCCCACCCAGGCCCCGATGGTCTACTGGAAGGACCCAGAGAATAATACCTGGAAGGGTCCCTCCCCACTCCTCGCCCAGGGGCGCGGGTTTGCTTGTGTTTTCCCAGATGATGCAGCACAACCAATCTGGATCCCAGGAAGGGCAATCCGGCCCGCCACCAGCAACCACGCGTCTAACGAGACGAGAACGCCGCCGTCTCCGCAGCATAACGCACCAGATGACAACAGTACACCTGAGCCTGGACCCCAGTCCGGGTGAAACCCCGGAGAAACAAGAAATCAGAGAAATTATACACCTCTATAGACGGGCAAAAGCCAGCCCCCTACACCTCCATAACCCCCACCCGAGCATTGCTTCCCTTCTAACAATCATGCTGGCTCTCGCCTCTTCTACCCAGGCTGTCTACCAGCCCCACTCCCCTCACCAGCCTTGGAAATGGACCTTGGCACGGTGGGAAGATTCCACAGTTATACAAACCCAGGTTACAGCAGGGCGACCTTCCTTTCTTGTCAACGCAACTGATCTATTTCCCACTCCTTCCGTACGCCCCACTGGTTGGAATCAAGCCCAATATTATATGTGCCCATCCTCAAATCCTGGAAAACAGTACTGCAATTCCCCCAACCAATACTACTGTGCATATTGGGGATGTGAAACATTAGCCACTCAGTGGGAGACTTACGCCACCGATCATTACCTAACTCTAAAATGGGCCCCCTTTAACTGCAAACCACCTCAAGAACCCATTAACTGGGGTATCTATGGAGGCCATCACCAGATTGCACCTACAGGTACCTGCTCACATTTAAATCTCAGTGTGCAGCTCCCCAATGATCCCTCCTGGTTACTCGGTCGAACCTGGGGCTTCAGAATTTATTTGAAAGGGGTCGACCCAGGTTCCCTTATTCTTGTAAAAAAGGAGGCTGTACAAAAAAACCCCTCTGCCATTGGTCCCAATAAAGTCATTAACCCCCTTTTTCCACAGCTCTCTAGCCGCACCTCAGCTCCAACCAGCCGCACCTCAGCTGCAAACGGCGCGTTGCCAACACCACCACCCCAACCTCGTCCGCCCCCCGCCCGTTACTCCTCTCCCCTCCTCAGCCTTATCCAAGCGGCCTTCACCTCAGTGAATTCCTCCAACCCCAATCTTACCTCCTCTTGTTGGCTTTGCCTCTCCACTTCCTCCCCCCTGTATGAGCCAGTTGCCTCCAACCTCTCCTTTTCAGAAAACACAGAGGACAGCCCCTCGGAATGCAATTGGAATACCTCTGCCGTCCCCCTAACCTTTCATTCAGTCTCCTTTACAGGAAAGTGCATCCGCCCTCGCTCAAGTAACTCTCCCAACCTCACAGCTTGTGCCGACTACTCATCTCCCAGCAGCTCTGCAAAATTTCTCATCCCTCATAACTCCTCCCAATGGCTCTGCTCCTCTACAGGACTTACCCCCTGCCTTAACGTGCAAACCCTCAATACAACTAATGAAACTTGCCTCCTAATTGTCCTTATCCCTAGGGTCCTATACCACAGCGAGGAAGATTTCTTCCTCCGCCTGGAAACAACTGCAGCTTCTGCCCCACTGCAAAAGTGAGAGCCCATCACCGTCCTCACGATTGCCTCCCTCCTAGGTCTTGCAGGCGCTGGCACCGGAATCGCTGCATTAGCCAGTCAAGACTCCGCCCTAACTCACCTCCGGGCGGCTGTTGACGAGGACATTCGTCACCTACAAGACGCTATTTCCCATCTTAAAAATTCTGTCAATTCCCTCTCTGAGGTAGTGCTCCAAAACCGCCGAGGTCTCGACCTTCTCCTCCTCAAAGAAGGAGGCCTCTGCGCCGCCCTAGGAGAAGAGTGCTGTGTATATGCCAATTCCACAGGTCTCGCCGAGGACAGCCTAAAAAAGGTCCGAGAGGGACTAGAACAACGCAAAAAAGACCGTGAAGCCACCAGCTATTGGTCCCACATCTTTACCCCCCTCCTCCCATACCTCCTCCCTCTCCTCGGCCCCCTACTAATGATTATTCTAGCTCTCACCTTAGGACCCTGCATTATCCACAGAATTGTCCAGCTTGTAAGGAAAAAACGGATGCTATTTTTTCCTCGTTCGTGCAAGTCCAGTACCAGCGACTCGCCACCTCTGACGCTCCCTACTCCGAGATGACAACCAACCCTCCGCGACCTCACCGCCACCGGTCAACCCGCCGACCGCGAGGCCCTTCTCGATCGCCTGAACATCGCACCAACCTCGAGCTCCAGCTTCTCTGAACCTCCAACTTTAAACCCCCCACCCTCGTCCATCCCGCAAGCAGCAAGGCCCCTGTCGAGCGCCCAGGTGCCACACCAACGCCGAGCTCCAGCCTCGCTGAGCCACCGTCTACCCCTTTTCCCCTCCCCGACCTCCCCCTTCCCTCATCCCTTAGCGGACCTCTCCGGTAAGCTTCTTCCTTTAATTAGAAAAGAAGGGGGAAATGTGGGACACTGATTACGTGCTTCAACTTGGCGGGCCTGGGCTGGGGGACCGGATCCACCCCTGGGGAGGGTAGTGGGTACGGGTGACAGCGCCCTCCACAGCCCCCCGGGCCTGGGAAAGTGAGGCCGGAGGCAGGCCCCATTTCCTCACCCAAAATACACCACTGTTAGGGGAGGCTTGCCGGAGGGAACCGCCTTTTCCCCACCCCCTTATCTTGCCCGGACACTCCCCGTTGCCAGTGCAACTCCCATCACCACCAGTACGCATACATTATTGCCAGACACCGTTACCGGAGCAACTCTCGCCCCTTTTCAATCAACCTCCGCGCCCTCTCAGAACCAATCCAAGCCTTTAACCTCTACAGCTACCCCGCCCTCTAAACGCCCGATATAAGCTTGTACTCTCCCCTAATAAGCTCTCTTGGTTTCTTCACCCAAAAAGAACCGTGTCCCGCCTGTTCCTTTCTCGCCGCCCTCCATACTTTGCACGCCTCCCGCCGGGGACCTGGCCAAGTCCCCCGCCTCGCCCTCGCCTCCGGGAAAGAGCCCCCGCCGCCGGTACCCTCGGAGCAATCCTGAGAGCCTAGGATTTAGCAACCGGCCGCCACCCTCCCCCAGACGAGTCAACTGCGACCGCAGTAAAGGAAACAGTGTCGTGCTAAAAATACTAAGTAATTATTTTGAAACCATGAATGAAATGTTGGAAGTCACTGCATTACACATTTAAACACAAAACATTTCCACCCATAAATGAAGAAATCCATTCCATCCATGATTTTGTTCATTTACAGCTGTGTTTGGGATCCAGCTTCCAGCAGCTCAGATAAGAAGTCGCTGGAAGAGCTGGTCTGTGGCTGAGCATATACCCAAGCTAAGGTTTGGGGGGCTATTATGCTACTAAAGAGAAATAATTTCAGACATAGGGATGCATTTAAAAATTTATGTGAGCTTGTTCTCTAGACATTCTCCTGCTAATTTGCAAGAGCTCATGCAGTATCCCTGAAGGCAGCCATTTACTTCCATCTCACCAAGGAGCTCAGGCCTGTGTTTTGTGAAAGTAATTTCATCTGGCTAACTGGAATATTTGAGTTACCATCAAAACATAAGTCCAAGGGCTTTACACTGGCCCTACTGACACATCTGACATTTCAAATAACAGAACTATAAAATTCTAAAAAAGTCATTCTGCAACGGTGTCAACCAGCTGAGGAAATGTGCTTTCTCCACATAGATGTCATTCTTTATTTGATCAAAGATGAAAGCATCCAGTTTTGAAATGAAAGTGCACTAAAACATCTGTTTCCAGGGGCATATTAAAGACAGCAGAGTCTAGCAGAGATCAAGGAGAAAGGCATAACCAGTCAAGAGGGTTTCATCTGTAGGGGGTAAAGCATTTTGTTTTAGAGGGAAAAATCAAGAATAAAGCAATGCCTATACAAATCTACCATGCTATTTTTAGGACAACGAAATATTATATAACCCTAGGTTTTCAGGACTGAAGGGATGTTAGAGGTGATGTAGGTCAAACCTCTTATTTATACATTGGGAAACTGAGATCTGAAAAGTGAAGGAAATGGGCCATAGATTTTAAAAAATATATATGCATGGGAAAACATGAGAAAATGAGTTTCTACTTGACTTCCTCTAAAACATGTATTTTCCCTATTGTTTCTTTAATGTATGAGACCACCCTTTTAGAACACTTTTATTTGTGCTTATTTTTGGATGCCCAGAAAATTAATTGCCAGTATCTGAAATAACTGTAAACTTATTACTACATCATTAATCTGCATAGTATTCTGGGCTTAACATTCTTATTTGTGTTTTTTGATAAACTAATTAAAAGTAATGGCTTTAAGTGGTGCATGATTTAAAAATCAATATGTTTTAAAACTCCAAAACAAATAGTTTGGAAGCCTGGATCTGCTTGTGCCATTTAGATACTCAAAATGCAACCTTTCTTTTTCAGATTACAAATTGATAAGTTTCCAAGATAATCTATTTATTTTTTTATTCATGTCAGGTAGAAAGAGCAAAAAGAAAGGGATCCTTGATAACATGACACCCAACAACAGGGTTTCTCAACCTTAGAACCATTGAATCTTTGGGTTTGCTAATTCTTTGCATGTGGGGTTTGTCCAGTGCATAGCAGAATGTTTAGCAGCATCCCTGGATTCAGCCCACCAGATGACAGTAGCACACTCCTCCCACCCCAGTGTGACAACCAAAAATGTCTCCAGACATTGCCAAGTGTCCCCAAGAGGAGGGGGTGGGTCACAAATTACTCCCAGCTGAGATATGCTACTCAAGGAATTGGTGCATTCTAAAACAAGAATTATGAGTGCAATAATTGGAGTGGTAGTGAACTATTTTAGCTGTAGCAATCTTATTTCAACCTAGAATTTGGAGTGTAACATTGCAAATATGATCAATCTATGAGACAACTTCCCTGAGGCTAACAAGAGGTGTTCTGGTGATTCAGTCTTGGAGAGAATTATCAGTAATAATAACATTAATAATAATAACTCAGTCCACAAACTAAATGTCAACAGTGCCATTTAATCCTACCAGTGTCCCTTTGAGGCGGGTAGCATTTTTATGCCCACTTTTAAGGTGAGATAGAGCAGTCATAAAGAAAGCGTATACATCACTTCTCACCCTGCTAGGAAGTGGTGGATGAAAAACCCAAAGCCAGGTCTAACTCACTTCTACATTCTTTTTGTCTTCTCGACCAGCTTATCATCACCTCTAGGTCTTATTAATGGCCCTTTCCATTTATGGAAGTTCACTATAATGAAGTATCACTGACTTGGCAGCTTTACGTTATTTTGTTTTGTTTATATTTTTGTTGTTGTGACCAGAAATTAAAATCTGTTCTCTCCTCCTTTTTTTAATACTTACTCTCTGATATTAGGGAATTTGAATGCTTTATCAGTTACAGTATGGATAAAAACAGTGTAGAATAGGCTTCAAACTGACGAAGAGGGTTTATACAATTTCAAATGATGTCTCTCTAGAGCTTTACCAAAGTGTGTTTTCTAACAACTCATCTATGGAATCCTGCTATTTCAAAAGGTCAGTTATAAGTACTCTTTCTCACTTTTATATCAAAATGCAAAAGAGATCCAGCACTGATACTGTAGACTTTGACCCTTGAATTACCATAGCTTCCATAGAATAAACTCTTTAAATAAAATCTCAACAAGCAGCAAGTTCCAGCCCCAGACAGCCTAATGCCTATGAGGAAATCCGAGCATCTGGCAGTTTAGATCCATAACCAGCTTTTAATGGGCCTCGTGACTGATGAACAGACATTAACATTATAAATGAATATCCATAAGTATTATGCATGGATGATTAATCATATGGCAACAAAAATAATTGCAGAGGTACATTTCTGGATCAGACAAATGTTTGAAGTTGAAAATAATAAAATGTGCTTGGCCTATTAGAAAGTACAATACCAATATTTCCAAAGCATCTTCCTTTTATTTTTCTTTAATATTCTAGAAATTATGGAGGGGGTACAGGATAAAGCACCCACAAAACAATCAAAATCTTTGGCTCCATAATAGAACTTAATCAATGAATATGACTAAAACACCACAATTACTAAATTGTAACATTGTTTTCCACTTTAAACATATTTATTGGGTGCACTTTCTGTGCCGGACAGTGCTTCGCCCTGAGAATATGGAAGTAAACAAGTCAAATATGATCCTTGTCCTCATGAAACTGTTATTTTCGTGAGGCAATAAACAGGCAAATAAGGAAATTTTTAAAATGAAATTATGCTAAGTTCTTTGAAGGAAACAAAGAATGGCTATGATAAAGGATCATGGGAAGGTAGGAGGGGAACAACGTTCAGGTATAAAACATAATGTAGCCAGGAAAGGCCTTTCAAGAAGTCAAGAATTGAGCTGAAAACCAAAGGATTAATTGGATCCAGCCATGGGAAGGTAGGAGGGGAACACATTCAGGAATAAAACAGCATATGAATGATTCTGAGGCAGGAAAGGGTTTGGAGAAGCTGAAAGGGGTCTTTGGGGTTGGAGATGCCCCTGATGAAGGTGGACGGGAGGTCAGAAGCCAGATCACACAGGGCCTTGTAGGCCACAGAAGGGAAGCTGGATTTTTCTTAAGTGTGCTGGGAAGCCATTTAAGAGTCTTAAGCAGGGAAGTGAAGGAATTCAATGAGCTTTTAAGGAGATTACCCTGTTGGCTGTGGGACAAAAAGGATGTGAGGCAATGGACAGATCAGCAGGGGGAGAAGCTAAGAAGCTCCTGGAGATGAGAGAGGAGGGTGGCTTGGGTTTCAGCAGTGGTAGAGAGAGAGATGGTTGGATATGGCTTGTATGTTAGAGTGAGATTTGATAGGGTTGCTGAGGCAGTGGGTAACAGGGATGAGGGAAAAAAAGCAGAAACAAAGGTGAGTCTCAGGATTCTCTCCCAAACAACAAGGTGGGTAGTAATGTCATTCGCATAAATGGGGAAAACTAGGGGAGAGGTAGAACTGGAGGGAGAATTCACAGTTCTGTTTTAAATAAATGTGAAACGTATAAGATCTTGAAGTAAGAAGTTCATTAGGAAGTTGCGCATACAGGTCTGGATCTCAGGAGAGACTCAAGGGCTGAACATACATATCTGAGAGTTTAGGATCCGAGCCATCAGAATGACCGAGATCACCTGTGAGAGGATCCAGGACAGAGCCCAGAAGAGCTTTAACGTGAGAGACTGTGTGGTTAAAGAGGATCTGAAAAAAAAACAGACGGAGGAAGAAAGGGGTGTGAATTCTGAGGAAAACCCCAAGAGTGCAGTCTCACAGAGGTCAAACCAGCAAGGAATCAATTCTGTTTATTCAACAAACATTTTTTTTTCTTTTCTTTTCTTTTTGCCCATATACTGTGAGTCAGGCACTTTCTCTTTTTTAATTTTACAAATGCGTTCACATCCACAGGACTAAGGTTCAGGACGTAGACATGTCTTTGTGGAGGACATGATTCATCCCAGAATAGTATCCAGAGCTACAGCAGCCGTCTTGTGTCCTAAAGGCAAGATGCTTGAGGGCAAGCCTGAGAGAATCTCAGAGATGTGGACTCATATCCAGTCAGGCACGTTTTAATTGCTATTGATACCGTGGCCAATAAGACAGACAAATTCCTGGCCTCTTGGAGCTTACATTCTAGGGAGAACTTAAGTTTCAGGGATATGTGATTAGATCCTTGTGCTAAATGATTCCGATAGATGAGGGAAAAAGAAGATCCCAAAGTATTATTTGGGTTTGGCAACATGGAAACCCTTAGTGACCTGGGCAGGAACAGTTTCAGGAGTGTGGTCTGATGGAAGTCAGATTTGAATGGTTTAATTTGTGACCAGGTTGTGAGGTAGTGCAGACAGCATGTGCACACAGGTCTTTTGAGAATCTGGCTGTGAGACATATGGGGGCAGATGAACAAGTCTAAAGAGAAAGAGAGGGTTCACAGATGGGCTTATTTAAAGACAGAAGACCCCCCGAGTATGCTGGAATGCTAATGGGAAAGATTCCATAAAAAAGGAGAAATTATTGCAGAATAGAGGTGGGCAAATCAAAGCAGCAATTCTTTGAGAGGGTAAGGATGGGTGAAATCCAGAGTATACTAAGAGACGGGCTTCTAATAGGAAGAGAAACAGAAAGAAAGAAGGTAACAATGGGTTTAAGTGCAGGGAGGTGTCCAAATGTGGAGATGGGAAGATGAGGGTGCCCTCATCTGATGGTTTCTAATGTCTTAAAGATAAAGTTACCAGTTAGAGTAGGAGGTAGAAAAGATGGTGTTTTAGTTTCCTTGTTGCTAAAGCAAATACCAGCCAATGGATTGGCTTGAACAACAGGAACTTACCGGCTCGTGGTTTTAAGGCTAGGAGAAGTCCAAAATCAAGGAAGGTGTCATCAAGGCGATGCTTTCTCCCCAAATATTGTGCTGTTCTTGTCCTTGGCTTTTCTATCACATGGCAATGCACATGGTGGCCTCTCCAGGCTTCTTCCTTCTCTTATGGTTTCTGTTGACATTCAGCTTCTGGCTGCTTCCTCTGGCTTTCTCTGTCCTGGTGACCGTCCCTATAAGACCTTTAGTAATCGGATTAAGACCCATCCTTATTCAGTTGGGCCACACTTTAACAGAAGTAGCCTCATCATAAGGTCCTATTTATAAGAGTTCAAACCCACAGGAATGGATTAAGTTTAAGAACATGTTTTTCTGAGGTACATAGCTGCAAACTACCACAGATTGTGTTGGAGGTTTAGGCATTGAGATGAAGACATCATCATATAGGCATCACAGAAAGTGGATAAAAACAACTTTTTAGAGAATGTAGAAAGAAGTATTGACTGCCCAAACATTTGAAGTTTTGTGGTCATGAATTTAGAGTAAAACTGTGTGACCTGGTTGTGTTATTTTCTCCAATCCTGTTGATTGCTAGTGGACAATGACTAGAGTCATCAAAGGTGGAAGTTTTACTAAGTTTGATGCAGGAAGAGAGGCAGGAAAATCAAGGAAGTTGATAGTATTTGTAAGGGACCAATTATAGAAATGGTTCATGGAAGATAAAGGAACAAAGAAGGGAAGTGAAGAAAGAACTTGGATGATGGATGATTATCCAATTTTCTGTAGAGTCAATGTCTGATTCTAAAACAAGAATATCTTCCTATTTCTTTAGGGGTTGACCAGATTTTATACACATGACTTCAGTGATGATGTGATACATTATGACCCTCTGGGGGTTCCCAAATAATGATGATCTCAGGTATTCTAGCTGCTTTGTTTATGCTTGATGTCCCCTTTCATTTTTAGTTATCTTGGAATTATCCTACCTTTTACATGTAGGCAGAGCCATTAAGTATAGCTAGAGGAGCAACTGTCTAAAAATAATCTCCAAATATTGTGCACACTATCTAAATTGTCTGTGAATTGTCATCTGTTATAAATCTTCTAAAGATGTGAAAAATTTAACTGAGATAAGACATCTGTCCCCTTGAGGAAAGCATACACTAGGATGCTCAGAATTTGGCACACGACAACTTCACTGAGAAGAAATGAGGGTGCTATTTGGCATAGAGAAAACAGATTCAGTTCAATTCTTTTGAGGCAATAGGGTCAGGAGAGCATGTTTCCTGGGTAAATAATGGAGGTAGCAAGAAGATATGAACACAAGGATGAATTAAACCAATGTGATGTGTAAGTTCATGTGTCAACTTGGCCAGATTATGGTGTCCATTTGTTTAATCAAGCAAGCACTGGCCTGATTGTTACTGTGAGAATATTTTGTGGATTTAAATCATCAGTAAGTTGATTGCATCTGTGGATGATTACTTCTATAATCAAATGATGAGATAGACATTAACAATGAGAGAAGTCTCCTTAAAAGGAGATGTGATGATTCCAGCAGTCAGAAGAAACAATTTCCATTTCTACTTCAGCCAGCCAGTTTCTCCTGGGGAATTCATAGAAAACCATCACCGGTGTTCCCAGCTTGTAGCCTGCCTTACAGAATTTGGCCTTGTTCATCCCCATGGTTGTGTGAGCCAATTCCCCTAATAAATATCACAATATTTATATTATATAAATCATACCAGTTCTGTTTTCCTGGAAAACCCTAACTAATACAACCAACTTCTTGTATTTTTGCTTAATTTTACCCCTAACCACCCTGAAGAATTATTTGCCATAATTGCTTTAAAAACGTAATCCAAATGGGAATTTTCTCACTAAGTTTTAGCATGGCAGGAACTAAGGTCTAGGACTGACATAGTGTTTCTAGGAAGTTAGCACTTATTTTCTAAATGATCTCTTTTATTCTCCTGTATGTTCAGTTGCAAGTAAACACACACATACACACATGCACACACACAAATGGGATAGTGGCTCAAGGAATGGAATGTCACTGACAAGGAAAGCAATAAACAGGAAGAAATAAAAAGAACTCAGTACAGACCCAGAAAAACATCTAACAGATTTAATCAGAAGAAATAAAATATTCCCTTGGTCCTTCACAAAGATCTCTGGTACCAAAAAGGTGGCAGAAATGGGCAATTAAAATGGATGTGGGAAGGGGTGACAGATACACAAGATAAAACAGGGATATGTCTGTACAAAACAAGTAACCCCAGCAGAATTCAAATGAGGGGCTCAAACGTAAGACAAGAGATATGACAAATGAGAAGAAGAGCAGCAAAAATGGGGTAATTCAATCTGTCTACCACTGTAATCCCAGGAAACCTACAAGTCTCCCAGGCAGATCCTGGGAGATCCAGGCATCTGATTTTAGTGAAGTACATGCTGCTTTCTCCTGCAGTTTTGCATATCTGCTACCGAGTCAGGAATCTGAAGATGTGGCAAGCCATTGGTGATTATTCACCTCCCAGACACCCATCCCCAGCTTGCCTTACTGAACAAATAGAACTGCTTGTCAAGCATCCTGTTCACATCACACAGAAAAGGGGTTAGATAATTTTACTTACCCTATTAGAACACTTCTCATGTTCCGTGATAGATGGGTTCTTGACAAATTGCTCATGTCAGCAAGAATTAAGCAATATCATGAATGTCTGAATCTAGTGAGTGAACCTTATCTTGGAGATAATTATTAGAAGAGGCTATAGGAAATCTTATAATCAACTACCTAATCTACATTGGGAAAAGAAAAATGCTGGGATACTCTCCTTCAAATATACCCACCAATGGTAGCTCTCATTAATTGAGTACATACTGTGTGCCAAGCATTTACATATGTTTTTCGTTCATTTAAAAGGCAAATATTGAAAGAGTATCTACTATATGCCAAGCTCTAAGGTGAGCCAAAAATAAAATGAGCAGCACAGCACACCTGTTCTCAGTGAGCTTGAAGTCTAGTCTGTTAGTAAGTGATAGAGTCGAGTCTCAAAGCTGCATCAGTCTGCCAACAAAGTCATTTTCCTTCAACTATGCATCGCTGCCTCTTGTGTTCATATAAGGCAATGCTGTCCTGCAGAACTTTTCTGCATAATGGAAATGTTCTATTTTCCACTGTCCAATACAATAGCCACCAGCCACAGGTGGCTCTTGAGCACTTGAAATGTGGCTGGTCTGAATCAAGAAATGAATTTTTCATTTTTAAAATTTTAATTAATTTTAATTTATGTGGCCATTGGCTAGTGTATTGGGCATGGCAGAAGGAAGAAAATTAACCCAAGACATTCCAACCATAAATGACAATTTTAAATGGAAGAATCTTATGAAGATGAGGGAGCTATGGCAACAGCTAAAAGGTGCCGGTAGGAGAAGTGACGTGGAAAGCACCCTACTTCCACAGCCACAGTTGCTGCACTTCTGCCACTCCTCTGTCTCTAATCCCCTCAAGTCCCAAGGGCTTCTTAGGGTCTGGATGGCTGGTGTGTCCTGGGCTAAGCAAAATGGCTTGGGAATGTCTGTGCTGCCAAGTCTACAACTAGCTGTCAACCAATCTTGCCCTCCGATTGGTTGAGACCCTGGTGCTGACCGGAGAGTCGGGGGGCTGCACCAACCCAAGCTCACTCAGAGGCAGCTGATTAGAAGGGAAAGGCAGAGTCAACTTCAACACCACAAGCTGCGTGATGCCTGGCTTGTTGCCTCATCCCTCCAAGTCTTGGTCTTCTCAATACAAAATTGGGATCAAAATTCTCCAGAAATCAGATTACTATGCAATTTTTTTAAGTGACTCAGATCTTTGGATCCCAAGCATCAATCTTCATTTTGTTTTTATAGTATATATTCATTTTTACATAAGTAGTCCATGTTTATAACAGAAAAATCAGAATATACAGAAAGAGGAAAGACAAAGCACCCATAATTTCATTATCTAGTTGAAACCATTGTCAACCTATCAAAGACGTCTTCTGGCCATCCTTCTACTTGAGAGTATGTTTGCATACTTATATACCTATGTTACCATCTCCTGTTTTTCTTTTATTTTTTTCCCTCCAAATTGGATAACTTGTACTATACTCTTCTGGGTCCTGCCTCTCATGCTTATCAGCATGCCATGGATACATTTAGAAACCTACATTTATTTAAAATGCTTTTCTCACTTTTCAAAATTCCAGGAACATATCTGGAAACATACAATTATTTTAAATTCCTGCATAGTGCTCTCTTTCCTTGGTATACCCTAATTTATTTACTCAATCCTCTATTTTGAGATACTTAGACTATTTCTAATATTTTTCTATCACAAATGGTGACAGAATTTTTGTGTACATACACATTTGACTTCCCTTTTGAAAAAAAAATACTTGAAATAAAATTCCTGGATAAAAAGATGCGTATATTTTTAAGACTTTTGATTCATAAATTGTCCCCTCAAAAAAGTTTATTAATTTACACTCAACTTCAGACAGCTAATCCTAAGGTTGTGCTTGCATGGTACCTAAATATCTCCCTGTAAATTTCTCCCATTGTTCCCAGCTCAAACACTTGCAGCCAACTAGAACAAATCTCACAGCTCTTCCAACTGACAGCCCTGTGGATATTTGAAGACAGCTATCACATCTCCCCTAAGTTTTATCTTCTTAGTCTAAATATTTTGCATTCTTTAAATATTCCTCATACAAAATTATTTCTAATTCAGTTTCTTAATGTCCACATTAAAGTAGTACCCAGATCCAAATCTCAAAAATCTAGATAATAGCAACTATAATTTAATAGGTACTTACTATTCTAAATGCTTTTCATTCCTTTTAATATAGTGTCTCATTTAATCCTCAAAGAAATCCCACAGATAATTACTGTTATAAACTCATTTGGCACATCAGGAAACTGAACAGAGAAGCTGAGTAACTTACTCAAGAGCCTCATACAGCTAGAAAGTGGCAGAGGTGGGATTTGAACCCTGGGAAATTGATTCCAGAACCCACACTCTTAAACTCCATGCTTTATGCACTGCTTCTTATCTCTAGACAAAGTCTCTCTAGACAAAGCTAAAAGATGAACTCCTCCCTTATTCCACAGTTAATACTTTTAATAACACTGTTCAAGCTGCATTTGCATTTTGGCAACCAATTCATATTACTAACATGCTTAATGTTTATTCTACTAACACCTTTAAGTTCCATCTCACATAAGCTTTAGTTAAACTGTGGTTTCCCCGTACCTGAAATGCAACTGGGAATTTGGTTAGCAAATGCACTTATCATGATTAAATTCCATCTTGTTAGAATTGGCCCACATTTCCGCACAAAATCTTTTGGGATCCTAATTCAAATACCAACACCTACACCCTGCACCACCACCACCCCCCCCCCAGCTTTGTGCTATTCACAAATTAAATAAATCTGCTCTATGTATAGGAAGTGCACCTTATAACCCATAAAATGCTATGCATATTTGTCATTGTTATTATATATTTCCATTCCAGTCATTGACTGACATTGCCATTCCAGAGCCAACAAGAGAACCCTGGAACATAATACTGAAAATTTCCCTTTCCATAAGTGTTTTTGAAATTGTTTTAATCCATGCTTCCCTTTGTTACATATTAAAATTTTGTGGCCCCCATCATTGTTTCTTCATCAAAGTAAACAAAAAATCAGCCTTTACTTTTGAATTAAAATATACTCATCTTTAAAGAGAAAACACTTATTTTGTATATGCTATATGATAAATTGCACCATATTTATATAATGCACATTACATAAAACAAAGATTTTATGGAGCTTCGCTTTCTATTTTTACATTTTGAAAACAGTATGTACATGTTTTGGTTTCCAAATACAGATACTGCACTCACCACCTCCCCCAGATTCCATATTTCAGACTAAATGAGGAGTTTCTCCCCCTTCCTGCATCCTCGTCCCATCCCCATGGCCCTGCCCGGCCTATCGAGAGCCACTATTTTCCCTGAACTGTGAGCAACTGTCCAGCAGCTTGTGACAGAACGTCCCTTCCAAGGGTGCGTACATTTCTAGACTGAATATCATCCATTCTCTCAATCTTTCTTTTTGGACACTGCTTCCATATCCAGCACCATCTGCAACGATACTCCAAATTTATCCCCTACCCTTTTAAGATGCCCAGAATTGGATATTAATCTGAAAAGAGGCTTGAGCAAGCAGAGTAATACGGGACAATTATATACCAGGTCCTGGACACTGTCTTTAGTGGGTTTAGGTAGAGTTCTGCTGCTAAGTTCTGCCTTTCTTTTTCTTCCAGAATCCTCTCACAACATTCTCACTTCGATGGAAAGCACAGAGGAAGCCATGTAGGAATGTAGTCTGGAGAGGGTAAGTTAAGTTACAGGCAAACCGCCTCCCCTCCTCGGTTTGGCACACACGTAAAGCAGAAGTCAGAGTCCTCAGGGCTGTGTCCTCCTCCAGGCCCAAGCCTCTGAGTCACTCTCCTTCCTCGCTGTCCTCTAGGTTTCTGAGTAAGCACAATTCTGTTATCCTGAGTCCACTTAGGCATCGGCTGCCCACATCAAAGTCCTTAAATTGCATTTCAGCAGATCTCCAGGGTCTGTTCTAAAGGTTTTTCTGAAAAATCTTCCCTCTCTTCTGGCATTTGAATCTGATTCAGATACTGTGTTGAGTCTCTGAATAATCACATCAACTCCACTCTGCCTGTTCTCTTTATCTAAAAACCTGTGGCCAACTCAAGCTTCCAATGTCCAGTCCCCAAGAAGATAAAGTTCATGTCTGCCAGGGATAGACAGGCCTGTAAATATCCATCCAACGTAAACATTCTGTCCAAAAATGCACCTCAGTTGTTTTTCCCCCCAGCATGAGGAAAAAGGTTTAATCCCCTGTACTTCATGTTGATAACCAGTTGGTCTGTGGGTACAAATGCCCCCTGCATCTTTGTAAACTTGACAGGTTAAAAAGTTTTCTTAAGGTTAAGAAATTTAGAGAGGGGAAGTTCACACACCAGTCTTCCTGATGGACACTCGTCAGACACTGCCTCAGCGTGTGCTGGGTAAGCGTCCCCGAGGGCTTCTCAGGGCCTGTGGACTGCTCTAGGGGGTTGCCTAAGGTCTCTTGGTGAGGAAGTGCAATTCCAAGCAAGCCCTTTCCTCCATACTGTATTTTTACCTAGCTGATGTGATCAAACAATGTAAGTACTTTGATGCAGAGCATTCTACCTTAATTATCTCTGGGATAATTATACATAGTACCAAGTGGACCTTATTATCATTTCAGGATCTTTCTTTGTGACTTCAACAACTGAATTTCTGGGTCAAAGAGCTCAAATATTCAGATGTGGCCCCACAGGTCTCACTTTGGTGGCCAGCCTTCTGGGGAGGCTGAACTCACAATCTCTGGGGTTCCCTCTTTTAATTTCAAAGAAAATCCGTTCATAAAAAAAGCAGGGAACCCAGCTGGACGGCTCTTAAACAGCTTCAGATGAAGAGGAATCAATGCTAAAATTTCTCCCCTCTTCCTGTTGGGTGCAGTACCTTTGAAAAAGAAACTGTGACAAAAATTAAACTTACAAGTAACGAGTGTCAACGTGATTGAGTCTTGTATAGTGTAGAGAAGGACCTGTGAGAATCATAACAGCATTTTTCCCAAGCATTCATAAAGCATTTTTGTCCTCTGGGAGGAAAACATGGAGCAACTGAGCTCCACACATCTAACGAAACCATGCCACTGTTATTAGTGAATGCATAGAGGACATGTCAGGCTCCCAAGTATGGTACATGGAAATCAGGTTTTTTGTGTCTTGTTTTTGTTTTTCAAGAATGGCATATTGGAAAAACACAAATATTTATTATTTTAGAAAAAGCCAATGTCCGTGGGGGAAAAAAATCAGAATATTAAAAAGGGGTGGGTTCTTGGAAGCAGATGCCAAGGTGGGATTTAGCATGTGGAATATTTATTTATTAAGGAGTGCTCTTGGGATACACACCTATGGAAGGGAGAGGAAGGAAGCAGGAGTGGGAAGAAGAAGTTGAGCTGCAGTGCAAGCCCAGTGACAGCCTCAGCCAACCCCAAGATGAGCTCTGGAGCTAGAATGACCCTTGGGAATTGAGCTGAGACAGCCAGTGTTTTTGATTCCTGCCATGACCAGCCACTGGATGTGGTCACCCCGAGGTTATGATCCTGTACAAGGCAGCTCTCTGAGGCTGAGACCAGCTCCAAAGTGGTGGACAACCAGTTCCAAAGTGCTGGAGCACTCCCGGAAGCTGGGACCACAAGTTGTTCTTCACTGAAGGGGGACCTGGGTGGCACAATACAGTGTCACCCCACTGGGGAGATTAGCAGTTGTTGATTTCCTTTCAAAAAGCATTTACTGCAGGGTTCTTTTTGAGTGCAAGTTCCCATATAGCAGAATTCTCACACCCTTGCACAGAATGGCTCAGAATGCAATGGAAGGGGAGAGGAAGGTCTCACAAAAAGAAGCCTCAGGGGTTCCAATAGATGGGTGTGGGAAGGAGAAAAGTGAGGAGGCACCAAGCATGTGGGAGCAAATTTGTTTTAATTGCTTTCAAGTATTAGGTTTTTATATAAAATTTTATTTTCAAAACAGGTTCCATGGTTTAAAAACCAACGATTTTACATCTGCCTCCTCATTTTATAAAAGAGGATGTCAAAGCCCAAACAGGGGAGAAGTGACTTATCCAAGGTTATCGATGGAGGCTAGATTAGAAATCAGGGCTGATCGTCAATCCAGAACCAAGCAAGGAACAGGTGTCAGGGTCATCTTCCAGTCTGTGATCAGAAAAATTTCTGTCTCTGTGAAAGTGTGGCAGCAAAGAAGAAGCCAGCTCAGGACTATGGCGGGTGAAAGAGAGGCAGCAAGACTACAAGGAAGGTAGAGAACACCCCAGGACCTGGACCACCTCTGCCCCGCTCCTTGACGCTGGCCCCAAGGGTAACTCAGTGTTTTCGTTTTTTTTCATTTTCCAATTCCTGGAGCTCTTCTGACCCCATTAGCAAGGTGATAGGAGGCACATGCAGCAAAAACAAACGTACAGGCTGGGCCAATATCACCCAACAATGTATCTTTGGCCTCCTCCTTCGATTTGTTTTTTTTCTGTGCCAACTCCTACTCTTAATTCACCCATCTCAAGCTCCCACTGCCCCGTTTTCCTCCCTGGTGCTCAGCCCTCTGCCTTGGTGCCCCAACCACAACTCCCATCCCATAGGCAAAGTCCCTGCCCTGAAATTATCATACACACACACACACACACACACACACACACACACACACACACAAACACACATCTTTTTATTAGCCGAATAAGAGAAAAGCTTATGATACCACGTTTAAGCAGAAGCAATAATGACATCTCAGGCTTTTGCAAGAACACACATGGAAGGTGACAGGAACCATATTTTTTAACAGGCAGCCCTTTCCACCACCCTCTCAAGTCACACCAGGACTGACCCATGGTCTGAGGGCAATGAGATGATTTCCAGACGGGTTAAAGGCATAAAATAGTCAAGGTACTCGAATCTGGTATACTTGCAGAAGCATAAAGGTTCTAAAAACAAGCAGGGAAAGCAAATAAACAAACCAAATCCCTTTTCAGTGATGTCAGAGCTGGGGGGGGGTGGAAAACAATTAATATAGGACACGAAGGAATATCTTCCTTGATTTGGAAGTGTTTTCACGGTATCTCTTTCCAGATAATATTTTTAGTAAAAGTGAAGTGTGTTTGTTTTTCTTTCCCCAAGGTTTAGAGAGACAGGGTTGGGTGGGGGGAGGAAGTTTAATCTAATTAAAAATTCTAAAGATATAAATAGTAGGAAATGAATTAAGATGATAATTTTAGTTTTGTGACTTAAATGCCTCCCCTCCCTGCCCTAGGAATTTGCAAGGTGCAAAGGAGAAAGCGGGAAGGAAAAGTTAAATCTAGTAGGATATTCTAAAATTATAAAAATTAGGAAATTAACCAAAGATGATAATTTTAGTATAGAAGCTAAGACTTCCTGTGCTCTGTGAATAAAAAATAAAGCTTGTGCACCTCCAAGTACTTAAGATTTTTACTACTCAGTAGTCAGAGCCTTTGTATGTGTGAGTACTTAGAGATGTTTTTGCACTGGTTCAGTGCTATCACTGGTGGAAGCTTTTTGGGATGAGCATATTCAGATGCTATTACTATTCAAGTTTAGGTCATTTATGTAAATTAGCATTGTCTACTGGCTTTGGACAGAGCAGAAATTGCAAAAGGTAACTACAATTAAGTATAGCTCTCAGTATGACTTGATAGGCATAGTATCTTAAATACTTCTAAGCCAAGAAAAATTTTGACTTCTTTAGTCTCTTTAAAATTACAAATTATATAAGTTATAAAAATTGTAACTTCAACCCTGAGAAAGTATGTAAGTAATCCTATAAAATAAGCTAGGATTGTTTTATTTTTTACCTGGCACAAACCGCCTTTGCTCTGAGAAACCATTTACGACCTCAAGTCTAAACCTTCCAGTCCCACTACCACTGAAACAGCAAAGGAGTGTTCATGTCTTTTGAGCAGGTAATAAATTCTCAGGGAGGCTGAGGACCATTCTTCCAAGAACAATTATTCTGGGAATGATGTGTGGAGGATTATAAGCAGAAAATATTTCTTTGAAAAAAGGAACAGATATTGTAACACATCTCCCTAGTCAGTCCTCTGAAAGCCAACGAGTCAAGATGTGCGAGTTGCTCATTAACCATAAAAGAACCCTTGGCTCCCTTGACATGATTCAAAGCCATGGAAGGCAGTGCACCATGTTGTTTCTCTTTCAGTGGCTTTGAGGGAGCTCTGCCTTGAAAGCTCTTTAGGTTCGTGAGCTTTCAGGCTCCATCTCTGGCATAACTCACCCTTCTATTCCAATGACACATTTCTGTGCAATTTTAAGGTCAGCTGTATTAGTTTCCTAGGGTTGCTATAATGAAATACCACAAACTGAGTGGCATAAAACAAAAGTTTTATTGTCTCACAATTCTGGAGGCTAGAAGTCCAAAATCAATGTATCGACATGGCCATGCTCTTTTTGAAGGCTTTAGAGGAGGAATCCTTTCTTGCCTCTTCCAGCTTCTGGTGGCCCCAGGAGGTCCTTGGCTTCTGGCGGCCCGGGAGGTCTTGCCATCATGACTCCAATCTCTACCTCTGTGTTCATGTGGCATCTTCCTCCTGTGTCTATGTCTGTGGGACAGGCATAGGATTGACATTCCCATCCCAAAAGGAAAAAATCAGAAGGAATGCAGGAGTCACTGGTCCCTAGCAAGTTTGCAACCCAGAAGGACTGGGTTGGATGTACTGTCCTTTGGGTCTTAGGCCCCATCAGCCTCTGAGCTGCCTGAGGCTGAGGCGGCCCCACTCTCTTGAAAAAGGAAGCAGGGAGGATCTAAGATGGCAGCATAGAGAGGAGTGGAAGCTAAGTAGTCCCCCTGGAACTACTAAAAAAAAAACAGAAACAACTAGTAAATAATCTGGAATAACTGCAAGGGGACAGACATGACCATCCACTCATTATACACCAACCTGCATTGAGAGGAATGCCCGAGATCACAGCATAAAATCTGTAAGTAAGAACTGTGGATCCAAATCAGGAGACCCCTCCCCCACAGCCCCAGCTACA
Source organism: Choloepus didactylus (assembly GCF_015220235.1). Taxonomy (NCBI): domain Eukaryota; kingdom Metazoa; phylum Chordata; class Mammalia; order Pilosa; family Megalonychidae; genus Choloepus; species Choloepus didactylus. The sequence goes on along the minus strand of NC_051318.1, from coordinate 25,781,506 downwards.
AAGCCTTGTGGTGCCGGAGAGAAGCTTTCTCCCAGCAAGCAAATATAGCTCAGCTGAGCTCCAACTGGGGTTTTAAGTAGCGAGTATGAACTGCTCACTACGAGGTACAAATCCCCAACAAATAGACAGAGGCTTTGGGTGATGACTGACCTTGGAGAGCCAGAGGGTTGCCTCGGACTAGCTCTATTCCTTTTTCGACTCAGTGAAGAAAGCCTTGGCCATTTTCAGTTCCCAGTTCTGTGACCCAGACAGGGGTGTGGCACAGCCAGAGAGAGACCATTGAAATGCTAATGACCTCCCCCTAGGGCATCTATCTTCTCTAAGAGGAAAGGGGTGGGGCCCAGCTCTACTACCTGCCTTTCATTCAGAACTTACACCAGTCAAGAATTATAGGCTAATCTTTGCATCAGGCAGAGAGTGCCCCTGCATGGCCCAGCGCCCTGGGGCTTTCCTTGAGGGATGACATGCACTAGTCTTCCCTCAGAAGAGGTCCTGGAAGATCACAGCTGAGAAGGGGGGCCAGCTCGGAAAACCCAGGGATGCTACATCAATGCCGGTGGTTTGTGGGTCAGCGACAGAGAAAAGCTAGGGCAAAACTGAAATGAAGGCTTAGACTCTTGCAGCAGCCTTGAATCTCTGGGAACACCTGGGAGGTTTGAATATTAAAGCCTACCTGCCTCCCTGACCACCCAGACACACGCACCACATTCAGGGCAGACAGCTCCAACAGCAAACCCAAACTGAGTTCACCAACAGAACCCCACAAAAATCATTTCCCCACACACCACAGAGACAGAGTTGGGGAGAACTGACTTGAGGGGTATAGGTGACTCGCAGACACCATCTGCTGGTTAGTTGGAGGAAGTGTACGCCACCAACTTGTATTTCTGAAAACTTAGATTGGTATTTTTTTTTTTTTTTACAACTTGAAAGAACCGTATCAAGCAAAGCAAATGCCAAGAGGCCAAAAACAACAGAAAATCTTAATGCATATGATAAAAACAGACGATATGGAGAACCCAATCCCAAAACACCCAAATCAAAATATCAGAAGAGACACAGTACTTGGCACAATTAATCAAACAATCACAACTGAGGAATGAAAACATGGCACAGGATATAAAAGACATGAAGAAGACCATGGAACAGGATAAAAGGGACATAAAGAAGACCCTAGAAGAGCATAAAGAAGAAATTGCAAGATTAAATAAAAAAAGAAGATCTTATGGAAATAAAAGAAATTCTTGGCCAAATTAAAAAGACTCTGGATACTCATAATACAAGATTAGAGGAAGTTGAACAACGACTCAGTGTCCTAGAGGTCCACAGAACAGAAAATGAAAGAACAAAAGAAAGAATGGAGAAAAAAATCAAAAAAATTGAAAAGGATTTCAGGGATATGATAGATAAAATAAAATGTCCAAATTTAAGAGTCATTGGTGTCCCAGAAGGGGAAGAGAAGGGTAAAGGTCTAGAAAGAGTATTCAAAGAAATTGTTGGGGAAAACTTCCCAAACCTTCTACACAATATAAATACACAAAGCATAAATGCCCAGTGAACTCCAAATACAATAAATCCAAATAAACCCACTCTGAGACATATTCTGATCAGACTCTCAAATACTGAAGAGAAGGAACAAGTTCTGAAAGCAGCAAGAGAAAAGCAGTTCACCACATACAAAGGAAACAACACAAGACTAACTTGTAACTACTCAGCAGCAACCATGGAGGTGAGAAGGCAGTGGCATCACATATTTAAAACTCTGAGAGAGAAAAATTTCCAACCAAGAATACTTTATCCGGCAAAACTCTCCTTCAAATTTGAGGGAGAGCTTAAATTTTTCACAAACAAATGCTGAGAGAGTTTGCCAATAAAAGACCTGCCCTACTTCAGATACTAAAGGGAGCCCTACCAACAGAGAAACAAAGAAAGGAGAAAGAGATATAGAGAATTTTAACAGACATATATAGAACCTTACATTCCAAATCTCCAGGGCACTCATTTTTCTCTAGTGACCACGGATCTTTCTCCAGAATGGACCATATGCTGGGACATAAAACAAGCCTCAATAAATTTAAGAAAACAACTGAACATATTCAAAGCACAATCTCTGACCACAATGGAATACAAATAGAAGTCAATAATTTTTGTATTGTAACTCCACTATTTACTTCCTACATGATATAAAATACACAAACTCTAATGACAAATCAGTGGTTTTGAACTCAATGTAAAATATGTAATTTTTGACAAGAACTGTATAAAGGTGGGGGAATGGAGGAGTATAGGTAAGTAGTTTATGTGTCCTACTGTAATTAAGTTGGTATCAAAGAAAAACAAGATTGTTATAGACTTAAGAGGTTAATTTTAAGCCCCACAGTAAACACAAAGAAATTATCAGAGAATATGACCATAGAGATGGAAAGTAGAGTATGGGTTAAGAGAAATGGGGGAAGGGGCAATGGGGAGTTAAGAAATGAGTGTAGGGTTACTGCTTGAGGTGAAGGGAAATTTCTAGTAATGGATGGTGGGAAGGTGATAGCATTACAACATTCTAAATGTGAGTAATCCTACTAATGGAATGCTAGGAGGGGGGTGGAATGAGAAGATTTAGGCTGTATATATGTTTCCACAATTGGAAAAAAAAAAAAAAAGACAGTCTAAATAGATGACAATTGAATGCCAAGGATGACCCTGAATGGGATCTGAGGATGGAGGACGGAGGTTCAAAGGGACACAGTTGAGACATAAGGAAAAGGAAATATAGAATGTAAGCTTTGTATCATTGTTGAATCTCTTGTACTTCTTAGCTGCGCTTAATGGGATTGCATAAAAGAATGTTCTTGTTCATGGGAAGTGGCTTTCATATGTTCAGAAGACAGAGCAATAGATGATGGATGATAGGGAGGGAGGGAGGGAGAGAGGGAAGGAGGGAGGGAAAGAAATAGCAGTGTGACAACATGTTAAAGTTAGTGGATCAGGGTATCAGTGGGGTCAGGGGATGCTGGAGTTCTGTATATGGGGTTTGTATTGTTTTTGCAACTGTTCCTATAACTTTGAATTTATTTCAAAATAAAATGTAAAAAAAAAAAAAAGTAAAAGGAAGCAGCCCCACCCTCTGGAGCCAAAGAGGCTGTTGTCCTGTCCCCTGGGCCCCAAATCTGGGACTGTGATGGCAGTGGCAGCCCCACTGCCCTCAGAGCCACCTTCAGAATCATTCTTCCTTTTTCTTGAAGGATAGCATGTGTTCCCAGCCAAGTAGCTCTGTTGATCCATTTTCTGGCTATAGAATCCCAGGACTCCAACATTCTTCCTTCATTTTGTCCCATCTCTGTCCCTTTCAGCCCACGCAGTGGTTTCTGCTGAGATGGTCAATTAGATTATTAGACACACACCTAATATCTTTAACTAATAGCTCTCCAGCTACACCCTTGGCCCTGATTCCAGAGCTCCCTATCTCTTTGAAAAGCTGAGAATTCTGCAAATCTTCAAGTATTTTCTTTCTTGCTTAGCAATTTCTTCCTCAATTTCTCTCTTTCCTCTTGCATTTTACTATATAAGCAGCAAGGAGAAACAAAGCCACACCTTCCACACTTTGCTTGGACACCTCCTTGGCTAAATATCCAAATTCATTGCTTACAATTTCTACCTTCCACAAAACAGCAGAACATAATTCAGCTGTGTCCTCTTCCACCTTACGATAAGACTGGCCTTCCCTCCAGCAGCCGGCAACATGCCCCCATTTCCATCTGAGTCCTCACCAGAAGCAACCTTCACGTTCACATTTCTGGCAACATTCTGTTTATGACAGTTTCTTTCCCTGCAGTTCTCCTCCCTTCTTTCTGAGCTCGCACTAGGACTGCCTTTTACACCAGAAGTCTCTTCAAGGCAATCTCAGCTTTTACTATCAAGTGCCTTGAAATTCTTCCAGCCTCTACTCATTACACAATTCCAGAGCCACTTCCACAGTTTTCGGTACTTGTTATAGCATCGTGCTTCTGCTACCAAATCTATATCAGTCAGGGATCTGTTTTCTTAGAGAATCATGGCCAATACATAGGCCAATCTGAATCTTATGGTTCTTTTTGTAATTATGTTTTCTCAACCAAGTTTCATTAAAGTCAGTAAATGCAAAAATGCAAGAAGCTCTTATTCAAAGCCTTGAACCTTTGGAACTGACATTTCAGCTATAGGATAAAACAGTAAGGGGCTGTGTGAGAAGGCAGTTTATTGAAAAACAGATCCTAATTCAAACACATTTTATGATATGATGCCATATAAAATAGCTGTTCTACTCAGGTAACAAAACATGAACATATACACAGGGAGATAAAATTATTTTGTACAGAAATCCAAGATAAAGATTTGCTAAATTATTAAACATTTCATTTCAAAAATGATTTGACTGCATCATTGGCAATTTCTCTGTGACATGGAGGCTTAGTTCTTCTATGTACTTTTAATTGTAGTTGGATGCATATTCATTATCAATGGAACTAAAGATGACATTATATATTAGAATTTTTAACTGTTTCATGTTAACTGTTGCAGATGCCATAATAGCTTATTTTTCTTTATACCAGGATTTTTTATATAAGTCTTTTTTTTCTTCCTTCCTTTTTTTTTTTTTCATTTTCCTTCTACAAGTTTTGATTTGGTTTCTTTTGCTGAGGAGGAGCTTTGAAAGTCTGAGTTTGTATGGAGCAAAATGAGAACATCAAAAATGAAAACAATCAGAAAAAATTACCTATATGGGAACATACAGTTTCAGTTCCCAGATGCTCCCATCTTATAAGAAAAATACTGGACAAACTTTGCAGATTAATAACTTATTTTGAGCTTATCAGAGAACTGAGTCTGCAGGGCAAACAGTGAACCTGAAATCTGGAGAGAGAGGGCTATCAGTTAAACCTGAGTATTTGCTTACTTGGGGCAGATTCTATATAAGCCAGTAAGAAGATTCCCTAAAACATTTTCAGAATCACTAAAGGGCAGGTGAGGTTTAGCAGTCAGAAGCCCCTGAGGGATGCAGACAGAGGGACACTTACATGCCCGCATGCAGGCTCTTCCTTCATAAATGCCATCAGGCACTCACAGGGACCATAAGGAGAAAAGACAGAGAGAAAGCTCGCTGCAGAAGAAAACGTCCAATGACAAGGCTGGAATAATTTGCACAACAAATAATTATAAAATAAGTATCCATTTGTCCATTCTTATATTAAAAAAATGATTGCATACATAAATAAAATAGGGAGAAGGAACAACTCTTCCTTACAAAGCTATTCCAAAGAATAAATGTAGAAGGAAGAAAGGAAATAGAAAATCACAATTGAATACCATTAATGAATGCTAAAATTAGTCGGCGAAACTTTAAAGAGAAATGGTGCTTTTGTATAGCCTCAAGTATCTCCCCTAACATATTTATTAATTTCCATGGTGGCTTACTATATGTTTGCAAATTGTTTGATATTCCTCCCTCCAGGAGGAAAGGCTTAATTCCCCTCTCTCTGAATGTGGGCTGAACTTAGTGACTCATCTCTAATGGATAGAGTATGAAGTGGGAAAAATAGTGTCCTTATCATGAAGAACCTTGGCAGACACCTCCACGTGATCACTAAGGAATCAGGGTTAACATAATAAGTAAAAGTCATGTTGGTATCATGTACCCCCTTCTATGAGGCATTGAGAAAAGGCACATCATCTTTGTGGGTTCTTCCTCCAAATCTATAGCCTTAGTCTCGTCATAAAAAAGCATCAGACAAATCCAATTTGAGGAGCATTCTATAAAATATCTGCCCAGTACTCTTCAAAAGTGTCATGGTCATTAAAGACAAGGAAAGACCAGGAAACTGTCACAGGAGACTAAGGAGATATGACAACTAGATGCAATGAGGTATCCTGGACTGGATCCTGGACATCAGTGCAAAACAGTGAAATTTGAATAAAGTCTGTAGTTTAGTTAATAATATTGTACTAATGTTAATTTCTTAGTTTTCAGAAATGCATTAACAATTATGCAAATTATTATCATTAGGGGAAACTGAGTGAAGTTTATATGGGCAATCTCTGTACTATCTTTGCAACTCTTTTATGGAAAGCTGTATTTCAAAATAAAAAGTCTTTTACTTGAGAAATATGCCCTCATGTTAAAGAAGTCAGTTAAACATTGTATGTAGAATATCCACTTATATGCCTTCTGCATGTGACACTCTAATATTTAAAGACAAATCTCTTTATTGAATCATAAATGCCATCTGTCTTAGTTTGCCAGACTGCTAGCACAAATACCAAAAAACAGAAATTTATTGGCTCATGGTTTCAGAGACCAGAATTCTGACATTAAGATATTGGCAAGCCTTGCTTTCTTTCTAAAGACTGTCATATTCTGGGGCTGGCTGCCAGCAATCCTTGGGGTTCTTTGACTTTCCCATCACATGGTGATGTCCTCTCCTTTCTTCTGCTCTTCCATTTGTCTGCTGACTTCCTACTTCTGGTGCCTCCCTGCGGCTTTCTCTTTATAAAGTCTCCAGCAGTTGTATTAAGACTCACTGTTCTAGTTTGCTAACGCTGCTCGAATGCAAAACACCAGAGATGGATTGGCTTTTATAAAAGGGGGTTTATTTGGTTACACAGTTACAGTCTTAAGGCCATCAAGTGTCCAAGGTAACACATCAGCAATCAGGTACCTTCACTAGAGGATGGCCAGTGGTGTCTGGAAAACCTCTGCTAGCTGGGAAGGCACATGGCCAGCGTCTGCTCCAAAGTTCTGGTTTCAAAATGGCTTTCTCCCAGGATATTCCTCTCTGGGCTGCAGTTCCACAAAAATGTCACTCTTAGTTGCACTTGGGGTATTTGTCCTCTCTTAGCTTCTCCGGAGCAAGAGTCTGCTTCCAACAGCCGTCTTCAAAATGTCTCTCATCTTCAGCTCCTGTGCTTTCTTCAAAGTGTCCCTCTTGGCTGTAGCAAGCTGGCTTCTTCTGTCTGAGCTTATATACTGCTCCAGTAATCAAGGACCATGCTGAATGGGTGGGGCCACACGTCCATGGAAATTATCTCATCAGAGTTATCACCTACAGTTGGGTGGGTCACATCTCCATGGAAACACTCAAAGGATTCCAATCTAATCAGCACCAAAATGTCTGCCCCACAAGATTGCATCAAAGAATATGGCTTTTTCTGGGGGACATAATACATTCAAACCGGCACACTCACTCTCATTTGGTTGGGCCAGACCTTAACTAAAAATAACATCTTCTAAAGGTCCTATTTACAGTGGGTTCACACCCACTGGAATGCAGATGAAGATTAAGAGCATGACTAAATTGGAGTCCATAATTCAATCTACCATATCATCTAATGTTGCAATATGAAGTCTCCCTGATGTTTATCATTTTTTAAGAGAATGGTTGGTTTATGGATAGGCCCAACAATGATTGACGCTGGGAGGGTTGACTTGAATTTCTCTTCAATCCAAATTTTAAAAAGGAACTTTTAGGTGGAAGAAAATATTTAACATGTAATATTAATGCATTCATATGTGTACCCCTGCAATTGTAAAATATAATTTTGTACATATTTTTATGGAGGAAGTAGCCCATGGTGGCTGAAGTGCTAGAGCTCACGAAAGTCATAATGCAGCCTGGAGGATGGTATTCATGTACATAAAGGTGAAAATCTAGACATGATCTGTGCTGGTTTGAATCTCTTATGTACCCCAGAAAAGGTCATGTTCTTTTAGTCCATTCTTGTAGGTGCAGGCATATTGTGGGTGAGAACTTTTCATTAGGTTATTTCAAATGGGATGTGACCAGCCCAATTCAAGTTGAGTGTTAAACCTTTACTGGAGCCCTTTATGAGAAAATAAAAGGCAGAAACACACAGAGAGAGGAAAGAGAGAGGTGAGAAACACACAGAGAAGCAAGAAGGATCCACAGAAGCAGCCCAGAGACATTTTGGAGACAACCACTGAAACCAGAACCAGGAGAGAGAGAAGGACCAGGAGACGTTACCGTGTGCCTTCCCACGTGACAGAGGAATCCTGAAAGCCAGCAGCCTTTTCTCAGAGAAGGTATCTTCCTCTTGATGCCTTAATTTGGACATTTTCACAGCCTTAGAACTGCAAATTGGTAATCTAATAAAACCCCATTGAAAAAGCCAGCCCATTTCTGGTGTGTTGCATTTCAGCATCTTTAACAAACTGAAACATGATCCTTTGCATGTGTGGAAGGACACAGGAGGGGCACCTACCCACACAAATGCCACTCAAATGAATAGAATACGGTTCCCAAACGATATTCCTTGGAGGCCCAAGGCAACACTTAGGTGTCTCAGGGGCTGCTCTTGGCAAGTCTGGGGAGCTATGCCAGGGAGCCGCCTGGCACTGGGCACCTCAAGCTCCATTCAACCAGAGCAGCCCCACTTAAATTGCTTTTATATGGTGGAGTCGTAATCTGGCATTTGATAAAGGATTCCAGCTACAAAGGAGGAAAAAAAAGAAAGAAAAAATTGGAAAAAATCGTCTAATGGGAACTAAAAAATACCTCCAAATCCAAAATTAATGAAGAAATATATAAATAAAATCAGGTCTATGAATTCAATGCTAAAAATTCTAAATAAGAGGGAAAATGATGCACTTTCTTCAAAAATTTTTGAAACATCCTTGGCCTAAGAATTCAACATAAAAATGACTTGATTTGGAAAACACCTGAAAAACTGTGATTGTTAATGGCAAGAATGTACCCCAAATTTCTAAGTGTTATTTAAATAGAGAAACAAAAACTAAAGAGCTAAAGAGTTACATGAGGTAAAAATCATGAATACTCAAGGCATAAGTGTTGCTCTTTGTTTTCTTTGTTTATTTTGGTTTCCAGTGGGCAAAAAAGCACCATCTATAATACATGAATGTTAAATTAGGAGACTGTGAGGAAATTGTACTCAGCCTATATTCCAAATGATATTAAGTACTCACTGGAAATTTTTTGGGATGAGCTGGCTGGTATTTTATAGATGCCTCATTTTCTAAACATAGTCAAGGCAACGTTAACCAAGTGTCACTGCCAGAGCTCATTTCATGGTTTTCTGCAAAGTCGTTGGGGCAGGTTTCCAGGGCTCGGTAACCCTACAATTGCTTATAAATTTCAAATAGTCTACACTCCAACTGAAGATCTGATTATATTAATCCAAGATCAGAAGTCTTACAGCCTGAGATAGCACGGTTACGTCTGAAGGCATAGAAGTCCCCTTTGTGGTAATCATCAGTGAGAAAGATGGAATCATCATTGAGAGACTTTTGTCAATTTGTGTCCAAGTTCCCCCACCTAATAGAAAATTCTAGATTAAATTCCACCCCACCCCCCACCTTTTTTCAGAAAAATTGTAGAGCTAGGTGTATCTTCAGACTTCCCATTGGATTCTATTATATTAAATATCCATTGATTCATATTGTTTTGGCCCACCTAGCTGTATTTCAGACTCATAAATTCTGGCAAGCATCTGAAGTGAGGAAACTTACTGAGTTCTGGCACGACATTCAGGCTATGTTACTATTTTTCTCTTTTAGCACTGTCTACAGAATTGCAGAGCTTAAATATTAACATTGTTAAAGCACTTCATTCCTTGCTAAAAGGTAGTGAAAATTTTCAGTGAATCTAAACCACCACTTAGCACTTATGTACCAGTGTGAATAGGAAGTGCTTGATGAATTGTTAATTTTTGATAGTGTAACTAAAAGGCAGGGCAATCCACAGGAGGGAAGGAAGAGTGCACGCTTTGTCCAATAGAAAAAGATCATAGGATACTAAGTGTAAAATCCCCATTATTCAAATATGCAAAATCATCCTTAATTAAAAGACAATCAGTTCAAACCTGATTCACACATGGAATTGTATCTGAAAGTTATTTAACTCTACTCTGCCTTCCAATAAAATCGCTCCTTAATTATTCCCACTGGATGAACGTTATGCTTTTAAATATTTCCAGGACTGATGCTATCACAACTTCTTTTGCCAGGGTCACAAGCTCCCTTAAACAAAATGTGAAAATGCCAAGTCTCAAGAGAGTACTCACTGCGTCTTCTGAATTCCCCGGGAGCTGTGCAAAGCATTATCGTTATCCTACTTTCACAAATGAGGAAACAAAAACCTAGGAAGTTCATGTATGTTATCTAAAGTTACAGAGCTATTCACATAACTTTTGCTGAGCCTCAGTTTCCCCTTCTAAGAATTCTGACAAGTCTAACCACCTTAGACAGTTGATGCAAAAATTTTAAAATAATGTATTATAACCTTTAGCACACTAACGCGGATTAAGCATTAACAATAGGTTTTCAGAAAACCAGAATGGTTCATTAAATAGAATATCCACACCATGGTCCCAAACTAGCCACATAAAAAGATCTCAAATAAAGGATGTGGAGAAATGTATTTTAAGGTTATTGGAGTCTTTAATTACACTCAGAGGGAGACTGAGAATTTGCTTTCACAATGCTTTTGACAGCATAAAACAAAGTGCTTTTTTATCGCTCCCAATCCACAAGGCTCAGCGTAAGGGAAAGGCGTCTGAGAGCAAGTGCTAAATGAAGGAAGAAATCATTGCAAGTGCCCAGATGGAGAACCATGGGCAGAGGCCAAAAGCTTGTCAAAACTTCAACATGGTTTAAAAAAAAAAAAATCATTAAAATCATTTAGCCACAGAAAATTTTAAATAAATTCTGACAATTTCCTTAAATAAGGGCTGTGTCTAAAACAGACTCAATTTAAATGTATTTTATGCATCCAATTGTCTAAAATCCACTTTATTCTGCACATAGAATGCCATAATTTTTCACAGCCAGTTGTCACAGGCAAAATTCTTAAAAGAGCCCACCCATAACATGTTATTTAAGAAATAGTGGTATTTTCTTCAGAGTTTTATGGTTTGTGTCACTCAGTTCATTGAGGCAAACAGCCTAATTTAGGAGCAATAAGCATGAGCTGAGACTTTATTTATTCTTTTGACATATTTCTTCTCAAGTATTTATAACCATTAGAAAGAAACAGAAACTTTATATCTGAACACTGACAACCAAGCAGGACAAATAAGAAATATTTGTCACAATCCTCCAAATATTCTAAATAGGCTCCAACTAGGAAAAGAAATGCAAGGAAGGAACTTCTCTAAATCCAGTCAAATGACAAATTATCCTAAAACTCAACTGAGAAAAAAATGAAAACTTGTTCTTGCTTCCTCAACAGTTAAGTTTAATTGAGACTAATTGAAACAGTATAAAGAGGCTTGGGGCTTTCTTTGATGGGGTAATATATCTGTTCCTTTTGACAGAAGTGGGTTTGTATAAATGCTTTACATTGCCCGCCCATAAGCATTCATTTTGAATCCAGGAGTATTTCAAGATATTTAACGTCTATGCAAGTATCGTCAACAAACGCCAAAATTAACATTTCAAATACTAAAGCATCTGAATCCAAATACTAAAGCATCTATCCATTTAACAAATGTTTCAGAGTCTTCCACATACAAGCATCCTACAAGTATTTAAGCAAAATAAAGGTGAATATGGGAGTGGCATTTCACCAGGAATTTGTAATCTGGTTATAGAAAATTTACAACTTATCAGACTCCCACAAAATATGATACAGGCTAACAGAAAGGTATGAGTGGTGAGAATCAGGATGTGAAAAAAGACTTTCTCTGATGAGATGAGGTCTTTATACCACCCAGTAGATCTTTATTTAGATCTCATGGTCTATCAATTTTACCTCCATAGTTCCAGGTTTGGCTTGTTTTGATTTTTAAATCTTTTTTTTTTTTTTCAAGTTTTGTTTGCCCTGTCATTTTTTGAGCTAAGGACCTGGGAATGATCTTATGAAAGGAATTTTCTGCTTAGAAATCAACAACTGAAATTTTTTATTCAGAAAGAAAACATCATTTTAAAAGAGAATAAAGCCACATTCTAATTTTTAGGAGAGTGATTTGGCAAAGCGTATTAAAATTAAAAAGAAAATTAAAAGTAGGTGTATTAGGGTATATCTATGTATATATATGTATATATGTATCTGTGTGCATATATGAATATGTATATGTGTGTATATATGAATATGTATATTATCTATATTATATATACTATATACTGGGTAGTTTGGAGGTACTCTTCTTTTCAGAGCCACAACCACTCCCCTGCCTCCTCTCCCTCCCTCACTCCATCAAACTGAAGGGCTCCCGAGGAGAAGGCTCTACTTGCTTCTCCCAGAGGATCACCTCTCAGGGGTCCCTGGTGGGGCTGCCCTTGGACAGCCTCCCTCGGGGACGGTTCCGCCACCTTCACCACTCACCAGGTCGATACTGTCAGAGTCATTACACTCTCCAACACTGAACAGCTGGGATTCTGAAAACCCTTACGATAGGAAAACCATAAACTTTAATAATTAATTTACTTTGACAACTGCTTCTTCCTCTTTTCCGCCATTCACAGTCCATCACTTTAAGTACCAACACATAGCTCACAGCCTTGTTAAGAACACCATAAGGAGAAAGAACCAACAAAAAAGAAGGCCAAATGGTTTACTAAAATAGATTAATTGGTAGTGGGGGATTTGATGCATTAATACTGACTCTGAAAGAGATCTGTTACAGCATGCCTTTTCCAGTGTCTTCTCTGTTGACTAAAGTACACAGATGTCAGAGCCAGCTCTCTGCAGTACAGGTATGCCCCCAAAACAATCTGAGCCACCCTGTGGTAAGAATGTTCAAGCAATGTCCACTGGAAGCACTATGAATCTTCAGCTTTTCACTAAGGCAGAAACAAATGAATTATGAGCAGTCTAAATATATAAAGATGCACAGGAATGGCACAAGAGGAACAAACAATGGGATGTGGCAATAAGGAAAAAAAGTAAGAAAAGTAAGCAAAGGGAACTAAAAGAATTAATTTTCTTCAGACTTTTCTTATTACCATTTTTGCAACCTAGCTAGATTTTTAAATGGAGGATGGGAGGGAATTTATAATTATTCCCTAAACTTGTGATGCATCTCTATTATTCTCCCATCCAGCCCTGTACCACCATTTCTCAGGTGAGGACACTGAGGTTCCAAAAGCCAAGCAGCTAGTAAATGACAGCTGAATTATAACACGTGACTCGGTCTGACTTAGAGGCCCATACTCTTTCCACGAGATCATAGAGATACCTTGCATAGGCTAGTTGGTTGGTGTTCAAACGAGTTTTCATTTTTTTGTGTGTATATAGGAAGGGCATGTAAAGAAACCAGATAATTTGATCCTAAGAAATTAGTTTGACATTCTTAAGATTATTCGATGTGTCATTCATCTTCTCCACTGGCATATCTACTGTTGAAAGCACACATTTCTTTACAGTCTACAAGCTGAGTAACACTGTCTTAATTTGCCTCTTTTCAAGTGAGCCATCAGCAAGTGCAAAACAAAAATCTCAAGTTCTTCCTCATCAAATATCAAGTAGCAATTGGAGGCCTAAAGGAGTTCATTCTTCATTCATTTGACCAATACGGATTGAGATTTACTCCTCGTGGACGACATTGAGCCAAGCTGCTTATGGCATCACCTCTCAGGCATTTAGGTATGACATTAAGTAATGATTGGACCATTTCAACATTTAAGATGGTTAAGATGAATACCACTACTGTTTTGTTTTAAAGATAGCTGAAGAATTTGATAGTCGGGATAGAGCATTTTCTACATTTTTAAATACAATTCCCGTAAGAGGCAATATTATGAGTAAAATTAAGTTCTTTACTGAAAAGCATCAACTCTGGTTTCAGGAAACAAAAGTCTACTTTCCAATCACTCCAGATTCTGATATTCAGCTTTTCAGCTGAGATAAAAGTCCCAGATTTGCCTGCCTTTCAACACTTTATTTCAGAAGCACTCAGAGACAAACATCTGTAGTTTGCTGCAGGAAGACTTAACAAGCTGTAGGGCATGTCTGTAAGACACTGGGCCATAGATGATATCTCCAGGTTTTTATCTGATGCCTCAGTAATGAAGAATATTTGCCTAGTCCATCCGTGGATGGTTGCAGATAATTTAGCTCGTCCCACCTTACGGGCAAAAGAGACAGTTTAAAGAAATGGCCCCTGGGAATTGGCTCTGAGCCCCAAAGCCACTTCTCTTTGATTTGGCCCATCTCCCCCCACTGTGAAATGTGAGCACTTTACTCACAGGGAAGACATGGAATCATGCGTTGGCGGCCTTTACACGCGGTGGCAAGTCATCCAGTGCGAGTGTATCTTGCCATAATGACAGAAAAAGACAGCTGTTTGGATGAGGTAAATGTGAACAAAGAGCAGCAAGAGGCTCTTCAACCCAGAGGTTTGAAAGGGACCACTTAAAACAAGGGTTGTTAATTTTACCTTCTGAGTATATTTCCAGACTATCCTTGCTTTGGCTTCCTCATAGCCTGCCTCCCTAAATGCTGGTCAGTTCATCACTGCCATAAAGTTGGCCTCATTGAGTTTCTCTCCACTCTACACATGGGAATTATCAGTAAGAGTTTTCTCCCTAAAAGCCAATTCCCTCAACATATATTCCTGGGTTCCTACAACCTTCCAAAAGTATAAACTCGTAAGCCCGATTCTCAAGAGGGTCTAAAATCTAGCTTCATGTACTTACCACCCTCTTTTTCTAAGAGGCTGTCGAATTTATTTCAGGGAAGAGGGCTTCTCTGATGGGCTTCATCAGAAATCCCACCTGTGAGGTGGGTCCACACCAGCCCTGTTGAAAAGCTCTCCAGAGTACAGCTTTGAGGCAAAAGGCAGAGTTCTATAATATAACCAGTAGTATTCTCATTGGGCTGTTGGTGCTACCTGTGAAATGTAAGTCTCAGGGCAATGAATGATGCTGCTCCTGTGAAATTTGCCTGAAGTTCCAGGCTTAGTGAATTACAGACAGAAAGAAGTTAATGCAAATATTTGGGGATCAGACTGTCAAGAATATACAACCTCAAGGCTGAAGATCTTCAGCTTTGTTTGGTTCCATCATTATATACTATTAACAAAGCATTGGGCCTCTTTGTTCGGTGTTCAAAAAAAACAAATCCCTTTTACCCTTGCAGAAGAATGGATACAATCATCTTTATTGTGCAAAATGGAAACTGAGTCTCAGAGTTTTGAAGTTTTTGTTACCAATAGGAGACAGAACCAAAGTCCCTTAGCTCCAGACACAGTGCAGGTAGAGAAAAGAGGCAGAAGAAAATCTAACTCTTCTAAGATAGGCCGCCAAAGCTTATTGCCATTTTAAATAAAAGGGAAGATTTCAAAAAAGTGAATAAAAGAGGCTATTCAATTGCTTACCAGTAGTTCCTTAAAACTAAGTTTGAATTCCCTGCTTTTGTACAATATTTGCAACATAATCCCATCCTTGTCACCAGATAAATATCTGTTATTTTTGCGAATCTGCATCCACTCTTCTTCTAATAGTAATAGTATCTTAATTTTTCTTTGGATACTAACCCACTTTGCTTAATCTCAGTCCATGTAGTATTTAGTAGAGTTAACCCAATCTCCAGATCCTGGGAGAGATGCGGGTAGCTTGTAACTCATCCCTGCCCAAAAGAATTGATCACATTCCCTTGGCCATCGAGATTGAGTCACAATGGCCATGACCCACTCAGAGCAAATGAGACTTTTACTGGGACTGTCGAGAGAGGGGCACTCTCTTTCCTCGTTGGATTAGAACATGGTGGAGCTGGTGGTAGTCAAGCTGAGGAGGAGACACTGCATCCCCATGACATAATTTGGTCCCTGACTGTAACCAGTTTGAAGTTAGCTTTGCTCATAAGCTTTTTCATTATATGACACAGTAATTTCCCTTTTTTCTTTAAGCCAGGATGTTTTGTGTTTTCATTCTCTTACAACTCTTGCTACAGATTCTTTGGAAGGAAGTAAAGCAACTATTAATGAAGGTCAGGCTCATGAGCCACAGTAATGCCTTCATTGCAGGAAAAGTGACCTGGCTCATGGCTGGGACTCCCAACACAGCCACCACCTCAAACCAATCCCCAGACCTCAATCACCTGCATTGCCTCTGCTCGGGAATATCAGGCAACCAAAAGTTCCCATGAAAAACCCACTTACACAAATTCTCAGTGCCCCAGGAATAGATGACTTTATTAAATCATGACTCAAATGATCTAGTTTCATGCTTAGTTCTGAGCTTTCAAATTTTAACCACCCCCCCAAAATGAGTATTTGAAAAGAAGCCAAAATCAGAAAGTAGAGCATTAAGAATAAAATGGGTGAAAAAGTATAGCAGCTAAGAAATCATCTAAATTCATCTTATAATATAAAATATTCCAAAATCAATCCAACTAATTTGAAAAAGCTACTGGCCAGTGATTTCAATGTGCTCCTATAATTCTTTCTCCTAAGTTACCGTTTAATTAGCATAAAGTTCTGTCTCAGTTTCAGGCACATAACAATGAAAACAGTTGATACATCTTAAAGGTAATTCTTATTAAAGTTGAAGGCCTTAATTAAATGAGCAACTTGCCTTAAGCATAGATGTTTATACAAAAACAAAATAAGTTAATTAATTTGGATAATTAGATGCTGCTGTGAACATCAGCCTACCCTGCGCTTTAAGCTGCACCAGAGGGATTGTATGCTGCAGCTAAAGGGTGGGAAATGTCAGGGACAGGATAGCGTTCTAATTGCGGGGAGAGGCTCATGCGTCATCATTACTAATTGGAAAAGGTTCAGCCTGTAAGGCAGTGCCCTTGCTGCCAGCCAGCCTTCACCCACATTGACATCTGTCATGTAACTTGCAAACTGACCTGCTCCTGCCACTATAGCCTTTTGCTTCTTCTCTTCCCACCTGCTGTCATATTGTATTAGATGCTTAAGTTATGCTGAACAGTGGAGAGAAGGCAAGGAGGGAGGGAAGGAGGGAGAGAGAGAGTAAGAGAGAGAAGGAGAGGGAAAGGGAGATGGAAAGGGAAGAAAGAGCAAGGAGGGGAGGGAGAGAGAGAGAAACACTGTGCTTTATTCACCAAAGGCAAAGCAACACTGAGACAAGAGGTGGTGACAATTGAGTCTCTCTCCAAAGGATTTAAGTGACAGTTGTAATAAGTAGTAATGTTACACAGTTTTTAATTGTGTCCATTCTTAAAGCAAAATAATTGGTGACTTACTTTTCTCCAATATTTGTAAATTAAAACTTGCTAACTCATCATTTTTAAGTAAATCTATATTTTTCCAACCTATAAATTTGAAAGGAATTTTTTAAAAAGGAAAGGAGTAAAAATTGCAGAAGTAGTTTAGACTAGACCATCTCTTCCTACACGCACTTACACAGGCAGATATAGTCATCATTTTTACGTACCTGTTTTCCTGAAATTAACACTCTAGCACAATAGAGACCAGAGAGGCTAAAGTAGGATTCAGGGCTACGTGCCTCATTTCTGCCACATAGTAGAATGAATAAATGAATGAATGAGAAGAATGAATGGCTGGGTGTGTGACAGGAATAACATATAAACTGGAAAAATCAGACTTTATATCTCAATAATATACCTTTGGACAAATCATCAACATTTAGTATTTATTTAAATAATATAAACAGAAATATTCAAAAGACATGAGGTGTTCCACAAGAAATGCAAATTAAAACAGAAATATGATATTTCCTCTTATTTAAACAATAAACATTTAAAAATAATAATTACTGTTAAATTCAGTATGTGGCATTCCCTTCTACCTATGGTCAGCATGTAAATGAACCCCAAACTGCTCAATATAATTAGTAATTAGTAAAAAAGAATTTATATATATATATACACATAAAATTTCATCTGGTAATCTCACTACTGGGACTCTATCCTAAAGAAAAGCCATTAATGTGGAAAACACTTGAGGCATGAAAAAGTTCATTAAAGATTCATAACTAGTTTCAATCTGTTAAAATGAGGATTAAAAGGAATGTTATATTAATGTAGAAATACATTCCTGATATAATGTTAAGGAATTTTGCAAGCAGGATTTTGCATGCAAATACATATGTCAGAGCAGAATTCTGTAGAGCTAACAAAATTCATAGAAAAAGAAGACTTGAATAAAATGTAATGAGGTATTTATGTTTTCCTTTGGATGGCAGAACCATGGCTGATTTCTCTCCCTTTGCCCTTTTCTAATTTTCAAAATTCTGTGCTATGCAGGTATTACTTTTGTATTGAAAAATTTCAGATGTAGGGCCTTCGACTTTTCTTATGTGGACAACTGCAAGAACTGTCCAATGCCCTCCCCATCATCAATCTCTTCTCTTTATTGACCATCCTCCATGTTGAAACTGGTGTTAACTATTTAAAACACAAATAAAACTAGGTAATTCCCTGTTTTGAAAAAATGCTGATATCTTTCTTTACTGGTTTGTATATATTATGGCCCCCAGAAAAAGCCATGTTCTTTGATGCAATCTTGTGGGGGCAGACGTATTAGTGGGGATTAAGTTGGAATGTTTGGATCAGGTTGTTTCCATGGAAATGTGTCCCACCCAACTGTGAGTGATGACTCTGATTGGATAGTTTCTGTGGAAGTGTGGCCCCACCCATTCAGCATGGACCTTGATTAGTTTACTGGGGCACTGTATAAACTCAGACAGAAGGAGCAAGCTTTGCTACAGCCAAGAGTGACACTTTGAAGAATGCACAGAAGCTGAGAGAGTAGATGCAGATGAGAGATGGTTTGAAGACAGCCGTTGAAAGCAGACTCTTGCTCCAGAGAAGCTAAGAGAGGACAAATGCCCCAAGAGCAACCAAGAGTGACATTTTGAAGAGGAGCTGCAGCCTAGAGAGGAACATCCTGGGAGAAAGCTATTTTGAAACCCGAACTCTGGAGTAGACGCCAGCCACATGCCTTCCTAGCTAACACAGGTTTTCCGGACACCAGTGGCCATCCTCCAGTGTACGTACCCAATTATTGATGTGCTACCTTGGACACTTGATGACCTTAAGACTGTAACTGTGTAACCAAATAAACCCCCTTTATAAAAGCCAGTCCGTTTCTGGTCTTTTGCGTTCTGGCAGCATTAGCAAACTAGAATAGATTTTGGTACCAGAGAAGTTGGGTGCTGGTGCTGCTGTGTTTGCAAATACCAAACATGTTGGAACGGCTTTGTAAATGGATAAGGGGAAGATTCTGGAAGAATTGTGAGGAGCTTGATAGAAAAGGCCTAAACTGCTTTGAAGAGACTGTTTATGGATATATGGACTCTAAAGATACTTCTGATGAGGCCTTGAGCAGAAACGATGAATGTGTTGTTGCAAACTGGAAGGAAGGTGATCCTTGTTTTAAAGTAGCAGAGAATTTGGCAAAATTGAGTCCTGGTGTTGGATGGAAGGCAGAATTTGAAAGCGACTGTTCTAGTTTGCTAATGCTGCAGAATGCAAAACACCAGAGATGGATAGGCTTTTATAAAACGGGGGTTTATTTCACTACACAGTTACAGTCTTAAGGCCACAAAGCATCCAAGGTAACACCTCAGCAATCGGGTACCTTCACCAGAGGATGGCCAACGGCGTCCGGAAAACCTCTGTTAGCTAGGAAGGCAGCTGGCGTCTTCTCCAAAGCTCCGGCCTCAAAACGGCTTTCTCCCAGGACGTTCCTCTCTAGCAAGCTTGCTCCTCTTCAAAACATCACTCCCAGCTGCACTCATTTCCCTCTCTCTGACTCAGCTCATTTATATAGCTCCACTGATCTAGGCCCACCCTGAATGAGCAGGGCCTCGCCTCCATGGGAACATCTCATCAGAGTCATCACCCACAGCTGGGTGGGGCACATTCCAAGCAAATCCAACCAGCACCAAAAATTTCTGCCCCACAAGACTACAAAGATAATGGCATTTGGGGGACACAATACACTCAAACTGGCACATTCCACCCCCTGGATCCCAAAATGACATTATCTTTTTATATACAAAATACATTCATCCCATAACAATATCACAGGAACAAATCATTTCAGTAACAATAGTTAAGCACAAAATCCCATCAAAATCAATTTAGGCGTGGTCAGTCCCAAGGCACAATCTTTCCTTAGCTGTGGATCTGTGAACTTAGAACAAGTCATGTGCTTCCAATATACAAAGGAGAGACATTCATAGGATAAACATTTCCATTGCCGTAAGGAGAAAGAGTAAGGAAAACAGGGTTAACAGGAGCAAAACAGTTCCTAAAACCCTCAGGACAAACTCCATTAGATTTCAAAGTCTGAGAGTCATTTACAGAACAACGTTGCATCCTTGGGTCTTGAGAGAGCGGGAGCCTAACCCTTCCCAAGGGCCTTTTTGGCAGCTGTTTCCTCTCCAAATGCTTGGGTGAGTGCTCCAACATATCCACACATTGGGGAGACCACCTTCTCAGCCCCACCCTCCTCAAACATCAGGGCAGCTCCCGGATTCCCTTCCATCTCCGGGGCACACGCTCAACCCCATCAGAACAGTGTGGTGGCAGCCAGGCTCTCCCCAATTCCCTGGGAATGTGCTCCACCCTCTTTGGGACCTGAGGTGGCAAAACTCTTCCAGAGCATCGAGGCGGAAAGCCCGCCCTCGACCTCCAGGGCAAACTCACCCTTTCCATGCATGTGGGCTGCTCCGCTCTCCCAGCCCGAGACCTCTTGACTCCAGACCTCAACCTCCATGGCTCTGTCTTTGAAGAAATTTTTCCTTCAATTTTTTCCTTGTCTGTCTCCTCCAGTCCAGACCGGCAATGGCTCTGTCTATAAAGATCTCACAAAAATTCTGTTGGCTTTGCATGAAGCATACAGGGGTCAAAGCCATCAGACAATAGGAGTTTCCACAAATCTTTTCTGCTTAACTCCTTATCCAGTCTTGGCTTGTCCTCACGTTGGGCTGTAGCTTCTGGGATTCCACCCCCTGGAAGCTCGTAATTTTCCAAGCCATCAACTTCTGGTTTCTTTGAATCCAAGAGTTCAGTTCTAAGTTTATCTCGCTCTGCTCGCATTTTACTATAAGCTGCAAGGAGAAGCCAGGATACATCCTCCACACATAGTCTGGAGATCTCCTCAGCTAAGTATTCCAGGTTGTTGCTTCCAGATTCTTCCTTCCATCTGACACCAGGACTCAATTTTGCCAAATTCTGTGCCACTTTAAAACAAGGATCGCCTTTCTTCCAGTTTGCAACAACACATTCATCATTTCTGTTCAAGTCCTCATCAGAAGTATCTTTAGAGTCCATATTTAGATAAATAGTCTCTTTAAAGCAGTTTTGGCCTTTTCTATCAAGCTCCTCACAACTCTTCCAGAAACTCCCCATTATCCATTTAAAAAACCATTCCAACATGTTTGGTATTTCCAAACTCAGCAGCAAAAGCACCCCACTTCTCCGGTACCAAAATCTGTTCTAGTTTGCTAATGCTGCAGAATGCAAAACACCAGAGATGGATAGGCTTTTATAAAATGGGGGTTTATTTCACTACACAGTTACAGTCTTAAGGCCACAAAGCATCCAAGGTAACACGTCAGCAATCGGGTACCTTCACCGGAGGATGGCCAACGGCGTCCGGAAAACCTCTGTTAGCTAGGAAGGCAGCTGGCGTCTTCTCCAAAGCTCCGGCCTCAAAACGGCTTTCTCCCAGGACGTTCCTCTCTAGCAAGCTTGCTCCTCTTCAAAACATCACTCCCAGCTGCACTTGTTCCCCTCTCTCTGAGTCAGCTCATTTATATAGCTCCACTGATCAAGGCCCACCCTGAATGGGCGGGGCCACGCCTCCATGGGAACATCTCATCAGAATCATCTCCCACAGCTGGGTGGGGCACATTCCAAGCAAATCCAACCAGCACCAAAAACTTCTGCCCCACAAGACTACAAAGATAATGGCATTTGGGGGACACAATACACTCAAACTGGCACAGCGATGAACTGGAATATTTAGCTGATGAGATCTCCAAGCAAAATATAGAAGAAGTAGCCTGGCTTCTACTTGCAGCTTATAGTAAAATGCAAGAGGACAGAGACAAGCTGAGAAATGAACTCTTGGTTTCAAAGAAATCAGGAATCGATGGCCTGAAAAACTCTGGGCTTCCAGGGGGTGAAACCCCAGAAGCTACAGCCCAATATGATGATGTAACCAAACATGGAACCCAGCCACCATTTCATTACAAGCCAAGATTGGAGAAGGAGTTAAGCAGAAAGGATTTGTGGAAAGTCCTATTGTCTGATGGCTTTGACCCCTGTGTGCTTCATGAAAAGCCAACAGAATTTTTGCAAGATCTTTATAGATGGAGACGCTGCTGGTCTGGACTGGAGGAGACAGACAAGGAACATATTGAAGGAAAAATGTCTTCAAAGACAGAGCCATGGAGGTTGAGGTCTGGAGTCAAGAGGTCTCTGGCTGGGAGAACGGAGTGGCCCATATGCATGGAAAGGATGAGTTTGCACCAGAGGTCAAGGGTGGGCCTTCCACCTCGATGTTTAGAAAAGGCGTTGCCACCTCAGGCCTCAAAGAGGGTGGAGCACATTCCCAGGGGACTAGGGAGAGTCTGGCTGCCACCCCACTGTTCTGAAGGGGTTGAGCACGTGCCCCGGAGATGGAAGAGAATCCAGGTGCTGCCCCGATGTTTGAGGAGGGTGGGGCTGAGAACATGGTCTCCCCAATGTGTGGATGTGTTGGAGCACTCATCCCAGCATTTGGAGAGAAAAGGGCTGCCACAAAGGCCCTTAGGAAGGGTTAGAATCCCGCTCTCTCAAGCCCCAAGGATAAAACATCATTCTGTAAATGACTCTTAAACTTTGAAATCTAATGGAGTTTGCCCTGCGGGTTTTCGGAATTGTTTTTGGTTCCTTAATCCTGTTTTCCTTTCAGTTTCTTCTTATGGGAATGGGAATGTTTACCCTATGACTGTCCCTCCTTTGTATATTGGAAGCAGATAACTTGTTCTAAGTTTCACAGGTACAGAGCCAGAGGGGAATTATGCCTTAGGACCAACCACACCTGTAATTGATTTTGATGGGATACTATTGTTTACTGAAATGATTTAAGTTTCTGTAATATTGTGATGGGATGAATGTATTTTGTATATGGAGAGATCATGTTTTTCTGGGGTCCAGGGGGTGGAATGTACCAGTTTGTATATATTATGTTTCCCAGAAAAAGCCATGTTCTTTGATGGAATCTTGTGGGGGCCAACATATTAGTGGGGATTAAGTTGGAATGTTTGGATTAAGTTGTTTCCATGGAAATGCACCCCACCCAACTGTAGGTGATAATTCTGATTGGATAATTTCCATGGAGGTGCAGCCCCACCCATTCAGCATGGGCCTTGATTAGTTTACAAACTCAACAGAAGGAGCAAGCTTTGCTATAGCCAAGAGGGACACTTTGAAGAATACATAGAAGCTGAGAGAGTAGCTGCAGATGAGAGACATTTTGAAAATGGCCATTGAAAGCAGACTCTTGCTCCAGAGAAGCTAAGAGAGGACAAATGCCCCAAGAGTAACCAAGAGTGACATTTTGAAGAGGAGCTGTCGCCTAGAGAGGAATGTTCTGGGAGAAAGCCATTTTGAAACCTGAACTCCGGAGTAGACGCCAGCCACATGCCTTCCCAGCTAACACAGGTTTTCCAGACGCCAGTGGTCATCCTCCAGCGAAGGTACCTGATTGTTGATGTGCTACCTTAGACACTTGATGACCTTAAGACTGTAACTGTGTAACCAAATAAATCCCCTTTATAAAAACCAGTCCATTTCTGGTGTTTTGCATTCTGGCAGCATTACAAACTAGAACATTTCCCATTAGACTTAGGCTGATATGGGAAGTCCTTCTCAATTTGGCTCTGACCTACCATTGCAGATTGATTCTGCTATACCCCACCGAGTCCATAAGCAGAAGCTTTCTGGACCATGGATCACAGTTAAGATGTATTGATCATTTACCTCATTTTATTTATTCATTTAATCCTTACATCCCCATGAAGTATTATAATTCCAGTTTCCCACTTGGAGGAAGCAAAACTCGGAGCTGCTGGGTAACATATCACTGCTCATAAGTGGCAGACCAGGGACAGAACTTAGTGCCATCTTATTCCAAACCTCTCCAGTCAACTGTCTCCATCACAATTCCAAGAATATGGCTATGTACTTCTGTTTTTTGCTTCCAACGTTTCCTCTTCTAGGAATGCCTTTCTTACCTATTCAGAAAACTTCTGCCCATTTTTCAAGTTCTGAATCCAGTTGCCCTCAATATGTTTGTGGCACCTTTTTAGATCACCTCAGACAAAATGAGCTGTTTCTTCCTTTGTGATTCCATAGCACTTAGATGCTAAATCTATTTCATCTATTTAATCACTCACTTTTAAGGGAAGTTGTTTAAGTATCTGTCTCTCCCATTAGTTTGAGAGATAGAAACAATTTTTTATCTACTTATTTTTGAGCACCCAGAGAGTCTTGGGACATAGTACACATTCAGTAAACGCTAGTTTAATTAATTAATTAAATAAGAGTTGGTCCATCTGTTCACTTTACTTTTCCTTAGGGTTGCCGTTATCAGCGAACGTGTAACCCACCCACCCAGGCAGGAATAAACAAACATTCACATGAAGCAATTTTTCTTGGTTCTTATTAGTATTATTGTCAATTCTCTTAGACTGTACACTCATATACTCCAGGGTAATTAAATACTTTCACTCTTTTAGAGGTGAAATTCAGACTCAGGGAGAAAATTAGTAATGAACATCACCAATGTAAAGGAGCTTTTAAGTATTATGGAATGAGATGCATTATTCACATTTTAGGCGATCAAACTTGGAAGTCCCTTACTGTGTAGCTTCCTAGAAGGAGGCTTAGAAAAAATCCTGTCTTTTAGGCTAAAGGCGCACTCCAGAGGGAAGGTTGTTCCCCTGATCGAGACGAAGGCAAATTTATTTCAGAGAGTAAAAATGAACTCAGGATGCTCAGAAAGACCACCAAAAATGTAAGGAGGGCCCAGTGGGAGAAATCTCACTCTGCACAGGTCAGAGGGAACACACGCGTGGAAAGAGAACACAAGTTACATTTCTCAGCCTCAGCCCTGGCACCAAAAAAATGGTCATGTCATGAAAGTTGTCCTAAAGAAGGTCACATGAAGGGTGATCAGAGGAAACCGTGTCATCATTCAGGATTCCAAAAACAAGGGGATAACTTAACGGGAACCAAACAAATTCTCTTTTCAGATCTGGAAAGAGTCATATGGAAATTCTTTACAATAAATTACTTGTTTGTTTCGTTTGTCTAAAAAATAGAAAAAAATAGATTAACTGCTTTTTAACAAATGAAGTCATTACACAAAGATTGGCAGCCAACACTTTTCCATTTCCTTCAAAGGCCATAACCTGAGGAACTGGTAGTGGAGGTATTTGGGCTAGATGGATGAGACATTCTTATCACTATACACATTTCAGAACACTGAAATGTGTAAGCTGAAGGATGATGTAGAATCTAAAACGAAAGCAGACTTGCTTCCAGCTCTTTAATATTTAAGTGAAACTTGCCTGCAGGCCTTACGACACTAAATCATTTCAAATTCTTTTACCCTTCAGAGTTAAATGTTAGAGTAAAAAAATTCTATGATTCTGCTACATAGTACTATATTCATAATGCAGTTATTTATGTTTTTAAATTAATTCAGTGGGACTAATTTTGTTTACTTCCTTGACATGTCACTCAAGCTTAGTTAGTCCATGCTTTTTTAATTCATATCCTGGGATTCCTGCTGTTGAATTAACAGTTTTGATTCATGTAAAAAGAAAATTTATTAACTTAGTCTGAGCTGGTCAAGCATAGTGTTTTCAGGCAACTTGGAAGCCTGCAATACTGGATGATGCTTGGAGAAGCCCTGGAAACACCTTCGGTTATTAAAATATCTTTCTTCAAACCTGACACTTTGGGAGAAAGTCACTTTTGTTGTAAATGTAAAACGGTTTCACAAAAACCTTTTTATCTGTTTTAATGGTTAGAGTAGGGAAATAAAAACTTTATAATATGTTTATTTAAAGCTCTTTGCTGAAAAAAATCACAGCAAATTTAGATTTCATTACTCTACTCCCTGGGAACCTCAAGTAAACATCTTAGGGTGCTTAACCAAGTGGAACTCATGGTGGATAAATGACAAATCCCCGGAAGGCTACTACGGGACAGAATATCTTGTAAACCTTTGCCCAAGTTTGTCTTTCTATTGTTGCCTAAAACACAGTCAGTAAAAATGGTAATTTATGAATGATATTTCTAAGACATATATACTACACATTTTTTTTGGTATCTGTTCTTACAAAGAGATGTAAATTTTCAGTGAATACTCCCAATTAAAAAAAAAATCTCCCACTTCAAAAAACAAGCAAACAAACAAACATGTGTGTGTTTGGGGGTACGGAGAATTAGGGCAGGTGGAAGGAGACAGATTGACTAGGAAGATGCATGAGGGAATTTCCTGGGGTTGATGGTGGTAGTAGTCTACACTTTGATAAGGATTTGCATAACTTAGATGTATTCATAAGTCAAAACTCAGCAAATGTACACTTAATATTTGTCATTGTATGTAAATTTTAAATCAATTAAAACTATAAACAAATATTGAGCCCTAGTTAACGATAAGCATGCTGAAGTGTTTAAGGGGAATTGAACTGATACATCATAAAACAAAAATAAGATGACTTTATGGACGCATACACAGATGGATAGATATGTTATAAAGCAAGTACAATGCTAATAGCAGACTTGAGATGGTGTCTGTATAGGTGTTGACTTTAAAATTCTTCCAACTTTGCTGTATGTTTGAATCATTTTATAATAAAATGTTGGAAACAGTATCCCCCTTCATTCCACCAAGGTTGAATTCAATATGTATTTCTTCTTGACAAAAATGTTTCTGTCCATCACACCAAAAACAAAATGTGTTTATTACCTAAGACAGAACATTAAGTAAATTTACAGACTATACAACTATGTTAGTCTCCAAGAATCTTATAGTTGAATGGAGACAAGATTTAAATCTGTGCTTCTTTCTTTAAAAGCAAAGCAAATTTGCATTAGCAATCTATACGGAAGTCTAACTTTTCCTGAATGTTGAAATGCCTTCAGGGAAAAAAAAAACAAGCAAAGTTTACTTACCAATTTGGAGAAAAGTCCCACTTGGTAGAATCACTAGTCCAAGGGTTAATCAAATAAATAGCATCCCCACTCTGTTTGACTCACTCCAGGATATTTGTTCAAGGCATCACCTTGACTAATGCAATTGGCCATATCACACTGTTCAGTAGTTTTGCTACCCCACATTTTTTTGTACACTAGATTACTGAGAGGCTCTTTCTTGACAAATCACCTACCAGCTGACACCAAGTCCATCTTCCTTCCGCTCTAGCTTCTCTCATCAACAGCCCTGTCACAGAGAAGATGCATTCCACGAGTAATTCCACCTGTATAGCCATCCATTGATTCATCTTATTTTTTCCTGAATAGTTCAACTTGCATATCGCTAACTAGACTTCAAAATACATTTGAAGTTTTTCTTTTGATATAAAGTTTACATACAATGAAATGCACAGATCTTCTACCAAAAGCTTACTTTTTCAACCTGTTAACTAATTTATAAAATGGCTTCCTGTTAATTAAAAATGAAAGAGCTCCATCTAGCTGTTTGGGAGACAGTGAGTGTACTCAGAAATTACAGCATGGATGGAATATGTGAGTTACACTGTTCCTCATTTTTCAGATGATGTCTGTAGAAAACAATAAACTTCAAACCCTTTCTCAAAGCAGTAAGAAACACAGACACTGGCTCTCTGTAATAAGTAGATAC
The DNA here is from genome assembly GCF_015220235.1 of Choloepus didactylus. Lineage (NCBI taxonomy): Eukaryota > Metazoa > Chordata > Mammalia > Pilosa > Megalonychidae > Choloepus > Choloepus didactylus. The sequence continues at coordinate 25,753,699 of NC_051318.1, read as the reverse complement.
TGTCAAGATAGCAAAACTTGATAAATATCCTTCTTCAACCCGGACCCAAATTTCAGTCATAATGTATTCTCTTCCTCTCTCCCAAATATATTTTAAAAAGAATAACTGGCATACTCACTAAAATCTGCAGGAAAAACAGAAGCAATGTTTGCAAATATTTGAATTTGATTATACTGATTTCTGATGACTACGAACAAAATCAACACCACTTTATAAACGGATGTCAACACAGCTTAGAATAGGTTAGGCACTATCTCTTTTCATATCTTGTTAGGCTATCCTCTCCATTGTAAATCAGGCATAGAGCTCCTCCTGTCAGCTACTCCCAGAAGGTCATATATGAATAGTTGTGCATATTGTTCAAAGGATCCCATGGTACAGACTACAAAGAGCATGTAATAGCAGACCCTACCATCACAGTGATTAGCTCCAGTGAAGCTCTGAAATAAAATTGGGAATCAGGGACAGGGGTAAACAGCTGTGATTTTTCCAGCATTTCTCTACTGGGTGCAGGATTTGCATCTCAGTGCCAAACAAGGTTGCTGCCCCTGGGTGTATCTGCCTGGTAAGGCTGGCAGGTCTTCACATCCCAACGAGAGAAAGCATTATTCACTGCAGGGAAGAAACATCTCCAGAAGAGGCCCAGCTATTGTGCTACAGGAGGTAACCATACAACAGGGTAAGGTGACCTGGAACAGCCCAATGAGTTTGGGAAAAGTTGAATTGAGTCCTTTGACATGAGGCCGTTGAATCGTATCTGACATACCTGGGCCTTCTGTGTGTGTGGAAAAGGTGGGGAGGAGGGACACGTCCACACCCTGGTCCATATCCTAAATGTTGTCACTGAAGGAGGAAAGTAGCTGGAGGAGCTCAGTGGTAATGCAGTTAAGAAAAGGCTATTTTAGAAGAGGGTTTGCAGGAAAGAAGCCCAGGAGTTCTAAGAACTCAATGGACTTCTCTCTCGCAGCTGCTTTCAGGCACACATTTCCAAAAAGCATGGGGCCAAGTGTTCTCTCTAGCCTGTGACCCAGTTAGCTTCTTACCTGAGATAAAGGCCAGGGTTACATTAGGTCATCTACCCTCTGTCTAACAGTTACCCAGCTTCATTTCAATCAATTTTGTGTCTCCCAAAAAATTCCTTGCACGGGGCAGGTGTTATGACGGATGGGGCAGGTGGAAGGCAGGGAAAATAATCATATGGCTCTTGAGAAGTTATAATAATAGTACTATTAAGCAGGTAGAGAAAAATGAAGTGATACAGTAAGTGGAATAGGAGCTCAGATACAGGCAAATCAATGTGGGGGCAGTAGGTCTACGTAAAACCAAATTAATTTTTTTAACCAAAAAGTCATATAGAATTTTACTTTTTTTAAAACCAGTGATCCCAAGAAAATACTCTGTGTTTCCCTCTGTAAAGCTTGCTTTGCAGCAAGATTAGATACTTATTTAAGGGCCTGAGTCCCATACTGCAGACATGTCAATGGTAATGATGTTAAAAATCACTCCCATCTTAGTTTCAGTGCAAATATTTACATTACTGTTGTGAAATAGCATAGCTCAACTATAATTATTTAACAGGTGTAGAAACTGAGATACAGAAACTAACTGAATTGCCAAAGTTCATTACTACTGACAAATTGGGATTACTGCCCTGACATACAAGTTTATGTCTTCAGCTGGGAACCTTTTGAAGCAGACTTGAGATGGGGATTCAAAGGCAAGTAGTGCTTTTGGGAGATGTTCCCTGGAAACACTGGGAAACCAAGATAAGGAAGGAAAGGAAGCTAGGAAAGGGTGCAGAATTGAGCATTTGCCACTGTGGGCAACTGGAGATTAATTCTGCTGGGAATTCTGGGAACCAGTGGGGATCAACACATCAGAAGAAGCCCTTCCAAGGAATGAGGGAGCTGAGGTATTTATACACGACTCCTGACAGTCACTGGTTTAGGACTGCTTCCGGAGAGTGAGATGTCCCAGTACTTCTGACCTACAAGCTCTAGCACCCAGGAAAAGTTCTCAGAAAAAAGATACACTTGCTAGCAGCTGGAAGATAAACCATAATACACTAAAATAGTAAGAGCTGAAGAAACATGGGCAGGTTTGGCTCCTAACTTCACACTGCATCTCCATTTTAATTGGTATTTCGGCCCACACCAAAACCTACCTCTTTTCTTTGTCCATACAAATTGAAACCATTTATTCCTCCTCTCTACAAATCAGTTCCTTTTCCCCAAGCTTAGCTATCATACCCAAACTCTTATAAATACCTGTTCCCCTTTAAATAGAGGATGTTGACTAACTAACAGCATCCATTGAAATTATCCAGATAATTAATAAAGGATAGTCATACATGGAGAATCAGAATAACTTTGGATTAAATGTTGTTATAAAATATTTTATTGCAAAATTCCCCAAATGTAAGTCAGCCTACAAGTGCATCATGGACTACTACAAGAAAAAAGTATTTTTTTTCCTTCTTCACAGAACATTCCATGGTAATTAAATCATATAGGCCCTCAAGGGCTCTCAGACCTGGCTTTGTTGTTGTTGTTGAATATAGGAGAAGAGGGAGGAAAATATCCTCTTAGCTGTCACTGGCATAACAGGATCAGGGACCTTTTAGATCAGTTATGTCCTGGAGTAGGAGACTTCAACAATCCATCAAATTTACCAATGGTTAGTAGAAAAGAAGGGGTGACCATTGGGGAAGAGAAGACGTTTAAAATTCTAGCGTAAAATGGAGAAAATAATCCAGAACGGTGAGAGAATGAGAATTTTGTTCAGGTCTTACTGGAATCTGCCAGAACTGCAAATAGAAAGGGAGTGTGTGACTCTCAAGACTTGAAAAGCAAGACAGAGAGGGAGGGAAGTATGAGGGACAGGCCTGTGAACATCAACAAGGATTTGGAGTCCAGGGACAGAAAAAGGGTAGGTGGGGGAGGCTCATACTCCACAGAGAAATGTGTAAGGGATTGACTAGGGGGATTGACGAGGGGGATTGACTAGGGGGGCCGTGACCATCAGTCCAAATGGCTCCATGCTGGACATGCACAGCCAGGAGACCTGCAGTCCCCGCATCCCCTGAGGACAGCCCTGAGGAAAATGACACTTGGGCTTTATAGAAAAACCACTGACCGTTCCCATAACCACAGGGCTCCTCTAGCAAAAGTTAAACCAATGTAAGTCTTTTTCCTCAGCCACAACAAAAGTTTTTGATTTCTAAGTCTAAAGTTTCCACTTGCAGTACTCTCTGACTCCCACATTTACATTCTTTTAAAATAGCAGCAAGTTCCACATGGAGAAAAACTAAGTGCTCAGAAATGTTAACAAGTAGATCCAGGCTATTTAGTTCCCTGCACGCTAAGATCTCGCAGACTCTGTACAATTTTACTACTTATTTGACATTTTTTAAAAAAGTGTTTGTTCATGTATATCATTCCTATAAAAGCATAACAGAGCGTTTTCCCAAACAATTACAATTTGTACTGCATGTACAAATAAGAATATTAAAGGATCATATTTATGTTCCTTCCATCATCCATAAAATCTCAGAAGCATATCATAATCACCAAAGTGTTCTCTTCTGTCATAATAATTCATTATGTTATTAATAGGCTGATGCTTTCTGCAAATGTGCAGCAAAACATGGAGCTTCAATCCCCTAAACAACTGAAACCTTTTCTTTTGAGTTTCCTCATTCAGGAAATAAATAAAATAAGCATCTTTTTCTTTATATTCCTCACACAATGTACTGGGGCATCATGGGCATAACTCAAAAATTCCATTCATTTCCCTTCTAGAACAAAGTTTCTCAACTAGAACTTTCTGTTTGTTTGAACATTTTCAAACATTTTATTGGGTAAGTGGTTCTACTGTTGACAAGGGCCAAGAACTTGCTCCAAGTCAAGAGGATATTCCACACAGATAAACCTGCCATTTTCATGCAAATGAATGCTTATGACTATTTGAAGAGTTCCTTAGGTCATGCTAAAGAAATCCTTTCTTAATTCCAATGGCAACTTAAGACTAGACAAAGGGAATTTGGCCTGAAACAACCTCATATCTATGATCTGAGATCATGGAATTACCGAGTGAAGAATGGGACTATGTGTGATGTCTAGTTAATTTCAAAGTCCTAGCTATCCACACCCCAGAATCTATGACTTTTCACTATCTCCAGGGCCAATAGTGTCTTTTATCAAGGACAGCCATGTTTCTCAGACTTGTGGGTGGATAAAACGTTGAGGATACCCCAACATGGGAAGGTGTGTGGTTAACATGGTTCTCACTTGTATCCTGCACGTACATCATTCACTCTGTCTGCTGGCTTATTTAAAGCACTCTCTCATCACAGCATTTTCTTGTCATGTGCATTTTGTTAAATCAGGCCAAATTTCTGTGAAGATGGCCTATTCTCTGTGTTAGGGCAGGCCCTAGCTAGTTGAAGCAGAATGAGACAGATTAGGAGGGGCCTGGGAAATAAGAAAAGAAGCAAGTCCCTTCCTCGGTGCTCAGAGAAGTACAGTCCAGAGTGTATTCTGCAGACAGTGGGTTCCAGTAGCTGCCACCATGGAAGTTCTGTAGAAGGGCTTCTAAGCAGAAGGCAAATCACAGTCACAGTTGCTGAACTGACTGGTTGCTGCTTATGAGCCAGGCACTGTTTTAAGGGATTTACAGATCACATCTCATTTAATCTTCTCAACAGCTTCTGAGGCACATATTGATTAGGATCTCCACTTCACACACAAGGAAAGTGAGACACAGAGCAGGTCAGTCGCTTGCCCTGAATCACGAACTATTCAATGGTAACACTAGGATTTGTTTGACCCCAGAGTCCTGACTCTCAATCCCCCATCCAAGAGTAGGTGATTTTCGGAGGTCCAAGTAGTCAGTCAACAACAGGATCCCTTGTGAGAGAGTGGGGTCTAGGACCAGTGAATTCAGTCCCAGGCAGTATCTTTGCAAAAGTAGCAGGCGCCCTCATCCTAGTTAGGAGAGAGCTCTGTCACAGAGAGCCAGCTGCTACACCTGGGGAAAAAGTGGAGACCTGGATCTCACACTAGATTTAAATCCTGGATCCACCTCTGCTAGCTATGAGACTTGAAGCAACTTTCTTAACCTCTCTGAACTTCATCTGAAAACCAAGGAAAATAAGTCACATGGTTACTGTGAGGGTTAAGTGTAAAAATAGGATGGTTCCCGGCAAGGGGGTTGCTCAGTAATTTTTCCAGGGACAAAATAGAATCCTGGCTATCATGAATGGGAAATGAAGTCAAAACTAGACATATAGCAAGCACTCCTTTGCTGAGTCTCAGAGAAGGAGACTAAGAGCTCTTAGAGCACCTAAAGTCCAAGTGTCCTGGGGGTCAGAGTGGAGCTGGGACTAAGGTGAGGAAAGTGAGGCACCCAAATGCAAAGCTTAGGGAATCACTCATGCTGGAGGTCATGCAGGCTCAAGGTCAGCACCTGAGAGTGACTGCCTCCTGAAATTTTGCACACTAGGCATCTCACCCCTCCCTCACTCTAGTCTGGTCCTGGACCAGGGTGGGCTGTGTCTGAAAGTGGGGGGTTCCTGTAGGCAGGAACACTCTATAGAGGCTAAGAGCAGTTGAACAAGTACCCTGTGATTTTAGCTAATCTACCTGCTCAAAAACATCCATTCATTTCTGAGAGCAGAACTTTTGGCTCAATCATTTGAGTGATAATCTGCACTTTCCTAATAAATCAGCCAGTTGTTCAGATTTATGCTACAACATTAATGGGCTGATTTGACCTATGAGTTAACCTTTTGATATAATAAAGCACTGTATTTTAAAGAGAACATGAGAACATCCTTTGAGATTTGAACTTCTAAATTATATGTTGCTGCACTGGGCAGTTTCCTTACGCAAATAAATCTTACCCACTACGTGCTCCCATGCATATATCTTAAAATCCACTGATGAGTACAAAACAGATTGTCAACTGTCATGCACAGAAAATATTTGCTGTTAAACATCAATTAAACGTCACCAAGAAATCTTTAAATCCCAAGCACTCTATGCCACATTCTAATTTTTTCCCATTCCACTTCCATACCATAAATCTCTTGAAAACTTGAGGCAGTTTTTACTATAAGGAAAATTTTACCAAGCTTTAGTTGAAAGGAGTTGACATGTCTGAGGTAAATTGGGTTGTATAATGGAACAACTAATATATCTTAAAATGAGAATAGCATTGCCAATCTCAGCCATAATGTTTTCTATTGGAATCATCCTGGACAAGCTCCACAACGTGTAATGACTCAACAACTCCACGTTGGCAGCACCTGAAGGAGACTTCCTCTGCCAGAAAGACTGTGTATTCAATATTATGTTCAAGTCTAGCCAAGGGTATGACATGCCTCTCCTTATTTTGGAGCAAAGCAATATCTTCATGTCTCTGATTCTGTCACATATACAGTCTGTATGAGCTCAAACTCAAGGCCTTCCCAAAGCATTACTACACATTGTCTACCTTGCCCTCAGCTTTCTACCTCCTTCCATCTACCATACATCCCCATCCTCTCAAGGAGACAGAGATATCCCATTCATACTCAAGCATCTACTCTTCTCAACTCACTGAAGACTTCACCCACCAAGTCTCACTTGGATTCAGTGGGTTAGTGGGTGTGCTGGTTTGGATGTATTATGTCCCCCAAAATGCCGTTATCTTTGACGCAGTCTTGTGTGGGCAGGAAACATATTGGTGTTGATTGGGTTGGAGACTTTTGACTGGATGTTTCTGTGGAGATGCGATCACTCAACTGTGGGTGAGATCTCTCATTGGATAATTTCCATGGAGGTGTGGCCCCACCCATTCAGCATGGGCCTTGATTAGTTTACTGGAGCACTATGCAAGCTCAGATAGAAGGAGCAAGCTTGCTACAGCCAAGAGGGACACTTTGAAGAACACACAGGAGCTGAGAGAGGAGCTTCAGCTTACAGAGACATTTTGGAGATGACCTTTGGAAGCAGACTTTCGCTCTGGAGAAGCAAAGAGAGGACAAACACCCAAAGAGCAACTAAGAGTGACATTTTTGAGAAGCTGCAGCCTGGAGAAGAACATCCTGGGAGAAAGCCATTTTGAAACCAGAAATTGGAGCAGACGCCAGCCACATGTCTTCCCAGCTAAGAGGTTCTCCAGATGCCATTGGCCATCCTCCAGTGTGGGTACCCGATTGTTGGTATGTTACCTTGGACACTTCATGGCCTTAAGACTGTAATCTTGTAACCAAATAAACCCCCTTTATAAAAGCCAATCCATTTCTGGTATTTTGCTTAATGGCAGCATTAGCAAACGAGAACAGTGGGATACATGGATTGGATGAACTTCAAATCAAAATAAGATGTTCCAAGTATCTATTCCACAAAATGCCTTAGCATCTGTAAATTTCAGTTCTTCTCAAATGTCTTCTTATTTAGGCAATTATTTTGCTTTTATGTCACACACAACTATGGTGACTCTTGAATTTATAATGATAGCAGACATGCCAAATAATCATTATTGTATACACAGGGGCTCTGGTTATACACGAACTGCATCTAGTATAGTGGATCAGATCATAAAATAAATGATTTACACAAGATTGCCATGAGTGTTGGATTCGTAAACCAGAATTATTTGAAAATTGGAGACTTATTGGACCATTGTCCATTGACTAATTCCCCAAGTTCTATACAAGAGATTGGGAGAATGGTTAAGGAGTGAAATGGAATATGGTCCTTTGGATAAGGTCGATGGTTATTATTACACTCATTGAAACTGTTCTAAGGCTTTTAATTTTCTTTTTGCTTTTTTTCTAAAATTTACTCTGAAATGTAATAGTGATGGAGAATGTATAGTGTATCAGCAAATTTAGAAATTAGCAAATAAGTGTGGAAAATAAATGACAATGAAATACTTGGAAGAAGTTTTTCTGTGGGTATTTGGTCCATTTGTTCTGACCCATGTAATATTACATCCAATTTATTGAGTATCTACTAAGTTCCAATATTTTACATGACCCACATAGAAAAAGCAACTCTAGAAAGTAGGCATTATGCCCACTGTACAGATGAATTAATTAAGGTCCAAAGAAGTAAAATAGTGTGCTCAAAGTGACAGTTAGTAAGGGGCAGGGCTTTCATGTGAAAGTAATTCTATCATGTTTTGTCTTAAAAATACTTCAACGTTTGGATGAATAAGGGAGAGTTAATCTTGCTGTTTCTCAGGATTGCATTTCCTGGGATTATTCTCTTTATCGATATTGTCAGCTCCTATTTGCCTGTAGTCCTCAGAGAAAAAGAGAAAATGAATGATAGAAATCTAGATGCTGAATCATCCAAATATTTGGTTTTGTCAAAATGGAGCAGGGAAAACTTTAAATATTGTTTCAGCTACTTCTATCTTGTCTTCCGTTTTTCTCATAATCAGACGGGATGTCTTCTAATGAGAAATGAAATGAGTAAAAGATGGACAGGAGGGGCCTCCAGTCATCCACAGAATGTACTATTCAACTGTATAAGAGACAAAGTAAACAAAATTGTTATTCTAGAGCCCCCACTATTAAAAACAAACCCATAATACATCCTCTAGCCTCTTCTTCACCATAATCTCCACATTTGAAATTCAATGTGGTTCTTATTGTCTTCTCTTTTTATTCAGTAAGCATTATTAGACTTCAGTGATAAGGAATATATAGGTCCTTCTAAAGACTAGGCTAACTAAGGTGAATATAGCCTAATTGCTAGGAATTCTTTCAATGACATATTCAAAATTTTTAATAAAAATTCTAATAATGCAGAACAGACAATACAAACTCTTGTCACATTAATTTAAATTATTCCATTATGTTAATAGCTAGTTCAGAAAGCATCTCAATTAAAAGTGGTAGAGAAATTGAGAATTGAGTTTTTCTAGCTCATCTTTAAATTGCTTTTTCAGATGCAAAAATAGCTTAATTTCTTTTTAGTTTTATTTCTTATAAGCAAGTCTGCTGAGTTACAACACCTGCATTTTCCACTTCATAACTAACAAGGAATGTCAACCTCATAGAATAAAAAAGGCATAATGAAGGCATGGTGAGAAGTCCCAGAACATCCTACTCAACAGCTAATATGCCAGCTACTATTAAGGAAAGAGTAAATGCATAATGGGTAGCACAGAACTCAAGAGCACTTTTTCCTTTCAGAAGCAGTGGGTGGAAAGTTCCAATGAAAAAAATTACCAGGGTTACATTATACTGCAACATTTTGTTCTTCTAATCAGCCTGTTTTAAAAGCATATTCTTATTTCAGGGTTCATTGCTTATGAAATTTCAGACAGTTTGCGGCTTTTCTTTATGCCTGAAATACAGGTAACAATTTGAATTTTTAAAATGCATTTCATTCTTGCATTCTGAAAGCAGGCGTTGCATCAGGATCTTTTGCACACTTGGTTAATGATCTGTAATGAGATCCCGTTATCAGTCAGGTTTCTCTGTATTCATCTTTATGAACAACTGATAGAAATCTTTATTATTAAAAGTGTAGCACTGGGCTTAGTCATGTATTATGTGTAGTATTAGAAGACGTAGCTAGCCCCAGTCCTCAAAATAAGCAAACAAGTTTCTAGAAATCCCTAGAAGGTATATAAGCCATCCAATATAACTCATCAATCAAAATTGTCTAATTAGCAATTTCTTCACGGCCTCATGAGAGTCTGTCTTTCAGCCTCTCCTTAAGTGCCATAGATCTACTAGTGACTTGCCAGTCACTTCCATTGTTAAGTTACTGTGTTTTATCTCCACTCTATAATTTATAGACCAGTCCAGCACTGATTGGCCTCTGAGGACTCCAGGAATTGGGACGTTTGTTGCTCAAAGTAATGGGGCTTGAGATGAAGTGCAGATAAAGCTACTTCTTAATATGGATACCTTTGGCTAACACTCATTTTCTGCTAGTGGCCCCATCTTAGGTTCTACCTCATGGTTAAAAATTATCCTCAAGATTAAGAAAATATACCCTCGGTTCTACTTAACAATTCTTCACTCTTTTAAACTTCCTCTAACCTTGTTTAAGTCATTATCAAATGGGCATATCAGCTTAACGAAGAAAGAAAAAAATACCATGACTATATTCAGAGTCCTAGGCTAGATACTACCTAAATTCAGAGGGATCTTAAACATGCTGATACTTTATCAGTAGGTACAAAGATAGAGAAGTTAAAATTGGCTTACGGATTGCTCAGGGGAAAACCTATAGATTCATCTTTGATTTTAAACTTTGAAGCTGTATCATCGAATGAACTTTAGGACAGTTTAAGGTGAATTTAGTAGTCTTTATAATATGAGGATATAATCAGGTTTGTTCTATAGTGTTGTATACTTAGGAGTGGTGTACAGGGTAATCACATTTTAGGGAGCAGGAATTTTTGACAGAGTTTTGCTGCCCTCCACGTGCTGCATCATATAATCTGTACATGCCATTTCCCACTCCTGCTTGGTGGAGCCTGCCTCATGATCATCACTGGTTCTCACTATTTAGAGACGGTTGGGAAACCACTGAAAAAGTCAATTCAATACGGTATACGGAGGATTCTGCTCCATATATGCTGGAAAGGGCCGCCACCCACTCCAACTGTGTAAATTAAAAGCACAATAAACATGTGCTGGCCAGAAAAGGGCCAAAATTGACCCAGCAGAGGACATGCTAGTTAGAAGAGGGCTACGTTTGCTAAGGGATTTGGAAAAAGTTCCTTGGCATGATTCCCAATATGTCCAGAGCTATTAATCGCTTGCCTTTGAAAAGCACTCAATTATTTCAAAATATATTTTTTCCTAACCCTTTTACTGTTGTCCCTTAAGAATGACAAGAAACTACCTTGATTTACTGCTTTCATCCATCAAAAGAAATAATAACTCTCAATCAGCTATAGCTCTGTAGCCTACAGATATCACATCAGGAGAACAAGGACTCAGCTACATTCATAATATGGAGAGTACCTGTTTATAGGGAATCATTTAAAAGATATCACCACTTCTAGAAACCATAGTCCTCACAAAAGCATTTTTAGAAGCCTCGGAGTAGGTCATTGATAGGCGAAAAAGAAGTGCAATCTTCAACTGCTGCCACAAATTGAATGCCTGTGCCTTTAAAATCACTCAGGAATGTTATAACACTAAGGACCAAATTGTTTAATAAAGACAAGCAGCAAGAAGGCTTTGTGAAACCCATTCACTGGGAATCCACAAAGGACAGTCAAAAAGGAGAGTCTGGTCCAATCCTTTAAGTAAAAAGAAATAGGTACTTCCTCCCTCTTTACCACATGTGCATTATTTTACACACTTGATGCTGATCTCTTTTGCAATGGGTTTTCAAGGTTTTGATTACTTTTCCTCCTAACCAGATCCTTTGCTTAAATTACCAGTAATATAATTGATCTAGAGTTGTTTATTCTCTTTAAAAGCATGTATGCATCTCATATTGAATTGCTTTGGATTGGAAAATAGTGTGTGGGCAGACTGTCCCAATTTTATTCCTTATACTAAAAAGCAAGCCATTTGAAGGAGCAGTTCTTTCTAAGTAATGAAATATCAATAAACAGAAGCAAAGCAAGTAGACAAAATTTGGCTAAAATTCTTTTAGTGGTAGGGATCTAATTTGGGGGAAATTTTCATGAGGTTTCTGATAGTATATTTATTAGATTTTAAAATGCAATACTGATATTTTCACAAAACTTAGTAATGAAAATAAAATCAACTAAATAAGTTAGAAAATCAGCTTGAAAAAAAAATGAGATATGAGATAAAATTGATTTGGAGGAAACCTGTGTTAAAGTTGGTTTTGATTGGCTTTCTTTGATCAGTGAAGATGAAAACTCAGAAAATGTCATGAGGCCATGTTCCTTGGTGGATTCTAACAATAAAAAAGGTAGTTCACACCAAGAAAGCCATGCAGAGAATCAAAATATGTCAAAAGGTCTTAGGAATATTGAGCTTTAATGAATGCAACAGGTTTATGTAGATGATGAAGAAAATCACACCTCAAAGGCTAACAGCCCATAGGGTTCACACACTGGTTTCCTTGGAGATGGGCTGGAATTGGAATCTCCAAGAAACTTCAGGCTGAAACACCTAGTGCTCTCAGACAATGCCTCAACCACTAGACACAATTTTTTCTCAGGCATACCAGAGAAGTGCATTGTCCCACAAGCTCTAACTGCCACTGACGATGAAATAGTTTTCTACTCTACCAGCAAAACTCGCTCCATAGCCAGCCTATCCCAGAGCCTCTGATCCATGATGGTCCATGAGGAGTAGGAGAAGCAGGGAAAATGGAATTATTAATCCACAAAATGAGTCATTAAATGATGATAGGGCAAGGACTTTTTAAAAAATCTTTTCTGTGCTTGAAGGCTATTATTGGGCAGGTCCATAACACGTTGTCAATATCTTCTTTGCTCGTCTTCTTGGGTTCTTAGTCATTACCTGAAAACTTTGACACGTCTTCTTTCATTTTAAATGTAAACAATGAATTCTGATGTTTGGAGCTCATGAAAGTCCCTCCCCCCATCTCATATTTTTGGAGCAAAATGAACACATCTCAGTGGAATCCGTGACAAATATGAGCCCATAATAATGGCTCTGGGACACATTTTTAAAGGGATTAAATGTAGCTTTATTTACATCATAAAGCATTCCATCCCTGTAAAGCAGAGATTTTTAAAGGCTGGGAGAGAGGGGTGTGAGGGGGTCGGGAATCACGTTATGACTTTTCCTTCTTGCTAATAACTTGTTATCCCTTTCCCCAAATGTCTTCCCAGGGTTTTTCTTTCCCATAAGTAGCTTTCTGTAAGGTTGGGCACCAAGAAAGAGTACTTGCTCCCTGCTTTTAAAAAGGATTAAAATAAAACTTAACCATTTTCATCACTGAATTCAAGTAACAGGATTGCTTATTTTCTGCTTTGATGTTTAGGAGAGCTGAATTCAAGATGACAATCACATACACATTAATATTGACGGAAAGGGTATTATATTTCCTGATCCCTGAATATTCAGCCTCTTTGAGGCCTGGACGTGGCAATGTTAACTGTCTAATAGACTATGTGAACAATAAGTTGTTGAGTTTGTACTATTTTCCATCAGGACTACACACCAATGGAGAATCTGCGAATTTTTGGAACAACTACTGATTTCATTCATTCAGTACCATAATCTCATGAAGAGCTAAAGATAGTAAGAACAAGCAAGTGGTCCTACCAATCATTTCATTTATCATCACAAAAAGCTTATAAGATAGACAGAAGGTTTGAGAAAAATCATCTATTAGCAGGATAGGCTTTGAGTTTTCTGGGAGTAACAATGATAGACCTTTGGAGATCTAATTTGTTGGAGTAAAGAGTACATATTTGTGAACAGAGGTCTAGGGAGATTTAATCTATAATCATGCAACAGAATGAAATGGAGTCTGGCTCATGATCATAGCAAATTTGATCCAACAAAATAAAATAACATTTATTAGATCATTATAAGAATGAATGATTGACAGTTTGAATGAATTCAGTAATAGAATATAAGTATGTGTGCTGTGTAAACTATTGTAATTAACTAGTTTGCAAATTATACTTACTGGTATAATAAATAGTTTGTAGAATATGTGAATGTACTTTTATTCTGAAAATCACCAAGGGCATACTTGGACTGGAATCTTCTCTAAGCAGGGTTGCAAAAAGAACATTTACAATCTTCTCTTCTAGCAGTACCCTTTTCCCCACATCAATAAGTCAGGCTCTCCTTTTAACATTTTCTCTGAACCTCATCTCCCCTTGTTGTCACAAGGGCCATAAAAAATTATTTATAAATTCTTTCATACTGAAATGCTAAAAACTAAATGTGAGAATCCTTCTGATAAGTTTTGCATTTTAAAAAAACTTTAGAACTAGGAGAATTAGAACAGTAAAAAATTATAAGGGTAAATAATGAGGGGCACTTACAAGTAATGAGAGGAAGCAATTCCTGGTACCCTAAAATTGTGTCATGTAACTGAAAACCTACTTGTCACATGGTTAGGGCTGTAGCTATGCCTGAATTTCTTTAATATTCATGCATATATTGGTTTATTGATTTGTTTGATTATTTAATGGAATATCTAGTGTTTTTGAGTGACTAAAAGTCCTAAAAAGCACAAGCAAATAAAACTAGTCCTAACCACTCCAAAGAATTATATTAACGACAATAGCAATATTTGGACAGAAACTATATATTGGGGGCTTAAGTAATTTACATAGAGGCACTTTACCTAACCTTCCAGCAAGATAGGATTTACCCCTCTCATTTTACAGATGAAAAAACTGAGCCTTAGAGAATTTGAAAGGACTTTCCCAAGAATATCTTTAAGTAATAGAGCCAGATCAAACATATCCTACTTAAAACCCTCTGGTGGCTTTCCATAACAGTTATAATACAATCCAAATTTCAGACTATGGCCTACAAGTCCCTGGGTGACCTGACTCCCACCTACCTCTCCAGTCTTACCTAGTTTCTAGAACCTCCTTCCCCTTCCTTGTTTTGTTCCAGCCAAGGTGTCTTCTTTTTTCAGCCCTCCAAGTTTGTCAAGTTCTTTCTCAGAATAGGCCCTTGGCCTTAGCTCTTTCCTCTGTCTAGAATGCTCTTCCTTCAGACCTTCTCATGCCTGGCTACTTCTCGTCGTTTATTTCTCAAAGAGGCCTTCCTGGTCCAACCCCACCTAAGGCCACAGCCCTGCCCAGCCCCAGGCATTGTCTGGTCTATCTCAGTACCTTTTCTTCATGGCACTTATTGGAATTTGAAATCATCTTATTTTGTCTGCTTATTTTACTTGTATCTTTTCTAATTATCCTTGCAACATATTAACTCCACAAATGTGAGGACTTTATCTTGTTTGCCTCTTGTATCGCCAAATCCTAGAACACAGCACAAAGAAAGTGCTCAATAATTATTTGCTAGATGAATGATTAAATTTCAAGCTCCAAAGCAATGCTCCATCCACTGCATCCCTAAAATAAGATTTATCTACCTCTATTTGATGCTTCCCTCTGCTGATAAAATGGCTCCTGTGTACCTACTGTCTTCATATATAAATTCATACATATATACATATATGTACAGCATATATAAATTCACTTTCCCTTTCAGCTTCCTGGAGCATGATGGGGAATGAAATAGGGAAATATATGCAAATAATTAATAATACTTAACATGGTTAAGTATTTAACTAGAAAAGACTTCACCCTTTTACTTTGTTTCCCATCCTGTGAAACAGATTGTTGTTTCACATGGAAAAATGAGGTGGAGAACTTCAGTTCCCTAGGACAACTTTTCAGCTTATTGTTCTGTTTACTGAGCTATATACCACACCCCCCCACCCCAGCCACGCAGGATGGAGAGCAGACAGATCTCTTGTTTTGGTTGTGGGTGCTGTTTGCATGTTGCATCTAATAATGAGTGAACACAGACTTACAACACCTGTTAGAACCAGTTTGAGGCACTATCTTTCAATGTGACGTCAATAGCACTTTAAAAGATTTCAAACAGAAGGGCTCCAGCTGGTCATGGAGCTATAGGCTGCCCTTATTAGGATGTGCATCACATAAATATAGATGTGTACATAACATAAATATAGATTCCCTTTCTAGTACACTCTGTACTGTATTGTCTGCACAGTCATACAGGGCTCACTCATTCAAATACATTCCCCACCAAGGAAATGTAACTTTTTGCGGTTTCAATTACAATTGCAAAGGAAAAGATCTGAAACAAAACACAAAGAAACCACTATCATATTATAGGGAATTATGAAATTTAAGATCAATGCATAAGAGCATTTGATATTTTTTTATTTTAACCAAGTGTTTTAAAAATTAATAACTTTAAAACTTCAATAAAATATGAAAGTAAAACTAAATGGAAAACAGACCAGAGCACATTAATTTTCATCTGTTTACCTGTCCTGAAAGCAATTGCAGACAGTTGACAACATCTGGCAAGAAGCCATCTGATTGCTTACCACAAATAAATTCTGAACTTCTTGAATATAAACTATCCAAATCCAAAAACAAACTTCTGTTGCTTTGGCTCAATTCCATGAAACAACTCATTTCCTTAGGACTCCATCAGGAAAATTTAAACTCATCCCCTTTTTTTTCATGGCTTTTATTTTTAGATTATAAAAGGAGTATCGGTTCAATGCAGAAACCTTGGAAAACTCATGAAAACACAAAGATATTTTTATAATCATCCAATACTCATAATTCTACTCTCCACGTATAATAACCATAAACATTTTGGTATGTCTCTTTCAGGTTTTCTTTTTTTTTCTGTGTTCATATGTACAACTCAGTTTTTTTTCCCCCTCCTTAAATGGTATTTACCATACATATCACATATAGCTTATTTTTCACCTAGCAATACATTTTGAAGTTTTGCCAAGTTTAAATTTCCTTCTCTGGCCTGATGTTGATTGCACAGTATTCCACTGTATGGGTTATTGCTGTATCTCTGAACCAAACAGTTAATTTTAGAGTCTTTTGGTTGTTTCCCTTTTCATATATTTCTATGTGTGTGTATATACATACATATGCACACACACACATATGCACACACAGACACATAGAACTGTATGTAATATATGTATCATATGTCACATATATAATGCAAAGATAAAATTTGTTGTCAAAGATACTATTACTTACCTACCAATATCTATTTTCTCTTCTTCCTTGCTAATACAACCCTGATATTGTGCAATATGGAAATATCCCTAGTTAACTTATGTCATCTACCATGTGACAAAGTCCAGTCAATAACAGTGTAAGCAGAAGATGCTAGGTAGTGCTTCTGGGACAGCTCTTTGAAGAAGAGCAGACATGGCTGGCTTATTTCTATGATCTTGTGCATTTGCCTTTTTTATTCTGAATTTTCTTGCCTGCAAAACAGATGCAATAAGTGGAGATAGAGCCGACATCTTGGCACCATGACTTGAAAACTACATGTTAAGGAGGAGATGGTGGAAATTTAGGAGACTGGATCCCAAATGGCATAATGGGGCCACCACACAAGCTCTGGACTACCTATTCCTCCAAATTTCATGTTATATTATAAAAATGAACCTCTGTTTGGTGGAAGCCATTGGTTTGGGTTTTCCTGTCTTTCAAAAGAGAACATAATCTTAGAAATGAAATTGTGAAATCTCAGAGTATGTATACTTTATAGACTTTAGATTCTTATCATCAATTTGCTTCCCAGAAAATTTGTGCCAGCATCAACTCAGACAATCGCAGTGTGAGAATGCCCTTTGACCCCCACCACCACTGCATATTATCCACCCCTAACCCAATCCCATAGGAATAAAGTTACTTCAGTGTGGCCTTCATTTCTTTTCTTTTGTTTATTGGCGAATTCAAGCATGTTTTGGTTTCAAGTATTTTCAAGACCATTTATTTATTTTGGGAATTGATTATTTATGCATTCTGTTCACTCCCCCCTCCCTTGTGTGTGTGTGTGTGTGTGTGTGTGTGTGTGTGTGTGTGTGTGTGTTTAAGATCCATCTGGGTTTTCAATGTTAAGAAATATTAGAAGAAAAGAGAAGACAATTACTAAGTTTGAATATGTGCAGTAAATGTCCCGAGGAAAAGTATGTCTGGCTAAAACTGAGTATGGTAGGTAGGCTAAGCTGGTAAATGTCCTAAGTGAATTCAGCAATCCTAACAGGAAATGCTGGGACACTTACTACCAGAGGGAAAGTACCCATAATGCTTCCGTTCCAAGGATACACCTGTGGGGCTCATGTGCTGCCTACAACCCTTTTTTTGGAAAGTGGGAAATTTACCCTTTGTCTTTAGAGACAAGAAGCAAAATCACCCCACTTTTTTTTCAACTGCCTCATTCCTGAGGTTTCAAATGCTTTTGCTCCCTTCATATTCCTATCTTGAAATGCTTGTATCATCCAGCACAAAATGACTGGTGCCTTATTTCCTTCAGAAAGGATTGGAATAACTGTGTGGCTTTTTACTTTACCTTCTCTGGGTTCAGGGCAGCTTAATTAGCCAATGTCAGTCAAGTGGTTTTGGATCCTTGGAGGCTTAGAAGTTGAGCGATCCTTTCCCGGGATTTAATCTAGCATCAGTCTTGTCGAAGTTTTCTTGTAACGAATTTTAGGGACAGCGTAAAGGATCGTTTGTGTTACACAGATGAAGACAAAAAGCCTGTTGCAAAACTCAACGCAGAGAGTCAAATTACATTATTTCTTTTACTTTTCTTTGGCAGTGTATGTAGTTAAGGTGATCTGGGCAAGTGTTCCAAACAAAAGAAACTCAAGTCCTCAAGCATTCCAGGGAAAACTAGTAGGGTGGCCTTTCCAGTGGACGTTATGGGGGGTGGGTCCTGGGCTGATGCCACTCCATTACTTTTCCAGCAATCATCACACTAGCCACTAAGCACTTTGTCAGCATTGGCCATTACTCTAGTGTACACCCGAAGGAGCTAAAAGTTATATGACTTCTCGATGTCATCAACTTCGACTGAGTACCTACTCTGAGTCCAGCGTCAAACCCCACACCAAGGGACCACAGTAATAAGTATGCAGCTTCTGAACCAGATGCAATAATCTTTGTGTTTTCTGGATCTGCTTCTTTCCCCCCATTCTCAGCCAGGTTCTATCTCAGACAAGAATTACTGCAGCTCTCTCCACCCCATCCTCACACCTCCACCTCCCTTCCTTTCTGCAGACTCAGCAACAATCACCTTCCTCATTATTTTCTTCAGTTTAATTTCTATAGTGCTATGCCATTCTCACTGGAGGCAGCACTCTGAAAACAAGCAAGCAAAAAACAAGCAAACCAACTCCTCATGCAGAAATGTAAGGCCATCTGTTTTGCTTCATTTCTTTATAGTTTCACCAGGCAATCCTCCTCCTCCCTTCCTTCCAAATTCAGTAAAAGATCCACCTCCAAGAAGCCTTTAGAAGTGAAGCCAGCCTAATGTATGCCATTTCAGAACTATTTATTTGATTCCCCCAAGCTGCATTGTTTTAGAGTGTTTCCATACCAGCCCTTATGTAACTTCCCCACTTCTGAGAGTGATGATCCCCATCTTCTCATTCACTCAGGCTCAATATCTCCACATCACCGATGCTTCTTTCATCCTTGTCCTCAACATTTAAGTCTAGAATCACAAAAAATATAGAGACTTTGCAATTTTAAATGTCCATAGAGATGCTAAGGAGGTAGCCCAATGCCCTATTATTGTAGATTAGAAAACCAAAGCCTCAAGAAATCAAAGGGCCTAGAGAAATCACGATCTCACTGAAAGATGGGAGGAGAGTTGTCACTAGAATAGAAGTTTGTGGCTTCCATCTCAAGACCTCTTTTCATTTTATCCTCATTCCTTCTCGATTGACATCATACTGACACCATTACAGTGGTACTCAACTGTGGCTCTGCCTCCAAAATGTCCTTCATCCAGGGCACCCTATTGGTTGACACCAATTCTTTCAAAAATATGGCTTTGATTAGTACACTTTAGTAGCTATGGAAACAGGGAAAAACTAAGACTAAGCTTAGAATTTTAGGACATACTATTTTCTTCAATGTATATCCTAATCTTTGAATCCAGTCAAATTAGTGCCCTCCCTTTACAATTTTGCACCACTTTGCCTTCTTCGTGTCTAGAATGCTTCCCTGGTTGACTCTGCCCACCCCAATCTTTCCGTTGCTCCAGCACTAGTGCAAGGCTTTTCCTTGAAGAGTTCACAAGAAGCAAGCACTTTGACCTTTAGTGTTCAGAGTGTATCTCATCAGGTGCTTAACAAATGCTGTCTTGTAGCATAGATCTTCTTGATATGAGCCTAACTTATCTCCATAGCTGGATTATAAAATCTTGGAGAGCAAGGGCAACATTTTGTTCCTCCTTACAGTATCTTGTAAAGAGTAGAAATGCAACTAATATTCCTGAATGGTGGCCTTGGTCTCATCACAGTCCTGGATAGGACATTATTCTCATCTTTTTTGCATTTTTCTAAAATGCCTTGCACATATTGAACAGACTTGTGTTACATGTTCTGTGAGCACTTCATTTGAATATTTTCCTTGAGTCATATTCTCATTTCTGTCTTTAGGAAATTACCTACTTACTGTAATGATCAAGCAACTCAGACCCATTATATAACCACTGTTGATGATGGTGGTGATGATGATGATGATGATGATGATGACCAATCATAACTACATCAGAGGAAACAAATATTGAATGAGATAATGTCTCTTAAGCTCATAGTCCAGTAGCTGACATATAACCTAATGCTTAATATATGGTAACTCGTATTATTTGCTACATTCCCAAGGTACTTTTTTCCCCTGACTTCCAGTTCAACCTCCCACAAGAACCCAGAGATGGAAAATTGTCCTTGTTTCCTCATAATTTATTCATTAAAGATACTAAAGGGATAGCGTATTGTAAAAAGAAGTCACAGGATAAGAAATTTAGGTCCCATCACCCTCATTCTGTTTGTCCAGCTCTGGGCAGAATTACCAAAAAGCAAAATACTGCTTTCAGTGTTTGTGGTTTCCATCCTCCACCCCCATCCCATTCACACCCAATCTCCAACCCTTCCCATTCAGGGAGCACAACTCAACCAACAAACAACTTATTGAGAATTTAGACATTTCCAGAATTGTGCCAGGCACCAGGGAAATAAACATGAACAAATGATTTCTGCCTTCAAGGAGTTCACAGTGAGAAAAGCAGAGATGTAAACACAAACACACTCTTGCAATTTAAATGCCAGGAGAAGAATAAGGCCAAACTCTAGCATGGCCACAAGAGTGAAAAAAAATGATGAACTCCTTCTGAGGAAGTTAAGAAGGGCTTCTTGGTGGAGATGGCACTCAGTTGGGTTTTGAGGGTTGAGTAGGTGTTCACTAATTGAACATAAAGGGGAAGGACACAAAGGAAGTGCCTTTGTAAAGCCACAAAATTACAATTAGAGAAATGCAAGTGATGAATATGGCTGAAGCAAAGGATGCAACTCAGGAAGACTGGAGTGATTTATGCTGGCTGGAGAAGCAGGGTCCAAATAGCATGGAAAGGAATTTGAACTTTGTGCTGGTTTGAATCTATTATGTACCCCATAAAATGTCATGTTCTTTTAATCCAATCTTGTGGGGGTAGACCTATTGTGGGTGGGATCTTTTGATTAGATTATATCCATGGAAATGTGACCCCACCAATTCAAGGTGGGTCTTAGTTTACTAGTGTCCTCTACAAGAAGATAAAAGGCGAAGACATTTTGAAGAAAGATCAGAGACACTTAGAGAGAAAACACCCAGAGACATTTTGGAGATAGCCATTGAAACCAGAATGAGGAGAGAAGCTGAAAGGAAATCCAGAGTTTGCCCCCAAGAAGCTAAGAGAGGACCCCCAGACGCTTAGAGAGAAACGCTCTGGGAGAAACAAACAAGGATGCACAGGAGTTGAGAGAGAGAATGTAAGACAGAAGCCCAGAGACATTTTGGAGAAAGCAACGGAAACCAGAAGCTAACCCCGGGAGAGGACCAGCAGACGCCGGCCATGTGCCTTCCCGTGTGACAGAGGAACCCGGATGTCATCAGCCTTTCTTCAGAGATGGTACCGTCCTATCGATGCCTTAATTGGAACATTTTTATGGCCTTAGAACTGTCAATTTGTGAACTAATAAACCCCCATTGTAAAAGCCAATCCATTTCTAGTATTTTGCTTTCGGCAGCTCCAGCAAATGGAAACAGACTTTATCCTATAGAAAAGGAGGAGCCATTAAAATATTTTAAGTGGAAGTAACAGGATGATATTTGCATTATTTAAAATCTCCCCCAGTCACAGAATGAAAGATGGATAGGAAGAAGCTGAACTGGGACCAGAAGCCCATCTCATTGTGGAGACAAGAAGCAAGGGCCTGATCTGAGACAGAAGCAGTGGAAACAGACAGAAACAATCATAATTGGAGCTAAGTAGTGATACAGGGCCCTACATTAATCTGAAATACTCTTCTGGGTTGATGAATACTTTGAGGTAGTACAAATATTTGTAGTGAGGAAATTGTTTGAAAAATTAATTTGTTTGTTTTTCTTTGTTATGGATATAAATGTGTCTCCTTCTCCTCTGACCCAAGAATCCTTTCTGTTATGGGTATGGGTCCCCTGGGCTTGGGCTAAAAGGCATCCATAATAACTTCATGTTTCTAAGACAGTTACAAAGCACCCAGAAGACCCCTCACCCTTCACTCAGGCATAGGTTTTGAAAATATGTGTTGCTTGAAGAAAGCTGAGACCAGAGCAATGTGATCTCCACAGTGGTGGAGTGAGGAAGGGAGCAGTCGTAGAAGATTCCTGGAGTATTTCAGATCTGCATTCTGCTCCCATCAAGCAGCCTGAGAAGTGAGAGGCCCTCAGCTGAGGTATTATGTACAGCATGTTGGTGTAGAGAGATGCAGGGGCTGAGTGAGTCGGAAAAACTATGGCCTTGGGGGCCCCATGGAGCTCTCCATACCCATGTGAAGGAGACGGAAGCCCCTGCTTCCTGTGAGCAACTCAGTGGCAACCAGGAGGAGCTGAGGATAAAGAGCCATTTTCCTTGTTTACCAGGTCGTTCCCTTGAACTGTACAACCTTAGTGAGGGGAAAGAGGTCGCCTAGAGCTGACTGAAACAAGAAACTTTGGGGACCAAAATCATGCCTCCCTTTTTTTTTTTTTTAAGTCCAATGCATCATCAACCCTCCAGTTTTGGTGCAATGGAGGGACAGATTTTATGAGCAGGACATTTAGGTATATCCACAGATGACTTCTCTTCAGTATTTGTTTCCTACTTCTGGCTCCTTAGCCCTTTCTAAGTAATGATGCTTTCATTTTGGTCTACAATTTGGACATTTTTGAGGACCAGGACTCAGTGTACCTTCTTTAGAGATCTCACCATTGACTTTCTTATTCCCCGGATTTCCCAGTATCCTTCTGGAGAAGGTAAGCCCATAGGAATAGAAAAGGAACAAATGAAAGACACCTTGTCTAGGAGATAAGCATAGGCTATCAGTTATCTATGTTTGAAATGTGCCTATAGCATTTATTAATTTATGAATTTAGATAAGTTAATTAATCACTTTTGCCTTGATTTCTTCATGGAAGAAATGGATTTAAAACTAGTTCTCTCTTAATGTTGACATTTTTATCAAATGTGAAAAAAATACATAAAGATCAGTACCAAAAAAAAAAGACCAAAAAATTAGCCTGGATTATCTTTTACACTTATACTAGTTCCAAACTAGTACTTCTTTCATAGACTTATTGTCCAGAATAAAGGAGATAACTCCTGAGGAGTTCTTATTCTAATGCTGGCGCCCGGTTGGAAGGAAGTACAAGGAAGCTCTGATTACTAATGGAAGAACTCTGCCCCGCATTGGCAGAGGCACCACACACTGTGCCACGTGGTGCTTGCTGCACGTCGCCCCATTGTGGAATCAATTCATCCCCTTGTTGCATTTCCACAGCCAGAGAATGGACTCAGTGCCCTGCCGGTGAAAATGTGGGGAGAAAGGAGAGAACAAACCCCAACGTGTTTGTTTTTAGCTCCTGGATCTTGGGTCTGCACAAAGAATAGATCTGATCTGGGCAGCCAAGAAGTCGTTTTCTGTGTTGGTCCCAGAATCTAACAGAAACAACTCAGAACCCTCCAAGGCATTCCACAGCTCAGCAAAGATCCAAGGGACGTGTTTCTTAGCATCCCTGGATTGGTTTCCCACTTTGTTTCTCAGAAGGGCTGTGTTTTGTTTGGAGTGGGTATCCTTCTTCACGGGCCAGGAGCTTTGCCGTAGATTTTCTGAGCAGCTAAGTGAATGCTCTTTCTGTCAATCTGAAATTGTTTGGTGGGTGAGTCTTTCCCTCACTTTGCTCCTTTTTCTTCTTTACTAAAGCTGACAAATGGGGAAGAAAATGGAAAAGAAAGGAACAAATTCGGCATCAGGGGATGCTAGGAAAATGGCTTCTATTAATAGCCGAGGACATTTTCAGCCATGTAAACACCTCTGTTCCTTGCTGCCCCGGCAGCACGACCCTGGGGATTATTGAACTGCCCTGGAAAGCTGGCAACCATATATGGCAGGGCAATGAAAAGGCTTGACAAGGCTAATTGTGTTCCCAGTTGTTTTCAGAAACAGTGGGAAGTGAAGTCTGTGTCCAACTAAACAGCAGAGGGCCACATGGGGGACTCTGTCCCCACTCAGAGAATCAGAATCTTGGCCCCACATGAGGAAATTTGGCCATAACCAAGGATGACCTGGCCATGGCACCTCTAATTGGGATAACTGAGCCAACAATATAGTAGCAGAATGTCTCACTGTGAGTGACAGCTTCACCATATATTAGATATATAATACCATACAAACCCTTTAACAAGCATGAGGCTCAGTTCATTCATCTATAAACTGGAATAACTATACCTACCTCATAAGGTGAGCATGAGAATTAAATTAAAAGAGTGTAAGTGGAAAAGATAATCCAGATTCCTTATAATATATTGGCCACAATTTCTGTCACACAATCAAAAGTTTCTAGACCTGGAAAGAAACAGTAAATTCTGACTATATAATCAAGACAAGAAGCAATCAATGTACCAGACCCCTGAGATGACACAGATGTTGAATTTAACAGAGGACTTTAAAATAACTATTACAAAAATGTTCAAAAATTAAGGGAAAATATGGATATAATAAGTGAACAACTGGAGAATTTGAGCAGAGAAATAGAAACTAAAGTACTGGAAAATGCAGTATTTGAAATGAAAAATCCACTGATAGGCTAAACAATAGACTGGATACTACAGAAGAAATATGAATAAACTTGAAGGCAAATTGATAGAAATTATCCATTCTGATAAAAATAAAAACATGTATTTTAAACAAACAGTCATGCAATATAACTTACATGGAATTAGAGTTCCAGAAGGAGAAGAGAGAGATTGAGGTAGAAAAACATTTGAACAAATAATGGCCAAAAATTTTATTTAAATTTGGTGGAAAATATAAACCTATGGATCTAAGAGGCTCATGATCTTCAAACAACATAAATGCAAAGAAAATCACACCTGGGCACAATGCCAAAGAAAAGAAGCCAGAAGACAATGGGGTGAAATTGTAAAGTGTCAGAAGGAAAAAAAAAAAAAATGTCAACCTAGAATTATAAATCCAGTGAAAATATCTTTCAAAAATAAGACATTTCAGATCAACAAAAGCTGAGAGAATTGACCACCATCAGACATTTGCTCTAGAGGGAAGTATTTCAGACTGAAGCAAAGTTAGATCAGATGGAAACTAGTATCTACAAGAAGAAATAAGGAGCTCCAGAAATGTTTTTACAACTTTCCCTCTTAGGAGAGCTATATGAAGCTAAATATTTTAATATTCTCTTGATTTCCTGGAATAAATTTTCCTCAAATGGCAAGGACAATTGATATTCTGCTCTTAAATTAATTAATTAACCATCAAACAAAAAGGAGGACTGTGCTGTAATGTTCTCCAGCTTGGATATGTGATAATCTCCCACCTTCACTTCTCATGCAAAGCCCAGTAGATTCATCACCCTTTGTTACTGTCCAGAGAAAAGGTCCGCTTACTACATTTGTAGTGACCAAGACATCCAAATGAGTAAGAGAAAAATTCACTTCTGCACCATAGGCTAAATAAGTATTCTGTGGATATTGAGCCCATCTTTCCCTCATTGGAGAACAAATGGACTGCACAACATTAATCAAAAAAAAAAAAAATCATCTGTACATCTCTTTTATGCAGAAGGAATTTGCTTAATTTAGTATCACCCAGGAGTGGCGTGTCCTGGCACAGCAGGAAAATCTCTATAGGAACTGAGGATTCAGAAAGAATATTGCTTAAACAATGAAGAAAAATAGCCAGTTGTGCATCTATATGAATGTCTTCAAAATTCCCCACTGGAAATCTTGCTTGCCAATAACAAGGACAGTTCAAGAGTCTCTACAAGGACACCATATTTCAAACTGAAGAGTGGGTTTATTTTTATGGGAAGCAGGGAACTCTTTGCATTAGGGAGAAGTCCTTTAAAAAATAAGAACGATGACATAAGTGAAAGAACCGACACCTGACATATACTCTGTGATTAATGTGACTATTAATGAAAAATCCAAATGGACTTAGTTGTTGCTTTTGTTCTTCCCATGCCCAGCTTCTTGTGATGTACTCTAGGATTTGTCCTTCTAGATGAAAAATGAAAACCAAAAAGTATCTCCCTGTCCAATATACAAAAAAAAAAAAAAAAAAAATTCCACTGGGTGGAAGCAGATGTCTAATGTCCACTGCTTGACTCTGAGCAAGCAGGACAATGGTTTTGGTGAGAAAGCTTAATGAGGGCATCAACACTTGAGTGCAACTGTGGTCCACCAGCCCTTGAAGATCTGCCCCTAGGGGATATACTCTCATCCAGACAGTAGGCTTTGGACTGCCGTTCTGGTCCCTTTAGCCATATGTTAACACTAAAAAGTAAGGAGGATATTTCATTCACTCACTGATTCATTCATTAAATACTTATTTTGTGTCTAATGTACGCCAGAAGAACTCATCGCTTCAAGGATATGGCAGTGAGCAAGACACAGTCCCTAAGACAATGGGGAGACAAAAAGTGGGGAGACAGACAAGAATCCCCCAAATTTCAACACAGTGTTAGTGCAGGGTACCATTTAGATGAGCAGAGTGTTATGTGAGTAAACCAGCCTGGGTGTGGGAGTGGTCTGGAAAAGGCTCTCTAGATAAAGTGACACCTCACTGGAGACTTGAAGGATGTTTAAGAACAAGCCATCAATTTACTCCATGGGTAAAATCAAGATATAGAAATAGTATACCCTTTTAAAAACCATACATAGCATATTTTCCACTTTTCCTTCCAAATGATGCAAGAAGTTTATCATTTGTACTTTCTGGATGCACCAAGGCAAAATATTTATGGCAGCTTTCAATGCTGAAGCCTACACACATAAAATCTGATGAAAACAGAGTTAAAAATCACAGTCTCCCAGAAGTCCCTACTCACATGGAAAATATAAGCATTTTTTACTTATTTTTGGTCCAAGAAATAAAGACATGACATTGGGAATAAAGACACCCATTTAACAAATTATTTTTCCAGGTATTTGGCATGTCCAACAGTAGCACTGGTGTATTCATATTTCAAGCTTCAATATAAGGAATTTTATTACTATTGCTCTCATAGTATCATTCCCAACTTGTTTCTGATCATTCTTTTTAAAAGTCACTTCAAAAAGTGATAGGACTTAGATAGTTGGCAATTATGTCAGTTAATTTAGATGGTTAAAATTATGCTAAACATCATACTTTACCTGAACTCCTAATCATCCTTCTAGATTTATGGCATGCATCACCTCCTCCATGAAGCTTTCTTATGGCTCCTCAGGCAGAGTTTCTTGCCCTCTGTTTTTCCCTAGCACCTTGCACATTTTTCAACTAGAGGATGGGCCTTGTCATGTGCATTCTTTATTCCCAGCACCTTCCACAATATATGGCTCATAGTGGGTAGTCAATAAATGTTTGTTGAATGAATGAATGAATGAATGAATGAATAAATTGATTTCATTTAGATGAATCTACTTGCAACATGTGAACCTTCATTTCAATAAGGTTGCATAGTTTAGAGTCAGAGCCACGAACGAGGTCCAAACTCCTCTCACTTCCTGAGCAAACATAAGAAATACCGCAACAAAAATGGCCATCAAGAGCCCCTCTGCAAGACTCACAGAGCAGAGGAAGAATTTGGGGCATCCCTACAGATAGAAATGGCTACACACCCAAGACTCCAACCTTTCTTCCCAAAGCATCATCTTCAAGAGCCTCGCTCACAGCAGCTGATGCTGCATAGTAGACCAATTTGCCATCACACAGAGAATCACCAATGATTTTAGGCCATTAGGTTTCCTTTAAAAAGATATTATAGGGAGAGAGAGAGACAGAGACAGGTAAGCTGTTCCTAATAGAAACTGTTTCATGGTATCCTTGGTTTGTCTATCATGTACTTAAGTATCTCCCATCTTTGGCCTTTCAGGGTGATGGAAATGCCTGCATTTGCTTCATTACAACACCTTAAATCCTAAGGTGTGCTTGGGAGCCGGGCTGTAGTTAAAATGCCTTTGGATCTAGAATAAGGTCAGCTCTGGAATCTCACCTGTCCCCTTACCATCCATGTGGCATTGGACTAACTACTTACTTTTGTTCCATTTACTCATGTATTAATTGGGGCCTATACATACCTTATTATACACATTTGATGAGGTGAAGTGTTAAAAAATGCCAATTATAACAGCATGCATTTTAGGGTCTCAATACTATGCCTATCACAACTGACTCTGAATTTTCCATTATAACCTCCCATGTTACCATCTACTTAGAGCCCTCAACATGGTCAAAGTCATGGGAAATCAGGGAAGCTGAGGCTCTAAGCATAAAAACTGGAGTGAGACCAGGGAAACTGACAACAGAGGAAAGGAAATGGCATTGAGAAGAACAGAGGCCTGGAGGACCCAGAGCCACTTGGTGATAGAGGAAATCCGGAGGGGGTCTGGGAGCCAGGAGCAGAGTCTCAGAAAAGCAGAGCAGGCCATCAGCTAGGGGTGCAATTCAAGGGCGGTAGGACCCAAAACCCTGGTTCTGTCTGCGGCCTGAAAGTTCACTTCCAGTGTTTGTTCAATTTATCTTAAGAATCTGAATCTTTTAACATGCAAAATCTCCAAAAAGAATAATGCTTTCAAATGCCACATCCTAGTGGTAATGCAATTCTAAAATATATATATATATTTTCAAAGTGGGAAGTGAGAGAAGAGAGGATGAAGACCTATGGAAGGAGTAGGTAGGATACAGGAGGTGAGAGTGGGGGATTCAAAAGATGAATTTTGTCCTTTTCAACATTTTTCCTAAAATTAGCTTGAATGTGTGGGTTGGGCTTCTGGTCTGTGTTTGGATAACATTCTACACACATCTACCCCCTCTCTCCAATATTTTGGGCTTCATATCATACCTCACCCTCTTTTGCACTATATTCTTACCTCAAAATCGAGATAGTAATAAAGATGAGAATTAAGCATTCTGTAAACATAATGAATGCCCCCAGAATATCTCAAAAAGCTCATGCTATTACAAAGTACCAAAATCCTCAACTAAAAAAAAAAAACTAATAATATATACTTATATTCATGACAAGTAACACTAGTGTTACATGATTTGGTCCCTGTCCCAAAAAATTGACAAAAGATATAAGCAGAAAATTCACAAAAGAGGAAATACAAATGCCTAACAAGTATATAAAAACAGTTTAGCTGCAAAGCAAATTAAAACAAAGAGATAAAGAATCATCTTTTACCTACAATATGGAAAAGTTGAGAGAGAAAGAAATTACCCACTGTTGGAAATCTCATACATAATTTGCATATATCTGAAGATTGCAGCCCTTTCTGGAAAGCAATTTGCCAATGCAGATCAAAAGTCTTTAAAACAGTCATACATTTTCACCTGTTAATTCTCCTCCTGGGAATCTCTCCTGAAAAATAACCTAAAATTCATAAAAGGTATTATACATAAAGATTTCTATTTCGGCATGGCTTGTAACAATGAAAAATTTAAGACAACCTTGCCAATCATATAGTAAAGAGTCAACGTTGCCCAAAAAGAGGTTTGACCTTTGGCCTCCACTTCTGGGAGGCAAGGTCCAAGCCTCTGCAGTGCTGTGCCTGACACAAATGTCCTTGTTTACCTGGAGGCTTTGGCCAGCCAAATATGACAATGTAATTTGGGTGGGGGGGGGGGGGTGACTTTGAACCACACCACCCAGGAGCTTTAGGGTGGGGGATTTGGGTCACATGGTATCAGCAGCACCCTTTAACAGTTCTTTCAATGGTAACGTCTTTCAGTGCAATAGTGCAATACTACAACCAGGAAATTGCGGTGATACAATCCACCTATCTTATTCAGGTTTCTCCAACTTTACTTGTATTTGTGTGTGTGTGTTCATGTGCACATATTTAGTTCTACACAACTTTGTCACACACAGAATTTCTTGTACCCACTCCCATGTACAAGACACAGTTCCCTCACATTGAATGGATCCTTCACAAGGCCCTTTGGCTAACTTGTTTTTAACTCTCAAACTGCAGGTCATGTAACTGATCACTAGCCAACTTGTCCTCTCACCTCTACTGTCCTTATTTTACTTATTATACAGTCTAGTTTTACAGTTGGAACTTGTCAAATAACTAAGGCCCTGGTATCTAACATCCAAAAACACAGAATTTCCTACTAAAGGAAAAAATCAGGACAGCTTTCCTTCCATTGCTGTAAACCACACACAGTGGGATATATACTGAATTTACGATGACATTCCTGTACACACCATCTGGTTCGACTGGAAGATAATGCTCTGGTTCAGGACGTCCTCCAGATTAAAGAAACTGGAAGAATCTCTTTATGTCCTTTTACCAGACTTAGTTTTAAAAATTATCAAGTAGAATAAACAGCCATTGCAACACTCTGAGAGAGCTCACTTAGGAGTCACTCTATTCATGTTACAGAGTTATTACTTCTTGATATGCAAATAGTGTTCTCTAGAAAGAAAGAGAAAATAAATCCTCAGGCTTTCCCAGAATGTCCAACAACTTTGGACAGTGAGCACTGGTGATGAGCAAGGAAGAGATTGGACAGAACTCACAGGTGAGAATTTCCTGGGCTACCAACAAATTTCAGGTGGAGGGCTCCTTGGACTTAAGCACCTGAGGGAAAATGCAGCCAAAGTATAAAGCTGTTTTGGAAATCATTAAGCCAGGAATCAAACAGAGTTCACTGTACATGGCGTAGGCCAGAGAGGGATCTGTGGCATTAGAAAGTTCTCTTCGTTATCAGAGGTGGCTTGGCTCTGCCAGTTCTGGAGTTTCTGACTCTCCTCTAAATCCAAACACCACTGTCCACAGGTCAGATTTGAGTCACTTAGTTCAACCATTGTTGACCAGGAATGAAGTAATGAACACACAGCTGTAGGGAAAAGTAGAACAGGGGCAATTTCAAGAAACAGCTGCACAAATAAAATGTGGCAGCTTAGCAGCCTTTAATATATATGAGGCTAATTAGCATTTTTAAAAACAAGATAAAAATAATTGTTAGGAATATAAGTGGAACATCTGAAGCTCTCAAGAAGGGATTATCTCCCACCACGGCAAGCTTTCCAAGCTGCTGGAAAACGCCCTAGCGTTGGAACCTCAGGGTTTTGCTCTCCTGGCTGCTTTCTACCTTCTGTGCTACAAGAGGGATCACCGTGGGCTGTTTGGGTGGTTATGAGAATTACAGGTTGTGACTAAATTAGAAAAGTCATTCAGGTTGAATTGTCAAATAGCCAAGTCCATTCCTCACACCTGGAGCTCTAATTTGCAGAGAAAAAGTTTGCAGAGATATTCAGAAGGATGCAGAGAAGAGCCAGCCCTGCAGGCATTTGCAGACTGAGTGAAGGCCTGAATGGAAATTTCTGGTGCATTCCTGAAGTTCACCACCTCTGGCCCCACAGAGTGTGACCACAAGAGGAATCCATGAGCGAAGACACAGGCTATTCATCTTTAAATGTTCAGTTAATAAAATGTGAAAATCCTCCCTTCTCCTCCCCCTTTTCCCACTGAAATGTCACTAGAATTCTTTTTTTCCCTCTGAGTTTTGTCTCCAAAAGACTCCCAGAATTTGGAACCACATGTGTGGAATATAATCATTGGCCTAGCTCCCTGACCGCTTCCAATGCCTGGGTTTCTTTGTCTCTTAGACTTTCCTTTAGAAAATTAGGAGAGAAGGAGAGTTGAATCAAGAGGTATCTCAAGCAATTAATTTTGGGTAAAGAGCAGATAAAACCAGAACAAAATACCTGCAGAGTTTGATACTGGAATTGAAGGGATCCCCTTCTCCCTCCACACTGTCCCTGTCACCAAGCACACAGTGGTGCTGTGACATGGCATTGCTACATAAATGTTTCTTTCCTCACCTGTGGCCCCCACAACTCTGTGAGTTTCTTTAGGGCAGAAATTTTATATTAAATATTTTTCTCACTGTAGCACACAAAACAGCTCAGGCTTAGTAGTAGCATACAGCAAAACATTTACTAAATTTGGAATTAAGTAAACTCTTGAAGAGGCAAAATTAGTTTTCCTTTAATAAAAGAGACGTTGGTCATATAAGGGCAAATCCAATCCAACTGAGATTCATTTCTAGCCTCAAACCATCACAGAATAGGGCCTAATGTATTAATTACTACAATAAATAATTGTTAAGGACTAACTATAAGTACTGTGAAGAATACAAACAAAAATAAGAAAAATGCCTGCCTTCAAAAAGTTTAAAGAATAAGAGAGGAGATAAAATACGTACATGGGTATTAATGCTCTATATAGAACGTCATAATCAACAAAGCTTCCAGCTACCTAAATGGAGTGTTCCCAAAGCTTCTGAGCATGCATGGTGACGATCGCCATGTCCACAAAAGGGGGTGGGGGAAATAAGTGAGCAAAGTCAGGTTCTTTTCCTCCTTTCCATCCTTCCTTCCAAATGAGAATGATTGAAATTCGTGTTAACATTTCAATCCTAAAATTAAGAAAATTAGTCTTTTAATGTATGTAGAATTTGAACACTGGGTGGACACACTGGTATATACTTCCCACTTCCCCACCCTCTATCCTTAAGGATGTTACACAGAGTTTCCTCCCATTATCCACCCCTGCTCCATGGGGCCCATGGACTCTGGGGGAAGCTGACTAAATCCCCAATGCCAAGGTTGTGGCCTAGATGAGCACCTTCCTTCCCCTGACTATAGGGTCCGGTCATTTGACCTCAGAAGGTCATCAAGGAGACTCTCGAGAGTATTGCTTGGAACTCTGGGAAAGGAAGGCTCTCTGTCTGGTGGATCATTACTGCATCCTTCCTATGGGAGCAAGGACATCTAACTTTCAAGGGAAGCACAACCTCAGAAGGCAATGCTGGATCCTTGATGATATCACCTGGCCTCTGAAAAAGCCAGCTCTTGACCTATGTCTGGACTTCCAGCCACATGAAACTAAAAAAAAAAAAAAATCATCTTCATGGCATACCAATTTGATTTGGATAATCGGTGATTTATAAACATAAGGAGTGCTGAGTGATGTGCCCAGTAATATGATAGGAGGGAAGTCCCAAGAGATTTAAATCACCCCTCCTGAATTCCTTTGAAACCCTACTCTTTTCATGATGCTAGGTATTGACAGGCCTCAACTTGAAATTTCTGTCAGTGAAGAATGAAAAGGACTTGAAGTCCAAAGAAGAATTTAAAGACCTGATGTTTCTTGTTGACTTGGAGAAGTCACTTATTCATTTTAAGCCTCAGATTCACCACATGCAACACAGGGACGATGATATGTACCTGCATTCTCATGCGGCACAGATCCAATAGCTGTGGTTGTCTTGAGGAATGTATAAAGTACAAGGTAGATATTAACAACATTTCAACCCGGGCTCATTCTTCACTTACGTACGTGACACAGTGGAAGATAAAATCAACTTATCCATTTACTTGTTATTAAATTACTAAGATATTTAGCAGAGAATAAATAACATTGCACAACTTCCATTATAAGACAGAGCTTTGGCCAGTGGCAGGAGTTTGCTTTTCACAGCTCTCCAAAGCATGATTAGGAGGTGCTAGACCTACTACGAAAACCTTCAGAAGCGACCAAATGCACCTCGGCCCCAACTATTTCTTCTTTGTTTATTTTTTTAAACTCAAATAAAATAAGAAAACTCTATTTCAAAGTTACAACTACATGATGGAATCCAACATCTAAGTAATGTGTTTTCACCTAGTAAACATTTTCTGACATAGCAACCAAGGAGTAGAATTTAAAACAGGTAAGATGCATTGACTTTGTGTTTTTACATACTTAGCATTCAACATCTCGTGTCCTTAAGTTAGTCTTATTTTGTTACTGATCCCAAATGGTTAACTCAAAAAAGATAATATTCAAGAAGATAATAAGGGCTGCTTTGTCTCCCCTACACGTGAACATTTATTCTTTGCTTCAAAGGGAATTGCAACATATACGAAAAAGGGAGAATGCACTCCCTGGTGTCCCAAGTAAGATTACATACAACTAAATCACAAAGACATTAAAGTAATAATTCTTTCTTTGTGTGGAAACCAAACCAATCACACAGTTGCAATCCCAAGGGAAAGCAGGGTGGGGTAGAGAGGAGGAAAGAAGGAAAAAAGGGGAGGTTTGATGGAGGGCATTAATTTTTTTCCTTCACACACACACACACACACACACACACACACACACACACACACAAAGCCATAAAACTGCTGTTTCCCCCATTGCTCATTCACTGCTGACCATTAAATTCTATTGCAAAAGTGTGTTCCTTGAGTGACTCTGCCTCAAACCTAAAAATTGCATGGACAGGAAGATAATGCAAATTCTGAAAGACACAAGATAAAATGAGATCTCAAAAATATTGATGACAACCTCCCTCCAAAATGGGGGAAAAAAATGAGAATAAAGAAGAATTTCAATTATTTCATATATGGTTTGTGTCTTTTATAAAGCCAAATTTTCTGCTTTCAGGTATTACCCTAAAGAAAGGGAAATCTTTCCTGTAACAGAAAAGCACCTACTTTGTATCCTTTACGGAAAAAAGATGGGAAATAAAAAAACTGAGATAGAAAATTTCAACAGTCCAATGCCAAACATTAACCCAAATGGGCACCATACCAACATTAAAATCAAACCAATGCAACACTTGAAGAGAAAACTATCAGTGCTGGAATGAATGGCAGCTTCTCTCCAAGCATACTTGCAACATTATTTAACAGATCAAAGCATCAGGGAACAGGTGCATTCTCTCCTCGATGCCAGGGCCAGCCTGTCTGAATGACCTTGCCCAGCTGTCAGATGCCCGAGATCCAAGCTTCCCAAGCATACATAAGAAGACAGCTTCAACCTGAGGGTACTGCCACTCCATACCACATGCTCAGTCAGAAGAAAGGGCCATCTAATAATGTGACCAATATTGACCAATATTGAGCATTTCCTGTTATAGTTATATTTTCCATAAAGACTTAACATTGAAGTTACCTAAAGGCTCCTCACCATGCAAAGCTTTACTGGGTAATTCTTGGCATCCGCATGAACTATTTCTGGCAAGTATAAATTCCAGACAATACTCCTCTAATTTATCTCCTGTCCAGAATGTATCTACCTACTGTTCACTTGTTGAAAACTCAGTTTGATGTTAAACAAAATGAAACTTAACTACAAAAGCAATATATTGCTTCCTTCAAGAACTTTTACTGTCTTCTTAATAATTAGTCACTTTCTTTATTCTTAATTTCCTTATTCTTAATACACAAAGAGAAATTAGCTTTCTCTGTTATGCTATGTGAAGGGAAGAGCTTGTTTAGAATTTAAAAAATGGAAAGGAAAGGAAAAACTAAAGTAGGACAACCTGCTGGCATTCAAAATTAAAAGATGTTAGACCTCGTTTAAAAATAGTGAGATACTCCAGTTTTGTGATTTTAAGTCAAATCATTTGACATTGGCACTTGGGGAATATTAATATTCACAACATGCCAAGAAATGTGATATATGGTGTCCATAGACTGCTCTAAAGGAAGCAGAGTTTTATATATATAAATATATTCATTCACATGTAAGCTAGCTGTACACTTAAGGTCATAATAAAATAACTCAGAGCTTTGATACATGAACCATATTCATCTGAGGTTTCTAGGAATTGAATTTAAACCAAATATTGCATAAAAGTGGCAGAATTACATTTCAAACCCTTCTCTCATCAAGCTTTATTTCTAAAGTCGAGTTCAAATATTTACCATATTTTTATAAAGTTCAAAGAATCTTAAGTAGAAAGAGCCTTCAGGTAAACAACTTTACTTTATCTCAGTTTCATCATAAAATTCTATTCTAGTCATAGGATATTCATCTTGTTCAATTAACTGTGCTTTAATTAAATTCCATTTAAGTTAATTTTTACAATGCCCTAAAGATAAGAAAACCATACAACCAAGGTTGTGGTGTTTTCCAGGCATTCATGGGATTTAGCATTCCGACACCCTCAAAAGTACTGTTTTGGAAGATAACTTATATGATCACTCCGGAATTTCCAATCCTTTAGCAGATTTTGAGAATAAACCCAGAATTGGGAACACAGTAAAAACAATGGGAGAGGAAGTTGAGCAGGCAGAGTTTCAAATAACTAATAGAGCAATAATCGATAAATGCCCAGTCTGTACTCTGTGCACAGAAATAGAGAAGCCACGAAAGGGACTATCTTCATAGTAAACAGCCTTGAGAGCTGAAGCTTAGTGTCACATGGTTGAGCAATAGACTGTAAACTAATCTGTGATTAATTTTGATCTAAGTATGCTGTCAATTTGGAGCACACCAAACCAAGATGATCTACCTTCAATTTTGCCACCCAATTGTTCCATAGAGAGAGGATTCCAAAAACATGTATGTAATTAAGGAGGACTAGTATACTTCTGGCTCCTCCTGGTCTAACATACAACCCTTGCCCCTGATTCCTAGATCCAGGAAAAGGTCACTAAGCCACAGGAGGTTCTAGGCACACAGACTATTCAGGTAATTGAATAAAAATTATAACGTCCTGATCAAAATGATTTGTAGAGTATCTATGAGAATGGCTATGTAAGCAGACCTGAAAAATCTGATATTGAGCCTTCTTCAAGTGTAGACTCAGAATTATTTTTTCTAAATAATGCATAAATACAATTGACAGGGGGTGCATTTTTAAATCACATTAATCTCCCTGTGCACACACACTGTTCTAAAAGAGGCTTAATCTCTAAACATTTATTTATAGTCTCAGTTAAAGGAAATAAAAATGGACTTAAAAATAACTAAAGGGAGAGTTCTCTGGAGGAACAAATGGAGCATGAGGGAATTAACTTGCTTTTCTAGAATATATTCACCTTATATGAGTATGACCATTTGGCAGATACTAACTGACTTGATTAGAAAGGGGAAAACTCAAATAGCTAAACTGGTTAAAATGAACATAGCATTT
The DNA here is from genome assembly GCF_015220235.1 of Choloepus didactylus. Taxonomy (NCBI): domain Eukaryota; kingdom Metazoa; phylum Chordata; class Mammalia; order Pilosa; family Megalonychidae; genus Choloepus; species Choloepus didactylus. Next base: position 25,716,539 of record NC_051318.1, on the reverse strand, counting down.
CTCTTTCAATTAAAACTGCTCTGAATCCATCCCCCAGTACACATATCTTTAAGTAGTAAGTCTTCCACGACCACCTTGCCTCTACAATGTGTTTGTTCTTTATTTGACACTGGAGCTTCAGGTGAAACAGAATAAGTCATGGTTACTCAGGAGAGAGAAAAAACCTTAGACTTAGAATTAGGGAAATAACACCTCCATGATCAACCCCATCAATATACTTACTCCTTTCCCAATCACCAGATGAGTCAAATGCCATGCAGATTTTCAAATGGAGTAAAAAAAAATGAGCCACCCCACCTCTTGTACAACAAATGAACTGCAAAACACTCCAAATAGAATAAATTACAGCTAAGTAAGTCACTTAGCTTCTCTAGACTTACTGCTGCATTTCTAAGTTTGAGAGGAAAGAAGGAAAGCTACTGATATCTAAAATCTTTTTCAGTTGTACCGTTTCATAATAATTCAGACTTTTTCAGAAATTCTAATCCCACACAATTTGTAGCTTATTTCATGTAATACATACACATGTGTTGCACCATATTCTGCACTTGTTAAAAAATTACTTAAATATCTAAATGTAAATCACAACACAAGAACATTTGTTTATTGTTGTTTTGTTTTTCATGTGATGGTGGTTATCATTAATCCCACAGGTAAGAGCTCTCAAATGGAAGCTCAATAAATATAACTCAATAAATATTGAGTGTCAGCTGCATGACAGGTGGTTTACAAGGACACTGTATGTTCAACAGTCCAATAGCAGATAAGGAAATAGAAGCTCAAGCAGGGGTAAATGGTAGAGCTAGAATTTGAATCTGTCAAATTCCATTGATCCTGTTATTTTTCCCCTATGCTGTGCTGTCTCTAGGACTGACAAAATACCTTTTATAATGGAAATAAATATCTATTTGGTGGATGGTGTCAATCCCTCCAGCCAAAGGCCAGTAGGAACATACCTTGACAAAAGCTGGGTTTATTGACTCCTGGGCCACGAGGGATAAGACACACCACGGAAAACCATGAGCCATCTCGGTAAGGGTGTCCGAAAGGACATATTACAGGACTTGGGATTGTGGTAGTTAATTTTAGGGAGAATTGAAGGAAACAGAGCTCACTCTGGATTGGATGCTGTCAGGAAGTAAGAGTAATTCTATGATTGAATATCTGAATAATTCTCATCTAGAAGGAGGGAAGACTGGAGTTAGGCTAGAGCTCTAATTTGTAAAGAAGCAGCAGTCACTCCTATTAGCCAGGATTGAGAGATATTTGGTCAGTTTTGTGACTTCAACAACGTTCATACTTGTCTGTGCTCAAGTTGATTAGGGAATGATCTTGTTTATGTCTTGATGGATCACAGACACAGAGCGGCCTTGACTGATGCTGGTGGTCTGTGATCTTAGGCTCAATAAGAAAACCCCACAGCCTGAGTTCTGGGCCAGCTCCGGGCTGTCAGGGGCAGCTTTTCTCTTCTCAGTGGAAGGGTAGAGGGAGTGGTGCTGAGAAGCAGAATCCTCTTGGTCCTTCATGCTGTTGTCACAGAATCATGAAAGTCAGTGCTTTCTAGGACTACTGTCATCCACTAACTCAATCCTGCATGTTTTTTAATGGATTAGGAAACTGAGGGTGAGTGAGGTGATGTAACTTGCCAAGTATTGCAACAAATATTAAAGGCAGAGATAAGACAAATAAAGAGATGCCCCAAATCCCTGTCTTATCATTCTCATAGGTATATTCATCATCACCATCATCACTACCACCATTATCATCATCACATCTATCACTTATGAAGTTGAAGTACTTCCTATGTTTCAAGCACAGTGTAGCAATTTGAACTGAAATATCACATTGAACCTTCACAATTGATCAATGAATTTGATATTTTTATTATCTTGATTTTATATACCAGAAAAATGAGGACTAGTGGGGTTAAGTTCCCCCAGCTACTAATTTGCAGAGACAAGAATCAAATATAAGCTGTCTGATTCCTCCACCCCATCCTTGAATGACTGCTCTGATTTCTTCAAAATATCAAGAGTGATGTTCCTTTCCCATCTTAAATGGAACAATTCAGATTAAGGAGTTAATATCTTCTAGGCACTCTCAAATCTAAGAGAAGTTGGTTGTGAATTTAAAGCTCATCTTCATACCTGAGAAAGGTTTCATTTGTTTGCCCAACTCAAACTAGAAAAGAACATCTCAGTCTCCTCCTACCAAACAAATAAAGTTTCTTAATGGGAATCATCTGTTCCCTGTAAGTCCCTTACTTAATGTACCCCTTGGGAGATTGGTTGAGTCCTTAACTTCTATCCTTGTGAAGAAAGAGAGAGCACTCAACAGAAATGGAGCTTGGAGGGTTAAGCCAAAGGAAGATTTATTATGGCTTCTAGCTGACTCTGCAGCTTTGGGAAGCTTGCCAACCTTCACTAACGCCTGTGCTCCTGTAATGCACATAAGCCTCTCCACGTGAACAGGAGACCACAGGACTCGATCCTTGTTCTCCATGCTCAGTGACTCCAGAGGCCTTGGTAGTAGATCACATCAAGACTATTGGTTAGAAGGTTGAAATTCTCCCTAACAGCCTTCAGCAAAATCTCCAAGAAAGGTTTCTCCTGAGTGTGGGAAGCCTATCACTTCGGGGTTTACTGGGGACATTTCTCATTCCTTAGCCCTGTCAGGAGATGGCAGCTGTTGTAAACCTTCAAAACACTGTACTTTGGAATTGTTATCAGCTTAAGGACCCTAATGTACTGAGCTGCAGTGCAGGCAAGATCCAGGCTCCTTTCACACTAGTCTGACTTACTCAGAATGAGCTAGAACAGCCAGTTGATTTACACTTAAAAAAAGAGAAAGAGAGACAAATACAGAAAAAGCTTGAAACTCTTAAAGGCTCTACAAGTGATGTTCACTACAGAAGGGGAAATGGGCTACTCTGAACACTTCATCTGAATTTTAAATTCTCATACCATCTCAAGAAAGTAGATGTGCAATAGAGTAGAAAACAAAAGAAAATAGATTAAAACTAGGGAGTCTCCTCCATCTTCTAGCCTTCAATATTTGCCACACACCACAAATACAATGGGAGCAAAATTTTAGGATGCACTTTCTATTGTCCAGCATTGGGAAATGGTTTTTAGAATGAGTGCAATCCCACTTCCTCCTTCAGAGAAGAATCTTAGTACTCCTTGACTCAAAAAATCAAAGTAAATGGATCCATCCCATTAATTCTTACTTGAATAACAGACACAACTATTTTTTCAAGAAATGTATATCTAAACACAGTGATGACTCATCTTTCTATTTTATGTGAGTAAAAAGACTAAAACTCTTTGTATCTTCTCATCATTTCCCTTCTTTATTAATTAATATTGTCACATCTGATGGAGTGGCTCCTTGAAAGATGGTTAGTACTTAAGAAATACAATAACTCATCTAGTGTAGGAAATGTTTAAAAGTCAATCATGTAGGATTTCAGGATTCTTTAATTCTCGCTATCAAGCATATCCGTGGTCCCATTAGTGCAAAAAATAAGAGATGCAATCATTTTCATTATATCATAGATGACTATAGGGTTCTGAAGTTCCAGTTGTGTTATCATTCAACTAGCTACCCTCCCCAAATCTCCACCCCCATCTGTCCCAATAGAAAACTTTCCAACAACATTCATTATCACTAGAGAATCTAACTCACAAGCAAATGCAAGTTCCATTTAAACATTGAACTTCCTTTAAGAATCAGGTAGAACTGTTAATGTTGAATGAAATCTAACTGAAAAGAGACTTACAAAAATTCTCAGCTAGTTCCATTCAATCAAGACGGGTGGTGTAAGGTGTTCCAGGGTGCCATTCCCCCACAGAAACTTGGAACAACTAGCAAAAACTGGCAAAGCCATCTTCCTCAAAACTCCAGAAAAATAATAAAAGGTTGCAGTAACTAAGCAGTGACAAACCAAGAAAATGCATCTAAAGATGGTAGGAGAAGCTTGTTGTGCCCTAATTAGCCCCCACCCCACCCCCACCTCGCCAACTCTTCCCCAGCATGGTATGGAAGCAGCGTGTACTACCACTGTGGGTCCCTGACCCTGTTCTGGAACAAGTAACCCCTATGCTTGTACTGGGGTGCCTATAAGTTGGTGCCAGTCTATCAGATGGCAACATGAAGAAATGAACCAGGGAACTCTTCTATGGCTTGCCCTCCCTGAACTTGCCCTGCAGGCAGAAGCAACTTGCAGATAGCTAAAGCAGTGTAAAAATCAATTAAGTCAATTGGACTGAGGCAAAGAGTAACAGATGTTAGGACACGTAATACTGCTCCAAGGAGGGGGTGAGAATCTATTCATAGAGAGTATAGGGGACATTTGGATTCCATAAACTGGGAAATTCCTAAGGTTCCATTGTCCCAGGACAAGAGAAGGCCAAGAAAAGAGTGAAAGGACCCTGCACTTCACTTTCACCTTAGACTTAAGGAGAGCACCAGCCAACAGAGAGCCAACTTGCAAAGACTATGACAGGGGTTTTTGCTTTGATTTGTTTGCTTTAGTTAGTTCCTGGAACTCAAGGAAATCTCTGAGATATCACTATCTGGATACAAATGTATGGACCAGACAGCTCAGGGGCTAAGTTCTAGAGTTAATATGTTAAAATATTAAAATGTTCAGTGTGCATACAAAAAAAAGATTACAAGAGAACAAACAGGAAATGATGGCCCATTCAAAGGAATGAGGAAAAAATCCAGAACCCACCAATGAAGAAGATCAGATCAGTATCCTAAGGAAATAATAGAAAAGACACAGAAAGGAATAAAAGTTATAGGTAAATGATGAATGAACGATATGACAATCTCAAGGAAGAGATAGAAAATTTTAAAAGGGCCAAACAGAAACTCTGAGTTGAAGGCCCTAATAAATGAAATGAAAAATTCCCTAGAGGGTTTCAATAGCAGATTGGAACTAGCAGGAGAATCAGTGACCTTGAAGACAGTGCAACTGAAATGATTCAGACTGAGAAGCAGAAACAAAAAAGTTTATGGAAAAAAAAAAAAAGTGAACAGAGCCTAAGAGACCTGAGAGACACCATCAAGCATTATGCATTATGGAATTAGGAGGAGAAGAGAGAGAAAAAGGGGCAGAAGGAATATTCAAAGAAAAATGGCAGAAATCTTCCCAAATACAAGTAAAGTCATGAGTATCTCATTCCAGAATCCAATGAACCTGGAACAGTATAAACTGAAAGAGATCCACACCCAGACACAAACTAATCAAACTGTTGAATGCCAAGGACAAGGAGAGAGTTCTGAAAGCTCCAAGAGAAAAGCAAGGTGCTATGTACAAGGGAGCCCCAATAAGATTATGTGCCAATTAAACCATGGAGGCAAAAAGGCAGTAGAAGGAAATATTTAAAGTGCTGAAAGAAAACAATTGCCAACCAAGTATTTTATATTCAGTGAAACTTTCAAAAATGAGGGAGCTATTAAGACATTCCCAGATAAGCAATAGGTGAGGGAGTTCATCACCATTAGACCTCCCCCACAATCAATACCTAAGTAAAGGGCACTAGACAGTGGATCAAAGTGGCACAAAGAAATAAAGCTCTCCAGTAGAAATACATATGTGGGTAATTATAAATGTCAGTACTATTGCATTGCATTTTTGGTATATAAATTCACTTTTTACTGTTTTTGCAGCCTTTACAATGCAAATACCTAAAAAGTAATGATAAATCTATGGTTTGGGACAAACGATGTATAAAGATACAATTTTTAACACAGCCAAAGGTTGGGGGATGGAGATTATAGGAACATCATTTCTGCATTCTATTGAGGTTAAGTTGGTCTCAGCATGAATGATAAAGATATAGGATGTTAAATTTAAGCCTCTTGGTGCCCACAAAGAAAATAACTGGAAAATATATAAAGAAGGAAATAAGAAGGGACTCAAAATAGCACACTACAAAAATAAAAAAGAATATGAAAATAGGCATTAGAAGAAGAATTGAGGGACAAAAAAGAAGTATAAGACTTACAAATACCAAAGAACAAAATGGCAGAAGAAAGACCTGCATTATCAGTAGTTACCTAAATCTAAATAGATTAAATTTTCCAGTCAGAAGGCAGAGATTGGCAAAATGGATAAAAAAGCATGACCCAACTATATGCTGATTACACCTTCAATTCAAAGACACAAATATGTTGAAAGTGGAAGGATGGAAAAAATTATACCACACAAATAAAAAACAAAAAAAGAGCTTGGATAGCTATATTATATTAGATAAAATACACTTTAAGTCACAGACTGTTACAAGGGACAAGGAAGGTCAACAACAAATATTGATGGATTTGTTCTGGAACTTAGTCCTTGGCTTTTCTGTCACCTGGCAATGTATATGTCAGCCTCTCCTGGCTCTTCGTTCCATTGACTTCAGTTTCTTGCTGCTCCCTGTGGCTTTCTCTCTGTGTTATTGAATTTCATTCTGCTTATAATGGACTCTCATACACCTGAACTGAAGTAATCGCATCAAAAATCCTATTTACAATGGATTCACATCCACACAAATGGATTAAGTTTAAGAACATGTTTCTCATATCACTTCTTTCACAGCCTTTTGGTGATTGGTTCCTGTGCTGGTTTGTATGTATTATGTCCCCCAAATGCCATTATCTTTGATGCAGCTTACAGAGACATTTTGGAGACGGCCTTTGAAAGCAACTTTTGCTCCGGAGAAGCTAAGAGAGGACAAACGCCCCAAGAGCAACTGAGAATGACATTCTGAAGAGGAGCTGTGGCCTAGAAAGGAATGTCCTGGGAGAAAGCCATTTTGAAACCAGAACTTGGAGTAGATGCCAGCCATGTGCCTTCTCAACTAACAGAGGTGTTCCAGATGCCAATGACCTTTCTCCAGTGAAAGTACCCTCTGTTGATGGACACTTTATGGCTTTAATACTGTAACTGTGCAACCAAATAAACCCCTTTATATAAAAGCCAATCCATTTCTGGTGTTTTGCATTCTGGCAGCATTACCAAACTAGAACAGTCCCTACACTGATCACATATATACAGCAAAGTGTGTAGTCGAATTGCCTCCCTGTCTCCCAGTGATAAACCCATGTGGCACCTTATAAACATGGATAATCGAAGGAGAGAATTGGCCAGCAAAGGTGAAAGTGCAGCAGGGAAACAAAGAGCGATAACCCTGGAAATGAAATTTGAATCAAACATAAATGGAGTTAAAGAAGAAATAGCCAACTGTGGGAAAGTTAACACTCTGCCATGTAAGAGACTCTAAAAATGCAGCCAGGAGAACTTAGTGAAAGTGAACTTATGGACATAAATTAGTGGTTGTAATGAAAAGGATGATGATGTCCCAGAAGAAGACTATTTTAAAACATGGAAAAGAAAAACAAGTGTTGGAGAGGATGTAGAGAAATAGTAACATATTTGTTTATTGTTGGTGGGAAAGTAAAATGGTGCAGCCATTGTGGAAGACAGTTTGGCAGCTCCTCAGAAAGTTAAGTATAGAATTACTGTATGACTCAGCAATCTCACTTCTAGGTTTATACCCCAAGGAACTGAAAGTAAGGGAGTCAGATATTTGGCCACCAATATTCAGAGCAGCATTATTCACAATTTGCAAAAGATGGAAGCAATCCAAGTGTCCATCAACAGAAGAATGGATAAACAAAATGTGGTATATACATAGAAAAGAATGTTATTCATCTATATAAAGGAATAAAGTTCTGATATGTGTGACAACACTGATGAACCTTGCATACGTATGCAAGATGTTGAGTGAAATAAGCAATACACAAAAAGGCAAATATTATATGATCTCACTGACATGAAATAATTGGAAGAAGCAAATTCATAGAATCAGAAACTAGGATACAGGTCACCAGTGCCTGGGGTGGGATAGGGAATGGGGAGTTAATGCTTAATTGGTATGTGGTTTCTGCTTGGGGTGATGGAAAAGTTGTGGTAGCACAATATTGTGAATGCAATTAACATCACTGAATTACATATTTGAATGTGGTTAAAAGGGAAAAATTTTTTTCATTGCATATATGTTACTAGAATAAACATTTCTGAAAAATTTTCAGCTAGACCGTTGGGGGGGGGTGGCATTCAGACACAGTAGCTCCTAAAATCAAATAACTTTGCAAATTAATGGGATGTTGAAAGTGTGCAACATTTGAGACCTACACTAAGTTACATATTTAGATAGTAATCATTTGCCTAATTATGCCTTAGTGTCTACTTCTCCGGTCTCTTGAGCTGAATAATAATCATTACCATTCTCATTTCACCACCTGTGATATGCAGTAACTAAGAGGCCATGTATTTTTCACTCACACCACATACGGCACTTGGTTTCTCCAAGAGTTTCTAGGCTCAGAGGAGAGAATAAAGACAAAGAGTTCTAAAATTGGACCCACTCTTCCAAGGATCCCCCCTAAGTATTCTGATTTGATGCCAGCCTGCCTCCCTCAGCCTTTCCTTTAGCCTGAAAAATATGATTATACTAAAACTTAATGACCTTTATTTTCTTGATGAGAAGGTTATTTTATGATTGCTAGTTTTAGAATTAGGGAGCTGTGTTGATGTGTTTTAAGCCACATTAATATTCTGGTACACTGTATGAAAACCACTACCCTGAAACAGCAGGCACAGAGAAGGGTCTACTTACATCCTGAAAGAGCTGGCCTATGGCCACACAGAGATATCTTGCTACCAGTCTTTTGACTGGGCTCTAATCACCATCCAATATACTTCTTGTTTGTTACTCAAAGTAAATCTGTTTCTTTTACTTTACTACTTGCATTTATTTGGTGTCACTTAAGGTACAGTTCTGCATACCACTTTCTAAGAATCCATAAATAATTCTTCAGAATCCTTCTATAACAATGGAAGATTGCAATTCATTTATGAGTAAATAAACTTCAGCACAAGAAATTATTTAAACAAATTTGCATCTCTGACAACTGCACAGATGGAAACAGAAACCAGAAGATCTGTCTCCCATTGTCGGATTTAATCTTCTGATAACACTCACCTTGCTTTTTGTAGAGCTGCTGAAGATATCTCAAAAATAGGTGCTGGGAATGTAACACTTCATAGCAACAGTAGAGGCCTACCTAGTTGATAACATGGGGGGGAAATACTGTGAACTGCTGAACTTTTTCTGAGGTCTCCCCACATTCTGTTTTAACACACCTTCCTTCAATGCCTCTCTTCCCCCAAATGCATCAGCATGCTGAATCTGCATTGCGTGGGACTCCACTAAATTCCATTCACACAGGGAAGAGCTTTGACTTCTTAGTTTAACACTTGTTGTTTTTTCAAAGATAAGTTCTGAAACTATCCCTCACACTCAAACAGTGAAAAGTATGTTTGAAATTTCAGAGTTTACCCAATACAAGGAACATTTATTGATCATCTAGTACTTACCTGGAACAGTTGTACAATTCAAAGATCGAATCTTAGAGTGAGAGTGCAGGCATCTGTCCTAGGTGTGGGGGGCAAGGTGCGTGGTTTGTTTGAGAAATGAGCAGCCCTCCTTCTTTTGTGGGTGGCTGCCCTCTTTTAAGGCTGTGCCAATTTGAATATATTATGTCCCCCAAAACGCCATTACCTTTGATGCAATCTTGTGTGGGCAGACATATTGGTGTTGATTAGATAGTAATTCTTTGAATGTTTCCATGGAGATGTGACCCACTCAACTGTAAGTGATAACTCTAATTGGATAGTTTCCATGGAGGTGTGGCCCAGCCCATTCAGCATGGGCCTTGATGAGTTTACTGGAGCACTATATAAGCGTAGACAGAGGGAGCAAATTTGCTATAGCCAAGAGGGACACTTTGAAGAATGCACAGAAACTGAGTGAGTAGCTGCAGATGAGAGACATTTTGAAGATGGCCGTTGAAAGCAGACTCTTGCTCCAGAGAAGCTAAGAGAGGACAAACACCCCAAGAGCAACTTAGAGTTACATTTTTGAAGAACTGCAGCCTACAGAGGAACGTCCTGGGAGAAAGCCATTTTGAAACCAGAACTCCAGAACAGACGCCAGCCACATGCCTTCCCAGCTAACAGAGGTTTTCCAGGCGCCATTGGCCATCCTCCAGTGAAGGTACCTGATTGTTGATATGCTACCTTGGACACTTTATGGCCTTAATACTGTAACTTTGTAACAAATAAACCCCCTTTTATAAAAGCCAATCCATTTCTGGTGTTTTGCATTCTGGCAGCATTAGCAAACTAGAACAAAGGCTTACAGGATTTCATGTTTCAGAGTTCATCAATCTTCAAAGACTATTCTTCATTTTGACTACTGATACACAAACAGATCTTTACACTTTAAATGATTGGTATAGATGCAAGGCAATACTTGGTCAACTTCCTCTGATAGCACTGCACACACACACAAACAAATACACAAGACAAAGTAGAAAGTGTTTGTAAATAAGAAGTGGCACATAGAAGAAAGGATAATGTATCTTTTATTATATGTGTGATTACAGTCTTGGCTTAGAGAAATTCATACTTTGAACGGAATAGCCCATTTAGTAAGCCAACTCCATTTCAGCACTTTCTTTTTCCCCATACTGATCTTTCACACAAATATATAGCACATTATTATGCATAACACCATTGGGCAAGAAAAAGCATTTCTAAATTTCTCTCAAAATATGCATATATCCCTAGAAATATTTTTTAGCATTATCTTATATTATGGTCTCTACAAAATAGCAAAAGAATAAATAGATAACTTCTTCTCCCTAACCAAGCCCCATCCCTGACACCTGAATAAAGAAATAGTCAAACAACCCTTCTGAGAACTCATGGTCTAACTGAGAAATTTCAAAACATTTCAAAGCATCGCATCTTCAGCTTTGAAAGTATTTGAGGGTCCTGTGACACCCCAGTGTTGATCCCAGAAACCACTGTTACAAATGGACAGCATACATTCTGCCTGACAATTTTTATTCAAGTGGGTAAATGCCTTCAAATAAACTTCTGAATGACTAGGGGTGATTGTACTCACTTGTGAAATCTAACAAATAGGTTTTAATTTTCCAGTTATCAGTCCCATACTTTTCCCAAGGCACAGTCAAAAATATCATAAACAATTTTGCTTATATATAGTAATTTTAAAGATATCAAATGAACAAAATGTGACATTTTAAGCCTACTTTCAAAAAAAATCAAGGCTAATAATTCTTATTCCCACGCCCTGCTTCAAAAATGAAAGAAGGTATGTAAATAGGATAATAAATAATATTTTATTATTTTAATAAATAAACTGCACCCACTGGGGACAAATATATGAGAGATCAATTCTGAAGACTCTCTGTAGCAAACTCCACTGATCATGAAAAGTGTTTCAATTAAAAAAAAATGTTGGGAGTACTTTATACTTACGGTCTTGTAAGGGATTAAACACACATGCACACACACAGAGAATCTATAAATACCAATTTTAGAAACAACTATGCAGACTAAAGTTCCCAAGGCTTCAGGAGATAGAAAATTGGTCCAACAAAAAAAAGACCTGCTGGAAACAGGCATTTGTACATATGAATTTGTTACCAAGCTTCTGGGTGAATTCTGGTCCCTTGCTCTTAATTTGAATTGTGTAGGTTGTCTCTTCTCTCCATTGCAATATCTATGACCCAACTTCCTGCTAAACCCCAGTCAATGGCCCTCCAATGACCTGATAGCAATTTCCTTAGGCTTCTCTCCTACTCCTCTCCTGACAAATTCCTTTGTGCACCAGTAAAACTGCTCTTGCCGATGAACCATCGATCCCCTCCCTCAGGTATCCATGTTACAGCAACCTACATGAAAGTGATGGTAAGAGTAACACCTAAATGACTCTCATTGAGAATTATAAGTATCAGAGGGGAGGTGCCAACAATGCACTAAAGAGCTTCAACTCCATTCACTTATTCAACAACTAGTCATTGAGTATCTTCTTTATGACATGTTGGGCTTGCCAAGGTATGAGACACGCCCTCTCCCCTCAAAGAGATTTCAGTGTAGTCAAGGGGTAGACAAGGAAGCATTGCTCCACATCCTCACTAACATTTGATGCTTTCAGTTGCTTTGTTTTGTTTCCTCAATAGCTTTTTAGGGGGTTTGTAATTGTTATCTTATGGTCTTTTAAATTTGCATTTCTCCAATAACTAATGATGTTGAGCACTTCCTCTAATGCCTACTGGTCATTCATATATCTTCCTTTGTAAATTGTCTGCTCCAGTCTTTTTCTCATTTCTATTAGGCCTTTTTTGTTTGCCTTTTTATTATTGAGTTGAGAAAATCTTTACATATTCTGGTTACAAATCTATATGTGTGTTTGTGTATATATACATATATATCTTATGAATATTTTCTCCTAGTACGTAGTGTGTCTATTCATTATCATAATAGTGTGTTTTGATGTATTTTTCCATCTAATTTTTTGTTCCTGTTCTTTTCCTGCCTTCTTTTGACTTGAGTACATTTAGTCCCTTATTTATCTCCTCTCCTGGCTTTTTGGCTATACCACTTTTTTGTTTTTGTTTCTGATTGCTCTAGGGATTACAACATGAGTCCTTAACTTAGAACTATCAACCACTAACTAATTTTATATAACCTCACATATAATGAAAGAATAGTACAATAGTTTACTTCCATTTATCCACTTTGGGCCTATCATACACTTGACATTCACACATTATATATTCCACAATATATATTGTTGTTGTTTAAAAGAAGAAAATATGAGAAAAGAAAAAATCTTTACTGTTTATCCACATATTTTCTATTTACATCACTTTTCATACCTTTGTATATGCATGAGTTTCTTTCCAGTAATATTTTCATTTAGTCTGAAGAATTTCCTTTAATATTTCTTTTAGTGCAGTCCTGTTGGTGAAAAGTTCTCTCCACTTTGGTTTACTTGAAAATGTATTTATCTCACCTTCACTTTTGTAGAATATTTTTTCTGGAAATCAGTTTGACAATTTGGGGAGGTTTTTGAAAGAAAAAGAATTTAAAGATGTAGTTTCATTTCCTTCTGTCTTTCATTATTCTTGCTGAGAAGTCAATGCTAGTCATATTGTCGTCCCTCTATACTTAACGTGACTTATTCCTCTGGCTGCCTTTAAAATTTACCCCTAATTTTGGTTTTTAGCATTTTGGCTATGTAGGTATGATTTTCTTCAGATTCATTGTATGAAGTTTGTTGTGTTTCTTAGATTTGTGGGTTTATAGTCTTCATTAACTTTAGGATATTTGTAGGCTTTTTTTTTTTTAAGATATTTTCTGCCCTTTTTTCCTCCCCTCTCTGTCTAGATCTCTCACTACATGCATGTTAGACTGTCTGATATTGTCCCACAGATCACTAAGGCTCTGTTTATATTTTTCAGCTTTTTCTCCTTGTTCTTTTGGATAATTTTATTACCCAGTCTTCAATTTCATTGATTTTTCACTTCAGCAATGTCCACTCTGCTGATATGCAATTCAGTGAGTATTTTCATTTCACATATTATATTTCTCAATTCTAGAATTTTCATTTTGTTCTTTTTAATAATTTTTATTTTTCTGTCAAAATCCCCAGTTGTTCACTCATTTTGCCTATATTTTCCTTTTACTCTTTGAACATATTTAAAATAGTTGTTTCAAAGTTCTTGTCTGCTAATTCCAACATTTTTATTGATTACAGATTTTCCTGCTTCTTTTTATGTCTAGTAATTTTATTTTAATTGCCTGCTAAACATTGTAGATGCTATAATATTGAAAATCTGGATTAACTGTCTGACAGGTGGTTAATTTACTAGTGGGGCTGACTGAACGCTTCAAAGCTTGCTTCTAAGTTTTGTTACAGTAGACCTAGAATGGTCCTTTCTCTAGGAGTAAGGTAAATCGATTCATAATGCATGTCTTTTCTCTGGTCCTCAGTTGATTGCCTGGGTGTTCAGGGAAGTCCCTCCATCCTAGTCATCAGAATTCTTATTTCTCCCAGCTCTGTGCTCCCCTGGAATTTCCATTCCATTCCGGGCATCCCTTCAGCTGTTCTCTACTAGGGCTTATGGACTCCAAAGACTTTAGGGAACTCCTATGAAGATTTCTTCAGATCTCAAATATCCTGCTCCACAAAGTCCAACTGCCTCGGAAACCCCGACCCCCAATCTCTGTCTCCGTGACTCAGTGAGGTCACCGTCTCTCTAGGAGGAAAGCCAGAGAGATCACAAGGCTCACCTCATCTGTCCTTCTGTCAGAAATCACTGTCCTTTGCTGCCACTTGTCCAGTGTCTGAAAACAATTGCTTTATATTTTTTTGCTCAGGTTGTTAGCTGTTTAAGTCAAGAGGGATAGTTGTTCTGACAGCCTCTTATTCCCCTCATCAGTGAAGGAGGGATCTCTTGCTCTCAAAAGTATGAGATGGCTGAACACATGACACCTGACACTGGACAGATGAGACTGACAGCGGTTTTTGAGTCACATATGCTCACGGCCTGGGGGAGGAGAACACTGTACAAGGTCACAGCACATGGGCTGCACTCAAGAGGAGAGTGTATCTGCAGAGGCTGTGGGAGACAGGCTTTCTAGTAATAAGAGGTGTGGTCAACCCTGGTTCCCATGCAAGGATGTGATTGGCTGGTCTGAATAATTTGGGGGCTGGCAGGGAGCTGAAACTCATTAGGTTGAGGACAGAATGAGGTGCAACTGGTGCAGCTGATAGGGGAACCAGCTGGGTGAGAAGACTTGCCCTCTGGGTAAGGGGCATATCTGGCAAGCAGGAGAACTTCTAGTTAGGCCTTGGAACCCTGTGAGGCTCAAGATGTCAAGGCAGCATATGAAATTTTAGGCCTTACAGTACAATACCTGTCATGTCTCAATAAATTGATTTTGATTGGTATTTTCTTCTCTCTGAAAATAAAAGCTTAGTAAGCTATCAGTTCTCAGGAAGCTCAGAGGTGAATTGGATAATTAAACATAATAAGATTTGGCCTTGTGATTTGCTTGCCTTTTCTTTCATTACCTTAATTTTTATTTTATTTCTATCATGCATAGGCAATGTATCCAGTGAAAACTGTGGATCCACAGAAACCTCATCAACAGAATCAACTCCTTCCATTCTATTCCTGTTGTCACCATTCTACTTCATGTCTCTGTCATGGCTTAACTTTGTGTCACTATTGCCACCAAATCTTCCTTTGTCTTCCCTCCAACCTCCCAGGTGACTCTATTCTTTGCAAAACCAGAAAAGCACTTTGCTCATGTTCCTACCAAATGGAAAGTCCCTGAGAGCTCAGCTGTGTCTTATTCATGAAGTGTCCCCTGCAGTGCCCAGCACAGTGCTCTATACATAGCAGGGAGACAGTCCATATTTTTGCAAGGTACTAATGTAAAAGGGAAGTCTCTAAGTTAAAACCCATCTTAGTGAGGAACCCACCCTCTCACCTGCTCCATTTCAGCACTGTTGTTCACCTCTGCACAAGGATAGGAAAAGCACAGGGAAAGGATAAAGCAGAGAGATAAATCTCTCCCATCAGGAAACTCAGCCAATGGTTTGTAGTAAGAGAGTAAATTATTATTATTTTGGCAATGACAACACTAAAGTGGTTAATGGCGATTTTTGTGTCTCTTCCTGTTGAAACTCTGAGCTAGAAATCTTAGACCCAGGATCATGGAATTTGGTACAAAATAATATGTTACATTTGTGAACTATTGTACTTG
Source organism: Choloepus didactylus (assembly GCF_015220235.1). Classification (NCBI taxonomy): domain Eukaryota; kingdom Metazoa; phylum Chordata; class Mammalia; order Pilosa; family Megalonychidae; genus Choloepus; species Choloepus didactylus. The sequence continues at coordinate 25,700,830 of NC_051318.1, read as the reverse complement.
CCCCTTCTATATATCCAGGCCATTTTTCTCTTCCAATGGCAGCTTTAATTTAGCCTCTGGAGTGGTTGAAATACTGGCAGCTCTTTATTCTCTGAGCTTATAAAACAACAAGTAATTATGGAGTTAGAGTACTTCTTATGAGTAAGGCAATCTGCTAGTTGAAAGAGAAGATGTGAGCCAGAAACAGCAGATATCTTTTAGTGTCAACATGAGACTTCAGGAGATCCTTGCTTATAATCTTAACAATCGTAAGTAGCAAAAAGGGGCAGCACTTAACAAAATAAGTAAAATAAAATCCTAGAGCTATCATATTAGGAAATAACTGGAAAGAAAATTCAGTTTTCAGTTCATGCATTCAAAAATAATTACTAAAAATTATGAGAAAAAATCCTTTTAGACAGATTTCTTGTAGTTATGGGGGTGGTCTTGAGTTTCATCATGAGGAAACTATGAGATCCAGAATAGTGATAAAGTCCTGAATTCTCTTTTTTAGATAAGCCGTGGTTTAGAATCAACATTGTGACTTGCCTTCCAATTAGAGGTATGGATTTTGAGTCTGTGTGAATAGAAAAGATTTTATGTCTTGGTTTCCTGGCTGCTAAAAGAAATACCATAAACATAATAAAAATGTCATTTTAGAAGAAAATATTTGCATCGTATAAAACATATCAAGACCATATCCCTTAATATACAAATACTTCTCACAAATCAAAGAAAAATCTTAAAACCACCTTATTTTAAAACAGGCAAAATTAAAAAATATAGATGACAATAAAAGATGTAAAGATATTCAATATCATAATTTATTAAAGAAATTTAAGTCAAAATAGGAGATACGTTTTTATCTAGTAGATCAAAAACATAAAAACTTGATAAAGCCAATTTTTAGTTTGGCAGAATTAACCATAGCCTCTCTGGAAGCAATTGTTTTACCATACTGTAACAGATTGTTTTATAGTAACAATCAACAATTTAAGTGCATATACCTTGTGTTCTAGCAATTCCACCTCCAAAAATGTATCCTATAATCAAGCAAGTATGCAGATATATCTTCCACAATACTCACTTGATCATTCTATGAAACTGGAGAAAAAAATTGGAAACAAGTTACATGCTCATTAATCTGTATCTGTTAAATTTATTGTAGAGGGTCCTCCCAAGGAATATCACACAGCCTTTAAAAGAATGAAGTATACCTATATACTGACAAAAAAGAGAATTAAAAAAAAAGTTCATAGTGGTTTGCTTTTAGGTTGTGGAAAGGAGAAATTTTACTTTTCCTTTATGCCATTCAGTAACATTTGAAAATTTTCCCATAAGCATGAATATATTATTTTATGATAAAAAAACTAATTTAATATTTAGAAAAACTAAATTAAAACAATAAAAATAGTCCTTATAGACTGATATATGTATGTTTACAGCTCTGAAGTTAGAGAACAGTCTTGACTTGAAGTGACATAAAGGTGAAAGTGGCCCATTAAAAATGATATTTTTAGTTGTATCCCATGTTAAATGGAATACCCACCCTATAGCTAGGATATAAATCTACAGTATACTAGTCCTCTAACATATTGAGTTATACCACAGTTATAAAGATTTGTTTCATAACACTCATTATGGGGTATCTTACCACTGAAAGTAGATAACTGTCAATTATTTATTGACAATAAATAAACAAAAATTTATTTCACCACTTACATTAAACTTGACATTGCTGCTCACTTTTCTAAAAATTACATATTCTCTACAGTTAATTCATTTTGTCAGATGCAATTCCCTTGATCATAAATCCAAAGAGAGATTGGATGATAAAGTAGATTTTCTTTTCCCCAAAGCATATTCAGACAAATTGGGCAGCTGTCTGTAGATTTCTGTGATGAGAAGCTGGTTCATTTCATCAAGTTCTAAAGCTCTGTTCCTAAGCTAGCCAGTTCAAGACATTGCACTTACTTGTTTGCTCTCTTAATAAAATAGGATTTCAGGTAGTGATTGCAGTTCTTTATAGGAATACAAGAAAAGCAATATCTCTTTCAGATAGCTATCTTCTCTTGCATTTCCTGCTTCTAGCCACAGTTCAATGTTCAATCCATCTCAGATCTTGCAAACTTGGTTGTGTTAGTTATTTTTTTCCCTGTTATTTCACTTTATTTTTTCTACTCCAATTCCCCAAAAAACGAGTTTGAAGTGGAGTAAATGGAAAATAAGAAAAATATCTCCACCTGTGACCCAACTCACCTCTTATAAGAAAAAAATATAAAGCATTTCAGACAATTAAAAAGATAAAGCATTATTTTAGATGTTTCAATCAGCCATGGCTGGGCTGCAGTTTCATTGAAAGATTGAAGGGCCCAGAGAATACACAGTTGGAGCTCATTAAGTGCATCATCCTATCCTGAGACGGAGACAAATTCTCAGGAGATGGGATTCTGAAAGGACCCACTCACTTGCTCCATTCCTGTTCCCAGGGTGAGAACCACCACTGCAAGCAGTAGACATAGGAGTGGTATTTATTTTAAGATTGAAAATATCTTATAAAATAATTTTATTTATAGATTAAAGAAGGGTTTTAAACATATGTTTTTCTAGTGTTTTGAAAAAAATGAAAATATGTTTTTCTCTTTGGAAGTTCTTATTGTATGAAATAAGGTATAAATTTGAGGTTGAGTTTGCTTGGGAAGATACAGACAAGAAAGAAAAGACCTGTTAATGTGCCCCACATCAAAACAAGCAGGTTTGATTACATTTAAACATCTGCTGACTCAAAGAGAAGTTGTAGAGTCATCATGAGTGTCTGTTAGTCTGAAGCCCAGCATAGATTGGTGGGGCACGTCCCCATGATTCCCCTGAGCATGAAAAAATTATTTAATTTTTATGATAAGGAAAGATGCTTCAAACCACATTAAATTGGCATTTTTTACAAAGTTAAAAGTATTAACAAAACCATGAAAACTTTTGTTATATCTCAATTGACAGTGACAAAATAAGCTTATTTGTTCAAGTCAACATTTCTATGACCTAAATTACTTATTAGTACATTTATTTCTTACTCCCTGTATTGGGGTTCTCTAGAGAAACAGAACCAACAGGAGATACCTGTAAATATTATGAGAACTTAATAAGAATTGTCTCACATGGCTGTGGGGATAGGCAAGTCCAAATTCCATAGGGCAGGCCGCAAGCTGGGAACTCTGATGCAGGTTTTCTGATGAATTCCCCAGGAGCAGCTGGCTGGCTGAAGTAGAGATGGAAATTCTCTCTTGTGACTGCTGAAATCACCACTTCTCCTTTTAAAGCTTTCAACTGATTGGATGAGACTTCTCTCATTATTGAAGGCAATCTCCTCAGTTGATTGTAGATGTCATCAGCCACAGATGCAATGAACTTACCGATGATTTAAGTCCACAAAATATCCTCACAGTAACAATCAGGCCAGTGCTTGCTTGACGAAACAACTGGGCACCATAAACTGGCCAAGTTGACACGTGAAATTAACCATCACACTCCCCTTCAGTTCAATCATTCAAAGTTTTGGTTGTGGTCCATTATGATTGCTTTCTTGGTCATTGAAATTCTTTTAAAACAATGGTGGAAGGAGTCTCTTCATTTCTTTCTACTTGGCAATCTCTCAGGGCTCTACCTATCCAGTAGGCATTGACCATTTTTGATTTCCTGATCTTTCCAGTCTCTTCCACCAATACCTTTTTCCTTCCGTGGTTCAGAATCTCTGAGAGTCTACAGAAGTCTTTAGTATCCTGGTGTTAAAAGAACCAGCCATGTACTAGCAGACAATGATGGTTCAGGACCATGAACAGTTACTTACATGCTTGTGGCAGCCCTTCCCTTAGCAAACAACTTACTGCTAGTGTACAAATACCTGTGTCAGCTAAAGTGATGTTTCTGAGGTGTGTTCCACAGAACCCTAGGCCCCTGCAATGGTCCCTAACAAAAAGTGCTCTGAGATCAAATAAGTTTAGAAAACATCAGGAAACTTTGCATAATAATCCACCACACATTATCTATCTATAAATCATATTTTCTAAATTCATATAACCCCATAAGTCTTTTTCAATATGTAACACCTATTAGTATTTCCACAGAACTAAAGTTTCAGATTACGCACTCTAAGAAACAAGGATCTGTAAGATTAAATCAAAAAGAAGCAATCTGCTGCTGACTAAAAGGGGCCAATGGGACAATAAAAAGTCTGAGCAGATTGAAGCAATTCATACATCCTCCATATGGACAAAACATCACTAGGCTCTCTCCAAAACCCAACCATCACCAGCTTAATTTTCTACTAAATCTGCAAGGGAATCCATGGCAAAAAAAAATGTATGACAATTTTAGACTAAAAGAGGAGCAAAGCAATGGGGTATTACCTGGAACAAGTAAGCTTTAATAACCTCTGAGAGTTCATGTGCTGCTTACTATTACAGATGAGTGAATTTATTTATCAGACAACATCCCTTAAAACTGCTGAGGTCAATACAAGTGATTAGAGGATAGGGATGTTTGATATAGGTGGGTAATAGAACCTCATAGAGGCCGCAGGAAGAAGGATGTGGCCCTATATTCTGCTGAGGATGAGGAAGACAATAATAGCTGGATAGTGGAAAGACACCATGAAGTCAAAAACAATAGCTGATATTTCTCAAGCACATATTCCATGCATGGCTCTGTTTAAAGGGTTATACAGTTATTAACCCATTTATTATTCAGAATAATACCCTATGGTATGAAAATGCATCTCTATTTTACAGGTAAATAAACCAAGGCAGAGGAAGATTAAGTAGCTTGTCCTTGGTTAGACAGCTAGGAAGTGGTAAAGATGGAACTGAAAGTCAATCAGACTCCAGAATCTATGTCCTTTGCCACTGCACCAGGTTGTATTTTGTGAGATATCTCTTCCAAGTGAAAAATCATGTATGTCAAGAAATCTGCATCATGGAAAAGATGGTCACAGATAAAATGGAGCTACACATTTCCCACCCTTTCCTTCTGCTAAGGCTATGAGCATGTAAGGACAGATTCTCACTGCAATCCGGCAAAGTGTAGATCTGAGGTTGTCCCAGAGATGGCAGAAATATCAGAGGCTCCTGAGAAAGCCATGGGTCATGCATGAATGAGGCCCCAGGAGTGCCCGTAGGTGGACTTTTTCAGGTTGCAGAGAACTTTGTGGAGGGAAGCTATTGTGAGGGCAACAAAGGAAGTCCTCAGTGGCCTTCCACCCCAAAGCAGTGGCCTTAAAGGGAGCGGCATCAGATATGAGAGTCTGAAGCTGTGGGCTTTAAGTTTGGGAGGGCAGCAGAATCACCTGAACACAGATGGCTGTTGTTAAAATGCAGATTGCTGAATTTCTGATGCAGGCTTCTGAGGCAGTGCTTGAGAATCTGCATTCCTTACAAGTTCTCAGACACTGACACTGCTGGTCTGGGGACTGCACTTTGACAGCCACTGATCTGACCTATCTGTGGTGACTCAGTAGCAGCTCACATTCTTCATATTTGCCATGCTCTTTCACCACCAGGCATTTGCACCCTTTGCCTGAAATTCTCTCCCCACTATTCTCCAGCGCTTGTTCTCTATTTGATTTGTTCTCACCACCCCCTTCTAGGCTAAGTATAGAAATTATTTCCTAAAAAACCTTTCCTGCCATCACAAATCTGGGTTGGGAGCCCCTCTTCTATTCTACCTCAAATACCCTACTTCGCCCCCCAGAGAACTGATCACACTGGAGGGTTTTGCCTGCTTATTTGGCTGTTAAGACCATAAATTCTAGGAAAGTGAAGTGTATGTCTAACTTGATCACAACTGTCTCCCCAGATCTTGGCAGTGTTTCCCTGTAGATGTGTTCAATAAATTGTTGAATCAATGAAGTGATTGATCTATCTCGAGGTCATCCCATTAGAAGAGGGTGTCTCCCTGCTGGAGTGCTCAATCAGTCATTATGGTTCTGCAGCTATTCCCGTCTTGCTACACCTGCTCCTTCCACTGCAGACTACCTCCACCTCCCTCTCTGTGTTGCCCATTCAAACTGCTTAATTCAGCTATTCAAACTTCATAATTCATCCAAACACTATGCAATATAGATAGGGTGACCCTGTAATTTATCTGAACTTGGACATTCTAGAGCATGAAAAGTATCAATAATCCATTCAGGATTAAGAGACCTACATTCAGACTTTCCTGAGCAAACTAGTACATATGGTAGTTCTAAGTACTCAGCATCCTCACTGGGCTTCCCACTCATGTTTATAAGAAGGTCTATTGATGGCTTCTTTGGGAAAGGTGCCCAGCCTTTGTCCAATCAGCTATGGCCAGGTTGAGTCACATGGTATAAATCATAGCAACCCGTGATTAAGATTAGTGTGTGGCAAGGACTCTGAGGATTCTTAGATGGTGTCAGTATAACTGGCAGGCCTCTTGCACAGGTTATGCCCTATAAAATACATGGTAAGTGTCTTAACAAGGAGATGGGGGAGCCCACACAGGTTCCATACAATAAAAGTGCCTTGGAGTGTTGGGAAATGGGCACGAACTCAGTGAAGGGGACCTTCCTGGGGACTTCTCCAGAGGTGCTGACTGCTTTGAAGGTTATAGTTTCAAGGTGTCACTTGAAATGAGTGTTGGAAAGCTTGGGTCTTTAAACACAACAGAAGGCTTACAAAGTCTTGATAGATTGGAGTCCCTTGGGATAAAAGCAGTGGCAAATGGGGGTAGGGTAGAGGAAAACAGTGAACTTCACCTATTTCAAAATGTTGTCTAGGGCCAGTACTATTACCCAGAAACGGAAAAGATGTTCTCCTCCTCTGTTTATCTCTGCTCCTGCACTGAATAGCCCTTATTCCCACATCCTGGCACCTACATTTGGACCATCCAACTATACTTTAAAAAGCATATGTGAGCCATCTGGGGACCAAGTCATCTTTTATTACCTTGTTTGTATGGGAAATCTGTTCTAAATTCCAAACAACAGACTTGAAAAGGAACTATGAGACATAACCTATTTGTAAGTTTGGAGCTGTCTGGATAAGAGAACACCAAACTGACCCAAGTGAAGAAAACAATCTGGTCTAATTCCTTACTGACAGTGGTGGGAATTGTTAATGTTTAAAATAAGATGAAAACAAGAATTACTACATTTAAGACTTAGGGTAAAAAAAATTTCTTTGAAGAAACAACATTCATATGTGCAGGAGTAGGTGGTTTTTACTTATCAGTCAACTGGAAAAAAAAAAAAAATAAAGACTAAGAAAATAAGTCCAGAGTTCTCAAGGAAAACAAATTATAAAGATTTTTTAAGCTTATGAACTCTAGATCAAAGCCTGGAGTCCTTTGATAAGATAGTGTACTCATTAATAGAACACAGTGTCATCAGTTTATTTTTAGCTCAGAACCAGAACACTCTCAGTATCACATGATCGTAATGTGACACAGGTGGCCCAAAATTAGGGCAAGTTTTGTTTTTCTATCCTTAAGAGCAATGTACTAGATGTGTTAGAAAAATAAGCACTCTTCCTATTTAGCAGTAATTTATTTTTCCCCAAACATAAAGCAATATTTTAAATTATATATAGATAACCATGTGTGATTGAACGAGACCCTTCTAAATTTAAAAATGCATGCAGTTCCTTCACAGATGCTTTAAAGATAAACTTTAAGAATACAACCTTCACCAACACTGTATTTAAAAAGAAAGAACACTATTGGTTTTTTTAATGCAATTTTGTTGAGATATATTCACACACCATACAATCCATCCAAAGTATACCATCAGTGGTTCCCAGTATCATGACGTAGTTGTGCAGTCATCACCACAATCAATTTTAGAACATTTTCAATACTCTGAAAATAAGATAAAACAAAAATATAAAAGAAAAAATGCCTCATACCCTTTATCCTCCCTATGGTTGAGTCCTCATATTGATGTGGTACTCTTGTTACTGTTGATGAGAAAATATTAAGATATTACTGTTAATTATAGTCCATAGTTTGCAACAGGTACATTTTCTCCCAATACCCCTCTATTATTAACTCTTTGGAATAGTGTCATACACTTGTTCTAGTTCATAAGAGAAATTTTTTATATTTGTGCTGTTCACCACATCATCATCCACCAGAAGATCACTATTAGTTTTTATTGCTGCCATAATAAATTACCAGAAGACTGAAGGCTTAAACAATTCAAGTTTATTATCTTACAGTCCTGTATGTCAGAAACCCAACATGTGTCTCATTGAGCTATCAAAATTTTGTCAAGGCTGTGTTCTTTTTAGAAGGATCCATTTCCTTATCGTTAATAGCTTCTAAAAGCCATCCTCAGTCCTTGGCTCACGACCCCTTCCTTCATTTTCAAAACCAGCAATGATGGGTTGAGTCCTTCTCACGCTGTCCTCTCTCTGATTATCTGCAGGTGGGAAAGGTTCCCCATCATCAAGGATCTATGTGCTTGTACTGGGCCCACCTGGATAATCCAGGATTCTCTCCCCAACTTGAGGTCCTTAAGCTCATTCACAACTGCAACGTCCCTTTGCCATATAAGGTAATATATTCACAGGTTCCAAGGATTAGGGGTGGATGTTCATACTTGTTAAAACCTGGCCCTCCATAATTTCCATGGCACTAGCCTTTCTTCTGTCTTTCATACTAAGCTTCTTTCCCCCTTTTTCTCTCGCTTCTGACTCTTTTGCTAATGCTTAACCTATTGGTCTCATCGGTCTCTAGGGCCATGAATTTGACCACCACAGCTGCTATAAAATGGAAATACTAATTTATTTCTTCCCAAATCTAAAATTAGCATATGTTTTCTTTCGTTTCAAGGGAATGGTCAAGTGTCTATGATCTTCTGTACTATGGGAGGAAAAACAAATCACATCTAATTCCTCTATTGCTCTATTTTTAACATGAAGGATTAGAACTAGTGTTTATTCAAGGAATCTTAGAGCTGACAGTAATGAACCATAACAAAAAATCCAATGGCCTCCTTGTTACAGAATCCAAAGGACAAAGAGCAAGCATTTTCCTTTTGCAGTATTTCATACTATTGCCTCTCCATGTCTGCATCTCCCAAACACATACACGGTTTTTAAAACATTGCCATCTGTAACTTCCATGACATAAACCTTTCTTTTATCTCTTTCCTACTATGCTTCTTTTCCTTTCCTCTCCCTCTTCTCTTTTGCCTATGCCTAACTTGTTGGTTTCCTACAAGACAGCACATAATCTTATTTTGTCCTATGATATTTATTTCCCTAGCTTATTCCATACAGTACCATTGAGTCATCACTAACTCAATACTTTCCCTAGATCTCCAAGTTGAACCTGCAAGTGACTATTAGCCGTATATATGCCCTGATATCCTTCAAGACCTAACTTAATAAGTCACAAATGGGACTTTTGTCTATTCCTTACTCAAAACTTTGTTCTGACTTTTATGTTCTTGATCTTGGCTAGTGATATTATCATACACTTAAAATATAACTTCTAATAGGTTTCAAAAATCTACCCATTCTATCAGAAATGTCCTTCAAATCCAGCCTATTTTTTCCTTGCAAAAACTTAAAACATAAAAAATGGGCACAAAAAGAAGTAAAGCACACATTGCTACTCTGCTAATGGTAAATACATTACCTTTCCAAAGGTTCAAGTGATGGATTTCCCTTATGAGTTGCTATGATACAATTACTTGTGATATTTATGATCTACAGAATGAACGTTTCCAAGATAAATTAATGGGAACATGCTATCCGAATGCTATTTCTACTGCTATGCACTTGTTTTTATTGACAGCAATAAGGATTAGAGTACAGAATGTTTTTTTTTAATAGAAACTTAGGAAAAACTTGGTTGTAAATGCAAGAGCCACACAACTAGAGGGTCATAATAGTGCTACCACAGAATTTCTGCCATCCAAAAACAGACGAATTGATTTCTTTTTGTAAAAGCATCTTAACCTATAAAATATTTGAAATTGCTCAGTGGACATAGCGCTCTCTTTTTGCAAGTCTCCATGCATTTTCAGAGCTATCCAACAATTACATGTTCCATCAAGTCATTAGGCATTTAGCATTTTGGTCTCTAAGTCATTTTCTTCTTTAGGCATTCTCTGAACAAGACACTGTGCATAAAAAGATTTTGGCTCCGCCTCCTTAAATTATGCTATGACGCCATTAACATTTCCGTTTGTGTCTGGGGTTAAGTACCACTGAAAAACATGTTCTTAATTTTAGCCCATTCCTGTGGGTGTGAACCCATTGCAAAATAGTATCTTTGGATGAGATTGTTTCAGTCAAGGTGTGGCCCAACCCAATTAGGATGGGTCTTAGTCCTATTACTGGAGGCCACAGAGAGAGAAGCCACGAGGAGAGCTAGAAGTCAATGGAACCTGGTAGAAAAAGAAAACCGTGCCACCATGTGCATTGCCTTGTGACAGAAAAGCCAAGGAACCCACAGATTGCCAGCCAGCCAGAAGATACCGGCCCTGGGGGGAAACGAGCCTTCTAGCATCTGATACCACGAGCCAATACATTCCTGTTATGAAGCCAACACATTGTATGGTATTTGTTTTAGCAGCCAGAAAACTGAAACATGTTCCTAGAACCATCCTTGGTTTGGAAACCCATTTTATTGACATCACCTTGGATTTGCTACAAATGGCTTTTTGTAACCCAATGTAAATTGGCTTTAGTTGTCTCTTCAATATTGAAAAAAAGCAAAGAAGCTCTCCTTAATTAAGATAAATTTTAACACTTTCTGTGCATATCTCACACAAATTGATAGACTTTCTTTCTTTGAACTTTTAGTTATTTTTTATATTCGTTACAGTTTATTGAATAATCTGATAAAATGCTAATTTCATTCTGAGGTCTTGCAATATGTTGTTCTTAAACATCATATTTATTTCAGTTTGATTGGCATGCTCTTGTAGAAATTGTGTTGAAATATCTTACAATATAATTCCCTACAATTCCAAAACAGTGAATATTTCTTGATAAAATAGATAAGTCCTGTCTTCTTGATATTTTTCCAGTAAGTAAAATATTTCCAACTATAAATTTCATTTTTTTCTACTTTCTTCAACCTGTTAGTCATTTATTGGCAATTCTTTTCCACAAAATATAACAAAGCTAAAATGATTTCAAAATGCATTTTATTTCCTTGTATTCTTTAAAACAAGTCAGAGCTTTTTCACAATTAGGAATTCCTTGTCTTTTAAATTGCAATTCTCTACTACAGAACATTAGAAATCAATTCATTTTTATTTAATTATAAAAGTAATACATTTGCCTAGTTTAAAAATCACACATTTTTTATCTTTCATTTTTCTAGCGATTTCTATTAAAATTTCAAAAACTACACATTTAACCCTATGGCTTTAGGCAAAGTCATGTAATCATCTTTTAATGTTAGATTAGAATTATATTAGTTTATAACAACTGCATTCTACTCTGCAGCATTCAATAAATTTTCCATTCTCTATTTGAAGGGTTATCTTAAAACTAAGATATGCTATTTATAAATAGCATTTACAATATGAGGATTATATAAATATTGTCACTGCAGAAATGAGTGATGTGATTGGACTTTGGAGCAGAAAATATCATGATATGTTGCTGAACCAGTACCATTTGACAAAGAATGACCAATTTAGCACTTCGGGGAGGACCGTCATTTAATTTATGTTTTTTCTTGTTTGGTTTGTTGGTTTTTGCTTTTGCTTTTTATTTATTGTATGCATTTAAAAAATTTTTTTTGCTTCTTCTGAGTCATACTCAGCTGTCACTATTTCTTTTTTTAATTAATTTATTTTTTATTAGAGAAGTTGTAGGTTCATAAAAAATCATGCAGAAAACACAACAGTTGCCATATACCCCCCACACACAGTTTTCCAAATTACTAACAATTGATGAAACAATATTCTTATAATTATACTATTAACTATAGTCCATAGTTTACATGAGGGTTCATTGTTTTGTTGCACAATCCTATGATTTTGTTTTTTTATTTTTTTGAAATTTTTATTCTCGAAACAGACAACCAAAAATTCACCCCTTTTAACTGCATGGAAATATAAGCTGTCATTATTTCCTATATTTTAGGTTATCTTCTTTCTTGTATTCTTGTATCATATTGCTGGAGAATATCCTTGTGTATGTTTTTACACATAGAGTGTGTAGGTAAAAAACTTCCTGAACCTTGGAATGTGTAAAAAATGTTTTCCTTGTGCCATAACACTTGGTTGGATATTGCCTTGGTACAGAATTCTATGTTCAAAGCCATTTTCCTCAGAAACTGGCCAGACAAATCTCCTACTTCAGGGTCTTTATGCTTGCCATTGCCTCTGCCAAGAATATTTTTCCAGAATCTGCATGACTGACTTTCTTACTTCTCCATAAGACCATGCCTGGACACTTTATCTAGCACTGCAACCTCCCTCCCTGATCAACATTTCATATTTATTCTATCTGCTTTATTTATTTTTTTCTCTTAAGCACTTCATACCAGCTAATATTCAAAATATTTTAATTATCCATCTGGTTGGTTGTCAGTCTTCCCCCACTAGAATGTAAACTTCAAGAGGGCAGGAATTTCCATCTAGAATAGAGCTTGGCACATAGAAAACTCTAAATATTTAAGTGAATGAACTGTGAAGCCACTGTCCTGTTGTCTTCTAGCATCCCCTCTATATAAGAAGTCTGGAGTCAGTGTGATTTTAATTCCTTTTCAGATAACCTGACATTTGTTTGTATTTAGGTTGAATTCACTCTAGGATTTTAGGGTTATCTCTTCATCTTTACTCTTATAAATTTCTGTTAGATGTTCCCAAAAAAGTCTCTTTTTCCTTTCTTTCTTCCTTTTTTTAAAAATAAATTATTCTACTTGGCTATTTTAATTTGGAAACTTAAGTCTTTTTCAGCTCAAGAGCATTTTTTTTCTCTATTATTTAATTAATCTACTCTTCCTCCCCCAATAACTTTACATTCACCTCTGAAACTCTTGAATCTATTTTCCACGTCTTTCATTATTTAAAAAAATTTCTCTACTTTTATTTCATGAGCTGAAATTTTTATCAGAATTATTTTCCAGATCAAAGCTGGGTCATCAACCAAATACATTCTATTATTCAGTTCATCCAGAAATTTCTAATTTCAAAAATCATATTCATAAGCACTCCTTTTCATTCTTTGACAGCTCCTCTTTCAAAGCAACTAATTCATGTTTTATAAGGAGTTATCCTCTCATCACTCTCTAAGCAGCAATTAGAAATTTTTAAATTCTTTTCTGTTCTGTGAGTTATCTTTGCCTTCTCAAGGGTTAGTTGTTCTGCTTGGTAGTCTTACTTATTCTTTAACATGCTCTTGCAGTTTTTCAAATATCTGGTGTTCCTTGTTTTTTTCTTCATATTTTGGAAGAAGAACTATGCTGCTTAGCATAGACAGTTGGCATGCATTGCTCTTGTCTTGTATTGATTTATATTCCTATCAGGTCTCTTCCAGAGTTGCCTGGGTGTTCTGCCTAAATCCTGACAGGCAAGCTTCTCTGAAGGACAAATAGGGAGATAACTACCAGGGAAACTAGGGAATTCCACAGTGGCCACCTTAAGATAATTTAACTCTGCAGGGTAACAGTTTACGGCACTCCATTCTTGGAAGGAGCTGATCTCCAGTGAGATCTGGAGTTGCCCTCAGTTCCTTTACATGTCTCTCTCAGGTTCCATTATGCCAATTCTGGGGCCTTTCTAGGCATGGGGCCTGCTTTCGGCAAAGGTTTTGAGAAGAGGATGCCTTAAAGACCAGCAGTACTAAATAAAGAATTTTTAAACTAATTACTCTTATTCTTTGTATATTCAATTCCCTCCTTAAAACTTCTCTGAGGCTCTCCTGGGAAAAACTGCAGACCTGTGTTGTCTTGGGGTAGTTTCCTCTGCTCCGATCTCCATCCCTCTGATCCCATCTGCTTTCTCTCTTTCAGGAATTCCTCAAAATTTCTTGCTTACTGAAGACTTTCTCTCTTTTCTCATAGTACACTATTATGGTTTCATTCATTTCTAAGAGTATTTTTTCTATCATTTGGATTAGGTGTTAATAGGGAAGGAAGTAGACCAAATCCTCCACTAATGAGCATTTGTTGCAGAACAAATCAGCCTGAGAAACAAAATGCCCTGGTTTTCAACTTCCAACCATCAAAAACAATAACACGAAGCTCCAAAATGTCACAATTTTCCTTAAACTTTTGAAATTTTATTTTCATTGATACTAGGTTGTGTATTTGATGTATTTTTCAGAAGTTCAGAAACACACAGGATCTCAGATCATAACTACATCATTGTCTACATCTATACTAGGGCCAGATGCTCTCTGGTTAATGACTAATCATGAGGAATTACACACAATTACAACTGATGACATCACTTGACTTATAGGTGAACACTTGGGATATTTTGTTCAAAAAAGAAAAACACACCAAGTATGTTTTGACTTTATTTTCAAATAACATTTACCAAGAAGAAACCAAAACAATTACAGCATAAATATCAAAAGGCTGAAGGAGAGTGAGAAATGTGCCTCCCAAGAGATGCAAAGCTATGCAAGAGTGGACACCAACACATAAATTTGGGAGCATCAGTTAGGCAGAAACAGTGCCATTGCCATCGTTGCCAAACAACGTCTTTCAATGTGCTATGAAAAACTAGAACCATGATTCTATTTCTGAAGTTAAATAACTGATTCCATGTATTTTTGACAGGTAGATCATGTTTATGAGAGTTAGAATTTTTTTTCCTTTAAAAAGTTGCCACCCCATTCCGTCCTCCCTCCATACCTTTTCTTGACCCACCAGATTGCTAATTATTTGCTTTGCTTCATCCTGTAAAAGATAGCTAGCCATCTTCTTCCTACCCTCAGGCATTTATGGTTTTTTTTTTTTTTTTTTTTTTTGGTATTTGTCAATTGACCTAAAAAATTTTAAAGTTTAGTCGTTTTCCTTTTCATTACTAGTTAAAAGGATTAATTTGTTCTGCTTTGGTTGCCTCTTTTAAATTAAGCAATATTTAGAAACATGCAGCCTACCATCTTACCAGCATTAATATCACCAGGCACTTAGGGCTTGAGGATAAATATTAAAGTCTCAGAAAGGATCTTCCTATTTAAATCAGAGATATAAACTCTTTTATGCCCATTTAAGTAAGAGACACCAAAAGTAAATCAAAAATTTACCTTCGTTTTCAGGGAAATTGGTAAAGCATTCTATAGTTTTCATCTCAGCCCAGTGAAATATACCATTTCGGTCTTATCTATTTCCAAAAAGGTTATAAGACTCAAAGCCCATAAAGCTAAGTAAAACAAAGGAAAAGAATAAATGCCAAAACTTGTCCAGAATAGGGGCCACTGTTCAGGGAGAAATAAACAGGAAGGAAGTCCTTAGCAGATAATTGAAATAAAATTTATTGTTTCTTTCCTGATCAAATAAATTTATTTGTTTTTTTAGAAAACCAATGGCAAAAAAAAAATCTTTGATATTTCGGTTATGAAAATAAATAAAAATTTAAGGTATCTGAGGTTTTTAGTTTTGGGGAGCTATAAATCTCTGATTAATTTAAAAATAAATTCAGAAGTTCTAAGATCTTTACAATTCTCTGATAAAAATAATTTCTTAAACATTACGGACTTTATAGTCTTTAGTAGAAAATAAATTTTGAGAGATCCTGTTCAGAAATGAAAAAGATAAAAGGAAAAAAACAATATCGTACTTTTTGGGCCCTGCTAATTGCTTAAAATACTATTTTAAAAACTAGCATTTTCTCTGTTCTGCCTCTCACCATGCCCACCAATTACCTATGGCACCCCATCTTTGTCTTCACTCTTGACAGCTCAATTCAAAAAAGCCAAGTCACACTCTGAAATTATTGCCAGGAAGAATAAATGGTGTAGAAAAACACAGGCACTCCACAATTCCATGCAGAAAATCCTAGAGATCAGGTTCTAATCTTCACATGAATTCAGGTAGGATTTACATCAGTCTGGCAGAGAGAATTGAGTTCAGCCATTTTTCAGTCTGCTACTCCTGGGCTCTTGTACGCTGTGTAAGAATTATTATTTTAAAAGGTGGCAAGAAATGAATCCTGAAGGGCTGTCTTTCTCTAAATCCTAGAGATTCAAGGCAAACCTTTGGAAAGATCCAATGCATCTCCACGCATGGGTCCTGTGTGGAAGCCTGAAATGTTTGATGCACAGAGGTTGGTGGGGTTGTAAGCAAAAGAGGCTGCTCTGGAGTCCCTGCCACCCCTCCCCATCACCTGTGCTTTCTTTTTCAATCCTGACACCCCATAAAAGGCCACTCCACAGCATTCCTTCTTTAAGGTCCTTTATATCTCCCTAATGAGGAAAAGCACTACATGCTCTGCCCCATTTAGTTTCTGGCTAGTCCTCCAGCAGGTAGGGGCCATGATTTATATCTATTTGGATAACGGGAGGGGCCAATTCTTTAAAAAGTACATGTATACATTAAAAGGCATGTTTTGAGTTGTACATGCTTCTCACATACAAAGTAGCCAGCAGACAGGCACTTTCAACACATATCTAGAAACTAGAATTTCGACTACTGAGACTCAGTACACTAGACTGAGTGCACCCAAGGAAGTCAGGCGTTCAAGGGTACACACAGAGGCAGATGTAGGCATCTAAAAGCTGTATGCCTCTGTGTTTGTGAGAGTTGTTCACCATCTTTAGTCAGCATCTGACAATAGGTAAGTACAGAAAAATTAGAGAACGGAATAAGAGTGGTTCTGTGAATTTAGAAAAAATGGAAAACATAATCTCTTTTCACTCTGATGACTCATGATTTCATGGCAGAACTTCTATTGAAATCTCCGGAAAAATGAGAATCCTCACAGACTAAGTCAAATCACCTCCAAGTGGCGTGTTAGGAAACTTTACTAAAATTGTTTAAATTCCAATTTTTTTTCTATTTACCACCAGAGATGAAGGTGCTCAAGAATCTTAAACTCTGTCCCATTGTCACGACACAGAAAGAAATGCTCATCATTATCTATTCCCACCGTATGCAGAGAAATCAGTAGACATAGACCCCTTCAGTCTATTTCTGAGGGAGTTGATTTCTTTTTCTTTTTTCTAAGTATAGTCAGTAACTAATCACATTTTGATGATAATACTTTATAGTTTTTTTTTAATTTCCTATGTAATAGGATGTAGATCCAATGTTTTAGAAATTTCCTTTCTTGTATTTTTGTTAAACAAGTAACACATGTTCACTTCAATAGAAAATAATAACTAAAAATAGAGATGAAAAAGATAAAAGGAAAAAATAATAGAACACAAACTAGAACAACTGCACAACACTATCACAAGGAGTTAACAATAGAGGCCTATATGGGAAAAACATGTACCTATTACAAAGTACGGACTATATTTAACAGTAATATCTTAACATTCTCTCATGAGCAGTAACAAATGTTCCACACCAATACTAGGGTTCAATAATAGGGGGATAAGGGATATGGAATGTTTTGGGTTTACATTTTTATTTTTATGTCTTTTACTGCAGTAACGAAAATATTCTAAAATTGATCAATGGTGATGAATGCATGACTATGTGATTATACAATGAGCCATATGGTTTGAAGGGTATATGAATATATCTCAATAAAATTTCATGTTTAAAAATAGAGATGAGTAAAAAGGAAAAAGGGAATCAAAATCAAAATTTCACCACCTGGAGAGAAACACTGTTAAGGTTTTGTATATGGCTTCTGGACTACATTTATATATGTATATATGTATACACACACACATTGTGCTACATACTTTATACATATACACACCTTGTTGCATTTACTGCTTAAAAAATCCTGTGGATGGGAATTATTGTTTGCTTATACAGATGAGGAATCTGGGTCTCAGACAGTTTACGGCGAAAGGATTTCAAGACCAGTACATCTCACCAGCTCTACTGTCCCTGTGGGGGGCTATCACCCCCTTCACATCGCCACCCCCACTCCACCCCCATCTGTGCTCTCTGGGTCACTGCGGAAAAGTCGGACACCACATTTCCTAGAAACTTCTTCCCCATTTGGTTCTAACAGAGACCAAAGAGAGGCCCTTGAACGAGATTTGGAAAGGGATGCACTCATTCTCTAGACGCAAATACGAGCAGATGTGTTTTCTGTTTTCGGAATGAGCCCTACCTGACACTGTCCCCAGCACAACACTGTTCAGTAATCCTTTACCTTGTTGCCCCCTCCCAAAGGTGTGCCATGAAGTAACCGCTGCAGCTAGCACCCTGCAAGACATCAGCAGAGAGAGGGGCAAATAGAGAAGTGACAGAGGGCAGGGACCGGAAGTGGAGATAGGAAGGATGTAACATGTACCCAGAGCCTGGCACTGAGCCGAGGCACTTTACATAGGGTCTCTTATTTGTTCCTCATAATAGCATGTCAGTAGGCAACATAATCTTATTCTATAGATGGAAAACTATTAAACTGTGAGTATACGCAATTAGCTCAAAAGGCCATTCAGCTAAAAAATGTTAGCACTAGGATTCAAACCGCCTGCTCCCTGGCTCTAGGAGCCTTGCTCTTTTGATCCCAGGAAACTTCTGTTACAGAGAAAGGACTGATGGATATCACTGTCTGGAGACCAGCAAGAGGGCTACAGAGTTTCAGGGTGAAATGTGAAGGGAGAAAAGCGATTTGCTAAAGGGAATGTAAAGGAATAGAGGCATACTTTGGAGATAGGATGCTCCAAAACAGCATCTAAAGCCAGCATCAGAAGCAATATGAATAGGCACCAGGTCATGTAGTCTCTAATACAAAGTACTTCAATGCTGCCAAACTGTGAGCCAGCCCCATCTAAGGGTTTGCCTCAGCCAGATATCCTATGAGTAGGAGCCACATAAATGTTTAGTATCTAAAACTCAAAGCAGCATCTGGCCAAGCATAAGGCAACTTTGAAGACATGGCTGAGCCTGATGTTGCATTAAGGTTTACTATTTCCTAAATGTAGCACACACACACACCTTTTGAAAACCTGGGTATCTGTCTTTTTCTATGCCCCTTTTGCTAGTCTTGAAGTATTTTTCCCTGGGAAACCAGCTTCTGAGTCATTTTTTGCTCTCACTTGATGCCTCACCACTTACTGTCTCCGAGCTATGTAACATTTCTGCTAATTCTTCCCTTTAGACGGATGGCAGCAATGGGAAACTTCTGCTAATGGACTGAGTCAGTCTTCCAATAGTTAGAGTGGGTGTCAGCAGGAACTTGATCTCTATAGTTGTGAAAAGGCAAGGCAACGTGAGTGTACAAGTCCACTGCCAGAGTCCTAGAAGACACAGGGAGGGATTTGTATTATGTTGACTGTTTGTAAATTTGGTTATAGATTACCATCTTTGTGTGCCCATCTGCTCAAATATTTCTTTGCCACTGCTTCTCCCTCCGTCTGTGTTTCTGTATTTCGGTCTGGCTTTATTTCTCTCTTTTTATACTCCTTTTAGCTCTTCACATTACAGAACGAAAGTATATTTTTATTAATTTTAACTTGGGTCTTTGTTCCCTATTCTTAAATTTATGATGACTAGAACATTTAATTTCCTTTTAAAAAGGAAACAAAGTGAAGTGGCTTTTTATTACACAGTTCTAATTGATTTTTTCCTGCAGCTGCCTCAGTAGAAAAGACGTTTCCCTGTCCTTGCCTTGTGGTTTATGATAAAGATGACTTGGCACATTATCATTTCTGGCTCTGTGCAACCTGATTCATAGGTGCCTTTCCAAAGAAGAGCCTCCTGGTGGCACTGCAAGGTATCAGGTCTTCTAGCAAACAAGAAAATTATCATCATTGTCCAGGTAATGTCAAGAGTATAGACAGTCTGTTTTTTTAATGAAAATAGAAGGATCCAAAGAATCCTGACCTCTGATATCATGAGCTAGTAAAAGATTTCAGAGCTCTGTGTGGGGAAGTAGCTATCACTTCTGGCAGTATAAAACACACACACACATACACACACACACACACACACACACACACACACACACCTATTCAATAGAGTATCCTGAGGCTATTGGCAATGATGGAAGATTAAAATTCAATAGATTTCTTTTTGATTATACATCTTCCAAGAATCTCATCACAAATAAATTCATAGACAAAAATTTACAGCATATTCACCTAATAACAGCTGCTAAGGCATTTGGCCTTAATTAATAATTTAAAACAGTGTTTTCAAATAGGAGACAAATCCTGAGGAACAATTATTGGTATGTCCCAAAGGAAGGGGGTGGAAAAGCCCTGTTTCACTTTAGTATTTAACTTCTACTCACAGAATATTACATGTAGGACCAAGACTTTCAAACTGTGGTGGTTGATAATGGGGAATGGGGTACTTTGATGCCCTATGATAAGCACAGGGCAGCTTTCTGAAACATCTATCTTTACTCAAATATGTTTGGGAAAACTTCATTTTGTATTTTAAAAATCTGGATGTATTGTGGAGTAGAACGTAGCATTGGCATTATAATATGAAACATAAGTTTTCAGATAAACTCTGCATTTATTGCACATACTTTTTATGGTGCAAACAGTTGTCTCTGTGCTCCTTTTCCATTAGGGCTTTTTGGTGGAAAAGTCTGAAAGAACGTCCAATTTTAGGACTTACTGTATGACTCCTTCTGTCTTCCTAATATAAATGCCAATTCTCTTGACCTGCCTTAACTTTTATATGTTTTCTTCTAGTGACTCTTTATTTGCCTCTTTTATAACAAAACCATTGACTTTCTAAACTGGAGGGTGTCTTGGGAATCTTCATATAATGCCTTCATTACAGATGAAAAAAACATACCTGTTTTAGTTTTCTAGGCTACTGAAAACAGATATCTTGAAATGAGTTGGGCTTAAGCAAAGGAAATTTATTAGCTTACAGTTTGAGGCCAAGAAAACATCCAAATCAAGGCATCATCAAGGTGACACTTTCTTCCTGAAGACTGGCTACTGGCAATCCTCAGCTCCTCTGCCATATGGCAAGGGACTTGGCAGCATCTGCTGGTCTCTCCTTTCTCTTTTGGGTTTTATTGATTTCAGCTTCTTGCTTCCATGACTTTCTCTTCTGGGTTTCATTCCCTTATAAAGAACTCTAGTAAGGGGTTAAGACCCATCCTGGATGAGCTGGGGCACAACTTAACTGAAATAGTCTCATCAAAAGATCTTATTTACAAGAGGTGTACCCTTACAAGAATGGATTAGATTTAAGGACATGTTTTTCTGGGGTACATACAGCTTCAAACTACCACAATACTTGAGAGATGAAGTGGCCTAGTCAAGACCTCAGAGTTAGTTGATGTCAATGCAGAGTGAGAAAAAAAAAAGTCCAAATCCCATGCCTCTCAAATGTTTGTTTTCTTGAATTGTTTTCAGAAATGCTAAAATGCTTGACTAACTCTTAAGAAATTCATATACATCCTGCTCATATAGAGAATCAGTTTTAGAGCATTTTTATTACTCCAAAAAACCTCCAAAACATCCCATACCCCTTATCCCACCCCACCCCCACCCCCCATTATTGACTCTTCTCATGGACTCTTATGTTTCGAGTGTGGCAAAAGAAAACTGTTCAATAGAAGAATTTCCTTTCCTTTTTCATTTTCATTCATAATAATGCTGTTTAATGGACTCTAAATATGCAAAAATATTTTAAAAGCAATGCCATAACTATGAAAAGAATGTATGTATATAGAAAAAAATGATAAAATATACATTAATGGCTAGCAGCTGTATCAGAGTGGTGAAATTATGAGTGCTTTTTGTTCCCATTTCCCAAAATGTTGTGAGACTTCCTTTTAGATAAATAAAAGAATAGCATTGTAAAAGATTTTTTACCCCTTGACATTTCAATTTGTTTACAAACTTGCACATTCTGACCTTGAAAACGGAAGGAGATGTACGATGACGGAGCTGTCCCATGGAAGGCCTGACCCACCCTCCTCAGGGAGTGGAAACTACCCCAGCAGAGCCCAGCTTCATGGTCAGAGTAGATAAAGAATTCAGCTCCAGAAATAGAGTAGCTTCCATGACAGAAAAGCATGCCTGATATAAAATACCTGAATCTGCCAGATAAAATATATATATACATATTTCAAATGTGTGGTGTCCAGACAGAAAAGTAAGGAGTCCGTGGAAGGCAGAAAACTTAAAGCAGTATTTTCTGGGGGCATTTCTCAATCCCTGGTAGCTAAGGTCATGGGTTTTAATGGACCGTGAGGCAGGAGACAGAACTGGAACCCCAAAAAAGGGAGGCCTATCAAAGACGCCTGCAGAAGCAGGATGGGAGCCACCCAGAAGCTCCAGGTTCTCCTCAGGCTCCCTGCCGAAAGGATGAGCCGACCAAGGCTGGCCCTATCCTAGGAAAGACGGAGAAGTTGGAAGAAGGGGGAGCTTCAAGTCATGGGAGACAAGAACGGAGGCTAAATAGAATCCCTTCAAAACTGAGACTCCATGATTCTCCAACAGTGGAGATGAGACCTTGCTCCCCTCCCTTTTTTAAATCCTCTTCAAATTATAGCAGAATTCAGTCACACAGACACTTACAATTTATCACTGTCCTATTTTCTTCCTAAAACAGTCATCATCTAGTAAAAATATGGCTCAAAAAAATGTACAGGTATAACTCGTGACCTTCAACAAGGATCTTCTGATTTTCCCAGGGAGCCCTCTGGTCCCACAGAGATAATCGGGGCCACTGTGGAAATGAGGTGGAATGGTCAAGACAAGGCTAAGCAGAGGCACCCTGGGCTACCTTGTCCTCTTCATTCATTCATTCATTCATTCATTCAAATTTACATACAGTAAAATTCACTCTTTTGGTATACAGTTCTAGGAGCCTTGACAAATACATAGTCATAAAACTCCCACCACTATCAAAAACATAAACAGTCTACTACCTCAAAAAATTTCCTCATACTCCCCTTTTGTAGTCAACTCCTACCCTCACTCCCAGCCCTTGCAACTGCTGTCCTGTCCTCTGCCCCATTTGCCTTTTCCAGAATGTCTCATAAAGGAAATCATACAGAATGAAACCTTTGGAGAATGGCTTCTTTCAGTTAGCATATGGCATTTGAAATTCATCCATGGTTGTTTGACTGATGATTTAGACAGTTTGTTCGTTTTTATTGCTGAGTTATATCCCATTGTATGCCCATACCACACTTTGTTTACCCATTGACCCATTTAAGGACATTTGCATTGTTTCCAGTTCTAGGCAGTTACGAGTAAAACCACTATAAACATTCATGTACTTTGTGTGTGTGTGAACATAGTTTTCATTTCACTTGAGTAAATAACCAGGTGTGTTTGCTGGTTTGGAAATCATGTTTCACTATATAAGAAACTGCCAAACTGTTTTCCAAAGTGACTTCCATTATGTATTCTCACCTGTAATGTCCGAGAGTTTCAGTTGCTCTGCATTCTGTCTAGGTCTTAGTATTGTCAAGATTTTAACTTTAATTATTTGTAGTGGCATCATATTGTGGCTTTAATTAGCATTTGCCTGATGCCTAATGATGCTGAGCATATTTTCATGTGCTCATTTGCCATTAGTTTATCTCCTTTGGTGAAGTGTCTGTTCAAATCTTTTGCCCATTTTGTATTGAGTTGTTCTCATTTTGTTGAGTCTTGGGGTACAAGTTGTCAATAATGTGATTTGCAAATGCCTTCTCCCAGTGACTTGTCTTTTCATTCTTTTGAAAATGTCTTCTGTGGAACAAAGGTTTTAAATTCTGATGTAGTTCAATTTACTAATTTTTTCTTGTATGGATCATGCTTTTGGTGTTGCATCTAAGAAACATTTGCCTAACTCATGATCACAAAGATGTTTGCTTATGGTTTTACATTTTGATCTATGATCCATTTGGGGGGGAGGTTAATTTATGTATAAGGTATGAGGTATGGGCTGAAGTTTTTTCCAGCTTCATTTGTTGAAAAGCTATCCCTTATCCATTGAATTGTGTTTGTGTCTTTATCAAGAATCAATTGACCATATTTGTGTAGGTCTATTACTGGACTCTGTATTCTATTCTATTGATCTATGTGTCTATTTTTTTTTTTTTTTTTTTTTTTTTTGCCAATACCAGACTATCTTGATTATTATAGCTTTACAGTAGTTCTTAAAATCAAATAATGTGAATTTTCCAACTTTCTTCTTTTACAAATTTGTTTTGGGCTATTTCCCCCTTCCTCTTTTAACTATAGCAGTTCTGCCCTTTATCTATTTTATATACTGAAAATCACTGACCTGAAGAATGCATTCCAAATGTCAGTCTGCATGGATACTGCCACTTGAGTGTCTAATCTCCAACCAGGCTGTCTACACACAGTCCCCTGAAAAGCATCAGGGTTTCCCACCTTTGGACACAATGATCCCCCTGCCTAAAACAACCTCTACCTTCCTGTCAGTGCTTAATTGAACTCTCCTGAACCTACAATTGTCCCTCCAGCTCCATTTTCTCCATGAAGCCTTCTCCAATACCTTCATATCACAATGGCTCCTCCTTCTCACAGTTTCTAAAGCGCTGATTTTTACATTCCAGTTGATCCCCAAATATGAATCCATAACCTGGCTACATGAAAATTACTTGTGATGCCTGTTAAACACCCAAGTTCCCCAAGCACTGACCAACTATATGAGAGTCTTAGTTGGTAGGGCCCAAGAGTCTAAACATTTCATAGTTCACCAGATGATTCCACCACACAAGTCAAGTTTGGAAGCTGTCTTAGTTTGCCAGGCTTCTATGACATACACCACATGATGGCTCATGGCTTCAGAGGCTAGAGGTCCAAAATCAAGGCATCTGGAAGACCATGCTTTCTCCCAGAAGTCTGCAGTGTTCTGGCGCTGGCTTGGGGTTCCTTGGCCAGCATCCCTGCCTCCTGTCACATGGGGATTTCTCACTCCTTGTCTGTCATTCCAGTTTCTGCTGAATTCTGGCTTCTGGCTCCTCTGTGGCTTTCTCTGACTTTTGGCTTCTGGTTTCTTCTCTTTATAAGGCCTTCAATAATGAGGAGTAAGACCCACCCTGATTCACTTGGTTCATATCCTAACTAAAAAATAATATCTTCAAAAGTTTAAATTTTATAATTGGTTACATCCATAGGAATATAGATTAAGATTATGAACATGTCCTTTACTGGAGTACAAAATTCAACCATCCACAGTTCTGGCATGTACCTTGAGCTACTTTGTCTTGCTAGCTATCTTTATTACACATATGCATTTATGCCTTATCACTCCCCTGGGTCAAGAGACTTGGTCTTATATACTTTTGTGTTCTCATCAAGTTCTTTGCATGTCCTTTGAATTTTTAAAGCCCATATTTTCCAAGGTAGTTGGTCATGAAAACTATGGTTACAATTCAAAATTATATAGCAGAGCTGATTGTTTGCACCAGAGACAGTATAGCCTACAAGGCCAAAAATATTTACTATCTGATCATTTACAGGAAAAGTTTGCCAAACCCAGTTCTAGAAGAAGCAGTGATGTTCAATCCTGGTTGAGTAGCAGAACCCCATGGGAACTCCCAGCACTCATTCCAGACCTAGTGAATTCCATGTGCTTGGGAAAATCAGTAAACTTTAAAAGTTCCCTGGGTGATTCCCTTACAGTCAGCCCTGCCTGCGGAAACCACTGGAACAGGGGATGTTACTGTGAATGAGAATGCCAAGGCCATCTCAGCTCTCCACCTACCTTGCCAGGTAATCTTGGGCAAATCTTCTCCCCTCTCTAGATTTCAGTTTTCTAACCAATAAAACAACAGGTAAAAAGAAGATCTCTAAGGCCCCTTTCAATGCTAACATTCTATGTTCTAGTAATATTTGCCATAATTGGGTTATTTACTGATGAGGCATCTGATAGCAATCAAAGGCCACTCAGGGTGTGCTTGCTGAGTGTTAATAACAAGGCTGATGATCTGGGAGCTCTGGCTAAAGAAAGGATATTGGATTTAAGACTGCAGTTTGCTTACATCTGGCTCCCATAGTTAATCAGAGTAATTTCTCTTGTACTACTACTGAATCATGCCCTGCTGCCAGCCCAAACTTCCTCAGCCTTCGACTCCCTCCAGATTACACAATGCATTGTCTTTTGAGCCCGTGGCAAGGCCAGCCAGGTCTTATTTCAGATGGTAAACAAAAACTCAGCCCTACACAATAGTGACATTTACTTCCCTCGTGTTCATTCTCAGAATCTTCCATCGCACTAGGAACATATTAGTCAGAGTCCTTTGAAAGCTGATGCAACGTGGGCCTGGAACTCTCAGGAACAAGGAGTGATTGTCCTAGAACTGGATCATAGCTCCAATAAGTGAGTGTGAGCCAATCACCTGCATCAGATGTCTGCCTGACTTCAGGAGACAATGCACCCTCCTTCCTCTCCCTTGCAGCCTCCCAGACTGGAACTGCTCTCATTTTCTGCTGCAAATGAATGGAGCTGCCATTCACTCTCATGCCTGCCCTTGTCTGCTAAATGTCAGGATTGTAAAATGCTCGGAAGACATATTACCAGGCATTCACTTTTATTTAGCATCATCTTTGGTTTGTGCCCTCTGGTAATTCTTTCTGCTCTGTCCCTAGGATCTGGCAACTGGGGCTTACATTCAAAATCGGGCACACTCGGGCTGATCCCTAGCCATAATCATATAGCATCGGGGACTGTTTAGTGGTTGTTTAACATTTTCCTGGATCCGCATGATGCACTCGGCATGGTAAATGAATGAAGTGGAAAGGAGAAGCTAAACCAATGCACACAATTCTAGGGACACCTTCCTGTGCTCATTTGCTAGAGTGTTTGTTTTTTTCCAGCCTGCAAGTGTTTGATAAATGATAGTTCAAAAGCTCCATTGCCTCTGTAAAAAACAGCAGCCTCAGAACCAGCAGTGGGAGGGAGAGCTCTCCAGCTCAGAAAAGCTTTCAAAGCAGTGATGGCCAGGGTTTGGGAGCTGCGGTGATATTCTATCCCTCACCTTTGTGGCAAATACCTTGTCCCCATCTACCCTCTCTTTCCCATCACCACAGCTCTCTCTCCCCATCCCCACCACCACTACCACACACACACACACACACACACACACACACGTGCACACACACAAGGGCTGCATACACAATACTTTTTACACAAATATTTATCTTGAAAATTTTCAAACATACAGAAAATTTGAAAGAATTAAACAATGAACTCTCATATACTCACCACCAAGAGCCTGAAATTTACATTCTGCTGTAATTTACCATTGATTCATTCCTCTAACCATCTATTGGTCCATTTTATATCATAAGTATTTTGAAGTAAGTTTCAAACATCTGTACACATCACTCCTAAACACTTTAGCATGCCTATCATTAACTAGAATTTAATGTTTGTGTGTGGTTCTCTTTTTTGAACCCAACCTGAGAAAGTGACTTAACTATATACTAATTTTGTTCCAGAAAAACCATGACAACAGAGGAATCAGACCTTATAAAATCTGTTTTCTGTTTCAAATGCCATAGTACAAATAGCCTCATCATTATGAGTCTCATTTCAGGATATTAATAAGACTAAAAATGAAAATGAGAGAGAAATAAAAGCTAAGCATTTCACCCTCCCCTTTGTTTTAATGGAATCACCAATTGAGACAAGAATTACATTAACAACATGGCATGTTATTCTTGGAAAAATTTGCTGTTGAACTCTATAAAGTCTCTCATCCCTTCCAGATACACGGTTGACCGTTCAGAAGAAATGTGAATTTTTCAGCCTCCAGTTGCAAGTGGAGCTTCTCCTGACACCAAACAGGACCAGTCTTCTGACTTCTGCCCTTACCCAACCCCCAAAATATTTCTCTATTCCCTGACCATTGAGAAGCCACTTTTAGAGTTTCTTTCTTGGAGGTCACTTTGTCTTACCAAGGTGTGTTCCTTCCAATCCCTGCATCAAAATCAACTGGGCTGTTTGTTAAACATGTAGATTCCTGGGCCCCATCCCAGACTCTCTTGGAAGGGATAACTGGATCTTTAAAGGAACCAGGGAACCATGAACAGGAAAATGTGAATCTATATGTAAATAACAAAAAGAAAACATTCCTTTATTACTCAATTTCTTTCCTCCTTTGCCATTAATTAATGAGTCAGAAAAAAATTAGTATTATGAACATTGAAGGAGATATAGATCAGTGCTTCTCAAAATGCCTGTCATAAAAGAACAATTTTATTTATTTATAAATGCCCAAGCCTTCATGGATCTTTATGTGGTTTTACTGGGCTGCTAAACAATCCATGGCACAATCAACCTACCACACAAATTTGACAACTAATTTCATCTATGCTGTTTGGACCCACCGATCATGTGCTTGGGTGTCATAGCAATGTAAAATTACTGTAAAAGTTTCCATTTGCTTTCTCTCAATTTTTATACTTATATTTTGCTGTGGGCAGATAGTAAATAGTTTAAGAATCAGCACAGGCTCACAGGCCATACTCTGAGAAAGCACTTTAATAGATGACTTACATGCCAACAGGAAAACTCCCAAAGCGACTTGGTGGATGGGCAGAGCAGACAGTGGCCATCAGGAATGATATCCATAATTGTATTATTAACAGGCAACTATATCAGCAAAGGAGATAAGCAAAACCAGAAAGAAATGGCCAGTCATAGATCCTATGACTATGTGGCAAGGAGTAAGATCTCTATATCATTAGGAGATTGGCCGAGGGGAAGACATAAAATCAAGAAGCAAACACAAAACAAGCACAAAAATTGATGATGTTGTAACAGAGGTCAGGTAACTGAATCTAACACAGAATGAATAATGCATTGAGGATCTTGAGTGCAGCAGAGAGGTGCAATACATAAATGTGTAAAATGCAAAGAAGCAAAGCTGAAATATAAACAACCAACAGTGGTATTTATAGTTGAAAACTCTATGCATTAGGTTAAAATACAAGTGGAAGTTAGACATCACTACAGAAGCAGACCAAAAGCCAGGAGATTTGTGTTTTCATACTGGTTATGTCACTAACTTCCCGGATGATTTAAGAACCTCTCTAGGTTTCAGGTTTTTTCTCTCATAAATAAAAAGTAGGGATCTAGAAGAAAATATAAGAAATAAAGCTTTCTGACCTTGAGTTAAGCAAAGGTGTTCGGAGAGGACACAAAAGCAAAAACCACTAAAGTTTTTAAATATTTGACTTCTTCAAAATGAAAAACTCTGCTTTGAAAGATGTTAAGAGAAAGACAAGACAAGGTATATGGGGGAGAATATATGAAAAAAATCACGTCTGATAAAGGACTTGTATCTAGAATATATAAAGAATCCTTACAATTGAAGAAGATAAACAACCCAATTTTTTTAAATGGACAAAAGATTTGAAAATTAACTTCACCAAAGAAGATAAACTGATGGCAAATAAGCACATGAAAATATGCTCAACAGTTTTAGTCATTCAGGAAATGCATAGTAAATCACAATGAGAGAACACTGCACACCTATGAGAATGTCTCAAATTAAAGAGAACGACCATACCAAGTACTGATGAGGATGTAGAGGAACTGGGACTCTTATACACTGCCAGTGGGAACTACTCTGGAAAGTAGTTTGGCACTTTCTTAAAAATTAAAAATACACCTACTATTTGGCCCAGCAATCCCACTCCTGAGTATTTATCCAAGATAAATGAAAACTTGTGTTTTCATTTGTAAACATACATAAATGTTTATGGCAGCTTTATTCATAACAGCTCAAAACTGAAAACAATCCCAGTGCCCATCAACTGGTGAGGTCATAAGTAAGTTGTGATGTATCTGTACAAAAGAATACTAGTCAGCAATAAAAAGGAAAGAACTAATGGTCTCATGCATTTCAAAAGCCCACACGAAAACAAAACACTGTATAATACCATTTATTCAAACTCTAGAAAAGTTAAAACGATAGTGACAGAAAGCCGATCAGTAGTTGCCAGGGACTGGGATTCAGGGGGAAAGAATGACTGCAAGGGGCATAGGGGAACCTCCTGGGGTGATGGAAAAGTTCTGTATCTCAACTGTGATGGTGGTTACATAATTATACACATTTGTCAAAAGTCATCAAACTATATATGCTTCCGAAAGAGTGAATTTTAGGGTATGTCAGTCTAACCTCAATAGATCGGCTTTTAAAGAATTGGGACCAACTGAACCAAATGATCCCCAAGTTCCACTCTAGTGCTGAAGTTCTATGATTCTATTTCTAGGCTCCCTCAGAGGGAGAGTCATCCCCACCCCCCACCATCACCATCTGTGTCTGTAGATGATCAATCCTTCAGATATTTCACCAACTATAAGTCATAGTAACTCTTGCCTACTGTGTATCCATTCCAAGACTGTTCTATAAATGTGCTCCTTCTGGAATTTCCCAGACCCTTCCATGGTATCCTTTGGAACTCTCACAGCATGACAAAAATTTCCCCCAAATCTCAACCACTTCAGCCAAAAGTTCCCCACCCCTCCTTCTCTCCCCTGAAGAACCAGCAAAACAAAA
Organism: Choloepus didactylus; assembly: GCF_015220235.1. NCBI lineage: Eukaryota > Metazoa > Chordata > Mammalia > Pilosa > Megalonychidae > Choloepus > Choloepus didactylus. The sequence continues at coordinate 25,670,283 of NC_051318.1, read as the reverse complement.
GTCCTGACAAGAGAAAGTTGCTCCTTTCCCCTTACACCTTAGTATTTCAAGCTGGATGTGGAGATAATGTCTTCATGCTTCCTCTTCTTTGTAACTGTATGACTACAATCCCTCCAGTCTCAGGGAAAAAGTTCATGTTCCTGTTTTAATATCTCAACTCCTCATCAATATTGTTTATCTACTACTCACTTACTCTCATTGTTCACTGGACTCTTACCTTCAGTTGGCTGGATTGCCCTTGCCCTCATCTCAGGTACTGCTGGGCTCTTGGGTGACTTCGGTTCCCTCATTATCTGCCATGCAACACCTCTCAGTCACTTGACCTCTCCTCTAACGACCTTCTGTTCTACTCCTCTTAAGCTTCTTACTTCATGACCATAATTAAGACCCTATGATCATCCAGGAATGTTGCACATCTGATATCTTAAATTGAGACCTTCAGCTCTCTGATCATAATCTCCTATCCTTCCGGCTCATTACTTCAATTATTCCTTCAACTCTCCCTGAAAGTCTCATGCATTAACTGTCCTACTTTCTGCCTAGCAAGTAACCCAAGCAGAGTATCTTCTCTCCTTAGAGTCCATGACTTCTATTTCCTTGACACACTTCCCAGGGTCGTTGTACTTCTGTCCCTCCTGCCTCACAAAAATCCAGCAAGCTCCATTCTCTGGTTTGTTTGCTTTTCTATACTCTATAATGTTCCAGAGCAGGCAGGGTCACCAAAAATCAATGGTCACCAGCTTCAACTGGATCCCAGTTCTGATCACCATTCCTACGATGCTCCTCCCCAAAACAATTTTCTTTTCCTTTCATCTTCACTATTTGTAACCTCTCTTTTCAAATGACAATGCAAAACTTGCCCTGTTGCCATCAAAAGACGACTTTGGAGACTTGACTTGCTCTCAAAAGGTATAAATCCTCCAAATTCCTACCATCAAACCACCAACCTTTCCCGCATCTGCCTTCGTCTTTCCTTCCTGTTGTCGTGAGAACATTGCGTTGTGCTTCTGTCTGGGTCTAACCTCTCTCCCTTGTGCCTTCTCAGGCTCTTGCTTCATTAGTTAGCCAGTTTTCCACAATAGTCCTCCATCTCTTCCTACATGCAAGTTCCTATACATTGGCATTTAAACATGTTCAAGCTTTTCTCGTATTAAAAGACCTTCCCTAAACTCTACTACATCCTCTTTATCTATTTTATCTTCTGCCTGGAATATTTTTCCTCTACCCTTCCTTCATTCTAGGCACTCCTATAATTTCATGTCACTGCCTGGATGACAGTGATACACAACTTGACACAAGGCTAAGCTAAATCATCCTGCAACATTTGCCCATAGCATTCCATACTTTATGTATCATAATTAAGTCATCATGCTTTACTCTACTCCTTTGTTAATGCAAGTGGTGGCATCTGTTCATTTGAAATATAAATAAAATTTATTTGAACCCCCAATCCCATGTTCTAGAGGAAATCCAAATCTCCTCTCAAGAGTTCCGTATATCCCCAGGAATGAATGCTTTCTCTGATCTCCACATCCTTTTTTTCTTTGAACCCCCAATATCATTTGTATCTTATGTTCTTTCTCAAGTCCCTCCCAATCCAGCTTCTCTGACTTGACATCAACAATTCAAAGACTATCGCACACAAGGTGTCGGTAGGAACTGAAAGGTTTAAGGAGATGGGGAAGAAGCTTACATCACAGCAACACAAATCACTTAAGGCGAACATTAGCATTCCTTGTTTTTAAGGAATTCTTTGGCACCACACCATTAGTCCCCTTTCTCAGCCGTCAAATTGCTCACCCTCCCTTTCTAGAGATTCTGTACGGATGGCCAAAACTTTAGTCACTTCTTATGCAGAGCAGTTTACCTGCTTTTTTGTACTCTTCTTGTAGATCATGTCCTTAAGGGCTGATTCTTCCACTGAAAGAGGCTATCCACATATTTCTTAATCACACCTGTAAGAAACCCCACCATCATCACACCTGAAGATAATAAAATAATTTCGTAGTCCTAGTACTCTTGCTTACGTTTATATAATCACTAGATATAGGCTTGAGGGGAAGGGCAGCGGGCTTCCATGCCTACCTCATTCATCCTTTACCACACCTTACAGCTGGGTACCTCGTGGGAATTCATGAAATGTGTCCTGAATAAATGAAGAGAAGGACAAATGGGTGCACAAACAAGTAAAGAATGAATGTGACAACTCCATGGAAAATGTGGTGGTTTTCAAATATGTCCACAAAATCTTTGGTACACTTCCTTTCAAATTCCCTCCCCTTGAGTGTGGACTGCACTTAGTGACTCACTTCTGAAAAATAGAAAGTGGCAGAAGTGACTTCTGAAATTGGGACATAAAAGGCATTGTGGCTTTCTCCTTGCTCTCTATTTTGGATCACTCACCCTGGGTTCCAGAAGCCAGCTGTCCCATCATAAAGACACTCAAGAAACCCTACAGAAAGGCTCATGTGCCGAGGAACTGAGGCCTCCGGCCAACGGTGATGAGAGGACCACAGTTCCCACCAACGTCTTGACTACAACCTCAGGAGAGACCCAAACTCCTAAAGCACAGAAAATGTGAGACGTGGTTAAAGCTGCTCATCTGGAGGTTATTTGTTTTGTAGCAATAAATAAACAACAAAGAAAATAAGTGGAAACTAAGAAAGGACGATGCAGAGGAGGAACAGGCCAGCACCAAGATTATGCCATTGCCTTGGCCACTGAAAGCTAGACTTTTTACCACTCCCCAGGGAAATGGGCCTTACACCTGATTATACACTCTCCCATGCACCTAAAGTAGGTATGAACCCATGAAACAATTCCCACAGAGTGGAACTTTGGTACTTCACAGTTTTTTCATTCTTATATTAACAGAGTTTCCAGTGACAAACCCCATTCTGATGGTATAAAATAGAATATCTGCCAAACGAAAATATTCCAGGTTTGGATATTTCCAGGTAAACCACCTCATTATCCCTACATTTCATTTCCCTCCAAATAAAATGAGTGTTTCTTTTGCGATGGGAGAACTTAAAAAAGAATGGCTTAAAAAAAAGAATCACTAACAGACTTGGAATACTAATTTAATACCATTAGTCACAGCTATTCATTGCTGAGTTGTATCCCCTTCCTTCCCCTTACATGTGGTCATAATATGAAGGTATATATATGTGCATTTGGTCCTGCTCACTTGGCTTGTAATTTCCAGACCTGAGCAGACAGAAGCCCTTTCCACTTTACTTTTTCAAACCACTCCTCCAAATGTCTCTTCTGTAGGTCTATAGGCAGGATCCAGAAAGCCCTGGGTCATCAGCGTTTCTTGTGGAGGCAACTATCCTCGTTGGTGCTTTTCAGTCCCCCCACATGGGACATTAACAGATGGTCTTAATACCGTATCAGCTAATGTCCCTCCGTTCCAGGGAGTTTGGATCTCCAGCCTGGCCATCCTGGAAGGTCTGGAACACTTGTTGTCAAAGTATTTTTCAGCCAAGATTCATGGTCAAGCCCTGATAATTGGAAACTTTTGCATTCACACAACACACACACACAATCTTAGTTTCTCTCCTTCACTCATTGACACCACATACTACCCTTCCTTCTGTTTGATCTATAGCAAGCAAACACCCTTCAAACACTGACCATCACAGGCACTGTAATCACGAATAAGCACTTATTCCTAACTACCCGGCTAATATTAAACCATCTGGGGAAACTAATTACCCTTAGCCTGGCTTCTTAAATGGGCACAACTATAAACAATTCCACAGAAGAACCTCAGCAATGATTACAGTTTTCTGAGGAGAAATTAGACTGCAAGATTCAACTATTTAGCTTGGAAATAAAGGTTATGATGCCTCTTAATGTCTTCAAGCATCATGAAACCTTTTTTCTTAGTTTCCATGGAGGGCAGACAAGAGGAAATGAGCTTATGTATTAGCCCGATGCAAATGATAGTAAAAACTGTGCAAGGTGTGGGGTTGGTGAGAGAAAGGAGAGGGACTCGCTCTCTCTGTGTAATATTTTGGGCTTTTATTTCGTTTTTCCAGGTAGATTTAAAATGATAGTCTCCCAGACACAAGAAGACTAGATGAGTGTTACCTACTTTAATAAACAGAAATGGGATTACATGCTATATACAGCCCTCTAACAGGCTTTCTTCCTTTAACACTATATCTTAAGCAGGTGCACATACCAGTTTATATAAATCGACCTCATAATGCCTAGACTTTCCTTGTATATGTCTACCATAACTTATTTAACCATTGTTCTATTGACAAATCTTTATTGATTTCCTTATTTTATATACCTCATGCCCATATCTTTGCACTCTTATGTGAGTATAGCCATAGAATGAGTTCCTAAAAATGGATTAGCTGGATAATCCCTTGTAGTTTATAGCAGACATTTATCTCATCGGGATGATGTTTAAATAAAATAGGGATTCTCAAACTTGAGCAGGCATCAGAATCCCTTGGAGATTTTGTTAAACATACATACTGGCCCCATCCCCAGAGTTTCTGTTTCATTGAGTCTGGGGCGGGGCCCTAAAATTCGTATCTCTAACAAGTTCCCAGCTGCTGCTGCTGCTGCTGGTTCAGAGACCACACTTTGAGAACCTCTGAACTAAGCTATTTGCACGCTTTGGGGAGGAAGGAGATAACATCTGACCTCTTGGAGCACAGCAGATGTCTTCTTTTTTTCTGAACATACTGTGGCAGTAATTTTAGGTGACTATCCCAGGCTTCCCTTCTAGGCCAGGTTGAGTAGAAAGCCCATGCCTAGGTCTCTCTGGAAGGGGCTGTGCACGCTGCTGGGGAGACATCCGGCCCACCATGCCGCCGTGCCTGTCCCCACCGCTGGTGTGCAGGCTGCACCACCTGTGGCCATTCCTTCTCACTGTGTCCCATAGCTTCAAGTCACATTTTAGTATGTCCTCTGTGAATTTTTCTCCCTGTCTGCTTAATGTACTCTCAAGACACAATAACAAAAATAAAAACAATGACAAAATGTCTCTCACCCCCTGGCACAGAGTTCCCATGGCATTTTAGAAAAATGTTTCCCCACAGTATGCCAGGAACACTTTACATAGTGCCCTCTTCTACTTTGTCTTCAAAGCTACCTCCAGGGCCTGCCAATCATACTATCATTAGGAGATTAGGCTCCATGATGGACCAGTTTGTGTGCATTGCTTAGATCTCACATTTTAGGCTGTGGGATAGGAGACATAGGGTGGCACTGTGCCATTCCGGTCCAGCCTCCCCAGGAGGTAGGACTGTGTGGTGTTTACTCTCTTGAGCACGTGCCAAGGGAGGTCAGAGGCAACTGACCCAAAGTAACTCCATGCAGAAGGAGCATAACTACTCAATTGTGACACTTAATTGGAAGGAATGAGTCACCAGAGCATGAGTCATGAGTCCAGGGTTCATGTCCAGGCTCTGCAACTTTTAAAGACCCAACCTTGAGAGTCACTTGTATGATCTTTAGCTCAGTTTCTTCATTTAGCAATAGTCACGTTGCCTTGCATGGCATAAAGCTTGACAAACTCTGAAGGACTCCAGCAAACATGATCTCATTTATTCTATAAAATAAAGGTATCTTCAACTACCCTACCGATGTCTGAGGAATATAATAGACCTTGAATTACTTTAATTATGACCATCGTTGGAATGACATCTCCGCATGTTTTCCCTCACTGGAACCTCTTGATGAATGTGTGAGGTTGTGTCATTTTTATCCCCATTGTAGAGATGCAGTGACTGAGGTTGGAAGAGGCCAATTGACCTCTCTGAGGAAACCAAGCAGAAAGTGATAGTTAATCCTAAAACCCAAGTTCTAGGTTTTTTTCCACCATGTTTTCACATCGACTTTCTTCTTTTAGTTCTATTAATGAGCATGATCATTCATAATAAAGAGTTAACATTTATTAAGAGCTGCTAGGTGCCAGGTAACATGTTAAGTAGTATTTACATGGACTACCTCCATGTAGTTGGGTATGAATTTATGAAACAGATACTTTAATTTTTCCATTTTAAAGATGACCAAACTAAGGCTTGGATGAGTTAACTTACTTGCCTAAAAGCACAAAGGTTGTAGGTGATGGAGCCAACATTCTGAATTCAGCGAGCTGTCTTTGGAGCCTACGTTACAAATTACAGATCTAGGGAAACTTTTACCTATATGGTAAATACATCTTAATTCATGTTCAATTCTTCTCCTCTTTCCCATATGCAAGCCCAGTATTTTAGAGAAAACAGTATTAATCATTTATATATTATGCTCTGATTGGTCAATGTATTTATTGCTCCTGTTATGTAATTTGAGATTGGTCTCCTCCTCTACTAATATTTTAAAATACTAGCAGGTATTTTAAAATATATTATTTAAAATATATTGCAGGAGCAATAAGCTATATTAAAGATGGCCAGCTCAAGATGAAAGTGTGGAAATGCCAGATTTTCTGTGAAGTGGTTGTCCAAGGGGATGAATTGCAAGTTGATAAGAATAGCTTTTTGTTCGTAGATATTCATGAGGTTACAAAGCAGCATCTATCAAACAGGAAGAGCTTTATTCTCCAATCCCTAATGCTGGGATGGAGCTGGGATTATTTATGCTACACTTTGCCTGTTGGCGAAGGCTCCAATGGAATGTCTCTAAAAAGGCAACTACCGACTCTGAGGTTTGTCTTTGCTTTATAGGGTTTGGAGTGGCTGGGTTGGATTACTGATGGTGCCCTTGGCGGGCAATGTGGTGGTCACTCTGAGAGAAGGAATTGCTGCATAGATCTCCAAGCCCTGGGGCAGTTCCCAGAGATCCAGTGGCATTGTTGGGCAGACTTAGCATGGAGGCCAGGAAGGCTATGGGGGCAGGGAATGTGTGAGAAAGAAGACACTTTTTACTTGAGCCAAGTGCAAGAGTGCAAGCCCCTTAGAAGGAAGCAGAGTGGTTCAAATTAGGTGCCCAAGGACCCCTCCAAACTGGATTCTATCTAATCTCAAGAATGTTCTCCAGAATGTCCTCTAGACCCTAGAGAACAGCTTGCTGGGCAGCCACACCTGAGAATCTGTTATTCTTTTCACGTATATAGTTTATTATAACATTATTGAAAAAAGCACTGTTAGACATTAAGCTGGATAATAATCTTCAGTGGTGCCCACAGTCTTGCCGGGTTAGTCTTATGAACTTCATTTTCCAAATGAGGACAGTGAGGCTCCACAAAGAGCTAACATTGCTGGGACTGAAACCTAGACTTTTCTTATAATGCCGAAACCCTTTCTTGTTCTTTCCAGTACACCACAGCGCCCCAGATTTCTAAAGGGTTTTTACACCCATTGCACATTTTCAGTGTTGTCTCACAGCCCTGTATTAAGGGATCGCTTTCCTACAAGGAGCAGCTGAAAGAATTAAGAGCCAGGAGGCTCCTATGTCAACGTTGCCTGCGGTCACATGCTTTGGGCATTTGCAAACTCAACGTGAGGTGCCAAGTGCACTGATTGAGTTGTTGGCATTTCTGGCATCGTGTGGACGCCGCGCGTTACCAAAGAGGCTGCCCCAGCTGCGAGCGGCAGGGACACTGCCACGGGAGGCAGCACACTGCATGGGACACGGCCGTCCCCTAATATAGACATGGCAGGCAGGCGCAGGGCAGGCAGCTCGGGTGTCAGCACCCTGAAGTCGCTTTGACAGGCTGGAGCCCTCTTGTCTGGGGATTACCTGCGGAAGCAAAATATACTCCCGTGTCATTTAATATGTCCAGGAGTTACTAACAAGATATTAGCAAACAATTTAAGACCCACCCCAGGGCAAGGTAGCCCAGAGATACCATTTCATTAATCTTTAACAAAGAAGAGAAGAGGGTGACCGTTGGGAGATGCTGGCACCAGCATATGTATGTGTGTGTGTGTTGGTGAGTGTGTGTGTGTGTGTGTGTGTGTGTGTGTGTGTGAGGGGAGGGTAGTGGAAGGGGGACTAGAAGAGCAAGAGGATCAAGAATGAAGGTAGGAGGCACAGGGGTCATTGACCTCGTCTTACCTTTCCCTCTGCAATGCCAGGGATCCTCTTGGAAAGGGCATTTATTTGGCAGCGCGTCCTTGCCTGCTCTCCTTCAATTGGAGTGTGCTGCCATCTAGAGGAAGCGGGCGGTTTTACAACCACTTTAGAGAAGGACTTGATTTCATAAATGCGTTTCTGTATTTGCTGGCCCTTGGCTGCCATGGAAATTTGGAATTGGTCTCCGGTTGTTTATGTGTCTCTAGGCTCGGACAAGGAAGACCTGCGAGCCCCAAGATGGACGGGGAGTCAGATTGGTAACAATCCCAGGTGCCAGAGAGAAGTGGCTAAAGCTCAGAGCCTATGCACACATTTCAGAAATGCCCCGTGTTGTGTCGTTTATCCCCAGAATAGTAGGTACTCAGCCCATCCCCTGTAGTTTGAAGCTGCTTACTCGTTAAGGATATTAGGAGGGCAAAAGTTCCGAAACATATGGCCTGTCTCCCTTGCTCTCCATTGCTTTATGTGTTCCCATACTGATCCTTACTGGGGACTACTTTTTCTCAAACAACTAGTCTTCAAGAATTGAGCATACTTCAAATTTAAATAGAATTTCATTTTGTTTTTTACTTCAAATTTAAATAGAATTTCATTTTGTTTTTTTCTGAAAATATGATGTTACATTTAGGAGCCTTGGAAATTATCATCATCATACTCTATAAATATGTGTTGGTAATTAGTGGAATCTTTTAAGGGAATAAGGAAACCCACAGAGGTGACTTCCCCATAAATCTCTTGGATTCTCCTCCGGCTCTTTGGGTACTTCCTGGGAGACAAATGGGCTAATCTCTGGAATCACTAATTCATACATTTCTATCTTGCTCCAAATCCAGGAAAATGGCATGGTATCATTTTTTAAATCTAATTAATTCTAAAAGCATAATTCTCTCTGCCTCCTCAAGGAGTATTCACAACACTGATTAATGATTTATTCTTATTATTATCATTGTTATAAACAGTTTGTTTAAAGCTTTTTCCTCACAGATTTAAGAAACCATTAAAATTTGGGGGGGATTATACCTGTAGAAGCATGTGATATTAATATGTAAAAAGGCAGGTAGTGCAGGTGGTTCCCTCACAATCATACAACCATCCCTTGCTCTATATAGGGGCTTATGCCCCCACTTGCCTTATTCTTTCTTCTGTGGAGATCAGCAGCTGACCCAAGCCTTGTCCTCCACAGAGGCATGAAGCAGGCTGTTAAGTCAAGCCCAAACCTCCTCTTCCCAAGCATAATCAACCACAGTTCCTTCATTTCTCCTGCTAGCTCTTATTTTCCTAATCTCTAACCATTAAGACATACTAAATGTTCCCCAGCCCTAAGCTTTTAGTTCTGATCTTTGGGAAGGATCTTCTGATATGACTAACTTAAGCACATGAAGCAAAAACCACAGGGAGAAAAAAAGTTACAAAGTGTTTTAGACTCTTCAAACAGATGGGGAAAGTAAGATGAGAAATTTATGATTTCTAGGTCTTTGTTTAGGATATCCCTCAAAGGGAAAACAAGCATTGCCATAAAAGGCATTGAGAAGCAGAATGCTTTGGGAAACAACACATAAAATAAGTCAAACCCTCTGTATGCCCAAGAAAAGTTATAACCTAAGGACACAGGGTCTAGGGTGGCTGTTAATAAAATAAGAGCATGGGACTTGCCACTTGGGGCTGGAATAATGGTGGGTCAATGCAATGGTCTCTTTGCCCATCTCCACTTCCCTTAACTGCAATCAGAGGTGCCTTTGTTTACAAAAATTGACTGTGCTGCCCTCCTTCTTAAAAATAATGGTATCTCCCTAAATTTCATGTCTTTGGGCCTTCATAAACTGTATTAGTTTTCTATTGCTGGGTAACAAATTATGCCAAAACTTGGCAGCTTCAAACAACAACACTGCTAACTCATAATTCCTGTGGATCAGGAATTTGAAAGCAGCTTAGCTGCGTAGTTCTGGCTCAGTGTTTCGTGAGGTTGCAGTCAAGAAGTTGGCCAGGACTGCAGTCATCTGAAGGCTGCACTGGGGGTAAGAACACATTTCTAAGATCATCCATAGGCCGGCTTGAGTGTCTTCATGATACGGTGTCTGGCTTCCTCCAGAGTGAGTGATCCAGGAGAGAGAGGGAAGAGGGAGCCACTTTTTATGACCTAGTCTCTGAAGTCACACACTGTTGCTTCTGCCTTCTTCTGTTAGTTAGAAGTGAATTACTAAGTCCAAACCACACTCCAAGGAAGGGAACTTAAGCTCCACTTCCTGAAGGGAGGACTATCAAAGAATGTTAAAACCACCACACTGGCTAAACCAGCTGGTATTGCCAATCTCTTCTCCATGTCTCTTACCCCCATGCCTTGCTTTTTAACTAAGCATTCATATCTGAATCACCCAGGAAGTATTTTCCAGTTATCATGCCCAGGATCCGCCCAGTTAGAATCCCCAGAGAAGAGGTCCTGGCCAAAGTACTCCATGCAATTCTGATGCAGTCTCACACTATGGACACTGATCTAGAGCTACGCTAAGTGTCTACCACTCCTCCATATTTGTTGTACACTGAGGCGAGACACCATCTCATGAAGACACTCAAGCCAGCCTATGGAGAGACCCACATGGCAAGGAACTGAGGCCTCCAGTCATAGCCACGTGGATGATCTTAGAAACATGTTCTTCTGCCCCAGTGCAGCCTTCAGATGACTGCAGTCCTGGCTGACTTCTTGACTACAACCTCAGTATACTTTTCTTTCCAGCTGGACTGGGAGCTCCTCAAGGGAAGACCTGGTGCCATATTTATACTTGCACCTCCAGCATGTCACTTAGTAGATGATCAAATTGTGCTCTATAAATGAATGATATAAGAAAAAATAAATGATCACTCTCTGAAAGCATCTCTAAGAGATGTTTGGGGAAAGAGCAATATACTAGTTATACTTTCCAAACAAATTCAACTTCTTGTAATTACCTTCTGATATGAAGAACCTTATATGAACTCTCCTTGAATTGGATTACTGCAATTCAAAGCATTTGCTCTGTGGTCCTCATGTATGCCATTAACATCTCCCTGGGAGACTTGGCTCATTTTTCTCTTGCAGCTCAGTCCACACCTTCCAGGCCTGGACCAGACTCCCCTTGCTGAAGCCTTTCTTGATGTGCTGTGGCCCACACTTGGATCTTAGATCTCTGAACTCCTATTGAACTTTCCATGTTTCCTCAGATGATTTTGTCTGTCTTTATGTACTGCTTTATATTGCTCTCTGTTTGCTTTGTGTACTTTTTCTGGCTTCCCAACTATTCCATCAATTCTGAGAACAGGGTTATGTCTTCTCATTTTGTCTTCCCTACAACAGTGTTGCTTTTATACTAAGCATTTAGCAACTGGGTTGGAATTGATTGATGTTCTAACAGGCTCATCTCTTAGGGTAGCACATTCTACCTGCTGTACAAAGAGGTAATTCCACCTATATAAGGTGTTGCCATTTTTAAAGAAAATATAAATATAAGCTGTCAGAAGTGTAGTTCCAGATTGTTGAAGTTAATAGTTTCACTATATTATGAACTGGTTAGACGACATCTAGAGTAATGAGTTTAGTTATGGTTGCTATTAGAAATGTTTGAAGAACCTGGGATATTTTAGGTAATGGCACACCTCTCTCTATAAAAAGGACTACATATTTTTATATCCATTATCCCATTCAATCTAACCACATTATAGGGTAGGCAGGGTAGGACTCTTCCTTTATTAACAAATAAATTGAGGCCTAGACAGATAAAGTGACCTGCTAAAGTCATCATCTGACCTTCTCTCTCATTTACTCCAGAATACCCCCTCTATTTGGGCTGTAGAAGCTTAATGGAAAATATCTTAGCTGTCAACAAATACTTGAAGAATGTCATGGTATGTAATAAGGAGTAGATGTGTTCTGTGTTCTATGAGGCACACCAGTACCAAAAAAAAGAGGCAGGAACGGTCAAGGCTGCCCCAGCAGAAGAGAAACATTCTAAAAACTTGATTTGACCAACTGGGATTCTCACACAGAAGGGATTTTGAAATTTTTAGCATGGACACAGATGCTAGTTGCAGGCTATTCATCAGAAGAATTACAGATGCAATGTAAGGAACCCAACTGGATTTGAGCAAAATTTTCAAATTGGTATGAATGGCAGAGTACCTGGATGTTCAGAAAGTTACATCCTTTATAGAATACCATGAAGAATTAAAATGTTTCCTTCAATTTTATGACTTAGGTAATTTATACTAACATGAAATATACCTACATATAATAAATTTGCTAGCATAAATATACACATGCATTGCCTGAACACACATGTCTGTGGTAAGTAAGGTTGCCTGTTTTTCCATTAACATTTCTTTTCTATTCAGGCTTTTATTGTGTGTTGTGTTACTAGAAAAGGAGCTGGCACCAAAAATTTAAGGAAAAAAGTTGGGAAAGATGTTTAATGAAAAGCTTCTATCCATTTCATTCTTCTGTATGCAATTTTGGCCATCATTTGATGTATCACCAGATGAAAAGATGGATTCCTTGTGGGTCATCATTCAAGAGCTCTGGTTTCTTAGGTCTCTTTCATTGCTTAAATTCTACAGTTTTGTGGTTTCACCAACAATTTTCTCTTTCAAACCTATAGGGTAGTGATTCTTCAAATATGTCTGTAGCCCATCTATGGTCAAATAGTCTGTTCCTGAAAAGCTGAGAACTAATCCTATTTTCAATAGTGACAAGCAAGCTTCTGTGGGCATTCACTTTACCTGTGACTAAGGACAAACCACTAGTAATCTAATAAGGGAAAATTAACAGTTATTTCAATGGAAACTTATATATAAAGTTACCACATTGCTACTTCAGCATTTAACAAAAAAAAAAAAAAATCTGGCTAAGTCATGTTTGACAATGTTTTAGAGTTAAAGCAAATGGTTAGGAAACTGTCATTTTTGGAAAGGATGCCCTGGGATGAGTAGCTATTCCTACTTTTAAATGATCTCGTTTTCCTTAATTATAAATTAATTAATGCAGCACCTTTTTTCAAACTCTACAGTGGATTGTGATGCAAATTTGCATTAACAATATTTTTAGCATAAAATCTGGACATGAAGAACTCCTTTCTTTACCATAAAAACATGACACATCCACTTTCCCCATTAATAAAAGAGTTGAATATTTCATCACTCCTCCACCAAACAACAAAAACAAAACAACAAGAAATTACTTTACTATCACTGAAATATTTTTCTTCTGGAAAAAGGAATCGTGAATGGGGGGGCTAAGTCAAACTTCTTGATACCTGCTATTCTAGTGATGTACCCAATTCCCTCTCTTTTCAGTTTTACAATGTAATTTAGTGAAGTGTGAAGACATTCAGGTTTTCTTATTCTCTATGATTTTGTGGCCATAGACCAAATTTAATGTTGTTGATCCTCATTACCCCAGTGCCAACATAGTAATACACAATTTGCTTGTCATTTCATGGCTCCACATCAGGGGTGACAGGCAGGAAAAGACTGTAGGGACAGCCGCAGTTCGGTCCATTGAGAAGAGTTCGCAAAAGTGTGTAGTGGAAGAAATTGGAAGCTGATCCAAGGAACGGTGCCATTTTCACAACAGACTCTTCCTCATCACCTGCTCATCAGGCTCTTCCTTTTTTGCTCATTCCCATGAATCCTTGCAAAAGGCTCTAACAGAAAATTTCCAATATGATTTGTGCCCCCTAAATACCTGTGTTTCAAAGCCATTCTAAATCCCTACTGAATGAACAAACAAATGATTGGGGCATTTTACATTCTAATAGGTCTTAAAGAATTAAAGGTCTAGGGAAATGAGGGTAAACGTATGGAATATGAATAATGGACTTACCATTTTTGAAGTCAGTGACCCTTCTAAAGTCATACCCTACATCTGCAGGTAAGGCTTGCCCAAGTGCCCAGGTCACTCACCTCAGGCGCTCGGCAATACTGGTTGATGCTGTGTGGTGACGATGGCACTCTGGCATTGTTGTGTTCTCTTTCTTTACTAAAAGAAGTAAGCCAGGTCTGTGGGCACTGGAGGAAGCCGAATAATGTCACCTCAAAGATGTCCACATCCTAATCCCTAGAACCTGTGAACACATTAGGTTACCTAGCAGAGGGCAAATAATGTTGTAGATGGAAATACGGTTGCTAATAAGATGATTTTAAAGTAGCGAGAATATCCTGGATTATCCATATGGACCCAACATAATGACAAGAGTCCTTAAAAGTGGAAGGGGAAGGCAGACGAGAGACAGAGGGAGATGTAACTGCAGAAGCAGTGTCATCGTGATGTCATGTGGGAAGGACTCAACTGCCATTGCCAGTTCCTTCCTTACAGAGGAAGGAAGCCGTACGAGAGGAATGCAGGTAGTCTACAGAGACTGGAAAAGGCAAGGAAACCAATTCCTCACTAGAGCTTCCAGAAAGGAATGCATCTACACCTTGACTTTAGCTCAATGTCGGACTTCTAACTGACAGAACTGTAAGATGATAAATTCGTGTTGCTTTAAGCCTCTAAATTTGTGGTAATTTGTTGTAGCAGCAACAGGAAATAGTGACTGTATCACCAACCATGGGAAATTCTTTTTCTTACTGAGATCCCTGGGAAGACAAAGGAATTAAAAGACAGGAAGGGAACAGAGAAAGATATAACATGATTTTGCTAGGGTTATATAAATTGTTTTAAATAAAGAAAAGTTGGTGTGCACGGAATCAGTTCTTTTTCACCCTATTTCTCTATCCCCCTCCCTGGCTGGTGAAGACTGCCATGTGTGTGTGTACATTCCTGCACTCAATCAGTAAACACTTATTTATGACATTCTATGTCCAATAGAGTCAAAGGAAATTAAATATACATACTTTAAATTGCCTCCATCCTGAAGAAATTCATAATATGGTGGAGGAAAAAACAGTGAGTGTAAAGTGAGTATTAAATTATGATGTGATTGGTGAGGAAAAATGCTACTGGGATTGAACTGAAGGAGAACCTAGTAACTCAGAGAAAGGCTTGCAGGGAAAAAGAGACAAGACTCATCAGAGTGGGGATACTGTGTGAGTTCAGACAGATAAGTGACAGTTCCCCAGTCGGGTAGAGAGAGCAACAAGGAAAAAGGTACAGAGGCCTGAAATGCACGCTGGGTGCGCTTAGGACACTGCAGCATCTGGTATGGTGGGGTGCAGGTGTGAGTGTTTGCTTCAGTCTCTTTGACACTGTCACCTGCCCTTTTCAGATAGTTCCTATGAGGTATCTAACACTCTCCAGTACAGCTTTAACTGTCCCAAGAGATATAATTTCTCAACATCCTGAGAGTTAATTTCATTTTTATAATGAGCTTTTCCTTCTATTCACCCATCACCACAGGATTACCCCTTCATTCCTTAAATAGTTCTTCAGGGACAGAATTGGAAAATTTTCTCTTTTTTGTTGGAGGGTGGAGGGGTGGGGAGCATGGGAGGAGCAGAGGAGATGGGCAGGGAAAATTAGTGGGAGGAAAAACATTAAAAAGAGAAATGCTTTTTTGTGTGTGAATATAAGTAAATGGCCATTTTTATGAGAATTACCTCAAAATTTTTGTAATGTTGTCCTGGGCCATCATTAGAAAATGTCAGAACTCCAGGTAACTCACACTCATGTTGCCTGCCTCCACCCCCTATGTGTGTTTTTGATGGAGTCTGGTTGGAATAAAACATGAAGAACAGCTATTAAAAAGACCCCAGTCATTTCATAGTGAGAACGGAACAGAAAGAGAAGGGTACCTGTTTTAGTTTCCTAGGCTGCTCAAAGCAGATACCGTGAAATGTGTTGGCTTTAATGATGGGAATGTATTAGCTTACAAGCTCACATTTTTGAGGCCATGAAATTGTCCAAATCGAGGCATCATCAAAATGATGCTTTCTTCCCAAAGACCAGCTGTGGCGATCCTTGGCTCCTCTGCCACATGGCAAATCATATGGTGGCATCTGCTGGTCTCTCCCTTCTCTTCCAGGTGTTGTTGATTGCAGTTTCTTGCTTCTGTGGCTTTTTCTTTCTTTCCATATTCATCCTGTTTACAAAGGACTTCAGTGAGAGGATTAAGACCCATACTGGATGAGGCTGGCCACATCTTAATTTACAATGGATCCGCATTCATAGGAATGGTTTAAACTTAAGAACATGTCTTTCTGAGATACATAGAGCCTTAAACCCCCATGGTGCCCTTGCCCTACTTTCTGCCTTTGGAGAACTGGAAGGGTGGAAGGAAGGCGCTCAGGACTCTTCATACTTGTGATTGTTTCTCACTTGTCTGAGTCCTTGGTCCCCACTTGCTTGAACATCAGAGAAAAACTAGGATTCCTCAAAAATGGGACTTGATAAAATCAAACAATTCCTCATACACTAGGATCAACTTTTCCTCCACCATTGGATTCCTATTTCCCCCCAAGGTGAGAAGATCTTCAGTGGTCTCGTCAAAACAGCAGTGCTGTTGAGAGGGAAATGCAACATGCAGGGAACCTCAGCATCAGACAGCTGTGTGTGGAGCCCCAGCTAACCAACCACCAACTAACAAAGATCTGGGAAAGGAGAGTGCCTGCTTGATCTTCCAGTCCAACATCTGTGAAGAGGAATGAAATGGATGCCTTACGGAGTTATTGGCAGGAGTCAGTGGGATAACTGATTGCTTCAGTCAAGTACCTACTAGGTGCCAGGTGCTTGCCATTTA
This sequence comes from Choloepus didactylus, assembly GCF_015220235.1. NCBI lineage: Eukaryota > Metazoa > Chordata > Mammalia > Pilosa > Megalonychidae > Choloepus > Choloepus didactylus. The sequence continues at coordinate 25,653,535 of NC_051318.1, read as the reverse complement.
GGGTCTCCTGGACTATTAGATGAAGCAACTGAGGCATAAATTGGTTAAGTACCATATAATTGGTTAAATATCCAAGTGGATTAAAGGCAGTGGTGTGCTAGTAAATGTTTAACAACTGATTCTTAAAAGCAAAAATAAAAAAGTCCTGATTATGGGGCATTTGCCAATTTCCATGCTGTAAATACCCTACTGTGGCCAATTTCAAGCTATTGATGTGATGTCACCCAGTGCGGAACTGGGCAGAATAGTACACAATTGGCCTTCATAAGCTGATGAGAGCTGGCTCCTGAGCACCGCCCATTAACGATTTAAATGCAGATAAGAAAATCAAAAAAATTTCCAAAGAAATCTTGGGGGAATTTTAAAAACATGGGGGAGTTTCAAAACATGGGGGAATTTCAGAAACAGGGGAGAGGCTCTCTATAATCTTGGGGTGGAGTAGAACTTTCAAACCAATGATTCAATACCAAGAGCCATAAAAAAATAAAAGATGAAAAAGTTGAATTTATGTAAAAATGTAGCAAGGCAAAAAATAAATAAAAAATAAAACTAAAAGCACCATAAACAAAATCAAAATATAAAGTGAAACTAAGAAAAATATTTGCAATTTATAGCAAAGAGTTTCTCAAAATCACTTAGAAATAAAAATAAGACTAACAACCCAATATTTAATTGGGCAAATGATATGAACAAGAGTTTCTGGAAAAACAAAACCCAAAGGAGTCCTTAAAATATTAAAAGATGAGCAATCTCATTCATAATAACATACAGTAACAAGATATTTTTTTACCTACAGACATTTGTATAGAGTTGAATAGCACCCTCTGATGTTGAGGCTGTGGGGAAACAATCACCCTTGTGCATTGTTGGTTGGAATGTATACTGGTACACTTACAGAGGGAAATTTTGCAAAATCTATACAAATTAGAGATACAGATACTCTTTTACACAGCAATTTCTATGAAGTTACCCTACTTGTACAGGGTGCTTTATGGCAGGAATTTTTTGTAACAGTAAATGCTAGAAACAATGCATATATAGGAGACTAGTTAGAGTATGATATATCCTTAAAATGGAATGCATGCAGCCTTTCAGAAAAAATGGAACATATTCTCTGTACTAATGTTTAAAGATCTCTAAGGTAGATTAAATTAAAAAAAAAAAGAATGCAATGTGCAGAAGTATACATATTATGCAAGCTTTTGTCTAAAAAAGAAGAGGTGAGAATAGACTTTTTACTTACTTTTATATGCATAAACAAATACTGAAAGCATATAAATAATTAATAGTAGTGTTTTCCCGGGGTGTTGGCAGGGGGAAGAGGAAGAGGTGGGTAAGTGGAGAGGAAGAGAGACTTCCTGATGTTTATTTTTTTTACATATTTTTGAACCTTCTGAATATGTTACCTATTCAGAAATTTATATATTAAATACATTTTTTATTATTATTAATAACAGGTTAATCAAGTTTCTTTGTGCATTGTAATGAATTTGGCCTCCAAAAGAAGTCTCGCCTTTGTCCTGGCTCCTGGGGGAGTATTCTAAGTTTTCGCAATTTCCTATGATAGGAGTTTCTTTTGTTTTCCTGGTGGGCCCAGGACCACACCTGATATGTCATATGCTAATGAGATGGCAGGGTGGGCCCAGCCATACCTGTCTTCTTAGGGTGGGGGCTGGCTCCACCAGAAAGACCAACCACTTAATTAGGGGTTGGGGCTTTGAGCCAGTCAGGTCAGCGGAGCAGCTCTGGGAGACCTCTGGGCAGGTTGGGGTGGGGTGGGGTGGGCTGGAGATTGGGTTGAACCACATGGGCATTGATTCCACCAGTCCACACCTTCCATAATAAGACCCCATATAAACTCACGACGCCCCATATGAACTCAGTTTGGGTGAGCTTCCATGATTGATAATATCCGGGAAAGTGAAGCATTCCACCTCCACACAGAGGGGAAACGAAGTGTTCATTTGAGACTCTCCAAGACTGTGCCCTATTGTGTCTATTCTTTTGGCTTCCTCTTACTTGTATTTTATAAACTATAATTGTGAGTGTAGTGCTTTCAAGAGATCTCTGAGTTGTTCTAGAGAATTTTCCAACTTGAGAGGGTAGTGAGAATCCCCAAATTTGTAGCCAGTTCGTTCAGAAGCGTGGGTGGTCTGGGCTCCTGAGCTCATGGCTAGTTTCTGCAGGGCAATTTTAAAGAAGACTGCCCTTAACTTGCAAAGTCTGGCCTTACCCCAGGCAGTTACAGTCACAATTGAAGTGAATTATTACTGTAGTATTTGCAGTTGGTGTCAGAAATTGCAGAAGTTTTGCAACCTTTGTACCCCGGACATAGCTGGTAACCTCTCCTGATCATTCATCCTCTCTATGGGTAGAATACTTTTTAGCTGAAAGGGAGTTTGTTCCAGTTCCTTTCCTCGTGATAATAAAACAGTCAAGAGAAACATTGATAATAAAAGCTGGCATCTTTGGAGCAAGTATCTTATACCAGGCACTGAGCAATTTGTGTTACGTCATATATCCTATGACTGTATTATAATCCCGATTTCACAGAGAAATCCACTGAAGCTTAGGAAGGTTGACAGCCTGTCCAAGATCACACAGTTAACACAGAGATGATGTTCTGATCCAACTCGATCTCTCTCCAAGGCCAAGGTCTTCCACTATTGCCACGATGACACTTCATTTCACCGCCCCCAGTTATACCCAAGGGATAACTGAATCCAGGTTGCAGTGAAACACTTAATCTTGGGGGCTTATTGTGCCCTGTTGACAGTTTATCTCCAGAGTAACTGGCATCAGGGAGATGTGGGATTTACAGATCCAGAGTCAGCCATCAACAAAGCTATAAACAGCTGAAATCCAGCCCCACATTTCAACCATTGTTGACACAGACACACCACACACATGTTCTTTTGTGTGTCAGGCAGAACTTGGTGTCTACCTGCCAGACCCCGACCAAGAGACTATGAATATCCAAGATACCCACAATTTTTTGTGGCATGGTCTCCTGTTCTATTCACTGCCCAGGGAAAATTAACTAATTTGTCTACCAGAGAGACGTAGTTGGTTAAACGAGTCTAGTTAGGGCCCTCAGAACCTTCTCACCTCTCCTAGGGGACATTATTTCCAACTCCTCTCCAGATATGTACCATATTCTTGACTCTTGGGTTTTGCTTGTGTCCTTTGCTCCCATTAGACTGTGCCCCTTCCATTGACATAAAAATATTAATTCTTTAAGTCTCTGCAAATGATTCCAGTTCCATGATATCATTTTAATCTACTTTTAACAGGACACAAAAATTTTTTCCTTCAGCCTGAAAAAAATCTATCTATATCCTATTTATAACCTTTATCATGTGATTCTTCATACTTTCCTTGACTTATTCCCCTGCAAACTCCTTGAGGCATCCATGTTTAATTCATTGTATCATCTTCCACAGCCATATTATCATATGTGTATATATATATACACATATTGAACTAATATATGTGTCTAACAATGTCTTTCATGAGCCATCTCCCCTCCATATTTTGATGACTATTAAGAGTGAGCATTCCAATGGTGGGAATGGTAAGATGAGACAATGGCTTAATGGTATATGAGAGGGGAAATCTTTGGGGACTGAAAAAGCCTTGAAACATCTCCCACCACACCTCCTAAAGAAGCTCCCTACCAGTGTGGGTGGGTAAGGGGGACTTTTAGAAGCCTTTGCCATTTATTTAAGGGTATGATTAAACCAACCAATCAATTGCTATTAACCTGTGTACAAGATACTGGACTAATTTTCTGGAAAAAGAAACAAAGGTGGGTAAGAGCTTGATAAGGCTTTTGAGAAATGTAAGATCTCAATATCATCCACATGATGGGCAGCAAGCAATACACAATAGGGAAAGTTCAATGCCAGGAAAATTTCCCAATGAACAGAATCAGCATTGTTCAGAAGCAGAAATTATTACTTTTATTTGGAGCCAAGATTTCTACCAGTCCTTAAAAGGTTTGAAAGCTTGAAAGGTTAAGATGAGCAGGGAGGAGGGTATTTCAAACAAAGAGATTGACTGGAGTGATAATAGAGAAAATGGGGTGGCACAAGATGCCTTTGGAAGAAAGAAACAGTTATGAGAGCAGGTTGATGAAAAGTCACGTGAAACTACTCTGAAAACATCTTCTGGAGTCAGATTGCAGAAAGCCTTGAATGCCAGGCTGAGCGCTTTGTCATTATGAATGGAAGCTCTCCAACATGCTTAAGCAAGATCTGATTTAGAAGAAAAAAATCCCAACATACAAAAATGTGTTTAGTAAGCTCTGAATAAATTTTAATAAAAGTTATAAATTTTCTGCTAGATTTAAACCTTTCTCTTAAAAGAAACAGCAAGAAACAGAAAGGGAATAAGAATACATATTTAATGTATTTGCTTGTAAATGGATAAAGAGGTTACTGAAGGATGCAGTAGTTATCGAAAGATGTGAATAAAGACTTAACAGGGATAGAGTAAGAGTTGAGAACTGGAGAGATGCAGGACAGGTGGGGATAATCTTCTCAAACTATTCTTTGTTACAATGTTTTAATCAGGTGAGCACATACGTAAAAAATTAAATTTCAAACAGTGAGCAGGAGAAGGCCACACTGGCATTTGAGTAAGATTTGTCTAGCCTTCGTGTGCAGAATGGATTCAACCAGAAGGATGCTGGTTGTTCAGGCCTGAGAGTGAGGATGGCCTGACCAGGGATGGCAGAATGGGTGGGAAGGAAGACATCGAGGTGGAACACAAATGCCATGTGTGGCTGGTTAGTTCACAGGGCTGGGGAGGAAGGAGGCAACAGACAGGAATCCAAGTTTCCAAGCAGCCCTTGTTTCAGCTTTTGTTCCAGGAACTCCACATTAATCCCTGCCTGGAATTAAGAATTTTTTTCTGTTCCCTGGCTGAAAGAAAGCTCACAGGTGGGCTCATTAGCTATCTGCTTCTAGGACTGGTTCTAGATGATACAATGAGGTTGTATCTCAATGAATATTTATCAGAATCCCATCCTAGAAAAGGCTGTTCTATTTGGGACGTTGACTGCCAAACTCTGCTCCTTTGAAGCTTTTCTTATCTTCTCAAGCATTTGTCTACAAAATATGGTCTCTGCAAAGTCCACCTTCTTAGAGCACTTTGCAAGTATCTTTGAACCTTACACAACTTCATAGCCATCTGTTCCTGGTTTGCTAATGCTGCTGTTATGCAAAATACCAGAAATGGATTGGCTTTTATAAAGGGGGGTTATTTGTTTACACAGTTACAGTCTTAAGGCCATAAAGTGTCCAAGGTAAGCCTTCAACAATAGTTTACCTTCACTGGAGAAAGGCCATTGGCATCTGGAAAACCTCTATTAGCTGGGAAGGCATGTGGCTGGCGTCTGCTTGCTCTCAGGTTGCGTTTCAAAATGGCGTTCTCCAAAATGTCTGCATCAACCCTTAACGGCCATCTTCAAAATGTAGCTCTAAGCTGCAGCACTAAGTTCCTTCTGTTCATCAGCTCTTTTATATGGCTCCAGTGATTTAATTAAGACCTACCCTGAATGGGCGGGGTAACACCTCCATGGAAATTATTCAATCAGAGGTCTTGCCCACAGTTGATTGAGTCACATCTCCATGGAAACACTCAATCAAAAGGTTCCAACCTAATTAACACTAATACATCTGCCCCCACAAGATTGTATTAAAGAGCATGGTGTTTTGAGGGACATAATACATCCAAACTGGCACACCGTCTGTTAATGGATTCTTCTTCTTTGTCTCCCTTTCCTTGGGCTCCATGTCATTCTCCATCACTCTTTTCAGCTGCCTCTCTCCACCCCTTACCATTTCACCCTATTCTTTCTCCGCTCCTCTCCTCTAGCAGCTGTAGCAAGCTCCTCAGGAACAGGACCTGATCATTATCTATCGTGTTATTCCCCGCAGCCTCATGTAACATAGAATATGGAATAAACGGCCCATTCTGTAAATGCTCTTGACAAACTGAAACTCTAAGAAGTTCCCTAAACTCATGTTATGTTCTAACTGTAGCTTCTGGGATATTTGAATTATAGGGGAAGGAGATAACTATTTTTGACATCAAGGAAATAAATTCTGTGTTAAGCAACCCAAAATGCAGGTACAAATACAACATTCCCTATTAGCTTCGTCCCTCCAGTGACTAATCTGAAAATCTATAGACATCTACAAACTGTGCTTTCCCACCATGGTTGTCACTGGACTGCTGTCTGCGGTAAGAGGGAGTGGCGAGTTATCACAGAGCAGCCACAAGATACGCTGCTCTTAATGAGGTCTTACAAATAGTTTTGTGTATGTTTCTTGGTTGCTGATCAAGTTAAACATACCTTTATTGTACAACCCAGCAATTCTGCTACTAGGCATTTTCCCAAGAGAAATGGAAACAGTGTCCACAATGCTACACGAATATTGACAGCAACTTTCTTCATAAGAGCCCCAAACTGGAAGCAACCCAGCTGTCCATCATTACAATAGGTGACGGTATAAACAAATTGTTGTGTATTCATATAACGGAACTACTCAGCAATAAAAAGAGACAAAGTCCTGACCCATTAACAACAAAAGAAGCTGGGCAGTGGAGGGATGCTGGGGTTCTTTGTACGGTGTTTGTATTATTTTTGCAGCTCTCCTGTAAGTCTGAAATTATTTCAAAATAAAAAGTTAAAAAGAAAAAAAAAACAGTCAAATAAGAGTAGCTGCTCTATGATGTTCAGGCAAAACTAATCTGTAGTGATAGAAATCACAGGAATGGTTCTGGGGTATGTGGGGGGTGGGGTGGGGGAGGAATCAACCAGAAAGGGGCATGAGGGACCCTCTGGAGTCATGGGAAAGGTCAATATCTTGATATGATTTGGGACAAATGGGGATTTGTCAAAACTCACTATAACACCTATGATCGATAAACTATATCTCAATAAAAATTTTTAATACTTTTGTGATCATTTTCCTCACATACTTCACATACCAGTGATGTGGTATCTTTCAGCAATCCAAAAACAAAACAAAGCAAAGGCCAAAACTATAGCAGGTAGTCCAAGCACCAGTTCTGATTCAGAGCCTTACTCGACCATGACCTTGGATAGGCTGTGTGACCTCTCTGAGACCAGGGCTCTTATCCATCAAATGAGGATGAGCATCTCCCACAAAGTATTCATGTGTACAATAAATGGTAGCTATTCTGTTGTTAATTATCTGCCCTATAATTTCTATTTGGAAGGAGGGTATGAAGAAAGGAAGGAGAGAGGAAAATAAAGAGGGGACATGGAAGGGGTGGATTCACTATACATTTGTGCAGAAGATGAACTAATGCCACCAAAAGAAGTCAAGGGTCATGTTCCCAGGGAATTGGCTCTGGGAGAGATTTATGTGTAAGAAACTTACTGGGAAGTGCTCCAAGTGTCAACACCTGGGGAAGTGAAGGAAACAGGAATGGGCAGAGCGAGAAGCTGGACTGTGATGCTGTCATGACAAAGGTCTCAATCAACCACATAAACGGGAGTTCTGGAGGTGGTAGAATCCTGCAGAGCTGTCCCGAGGTCATGGAAGGGGAGCCTCCCCATCATCTCCTCCCAGGATGTGGGCTGACCCAGAAAGGGGGTGTGCCCTTGGGCAAGCAGCTCTCTTCACCTGAAGGCCATGGACAGGAGTGAGGGCTCCTTGAGAGCCGTCAGCACTCCCAGCAGCTGAGGAAACAAACACAACACTTGGAACCTAAAGTTTGCTATTGTAACTGAGAAGTTGGGATTTAAGGACTGATGTTGATTACTGAATAATTATATAGATACTCTTTTTTACTTTGTGGTATATTAAAGCAGACAGAGGGAAATACCTGAAACCTGAACTGTAATCGAGCTGCCTTGGTTGCTCTCTGATAATGATTGTATGGCCTTTATCTTGTGCCCTTGTGATTGTAAAAACCTTGTGACTAACCTTCACTTGTACCCATTTACCCAGTTTTTCAACTTCAAAGTCTTATGATCACTACAGACAGCCCCTAATGTTTATTAATGAAGGGTCTTGGGTCAGCCCAGAACGAACCCATCCCAAGTCCAAAATTGATAACTGAAGCTGGATCTAACCAAAATGGGCCTGCCTGACATGCGCAGTAGCTTAGACTTTAACGTACAAATCACTTATGCCTCATTATAATACTAAAAATCACGCCCATCATCACATCAAGGCCGCCATTTTCTCCCATACGTTCTGTGACTGAGCATGTAATCAGTCTGTGCATCCTCAACAATTAGATCACCTCTAACTTTGTGGGCCACTTTACTCATTATCCTAAACCCTGCCCATCTTTTGATGCATTAAAACTATCAGAATTACTGCAGTTCGGGGAGACAGATTTTGGACCGATAGGCCATCTGTTCTCCTGCTTCACGCCTAGCAATAAACTCATTCTGTCTTTGAAACCCCAGTGTCTCAGGAATTGGTCATTTGAGCACATTGGACAAAAGAATCCACTGCCTTTGTCCAGTAACATTATTGTTCTAGTATATGTTGTTAATTTAAAGAACATACAGATTGGGTGAGCTGATAGGAAGACTTTCTTTGCTTGATTGATAGGATAGGGATACAAATTCCCCCCCAAAATTTGAAAAGAGTAAATGAACTGTAAGCCAACATCAAATTACCAATGTAAAGCCAGGATGCGGAGTACCTTAAGTCAGTCCTGTGGGTTTAGGCATGTCTGGGCATGTCCAGCTAATGGTGGGATGGACTAACAAGGCGTACTTCCAGGAGCCACTGTGACTCCTGGGAGAACACATTTTCTGAGAAAATAAAAAGCCATGCATAAACTAGACTGGAAACAAAGACACCGCAGGGAGGCTGGCAGCGGACACCCATCCCTGGACCATTCCTCTGGGCACGTGGTCGGGTCTTAAAAAAAAAAGGCTTAAGTAAAAACCCGAGAGCTCTGAGAACTCTTCTAGGAGAGATTATTTTGTAAAACTCGGGGGCACAAATAGCATTGCTTTGAAATGTAGCCCAAAGGAAAGAGCAGCATGGATCCCACCCTCACCCCCACCCCATCTCCGCCTCCATTCCCCCAAGATTTGGCTCTGGGAGCCGCCCTTTGTTGATCACAGCTGACATTAGTTGCTATTTAGAACCTGGGACAAAAGGGCTAATGATTTAAGATCTAGGCTCTTCTGCGGCTTTGCAAGATCCCCTCAGCAAGAAGTTGCTGGCAAACACCATAAAGAGCCCATCCCAGGGTAGCCCCTCACAGATTGGGCCATGGGAGGCCTAGGGGTTCCTGCCGCCCGTTAGAACAAGTGATGTTGTATCTCAGCTCCTGCCAGAACTCCCCTCCGATCCCAGCCTCAGTTGCCCTTGACCCAGAACATTTTCCCTGTCCGCATCACAGTGGCCACGGAGCCAAGCTTAAGCTCCTCTGTGCAAGGGCCCTGTGGAGGAAGGAGCAAAACTGGGGGGAGACTCTGGGAACTAAAGAAAAAGGAGAGACTATTTTCCTGATCACCCCAGTTGAAACCTATAACTTTTTTTTGGTAGACAGAAAATTTATAAAGAATGTGGTTAGTTTCTGTGGTGCTATTAGTATCTTAATTTAGCCATTCCATTTTATGTAGCTTATTGTGAGCTGGTCTAGGAATGAAAACACCCTTCATGACCGTCTATTTAAGAGAAGGTTGTACGAGTTTCAAAAAACTGACTTAAAAAACGATTTTGAAACACAACTCGCCTGTAAGTTCTCTTTGCATGGTCTTGATATATTAAAAACACGCAGGTTCTCCAACATCCGAATGAGGTTTAAAAGGACGGAAACCTATGCCCTCTGTGAAGCATCTGCTTCTCTCAGGAAGTGAACCATGCGGGTATATATGTGGCCTGATAAAATGGTGATATGCTACAACATAACATAATGGCAAATTATTTTGAACTTCAAGAAGCTGTGATTGACAAAAACTAGCAAGATTGAGTTCCCCGGGAAACTCGGGCTCTGGTGACTAGTTCACATGTATGAAAGTTCCTGAAATGTGCAATCACAGTGGCTGCCTCCTAGGAGACCGCGGAAGCAATTTTTGCACCACGGGTTTTCACTTAATGGACTTTGCCTCCCATAATTCAGGAAAATTTCTTTTGTCGCCCACCCCAGAGGTTGATTGCTGTTTAGAATGCGTGTCTGACAGAAGGCCTCCCAATTTGAGCCCCACAGCCCCTCTCCCCACCAATACATTCTCCCACTTCAAGAAGCGGCTCTAAGTACAGATTAATGACTGGATGCCAAAGAGGAGTGGAGTCCACCCATCTTGTAGAGGAGCTTAGCTAATCTTCTTAAACCTTTTTACAATAGCTGGGCCAATCATCCAAATGATGCTGTCAATTTGCTTTTAAAACCCCACTTCAAAGAGGGAGATCAAACGGGGATAATTGAAAAGGACAGCGACGTGGGAAGGTGACTGAGAAGCCATGGGGGTGATTAATATTAATATGGGCACATACCACCCAAACGACACTATGGCAATGCATTGTGGTGGCTGCCTCTGAAAGGAGCTCCTTGGGAATGATGCCTGCCTTTTGTTGTTGTTCGCAGGCTTTGAGAAGAGAATGATTATCCAAGAACTCACTCTGCATTCCCTACTTTCTCTAGAGAGCATTCTTGTTTGGGTGCCAAGGTCTCTGCAGCCAGGGCCCCTGCCCTGTCCTAGACAAAGGGGTCCACCTTTTGCCCTCTCAGTTAACCTTCCATATAGTTCAGACCCACCCAGCACTCCTCCATATGTTCCTAAAGATCCTATATTAGTCCATTTTTACTGAATAATAAAAAGAACGTAGAGATCTCAGTAGCTTCCACATTTAAATTTGCACTCACAGGCCTCCAGGGTGGCTGCAGAGGTTGTGCGTAGGGCCATGGAGGAGCTGGACCTGGTTCAAGTCTGCTCCACATGTCCTCCTAGACCAGTGGGCTACCAGAGACAGGCTCTTCTGGTGGCAAATGTCAAGAAAGCAGATCAGGGGGCAGAAACATGTGACACCTCAAAGACCTCAATCTGGAACTGGTACTCTGTCAATTCTCCCACATTGCCTTGACCAATATAAATCTCATGGCCAAGCCTGACTTCAGTGGGTGGGAAAATAGTCTCTGCCCGCTCTTGTATGAGGTACTGCTCCGTCTGATGACACAGGGCATGTGTGGGTAAGTCTAATATAGGGAGGGAGTGAAGACTCAGGAGCAGTAATCCAATCTACCACGGAACCCTTAACCCTTCAGAACAGAAAGCTACAAAATAAATAGGGAGATAAGCCAGACAGACTTAGGTTTGATCAAAATAAAAGGGAGCAGAAGCCTCCAGACAACTGCAGGGGCAACTGAACTTCCTCAAGACCCTTTCCGCGTAGCCACACCACCAGTTTGTAAAGCCTGAGTGGCTTCTGCGCCTGATTCTGCCTCATGGAGCCAGGAACCACTATTTTAGTCTTCAAGAATCTATTTGGCCCCTTTAAATGAATTATAACAACTCTAAAATGCTGGGGCTGTTTAGCTCATTTCATGATTCAACGGTAATTGGGCTCTCACTAGGGGTGCTGGGATGCTTAGTCACTGGCCCCTGCCCTCAGGACTTTAAAGCTCCACGTTGCCTAAGTTCTACTTGCATTTGTACTCTGTGGCCTCCTCCACTGACCCTGACAGCACCTGATGCTCAGGTGGCCCTCGACTTTTGGACACTAAATGAAATCTACTGGTAGAACAAACACTAATAGCTGAACTCAGCCAGAACCCACAGTCACAGCAGAAAACGTTGCTTCTCCCAAGAAATTTCTGAAAATGAAGCCCAGAAATCACCAAAAGAGTAAATCATGAGGGAGTATTTTCTTTTTTTCTCTTTTTTTCTTTCCCTTCCCTTTCCTTACCAAAGCATCCACTTGTTCAGACTAGTTAGGCCCCTAAAGGACAAGCAGGAGATGAGTCACACTGACTTCACAAAAGTGGCTAAGCCTTTAAAAATCTCCACTTGCAATCAGTCTAGCCTTTTAGGATCGCCATCCTACAAGGATTTGGGCAACAAGGGTAGCAAATGGAACCAGGTGCTTTCCCCGCTACCACCAGTCGAAACTCCTGCAACAGACTCTCGTTGCTGGTGTCAGCCGCACACCCCTGAATTCGAAATCCCCCTTCTTATTTTCTTTTGCCTTCAACAAGTTGTTTAGGAGGAGAGGTAGTGAGCCTACGATGGTGGAAGTGCCACATTCTTCCTTTAATTAGAACAACTCACTAAAATCTTTCACGGACTTAACACAACTTTTCTCACATTCCTCTGGGGACTATGCTTCCCGACAGCCTTTTCTTTCCCCCAGAGCATTCAATTCCTGTCAACAGAGCCTGACAAGAATAGAAACCATATAGAGACTCTCTTTTGTTTTGCTGGGACACTTCAGCATATTCTCATGTATCTTTCAAAGGAATGCAATTATCAGATCATTCTTGGAAGCAATTAAAATGTGGAGGGGGCATATCCTGTTTCAAGTCCCAGAGTCTGTCTTTCTGAACCACGTGAGCAGTAGTTTAAAACATGAGCGGAACTCCATCTCTCTCTCCAAGGAAGTGGGCTGTGCACTGTGCAGCCTAGAGCAAACGACACCGGGCATCAAGAACCACGCTGAGTGAGCTGCGTCACTGGAATTGTGCCCCTCTGGAGTGACTTTTTAAAAATGTATTCCTATTTGAATGTATAGGAGTGGGCGAAAACAAGCCCATTCAGGGTCATTTTAGAATCTCGGGAGTCTGGGAGAGGAGAGATGACTAAACATGAGCAGAAGACTAGTGGACCTCCTGAAGTGAGTTCTGGTGATGGTTGATGTTCCTGAATATGGGAGTGATCTCACTTTGCACCGCCCCTGAGGTTATGGGGGTTCTAGTTAGTCATAGACAACCCCCTTTCTGAAAAGGGAAAGCAGGGTTATTTGCACAGAGATAAGTTGTAGTCCTATTACTCTAAATTGTCTATCCCTCCAGGAAGTCCAGGAAATAGTGCAGGTTCTTCACCTGAGCCGAAAACTATTATGGGCCTTAGGCAAAGAGTTGGATAGTCAAGGCCCTTGGTGACCTCCAGACAATGACTTCCGCTCTCTGTGAAGGTGAGCTAGAGGACACCATCTCTCTCATGGGGTTGTTGTAAGGGTTAAATGTGATCATGCAGACAAAGCACAGACTATGTACCTGGTACACAGTGGCACTAATAAGTGGCAACCATCAAGTATACAGAGAATCTGAGAACCACACCAACCAATATGGAACATTGGAGTATTCATAATTTCTGCTCAAGGCAGAACTGAAGGAGATGTAGGTTATTTGTTGAGACTAATTAAGTTTGGTGATAGGAAAAAGAACAACCTATCTTCAGCCAACAGTCCCTTAAATATTCTATCAGAGGCTGGTTAAGGTTTTTGTTTGGCATGTGGGATTGACAGCCTTATTCTTCTAGATGGTTATCTTTTAAAGAAGAGGATAGGGGAAGCAGACTTCAGTTTAATGGTTACTGTTAGGAGGGCAAGGACACCAAAAAGGGTCAGAAGAACCTCCCCCTAGATGGTTATTCTATTCTTCAGGGAAAGGGCTATTACCAGCTACCAAACAAGATAGACCCACTGCAGTGATTTTCTGAGGTGGCAATCCCCATGGTTTCCTGAACCTCATTTTTACCCTCATCACGATATTAGGATGAAATTAAGGATGAATTAACTTCCCCATCCCTAATGCCAACTATCAATATAAGCAGTTTCTCTGAGGGATGTGGTTCTCTCCTTAAGAACTGCTAAATTTCACCAAATCATAGACCCCTGTACTGAAACCAGGAAATATTTAGGCAAGGCCTTGATAGAATTATTTCCATATCACTGAAATAACTAGATATCTAGCTTTGCTAAATGAGAATTGCTGTGGTACCACATGGTCACAACACTGAAGAAACTTTATAATTTCTATTTTTCACTATATCTCAGTATGTGGACATGCTACCATTAATTAATTCAACCTTCAATTAAAGCAAAACCTCTTGACTTTCCTTTAAACACAAATAAAAGGCAACTGCTATGCCATCGAATTGTGAATAATAAATGGAACCATTCTTTGAAAAGTTTCAAATTCTGATGAGGAGAAAGGTTGTTTTGAAAAATATAGAGCAGAGAGTATATAATTATAACTTAGATTTGTGTGCTGTTCAATCCAACCTCATTTCCAATCCTAATGCAGTTTTCTAACAATAACACTCTTCCAAAAAGGTTCTGCCTACAAATAAATGCATGGTTAGATACATTTCCTGTCCAGTTAAAAATAAGCTTGCAGATATCTGAAAGCTTCAGAGTCCTTCCTCATAAAAGAAAACTCATCCATGTGGTTGGGTCAAGGCTTTGACGTTTTTAAACCCTTAGGGTGAAAAAACACATTCAACTTATAGCATGAGCTATTGTTAGAAATCCTTTGAGAAAGATACCTCAGATGGAGAACTCTGAAGTCCACTTGCTAAAAAGAAACCATTTTACTAGGGCATAGGCATGAAATCAATACCACTGAAGTGTTTTGTCTCCAGGCAGTAGACATGGACCAGCACCTAAAGGTTCCTTGGAGAGGTGTTTTGGGGTCTCCTAAGCTGGTGGATGTTTGGGGTGGAGGGAGGGATGTGCTTCTGCTCCTGCTGCCCCTTTAGTGTCTCTTGCCACCATGTCTTCTGTACCTCTCTGGATACCTGCTGCTTTCCTTTTAGGGCCTTGAGCACAATGGGTTGGGCATGGCTGAAATGTCCAGCACTGTGGATCTACCAAGCTTTTGGGCCTTCAGAGTCTCCAGCACCATCTGACTTTCAGTGTTTGCTACCCAGGGAGCTGTGATCTCTCTGTAAGAGACCTAAATCTATTCTTTGCCTTCCTCATTTCCATGTCCTCAAACAGCCAGTATGGTAGACATTAGATTCTCTTCCCCCACCACCCCCAAATTTCAGGCAATGCTTTCTGGAAGGGTGTTTTGATTCATTCCACAAGTGCCTCCAGGGGAGAAGCACTTCAGTGAAACCAACTGGCTCTGTCCTCAACTCTACAGCAACCAACTCCCACCACTCCCCTCTGTTGCTTCTTCAAAAGGCTCTTCTTTTTTGCTTGTTTCTACTTGTAATTGATGTTGTTCAGGCTGGATAAGTATAGGTGTGTTCCTTTACTATACTTTACTCTGCTGTTTTATAGTCTGGCTGAAGTCAATTTTGGCCCATCTGTGCAGTTTTTACCAAATCCTAGCCATGAAACAAAACAGCCTTATCCAATCCTAGCCATGATATAGACGTATATATATGAAAACAGGTTTAAAGTATGTTCCAAGAAGTATTGAGGTGCACACAGATAAATATTCTCCACTGAAATTAATTTAAAACTGCAGACGCCGGGAGACACTTAAAAATTGTATTGCAAGGCAAATTTAGTAGAAAATCTACAATAAATTCTATACTTTATTTCATTTCCCTGGAGAAACTAAGTCAAATTTACAGTCCACCTTGAACAACGGTACAAAACTGGGCAGGGAGAGTACTTAGTGCTTCGTAGCGAACCATAATCCTGTTCTTTTAAAATTATCCTTATTGTTGCTTATTTCTGATTTCCTCCATTCTTCATTCTAGTCTTTGGTCTTGAATGTGTGTTAGTCAGGGTCCCACCGGGAACAGGTGGCTCATGCAAACTGGTGAAATTGAGGAGGGTGTGTTTAATAAAAGGATATAAACCAAGATATGGGCAGGATTTAGGGAATTCAATCTATTTAGTGCCATAGTCCAGGGTCAATAGTGTTAGCCTGAAGGTACAAGGGAAGGGGGTGGCGACTATTTTCCCTAGATGGGGGTGGCCCTGTCTTGTGGAGAGGACTGAGTGGCAGGAGATGTGGCTTTGAGTGACAAGTGCAGCAGGGAGTGGTGGGGAATAAACCCCTCGCCCTGTTTCCCTCCTGCCCTCCCATCTCCTGTGCCGACAGCAGCCAGAGAGCAAGGATGGAGTCCACAGGGCCAGCCTCCCGGGGCACAGAGCAGGGTGGAGAGTGAACCTGAGGGGGCAAACGGAAGGTATCTTGCAGGGGATGCACTTTTTAAAAAACCCTTAAGTCGTCTGTGGAATGAAGTAACGTCTAAATAAACAAAAGTGTACAGTCTGGATTTTTCATTTATTTTGGAATTTTGAGCACCTCCATAAAGGTCTGCAGTTACAGTTCATCACACTGAATGTTATTCAGTAAACCACAGGACTCCAAGAGAGCCCCCAAAGGATCTATTTGTTTAAAGGCAGAAATCAAAGTGAGCAGAAATCCTTCCTCCAAACGCTGGTTAACAGGTGTGTGAAAAGGCTCTGGGAACTAACAAATGAAGGCGCTACCCCTTCAGGCCTAGTTGGAAAGTCAGAGTCTTAGCAAAGAACATTCCTGTGCTTTCCCTCTAAACAGGAGACAGCCTTTAATTATAAAAACAGGAAGCAGGGAGGGGTGGGGAGCAGAGGGACATGGCACTGAGATACTCACAGTCCTGCCAATCACTCAATGAAATAATGTATTAGGAGCGCTGGGAGGGCTCCAAAAGTGTGTCACCTCATTCCCAGTCTGTCGTGACCTCGTTAACATTGTCGATATGCCTTTCAAACACCGCTATTTTTAATGGTTCATTCACAGTGGATTTCACTGCTTTCATCAATCAGTTTGCTTTTCCAAAGATTATTTCTCCATCCAGACGAAAACAAAAAGGCATGGAGGCTCATCTCTAAGGATAATTACAGAGACCCAATTTGAAAGTGCACAAGTGCCTTTATGAGAAAGCTACAAAACCTCAGTCCATCTGGGAGGCCCATCCTGGAGAGGGACCTAGAGTGGAGCAACTACACAGTGTGTTGTTTTGAAAAGCCCGTCAACAGGGTTTGCAGGCTTGTGGCATCAAGCCAAGTTACTGCTGAACAGAATTCCAGGTCCCTGGTTTGTCTTCAGGGTTAGATTGCCACAAGACCCTTAGTGGAAGAGGATCTTCCTTCCAGAAGTGTGGCTGGCTTTATTTCACACTGGTTTAGAACAGAAATGCTGGTTGCTAATGATGACTCCTTGCAACTCCCACTTAGAAACACTATAGAGCACAAAGACTCTGCATCATCAAGACACAGGAAAGACGGAATTGCATTTAAAAAGGAGAAGGGAGGGCACGAGGGGGAGGGAAGGAGGGTGGGTGGGAGACCTATGTGTTACTTCTTTTGTGCAATGTTTTAAGACTCCTACATTGGATTACTTTTTAAGCAAATGCCGGTGATGTGGGACCCTCCCTCCCACACCGCCTATGTGAAAAATCTGGCAGCATCAGATTTGACTGACCTTTGCTACATGTGTAATGATAGATGAGAATGCTGCTTTTTCAACATTTCATGAGACTGCTTTGTTTCTTTTCTTTGTGTTTCTGAAAGAACACGTTCAATAATTTATAAGGAAAGAAGAGAGGGCAGAAAAAACTAAGCAAAGAATTTTAAATATTGGAAAAACATTGGGAATTATAATTTCAATTATAGTTCTAGAAAGTTAAATGAGTATTTGAAATGTCAATAATATTGTGAAAAGAGATCTTATTGGTCTTGAACATTATATTATACAAGGATATTATGGTAACAAGGAACAAATTCTATCTCCATATTCACGTCCTTTTGCAATGTGACTTTGTAATCTCTCCCATCAAGAGCTGGAGTCTATTCTTTCACATCCTGAATAAGGGCTTGGCCTTGTGATTTGCCTTGGCCAATGGAACATCAGCAACTGTGACACAAGCAGAGGCTTGAAAACTGCTTGTGCATCGGGGGTTCACTCTCTTACTCTCTTGGAAACTGTGAGTGTCCCCATGTGAATGAACCAGGCTGGCTGATGGGTGACACACTCCAGTCACCTCCATCACCCCTGCTGACAGCCAGCCAACACCAGACATATGAGAAATGAGCCCAGCTGACATCGCGTGGAGCCACCCCAAGGGAGCCCAGCCCAAAGCCCCTATCCACAGAATGATCAGCAAATAAGTCACAACTGTTTTACATCGTGTTAGGGATGGTTTGGCATTTACCCAAAGCTAACGGACACAGATATATCCAGTCTCTTTCTTTATTTGATGATGGAGAACAGCCCCAAAATCCATTGATTGGCCCAAAGTCCAAAAGTAAGAGTAAAGCACCAGAAATAGAATTCAGCTCTTTGTTTTCCCTTGATAGTCCATGGTCCAGGATAATGTGAGATATGTCACACATTGTAGTTGTAGTTTGGGAAATATGACGAGTCTTCTTTGGAAATGAATTGAAACACCCGACTACTTGAAATAGCTTAATTTTCAATTTCTTAAGAGTAATAACTCCTTTTCCTATACAATTATGATCAATTAAACCGAACCATCCCATTTGGCAAGGACGGGGAAACATAAAAGTGGAACATGAAGAATTTTCATTAAAATAACTAAAGTAAAACAAAAACGCATGAGGTAAGGGTTCTATATTTGGTTTCCTCAATTACTATACCCCTGCATAAACCTTAGAGAGTGAAAAGAGATCAACAAGTTGAGACGCTCTGGCATTTTAAGACAGAATTTTCTTAGGAAAATTCATGTAAAACAATTGGGAACATCTAAAGACCATGATGCTTTTAATGTCAGAGTCCCACAAATATAATTCATAAAGCTGCATATTCAGGGAATTCAAAATTTCTAAGTCTAGGCCTCAGAGTAATAATGGTTAAAAAATGGACTATTGTTGGGTTGACTATGTTCACGTTACATGATGAAAAGCCCCTGGAACCCTGCCTGAAAAGGCACGACAAGCTACAGAGCTTATTTCCTCACTAATACTGTCTGCTGGCCTATTTAGGAAGTCATTTTTGTAGAGTGACAAAGGTTAGCTGTCCTGGAACATTATGTCATGTGAGCCCTCAGAGGATCACACAGCAAGGAGAAGGGCACAGATTGTATATTTATTCTATTTATAACCCGTTTGCTAGCAACGGCTAAATGACAAGCAATTGATGATCAAACGTGCTGGGAAATGCAGGGATCATTTTAATTTTTTTTTAAACCTGCAGAAGTTACAGAAGATCAAGTCTGTGTGTAGCACTGGGCCAAGCATGGGGTAAAGGCCCAGGAAACATCGGCAGAAGAATACTGAGGTTATTGAGTTCTTACCATATGTCAGGTTCTGTTCTAAGCACTTTACATGGATTAACTAATTTATCCACAATCCTATGGTGTTTTATAGATGAGGAAACTGAGGCCAGAATAAGTAAAGAATTGTCCAAGGTCACCAAACTCCAAATCCTTGTGTTCTGGTTGCAAAATCTGTACCTTGCTGTTGAATAAATTGAAATAAAAAATCCAATATTGCAATGTGAACACAGTAAAGAATATACATGAAAAGTTTTCAGTTTTCTCCATTCAGTCCAAACTGTTGTAGGTTGAAGCTCCTTTTCCTTTCCCTCAACAGCAACTTGGGCAGATATGGTAACTTCCTGATTACTTTCTGTGATTAGGAAAAAGTTCAGTCCTATATGGGTAAAAGCTACAATCTCATCTGCTGTTTGATGTTCACCTGCTGCCCTTGTTCAGTGTGGCCATGGCCGTGCTTTGTGGCATGGATCCTTAGAATTGGGGCCCATGGAAATTAGGGCTCCATGAACTTTGGATGGGAAAAAAAGCACATAATTTCACTAACCTCTACTGAAATGGAGCATTTCTTTCAACTGTTTCTAAAGGCAAGAAGCCACTGCAGTACTAGCAGTATCTGTGACTTTGTTACCAAAAGAAAAAAACAAACATTATCATATGATATTGCAATCATTTCAGATATTATGAAATGACATTTATGCTCATCACTACTTTAAAATTATGGCTCTGATTACATCCACCTCTACATCTTATTATTTAATGCATTTATAGAGAAGTACATGTATTCTGACATATACATTTGTTTTTTAATATTTTGATAATTACGTTTCCTTATACTTTCCTTTATAATACTATTTACCATATTATGTGCATTTAAAAATAAATATTTTCATCTGAGAAAGGTTCCATGGGTTTCACTGGAGTGCCAAGGTGTCTGTAGCACTCAAAGCAAACAAGCAAGCAAGAGCTTCTGGGATGGAGGGCTCTGAAGCAGGCGGGAGGCATAGTTGGAGAAGAGCAGGAGAAAGCCTTTTACTGAGCTGTGAATATAAACACTGTCCCCTGCATTTTGCTCTCCCTCTCACCCAACCTGAGCCCTCTGGGGTCCATGTCCTGGCTCTCTTGCAGGGACAATGTGTGAGTTCCCAGGGAACACACACCCCACCCCACCCCAACCCCCCATTATGCAGGTTCTTCATGCTGGAGAGCCAACTATGGCTTGTCCTCATTCTATCTCGCCTTCAGCTCTTGTTCCAAATGTATGTCCTGCAGCCTTTCAGGGCTGAGGTCCCTCCTTCTGGGGTGACCCTTTTGGAGAGGCCCAGAAAGAGAGCTCAAGTGCAATTCCCTTCCTTAGGCCTCCAGATGAAACCCCTGCCTCCAAGCCACAGAAGGCAGTGGCTGTGCTGGCTGGCCAGCTGCTGACCCCTGCTCCCCCACACCCTTCCACCCCGTTTCCCCACTCCTTCTCCAACTTCATACTGCCCCAGCTCAGATGGGTGCCGAGAGCATATGAGCAGAATCTGAGCCAGGGCCTAGATGCCATATTCCACTTTTTGGAAGGTGCCCACAAAGTCTGAGAAGTTCCTTGGTCTTTTGGCCAGCATCCTCTCTCCTCTGAGAGGAAGGAACCACCAGAGCCCTCCCTTCCAGGCTGAGGGCTCTCACCTGCAACTCTCCTTCTTTTCTTCCTCCCAGAGTGGAACCAAGCTGTTTCAGCTGGATAGTGAACCTGCCCAGTCTCCAGAATATGTGGTACTTTATGCCTCTTTTCCTTCTGTTGGGGGTTCTAGTTACTAACTTGGGCAGTGGGAAAAGTCATGCTCACTCAACACTCTGTTACATTCTGTCCTATCCAAAGCCAAGACGTCTGGTGCGGAGATATCAACCACCTCATGGCTGAGGTGATGTCCCCTGCCCCCCAAATTCACTTTAGTTGAGGGTTACACGAACACTTATCCTCTCTGAAACAGGGCTAGCACCTGATCCTTTCTATAGCTTGATAGGAACATGGAACTACCTCTCAGAGATGACAGGATGAAAGGCACAGGGCATTAAGGAGGACTTCCTTTAAGTACCAAGAAAGGCTTCTTGAAGAGGAAACCATCCAGCAATAGTAAACCACATACAGTGCAACTGACTTTTTTGTAATGAAAAAACGTTTTCACTTTATGTTTACCATTAGATAATATCAAATTTGCAAAATGTGGTCAAAGAGTTCATTTTGTCTATTTGAAATAATTCTCTATCCATTTTCCTCCCTACTCAGTTGCATTAAAGCAAACAGACAAACAAAATACACCAGCTTGGGCAGAGATCCTAATTAGTGTCTAGTAATCTGCTTCAGCGTAACCTCGTTAAGCACTGAGTGAAAAGAAACAGTATTGCTGCAAATTTTACCAAACCTTTCAGCTGAGATTGAACATTATAATAGGAGGACAGGGGTGCCATCTGCAGTTTGTCCTGGAAATTTCTCATAGATTGCAAAAGAGGTCTACAGATTTGTAAACACATACTGTTTCACTGAAGTGTCTAGCAAACATTGCTTCAAAAACAGTCTCCAAAATTTTCTAATTTGCATCAGAAAAATAAATATCACTTAAGGCAGACAGACTAGGTTCCTTTTTCGTGAAATCTTCCCCAGGCTGCAATTCAGGGGGTGGGGCAATGTGGGGAAAGCTTTATGTTCAAAGCAAGCGAGGATTAAGTCCTCAGAGAAATTGATAATAAAATATGCAAACCGAATTTAAAAAGTCACCTGCAGCTCTACTTAAAACTGGAAAACTAAAAAAAGCATTTCCTGATCTTGGTTGAATGATTCAATTTCACTGTGACTAAACCCAGCTCCGGGTTGCTCATGCAGTGGGAGAGCGGAGGCCAGATGCTGTGTGCAATTCAGATGGAAAGCCCTGGAACTGTGAGCAGCTATTTCGGGTGAGTAAAACGGTTGCTCGCTGAATAGTAATCCGCAGTCCACGCACGAGCTCAGGAAGTACAAATAGGGCATTAATCAGAGAATACACTCCCCACGCAGAGGCTGTGGGAAAATGATTCAGAGCTGCTAGAATCAACCGCTTCCCCAAATCCTGCGAGGCGGTGAGGGGAGGAGAGGAAGTAAGTGGAGAGGGCGCAGCCACCTCCCGCAGGTGGGCGGAGTGGCTGGGGCGAGCGGAGCGTGGGACCAAAATACTCGCCGGGCCACGCCGCCAGCAGCGAGAGCTTGCGTGTCAGGGTGACACTGTCCCCCCGCACATGCTGCCTGTCAGATCGCACCCCAGCCATTCCGGAACCCCTTGTTACCTGGAGACAAGGCTTGCTCCGACTTTCACTGAGCTTGTCGAGGAAACTCATCTACAAAACTTAGCAAGGAAGGCCAAAGTGTCCTTATTCCTTGGTCTACTTGTTTAACTGTCGAAGCTAATTTCGAGGTTATGATTGGACTGAGGACAAGGAATGACCTTGAATGCTGGATGTGCTGACACAGAGGAGCCAAGCCTGGGATGGTCAGGGGAAGGCTGTAGAAGGAATTCGGAGGCAAACAACGCATTGGGTGAAACCATGAGGTTCAGATCACTGTGCAGTGGGGGAATGGAGAGGTGGTCTTTCCTTTTCATTACACCCATGACAGGCCTTACCTAGGGGTTATGTGTCTAATGCCAGATTCGCTTCTATAGAGGTTAAGGAGAACCTAGAGAGAGACGCTCAGGTGATATGCCCCAAAGGAAAAGGTTATTGAATCAGAATCATTTCAAAAATTGTTCTGAAGAAGAGGTGGATCAGTGGTGGGTGACCTGATAGTTAATGCCGTGGTTGTAAATAGAACAATGGGCTGTTTCCTATATCATTTCAGAGCTGGTAGGGGTCTTCACCATTGACAGAAGGAGAAAGTTCATTTAAGCTGCATCATCAACAACTGAGGAGAGCGGTGGAAATGAATTTTCTGAAATTTATTGGATAAGCTTGTGAAATAGCATTCTCCTGATGTCTTTAAAATACCTTCTCACCTCCCTAGTGTGATTCAGGTGTGGTGCAGAAGGGGGGAAGGGGGAGGTTGAGGTCTCAGAGTTCACTCCAAACTCATTATCCATCAGTGCCTTAAGTTAGTAAATATTTTCTATGTATGTATCTTACTTATTTAAATGATCATGACTCCTATAAGGGCAGATAGGTTTTACTTCTTTGTCTTCTCCCAAGAGGGCAGGACAGTGCACTGTGAAATAAGGGATGCTTAATAACTGTTAGACTGATTGATTACCTCCATATTCTGTGTATTTTTCTTTTATCAAACCTACAGGGAGGCATAATGAAGTTAAACAGGTGTAACTAAAATGATCTAAAGGATAAGGATAAGGACCTCCTTACCACAATACTTGAAGACAACTCTTAAATCTGGAATAACAAAGGTTGAAGGGGATATGAATTTTGCAAAGAATGATCTTAACAAAATCCCAAACTCTTAAAAGTGACCCGAGGGGGTACACCCCTTAATATTGCAGAAAGATTGTCTTAAGTCCAGTAAAATGAAAGGCTTTGCATTGTGGGAATGAAGTTTAGGGAATGTTTAGCACTAAAACAGAAATGAGGTTAAACATAAAAGTATTCTTAAAATGATTTAGACAAACGTGTGATAGGAAGAAGCATAAAGGGGGAGGAAAATAGTTCATTGGCATAAACTCTTCCATGGCAGGGCGTATGTGAGTCAGCATTGCCCACCTGGGTGTCACACTGCGTGGAGGAATGAAGAACCACTGTGTGCACTCACTCGTGCACATCTCTTGTGGGATCTCCTCTCTCATTTAAACTTAAAGGCAACATTCCTCACAAGGTAATTGTTACGAATCCCATTTGTAATAAAACCTTCATCCCACTCCCATCGATTGCATAACTCTATTTTCAATTCTGACCTAGTTTTACATGCCCTTCCATATGTGGAAGGAAGGCAAGAATGGGTGAAAAGATGGGTAAATGCAAGAGAACCATTTTTCCTTTTCTCATAAATATTTCTTGTAATAAATCCCAGTCTGTGATTCTGGTTTGGAAGAATTGCAAAATAAAAACATTCTAAGTTATGGAGATCACAGAGAGGTTATGTAAGTTGCCCAGGGTCACAATTTTATAAGTGGCTGCATCAGAATTCCAACTCAAATCTATCTAGTTCCATGACTACAACAGAAGGGTCCTTGTGATCAGAAACACACTGTAAGGATGGATGGACTAAGCAAGTGAGCCCTAGGATTTTGAGAGTTCTTATGTGAAATTGATGATATCCAAAATGAGCACAAGCCTCTGCATATTATTTAAAGTACAGTTAGCTGTGATGAAAAAGAGTAGGGAAAGAACCAGCACACATCTATTAAAATAGAAAAGTTCTTACATATTAGTTAACTAAATCAGTGAATTACAGTGCATTTAAGCATTAGAAATAGAATTGGAAAGAGATTTTAAAAACCAGCAAAGTTGAACCATTTGTTTCTCTTCTATTCCTTACCAACATACCTACAATCATCAAAACTAGCTAATATTCTTTACACTTCAAAACTGCAATTATAGTTGGTTCCAGCTCAGGTGAGATTGAATCAGCACACTATACCCTGTTTCTCCCACTGATGCATAGGGCAGCTATTAGAGGACTCTGAAAAGTAAATAGCAGCAGACTGGGAAAAAAGACCAGAATTAGATGTACAATCAAACCATATATATATATATATATATATATATATTTTTTTTTTTTTTTTGCTTTGGTCCTCTTGCCATTTGGTTCTGATATGGCTGGGGCCTTGGCAAGAAGTACACGGCCAAGCAAAATAATCAAAGACATGGTTTGTTGGTTGAAGGACCAGAAATGGGAGCCCAAAGGATCAGGAAAGTAACAGAAACATGATGAAGAGGATGGAGCACAGAAGTGACCCCATAAAGTTGTTTAAGATCTCCTGAGCTCACCTCTGAGCTGTGAACATATGGAACTGATTCTTAGCATTCTAAGGACTTTAAGAGCTGACCACACTAAACATGGCCCAGACAGGCCACTGAATGGTACACATGTAGGACTGATCCAAATAGCACTGCAAATGCTCTGAAAGCTGATCTGACATTGGAAATAAAGACCACAGACAGTGGGTTGGAACTGCAGCATGGAATCTAACCAAATCAATGGCCTGCCAAGAAACAAAAATATCAACATTTCCATAGGAGAAAGACATAAATCTACAGATTCAAGAAGGTCAGAAAACCCAATACAAACCCATATGTCATAATCAATCATCTGAAAACTAAAGACAATGAAAGCAGCCAGAGAACAATGACGCATCTCTTATAGAGAAATAATGACTTGAATAACTGTGGATTTATTATCGAAACTATGGAAGCCAGAAGAAAGTAGATCAGCATTTTCTGAATTGCTGAATAAAAGAGAACTGTCAGAATTCTATGTTTATTGAGGGGGACAGGGAGGATGCTCTACCAGAAAGAAGGTGAAACAAAGATATCCTCAGACAAAATAAGACTAATAGAATTTGTTGCCAGCAGTTCTTCTCTGAAATTGTTAAAGAAAGTTCTTCAGACACAAGGAACTGATACAAGAAGAAATCTTGAAACATCTGGAATAAATGAAGAGAAACAGAAAAGGGAAATTATCAAGGTAAACATAATAAACCATTTTTCTCCTCTTCAGTTTTAAAAAATATATCAATATAGTAAACAACAACAATTCATAAGTTAAAGTAGAACACCAAAATGTTTAAATAACTCAAAAGCAGACAGGAAAGGAGAAAAAAAACAAAAACAAAAAAAAACAAAAAACATGTTTGTTTGTTAACAAAAAACAAAAACAGAGGTATCCCTTTTTGATGTATTACACTTTGTAGTGGATTACCTGAAAAAATAAGACACTCAGCAGTTTTAAAAAAAGCAAATGAAACAAAGGATAAAAACCTCATAGTTTCTGAGATTGACAAGCTAGGACCTTGTTAAACATCCAAAAGCCACTGGAACTCTCCCCAAAGCAGAGGGAGCCCTTCAGACTTTTCCTAGTGATACCACAAATACAGATCCACTCCCCATATGACTTTAGTTTTTTTATCAGTGGTCCCCAAACTTTTGAAGAATGGATACCCATTTTGTTGTCAGAAATTCCATATTTGTATTATATGGGCATGAATAAGACCTTTCTTTGTAAAATGCCAAAGACTAATAAATTAAAAAAATAAAAGAAGACTAATAAATTAAAAAAATTAAAATACAGGTAGAAAATAGAAAACAAATAATAAAAAACTAGATCTAACTCCAAACATGTCAATAGTTATAATAAATATAAACATGGTCTACACACACCAATTTAAAGAGAGAGATTGACAGAATGGATTTTTTTTTTTAAAGGAGCCAAATGTATCTTGTCTGAAGGGTCTAACTTCAAATATGATCCAGATAGGTTAAAAGTAAATGAATGAAAAATGTATACCATGTAAACACTAATCGAAAGAAAGATAGAGTGGCTATATTAATATAGGCAAAGTAGATTTCAGAGCAAAAAAATTGACCACAGATAAGAGGCACATAGCATAATGATAAAAGGGTCAACTCACCCGGAAGACAACAATACTAAATATGTACACACATCTAATAACAGACCTTAAAAGTAGATAAAGCAGAAAGCGTCTAAACTAAGAGAAGAAATAAATCCACAGTTATCATTTGAAACTTCAAAATCCCTCTTTCTGTAGTCAATGGAACTAATGGACAGAAAATTAACAGATATATAAAAGAACCGAACAACACCATCAATCAACTGGATCTGATTGACATTTATAGGACAATCTACTAGACCCTAGTAGAATACATTTCGTTTCAATTGTACATGGAACATTCACCAAGGAAGATCACATCCTAGGTCATAAAACAAACTTCACAGCTGTAAGATAATTGAAATCATACAAAGAATGTTATATAATCATAGAGGAATTAAACCAGAAATCAGTAATAGAACTATAACAAGAAAATTTCCAAACACTTGGAAATTAAACCACATACTTCTAAACAAGCCATGGATCAAAGGAAGTTTCAAGGAAAATTAGAAAACATTTTGAATGAAAAGAAAATGAAAATACAATGTATCAAAATTTGTGGGCTGCAGTTAAAGCAGTGCTTAGAGGGAAAGTTACAGCATTAAGTACTTATATTAGAAAAGAATAAAAGCCTCAAATCAATAATCTAAGCTTCCAACTTAAGAAACTAGAAAAGAATAGTAAAATAAACCCTAAATAAGAACATGAAAGGAAATAATAAAGTTATGAACCAAAACCAATGAAACTGAAACTGAAAAACAACAGAGAAAATCAATGAACCCCAAGCCTGGTTCCTTGAAAACATAAATAATATTGATACCCTTCTAGCAAGTATAACAACGGAAAAAAGAGAAGACACAAATTACAATGATCAGGAATGAAATAAAGGATGTCATTCCAGACCCCTCAGACATCGAAAGGGTAAGTAAACACCATGAACAACTCGACAAATGTGAATTTGACAACTTTGAATGAACTAATTCTTCAAAAGGAACAAACTACCAAACTCATCCAAGATGAAATGAATAATCTGAATAGTCCTATAACTATTAAAAAACTGAATTTACAATTACAAACCTCCTAAAAAAGAAATTTCCACAAAAGAAATTTCCAGGCCTACATGGTTTCCACTGCCAAATTCTTCCAAACATTTAAAGAAGAAATAACACCAATTATATGTAATCTCTTCTGGAAAATAGAAGGAGACTGGCATTATCTGATACAAAAGCCAGAAGTCACTGCAGGAAAAGAATACTAAAGACCAACATTCCTCATTAACACAAATATGAAAATTATCAATAAAATATTAGCAAATTTAATCCAGCAATATATAAAAAGAATAATAGACCATGACCAACTACGATTTATCCTGGGAGTGTAAGACTGGCCCAATATTTGATAATGAATCAATGTTAACCACCATATTCACAGCCTCATATAATTGTATCAGTTGATGCAGAGAGAGTATTTGACAAGAGTCAACATCCATTCATTATTAAAAAAACTCTCAGGAATAAGGCATCTATAAAAACCCACAGCTAACATCATACTTAGTGGTGAAAGACTACATGCTTTCTCCCTAAGATCAAGAACAAGAAAGAATGTCCATGCTTACTACTCTCATTTAACATTGTACAGGAACTCCTTTGGCTAGTGCAAAAAAGGAAAGAACAAAAGAACAAAAGGGGACAAGAATTATGGAAGGGAAGAAATAGAACTGTCCCTATTCACAAACAACAAGATTGTCCATACAAAAAATTCTTAGGAAACAGAAAAAACAACAACAACAACAAAAACAAATCCTAGAATTGCAAATTGAGTTTAGCATGGTCACAGAATCAAAGGTCAAAACATAAAAATCAATTGTATTTCTATAGATTAGCTATGTACAATTAGAAATCAAAGTTTAAAAAATAATACCATTTAAAATGGCTCAAAAAAAAAAAAAGAAGAAATACTCTGGTATAAATCTAGCAAAATGTACAAAATCTGTATGCTGCAAACGATAAAATGATGATAAAAGAAATCAGAAAAGACCTAAATAAATGAAAACACACATCATGTTCCTGGAATGGAAGATTCAAGATAATAAAGACATCAATTCTTCCCAAATTGACCTACGGATTTAATGCAATTCCAATTGAAATGCCAACAGGATTTTCTTGTAGATTTAGATGAGCTGACTCTAAAATTTTTATGGAAAACAAAGAATAAGAATAACTAAAACCATTTTGGGAAAGAAGAACAAAGTAGGACTCACACCAACTGATTTTAAGTCTTATTGTAAAGCTACATTAATCAAGAGAGTATTGGTGAAAAGGATAGTCACATAGATCAGTGGTACATAACAGTACAAAAATAGGCCCATGAAAAATATGGCCAATTAATTTTGACAGAGCAATTGAATGGAGAAATGAAAGCCTGTTTGAATAAGTGGATTTGTACTAACTGGATACACATATGTAAAATAATAAACATTAACCTAGGCCTCATACCTCATTAAAAATTAAATAAAAATTGATCACAGATCCAAATATAGTATATAAAATCACTAAACTTTTAGAAGAAAACACAGAAGAAAATCTTAGTGACCTAAGGTTAATCAAAGAGTTCTTAAATATGATACCAAAAGCTCCTACCATAAAGGGGAAAAACTTGATAAATTGGACATCATCAACTTTTAAAACTTTTGCTCTGTGAAAGACACCATTAAGGGGATGAAAAAACAAGCCACTGACTGGGAAAAATATTTGATATTTGCAAATCACATACCTGATAAAGGATTGATAACCAGAATATATAAAGAATTTTCAAAATTTCATAGTAAGAAAACAAAAATCCCACTTTAAAAATGGACAAAGAAATGACAATACTTCACCAAAAAGGATATGGATGACAAATCTGCTCATGAAAAGATGGCCAATATCATTAACCATGAGGGAAATGCAAATTAAAATCGTGAGTACATATCACTATGCATCTATTAGAATGCCTAAAATAAAAAATATTGACGATACCAAATGCTGGTGAAGATATGGAGCGATCAGAGTTTCCTTACATTGTTGGTGAAATGTAAAAGGTACAGCTACTCTGGAAAAGAGTTTAACAGTTTCTTAGATAGTTAAACATGTCTTACCATATGACCCAGCAATCCTACTCCTATTTACTCTAAAGAAATGAAAACTTGTGTTCACACAAAAACCTGAACATGAATGCTTATTCTCTATTCATAAGCACCAAAACTTGGGAAAAAGCACAAGTCCTTCAATAGGAAAATGGATAAACTGTGGTACATCTATAAAATGTAATCCTACTGAGCAATAAAAAGGAATCAATTATTGATACTGAAAAAACATGGATGAATGTTATGCTTAGTGAAAGAAGACAGTCTCAAAAAGTTAGATATTGTATTATCCCATTTCTTGTGACACTCTTGAAAAGACAAAACTATAATGATGGAGAAAAGTTCAGTGGTTGCCAAGGTTTGGTGGTGGGGGATGTGGGGTGGGTGAGATGTTCTATAAATAGCCAGTATCCTGATTTTGGTGATGGTTACATGAATATATATATATTCAAAAGTCAAAACAGTACAATTCATGGAACTGTATATAAAAAAAGTCAATTTTACTATACGTTAATTAAAAAAATAAAACTTAATCAAAAGCTGCTTTCAGAATAAACAGATATAAAATGCACAGGATCTGAATGCTGTGATTCAAGGTGTCATATTATCTTCTTTGTACTTTCCTCTCTCTATATAAAATTGTATATCATAGACAATAATTTATGATAAACCAGTTTATACATAGAAACAAAAAGCTCTAAAATAGCTATCATGGGGATGTGTTTAATATCTCTCAGGAACTTCAGTAGAAACTAAGCCTAAAGATTTTAGTGTTCTTTTCTCTTATTCTATATATTAAAGAGAGCAAAAGAACCCTTTTAATTATTATTAAAGGTGAGGAGGAGGCAGCCCAAACTAGATCTCTCCTGTGCACTCCACTGGTCTTGTTCATGTATTATCCTCTTTCATCCTTGCTACAACACTGTCAAGTAAGATAACCAAAAACCTGAAGAGGAACATTACAATATTTAGAATTTTTCCTTGAGTACTCAGTTTCACACTCAGCCTCCACAAGCTACAATTTGACCAAATATAAACTGAAGCTTAAATCACTAGAGAAAAGCAAATCCACCGTCTATTTTCCCTTGTCAAATAAGACTCAGAATCCAACCTTTTCCTCCACTCTTATCTATAGCATAACTATAATCTCAGTTTTAACCAATGGACCAGTTTTTAAGGGCTGGATATGTGCATTATTCATCTTGTACATAACCTTTGCCCAGCAACAGGTGAACCCTCAGTATATACTTACAATAGATAGATGGATGGACAGATGGATGGATGGATGGATGGATGGATGAATGACTATAAGGATGGATACATGAAAGGACAGAAAGAGGGAAGGAAAGACGAAAGAAGGAAGGAAGGAAAGAAGGGAGGGAAGGAACGAAGGAGATTAATTTTTCTTCTTCTTTGTATTAATTCCTATAATTACTCCCAGTCTATGACTCTTGTTTAGAAAAACTACAAAATAAAAATGATGTAACGTATTATGCAAAGCTTACACATTTATTAGAGGCTTGTGCGGTAACTCCACTGCTTCTGGGACAATACTAGTAACAAATTAATAAAAGCTTAATTTTTATACAAATAGTTTTATTAAAAATTTGAATTCTTAAGAAATACACATTTAAAGAAATTACATAAAAGGCCTTAGTAGTCTTTAAAAAGTTTTGGATGCTTTTAGTGAAATGTCATTTCAGGCACAATGGTCCAATTTTGCCCTCCTGCCATCCATCCCTTTCCTTGCTGAAGTCTGTGAACACAGCTCATGAGAAACCAAGGAAGTGGCCTGAATGGGCTCATGTGGAAAGCTACTGATATTTTAATTCAGCAGAGCTGGTTTTCTCACCAGACTGCAGAATGAAGCACGGTAATAAAATCAAGGCCTTTTAAGGTGGTGGTTTTTGAAGTCAAGTCATTCAGTTTGTGATTAGTGTTTAAAACCCTGAAAATATTTAATACAGAATAAAAACAATAAGCTCAAAGTACATGTTTCACTGTAATAGACACCATACTCATGAACCTGGGTTTGGTTTTAGCAATACACAATTTTTGGTTTGGAGGTGAACAATGAAAACCGATGTTTCACATTCGATACCCTAGTGTCTAACAACCTATGTTAAAGGACGACACAATCTTTTAAAGGAAGGAACCTATATAAGCTTTATTTTAAAAGTGGAAGTTAAAACTAAAACTCGATTTGCCTAATTGCTGACTTCTATATAAATTACTAAAATATATATATATTTAATTTCTGCCTACTTTTGGACCATCTTTATTCCACAGGAAAGTTTGTGATTTCTGCAAAAGCACCTGCATAGTACCACACGGAGCAGAGAGACATAAATTTATATTTGGGGGTTGGAAGATATGGCTACTGAGTCTGTAATTCCATTTGGAGTTTCAAAAACTGTCTTTACATTACTATTATTTGTACAGGAACAATATACAGACCAAGGCACCTGAATTTTGAAACAGCTAGACAGTGATAGAAACAAACATTTATATCTGGGGGGAAAAAATTAACCTATTATAATACAAGAATGAAAAATGGGGGGAGGGGGGTCAAACAGTATCTAAGGCACTGCATACCTCCTAGCACCCTTTGGTTTTCTGATGGAGCTCTCACTTTACACATCAGTGCATTGTATGATAGAATATATTTATATTTTATTTCATCAAAAGTGCCATTTGGTATGTCAATATTTAAAGCTTATCATTGTCTTTTTTCTCCTTCAGTAAGTAGAGGGCCAATAAAGCAGGGTGTGTTAGTTATGCGAATCCCTATAAGGCACTTTACTGTTTTTACATTGGACAGTGAGGTACACAGGATATATTTCTAGGGTTCATTGCTGTTAAAAAAAAAAAAAAAGGAATAGCACCATATTGTGACATTAGCTGAGAGTCGGGCTTCATTATGTTCTTCTCATACACACTTGGCAGCGGCTAACATGGGTGCGTAGTTCCCCTGCCTTCAAGGTTGACGGAGTAGGCTTCCTAAAACCAAACACAGAGAAAAGTCATCAGGCATTAGAAATGCAGGCGGGTCCCTCACCCTCCCTACCTTTCTCAGAAATCTCCAGGCCTCAGGCAGGTACTTAGACCCGAATCACGCCCCGACCTGATGAGCAGGACATCCTGCAAGGTGTTTACTCACATGGCCTCTGTATTACCTGGAGGGTTGCAAGTTATTAGCTGCATTCCCAACCCATGGCACCTAGGTTAAATGACTTGTCCACATCTACCAGCTAGTTAGGGCAGAGCTGGAGACACCCCTCGTCGGTTTGGCTCTGCAGTTTGAACCATGGCTCCCTTCGCCACTCCTGCTCCTTACCCTACAATTTAACTTTTTGTTTTGTCTCCTTAATTAGATTATAAAGTCTTCCAGGGTAAGAAGAAAACTTCTGTACATTGTAAGTGTCCATTAAATATGTGTTCAATGATGTAATGAGTAACCAATCTGGAATAATTAAATAGACCTCAAAATACTATGCTTTTGAAGAATTTATATGCAGGTAGTCTGATTTGATGCCAAGGAGAGGGGAAGGCATTTAGTGCCCCAATGCTTCCCTGATCCTAGAAAGTCTACCTCATCTTGACTGTTGGCAGGTAGAAGCCTGAACTAAAATGGCTATGACAGAAATTCTATTAAAATTAAAGTATCCATATAATAAGATTACCTGGCCTTATAACTGAGGCTGCTTATTTTAGCAATTTTTTGGTGCAAATTCTAGTACCCTCAAATTAACATACAAGATCTTACTGCAATTAGTGGGATATTACCTAATTT
This sequence comes from Choloepus didactylus, assembly GCF_015220235.1. NCBI lineage: Eukaryota > Metazoa > Chordata > Mammalia > Pilosa > Megalonychidae > Choloepus > Choloepus didactylus. The sequence goes on along the minus strand of NC_051318.1, from coordinate 25,619,870 downwards.
CATTTAGGAAGGCATTTTAGTTAATTGTGCAAGGCCCCTGCTTCAAAAAAATAACTCCCATTATTACGGATTAACCCTATATTCAGAAGCTCCAGCAGCTGAGATATCAAAGTGTGCTCATTTCACTAGCATATGGTTAAACTCTATCAGTAGGGTTGATGGCAATTTTCCAGTAGCCTAAAAAGGCTTGCATAAGCTATCAATATGCAGTGTGGTATATTTTTGATGCTTAAAGCATTATAAGTAGGGAATATTATTACTCTCCCTTTTACGATCTAAGCTAGAAAGAAAAAGGATCATAGCAGAGTTCTATTCTCTCCAAAAGGTAAAGACAGAAAGGCTTATCTCCAGGGGTGAGAAACACTTATTTCTGGAATGAACAGTAAGTAATTGTTCAAGCTCCATCAGCCTCCTGCTTCTGCTCTAGTGGTGGCTGCAGCTGGTACTAAATAAAGGATAGAGGATTCATTATGTGCTACTGTCCATTAGGGACTGGGCCAGGCTGCAAATTAACTTCAACAAGGTTATCAGCCACTTGGGACAGTTGCTTTAAAGGTGAAATTTTGGTAATGGAAGGAAAGGAAAGGTTTTCCCTATCAATTTCCGCTGCATTTGTGCTAAATTAATTTTTATTTGCACAGCTCTAAAAAAAGTCTCTTATTTTGGGACCCACACAACATGTACATTAAAGTCAGCCTTGTAGATGCTATGAAAATGAATGCTGCTCCCTTTCTTCTCCTTGATTTTAATAACATACACTATATTATAATATATATAATAACATGCAATATTTTAAGCATGCACTGTTTAAAGAGTTTTAATTTTAATTGCTTCACATTGAACTTTAGTGGATTCTCCTGGACAAATGAAAGATGATACCACCCCACCAAGTCTTCAATAAATGGAAGAATTAAGCCTATCACCTAAGATTTGCCTTAAAATTCATCTCGGTTATCTGCCCATGCCAAACAGAATCAAATACTCATTACTACAAGTAGAAGAAGCATTCATAACTATTATTTTATAACTATCTTCCAGACTTTGTGCTGGAAGGTATTCTGGATCATGGAGGACTGAAAATAAAAGCAACAAACAGACCCGGAGCCCTACGAGAGAGGGTCATTCCAACTTACTTGAACATCTCGGTTCTCTCTATAGTGGCAAGCCAAAAGCTGTAAGCGTTTGCATAGTAATTACAAGTTCCGCGGCCATGGCATTCAATGAATGGGGCACTTCTAAATTCTTCCAGACAGGAACCCGGAGATGCGAGGGCTTGGCCAGAACCTTCGGCACCAGCGCTGGTGTGCTGGGGAACAAATGCGAGCAGTGAGTCAGAGCATTCCCTACCCGAAGACCAGGAGATTGATTGTTCCTCAGGAAGGAGCCAGGGTGCTCTTTTCTGGAAAGTGGGCACTCCTTGGCTTCGTGTGGTTACCGGGTAACACTCTCTGTGCCTAAACACCTCTCCAAACACTTCCCTGTTCATAGGCTTGGAGTGTAGCTGTACGCCACATAGCACCCAGATGTCAGCTAACAGCTGCTGCCACAATAGTAGACGGCTAGGCCACCTTGTCAGAATTTAAAGAAATGCTGTCCTTTTTATGTATATTTTTGGAAGATGAATCTATCCTAACCTGGGACATAAGAGAATAGTCAGAATGTGCAAATAACATTGGAGCCAACTGATGTGAAATCGGATTATATAAACAAAATCAAATTTCTACTATATTAGGTGCTATAATGCATCCTATTCTAAGGTAAAGAATAATCATCTTTTTTTTCTTTATAAAGTAGAAAATTTAAACAAGAGAAAGAAAGAATAACTACTACTGTGATTGCTTATTAAATTTAGCATTTTGGTCTAATGGATTCAAGTAGGACCTATCTGTAATTAGAAACCAAGACCTTAAAATCAATGGCCTCCATATTTAAATAAGATATTACAAAACATCTTCATAACTATTATTTTGGATATGAGAAATATGATCTCCAGAATTTTAGAGCTGAAAGGGACTTTCAAGCACACAGTTAATGCCCTCAATTCTCAGATGAGGAAGCTTAGATCTCAGGACATTCAGGGATTTGTCCATCGGCACATAGTCTATAGCTGAAGCTGGGATGAGATCCCGAGTCTCCAGGCTTCCAGACCAGAGCCATCTCCATTTTGCCACAAAGGCCCTAAAGACTTAGAAGTGGTGGATAACACTGGACACTTACATTCTCACATGGCCCTTGAGGCCACAATGCTGGCTTAGATTTTGCTGACACAGTCAGCTTCCTTAAGCTTAAAGTGGGTTAAGCTCCCTCTCCAACGAAGTGTGATAGTACAGAAAGAACCCTTACACTACTTATATCATCATAACAGTTCTTTCTAAACTAAATCATCTTTTGAAATATTTTGCAGCTAAATGAGTACAGAAGCTTCCTTCAAATCACAGGTGCAGACTTGTGTTTTCTTATAGCAAAGAAAAGTGAATTGAGAACTTTCAGCAGGGGTGGGAAATAAATGGAGAGACTATTTTGTCAAGCTCTAATTTGGAGAAGCTCAGCAAAATTGCAAGTTGGAAACAGCCACCTTATAAGAATTGTTCCTCTCTGAAAAACTCCTTTTGGGGATTAACCCACATGTTCCAGATATGCTGTTTTCATCAGCACACATGATCCTTGATGTCACTGTCAGAGAACTTTGGCTTAAATGGGGGGGATCTTGTATTTTTGGAATTCATCAGGGTAGGAATTAGCTTTTTTCCCACATGTCAGCTTTGCACTCTCTCATTAAGGATGAGACTGGGGAAGTATCCCAAACCAAAACCAGAGCTTGATTGGCTAGAGGAAAATTTAGGGCTCAGATTTTATATAGAATACCGCATGATAATCACTACAAGTATGAATTCTATTCCTTGAACGCTGCCTTTCCCATATTTTGGACGCTTTGCCACAATTGTATTAATTTATCCGACTGTCTACTATGGAACCAAAATAACACTTGAGTAGAGAAACCAGGAGAGTAATATATATGACTTTTAAAGGTAAAGTCAAGGTACACTCACCTGTCAACCTACAAATTGCATCTGCCCAACTCTCCCATTAAAAAAACAGACAGAAAATTCTTGTTGGTTCTGCCCCTCATTGGGCCCTCATGAAGAAAGCATCCCATTGCTGAGAAGACTACTGAATCTTTCTTAGTTGTCATCTGAATAATATTTCATGGGTTAAAATTTTGATTATTCTTTACATATTCTCTAGCTACTCTTTTGGCTGTGGTGAAAATATCATTTCATGCTTCAAATATATTTATCCTTAGAACAAAGAAATAAATGGAGATGTGTGTGCTCTTTTGCCTTGGAAGTCCATCCCTGTTTGCAGGAACCATTGTGCCATCTGAAACAGAGCAGCGAACTGCATGGAAAAAAAGACTTCTGGTTGAGCAACTGCTGTTAATACTGTAAGAAGGTAAGCTACCACCAGTTAAGAAGACTTACTGTGTTCTCTAGAACACCAGTATTTTTATTTGCTCTTGATTTTGCATAGTTATGGGCAATCATTGTTTGAGAACTTTGTATGACATCAGGATGAAGGATGGGGGTGATGACAAAATGCTTTCCTGTGACTCATCACACCTTGGCTCAGTGGTCATTTTCTTCATACTGACACAGATACCATTTAGTTATTACTTATGATTATGGAGTCAAAAACTCCAATCTGCCTTGTATTGAAAATTGTATGTTTTATATCGTTTTTAGAGTTTTGATTTCTCAATACTGCATTTCCAACCTTTTTAACTTTCTTGATAAAGTAGCCCCAATGCGGCATTTAGAATTATCAATACAACTTGCTGTTTTCTTTTTCTTGACAAATTGTTTGGACCTGTAAAAGAGTCTAACTGCAGTACAATCAACCCAGCAAACATACACAAGTATTTTAATAAAGAGTTTCCTGGCACCTTCTTTTTTTTCCTGAAATAATTTACAGCAGAAAAACATAGCTATGATTCTACTTTCCCTGTCAATCAAATAGTATGGTCTAATTGATCATTTGGGGGTGAAAATGTACAACCTGGCCATACCTGTGGGTGTGACACTGCTACCAGGCTTACAATGGTGGGACAGATGTTTGTGTAGAGTCATATACTGGAAATGACAAATGCCAGTAAAGACCTAATCTTACAAATTCAGGGCTTTTAATACCCTTAATAGATACTTTAAAGTAAGACAATAAAATGGTAAAAGTAAAAAAATAAAATGAAATAAGAAACTACAATGGCCAACTCAAATAGCTACTGGGTTTTTTGTTTTAATTAGCTTTTTGTGGGAAGGGAACATCTGGTAGGGTCTAACATCTGGGATAGCTGGGTGATAGCAGAGCAGTCTTCACCCCATTTGAAAGTTACAGGAAACTCAGGATCCCAGCCACTGGCTCGGGAAGACCTTGAAGGCCTGTTGCCTCACTGAGAGGAAGCAGTAATGCTTTAGCCAACCTCTAGTGTTTTCTTCCAATTCAAGCTTTCTGCTTTTAAGCATGTGTGTTTTAGTAAAATGTGTTCCTCCTACATGCACGCTTTTTCCACTTTTTCCTGAAAGAGGCTATGACTACCAAAAAAGCTCTGGGAAGAGGCCTATTGAGCATCTGAGTGGAGCAGGTGGAAGGGGAGTGAAGGCCCCAGGCCTGTGTTTCTAGGAAGATGCGCCCATCCTGTCTACTTCAGTCTCAGAGCAACACCTTCCAAATCAAGAGGTGCCCAGGTGACTGGGCACAGGCAACCACTGCTGACCCCAGCAGAGCAGGCCAGCCTCCCAGGGATGCTTTGGAAGGGGGATCAGTGAGGGGAAGTGAGGGGGTGAGACCTAGGCCATGTGATCCAGAGGACTTGAGAGGCTTAGTAGCAGTATGACGGAGAAGACAATGGATCTTCAGTGGTGGGTTTTCCCTGGAAATATGGTGTTCCTCCAACACTTACCATAACAAAGGAATAGCCAATCCAAAGCGAGGACCAGCCGCTAGGGCACTGTGGGATCTGGATGGACTGGCTGTGCACAGCCATCACCATGGCAGGTGCCTCACACACAGCACACCTGAAAGGGCACGGGCAGAGAGCTCAGTACAGTGGAAGGGAAGGGCACAGGGCAAAGGCTTTTTTTTTTTTAAATAGTAGTGGCATATATATATATATATATATATATAATATAAAATTTGCCATTTTAACCATTTAAATGTACAATTCAGTGCCATTAATTACATTTTCAAGGTTGTGCTACCATCACCACTTCCCATTAATAAAACTTTGTTGTCACCCAAAACAGAAACTCTGTACCCATTAAGCAATAACTCTCCATTCACCTTCCTCCCAGCCCCTAGTAACCTCTAATCTACTTTCTGACTCTAAAAATTTTCTTATTCTAGACATTTCACATAAGTGGAATTATATACGACCTTCTGTACCTGGCTTGTTTCACACAGCATAATGTTTTTGAGATTCACCTATGTCATACCATGAATCAGAACTTCATTCCTTTTTATAGCTAAACAGTATTCAACCATATGGATATGCCACCTTTTGTCTGTCCATTCATCCATTTATGGACACTTGGGTCCACCTTTTGGCTGCTGTGAATAATGCCGCTATGAACATCGATGTACAAAGTATCTAAGTCCTTGCTTTTTCTTTGGGGTAGATAGCTAGGAGTAGAATTACTGGGTCCTATGGTTATGGGTGAAAGTTTTTGTTTGTTTGTTTTCCAATTACATTCAGTCAATCTCTTCTGGGTAGCCTCCAGATTCAATTACATATTAAGTGGATGATGTTGTGCCCTTGCTTAGACTCTAAGCCTTGGAACCTTCTTGGATTTAAAAGTCCATCTCAGTGCTAAAGTATTAAATTCAAAAATAAGTCCAATACTTGTTATTTAGGTATCTACTTTGTAGGAGGAAAAGAATTGGAAGGCCAAGATGGAACAGTGGTCATCTACTGAACGGGCTGGGGTTAAAGGTGACTTTTGTTTTTTTCCCTTTTGCAGTTCACTGTTTTCCACTGTGACAATGAGTATGTATTTCAGCAAAAACAAACGAATGCTCAAGAAAACAGTTAATGAAATTCTGATGTTATCACTTCCAGAATGGAACAGTTTGATTTAAGCTATTAATATTAATATTTAATATAAGACATAAACTGGAGTAATTAAGACAAACAAAGCATGTTTTGCATTTGAGGCTGAATGCCCACAAGAGCCTCCTTCAGGAAACTTATTCCAGACCCAAACCCAATAGAGCAGGATAAAAGCCCTGCCCCTCGGCCTCAGCGGTTCCAGGCCTGGAGCCCTCAACAGGACACTATGGCTGAAGTAACTCTCCAAGAACACTCCAAAGTCCAGGGTACTTCCAAATCGGGCTGGCTCCAGCCAGGCTGCTGGACCTGCACCCAGGAATAAATTAAAACAACACACAGTGTTCTGACTAACAGCCTCTCAATTAAGGGAAGCCTTGTTGGTGGGATAATGTTTCGTTTAAAAAAAAAAAAAAAATTTAAAAAGGAGCAGTAAAATAACTGTATTCAAGTCACAAAATGAACACTGTTAACAATGCTGATAAATGAATATAAATGTTGTTAATAATTACACCTAGTTATGCTGGAACATTTACATGAAAATGGATAAAGAGTGGGAGGAGGGCCCAAATTAGTCATTTGATTTTTCCGTGGACTTGTGTGTGTATGTGTGCGTATGTGTGTGTTGTGTGCAATTTTCTATGTTATTCACCACAAATGCAGATGAATTAAAAGGTTCAGTTACACAACAGTTACTGAAATTGGCCTTATACATCTGCCACCATCTGTCTGCCACACACAGGAACCAGGCAGTGCTTGTTTTTGTCAGGCTCTCTGCGTGATGGGTGGATAGTAGCGGATACAGACAGAGGGTGTCCTGACCCCCATCAGACAGGTGGTTAGAGAACACAAAGCCACAGATTTACAGAATTTGTACAGTTCCTTAAAATTCACATGACCCAATCCCCATATTATTTACGAAGAAACTAAGGCCACAGTTAGTTGTGTCAAAGCCAGAACTAGAGTTCATTTTCCTTGCTCTCAAACAAGGCTCTTGCCACTAGAACTAAACAATCAGTTTTATGACCGTGGTCTGCAGAATACTAGAACGTGCTTAGAAAATTTTGTCCCACTTATGGGATGGAAGCAGAAAAGTTGCTATCTTTTCTGTTTAAAATGAAGGATTTTGTGTTAACTGTTTCTAAAATTAACCTTTAGGATCTCCCCAAAGGGAAGCTCTCCAAAAGAACCTGGAAGTCCTGGCAGGTTTGTTGGAAACCACTCAAAGTAACCATGGAAACCAGAGTGCTAAGAGACAAGGAGAAATTGGCAGCATTATTGCAAAAGGGAATTAAAGATATCTGTGGATTAACCAGTAGCAGCTTAAACGACATGGCTTGTAAAATCCCTTCATGCTGAGTTTCTAGGGTTCTATGAAAAGAACAATGTGAAAACCCTGAAATGTAAAAAGTGCTGGGGCATTTAAACAAGTAACATTCTTGTTCGTGCTTACAGAACCTTAAGTGTCTTACAGAAAGTTATGTGTTCACATAAGCATGCCAGAGCTCTTGCCTCTTCAACCAAATTGAGGGAAAATGTCAGCTTTATTAAGAAGGTAAATAAGAAAAAACTATAAATGAATATTCATTTTCCACCTTATTGTCCACAGGGAGCTAAACAAACAAAAAGGTCGTGGGTTTTCCTTCTAGTGAATCAAGCATGGCTCTGAGTGCACAAGACTCAAAATAGAACAGTCACTAGGCACTCACTGACACACTCTAAAGTAACATGTCCATATTTTGAAAAGAAGCAGTTCTCTGAAAGTGTAACAAATGGTTTTTCTCATTTTAAGAACCATAAAGTAAAATTTCTATAACTCAAAAAAAATAATAAAAACTGCCAGAAGATATTTTAATGTAAGGCAATCAAAACATATGACTTCCTATTTAATAAGCATCATTTAGTCCTTCTGTTCCAGAGTCCTGTAGATACAGTTGCCTTATGAAAGCTGTGCTCTGCCAGGACCTGGCCTTCACAAGCACTCAATCCACTAGCAGCATGACTCCCTGTCCTCCCCCAAATAAAGATCACCACGGAGGAGCTACGCCCTGACCACCATCCTCTGGTAGCCCTGCAGGGGCTCCGAGGGTGGCTCCCAGCCATCACTCTCCTTTTCCTTCAACTTGGGTGGGGGTTGCCCTTCATAAACCAATAGTGCCACGTCAACCTTTATATTCAAGAGCTGCTTATTTCTTTAAAGGAAATACAGGAAAGCTTAGGACATTCTCACTTTAACTTTCCTGACTCATTATTCTTTTCATCCTTTATTATCTTGGTGTGTGAAAAGTGAAATTACAGAATAGCTTCAGAGTCAGATTAATTTGTTCATTTGCCACTTTCCCATTACTTCTGGGTGTAGCTAAGGAATCAACTTTTAATTAGAAGGGAAGAGGCAAAGATAGGACAATCATGTGCTTTTCAGTCATAATAATTTCAGTTTCCCATTTTAAGTCCTACCAGGCAAAGGACTGTGAACCCTGAGGCAAAACTCCATACATTAGTGCAGATAAGTATTTAATTTGGGAAGTCAGTCAGTTTACCACATGCATTCTTGACAGGGACACTGTTGCCCTGAGGGGGCAAAAACTGGTTGAGGGAGGTGAAAAAATCAAATTCTATGTAAATCTTTATGTATACATCTTTTCATGCAGCTATACATCAAATACATAAACAGATAAATGGTGTATTTGTGGTATTAAAATGCCATGGGGGGATAAGTAGGGGAAAAACATCTTAAAAGGCTCTGTAGAGAGACAACACTGAGGTAAGTCATGTAAAAATACAAATTCTGTTTCAAAGCTGGGATTATCCCACCTTGGTTTTGCATTATAATTTTTAAAAAGGATAACTGATTTTTATATTAATTTTATGGATGATTTCTGTTACAAAGTTGGGATAGCACCTTTGATAAATTGAATAACAATGGATCAAAGGTTTCGGGAGAAACAGAAAAGGCTCAACTCACCTACTAATAAATGGTCTGATATTGTCCCCAGCGATGGGTGCCATAGACATTGGCATTGGCTCGGGAGTAGACAGCCAGTAGGAATAGTCATTTCTGGATGCAAAGTTGCACACGTTGTTGATATTGCAGAATAGGAAGGGCATTGTGCTAAACTTGCGCAGGCAGCTTCCAGCCGTCCCTAAAAGGACAGCGAGAGAAGACCATGTGATTTATTTGCCTTATGATTTACAATCTACCTCTACTTAAAATGGATTTATGATGGCTAATAATGAAAGACATGTACTCAACCTAACTTCTAAAATGGAAATAATGAAATTTAAAGCTATAGACAGAAAGAAGGCAGCAAATGTACTGAGTAGACTTGTATTATTGTAAATGAGCATTAAATTAAATTCCATGTGACCAAGGCAAAAGGAAAACTATAAGGATCATGTAGGGCATTTTTGATAAAAGGAAACAAACCAGTCTATCAGTAGAGAGAAATCATTTCCTGGAACTGAATTCTAAAAGGAATTTAGCCTGTGGCTCCTTGTACAGTGGATATTAAGCAACATATTGGACAATATCTTTAGCAATAGTTTTGCAGAAAATGCAGAGATCCTCTTTATATAGCTGCATGTTGTTTCTAACCTCAATAAAAGGTAAGGGTGTAAAATATTAAAACATAGTTTGGTGGAGGATGTCTGCAGGGCACTAAGATAATAAGGACAGAATTGTAGCTTTCGGGTGATCTCAACTAACAGAGGGAGAGTGCTTAGAACATCTAGAGAAATTCTGGACAGGAGAACATGAATATTTTTTAAAAAGAGCAACAGTTAAGCTGCCCTATTTCAAGAATATCATTGAAAACATTTGTGTGCGCTCTAGGAATCTTGATCCTACATGAAAATTTTCAGAAAAGTTAAAATATTTTATTAATTTAAAAAATTTTCAAAGATTCAGCCTTTACATTTTCTTGGCTTCTTCTGAGTTATATAGCAGCTGTTGAATTGATGATTCATTAAATAAGGATGAAAGGAAGCAGGGTCAAGCCCTCTTTTTGCTATTGTCCTAGGGTGCTCTAAATTGTAGAACCAGAGGTAAATACAGTGCTACACCCCAGTAGGCACTCAATAAATCCATGTTGAATGAATAAATCAATCTGCAGACATCTTACCCAAGTCCTGGCCATGGGCCCTTTCGTTGCCTTGCACGTAAAGCAGAGAGTACCCATGGTAAAGAATTTTAGTCCCAGGAGGACACTGTGGGTCATCTGTGGTTTGACTGTGCCTGGTTACAAGGAAGCCGTGATCAACAGACGGGGTTCCTGGGGGACCCATGGATCCTGGCAACCCATCAGGGCCTGGTGGACCAGGAAACCCTCTTGGACCTGTAAGTGAGAAAACAGTTTCCCTTGTTATAATCAGGCTCCCTTGAAGGACTTCAAAACCATTTGTCTCGATAGATTTTAAAATATTTTTTGTTTTCACATTACAAAAACATACATGGTAAAAGGCAAGACTAACTAATTACATCCCACCTCCTTCATGGTGTTTTATCTTTTCCTTTTTACACACCACCTCAGGATATTTTTATAAGCACAGTGCTGAGTGCATGGCAGATGCTCAGTAAGTTTAGTTCAATGAATGAAACTATCAGCCTCTACTTTGATTCTGTGCACGTCATTCAGACAGAATCTTGAAGTTCCTCTAAGGGAGGATTATTAGAAAATTATTAAAACAACCCCAGTTTAAGTTCATTCCCCCTCCATGAGCATCCCCAAAGCCCACAGATGGACACAGCACAATAAGGAAGCCCCCATGCACTTGTCCTTCTCTCCCCTTGGGTAACTGCCACATTCAAAATTGTTCATGGACATTCTGTTGGGTTGTGCTCTTTGTTCATTTAGCTGATGCCCCTGTTTCCTATGTCAAATTCAGGGGGATTTTATAACTTCAGCCTTTAGAATTACAGTCACTTAAGTATGAGTTCCTGCTTCCTGAGGCCAACAATACTGTCCTTCAGTTCTACTTTCTCTGGTCCTTCGCTGAGATAGAATTTTTGTACGTGTAGCCTGATTCCTTCATAGGAAGCCACAAAGAGCCATCACCAATGGCCTTACTTCAACATCTGAAAAAATGTGTGCTCTGATCAATGTGTCTCTCTACACAGAAAAAAAATGACAACACTTTTGTGTTTATATATGATCCTATTTCTTCTAAGAAACAGACTTCTTTGGAAATCTTTCAAGTAACATTTCCAACTTCACTTTGTAGGTTTTCATATGCCTGGGCCTACTGCTTCTAAACAAAAGATAAAGGTAGAGTGTAATTAAGATGGAAGGATCCAGCAACCTACCCGGCGGCCCAAAAGGTCCCGTCTCTCCTTTCTGGCCAGGGGCACCATCAAACCCTGGAATACCCGGTGGTCCAGGTAAACCTATCGATCCTGACACACCTAAAACAAAGGAAAAAGAATTCATGAGCTGCTCCCGGTAAGCAGTGGGATGTATCTTCTGCTTTCCTTTTGAAACATCTTTTTGAGCTTTCTGGGAAGGCATGTATAAGGCTTTTAACTGCAGATGAGAGAGGTTTCCTAGAGAGTGACGAACTGCTTCCTGGCAAGCCTAGTACACACTTTGCACAGACAATTGTCAAATTGATATTCATATGAGTGAGCATGTGATCTTTTAAATTCTGAGTTCTCCCCAGTTTCTTGTTGTTACTGTTTGGCAGATAGCTTTGGGAAAAGAGACTAGGTTGGGGGAGGGGGCAAGAGAGGATAGTTAACACACTCTTAATTTTCTCAAGGCTTTCTCCTTTGGCCATATTCTGACCCCTTAAATAATTTTCAGGCAACAAATATATTTACATAGGATTTTGTTTTCATGGGTACAGTTTGTTCTTAGGTAGCTTTAGACTTAAATTTTCATGGATGCCATCTTTCCACTACAAAACTTTTTTCATTCTCTTTTATTTTCCACCTGCCCCTTACCAATAGCTCTTGGGAAAGAAAGTGTTCAGTTGAAGTGAGTATAAAGGCTCTTGGTTAGGGTGCCTGGGAACAATAGGGATTAGCAGAAATCTTTGCCAGTGGGGGAGAGCTTCTGGACCACTGCTGGAAAGTGCTGATTTTTACAATTCTAGACTGCTGCTGCCTGCCACCTGTTGTCTATGAGATGGAAAAGACAATCTTTTGGTTCCTTTAGCCCATGCTTTTCTAATTGAATATAGGTATGTTGAGTTAGATGATCCTCTAGCTTTTCTTTTATTTTCTTCTGGCCTTTTTAGGTCCCTTGGAAAATTAAATTTGGTTTTGATGAAAATTTAAAGAAGGTAAGAAAGTCATATTAAAATACATATTAGTATCCTCACTACCCAGACACTAAGATTTTAGACACATGGGTCAAGGGGATTTTAGATAGCTCCCTCTCGACCCCTCCGTGCACCAGCCATGCACAGCCCATGTGGCCTTACCTTGCTGTCCTTTAGGGCCTGGAGGTCCCTGAAGTCCTTTCAGACCTGCTGGACCCTCGGGCCCAGGGAGCCCTGGCTCCCCTTTGATGACCTGGAAATGACCTGGAGGACCAGGGGGTCCTGGAAGACCTGTGGGAATCAGAATTGCAATTTATCAATATCATCCTTAACATCTGATGGCAGAAATAGCTACAGGATGAGAGTCTGATATGAAACACTCAAAAGTGAATAATTTCCTCAAAAGCAAAATCAATCATTATCAAAAACACAAGAAATCAGATCCTCGCAAAACATATACTTAAACCACACATCTTTATTACTTAGTCTAATATCCTGAACTCTCAGGACTAGAAAAGACCTTGGGTCGTCAGTGTATACTTTCCACTGAATTATGGAATCCCTAAGAGACTATAATCCACCTTCAATTAACTGTGATGTGAAGTTCATTCCTCTTTGAAGCAATCCATTTTTTAAAAAAAATTCAGTTTTATTCAGATATATTCATGTGGCATACAGTCATCCAAGTGTATAATCAATTGTTCACAGTACCATCATATAGTTGTGCTTCATCACCACAATCAATTTTTGAACATTTTCATTACTCCAAAAAAATAAAAATAAGAATAAAAATAAAAGTAAAAAAAAAACACCTAAAACATCCCATTCCCCCCCATCTCACCCTTTTTTCTTTTAATTTTTGTCCCCATTTTTCTACTCATCTGTCTATACACTGGATAAAGGGAGTGTGAGCCACAAGGTTTTTGCACCCACACAGTCACACCATGTAAGCTACACAGTTATAGAATCATCTTGAAAAATCAAGGCTACTGGATTGTAGCTCAACAGTTTCAGGTATTTCCTTCTAGCTATTCCAGTACACTAAAACCTAAAGAGGGATATCTATATAGTGCCTAAGAATGCCCTCCAGAGTGACCTCTCCACTCCATTTGAAGTCTCTCGGCCACTGAAAGTTTATTTTGTTTCATTTCTCTTTTCCCTTTTGGTCAAGAAGATGTTCTCAATCCCACGATGCCGGGTCCAGGCTCATCCCAGGATTTACATCTCACAAGCAACCCATTTCTTATTTGGATAATTCCAATACTTGGGAGTTAGAAAGTTTTTCTTACATTTGTCTGAAATCTGCCTTATTGTGTGATGTAATCATACTCTTAACTTTCAAATGATGAAGAAATGTAATCCTTCTTCTGCATAACTCTTGAAACAAACTGTAATACAGAGTTTACAGGGGCCTGTGAGTCAGACTTGGTCTCGTCTTCTTCGGTTGAGCATCCCTGGTTGTCTCGTCCCTTCCATACATGACGTTTTCCCCATCCCTCTTCTTTCCCTAACTTTCTACTTCCGAGTGCCTTCTGTTTGGTCATTCTCTTCTTAAACATGGTTTTGAAAATTAAACACAGCTCTAGAAATATGGTCTAACCAGCAGAGAGTAGAAGAGGATGAATAGCATGCTTAAAATATTCCTTTCCACAACTATTTGCTCATTTTTTGGGAGACATTTCACATTATTGGCTCTTAGTGGTGAAAAGAGTCAATGGAGACCCTTTCCTATGAAAGATTCGTTAAGATCCAACTGGGTCTTATTCACCCTGTACGTCCAGGTTTGACTTGTTTCCTATTTTAACTTTGAGTGAGTGATTTCAATCTAATTTTATTGCCTGGCAGTTTTTTTGTTTTGTTTTGTTTTTTGTTTTGTTTTTTTTTTGACTCAAGAGTGAGTCAGCTAATATTTTAGCCAAATCCTCTTACCCGGATTTACCTCAGTCATAGATTTAACAAACTCGACTTTTTAGACAAGTTGCTAGTAAGACAAACAAACGAAAAAAAACAAAGCCAGGTTATCCAAAAACAAGGATCCTGACATACTACGAAAATCAAACATCCTAATCCTGAGTGTTCTATGACATTTATATTTATATATATGAAGTACCCGCCTGTATAACAAATTCTCCTACCTTTAGACCCAGGAAAACCTTGATCACCTTGATCTCCTTTAATTCCCTGGATGCCAGGGAGACCCTTCTGACCTAGATAAAAGTAGAAAATTGGTTTTACATATAATTTCAAGTTACGGACAGGCATGTACATCCTATGAACATATTTCTGATTTATCTTGTGAAAGAAAAGAACATTTCTGGTCAGCTGTGTAAAATTTTTGGTGAAATTCTTCTTTCTAGAACCAAGAAGGCACATGTTTCCAATCACGTAATGAAACTGCAGAATGATCCCAAGTGGGGGGCGCAGGACACAGTCTGGTTTCACCTGCCTCCCCAATGGACCACGCGACACTGGAAGGCTGAGAACTGTTTTACTCACCTTTCACATGTAAAGGTCACAGCACCTGGAAGCCAGCAGGCATCCAACAAATGTGTGTTTAATAATACAGTAATAAATGAATGACCCAATTCCATGATTTCTTACTGATAAGAAATAAATTAATGAATGACCCAGTTCCATGATTTCTTACTGATAAGAAATAAATTAATGAATGACCCAGTTCCATGATTTCTTATTGATAGATAAATGTGCTGTCCACTGATTCTCAATAAGAAAACCAGAATGTCTTCAAACAGCCATTTAAAGGATTGTAAAAATTTGGATGCCACACAGAAATGACTTTTTAAATCTGAAAAGAACGAAATCTCATGCTATAATTGTGCCATAGTTGTCAATATTAAAGTACCCATGTATAGGAAGCTCTGGTAATAAATAAATGTAGCTTGGGTGTCTCCTTTACTGTAAGTCTTACCTTGAAAACCTGGAACTCCTGGAGGTCCCATATCACCCTTAGAGCCTGTGATTCCCGGAGAGCCACCAATACCCTAGGCCAAGAGAGAGAAACATCAGCCGGGACTTGCTCAGGAGATGTACAGTAATTCTCTCAAATTACCTGAACTGGTAGGTTCAGGAACCTGGAAAAGCACATTGATGTTCTGCAAAGTCGATTTGCAAACAAATGGTGTCTTGTAGTTTCCTGAGTGAGTAAAATGAATGTTGAAAGCACTGTGCGGCCTAAATTAGGAGAACTGGAAATTGCAACAATTTGCTTCATTCTATGTGTCCCCTCTGTTTGTCCAGCTACCTGATGATTTCCCTGGGAGCACAGTTCAAGTCTTATACTCCCCCATTTCCACACCACAATATAATGCCTTTAAAACAGTCAGAACTCAATAAACACTTGTTATGACCACACATGCATCTGTGATTAAAAATAAAGTAACACCAAACTACCTTATTTTGAAAGCTTTCTCCCAACACTCAAGCATACTGACTTTTCTTTAGAATGTTTCAGATCTTATTTAAAAAGTGATTTTTAAACCTGGAAAGAAAATTAAAAGTACTAAAGAAGGAGAGATTTTCCTTTATAATATAGCAACATTCACATATTTTAAAATATTGTCTCACTTCCTTGCTATTTCAATATAGTTGTTATGGATAACAGCATGTAAAAGTTGTATTGTTTCTTACATGGACTTGTTTCCTTGCTTTTACTTTATTTTAAAAAGTGCCATAACAAAAATAACATGCACACATATGCACACACACATCATATGTATACACACACACACACATATATGTATACACACACACACACACACACATAGAGTGAGAAAGAAAGAGACCAGTACCAAGAATTGTGAGGAGATTTCTATGTTACTGAAGAATGACAGCAGGATGATATGAATAATTGACAAATTACCTACACTTTCCTCACTGAAAAACTGCAATATGGCAATAATGGACCTGAAAATAAATTTACATGCATTGAAGCTTCACAAGACCCATGTGGGGGAAGTATGTAGGGCTTTGAGGAAAGGGAGTGGGTCGAAAGTGATTATTGCTACCCCATATTGCCTATTCTGTATAATTATTCATAAGCATTCCACATGCTACTGATTCAGAAGTAAGACAGCATCATTTATTTTTTAGTATTTAGTAATCCAAGGCCAGTCATCCAGTATCCATTCTTAAGAAGGTGCCCCAATGACCCTGAAACACATTTGGTGCTGATAACAGGGAATAACCTGTAGTTACTTATAAAAGAATTCTGCGTGCTTCTAAATCACTGGACAGGTGTCTGTCTAAAATTCTCCAGTTTCCCATCTCCTCTGACATCCTCTCTCTTCCAATGTGTGTATGTGTGTGTGAGACAGAATGAGGGAGGGAGGGAGGGACGGAGACAGAGAGGGAGAGAGAGAGAGAGAGAGAGAATAAATCTCTGATAACAAATAACCCATTTAGCTATGTATATCGTTAAGCTGAGCTCCATGACCATCACTTTATCTAAGAGTGGCTGTATCTTTGGGTACTGCAAAGGACCAAAGTCAATTTAAAGCAACAAGAACAACAACCCGCCTCCCCACCTTCACCTCCACCCCCAAAATGAACAAAAACCTGCTACTGATCATTTATTATATTTGGAGCCTGCTCAGTTCAAGGCTTGTCAGAGTCACCCCTGATGACATTGACAGTTCATTTCCAATATTCCAGCCCTGTTGTCATTCCTAAGAAATGACCAGGCTGGTATTACAGAACTGTTCTTTACACAACACCACTAATTATAACCCATTGGCTTGCTTGTTGCATTAAGTTTGTAAGAAGATTTTTAAACTCAGGCATGAAACTGTAATTTCAGGTATTATAACATCTTCCTTTTAAGAGTTCTTGTAAAACCAGATTGTATAAAAGAGTTTATAACAGTTGCCTTCTCTGATGCTAATAAAGATTGCTGGTTGCTGGCAAGAGAGAAGGAATTGATTTAGAGAGGATTTGGGTGTATCCACATACACACAGTGAACACAATGTGTAATTTTATGATCAGAAAAAGCTCCTTTTCAAAAAAAATCCACAAATCAATAACTTACAGGCATGCCCTGGAATCCCGGATCTCCCTTGGGCCCTGGCACACCAGGAGCTCCTGGCCAGCCTGGATTTCCCTTTTCACCTTTTAGTCCATCAAGTCCTGGGAGCCCTGGGGGTCCCGTGGGTCCCGGAAGCCCTATGGGAGAGACAAAGGTCACACGTTTAGGCTGGAAGGTGATATCATGGACGAGTGTCCTTGACTTGTGGTGGTGTCGTTACTGCTGCCCAAACGTCCCTAACTATATGTAACAGCACCACGTGAAAGGGTGTGAGTCCTTAAGAAGTCAAGGCAGGGTCTAGAAGGAAAAATGTTAAAGGCAAGAAAGAATGTTAATAGAGACACTACTGTCTCAGTTTACAAAATGCTCTTTGGGGAAATGGTGCCCAGGGATCCTCGGGCTGCCATTTTGGCAATCATGGCCAAAGGTGGAAAGGTTTTCTGGCAGGTTGTGTTGGTATAAATAGATGGTATATATCCTCTAGTCTTTTTCAACAATTTCCTTTCCCCCCTCCCTAATTATTTGTTGTATCTGCCATATTCCTTGACAGAAAGGCACCAAGAAAAGCAGTCATCCAACAGAGGCCAAAATACAGAGTGTCCAAAAAGTTTACATAACTTCAGAAATTTAAATGCTACAAACTCCACCCTCCACCCTCCCCCCCAAAAAAGTATTGGAAATTTTAATTATTTAAATTTCTTTTACACTAATTTAGTTTGTGTGAATTTTGTTTGTCCCCAGCTCTTAAACGTGACACCTGGTTGCACACCCTTACCTGGCAGGCCAGGTTGGCCCTGAGGTCCTCGGTCTCCTTTGGGCCCCTCCACAGGCAGACCTGGCGGGCCAGGTAATCCCGGCTGTCCCTGCGGCCCGGGAGGACCCAAGTATCCTTGCTCTCCTTTGGCTCCTGGAATTCCGGGACTCCCAGCTAATCCTGGGAAACCCACTTCTCCCTTTGAACCTAGACAATAGAAGCAGTTTGAAATTGTGGTGAAATTTGTTGGAAGAAGAGGAAACCACGGTACACTGAGAAGAAGTGATGGAGTGTCAAATGTTTGCCATTCCCCAGAACCCCTCGGAGGTGGGCTTTCTGAAAGCAATGGGAGGAAAACTGGACTTTGGTGCTCTTTTGTCTCCTTTTTATTAAATAACACACTAGATTCTTACCAGGTCCAGGCCTGAAGAAGAATAGGCTTAGAATACTAAGAACCTGGCTCTAATTCTTTATCCTTTTTAAAAAAGAAGGTTTCTAAGTCAAAGGCATTTGAATATGTCCTCAGATAAGTCTACGAGCAATCGCTGCGTGAAAACCAAGAACTTGTGCCATCAAGAGGCGAATGAATACACAAACCGATTCTATCCATACCATGGAATACTACTTGATAATAAAAAGGAATGAACCACTGATACAAGCAACAACATGGATGAATCTCAATTATGCTATGTGAAAGAAGTCAAACTAAAGAAAGTACATGCTATATGATTTCATGTATATAAAATTCTAGAAAATGCAAGCTAATCTACAGAGATAGAAAACTGATCAATGATACTGCATAATTATAGAAATTTTGGGGATGGGGCAGAAAAGGGGTAGGAGAGAAGAATTACAAAGCAGCATGCGGAAACTTTGGTGATGGTGGATAATTTCACCATTTTGAATGTGGTGATGGTTTCACGGGTGTATACGTGTCAAAATGTATCAAATTGTAACCTTAAAATATGTACAGTTTATTTATATCAATTATAACCCGATAAAGCTGTTGTTTTTTTTTTTAAATAAAAGCCTGTAGGGAAAAAATACTACATGCTTAGTTTAAAACATATTACCCAAAACTTGCCAATAAAAATACAAAAATTCCAAGATTATTTCAAGGTTATTAAGAAAAAATAAAAAGGGAATGAAATAGGGTCATCTCAAAAGTGTCATATAGTCCCTTCAACAAATCAAAACCACAATGCACCTTATGATAATCTATTATGGGGCAGAAGAATTTGTCAATTAGATTTTCCAGGAGTGTAGGGTCATGTAAAGAAAAAACTTGGCATGGTGGGTATCAGGAAACGTCTCATATCTTCCTTGTTACGAAGGCCCGTGGAAGCACCCTGGGAAGGCACATTTTCAAAGGGCTCCATTCAGGTTTGAAGGGGACTGTAAGTCAGGGCAAAATGGGGACAGGGCCCACCCCTCCACCATTCCCAACCCAGGCCACGTCTAGAGGCTGATCAATGCCGACCAACTAAAAGGCTTTGGGCGATTCTGGGAGGGTCCCTGGGACCCGGGTGGAGCAGAACTTCCACGTGCCGCTGCTCCTCTGAGACATTCCAGATGGACCCATCCTTTCCGAACCCTCAGAACCTGACCTGACTCACTCAGTAAGTCTGGCAACCCTCCCTCCAGCTGTCCACCACCTGCCCAACAACGCAGACTGTGTGAGCTCCACAGCTGTGGCTGTCTGTGGCTCTTCTTTGGATATTTTAAAGATTACATCTCTTAAATTTACAAGAGTGTGTGCCTTTTCTTCCTCATAAAGCGATGTGTTCTCTTAGGAAGGAGACAGTGTCTTCAAATTCCTTTCCAACTCTCGACTGTGCTCAGTCCTCAGCCCATTGTGGCTGTGAAGTGTGTTGAAGTCAGTGGCTTCTCTTACACATCCTGTCTTACCTTCACATGACTATGAACTGTTTTATATTGTAACAATTTTGAGATTCTGGTTCCTTCCCACACACAAAAATGACAAGGGTTTCTTCCGATACTATGCATTTTATAAAATGAGGGCAAATAACAGGGGATTTCTGACGATGAACGTACCACCCAGCAATTGAATCCATGAAGTAGACTGTTTAGCCACACATGCCTTGCAGACATTACCCTGTGGACCCAGTATCTCAGTCTCTATCTCACATCCAGTTACTGCCTCACTAACTGAAACAGGTGGGCTGGGCCTGCAGGCCCTCAGCCCTGTGCTGCTGCTATCGTGTGTGGCAGTGATTAGTTGAAAAGAAGAACATGCTTAGCAAATATTACCTTTCTCTCCTTTGGTCCCTGGAAATCCTGGGAATCCTCTTCCTGGTAGACCTATAAGATAAAGTCAAAAAGGGTAAGAAGCAAGGTTTCACATTATTTGTAGAACACACACTTGCACTTTGAGAGTAAAATTTTATTCCTATGGTTGTTATAAAATATCATTGACTGAATATTTATAATGGTTTTTCTTAAGCATCTTTCAGCTCAAACCACTATGGCATTTAGTAGAAATGATCTGTTTAAATGAGTATTTATTTCCTACTACTGTCTTGAGGCTAAGTAACAAAATGGCTTCGTTCAGATGACCAACTAACTGTTATTCTCAGAGGACGTGGGAAAAGCTGGGTACACTTTGGAACAGCTTTCACTGTGGAGGTCACAAACCTGAGAAAAAAGCTTGAGGGGAAGTTAAAACAGGGAGGGAGGAGGATGTGTAGGCATTGTTTTTTTGTTTGTTTGTTTATTTAAGACTGAACAAAACTAGAACTAGATATTTATTGTTTTAATGAATCATTTTTACATGAAAATTATTTTACAGAAAATGCATCTAAATTAACTATAAAGCATACAGAATGAAAAAATGAGCTGAACCAAGTCAACAGTAGTCTCGAAAACCCTAAAGGATACCCGGATCCCTATCTGAGACTCTATAAAAAGTTTCACTCACTTAAGTTTATTCTTCAGAAACTTAAATCCTCCAGAGAACTCCTATGCCAGCTAAGTCCCAAAATCCAAAGGCAACAGCCTCTTCAAGAACATAAACCAGATGTGTCCCCTTTTCCCATAATGTCGACACCCCTTTTCAACAAGAACAAGTTAGGGTGGTCACTGCCTAGACATCCCTGAAGATGGGGAAAGAGATTAAACTAGAGGAAGGTGTAGCAACAGACAAGGTGGAATTTAACAAAGGGTTATGAATTCTGAACCTCTATATAATTTTCTTCTTCTTAGTTGCTAGGGTATTGGAATAGCTAGAGGAAAGAATTGAAATGGTAGACTCGTAACCCAAAGCATCCTTTGAAATTTATTCTATAGTTACTTATTAAATTGTAATTTGAAAGTTATTGCCTTTTTGTATATATATTATATTTAATAATAAGGAAAGAACCAAAACTATGGTACTGTAACTCATTACATTCTTGGAAATTTCCTATATAACTACTTGTTAAAGCACGCTTTGAAAGATACTACCTTTTTTGCATATGTGCTGTATTTCACAATAAGGAAATAACTGAGACAGTGGAACTGTAACCCATACATTCTTTGAAAGTTGCTCTCTAACTATTTGTTAAATTGCACTTGGAAAGTTATCACTTTTATGTATATATGTTACATTTTACAATTAAAAAAATGATTAAAAAAAATAAAAAAATAAATGCGCTGAAGAAAAAGGCCAACACAAAGAAGAAAGCAACCCCAGGGTCCTCACAGTGTTATTTCCTTCCCTCCTTCTCCTCCAACTCAGGGACAGCCCCCTGTGGTGGAATGAATCGTGCACCCGAGTTGGGACTAGTTCTTGGTCTTGGTCTGCATTCTGGTGGGTGTGGACCTATTGTAAACAAGATCACTTCAAGAAGTTACTGGCCCTAAAGTGTGGCCCAACTCAGTTAGGTTAGGCTTTAATCCAGATTACTGGAGTTCTTTATAAGTACAGGGAAAGTCAGAGAGAGAAGCCCTGGGGGAGCATCCAGAAGCTGGACATCAATGGAACCTGGAAGAGGAAGGAAAAGATGCCACCATGTGCATTGGCAAGTGACAGAGAAGCCAAGGAACCCCAAGGTTGCCAGCCAGCCAAAAGATATCAACCCTAGGAGGAAAAAAGCCTTCTAGCGTCTGAAACCATGAGCCACTAAGTTCCTGTTCTTAAGCCAACAAATTGTATGTTATTTGTTTTAGCAGCTAGGAAATTAAAACACCCCCATTTCAAATTCATGTTTATCACTCTCTTGCATTACATAAGAATATTACAACATATGTGATTGTCATCATCAGAGCTTGAAGCTGGGCACTTTTTGTCCAAGTTGTAGCCCTTCCATCACTGATAGGAACAGACTCTAGAACCCACAAATATTTCCAGGACCAGTCTCTAAAGGGGGAAAACTGGGCAGAGAAGGGTGTGGTTTATTTTCATTGTTATAGCTACCATCAGGGAAATGGAGCAGGAGAATCTATCACCTATAAATACAGCGTTTTAACACAGCAAATGTTTTATGTGTCTCATTCACTCACCACTGAACGTTCAGAGTGTTTCAAAGGTAGGTGCCCATAAGTACTTGTAAAATAAATGAACACCCCATTTTCTCATTTCTTCATTGAATCCTGCTCCATATGTCCATGTCAGGTACCACTTGGGACCCAGCTTTGCTCACTTAATAGTGCGTGTAAATCTCTGGAGTGTACAATGTTAATTTCAAATGAGAGTTTCATTCTAGAAGGAAATGGGGAGCAGGGACATACCTGGTTCACCCTTCTCTCCTGCTGACCCCGGGATGCCATCACTCCCAGGCTCCCCTTTCTGGCCAGGTTGGCCCGAGGAGCCAGGCTGTCCAGGGAGACCTGAGAGAGAAAGGCACATCACTCACTCGCTGAAGCGTTCACCCGATTGGTGCTATAAGCCCCCTGAGACTCGGTTCAGTTGCCCCCAGTCTGTTTTAAAAGGAGTCTCTACCTGCTTCTCCTTTGACTCCGGGGACACCATCCAATCCCGGGAGTCCTTTGTCACCCTTCTCTCCAGGCAATCCAGGGCTTCCTAAAACAAACAAACAAAATCACCGAATGCCCATAAGTTTGAGTGATTTCTTTGTCTCCTTTAAGCCCCAAGCTCATATCACCAGTTCACCTACCTGGGTAGCCGACATTCCCTGGTAACCCTTTGGGGCCGGGAGACCCAGGCATTCCTGGAATTCCTGTGCTGCCTTTTTCTCCCTTCTCTCCAGGGCTTCCTGGAAAACCTGATATCCCTTGATCTCCCTGTGAACAATAATTGGTACATTAATTTAACATTTGTCCTTGGACATGTGTCTTTTGGCACTTAGTGGATAATAATATAACTTTTGGTGCTACAAATTGCTGGAATTCCATATCCAGATTTATAACTGAAAAATCAAAGTCAACTTCTGAAAAAAGATAAAACTAAAAACCGAAAGCAAGTAGCCAATTGTTTTGTTTCTATCTGCTACGTATCCTCTTCACCCTTCCTTTCCTTCTTTTTTCTTCTGGTGATAAGTTGCTACTCTAGCCTCTCAATAAATTCCTAAATTCTTCCTTGGCATATGGAGGGAGGGTAGAGAATAGACAGGTGGAGGAAGGCAACATGTAGGAAATCTGGGGAAAACTGCTATGTTATGACTCATATAATGTGCTGAGATGCTTATTAAAAATTTCTTAGGAATCCTTTCCATTTAGACAGAAAGAAGAGGATATTTCCACGCAAGGTGGCGATTACCTTGTCACCGGGCCGCCCAGGAATTCCAATGCCAGGCTGACCTGCCTGCCCTTTCTCTCCTTTTGTACCTTTTTCTCCAGGTAAGCCGGGGACTCCCTGTGGGCCTGGAATTCCAGGCACACCTTTTTCTCCAGGCGTTCCTATAAACACAAACAACTAAAACTGTAATGTGTGATTAGTTAGGATATTAATATTAAAAAGAAAAAGGTTCCTTGACAACCAGCCCAGAAGGTGAGTCCTGTCTCGACTTTTCTTTCATCTGTGCAAGTCCTGAGAAGCATGACCATCCAGAACAGCTTAAACTCTGTACTTTCTCTCAAGTTCCTTCTCTTTCTGTTTCCTATCACTGGAGCAAATGTTTATGGCAAAAAATTAAGGCCAGTTCAGAACTGGGGCAGAGAAGGCCAGAGGATTCTTCTGACCTAAAGTCAAAGGGCTTTACAGGCATGAATGTCTTCTGCTGGCAAAACAGAATGGAGAACTAAACAACTCCTGGGGACATAATAGCCAAGTGGCCAAGTCACTTGGAGATAATCAAAAGTAGATTATGTACAGCCTATGTTTTGTTTTATTAAATTGTGAGTTCTTAAGCAATGGCCAGAATGTCAGCCAAACATCATCCATCACTAGTCAGGAGTCCATACAGAATTATGTGCATTAACGTAAAAGACAACAGCCTGGGCTATTTTGTCCTCAGTGCAATGAGATCTCATTCTGCAGACTTGTCTTACCAGTTGTGCTCTGTACTAGAAGGAAGATTCCATTTCTAAATCCAATTTACCTGGCAGGCCCATTCCACCAACTGATCCTTTAGGTCCAGGCAGTCCTGGAGAACCTGGTGTTCCACCTATACCTGGATCACCTTTAGGTCCTAAAATAATAAAGAGAAAAATACAATTGAATAACCAAAAGTTCTCGATAGCACATCCCTTAGCTTGAGTTCTTGCCATGTTGGCAAACCGGAGTTCCATGCCGTACCTGGTTGCCCAGGATGGCCTGCTTGTCCATCCTTTCCAGGCATTCCTGGGGTCCCAGGATCTCCTCTGGATCCTTTATCACCACTTGGTCCAATCTGTCCTATATATCATAGGAAAAAAAAAAAAAAAAAAAGCAATGATGACCTATGGCTGCTTAAAAGACGTGTTGTTGCAGAAGCCCACGTTGGTTTGATATTATTTATGGAGAACTAAATAAATCTGGTTAGGCATGTTATTCTGCCTTTGTTGTTAAAAGCTTTCCTCCACATTGCACATTTTCTAAAATCAGATTTTAAGAACTATTACCTTTTTCTCCTTGGTCTCCCTTCTGTCCCTTCATGGTGCCCATGTCCACTTTATCCATTGATCCAGGTTTGCCAGGGAGACCGACATCCCCCTTATCACCTTTGTAGCCAGGGTCTCCTCTGGGTCCTGAAGAGCCTGGGAAGCCATGGTCCCCTGTAGAGGAAAGAGAGAGCAGCCCAGTGACATGTGGCCAAGGGTTTCTGAGGTCATGACCAAGTACGCTGCCCTTTCTGGCTAGGAGAAGCAACAGATTCAGAAGTTATGAAGAACTAATCACCTGCCCCCAAATGGTATTAAATGGTAAGTTTCTGAGTTACTCAGAACAATCTGACCCAAGATAAATGAACAATAAAGTCATCTTCTAAAATTCATTATTTGTTGTTAATTCTAATATATGTAAGATGGTTTATTACTTTAGACCATTTATACTTTTTTCTTCTCCCTAAAATATTTTTATCACTCCTGTTCACAGTGCCCTTCAACACCATACCAAATAATAGAAAATAACAGAAAGGGAATTTTCAGGTTCTCCTGAACAAAGGAACATTTCCATGGCTCACATTCAAAGTCAATTTCCGTTTTTTTAAAAAATTGCTTTGGACCAGTTTCAAATAACAAGATAAGAAATCAAAGTTAAGACTTGTAAAGCTGCCCAGGTTGCTAATTTGAGTCTGAGCACTTTAATTCCTGTGCCCTCGCACGACTGGAGATTTCACTATTTCTCAAATAAAAGAGGCTCAACTGTGCCAAAAAGGAAAACTTGTCTTCTCTCAGATGTGCTTGGCAGAGCACAGCTTTTTAATCCCATAGGCACTGTTCACCATGAATTCCTACTGGAATAAGGGAGTCTTCCAGATACCTGCTTGATCTTCCTAACTTCTTCCCTCTATCCTTGAAATGAAATGGGAGCTATGATAATTTGAGAATTTCCCCAGAGACATCAAGAAATAAAACCATAGGACTTTTTTTTTTTTTAAGTTATCAGCTTTCTTACCTTTTTCACCCCGTAATCCTGGAGTACCCACTGGTCCGGGAGAGCCTGGCTGCCCAGGGGTCCCCATAACACCCATTTCTCCTTTGGAACCTGTGGGCCAACGAAAGGGCTGTGAACATTTCCCCGTAATGGAGTGCTGATGGCAAACAGTAAGGACCATGAAAAGAACAAAGTGTATTTTCTCATAATCAGTTAGGGGTAGAAGTCCATGAAATCGTTTACCTGGAAACCCTGGAAGTCCAGGATTTCCCTGTTGTCCGGGAAGACCAGGGAGCCCCGACTGTCCAGTTAAGCCCGGAAGTCCTTGAGATCCTTTATCTCCTTTAGGGCCCGGCATGTCCAGTCCTGGGAATCCAGGGAAACCCTTCTCTCCTTTTATTCCAGGAGGGCCTGAAGTTGGGTGAAGTGCAAATAAGTCTTAGCAGAATTTAAAGAATGTTCTACCTACGTTCTTTATTGTGTTTATTTTAACTAATACTTTTTGCAAGAAGGTATACAAAAATTTCCCCCAACGATGGGTTGAAATGAATTCTACCTTCTCGGATATTGGTGTTTTTGGTCATCAATGCAGTCAACAGGTAAACAATGCTCTGAGACAAAAGCCCCTCCCTTTCTGCCATCTGTGATTACCACTCTAACATCAACCGGGGCCTCTCCCCAGGCTTTAGACCTAGGACTAGGTTTTCCTCAACAAATTTCTCACTGATGATCCTATCCTACACTCACTGTCACCACCTTAATTCTGAGATTATTCTTGTAGGCAAAAGTAGGTTCTGGACATGGGCTCAACTAGTTTCAATTATCCACAATTAATTCATCTTGCTCAAGGAAAAATAATACAAAAACACAAGTCACTTTGAACTAAGCAAAAAAGTTACTGAATATGCAATAAAGGAGAAGTCTCTTTGTTTGGCACATAAACCAAACTCAAGAGGGCGGGAGGTGGGGGAGAAGAGAAACCTGTTACTCTATGTTTAACCAAGCAACCAAATCCTAATCAGATTTATTTTCACAGATCAGAACTTTTCCCCCTATTACTTCACAGATTAGACTAACCTCCTCTTCACTGTGTCTCCAAGCCCATCGAGTGTGATTTAGGGAAGGAATAATCTAGAAGACTGTGGCATTACCTGCTAACCCTGGTGGTCCCTGTCCTCCAGGGGGGCCCATGACTCCAGGAGGCCCTATTCCTGGAACCCCTGGAGATCCCTTGGGACCCTGTAATCCAGGAGGTCCTGGGTCACCTAGGTGGGAAGAAATTGTGAATAAACGGCTTCGGAATCAGTCTATTTCATAACACACACTACCCACGTACACAATAAATGCAACAACAGAAAACCATGAGCACTGGTTGAGAACTTTCATCCTTCATTCATTCCACAAACACTTAACTGAACAACTAGCAGGTGCTCTGAAGATACAAAAACAAAGAGACCCAGCCCCTTGCCACAGGCTAGAGTTATCTGCAGGAAGTTACCTCTGATGCCCTGAAGCCCAGGGGGGCCAATGGCTCCATGTTCTCCGGGAATGCCTGGTCCACCGATGCTCCCCTTTTCCCCGGGAGTGCCGGGAATGCCAGGAAGACCTGGCAATCCTTTCAGTCCTGGCAGACCAACTCCAGGCTCTCCCTTAAATTCCCCAAGACACAGAGAAGCAAATTAACCAGGCAACGTCAGTGCTTTTCTCAAGCCAACGGCACAAGTAAAGACTATCAGCTACTACTGTGGACACATTTAATAAGAATAGTACCTAGTCAAAGCTCTGCAGTTCGTGACGCTTCCTCACACCTATTATTTCCTTTCAGTCTCACCACGAGCTCCCGAAGTAGGCTATTTTAATTAATTTTATTATACAATGGAAGAAAACAAAGGCTCCCCAAGATTGGATGACTCATCCAAAGTCATCCAGGTAGGATTTCAACTTAGGTCTTCAGACCCCCACGTCCTTAGTCTTCCCCTCTGCTCAGCTGACTTGAGTTTCTGATGAAGAGCTGACTCTAAATAAATGACAGGATGCCAAATAATGCTTTATGACCCATAAGTTGATTTCTTTGTAAGAGCTGGAAAGTTCCAGGACTGGAACAGGACACCACTTTTTGATTTTTTGCATACATGAATTTTCAACCCAAATTAATTATTTAAAACTATTTTATGTATGAAGGGGCTTTGAGAAATACAAGGGATTGAAAACAAAGTATTTTATGGGTACAAGGGGGGCTTATTCAAAACAGCCTCAATTTTTCAATTTTTGCAGTGAATATAGGCTGCTTGAAGCAAGTATGGGGACCCAGCCTCATATAGCTCCACCGATGTCCATTGTAAGTGATGATGTTCAAACAAGGAGCATTTAAACATTACTGAGCCTTGTTCACTTCTCTAATGTCCCAGCAGGAGAACGTCACAAAATGGAAAGAAATCAATCCAAGGGAGTTTTGAAAAAGCACAATATTTAAAATCATATATCAAAGCCTTAATCCCAATTCCATAACTCATGACCTGCACGCTACCACAGTTAACCAATTTTTTAAAGTCAAATGCAGATTTTAAAGGGCAGTGGGACAGTTTATCGTATAAAAGCACATTTCCAAGGCTTCTTCTCAGTTTAAGCCATGCGGTAAAGGGACACTATGATTTTATATATTTCTTGGGAAAGAAGCTATCATTTAATCACTGAAGCTGCCACATGATCCTAGATCCTCAAGGCTTTTACCTGCCCTTTCCTGATTTAAAGTGAATGGGCCCAGTAAAGTAGTTTTATCGTTGGTAAAATTTACCTATCGCCCTCACTCTTTCTCCCACTTAGTGGCAATGCCTTCCAGCTATTTTGCTCCCTTACTTCACAATCAGAACGGGAAAGGATCTAACCAATTAACCAATGGCCACTCACACTTGCTGAGCAGAATATCAAGTTATCAGCCATCTGATAAAGGGATATAGTAAGGCAAGGAGAAACCTGAAGTCACACTAGAGCACTGGGGTGGGAGGTAGGGGGTGTAGCAGGATTGTGCCCCTATGGGACATTTGGGAATGTCTGGAGACATTTTTGGTTTGTCACAACTTGAGAAGTGCTTCTGGGACCTGGTGGGTAGAGGCTAGGGATGCTACAAAACCTACTACAATGCACAGGACAACCCCCCACAGCAAAGACTGATCCGGCCGAAAATATCAATAATGCACAAGACCCTCCTGGTTGGCTATGATGATGTTAGGCAAGTGGCTTTCAAACACTTTTTTCCTGCCACCTACAATAAGCAACACATTTCACATTGAGATCCAATATAAACATATACAAAAATACACGCATGAAACTGAAACAAACGATTCACAGATACGAAAAAAATAATTGCCACATGCTATGAGCTCTGGTATTTCCTATTTTATGCTATATATGTCATTAAAAAAACAAAACATGCTGGTCCAACAGGTCCTGCTAGATTAGAAACCCACATTTTATGTGTCCAATTAATAACAATAATGGGAAAAAACAAAAACAAAACAGTGATCCAGGGAACTGTCAGTACTCACCTTTTGACCCGGCACACCTGGGTTGCCAGGTAAGCCATTAAATCCAGGGCGACCTGGATTCCCTGCAGGACCCACATCTCCAGGAATGCCATCGGCACCTGTTTTGAAAAATCACAATCATTAATATACAACACTTTCTTCAGTTTCTTCACTTCTTTTACATTTTCTCAAATGGACTGCAACTGATTTGAGATGGTGAACATCAGCAAATTCCTTTTCTAGGAGGCTCTAAGAGGCAAGGTGAGAACTCCCTGGCCCTGGAGGTGCCCCCAGTGCACCTGAGGCAGCTGCTGGTGCCACCACTCCTGGCACCCACAACCCCTTTTTCTTTCTGTCTCGCATTTATTCTCCTGCCTTCCTTTTTTTCTGCTCTCCTCAAACATCTTTCCAGCCCTTCTCCACCCAAACAAAACAAAACAAAAACACCTTGGCATTTGCAGACGAGTGTGTGGACTATGGATCAGAAGTGCTGTCATCACCTCACTAGAGATGCAGAATCTCAGGGTCCAGTCCAGACTTACTAAATCAGAGCTGAATTTTCACAAGACCCCCCTGTGATTTGTGGACACATTAACATTTGGGAAGTGCTGCTTTTTAGACCACTGGTCTCAAGCGAGGCTGCACACACACTGAATCACCCAGGGATTCAATCATGTGGGGAGGTTGAAAAAAAAAACATACCAGAGATTCTGATATAATTATTAATTGGGCTTTCTTAAAGCTATCCAGGCAGTTCTGATGTGCAGCAAAGTTTGAGGACCATTGCTTTAGACTCTTCATGTATGATCCTGAGATCCACGAAATGTAGTAATTTGTGATTTTGCTGAAGCATAACGCTGAGTCACATGTGCCGTGGGCTGTTGTACAGATGGAGTCTCCTGGTGAATGAACCTAACTGCCTGCGAAGCATCCATATCTCCAAGCAACTTTGCTGTTCTCTACTGATTAGTATGGACAAAGAACCTCTAATCAAGGAGACCTTATCGGATGAAATTCTAGGTTTTATGGTGGAAATGATATGGTACTGGTATGAATACGGTGATATTCATGAACACGGGGATTGGAGGAGCCCTCGGCATTTGTCCCTCTTGAACTTCTAGGGTCTTCCGCCCTCCAAGCCTAACAGAAGCAGCCACATGCTCTGGTGGGAGTTACGTGGCTCTCAGAGAAAAAAGTCTTCTGTCTCCTGCTCTCCGAGTGTTAAGGTCCATGGGAATGGAAGCGGGTGTGGTGTGTCTCTAGGTAAGACGCCTGGGAATCGGGAGAATTTTTTTAACTAAAGTCTTGGCCAAATGGCCTGTAAATTGAAGTCAGGAGGCCTGATCAAATGGGGAAGACACACCCACACCCCTTTTTGCACTCATACTTTCTCCTTAGTCCTTGAACAATTTCCATACTGACAATTCTATAAACCACAGAGTCTACCTGAAGGAAGTCAGACCTAAGAAACTACAAAACAGATGATATTTTCCTCCTTATTTACTTAACAATTTTCAGAATTAAATAATAGTTCTAAAATGTCAACACTCTTTGGGTTTTCAGGGCCCTCCCTCTATCAGGGGACTTTTTGGTAAGAGCAAAGCCCCAAGGCCCTATATTTGCCTGAATCCATCCCTCTTGCCTGGCTTTCTTTCTGTCTCCCAATCCTGGTGGACTGTATTTTTTTCCAATGGACTATATCTTTTCTTCACTGATAGGAGAGAACCCTATTTAAGAGTGGGCTTATAACAAATGCAGCATCTGGCAGTACTTCTGGGCACCTTAAGCGATCCTAAATGCAACATCTTCTTTCCAATCAAAACCAGTGCACTGTGAAGCAGCATTCCCCCATTGCATTAAGTGATTGAAATCATTGTTCTCAAAACTATACAGACTCTTTTAAAAACTTTCCCTTCACAGCATGTTCACTAACTTCTGTAGTGTTTTATATCTACTGCCTCATTTTCTCATAGGAGCCACATGATGGCAAAAGGACTGCTAAGGCCATTGCTGCCGATCAGTTGGGGAAGGGAAGCCACCGCTGGGGCTCCTGCTGACCAATGGCCCGATCAAGGGACCGGTTCACAGTCAGGCTCGTCCATAGGTTTACCTTTGGGACCCGGAGGCCCTGGAAATCCAATTCCCGGCTGGCCCACTGAGCCCTTCTCTCCTGGGAGCCCTGGCCTTCCTGGTGTTCCAGGAAAACCTCTGTCTCCTGTTGGGAGAAGAACAAATGGTCAGTGTAAGGAAATTTGAGAGTCTCCACATCTCCCCTACATTAAGTGAATGTTCTAACAGCACCTTGGGGTCCTTGGAAACCCGGGGACCCTGGAAGACCTTCTGCTCCAGGAGGACCTGGTAAAGGCATGGTTTTTCCTGCTTCACCTTTCAGACCTGGGGAAGAAAAGAACAGAGACGTAAAGTGTCTGAGCTACTATATCATATCTTTTTATAGCCCCTTTAAAAACTGTACCTTAGTGTACCTAGTCAGAGAAGACTCCATTTATATTTTCCCATTTCTTCCCTTTACTTTTCTACAATCTTTCAGAGGGAACAACTCCTTTCCCCTAAATTTATATCTAAAATTACCTAGGACACAAGAATTCCTTACGAGTCCAAAATAAAAGGCATGAAAAGCTGAAAACGCTACAGTGACAAAAAGTGAGATGGTCCCATGTAATTTCTTAATTAACTACCTCAAAAGTCAAAAACATTTTTACTGTTCTCTCTCAACTTATCAGACAGTACTAATTCTTAGTTTCTTTGAGGCTGACCTAGATCATGTTCATTTGGTAGTAAATTCTCTTCATTGCCTGATAAATGTGGAATTATATATAATCTGTGACAGAGTAGCTGGGTGGTGCTGCACTATCTCAAGCCATGCAGGAAAATCACCCCTTCTACCCACCAAGGTTTCCCAACTAGGAGCCACTACCCTGCCACCTGCGTGTTTATGCACTGCCTCAGGGATCCACTGGGTGTCAGGATTTAGCTCTTAAGAAAGGATTCAAAGAGATCTCCTCAAAGAATGTGTATGCTGAATCTTCAGCCTGTGTTCTAAGAATTCAAGATATTTAGAGCCTCCCAGTAACATTCAACACATTCTTTAGCTATAGATTGTGGTAACTGCCAACTGATTGACCCCAGCACATATTTGCTATAGGTCACTTCCGTGGGATCTGGGTTTTCATGATCACCACAGTAAACATAGCTCTGGCAGACCAAAAAGCTTAGTTTTCTAATCTAAAGGCTTATTGGGTTCTGGATGGCTGAGAAACTCCAAGGAATGTGGACAACTGATAAACAGCACGGTAAATAACACCTCCTTCGGGAACCTTCTCCCTCCAAAGTGCTGGGATATATCTATAAGTGCCCCACGTTTAGCTTGTCTGATGGTAGTTTCTGGACAAAAAGAAAGTCTAATTCCTTTTGACAGTTCTGAACTTTTGCAGATTCCATAAGCACAAAGAAAACTTGATTTGTTGATTTTGTAATCAGGAGTTAGGAGGAAAGTGATCAAAAATCCTTTTTCCAGCCCACTGAAGGTCCTTCTATGTCCAACCCAGTATTTCCCCAGACCCTAAAGGTGTATTAAGAACATTTCTGGGACTCTTGCTAAACAAATAATAATTATCAGTAGAGTCATATCTTGGTGCTAAATGCTCAATGATTATACCAAGAATGAGAATGATGATAATAAATCCAAAGAATACTACGCTTGGATTTTTATCAAAGAAAGATTAATATTTCCTACTCTTTAAATGCTTATGAACTTTACACCATTTTGATAGGATATAACAGTACTCAATAGGGACAGAAATTAATAAAACTTGGGCTAGATATATAATTGGTGACAAATTTGAAGAACATACTGTAATTGATCCTAAACAGTTATTCTTGGTTATTTTTATTATCCAACAGTCATAAACAAAAAGAGTAAAAATTTTTATTTTTATTACCCAGCTATTTAGTTACTTATTTATCAAGTTTACTAACTACACATTTTAATCACCCCAAGTCCTATCACCCACTTTTATAACTCTTTTTTACTTCCTATTAATGTACACTCCCTTCCTTTATACCCAAGCCGTTCCCATCTCCAATAGTCTCTACACTTCTCATTGCAGAATTTCCCAGAGGATGGTACGAGGGTTCTATCTCTATTCTGAATCACATTCAATTAAACAATTGAGTGTCTACTGTGTGGAAGGCCTAAGGCTACACCTTTTTCATTTTCATTTATGTCCCTGATAATAATAAAGTTACGGAGAATTGAGAACAATAATGAGAAGTCTACACGTAGTCCTTGCCCTGAGTTATCCCTCAAACCACTGGACTGTCAACACTGGAGAGCAGTTTATATGCCTGCCTTGTTTACTACTCTCTTTCCAACATTTAGCACAGTGCTTGGCACGTAGCATCTACTCAACAGATAGTCAGTAACTGAATGAAACCAAAATGGAATTAAATGCATTTGAAACTGCTCTAGAATTAGTCAACGGTCATCTCTATGTCCAGCGAAGAGGTGGAGGCTACATTGTTTAGGGTACACAAAAGCCAACATTGACTGTTTATCAAGGAAAAAAACAAAAATAGCCAAAAAGAGAAAAATTGCTTAAGTTGATATTACCTCCCCATAAAAGACTGACTTTCGCTGATAAATACCATATATTTATTTATAAGGAAAATCATCTATAAATTCACAATCTTTCTAGCCAGACCTACAGTTTGTGTGGTCCATTTTAATTGTGAATAAATGGAGGTACAGAAAGGCTAAATAAGGACTTGTCAAGGTCACACCCCGCTTTCCGGAAGGCTGAAACCAAGCCCACGTTCCTGCCTTTGGAGCCTAGTATTCTGTGTGTCATGAGAACTCAAGAAAGAGTTCTCGGGCCTCACCTGGGAGGCCTGGTGGCCCAGGGTTTCCAGGAAAGCCTACTTGTCCTTTGTCACCAGTCGGGCCAATTGGACCAAACCCTGGTGGACCAGGAGGGCCGATGTCACCACGACTTCCAGGAAATCCAATCCCTCCAGGGGGGCCACGTTCTCCTTTTAATCCTAGTGAACCCTGAAGTGACAAAATAAAAAGAAACTTTATCAGCTGACATCCCCACCACTCTCATCCATGTCATATTTCAGCCATGTGTAGTAAATATGTACCAAAGTATAACTGGCTTACACTATTTATTTACTTCTTCAACCCTCTCACGAAGGTCAACAAGCATTTAATAAAAGAAACCAGCATCCTCTTCTCTAAGCTAGCAATGATTCTCCCTCACTCAGCTTACATAAGAGATATTTCAAAGAATGACATATTTATATCTTGAATCTTCTTTTAAATGAGTACTTTAACACTATTAACTTTAAACTCCACGTTCCATCCAAGGTATCAAAATCTTTTCAATTCTCCTAAACACATCAGCTGATTCTGATCCATTACCATTAAATATTCATGAATAGTGAGCCCCATCAACTACTAGGTTTATAGACACAAGGTTTCTCATGATCCATGAAACAAATTCATTTATGACAATCATCATCCAAATGATTTCCTGCAAATACACTGATATGATTCAAATTATTAATTTCCTTTTTCTTTGCAGATCCATTTGTGGAGTGTATGTCCAAAGTATGGAAATAAACATACCGGTGAGCCTTTGGGGCCGGGAAGTCCAGGATGGCCGTCTCGTCCAGGGGTCCCTGCTCTCCCTGGCATGCCAGGCTGTCCTGGAAAACCTGGGGCTCCTTTGTCACCTTTGAGTCTCATGTCAAAGTAAATCTCGCCAGGCTCTCCCTTGGCTCCTGGCTGACCTATCAGCCCCGGTGCACCTTGCGGCCCCTACAACAGCAAAGCATTGTGATGTTACAGAGTACATCCATCCACGTGACACATCACATCGACACAGTCAGTAATGGCACCAGAACTGTGAAGCCACCTTCTTGAAAAACGGCAGTGTGTTTAGATCTCATCGTTCACCTTCCAGGAGCAAGCCAATGATCTGTGACAAAGCCCTGATCTGACCTCATACACAATACTCTTTAAAAACATCTTTATTAGGCATTACAGAAGCCAGGATGGGGGAGCGGGAGATAGTATGGCAGTAGAAAACAGCTGTTAGAACAGCCCTCACATAACCTTCTTCCCCCTTACATCTGTTAAACATTCACAAGAAGGATTTGCAACCGACAGAGGAGAAACTCAGCAAAGCCGTCCTTGGTGAGATGCTGACTGTGCAACTCCCAAGGCCCGGAACTAGAGAAATGGCTTCTGGTGCAGGTGGGGTTGAAGAGTCAATATGGGTTGGGAAAAGTCATGTTGTTTCTAAGTCTTGTCATTTATTGAAATTGCACTGGTTTCCGGTTACACTCCACCCCATATTCTGAAAGAGATAAGGACTTCCAGGGCACCAGTGAAGGAGGAAACTCGGGGAAATGAACATTTGCCAGCTCTATAATTAGCTATTCTGAGCAGTCAGCAGAACAGAATCAACTTTCCCAAGAGGCACACATTAGAACATTTTTCAGTTCCTGGAAAGTTAAATCTGCAAGGAATGCTCACACCCACGGAGGGTTTCTCTTCCAGCCATTCTGAGAGTCAAGATTCACAAGGAAAATTGCAAGGGTTTTCAAATAATTGTCCCAATCACTTATTCTCTTTGGCCTAAGAAACACATATCTTCAGCCTTCCTGCTGACTGGGCAGAATTTAAACTCTTGCACAATTCATAAACTCCTTCTCAAGAGGTTCTTGGTTATACATGTGAATCACAAACATACACACATCTCTGTGGATGTACATATAAAAAATACTTCTCAAGGGAGGGAGTTGGAAGACCAATTTTTAAGATTTAAAAAATGGCCACCATTTATTACTTGCCCACTATGTGACACGATCCTTTCTGTATGTATATATGTATACATTATCTATATCATCTTAAATCCTTATCACAACCAGGCAAGCAAAGTATTAACCACCATTTTTAAGAGATGAGGAAACTGATACTCAGAGAGGTTAAGTGATTTACCCGAGGTGGCACAGCTGGTACATACTGGAGCTGGGATCCAAACATACATTTTGGGCTGCAGGGCCCGGACTTTACACACCATTCAATGTGAGCACTAATGAAAGTTAGTTATTACCTAGTAAAACCTGCTCGTTCATCAAATGTAGAGAATGAGACTTGGAGAGGTTAAATGACCAGTTCAAAGTCAAACAAATAGCAAATTTGGGACTAACCCAGATGGGGCTTTCTTATTTTCCTGCCCATATTGCGTCCTAAGAACTACAACAATGCAGGCTAAGGAATGGGAGCAGTTTCTTTCCCTTTGCTAAACACAGAGATGAGAAACCCTGGCTGCAATTCCAGCACCATCCAGCACACTTTCAGAAGTATGCACTCCCTGCTCTGTTCAGTACCATTAAAGATTTAAATTAAATAAAAAAAATCAGTTCCTTAGACACACTTAGCCACATTTCAAGTCCTTAATACCCACACATGGCTAGTAGCTATCAAATTGGATAATGCAGATAATAGATTATTTCCATCATTGCAGAAAGTTCCACCGGACAGGACTACAGTTGGTTTGAGCTGGCTCTGAGGTAAAAGTGCCCCTTATAACACAGGACACTTCACTTAGACCTATTTAAAAAAAAGGGGAGGAAGCCCAGTTTATTTACTGTGGTTCCAAGAGTGGCAACAAATAATTTCTACCAGGCACCTGCCAGAAATTTTAGCAGAGTCATGGAAAATTCACCATTTCAGGTATATCTTAATGAACATACAATATTACTTTTGAAGTTGAGAGAGGTTGTGGTAATTTTTAGCTTTATCTCTTGAGTTAATTTTAGCTCCCATATAGCCTTAAATCCCAGCTAAAATTAGACTCCTCTGTGAAGCTTTTCTTGATATGCACAAGCCACAATCTCCTATGTTTCCATGGTATTTTGAATAGTCCTCATTAGAGAAATTATTCTGCTTCATTAGTAAAATTTATTTGCATGTCTGTCTTTCCACTTTGAGGGCAGGGATCAGGGCTTTCTACCCTCGTGTACTTAATGTCTGAAGCAAAGAAGATAGTGAAGAAATATGGGTTAAACTGGCAATATTTACCAATAAAAATTAATACCAGTGTGAGAAACACAACCAACGTGTATTTTTCTCAACTTGGAACCATCACTATGTTATTTTATGGTGATTATTCACAGCCTAGAAATATAAAGTTTTGCATTTCTATGACCATAATGAGAAAATCTAATTTTTAAATTTTAATAATTACTTTGTCAGCCAACATCTATTTAAGGGAGAAATCTAGATTTTCTTTTTAAAGTGACACATGTGACCCTAGGAGATTTCATGGAGCTTTTTTCCCATAGAACTTCTTGATCCTAAGGGTTTCAAATGTCCTTTGAAGCATAACACTTAAGAAAAGTATTGGGGAATCAAACACTGCCTTGAAAATTTAGTATTTGCTACCTAAATTAGAGAAGATGTGGCAAATATGCTGTCCACTTCTAAAAATGGTGCCACTGTGGGAAAAGTCAGGAAGAGTAAATTTTAATTAACTGCTTCCAATAACCAGGAAATGTTCTCAAACCAACTGTGCTTCATCGTCCCGCACAGGGAGCTAGTCCTTTGGTGTCTGGAATCCCTTTCCCAAAATCAAACACTCCACTTTCAAAAGGAAATGCCACAGAAATGTTACTTAAATCAACTGAAAATTCAGAGCACTTCAACCCTTTTAAATTTTAATCTACTATCTGCTTGGTGGATGTCTCTTTCCCCTCTCAACTTCAAAAGTAATATTGTGTGCTCATTAATACATATCTGAAATAATGAATTTTCCATGAAAATTCAAAATGAGAAGAACACATTTTTAAGCTGGTTAAACCACAGGACTATGATACAACAACAAATGCAAGGAAAAGCCCTATCTTCTAAATTAAATTATTTACCGATATATGCATTTTTAGAAACTTTTTCCATCTATTGAAAGAATGGAGTTCCTCATGGAGAAAGATCGGGGATTAAATTTTAAAAGTGTATTTTCTCTGTTTATTTTCTTCTTTTCCTCGATTTCTCCTCAATCATCCTTTTCTATCACCTCTCTCCTCTTTTTCCATTTTTACTGGATTTGGGGGCTGGGTGGGAAGGCCTGTATTTGGACCGCTTTTCAGCTGGAGTTGAGGCAGGACACTGAGAAAGCCAAGTGGATAAAGGCAGATAGAGATTAAAAGCATCTTTTTCTGCTTCCTTCAAAGTTCTTCTGTCTTTGATCCTCATCACAGTCAGGGCTTCCCAGTTATTTGAACTTTTAATTTATTTAGAAATATTCAAAACAATGGCAACTTCTAACTCATCTCCCCAGGCACCAATGAAGTCACGAAAAGCAAAAGCCCAAGGTTTAACTTCAAAAGGAGGAAACTTCTTCTGAATCCCAGCTGTTTCACTCTTGTTTCAACTAACTTGTGCTCTCGCCCTCCCTTACAGAATCTTCCAGCAGTACTTGGGGGAAGAAAGAAACCCTTTAAAAGTTTTAAAGAGTTACATCAGAAGTGGGTCATGTTAAAAATTTGACTTTCTATTTCTGACAAAAGGAAAAAAAGGAATGAAAGGAACTGTAGAAACTAGTTAATGCTAAACAGGGCTTAGAAGAACAAAGAAAATGTGAGAAGAAAAACAATATCATAAGTTTCTAAAGTTTTGGAAATAGAGCTGATTATATGCAATAAAATAATATCCTTCAATATTTAAAATAATTGTTATTCTCTTCCGTTTAATGGCTTCTTTTAAAACACACTAGAGAAGCTAAGCAGTTGGTATTTTGTTTAACCGAAAGGTTTCATGTGGAGACGGCTGTGGAGGTCCATTTATAGATTCCACAAAGCATGAATATAATAGATGTTGGTGATAGGAATTTTCCAAACATAGATATCTAAAAAGAATGAAAAAATATTTCATATCCATAGAGGAAAACAGGTTTGTTTTCCTAGTTCTCACAAAAGAAATGATTGGTACTGAACCTATCCACTGTCAAGTTTTTAGATTATCTGCTGTGATGTTACCTTTTATGAACAACGATAATGCAGAAAGGCAGCAATTCAACTCTCCACTGTAGCTGCTGGGAAGTGATGCTTGGTGGCATCATTTGCTTTAAGAAATCATAGAGACCCTGAGGGAAGACGATGCCACCATTTGGCAGCCCCTGAACTCGGGTAAACTGCAGCTGACCGAGTGAGAAAAGCAATTGAGATACCGGGTTCTGGATTTGACGGTCCTGCTCATTCTCAGTGCCCCACATGAATGAGTGACTAAAGTCAAAGAAAGTAATTCTGGACTCCTTGGCAAAATAATACTTTACCAGTCTTCAAATAAGGTGGAGGCATACTTGCAAGCATGCAAAAAAAAAAAAAAAAAAAAAAATATATATATATATATATATATATATACGGCTTTGTTTTTTGTTTGGCGGCAATTTCTAACATGTATATGAATTCAAGCAGGTTTACTTACAGGCACTCCTTCAAGACCATCCCTTCCAGGTAAACCTCTGTCTCCTTT
This sequence comes from Choloepus didactylus, assembly GCF_015220235.1. NCBI lineage: Eukaryota > Metazoa > Chordata > Mammalia > Pilosa > Megalonychidae > Choloepus > Choloepus didactylus. The sequence continues at coordinate 25,579,662 of NC_051318.1, read as the reverse complement.
GGCCCCTGGCTGTCCCGGGAAACCTTTCATGAGAGGCAGGGAGAAAATTACAGCACATCATTCATAAAATGATTTCCTTAATAACTCAAAACCCTTTTTAAAGATCCCAAAATGTAAAGGTTTTTATACCAAGTGGATGGATATTTGCAGAATCTCAAGAGAGTGGTAACTAAAATACCCAAAATGGGTTCAGAAAGAGAAAAAGTAACCCCAAATTCCTACAAATAACACTGAAACAGGACTAACACAAGTTCATCCTTGATCATTTTAAGAAAATCATGTGGAGGAGGAGGAGAAGAAGAAAAACATGTTATTAACTTCTTTTGAGATAACTAGATTTGTAGAGCTGAATATACCATTATGTTGCTATCCTTTTATTAGGAAACCTTTACAATGCTGAAATTAGAGGCCATCTTGATAATTTTCAACAATGTGAATATATCCTAAAAGGATGGCTTAAAATTCTCATTATTATTCTTTAGTTTCGAATGCAGAAAATTAGGTCTCTCAAACGAATATGTTTCGCTGTGAAGGTGCTGTCCCATTGATGTCAATTCTGACGTGATGCTTTTCACATTTGGGGTCTTACCTATTTCTCCTGGAGGTCCCTGTAACCCTGGAGGCCCACGGAGCCCTTCCGTATCACAGAGGAGGCAACCCTCTCCTTTCTGACCTGAAAAAGAAATGCAGAGGTACTTATAGGTAACGTATGAAAAGAAATCTCTGCGGTGCATTGGCATAAAAGAAGGTAGCAAAGAAGGTTGACATTAATAGTGTTATATTTAAATTTATGTTTTCCCATTTATCCATCACCTCCTCCAAATGGCTCTATTTGCTAATGAGTTGAAACTTCACAGCCTGCTGTGGGTGCCTTTCTTTCGTTTGGGAAAAGGCAGGTCATTGAACATGCTGCTGCCTTCAGTATGCTATATGTAAGCACTTTTGTACTTTTTAATGAATTCTAGTCCTTCCACCCTGCAAAAGGACAGGGGCTGCCTCACAAAAAAGTGTGCAGAAAACCAGTTCTGCTCATCAGCCTGAAAAGACTTGAACTTTTGTAATTTTGTCTCTAATTCTAGATCTTCCCATCTTTGTCCCTTTGCTTTAGCATTTTTTAGTGAACTAAATCTCCTAGATTTTAAATCTGTGTTACCAGCTGATGGCTAATCAATATGAATAAGAAACCACAAAAGTAAGAACCAATAGCTGACTTGACATGAAGAGACAGACAAGGAGAGAGACCACAGCACAGAAAAAGAGGAGAAAATGTTCTTTTTAGGATATTCTAACCTCTTATTCTTGACTTTCAAGCTAGACTAAAAGGTCTAATAGTGTCTTAGATATACCTGTGTCTTAGACCTTAAAATATCTGGCCTCTAGGGACAAACCAAGCATAATGTAGAGGAAAAAGTGCATGTGGGAAAGTGTATACTAGGGGCATCCTGGAGGTTTTTGTTTGCTATCTTTCCCCCTCCGTCCCCTTCTCTAGTCTCAGGCACAATTATTGCACAGTCCATTCCAGCAAGTCCTAGTGTCAGAAATGGAAATAGGACTGAAATGGATAGTGCCATGTCACTGAAATAGGGATAGAGGCACACTTTTCCATTTTATGTTCTTCCACGGGGCAGAATAGGAATCCATTTTTGGGATACAATACAACTCAACTATGTTCTGTCTATTGTGGAGTTCCACGGGTTTCTCTCCTTTCAACACTAGAAGTGGGTGGTCAGTACGCTAACAAACTATAATCTGGGAAGGTTGATGGTTCTGTAGTTGAAATACGAAGACACAGGGAAAAAAGAAAGAAAGTTTCTTTTGGGACTCACGTGATGGGTAAATAGGATCACAGTGTAAAGAACCTTCTGACCGTTAAATTTATCACAAAATGGAACTGTCCCTCTCTGACAGCACTAAGCACCTGGTAACCAGAGGACTCATTAAAAACCAAATGACAAATGGACTCTGACTGGTGGCATGCTTGTGATGACGTCTAAGATCACTTCCATCAAAGATTCTGCAATTTATATGGCTGTTAAAATTCTCCATTGCCTGATATTATTTTCCACGGAACACTGGTGTTTCAGACTTTTGAAGACTGAAAATTCTTTACAATTTAAAGGCAGAAATGGCACACAACAGTCTTGATGTCTGGGAGCAGTCTTCTATTTCTTCTACTCTCCAGTTATTAATAGGCATATCAATAGTGAAACATCCACTGTGTATTATGCACTAAAGCAGGACTGTGGATGCAGTGATAATCCACCTCTTTTCCCAACGCTACTAAAGAGATTAAATATGTGCCCTGTGTTGATATCACAGCAAACGCTTGAAATGATTAAAGATAAAATTCAGAGCCAAGAGTAAAACCGATCCATCCATTAGCAGCAGATTTGCCCACATGGATTATTCGAACATGGCTTGGAGCAGGGAGTGAGCATTCCATGAACAGATTTGTAATTTGGCTTGAAGGAAACGCTTGCATTCTTAGGGAAAGAAACTCTCAAACTTTGAACTGAAAGGCTGTGCTAATGTGTTGGTCTTCCTGAGAGTTTAACCTGCAACCATATCTGCATTAGGAAGACTGACTTTGTTGTCTGTGGAAATGCTAAAGAGCAAAAACTCTGACCTTCAGGACTAAGTCTCCGTGTTTCCCTCCCAAATGACAGCACTCTCTCTAAGGCTCAAATCAAGACAAACTCAAGAGATTTGCAGAGAGACAATTATTTTAGGAATGGATTCGAAGGGTACTTCCAAGTGAAGGAAGGCAATATCCAAGCCCACTCTAACCCCACCCCAAAGTCAGCAAGTATGTGGAAATACATCATATGTACAAACACAATCACCTTTTTACAAAAATTAAAAACCTCTTACCTTTCTGTCCAACCTCCCCAGTCAATCCTGGCTGTCCTGGATTTCCGGGAGGACCCTGATCCCCTGGTGGTCCAGGCTGACATTCCACAATTCCATCTGAAATTGATTATAAAAAAAAGTATAGCACCATTTTCCCTAAACTGAACCCAAGTATTTTCATCCTCTTAATTCAGTCTCTATTATAAAACCAAAATATTTTTGGGCTATCTGATAAGTGTTTGAAACCCAGTTTCAGTTTGCTTCAAAGCAATCCTAGTATATCAACTTGAAAACACTACTGACACACAGAATGTCATCCATTCACCATCACAATCGCCACTACAATTTCTATTTTACAATTCTAAAGTATTTTTTAATTCATAAATCCCTTTCCTAAATATGATTTCACTTTTGTTTCACAAGTTAGGTACCATCATCCTTATTTCACAGATTAAGAAATTGAGGCTCAGGAAAATTAAGAGATTTGCCCAAGATCATATACCTGGTAAAGGCAAAGCTGAAATGTGAAGAACTTTATTCTTTTTTTTTCCCTAAGCAAATTTACAGCAAAGCAATCATTGTTTTAGACAATGCAGGTGGCCATGGGAAATGCCTCTAATTGTTTGTTCATATTCAATCCTGAGTATCATGTATGAAAAGAGGCACAAGAATAAATTACAGTAATGCAAACCCATCTCTTGTTTTAGGACTGTAATCCCAACATCCACGAGTTAGAGGCAGAGCTCCACTACCCTTCCTTTTACGCCGTCTTCTAATGACGACAGAGAGAAGACAGCCTCCTTACTTCACTGTTTATTTGCTGCATATTTGCTTTCCAGTGTGCATTCCCCAATAAAGCGCAGGTAGTAAAAAAGCATAAGGTGGTGATAACTGCCTGTCATCTGGGCTCTGCAGCCCTACTATGCGCCCTGCTCTTGCGGTTTCCTTTTCTGTTTAACTCCTTGTTGACCCTTCGGCCTGTGCTTGGCAACAGAGACTGATGGTCATAGACAAGATAGAAGTCAACTTTCATGCTTCAAAGAGCAATCCCTAAATTGCTTGACTGCAGAGAACTGATATTTCTCCAGCCCTGCAAGCCTAGCATATGATAATTCCCTGATTCGGGGATTCTGACAGACATAAATGATTATATATTTTTTCTAGCACACACCTCCCTGTCTTATCTCAACTGGAATCCCTTCCCCTCCCCAATAAAGCAATGATGTGTCCTCAACAAAATCGATTTAAAATAATTTTAAGTCCCAAAGCAAGAATATAGTGACTATTTTTGAAAAGTTCTAAAATGCAGTCTGGGATTCCACATTTTACAATGTCTGCTCATCGAGAGCATCTGCAGTCACACATGGCCTAAATAGGCTGCAACTACATGGGATGAGAGTACAGTCACAGATTTGGAATGTAAAAATCTCCACAGGTACAGTGCTTGACGGATGCATGGTTAATGAGCTATTGATAGGACCCAAAGTAGCAATTAGTTTTAAGATATGGCCTCTTCAACACATACTCTTAATCTGAGAAACATTCTCATTTATAAATTACCACTAAACACTCTGTAATTGTGAATTACTTAACTTACGTTGACTTCAAAGGAGACCCTGGAAAATCATGTTGGTAGATATTAAAATGAAATCCAAAAGGAATGCTCTTCTCCCCGATTTTCCCAAGAATGGCACCCTTACTTCCTTCATATATTTACTGATCACCCTATTTAAAATTACAACTCCATGACCCCACCCCACTCCCACCTCTGGTATTCCCTATTGCCTTACTTGCTCTGTTTTTATCCTTAGCACTTACCATCTCCTCCATACCACGTAGTTTACTTCTTATTTGGTTTGTCTTTCTTCCCTCTTAGAGTACATGTTCAATGAGAATAGTATTTTTTTTAATGTGTTTAGTCACCACTGTGTCTCCTAGAACAGTGCCTAGCATAAAGTAGGCACTGAAATATTTGTTTAATGAATAAGTAACTGAAAGACCCTTGAGATGCTTACAGTCTTCTCTCAAACATAGAGAAAAACTAGTTTTGGATCCAGTTTCTGTAGGTTTTCTTCAGTATCTCATCTTCATTCTCCACATTTCATAAAACCATGATAGTAGAGGAGGAAGTTCCATAGTCACCTATGGTTGGTCCATTTTCCCTGCCCAATACCAACAAGTTAAAGGAAATTCATCGGGGTCCTTTCCCAGTGAAGTTTCAAATCTGGAATCAATTATTCGATTTAGTGCATTATAAGCCCCCATAAGTAACCTTATCCATGAGAACTCCCTTTACTAAAGATGTTTGCGAATTCAAGCAAATAAATCTTATATGGTACTTAATGCACATGGCTCTCTCTTTAATCAATAACAGAGAGTTGAGCACGTTAGGCACTCTACAATACACAAATTGGTTGTGATCCAGTAGGTTCCAAAGGCCTGCTTTGGAGATCTAGTAACTCCAATTAGACTTGTTAATTTAAATCCTAAGTTTTCTGATGCTCTGTTTTGTTATTACTTTGGGATTGCAGAACCACTTTAACTGAGCAAGAGTTTAATTTTATGCTCTCAGCTTTTGTGGATGGTTAATGTAAGAAAAATACATGTGAAGAGTCATTCAGGTTTATTTGTTGTTATCATGTATGCCATGTACTCTGTACTCGTGCACTCATTTACTCCTTGTTTTCAGTCTTAGTTTTAGTTGTATCTGGAGAAACTAGAATGCCTTCTGTTTTCAATGAGAACCATAAAGAACTCAACTTATTTACCTTTTCACCTTAGATCCCAGGAAACTCAGGACTGGTTAACATGTTTCTTACTCCTTTAAACCAGTTTGTTTTTATTTTAAAATTTTTACTCTTTCATTATTTTAAGCATGATTAATTCTACAGAGATACCCAAGTGGAATATAAATAATTAATAAACAATGGACCTTTGAGCCTCTCATCATACACCCTAACTCAGGAGAGTTGACATAGTACCCAGCCTGGATTGGCCATGCAGCCTGTCTCCAGTTGGACACCATGGGAAATAATCCCAGAGGGAACTTACTTGTATAGCCTGGCTGCCCAGGGGGTCCAGGGGGTCCAGGAGGGCCTTGGAGCCCATCCCTTCCACTTGGTCCAGGCAAAGACAAGCCTGGAAATCCCTGTTCACCTTTTTCTCCTCTTTCACCAGGGAAGCCAGGAGCACCAGGCTGTCCTGGTACAGGGTAGCCTTAAACCAGAGCAAAATCCCATGTAAGTGATCACAACACAAACTTTAATATCTACAGCACACACTCATCTAAGTTGGTTAACTCTGCTTATGGTAAAATGACTAGTGGACTATCACTGAATGGGGAACTACTCTAGACAAGTAAAAGCAAATTAAATTGGCATGCTTCTTACCAAATAAATGCTGACTGTCAAATGCTTCCTACAAATTAACTTTAAGGAAAAAGGACCCATTATGTAGACATTACAATCTGTGAATTCAGTCAGTGATACAGTATTCCTAATATACAAATAAAAAGGTGATAGAGGGTATAGTCCATCTCTACTTAGACAGTAAGGGTATAAGTCATGTCATTAAATAAGGCAAAAGGAGATGGTAAGCAGGCTGGCAATCCAGAGGAAACAGCAGAAAAATTAAGTCAGGTACTCTGGAAAGGTTCAACGTCAAGTTTGGCAATCTAGGTCTGAAGACATAAAGTCAATTTTAACCAGCGTACATTCTTAAAGGGTAAGATAAAATGGTCCTGTGGTAGTTGAGAAGATATTTGATATAAAAGGAGAGAATGGCTCAAGGGGTCACAAGTAAAAGTTAGTGCTAGTGAAGAAAATGCCAAAATCTGGACCCAGCATCTGGCTGGGAAAATAGAGAGGATGAAAAAAAGGACAGATGAGGGAAGTAAGATGCGGAAGACTTGACAAGAACAAAGAACAAAGCGGAGGAAAGAAAAAAGTAAAAATACATTGTGGAGAGAAGGAAATAAAAGATGGGAGTTGTGAAGAAAGATGAACAGATACTAAAATATTTAACTTGAATCATTGGTGAGAACATTTAAAATTGATAAACCCACAAGCATAATGTGGAGCAGAAAGAAGTCAGTCGATATGGGTTTTAGCCATTTACTAAGTAGATGAAGAGATAAAGTACCTCTGCTAGAAAGAAAAAATATAGACAGGAGGCCAGTCGAACAATTCAGAGCCTAAGTTGTCGAGGGCAGATAATGTGTTGAGATGAAGAGAGCAATCAATCAAATAGAAAGCAGAGGATGCAAACATGGATTGAAAAGAGAACGGTGGTTTTGGCAAGGGAGAAGTCAAGAAGACCTCTACCAGTGCAATTTCAGTGGAATTTTAATAATTATAGAAAGTAAATATGGCATATGCTAAGAGGAGAACTGGAGTGGCATGGTCACTAGAAAGACAGAAACATCCAGTAATTTTTATAATCAAAGAGAGGAAAGTGGGTGAAAAGAAAGAAAAGGGATGGATTTAGGGTCGGTCCAAAATGTTTTAGTAAGCAGGAGGGGAAGAAGGAAAAGATGAAAGAGTTTGCCTTGAGTCATTACTGGTACAAACCTCCGATGGGGGAGGAGAGATGAGTGGGTGTGTGTGTGGAGGGGTATGTTGTCTGGTTAGGCAAAAAGTGATGAGAGGCCCTGGGAGAACTTAAAACAAAGGAATGTGAGCACTCGGTTGTACCGCAAATTCTAGGGCACTTGAGAGTTTATATAAGAGTGCTTACCATATCTACTCTAAGAACTGGGGAGAAACTACACATACATTCACACACACACACACAGAAACACAACTTCTAGCCTATGGAATATAAAATCCACCAGAAAATGAAAAATTAGCATGTGTGAAACAATCACGGAATAAATGTATGCTGAGTGACACAGGACTCCTGTGAAGAGCCAGATGAGCGTCGACTAGAGCAGTGTAAGGTCTCACCCTGGAGTCTGGTGCTCAGGTGAGAAACGAAGGCAGGTGGGAGAAGGGGAAAGTGTGAGCAAAGACGCTCAGCTGGAATGAGTGAGCTTGCACTGAAAAGAGGGGAACCTGGGGAAAGTCAGGACATCTTCCGTGGAAACAAGACTGAAATGGAACAGTGTGAGTTAGATCATGGAGACTTAAGACCAGGGGAGGAGTTCTGACTTGATGAGAGAGAACTACTTATGAATTACATGATAATCACTAACTTACAAAATATAAAACAGACACTTATCTAGGATTAATCTTGCTTTCATGGTTAGAAAAATGTGCAAAAATATTGCTAGCTATTTTACACAAATATCTAATGTACATAAGTATGTTCAGGATATAAACCACAAAGGTACACAATATTTTTAAAATCAGTCAAGTGTTTTTACCTGGAGGACCTGGTTGGCCTTGTATTCCTGGGAAACCTTAAAAGAGAAAGTTGGATACACTGAGAAGAGCTCACTGTTTATTTACACTTTAGACTTCTTTGCTAAAAATCTTGCTGGCTGTGCTCCACGAGTATCCATGCTGGAGGGGAACACAGAAAATTGTGCTCGAACCATCCGAGCATCCTTTGTGGAACTGTTGTGCTCCAAAGCTACGAAGTCAGAGGAGTAAAGCTCCTTGATACCCAAGGTGACACTGAAGTAGAAACTTGAATTTCAGACTTTGTCATCAGAGTTGTGTGACGTGCACAGATGCTTTCAATATGTGAATGAGAGGAGGTCAAAATGGAAAAAAAAGAAAGAATGAAAGAAAAGAAAAAGAGAGATTGAGAAAGAGAAGGAAGGTAGAGAGAGAGAGAAAGGAGAAGGGGAGGGGAGGAGAGGGGAGGGGAGAGGATGGAAGGGAAGGGGAGGGGAGGAAAGGGAAGAGAATGGAAAGGAAGGGACAGAGGGAGGGAAAGAGTAAGGGAAGGAGAGAGGAAGGGAAGAAACTTACCTTTGGGGCCTGGCTCTCCTTTCAACCCTGGAGTTCCTGGGTGGCCCCTTTCTCCTTTTTCTCCCAACGGTCCAGTGCCTATAACCTAAATTAAAGAAGAAAGGAAGAGCAACCATGTGACACAGGCGTGGAGGGAAGCTGCAGAGCAGTATAGAAGAAGAAACCTAACACATTTTTTATTATTTCAAGAAATGTGAAAGTGAAAGAAGAAGAAAAAGAAGAAGAAAAATAGTCTTGAAAATATATGAAGGGAATATTGTATACTGTCCTTCCTGAAGAGAAATTTGCAGCAGTTCTGCTTCCCTTCATAATAATTCGCCTGGTCGCACCTTTCATATCACTCCAGTGAGTTAACGTTACAGTACTATTAATTTTGCAATTTAGGTTTGGAGTTCTCTAAATGTACATATAAGCCATAAGATGAATATTTTACTTTAAAGCTTTACGACTTCTCTTAAATTCCTTTAGGCAATAAAAAACAGGAGCATTCAAGATTTTTTATCAGAGGAGTTTTGGGTTTTTGTTTTTTTTTTTAATTAATTTATTTTTTTAAAAAAATGGCCCAAAGTGGGAGCTTCCTTAACAAGCAGCCTCATTAACAAGCAGCAAACTAGTTCACTCAAATTCTAAATGACTGAAATTCAAAGAAAACAACAAACTCAAATATCACATACTGTCTAATGGGCATCAATTAAATTAGCAGATATTATAAAACTATTAGCACTCTGTGCTGATGAGGTTAAAGTTAAAGTAGAATATTCACATGGCACCACAAATCTGGAACACAGAACCACAAAAATACATGGAAGTATTCAAAGCATTAAGAAGGTTCAATACTTTAGTCCAATAATCTTATTCTTGATAACGCAGTCTGAGGAAAATTTTTCAAACATCCCCCATATATACACAAAAAATTGCATGTACAAACATTTTCATTGCCACAGTATCTATGGTAACATATTCATTGTTTCAAAAAGGATTTGGGGCCAATGGTTAAAACAGTTACGGCACATCACTCTGACAGGATGTTGAAATGATCATTGGAAACTAACTTGCAAACAAGAATAGTTATTTTTAAGAAGAAAAAAATGTTACATCATTGATTGCAAGAAGGTAAAAACATGGAAAGGAGTAGAGTGCTATTTGCAAAAATAAAAGTTGTCTTACAAGAATAGTCAAATCATGTCTGTTCAAATGCAGGCTGTTTCTCTTATTAAAACATTCTTTAATGGACTATTTTTCAAAAAAAAAAGTTGCAAAGTGTGTTGCTATTATTCTTCTCCAGATACAAATCTTTTCATTTTCAGTGGCTTAAGGATTCTTAAGGCAGAAAGGATCAAAATGAAATAAAAAGTAAATATCAAACTCCATACAGTACAAAATATAAAATTATTATTTCAATGATACGCATCCGGTTTCACATAAAGATGAAATTCTAGGAAATGTTATCGAGCATGTGTCATATGTAACAATTTAGCCCCATTTTGTTTCTTTTCTTCATTTCAAAAACTCGCACAGACCAACAAACGCTACTTTTACTCACAATTCCAGGGGGTCCTGGAGGACCTGCTTCGCCTTTTTCTCCCTACGAAAGAAAAAAAAAAAAATAACTGAACTTGTATATTTTCACTATTAAGATCGTCCTGGACAAAGCAGGATTAGACTTTCCTTTTTCTGGAAAAATAGAAATGTGCACACCATACAATAAAATAATTTTCCTCTCCTTGGTATCTCTTGTGTCTGATTAACCGAAAGTGCTACGGGACTATTAGAATAAAAAGGAATATGTTTCATTTTGCTTTGCACAAATATGATGTATGGAAATTAAGACTTCTACAAATCAGAAATTGGAAGCTAATTAACCACTTTACAAAAAGAGTTCACAATATTTGGTCTGTGGATTTCATGCTCCCTCAAAGAACTTCAATAGAATCATATTTTTATAGAAGTTGAATTGGTAGACTGTGGTTTTTCAGTGAAATGGGAAAAAAAAAGAAATGAAATAAAATGATATGAAAGCTTATGTTGTCTAAATATATTTTCTTATAGAAATCATTTCATTTGATGCTTTGGGTGTAAAATTTCTAAATTTGCTTTGGAAGCCATTATATATGCCTATCTAAGGTATTCTCTTTCCCCTTAAAAGGCAGCCTTAATAATGAACATGCGCAAATAAATTCTGATCCCTTTGAAGCTTAATTTAATCCATACTTGATGAAAAACTTAAAGAAATTAACCCTTTTATATCTAATGTTCTTATATAAACATCAAAATAATACTTTAAAATGTCCAAAGATACAGACATTGTTCCATAAATGTGTATTTTTCCTGTTAAACCAAGGTTTTAAACTGAGTCATTAAACCAGTTTAGAAGTTTTAATATTCCTTATTTGAAAATGAGAAGAGATCTTAGGAATATCTACAGGACTTAAAATATTTTAGTAAATATTCTAAACACACTTACCTTTTAAAATCTACAGAATTTTACTTTCTCAGAAAATTGCATTATTAGTAAAGGACTTTTCCTTTTGTCCTCATCCTAGTAAATAAACTTGAGATTCTCTCCCTAGTTTTTCACTCACTGTCAGTGATGACTACTTCAAAATTATTTCTAATTTTAGTAGAGATTTATATCCTCTAGTTGCATGCTTTAAAGAGAAAAATGAAATGAGTTTTTTCCTGCCTCTTAAACTCATAAATCTTTTTTAAAGTTTGAAAACAACCATCTGCCAAATGAAAGGTTGGTGGAAGTGCCTTTCTAGGAGCAATGTGATGGCATACAGCACAACTCCCCAAAAGTCTAACCATTGACCCAGCAATTCCACTTTGGGCAATTTATGATAGGGCAATAATCTGATAAGTGAACAAAAATGTTTGTAATAGTGAAAATTTGGAAATAAATGCTATGCAATAAAAAGCATGGGGATTACAAATGTGAATGTAGAACTAAATTTATTGACATCAAAATATATCCATGCTCTCATTAAGTGAAGAAGCAATATGACTGCACAATCCTATTTTTAAAAAGTATATGTAAATGTGTGCACATAGGAAAATGTTAACTCTGACCATTTCTGAGTGGGAAATAGAATAATAGATAAGCTTTATTTTCTTCATTATATTATTCTGCATTTTTGGTTGTTTTATAATCGGGGAAAAATTAATCTACTATAAAAAGACATAAAAGCATGAATGAGTGGAACATTTTATGTATTTACCTTGGAAAATTCATGCACACAAGTAAAACCACTAAATAATGCTATTTTTATTACCCTTATAGAGCATAAATAATTTTTTCTTTGAGTCCATAATCTTTTATTCTAAGGGGGACAATAAAGAACAAGCTTCCGGTTGGACTACAAAATGAAGGTAAAACCTCAATATAGTGTCACCATTTACCTTCATACCATCTCGACCAGGCAGTCCTGGAAATCCTGAATCACCTGGAAAACCCTAAAATAGATCAGAAGAAAAAGCAATGACAATCATATGCTAGGAAAGGTGACAGCTTGGTTGTTTTTACAGATTGCAGATCACTTACCAGACTCCCTTTTTCTCCTTTTTCACCATCTTTTCCAGGTTTTCCCTGTATGGTAAAGATTTAACCTTTAGTATTTTATAAATAATAATAATAATAATAAATATACCACCAAGGTGACTCAAATGCAAGTTAATATGTCACCTTTCTTATGAAACTACAAGCAGGGTAAAACAAGGGCTCTTGGTTTCAGCTGACAATACTTGGACAATTGTATGTAATATATTAAGCAATGACCAATTACAAAAAAGAGCAATAGAAAAGGACTTTAAGATCTTTTTTAAAATAGAGTCTGATTAGTTACAAAGCCTTCTAAGAGGTCCATAACATTTTCAGTGGTATAGTTAATACTGGAGAAGTCTTCCTATTGGCAAGTCAGTATCTGGTAGCTAATATGCAAATGACTTATTTTAATGGAGGTTTCCAGATGTTATTTCAGGGTGGAAACCTTAATGTCTCAGGCAACTGGAAGCTAATACAAGGTGCCAGGTACTTTTCATGTCACCAGTCTAGGTAAAGCGAGAAGCATCTTAGTATCTCTTGCCCTTGGCTGTCGATGAGCCCACAAAGACTTATTCGCTGGGTGGGATCTCAGGGCTGGCTCTGGTGCTCTCAGTAATGGGAGCAGCGAAGGCCAACCACCTGCTCCTGATCCAGTCCAAGCAAAGGCCAACCCATTGCTCCTGAGCCCATCCAACTGGTATCTTAAGTGGTGACACGGCTGATGGGGAGCTGCTTCAAGGGGCCTCCCTCTTACCCCAGGTGGCCTCATCCTTGGTCTGAGGTCATCTGACTATTAAGGGCATAAATCTTCCCAGGAGATCTTTCAAAAGATGATAGCTCTATATTTCTGCCAACAACGATTTCAGAAAAGTGTTCCTGGAGGTGAAAGAGATATCCTAGAAGCCTTTTCCAGTCTACTGTTTCTGGGACCATGAGATTCTAGGAATGAAAGAAAAGTTATTTTATAATAAGGAATAAAAGGACTTTTGAAAGCACTTACTCGGGGACCTGGTTTTCCGGGTTCACCTTTCTCTCCAAACCCTGGCATTCCCTTAAGAGAGCAAAAAGAGAAAGAGTTAGATACATTAGCATATTTAGGTAAAATATCATGTTAGATAAATACTACATTTAAGGTGAAATTAATTTGCAAGTTAAATCCAATACATTATGGTCTTTCACATAAAAATAATAATGATAAACAAGAATTTTGTTCTTACCTGGAACCCAGGTTCACCTTTTTCACCCTAAAAGAGTTTTTTAAAAAAGAGAGGGATCAGTACTGTCTAACAGTTATATCAAGTTTTATATGCTACATTCCCATGCAAAAGGGAACAAAAACTTTTCTGATATATTAACAAAGAAACTAATACAAGTCTAAAATATTCAATTCCTAACATTGACTGGGTTATGGCTTAAAGACAGGCCGCTACAATTAGGCTTGATTCATGATGGCTGTAACCTCTCTTATACTCTTCAGGTGGTCCCCTTACTGCAGACCCTGAGCCATCCCCAAGTTAAGTCCACCTAAGAAGCCCTACTTAGGTGAGTCAGCCTCAAATCAGTTTCCAGCAGCCTCCACTCTCAAAGATGCTCATACTTATGGGATGGAAAATCTACAAATCTGCTCTCCAGGTCAAGGTTGAATGTAGCTGGAAGACCTGTGTTTTGACCTGGTTTATCTTTGTACTTCAGAACTTGTCCAAAATTAGGAAGACAGTATTCACTGGAGAAGACCTGTTCATACCTTTTCCCCCTTGGTGGCGTACTCTCCTTTTTCCTTAACTTGAGCTTGTCCTGGTACTCCTGGAGGCCCACTGACCCCTTGCTCACCCTGTAGATAAAAAAAGTAGGAATTAATCAGGCATAGAAATAACTACCCGGAGAAGAAAAATTGCAGAGGGGAAAAAGCCTGAAATAAAACATCTATTTTTAAGATGTAATTATACTCCATTCTATTCTACTCTATCCTTGCCTAGCAGAAAATTAAATTTCAGTAGGAAGATGGTGTACCAAATATCTAAAGCCATATATATATTAATATATAAAAATTATAGTACATATTATTTTAATTGTTAATATACATTACATACATTAGGTATACACATTATGCTAATATACACATTATATTATACAAAGTATATTATATAGAGACACTATATACATTCATTCCATGTATATGTATATATATAATACATACATATTAGATTTATACATATATACATATAATACACATGCACACATTTTACTATTGTATTTTGATGGCATGAAGGAAAAGGACAAAGACTACCTAATACTTCTTGGGAAGAAAGGAGACATTTTTAGTAAAACAAGAACAGGAAGACCATAAGCGTATTGTTCCTCAAGCATCATAATTGCCGGTAGCAATAGGAAGGACTCTGAAATCCAGCAATAATGCAATAAGTGAGGGCCAAAAATTTCAAGTGTATAAATTGCAGTGTCACTTTACTGTGAACTTTAAGAAAAGACTGTGCCAAAAATTGGGGATGGAAGGCAGTGACCAACCATACAACACAAATCCGTTCGGGTCCCAGCTGCATTTGGTGCCACCTGGTGGTAACCATTGACATCGACTTAAAATATCAATGGAGATCAAGGCAGACCTTCCGGTAGACTGGCTGCAAGAATTCCAAAAATCCTCCACTGAGTGCCCATTTCATTGGTATGATCCAGAGACACCGGTCTGTGCCCTTCCTCCCTCTCTGGTTCACTTCCACCCATGCCCATAAGGACTCTGACTTCTCCTATTCGAGAAAAGAGGCTGGGTGGAAAACCCGAACCAAATGCCAATTGTGTTATATCCTAATTGTCATTATGATGGTCTTCATCACAGCAGGGTTTAATATAGTTACACTATTAATATTCCAGTCCTAAATTGTCTCTTTGATAATAAAATTTATGTCTGGCTTTATCACTGCCTCAGGATACTTTGATTGAATACTAAATACAGATAACTGGGATTAATGGCCTCATTGTATTCTCTGCTGGTCAGACCACAACAGAGCACTTTAATAAATTCTAGCTGTGCATTTTCAGGCAAACACTAATAAACTCAAGAACATGTGGAGGAGAGTAACTATGGTTATCGGGATCCAAAAGTAAATCCAGAGGTGGCTATTCTATCATGTTAGAACTGTGATTTTAAACATGAAAACACTCCAAAGCAATGTGAACTCACCTTATCACCTTTTGGCCCTTGAAAACTTAAGCCCATCTGCCCCTGTTGATTAAATATCAGATTTTCATTATTAGAGTCATCTACTTTGTCCAAAATCATCCCACAAACCTCACATAAAAGGATTTCAGGCAATAACTGTGTCTCATAATAAGCTCAAAATTTTCAAGAAAGTTGTGATCATGTTGTATTCAATTTCTATTAAAAAAGTTTTTAAAAGTATTAGTGATAAAGAATTCTACAATAACTTTAAAAAAATTTTTTAAACTCTGGCCTTAGAAAACAAAGAGACTAATCAGTGACTCCAAAGCAATGATTATGGATCGATGGAAGGAAAGATGATAGATGATAGATAGATAATCTATAAATAAATCAATAGCTAGATAATTGTTGGATAGACTAGATAGATGGATGCATAGATAGACAAATATAGTTAGAATTAATTATAATTTTCCAAAGCTTTATATAGGAACTTAAAGAATGAATTATGACAATTTCACAATAGTCTTATATTAATCCAAAAAAGACAACTAAAATAACTTTACCTTTTCACCTGGAGGGCCAGGAGGGCCTGGGGGACCCTGTAAGAGAGAGCATTTTAATTAAAATGATTTATAATTATGTAGATTGAATTATGTGCCCTGATGAAAGGCATATTCTTAATGATAATCCAAATTCCTGCAGGTGTAAATTCATGTGCAAATAGGATCTTTTGATAATGTTATTTGTAGTTAAGGTGTGGCCCAACTGAATCAGGCTGGGTCTTAATCCATATTTCTGAGGCCTTATAAGGCAGAGGAAATTCAAATGCAGTCAAGATGAAATCCCTGGAGTTTCTAATTTAGGAATAATAGCTGTCCATTTTAGATATAATTGCTTATCTTAAAAAATTGAATGGTTTCTTCAAGCAAGGATGCTGTAATGAAATCAAATAACTTCCAGTGGTTGCAAGAAAATTTCAGAATGCTTTTGATAATCATTTTAAAAAGGAAAAAAAAATACTAGTCATTCTTTACTCATAAAAATAAGTCCCTTTATTTACAAGAATGCAAATGAGACTACATTTACATGAAGGGATAGAAGAATTGCTGAATTTTACAAAAAAATATCAAATTAAAAGGGTAAGTCAGAAGACTCTTGAGTATGGCAATCTAATTTATAGTATTCATTGTTAGTTAACATGGTATTGTATAGATTAACTGAATCTTGCTAATATTAACATTCCTGTGCTCTCAAAAATGTGCAAGTGTGGAGGAGATGACACTTTTCTATTGAGAATTCTTAGCTGTGAATAGGCCAATATAATAGAACAAACAGAATCTCCTGGGAAGTTAACCTCTGGGCTCAGTTTGCAAAGTTCTTATACCAAATGAAATGTGAAGCAACTTCTTTGCTGCTGCCTGTCTGCTTCTGCAACCCCTAATAGAGACAGAACTCTGGTTTAATTGTATTTCTAGAAGTTCTTCTCCTGTACCACGTGATAAAATCACCCAGGCAGAGACCGCTTTGCCTACTTTTGAGCTCAGCTTCTTCAGGCCATTCATAACATTGGAATCCAGTTAGGACCCAAATTTATGAATTTATTTATTTTTGAAATGTCTTTGCATACAGCATCACCATGTAATGCTTCTGTTATCCTTCCTCACACAGCTCTGGGAATATGTAGACCATAGATGCCAGCCAAACATCTTCCTAAGAAAGAAGCTCATTCCCCCAAATCCAAATTAAGCAACATTTTTCATTAAATTATTAATTTGCATGCCCCAATATAGGTTGTTCTTTGAATGACTGCCTCAGAGAGATGTCCCCCCAAACTTACTGGTGGTCCGATAAATCCCGGGGGGCCAACAGGACCTTGTAACCCTGGCAATCCTGGCAGACCCTATAATTTATTAAGAAAGAAAAGAATTAAAATGCAAAGTAGGAGGTGACTCTGCATATGCTTTTAATTATTTAACAAATGCTTACTGGTGTTCCTGGGGGCCCAGGAAACCCTCTTTCGCCTTTCAACAGCATCCCAGGCACATGGCCAAGAATTTCACCTGGATCTCCCTAGGGGATGAAAAAATAAAATAAAGTCATCAATATTCAGATTCATGTAAAGAAACAAAACTCATTGAATAATAGGCATCAATTACTGTATGGGACTATCCCAAGGTCTAGGATTTAGACTCTGTCTAAACTTGAAATAAACAGCCTGGGGTATCTGCCCTATTCATTACGGCTGTCCTACTGACCAGTGTCAACTGCTCCACAGTCAGTTTGGCTGCAACCAGGACTGAAGGTAAAAGAAACCCCACGTGACTGTCCCATGTAGACACGAAGTCCTAGATAAAGGCCCCCGTCTCTGGTAGAAAGACTGCATGGCCACAAGCTGCTCTCAAATCAGTATGGTTTTCCCAGAAAAGACACATTATGAGGATATTATTTCTTAGGTATTGGAAACTCAGGGACTCATGAACACTCAAACTCACTGAGATAAATTTTTGTCTCTAGTGTAGCTACAGAAAACTGTAGGCTTCCTTTGCATGGCTCAGCCAAAGGCCCAAATGCTCCACACTCCCTGAACTTCACCAAGGCACAGCAGGCACATGACAGAGGGTGCACAACTTGAGATCATGTTGATTGAGCAGCTGGGCCTGAGACACCGTTGCCCTGGCTGGGAAAGACTCTTAAAGGCTATGGACTAAAAGCCTTACGAGAGGTTCTCTTTCCTTTCCAGCACACAGTGAAGAGAGCTATAGTGGCCGGACAGAGCTGAGCACGTGATGGAGTCCCTCCTTCATTTACTCATTGAACAAACGTGTACGAAGCATCTACTGGCTGCTGTGAGAGGTGGCAGGGCAGTGGTGAGCATGATACATTTGGGGAAAAAAATGGATGTGAAAGTAGTAAGACTTTATGATTCATTGGATGTGGAATTGGGGAGTAGAAAAAGAAACAAGAATCTCAAATGAAAGAAAGAAGGAAGGAAAGAAAGAGAAAAGAAAGAGGAGGGAGGGAAGGATTGAAATAGTAGATGGGAGAGAGAAAAGGAAGAAAGAAAAATAAAGAAGAAAAAGGAGGGGGGGAGGGAGGGAAGGAGAGGGAGAAGGAAAGATTTCTGGCTTGGGTGCCAAAGCATAAAAGAGCAGGAGCAGTTGGGGGTTGGGTGGGGGAGGAGGCTGGCAGCTTCTGATTTGGATGTGCTGTCTTTGTGGCGCCCGTACGACACGTGGGGTACATGTCCCGGGCAAAACCGAGGTCAGGCCCCACCTCTGGACACCCTGGCATGGACTGGCTCTGAAGGGAAGGTGCCTGGCACCAAGTATCTAAACTGAGGCAATGGGTTTTGTTTTTTCCCCTCTGGTATTACTGAATTTATCATATAGTGACTTGAGTTACAGGCAACACAAAAAGCAGCCGTATTTGAATGAAACTATTCAGAGTAAATATAATATAATAAAAGGGATATGTAACAAAATAATCAAACAATAAAGTAAAATGTACCTTCATTCCTGGCAACCCTGGGGGTCCCTAGAAAACGAAAGGTTGGCATTAGTATTTTTGCCTCAAAACATCATTAAGATGTAGGTGACCAAAAAACAACAAAAAAAAGGAACACTGAAAATGGAATGGGAAGAGAGAAATTATGACCAAAGAAAGAAATTCTGACTTAAACAACCCTATACTCACGGGATTTCCAGCAAATCCAGGCAAACCAGGAGGCCCAAGAGGTCCTCTTTCACCCTAAAGGGGACAGGGGACAGTCATTCACTTATGCTATGGACAGCAAATGTAACATCATTCCAATCGCCTTCAGAAGTTACACTTTCCCATCCATCAAAGAACTTTCACATTTTGGTTAAAAATCATTTCCTAAAAAATAGTTTGTTACAGGCTATATTCCTGGGTGCTACTTCATGAGAGAAGAAATATATTTGATTGTGTAATTAATAGGGTCAATAATTAATAACAGTATTTTCTTACATGATTTAGCAATTGATTCATATCAGTAAGAAAATAAAAGCAATTTCAGGATAAAACTTTCTAAGAAGAAAGACATGATTACATCTTTCCTAAACATTCAATATGGGAAAACTGTATCTCATCATCAAATAAAGTTTTAATAGAAGTAACTTTCCAGTTATAAAAAATAAAACTAAGGTAGCAGAATAACTTTACCTGACTCCTTAACTTACAAAGTTACCCAAAGGGTGAAAGTCTTGGTTCTGAATTTACCTTTGTCCCATTGCATCCTGGGATACCTGGAGGACCTGGAGGACCATCTTGGCCAGGAATACCCTGTAATTAACAAAGTGAAAAGTCCTCAAAATAGGAAATCACCTGATAGTGACATTACTCATATAAAATGTCTCACAAAGGAAGCAGAGTGCATTTTATATACATACAGGAAGTCCTGGGTTTCCAGGGTAACCAGATGCACCTGGTGGTCCCTGTGGGAATGGAAATGAAAGAGTTTAAACTGAGTGCGTGGGCACCTCATCCCCTTCCGCTGCATGCCCCTTGCTCATGGAGTCAAACCCTAAGGCCTGGCATTCAGATCATCACTCTGACAGGCCCTGAGCAGAGAGGACATTCAGCACAGAGCCAGGTAGGTGAGAGTCCACCCGGTGAGGCAGATCCCAGGGTGTTCTGCAGCAACGCTGCATCGGAAGCTGACTATTAAGGACTACTAAAATCAAAACTGCACACACACAAGAGAACTCTGACCTCAACTCATCCTTTATCATTTCTAGGCTAACAGAAAATGAACATAAAATTCACATTAAAATCTCAAAAGAAGAAGAGGTTATGGAATAAATCAGTGCATGGCGGGGGGGGGAGTCAAATGTTATTTCTTGTTGAACAGTACCGCTTCCTCCGGAAATAGAATAATTTTATTCAAAATACAGAGGCCAGGGGAACTCGGCTGCTCTAGAGCTTCTCCCCCACAGACGGATGATGACAAAGTTATTTACTCTTCCAGTCCCTGAAGAAGCCAGGGGAGTGCCAACAAATGCACACTCAAGCTTGGCTTCCACTTCCTTTTTAACTATACAACAATCACAGAATCAAAGTTTTTCTTACAAATGTTTTTCTATTTTCAAAATGTGCTTGCCAAGGTCTTCATCTCTCCATTTCCCAGGAATGCGGGTAGCAAAGAAAGTAAAGAGGGTGTGAGCAAGGAAGAGCAACTTCAGCGGGGAAAATATTAGCGCTTTTCACAGTAAATGAAATCATCTTTCTTTAATCATTTGTACACCTATCACTGCCCCCTCCCCCAACTAAAATAGTTCTCTAAAAAGTCCTTGGGGAAGAACTCATGGGAGAACACAGCCAGCACTGCTTACTCACAGCACTGCTCATAGGAATTGAAGTAAGGAAACTGCTGATGTTAAGGCCTCATTCCCACTCCACCTGTTACTTGAGCTCTGTGGAGGAGAGGCAGAGGGTAAAGGGCCCTAGACGGGGAGAGGAAAAGAAGCCTGGGCCCACTCATGGTTGTCTGGAAGGAGGGAGAAGGCGGGAAGTGCCCATCTGCTCTTGAAGCATCACTGTTATCTGACCCCACCCACATTCATTGTCAACTGTAAGCACCAACTGTACTCACTCGTGTCCCTTTTGTTCCTGGCAGTCCTGGTTCTCCGGTATCACCCTGGAACAAAATAGAAATGACATTATGGTCAATCATTATTGCAAACATGTAGATGATTTTAAATTCACAAATCTGCTCCCCACCACCCCCCAGAAAAAAATTATAGTTAATCTCACCTTTTGTCCTGGTGGCCCATGAGGTCCTTCAGGCCCTTGCATCCCGGGAAACCCAATGACACCTTGTAACCCTGGCAGGCCTCTTTCTCCCTACAGAGCAGAAAAATAGGTCAGCATGAAGCAGAAGGCAGGTTAAAAAAAAATAAGAGGAAATAAATCAGTAATCGACCTTTCTAAGTATCATCCAGCACTGCTTAAGTCTATAGTGAGTGACTGAAAAAAGATACTACAGATGAATTCCTATCCAGATGGTTTTTGTTGACTCTACTTTAAGTTCTTGGAAGGCAGGGAATATTCATATATGACACCCAGCCCAATATTTCATATATACTAAATGCTAAATAAAATGAAAATTGGAGGTTTTCCCCACTGAATTCATTATAATTTTATTCAATTAATGGAATCCACTTGTTATCAAATAGTCACAGTGCTGAGATTTTGTGAAGAGATGATCAAGGTCAAGTTGTTGCCCTTAGAGACCTTTAGCAGGTATGGGCAAACAGAATTCACAGTGTGAATTTCAGCACAAGATGCTAAGACCTTCCTGTGTAATCAGCAGTCTGATGATAGGCTTTGAAAAGTTTTTTTGCAAAGATAGGATCAAATTTTAATTACAGTCTCCGTCTGTGTGGAGTAAAAAAAAAAAATAAGAAACATTACTTAAAAAAAATAAAGAATATTATTAAAGGTACAAATACATGACCAACATAACAAGGACTACAATATATTCGAACGTGGAAAAGAATAGTCAGAAAGACTGCAGAATTCTGAGTCTTAAGCTGGCCCTTCAAGGATGAATGCAAAGCATATGTGTGAAAAGGAGGGAAAAAGTATTAGGAAATACAGGACAGATGACAGCAAATAGAAGACGATGGATATTTAGGGCATGTGAGTACAGCAGACTAGCAAGAGGAAATGCAACTGGGACAAGAACATGGAGCAACGAGGAGTTAATATTTTACCCTGGAAATATTTATTCTATAGGCCTAAGGAAGCCAGTAACCTGATGAAGTGATATTTCAGTGAGACTGCATGGTTGAGGCTGCCGATATAAAATTACTCATAATCACGACAAAAAAAATCAAGAAAACCTATTTTTTAAGTAGATTAAATAACCCCTATTAGGTCACTTAAAAGCAAATGGCACTTCAGATATTACAGGCTGGATTACCTACTGTTCAATACTTTTCTCCACCTTATGTTAGTTCAAAGTAAAATTAAACTGACAAGTTATACATTACATATAAATTTACTCCCTAAATAGCACATTATCAAGAGTTAGTTAAAAATTTTTCATAGTCATATAATTGAAATAATATAGAGCAAGTTCTTTCAAAGTCATCTTTCTTTCCAAAACATTTCAGCCAGTCCTGGCAATTGCTGATGAATTTACCACATATTGCATATTAATAAATGCAAAAATGTAGTTCTGCAGCCACTGTGCCAACACAGAGTTTTACACATAATTCGAAGTGTTAAGTCAGGAGTCTAGAAACAGCATTTGAATAAATATGGAAGAGATCATTTCAAATTCTAGAGGATATAATAAAATAGCAAATAGATTTAAGAAAATTAAATTCTACAATTTGGCATGCTTGCTTGGAACAGTAGCATCCAGGGAATCTACCAGAAAGAACAGATGCTAATACACTGGGAAGCCTCGGCATAGGATTTGACATGGAATGTTGGCTCTCTCTCCTTAAGGCCTTGAGATAGCTGGGAGAAAAAAACACCCTCAGGCCAAGACTTACTAAAATGAAGAGCCAGTTAAATATATTCATTCTTAACCTAAAATAACGGCAACAGGAAACAACTGCAGAAAATACTGATAAGGAGGTACGTTGCAGGCAGTCGTCATATCTATCTCTCATCTTTTATTCTGATGTAGGAAAATTCTCCCCTAAATGTAAAAGTACTGAAATGTAAACATCTGGCTACAAAATTAAACTTTGAATTTTCTATCCCTAAATAACCTAATATGAGATAGGAAGGACATGTGAAAGATACATCAACATAAAAGTTTTCTAGTACATTTGGCGGAGAATTTTTAGTACTTAATACTGGCAGTATCATTATGAGACTAGCAAAGATAAGATTTTATAAATTCTCATTTTAACCATGGAATGCACTGAAGCCCAGAGCCAGATTATCTGATTTGTACAAGTTTCTCACTGAGTCAGCACAAAGCCAAAAATAGAAATGAAGTCAGCTTACACCCCATTCCATGTTTTTTCTAGGTCACTAGAGCAAACTGGTTCCCAGCAGAATATTAAGCAATTCACCAACATTAAGTTTGCCTGAGGTATCAGCCCTTTTATGTCCATTTCACAGATAGGGAAATTAAGATTCTGATGCTTAACTGACTTGTCACATGTCACTGAGTGACCCCTTCAGGCTCTTGAGAACAGAATACGGAAATCTGAATTCCCAGTTCTTGCTTTAACCGCAAGAACACATTCTTTCCCAAATGTCATTGGAACACTTAAGCAATCCGTAGATCCCAAGAGTTTTGAAATTAAGTAGCTAAAAAGGAAGTGACTCCTCCGTCAACATGGTTCTTACCGCCCCCCACATATTATTTTTCCTTTCCTAATCTTTTGTTCAGACAAAAGTGCACATGAATAATCTAATGGCCTGTACTCTGTCCAAGGTTATTATGGGAACCCAAGCAGAGCAGACAGGATAAGCATTCAAACAGCTATACAATTAGCTGGCAAACAGCAATGTGCTGTTTGCTGTCCAAATTATTCCTCTCTCAGCTTTTAGTAAATCTCAAGTGGGGTCGTAGGAAGAGCAAAGAGCTGAACATGTCGTGCAAAAGTTATTCATGACAGTCGTTTCCAATCCAGACTGTACAGCTGCAACAGACAACCCTATAGCCATCACTGCCCTTCTCTGTAGTTCCAGGAAGAATGTGTAGAGTTCAAGAAACTGAGAAATAGGAATCCTTCATCATCTTATTTCCCATGAAAGATCCAAAAGCACATGGTAACTCAATAATTAAGGCCAGGCAGAAAGGAAAATCACAACCACTGTTTCTCACAGCAATGAAAATTTTAAAATGGAGGATAGAAAAGAGACACTTGTAAAATACTATGCGAAAAGTTCAGATGCAATTGTGTTTCGTGATTTCATTCTTGAATATCAGTGCAATGTAGAATACTAATCAAAAAAGTTAATTTACCACCAAACTGAAGTGATTTTCTTAGCTGCATTCTCAAATGATGAAATTGAGAATCTGAAGAGGAAAAAAACACAATGCCATCGTCTACAAAGCTGAAAGAATACAGCTATGAATAATCTTTGCATCAAAACTAGTCATTCTAAATTGGGCATGAAATAGGGCTTCATGTGTGGAACAACAAGATTCTTGCTTAGTATGTTACCTAAAAAGCAAGGACATGTTTTTTAAAAATCCACAAAATGTGAGAAGAAAAGCTTCTTTTATAATACCCAATTATTTCCTCTTCATCTTAAAATGTATGTGGAAACAAGTTCATGATTCAGGATATTAATTGCTAGAATTAGAGCTTCCTTCATATCTAAGCCAGAAATTCAAATACAAATAACAAACACAGGATGGCCGATGTTGAATTAGTAGGAAGCCTCTAAATTTCAGAGGTATTATAATTACCAATGACATTAACTGAAGTTAACATAAAATACATCTAGAATAAGCAGTGAATTCAATAGAGATCAGAGGCCATATTAAGCCTGTTTCAATAGTCAACATGTGATGCCTATCTTTTAATCATATTTTAAATTTAAATTTTTGGAAATTTAAAATAACATAATCACAGATCTTCACAATGGACTAAAAGCAGAAGCAGAAACACTGCTAGAGCACTGGGCTTCCCTTTCTCACATGGATACCTGCAGCGTGTAAAGCCCCAGCATGTGCTGTGCTCTCTTAATTAGAAAGCAGAACAAATCAGAAAGGTGATATAGATATACTGCAGTTTGGTCTCCTCCTCTATGCTGTAAGTACATCAAGGGCAGGGATACCATTTGATTCATTCAAAGTGTTTCCCACGAACTACAAATTCAATAAAGATTGGTGAATGAATGATGAACTAGCCAATAACATGACACTTAGCACGAGGTAGGATTCCACGTATATTTCCTAAAAACTTTAAAATGTACTAAAATAAGGCTATTGGGCAGGATGGGATCCAAGGTTTCCTTTTCCCAGGCTAAAGCCCTATGAACACCAAAAAGAAACTGGTTAACAGATGCATCACTGGCTAAAGAAGCAAGGGGAAAGCTATGTTCAAGCCATGACACTCGATCAGCTGTTTCTTTCTGTCATCTGGGATCCTGAGATTTCAATTTCCAAGCAAGGCTGCAAATAATCAAGGGAACGAAAGCAATGACATTTGGAGCCAAAGCTCACAAAGCATTCAGCTATGGGGAAGCTATTATTCAAATGGATCACAGTCAACAGTTAACTACAGGACACAGCTCCAAACTCCACTAGTCCAATTCACTGAGCCCGGCAATGAGCAGACAATCTGCAGGACCATTTCCTGAATCCTGATGCTGCTGGGAAACTTATAGGAAGGCTATGATTAGTGTCAAGGGTTCATGGAAAAACTCTGTGATGAGGGCCCCACTGGGAGCTTCATCCATGCTGTTCAACTTGACATCTAGCAGAAACATTGCCACTGTTCCACAGAAGGTGAGAGAGGAAAAATCTGACCATCTCTGTAAAACATAAAATTAGAACACTAAAAGGGTCCAGGTCTCCTAAGGATATAAATGCTAATTCTCTTTAGTGCTATAAGACATATAACTGGATTCTTAATGAAAAACTGTATGTGTCTTAATTAAAATCTACTACATTTCTTAAATAATTTAAATTTAATATGGAAGATTGTTTCATTTAGCCACTATATGGAATCATGACTATTTTTCTTATATTTAATATTTTAATATTAAAGCACAAAGGAGGAAAATAATCAAGCACAAAAACAAACAAAAAAACATGGCCACAAATCTTTTCAAAACTCTGATATTTCAAAATTAGGGGTATTTACATAGTGGTGATATACTAAGAGCTTTTGCAACTATACATAGCTGAGAAAGAGAGAGGGGGGAAGGAAGGGGGCAGAGAAAGAGAGAGAGAAATACCTGAAATTAAGAGACTGTTCCTAGAATTGAGGACAATCCCCATCTTCACAAATTCAAAGAATGAGAAGAAGCAGAAATGTGTGCTATTTTGTTTTGTTTAAAAAAAAAACAAAAACAACTCCCTAATCCATGACCTTTATATAATATAGGATCCATTTTATTGCTAGGGGCCTTCTGGACTCATCCTGCCTGGCATTGGTTTGGGCAAGCAAATTCGAGCTTAAAGGGGAAACTTATCTCTTCATATCCAAGTCTGGATGACAGTTTTTATGCTGGACTTTCAGCCTCAGGATTCTTAAAATGGTAAATTCCACCCAACCCAGTGGATCAGGTCTACCTTATGCCCTGCTGCTGATGTATCAGTTTAGAACTACCTGTAAATGTAGCAATTCACACAGAACTTTCTCCAATTTTCTGTACTGAAGGATAGATTTTCTGCTGGAGAAGTCCTGATATTGAAAAATTATTTGAGCCCAAGAAGACTTTTGGCACAATTCTAGGTTTGCATATTCTAATATGAATTTTAATACTGCTCATGATGCTTGTTGATAGAGCTAAATGCTCAAATCATACGTATTACAAAGCTGGCTAAGTGATGGTTACAGAGATGCACAAAAATATTTCTTGATTATTCAACATATAGAAAGAAATAAAGTTATAAATATTTCCTGACCCTATGAAAATCCATTTTGCAGTTTGTGAGGTAAAGAAAGGAATTAGAGTTCTTTAAATATTTTCAGAAGAGTTACTATTCACTGCAAGAATAACTCAGAGGAACACTAAGTGTTGTCTTCATGCAAACAATTTAAAAATATTTCCCAAAGCCATCTGAAAGCAAAGTGTCCAGTAAAATCTGCTAAATGATAGACAAACTCGACTGCTAACAAATCTGACAGCAAATACCTTAAATACGTCCAAGTATCCTTAGGTTCTATAAAAGTTCCAGGCACTTCTGCCTAATTAGAATGGAGTGCCATTAATGGAGGACATAATTAGAATCACACAGCAAAGGTCTTTAGCAGCAAATGTTTTCTTCAATAATTTGTCTCATGTTCATTCTAAAAAATTAGTCTAAAATGTTTTCATTAATTCTTACTCTGAAGCAGTAATCTGCTTAAAAGAATAAATAGTTGAAGTCACTCTGCCTAAGTAGTCAGCTTCCCAAATTAGAAAATGAGAAAAACATTATAATGCCTTCCCAAAGTCCAGTCGTTCTGCTCACTAAAATCCTGTGCATACATTTCTTCATACAGTTAATCTTTAATCAGTAGCTTATTTTCTTTTTTCCCGTCAAAATGGAACCAAATGTTCCTCTTGCTTTGTACTTGTGCTCCTGCGCTATACTCTATTCAAATTTAAATGTGAAGAGTCAAAATTCTCATGGTTTCCCTGAGAATCCAACTAGCCCTTCACCCAGGGTGATTTTTTTCCCTGACAGGACCTCACCTTCTTCCCTGCAGGAAAAGTGCTGCCAACCCAGCCCATTCACAGATGGCTGCCACCACCTGAAATATTTTTATACACACCAATCCTCCCCATCACATAGCGCCTCTGACTAAACATCCCCTTGTTTGGGGAAGAAATCCCAGACACAAGGTAATTGGAAGGAAATGACTACTTCAATTTACAGGCAGTTTATGGAATAAACAGTGAATAGGCTTTTACAAATGGCTTGTGAAGAAAACCTCGATAGACTCTGGACTTCCCACCACCAGGGGGCGCTGAGAGACTAAAGTTTTTTCCAAATTAAAACTTCGGGTAACCTGCAGCACTAAGCCTTTTTTCTTAAAATATTCAGTGCTGTTGAACATACTAGCATGGGCACACTTTGATAAGGCCTAAAAAAACTCTATGGGGAAGTAAGAATTTTAATTCGAATTAAAAATTTAATTAGAATGATATATAAAACTAGTAAACTGAATATTAAAACTATTAAGTGACAGGTGACCCTATAAAGAATGTGAATTGTGGATACTTTTCAGATTGCATTTTTCCATCCAAATAAACTAAGTGTTTGACTCTAACCATGATACAGCGAAAAAAAAGTAAATTCAGTTTTCTAAGTGACTGCTTTGAAATAGCATATATTGCAAAACAACTAAATCTCAAAAAACGCATAAAAATATATAAATACGATAGTAGGGAGTCTCTAAGGAACTATTGTTAAATATCTGGCAGTAAAACTTATTTAAAGGTATTTCTACTACAAGTGTATAGGAAGCAAATACTTTAACATAATTTAATCCATTCTCCTGCCTTTTACCAATTGTGAAGGAAAAAAGAATCCCGTCCAATTTTTAACAGCTTCCAAAGAAGGTGACAGCATATTCTCTCTCGCAAACATTTTAATGACTATAAACATAGGAGCAGCTATTCAGGAAAATCAAAATCAGGAATGCTTCCGCCTATAGTTTACATTCTGCTTCTTGTATATAGATTTAAAAGTTATCTTTAAAAGCAGAAAAACAATCTAGCCATAAAAGGTGCCACACTGCGGGCGTGAAGCCTTCTTCGCCAAGGTGGCGCACTTTGCGCACGGCAGTGGGTGGGCGGTGAAAGCCAGTCGGAGCTCCCCGCTGACCCGGAAGGGGGGTCTTTAATAAGCACACAGCCGAGAGAAATCCATTGGTACCAAAACCGCCTCTAAAATAACCAAGGACCACATTTTGCTGGCTTTTGTTTCGACACACGACCTGCAGTAGCCAACTGACGAGCACAGACCCGGCCACACAGCTGCCCTGGGTGGGCCCGTCTGGGCGACCGGGATTAATAGCAGGTGCTGCGTCCAGGTGGCCTCCGGTGAGCAGCAAGGACACCCCGGGAGAAGCAGGGAATCCCCGCAGCTGCAGTCCAAGCGGCAGACACCAGTGTAGACTGATGACTACAAAGCAGGGCCAGTCTCAGGAGGGTAGGCACTTAAACGTCGAATTGCTGTTGCTGATTACTTTGTTTAGTTCATTGACTTCGACTTTTGTTTTTTACTTATTCCATTAAAGTATCAAAAAGAAAAAATTTAAAAATGAAGACTGTTCTGAAAGGACCAGGAGCAGACACTGCTTGAATGTTTATGGGCCCGGCTGCTTAGGAGTTGCTCAGAACCTGCATCTGAAACTGCACCTTTCCTCACCAGCACAAGTGTCTTTTCTTTCCTCAAAAATTCCATGAAATCTTTAAAAAAATTCTATGTCATAACCCAAATTAAAGATTCTGGGGAAGGAGAGAGATTGAAGGAACCTATGTAATCAACAACAAAATGACAACAGCAAAAGGTCAGCTCCTTTCTAAGTTTGGAAAGAGAAAATAAATCTTTTTCTCATAAAGAAAATTTGCTGTTTGATTTTTATTGTTTCCAAACAACTCCAAGTTTTAAAGCGGTATAGTCACACTATTGGTAAATTTGAAAAATACTAATTAATGTCTAATTAACTCACCCTTGGAGAGTTTTCATGTAACCATAGCTGAGGATATGGTTAACTTGAAGATGTATGAGGGAGTGTGACAAGATCTGTGGAAGTGCGTGTATCCTGCATAAAATTAGAACTCATAAAAGGCAGGAAATGCCAAAATCTAGGTCATGGATTTTTCTGTGTGTGATAACAATAAATAGGAAAAAATGCAAAAGAAATACCCAAATACCCAAACAATAATAATTACAATTAACAATACAAAGGCATGCAAGACAGAGTTTGGGTTTCACCTTGAGGGCAACTGCCAGCTGGAAATTAAGAAAAAAAACTTTCATTTGACTTTTTCCTTTAAAAATTCATTAAATGCAATTATCTATCAAAATTCAGTTTTGTGAGATGCCTGCAGACTTGCCTATAGAACCTCAGCCTGCCAGCTCAGCATGGTCAGCCTTCCTCAACATTTCTTTCCCAACACCTAGCACAGAAGTTGGCACATAGTAGGTGTTCATTAAACATTATCATGAATGAATCAGGAAACACAAAATATTAAAGATTCCAGGGAAATAATATACAGAAGAGGGTATCTGTGATCTGGGTTAGCGAAAGGAGTTTTGGGAAACTTGCTTTCTATATTTTCAGTAACTATCAACCTAGGCACTGAAAGAAATGGATTTTGGTTCTTGTTCCAGCACTAATCACTTGAACTTGGAAAATCGGATTTGCTATCTGTAAGAAAGGGATGATTATACCCGCCTTGCTCACCTGACAGGATTATTTTAAGGATCAAATGTGATAAAGTATTCAAAGTTACTTTGTACTGTATGAAATACTAAGCAAATGATTATGGACTGAATTGTACCGACTTTAGTATTATTTAAACACACACATATATTTTACATTTATTATCAAGATTTCTATGTCAATCAAGCCACTGCATTTCCTAGAAAACCACAGAATATTTAAAAAGAGAATGAAAAAGCAGGGTCAACTTATTCCCTTCACCCATCACATGAATTATCTCACATCACATGAATTATTGTGGCTACTTTTGACGTAAGAAAATAAGAATTTCTTGTGTATTTCTAAAATATAAAGGAGAGTTTTAAGAAATTCTTCCCCTATGTTATCCTATGCACTAGACTTTTTTTAAAATAAATACTTCTGAAATTAATTCTTTTCTAACCCAGAACAGTCTGTGTTGCTTCTCTCATGTGGGTATGAGACTACCAGCTCTCTCATGTACAGGAGTCCTCTGGACTCTTCTAGTATTTTAGCTTATAAGTTTCTAATAATACATGTATGTTTTGATATACCCAAATTAATTCCTTTCCACCCAACCAAATTACTTGGCTATATCTTATCACTAATAACATTTTTCCCCAGGATGTTGCAATAATTTCAAGACTCCATTCATCATGCTCAGAGTCTAAAAGATAAGAATAATTTCAAGTTGAAATGTGACAAATCAATTTTGCCCACATAATACAACGTAATATGGGCAAAGCTTGCAGTTTCACAAAACCCACTATTTGCTAAACTTAACTAATTTGAAAAAGCCAGGTCAGATCAATCTGAATTAATAAATAACCAAATTTTAATCTATTTTCAATAAATACTGTTAATATCTTTTAAACATATATGGTCATTCAAAGAAAGAAATTAAGCAAATAGTTGAAGGTTTTTTTGGTCAAAATCTTGGTTTTGAAACTGAATGGCCAATACAAAATAATGGTGCATAATTAACTCAATGAAAAATTATTTCTTAAATAATTAAAAATAGCCTTTACTTAGCAGGTTAACTCCCTTCACCTCAGTGTCATTCAGAATATTGGCATGCCTCTTTTCCAAAGAAAATGAGGAGATATATTTTTACCCAGGTTGTGCTCAAATTATAAAAAAATTTAAACTGGTAGAATCTTAATTAATGTCATTTTTACTATCCCTATTTTGTAGTGGTTTTAAACATTAAATGTATAGGATGGTTTCTTGCTTTTTTATTCTTAATTACTTATTGCCAATGGACTAAAATATGTTCTTTGACTAGGAACTAAGATGCATCACATTTTGTAAATTAGGAGGCATTAACTTTCTTTTAAAAATTAGATCACAGATGTAGAATATTAAAAATGTGGCCATTCTCCTTGTAATCTGTATTTGAGTTAAAAAAAAAAAAAATCTAGTAGAAGACAGATGACCAAATGTGTGGGTGTGTTAGAGCCAGGGAGGAGAGAGGCAGAGGGCTGTTGCATTATGAGAAGGGAGAATGACTGGGTAATCTGACTCCAGTACCACTTCCCCTTTCCCTGCTCCCCTTTACCCCATCCGAGTCAGAGGCATCTGAACCCCATGAGAGAAGCAATTTCTCTTTGGCAAAAGAAAGCTGATGAGTCAGAAGTGCCCTAAGGTGGCCTTCCCTTCACTCCTAAGGGAATTACTAAATTATGAGAAAACTATGAAATTGTTAATTTTGTAGAAATTCTGAGAACCCACAATGGGAGCCCACCAAGGCATCCTGGAAGGAATAAGTAGGTTTCCAAATTCAAGGATTCTCCAGAAGGATTGGCTTAGTGCCTTTTGTGAAGATATAAAGTAATCACCTTTGCTAACAGCTGTTCAATGTTTCATGTAAAAGTGTGTGAAAGGAAACAAATGATTATGTTCCCTAACGTTCATAAATCACAAGCTACATTTGCCTTCTCTTTCAATTCTCGGAATTTATCCACTAGTAAGAGCAAAGAAATGATACACAATAAATTACCTCTAGGCTAAGGACAATCATTAGAGAAATTGTTTAAGAAAGTCAGACAGACTTTAAATAAAGTGATTTTAAATATTAGCACCCATCTCCCATCCTCTCCCCTCAACCCCAACCAAAGATTTTAGAAGTAAGATATGGAGAGCTAAAGAGATTAGCAAATGAAGAAAAGAAAGACTGTGGAGAAGGCATACAGAAATTTCCCAGCTGTGATTCCATCAACTGAGGTATCATGTGATTTTTTCAAAACAGAAAAAAATGGAGAATAACCAGAAATCTTTTGAGACTCAAGGACCTTTAATCTCCACATCAACAGAATTGAAGGAAAAATGATGAAGACACATTGGTTAAATACTGCTGAATCACTGCTACCCTTTTTCTCAGAATACATCACTGAAAAAGTATTTGACACTGAGGAAATGTCTACTTGTAAAGTAATAACTCATTACTGGCCTGACCTTCCTTTGCCTAAAATTAACAGAAAGTTCTGACATTTACTGCATACCAAAGTTTCTTTTGATTAAATAACTTTTTACTCCAGAAAGGCCAGTAATAACATACTACTAAAGTACCTTCTGGCATTTGTAGAGACAACCCCAAATCAGAGAACAGTAGACATTTAGATTTGGAAGGGGTTCTAGATATCCTAGTCGAATTTTTTCCAGTTACAGATTTTCAATTTTTAATCAAAGTGACAGGATTTTCTTCAGACTGAAAAATTTACACTCAATTATGAGAACAAACATACGGCCACCATAAAGTGTCACTGTTAGAGGGCAAGTATGTGTTAGATAGGTCCAGTATCCCAAGAAGTACTACAAAATAGATCCCTATCCTCACATCAAAATCTCAGAGTCCCTGGGGCTCCCTCTTGTCATATTCATACTGTTCTGGATGCCCCCAAACCCAGATTTCCACCTCAGTAAAATAGCGGCAGGGTTTCTCTACAAATTGGCCTCTGGTTATCAATGCCGTTGTCTTCCTAACCTGGTCCTACTAGTTCCCTCTGCCTCCTTTCCACAGCATCAAATCCATTGTGAGTTTGCAAACGTGGCAGTGGGGGTGGCATGTGGTCACCTGCACAAGCTTGAAGCAGGTGGACATGGAATGTTCTAGTCAGACCACGTGGTAAAGGGGTGTGGGGGGAAAACTCTTGAAAAGAATGTGTGTGTATATGTATGTGTGGGGGGGGAGACCAACACTGGGGACACTGTGTTTTCAAGCATCTTCTGGAGGAGCCCAATGCCTTTTGGAGTCAGTGGGCCACATTCCATCCGCAGATAATCTGCTTCAGCTGATGTCATCATGCCCCTAGATCCAGAAGGGCCCAAAAAGCATGCAATGAACAGATCAAGTTCTTTAATAGAGATATGCAATCTAACGTTCATAAAAAGGAAACAACACCGTCCTATTTCATGACCCCTGAAATCATACTTTAGAATCTTATTATTAGCTTTTGCTGGAAGTCTGCTGTTGTTTTTTCCCCTCAGCCATATATTACTTTTACTCTGGCAGGCAAGACATTTCAATGAGATGTCTAGTCTCTGTCTCTTGCAAAGAACTGAATGTGCTACATCCAGAGGCAAAATGTTGAGCCCCCGGAAGGAAAGACACCCTCCAATGAGCCCCGCTGAGACTCGGGGGGTCAAAGCCTACTCCAATTTGTTCCCAAGGCTCAGCGTGTGTGGTCTACAAAGGAGATGAGGCATGTACTCATCTTGACCAAGTGCCTCCCTATTTGAATTTAGAGCAAGACACCAAAACTTTCTGTATTCCAACTCCTTATCTGGAAGAGGCAGAACATTATACTTGCCACCCACATCACGGACATGTCGAGATGACTTATGAGCCCATGTTTATAGAGTGCCGAGAACTAGGATAAAAGGTGCTATGTCCGAAAGTCCTGACTTAAAAGAATATATATCATCCCCCATCCTACTTGGTTAGGAGACATATAGTCTGGGAACAAGATTCATCTATGTACCTCCCACCTTGCCCATGAAATACTGATCAGATCAGAGAGAAGAGGCCCAGAATAAGAAAATAGTAACTTTCAAGGGCTTGAAGAAAGACCCATTCTGCTTTTTGCCAAACAACATCACATTCAAGAAAATATGTCCTTTAACATCTTCAGGGACTTCTATGTGGAAGTGAGGGGGGGAGTGGGGAGTGAGAGGGGCAGTTTCCAATTTATCCAAATTTCCACCAAAAATCAGGACAAATAAGATGAAACATAGAGAAACAAAGTTTTGAGGCATAACTCAAGTGTCATCATCCATAGAGCATGCTGCCTGTATTTTAGGTGTCTGCTAGTGAGAAGTTCAATTTGCCTTTCCTTAAACCCGCATTCCCAGATCAACTTGTTCCCCATGAGATTCTGTGTTTCCCTTCATAGCTCTTGGTAGACTGTTCAATATGAGGTTTTTTGTGTGCCATTACTTGTTCAATGTTTTTCTCTGCATTGAGATTTTAAGATCTATAAGGGCAAGTTCTATGTCTCTTTAGCTAATCACTAAATCCAAGAGCATATTGTCATCACATAATAGGAGCTCAATAAAAATCTGCTGAATGAATGAATGGGGTTGGATGGCATAGGAAGGGACGGGATAGGATGGGATGGGATAGCTGCCACAGTTTTTTCTGGCTCAGATAGTTTATTTGGATCTATTCTGCATAGATTTAATTCCTTTACCAATTTTTTAGGGAAAATAATTTCAACAGGTATTTAGCCGTATACTATAAAGCTTAACGTCCTCATCAAACTTAAGGCCACTGATTTCTTACATAGATCTAACATGCTATGATGAGACATCCGTAAAAGATTCTTTGGAAAAATTCTCAATATCTAACAAGACATATATAAGAAATTCATTTTGCTTTATCACTCATTACCAAAATCACCTTTTGCCTATTTGCAGATTGATCTGCAAGCATGAGGGGTTGGCAAAATCTCAAGCCAATAAAAGAAAATTCCTATTGAGGGGCTTTCAATCAGGCATGATTTCATTACAGCATTTTAGAAATTAGCCAAGAATCACTGTTAGCATCTCATGTTAGATTTTCTTGTGAAGATATCTAGAATTAATTGAATTTGGGGCCAGAGAAGCATTATACTTTCACAGAATTATGTAGTTAACCAATGGAAATAGATCAAGCCATAAGAGGACATGGCATTCAAGTATATCTTTAAATTTTTTAATGAATTTGCCAAAGGGTAATAAAAAAACAAAGGGGCACCACTTCCCCCATAGTCATATGGTTTGCTCATTAACTCTGACTAATTCTTCCTATGTTTAATTGCACATTGTGCTGAACCACTTCACAAGGATGAGGGTTCTGTTAGCATCATTTTTTGAGGGTGAAATTCCCCACACCCATACTACATAATTACCAGCATCATTACATGTTGTCTGGAAATGTATTTTGAATGCTCAAGATATTCTAACAACAAACCATGAGGAAAATCCAATTGCAGTTTTCACTTGTCAGGGTTTGTTTTATGTTGTCTTTGTTCTCGAAATAAAACATGCAGCCTCATTTTGCTCCTTTTAAAAGAAAGGTATTTTCTCGCCAGCCAATGTTTTGTCAGGATCATATTTATAAAATAATAATTCTTTCCCATAAACAGTCAAGGACTGCCAGTACTTGACATCACTGATGACAGCCCGTATTCACTTAAAGTGTTCCATGCTATAAAAGCCACTGGACATGATACTTCATTCAAGATATTTAATTTCCTACTACTCCTTCTAAACATGAAAACAAAATCAAATCATATTAAGTTTAAAGTTGCACAGGGAAGGTAAGTACCAAATACAGCTGGAAATCAAAAATGTAGATTTTTGTGATTATGATCTACCACAAGTTTAATAGTTAAGGTCTCAGAAGCACACAGCAAAGGGGCAAATTCTATTTAGTGGAAAGAAATAGTAAGATGAGATGAAACTGGCGAAAGTATAGCTCACTTTCCCTGTTGTGGGAAACTGCAACGATATTCCATGCATAGGACACAACTGTGGGTGGGTCTAAGATAACCCCACTTAGCACAGGTAGAGATTTTAGTGACTTCTCCATGCTATACTGTTGATATTTTACCCTTGGATTCAAACATTTAACAAAAACTTCCTTTGTTTGCAAAGAACTATCAAGAATTAAAGGTAGGTGAATGTGGGAAACCACATTGATTCTCACGAGTAGCCTGCCAAATGATGATTCAAGTGCAATAAGCAGAAATGGGAAATAGGGGACATCTGGAAAAGATCTTGGCATTACATGACACCAGACAAAACAATGGAAAAGGAAAAGAGTGTTTATTAACCCACATAACTAACTAATGGGAGGAGAAGAAGCATATCATCTAATCCTTCACATGAACACTAGTGACACCCAAAGTGACTAAAGTCAGGTAACTTGGGGAGCTAGAATCTATTAAAGATCAGAAATAAAGTAACATTTCACACACATTCCTGCTTAAATAATATCTACAGCAAGGAAATTTGGCTCAGGGGAAGAGAGGCAATGAACTACGTTTGTAAATGTGTGTTTATCAGAGAAAGCAATTAGCAACAAAAACATGCAGAGGTATTTGTAAAAGAGAACTGAATAAAAGGAGAGTTAGTTTCCCTTATACTGAAAGGCTAATAATTCTGGAAATGGATGATAAAATCACAGCACTGACTATAAATCGGATGACAATTCCAAACATACCTCCCAAGTAAATACATCTCCTTTTTCCTCCACCAAAAGCATCCATAAACTACAAACATACTATTAATCCTGCTGTGGTTCTAAAAACATTCTAAAATCTCATTAATTTAGTTCATGAGAGTGCTTCTGTCATCAGCGGAACAAGTTAATTTTTTAGTTGTTGAGTCTTCATTTGTGAATTGAGAAGTTTCAGTTAATTGGTCTCTACTGACCTCTGTATGTCTAGGAATTTGTTTAGAATTGGGCCAACAAGCCAACCTTTCCCTCTTTTATCACAACTTTAAAATTCAGCTACCACTAAATTTACAAACATATGTACATGTATATGACATTTTAAATTTCCTAAATGCTTTTACATATAATATATTTAATTTGCTCCTTTTCAAAACATTAGGAAATTTGCATGCCAAAGTCATTCCCTTTTATCAGTTGGATAATGTGGTTAAAATGACTTGATGAAAAACACTCAGCTAGTGAATGGTGGAACTCACACTAAATCAAGGCTGTTATTCTACCAAGTCATTCCTTCCTAAAGGATGTTCCTGGTTTGAGAAATAAAAAGGGTCTGTGGAGGGGTGACAATGGGATTGGGAAAGCCATAAGGACCACAGTCCCCTTTGTCTAGTTTATGGAAGGATGAGTAGAAAAATGCAGGAAGGAAACAAACAGACAAAGGCACCCAGTGTTCTTTTTTACTTTAATTGTTCTTTTTCACTTTAATTATTATTCTTGTTATTTTTGTGTGTGTGGTAATGAAGGTGTCAGGGATTGATTTTGGTGATGAATGCACAACTATGTAATGGTACTGTGAACAATCGAATGTACGATTTGTTTTGTATGACTGCGTGGTATGTGAATATATCTCAATAAAATGAATATTAAAAAAGGGGGGTCTGTAGTTAAATAAGTTAGGGGAATTGTACATGGTATACTACCTCCTTAAAGACTCAGAAGGTACACTAGCTTATAAAAGGTTCAGAGATGTCCTAGAGGAAAAAAGAAAATACCCCTTTAACCTTAACTCAGTGTTTCCCAAACTTGTTTGTCCTTGGAACCTTCTCCTCATTTTCATTTCCAAAGGTAACATCCTAAAGATGGTCTGAGGATTACATTTTGGGAAACTCCAAACTAGACACTATTGCCTCTTGAGAGTGTTTACAACACTTACATAAATAAATTTAATCGATTGTCTCAAAAAATTAGAAGTAATTTCAAATACACTTGATGCACTAGCTAAATGAATCTTAAGTTTGCTGGATAACCCTCCTAATGTTTTATACTAAGAAGCACTTTCTTGTGCATTTTGAGTTTAGCTATTTCATGTCTTGAAAATAAGAGAATGGAACTTTTTTTTAAATATACTAGATTGTAGAATTCTCACTAATTCAAATCTGGCACAGTGCCTATACATAGCAAGTACTCAATAAATAAATTATTATTTATGAATAATAACTATTATTATTAATAGTTATTTATTACCAATCTAAATCAGTTAATGTGTATCCAAAGTTTCAAAGAGTGTACACAGAAGAATAAATACTTTTGTTGGCTTGAGAAAAAAAACTAAATATTTAAGAAGAAATATGACACCTTTAAACATTTAAAACTATGGTTAATATAATTTCATTTAGGGAAGGAAATGTCAATATTCTGATAAAAATAGTAGAAAGATAATTTGTTATTTAATATTCCTTGAGGATCCAAGTCTCTTCTACATGGATACTAAGACTAACAAGGAATGAAAAGAGAATAGTTTGTCCATATATGAAGTGTAACCTCTGAAGAACTATGATTTTGTATTTTTTATTTCACAAAATACAAATATTCCTATTATTAATTCAAAGGAAGAAAATTGAAATAAATATATTTATAACTTGAACCCACTGAATTTTTTAAAAAATACCAATAAAATACAGTTCCTTTCTCAAATAGGAATTTCATATAAGATTTAATGACAACCAAGAAAATATTTCATATTTACAATCTTAGGAGAACTCAAGATCCTTTTACCTTAAAAATAGTTAGATCCTGAAGTATTTTTGATAATTTATAGCAAAATAGTACAAAAATAATTAGAACTCTAAACAGAAATAACAGAATTTTATATATTAAGACATTCAAGCTAATACCTAAACTCCTAATCAAGTAGACATTGCAGTATCTCTGGCAATCGCAGCTAATGGAAGATAATCAATGTAAAATGGCACATATAATTGGAAAGATGGTAAAATTTAGCTTATCATCTTGCATTTAGGAATGATTAGATTTATAACATTCCTTGCAGATATTTTGTTCTTAATTAGCATGTCCTTGAAAGGACACTAAAAATACTTGTTTTATATTCTTAAAAGTGTCTCTCAATGTAGTGTGCACATATTAATGACCGAAAAATACATATTGATTGATAAATCATATTTCTGAAGAATGACAGAAGAAACCCCATGATAATTCTAAGCAATCTACTATAGAAAGGGGGTGAATTGCATCTTTCCAGATATAGAAGAAGCAGATAAACAAGTTAATGATCATGGTCTTTTTTGACTATGACCAGAGTGTATAAGGAATATGTCCATTTTTGCCTCCCAGAGAAATCATCGAGACTTGCCCAATAATAACCAATTATTATTAATAATAATAATTAACCAGTGCAATGAATTTCCTATAGGATAGGAACATATGCCAAGTTTCCTGCAGGAAGGATGGAGGCAGTGTCTAATTCTCACTCATAGATAACTGTTCTTGCCTATCTTGATGCAGGCCTGAAAGGTCCTTATTCGAAATGCCCTCCCTTAAGGGTTTTATTCTTAATAATGTATGGAATAAACATTCCTTCAGTGCAATGGAATGCTTGTTATTCTGGGCTGGGCTTCCCCTAACACGTCTCAGGTGGGGAAGCGGGGCTCAGACTTGGACAGATGACCCGTCTGACCTGCTCTGCGTCAAAAACAAGGTGGCTGCCTGTGGTTTATTTTTTTAACCAGACTTGAGGCTCCAGTCAACTCTCCTCTAGAACAGGAACTGGGAGGTCTGCCCATGGCCCCAAAGGAATTGATTCATTTCTTTCTGGTCCTCCAGCAATCCTTTCCATCATTACCAATTTAGAGAAAGGCTTCAGAAAGGTTTGCTTTCCTTGGCAGGTGGCCATCGGAAGAGTGTGCACTCGCTCAAGACTTCAGAGTATCCTGAAACATGTAGTCATCTCACTTGACTCTCTCACATCTGGATCTTTGTGTCTTGAAGAATGAAAACTCATCAGTGCTCTGACTAGAGCTTGAATCTTGTTACATACCTCCTATTAGCTATAAGAGATTGGGTTAGTCCAGTAGCTCAACCCAGGGTGATTCTGTCCCCCCAGGAGACATCTGACAATATCTTGGGGCAGGTGATTACTACTGGTATCTAGCACCAATGATCCTACAATGCACTAGACAGCCCTCCACAGCAAAGAATTATCCAGCCCAAAATGTCAATAGTGCCGAGGTTGAGAAACCCCATACTCGCTGGTTTCTTCAACTGTAAAAGGGGTATTATAACAATTCCTCTTTTAAAGAGGGGTTTTGTTTTTGTATTTTGTTTGTTTATTTGTTTGCTTAGTAAAGTTAAAACACCATAAAGCATAAAAGTGCCCAGTACCATGCCTGAGCCAAAGTGGGCATACAATACTTATCAGTCCCTTTCTCTTCCTTGTTCTGACATTTATAAACCTGGATTTTTCTGTCGTGGGCAATAGCTTTTGCATATGAGCAGAGGTTATCATTTAATTTCTGTTAAGACACAGAAAGACAGGGCTATATGAAGATCTAATACAGGGTATCTAGTGGTTTTGAAAATACATGCAGGGGCTAAATGGCTGGTACAGCTAAAACAATTTGGCATAAGAGAAAAGAGTATCCTGTACAAACTTGGTGTATAACGCAACATTAAATTCTCCAACTTCCAGTGCCAGAAATAGAATCACTTCCAGATTGACCACAGACTTCTTCAACCCTTCCAAATCAGATAAGGTACACATTTTAAACAAAAAGACAGCAATTTCATTTTCAAAGCTCTCTGCTTTGAAAGCAATCTGGGCTTGCGCTATCTGATGGCTGTATTATTGTTGAGCAGACACAATGACAGAAAGGGCCTGTGATTTAAAGACTATCTAATTAGTAATAACAGGATAATGTGCTTCTTCCTCAAATCTTTGGCATGTATCTGGATATCAGTAGGGTTAAAATATTCTAAGAAGATACAAGATACCCATACAGTTATCACTATTGGTTGGAAATAATAAAATTTTCTTAATTAACACTCTAAACTTCCAAGACTGAGGCTTGGGAACATGCCTCAGAATAATCAGTACATGAAGAATTATCAAACCTTTTCTCTGACAGCATTTATCAACTGGCTAAAAGAGCTATTTTCTCTGATTAACATAGTTATAATTAAAACTAGTCTATTTTGTAACATTTTTTGCCATTTTTCATATACGTAATGAAATCTACTGGATGCAAGCACTGCGCGAGATCTGGTAGGGGAGTCTGACTTGGAGGGCCGCACTGTCCTCTAAGAGCTCACAATCTGCTTGGAAGGGGAGGGGTGGGACAGGGGTAGCCAAGTCCACAGACAGCTCTGGTGCAAGGCAGGATATATTAAATGCCATAAAACAGACAAGTTGACAAAATCGGAAGGAACTGTAGTCTTTAAGCACATGGGTGACAGATGAACCTACTCTCTAGTCAAGCAAGTCTAGAGAATTAGTGAACACATAATATGCCTGGGACCTACCCCTTCCAGGAAACTTTCCCTTTATTTTATGATTCTACACCACAGGGATCACTCTCTTTTCCGAACAACTGTGGCATTTTTCTCTGCTACTTCTCCTGGAATTCAATAATTTATTCTCATCTTATGTATTTTATGTACACCTACCTTCTCTCTCTAGTTTAACTTTCAAATCGTTTTTAGACACTGCAAGGTCACAGACTATAATGAGAAGTTTTATACATAAACATGGGGTCCCATGGCTGAAATATTTGAAAGACTTCTTCTGCAAACTCTATTTTAGCAAAATGTAAATGGTTACTTTCCAAGCATATGGTAGTAACTCCTGGGAATGTGGTGCATTTCCTATTATAATCAAATAGTTGAGAAAATCAGGTTATCAAGCAAAAGAAGAGCTTAACTTTTGGCTATCCCTGAGTAGGCAAGAATTCAAAATCCTAATTAGTTTAAATAGATGACATTCCCACACTGCTGTGAGATCTGAAAGAACACAAAGCCGTTATGTACAAAGCCAAATTAATTACCTAAGAGAAAACATCTGAAAATGTGAGCAGCCATCCAGGAAAGTGGGGAAATAAAGCAAGCAGCGAAGACCCTAAACCCAGTAAAAGCCTGATGCATTTAACTGTTGAGATCAGAATAAAATGCCTAGTGCTATATTGATTCTTCAATAACTGTAAGATTATAAAATTGGCAATGATCTGTTGCAATGAAGTTTATTTATGATATCTGGAGAAAATAAAACATTCTGTCACATAATCTTATCTCCATGGGGAACAGGACTTAGACAAAGAGATTGGGCAATTTATACTGGTCATATGCCAATTTCCATTGAGGATATTGGTGGATTCTAAATAGCCAGTATGTTAAAGTGTTTTTCAGAGACATGTGGAAAAACACGTCTCAGAAACAGTGATTTCCAAACATTGAGGCTGCACCTCTCTATCCCAGATCCTACAATCCTATCTTTAAATAAAATGAATCCAAATTAATTTCACTTGTACACATTTTGAAAATATCACAACTCCAATGAGAATTAGAGATATTCATTAGAAGCTCAAAATTGACCAGTGATGTAAACCCCCAGATTTAAATTCTGTGATTCTAAACCTTTTATCCCTTTTGCCTTGACACTCTTCTGGCATTTCTAGAACTAAGGTGCTTTGAGAGTGGGTGGGAGGTAGTGGCAGTTGAGAAAGACAAATTTCTCTTACTGACATGCCAGCCAAGTATAAATTCCTTTGTTCTTTAACCTGGGTATGAGAGAAATGGAACCAGATCTGAAATCCTAAATTAAGCTCTATGTATGTCACATCATTAAACTGATTATTTTAAACATTACTTCCAAGACAATAAGTGGAAGTTTAAAATTTCCTCTTTCATTGAGAGGAAGGATTCTTTGTCCTTGTTGAATTCTGTGTGGACCACAGAGCCTGAAATATTTATGCTTATAATGAGAAAAGAAAAATCCTTTCTATTTTTGTTAAACTGATATAATACTAAACTGCTTAGCTATTCCCCTAGGTTTTGAGAGGCCTTCTGAATCCATACAGTAATTACACTCTTTAAAAAAACAAATTCAGAATGTTTTAACCTATAATGGGCCAGTATTTTATTTTAAA
The DNA here is from genome assembly GCF_015220235.1 of Choloepus didactylus. Lineage (NCBI taxonomy): Eukaryota > Metazoa > Chordata > Mammalia > Pilosa > Megalonychidae > Choloepus > Choloepus didactylus. The sequence continues at coordinate 25,536,021 of NC_051318.1, read as the reverse complement.
TATTCTTTAATAATAAAATAAAATATTCAAAGGGGGCAATGGAGAAGACTGAATTTTCAGGAGTAGGGACAGTATAGGAAAAAGCATGGAGGTGTTGGATTTTACATATGCTTTATTCCCTTAGCGTGAAATCATCATGAGGCAAAAAGTAGAGTGGAATTCTACATCCTTCATCCAAGCCACAAGTGGATCACTGGTGTCTTCCAATTACAAGGCTTAGGTTGTATCACAGGAGATAATTGGCAGGGAACCTTATCACAAGAAAGAGAGTAGCAGAAATCTAACAACACATCTCCTGGCTCACCACTCTCCTCACCTTGACCTTCAGGAGCTGAAGGTGAAGGTAGGGTCCTAAGGCATGTTTCCATGCCATGATAAACACCGATCTTGCCTCAGCTGAGTGTATCATCCACAGCAAGGTTGTCTTTGATGGGCGATTTTTGAAATTGAAATTTCTTTCCTTCTTAGATTAGGTACATGATACTGCCTCATACCTCAGAGTGTCTGTCCCTTCTCTGAAGATTTTTAACCAACTCTGAATTGAATTGCTTCAAGTCTCTGACTAGGATCCATAAAGTTATAAAGATGCCGGCCTAAAATATTTGAAAGATATAATGGATAAATCTAACTTGTCATATTTTGATTTTTGATTAAAAATTAAAATGAATCAGGCTGGAAAGCATAAATAAGATTATACGTCAGTACAGAATAGAAAAGTTTGAAAAGCAACAAATCTAGGGATGCATTCCACCAGGATCTGAAGCTACCGGATGGAAGTTGAAAAATAAGAAAGTAGCTGTAATGGACCCCATTCTCCTTAACAGAGAGGAATGCTAACTCTGCCTGCCCCTCTCCAAATCCTGTTAATTTAAAAGTTATAAGGAAAACTTGGTAATATTGATATAGATTCTAATTTCCTATTCCTTGACACCCCAAAGTTATATCTTTTTATACTTTTAGGGATTTCTCTATTTGTTCAGGGTACTCATGTGTATAACTCAAGAAATCTTTGGGAAAAAAATCTATGAAAACTATTTGCCTATACCTTAAGATAACTCTCGAAAACGCACACCGGACCTACTTAGAAAAATTTCCCAAGTGATAAAATGAGCAAAACATGAAGAGGAATTATAGCTGATAATTATTTTTTCACATACTTCATTCATTCAAAAACCATCTAGGTAATAGTAGTGCCATTAACTGTCAGCATATTTTAAAAAATAATAATGCTGGTTTATCAGCAAATTGCTATAAAGAAATGAAACAATTCTCTGTAAAGTAGAATCACTGAGTTTCAACAGTGTGACTCTGTGGCCATCATTAAAAGCTTTTGGCATGCCGTGGAACAAGGAGAGAATTCACTGTTAGATACCCTGAAAACTTCAGATCCCTGAAAACAAGGCAGTGGTCCAGAAAGCAAACTCCCTTCTCTCCTGACCCGACCGGCCATGTGCTCTCACACTGCAGAGTAGATGGTTGATTGTCCATGTGTCCTCACTGACAGCCTGGTTTCCCCAGTGACTCACAGGCAGCCCTCAGGATGCTGCTTCACTTTGTATTTGGTGCCCTGCCTGGGAATAAAAGCCAGACTGGCACCCTCTTGCTAGCCAACAGAAGTGAATAGATAACAGCTTGCCTTCTAGAGAAAAGTGTCTTTATCTAATTCTGCGATTCTTCTGTGAGAAGGAGGAAGAGAGCTTTCTTAGACAAAAATATATTTATTTTATAGTTTTATACTTGAGAAACAATAAATATTTACTGATATTGTGAATAAATCTAGGTAAGTGGGTCACAGATAAAAATTGTTTTAAAAATACTAATTTGAATGGAAGGCCCTCAGGTTCAGTAGAAAAAGCTAAATTGAGTTTCTATAAATCAATTCCAAAAAACTACTAACTCACAGATTTTCTGCCAATTTACTTTTTCCCTCTAGAGTCAAAAAAGAAAAATAACCAAATCCCATTTTCTACATTAATTACCACTAATTACTACAATCTTTGGGGGAATAGCTACTAAGAGTCCTTAGAAATAATTTTATGTCTGGTTTTGCTTCTATTTATATGTCTCTGGGGGAAATATTGAAATAGTAACAAGGTCTTAACATGAATTACTGATGACTTGGTTAATTTTAATGTATCAGTGTCTAATGATTTCTGTGGAGACGGCAATTCAAAAAAATAGTTATTATTTAAATCTTTGCTACTCACCTTTTGTCCTTTCACTCCGTGACAGTCACATTTTCCACAACCAGAGCCAGAACAACCTCCCTGGAAGTAAGAGAAAAAGGATTTAAATAAAAAAATATTTTCAAATTAGGGTCAATATTTGAATTTAAATGATTTTAGCATCTTCACCTGTATATGGGAGAAGTACTACCCAGTTATGAGCACAACCTTAAAAAATGTAAGTCATGTGACTATAATTTTGGAACATGGAATTTGTTTTAATGAGGCTGTCATATTCCTATCCTTACGGTTCATCTCTTACCTTGACAGATAAAACAAAAACACTTGAAAAGAATAAAAAAGCATTATTTAGTCCAAAGAATGAAGGCAATCACCTATACTTTGGGCCCTTTGTCAAGTTCTACTTGAAATTGACTTGCCAAGGGATTATTTAACAGGACACCATGTATATTTGCAAGGCAATGAAAATCTCGTGCTTCAGATTTATGAGTTTCAGACATACGACCAAGGGAAACTGAGAGCTCCCAGAAGGCACAGCTTTGTCACCTTGCATTCCTGAGGTCTGCCAAGTGCCTCACACACATAGGCACTCACAACACATCTGTGCAAGGAGCAAATGAATGAATGAGTTAGCTTTTAAGTCCAATTTTTAAATACTGACTTTCAAATTCAAATAAAGCTTGAGTGCTCAATTAAAGAACATTCAACAATAAAATGATCTTGGCAATTTGTTTCTAAAATAAAAATTAATTTAAAAATGCAATGAAAAGAATCCAAGCATATAATAAAAGTCAGAGGAGAAAGGAACTAATATTTGTTTGAATACCCACCATGTGCCACAAACAGTGCTTTATAGATATTATCTCATTTAACGATTGTAACAATCGTTTTGAGATAGGTATTACATCCCCATTTTACAGATGCAGAAACCAAATCAAGAGAGGTTTAATAACATGCTGGGGACAAGGTTGAAATGAAAACCCAGGTCTGACTGACTTCACCACCCATTATGTAAAATCCACAGCACATTAAGAGATAAGCATATGATAGTGCCTCTGCACATTTGCAATTTCCTTAAAAGAATCCAAATTTTAAACCATAATAGACATCATAAGTATTGTGGACAGAATGTAAGGGGGTATGTTATGGATAATTCAGTTACTAAGTTTTATTAGAGGCTCTGTTTTAATACTTACATAGAAATGCATACCTAACTTCTGCTTCAGGTGATAATAGTTTCCAGAAAATCAAATCATGCCATTAATAGTATTGTGATCATATGAAGTCTATATTTTACAATAAACTCAAGTCTTAGCTCCATTGCCATGGTGATCTTCTGCATAAAACAATTACATCTGGAGATATTTATTTTATAAAATTAAATCTGAACAAGTGCCTCCAAGACAGTAAGCTGTTCTCAATTTTATATTTTGGAAATGAAGACAATTGACAACAGGCCAAACTGACTCCAGAGATTATGGATCTGTTTCTTGCCATAACTCACATTTTTGGCAATGTTCAGCACACATTCTGGTAACCTCCTAACATTTTAAACCAACCCATGTGCACAGCTTTCCTTCAAAATCTGGGTTTTGGTGACCACTCGGATTCACCCAAAAAAGAGAGGACAAAATCTGTAACCTGTGCCCGAGAAGGTTCACTGAAAATACATGCATACTGAGAGACCCAAGACATATGCCTAATTCTAACATCACCATCTCATGTCTAAATCCCAGGTGCGGATGAAGTGCTCCTATACTTAGGTTCCCGATAGATGTTGATGACTATTATATGCCTACACGGCAGCACTTGCCAACATTTCTAATGCTTCTTTACTTATATGTCTTCCCTCTGCACTGTGTGTCTTTAGGTGCAGGTCCCAGCCTAGCACAGAATCTGATGCAGACTATATTTCACCAACTCTAAAATGCCATCAATTGTAAAACCAACCATTGACAAATAAAGAATGCTACTAATTAAACAATATCACATCTTCAATGTAAGATCTATCCCAACACCAGAGTTGTTAAAATGTTAATAAATGGACATCTTAGAATCAATGAAATACAGTAGGAGGTACCCAATTTATATTTGTAGTTGCTTTTGCCTATTTAATCAACTTTAATAACAACAGTGTTAACCATCCAATGATACTCTGTAGACTAACTCAATTTTTTACAGTCTAACAGCACTGTGGTTTCCCAAAGACTAAATAAAAGAGAATTCAAACATAATTGTCGACCACTCCAGATCACCAAGGAAGCCTAAGTCTTGGTACTGGGCTTCTCCGGGGCTGCATTTGTATTTGCAACTGCCCGAAGAAGCTATTTGATAACCAAGTTAGCTCCCAGACCAGGAAAGTCCAAACAGGTGGGGCAGTTCCACGTCACTGTGGGTTCCGGTTTAGCCCCCTCTCTAGTTTGGTCTCATTCCCTGCTTAGAAACACAACTCTGTTCTTTCAGCTCTACTAAACTTCCCTCCATTCCTACAGATATCAAAAGGAAAAATGGATCAAGTCAAGACTCATTTTTTGCAGAGTCCATTTAGGAAATGATCACCTATTACCCACATTCAGTGGTGGAAATTCAACAGCAGCCTAAAGTAGCAAGGGCCTTTCTACCTACAGCTCAATAGTGGTTTATTTTAAACATCAGATTAGGCAAAGAATCAAAACAACCCAAGCTGAAAATGGTTTATTTTGTGATTTTTGTTTTTTTTTTTTTCCTTCTAAAATTTTGATAAAATCTCAGAAGCTTATCTTTATTTGGTTTGAAGGGGTTATAAAAATGAATTTCCTGGATCTGTTCCTTTAAGCAGTCAACAAATATCATCATTACAAGGGACCCCAGATAAGAGGTTACAGGACCACATCTGTAGATGTTTGGGTCAAGTTGCTTCTTGCATCTTTGCTAAGAAACACACCCAGCATGTGTGGGTAAGAGATAAGCAGTTTTGCCTTGGGCAACACTTCAGATCATGACAACGACAGGGGTAAAGCCCAGATGAGAAATAAAGGACAAAAGCCTCCTTCCCCCACCCCACCCCAATCAGCTTAGACTGTATATCAAGAAAAAACAATCCCAAACCAAAGACATTTATGACACCTTCTCTGCTTTATTCACGTAGGAAATTTTCTTACCAATTCTGGTCTTAGAAGACAATTCCAAAGAATTGATAATTCTAAGAAAATTTAAATTGTGTTCATCTTATCAAAATAAAGAGGCATTTTTTAGACCATGATTTTTGTTTCACATTGTGGGTGGTCTAACATCTTACGTAAATGACTTTGTTATAAAATGCTTAATTTTTAGAATAATAACAAAAATTATGAGATGTGTGTTTATTTTGCTAAATAAAACCTATTTTGAAATATCACTATTCTGGTCTTTTACAATTGCTCCTATATAATGGTCCTTGTTGGATTTCACAGGCATTTAAAGATATTTTTATGGTGATTCAAGGGCATCTTGCTAAAAAGAATATAATTGATACTCTGAGTATCCCTTTTCAATCAGGTATAATATATGATTTTGAAATAGACTAATTAAAACAAGAGTCTTTAATGCAAGTCTCAATCCTCCATTGTAAATTGCTATTGTTGAAAGGAACACAAACTAGCCTTTATGCAGATTCATAATTTCATTGGTAGCTTAAGATGCTAAAGGTTATGTCACAATTTTCATGATTTCCTGAGGATTTACATTTTGCATCTGGACCTCTCAGCAAAATCAAAAGATATATGCTGTCTCCTGGAATTAAACAGCTCCCTGTTGGCCACACTTCTGAGGAAGTTTATGAGGGCTTTTTATTCTTCCAGACGTCTGGAATATATTGGGCCCCATCAACTAGCTTCCATCCCATCTGTTTCAGATTCTAGAACCGGAAGAACTGGTACATTTTGTGAAGTGCTCATACATTTCTTCCTGCCTTTCCCCTCATTGCAGATCTAGAATCAAGTCAATGAGCTAAAAGTCCTTAAAGTAATGGTTGCTTACTCCCCATATACTTCATGAAGACAATCTCCATTTGGAGGGTGGGGAATGCAGCTGCAAGCTCCCAAAGGACAAGAGAGCTGTGGGTCCCAGAATCTCTGATAGAAGTTGACCCTTCATGGCCAACAGCAACGTGGGTAGACCAGACTAATGGGGGTAAAGGAACACTAGCCAGCTATCAGAAGGAGAAAAAAAAAAAACAAAAAAACAAAAACCCATCATTTAAAACTCCCAAAACTATAGGAAAACTCTATAAAGACCAAGTCAGTTTTGAAAGTCCTTTTAGCCTCTTCCCAGTAGACCACACAATTTAAAACTATATCACGGAAATATAAGAAGTTTCCCTCTTATGGAAGCTGGACTGAATTAATTGTGTTTGAAACAGAAAAAAATACATCAGTTCTCCATGAAGTTTGGCAAATACACACTCAACTTCAACAGCAGGGATCAACTTTAAACACAAACAAATAACACAATTGGAAAGGAATGTAAAATATACAACAAAGTGGTCCCAAAACCAAATATCTTTTATATTCTATAAAAGTCTCTGTAAACTTTTCAGGATACGTTTTTACATTTCAAAATCATTGGTGCTATTCAAATTTTCTCAAAGATTAAATCTATAGAGTTGAACCATCAGGGTTAATATTATACAGTATGTTAATGTCTAAAAACACTCCAAGATTTATTATATACAGTACTAATTCCAAAGAAAGAAGGAGAGGGAAGAAACTCAATGACTTTAATATGAAATGAAGCCTATTTCTGCCTTTTTTTTTTTTAGCTCTGCAGAACAAGGAGCTCATCTCGACATTAAATGGGCTCCATGGGGGGTGGGGTGGGGGGTGATGAGGAAGAGAAAAGGCTTACTAATTCACTTTAGAGAATTAGAGAATGCTGTTTTACTTAATCAAATGCCAGCTGCCATTGTGTGTGTGTGTGAAAGAGAGAGGGGGGCGGGGAGGGAGAATATAAGAATGCACTGTTATGGAAATTTCTTAACTGACATTTCTCCTTCATTTTTTCACTTTTTCCCTGCTTCTGATGGAAGATAGACCTTCGACATCATGACTTTAACAATTTTTATGTGTTTCACATACCACCAAATAGGGAAATCTGGAGATCTGTCAAGTCTAAACAGCTTATCTTTCAAATTCCTTTTCGCATTCCCTATGCTGTACAAAATGTCAAAATACTTTCATGGTGATATTACTATCCCAGTTTTCTTCCTGGTTGTAGCATTCCTTCAGGGAATCACTTGAATAATTATCTACCCAACTAAAGAAATATGGTGTGACAAAATAACATGTTTAAGGCTACTTGGACAGAAATAAAAGTATGCAGAAATGAAGGATCTGCAGCAGTTGGAACTTTCACATGCTTCTGGTGGGACTGGCAAGTGGAACCACTTTGGAAAACTGTTTGGCAGTATCTACACCAGCTACTTCCCATCAATGCCATTCTTAGGTATATACCCTATGGAAATGCACATGGATGTGCATCAAAAACATGTTCCAGAATGTTCATAGCAGCGCTATTTACAGGAGCCCCAAATGGGAAACAGTAGAATGGATAAATAAACAATAGTATATTCATAGAACGGAAAACAGCACAGCACTGAGAATGAGCCAGTCACAACACGGATGGATCTGACCAACACAAAACGGAGCAAACCGAAGCCAGACACAAAAGAGAACAAACTGTATGATTCCATTTAGAGAAAGTTTAAAACAAAACAAAATGAAGTTGGACAGTGGTTGCTCTTGGGAGGTTGTCAAAACTGGAAGGGAGCCCAAGGAGCTTCTGGGGTTCTGGTAACATTCTGTTTAAGATCTGGACACTGGTTTCATGGCTATGTTCACTTTGCAAAAAACGCATTGAGTGGTGCCCTTAGGATTTGTATAATTTTTCAGTTAATATGTCAAACTTTAATAAAATTTACCCCCAAAAGTTGTGCATAGAAGTAATAAACTAATAAAATAGGGAGCCAAATGTCAAATTGCAAATGATAATCTTAAAAGCTTATATTTACATAGCGTTTTTTGCCTTCCAAAAAATGTGCTCAGTATTGTGAACAGAAGGGTGAAATAATCTCTCTCTTATCCTCAGGGTTCATCATCAATGTACTCTCATCTGCATTTATTTTGTAATTATTTTATCACCATTTTGTCTTGATAAATCTGAATAAAGTAGACATTATCCAAAAGATATGAAAATAATTCTTCATAATTAAGTCAACTGAAGAGAGGATTTAGTTAAATAAGATAATATTTCTCTTCCGTTCAATAATAGAAAACATAGAAGAACATCCTTAGTACTTGTAAGAGGTGCAAAATAATTCGTGCTTAATTTGAAAACAAATATAAATGTTGATACCTTCTTGGCAAAAAAAAAAAAAAATAGCATGAAAAACATGAGAATCAAACTGAACTTTTAATATGAAGCATCTCTCCCATCCTCTCTTTCTGTAGTATGACAAAGATTTCTACATGTGAGATACATGCACTACTCTGTTTCTCTGTTTCTCATTAGAGCCTGTGTGGGACTCAAACAAATAACAAGCATTGAGGAAATGAGGGTGTTTGCTTGGCTTCTTTTAATATCCACATATGATTGCAGTTCTAGTCTCATTTTTCCCCCACTGTAAAATATTTGTTGACTCATTTTCATTTCTTTTCTCCCCTTTCTCCCACTAAACAGGGGTGGACATTAAATATCCATGCTCAGGGGATGGGATGGACTAGAGGGAATGATAATGAAACATAGTGTTTCACCTCCAGGTCATTGGTCTTGGTCCAGCAGCAAACAGATGTGCCTATAATTAGTTGCCATGTGACTGTGGTTCATTGGATGGCTGTGTGTGAAATGAGTTGGTGGGAACAGTGTGTGTCCGCTGGGACCCATGAGTGGAAACAGGGTCTAGAGAGATGAATTGAGAAGAGTCTCAAGGGGTACGTCTTCTTCCCAGTGGTTGCTGACTCACTGGCCTGATGTACCAATGTGCTGGGGTCATTTCAGCACGTTCTCCAGGGTCGGGTGTCCTCCCACTGAGCCATCTCTCCAGGATGTTCTCCCAGAGCAAGTCAATGTCCAAGGCAAATGCTTAATTTCTCCTCTGAAATTTCCTAATGTTAGAGGAGAAATCTTGCATCAATATTTTTATCACCCTTAGCTACTGTCTCCATATCCCTGAATTCTTTTCTCACCAGCCCATCCTTTAATCCCCTTTGAAGCCATCACCTCTCCTTTCCCTCCCTTTCTTTCTCTCTCCTTCCACACTGACCCTTTCTTGAATGTCTTTGTCAAGAATAGTCACAAACATATATTTTCCAGCCACCATTTGAAGAACAGCAAATTTTACCCAGCCAGGCATGAAAACTGTTAAATGAGTTCCTCCAACTTTCGAAAAATTTGCAAACCCTCTGTTGTTTTGAAGTATATGAAGCTCTTCTAGCCCCACTTTATGGCTCCTAAATACACTACTTCCACAGCCAAGCCTGATTCTTTTGCTTTGAATCCAGCCTTCGCCTCCCTGACCCAAATGCTGTCACTGCCCCCAGACAACTGCCGACACTTTTCAAGCATGAATTCCCAAGTCTTGCACATGAGCTGGTCTCCCAGGCACTATGCCCACAAGTGGGCAAATTGGATTAAAATGGAAGCAGTCACAGGTTGAGATTTGTGCCATTCATTCACTGATATTTAGTCTAAGTGCCTCGTTCACTGATTCACTTATTTATTGTGCACCTGTTATAAGCCAGGCACCACCCTTGATGGTAAGAATATAAAAGGGGTAGAACATATTAGGGAGACTGATAAGGAAATGAGAAATTACAATAGAACTCATGCTATAAAAGAGAGATGAGCAAAGTTCTAAGACACACCAGAGGAGGGAGCCATAAACTCTGTCTAAGCAACCCAGGGATCTCCAGAGTAGGTCATATTTGTGCAGAGTTTTGAAAAATTCATGGGAGATTGCTTGGTGAAAGAAGGTGAAATGTGATGGGGATAGAGAGGCATTACTGTAAAGGAAAAAGCAAATGCAAAGCTCAAGAACAGTAAAAGGTTACATAGCACAAGGGGTATAAACAGGTGGTTGGAGCATAAGAGGAAAATCGCCAGGAGATAGGACAGAGCCTAATTTTTTTTCTTCTGAAAGGAAGCAAAAAGTGAGATTTACTTTGCTAAGATGATGACTCTGGAAGCTGTAAGAAAGGAAAACAGAACGAAAGAGAGATGATGGCAGAGCTGGTTAGGGGGTCTAACCGTTTTACCTTACCAAGTAAGGTAAGGGAAGGTAAAACGGTTATCAAGCATTGAAACAGCACATTTCTGAGCAAATAGTAAGTTTAATTTTGAGATCTTGGCCATGTGATCTGAGCATCAAGGCCTCACACCAATGTGGCCTTCTAAAAGCAGAAGCCTGGCATACTAAACGATGGGTCAGCAGAGAAAATACTTTGAAGAACACAAGAGTTGCCCTGGCAAGACACTGTAGGAGTTTTGATTAGAGAAGGTGAGAAGTGGGCAGGGAGAGACTTATATTTTGGTTATGTTGAGTCAAAATGGCTTCGAGCATCTAAGCGGCAATGTCAAATAGTTAGTTGTTTGTATGAAACGCAGAGGACGGTTTTGGACCAAAAGTGAATTTGCAAGACATTAGCATCCAGAAGGTCTCATTTTTTTCAATACCAAGGATCCATTCTCAAAAGAGTAAAAATGTTACAAGCAGTAAATTTCCTACCTTTCAATGAGAAACTATGAGCATTAAAAAAAAAAAAAAGGAGCATGGCATACTGCTCCTAAGTTCTGTTTTTTCTGTTTATACCAATAACATTGATTTTATAATTATACATACTATAACATTATACTATAATTGCTATCTGAAAAGTAATAGAAAATTTACAGGCATATTTAAAGATACTCCAACAGTGGGTACAACAGGTGCTTTCTTTATTAATTTCTAACCATTTATAAATTACAGCTCAAGGAAAGTGACAGATAAATAGCATATAAGCATGAAGACATGCTGTAAGGAAATCTGAATAACTGCTTTATCACAAATATTATAAAGTAGAAGTCACTTTTCTCTTTATCCAAATGTTCTCTACTTCCTGGTCCTTTAAAGAGGACTTAACAGTTTGTGACACACTCAAAAAGAAAACATGAAATCCCCAAATTTTAATTTTGCTTTAAAAGCATATTTTAAACAGAATTGCAATGTATTTAGTGACACCCATCAATATTATTAAATTGCATGGAGTAGGAAAATGTACATTAAAGACATACAGTTTAGACTTATGGTTAGAAATGTTCTAAAGGGTTACAGAAGAAATAAAAGAAGGGAAGGAAGGAAGGAATGAGAGGAAAGAACAAAAAGGAAAAAAAGAGAGAGAAAGAGGAAAGGAGTGCAGGAGGCAAGAGGGAGAGTTTGGAGGAAAACAGAGTGCGGGCTCTAACATCTGGAAATGCACCTGAGGCAGGGCCCTGCTACACTTCTTGATGGAGAACTTGAACCCTTTGACCATCTTTGCTGCCCGTCTCTTGGTCTCACCATTGTAAATGAATGACATTTTTCACGTTGCTTCTTTTAACATCTTTTCATCAAGTCTTAGAAACCATCATGTCAGCATATTATCTTTAAAATGTTTCAAAGGTGCATCTTCTGATGTTTTTCCTTCCGCGCCCCAGAAAAATGCACCACATATTATTACATTAAATGAAAAATTCCAAAGGAGCACCCTAGTTTAATACCACACTACATACATTTATTGGAGAGCTATCAGGTAGAATTTATGCAGAGGCAAGTTTTCCAGTCGACAAGATTATTTTAGAAAACATCACGAGGGCTCCATTTGCTCACGGAAAGTGACAGATAAATAGCACACAAGCATGAAGATGTGCTGTAAGGAAATGTGAATAACTGCTTTATCATGAATATTATAAAGTGGAAGTCACTTTTCTCTTTATCCAATTGTTCTCCACTTCCTGGTCCTTTGAAGAGGACTTAACAGTTTGTGACACACTCAAAAAGAAAATATGAAAAGCCTAAATGACTAGCAAGATATTACAAATATGATTGACATGGAAGTCAAAGAACAGAGCTTAATAAAACTAGTGGTAACAGGATTACCACTTTCTTTTCCCTGAAACAATTAAATATTGTAAATCATTGCTGACGGATATATCTTATCCATTTTCTCCCAAGATTAGTAACAACACTGATCTCCTCCAGTCTATGTTTGGAATGTAATCCAAGTTTTATGACTTTCTCAGTTTCTGTTTCCATCCTAATAAGATATTTCCCTCCTTTCTAAAAAGCCAAGAGTGAATTCTCCTTTTCTTTGGAATTGTAGAATATGTTATGGTCTCTGTGAACTGATGGAACCACACCTGTTATACGTTCACTCACTCATTAATGTTTAAATGAATAATACTTTGTGCTTGGCATTGGACTTGAAAGTTGGAGGATAAAAAGATGATGCAGACGTGAACTGTGCTTTCAAGGAATTTATAGTCTAATAGAATAGGCACTATGACTTCCACATGACTACCTGATATAAGGAAGGTAACAAAACAAACTTTGAAGGGAGGAAGGATGGGTATGCATGGAGAACAGTCAATACTTTAGTCTGGCTCTAAACAAGGCTGCTGGCCATGGTGGACCTTGAGTTTTTCGAAAAGCAGTGATTTCTACTTCATTTTTTTCATTTCTAGAAGGCCATTGGGAGTATTTAAAAGTTTTGAACTGGGGAGAAAAATTCCTTTCTGCCATTTAGTAACATTTGTCTGACAACATCATGAAAAGCAGATTAAAGCAAGGAGAAGTAAGGAGATTGATTAGGAAGCTCTTGCAAGAGGGAACAGGAGCTGAAACCATGGTAGTAGCAGGGGAAAGAAAAGAAGAGAAGGAACTCAAACGATTGTGAAGACAGAGTGGTCATGACTCAGAGATCAATCCAGTGTAAGTGGGAAGAGAAAGGGATTTTCCAATGGATGTAATTGGAAAGATGGTGATTCCATCGGTAATAATGGGGAAAATGGAAGGAAAGAAGAAAGAAAGAGAAGAAAAAGGGGTAGGAAAGAAAGGAAAGGAGGGGAAGGAAAGAAAAGGAAGTGTATCCCCTTTGACATGCCTTATTTTATGATAAGAGAAGATAATAGGTTTTCATTTTCTTGGCTGATAATTCTGTTGATTTGACACATTTCAAGTGAAGATTTTTATTCTGTTTGTCAAAGTATATACCTCATATTATTGTTTATCTATTAAGCTCTATTCAAATCATGATTATATTCATTATTGCAAGATAAAAATCCTCAGGCAATAAATAACACAAATCCAGATAGTCCTCAAACTTCATTTCAACCTCCTCCTCTATGAAACCTCTCTAAAGCTACTGACATGTAAATAAAATTGCTAGATGTTCAAGTATCGTTCTAGCTACTGTGAGCTACCATGAATGAGGCGTGGTTTCCATCCTTTAAGTATATTTTAGTCTAGAGGGAGGAAAACACATACAAAACTAAATAACATGGAAGGATAATTATTACTGCTGCTATAAAAATACAAGATGCACAAGAGGGAACATTGTTTTGAACTGGAATGACAGGCCAAGAGAAGGAGATGAAGGAAGAAGACAATGCACACTTGTGTGGTGGCTGCATATACGCCTTGTCAGGGATAAGACGAGCATGGGCATAGGCTTCATGGAGACACAAGACCAGCTAAAGCTTGAACCATGGGTAAGATGTCAGTAGCCTGGGGTGGCAAAGAAACTTAACCAAAGTGAAGATGGCAAACTACAAAGAAAGTTGGGGAAACACTGAGAAATCTACTGAAGGTTTAAACACGGGAGCGTATAATGGTGCAGTTGGAAATGCAGATGGCCTTCCTTTTGTGAAGGGTTTTGCATGCCAGTCCGACACAACTGGACACCATGCTCTATGACTGGGAAGCCATACATTATATAGTGACAATGAGAGAAAAAGAATATTCTTTCTTGTGGGATATAATCTAACCAAACACTACGCATCAAGCAAGTATATCATAATGTTGTTAATTTACTCTAACTTCCATCTGACAGAGAAACTATCAGATATCCTGTTAAGATACCAATCACAGCTGCTCACCTTTCTTGTCAGATATGGGACATGTTTTAGAAAAATCTGCATGTTTAGACTAATTCCAGTCAGCCAGAATGAAACTGGTGTAATTTTCATAAACTGCACTTAGTCTTAAATACCAGACGTACTTGTAAAGCCACTTTTCAAAAATAAATGGAAGAGTTTGTACTCTTTTTAAACAACAGATTCTAAAATGCTACAGTATAGCTCCTAAAACCCAGAGGGATCACTCTCAGAAACATCACTTCCTAAGGATAATGTTATTCGATTTGTATCTAAAACGAGGTTTAAAAACTCAAAGTATAAACAGAAATTGCCTACAATAAAGTCTGTGGAATAATGAACACTTGCAAAAGATGGTGCAGCAAGACCTCTCTACATTTGACAAATGGTCAGAGATCCATCTGGAAGATTTCTGTGTGACATAATTCCAGGTCACATGCAAATTTTAACAGGGCTGCAACTAAAATTTCAATAAGTTCACCAAGATTTTATGGCCTATAGGTATACATAAGATAATTGTTGGTGGACCAAAAATGTTACTTTGCAATCCATAAACTATACTTATTATGGACATATCTAAAAATACAACTAAAATATTTATGATTAAAGACAAAAAAATGGGTAAACCACAGAAGGAAGTTAAACTTTCTCTGGTCAAAAGCTGTGGTTTCTCAGTGACATACTATGGTATTCACACTGTGTCCATAATTCCAAGAGTTATCTCTGGAGGTTCCTTGAAAGACACTGTGGTCAATTGTACATGTTTAGTTTGTGTATGAGGCATCCCTTCCAAACCACACTTTCCCACTATATTGCCAAACAGAATTCTAGTCTTAAGATATAAAAATCAATGCATAAATTTACCAACACCTCTTGAAACCAAATGATCTTATTTATTGCAAATGTAATATTACGTAGCTATTGAAATGGGGTAAGATTTTTGAAGTTCTTCATATCATTTAGAAAAATATTTAGCAGATTTAAGCCATTCATAATTTATTAGGAAGATAAATATAAAAATAAGTAAAATACATAAAATAGTACCCATTTCCTTTCCCTGGTTCTTCTATTTGAATATGCAAATAGCCTAGTTCCTTTATTATCTCCTTTATATGCATTAAATTCTTATTTCTCCATGTGCCGGTTTGTATATTTATGTCCCCCAGAAAAAGCCATATTCTTTAATGCATTCTTCTGGAGGCAGATGTATTAGTGTGGACTGGGTTGGAACCTATTGGTTCAGTGTCCATGGAGATGTGACCCACAGAACTGTAGGTGATAGCTCTGATTGGATAATTTCCATGGAGGTGTGCCCCTGCCCATTTAGAATGGGTGTTGTTTAGTTTATTGGAGCACTATATAAACTCAGACAGAAGGAGCTCATAGCTAGCTGGAGCTGAGACAGACATTTTGAAGACAGCTGTTGGAAGCTGATGCAGACATTTTGGAGAACGCCATTTTGGAACGCAACCTGGGGGCAGGCAGACGCCAGCCACGTACCTTCCCAGCTAACAGAGGTTCTCTGGATGCCATTGGCCATCCTCCAGTGAAGGCACCTGATTATTGATGCCTTACCTTGGACACTTTATGGCCTTAAGACTGTAACTGTGTAACCAAATAAACCCCCTTTTATAAAAGCCAATCCATTTCTGGTGTTTCGCATTCCGGCAGCATCAGCAAACTAGAACACTCCATTACCTACTGTGCATCCCATACAACAGAGTTTTAGGAGATTTTGGGAAATCAAAATATGGTTCCTAATGGCAAAGTACTTAGGGTAAACATGTTACTATCTAGAATATTCTGGAAAACCTTTTCCTACAAGTTACTGTGAGGTTTAAATTAAACAAATAGATTCCATGTTGAGTCAAATGGAACTGGTGAGTGACACAATTCAAAATAAATACTCTGATGATGTTTTTCCCTTTGGAAACCAAAAACCACATGTGTGCTTTTAATAACTATATTTTTACATTTAATGAACATCTTTATTTGCTGGAAGGCTGTTAATTCTCTGCAAAACTTTAGTGTCTTTACTATAAACTGCTAATTCTAGAGATTAAATTTCTAAGTTAATTGTGACAAAAAGGCCTACTTTTAGTAATAGTCCTTTTTTGCGTTTGAGGGAACAAGGTATTATTCAAGGGAAAAAAACCTGAGAACAAAAGCAAATGAAATGAAATGCCATATAAGTTATACACAGAACTTAAAGAGAGGGAATAATCAGAATAGAGTAATGGTAACCTGGGAAGATGCCCTAAATACAATGAGTTGAGCCAGGTCTCAAAAGAAATTAAATTAAAATTAAGAGTTAGCAGGAAGCCAATGAAACTATTCAAAAAGAAGAACCTAGCCTAACACTACATAATAAAGGTAATCCTCAAGAGATTAAAATGGTAACGATGCAATCATTCAAAATTCATAAAGAATTGGCAACTATTCAGTTAGGTTTGTCCATGTAGGCAGCATAACTGACAGTTATGACCATCAGTATAGATTTCTCTTTGTATTAAAATATCCAATTTGGCAAGTTGCAAAAATGAGCTGCACTTCAAATTTTTCACTTGCAGATATATTACAAGGCTATTACTCAATTCTTTTGAGTTGCCTTTTTCATTACTCATTTCTAGTTCTGGATTTCAACACAAATACTCTTTAATCATCAAAGATGCAATTGTGATACAATTAATCTCATGTTAAGAATTAATATCATTCCTGTTAATATATGAATCACAATATCTCCAACCTAATCATATAGTTTTTTAATGTGAACATATGGTGGCCAAAGTATTCAAGGCTCATTCAGATATTTTTCTCAATTGTATTTCTATAGCACTCTCAATTTGGAAATAAACTTCTTTTGAAATCAGACAAATCTAGTTATTTTTGCCTTTAAAAGAAATTAAGTTACCATTGTTTTCATTAGGCTATTCAGAGAATAAATATAAAGGCTTTCATTGATTTAATTAAGATTGTTTGATGGCCTAACATGTGTTAGCCCTGGGAATACAGCAACAGAGAACTGAGGTTCCAGCACTGGTGAAGCTCATGGTCCAGGGAAACCTTTACAGTTGTCAACTAACAGTAGCACATTCCCTACAATATATGATATCCTAAGTAAAACAATATGTAATTGAAATGTATTAGATGTATTTTAAAGATTTAAAAATTAAATCCAAAAACATTTGGATGGTGTTCCAGTTTGCTAATGCTGCCATTATGCAAAATACCAGAAATGGATTGGCTTTTATAAAGGGGACTTATTTGGTTACAAAGTTAGAGTCTGAAGGCCATGAAAATGTCCAAATGAAGGCATCAACACAAGTATACCTTCACCGAAGGAAGGTCGTTGGTGTCTGGAAAACCTCTGTTAGCTTGGAAGGCACATGGCTGGCATCTGCTGATTCAGGTTGTGTTCCAGCTCCCCTCTCAGTTCCTGTGTGTTCTTCAAAGTGTCTCTGTTGGCTGCAGCCCCTCCTTCTGTCTGAACACTTTTATAGGACTCCAATGATTCAATTAAGACTCACCCTGAATTGGTGGGGTAACAGCTCCATGAAATTATCCAATCACAGGTCACACCCACAGTTGATTGAGTTACTTCTCCATGGAAACACTCAATCAAAGGATTCCCACCTAATCAACAGTAATATGTCTGCCCCCACAAGATTGCATCAAAGAACATGGCATTTTGGAGGACACGATACATCCAAACTGAAACAGATGGAATTTATTTTGAAGAGACAGACTACTATAAATTAAAAATTACTTTCATAGTCTTGCATCAACATATCTTGAAGCAGAGTAAAAACAAGGGCAATCATACTATGCATTCAATTTCCTCAAACATTAAATTTAGTCAATCTGCACATTTTTAGGCCATACCATGCATTTGCCATTTAGCTGGTGAAACAGAGCACTGGTTGTTTTATTAGTGAGTGGATTGAGGCTTAACACTTTTTAAACAAATATCCAATAAATAAAAATAAACAAAAATTAAATTGATAAATGCAGACAAGGATATGTCCTCTGAAATTTAAAAATTATTTCAGTCTATTTACTTCAACTATGTGGCTTCCTCTAATAAAAATACAATCTGGAATTATCATTTGATGCTAATGATAAATGAATAAATAACTTAATGAACAGTACTAGCTTTTCTGTCATTATTTTGACTTCAATTTTAATTTCAACTAGAGATTTTGGTAATCCTACCATACAAAGAATACCAAAAGACTCTGGTTTTCAAAATACTTTAAAATCCTTAAATCTTTAGATAACTGCTAAAAAATAAGGCTAAATTATGTTCAGTATAGTTTTAGTGTTAGGTATGTTTAATTACATTTCATATTATTAAACATTGAAAGTACACATATGATACATGCAGCCATGATTTATTAACCAAAATATTTATTTAGCTTGAGGGTCTTATTAACAAGCAATACGGAACAACCTGCTGCTCCCTATTGTATATTATGTTAAATCTATTTTTGAAAAAGTCCTTGGCCTGACATTTGGGCTGCCAAGGCCCAAGTTCACATTTTAGTCATTTCCCGCCTGAGTCCCTGGAATGAAGCCTTGGCAGAGCCTTCTTAGTCCATCTATGATGTGTTTATGCTTTATTCAACTTTCAGAAGCAAACATGATTGGGTTTTTTTCCATCGTATTAATTTGCCTATTTTACCTTTTTAAGGCAATACCCTCCAGACCTTATTTTTCTTTCAATAAACCATCATTTCCTTCTCTTCCATCCAGCCAGCCTTAATTATTTTATGTATTTTTAGCTCATTGACTCTAATGAATGATTGCATGATTCACTCTCCAGTACGACATGTTATTCTAAACTTCGTGCATGTCTAAAACAAACTGAAAGTATTTCATCAAAAATAACACTCTTTTAAAAGGCTTGTCTACAAAATCTGGGTGGAGCAAAACACATGATAGGAAATCTTATTTTAGCCTGAGGAGTTGAAGGAATCAAAATTGTTCATCTTTCCTCTTTTGTTTTGCTCTGTTGACTAGACGGGAAACTGGCAAAAAATGAACTTTTTCCTTTAAAAGCCAGAGCATATCTGTATTGAAACAGTTAACTGCACCAAGCAAATGAAAACCTCACCATCCAGTCATCTGTGAAAATTTTTCATATTTTCAATTTACAAAAACAGTGAAGCCAAAAATTTATTGTTAAAAATGTGTTTAGAAGGTGATAAAATATTACAGTTTTAAATCAAAACAAATCAGTAATTCAATTCTATTGATTTAATGGCCCCAGAAGCCAGTCCAAGAAATGAAGCAAGAGGTAAATGCCTACCTTATCTCATAGGAGCTGAATCTATTCTTGTACCAGATTGGAATCCACAGGTTTACTAACATCAGCTCATATGCATTACCTAACTAGGGCAATAAACCTAACTACCAAGTTCCAGATACTCTTCTTTATGTATAAGATAGATATTTATACCCAATTACTCTAAATGCTACTGCAGCTCTTGCCATGTAACCAGGCAAACTAATCTTAAATCTCTATCATAATACTTCTGAAATCTGGGACCATTCTTCAATTTCATGCCATCTCCACTCCATGTAGCCACTGTACGTAACCTCACCATAGAGGAAAGGCTCCATAACATGGTGAGCTCCTAGATCCTTAGTGATAATATTTCTCTAAAATCAAGCTTCACCATGGAAAATATGAGATAATATCCCCTTTCCCAAGATCTTAGAAATAAGCATAGGGTGTCATAATGACAGACTGTATTAAAACTTTTCACAAATTACACTAAACATCTTTAAGGCCTCATTGTTCTACCAGCAATGTTTAGGGTTCGGGATCCAACTCAGTTAGGAGAGATAATCTTCCCTCCCTGGGAAGGAGAGATGAACCCACCACAAATTGCCCCAGCCCAGTAAACAATCACACCCATCTTATCTTCCTGCAGGATGGACTGCTTTGACTGGGATTTGAAAAGAAAATTCTTTGCTATTGGGAAATCTGGGATTCCTGAAAAGATTTTCGATGTTTGTGCCCTATCACGTTCTACCTAACAGATTTGGGGTCTGCTTGTTAGTTTATATTTTGCTATCTTCCTCCAAAGTGCCACTCTTTCTTCTCTTTGGGAAAAGAAAGCCCCAATATTTCTTTCTTGATTCTCCAGCCTATAAATCCCGTATCTCCTCAAATTCCTCAAAAGCTATTTAGGGCTCAAATTTCATAAGCCTCGAAAGAAAAAGACAACATGTAGTTTGACTGCTCATGTTAAATAACTCCTAGAAACACTAATTTCCACTGTTCCTGAGGGAATCCTCCCAAAACGGATTACTGAAGAAATTCAGATGCAAATCAGGGATTTGCATCAAAGCAAAGTGATCCTGGCATCTGACAATGCAGTACCATCATTGTGAGACTATTTTCTGATGGCTAAAGCAAAACTGCATTATCACTTCCTGTGGGTTTCCCTACACAAAGACAGTGTGAGGAAAATCAGCACAGAGGCATCTGGGCTCCTGGCCAGACATTGTCTCCTAAGAACACCCCTGTGTTTTCTTCCTATTTCATCCCCAGTGCCTAGTGCAGTGTCTGTCACGTAACAGGAACTCAACAAACGTGTGCTCAGCATTGACTGAACAAAACATCTGAACTTTCTACGAAGGTCCAAGCAAGCACAAGGACACTTGGACTGTTTCAAGTAAAATTACTAATTTCTTGGCTACCATGCGGTTGGTTTACAGGGCAAGTGGAATCCTGCATTCCAGCTGTGAAAAGGCAGGAAGTCAGGAAACACCGCTTCAGCAGCACACAGTTTCAAGTAGTGAAAAACACACATGGAGACCTAGAGTTCCCATCACTGCGTTACTTTTCCATTTTTCTCAGTCCACAGTTCTAGCTCAATGTTTACTAGAATGGAGTGTGGTTTCTTTG
This sequence comes from Choloepus didactylus, assembly GCF_015220235.1. NCBI lineage: Eukaryota > Metazoa > Chordata > Mammalia > Pilosa > Megalonychidae > Choloepus > Choloepus didactylus. The sequence continues at coordinate 25,514,799 of NC_051318.1, read as the reverse complement.
AGCCAACATCAGAGGAAGAAGGGAAAGGAACCAAGGTATCGTGACTACCTGATGTGCTTTAGGAGCTTTAGAAACAGATTCTCATTTAGTCTTCCCCAGACCCTGAGAGATCAGCATGTTGTTCAAGTTTTACAGATGAGGACATTGGGATTCAGCAAGGCCTAACTTCTTGCCCAACATCACCCAGCCAAGATCTCAGCCATGGTGGAGCTGAGACTGCACCACGGCTTTATTCCAAAGCTCCTGTTCTTTCCACAATAAGCTGCCTCTGAGACTGGCAGCTCTCCATGAACCATTCAAATAACCATTCAGCATTAAGAAAGCTGACTTCAAAATACACCTGCCCTCCCAGGGTATTAAACTATCCAACTGGCAAACTGATGTATATTTATAGTAATTTTTAGAAGCTCCCTAGATGTACATAACTTAAGTATAAGGGACTTTCAAATCTTCTTATTGATCTCTTCTGACTATTAACTCTAGTCTTATTTAGACAAAATTTCACAGAGATCAACAGCTCTTTAGGATGCTTTTTAGTTCACATTCATGCTATTTTACTATGAAGAGGAAATATGGTGCACAAACTTAACCCCAAGTGACCGGAATACATACCATAGGAAGGAAAGTGTAAATAATACATTTTTAAGGGAAACACATGTCTCCTGATTCTGCTGCACTAATTAACACCACCTACCTGGAATTTCCAGGTTAAGAGTCTATATTTCCAGCTGTCCTGATCTGCGCTTCCAAATTTTCCACTCAATACTAATGATTTTACCTCTGATAATTTTATGACTTCATGATGATAACCTTTCCTGTTAAGAACTGTACTATAAAATCAGTATTCCTCTTTAAGGGTGGCAAAGGGTCAATCAACTTCTCCTGCCTGAAAGCAGACTCCTGGTGCCAACCCCACAAGGACGTCATAAGCTGAAAGTTAAAGTGGGAGCACTTGAAAGGGGTAGGCCAGAGTTTTACACTCTAAACTGTTTTTTAAACAAAATGAATCAAACTTCTCCCAGAAGCTAGCTTTATCTGGTTGAACTCTATATGTTCTTCAAACATCCCAGGAAACTTCCTTACTCTAGGAAATTTTTCATTTTCAATGAAAATGGAGCCCAAAGAATACTCAGTATATCCTTGTCTGACTTCTAGCCAGACGCCAAACCACCTCAGACCAAAGGTCTTCAGTGAAGTCAGGATGACCTTTGATCTCCATGAAAGATATCATGCCCCCATCTTAGAATCAGAGAACTTAATTCAAATGAGAAGACAGAGTGCACTGGGTAATTAAATTTTGGGAAAACCACTCCAATCATACAGTATATTAAATATAAAGTAGATCATTCAGAGAAATTTGGACTACATTACCCCTTACCATTCTACTTTAAAACACCATTAAAACGAGCAAGATCTGTATTACTTTTATTATGATCGAAATGGAGTAAATGGTACTTAAAAAATGATTGAGAGATGTTTCTGAACAGGAAATTTTACTCGTGTGAGATAATTAAAGCTTCACAAATTGTATATTTAATGAAAATGTAAACAACATTTGAAATGGCTTCATATTTGAAATCATTTCTTATAAACACTTCATAGGGTTGTTTTATGAACTTTATGAAGTAAAAATTTAGGCTATCTATTATGACTAGGTAAAAATAACTTCCTGATTATGAATCTAAGAAAACCCAAATAAACAGTCAAATTCTTACTATTCTTAAAAAAAAAAAAAGTAAACCAGAATTTTTTAAGAGCCAACACATCTGTAAATGTTGCATCAAAAGAAAAAGTTCAGAACATCCTCATCCCGAATATTGTTTGGCAGTAATGTTAGTGCAGCAGCTGTGTTCCCAGAGTGCTCTCTAAATAAGACTAATTTCCCAACAGAACATGAATTAAGAGCTTGGAGTTGGCATTTTAGCCCACACTTTCCTTGAGTCCAGCTTAATCACTGCCTGGGGTCAAAGGCCCACAAACTTTGATCCTTATCCATAAGAGCTATAGACATAGACTCAACTGTCAAGGAGTTGCAAACTTCATAAATGTTCACTCTTAGCTCTCGGTAATATTTCTGTCATTCCCTATAGAATTGTTAATTCTGTTACCTATAGTTAGGTGAGTTTATTAACCAGATTGCACATGCATCTGCCTAATACTCAAAACTTGGCAAATTCTCTTTGTCTCGGTCTCCTCACCATTACCCCCTCTTCCCCCAGATATAGCCCATATCCAAATACAAATTCTCCAGAATTCCTAAGAAGGATAGAGGGAAGGTGGTAAGAAGGAAGGAAGCAAGGAGGGCAGGCAGTAGAGGAGAAAAAAGAAAAAGGTTAAAATATCATATTCCAACAGCTGTGCAATCGTGCCTCACTTGTCTGAATAAATCAGGGAATATTGATTTGGGTTACATAAGTTAATTCCTGAAATGCCAAAAATTAATCATTTTTAAAAAAGCAAACAGTGTTCTTACACACTGCTTTGGCCCATTAAATCAAATGTCTTAATGTATCATCTCCTCCTCTCCCTGCCCCTCTCCCTGCCCCTCTCCTCTCTCGTTACTCAGGGGTTCATGGAAGAATCGATGTCTGCTTGAGCTGTGGAGCTAACAGGGATGAGCCTAGGGAGTCAGGACTCAGTTCTGGGGTATCTTTTTAACATTTTCCCATTATCTCCTACCGTCTTTGAATAGACTTGTTGTCCCCTCCTCATCTGTCATAGTTGGCTACATAACCAAGTCTGTTAGAGCGCTGGCACACACAAGAATACATAGGCACTAGGTGAAAGTCCAGTGGGCTGTCCTGTGAGCTAGGCACCAAGCTTTGTGCACGGTCTTGGTGACACTGATCTTGACCACTCAGGGAACTGTGGGTTTCCTTCATTCCAAATGCTTGAGGACAGTCATGAGTGTCCGACATCATTCACTAAAGCTTGATACAGTTATATTTCATACTGTCCAACCCAGGTTGTTAATTTAAAATCACTGGCATTTATAGCTTTACTAAAGTTCCTTGTAAACAACAATTGAGAATTACACGTAATCAGACAAGAAAGAGTTTGATGCTGTAAGTTAGCGAAGCCAGTACTGGTAAGGATACAGCCCAGCCAACAACCTTAACAGAGGTGACTGTAGCAGCATAACGAGCCAACTCTATCAAGAGGAGACCCATGCTCCTCTCTGGCTTTCAGAAACTGGGATCCCTCTCCTCCCTGCATACAGTCTCCATCTCCTTCCATATTCCTATGTGAAAATATGGTGGATAAAACAGATTTATTATCTAAATTACTGTGTGCTTTCATGAAAGATTTTATACTGTCAGCAATCTTGGGTTTTGGAAGCTGCCCAGAAAAGACAACTGAAATGGAGATGACATGGCCAGGGTCATTCTCCATTATTAGAGGAGTAAATTTATGGTGAATATGAGATTCAGCCAAACTTCATATGAATTCCTGAGGACAACCCAGAAAACGACAGGCTTGTTAGGATTACACTTGGGGTGCAGGAAGTGCTCCCAGTTCAACCATTTGCCAGGACTATCACTGAGAGAGTCATGAATGCCCTCGGCATGGAGAGACAGATGGAAACAATGACAGTTCCCTGCAATGTACACAGCAAGCACCAGATTGCAGTCTACTTTGAAAGGGCAGCACGAGCGGTGGACGGCAAAGACTAAAGAATGAAGTCATGTACCAGCCTGCACGACGGAAATTCTACACACAGCAAAAGATCATCACTGAGATAAAGAGTTGAAAGCTATTCCCTAATTCAGCTGTTTTAGCAGTGCACTCTCGGAATGAGCTGACAGACTGTAGCTCTCACATAGAATCAAGCTTCAGGCAAAACCCAAGGAGTTCAGAGGGATTGTCAAGTCAACTTTCTTTATGGCTATTCAGATGGACATGTCAAAACTGGATTCCTGGGCAGGTCCTTCACTGTCGCCCATGAGTCATATTTCATGAAAAGCAATGCAGGACTACTAACCATTAGTTCCTCCAGCTTTGAAATCATGTTAATGGAAATGTGTCCCCTGAGCTGGATGTTGATAAGAAAACATTAAAAAATTCATCTAGTAGAAGAATGGTGACCTCAATAAAGATAAAGCAACATGACAACTAAATACAATGTGTAATCCTGGATGGGTTCTAGGATGGAGGGAAAAACTTCTATAAAGGACAGCACTGGGCAAACAGACAAAATCTGAATACGGGCTGTATACTGGATATAGAATTGTAACAATGTTAAATTTCTTGAATTTAATAAATATACCACACTTATGTAAGAGAATATCCTTGCTATTAGATATAACATGGAAATGTTTAGGAATTAAGGAGGATTACTTGTACAATGCACTCTCAAATAGTGCAGCAAAATTGAATACTAACAATAAGAATAATATAGAGAGAGGAAACAAATGTGGCAAAATGAAAACAACTGATGAATCTAGGTGGAAAATGCATAGGAGTTCATTTTACAATTCCTGCAACTCTTCTGTAAGCTTGAATTTCTTCTGTAAGCTTGAATTTTTTTAATAAGAAAAGTTTTTTAAAAAGTAGGGTAGAGACTACTACAAACCTGGAAAGAAAACCAAAAATTTCAAAAGGATGCAGGGCTGGGAAGCAGTCGCAACAGACCAAATATAAAGCGGGCTGCTTTGACCAAGTAAGGATTAGCCACAGAGAGTCACAACGACGGGCAGTGCCTGCTGACGCATGCCTCATGACACAATGTGCCTGCTGAAGAAAGGATTTCCGGTCACCCACTGGACACTGCGGCTTTCCTGGCATCCACGCTGAAAAGGTGAAGGACTGAAAATGTGTTACCCTCTATCTGGCTGACGTTCCAGGGACACCTTCTTGGCCCGACAGTGTTGTAGGTGCCTGGCAGGATCTGAGCCAAAACAAAGAGACAGCACCTGCCCCAAGGCGTTCGCAGCCACTTTCAGCACCACCAAGGAGGACAGGGAGAGCTTTGGAAAGAGGGTTGCCCAGAGTTGGTAAGGATTTCCAATTAAAAGGGATTATCCTGCCTTCAAACTCTGGAAACGCCCACAGCATAAAAGATAGATGGATGCGGTTTTTCTTTCTTAAATGTATCCTGAATTATCTGAGAACTTCACGTTCACTGAGATGCCTTCTACACAGTTATGAAAAGAAAAGAGCTTGTGAAAACTTTCCATAGCATCTCTACACTTGCATGGCCTGTTGCCTGCAGCTAGCTTTCTCTTTAATGTTCCTTGTCAGTCATTAAGCTATCCCAAGCACCAGAAAGAAAAAGAAAACAAAAAACAAAAAACTTATGTGTTAGAAGCAATTAAAACTTAATTTGGAGGGAATAGATAATGGCTATGACAAAATTTCAGAGAAGCAGGATTCTCAGACTTCATTGATTCCCAAAATCATGGCATAAGCATTGGTTTAAAACACGGCACATAATAGTTGTCCGATGAAAAAAATAAATAGTCCTGAAAACCATTTAGGCCAGAATGTATTAGGTCAGGATTTTAAGCTCCTTAAAGATATTATATAGAAAAATGTGTCATTTATCCCTAAGTTGTACTTCAATCATGATCAGTACATGGAATACACCTGCATAAAACAAAAATATAAACAAAACCTAAATTCCCTGGAAAGCAGCTGTAACAAACCTCATGCACTTAACTCCAGGAGTGAAGTTCACTTCAATAGACTGTAAGTAAATGCCTATGAGATATATATATATGTATATGTATATGTATATATATATATATGTATATGTATATATATATATATGTATATGTATATGTATATGTATATATGGAGAGAGAGGGAGAGAGAGAGCCTCTGGCTTCAACGAATTCCCAACATGCATAATTCGAGAGACATATACACAACTAAAGCACAGGGAAGAGTCTCTGTGCCACGCATTAGAGGCACAAACACTGCAATATCAAAACAAGGAAAGGGGAATAAATAAAAATGAGTTCTCTAGAGTGTATCTAATAAACACTGCAATAGCTATAAAAGAATAAAAGAAGTATACTATTATAAAATTAACTTTACTTATTTAGAAAAACTTGATTGTTTGACTTCCCCTGAGTTTCAGCATGGTATGCCAGGGGAAAGAATGATTTTTAGTTTAACGGACCTCAGCGAAAATATTGGCTGTGCCACTTAGCAGCAGCAAACTGGACAAGTTACTTTGCCTCATCTGTGAACACAGGAATAACACCAACCTCTTAAGATAATTGTGACTATTAAATACGATGACACATAGAAACATATCTGGCATATTGTAGGCTCAGAAAAATCTTACTTTTTCTAATCATCCAGTGGAAAGTAGATTACAAGTGAGGAGGAGGGAGCTTGTTTGAACTTACCCTGACAGCAATGGGAAATGGAAAGTGACCTCAGGGAGAAGAAAGCAGAAAGACCGTTCTTAAAACCCAGCAGTCTACATGCATTTGGTGTAGAAACCAACATACACCTCATTCGTCTCTCAGGCTGTCACTGAGCCATCTCTTAGAGTGCAGTGCAACGAATGAGGTTTACAGAGATGATCATAAGTCATAAGGAAAGGTTTAAATTACATATATGGTGTGCTCTATTAGAAAGAGTTGTGCATAACATATTTTAGTAAAGGCATCAATGGCTAAAAATTTTTTTAAAAATTGTAGCACTTTAAGGAAAGTTTCAGGAAATTAGTTTATATCCAGAATAAACTCATTCCCTGATGCCAGAAAAATAAGACTTTTCTATCCCCAAGTGCTCAAAGAATGTGCTCCAAAAACCTAATTATGATGTAATTTCATAATATAGGGAAGTGTAGAATAAACTATAAGACATTTTAAAATCAAGGAAACCTAAATATTTTTCCTATTGCATAGGAAAAATACTCTGAATAACACCGATATGTTCAGAGGCATATAAAAATGAATACAGAATCTAGAAAATGAAGTACATTTGAAATTATGAAAATAGCAATGGATTATCTTACTTTACATTTATCTTACACATTTATGACAACCAATGTCAGCAACAACTAAGAAATTCTAAAAGTAAATCTAGCACCTGGAACATGCTAAACATTCAACTCTGTATATTTGAATTCAATAATGAGGGCTAGCTACAACTCACCTGCACATGTCAATCAATATTTTGACATTGAAGTAAACATGCGATACAAATGGTAGCTCTGAATCCTGCAGAGCAAGCCCTGCCTGACATACAGGTCACAGCATGTCCGAATCAGCTTCACCAGATGACACTAACCTCAATGGGCCTTTGTGAGAGTCTCTGAAGCGATTATACCGTAAAGATCGTATTTCAGAGTCCAGAACTCTTAAACAGGAGGAAATAACCACTTTAAGTTGCTCTGCTTTGTAAAAGGATCTGACACCTCACATACATGGTAAAATAGAGGGAAACTGGCATTCTGAAGCCAGTGTCCCATTACTACTCTGACAACCTAAATGGCTACGACCTAATTCTAGGAGCTGCCCAAATGAAACCAGTCCAGCTAAAAGACAATCGCATTCCCCTTCCCCTTCACTGGCCCACCATAAACAGCTGCTTGTTGGATTTGGGTTTGAAATACCCGACCTGGATCAGTCAGGTGTTGCTGTGCTCACCTGACCAGATTATGAAACTGTTATAAGAGCTGATGAAATCAGTGTGGGAGCTGAAATTGGTACCTCTTCTTTAGAGGAGATAGTATAGAGAAAAAAACCATAGAAAAATTGATCTTTCAGAAAAGGAGTTTGCGATCACTCTGTCATACCCATTGATGGTGCACTATTTCCACTTTAAAATTGTTTTTAAATATTAGCAATACAATCTTCATCTTAAAATGTCTAATCAGATTACGAAGAAGAAGAATGTGAAAAAACTTAGGGAATATTTAAGAAGATAATATCAAAACTAGCAAAACAGTGGTAGAAGCATCTACTTTGCCATAAAGTTCCCAAGACTATGTCTGATACAAATGGATAAGCAAAGGAGAAAAAGACAAGAGCATTCAGTTCCCCTAGTGTTCTAGGCATGTGCTGTGTTAGCTTATCTCGTTTTCCTTGCAACCATGTTATGATAGTATTAATGGCCCCATTTTATCCAGGAAGAGACTTAGTATTAAGGTAGGTAAGATGTGAACCCAGGTCTCTCTGACTTCCTAGTTGGCTCCACCACTCCACACAAGCCTCCTGTGGATCCATATTTCTCCAATATCACCACTCCGGACAACAGGTGACACTGGTTGAAATTTTGTCCTTATGAGAGATGTCTATTTTCTCTAACAGTAATTATGGGCCACGACATTGGTAATTAAAAATTCGTACCTAAGTCTAGAAGCCATGGCACCACCAGGGCAACAAGCACACCTAGCTCCCATATTTTGGTTTCTAAACACCATTCTTCAAAAAAAGAAGCTAGGACTCCTAGAAGGAGAAGTGATTTCAGGACTGGGGTGGAGAAAAAACAAGATTAGCCTGAAAATGATATGGTGCCAAAAAGTGAGGAAATGCTCAAAAGGGGATGGGACAAGTTCAAAAGAAACAGGAGACGCCTGGAAGGAGCTCCCAATGGCCAAATCTGGGAACATTTGAGCAACAAAATACATGATGATAGAAATTAATTATAATTCATAGGATAAAATAAAGATTCATGAGTATATTCTGATATCAATAAATTATTGAACAAATAATAAATTAGAATTGAAGCTCTTCCTTTCAGCAGAACTCCCCTAATAATGAGAAACAACGGAAACAGAATATCACTAACTTGTAAACATTATAGTAATAATTATTTCAGGCAAGAATCCTCAATAGATGATAATAGTAATGGGAGTAATGGGCAAAGTGTTAGGAAAAAAACAGAATATTTGCCTAGTTTCTAAATACCTCCCCAAAAGAAACTTATTAATTACAAAGGAAAAAAAATTATAACTTTACAATGAACAAACCTGGCAGATACCATCTCAACCAAGTGATCAAAATTGGCATCACCAGTAAAAGGACAAATCAACATCAAATGTCTTCTGACACAATGCAATGAGAAGGAAACAACATCACTTCCGTGGTATTTCCACCAAAAATACATAACCTGAATTTAGTCATGAGGAAACATCAGACAAATCCAAATTGAAGGACATTCTATGAAATAATTGGTCAATATTCTTCAAAACTGTCAGGGTAACTAAAGACAAAGAGAGACTAAAGATTAGAGGTAACTGAGGTGACATGACAACTAAAAGCAATATGGGATCCAAGCTTGGATTGTAGATCGAAAAAAAGACATTAGTGGAACAACTGGTGAAATTTGAATAGGGTTTGTAGATTAGATAATAGTATGATATTGATGTGAATCTCCTGTTTCGGGAAATTGTTCTGTGGTTTTATAAAAATGTTAACATTTAGGGAATCTGGATGAAGGAGATAGAGGAATACTCTGAAACTTTTTTGTGAGTCTGAAATTATTGCAAAATTGTTAAAAATTCAAATTTAAAAATTATTTTAAAAATATATACCTAAATAAATGAGTACACCTCATTATTTCATTTGTGTTCTTTGAAGCCAGTTTTACAAGTACACTAAATAAATCAAAGAACTGAGGTTATTCAAGGGGCAAGATTACACCATATTGTCAACACTGAATATCAGAGAGGAGGAGAAAAATTGGTCTGGAAAGTTCTAGCCATGGCCCCTTTAAAATGAAGAGAAAGTTTCTCTACCACCAATATTTTTTAACATTTTGTTTGGTTCTGTTTTGTTTGAAAAACTATAAAGCATGGCATATAGGTGAGAATTGGCTTTGAACTGGAAGTGACTTTTCCTTTTTCTTCTCCAGTAACTCAGAAAACAAAAAGTATACTTAATACATATTTTCCACACACAGAAGAAAGCAAAAAATCCATTAATTTCATACAGACCATGGACACAGACACAGGTCCTATGCTGAACATATAAAGAAAGCAAAATGCTGACTCAGGCTTTTCTGAAAAGCTGTCTCTCAACATACATTGTACTTGAAATTTTTGAAAGAAAAACACTCTCCAAACTCAGAACATTAATTGCACACTTGTTAGAAAGAAATGCCTCAACTTAGAAAGCAATTGTTAGACATACACGAGCACATCTATGTGTTACTCGAATTAGTTCTGAGTGTGTGGTATCTGGCACATGTGTGTGTTCCCTTAAATTCTTCATCCCTCCAACTTCCATTGTAAACTCCCTCTCAAAAAATGTCAACAGTTCTCAGCATTGTACACACAGATGTTCAACAGTGGTGAAACTTAGCCACAAAGAAAAAGAAAGCAAGCAGGGAAGGGCCAGTATCTAACACCTATTGATCGCTTTTCCAAGCCCCCTTTTCTTGCCAACACAAAGTCAAAATTGAGATAAAGTGGAAGTTGATTAAAAGGGAAACCACATTATAACGTGACCTTTGTTTTGCAAAGATGACTTGGCTGACATCAGAGCTCTTACATCATATCTCTCACCATAACCAGGATAGATACTGAAAATTGAGAAAAAGGTAGCAGACCACAAACATTTCTCTGTGCTGACAATGCACAAAGTGAAGCCTAAAACAAGGCAAATGTTCTCTTTTACCCTTCTCTTTCCTTTGAGGAAAAAGGAAAAATGCATGCGTGTTGGCAAAATCTTAAATAAGCATATTAAAAACACTGAGTAAACGACTACCTGAACTTTTCCCAGAGGACCAAAACTGCCTGTGTCTTTTGGCAGTGTTGGCTTGGCAATCACGCACTCATTAGTGCATTCAACAAATGTTGATTTTAACCTCTATTATTACCAAGCGCTGTTCTAGATGTCAGATTGGAGAAGAGAAGTTGACAAAGTCTCTGCTATCAGATAGTGCCCAATTTGAGGGACCAAAAGGTCTATCACGGGTCTGTCTTGACAAACAATGACGTTATATATATCAAAAAATACTTTGTTGAGTCCATTTTAGAGCAACATCCACAGCTCTTTGCAGTTAATAAGCATGTTCACCTGCATTGCCTCTTTGAACATGAGCCAACACCACGAACTCGAGTCCACACTGTCTCTCATCCAGCCCTCGAAAACAAGTCTCCAGAAAGGACTGCTGTATCGTTCACCCCAATCTACCTGTCAAACCTAATTCCCCCCAGTGCTCTGGGTACTCGGGGTCTAATCCAAGCCCTGGCCTTCTCTCTTTGGTTTGTTTGTTTGTTCGTTTGTTTTAGTTTCTCTGTTGCTTTTACTTATTTATTTTAATACAATTTTACTGAGATATATTCACATACCAGATAATCATCCAAAGTGTACAAGCAACGGTTCACAGTATCATCACATAGTTGTGCATTCATCACTACAATCATTTTTTAATATTTTCATTACTCCAAAAAAAATAAAAATAAGTATAAAAATAAAAATAAAAAAGAACACCCAAAACATCCATACCTTACACCCTCTATTATTTATTCATTTTTTGTCTTTATTTTCTTACTCATCTGTCCATACACTGGATAAAGTATGTCAGTCATGAGGTTTTCACAATTATACAGTCACACCTTAAGAGCTATATAGTTATACAATCATCTTCAAGAATCAAGGCTACTGGATTACGGTTCAACAGTTTCGGGTATTTCCTTCTAGCTATACTAATGCACTAAAAAATAAAAAAGGATATCTATAGTAATGCACAAGAATAACCTCCAGAGTGACCTCTTGACTCTATTTAAAGTCTCTCAGCCACTGAAACTTTATTTTGTTTCATTTCTCTTCCCCTTTTTGGTCAAGAAGTTTTTCTCAATCCCACAATGCCAGGGCCAGGCTCATCCCTGGTGTTATGTCCCAGGTTGCCAGGGAGATTTATACCCCTGGGAGTCATGTCCCATGCAGGGGGGAGGGCAGTGAGCTTGCCTGCAGAGTTGGCTTAGAGAGAGAGAGGGGCCACATCTGAGCAACAAAGAGGTTCTCTGGGGGTGACTCTTAGGCATAATTATAAGTAGGCTTAGCCTCTCCTTTGCAAGAATAAGTTTTCAAAAGGCAAGCCTCAAGATCACGGGCTTGCTGGCCTTGTCTCTTACCTCTGTTTTTTGAAATGCACTTGACCTCTTCTTCATCTATCTAACAAGAAATATAAATATGAGAACTCATGTTATCCCTGGAATTTCTTAGGGAAAAAAATTGCTGATTGTGGGAAAGTTGGTATAAGACCTTCTCACTCTTCTGGTTGTTCAGTGTCTGTGCCATACCAGTTCTTACACATCTTGCTTTTAATCCCTACAGCCTGGGAAGATTTTAGTTGCCTACCTACCATTCTTGGTAGCTTCTATTTCAATGATTATATCTTTTAGCTTCATATTTGAACCATTCTAATACTCCTGAACTATTCAACTAAGACTTCTTTTCATGAATTCCATCTCTGAAGTTCTGCCATCCTCCCACAACTGTAAACTCCACCAGGCAAAGAGGCTGTTCTTTTTTTTACCACTATATTCTCAGTCCCTAGTACAGGACCTGATACAAAATAGATGCTCAATAAATAGTCATTGAATAATTAAGAGAACCAGCAAGTAAAACATTTTGTAAACCCAACCCCCACCCCTACCTCAACACCACAATTTAAAGACTAAATTGTAAACTCTGGAAGCTTCAAAGATAATATTCTTTAAGGAGAGGCCTATAAATTAGACCTTTGACTTATAAACTCAGATCTTCGACTGAACTGTTTCATTGGAAAAATGGTTTAAATTTTCAACTGCAACTGAATAATAAGAAACAAACACCTATAATTTGTCTTCTCCTGTTCTTTCTTTTCCTAAAATAACAGGCATTGGTAATTTAAAGTGAGTCTATAGTCTATCAAGTCACACTGTCTAGTTTCAAAGTTAAAATGGTCTTTCAAATTGACCCTAACATCCATCAGCACTGCACAGATGTGGATCTTCTTTTTAGTGAGAATAATGAATCAGTGAAGCCAGGCTGAAACTTATTCCGTGCTATAGAAGCTCATCAGTCAAGAGGGTAATAAATGTAGACAAATTAAATGCTTACGTTGTAGTTTGACAAATGTAATAATCCCATTTCCCTTAATTTCTCAATAAGTTTTAAAATTGTTATATTGGAAGGCAGAAAGACAAATAAAATTTGGAGGTTGGTCAAATTTAAAAATACTTTTTAGGTAAAAATTTACTGTTATCGTACACATTATGTATTTGTTCAATAAATATTAATTAAAGGCCTATAAAGTCCCTAAGATTGTGCAAAGTGCTAGAGATAAATAGAAAATACTAAGGTGCTGTTCTCAAAGACTGTAATCCTTAGTAGGGAGGCAATAGTAATAGACATTTACAATATCATCAAGTAATTACTAAAATGAAGCATATACAAAATGGGATGGAAATATACACCTTCCTCTATAATATATGAGCACAAATTTGAATTATTGAAAATATGCGTCAAGCTATATGCTCTGACTTTACCTTTAAGGAGCCCTTTTTATAATCAGCATCATTAGATTTTTTTTTCTCTGAATCACACATAATTCACTGTGAGAGCAGCATGATGTAAATAAAAGTATGTGATCTTTAGGCGAAGCAGATCTGAATTTGGATTCTGATTGCATTCCTTACAAGTTAGGTGACCTTGGGCAAATCACCAAACCCCTACAACTTGCAATATCCTAGCTTTAAAACAGGGCAATATCATCCCCCTTGCTTAGTTGAAAAGATATAAAATAGATGCAGAAGAATATAACAGTCACTCAACATGCTGTAACTGTCTCCAACATGAACACATTAAGTTGAAATGTAATGAAAAGAAGGTCAAGAAAAAGAAACAAAAAGGATCTAATTGTGGCCCCAAAAGCCATAGTATTTACACATTAAATCATAGATTTTTTAGAGGTAGTTGAGATCTTAAGGATATTTCTAGTGGTTCAACCTATTTTACAGCACAAGGAAATGATGTCCAAAAATGCAGCGACTGTGCCAAGGTTAAGGGCACACATGTGGGAGAGGCAGGAGCAGTGCTGCAAAGCATGGCAAAGGATGGCGGCAGCATTTTATGGCCTCTTTCTAAATTTCTCCAATACCTCAATAGCAAATGCAAGAAATTTCATTCTGTTCCAGAAATTGTTCCTGGCAGCCATAATCTCCCACTCATTCTCCGAGAAAGATGGCCAACTATTTTAAAGCCAAGCTGGATGTGTACAACCAGTTATATTGAGAAAGTTGAAAGCCAACAAAGCCAATTGTTCATTCCCATGAACACCCAGTTATAATGCTACCCATTCCATCTTTTATAATACAACTTCAGGTTGCCATGTCAACAGTCTGTGTCTTATTCCCCAAGCCATGAAATAGACAAGAAGGTCCCACAACTAATCATTGGCAATATAAAGCTTTTAAAATAATGGGGGCAAGGAGCAGGGAAGATGGCAGACTGGTGAGCTGTATGTTTTAGTTACTCCTCCAGGAAAGTAGGTAGAAAGCCAGGAACTGCGTGGACTGGACACCACAGAGCAATCTGACTTTGGGCATACTTCATACAACACTCATGAAAATGTCGAACTGCTGAGATCAGCGAAATCTGTAAGTTTTTGCGGCCAGGGGACCCGCGCCCCTCCCTGCCAGGCTCAGTCCCGTGGGAGGAGGGGCTGTCAGCCCAGGGAAGGAGAAGGGAGAACTGCAGTGGCAGCCCTTATCGGAGTCTCATTCTACTGATCCAAACTCCAACCATAGATGGACTGAGACCAGACACCAGAGAATCTGAGAGCAGCCAGCCCAGCAGAGAGGAGACAGGCACAGAGAAAAAAAAACAACACGAAAAACTCCAAAATAAAAGTGGAGGATTTTTGGAGTTCTGGTGAACACAGAAAGGGGAAGGGCGGAGCTCAGGCCTTGAGGCACATATGCAAATCCCGAAGAAAAGCTGATCTCTCTGCCCTGTGGACCTTTCCTTAATGGCACTGGCTGCTTTGTCTGTTAGCATTTCAATAACCCATTAGATCCCTGAGGAGGGCCCTTTTTTTTTTTTTCTTTTTAATCCTTTTTTCTTTTTCTAAAACAATTACTCTAAGAAGCCCAATACAGAAAGCTTCAAAGAATTGCAATTTGGGCACGTCAAGTCAAGAGCAGAACTAAGAGAGCTCTGAGACAAAAGGCAATAATCCAGTGGCTGAGAAAATTCACTAAACACCACAACTTCCAAAGAAAAGGTGGGTGTCCGCTCACAGCCACCATCCTGGTGGACAGGAAACACTCCTGCCCATCGCCAGCCCCATAGCCCAGAGCTGCCCCAGACAACCCAGTGTGACGGAAGTGCTTCAAATACCAGGCACACAACACAAAACTGGGCGTGGACATTAGCCTTCCCTGCAACCTCAGCTGATTGTCCCAGAGTTGGGAAGGTGCAGCAGTGTGAATTAACAAAGCCCGAATCAGCCATCATTTCAGCAGACTGGGAGCCTCCCTACACAGCCCAGCAGCCCAGAATTGCCCTGGGGGGACGGCACTCACCTATGACATAGCACAGTCATCCCTCAACAGAGGACCCGGGGTGCACAGCCTGGAAGAGGGGCCCACTTGCAAGTCTCAGGAGCCATATGCCAATACCAAAGACTAGTGGGTCAGTGGCAGAGACAAACTGTGGCAGGACTGAACTGAAGGATTAGACTATTGCAGCAGCTTTAAAACTCTAGGATCACCAGGGAGATTTGATTGTTAGAGCCACCCCCCCTCCCCGACTGCCCAGAAACACGCCGCACATACAGGACAGGCAACACCAACTACACACGCAAGCTTGGTACACCAATTGGGCCCCACAAGACTCACTCCCCCACTCACCAAAAAGGCTAAGCAGGGGAGAACTGGCTTGTGGAGAACAGGTGGCTCGTGGACGCCACCTGCTGGTTAGTTAGAGAAAGTGTACTCCACGAAGCTGTAGATCTGATAATTTAGAGATAAGGACTTCAATAGGTCTACAAACCCTAAAAGAACCCTATCAAGTTCAGCAAATGCCACGAGGCCAAAAACAACAGAAAATTATAAAGCATATGAAAAAAACAGACGATATGGATAACCCAACCCCAAGCACCCAAATCAAAAGACAGGAAGAGACACAGCACCTAGAGCAGCTACTCAAAGAACTAAAGATGAACAATGAGACCATAGTACGGGATATAAAGGAAATCAAGAAGACTCTAGAAGAGCATAAAGAAGACATTGCAAGACTAAATAAAAAAATGGATGATCTTATGGAAATTAAAGAAACTGTTGACCAAATTAAAAAGATTCTGGACACTCATAGTACAAGACTAGAGGAAGATGAACAACGAATCAGTGACCTCGAAGATGACAGAATGGAAAATGGAAGCACAAAAGAAAGAATGGGGAAAAAAATTGAAAAAATCGAAATGGACCTCAGGGATATGATAGATAATATGAAACGTCCAAATATAAGACTCATTGGTGTCCCAGAAGGGGAAGAAAAAGGTAAAGGTCTAGGAAGAGTATTCAAAGAAATTGTTGGGGAAAACTTCCCAAATCTTCTAAACAACATAAATACACAAATCATAAATGTCAGCGAACTCCAAATAGAATAAATCCAAATAAACCCACTCCGAGACATATACTGATCACACTGTCAAACACAGAAGAGAAGGAGCAAGTTCTGAAAGCAGCAAGAGAAAAGCAATTCACCACATACAAAGGAAACAGCGTAAGACTAAGTAGTGACTACTCAGCAGCCACCATGGAGGCGAGAAGGCAGTGGCATGATATATTTAAAATTCTGAGTGAGAAAAATTTCCAGCCAAGAATACTTTATCCAGCAAAGCTCTCCTTCAAATTTGAGGGAGAGCTTAAATTTTTCACAGACAAACAAATGCTGAGAGAATTTGCTAACAAGAGACCTGCCCTACTGGAGATACTCAAGGGAGCCCTACAGACAGAGAAACAAAGACAGGACAGAGAGATTGGAGAAAGGTTCAGTACTAAAGAGATTCGGTATGGGTGCAATAAAGGATATTAATAGACAGAGGGAAAAATATGGCAAACATAAACCAAAGGATAAGATGGCCGATTCAAGAAATGCCTTCACGGTTATAACGTTGAATGTAAATGGATTAAACTCCCCAATTAAAAGATATAGATTCACAGAATGGATCAAAAAAAATGAACCATCAATATGTTGCATACAAGAGACTCATCTTAGACACAGGGACACAAAGAAACTGAAAGTGAAAGGATGGAAAAAAATATTTCATGCAAGCTACAGCCAAAAGAAAGCAGGTGTAGCAATATTAATCTCAGATAAAATAGACTTCAAATGCAGGGATGTTTTGAGAGACAAAGAAGGCCACTACATACTAATAAAAGGGGCAATTCAGCAAGAAGAAATAACAATCGTAAATGTCTATGCACCCAATCAAGGTGCCACAAAATACATGAGAGAAACACTGGCAAAACTAAAGGAAGCAATTGATGTTTCCACAATAATTGTGGGAGACTTCAACACATCACTCTCTCCTATAGATAGATCAACCAGACAGAAGACCAATAAGGAAATTGAAAACCTAAACAATCTGATAAATGAATTAGATTTAACAGACATATACAGGACATTACATCCCAAATCACCAGGATACACATAATTTTCTAGTGCTCATGGAACTTTCTCCAGAATAGATCATATCCTGGGACATAAAACAAGCCTCAATAAATTTAAAAACATTGAAATTATTCAAGGCACATTCTCTGACCACAATGGAATACAATTAGAAGTCAATAACCATCAGAGACTTAGAAAATTCACAAATACCTGGAGGTTAAACAACACACTCCTAAACAATCAGTGGGTTAAAGAAGAAATAGCAAGAGAAATTGCTAAATATATAGAGACGAATGAAAATGAGAACACAACATACCAAAACCTATGGGATGCAGCAAAAGCAGTGCTAAGGGGGAAATTTATAGCACTAAACGGGTATATTAAAAAGGAAGAAAGAGCCAAAATCAAAGAACTAATGGATCAACTGAAGAAGCTAGAAAATGAACAGCAAACCAATCCCAAACCAAGTAGAAGAAAAGAAATAACAAGGTTTAAAGCAGAAATAAATGACATAGAGAACAAAAAAACAATAGAGAGGATAAATATCACCAAAACTTGGTTCTTTGAGAAGATCAACAAGATTGACAGGCCCCTAGCTAGACTGACAAAATCAAAAAGAGAAAAGACCCATATAAACAAAATAATGAATGAAAAAGGTGCCATAACTTCAGATCCTGAAGAAATTAAAAAAATTATAAGAGGATATTATGAACAACTGTATGGCAACAAACTGGATAATGTAGAAGAAATGGACAATTTCCTGGAAACATATGAACAACCTAGACTGACCAGAGAAGAAATAGAAGACCTCAACCAACCCATCACAAGCAAAGAGATCCAATCAGTCATCAAAAATCTTCCCACAAATAAATGCCCAGGGCCAGATGGCTTCACAGGGGAATTCTACCAAACTTTCCAGAAAGAACTGACACCAATCTTACTCAAACTCTTTCAAAACATTGAAGAAAATGGAACACTACCTAACTCATTTTATGAAGCTAACATCAATCTAATACCAAAACCAGGTAAAGATGCTACAAAAAAGGAAAACTACCGGCCAATCTCCCTAATGAATATAGATGCAAAAATCCTCAACAAAATACTTGCAAATCGAATCCAAAGACACATTAAAAAAATCATACACCATGACCAAGTGGGGTTCATTCCAGGCATGCAAGGATGGTTCAACATAAGAAAAACAATCAATGTATTACAACACATTAAAAACTCGAAAGGGAAAAATCAATTGATCATCTTAATAGATGCTGAAAAAGCATTTGACAAAATCCAACATCCCTTTTTGATAAAAACACTTCAAAAGGTAGGAATTGAAGGAAACTTCCTCAACATGATAAAGAGCATATATGAAAAACCCACAGCCAGCATAGTACTCAACGGTGAGAGACTGAAAGCCTTCCCTCTAAGATCAGGAACAAGACAAGGATGCCCGCTGTCACCACTGTTATTCAACATTGTGCTGGAAGTGCTAGCCAGGGCAATCCGGCAAGACAAAGAAATAAAAGGCATCCAAATTGGAAAAGAAGAAGTAAAACTGTCATTGTTTGCAGATGATATGATCTTATATCTAGAAAGCCCTGAGAAATCGACGATACAGCTACTAGAGCTAATAAACAAATTTAGCAAAGTAGCGGGATACAAGATTAATGCACATAAGTCAGTAATGTTTCTATATGCTAGAAATGAACAAACTGAAGAGACACTCAAGAAAAAGATACCATTTTCAATAGCAACTAAAAAAATCAAGTACCTAGGAATAAACTTAACCAAAGATGTAAAAGACCTATACAAAGAAAACTACATAACTCTACTAAAAGAAATAGAAGGGGACCTTAAAAGATGAAAAAATATTCCATGTTCATGGATAGGAAGGCTAAATGTCATTAAGATGTCAATTCTACCCAAACTCATCTACAGATTCAATGCAATCCCAATCAAAATTCCAACAACCTACTTTGCAGACTTGGAAAAGCTAGTTATCAAATTTATTTGGAAAGGGAAGATGCCTCGAATTGCTAAAGACACTCTAAAAAAGAAAAACGAAGTGGGAGGACTTACACTCCCTGACTTTGAAGCTTATTATAAACCACAGTTGCCAAAACAGCATGGTACTGGCACAAAGATAGACATATAGATCAATGGAATCGAATTGAGAATTCAGAGATAGACCCTCAGATCTATGGCCGACTGATCTTTGATAAGGCCCCCAAAGTCACTGAACTGAGCCATAATGGTCTTTTCAACAAATGGGGCTGGGAGAGTTGGATATCCATATCCAAAAGAATGAAAGAGGACCCCTACCTCACCTCCTACACGAAAATTAACTCAAAATGGACCAAAGATCTCAATATAAAAGAAAGTACCATAAAACTCCTAGAAGATAATGTAGGAAAACATCTTCAAGACCTTGTATTAGGCGGCCACTTCCTAGACTTTACACCCAAAGCACAAGCAACAAAAGAGAAAATAGATAAATGGGAACTCCTCAAGCTTAGAAGTTTCTGCACCTCAAAGGAATTTCTCAAAAAGGTAAAGAGGCAGCCAACTCAATGGGAAAAAATTTTTGGAAACCATGTATCTGACAAAAGACTGATATCTTGCATATACAAAGAAATCCTACAAGTCAATGACAATAGTACAGACAGCCCAATTATAAAATGGGCAAAAGATATGAAAAGACAGTTCTCTGAAGAGGAAATACAAATGGCCAAGAAACACATGAAAAAATGTTCAGCTTCACTAGCTATTAGAGAGATGCAAATTAAGACCACAATGAGATACCATTTAACACCGGTTAGAATGGCTGCCATTAAACAAACAGGAAACTACAAATGCTGGAGGGGATGTGGAGAAATTGGAACTCTTATTCATTGTTGGTGGGACTGTATAATGGTTCAGCCACTCTGGAAGTCAGTCTGGCAGTTCCTTAGAAAACTAGATATAGAGCTGCCATTCGATCCAGCGATTGCACTTCTCGGTATATACCCGGAAGATCGGAAAGCAGTGACACGAACAGATATCTGCACGCCAATGTTCATAGCAGCATTATTCACAATTGCCAAGAGATGGAAACAACCCAAATGTCCTTCAACAGATGAGTGGATAAATAAAATGTGGTATATACACACGATGGAATACTACGCGGCAGTAAGAAGGAACGATCTCGTGAAACATATGACAACATGGATGAAACTTGAAGACATAATGCTGAGCGAAATAAGCCAGGCACAAAAAGAGAAATATTATATGCTACCACTAATGTGAACTTTGAAAAATGTAAAACAAATGGTTTATAATGTAGAATGTAGGGGAACTAGCAGTAGAGAGCAATTAAGGAAGGGGGAACAATAATCCAAGAAGAACAGATAAGCTATTTAACGTTCTGGGGATGCCCTGAAATAACTATGGTCTGTTAATTTCTGATGGATATAGTAGGAACAATTTCACAGAAATGTTGCTATATTATGTAACTTTCTTGGGGTAAAGTAGGAACATGTTGGAAGTTAAGCAGTTATCTTAGGTTAGTTGTCTTTTTCTTACTCCCTTGTTATGGTCTCTTTGAAATGTTCTTTTATTGTATGTTTGTTTTCTTTTTAACTTCTTTTTTTCATACAGTTGATTTAAAAAAGAAGGGAAAGTTAAAAAAAAAAGAAAAGAAAAAGAAACACAAGGAAAAAAAAAAAAGATGTAGTGCCCCCTTGAGGAGCCTGTGGAGAATGCAGGGGTATTCGCCTACACCACCTCCATGGTTGCTAACATGACCACAGACATAGGGGACTGGTGGTTTGATGGGTTGAGCCCTCTACCATAAGTTTTACCCTTGGGAAGATGGTTGCTGCAAAGGAGAGGCTAGGCCTCCCTATAATTGTGCCTAAGAGCCTCCTCCCGAATGCCTCTTTGTTGCTCAGATGTGGCCCTCTCTCTCTGGCTAAGCCAACTTGAAAGGTGAAATCACTGCCCTCCCCCCTACGTGGGATCAGACACCCAGGGGAGTGAATCTCCCTGGCAACGTGGAATATGACTCCCGGGGAGGAATGTAGACCCGGCATCGTGGGACGGAGAACATCTTCTTGACCAAAAGGGGGATGTGAAAGGAAATGAAATAAGCTTCAGTGGCAGAGAGATTCCAAAACGAGCCGAGTGGTCACTCTGGTGGGCACTCTTACGCACACTTTAGACAACCCTTTTTAGGTTCTAAAGAATTGGGGTAGCTGGTGGTGGATACCTGAAAC
Organism: Choloepus didactylus; assembly: GCF_015220235.1. NCBI lineage: Eukaryota > Metazoa > Chordata > Mammalia > Pilosa > Megalonychidae > Choloepus > Choloepus didactylus. The sequence goes on along the minus strand of NC_051318.1, from coordinate 25,492,979 downwards.
TATCAAACTACAACCCAGAACCCATGAATCTCGAAGACAGTTGTATAAAAATATAGCTTATGAGGGGTGACAATGGGATTGGGAAAGCCATAAGGACCACACTCCACTTTGTCTAGTTTATGGATGGATGAGTAGAAAAATAGGGGAAGGAAACAAACAGACAAAGGTACCCAGTGTTCTTTTTTACTTCAATTGCTCTTTTTCACTCTAATTATTATTCTTGTTATTTTTGTGTGTGTGCTAATGAAGGTGTCAGGGATTGATTTAGGTGATGAATGTACAACTATGTAATGGTACTGTAAACAATCGAAAGTACGATTTGTTTTGTATGACTGCGTGGTATGTGAATATATCTCAATAAAATGATGATAAAAAAATAAAATAAAAGTTTCTTGAAGTCTATAAAAAAATAAAATAAAATAAAATAAAATAAAATAAAATAAAATAAAATAAAATAATGGGGGCACATGTACATCTTTTTCTATACTAGACCACTCTCCATAGCAGGGACAGATTAATCATCTTCTGCATTTCTCCCAACAATCTGGCCAGAACAGGTAAATAAGGGCTTGTTGCTATGCTCCAGTCATTAATCAGCTACATTATTAACTAATATTGCATTAATTTAGTAACTTTTCACAACTTAGATAAAAACACTGAGGAAATAGGAAATACTGAATCCCACAGATCAGAAATGGAAAAAAGAACAAAAAAGATTGTTAAGTTACTTAATTCACAAAGAGTTCTTTGGTTTCTTTGCTTGTTATAAGATATATCTAAGATATATATATATACATCTATGTGTCTGCATATGTGTATATGTATATATGTATGTATAAATATGTTACATGAATAAAAATTTAATTTACTTTCTAATTATTTCTTTTTTTTTCAATTCCAAAACACCTTCTGATATGGAATCTTTTAGTTTTCGATGGACTGCTCGATCTAGTTGACCCTTCAAAATTTTCCACTTTTATACTTGATCTGTATAAAAGCACACACCAAATGTAAGGCCCTGAATTGTGAAACAGTCCAACAGGGCTTGGTAAAACATCTGCATGATTGTTTCTATGGTTGGCCCAAATATTTTGTTATTTTTCTTCCAGCACCCTGTCTCAATAAATTACTATAGATGTTTGCGCACCTCTTGTTAGGCCCCTGAGGAGTTTTTACTCCCGATCAAAACTGATCCTTGTGCTGCTGCCAATTCTTCCCCTCTGCCGATGGTGTGTTTTTATCCAGGTTACATTGGGGGGGGGGGGCTTTAAAATTTTTGTATAATGTTTAATACAAAATAAGCCCAAATATTATATAGCCTATAATTAATATCTCAGCATCAATTATTATGTACAATATTAAGTAAATTTACTGACTGTATGCAGAATAATGGTCAAAAATCTGTAACAATCAGTGTGGAATAGACACCAACCATCAGAACAGACACTGGCCATAAAGATCCAGTTCTCCTACCATTGTGTCCCAGCTCTAATTATATGTAATTATATGTAATAGTTAATATAATTGATACAACCCTGCAACATAAAGATCTCGGTGCTTCAAATTTGGAACAGAGATTGCAAACAGGTAGCCCGTGCCCTCGAGTCAGGCTATAGTTGTGTCTTGTTTGGCTTCCATCATGTTCTTAAATTTTTTGAATGAACATTTTTAAATTGAGACATTTCAGATAAGATTCTTCCTTCTAATTTCCCTTCAGACTTTTAAAGGCAGGACTAAGCTGGGTGAGCTCTTTTTGCTGGGGTGTGGGCTTTCTCCCCAAGCCGCCTGCTCTTAATTATCTGCCTAATACCAGCAGACATTTGGGTTTGCAACCTCCAGTTTAGAGAATCAATTTTCAATATACTAATTGATCTCGAAACTATTGAAATTTGTTTTCCAATTAATCCTTAGATACATTTATAGGAAAGTTCCTCTGGAACTGCATTCCAGGGCAGGAAAACACTAAGATATTTATATTCTGACCTTACAGTATTATCAATACGAATACATTTCATTTTTTGACTACTTAGCCATCTCTGTAAAATACCACATAACAAATGTATAATTTGAAAAACTAGCTGCTGATATAAAAATTTTCTGTTCTACATATTCTTTATTTTCTCCAATCTCTCTTTCCTGAAATCTCTGATATGATGACTCAACTTTTCTGAAAATCTTTTTATCACTGGTTTAAATTAATTTGTCCTTTTTAAACTATCACAAATGGAACTCTAGTTTTCTCATTTCCAGCTTTCACTGAGAAGTAAATATGGTAACTATGTTTAAATAATATTTTTTCTAATAGTTCAGAAGATCTTAAAAATAAATTTTGATAGAGCCATGTAACAATTGTGGTACATGGATATAAATTACAGGTCAATGAAGAAGAACAAATATTCAATTATATGAAAAGGCAAGCTGTTTTCCAATGATACAATGCCCACATTGGTATTTTAAATTCTGCTCATCTTTTCTATTTTCCACTTAGCTTTTTCCAGAATTCCAGAATTTATTCACATAATTTTTATGAGCTTATCTGACATTTTCTTTTTCATTCTCTTATTCATTCTCCCTTCCTATGATTATCATTTTGCCTTTATTTTTATAATCTGAATTCTGAAATATCTGCATATTTGTCCACAATTTGAAAGCATTATACTTCATATAATACCCTGGATTTGCTGAAGTAGCTTTACGAAAGCACTCTTCAAATATTTCCTTTGGGAATGCTCTCTTGTTTTCATTCACTCATTCATTCATTCACTCATTCTTTTATTCATCTAAATATATATCTACCAAGTATTACAAACCTACTTCTTTTAGGCAGTCTTTTTATAAGTTTTCCTTCTAAAGAATATATCCATTGTCTACACCTAGTAAAGTCTCAACAAATATGCTCCTGGTTGGTATAATACTGGTTTCTTAATGAATAATTCCTCTTCCTTATTTTCTATGTATTTTTCAGACTTTAAATGAGCTACATTTCTTATTGGAGGAAGATTGTCAGGACATATAATAGGGTTGCAACTCATAGAAACTCCTTGCCCAGCTGTAACTCTTTTGACTATCAGTTTATCAATCAGCCTATCTACTACTGGAATGCCAGTTACACATTTGCTGTGTCATCTGTTTAAGTAGCTTAGTGGCATCCTATATTTTTTCAAACCAAAAATCTTGTCTGGTCCTGTAAATTACCACCTTTTAATCCAGGCCTATAAGGAAATCCACAACCTCCACTTCATCTCCTTCTTTCTTGTTACTACTGCTAGACAGCCTTCAACTCCTTCTATAAGCAAAGGGCTTTGAACTCACATATTCTTCTATTAATTTGATGTAATCATGCGCTCACAAACATTTTATTATCTGGCTTCAGTAGTGATAATATTCCAATAAAATTTGTTTCCAAGTCTTCAAATCCCAAGTTATTCAATAAAATCAAGTAGCCAACCCTTTTTGTACCAGGAAAGTTTTCAATCATCAAAATATTATGATCCTTTTTACCTCTAAGATAGTTATTTTGGTTTCTAAATTCTGTTTCTCTTTATTTTCTTTTTGTACCATATAGAAATTACTTCATTCTCCCCTATTTTTAACTCTATTTCTTTTTCTTTTACTACAATCTAACTTTGTCTATTAAAGGTCTCCCTTCTGCTAGCATGTTCCATCTACGATTAAGTTATATTTTATCTTCTTTCCTTCACACTATTATGGACCAGCTTACACATTGATCTTTGTAATTACTGTTTGTGGGGTGATCAACTCTTGACTTTTCCTCCTTTCAATATTTTCCCCAAGTAGCCCTTCAATGCAATATGCAATAAAGTTCTTTTACACCACCCGCATTTGTTTGTTTCTATTTTATTTGAAGTGTTTCAAAGGGGCCTTGGGTGTTCTCCATAGTCCTACTATTGTAAATGTTTCTAAATATTTTGCATTGTATACAATCTTTTCTCATACACACTAGGGCCCCCTTTTTCTTACAAAAATATGTCTTCTTATATAGCTGATATCTTTTTTGCTTCTTACGATACATACATATCAAATAATCATCATTCCCTATAGGTGAGGTCTTCAATAGCTTATAATTTTTTTATAACTTTTTATAACTTTTACACTTCTGCTGTGAAACCTTACTCTATTGTTCCTCTCCACAATTTGGTGTCTATTCTCTGAACTCACATAATACTCGGGTGGGATGTTGTGATATCAATTAAATAATTAACGTTTTCAGGCAGATTATAAATTCCTTGAGTGTGGATGCTATGTAGCATATTTTTTTAATTCGATGCCTCGCATTCTGAACTTGTGCTCAGCATTCATCTATTCTTTTGGGGGTTCTGAGGCCCACACATGCCTGTTACATGAGGAAGCAAAAACATGCTTAACTCTTACTAAGTGTTCTTTTCTTGCAGGGGAAACTTCCTAGCATCAAAAAAAACTGCCACTTAGAAGTGTTTCCCATAATTTCCTTGAGAAGTACCCCACCCCAGCATTTCATATTTTTCATTTTGCTATTGTCTTTAGACTTTCCAACAAATACTCATTTCACACCACTCTTTCATTCTCAACCACTAGAATTTTCTTTGCATTATTATTCAATGAATCTCCCTTTTAAGATCCTAGTCTGTCTCCCATGGGCTTATCACTGAGAAAGCTGTACTGCTTTCCCTTACGTGTCCACAGCCTTTACCCAAGTCCTACCATCTGATAGGAGCCTCCAAAAAGATTTCACCTACACCTGCTTTACCTTCTTCAAATTTCAGTATTTGTACATTACTTAATCCTCTTCAGTTCTCCCTTTCTGATGTACCTTTCTGGTCTTTCCCCCTCTTTATTAATATTTTGTTTCACCTTTTCATTCAGAGATCATTTTTATTTATAAGTCCATTATTAAATGATAAAAATTGCCAGGTATTATGAACTCAATGTTTTTTAAAGCTGTATTTAAAAAAAAAAAAACAAACAGAAACACAACTTATTAAACTGCTCTATGAAAAAATAGGAAGCAATTGGTCATTCTTGGTTTGTTCCATGTTTATCACAACCCATGACGTACAGTACATCCAAATTTTCAGACACAACAAAAAATTCAGACTTGTTGCCCATTACACAGCAATGATCAACCATGAATTTCATATAAAGGTCAAAAGTGAAATGCCTTTAGGAGTTCCCTCAAATCTTAAAATAAAAGTCACATTCCAAACTTCATAATTCTCATGAATACATCACAAAGTCACCATTATGCTATTGAAAATGAAAACAATTATATGCTTGTATTACAAGGGAAAATATTCTAAAAATGAATTATTTAGTAAAACCAAGAATCTTCAAGTTCTTACTCACAAATCATGGGTTTGCTTTGGCTTAACTGTTTTATGTGGCATGGTCTTTAAGCATCACACCTCTGTAGACAGAGCACAATCCTACTCCTATACATGCAAAACCAAATTTGGTATGTTGGTTTTAAAATAAAATTGCCTCCTTATGATCTTTCCGTTTTTTCTACTAAGCATCTTGCATCTCTGTCCTAGTCTGAGAATTTGTAGTCATATTGATAATCCTGAAATATAAATCTACATGCAAACTTAAGACATAGAGCTTTTTTCATAGTTTTTGTTTTAACAAACACACTTTATAAAATATATCCAAAATCTAGATGAATATTTCTCTGTGTGTTCAATAAATTTAATTATCTATTTCAACTACCATATTAAACTTTGTCTGCCTTAGGGGTAACCCAGTTCTTTGGGACCAATAAAAAAGGACTTTTCTTCCACTTCAACCGTGTATCCAATTTTTTTAGCCACTAGGAAGTACAAAAAAAAAAACTCTACAGCTCAAAACTTTTTCAATAAACAGAATGTCCTTTGGCCAGAGATCTCAACAACATCTTTGACACCATCAGCTGGCTTGTGTAGTCATCAAACATGTGAGATATTCTCTCCAATTTTCTTCTCTTGGGATAACAGCTGAAAGAAGCAAAATTGCTCTGTGGTAACAAGACATTGAGATAGGTTATCCCCTTTCTCCTACAGCTGAAATTATTTTTCAAAACAAAACGTGAGAAACAGAAATACTGAGCATTTTCAATGTTTCAAAAAAGTACTCTATGCTCCTTGAAGCACATTTTATGACAGTATTTCAAAATATTGTATGAACATTAGTTAAGAATGACCAAAGGAAAAACCAGCTTTTTGCAGCAGGCTGAAACAACCAGATTGTTCAGAAATTGCAATGCAGGACAAAGAGAAGAGTAAGAACAATTGACCATTCTTGGTTTGCTCCATGTGTATCACAATCCATGATGTAGAGTAAGAGCTTACCTGCTGTGAAAATAAGAATGGAGTTTAAAAACACAGAGAGAGACTTAAACTACTGACATGTGGATGCATACTGAAACTCAATTTTAGCAAAAATTTGTAAATTATTCTAAGTAGTGAAGAAGACTAAGTAGTCAACATTTCGGTAAACACCAAATCATAGCGCTCTCTATCAGAGAGGAAAGTGCTACTACAAAACCTCTACTTTCTGAAATATTTAGTTACTCTCAGTCAAATAATGTTTTACAAAATAAGGGACTCTTTTTATCCTCTCATGTTAAAGCCTTATGGCAATCAATTTCACATGTTTGTAAACATCTTCAACCTTTCCATTTTCTTCACCTTTCATATAGTCAACAAATAAGTTCTATTGAGGCTTTCTTTCAAAAGGCCTCCAATATCTACAATTTTCTTTCCATTCCCTTGGTCACTTTCTCTTTTTAGATATTGATCCACTTGTGCCTGAAATACAGTAGCCCCTTACATAACTCTCCCAGCTAAGATCACTCACTTAACCTGTGCAATCTGCCTACCATTGTCAGTTAGTCTCACTTAAGGATGATTCTCATCATCATGTTCCCCAGTCAAAAACCACCGACAACTCTCTGGTTTCTACTGCATAAATCGTTTATAGTTTGACCCATCTCCAGTTGTCATAATTTCCTACCATTCTAGAGACAAATCTGAGTTGGAATACTAGCCTGGGAAAATCTTTGAACTTCAGTTTTCTCATCAATAAAAGGGAAATAAGACTACCTGCTCTACAATGCCATTGCGCAGACTGCAAATGGCATGTGTAAAGTAGTTGGCACATAACAGGGAATTGATAAACAACTCGAGTACCATCACTTTCCAGCTTATGTCATTCATTCTAAGCTGTTCATCGTTGTCACTTTAACACCACATTCATTCCCATGTCTAAATCACCGTATACTCACTTTCAGTGCAAATCCTTTAGGCTAAGAATGACAAGTAGGTTTCACCCCATCTGCCAATTCCCACTGCTCCAGGGTGGTCTCCTGGAGCTTTGAATTGGCAAGGATTTTGAGGCCTTGCCTAGAATCACTGGAAAAGAGTGCTGAAATATAACACAGGTTCCACCTCCGAAGTTAGGCTTCTTCAACCCGTCCAGGCCACTGCTAAAGTATATACCGTAATGTCGTGAGTCATCTGTATCATACACCAGGATGAAAGCAAGACCCATTAAGTCTATTGATGCCCTGACCTGTCTTTGGGGCGCATGTGTTGTCTTCTAGGGATCACAAATTCTTTGTCTAAGAACTCACAAGCTTCCTGCTAAAAAATCCATCTGCCATCTAGGAATGTGATAGTCTACACTAAGTTCACTTCTGGAATTCAATTTTCTTCTCTTTTGAAAACCAGGACATTTGCCCATCTCCAGAATTCTTATATTGCTCCCACATATCAAATAACAAAAATAAGAGACAGTGAGCCTAATAACTTCTAGGTGCCCGTTCAGTATTTTGGGTTGCCACCCATCTCCAGACATAAAGACAGATTGATTTAAAATAGGTATATGGTATCATTCTCTCTCTTTACCTTGCTTGCAATTTAAATCCCTTTTTTAAATCATGCTTGACCTATTCTTTTAAGTTTGAAGGAATTCTCCTTCCTAAGAAAGGCAGAAACTGAAGAATAATTACACAATTCTCTCTGTATGTCATCAAATAATACAATATATTAATATAATAATATAATATGTTCAAAAATGGGTCATCAAATCAGCGATTTCAGGGAGCGATATCTAAGAAAATAAAGAATGATGTAGACTAGAAAATCTTATGTCAACAGCTAGATTCTAAATCAAATAGTTGTTTTTTGATATTTAATAGAAATGGACAATTAGTCTAAAGTGAAATATGCCGATGATAATAATAGAGGGAGATCAGGATGTGTGCTATGCTTGAAGCATGATGTGAACTCATTAAGAACGAGCAAGAAAGATAGGAAGAGCCAGCAGTGTCTAGGCTAACAAGAAACACACACACACACACACACACACACACACACACACACATACACAGAAGCTCCACCTCAAAGACTAACTGCCATCTGGGAACTCACCTGGGTGAGACAAAGCACATGTCCCCCACGCTGAGTCAAAACTCAGGCTTGATGGCAGCATTGGAGGACTTTTTCCAAGAGACTTGGGGTCACACACACACACATATACACAGAAGCTCCACCTCAAAGACTAACTGCCATCTGGGAACTCACCTGGGTGAGACAAAGCACATGTCCCCCACGCTGAGTCAAAACTCAGGCTTGATGGCAGCATTGGAGGACTTTTTCCAAGAGACTTGGGGTTATGGGCCAATAGACAACAGTGCCCTGGCAACAGTGACAGCTCTGAGCTGGCAATGGAAGGACTCGCAGCCACGGAACAAGAGACTGCACCACACTACAAAGCAGAGTCTGCAGCGGTGGGCTGTGGGCAGGGCCACCGCATATGCTGTGTCCTCTGCAAGGCACCATCCTTGGAGGCAAGAAGTGAATGAAATCCTGCCTCCCTGCAGCATTTGCCCAAAGGGAACAAAATTTCCTCATTCTTAGGAAGTCCTGTTTAGGTATTGTATTGTCCTGCCTAAGCAGAAACAAGGGGCTGAGAAATTTCTCCTCCCAGACTGCACCAATCCTTCGCTAAAGTGAGAATTAGGACCATTCCCAAGTAAAGGGAGAAGGGAGTAATACGGAACCTGATGCATTTGCAGTCTCTGCCACAAATCTGGATTGGAAGGGAGGCCTTCTTCCATTGTCACAAAGCTTGTCCCTATGGATGCCTTGAGATACATGGGTAACAGAGTTCCAGATTCAAAACGCAGAAAAAATGTCCTCAGCAACTTTGTAGAAATATCTGAAAATAGGCTGCAAATTTTGATCTACAGTCCACTTTGAGGATCTTTCATAGTGTCTGTCTGATTTAAATGTCCAATACAGGAGGCGGGGCAAGATGGCAGACTGGTGAGCTGTATGTTTTAGTTACTCCTCCAGGAAAGTAGGTAAAAAGCCAGGAACTGCGTGGACTGGACACCACAGAGCAATCTGTCTTTGGGCATACTTCATACAACACTCATGAAAACGTGGAACTGCTGAGATCAGCGAAATCTGTAAGTTTTTGCGGCCAGGGGACCCGCGCCCCTCCCTGCCAGGCTCAGTCCCGGGGGAGGAGGGGCTGTCAGCTCCAGGAAGGAGAAGGGAGAATTGCAGTGGCTGCTCTTAACGGAAACTCATTCTACTGATTCAAACTCCAACCATAGATAGACTGAGGCCAGACACCAGAGACTCTGAGAGCAGCCAGCCCAGCAGAGAGGAGACAGGCATAGAAAAAAAACAACACGAAAAACTCCAAAATAAAAGCAGAGGATTTTTGGAGTTCTGGTGAACACAGAAAGGGGAAGGGCGGAGATCAGGCCTTGAGGCGCATATGCAAATCCCGAAGCAAGGCTGATCTCTCTGCCCTGGGCACTTTTCCTTAATGGCCCTGGTTGCTTTGTCTATTAGCATTTCAATAACCCATTAGATCTCTGAGGAGGGCCGTTTTTTTGTTTTTTTTTTTTAAATCCTTTTTGCTTTTTCTAAAACAATTACTCTAAGAAGCTCAATACAGAAAGCTTCAAAGAATTGAAATTTGGGCACATCAAGTCAAGAGCAGAACTAAGAGAGCTCTGAGACAAAAGGCAATAATCCAGTGGCTGAGAAAATTCACTAAACAACACAACTTCCCAAGAAAAGGGGGGTGTCCGCTCACAGCCACCATCCTGGTGGACAGGAAACACTCCTGCCCATCGCCAGCCCCATAGCCCAGAGCTGCCCCAGACAACCCAGTGTGACGGAAGTGCTTCAAATAACAGGCACATACCACAAAACTGGGCGTGGACATTAGCCTTCCCTGCAACCTCAGCTGAATGTCCCAGAGCTGGGAAGGGGGAGCAGTGTGAATTAACAGAGCCCCATTCAGCCATCATTTGAGCAGACTGGGAGCCTCCCAACACAGCCCAGCAGCCCAGAACTGCCCTGGGGGGACGGCACTCACCTGCGACATAGCACAGTCATCCCTCAACAGAGGACCCGGGGTGCACAGCCTGGAAGAGGGGCCCACTTGCAAGTCTCAGGAGCCATACGCCAATACCAAAGACTTGTGGGTCAGTGGCAGAGACAAACTGTGGCAGGACTGAACTGAAGGATTAGACTATTGCAGTAGCTTTAAAACTCTAGGATCATCAGGGAGATTTGATTGTTAGGGCCACCCCCCCTCCCCGACTGCCCAGAAACACGCCCCACATACAGGGCAGGCAACACCAACTACACACGCAAGCTTGGGACACCAATTGGGCCCCACAAGACTCACTCCCCCACTCACCAAAAAGGCTAAGCAGGGGAGATCTGGCTTGTGGAGAACAGGTGGCTCGTGGACGCCACCTGCTGGTTAGTTAGAGAAAGTGTACTCCACGAAGCTGTAGATCTGATAAATTAGAGATAAGGACTTCAACTGGTCTACAAACCCTAAAAGAACCCTATCAAGGTCAGCAAATGCCACGAGGCCAAAAACAACAGAAAATTATAAAGCATATGAAAAAACCAGACGATATAGATAACCCAAGCCCAAGCACCCAAATCAAAAGACCAGAAGAGACACACCTAGAGCAGCTACTCAAAGAACTAAAGATGAACAATGAGACCCTAGTACGGGATATGAAGGAAATCAAGAAGACCCTAGAAGAGCATAAAGAAGACATTGCAAGACTAAATAAAAAAATGGATGATCTTATGGAAATTAAAGAAACTGTTGACCAAATTAAAAAGATTCTGGACACTCATAGTACAAGACTAGAGGAAGTTGAACAACGAATCAGTGACCTGGAAGATGACAGAATGGAAAATGAAAACATAAAAGAAAGAATGGGGAAAAAAATTGAAAAACTCGAAATGGACCTCAGGGATATGATAGATAATATGAAACGTCCGAATATAAGACTCATTGGTGTCCCAGAAGGGGAAGAAAAGGGTAAAGGTCTAGGAAGAGTATTCAAAGAAATTGTTGGGGAAAACTTCCCAAATCTTCTAAACAACATAAATACACAAATCATAAATGCTCAGCGAACTCCAAATAGAATAAATCCAAAAAAACCCACTCCGAGACATATACTGATCACACTGTCAAACATAGAAGAGAAGGAGCAAGTTCTGAAAGCAGCAAGAGAAAAGGAATTCACCACATACAAAGGAAACAGCATAAGACTAAGTAGTGACTACTCAGCAGCCACCATGGAGGCGAGAAGGCAGTGGCACGATATATTTAAAATTCTGAGTGAGAGGAATTTCCAGCCAAGAATACTTTATCCAGCAAAGCTCTCCTTCAAATTTGAGGGAGAGCTTAAATTTTTCACAGACAAAGAAATGCTGAGAGAATTTGCTAACAAGAGACCTGCCCTACTGGAGATACTAAAGGGAGCCCTACAGACAGAGAAACAAAGACAGGACAGAGAGACTTGGAGAAAGGTTCAGTACTAAAGAGATTCGGTATGGGTACAATAAAGGATATTAATAGAGAGAGGGAAAAATATGGCAAACATAATCCAAAGGATAAGATGGCCGATTCAAGAAATGCCTTCACGGTTTTAACGTTGAATGTAAATGGATTAAACTCCCCAATTAAAAGATATAGATTCGCAGAATGGATCAAAAAAAATGAACCATCAATATGTTGCATACAAGAGACCCATCTTAGACACAGGGACACAAAGAAACTGAAAGTGAAAGGATGGAAAAAAATATTTCATGCAAGCTACAGCCAAAAGAAAGCAGGTGTAGCAATATTAATCTCAGATAAAATAGACTTCAAATGCAGGGATGTTTTGAGAGACAAAGAAGGCCACTACATACTAATAAAAGGGGCAATTCAGCAAGAAGAAATAACAATCGTAAACGTCTATGCACCCAGTCAAGGTGCCACAAAATACATGAGAGAAACATTGGCAAAACTAAAGGAAGCAATTGATGTTTCCACAATAATTGTGGGAGACTTCAACACATCACTCGCTCCTATAGATAGATCAACCAGACAGAAGACCAATAAGGAAATTGAAAACCTAAACAATCTGATAAATGAATTAGATTTAACAGACATCTACAGGACATTACATCCCAAATCAACAGGATACACATACTTTTCTAGTGCTCACGGAACTTTCTCCAGAATAGATCATATGCTGGGACATAAAACAAGCCTCAATAAATTTAAAAAGATTGAAATTATTCAAAGCACATTCTCTGACCACAATGGAATACAATTAGAAGTCAATAACCATCAGAGACTTAGAAAATTCACAAATACCTGGAGGTTAAACAACACACTCCTAAACAATCAGTGGGTTAAAGAAGAAATAGCAAGAGAAATTGCTAAATATATAGAGACGAATGAAAATGAGAACACAACATACCAAAACCTATGGGATGCAGCAAAAGCAGTGCTAAGGGGGAAATTTATAGCACTAAACGCATATATTAAAAAGGAAGAAAGAGCCAAAATCAAAGAACTAATGGATCAACTGAAGAAGCTAGAAAATGAACAGCAAACCAATCCTAAACCAAGTACAAGAAAAGAAATAACAAGGATTAAAGCAGAAATAAATGAAATAGAGAACAAAAAAACAATAGAAAGGATAAATATCACCAAAAGTTGGTTCTTTGAGAAGATCAACAAGATTGACAAGCCCCTAGCTAGACGGACAAAATCAAAAAGAGAGAAGACCCATATAAACAAAATAATGAATGAAAAAGGTGACATAACTGCAGATCCTGAAGAAATTAAAAAAATTATAAGAGGATATTATGAACAATTGTATGGCAACAAACTGGATAATGTAGAAGAAATGGACAATTTCCTGGAAACATATGAACAACCTAGACTGACCAGAGAAGAAATAGAAGACCTCAACCAACCCATCACAAGCAAAGAGATCCAATCAGTCATCAAAAATCTTCCCACAAATAAATGCCCAGGGCCAGATGGCTTCACAGGGGAATTCTACCAAACTTTCCAGAAAGAACTGACACCAATCTTACTCAAACTCTTTCAAAACATTGAAAAAAATGGAACACTACCTAATTCATTTTATGAAGCTAACATCAATCTAATACCAAAACCAGGCAAAGATGCTACAAAAAAGGAAAACTACCGGCCAATCTCCCTAATGAATATAGATGCAAAAATCCTCAACAAAATACTTGCAAATCGAATCCAAAGACACATTAAAAAAATCATACACCATGACCAAGTGGGGTTCATTCCAGGCATGCAAGGATGGTTCAACATAAGAAAAACAATCAATGTATTACAACACATTAAAAACTCGAAAGGGAAAAATCAATTGATCATCTCAATAGATGCTGAAAAAGCATTTGACAAAATCCAACATCCGTTTTTGATAAAAACACTTCAAAAGGTAGGAATTGAAGGAAACTTCCTCAACATGACAAAGAGCATATATGAAAAACCCACAGCCAGCATAGTACTCAATGGTGAGAGACTGAAAGCCTTCCCTCTAAGATCAGGAACAAGACAAGGATGCCCGCTGTCACCACTGTTATTCAACATTGTGCTGGAAGTGCTAGCCAGGGCAATCCGGCAAGACAAAGAAATAAAAGGCATCCAAATTGGAAAAGAAGAAGTAAAACTGTCATTGTTTGCAGATGATATGATCTTATATCTAGAAAACCCTGAGAAATCAACGATACACCTACTAGAGCTAATAAACAAATTTAGCAAAGTAGCGGGATACAAGATTAATGCACATAAGTCAGTAATGTTTCTATATGCTAGAAATGAACAAACTGAAGAGACACTCAAGAAAAAGATACCATTTTCAATAGCAACTAAAAAAATCAAGTACCTAGGAATAAACTTAACCAAAGATGTAAAAGACCTATACAAAGAAAACTACATAACTCTACTAAAAGAAATAGAAGGGGACCTTAAAAGATGGAAAAATATTCCATGTTCATGGATAGGAAGGCTAAATGTCATTAAGATGTCAATTCTACCCAAACTCATCTACAGATTCAATGCAATCCCAATCAAAATTCCAACAACCTACTTTGCAGACTTGGAAAAGCTAGTTATCAAATTTATTTGGAAAGGGAAGATGCCTCGAATTGCTAAAGACACTTTAAAAAAGAAAAACGAAGTGGGAGGACTTACACTCCCTGACTTTGAAGCTTATTATAAAGCCACTGTTGCCAAAACAGCATGGTACTGGCACAAAGATAGACATATAGATCAATGGAATCGAATTGAGAATTCAGAGATAGACCCTCAGATCTATGGCCGACTGATCTTTGATAAGGCCCCCAAAGTCACCGAACTGAGCCATAATGGTCTTTTCAACAAATGGGGCTGGGAGAGTTGGATATCCATATCCAAAAGAATGAAAGAGGACCCCTACCTCACCCCCTACACAAAAATTAACTCAAAATGGACCAAAGATCTCAATATAAAAGAAAGTACCATTAAACTCCTAGAAGATAATGTAGGAAAACATCTTCAAGACCTTGTATTAGGAGGCCACTTCCTAGACTTTACACCCAAAGCACAAGCAACAAAAGAGAAAATAGATAAATGGGAACTCCTCAAGCTTAGAAGTTTCTGCACCTCAAAGGAATTTCTCAAAAAGGTAAAGAGGCAGCCAACTCAATGGGAAAAAATTTTTGGAAACCATGTATCTGACAAAAGACTGATATCTTGCATATACAAAGAAATCCTACAACTCAATGACAATAGCACAGACAGCCCAATTATAAAATGGGCAAAAGATATGAAAAGACAGTTCTCTGAAGAGGAAATACAAATGGCCAAGAAACACATGAAAAAATGTTCAGCTTCACTAGCTATTAGAGAGATGCAAATTAAGACCACAACGAGATACCATCTAACACCGGTTAGAATGGCTGCCATTAAACAAACAGGAAACTACAAATGCTGGAGGGGATGTGGAGAAATTGGAACTCTTATTCATTGTTGGTGGGACTGCGTAATGGTTCAGCCACTCTGGAAGTCAGTCTGGCAGTTCCTTAGAAAACTAGATATAGAGCTACCATTCGATCCAGCGATTGCACTTCTCGGGATATACCCGGAAGATCGGAAAGCAGTGACACGAACAGATATCTGCACGCCAATGTTCATAGCAGCATTATTCACAATTGCCAAGAGATGGAAACAACCCAAATGTCCATCAACAGATGAGTGGATAAATAAAATGTGGTATATACACACGATGGAATACTACGCGGCAGTAAGAAGGAACGATCTGGTGAAACATATGACAACATGGATGAACCTTGAAGACACAATGCTGAGCGAAATAAGCCAGGCACAAAAAGAGAAATATTATATGCTACCACTAATGTGAACTTTGAAAAATGTAAAACAAATGGTTTATAATGTAGAATGTAGGGGAACTAGCAGTAGAGAGCAATTAAGGAAGGGGGAACAATAATCCAAGAAGAACAGATAAGCTATTTAACGTTCTGGGGATGCCCAGAAATGACTATGGTCTGTTAATTTCTGATGGATGTAGTAGGAACAAGTTCACTGAAATGTTGCTATAGTATGTAACTTTCTTGGGGTATAGTAGGAACATGTTGGAAGTTAAGCAGTTATCTTAGGTTAGTTGTCTTTTTCTTACTCCCTTGCTATGGTCTCTTTGAAATGTTCTTTTATTGTATGTTTGTTTTCTTTCTAACTTTTTTTTTCATACAGTTGATTTGAAAAAAGAAGGGAAAGTTAAAAAAAAAAAAAGAAAAAAGACAAACAAGGATAAAAAAAAAAAAAAAAAAAAAAAAAAAAAAAAACGATGTAGTGCCCCCTTGAGGAGCCTGTGGAGAATGCAGGGGTATTCGCCTACCCCACCTCCATGGTTGCTAACATGACCACAGACATAGGGGACTGGTGGTTTGATGGGTTGAGCCCTCTACCATAAGTTTTACCCTTGGGAAGACGGTTGCTGCAAAGGAGAGGCTAGGCCTCCCTGTATTTGTGCCTAAGAGTCTCCTCCTGAATGCCTCTTTGTTGCTCAGATGTGGCCCTCTCTCTCTGGCTAAGCCAACTTGAAAGGTGAAATCACTGCCCTCCCCCCTACGTGGGATCAGACACCCAGGGAAGTGAATCTCCCTGGCAACGTGGAATATGACTCCCGGGGAGGAATGTAGACCCGGCATCGTGGGATGGAGAACATCTTCTTGACCAAAAGGGGGATGTGAAAGGAAATGAAATAAGCTTCAGTGGCAGAGAGATTCCAAAACGAGCCGAGAGATCACTCTGGTGGGCACTCTTACGCACACTTTAGACAACCTTTTTTAGGTTCTAAAGAATTGGGGTAGCTGGTGGTGGATACCTGAAACTATTAAACTACAACCCAGAACCCATGAATCTCGAAGACAGTTGTATAAAAATGTAGCTTATGAGGGGTGACAGTGGGATTGGGAATGCCATAAGGACCAAACTCCACTTTGTCTAGTTTATGGATCGATGTGTAGAAAAGTAGGGGAAGCAAACAAACAGACAAAGGTACCTAGTGTTCTTTTTTACTTCAATTGCTCTTTTTCACTCTAATTATTATTCTTGTTATTTTTGTGTGTGTGCTAATGAAGGTGTCAGGGATTGATTTAGGTGATGAATGTACAACTATGTAATGGTACTGTAAACAATCGAAAGTACAATTTGTTTTGTATGACTGCGTGGTATGTGAATATATCTCAATAAAATGATGATTAAAAAAAAAAAAAAAAAAAAAATGTCCAATACAAGTAAGGCTAAGATGGGAAGAAAGATAAAATCCTCTATATTCAGGAACCCATAACCCACAAGTATACCTCTAACATCTCATTAATTGATGAACCTGAATATTTATGCCCTTAAACCCTGAGATCAACAAATAAAATCTGGAAACTGCAAGGATATTTTGATTTAACCTCTTCCAAGTCACAGTAAGCCCCGTTGTGGATGATAGCTGTGGTTAATTGTACAAGTTTAAGAAAGTTCTTACATGAACTAGATCATCATTACAATGTGTTAATAATAGGGTGGTATATGGGAAAAATACAAATAATGCAAATTGTGGACTATAGTTAACAGTAATATTGTGATATTCTTTCATCAATTTTAACAAAGTTACTATGCCAATGCTAACTGTCAATAATAGAGGGGAAAAGAAGTATGAGATTTTCCTCTTTGGAGTAATGAGAATGTTCTCAAATTGATCGTAGTGCAAATGCACAACTATATGATTATACCAAAAGCCACTGATGGTACACTTTGGATGGCATGTATGGCATGTGAGTAAAACTGTTTTTTTAAAAGAAGTCAATGTGATATTTTAATATTGGTCTCATATCCCTCTAGAAATAGAAAAATGTATACCCCTTAAGAATGGAGAAGTAGAAACCCATCTTTTTCATCAATTTTTGTGTAGAAAACATGGGAGGATGACACATTACCAACAAATACAAGTTTCCTAACACAAATATAGCCCAATTACGCTGTATGCAGGGGGTCAAACAAACAAAAAATACTCTCCACAGTCGTCTTCTCTTTATAAAGACATTTTTAATGAATAGCAATGTAGCTCTCTTCTTCCCTTGATATGAAAAGGAGAGCCCTGCATTAGTCTTCAGGGGATTATTAGTGTATTCACTTAATCAGTGCAGTGAAATGAACACTGATGAAGATGGCCATCTCCTAAACATCTGAAAAGAAAATATGACCCCTTGGTGCATTGCAACTAATGCATTCCGCCTATTTCTTCTCTACATGAATTGAGCAGTTACTACATGCCAGGCATCGTACTATTGCCAATGAGATGAACCCACAAAAGGCAGTGTCCCTGCTCTCAAGGAAAGATATATGTCAGCATAATTACATTACAGTGAGACAGACCTTTACAGAGATACATACATACATAAGGGGACACAGATGACAGCCATGTCTCTAGGGGGGCAGGGATCAGGGAAAGAGCACTTCTGAGCAGTGTTTGGATCTTTTCATGTTTGAAACATAAGAACAAAGAGATCAGTTTTCTAGATTATTTCCAAAATTAAAGACAACAGGCATTGGCCAGAGGTATTTTTATTAAAATGCTAAAGCTAAATAGGCACAGATTTTGAAATATAAAGATACATACTCTGAAAACATGAAAGCACAATAGAAAAAGAATAAGTTGAACTCTTAAGTGTGTCAATGGAATCCTATGCTGACGTTTTATCTCACTGTGTGTTACATTTCACTATGATTGTCTCCTTGAAAATATATATATATATATATATAAAATACATATCTCCTTTATATCCCCATCACTTAACATATTATAGGACACAGAGCATTTAATAAGGGCTGTTAAGACAAGACATTGGCTCATGAAGTACACCCAGTGTGAAGGAAAATGGGGAATAATTAGGCTTCCTCTTGTTAAAATACTACTACTACTATTACTACTGATAAAAAAGCACTTGAGCTAAGCTACCATTTAATGTTCGCTTCTTATGGCCCAGATTCTGTGCTAACCCCTCTACAGATGTGACCTAATTTAAAATATTCCTTAGACTTGCAGTATAGAAGGTAAAAGTGCCAACACTGGTCCTGTAGTAGGTGTGAGAGATGAGCCGGGAGAGGCTTTGAAAGGAAGGAAAGACCCAGATTCCAAATGACCCAAGGAGGACCCAAACTGGAGAAATACCCTTAGAATGGGAGGACTGCAAAGCTGAAAATGGTGTTGATTCAAGGGCTCTGTCAACATACGCAGGGTAAGGTGAAATGTCGAGGCAATAAGTCACTTAAACCTCAGTTCTCAAACACCGGAGAAGAAATTGGGACTTGGGGCCAAGATCAGGCAGATAACTGTCTTGTTTATTCACATGAAGCCCCTGGGAGGGTGTAAGACAGACTAGGAGAGATGGGGAGGAGGTAAAGGAAGAAACTACTGCTTTCTATCAATTAGCTGTCAGACCGAAACAAGGGACATTACCAGGTCAGTCCCTCCACAGGCAAGGCTCCTTCATTGGGACTTGGATGCTGAGATATGGAGTTCAGAGCTAGGACAGTGCTAATGGGAGAGAGGAAGAGATGGGACATTCCAGGAAATCCATCCTGAGCGAGGCCGGGAAGAGAAAAAACAGTCCCCATAAAAAATGAGGCTGCAGTAATAAGACAGGAAAGCAGGTCACAGCCAGACAGCGTGGGTACAGTGTGAACTCTTGTAGGAACAAGAAAATCCTAGGTACTCAAGAGTGCAAGACTGGAAACCTGGTTGCCCCATGGGGCATTTAGAGTGGGGGGAGCTCTGTTCCCAAATACCAAAGGCTAATGGACCAAAAGCTATTGGTCTTTGAACGTGTTGGTCCCTCAATGGTTGCAGGGGAAGAACAGAGCAGTCCACAGAAAATTAGGAATTTTGTGTGCACAGCTGGAGCCCACAATAAATTTAGACAAGACCAACAATAATATCTCAAATTTTCACTTTTCCCAAGTCCACATGACAAAAGAATCAAGTGTGTTTTCTGTTGTGTTTCAAGCAATTTGACACCTGAACTCCACTCAGTAATGAAAGCGTTGAACAAAATGTGTTTCTGGAAAGAATTCCACTTTGCATTCTACAATATTAGTTCAAAGCTCTACTTCGAAACAAGTTTGGAAAAAACACAAGACTCCAGAAAATCCAGGAGTGGCATATTTGAAAAAATCAAGGCTGAGGGTGGGGCTAGGCATGCTAAAGTGCTGTTTATGTTTGGTATCGTTCTCTACACCAGAGGCCACCCACCTAGAGAAAGAAACAGGGACATCTGGCAACCCATGGTGTAAATGTAAGGGTGACTTGGCCAAAGAGTAGGCAACGGACGTAAAGAAGTATTCTTTCTCCTACAAAATGTTTAGGGGAAAACAACACCCTTACTTGTTTTTATTCTACCTTTCAACAACAGAAACAGAATTTCTATAGGCTTCTTTGACATCACAGCCACAAGCCAGACAACACATGCTACCCTCCCCAAAGGCCAAGGCCAGCCACATCCGCTATCTCCTCTAAATGGTTACATGCAGCTGCAAATATAAATATTTCCCCAACTCCACATCCACAAAGGATCCAGTCCTATTAATACCTTATCTATGTGAAGTTCCTAATTTCCTTTCCAAACAAGAAAATGCCACTGGAGCCAAGGCTCTGTTT
The DNA here is from genome assembly GCF_015220235.1 of Choloepus didactylus. NCBI lineage: Eukaryota > Metazoa > Chordata > Mammalia > Pilosa > Megalonychidae > Choloepus > Choloepus didactylus. The sequence continues at coordinate 25,472,425 of NC_051318.1, read as the reverse complement.
TTCAATTTGAACATGGAACAAAATGAAGCTAGTTTACAATTTGGGTCCTTATTGTAATAGCTGCACTCTTCTCCAGAGATCAGATGGCTGGAAAATGTCATTTGTGCAGAAAGCTCACCCTATTATGAAGTCTGTGTGTCCAGACACTGGCAGAACAAGATGGTCTTGTCAAAGAAATAGTTGGCCAGAGCTCAAGGACATAAAGCGGAAAATCAAAAACACTTCCGTATCGGGACGCTTCAGAGCTATTTACAAGCAGGAAGCATATATAGAACTCAACACAGGTGTTTCCAAAAGAAAAGTTTCCTTTAAGAAACCAATGTGAGAGACTCCAACATCTGCCATGCAGGAAGTACAAAATATTTCCAGACTTGGAAAAGAGCTGCTAAAGACTAAAGAAGCCTGATTGTAACCATGAATCATTATGAGGCTTGAAATTAATGTTTGATTGTGCTGATGTAATAGGAAAATAAGTGTAAGAGAGAATCCTGTTGTCCCTTTGGTAGAGAATGCATCCGTCAAGAGATAAGCAGAATTGTTCTCTTGCAACTCAAATCTGTCTAATAATTACCTAAGCTCAAGATAGGACAACTGACATAGAATTGTTCCCACTTCACGTTATCAATGTTTATTCTGCAGTATATGTATTTTCTTTGCACAGACAAAAATTAAAGATCACAAAATGTGAATGTAGTGAAAATAATGAGCATTACTTAAATAAAACTGACAATTTGAAGCAGAACAGACTGGTTTTCCATTCTCATCTCTTCCATTCACTTGTTGTATAACCCTGGAGAGGTATCTAAGCACCCCAAGCCTCAGTAACCATTTATAAATGGGGAAGGTAATGTGCCTTGACCTGTGCCATAGAGGAATTAGGAGAGCTGAATGGTCTAATAAACGTTAAGCACTCAGTACTGTGAATGCTTGAGGAGAGCAATTGTTTCAATTCCAAATCTCTTCAATATGGCTAGAGTTGGACTCCTAAATTGAAACTGGACCCCAAGAGAAGCTTCTGATCTTAAAGAACTGGAGTCTACAATACTGTCACAAAAGTGAAGAGCTGGCACAATTAGCTTCAACTCAATTATGAGTCAGGCTATGGTATCCATAAACTGTCCGGGCAAAGAAGGTCGAAGGCAAAAAGACCCAGAATCATTGTGTTTTTTCTGTTCTCTGTTGCCTTTGAGACCCCTGTCATCTCACAGTCAACTACTTCCTAAAAGGGGATAGAGTTCTGGACACCCAAGTTGTTACTCTTCTTGTAAACATACAAACTCTCTGCAGAACTTGTTTTCATTACTTTCTTAGGTTGTTAGTTTTTCTCCACTAAACACAATTGATTAGATATTCCAAATTAGTGGCATCACAGTTGAATGATTTATAGAAAATGTAAAGATTCAGCATGCGTCACATGACATAGCAAATTACATTAATCTGGGTTTTGGATCTAAGTCTATAATTACAAGAAGTATATGCACAGCCACCCTTCGGGGTTTAAAAAGTAATGTCTTATGCTTTTTCTGTGTAGAAAACCCAAGAAGTAAGAGAGCCTAAAACACACACAATGTCGCAGCCTGCTCCCTTGAAAAGTCAACTCAACATGAATGACCCCTTCCTTTCCCCGTTTTCCTAGATGGACAACTGACAACTGGTTCTACCTAAGGATGAAAAAGATCTGCAGGTGCAATCATAATAATTGCTAATATATCATTTCCACATAATCAGGGAGGCAGAGCAAATACGTTTTAAGACCTCTGGGAAGCAATAAAAGGGCATGATCTTGAAAAAGAGCTGTGTGAATTGAAGGAGCTGGCTTGATTGACGCCACTGCTGGGTACAAGCACATTTGCAGTTTGGCTCCTCTTCCTAAAAGCACTTACTGAATGTGATTTTGCCTTTTTGTAAACGGAAGAGTCTTGTTTAACATTCCGTAATGTTTATGTGCTGCTGTGCAGGTTTTGCGATTTTTTTTTCTCTCTTAATTACAGTCTGGGGGAAGGACTTTCAAAGTTTATTTTTTCAGTCGTAAAATATGTGTTAACACATTTATCCATACATGTACACCATCTAGGCATACGTGAGCACATTGCAAGGAAAAAGCTCCAAACAAACATTGGAATTTTGATTTCCATGCTCCCCAGAGGAAAACCATTCTCTGTAGCTTTTGTTTTATCATTAAAATGTCGTTTGGCTTTTAATTTGTCCAAGACATAATTTCTTTTATGATTACCCTCTTAATCAGTACATCTAATGATCAAAAACATGTTTCTATTACACTAGAGTTCTCCTTAAAAGGCAACATAATCTATGACATTCCAGTCACAGGCTCCTCTGGCTTCCTTTCTCCTTTCTTGTTCGGAATCTAGCTTCACTTCAAACTACACATCCCAGAGAGCAGTTATAATTGTTTCTCTTCTCTAGTATTTATTCCCTCCCATCCTATTCAGTCTCCTGGAATCACCTCCAGTTCAACAGCACTGGCCACCCCTCACAACCCTTATCTCCCCCATTTCAATCTACCAGAACCCCTCTCCACGCCACTTTCTTTTCGGAATAACCTTCAGCTTTATCCTGCCAATGACCTTGGACACTTCTGCCAGTCTCCACAGTGGGGTGGACAGTGAACAGCAGGAGGGGGTCAAAGTGCAGTGACAGAAGCTGAAGGTAATCAATCTGGAATTGTTCATTATCCCTAAGAACCCGGCAGAGGCATGAGACCTTTTTTCACTGTTACTGATTTTTTTTTTCCTCTTATAATTTTTTTTGGGGTATGTTGCACAGCAGTATAATTTTTCACTTAATTTTTTCCATCAGTAGATATGGTTCGTATGACATACAATGGTTCCATTTCAGAAACATTTTTAAACAAAAACGAGGGAGGCTCTGTACCCATGAGTTCTCTGTGCAGCTGGACAGGCACAGGGGCAGGTAAGTCAGTGGAAAGGAAGGTCCTGCCTCAGCCTGGAGGAGCGAATGGCCCTGCTCACCTTTCTCCCCAGGACAATGGCCAAATCCTACTTACCCAAGAATACTAGGGGCATTCTTCCTTCTTGCTTAGAATTTTGTACCTAAACCACTGCCTTCATGGTTTCCCCCTAGAAAATGCTTCACTGATTCCAAGTAGCACCAGTAGTTTAAATCTTCTTGTCTCTTTGACCATCTTTACATTTTTCACCAAATTCTTCCAAACTTCTGATTTTCTCTTTTAAATTCTCCTGGCGTCTCTCAGAACCAAGGAACTTATTTTATTCTTCTAAGACTAAGTGGAAAGGCTTAACCGTGTAATTCCTCATAATTGTACTGGCCATGAAGTTTATCATCCAACATGAGGACACTGCCGAGAGAGAAGGGAAACACTACGATGGATTACACCAGAAGGGCAGGTGTGAGATGAGCTGGCCTGGCTGGGTACACCAGAGCCTGGGTCACCCTTCTCATCATCCCCTTCTCTGCCTTTCCCTGTTATGCCTATATGTGCCTGAAAGGCAGAGACGAGACTTTATCAATCTCTGTAGCCCTCATCCCCAATGCAAGTGCCTGGAATGCAATGGCTTCCAAAAAATAGGCAGAATATTTAATGGACTGCACAAAATCCACTGCACCTTTTCATAAAAACACTTTCCTTCTTGTCTTCTTAGAAACATTTCTCTTGTGGATCAGGCAGCTTCTTTAGTGGGATGATCTTCCTCCCACCCAGTTTCAAAAGTTCTGAACTGGGTTCTGGAAGTAATCATCAGGTTCTGCTATCAGTTGATGAATGAATTCTAGATTCATCTGCAAATGTCCATTTTTGTAGCACGGCCTTACCAATCAACTGGTCCGTTAATAGGTACTCGTTGAACACAGATTATATATAACAATTTCAGTATATTGTGCTACTTATTGAAAGGGCGCAGAGAAAGAAATTGAAATGCAGCTGAGAAGATGAGGTTTGTACACATGCAAAGTTAATTAAGGGCTCCAGGAAATAAGCCAGGAGGGCCAAATATTTCATATAACAATAAGATTCAGGTTTGCCAACATTGTCTTCTTTGACCAACATTCCCATCACCCACAGAAGTGCTGCATCCTGCCTGCCGCTAAGAACCAGTGATTGGGAGGCATTGTCATATTTGGCGCCATTCTTATCCACTGACAAATTTTGAGGGCCTTTTCCTTGGTAAATCTTTTTCAATAGGTCTTACTATAAAAATAAGCTACCAAATACCCCTAGCCCAATAGTTTGTGGCATATATCTCTTTGAGAATCTGATAAAAACCTCCAGGAGTTGTCTCCTTAAAAATATACTTGGGCATAGACTCATTAAAATTTGAATAGGATTTCAGGAGGTTCATGGATCCCCCAAATATAGCAGCCATGCTATGATCTAAACTATATTTTCTTACATCTCAATTTTCATAGAACTCAAATTTGGGGATGAGCATACCAAACTATCTTTTATCCCCAATTTATTTGAACCAAAATGAGAAGTGGGACTAAATGTCAGGAAGGCCTAGGCTGGAAGTTGGCTTTATCCTTCTCCTGATCCCTTAAGGTGCCCTTCATGTAGTTCTCTCACTCAAGACTCCAAACATCCAGGCAGCAGTTCTGCCTATTGATAATTCACTGCATGAGCCCAGGGTATGGAAGAGGGTTAGAAAATCATTAGATTATTACTGGCAGGCAGGCAGGTAGGATCAGTGGGCCATCAACAACAGTTAACTTCGGTGTAGAGGTTTCAGAGGAACACAGTGTGTCCAGGGTTATTACCAGCATGTCAAAGGTAAACAGCTGGATAATCTGCGCCACTTAGTAGCTGAAGATAGCAAGCCTCACACTCACAGGTGGACACCAGGATAATGGGAAAAGAAATTACTGTTATTTAAAAACTCAGTTCTCACCTAGATCTCTTCTCCAGAGTTCTCCGAAAAGGATTCAGAGCCACTGTCCTTCAACTGGTGATAAAGGCTGAATTTCATTTCGGGATAAACTCGAGTGAATGTTTCATCCAGCACAGGACACAGGCAAGGGAGCTAACCAGACAGGGTGCTGAGCCCCAAGTCCTGCTTCGTTCGGGTACACTCTCCACCAGGTGTCCCAGTGGGGACTTGGCCCACCCATGCAAATTAGCAAAGTCCCAAAGTTTAAAATAAATAAGACAAAAGATGTGTAAAGTTGTAGTATGTCTGCTCTGGACTTCTTCAGTCTGCCAAAACAGGTGGCTCTCACTCTGGGACAAATGAGTAAAGTATTATACAAGTTAGCAATTACTGCATTTACCTGCAATTTACCTGCTCAACCTAATTATTTTGCTTTGCCAAGCACAACTTTCAAGCGAGTATTATAGTAATGCAAATTACACAGTTGTATGTGACAAAGAACTAGATTAAGATGCAGTAGACTTGCAGAGTTGTCTCCCAGTAGTTATTGTCTATCACAGGTCATTCTGACTTGAGGTCACAGTGATTCTGTTCAGATATGGCAGATATGGCTCAGACATGACAACCCAAATTCACAACTGCATTTTTGAATACAATGTTTGGACACATTGGACACACCAGATGATCTTACCTCCTCTTCACTCTCTTACACTTTCTTTAAGGAGAGAATTGCCAATTGAGGAATTAAGTTAAGGATCTTTTCTATAATTATTCCCCACCAAAAAGGCTCTGTCACATAATACATTGCATGAGAGATTTTTACATTATACCTTTTTCCCTTATTAATTGCTTTTCACAGTTGGCAAGATAATATGGTACATGTACTGCCAATTGTCTAGGACAATTTGCCCATTTTGCCAAGAACTTTGACTTGAAGCCACCAAGTATTTTCAAGGAAACAATCTTCATGTTTCTGATTCATTTATCCTTAACTCACAAATTAGATTTGTTTTGCCTAGGAAAGCTGCTAAATCTTTGTCTTTGGAACAAGACTCCAATTTTGCCAGAAACCATATCCTCTATAGAAAAAGGCTCAAGTACTCATTGTGACCAGAAGTCTTCCAGGTCCAAGTTAAGTGTTGAGTCTGGGAAAACCATCTCTTAATGTCTTGGTGCTGTCACACATTATGACAGCACATCCCATGGAGTTTGCAGTTATGCAGAGGCTGTGGCATGATCACTTACATCCTTTGGCACTAGAGGTCTTCAGAGTGTGTCTACTGCTGGCTACAAAAGCGTCTCTCTTTCTGATTGTTTTTCACAAGCCTCAACACAGGATCCCGTTGACTCAGTCATAGAGCAATGCACATTTTAAAGCAAAGGATAGTATTCCTGTATCGTCTTTGTTATGACACATGCCATCCTCATTAAAATGCCCAGAAGTCATGCACACTGTAGAACACATAGCTTTCTTTTTTAAATGCAATTTTATTGAGATATATTCACATACATACCAGATACTCATCCAAAGTGTACAATCAATGGTTCACAGTATCATCATATAGTTGTCCATTTGTCACCACAATCAATTTTTGAACATTTTACTCAAAAAAATAAAAAATAAAAATAAAAAAGAACATCCCAAACATCCCATACCTCTTATACCCCCCTATAATTTATTTATTTTTTGTCTTTGTTTTCTTACTCATCTGTCCATACAGTAAATAAAGGGAATGTCAGTTGCAAGGTTTTCACAATTACACAGTCACACCTTAAGTTCTATATAGTTATACAATCATCTTCAAGCATCTAGACTACTGGATCACAGTTCAGTAGTTTCAGGTATTTCCTTCTAGCTATTTCAATACACTAAAAACTACAAAGGGATATCTATGTAATGCATAGGAATAACCTCCAGAATGACCTCTTGACTATACGAAATCTCTCAGCCACCGAAACTCTATTTTGTTTCATTTCTCGTACCTCTTTTGGTCCAAGAAGACTTTCTTAATCCCACAATGCCAGGGCCAGGCTCATCCTGGGGATCATGTCCTATGTTACCAGAGAGATTTACACCCCTGGGAGTCACGTCCCATGCAGGGGGAGGGCAGTGAGTTTACCTGCAGAGTTGGCTTAGAGAGAAGCTACATCTGAGCAACAAAAGAGGTTCTCTGGAAGTGACTCTTAGGCAAAATTATAAGTAGGCTTATCTTGTCCTTTGCAGGAATAAGTTTCAAAAGGGCAAGCCCCAAGATCAAGGGTTTGGCCTATTAAATTGGCAGTCCCCAATGCTTGCAAGAATATCAGGAATTCTCCAGGTGGGGAAGTTTAATATTTCCACATTTTTTCCCAGTCCCTCAAGGGGGCTTTGCAAATACTTTTTTATTCTCTGCCCAAATTACTCACAATGCTTTCTGAAGTCTCCATCCCATTCTTCCATCTGCTATTTCCACATATGATGCCTTCACCCACCCTAAATCCAAGTAGTTTTTCCCATTGCTAGCTTTGCATAATTCCCAGGGCAGAAAGGGGAACCAAGCTAAATCATTTCATACTCTAAAGATATTTAGAAATTTCTAAAAATTGGGAGAATCCTGAATGTCTGTTCGTATCGTGGCTTTACTTTAGAGGCATGAAGTAGATACTATTTCCGATAAAGGACTTTGTTCTCTGCCTTATATTTACTTTCTAAACTAAATCTCTGAGGCTGAGTCATTCCTAAAACAGCAAAGAGGAATGCCTTTTTGAAAAATAGTTTCCAGTTAGCACGATGGAAGCCAGAAATTGTATGTTTCTTTGATTTGATTCCATAAACAATCTTCAAGGGCAGCAAATTTTGTCTGCTTCGTTCCCTAGCCTTGAGTAGTGGGAGTGCAATAAATATTACATGAATTAATTAATTAATTAATTAATACCGTAAAATATATATGATCTCATTTTGGGGGTTTGTTTATAGGTATTTTAATTGAAAGTACTTAATGTATAGAAGCACTGGCATACTATAAATGTTCATTTCAAGCAAAAGTGTACAAGGAAGACTCATTTCCCTACAGCATGTACAGACCTCAGCAGAAAGACTCTTTATCAAGATATATGGGACTATCCCATTTTTAAAGCTTTTTAATGGATAAACATATACTCAATCTGTCAGTATGTTTAGCTTTTCCTCTTAGGTCTCCCAATATATGGCTTTCTGACCTCTACCTAAGGTGAATTCTCAAATGGGTCTAGGCAGCAAATGTTTAGACGACTGGAAAGCCCCGCCTCTCTTGCCACACAGGCATTTTCTATAATGGAAACTGTCAGGGCCAATGCAGACAGACACAGACTTTGCAGTATTAGATCAAACTCGGGCTACACATAAGATTATAGCTCAGAGAATAAAGTGCCATTTATATCTGTCTCCATAACTACTCTCACAGCACAGCAGCTCACTGATTTACATGACTGGCTGACTTAACTGCTGCAGCGAAAAGAAGTAGCAAAAACTACAGGAGATGAGCTACATTATGAGAGATTTATTAGAAGTGATAAATCAATAACTAAGAGAGATGGCTGTCATCTTCAGAGCAGTTTTGGACATTGTTGATGAGCTGACAGAAAATTACATGAGTCAATTATAAGACTCCAAATTTCAGGAGGAAGAAACCACATGCACCTAAAAAGGAAAGGAAATAATTCCCTGACGGCCCTGCATTTCTCATGCTAAGGAAAAGGATGACCTATAAAGTGACTCTTACTTTGCACCACGTTCTATTAATCTATTATTTTTTTACATTAATCATTAAAAAGAAAAAATCTACATAAGATGCTCCCTTCTGAGAGGCTATAAAACACCAAATGTCAGAATATCCTGTTAAGTATTTGAAACTACAATAAGGCTGTCACTTCCTATGTTAAATCACTTCAATGCACTTTATTTTAATTTGTTTTTGTTAGTTTTATTTTCATCATGCTTTGAAGCCCAGTTTTCCATCTTGGAAAAGTATTATGCCCTTAAAAATTGTGCAATAAATACTTATTATTTAATTAATCTTAATGAATGAATATCATTATACTCCTAATATTTGTAATTTATCCAAGAGGTTTATCTCATCTTAAGGAAGGAAGTAGAAGTAAAAGAAGGATATTTTTCAGTCTTCATATATTCAGTTACATATGTTTTAAATAAAAGAATATAGTAATGAGAGTAATAATAATAGTTGACATACATTGAACTCATACGCCAGTCACTCATTTAGGTGCTTTACATGTATTATCATGTGTACTATCTTCACAACAATCCTATAAAGTAATACTATTACTGTCCCTATTTTATAGATGACAGAACCTAGGGACAGAAAGGTTAAGTAGATTACACAAGATCAAATAGCTAATTACTGGTAAAGCAGAAATTCAGACCCAAGTTTGTGATTATGTGATGCTCCTTCTAGAGTCCCAGAACACACATGAAAAGCTTTATGGGCAAAAAAAGAGAGAACAGGGCAAGTTTAAAATGTTCACTATAACATCTTTCATATCATTATTAAAATTATTCTTACCTTAACTTGGGGATATACCAGAACACAAAGTATAAGAAACTATTCTAACTGTTGGCATATTTTCTGATCCCCAGTGACTGCTCAACACACATTTATTGAATGAACTTCTAATGTTAGCAGCAAAATACTGAGTTATCAGCCTATTTATGCTTTGTGCTTATGTGAATTTTTGCCTTACTTGTTTTATTTTCATTGACGTTAAAAAAAAAAACAAAAACGGTACTTTGGTTACAAATTTGGCTTCTAGCCTAACACAATGCCCAAAATTAGGCATGTTCTGAATGAGTTCTCTCTATAATAAGCCGTATCTCTACAATCTCTTAATGGGTAATAACCACCATGAAAGAAGAGAAATATCTAAGGTCAATAAGAAATAATAAAAAATGATAAACTATAGAATTTTCTTAAAAAGTTGTAAAATCCTGAATTCCAGAACAAAGAAATACAATCTTATTATTTTCAAATATTAAAAAAAAACAAAATTCAATTATTATCAAGGCGCCAATAACTGGTCTGACTTCCTTTAATGAACTGATAGAAAGCATCTGTTATTAGCATAATATTTGCATGAAAATAATTTCTTTTAAAGATAAGGTATTATTAAGGAAAAATGAAGAAGGCTGTACTCTGAACATACTATGAATGAAGACTGTGTCCTTCGGAGCTTATCAGTGACTATTATTGATTCTGGACTGGATCTTAGTACTTATCCAGGATAAACCTGACCCAGAGGCTAAACTAACCATATTGTGGATGGTATTTTTTCCCATTACTGACCCATTTTCCTACTTTGGCAAGTTCCACCTTCACTTTAAAGGTCATTTCCTGACCAAAATTTAAGAGTTATTTTAAACCACTAACCCCAAATGGTCTTTAATCTCCAGGAAATGGATTTGGCGGTAATTAGATACAAATCAGAATTTCCTAGTTCAGAGAGTCAAGTGGCTGAGACATAGAAGAAGTGGGTGAGGGTGGGGCAGGGCAAAAACTTGAGCATCAGGGGTGGAGAAGTCCAACATCATAAACCCCAAAGGGCATCTCCTGCCCCAGTCCCACCTGTACTGTCTTCTGCCCTCGGCCAGCCTCTAAGCCAACATCTGAGCCCATCCTCAACAGGTGGGTGGACTTGAACCAAGCCACAAAAGACAGTAAAACTCTGCCTTAAAATAGGTCAATCTCAAGAAACTTCATGTCTTGTTCACTGAAGAGGAAACAAGGACCACAGAGAATCAGAATCAGTGCTAGGCACCAGCTTTTACTACTTCTGATCAGCCAATCTCTCTCCCAAGCACTTTATACGAGTCACCTTCCCAACACTGCACATGCATGCTTCCTGGACCTCCTTCCCTCTCTAGCTTTCTAAGTTGCACCACAGGATTTGAATGGGATCTGTTGGCAGGAACAACAACCAACAAGAAAAAAAAAAAGAGAATTGGGAGAACCATTTTAAAGACAATGGTTCAGTGCATTTTGAGTGGCAAACTAATGTGCCAGAGTGACATGTTTTTATCCAGCTCTGCTTTCTAACTCCCTTATATCCATTAAGCTGCTTCCTCTGTAAAATGAAGAGACTGGACTAGATCCATGATCTGCAGACCTGTACCACTACCCAGGACCTTGTGAGAAATGCAGATTCTCAGATCCATCTCAGACCTACGGAATCAGAAACTCTGGGAGTGAAGCCCAGCAATCTGTGCTTTTTATCAAGCCCTCCAGGTGATTCTGATGAGAGTTCAAGTTTGAAAGCCACTGACTTAGATGATATAGTCTCTTCCAGCCCTATGATGCCTTGATTACCTAATCACTATACTATTTATTCCTTTGAATTTGTTTTTAATTTAACAACATCTTATAAATGCTTCACAAACACCAACTCATTTAGCCCTCATAAATGCCTTCTAAGTGGGGCACTATTACCATTCCCATTTGATGGATGAGGGAGCAAGGCAGAGAGAGGTTGGTATCTTGCCGATGTCACACAGTAAGCGACAAAGCTGGGATTCAAACACAACCAGTGGAGCTCCAGTGTCCATGAGCTCAACTGCAAGGCCTGCTACCTCTTGCAGAGTCCATTTGGATGTATGTGAAATACTTTAATACAATACCCCTTTAATACAAGATTCTTATGGAAACAGACTTTTCTTTTGCATGGCCTTATTTCAGGATCCTTGAAATTAAGCTGAACCTTCAGTATACAAGAACTTCTATTTAAGATACAAAATTAAAGTATTTTTCAAATGGATATTACAAAATTGCATGAGACTACAGGTTCTGTGTCCTGTTACCCTAATAAAACCTGACATATTATGGGTAATAATGGTAATAACAATAATATCGTCTTAACTCAAGATCTAAAGCAGGAATAGCCTGGACCTAGCAAACATGACTCATGCAAATCAGTAATAATTATGTAACAGTAAAATGTTATTGTATCCTTTGAAAAAGTATAAAATGCAACTAGAAAATCAATTATGAAAAGTAGTTGCTTATTTTTAAGTGACATTTTAAAACTGATGCTCTTGGATGATATGGAAATAAATGCTCCTGTGTTCAAAAATAAGTCATTGGTTGCATAAAAGGATAATTGTGGATCTTTAAATAAATTTTGATTGTTTTCATAGTACAACAATGATATGTTTATTTTCTAAAACTAAAGTATTATTTAGACATGTAGTAGCCAAATCTCCCACTGGCTAAGCTATACTTTAATATTATTTACTTAATAGAAATGAAGGTAAAATACCAAATTAGTTAGCATTGGGCTTATTTGTAACAGTCCGAAACAGGAAACAAAAACTGGCCTCATATTCTCAAAAAGGCCTTACATGATAAGTGTGAGGTAACAAGATTTATTTTTCTGAAAAGAAGATATATTTTGTTAAATGGCATTATCCTCTGAATATTCGTCATCTCTAGGTATGTGAATGGCTGCTGAGAAAGGCTGTGGAAATAGTTTTGGAAACTTTGAGTTACAACTAGAAAAGACTGAATTTTCTTCTCTGTGAAGGATATTACTATTTTCTACATCAGAAATTCTGAAAATATGATTTTTTTCCATTTTAATTAAATGTCAAATACAGAAAATTTGTATCTCCAAATATTCTGCTGAGTTGGACAATGTTTATTTAAATCAGCTAAACTCTCTATGAGTGAATATACAAGTGACTTTCCCAATTGTTGGTGCATTTGGTTAAATGAGAATAGAGTAATTGACATCAAATTGGATTCTTCCAGGTCACAGACAGCATCTCTTGCTAATATCTGAATAACAAAGAAATTGCCAGGGAACACCAAAATATTTATTTGGTAATATACAATAGTAATCTCAGAACTCATTTAAAGAGTACAAATTCTAAGTGAAATAGAAGATGAGGAGGGGAGGTTGCATAATTCTCCCTTTTCAAACAAGAATTTATACAACCAACAGACACACAAAAGCCAGCAGGACATCTAAAGTATTGCTTTAATATCTAATTTGGATACTTTGCATTTGTCTTTTACTTTAACACAAATCAAGTAAGCATTAAAACTCTGATAACATAAAATGTTATTATAGAGTACAAATTCAAAATCAAATTTAGCAAAGCTACAATAAAGAATATTACCAAGCCAAGGAATAAACTATTTACATAAAGAGTTCAGCATTGTGTATATTTTCAAGTCATGTTTAGTCTGTGGTGGAATATCTACTACAAATTCCAAATTACGGGAAGCACCTTAGTTTGGCTTTGTGTTCTCCAAGAACGCAGGGATCAGCAATGTACGATGTAACATAATTTACATGCGCCATGACTTAGCCCACTCCAGGACTTTCCTGAGCGGTCCTGTGTAAATGGCAGCAAGAAACATTCGAAACAAATACAAGTAATTATTTCCTCCTATATTTCAGACATGGGGGCTAAGTGATGTTTAAAAGATATGTCCTCAAGCATCTTACAATCTGATAAAGAAGTTGGAACTAACATACACAAAACAATGTGATATCAAGCCATATGGTAGTGATAGCAGCCAACATCTACTGAATGTTTACCATGCACAAGCACTTCAAAGATGCACAAACTCACTTACCAACCAACTTGAAGGTTTTTGTAGGGCTTGTTATTTCATTTCTATGGATTAGAGACCTGACGCTCAAAGAAATTACGGTCACTGGGTGGCAGAGTGTGGATGGAAACATAGGCTATATTTTTATTTTTTTAAACCAGATGGATGCTTAGCACAATTCTACATTGCAACTCTGATTTTAGAGGAGACTACATGGAGAAGATGCCACCTGAGAGCTGCGTTAAGACAGTCAGTAGAATTAAAGCTAGCAAAGGAATAGAGAGTAAATGTCAGGTGAGAGAGCAGAAAGAATTAAAGTGGCTTCTGGGGAACAGAGAGACTAGACCTACACAACAGCTACCAGTGCTGCATTTGCAGGAGCAGTGAGGAATCAGGCCAGACAACTTCAGTTGATCCCTGTTGTGAAGGGTATGGAAAGCCAATCCAAAGAGATATGGACCTGTAGTAGATCATAAGTAGACATTGTCAGATCCTGAACAGAGGAATTACATGGTTATAAATAAGATGTCTAAAGGGAATTAGCCTCACCAGAGCATGTGGAGCAGGCTGAGGAGAACGAGAGGCTGAAAGGAGGAGAACAAGCAAGGAGGGTTTGAAATAATCCTGACACAAGGTAAGTAGGCCTGAAAAGTGGCGATAGCCAGGGGAAGAGAAAGCAAAGGAAGAATCTGAGAGCATGTAGAAAGAAGAAAGAGTAGGCTTTATAACTGAGTAGAAACAGAAGTTACAAAAGAGGGGAGGGTGAATCTCAAGGTGAAGCCAAGGCCTCTATGCTGAGCATCAGGGAAAATGGTGGCACCAAAGATGAAAATGGGAGAGCTGGGAGCGGCAGTCATTTGGGTGAAAGATGGTAGGCTTAGTTTTGGACATGTTTGTTGAGTCTGAGGTTATAGCAGGGCAGCCAAGATGAGATGTCCCAGGGCAAGTTGAAAATACTGGAATGGAGTTCAAGAAAGGTTTGGGGTCACCTTCAGGGAATGATAATCAATCATGGTAATAAACTGCCCCAGGTAGAGGGGGTAGAGAGCGTGGAGAAAAACAAGGAAAGAACGCTGAAACCTCTCCCTATGGCATAACTACACCAAGGAGCTTGGGAAGAGGAAGACAAACACAGAAACAGAGAAATAAGAGGAAAACTGGGATAAACTCATATCACAGAGATTAAAACTCTAAGAACAATGGACAAACACAGGATGAAACCAGTTCATTGTGTACCAGACTACAAAAATATTAACCAAAAAGTAATTCTTACAGTATTAAATTCCTCAAAAGATATTTACACTTGAGACATGTTCTAGCTTATATTCTTTTCCATTGTATGCATAAGAATGGTAGGAATATGTCTTTTGTATTGTTTTATGGGTGACATTTTGTGCTATTTGTTTAATAATAGCAGGAAAAACAATGCTCTAATGATATTATTTTTGGCATTCTATTGTTGCTTTTGTTGCTTACTAGAGTACCAAAACTCAAAATACCAAACCTGCCTGAGAGACATTTTAATAAGGTTAATCCTTTTTTCAATTTCTAGAACTGTTATAACAAATATAAAACATATGACAAATATAAATTTGTTTTGTGCATTAAAACAAGTGTTGTAATTTCTCCAGTTTTTGATGTCCTCCTTGTTTCTAAAAGGATTTGTTTAAAGAGCATTACTCACGGATTCAGTCTGTCTGCAAAACCTTCCCTGGCTCTTAACTGAATAATTGAACTTAAGTTATGACCATCTTTACTAGTTCCAAGAAATTTGACAACTATCTTTGTTAATGAATAATGTCAGGTTTTGTGAATTCCCTCCTGCCTTCGCCCAAGTGAGGGCAGGTTTTCTGGGTCAGTTCCTAAAGGCAACCCTGCCTAGAATCCCTCCTGCAACTTTCCAAACAACCCAAAACATACCTGCAGACTTGGAGAAAGGGGATGTCACAAAAGACTGGGCCCTCAGTTGGAGATGTGTGCTCCTTAGAGCTGCTCTCCTAAAACTTGACCCATAATTTCTTCCTACACCTCTAAGATAAAAAGTTCAGCTACCAAGATTGCTAATAATGTAAATGATGACACCTTGTATCTTAAAGGAGGGAATTTTAGGGTCATCTTGAAATGCAAAGACTCTTGGACTTGATAGAAAAAATAGAATTATCACACCTTCTACCTATAACACACCATAGTAACATATATGTGAACAATATGTTGGGTTTATAATTCCTAGTTCTTCCTCAGGTTTCAAAGGTGGAATGTCCTCCAGCAATTTTCTCTGGGTTCCCCAAAGCTGGTTTAGGAGCTTCAGTTGTACTTTATGTACCTTGATTGTAGCATTTACCAGCCTGAGTTGTATTTGCCTGTTTCTTTCTTAATATCTCTTGCCAGACTGTAACCTCCTTGGGGGCAGGGGATGGGTCTCATTCATAGTTGCACCCCCAGCACCTGGTAGAGTGCATGGCACAAAGGAGGTGCTCAATATAAATGTGTGGAATGAATGGAGGAAGGAATGGATTTCTGTGATGATGGGGCAGATCTATTCAGGGAAACTGAGGCACAGGGTGTAATAAAAGCACATGTGAAATTTAGGATCCTTTTGCCCCAAACCACACTCTGTGCGTGTGTGCGTGTGAGTTTGACTAATTTATACCACTCACAACCTGATGAGAACTCAAACTTATGTGCATAGTTCATGTATATTGTTTCTTCTGGTTGGTATTAGAGTATGTTTGCTTCACCTTGATTCAATTCCATATGTAAAGGGCACTATGATTTGGGTTATACTTTCACCAATATCACTTCCAAGATGTTGGGTCGATTCATTGGTGTTGGGACTAAATCAGAAACCAGCCTTCTTATTTAAATTATATTTCCAGCAGAAAATTCAATCTGTCTGCAAAATCTTCCCTGGCTCTTAACTGAATAACTGAACTTAAGTTATGACCATCTTTACTAGCTGTATGGGAATTAAGCTCACTTAATTTGAACTCCAATTCATTCAGTCCCAGTAATGGTGATTAATATTCAGGAAATGCCAATATTTCTATGCAGACATCACCACATTTAGGGAAAAGTTCACATTTCTAATTCTGAGAAATTATTTAAGAAGCATCACAATAGAACAAACTGGGGGGAGGCGAGTTGCAGGCTGCAGAAGGAACAACTCCTTCAGCTTAACATAACTTCATGTGACATTAAAGAGGATAATTTGTGCCTGGCACATAGCAGGTGATGTTTGGATGTGTAAATGCAAGTAAAGTATGATTCAGACAATCCAAAAGAGCAGGTAATCCAGGAATATTCATAGTGACTTATGAACTAGGAGTGATTAGCAGCAGCTTATCAATCAAATTATATTTTAAATGATATTTTACTTGGCTCAATATTGAAGTTATTTCACCTTTTTGGAACACCTAACAACTGACCTTAGAAGGAGGTGAGAAAAAATTTATTGATGGTCTGAAAAGTGAGACAAATTTAAAAATTAGCCAGATTGAAAATTTGAGAGTTCTTTATGTTTTTAAATGGATTTTCTTACACAGCCATTAGTCTTATGCATGTAATAAATTTTCTCTCTCCAAATAAGCTATTATTATCTGTTATGTCAGCTGATGATGGGAGGGAGCCAACATGTCAGATCTTCTAAAACACTATAGGATACCTTCTGGTATAGGGCAAAGCCAGTGGACATGCATATACTAGGACTTTAAGAATACTTAAAGGGAACTATAATAATTCCTAAACTCTACACTAATTAGTTTGACTTCCCAGGTAAGAATAAGAATTTGCATAAGTGAGTGACTCATTTTTTAGAATCCTGGCTTTTTTGCAAAGCTAACTCTTACAATTAGCTTTGCACTGCTAGCACTATCAGAAAATCTAGGTCCAAATAGAGGTTCATATTTCCAAATAAAGAACTTTCTCAGATATGCTTTGGCATCAGGTTTAGCAATGTCCACTTTGACTGCTAAATCTTTTGCTCAATATTTCTAGACCAAAAAAAAAAAAAAAAAAATAGAAGAAGAAAGTATTCCAGCATATTCTTTTGAAAGTATTTTGTCATCAACACCAAAGAGTGTTTAAATGACTGACTATAGTACTCGGCTAGACTCTGGACTAGGAGAAATAATCTGAAGTTAATTGCTGGTGTAATCATTAGTCCTTTAACTTTCCAGTGAAGGAACTTTCAATTATGAGATGTGTATATTACCAGTTTATTCTGGCATGTAATAGTTAATAATTTATATACAGTTAAGTGTTGTCAGTGAATATTATTCTTCTGGAAGAAAACTTGAAAATACTAAGTGCGAATGTACAAGCCTAAGATTTGAAGCAGCAAAAGAGGAGGTGTGGGAAATCTGACAAGTAGCAAAATCATTTCTTAAGCATTTGAGGGAAAAAAATGCAAAATGTGTTTAAATGCCACACCTTTATGGGCTTTTACACTACATGACCTATGACACAGGGCAACAGCTGAGATTTTTATTCTGTCTGAGAGGAAGGAAAAAAGGAAAGAGCAACAGTCCACATCAAGGGCTGGTCCAGAGCTGGAAGCGACTCCCACAAACTGATCTCCCAGATTCTTTCTGGGCAAGCACACAGCCAGAGGAAATGAAAACTAGGAAAACAATTTGTACATAGAACAATGAGGTGTAGTTTCATTTTAGTTTCACACTCAAATCTAAATGTGGTTATAATTTTTATAAAATACTAATAAAAGGCAACGAATAGAGTATAGTAAGTTTTTGTTTGTTTTTTAAGATGCAAGTACAGAAGAGTTGCACTTCTGTTAAGTGTGCGTTAATAGTAAAGTCGTGGGAAAGCAAAGATACAGCTGTTTCCAGGCAAATGGCCCAGAACTGGTTCCAGCACCAACCAACACAGTTTCCAAAGAACGAGAGAAACACGTCCAAAGCAACTCACGAGCACATGTGTGTGAGGCTGTGGGCAGCGTGGTGTGCGTGTATCCACTTCAGATCCCGACCCACTCGGGCGCCCAGGGCAGGTGAAGACGCCCAGACACTGAGCGCCACAGTGATGCCGGTTCAAATCCCGCTCCGCTCCGGAGCACCCTCTCATTCCACCACTGTGCGCGCTAAGCTGGCTCCTCACTTCCCTCGGCCCCAGAGGCGTTCCCGAACTATCCCCTACCCAACCTACAACAAAGAGGGCTCTGTAATGGATGTGCTGTCGCAGCCGACAGAGATCAAAACCGGGGAACGGCCCGGAGAAATGCACCTTGCCCCTCCACACGCGATCCCCAGAGGGGCAGTCTGGCGGCTCCGGGGACGGGACAAAGAAGGGGCTGTGCGGAGCGGGCCGGGCTGCGGGTGGGGAGGATGGGGAGCGGGCGCTGGCCGGGAACTCACCTTCGCAGCCGCTCGGCTACGCTCCTCGTGGAGCAGGAGGGCGGCGAGCAGCAGCAAGAGCCAGACGCCGAGCCGAGGCCCCATGGTCCCGCGCTTCGGGACGGCGGGCGACGGCGACAGCAGCGGGCGGGGAGCTCAGAGCGCGGCGCCCCAGCGGCGGGCGAGGCGCTCGCGGAGCCGCGGGCGGGTCAGTCTCGGAGAGCCCGGGCGCAAGCGCTGCGCATCGTCCTAGGCGCTGCTGCTCAGAGTGGCAGACTTGAGAGCGGATCGCGGAGCTCCCGCAATTTGTTGGCGCTGCCCCCTCCCCTCGGCAGTGCGCGGGCGGCGTTTCAAATGGGAGGACCCTGAGACTTGTGTAAGAGGGAGAGGGAGCGCGCGGGCGAGGGAAGAGCTGCCGCTGCGAGCCAGGAAGTCAGGGCTCTGCGCCTCTCCCCGCGGCTCCCCGGGCGCCCCGACACTCTCGTGCCGCCCTACTCGCCGCTCCCGGGAGGCGCGCACCGAGCTGGGCCCTGTCGCTCGCTGGCTCGCCGCGGGCCGGAGGGCAGTGTGGGGAGGGCGCCGGAGCAGGGAGGCCGGCGCTGAGGGGGTGGGGAGAGCTGCCAGACTGTTTATGTGCGGTTGCCTCTTGCCCGCGGATCCGACGCCGAGACTCGGTCCTGGAAGAGCTTATGTGTCCCTGAAGTCTGGCCTGGAAGGTGAGCATGAACCCCGGGCGCAGAGATCTGGGGGACCCGAGTGAGATGCCTCGTACTTTGGGGGCGCCTTTTGCAGGTTTGGGCTGCGCGCTCTTCTAATTAGTGCTGAGAAGGAAGAGCGGTGGAGAAAGAGTATCCAAGCTGACTCTGTTTAAGGAGCGCGGGTGCCTAAGGGGAGAGGCTCCCCCTTTTTCTGGATAGTCATGGGATAGCTCTATAGTGGCCCCTGAAAAGAGGCGGTCGAGCGCACCCCGATGTCCACGGATGGAGACCAGCAGTGAGGATGCACTCCCTCCCCACTCCAACCCCCTCGCTAAATCCGCTTTCTCTCTTTGCCTTTAGGCTAGGAGGGACCCGGAGCCCAAGTGGCCAGGTTGGGAGCATGGGCCGAGACCAGTGCGCGGCGTCCTGCCCTACCCTGCGGCGGTAAGAGCCTTTCTGCCTTTCTCCTTGTGGGTCCGTGCGGGAGGGCCTTTCCGGTGTAACCTCGAGGAATTGACGAGCCAGGGGCCCACGGGCGCTTGTTCACGTCGCCCTTCCTCCCCCTCCCGACCAGGTGGCTGCTGCTGGGGGCCGTGACAGCGGGGTTCTTGGTCCAGAGCGTCCTGGCGGTAAGTCCTGGCTCAGTTCCACCCTCCTTGATCCGCGCGCTGGGGAGTGGTTGGGACGTTCGGGTGGTCTTACCTGCAGGCGGCTCGTGCGTGCTCACCTGCGCGTGTTTGTTCTCCTCCAGCCCCTACCCAGCCCAGGTTCCCAGGAAAGCTCGCCTTCCCTAATGAACTTCCCTAGTTTGTCAGGGTTTCCCAGCTTCAATCCTGTGCTTTACAAGCGTTGGCCCTTACACCGGAGCGAGTAATTTAAAACGTAGCCTAAAGCCACCCTTTTCATTTTTGAGCAAAGCCCCAAAGTTAGTAGCCAGGAATAGTGCCAGTCACATGGCGATAAGGTACTAGGGTTAAGAGCAAGAAGAACTTTGATAGAACTCTGTCATTGGCAGAGTTTTTCACTTTCTTTCCCCCAAAAGAGAGGCTTTGGGGGAATGGGCGGAGCAAGGAGGAGAAGGAGGCAACCTTGTATTTCATTGTAACCACTGTGAAGGAACAATGGAAGAAAACCGCGGGTTTTCTCACAAGTCTTGGTCTGGCCCTGGAAGAACCACAGGTTAATAGAGTTCAGCTGCCTCATCCCCTGTTTACTGAGCGCCCCCATCCCACCCCACCCTCAGCAGCCCTGCTATTCAAAGCAACTTGGCCAATATTGTGATTGCATTGGGTAAACAGCACTATGGGATTTTAGAGTTTTTTGTTTAAAGAGTAGGAACTATGTTTAATGAAATTGGTGGAACAGTGGCTAAATTGCCAACCCATCCTACATCTACTGTCTGGTAGAGTATGTCCTTCTGCAGCACCTAATTTCACCAAGATGAAATCATATTGGGGGGTACCTCTCCCACTTTCAGTTTCTTCGCTGCATAGAGTACACCATGCACCATGGGGAAACTCTTAGTGGTTTGATTTAAATTCTGCTGTTTCATTCTCTCATCGTTCTGACTTAAAGTAAAATAAAGAAGGATTTCAAACGTGAGTGAGTGAGGAAGGACTATCCTAGCTAGGGAAAGAACCACTTTAATTTCAGTTTTTCTGCTGCCTTCTGTTCAGGTTCAGGTCCCAGAATGGGAAGTAAGAGGAAGAACTCAGAGACTTTGACCAGAGTATTCCAGGCCAAAGTTTTCTTAAGGCCCAGAGCTGTCTCTCCTTTCCACATGTCCTGATTTAAGAAGATCAGAACCAAGATATTTGAACCAACCTATTGACGCCACCCATTGACCCTTCTGGGCCCTTATGCTAATCTTATATAAGGGACTTGGCCCAGATTTATGAACCAGGGACAATATAAAGATATATATATATATATAAAAGTATATAGATATATACACACACATCTAAAGAAGGAGGTCCCTAGAAAGTAGCAAATAGTATTGAGTGTATGTGTTGGTTGTACTAACACTCCAACTCTTTCATTCCCTAGAACCACTTTTGTGGTTTTTCAGTGTTTTCAATGTTTTCACTTTTCAGTATTTTCAGTCCTGAAGATTGTGAGAGTCACTGGAATTATCTAGGACTGATTCTAAAATTGGTGGAAAGGGCTTCATGTCAGAAAATCTAGATACTAAACCCATCTTTGCCCTTTATCAGGAATCTCGTCTGTTTCCTCACTTTGAAAAAGAAGTGAGTATCGCTCAGATTGTTATAGAGGCCAAGTGCCCTGTTAAATGTAATATACCTCTAGGGCTTCCTTTGAAACTTCTATTTCCTGCAGACTCACCCTTAGCCTCTTTGACTCTGATCCTTAGATGTGGCCAGGATCACTGACAGCTGAGTCCCTGGAAAGACTTGTGAAACATTCAAATCTCTGGTCTCCATCCAGCCCTTCTGATCAGACTTTCTGGTGTACAGTCCACTTAATGCAAAGGTTTGGGAATCAGTGAGCTAGAGTATTGGATTATTACTTGGGGCTTTAGATTCTTAATCTATAAATGAAAACATAAATATTCTTAAATCATTTTACTGAAGACACATAAAATGTATTGTCAATAGACATGCAAGTTTTTTATGTTCAACAATGGGTTGATGTTCAACTTACTAACTTCTTATTGACCACTGGCTTTAGCAGATGTTACTCATGAAACAATTCATTGGTCCTTAACTATATTCATTAAAAAATCTTCTTAATTGTGACAAATTCAGCTTCTTTCCTATTTGCCTGCCATGCTCAAAATCCTGTCTCATTGCCTATTTGTTCCAAGGACTCTTGACAAAGTTTAGGTCAATTCAGTAAAAGGGACTTACCTGCTGTAGCTTGAAGATCTTTGTAGCAGAAGCAGCTGAAAACTGTGTTAGTGAAGAGGGTAGCTAATATATTGAATGAGTATGCAAATTCCTGTGTGCCAATTTATGTGCATTAATTCATGTAATCCTGATAAGAAAACATGCCTATGAGGTAGGTAATGATTGTCATCCCCATTTTACAGGTGAGAAAACAGGCACAAAGACTGTAAATAATTTGCACAAGATCAGTCCCTTTGAAAGTGGCAGACTAGGGATTTAAGCCCAGCTCTTCACCACCGCACTAAGCCTTTGAGGTTCAGACTGTAAATCAGTAGGAAGAGCTCTACCAAGTTTCAGTACTTGAATCTCCTCTCTTGTTGAGTGACTTTCTCCTCGCCCTTTACCCCACTAATGCCTGAGGAAATTTTCACTTACTCCTTCTCTATGACTCTTACTTACTCAAGGGTCAAGAGCAGAAGAGCTAGGGAGAAGTATGATCCAGTTTCCAAAGGAAGAAAGGAAACAAAAATCACAACCTGTACTCCAGACTTAATTTGCATACATATGCACTGAATGTGCAACTGGGAGGCAGCTCTCACTTTTATTTAAGTTTCTTTTATTCAAGTTTTCTGAAGGTGCCTATGTGTTGAATCCTTTGTCAGGGTGCTAAGTGCATATGCCAAATGCCCATCCCAAAAGGCTGCAAGGCATAAGGGTTAGGATCCCAGACTCTGAGGGCAGACCGCCTGGGTGCAGCTCCCAGCTTTGTAGTCTGTGAACTGCTGCCTAACGTTGGCATCAACTAAACCTCTGCAACTTAGTTCTCTCCCTCTCCCCCCTAAAACTGGGGACATGAATAAAAGCATCCGTCTCATAGGGTTGTGGGAGGATATCAAATGAGTGGATGCTGTGAAGTGCTTAGGAAAGTCTGGCACATAGCAAGTGGCCTGGAGAAGTTTGCTGGGCCTATTTAAATGAAGGTCTCGGCAGTCATAGTTTCAAAACGTTCATGGCGATTTAAAAACAAACACTTCACTGCAACTGGTTCTAATCATTTTCCCTTATCTAAATAGGCTGGGTAGAAACCTTGAAGACCTGAGACTCAGTCCTGTGGGTGTGATTCTGGGAGGAAGAGAATTCCAGAGAACAAAGGGCTGCCCTGGGATCAAATATGCAGCAGGCTGGTTGGTCACCTAACCGCTTCAGACAGCCTCAGGTGGAGAGTGGGAGTGGGACCTGGGAGGACAGGGCCTCAACAGTTTAGGTCAGTGTGTAGCGGGAGACCTTGAAGCCCAGGTGATGGCTGCCTCAGGAAATGCAGGTCTCCCGACTGCATGACTGCATTCAGCATTGCATTCAGCACAGGCTTAAATTTCCAAGCCACCTCCCAGGGTGTGATGCCTTGGAAAATTTGCTTGACTCTCCTGCACATTGCCACATCTCTCCCTCTCTACCAAACCCCCTCCACCAAAAAAAAAAAAAAGAAAAAAGAAAAAAAAAGGCAGTATCAATTTTCTAAGGGTTTTCTCTCCTCCTTTCAATAAGCTGATTGATCAATTATGAGAGATGTATATGCGAAAATACTCCTTAATATTCTATTTAGGGATCATGAAAAAAAGCTCTTTCTCACAATTCCCTGGAGCTTCAGTTCTGTTGTTTAAAATCTGAGCCCCTAAGAAGAAGGGAAAAAATCACAAGGTTCCTCCTCTGTAAATGGAAAAATAAGCATATTTCAAGCTCTCTGGAGGGTATTGAGGTAATTCTCCCTGGGTGGCATGTATGACTTGGCTGCGGTAAATAATACCAGTGATTTGTCATAAGCATCCTAGAACTAGAGGTGGGTACAAGGGGTGAACAGGAAAATAAAGACAGAGGAAAAACAGGCTCCGGTGTTTTCAAATGGATACATTTAGCACCAGAGGGAGAGAGAGAGAAAAAAAGTGGAATTCAAATTAAAAATTCTAGGATTGGAAACAATTTGGAAAAGATTTTTCAAAAATAATAAAAATCAAGGATTATCCAATTGTATGTTGGGGGAGAGGGAAAGAAAATGGGTGGCTCGCTAAAATTAATAGGGAAATTCAAGGACAAAACTCAAATGCAATGATAATATAGATTTTCAAAATTATACTTTAAAAATACTTCTAGATGATGTAATGAGATTGTACCACCTACAAGATGTTTTTGGAATGGCTCGTTCTTTTAATATGAAAAAGGATGTTTATCTTTGAGTAGAGGATTTTAGACAAAGCTCTGAAATTGGCCTCTTCCTCTTTATCTGCTGCTATCTGTTGACACCTATCATCACTGCTTAAGGAGGAACTAAAGCAGGAAATTCCCTGTTCAGCTTAAATCAGACATCCGATTTCAGGTGGAGGCCTCTGTGGCCCAGTATCTAAACAGTGGGGTCTTGAAACATTTGTAGGCAATGAAGTCTAACCCCAGAATAGCTACTGACTGGCTGCTTGACCTCAGGACAAGTCACTTAGCATTCTTAGTCTTTAGCTCTGGGCTTGAAAGGAAGGTTCTAGAAGCGCAGATGTATTGATGTGCTGCCCCGCAGTCAGTGCACCCCACATGAGTAAGAGAGTCTCAGCTGAGGACACAAGTGCTCCCAGGTACGTGCAGCTCCTGTAGTTGCTGAGACCTGATGGGAGCGAAATGGTGTCTCACCGTTTTCCCCAGCTGTGAAAAGGAAACTAAGAATGCTTTTCCAGGTAAGCATTTGTGCTGCTCCAGGATATGATTTAAAAATAAATATGCTGCATTAAGTGTTTAATCCTCAGGGTATTGAGAAGCTTCTGGAATCCAGTGAATAAATGATATTTAATCAGTTGAGAGGACAGCCAGGGTTATTTGATAGTCTCCTCTTGCTAGTCCCCTTTGGTAGCTACTCCTTTCAGTTAATGAGTATACTGGGACAGGCCTAAATGCCTCACAGCCCGTTGATTCCATTGACTTCCGAGGTCTATAATTTTTCTTTTGATTATCCATAAAAGAAGAAGGCAGTGCCTAATCTTAGGGAAACAACATGGGTTTCCCAGTCCTGTTGATGTGGTCAGGCAGGGAATTTCACAGTGTCCCTAGCAGTGTCTGTCCTACCCAACTAGATTCAAAGTCCCTGCGTGCCCTAGATCTAGTCTCCCTTGTGTTTGTGTCTCCTCTTTCTTCTGCGGCTCCTAGCACATACCTGCCATGCAGAAGGTGTTCTGTTAAGATGTGTTGTTTGCCTTGATTGAGGCTGGCTTTTGAAGCAGTAAGTTCTTTTGTAAAAACTGCTCCTCCACATGCCATGTGGTATCCTGGATTGGATCCTGGAACAGAAAGAGAACATCAGTGGAAAAACTGGTGAAATTCTAATAAGAGTCTGTAGTTCAGCTCATGTACCAATGTTAATTTGTGCACTGGTGTTAATTTCTTCGTTTTGACAAATGTGCTGTTGTTATATAAGATGTTAACACAACATCCACAATGCCTGGGTGAAGGGTTTTCAGGAACTCGCTGTCCTGTCTTTGCAACTTTTCTGTAAATCTAAATTATTTCCAAATAAAAGTTTATTTAAAAAAACCTTGCTCCCTAGAAATCATGAATCCGTCACATTTGGCGTGTATAAAACCAGACAGAAAAATACAAAAACGAAGCTGAGGAGCAGCAAGTTATTATTAGTTAATAGCAGATGTGGCCAGTGAAAGGAAAATATCATTCCCATTCTTTTCACCAACAGAGTAAGCATATAAAAGTCACTTCTGTTAACTTTGAAATATAGCAGAAGTGGGCCCCATGCCTGAGCAAAAGGGGTTTTGTCCTTTTGCATTGGGTGGAGTGCTTTAGGAAGAGAGAGGAGGAAAAGACATCTTAATGGAGTTTCCACACGGTTCAGTATCTCTTCGGAGGGCCCAGTGGCGCTCCTAGACTACAATAGGCTTCCTCTTCTTGACAAGGAGGCAAAATGGCTGCACAGTCATTTCCTGAGCTTGCAGTGGAATGGTAGGTTTGAATAACAGTGTGGCTTTAAGGACAACTTTAAACATTAACCCAGAGCAGCACAGGTTAACGTTCACCCCTTCTAACCCTTGCTCATGTGTCAGGCTAGCGTAGGAGCTGTATAGAAAAGGAAAAGCCCCTCTGCCTTCCCACAGGTCTTGAAAGCTCGGTGGGTAACAAGGATGAGAAAATGGCTAGTGGAAGCAGTCAGACCCCTGGGATATCCTCCTCCCCTGAGCCCCACCTCCACACATTCTCCCTGCATTGCCACAGGCCATCATGATGGAATGTGGAGTCAGCAATATCCAAGCGGCCACAATGTCTACTTCCGTTATGAGCTGGGGGGAAGGGGCCAAGAACAAGGATGGCCAGTGGCCAGTGACTGTCACCTAGCACATTTACCCCTGTCACCACCCTGACGTTGATAACCAGAAATGCAAGGGGGTACCAGAAGCAAGCTCTGGCCTCCTGGCCCTTGCCAATTCTGTTTTGTTGCCTCCTTACACATCCTATCTCCATTCAGTACCAGAGCTCCCTGTGAGATGAAGGACACTCTGACCTCTTTCCTTTCAGAGTAGCCCTGTGGCAGATGTCAGAATGCCTGTGTGCAGCCCTCAGGTACAGGTGGGACTCTGTCTGTTGGAATTTAGACCTATTTGAGAATCTAATTAAGGTACCCTTTCCAACTGCTAGGATCTTAAGTTGCAATTAGAAATTAGTGCGTTTAAATCATCAGTAATCACACCTATTTATATATACATTAAACATTTGGCTTCACCTATCATCTACTGCTTCTGCCAGAAACACATTCCCTCAACTGTAATGCTGTTACCACAATCCAAAATTTAGGAAGTAATGCATCTTCCCTCCAGGAATTAGTCATTTGTACATTGATAAGCTTCAGGGCCTGAAACAGAGGAGGCACTCAATAAAGCATTTGTTACATAAATGAATGAATGTGTAGTTAGTTGAAAATATTCAAATAAATCTTTTGGATGAGGAGTAGTCGTGGAATACTTAATAAAAGAATAGATAAAACTGTATTTTCCTCACCATTTTTTCCAAATTAAATACTATCCCACACCAGATAAAACTAGCTGTATGTGACGATAAAGGAAGCATTGATCTGCCTTTGAAAAGATTTGCATGTTTTCCTAGGGGTTGTTTCAACCCCACCCATAAAATTCCTATTCTGCTGCTTTTACCCAGCTCACTGATCTCACTTGTGGGAATTGCAGAAGAATTTGTATTATTGAATTACATGGACTAATTTTCTGGTACCTGGTGGAAATTATATAACAATATGTTTTTCTGAGTTTTGAGCATGTTTGGATCTGTGACTGTCTTTGTGGAATGATGTAGGCCTTTTGAGAACAGAGGAAAGGGCTTCTGGTGGTGAACATGATCAAAGACACATGCTCTCTGGGATGCCTCAAAGGCTCTGGTTTATTCATTAAAGAAAAAAGCTGCTGATTAGCAACCACTGTGCAAAAATTGCAAACTGGCATTGGGAGGGAGTAATGCAGCAAACAGACCAGCAACGTGGGTCTTGCTAGCTAGGGCCTCGTTCCTCCTCTGTCTTCCACCACCCTGCAGTGACACAGGTGCCAGGTTGGAGAAAAGGAGGGAGCCCTCTGGGAAGGTCTTTGTGGGATCCCCTAGGATCAAAAATAAGAAAGAGTAATCTCTGGAGGTGCTTCTAGCATTCCAGAACCCCAGGTAAGAAGCTAAAACATTGTATGGGAGAAAAACAGCTAATCCTCTTTGTTGAGCAACATGGTGCCAAGAACTGAGCTAAGCCACTGGCCTACACATTATCTAATTTAATGTTCACAGCTCTGTGAGGTAGAGACCATTATTATCCCACTTTACAGATGTGGAAAGTGAAGCATATGCAGGTTGGGCACTTGCTAAGGTTAACAAGGAAAAAAGTTGGTAATGAAATACAGGACTCCGTTTCCAAAACCCCTGCTCTGAGCACTGTGCTGGACTGATAAATCCCTAGGCCAGAGGGTGAATGGATAGATAGATAGATAGATAGATAGATAGATAGATAGATAGATAGGCAGACAGACACACATAGAATAGATAGATAGATATTGATAGATACAGTTATATGTAGAGGTAGAGAATACACACAAACACACACATACACTTGGCCTTTGGGTGCTCCTGACTGCTTTCTCTAAGGGATGCTGAGAAAGAAGAGAAAATGACTTTCTCTAGGAAGCATCACGCACACCTAATTCTTTTTAGAGCATCAGGCATACCTGCAGAGAGGATGGACCTATGGATGTAGATGACTGAGTAGCCTCATGAACTCGGCAAAATAAAGACTAAAAACACTGTAGTCAGGATGACCAAGGAATACACGAGAATAAACAAAGGAGAACCAGATCAGCAGAAAAATAGAGTCCCTGAGGATGCAACAACCCTCACTCTCCTTCCCCAGGAATCCTTTAGGAATTTCAGACCACTAAGGTACATTTTACTTTAGCAATGTAAAGGGTGGTGGGAGGAAAGGAGGGGAAAGAGGTGCAAAAACATTTTCTCAGAGTAGAAAGAGAAGCTGTTTGAAAATTTCAGTAGTCCTAATTAAAAAAAAAAAAAAAAGACTTAAACCCAGTAGAAAATAAGAGACCTTAAAATTATTTTAGCTATATAGAAGACCCAGTGGGACAGTGGTAAAATGAAGATGGAGTCCATGTTTTCCTGGCCCAGTGCCAACTCCCTTATGAGAGGGTCTGCTTTTACTATTTCATGTTTTGTGTTGATGCTTTTCATTGAAGTTTCCCATGTGTCAAAAGGTAGACAGGTGCACAATATGTAAGTAAAACACCATGTAACTATAAAAAAAAAAAAAAGGATAGCCAGGTGAAGTCTTTTAAAAGAGTTAGAATATCTGGGTTTGAGTCCAGTGACTGGGAACAGTCACTTTTCCTTTCTGAGCTTCCTTGCCTTCATCTGTAAAATGAAACTACTAATAACCATGTCAAAAGTTTGAAGTGAGATAGTTTATTTGAAATTTATTCGCCAAATGAACACATCAGATTTTACTAGAAATAATATTCATGCACAGGTTATATACCTCGATCTTCCTGTGGACTGTGTCCTGTTCCCAGAGTGGGGACAGGCCAGGACGGATGGGGTTTGAGTGTCGGAGTGCACACATGTTGTGCGGTGTGAATTTAGGAGTCGTCAGACTGCATTTTTGAAGTTAAGTATTCCATTTGGGATTATTCATGATTGTAGACCAACTTGCAGAAGTTCACTATCGAGACCAGGTTTCTCTCTCCTTCGCCTCTATGTTAGACAAACGCTATGATTTCATAAGCAGTTGTATTCATTAGCAAACACCTATAGAATCTACACCCCAGACTCGGAACCATACTGCGTTCTGAAGGGAGTATAGAAGAAATATCAGAACTATTGAATGGAGTTTAAGAGGAATAAGACCAACTTGAGTTTTGGGTTTGAAGACCCAAGCTACTTCCTGGCTCTGTGACTGTGGGCAAGTGGCTGGACTTTTTAAGCTTCAGTTACATTTCTGAAACTGAAATAAGAATAACTCTATTCTCATAAGTGTACTCTAAGTATCAAATAATATATCATGTGTAAAGCTCTTAGCAGTCTTAGCATTGTAGTACTCTATAAATGTTAGCTAATGGCTACTTGGTTTTAGTTTTCTTTGTTTTTTTAAATAAATACAGGTCTTCATTCTGAAAACGCAAAACACTTGAAGCAACAAGAGAATAAAGTTTCAGTGGTATTAGAGTTTAGAGGAGAGAACAATTATTGTGCATTGAGAAGCCCTGACAGGAGTGTATTTGGATGTGGACCTCAAGGAGAGACGGGCAGAGGAAGGAGAGCCCGGGGTCTAGTAAAGGAGCAGCGTGACTAGCAGGCGACAAGTACATGAGCCAGCGGGACTGAAGGGCCTATGGGAACTGTGGGAGGGAATTGTGGGAAACAAGGTTCTTGTCTTTATAGCACAAGGCAGGTAGTACCTGCAGCAGTGAGGCCCAGCTGTGTGGACAAGCTCACCCTGTGCACAGGCAGTTCACACAAGAATTGGCATCTTCAGAATGACTTCAGTTCTTTTCATTTCTTTAAAATTTGGGAAATGTCAGTAAAAGGAAGACATTTCAGTTTTGACTAAAGTTAGAACAAGGTGTAACTAACTTATTTCCAGAACAAATGGGAAGACATATAAAGGATGCTTTGTTCAAATTACTCGGGAACTCAAATATAATTGAACCAAACAGGAAAACCGAAGAGGTTTGGGTTTGGCAATATGGTACAATAGGATCTCAGGAAAAAAAAAAAAAAGGACATTCTAAATAGATGACAATTGAATGCCAAGGATGACCCTGGATGGGATCTGAGGATGGAGGACAGGAGGCTCAGAGGGACACAGTTGAGACATAGGGGAAAAAAAAAAAAAAAGGAAATATAGAATGTATGCATTGTATCAATGTTGAATCTCTAGTACTTCTTAGCTGCATTTAGTGGGATTGCATAAAAGAATGTTCTTGTTCATGGGAATTGTATATGTGAATTATAGTGTTTGTTCAAGAATGTGTGCAGCTAGCTCTTATACGTTCAGACGACAGAGCAATAGATGATGGATGATAGATAGGGAGGGAAAGAAATACCAGTGTGACAGCATGTTAAAGTTGGTGGACTGGGGTATCAGGGGAGGGGGGTCAGGGTATGCTGGAGTTCTGTGTATGGGGTTTGTATTGTTTTTGCAACTGTTCCTATAACTTTGAATTTATTTCAAAATAAAATAAAATTTTAAGAAAAAATAGGATCTCAGGAGAGAATTTCTTTCTTGAAAGAGCAGAGAGATTCTCCTCCAAACCATTTGCTAACAAGGCATTTGCTTCCGAGATTAGCAATTCTCGCTTTTCGCTGTGGCTCTACAATTAGTATGACTAGAACCACACAGCCTCTTTCCTCCTTAGCACCCAGATGTGTAAAACCCATAGCTAGGTTCAAACAGGAAGAGCCCAGTTGGAAATCTGGGGGAGGAAAATTGCTTCCTTCCTTTTCTTCCTTACTTGGTCAATTGTCTTAATCGTAACAACAGTCCAAGTTACAATTCAGAGCCCAGTAAGGACATAGGATACTCTCCTTTCCTGTCTAAAAACCACCTTCCTTTCCCATTAGTTCCCACCAGATTTCAGCTTGCCTCTGGGAAGGGTTTAGCCTTCTTTCCCAAGACAATCTTACAATCTTAGCTCAGGCAGGATTTCCTTCGGCTTAGTCATCAGCTCTTATTGTCTACCCTCCCCCCACAACTGTTGCAAAATAAAGAAAATTAACAGCAAATAGTCTGAAATTTTACATTTTCAGGGGTTTATAATCTTATGCCAGTACAAGTGGACATCAGTTTTGGTATGTACTGACCAACATCAAGATGCCAGAGGTTGGAGAAAGAAGTGTATTTCTAGATAAATCACATGGCACGATGATTTTTCAGCTGTCTACCTTGACGGTTGTTCAGTTGAAAAAGAGCAAGCACACTCATTTTAAATGCATTTCTAAAAAGTGCAAAGTTAAAACAAAAATGACGATTTTAACAACAACAAAAAATTTATGTTTAGAATGGAGCCTGGTAGAATGGTGAGTGAGATTAATAACATTTCTTGCTAGTGACAGATCTTTTTCCCACTGTCACATAAGAACACGCCTTCAAGCATGACATGACCACCCCCTCTTCAAACTCTTCAAGGATTTCTTGGGGTCTGTAAGGAGAATGCATTCCTTATATTCTCCTAAATTATTCTAGAAGGAACCAAAGCAACCCAGTATAGGAACAATGCATGAGTTATCAAGTCTGTTCTTGATTAAAATGGAAACTCACTCAAAACAAGTCACTCAGCTCTGACTGCCTGTGCAGGGAGGAAAGCATGCATCAAGCATGCAAAATTCAGTCCTTCACTACCCCTGTCTCTAATTATATGCATTCTCTCTCTCTCTTTCCTAGTAATAGTAGTTAATAGTAGTAGCAGCACCAGCAGTGGCAGCTGCAGCAGCAAAAGCACATCATTCTACTTTGCCAATTAATTTTTTCTTGCCAGGAGATAGTAGATAAACATTATCCTATCCCAATTCATGCCAGTGGATCCTCATCAAAGAAGTCAGAAGAAGCAAAAACCAAAGGTTAAGTTTGTCCTTATAGGTCAGAATTTCCTCTTTGTCATCTCAGTTCCAAAATTTTTCCACTGAGACCCAATGCTCATGTATAACCAAAACTTCACTCAAAAAATGGATCTTTTATCAGTTACTCACATGCAGCAGTTGCCTTTCATGTCCCATGAAACCAGTGGATCTTAGACTGGCAGTACATCAGAATCACTTGAGGAATTTTTTTTTTTTTAACTGCAATGTCCTGTTCCTATTCTTCAGATACTCTGATTGCACTGCTTTGGGGTGGAGCCAGGCATCTGTATATTTTTCAAGTATCAGTTAAGCAATGGTTTTCAGTCTTCCACACATTGGAATCACCTGCAGAATTTTCAAGACTACTCATGGTGGGTCCATCCCCTAGAGTTTCTGATTTAATGTGCCTGGAGTACAGCCTGGGCATAGGGATTCACAGAAGCCCCTCGGATGATCATAAAGGACCCTGTAGACACTAACTTCTTCCGTTAAGGTCAGGAGGTATTATTTGCCTCTGGCAACCGGAAGGTTCTGATTCTCCTGTCCTGGGGCTCTCCGTGGGTCCAAGAAGCAGCCACCATGACCTTGGAAGAGTTTACCCCACCCCGTGGGGCCGTGAGGCAGAATGCCTGGGGTTGTGAGAGGCAGAGCTGGCTGCACAAGCGCCTGCTCGCCACAGGCCACTGCCTTGACCCGTCATTCCACTTGCCACCCAGACCCCCCGCCACGTGGGTGGGATTTACACCTCAGCTGAGCTCCCTGTGTTGTAATTTGAGAAGGACTTCTTTGCTGTCCTAACAAGAGCAGTTTGCTATCTGCTTCTCACCTGACTGGAATTTAATGTTCTAGAAATAAATGACTTATTTTACTCAGGAGGAGGAAAGAAGCAAGATTAGTCATGGCCACCCTTGATTTATTTTGCAATCCCAAAATTCTTTGCTTAAGAATTAAAAGCAGTTAAGAATAGTGATTGACCATTGCTTTGTTTGAAATGTTGTGGGGTTTTTTTTGGTTGTTGTTTGCCTGTTTGTTTTTAATTTTTTGATAAACAAAGTTAAAAAATTGAAAAAAAATCAGTAGAAAAATGGGAGTAAAAACTAAATGACAAATAGGGTGGGATGGGGGGATGGTTTGGGTATTCTCTTTTCACTTTTATTTTTTATTCTTGTTCTGATTCTTTCTGATGTAAGGAAAATGTTCGGAGGTGGATTGTGGTGATGAACGCATAACTATGTGATCATACTGTGAACAGTTGATTGTATACCATGGATGACTGTATGGTTTGTGAATGTATTTCAATAAAACTGAATTAAAAAAAAAAAAAAAAAGAATAGTGATTGAGTCTTGTCTAGAAGTTCTATAATAAGGCATGGGCTGGACTGCATGGATGCTTCAAATAACTGGAAAGTTTGATTTCCCCTGAACAAAATCTAACCCTGGGGCCATATGCTTCTGTTTCGTATGAAAATGGGAGCACAAAGCCACAACAGTGTCTCAAAAGAAAAGAAATATATTTTAAAGGGGGTATATTTATATATAAATTCATCAATTTCTAAAGTGGCCTTTCTCTCCTTTTTCAGTACCTTTCAAAATAAATTATGTTTCCAACACTTCTAGTTCTTCACTGAATAAGGACAAAAGACTAAGGTTGTTTATTCAAGCAACATTTTTTGCCTTCTTGTTGATTTTTCTTCTTCATTGAGTTTAAATAACTAGAGTAAAAATAAACATAGGGAAAAAAGCAGGCTTCGTGGGTTTTTTCTTAATTCCTCACATTAAAAAAGAATCTTATGTCTTTATCCTTTTTACATGTTTCATGTGTCTAAAATTAGGTAAATTTCCTCAAGTAAAAAAAAAATGTCTTGGCACATGATTCGTACATCACCTACATCACAAACACCATGGCGTTTTTTGTAAACTGAGCATTTGAAAACTGATCTTATTAATGTCACTGCAGACATCTTATATACAGTACATAGTGCAGACCTGTGTTGAGCGTTTAATACTTTTAAGAATTCTTATTAATCACGGTTTTTTTTGTTTTTGTTTTTTGCTCACTAGATTTCAAACCCTTAATGCCAAGAATTGCATATAAAAGAGGTTCAGAAAAAGCGATTAAGGGTCAGAGGTACAAGTGTCTGAGTGAGCCAGTTTTACTCTGGGGGCTTTCCTGCATTTGGCTCTCTCAGGGGTGGGTCTTCCCACTTCTGTCTGGCTCACTGGTTGTTCCACTCTCCTCTT
Organism: Choloepus didactylus; assembly: GCF_015220235.1. Classification (NCBI taxonomy): domain Eukaryota; kingdom Metazoa; phylum Chordata; class Mammalia; order Pilosa; family Megalonychidae; genus Choloepus; species Choloepus didactylus. The sequence goes on along the minus strand of NC_051318.1, from coordinate 25,437,693 downwards.
GATGTTTATCTTGCTTTCTGGTAATTGTTAACCACTCTCTGCTAATCTAAGCTCCTTTGCGGCCTACTGAGCTTGGGTTTCCTCTGGGTCCCATATGTGAAGCTGTCCTGGGGGGAATTGGATGACGCTCTGTGAATGAGGTCTGGTTTGGATATATAGACATGGGGTGTCAAAGACCTATAGAAGTTCCTGCAGGCCATGGGAGTGTGTCAGATTTCCCAGGAAGAAAATAGAGACCAGAAACATCCGGACAAGGGTAGGAGACAGGCCAGAGAGTTAGGGGGTGCCCAGAAGAAGCTGTGACTAGGAATCCTGGAGAGGAGGCTGTTCCAAGGAGGCTGTGATCAAGGCCATCAAATGGCACAGAGAGGCTGAGGAAAGAGGCTAAGGTGTTTCCCTTGGATTTGCAGTTTGCAGGTTATTGAGGTCCTCTCTTCATGTAGTGGTGGGGTCAGAGCATAAACCACAGTGGATGAGGGAGACATAGGAGATAAGGAAGTGGAGACAGTAGGTCTAAAAAAATTACTTACTGCTCTTTCTTCTTTCCCCTTGGACAAACTTTCCCCCACTGGACTTCAAGCTCTTTGAGTGCTCAGAATTTGTTTTATTTACCACTGTATTCTTCTCCATCACAGTGACCTGTGCTGGGTTCTTGATGAATTTTATCTATTAGTTAATGCATAAACACATTATTTAACTATTCTATGGGAATAATGTATTATTTAACTCTTCTATGGGAGTGTTTAATATTTCCAAACAAAAAAAAATTGACAGTGACATGCTGGGAAAACCATTCATGGGAGGGAAAAGAGACAAAGGCTGTCTCACAGAATGGAGAAATTTCCATCCGCATTTTTTAGTTCAGGTCGCATGGAGTTTAGGCTCTCGTTATGCACCAGTCCCAGACACTGAACTAGCTCATGGTCCAAGAGGAGCAAATGGAAAAAGGCATTTATCCTGTGAAAACCCACAGCTGCTTTGAATGACCTGTCATTCCATTGGAATTCATGGCGGAGGTGGGGGAAGGTGACATTTCCCAGCGTTTGAGGGCTCATAGCTGCACCACTAGTTTAGAGTCCAAAGATGGAATAATTTGAGGCTTACTCTCGATTTTGGAATTTCTGTTCTGTGAACTCTGGTTGGAGTGCACTAACAATGCTACTGACCCAGGAGGAGGAGATCAGTTGAAGAGGCAGTCACTGCAGAGTGATGATATAAAATGTTTTGATTAGGAACCTCCCATGGATGCCTAGCACAAATCTTGCTGGCATTTTTTTTCCTCCATTTATTATTATTATTTGAGTTAGTTGTGCTAAATACGTCTCTAACTCATTCCTCTACAATTGTGAAACCTGGGGAGGCACTTGGTTTAAATTAATCAGTGTCAGGGAAGCTGTACTTTCCCAGACCAAGAAAGCAAGTGATGGTGTCTCAAGGGTCTAGAGAGACAAAATTGGCTCACTGCTGCTTATGAGGAGAGGATATAAGAGATGCACTAAGAAAATGCCAAAGGAAGGACTTCCTTTTTGTCCCTGAAGCTTGAGCTCAGGACCCAGGCGACTCCATGAGGACAGGGACCACGTCATAGCCACGCTGACCCTCTAGTGCCCATACAGTACCTAACATCATTGCTTCATCTGATTCACATGACAGACAAAAGCAGGCAGGAGGGAAGAAAGAGGGGGAAACAGGAGGCCTGGTCAGAAGAGAAGAAAACTCGGTATGTCGTGAAGTGGCTTGGGGACTTTTGTTCAGAAATGCAGCAGTTGTCCCTGTGCCAGTGCCACCTAAGGTTGACCCAAGAGGGGCTCCTCTCTCATTGGTTTCACTTGATTTAAATTGCTGTATAAAAAACTACTGGAGTATACAGATATTGGCTTATCTGCAAAGTCAAACTAATGCAAAATATGCTTAAACTGCAAGACAGAGTGCCAAATTATTTCCGTTTAATGCCATGCCTTTTTTTTTTTTTCCTTGAGCTTCAAATCCCACAGGGAAAGCAGGCATTTGACCTATGAGTGGCCTATGGACTGAGCTGCATTTTTACTTCAGGGCAGGCTGAAGGGAGGCCAATGCCCTCCTTTGTGCTTCTGGAAACTCAACTTAATAGTCTATCAATGGTAAGAATGTGGAAAGTGAACCAATAGCCAAAAGCCACATAATGCCATCAGTCAAAGCCAGCTGATGGGTGATAACTGTAGTTACTCCTTCTAGAGTCACTTCTGGTGGGCTTATGTAGGTTCAGGTCAATAAACTGATGCAACTGGCAGAAAAGTGGGAGCTTTCATGAGCAATTACTTTCTCCTACCTTAAAGCTTATCCCTGACCAAGAAAGAGACCTGAGTCCACAGAGGAGGTGAAATCCCCTTGCCTAAATATATAAAAATGCAAATCAGATACATCTCTTCAATCCTGGCTAGGGGTCAGCAGAGATGGGCCAAACAGTGCTTCTCAAACTCTAACGTGTGTTTGGTTCAGCAGGTTCAATTCAGCAGGTCTGGGGTGGGACCTGAGGTTCTGCATTTCTAATACACTCCCAGGTAATGGGGATGCTACTAGACCATGCACTATAGTTTGGGTAGAAAGTTCCAGAAGTTGGTCTCTAGAGTGTTTTCTAGCCTTGTGATTCTCTGTTTTCCCAACGAATGGCCCTTCTTAGCAATTAATAAAATGTATATTGTTTATCTCTAAAATAACCTTGCTTGCCCCTAAAATAACCTGCCGGTCTTCTAGAATGTTATGAGGACATTGCTTATACAGGCAAGTTTTATAAAATCTTGACTGAAAGAAAGATCATTTTCATCTGTCCTTTAGAAGGGTTAAAGAATTTTACTCCTTGTAAAGCTTTTTCTCTTTTTTGACATGTGAAACTAAGTCCTGAGGGTGATGTCCTGACTGAGAACAAGTTTGATCCTGAACATTGCAAAAATAGCTCTGTTAGAAGAGTAAAGAGAATGGAATGGAGCAGCAGAATGGCTTATTTTATGAAAACAAATTTATCTCCATAAAAATAGGTCTTCACACCATCAAACCTTAAATTGTCATTTTAACAAAGTTTAAACTAAATGTGTACATAGTAAAATAAATGCATTTTTGAATAACTGTTTAGAGTCAATTATAGGAAACAGAAAGCAACCCTCATGCCTCATGGAGAATTTTACATGAAGCTTGTTTCCTTTTGAAATGGGGTTGAAAACACAGTCCCTCCCGCCAAATAGTTATCTTTCTCAGTTGCTAATAAAAGCAGCTCTGTGTCTTGTGGGGTGACACTATTTTCCATCATGATGGTCAATCATGCGTTTGATTGTCTCTGTTAAAAACATCTATTAAACAGAGTCCTTTGGAAAATTCCATGTAGGACAACCACATATTAGAGATAAAAGCAAAGATTAAATAGCTAGCCATATCACATAATTGTCTTCAAGGGAAATCATATTAGAAAGTTAGTGAATCAAGGTAAAGGAATCCTTGATTTAAACGATTCTGCAGGAAGTCAAATAATTTGAAGCTTGTTCCAAATTACAAAATAAAGTATACCTTCATTCTGTAATTTACTTAGGACTCAGATTGCATCTGCCATTTGCACCCAGTTTAGAACTCAGAGTCGAGCTCACCTAGGTTCAAATCTGACTCAGTCAATTCCTTTCATATAACCTTGGGTGAGATCTTTAATTTTTTTAGGTCTTTATTTCCTCCTCTGTAAGATAAGTTTGTAGTACATCCCTTACCCCATTGTTAAAAGGATTAAAATTCATAATGTATGTAAAGCACCTAACACAGTGCCTGGCATAGACTAAACACCCCCTGCCCACAGAGGCGTTATTACTGTTATTTCCCAAATATTGGCCCAAGGCCATTTTTTTTCAGACTTGACCATGTCTCTTCCTTGTCACTCTCCTCGTTACAGCCCACCTCTCCTTGTCTAGATTCTAGTCTCTTGAATCACACAGCCTTGAAAAGGAATTTGATAGGTTTTTCCAGATAGATTTAACTCCTTTGGTCTGTTCATAGGGGAGGCTATAGGAAAATTTTAAAATAGACAAAGTTTTCCCATCCTTTTTGATGCCCTTTTCCTTAGCACCCTTTAAGTGGCTTCATATTTCCCTGAGCCACACTGTAATACCAAATCTAGGCCTAGTCTATCCCCCCAAATACCAAAAGGGACAAAGTTTCCCACTTTCTCCACTGCCAAAGCTTCCATTCTTGCAGCATGGGTCATCTCACCTGGTATTACTAGGAAAACTAGGTTGGGATTGTGAGTGGCACTCCCAAACTCCATAGCCTTCCATCTTTTTTTAAAAAAGATAGTAATTATAAACCAAGTGGATGGTTGCAGGAATTTAAACAAGGAAGACAGTACAGCTTTAGTCTAATGAGCAAGAAGAAGAATGCTCCAAGATGACCTGACGAGGCAGACAGGGGCCATGAAGGGCCTTCTTTGGAATTTGGACTATTCTCAGTCCAGTGGGAAGTGCTGGAGGATCAAGCAAGGGAAATGACAAGATAATTTGAATTTTTAAATGTCACTAGGGCTGAAGGGTGGAGAATGGATTACAGAGGGTCAAGAATGGAAGCTGGGAGACCAGAGAGGAGGCTGATTTAGTTGAAGAAGTTTGCAAGGCAGTAATTTTAGTAATGGAGCATAGACTTCATTGGAGAGGTTTGGATTAGAAGCATAAATTTAGGATTACTCAGCTGGTATTTAAACACATGGGTATGGAAGGGCTCACATAGGAAGAGAGTGAAGAAAAAGAAGGGCATGCATCCATCCAGTGACCTACTTGGCATCTCCACTTGCATGTTTCACAGAGAACTCAGATATAACAGGGTCAAAGTGGATTCTTAATTACCCCCGTTCCCAGGCCGTTTCCTCTCCAGTCACTCCCCTGTCCAGAGTTCAGTCTGGATAAGGAGGGATGTGAAGAGAGGAGATGACTGTGAGAAAGTAGAGGGATCCATGAATTGGAGAACAGATGGGAAAATCCTACTTTCTGTGAGTAAAAGTCCAGAGTCAGTGGCTAAGGTGGGATGGAAGAAGTCACCAGGGGTGAGATGATTATGGAACGGAGAGGCTGGGCATTGGATGTGGCGGCCTGGTAGGTGGCAATGTCACTGTGAGTGAGAAAAGAAATGGGGCTAGTGGGGTTTGTGGACCAGGGTTTGAATCATCAATAAAGATCAGGAAGAGTACCTGGGAGGTCAGAAAATGACCCATCAAAGAAGGGGGAGAGGATTGCAGGGCTGGATGGCCTGAGTCCCAAAGGTAAGGAAATTTTTTAAGGAAAAGGGGAGGAGAAAAGGTTTGCCAATGGCAATGGAGAGCAACAAATTCCTAACCCTGTAGTGTGAGTAAAAACACTTCCTATTGGTAGGACTTTGGTGGATGGCCAGAGACAATCCTTGAGTCTGTTTTTGAAAATAGAAGTTAACTGTTCTTCAACCTAAAAATTTTGAATGTCCGTAAAGGAATTAGATCATCTAGTGCAATACTGTCAGGTAACAAATATGGAAACACAGGCACATGTTACTCTGTTCACTGACATTATCCCATGACCCGTTGCTCCAGCCCCAAATGACAAATCCTATACTTCAAATGTAATGAAATAAACCATATTAATAATTAAAGATTAGCCAAAGGTGGTCACATAGATTTTATTTATTCATGCCTTTACTTATCCCTTGCTTCTTTGTGGCCTCCTTCAGTACAACCTTCTGTTGCTCATTACTGTCTTTCCAAGTTGTAATCTAGGACAAAAAGAGCAAACTGAACATTTTAAACAGTTCTGGTGAATCTTTTGAAGGAAAAGACAGGAGAATTCACAACTGTTTGTGCACATCAGTTATGTGAGTTTTCACTGACCCCAATTTCCATGGGCCTCTTCTCAGGCTCCTGTAGCCTTTAGGACCAAGATGACACAGAAGGGGGACCGGATGCTGGATTTCTGGCTCTTCTCCAGCCTGTTCCTTTCCATCTGCCCCACTCTGTCTCCATCTGTCCCATTAGTGACTCTTAGGCTGTTTGGTCATGCCCAGTAGAGTCCATCTACATCCAAAGCGTGATTCCTAATCTATTTCCTTATTGTCAGCCTATTAATCTACATGGCAACCTGGGGACAATACTTTCTTTGCTTAATTTTTGAGTTACTGTTTGAAAATCAGTGAATCTCAGACTTGGATGGCAGCTCATCAGCCAATTAAAAAACTTCAACATTTTAAGTCCCCGAAGTCTTGACCACAGATAAATAATAAGCTTGGATTCATAGTAAAACCTTGTTCAATATATACTCCCTTGTCCCCAGAAGTACCTTTTCCCTCAGAAGTACTCACTTATTCTCTTGTACAGTCTTAGCTTTAGATACTTCACTCTACCTCCTACACACACACATTCACCCTTATTCCATATCTGGTTGACTGTTGACTACTAACCTAGATTGGCCTCATTCTTTAGCACCATTTCAGCTATCCTTGTGGCTTGCCATTCCCAGGGGTCTCCTGCCCACCTCAATCTTAGCTTCACCAGTTACTCCAGTTGGGTTAGTTCACCTCCTGCATTGGCTGGCTTCTTTCTCCCAACTTGGGCCCTCACCTGCCCCCTGAACTTAGCACTCATAAACACTCACTCTTGATATTTAAGACAAACCTCTTCCAAATCACTGACCACATTTGATTCCATCCAAAAAAAAAACACAACACTGTTACGTCATTACTGCCACCCAAACAGCTAGCCTTGCAAGTCAATCTCAGAAATTTTACCGTGTGTTTTTAGTTGATTTTTGTCATTAAAAGACAAGGAACTGAAAAGACTTTAGCGTGATCCTCTTAAATAGTCCCGGATGGTTTTTAAGTGCATGTCTTTCTAGAGTGAAGAGATTGGGGCTGGGGTGGCAGGAATGAAAAACAAAGAAATTCAGCTTGAAGTAGTTGGCTTGTGTTGTTTTAAGAGAGGAATTCATTCTGTGAGTGTCAGTGAAGCATTAAAATCCCCCAACAGTCTAAGAGAAATAGTTCTCCTGCTGTGACCTCACCCCCACTAATTTTGTTTTCATAATTAGTTAAGGAACTTGACTTTAGTGAAGTTTTCAAAACTCTTGGCAGTTATCATTTTAAAGTCAGCCTTAAAAATATTGTGAACATAAAGAATTTTGCGATTTCTTGGTCACATTCAATTGTGACCAATTTCCCATAGATTCAATAAAGTCTAAATAGATTTTTATATCCCATATACTTAGTAAAGTCTAAATAGATTTTTATACTGTTTTCCCCAAAATTTATTTATGAAACATAGTCAATATTTTAAATATTTGGTTAGGTGATGAGTTTCACTGCAAACTCAAAATCATGTACCATGAACCTCTTTAATCTAAACTAATAATTATGACCTTGTCTACAGTAAACTATAGGCAAAAAGGAGTTTGCAGTGAAATTAATAATCTAAAAACTGTACTCAGGAAGATACTGAAAACCAATCCGCTTAAAAAAACAAACCTCCTTAAGGAATTTCTGAAGCACCTATTTACGAGTACAAAATATGCTGTCACTGATAAGTATTATCAATTTATTAAAACCATCCTGAAGAACCTCTATCTGAGGGTTGTGATTTCTTAGCTTGATTATTGAGTTGTTGTTTAAAAATAAGTAAAATCTTGTTTCTTCTCTTAAAATTCCCTGATTCTGCCATTTTCCCCATTCAATCTAATATTTCTACCATTAAATAAAATTAGGAAAATTTTGCTGTCTAGCTTGACATTGAAGAAAAGCCAAACCATGCTGGTCAAGTTTGCTGTTGACTGAAGCAAATGTGGTATAAGCTGAGATTTGTCTCTTAAATGTTTTACTATCTTTCTCTTTTTCCTTCCTTTCTTTCATGAAATATGAAAACACTGGACTTTCAAATGCAACTGATGCTGCAGCATATTTAGCTCAATGTGCAAATCAACGTAATTAATTCAATGATTACACCATATTAAGGGTGACATATTAGAACATTTTTCTGCAAAGAATTTACCCTAGATATAAAATCTCAAAGCCAGATAGGACCTTGGAAATCAAGTAGTCCAAACTTCTCTTAAAGATAAGGGGACTACCCGGAGTGGTACAGAGACCCACCTATAACCATAAGCTAGTTCCTTGATAGAACTGACACACCCAAACACTAGTCTAATGTTAGCCTTGATAAATTAATGCTGTCATCTAATTTCACTAATTAAATCATTTTATATATTAGATCATTTTCTGAGTAAATTACATGACTCACTTTTTTTAAAAAAGACTTGTTTTGGAAATGGTGAGCTGAACATTCTACTAAGCCAAAACCCATTGATCATGGTAGAAGCAAATGTTAGAACAAGCCTCATAGTTCTTTGAGGTCCAATATTATGGCAAAGCTAAATTCTTCCTTTATTGTGACACAATTTCTTTAAAACCCTTATCCAAAGAAAGAAATAGGAAACCTTCTAATCTGAATAAAATGAGGGATAAGTTAAATGGAGGAGTTTAGATCTTTAATCAATTCACTTTTCAATTCCTGGGATATTGGATTTGTTTTAAGTGAAAGGATTTTAAAGAAATATTAAATTTAAAGGAATGTAAAACAGTACTACATTTACTCTTATGTTGCTCAGTACACCTCTATCAACAATCTTTTCCTCCTCCACTGACATCACCTTGAATCAACATCAGAGAAAACATATTTTAAAGCTTGAGTTTTGATTTCTTGAGATTGAAAAGCCCTAATTCCTGAAAACGTAATTTAGAAAATCCAGAAAGCTAAAATGTTATTCATGATATAGAAGTCTTTATTAAATGTCCTAGATAATAGTTAAAAACATTAAGAAGGGGTACAGTTGGAAACGGAACGGCTGTGAAGAAAGAGTAGAAAGAAGATAAAGCCAGCCTGAGGTATCCCATAAAATGAAGTATTTTGGGGGTAAGGCTATCCAAATATCCCTTGACATAATAGAAAATCTTCTGTGCACTCCTCCTTATTATTGATTCTTTATATTTGTGTAATAGTTCTTTTCACTTTTCAAAGAAGAGTTTCATAGTCATTATCCCATTTAATCCTAACAGCCTTGCATGATGAATGGGACAAGCACAACCATTCCTGTTTTACAGATAGAGAACATTGGACCTAGAGGAATTAAATAATGGACCTAAACCTACACAGGTGGTTTACACAGCGTTGGTGTTGAAGCCCTGATTTTCTTTTTCTTGAAAGGTTCTCCCAAGCGAATTATTCCAGGTCCACATAGCCCCTTGTGAAGCGTTGCCACGTATATTTCCGTTTGGTAGTCACAGTCTCACCAGGAAAGAGACAGAGAAGTATAATCACCTTATTACCCTGTTAGGAAAAGAGAGACATGTTCAGTGATTTACCCAAGTACTCCCGGTGAAGTATGTGCCTAATTCTATAGTGGGTGGAGGAGGAGTCTATAAAATAGAGCAAAATATAGTATTATAAAGCCCACTACATCTTTTTAAATGGCAAAACCAAATGTAACATTTAATAAATATGTTGCTTTAAGTTGCTAAACAAATACTTTGTTTTCTATAAATATGAATTACTTTTTTGAGATATGGAAACAGTGACAATTTTCTAATAAAATGTGATGGATAATAAGTTTTGCTACTAAAGATTTCTAGGCCTTCTGTGGTCCCTTTAACTGAAAATGGAACTTTATTTTGTTTTGCAAGTCATTCTTATAGCTGCATGACTTCATCTCAAGCAAGCTAAATAAAGGAATTTTCAGTATTATAACGGTCACTAATCAGACAACTGATTTGTCAGCATTTAGAAAGGGGTAAAGTTTCAGGGCGAGCATGGAAAAAGACTGCTGTTTTACTTGCGAGGCCTCGTTGTGTAGGTGGGTGGCGAGTTAGAATGAAGCTGGGAGGTGTTGAGGGCTCCAATAGCAGAGATCTTCCCAGACAGAAATGTCAATTTAATTGGGGCAAAAGGAATGTATAGATAAATATTAGAATTAATAAATAAGTTTGGAAAAGCACTAACTATAAAAAGATTGATAAATTGGTCTACTTTAAAAGTTAATAAGCCAAACTATCAAAGAACATCAAAAAGAGAGACTCCCCATCTGCTTGTTCAAAATTCACCTAAGCAACTCTGAAAAGGGGCTAAAACTTCCTCAAGCCAGTATTTCTGTCTTTGTTTTTCCAAGTTCCTGGTATCAACGTCCACCACCATCCCTCTTGGCAATGCTTCTCTGAGCTGTGTGAAATTGTTTGATACCATTATGTATCCCCAAGCTGTACCTACGGCCAAGATGACTTGGTCCTTCTCTTTTGAATTAAAGACCTCCTGCTAGATGCTTTTTTTTTTTTTTTTTTTTTTTTTTTTTTTTTTTTTTTTTTTTGCTGAGAGCAATTAGTTTCCATACCAGCAATTAAGGGAAGTTTTCTAACAGTGACTGGCCACAGCCTTGCCTGTCTTGACCTATTTTGGCTGACTGATTCCTCTCTAAATAGTTTGGTAATCAGGCTGTTAGGCTGTTTTGGAACCTTCCCCACCTAAATTCTTCCATGGTGTATCTAACATCTTCCTGACCCCTACTTAAAATCGCTACTCATGAAATGCTATTTATAATAATCCTGGTATTCAGATTTTCTTGGGGTTAGAATTATTTTTTTTCATTCCATGCAACTTATTTAAAAAGAAAAATTACTTATTATTTTGGTCTAGAAAGAAAATCACAATATTCGTGCCATCCTCCAAAGATCCAGCATGAACATTTTATATTGGACCTAGAATGTACCAATGAAAGTGCCTAATAATGCCTGTCCGTAACAAATTAAAAGTAATTTGCACAAGGACAATCAATGCTATATACTCCCCAGTTCCTTAAGACACATCCCCAAAATGGTGCAAAGAGCAAGATTACTTGAGATGTAGAAAACTCACACAAAATATTTTTTATGCTGTAATTTTCAGTCTTACTCATCACTGTCATAAAGAGTAGAAATAACCATAATTTCCCCCTACTTGTCCACTTCATTGTGATCAAGGATTCTCCAGAACTGGAGCCAAGCAGACATTCTGCTTGGGCTCGGCTGCCTTGTCCTCATTGACACAACCCTAACTGGTGTGTTGATGAAAAGAGGGGCAGACAGACAGGCTCACAGACCTGCATTAGCTTCCAGTTCAAACCATTTACAACCACAGAGACAAGGCAGGTTCTTGAGACCCAGGATGAGAGGAGGGTTGGGGCACTATTCCAAAAACTAATTCAGAACAACTACTAGAAGAATTTGCTGTCTCATAGTAATTCTAACAATATTTATATTTCCCTGTTTATTAATGAGGTCAAGCAAGTTTGTGTATGTTTATTGGCCATTTGGATATTCTCTTCTGCAAGCTACCCGTCCAAGTCTTGTGTCCATTTTCCTGCTGGGTTGTCTGTCTTCCTACTGATTTGGAAGCTCTTTATTCTAAATACAGACCTTGTTTAATGATATGTGTTACAAATACCTATTTCTACTCTGTGCTTTGCCTTCTCTCTCTCTTTTTGATGTTCTTTGATAGGCTGGCTTATTAACTTTTAAAGTGGACCAATTTATCAATATTTTTATGGTTAGTGCTTTTCCAAACTTATTAATTCTAATAGTTTTGCTATAGATTATTTTGCATTTTTCTATAGACAATCATGTTATTTGCAAATAATGACAGTTTTGTATCTTTCTTTCCAGTCCTTATACCTTTTATCTCCTTTTTTTCTTGCCTTATTGTACTCTCTAGGCTACATTTGCAACTTTAAACCAAGAAATGCTTTTCAACCACCTACATGTGATGTATACTTCACCAATAGGCTTTGAAATGGATATTTGAACCTACAGAAGCTATTTTCAGAAGCTAAGATCTCCTTTCATGTTGTATGATCCCCAAAATAGCTTCCTGGGCCATCTTCAAATACGATATGCCATAGGAAAGCAGTTTTCCAAGCCCTCCTATTCTTTAATTAGGTTTACACCAGAAGTTTAAATGCAAAGAGATAAGTAGACTAGGGATCAAGTGATAGTGACAGTAACACAAACTAATTTTTAATATTGTAGTAATATCAAATGTAACAACTATTGTTACATGGTACTTTCTCGTATAGCACATTTTTACCTCTTCTCTCACCTTTTATCCTCCTTAGTTTGAATGTTGATTGTGGTATATCAGGTTCCTAAAAAAGATAAGCACTGCGTGGCAAGCACTGGCGAGTACTGGCAGATAGAAGGCAAAAAAATTGGGCTCAAAGAAACATAGATTTATCCAGTTTTCACGTTAAGCTTTAATAATCATTTTTTTATAATGATACCATATTTTTGCCATCCTTAAGAGTTAGATTTTGAAAGGTAAGTAATGACTCCCAGTCTTTGCTAGTATTCTATGTAATTGGCTTATAACAGTAGTATTTTCAAAATGCATACTTAACTTTCAGTAACGTTGAACCTATTGCTGAGCTCAGTTGAAATTCTTCATAACCTAAACACAAATTATATTTCCATAAGCCCAAATTCCAATTGCAGCCAATGAAAACTGCCATTAAGGTGGATGCAAGAGGCTTTGCAACCTGCCATCAACTTCACAGCAGCCAACTAGGCTTGCTTCTGGAAAAGAAATTTTCCACCTAAGAAAAAGGGAAATAGGGTGGTGGGGAAATTGTAGCTGTGCATATGGTCCACTCCATCACCCTAAGAAAATATTCTAAAGCGTCAGAAAAAAATCTCTGGTCTGCAGCAGCTCTGACCCACACTCCACCTCTGATTGATGACCACTTCAGGGCACATGGCTGCCGTTTGAAGGTTCCTGATTCTGTAATTTGGAAATACGTCTCTGTGGTAACCTTCAAATCCCATTCTGCCTTAGCCCCATCCCAAGGCAGTAATGTACTTTACATCATCACAGAAAGGTAACTATTTACTTTTTGTTAACAAAATCAGAGATTCTTCAACCTTGCTGTGCTTGGAAAACATCACAGTTCTCCACTCCCTCCTGCAGCCAGGAAACCCTTGTGCCTAATGTTGATCCCATCCCCCTTGAAACTTAAGCCCAGGCCCTTTTGAACTGTTTGCTGTTCAAGATAGGAAGCAGCTGAGTACTTCATTTTCACTGTTGGGGTGTAAATTCTTTTACCTACAGACTTGCAGGATGATCTGTCTCCTCACCTTTCTCTTTGTTAACTTATTCATATGGGACAATTTCTTGAAGCACATTTTCTTCTTCAAATGTTTTCTAACTTCTCTAAGATGGGTCAGGACCAAGGTGTCCCAGACCCAACGTCCCCTCTAATTATAGTGAGATTCATCTGTGTATGGGGAAAGGCTCACCCTGCATGTTCTAGTCCTTTTTTGCCATTCCAACAGCACAATACCTTTCCCCCAGAAAACCAAATTGTCTGCTCCTGTGTGACCGTCAACACATCCCTTCTCACTTTTCACACCGTAGTTCTTAACGGGGAACTCATCATCATGATTCTGAAATTAGATCATCAGCAAGTGCAATGCAACATCTTGACCTGTTAAGTCACAACCCTCCCCAACCCAGCCAGCCTTGTCACCCCCCACACTCTCTCACACTCCCCCAAAGTAGGGTAAGTTTCTCCCTGGTCCGCAGGTGCTTTCCCAGCTCCTTGCAGTCACTTAGGATCCCTTGTATGTCTGAATGTCCCCCTTACCCAGCCCATCTCTGCCTGTCCGAGTCTGGCCTGGCCATAAAAGACCCAGCTCTAATGTCTCTTCACCCATGACATCCTTCCCAGGTTTCTGAATCAGGACACACTCCCATGTCTGAACCACTGGATGTTTTTCTGCACTTTTATTATAGTCCCTAGGCAGTCCCATTTGCTTGGTTGTATAGTTATATGTAATTTCTAAGAGCTAACACCGTCAGGTTCTTATGTGTTAGGCCTGGGGCTAAGTTCTTTAGACACATCTTCAAGTTATCTTCTTATCTTCACAATAACTCTGTGAGATCAGAATATCATCCTGATGAGGGTGAGGAAACTGAGGCCCAGAGAGTTATGTTACGAAGATTTATAGCTGCAAAGTGGTGGACCAGGACAAAAGCCAAAGCAATCTGGCCCCTGTGCTCTTACCCCTCCACCCACCCTCTTGTGAGTGCAGCCTTGTTAGGTTAAAGAGCAATGGGGGAAATGCCTTATCGTGTATTCCCCAAAGTAGCTAGTATGCTGCCCGAACATAAAGGAGTTTAAAAATACTTGTTACATAAATGCACAGTTTGTTTTCTTGGAGCTGAGGATCACATGGTTGGGTTGGGCTCTGGTGTAGACCTTCCTAGAGGAGTCTAGTCTTGGAAGCACCCGTTTTGTTTTTGTTTTTGTGGGTTGTCAAGTACACTAGATGCGAGTATTATTGCTATGATCTTATCTGAAGATACTTGCATTGTATCCAAAAGATTCTGTTCGGAAGTTTCCCCTTAGACCAAAAAGTATTGATCTGCGTTAATAAGTAGATTCCTGGCTACCTTCTGAGGAGGGTGTTCACATACATTTCCAGTTTGAGTAAAATTCAGGTTTAATACTTGAAAGCAGGCATCCACTCCCAGTATGAGAAACATTCATTTTCCTTGATGCCCATCATAGTCAACAAACTCATTTGGAATGTTTATTAGCTAAATGAATGTGTTCCTTGCAATGTAGATATATAATCTAGGAAATTTGGAGGAAAAAAATCAGGGAGAAAATTATGATGTATCTCTATGAACAAGTATTATGCAGCCAACATATTAATTTGTTGTTTATGAAGCTCTTCTAGAAATATAGGAAAATGTTTAATGTTAAGAAAAATGACAGAACACAATTTTATATAAAGTGTAATCTTAATTATATAGAAAGAAGTACAAAGGAAAAGACCAAAGGAAATATACTACAGAGTCCTCTGCCCATAGCTGGGCCACTGAACCTTCCTCCTACGGATTCAGCACTACCCTAGCTGGTGAGGCTGTTGAGGAAGAGGAAGCTAAACAGCCTGCCATCCAACTCCAGCTGACCTTGCAGGTGCATCTGTCTGACCCTCACCTCTCACTGCCCTCCTGTTTGCCGGGCTTCTGCCTTCTGCCAAAGATAGAGTCCCCACTCTGTGCCCTGGTTCTGATAACCGGGTTTCTCCCTATTCCTCTGGGCTAGAGTGTAGCAATTCATTACTACTGCAGTGCTCTGTTATACTGGCTTCCACAGGAACTGAGGCCTGCTAGGGCCCCACTACCTGCTGACAGATTTCCTTATGGTGAGCAACACCCACCTGCCCGGATTTCCAAATGCAGACCACTCCTAACTTCCCTTTGGGATGTGTCACCTCCTTTCAGGGCAGCCCCATCTGTTATGACCATCTGCTTCTGCCACCACTCCCCTCTTAGTATAACCAGCAGACTCCTCACCACACCAGTGAGTTCCTTGATCCTTGAAGTGACAAGTCCAACTTGGAAAGTGGGCCGGTTCCAGTTTCTGGCTCCCACCGTCCACTCTGGTTTGTTCAAACCCGTCACTATAAACTGGGCTGCCATCACCCATCTCCAAGGAGGTGACATTTTGCTCTCAAAATGAAGGTAAAATTCTGGGGCCTAATTTATGTGATGTCTTTCTTCTAAGGAGTTTACACCACTTCATCTATACTGTTTCACCAGCTTCACAGCATGTGTGTGAAATAAGGATGGGAAACAGATAACTATAGCAAACAAAGCCCAAAGGTCAAAGAGAAATCCTAGATGTTTGCCCACTTCTATTGTGATTTGCCAAAGTAAGAATGTTATTAACTGCAGCTATCAATGGCAGCCTTTCATCTCAATCTGGTTTCTCACTGTCACTTAGTTTTACCTCTTAACTGCCATTCCGCCTAGAGCTGACCTAAAAAAATAGAAATTAGAAAAATTGATGTCTGTGTGTATTTCCAGAGATTAAAAACAAACAAAAAACAGCCAAAAATCTTTTGTCATCTCCCAGCTGTTCTGAATTATTTGCTCTACCACTTTGACATATTGATGTAGAGAATTACGAGTTGACCATTTCCTCTTTTCCTGGAAAATATTCTAATGAGTCCCTTTGATAATATGTCTGATTGTGTGTCTCAGGCATAACCAATCTTTTATTAACATGCAGGAAATTATAATGGCACTTCACTTGCAAAGTTGAATATAATGGCACTATTCATGAAAATAAATGAATTCAGAAAAAGTTGGGAAGTGACTTAAAATGAAGTGGAATACTAGGTTTTAAAAGGGTCCTTAAAACAAAGTGCATTTTACTGGATTGCATAGAAAGCTCATATAATAATAGCTGCCATTAGTCCAGGGCCTCCTGGGTGCCCACCCTGGCCTGGGCTTCTCGTGGCCTTTATTTCTAATCCCTACAACAATCTGGCAGAGTAGGCTTTATCTTATATACAAAGAACTATGTCACAGAGAAGAGGACTAAACATATGATTTGTTCCCTTTACTGGGGAAAATGGGTCCCTTTTTATTTGTGTCAGCGTTCTTTTTTTTTTTTTTGACTACAGAAATACAGGCAGCAGGACATGGATATACAGTGGGTGGTGTCACATCTACAAACAGCTTGTCTGGGAGCTTCCTTCCTTAGGATGTTTAAACATTTGGACCTGAGAGTACCTTCTTCCTGAAACTTCAGAGTTTCTAGTTAGCACCACAAAGTTGTTTGGGAGCCTCAGTGAAGTCAGTTATCTTCTCTTCCCTCATAAGGGGAAAGATGCCCCTCACACATTGACCTTGGGCTGGTGTCATCTCAGAAGCAGTGACTCCCCAAACTGCAGGCTTATATCCTGTGTGCTCCAGGGGACACTGACACTGATTCCCACTGGGGTTGCAGCAGCATTTCCTGAATGCTAATCTGAGTACTGGCCTGGTCATCAGTGATGTTTCCAATGGTCCAAGGAGAAATGAGGGAGGAAAATGAGAAAAATGGACTGTTTTTTGTATGTGAATCTGTTTGAGACATACACAGGTATCGTTAAGCTGTTTTGTATATATAGGATGTATAATGTCTGCTCACTAGATATACATAACTAAGTTTCCAAAACAGTGGCAAATACAGTCCTGAAGCTTCTGATTCCAGATTTCTGGCGTGGGACATGGGCAATGGTGTTTTTTATAAGCACCCAAGATGATGCTAATAATCAGTCAAGTTTGGAAGTCACTCGTCTGGAGAAAAAGACACATTGCTGCTATTTGGAGTGGTAAAATAGATCGTCATAATCAAAAAAAGGGAGCGAGAGCCCACAGCTGGTGGACAGTGGAACTAAGAGTGCCAGATAGACCCAAATAATAGACCAGCTGCATGTGTCTGGGGAGGGAGCTGGTTATTCAGTCCTAGCCGAGAGGATAGTGGGGTGGGAGTTCCAGGACAAGAAGCTGAAGTGAAATTGGATCAGGAGTCAGAAGATAGACTCATTGGTAGGCAGTCAGCAAGGGTTGCCTTGGAATTCACAAGCCAGCGTCAAAACCGATGCTTCTGAAGGCCTGAGCTTTGACTTCCCCTGTTTACCAACACCCTAGTTGTCCTAAAGCTCATATGTTTTGTGGCTGACCACAAGCAGCTCTCTGACACAGCATTTGAAATGCCTGTGTTCCCGAGAAGTCCCTACAATGTGCTTTGCTGCCTGTGCATGCATCCCAAAGACTTTTTAAGGACATCCTAAGAAAAGGTAAACACTATAAATATTAAAATATAGAAAATTGATACTTGAGAAGATTAACATGACCCACTCAATAAAAATGCTTTAAAAAGAAACAGCATGGTGACAAAAGCATGATGTTTTGTTGGTGTTGGTATTGGTATTATATTTTAATGAGACTAGTGGCATGGTTTTATAAATATTCTAGAACCACAAGCAAAATTTTCCAAATGGGCCATCTACTGCTATAGGGGCTTCTGATTGCTTCACGATAGCCTGAGCTGATTTTCAAATTAGATCTTTTAATGAACTCTTCTTGAGTCATCTTTATGCCCATTTTATATTGTATAAACATTTCACTAGTTGATTCTAATAATTAGAGGAAACTCTCTTCCATAAATTTAAAAGGAAGAAAGAATATTTAAGGTAGGTAAGACTGGACAGTTACTCGACAGGAAGAGCTCAAGCTGAGAATCTTAGGAAGGCCTGATGATGATTTTATATCATGAGGTAGTTAAAAGGGCAAAAATGCAATGAAACAGGTGGAGGAGGGGAGAGGAGGAAGAGGGAGAGGGAGGGAGGGGGAGAGAGCTAGAAAGAGGGAGCAGGGAGCAATTACTGAGATATGAAGCTAATATTCTAAAATTAGGGAGAAAGACATGGGAAAGGTAGTGTGAGTTGGGAAAATGCTTCCCCTGAAGAGGGCTGGAAGCTCCAGGGAGTCCACATAACCCAGATAATTCTGCTAGAACAGGAAGGGAACTGCCACTGGGCCCTTCCAGTTAGCAGTCACTGAAAACAACCAGCTTCTGCAGAGAAGCTAATACTGGAGCCCAAGGGATAACTTTATCTGAAAGATTAGGGGGGGAAAAGTGAAGGGCAGCCAAGGAAATCCACCCATTTTTGCAGCTGGGAAAAGGAGTGATTTGTTTTCCTCAATTGCTAGCCTGATGGAGTTTTGAAAGAGGAAGGATGCCTTGTGTTTGCTATGCCCTGAAGAATTTTTTGGCGCCTCTTCTCTCTTCCCCAGATTTGGCCCAAACAGCCAAGAAATCCTGGCTGCTGTGCTATAACTGGGAGGTAAAGCTGTATATTGAATAAGAAGCTGGGGTTTTTTGTTTGGGGTTTTGTTTTTTAAAATATCTGTGGGACAATTTTTGGAAGAGTTGTATGCCCCATAAAAGGAAGAAAATAGAGATCTTGGATTCTAATCAATGGCTTGTGGTTAGCAGTGTTATGAATCTGCCTGCAGTACTTCAGGTCTGTTCTTAGCATCATTTGTGGAAACGATGGAACTACTTATTAAAGATATTTTTTCAAGTTACTGTCTTGTAAGAACATAGACAAAAAGCTCATTTACTTGTTTTTAAGTGAGTCAGATTATTGATTTTTCTTTTCTTTTACTTGTTTGCAGACAGCCATTTTTTATGGAAAATAGGAACAAATTCAGTAATTGAACAAGGGTTTGGAAGAGGCGTCATGTTACCAGAAGATTATTGTGATATTTTCAAGATGTAGGAGGGAACCAAAATGCATGGGAGTGTTCTGGGGCTTTGTGTATTTGATACTTAATCTTGGGGAAATTACTTACAATCTCTGAGGTACGCAGTTTTCTTATGAGGAGACTGGGCTAGAGCAGGAGTTCTCGTGGTCTCAGAAGCCTGGCTGGGACCATCTTAAACACTGTTGCTACTTCTAACTTTTTAGTCTAGACCAGGCTTGAGGGGATGCTGGTCAACCCTCAACCTTCATCACCACCATATTCTCATCATCTGTAAGTGTAAGACTTAAAGAAAAAAAATCAAAAGTAGGTCGCCTTTAAGAAATGGTTGGGATCCCCTAGATTAAATAGTATTGTCAGTCTTTTCCAGTTCCAAAAATCTGATTTTTTGAGCTTGATAGACCCAGCGCCAAGGACAATACCTCATACCATAAGATACACTCAGTAGATTTGGTTGAAGGAACAAATAATTAATGGAAATGAGTAGAAACGGTGGGTGCCTAGGAGCTGCTAACCTGGATTAACCCAAAACTAATGGTAGTCTGGAGCTTTTCAAAACACATTCCAGAAATTGGAAAGTGACACATGATGAAGCTGTATAATCTAATAAAATATCAAATTTCTCTGCTTTTGTGGGAACTCTAATAACACCATTTGCACTGATCAGAAGAAGGTACGTCTTGGCTGTTTATGACATCCTATGCATGACTTGAGTTCTTGGAGGTTGGTGAAAAAGCGGAGGCAGATGGTAAAAGAGTTCCTTGGATTTAAAAAGCCTGAGAACCTCTGGTCCAGTGGTAACCCAAATGCTATAGGCAGCACCGCCTAAGAATGTAATTCAGAATAGCCACAGATAAACTCACAACCCTTATAAATTGGCAATTAAGTATAGCAAATTCATCCTTTCCAAAGACTTTTCTTTCTAATGACTTAAAAGAAATAAAAGCATAATGGGGAAGGGGCAAGAAGACTTGAAAACAGTGGTAATCTAAAAAGAAAATATTAGATGCTATGATTCTTCTAGTGAAATATTGTTTAGCCCCAATTTTGGTATAACGTCCTGAGCTCAATGGGCAGTATCTTCTGAAGACACTCCTAGCTCAAATCCTAGCTCAATTACTGAAGAAAGCAGAGCACTTGTGTAATTCATGAAGATATTTTTAAGGTGCAAAGAACTTTAAAGAGATAAATTTAAAAGTTTCTCACATTCGGTCTATGACTTTGAGCATAAAATAATCTACAAACTAACTCTGACTTCTCAGTTGCTACAATTTGGCATGTATACATACAACTTCTGAATAATCTTCAGGCCTCTCTCATGGTGTTTTCTGCTAAGTGACCTTTGGGGCAGCACTGGCTAGGATTTCAGAAGACTCCATCCCTTCCTCAATCTTATTAGGGCATTTATGAGTTGCTACCAAGAGAGGAGATGTGTTGTCTATTAAGGAAAAAGATTTCAGGGAACTGGTAGGAGGAAACTTCGGCCATTGCATCAGTGTTTGACTGTTTATGGTATACAAGGGAGCTGGAGTTCCTGGCAGTAGATTCCTCCTGAGGGTGATACTTTGGGTGAAATGAAGCGCTGACTCATGACAAAGTAGGACAAAAGCATGACTGGTCTACTTTACATGTGTTTAGTATAGAGTGAAACAATGGCAAGCACTACTTTAGAATAAGATCCTCATTTAAAAATACACCTAAGCCACAAAATCAGGAAGTGATCATGATCAAACTCTACCTAGCCTTAGCATTTTGTTCTTTTATAAGAAGGTTCTCAGCAGAAAATTTGGCATAGGTCTGATTAAAACTCTCTGAGGTAGCCCGTCCAGTTCAAGCTTGAGTGTGTTATAGGCATGAAGACTATTGGTTCATGGATACTACGTCTACCCATGTCCAACAGATTCCTTTCCATGCCTCTGCTTTCTGCACAGCCACTCACAGTAACCTCAGTTGTCACTGCTCTCTCACTTTTGAGAATCCTATCTTCTGGGTAGCCAGTCCCTCTGTAGTAGTGACAAAAACTGTGATCATTTGACCCAACTCCAAGGAACATCAAGTGAGATGAAAAATCCACACCTGGCACATAGACTGCACTTGCCACATGTTTCAAATCAGTAAATTGAGTTCATTTAAACAATACAGATAAACAGAAAATTCAAGTTAAAACATGGTGATTTGAGTAAAACTTACATTCTTATGTGTACTCGCATATTTCTTTGTACATAATCTTATGGCATGTGCTGCAGTGTTTTACTGTTAAAAGTACTGAAGACTTCTGCCACCGATGATTTGTGGTTTGTAATCTCCCAAGGGCCAGGGGCCTGCGTATTCATCTTTATATCCTTAGGACATAACATGCTTGACAGGTGGTAGGCACTCAGAATTTTTTTCTGGAAAACATTTTTGGGGAACTGGCTCTCTGTACAGATGAAAGCAACTGAATATTTCACTTTCAGAGTAGCAAAGCAAGAGTTTTAGATTTGTGCAATGGAATACCAATTGTAAATAGGCCACATCAAATTGCTATACCAGTATTGATTCTTTTTTTCTACATCTGGAGGTGTTTGTACTTTATCAGTTTCTCCTTGTTTCCATGTTTGTCTTATTGCCAGAGTACCAACATTTCCTGGCTTTTGTTATACTGTGGCACAAACTCTGTTTTGAAAGGACAGGAGCATAATAAAAACGGATACGAAAGAAGGGCCAGATGACATCACCTAAAATATTTAAGGAAGTTCACTCTTTTGGATGTTTATAATCTCAGCATGTTAGTTGTTTGTAATATGATAAGAGGACTTTTGATACATAGGGGGAATTACAGTCCTTGTTGCTTAGACAGTATTCATGAATTTTTATCTTAGGCTCATAGTGAAGGACAGAGAATAGAAGGTCTTGGCTTGAATCCCAGGTGACCCTGACTCGTTGCTTGACCTTGGGTATAAGGTCCAGCATACTTGAACTGCTTTACATTGTGCAGACTATTCCCTGAATTTTTTTAAAAAAGAAGAAAAAAGAAATCCATTTATTAAAGATGAATTAGCATGCAAAAATTTTCTCCCCTGAAGTCTTACCTCAGAAGAGTTGATGCTACATGGAACTTAAAATTAAAGCATCACCTTTCCAAGTATAATTCCATAAACTATATACAGATTTGGCATTGAATACATGCTCATTGAATAAAAATCTTAAAACATTCAAACTTCTCCATGAACAACAATCTTCCTAAACAGTGAAAATGTAAACACTTGCCCATAGCACTGGATCTGTATTATGGGTCTGGAAATATACTGGCATCTTCACTTTGAAGAGGGAAACAAAACAAAGGTTATAAACACAAAGAGCAAACACTTCTTGCCATTTGCCTGGTATTGTGCTAATCTCTTTCCACAGATTTATCTCATTTCACCCTAACAACAACCCTTCCAGATAGGAATAGTAGCGTATACTCACTTTGTCGATGCGGCAACTAAAGCACACATGGGATAAATGTTCCCCCAAAGGTTGCTCAGCTGCAGAGCTGGGGCTGGAGCCCAGGCACCCCAACTCCGGAGCCTCCCCTCTCTGACAAGGCACCATGCAGAGCAAATCCAAGTGTATAGCAACTGAGGTCTGCACAGCTGAGCAGAAGCCCAGGAATGGGGCGAAGATACTAAATAAGATCACAACACTCTAGAGGCCCTGGAAGACCCTATCTTCTTGCAGACACCCCAAATTAAAGATGATAATCTGGAAGAATCAGCTGTCTTCATAGGCCACTATAGAAAGTGTGACCAAACTGACTTCTAAAATCTGACAAACTCCAGTGCAAAACATTCTCAACACAAAGACCTAAACCTAAAAATGTGTGCATATTAATTCTGAATCACCCTATTCAATAGAGGTTAGCAATCAAAATTTGGTCTGAGCCTTGTTCCAGGTATATTTAATACTTGTTAGGCAAATAACTACAATTACTATCCTATGCAATCCCTAAGAATGGACCAAAGAACAAGTTCAGTACCCTACTGGAAGTGTGGAATTGAAAATTCACTGTTGGAATCTCCAGGTGAATAATCCACACATAAATATCTGAGGACTGCATGCACCAGTTGTTACTCCGAGACAGAACTATTGGCCCAGCAGGATGTTTCTGCAATGATTTAAAGTTGTTTTTATTCATAGACTTTATTCCAAAGCAAAGAGAACACTGCTAAAAGTGAGTTCACTGCAAAGGAATCTTAAATCACTGCTAACATACAAAGGTATACAAATATACCTTCTCAAAGCTGCTTGGTATGATTAACTTGGCATGGTACATACAGGAGGTATAGTGAGGCAAAGTTCGGGAATTCCACACCAGAAACCAGACCAGCAGGTATCTAAGGGGGCTGTGGTTTTAATGCTGCTTTGGCGTTGGCCTCCAAGTCCCCTGTGACCTTAACTCAGATTACTGTCAGGTTTGCAAAGATGAACCTACGCATATCTAAAACTCAGCTTGTCTGGGCAGAACTGCTGTTATTCCATGCATGCCAATACAAATGAACACTTCTTGCCTAGACCAGTCTTTAACAAACCAGAACAGAAATCTTATTGTATTATGAAAAAGTATTACTGGACCGCTTTAACTCCGTTCTTCTCAGATTTTCCCCCACAAATTTAGTGTATGGGGAGGGCTTTTGACAAAAGCTCTTTACTGGACTTACTTCTTTGGAATAAATAGTTTCAAGAGATGTGCGGACTTCAGTTCTCAAGAACAATCTTAAATATTCACTTCAGGCCCCTATGCCAACACCAACAATATACACATTTTTATTCTTTGCCAGAGAATACCAAGAACTGACATGCTGTATAAATAATTAAAACTTAGTGTAGATAATGTGTGCGGTAATGCCTTTATTAAATGATCTCCCCATAGACTGTCTCCCACTCGCTGAACAGGACATAAAAAGAAAAGTTCATAAAAAATGTAAGGGCATTTATTATAAATAAATCATGAAATTATTTACTGCATGTTTTCTTGAAAGACTAAATACTTATTTCTAGCTATAATTATATAGTGGCCTCCTGAACAAGAGTTGAAAGCTCTCATGAATTATTTTCTTGAACATTGAAATATAACAGTATCTCTAAAACTATTAAAATGACAATAGCCTTCATAAAAAAGTCTTTAATGTGGCCAATTTTTTTTTTTTTTTTTTTGTGACAGCATTGGCACAAGCTAATGAATGGTAAATAAGAGACTGTTGAAGTACAGTCTGCTTTATTACAGTGCCTTTTCCCTAATTCAAATTGGCTGGTTGGCAATTGGTAAATAGGAGAATGATGTCAACATAAAATGGAAGTCACGTTAATTCATACAAGGTTTTTATCTCCAGCATGTTTTTGTGTGTGTGTGCCACCGAGTAACGGAGTAGCTGAAGGCAGAGTAAATGAGCATAGTTGAACATAGCAAGCTGTTGAGGAATTTAACTCTGTACAAGATGTCCATGTCCCCAGCATTCTCTCTCTTGGCTCAATTAGGGTACATGCTCTACTTAGAAGTGCTTATTGCTTGGTTCCTCCCCATCTTGGGACGTGTTGTCCTTATTCTCTACAACTTAGCAGTTATATCATTTCCTTATACCTCCTTCCATCAAACTGCCATCACCTTTTTTTATATAAAGTTTTATATTTGCGCTAGTATTTCTTTATTTTGGGGGGAGTTTAGCATATCTTTGAACTGTGCTATTATCTTTATTGGTATTATTTACTGGTTTTATTAGTGCCCTGGTTACAAAGTTGCGTAAGTATTGAGTGGTCTGCCCCAACCCAATTTTTCTCATAAGGCTATTTTGTTGTGTGATTTTTCAGGATATGAGGACTTTTCAGAAATAGTCACATATTGTGTTATAGCAGAAATGGCTGCACTTGAATGGTTAGAAACAAGAAGTGAAATCCACAGGAATCTGAATTTCTTTTTCCCCAGGGCGAGTGGCTGGTGTGTTTGAATGGGTCTCAACTTCACTGATAGGGAGTTTTCCAGGTGAGGGTGGGAAAGAGAACATTCCAAGCTGAAGGAACAGCATGTACAAATGCACTTTCTTTGAGAAGGATGGAAACAGTGGTGTTACATGCAAAGCATTTAAAATCCTTAAGAACTCAATTGGACAGTGTTCTTTTTTACTTTAATTGCTCTTTTTCACTTTAATTTTTATTACTATTTTTGTGTGTGTGGTAATGAAAATGTCAAAAATCAATTTTGGTGATGAATGCACAACTATATAATGGTACTGTAAACAATTGAATGTACGCTTTGTTTTGTATGACTGCACGGTATGTGAATATATCTCAATAAAATGAATTTAAAAAAAAAAGAACTCAATTGGAGTTGGAAGGGAAAGAGACTTTGAAAGCAGTAAGAAGAGTGGATCAAAAAGTAACAGAATTTATGCTGGCAGGTCTGGGAAGGAGCACTGCATTCTAGTCCAGAGAAGCAATGAGTGTGTAGAGACAAGAGAATGTGTAAATGCAGAATGTTGTGTCTTCTAAACAGGGCATGGTGTAGGACTAAACTACAGGGCTAATACCAGAAAGAGGGAACCAACCACCCAGAAGTGATTAATAAAAACATGGATGGCGACAATCTATATTATAGGATGGAAAACTTGAGGGAGCAGAGAGAGGGCTTCTTCCAGAAATTGGTGTGTTGACACATCTGCCAAAGAAATCAAGAACGGCGGTCAAAACGATTTTAAATAGAGGTATCAGGTATCTGATCATGTTCCATGTGAGGTGTGCATGTGGGAATATGTTTGTGCACATGTATGCCAATTCTTGCAAGGTAGCTGATTATATATGCCAGTTCTCAAACTTATGCAAGTTGTGTGGCAAGTTCATGATGAAATTGAGAAGAGGGGCTTTAGCAATCAGTGACCGTAACACAGTCCCTTGGTGTACTTCCTGAAACGTCTGAGGCAACCCAATTGGGATCTTGACCTAGGACATTGATCAGAGAAGCAGCTCCTTGGTGACTCATGATCCACAGTTATCAGTGGCTGAGATGAGGTTAAAAGTGAGTCCAATCTGGTAATGAGAAACTTGCAAGGAGCACTGAACTAGCTGTTCCAAAATGCTTGGAAAGAACACAACTCATTCTCCGTTGTGATTTCCAAGACAGTGCTTCATTTGTAACTCAGCGGCCTTGGGAATCCCAAGTAGGAAGGCATTCAAGATCAACCTTTGGAATTGAGTGAATAAACTCTATTCAAAATATAATTTAATCATAGATTCATAAATATATCTAAATGGTAATGAAAGTAAAATTTCAGATGGCTTAGCGGTTGATATTTTGGTTGCCATAGATCCTATGAGAGACAGTGGCTATTGCAGAGGACAATGGAATAGATACCGGTAAGTAAATAGGAATTAGGAGATAAAAGGGTACCAGAAATTAAATGATCAAGACTTTAGACTTTAGAGAAAGAAAAACCTTAACATTTAGGGAATTCATACTTTAGATGGGATATCTTTTAATGCTTCAAGGTAGAAACTGCCCCTTTTCAAGGTGGACACATTTGACCTTATGCCCACTCTTAAACTACCTGTCAGATTTTTAGTCTGTTGACCCACTTCACCCTAGCCCATATGCTCACTGGTTCCTGTCTGCCTGGCTCTGACAACAGTCTCATTCCTATGTCCACTACCTGGTTCTTCACTGTCTAGGTTCCAAGTTTCTGTACCAAATGACTCAAGATGAGGCATCCCCACATCTCCACCCAGCACCTAATAAAGCAACCCAACAAATGAGGCTTAAACTGATCCTTCTGGTGAAGACCATGTTGCTGTACAACTAAAAGGAACACTGTAAAAGAAGGATGTGGGTAGAGGAGCGACACTTCTGGATATAACACTTCTAAGATATGTTCATAATGGCTTATTACCAAGTATCAGGACCTATGTATACACCATAGAAGTAGGGAGGCAAACCTGCCGTCCTCACTAGTGAAGAAGCCCATTCATAGTCTGCTTTTTGCCTCAAGAATGGAGGAGAGTGCGGCCTTTGAATAAATGGCCAAGCAGAGGATGTGTGACAGGAAATGCGATACCCTCCCCCCTTTTCCTAACCCAGCCAGATGCACCCACTTGTCTTCACCTGTGGGCTCAGGCCCACCCACACTCTGAGATCATTTCTGGCCCTGGGCAAGACATTTCTAAGGAAGCATTGGCTCATAAACCTTTGGCTGTGTTTCAACCCTCATTCTTGTGTCTGGAGTCCCATGCCAATTCCCCAGGCCTGTTGTCTAATATTAATGACCCCTTAGATTTGGGTGGCACAGGAGATTTGTTGAAGTACTTATATGTACATTAGGCCTTTTAATCCTCACCAGAAGCCTGTGAGATAGTTATTATTATCCTCACTTTGTGATTAGGATACTGCGATTAGGGAAGATTGGGTCATTTCTCTTCTATAGTCTGCCCTCTTTGTCTTTGTCCTTTGTCTTATCTTCTGTGTCTGTCCTGATTTCTACTACCCAGTGTCACATGTTCTAAACAATCCCTTACCTGAAGTTCCCCATCCTTGAGTTTAACGACTCTTATGCCGTCTATCATTTAGCCTATTTTAAATGTCATAAGCATAAATGATATAATTTGGGTAAGAGCTGTGGCTTTGGCCTTTAGCCTGCTGAGCTCTCCCTGCCTGCCAGCAGCCCTCCCAATCTGATAAAATGCCTGATTTTTTTGAGCCAGCCCTGTCCCATCAGCACCCAAGCCCCAGCATTAAAATACAGCTGTCATAGATTGTCTTGTCAATAGCAATTTGGAAAACTCCCCTAGACTTTGAGCTGTCTGAGAAGAAATAGAAGGTGGTGAAGTTGGCTAGTTGTTGCTCATAAAAACATAGTAAGTATGCAAGTATGTGGCTCGTTCCTGATGACTCAAACGAGGATACCTAACGTAATGCCTCCTAGTTATGTCTGCTGCTATGGTGAACCAGGAGGAGTAGAAATATTATTCTACACGTGTTCATCTTGATAAAAGAAAACATACTCTTATAGAACTTGAAGATGTCATCCTATATGAGTTTGGTTAGCACATCATTTCCTATTTGAATAATTCTTGCTGGTTCCTCTGTTTCCAGCACAACAACCCAGCCTCCTTCTCCCTTTCCTTAAATTTCCATCTCCCTGAGGGCAGGCAATGGCCCAGTCATAACTGTGGTAGGAATTGGTTGGTACTTAGTAAAAGGCTACCTAAATCATTTTAAATGGGTGAGCACTTTTGTCCATTAACTATTGCACAGTATCTAGTTGGTGACAATTTCAGGACCATTCTAGAGTGAAGGCATTAATTTTGGGTGTCCTTGAAATGCTGTTGAACAAAGGAAACTGCATGGGCTGAATTGGCTGCCTGGTTTATTGGGAAGGTTTTTGTTCTGTGTGGAATGGCTGTGATTTGCGTTTCCTCTGCCATATACCTTGTCTCACTAATACTATGTTGGAATTATTTCCTTAATTTCTAAAGCTGCATGTGCGGAAATGGCTTATATTTCCTGTTTTGATAAACTAATAGAATTTTACTGGGAACCTTGTTCCCAACTTGGCTTTCTTCTTAGTCAGCCTCCTTTTTGGATTAAAAGGATAATTCTAAACAGTCTGGCTTGACTAGACTTAGAACAAAGACTTGTATAGATCTTTTTTTTTTCTTTTTTTGCCTTAAATATGAAAGATGATTACTTTTTAACAAGAAGAAATGTTTACTTTTTATGTCAGTTAGAAAGGGTTATTCAGCATTCCTCTTCATAGGAAGTTTGGGTTAGATGCTGGGGGCAATCCAATGGTAAAATATCTGTAAATTCCCGACAAAGAATTGCCTCTTTTTGGCTGGAGGTATATTGGCTTGAAAAGACTTTTCCCTGGGACAAGAAATCTATTGGATTGTGTAAAGGACAAAATACTCTTTGTTTTAGGACAGATGAGTTTTGTTCTTGCATCTTCATATAAATTTGATTAATACTCATTTTTCATGTGTAAGTTGAGAACAATGGCCAGCATTTTTTCTTTCATACATATATGCTGTATAAACTTTAAATGATATTTATGTCTGTGGAAAGCTGGGTGCATTTCAATGGGTTTTCTCCTTAAGATACATGTATGATTCCCACTGGTAGTTACAGAAATACCTAACCCTAAAGAGTCTAAATATTTTATGTGTTTTATTTTCTGGCGTTCATCTTATTTAAACCTATTTTTAAATGTCTCCAACATAAGTATAAATCCAATTTGGGAGAAGTGTCACTGAGCAGTTTGCTCTGAATTTTGAAATAGGGCTATTCCTTGGACATTTACAGAGAAATACACAGTTTTTACTAGATGGAAAAGTAAGGACTTTTCTGCCTGTTGGTACATGATCCCTAACCGAGGCAACACGATACTCGCATCTCCTCACTGCCATTGGATTGCTCAAATAAGAGGCAGAGCCAGTAAAATGTGTGACCGGATGTCCTCTTAATCTTGCAGCTGCTACCACTGATCCCTTCTCCAAGTCTCTACTGAACCTCTTGTATACATGGCAGAGCAACACCTCTTTGCCAGCAGCCAGAGAGCCAGCAGCTCAAGACAAGGAATTCTCCATTTGAACCTAATATTTGCTAGTTCAAGGAGCAAGAACATGGCTTTCTTTAGAAGATTAGATGTCTTTGGTTTTCCCAAGGTTAGAAGACTCACCAAGGAATCGAGATCATGCATCTATTATGATTTGAAAGTGTCTGTGATGAATTGAATGTCCATGCAAATAGATATATTTTTAAATCTTTCTAAATGAAATGATGCAAAGATTCAGATAAAGCTCTGAGAAGAATTCCCACATAAAGTCAAGCAAGAAATCGCTTGTCTAAAGCTTTCTACTCTGTACCTGGAAACAGTGTCTGTTGTCCTCTAATTGAGTAGAGTATTATCTAAGATATATAGAAAATACATCCTATACCTTTACACTGCCAGTTGGCTCTTAAGTGATCCAAGTCATACCAAATTCCTAGGATTTCTAATAAGTGCAGCAATACCAGGTACCAATCCAAGCGAGTATTAAATTCAGAAGAAAAAGAAGAGCACTATAAGCATGTTTTAAATAAGGAGAAAAGAACTAGAATTGTTTTAGCCCTTTGAGAGATTAAAAGCTCAGCAACTGTGCCGGGAGCCACACTAAACCCACTACAGGGGCAGGGATCAAAGTGAGGTCCAAGGGCCAGCACTTTTCTAGAGCAGACATGCATGGGATTGGCCTTAGTCATGGAGTGCATGGAACCTGAATGAAATACTACCTTCTACTCCTTTATAGGAGATGGCTCATTGGTTTACAACTTTGTCATTGTCTGTTGGCAAGTCCTCTTTTCACAATGCCAGCCTACTAATCTAGTACACTGCTCCACAAATTTTGATGTGCTTACCTGGAAATCATGTTAGAAATCAGGTCTGATCCAGTAAAACTGAGTAGGACCTGCATTCCTAAGCAGACCACACTTGGAATAGCAAACGCCTGTAGAAAACAGCAGCATTTCAAGCATGGATTGATGACCAGAGTAATCAATGAGGAAGACGACTGTATCTAAACTGCTGTCTCCCCTTCCCAGGCCCCCATTTCACCATACTATTTCTAGGAAAAGCTTCCTCAGACTTTTGGTTTATTCTCCCTCATGTTTCTTTGCTATAGAGCTCTGTCTACCCTACTCCTCCCTTACCATTATGATGTTATTCCCATGAATAGTTGCAAGAATAACCCATCCTTTATCTCTTCCTGGTGCAGTTCAGGGACATTTGTAGACTACAGTGCTTCTTATGGCTAAGCTATTTTGAATATTTATTTCCCAATACTTACGATTTCACATTTATTTCTCAGAGCTACTCTTAAATAGTTCTAAAACACTGTTTAAGATGTCAGGAGCCTATAACAACATAGAAATTAATACCCTTTTCCCTTTTTCAACAATGTCTCCCTCAGCCTTTTAATTCCTTTAACTTTTCTTGAAGGGGCAGATGAGTCAAATGGGTCAAACTGATCTTCAGTTTGGCATTTGATGAGCTAGTTGACAAGTTGAGAGCACACATGGGTTCTTAGTAAATGTTTGCCCATTTGTTGAATTAATTAATGATTAATAGCCTTGGGCAAACTCCTTCCAGAATTTTAAAGTTAGAGCTACCGTTTGAAATGGTCAAGCATCTGGGTAGCAACTGAGATGCTTCTCAGTTGAGCAGAGTGGACTGAGAATGCTCTGATCCCTCTGTGCTGTCTTTGACATCGACTGTGAAGCAACAGTGGGATTGCATAGAGTCCTGAGCCACAAGTTGGAGGATACAACAGTGTAGGGATATCCCGAGGGTGATAGAAAATGGGTCTCGAATCCCAATTCAAGGTGTTCTTGATTCTCTGATGATAATAATCTGATGTTCTTTGCTTTCCTAGGCCTGGAGGCAAGGGGTTCCCTGTTTGTCTTCTCTTTTACAACAGAGAAGTCTTCATACTAAATGGCAGGAAGGTTGGAATTTTAGCTTCCTGGCTGCTAAAACAAATATCATACAGTGGGTTGGCTTAACAACAGGAAGTTATTATCTCACAGTTTCAATGGCTTAGAAGGCTTGCTTCCTCCCAGAGTCCATAACTTCTAACAGTCTTTGGGGCTCTTTGGCTTTTCTGTCACATGGCAGTGCACATGGCATTGTCTTCTCCTTTCTCTTCTGGGTTCCATTGACTTACAGCATCTGTCTGCCCCCAGTGGCTTCTCTCTCTGTGTATCTGATTTTCTTTATTTATAAGGATTTCAGCCATATTGGGTTAAGGCTTACCCTCATTCATTTTGGGCACACCTTAACTAATAACATCTTCAAAGGTCCTATTTGCAAATGGGTTCATACCCAGAGGACCTGAACATGCCTTTTATGGGAGACATGCTTCAATCCCCAACCACTGGCCTTTGTGTGGTAGTCTTGTACAGAATAATGGAGCATAGTATAACCTAAGGGAAAGGGCTCTTACCTCAAAGTTAGTCCTTTCTGTTAATGGGTATGATTTAATATTTAGGGTCTCATTTGTTGCTTATACACTCTCATACCATCCTCTTCTTCTTCAAAGTACTTACCATAATTTAATTTCTGTAGGTTTAATTATTTACTTATTTAATTTTAATGTTTACTTGTTTACACGTCATCAAACAAGAACAATATCTGATCTATTCCCCATTTTATACCAGGGCTTACTTAGCACAGTACAGGGCTGAGAGTAGACATTTGGTTAAGAATGAATGAATGAATGAATGAATGAATTTTCAAAGTGAGAAGGTGGATGAATTATCTTCCACATTCCTTCCAGCTGTTATATTGGGTTGGAACTGGGGTATTAGGTGTTCTTTCACAGGTGCATTTGAAGGAAAGCGATTCCCTGAACACCTCAAGCTGGGAATCACATTTTGCATGCTCCTTAGTGGTCCCAGAGCTCCTGGAAGGGGAGCAGTTTCTACATGCATATGAGGACATAAGAACTCATGTATGTTAGATTCAAGCATTCTCCAGGGATTGGGAAACCCTCACCCAGCTTTTACAGATCTTCAGTATAACTGGTCCCAAAGGACCACAAGTTCTTTTTCCCTTGGGATGAGGACATTCAAACAAGCACAAGAGTTTAAGCAGCTCAGTTAAATGGATGTTGCCTGGCTCATGACAGTGGACTACTTTCCATACCTAGAGCAGGGTCTGTGGGAGCCTCCTGCCCTGAGAGCTGCATCTCATCCTTAAATGCTTAGAGGGTGAAGTCAGTGACCAGATACACCTGCAAATGGCCTAGGTTAGAGCAAGGTTTTGGAATACTACTCTCACAAATGGCAACCAATGAGAATTTAGACTTGTAATGAGAACTAATGAAGGATTTAATTGATATTTCATTTTATAACCTATGATTTTGTAGGAAGGTTAGAAACATAAAATGCCTGAAAAGACCTTGTAGAATGCTGAAGTGAACTGGCCCTTATAGGTGAAAAATCATGCCTTCATGTAGACTCCAAAATTGAACATATGGACCAAGGCCGGATAGTCACCTTGGAGGATGTTGGTTAGACTCTCATGATGGATGTAGGCTGGAGAGGAAATTAGTCATCTTTATTAATGAGTTAACTTGAGATAGGGTCAAGGCTTGTCTTGAAGTTGCAACAATAAAATCAAGTGGTAGATTCCAGGTTTGGGAGCATTGACAATGGTTGGTGTGAAGTTTTAGTATTCTTCCATTCAAAAGGAAGGGGTTGGACACGGTGAAGGATTTCATATCGCAGTCTACGTACTCATAATCTAAGTTCCTCAGGAAGACATTAGTATCTTGAGAATGTTCCAGAGGCCCGAGTCCTGTCAGAGGAATGCCTAGACTCAGGTTGGAGACTTGTTCAATCCTTAAGAGACTGTCTGGAACTTATGCCCTGCCCTAATAAAGTAAACGTTTCTGTCCATCCTGGAGATCTAACATTCCAATATGTGGTTGTTAGGGCTTTTTAGATGTTGGAATTCGTAGAGTGCCTCTGTAGGACGTTAAGGTGATGGCAGCAAAATACTCACATGCACACACACAAAAACATATCACTGGAATTTCCAGGAAGAAAACTGGCTGAGATGTGTAAAGGGGAGTGCAGATAAAGTCTTTCAAAAATATAGTCCTCACCTTGTAAGACAAGGTATATGATGCATTGGCATATGGTTGAAAAAGTGTTAAGACTGCAGGTTATCAGGACTTCAAATTCCAGTTCCAAATGCAAAACAAAATGCCATTAAATTCTGAGTGGGTTATGAAGAGTTCATTTCTATAACAAATCCAGTACCTATCCTAAACCTAGAGCAGAGGCTTTTAGGTCAATTTGAATCCATTAAAATCATTATAGGCATTGATTTCTATACAAGGATTTGGCAAGTGGCTTTAAAATAAAAATTAAAAATAGCGCTGAAACACCAGATGGAGACTATGAGTTTAATGAGGAGCCCCCCTACTCGTTCCAACAATACTGGTAAATGAATTATTGTGTAAGTAGGGGCATCTGCCAAGTCACCTATTCGTGTCACAGTTATACTTAATAAAAAAGTATAAATGTGGCAGCCAATCTAGACTTCTCCATTTGGTGCTGAAGGTAATTCATGAAACCTATGGCTTAGGGTGGAACTGAGTTTCTAAAAATCAAGTATTCAAAGGCACGGAATTTATAAGCCCCATTGTAAACATTGAAGTCATAAAAAATTGTCAAATACCTACATCATTTTTTGAGGGGTGAAAGGATTTTATATATCTTTACTTTTACACTGGGGAACTCAAAGTGTCTCATTACCTCACTCGGGATTCAAAAAGCGATTCAAAAACCTTTTGAGGTACTGATTTCTTTTAACGGTTTTGCGATTTGCTGACATTTTAGAATTCTTCAAAGTAGTGAGTGAGGTATTAGATACTAGATGAGGTAAAGAATTATAATAAGAACACACAAAAAAGGTGAAACTCTCATATGAGACCTCTCTAGTAGAAAATTACTAGCAAGGGAAAGGAATTTATCGTCTATACAAAAAGAATGTTGAGCTGATGCTGAGGCCCAAAGGTAAACTTGGACCAGATGGTTTTTAGCCAGAAGTTTACTCATACTGGCCATCAAATGCTGAAGGTGGATAAAGACTATGTTAAGCAGAAGTTGCAGAGTGGCTGAGTGGAAACACCATCTGTATTTCCATGCGAACATTCAGTACTGAGCTAGGAACAGTGAAGATTCTGGCAGAGTAGCTATCATGAAAAACAGAAAAATGTACAGAGGGAGTCTCCTGTCTAGTCATTGAGCCTTAACTCATTAAAAACACCAGAAGGAAATGAAAGAGATATGATAAAATGTTACCCGGTAACCTTTGATGAGGTTTGGCTCAGTGAAAACAGAAGCTAAATGTGGCCAGGAGCTTTTAAGAATAACTGCAGGCTGTCTGGGCTCGGTTTGGTGGGATCAGGTAGTCTGGCTGAGTCTGGCAGAGGGTGACCAAGCCAGAGGGGATTCTCCTAGAGATCTTCTGCAATAACTCACCTGACAAATAACTCATCCAGCCAATAACTCATCTGGCCAGTGGAGGAGGGAGGCGTAGAGGAAAGAGACAGGGCCAATGCTTGAATGACAAGAGAGAGAAGGTAAATCTAATTGCCACTTCCTGCTCGAATTATTTAGTACTTGTGAGCACAGTCTGAAGGAAAGAATTAAGATACTTCCCCATATAATCCACTCTCCAAGTCCATTTTTTTTTATCTGAAATACTGAGATTAAGGGCTAGAAATGCCTTTTTATTTTTTTGCTCCCATTGTAATTATCCCGCCAGAGAACTCTCTCAGTTACCCATTATACTCATTAAAAGTTATATCTCAGTAATTGACAAAAATTTAAATTATGCCACCCAACCCAACTAAATAAATATTTTGGAAAGCCTCTTCCACCCAATTTCTCCTCCTCCTATTCATTGCAAACGAGCATATCTCGTAGAATGAAAGGGAAACAAAAATGGGTTTCCTTTATGGATCCTTCACAGTTAATGTCCCATGTATCCCTATGGCTATCATTGATGGACAGTAGAGGTTTGCCACCCTCTCAAGTATCCCAAGCTCATACCGCCTCTTCCTCTGTCTTGAATTCACCATGGTCTGTGTTATGTTACGAGGACCCTCGGGTTATCCTGCTCAATTTAACTTAACCGCAAAATCGTGTTGTTCCCTCCTCCTTCCCTATTATTACTACTACTTCTCTGCTCCTAGTTCCCTGATACTGTGCACTTATCAAATAGAATAAATAGGAGTTCACTTTCGGTCTCCTCCAATACACACAGAATCCCTGCATTCAAAGGATATTCTAGACAATCGTGCCCCAGAACCTACCCTCGCTTCTGACATTTCGTAGGCACTTTAGAAAGATTTATTGAATGTTTTGAGTGAATAGCTCATTGTTGGAGTTGGAAGGACTCTCAACGGATGGTGTTAGGATACGTATTGTAGTTGGAAATATTTTAAGTAACTCTTTTCTTTTCTGTGTGTTTTGCTTTGGCAGGGTGTGAAGAAGTTTGATGTGCCCTGTGGAGGAAGAGACTGCAGCGGGGGCTGCCAGTGCTATCCCGAGAAAGGAGGGCGGGTAAGTCAAAGCACCATCCTTGCGCCAACAGACACGCTAGGGGCCACGTTTAGTATAAGGGCCTCTTTACAGGAAATATTCTATTCCTTATACTTCCACTTTGAATAATGGTGCTTTTATATTGCCTGATTAACTTCTGTCGCATACTTTGCTAAAAAATTTAATGAAGAAGTGTTCTTCTCCACCAGAACAAACAATGATATAATGCAAAATTGGGTCAATTCATACCACTTTCCTAGTAAATTGAGAACAACGTTAACTTTCTTAACCATCGTTTCTCTTGTTAATGCCACCACATTTTATAATTAAAACTAATAGGCATGTTATTTTATAAAAATATTATATAAAGAAAAACATGCTGTACAAAATAGAAAACACTGACAATTGTACCACTGAAAATCATTCTAACTTTAAAAATTATTTTACCCATTCCCTGAATGTCCTTTCTGTATCCTTTTTCATAGATAGGTAAGAGAAAAAAGGCTACCTACCCCAAGTTATCACTGTAAAATCTCAAAATTTGAAGTATTGACATGATAATGGGTCTAATGTGTTCAAAGTAAACCATCTCTCATTCTGTTGCCTTTAAAGATGATTTTTGATG
Source organism: Choloepus didactylus (assembly GCF_015220235.1). Taxonomy (NCBI): domain Eukaryota; kingdom Metazoa; phylum Chordata; class Mammalia; order Pilosa; family Megalonychidae; genus Choloepus; species Choloepus didactylus. The sequence goes on along the minus strand of NC_051318.1, from coordinate 25,400,829 downwards.
TGTGTGTGTGTGTGTGTGTGTGTGTGTGTGTTTGTTTAAATTTAGTTTTTTTTTTAGAGGTGTGGGGAGTAGTATTTAGTTTCATGACACAAAGTCTTTTGAGTGATTGTGCTTTTGAATCACACTTTTTCCTCTAGGACTCACATGCTTATCTATATTTTTATTTGGCAAATGCTAGGTTATGAGCACACAACCTTATCTGCATTGCCCTATTGCTGTTTGAATCATAAATTATAGCAATCCTTGTTCCGAATGATTTTTACCCAGTTGAATCCTGAAGTCAGTTTTTAAAGTACCAATTTCCACCCACTGGGAAGAGTAAACCCCACGTTTGGGGCTTGGCTTCTGGAGGCTGGGGGTATTATACTTACGCATCCTCTCCTAATTGATCCCCTCCAGAAAAATCAAAGAAGTGCTGCTTTTTTGGGGGGTGGTCTTACTTTGCTTACACGTGACTACTAACAATGGCAAAGATCACGACACTCGAGGAAGCTTTTCTGCCATTCGATCAAAGCTCCCATCTCCTTGTTCTATGTTCATCATGAGTTTCAATCTTCAAAATAGTTATTGTTATTTTAGAAAAAAATTTCTCTTCTTGGAGTGGGGACTTTGTGCGTTAGGAATTGCTGATTGAAGGTAATGTATCAATATTTAACAAAGATAAATATCTTTTAAATAGATGGAAGCCATTTCATGAGATTTAAAATTCCTCTGGGGTCACTTGCTATTGATTTTCCCTACTGTGCCCGTGCAGCAGTGTTGAAAATGCCTAACTGCAGACTCCACTCCCTGAACACTTGGCTAACTCAGCCTTATATGGACATGGAGTAGCTAAATTAGTAGTATACTGTTATCTGTGAGACTAGCCTGTGTCAGATGGAGTTAGAGTCTGAAGGGACTCTACAGTCTTCTCCATGTGATCAGCCAAACAGAACCCAAACAAATATTGTCCCTGATTAAGGAGAACACTTTCAGTCTGTATACATTGCCAAGTAAAGTAGAAAATTGACATCTTTCTGGCTAATTTGATTCACATGAGCAATCCAAAATCCTGGGTGGGCTTTGTTTTCCTCTAATTATTCAGACAGGTTATCAACATCGATCAAATTAAATTGAGATTTGGCAACTGCCTGGGTAGCTGGTTTAAAAGCCACAGCCCAATGATACCCCACTTTGAAGCCAGTACTGGGAGATTTACCATCTCTAGTCTCAGATTACCTGAAATATTGCTAAAGCCACATTTCACTTTGTACCGCGTGATGCTCGACATCAAGGCTGAACGTAGATACAGGCTGGGATTGGACCATGCAGAGCCAATCACTGGATTGTTTTAGCAGGTTAGCTAGGCCATCCAACTGATTCAGGAGTGCCATTGGATACTGCTCAATAAGATGATGGAAACGGCTGACAGTAAAAAGTAAGAGAAAACTTAATGAAGATAACATGACACCATTGACCATTTTCCATAGGGTAGGCCCAATATATTACTGAAAATACTTATTGGTTGGACAATTGTATATATTTTACTAAGAGATTTGTTAACATGTTATTGCCTATTTCAGTACCACAACCTGGGTATATGTATATTAAATATTTGTTAATTAACAGATTTATCCAACAGTGTTCCTGCAGAAAGCAGTGTTATTTCTGCCCTACTTCTGAATTGATAGTATTTTTTTAAAGTAATGTAATATGTAAAAATAGCAGTTGGACAGATTTTTCTGCTCAAAGAGCTGTGTGCATAGTTTATTCTTTCCCACAGCTTCCCCTGGGGTCACTTGCTATATATTTTCCCTTACGGTGCTACTGTAGCAGCGATAAAAATGCCTGACTGCAGAACTCTCCACTCCCTGAGCACTTGGCTAACTCAGCCTTATATGGACTTGGGATAGAGTTAATTTGGTCCTCACCATGGTGACAGCCAACATCAGAAACTGTATGTTACTGGATAACTTTTGGACTCTAAGCAGAAATCACAAATGCACTATGGATTCCAATTCCAAATGAATTCTCATGTTACCAAATGAATGAGCTTTGGGTAAAAAAATTTTTAGCTTCATTCTCCACCGTTAAGTGTTGGGTAATGGATTCTCATAGCAGGGAGAGAATTGCTTCTCACAGGCAGAAACCCCAGCCCTGTACATAATTCCAGCAGGACATGCAGCTGGGATATAAAGAGGTAGGAAGTGTGACGCAGCTGTCTATACACTCACCGCTCCCAGGTTAGGGCAGAAAGGTGCTATGGGGTCATCTGACCCACACCCTTTAGTTTTCATAGGACACTGACATCAGGAGGTAAATGACCTGCTCAAATCTCACACCTGCAGCAGAGTTCACAACAAAACCCAGCTTTTCAGATGTTAGATTCATTCTTTCTTCTAATACAGTAATCTTTTGTGTCTGCATGCCTCTTCCCAGATGTTAACCTATATGAATGAGATTCTCCGGGACTGAGGGAAAGGAAACAGGTGAAGATGAAAAAGTGGTTTTACTCCCCCCTTTATTTAATTTTCTAACCACCTCTTCAGTTGTTTAGTGAATGAAAAAATAAATAACTTAAGAAATGTTTTAAGACATAATTGTTTGAAGGTCTGTATTTCAAACTATCCCTATTAAGTATATTGGAGTAATTAAAAGTCATAAATCCTAATTCACTGACAGTGCACAGGGTGATTGAAATACACGTAAAGAAAGCTAACTAACTTCAGCCCAAAATCGTAGACTTTCTCTACTGCTTAATGTCGCATTATCATTAATACTGGACAAAGTTGCCCAAACCACTTTTCTTTTTCTATTCTTTTTCTTTTTTCTTTCTTTACCATGGAGATGCAAGGCAGTTGAAGGGAATACAACAGAATGAATTTCTGTTATAGAATTTCTGTCATAGCAGAGTTATTGCTGTGATATAATGATTAATAGTACAGAAAAAACAAAAGAGAGCAACAAGGCATCTGATTTAACAAATAATGATAGCTTTGTCTTTGCATATTAAATTACCTAAAGGGTTGTGAAATTCTCAAAGTTTTCAAAGTGGAATCAGTTTTAATTCATTGAAATAACTTTTAATGACATCAACCTTCACAGAACTCCTTTTTCCCTAAGGCAATTGGGTATTTTAAAAATTAGCAAACATGGAGACAGACTGTTGGGAATGATTAAGATGGTCTAGTGGCCCTGACAAACTACAGTAGAAAAAAGAGAAACCAAACATTGAAAATACTCAGAACTCTGTTGTCAGCTCCTGAATTAGTGACTTGGCTTCTCCCACATCACTCAGCATTCATCCAGCTAACATTCTCAAACACCCGCCCTGTGCCCAACGTGCTTGCCGCCTGCCAACCTGGGTACTAAACTTCAGGAAGGTTGTAATGGACAAACCCACTTACTTAAGCAATGGATAAATGTTTGGGACAACATGTTGTGTTTAGCTGTTACATTTTCTTAAGAGCTTAAGAGTTTCCCACAGTCTGTGAATCCCTGGACTGGAGTCAAAGTGCAAGCAAATAATTCTTAAACTCACAAGATTCCTTAAATTCAACAGTATAAATCAAAGTGAAAGAAACTAGAAAGACACTGAGCAAAAAGGGAAGTGTAGAGGAGAGCAAGCAGAGAGCTCTTGGATGTGGGCGGAGATAGATGAACGGGAGTGCAGAAAATTCAATGTCTTTGGCACCAGCTGTCGGGTCAGAATGGTTAGCAATCATAAGATGAAAGCCACAGACCCCTAACCTTAGGGAAAAGAAGTAGAGTGGGCCCAGAGTAGCTATGAACCCCAAGTGGTTTGGCAAGATCTCCTCTCTAATGTGAGCTGTAGTCTTGCTAATAGTGTCTTCTACTTTGTGGTCACTAATCAGAAACGTTATCCTAAGATGAGTATAACCAGGGTTTCAAAAGTAAAACTGATTTGGAGGGGACATGACCTACTATAAATATGAAGACTGATAGATCACTGTACCATTGTGGAAAGCTGTTCAGTTCATAATGTATATATGTGTTCACCACCTCCCACAGGTTTCCATAAGCAGTGTAGCCATTTATCTTAGTTTTTTGAAGATATTTGCAAGAGTGGAATAAAAAGTCAATCATATTATAGCAAACCATAGGGGCTGCTATGACAGATCTCTTCAAAACAGCTGCTGTTTTCACAGCCATGCAGTTTATAATACTATGCTTAGCAAATTTAACAGAAATCATCTCCGGTTTTTTATACACTATCACATAGCCCAGAAAGAGTAAAGAATTATTCAGAAATAACAGAAAAACAGCCTGGCTCCAGGGATTTTATAACCCCTGTCTACACATAGCTCTCACCCACTTTCAAAATCATGCAGTTATTTTTAGTGTGCCTTTGGAACAAAGGTAAGTCTGGCTCATCTAATTCAATAGTAGCTGCAGGAACTTGGTGACTTATTTTCTGTGGGGAATAGCATTGTAGCTGGTTTGGACAATGTCCACCTAACCTGTAAATCACATAGTGATGTATTTTTTTTAATACTTTATTTATCAAAAAAAAAAAAAATTCAAACAAAACAACACAAAGGAATAAGAAAAACAAATAGCCTAAAATAATTATATTGCTTCCAACATGTTCCTACCATACCCCAAGAAAATTAACAAACCATAGTCATTCCTGAGCATTCCCATATTATTAAGATTACTCTCCATATCTTAATCTGTTCTTATTAGATTGTTGTTCCCTCTTCACTAGTTGCTGTCTATCTCTAGGTCCCCTACATTCTACAATATAAAACATTTATTTTACATTTTTCACAGAGTTCACATTATTGGTAACGTACAGTATCTCTCTTTTTGTGTCTGGCTTATTTCACTCAACATTATGTCTTCAAGGTTCGTCCATGTTGTCATATGTTTCACAACCTCGTTCCTTCTTACTGCATGTAGTATTCCATCGTGTGTATATACCACATTTTGTTTATCCATTCATCTGTTGAAGGACATTTGGATTGTTTCCATCTCTTGGCAATTGTGAATAATGCTGCTCTGAACATCAGTGTACAGATATCTGCTCGTGTCACTGCTTTCAGATCTTCTGGTTATATACCAAGAAGCAAAATTGCTGAATCATAGGGTAACTCAATATCTACTTTTCTAAGGAACCACCAGTCTGTCCTCCAGAGTGGCTGTACCATTATACAGTCCCACCAACAATGAATAAGAGTTCCAATTTCTCCACATCCCCTCCAGCATTTGTAGTTTCCTGTTTGTTTAATGGCAGCCTTCTAATCGGTGTGAGATGATATCCCATTGTAGTCTTAATTTGCATCTCCCTAATATCTAGTAAAAATGAACATTTTTTCATGTGTTTTTTAGCCGTTTGTATTTCTTCTTCAGAGAACTGTCTTTTCATATCTTTTGCCCCTTTTATAATTGGTTGTTTGTACTATTGTCATTGAGTTGTAGGATTTCTTTATATATGCAAGATATCAGTCTTTTATCAGATACATGGTTTCCAAATATTTTTTCCCACTGAGTTGGCTGCCTCTTCACCTTTTTGACAAATTCCTTTGAGATACAGAAGCTTTTAACTTTGAGGACATCCCATTTATCTATTTTTTCTTTCATTGCTTGTGCTTTGGGTGTAAGGTCTAAGAAGCAACCTCCTAATACAAGGTCTTAAAGATGTTTCCCCACATTATCTTCTAGGACTTTTATGGTACTGTCTCTTATATTGAGGTCTTTGATCCACTGTGAGTTAATTTTTGTGTAGGGTATAAGGTAGGGGTCCTCTTTCATTCTTTTGAATATGGATATTCAGCTCTCCTAGCCCCATTTGTCAGACTGTTATATCCCAGTTCAGTGGGCTTGGGAGCCTTATCAAAGAACCGATGTATTTTTAAAGTTGCATTTTCTTTCATGTTTGCCATCATGAGAACCTTAGCTTCCTTTAACAATAGAATTTTACATACCGTCAACTCTCTGTGGATATTTATTTTTTATCAACTGCAGGCAAGGCTCCCACCTAAGAGAAGGAACTATGTTAGGTAAACAAATGGGAAGGAATCCCTGAAGGGCAAGTGTGAAGACCTGGAGGTGAGGATGCACTTGGTGTTTTTAGGACAATGAGGAAGCCAGTGGGGCTAAAGCAAACAAGAGCTAGGGGCAGAATTCATGGGAGATGAAGTCAGAGAGGGAATGAGGAGGGTGGGGAGCCAGATCATGTAAGGATCCTTTTACAGAAAGGATGTTATCTCAAAAAATAAACAGACCCCAAGCACATTGGAATTGGTGTACATACGGGTACATACAGAATGTATCAGTAAGCCAGTGAAGAAGAGTTTCTTAAATGATTCATCACCTCATCCTCCAACTTACCTCATGGCCTCATAGGGAAATTGCATTTTTTACTTTCAAAGCCTATGATCATGGCCGTCCCGCTTCTGAAAATCCCTAGTCCGTGGATGAGACCTTTGCTAATCCAATCCAGTGATTTTGAACATAAGGTGACTCATCATTTCCATCAAGATTTAAGTAAGCATTTTCTTAAAGTAGGACTTTTAATATGCTGTTGTAGAAATGAGTTGATGATGTAACTGGGGAAGAGGGAAGTAATTACAGAATTTCTGGCTCTTTCCCCTATTCCCCATCTACCCCAATATGGTATATTTAATTTCAAAAGGATCGAGTACAATACTATTCAGGATTTGATAGAAAATGGGACAGTTTGGAACCCATCCAAAAGAGTACATTATGAGAATCCTAAATCGATGTCATTTTAATACCCTCCCACTCAATGAACTCAAAGAGCTGGTGATTGAAAGTCTGTGTTTAGAGAAAAAATTATTTTCATTGCCATTGAAATCATTATTTCCTTTATCTGAAACATGGTAAACTTTACCTTGGATGGCATCCTGTTGTTTCCTATCAGTAAAATACATTTTTAAACATTAGGAATGATGAAAGTCTTTGGTGAAAATTAAACACAGTGATTGTGACGTAGCATTTATCAACTTCAACAGAAATTGCTTATGAAACACAGCTACTTATGGTAACAGCTAAGCAAATATTTGATAAATAATGTAGTTAACAGAGAACACATTCACAGTAGATGCAATATATTTTCAGTGATTAATAATGAACCATTGGCACATTGGATGTCTTAGTATCTACGTGCAGAGGAAGAATTTAAAATATTTTAGTATTTTATTTCTCCCTCTTCTGATAAACACTACACACACACACACACACACACACACACACACAACACACACACATACAGTTGCTTTGGCAGCCTATGCCACATTCCTTCATAATGAAAACATTACACTGCTCTCCTGAGCCCAGGTGTTGCTAATGAGAGATGATCACTTCAATGCCGTAAAACACTAAAAACCTTTAGTGAATTAGTCTTTTCCCTAGAAATAAATTTTTAAAACTCCTGTTGTCTCTTCCTGAGAGAACCACTCACCCATCTGTTCCATTCTGAATTTATAGCCAAACTATAAAGTAGAAATTTACATAACTTAGGAACAGAGTTGAGAGAGAAAAACTAATACTTTTTATTTAACTTAGCTAGTTTCCTATTCCCCCAGCCCTCTGGTTTTGATCATAAATTGTGATTAGATGTCTTTTTTTTTTTTTTTTTTTTAAAAAAGAGTGGGAAACAAGGATATTAGTGAAAGTATGGTCTTTGCTCAACCACACAATTGCCCCCTGTGATGCTGCTTGGATGGTTGGTGTGGGATGGAGAAGCAGGAGTGAACCCAAGGACTCTGGGAAGTGGCCAGAGCAAGCCGAGTCTCAGAGGAAATGGACCGCTCAATGCTGAACGCCTTTACTAAGAATGATGGCATAATTATTAATTGGATTCCAGTCTGAAGTTTTGCATAGTTTGAGGACAGTGTACTTCCTTTCATGACTTCAAGGAAAACATACACCAGTTGGTTCTTAGCTAGGCTGATAACTATTTCACGTCTTGACTGAAAAGCCTCACTCAGACTGCAAGGGACTCTTGATAAACTTGGGTAAGAGGAATTCACATTTCTTCTATTCATATAAACCAAACTAAGACTCTGGTTTTAGAAATCCTTTTTTCCAAGTTTATGATGGAATGTTTGACAAGTATAGCATGAAAGCATTTTTTTCTCTCTGTTAGAGAGGGAATGCCAATCTTCAAAGACTTGTTTTGTTTTATTCACTTCCAATTCATTCTTAGTAAACAATTGCAGGATTTCTAAAAGGATCAGTCCAAAGTTGATATCAAACATTATATGCTTTCTAAAAGCTCCTCTGAAAGCAGTTTTCTCCGAGTTTGCATTCCCTTACGCAGTAAGAAAGAAGAGTGTGTCAAATTGGTAAGTCTTTCTATGGAAACAGTGTACACATCAAATCTTCTCAATCCAATTTATCTCAGCAGTCCTTTAATGCTATACAATCTGAATGGGTTTAAATTTTCTTGCTTGTAAGTAGTCTTATTTCAGATTACTTTGATAATCAGGAGAAAACAAAGATCGTTTTTGCCAAGTTTTGATATTACTCTTTTTGTTTTCCTCTAGAAATAATAAAAGTAATAACCAGAGAAAAATGGTAGAAATGACCAAACCAAGTGGCCATATGCATATTTTCCTCAGTGAGGGGCCTTTTGAATTTGTTATCTAAAAGAATACTTACAGTGGAATATCTCAGGAAATAAGAAATCAGAGTCATCTCATCTCTGCCTTATTTTCCCCACCTTTAAATCAGAGGAAACTATCCCTGTCCTTCACACTCACAGGTTGCTCTGTGATGTACTTCTGAAAGAAGATGCTATATACATCTTTTGTTACTATCAGTGGCATTAGGGTGATCATAAAAATAAATTTGTTTTCAGAAGTTTTAGGTATTTTGAAATTTTCTTAAGAAACAGACCAGCCTGAGGCCCTAAGCTGCCTGCGATTCTGAGCCCTCTGGTATCCCACCCAAACCAGTTCATTATGGTGTAGACAACTGAATCATTCCAGTCGTCAGATGTCTGACTCATAAGGAAACTACAAAGCAGGGCTTAAAAGGGGATATGTCCTTCCTGATTCAAAAGATCAAAATATCCCTGATCCTTTCCTCTCTGTGTCCGGCCTAAAAGTTTAAATTTTAGAAAAATTAAAACAAGAATAGATCCCCTAATAACCCAATACAAGCCCTGTATTGATGGTAGTTTCCTACCAAACCACTGGGAGGGCATTAAAAATCTCCGCCATATGAGCAAAAGATTTTGCGTCCAAAACACTATTAGGACCCATAATTCATAAAAGTTTGGAACCAGAAAGAAAAGAAAAGAAAGCAGAATGGAATTCGTTAACATTGAGCAAATAGTATCTTTGGCCCAATAAGTTCTCAGTTACATTGTCAGCATTGATGTTTTTTATTAAATTGTTGTCTTTGTAAGACACCATAACTATTCTTCAAACTTAAAATCTGTTTTAAATAAAGAAACAGATGTCTGAATAAATTCTATAATGTGGCTGATCTCTCTGTAATAAAAATAAAGGTGGCATGTTTTAGCTCTGCTCAGTAATAATTATTTTTAAGAAAATATATTTTAAGTGGTAATTGTAGCATTTTCAAAGCCTTGTGAAGTTAATAGATACATTTCAAGAGAATCTTAATGTCAAGATCAGTTTTATGGTTTGCATCCATAAATAATGTTCGTCAACACAACCATCCTTCCTTAGATTTGGTAAGAGAATTGTTGTCATAGCCTTTGAGGATGACTGCGTTCACATCAATTTGGAATAAATTAACAGAATTCTGTGACTCTCTAGGAAGCAGTTCTCTTTTGTTTATGTTGCTTTTGACATTGTACTCTTTTCAACCCAACTTAAAGAAGTGGCAAATCTTATATCCAGATTGCCAGGATACACCAGCCACTGAGTACAAGATTCATAAATCTTTAACAGATTTTACTGGATGCTCCCATAGCCCAGAGCCATACCATTGCAACCAAAAAAGAAAGAGAGGATTGAATAAGTAAATCAGATAACTCAACCAAAACTCAGAAACAGGAAACCAGGCTTTCTGCACTCAAAGGCCTTGGGGTGAATTCCTCATCATTTAACACCTAATATTGTAAAAATATTTGTACTTCCCTTCATAGGGCGACAGAATTATTGGTCTAGTAGGTTGAAAAGTCTTCTCTCCAACCCCACATCTAGGAAAGACAGAAGAAAACATTTGAAACAGATGAGTATCTGTTCTGTTCTTAAAGAACTCTAAGGAAGCCTTTTCTGGTAATTTAATGAAAGAAAAAGAAATAGAATAAATTTATATATGTCCAGAGTAAAATTCATAAAGAACTCATAGAAAAATATAGTAAATTTTTGCAAAAGAAAATAATCTAATTCCTAAAAGCTGAACTCAAGAAGTTCAACTCTTTCTCAAAAACAGAATTGTTTTTTGAGACTCATATAACATTGAGTCCCACTTAAAATTTCAAGTCAGATTCATTTCATAACTTCACTTCAAAGAAATGCAATAGTAGACTTTCCATTGACAGGAAATGAATATTTGAACTCCCAAGATTCTTCTTTCTATTCCCTTACCAGCGTCATTTTTTTCTTAGAAATGATTTCTTCTCTAGCTCAGTATTCATTATGAGCTTGTTCTCATTTTAAGAGCGTATTTTGAAAGCAAGAGATGACCATGGAAGGATGTCTGTCTGCTTATCCTCAAGTGTTCTGCGGACGATGAACTAAAGAGGTCTTGTAGGAAACTGTTACTTTTCAAGAAGTATCTTCAAAGCATTTAATTAACCTCTGCTAGTTATAGAATGAAGTTATATTAGTTTCATAATTGTATTGTATTAAAATAGGAATTCTTTTTTCCCCATCAACTAGTGGCCAGCAAGAAGGGTTTAAACTAAATAATGGCATTTTAGAGTTTAATTTGAAATTTTAGAAGGCTAAAATAATGCAATTAGAGTTTTGTTACAGCTATGTTAATAGCTTCATATGAGATTAAATCACTGTAAGACTATTAAAATATAATACCTTTAACAGAGAGCACCATTTGACACTACTGACATACAAGAGGTGGCACTATAGTACATACTATGATTGCTATCACCAAAGCTGTTGATAAAATTGCAATATAGAAAAAATTTATCTTTGACACATATCTGTTTCCTCTTTAGGAATCCCATCCTCCCCTACCCCACCCCACAAATACACACAAACTTAATTTTTAAATGATGCCCATATGCTAACATTCCATTCCAACCAACCCTTAACCTCATAGCACATCATTCTCCAAATTTGCTTTCTCTTCCATCATCCCTCCATTGTCCCCCAATCAAAACTGTATTCCCCCTTGGGAAGACTGTTGCTGCAAAGGAGAGGCTAGGCCTCCCTATGGTTGTGCCTAAGAGCCTCCTCCCGAATGCCTCTTTGTTGCTCAGATGTGGCCCTGTCTCTCTAGCTAAGCCAACTTGAAAGGTGAAATCACTGCCCTCCCCCCTACGTGGGATCAGACACCCAGGGGAGTGAATCTCCCTGGCAACGTGGAATATGACTCCCGGGGAGGAATGTAGACCCGGCATCGTGGGATGGAGAACATCTTCTTGACCAAAAGGGGGGATGTGAAAGGAAATGAAATAAGTTTCAGTGGCAGAGAGATTCCAAAAAGAGCCAAGAGGTCACTCTGGTGGGCACTCTTACGCACAATTTAGACAACACTTTTTAGGTTCTAATGAATTGGGGTAGCTGGCGGTAGATACCTGAAATGTAGCTTATGAGGGGTGACAATGGGATTGGGAAAGCCATAAGGACTGCACTCCCCTTTGTCTAGTTTATGGATGGATGAGTAGAAAAATAGGGGAAGGAAACAAACAAACAAACAGACAAAGGCACCCAGTGTTCTTTTTTTACTTTAATTGCTGTTTTTCACTTTAATTATTATTCTTGTTATTTTTGCGTGTGTGCTAATGAAGGTGTCAGGGATTGGTTTAGGTGATGAATGTACAACTATGTAATGGTACTGTGAACAATCGAATGTACAATTTGTTTTGTATGACTGCGTGGTATGTGAATATATCTCAATAAAATGAAGATTTTAAAAAAAAACTGTATTCCCCCCAAATTTACTGATCTCAGCAGAGTTTATGAAAGAAAATGATCTCTAAACCTTTTTTCATATTAAAGTGTCAACTATTGGTAGCTTTAACTAGGAGGAGAGGTTGTACTTGAATGTTTCAAGAGGTGCTTGTAAATCCAAAATGATTAATTGGTGGGGTGGTTGAGGAGGATAATTTCTCGATAGAAAACAAAGAAAGATTTTTCTCTGGTTGCCTTTGACTCCCTGGGTTAGCTGCCTTCCAGGTGTATCTGCAACGAACCTCCATTCTGAAAGGCTGTTAACCCTTCATCGGTGATTTCTTCAACTGTGGAGGAGATCAAGTCTAACAAGACTGTTAATTTGAAAATGCCAGCTTTTGCTGTATTTGTAGGGGAAAATACAGTTTAAGTTTGCATGATAAATTTAATATTTTACCAAGTAATTGTAACCATTAAATAATCTTAAGCTTGAAAGGGACTTTAGAGATCGTTAATCCAGTGGTTTACAACCAGCTATTATCAATATTTCAGAATCATATATTTGCCTATTATTTAGCTATAGCTGCTACTACTTAATAAATTTAAGTTTTTTTGGAATATGATAGGCAAGTATGGTAACATGATAGGCAGGTGGTTAAGAGCACGTCAGACTTCTAGACTCAAATCCTAGCTACAACACATAGTAGCAGTGTGACTTGGGCAAGTTACTTGACCCCAGTGTCCTCATCGATAAGATGGGGATGGGAATAATAACAGAATCCACCTCGTAGAAATTTTGAGAGCATTGAGTTAAAATATGAGGAACGCTTAGAATAGCACCTGCTGCTTTGAAAGCCCTCTGTAATTATTTGCTGTTATTAGTTGGTGGACACAGTTTTTCAGAACACGTCATGGGGAGAAAGATATCAAAAGAAGCTCTTAGAGATGAACATTTTGAGAGGAAATTAAGAAATTCAATGTATCACCTAATATGGGAATTTCTTGAAGAACCCTGACGTGGTTGTTCAGCCTCTGCTATTGGTAGCCATCTTGTTTTTCCCGAAGTCTTCTCTTCCCCTGCCAGACACCCCTGACTTCTTTACCAGTTGCTCAGACGAAAAGCTTTGCTTCATCCTAATCACTTTCTTCTGAGTTTCTCACTTTCTCTCTTAAGTTTTGGTCTTCACATAGCTGTTGCCTGTCCAATGTAGAGTGAAGTAAACTATTTCTTCCCTGGATTTGGATGCTGAACTTCTAAAACTCCACCCTAAAATTATGTTACCCTTTATTACCAATTGTGTTATTGCATTGGCTTATAGGCCAAAAAAATTTGAAAAAAATCAATATTTTTTCTTTCCATAGGGTTTAGTTGTTGTTGTTAATGTTCTTTTCTGTTTTTGAATTTTGACTCTTGATCTTCATTTATACAATTAAATTTTGAACCTTAATGCAGAATTTTACATCAGTTCCCACTAGGTTTGGAAATAAGGAAAATGAGAGTTTTCTGCCCTTGAATTTTTCTCTCTTTTAATTGTCTAATATTGATGTAAATGAAATACAGTAATTCCATGAAGATGGCTATTAACCAAAAAGGAGATTTCTAAATGTTAATTGCCCGTGGTATTTTTAGGAATTTATTTTGAGGATAGTATTAATGAAAAGGGATATCTAACCAAATAGAATAGTCAGACTAAGGAATTAAACAAAAAGAACTTTGTGCATGAATATGGACTTCTTAATTCCAGAATATTAAAAAGACTTCTTCACTAAGAGGATATAAAATTTAACAAAAAGGAGGCCCTTCAAAAATGTCAGTTATCTTGGAAGGAAAGATGAGTAATGGAAATCTCAAGTTATCACAAAGATGAATGAGATGAGTCTTTTGAAGATGGCATTTATGGAGGATGAGGAACTTTGTACTGTCGCCTAGCATCTTTTTCTGTCAGTCACTGAAATAGTAAAAGAAACTTCCTGGTATTCAATAGATACATACATATAGGATACATTAAATAATCACAGGATTTTGAAATGTAAACATTATAATACATACATATTTATATTTGTGTATTTTTTATATATAATAAATATATGCGTCTTTCTAGGGGAACAACAATTTAATATCACAGAAAACTCTTTTACCCACTAATGTTCAAACTGAGATTTTAGTTATTTTTAACATTTAATCTTATTTTAGAACTTAAATTGAAACCTAGTGTGTACTTTTTAATATCCTGAAACTTTATTGAAGACATTATTGCCTTTTAAAATGTATCTAGTTTTTATACCAAACCTATTTCAGATGTTCCTACACACTTTGAACAATAATTGATAAATATTTTTAAAACTAGCAAGTACTCTCATATAGGTCTACTTTTAGCATTGATATTTCCTGTTCTTTGGGAAATGTTGTAGGGAAAAGTCACTGTAACATAAAGCAAGTCTAGAATTCTGGACACAGTTCAAACTTGTCTGCCGGCGGTGTGATTTTGGCCATCCCATGAATCCATTCTTATTCCTGTCTCCACCTTTGCATTGTCCCACTGGTCTCTATATTCTGGTTGACTTCGATTCAACAGGAACTCTTGAAATAAACAGAGACAGGGAGTTGGGTCAAGGACGGGAGAAGAGGCAGGAACCAGGCAAAGCCAGGAAGACCGCTGTCCCACCTGAGTAACTGCGGGAATTCCCTAGCCTTTTTTTTCTTTTTTTAAGTAAGAATGCTATATCCTACCCCGGGAGTTTCCAAATGCCCTTTTTATAGTTAAGGGAAACTTAAAATGTAAATGAAACACGTACGCTTTGGATATTTCAAGAAGTTATTGACACTGGTGCCATCGACTTCACCAAGTCCAACACCCTCAGGCCCAGTTGGCCCCAGTTGAGGTGGTTTCTTTGAAAGAATTTGCACAGAAACTTGCACAAAGAGAAACCTTTCCCAAAACCCTTTAACAGACTTTTTTGTTTAGAAAAAAAAAAATGTTTCTGTCTCTGAAGATCAAGCCAAATTGACCCATTTTTTCCTTAATGTGACTTGTGAACTGTTTCACAATCTCTAGGAAAAACTGGGAGGTGGGGGTCTATGGGAACTCTGAATTTTCTGCATGACTTTTATGTAAACTGACAACTTCTCTAATGAAAATAAAAAAATCTCCTAAGTCTGTGTTTGACAGGCCAGGAATGTGGAAATGAGAAGTGTCATCCTGTACTGTTTTACTTCTCTGAAATGTATGCCATGTTCTTTATCTTTTTATCAAAATAATCAGTGTTCTGCAATAGTTTCGAATTTAGAGACATTTTACTGTTTAAAAGTAACTGATTTTTTAATGACTGTTATTTCTGGAAGGCAAGTAAACTCTTTGCTTGTCTATAAAGACTTTTTCTCTTGTTGCCATAGGGATAACCTGAAAAGACAGAAAATTTCCAATTTAAATTATAGACATTGTTGCACCATTATTTTTCTAAAATGCTTTAAATCTCATTTTTTGGTCCTACAGTGAAGCGTATATTATTTTAAACTTTCAGATGAGATAATCATTAGTATCTTAGCCATGTAAAAAAAATAACAGGTGTTTCCTATGCCTTTTTGGCAGGTTTTTTTATTTGCCTTTTGTTTGTGCTCCCATTGTCCAGAGCATACACAAGGTCTATTACAGATGATTGTTGTTCTGATTCACATGATTTTGTTTCCAAAATTTGGTGTGGATCCTGATGTATGTTAGCCATTATGGAACGCTCCACTGCAGTTCTTAATAGCCATATGGTTTAGTGACTAAACTTTATTTTTGTACACGCGGTAGTTCTCAGATTGGGACGTCCGTTACCTGTTTGTGTAATTAAAAAAGAAAAACATAATGACTTAATTATAAGTTTTCCTACCAATGCTGTTACTCATCTGTTACACTTTAATAGCACTTTCAAGCTGCAAAGTACTTATATTGATTTTGTATCCCTAACTTGAGGATTTCCCTTATACATGTCACCCAACCAACACCAACTGTGTTATTTGCAAGGTATCTTATAGAGGGAAATGTTTTAGAAATTTTAGCCTTCTTTACATCCACAATGTTGATATTTTATTGTACTTTTAGTAACCAGTACATTTTCAAGAACAGGTTTTATTCATTTGTCCATTCAACAGAATTTTTTGAGCATCTACAGTCAATGAGTATGTTGGACAAGTTATCTTACCTACATAGACTTTACACTGGAGTTTTGGGTAGTGAAGTATTTGACTACTCTTCTGTAAAAAGTAAAAATCAAAATATCCCATAGAACAGTCCTCACAATTCAATCAGCTAACAATAAATTTGAAGCAGCAGTTATACTCAAAGCACTGTATTAAGAAATACACCGCCACTTAGGATTTAAACAAAAGGCTGCACTCTTTCCTATCCTTATGTGTGATTTAGTTAGGCAGCAGAGGGTATTTCCTGTGTTGAGTAATATGGCCTTCAAGGACACCCACTGCTCACAAATATTGAGCTGTGCACATGACAGATAAATATTAAAGTAGCAGAGCTTGAGGACTCTGGGAATCTTAGGTATCCCTGAAATTTTAGCTCTCTAACTCTACCAAACTATTTCTTTAAGAAACTATTGCATCTGTTTACCTCCATCTTCCAACATCTGTTAAATTGTCTCCTTTCTAGCTCTATGTTTTCCTTACCACCTTTTAACTGCAGGTTAATTAGGCAAGAGCCAAGGTGAAACTTCAGCTTTATTTTTACCCCTCTGTGAGTTAAGGTTCTCCATGGAGACAACAAAGTACTATACATCTGTGGTCGGTTTCTGTACGCCTGAAGCATAGTCTAAGAACCTCCCGGCTTGGAATAACCACAGAATATCCAGCTTGAGAGTCTTCAACTGAACTGAAGTTTTATTAGTGAAATAATCTCAATTGCATCATAGTCAGTTTTAGCACTTGATATGTATCATAAGTGAAAAAAGGAAAAATGGAGTCCAGTTGAGTCACTATGAGATTTCATGATACCCAATACTTTTGAACACTTGCTGTGGACGATGTGTTATTTAGGTGCTTTGCATGTTAACTCTTCTAATCCTTAATAGCTCAATGATGTAGTTACTTTTTGGTATCACCATCCTCATTTTACATTGAGGAAATTGAATCAAGAACATTGAAACGAATTGGCCAAAATCACATTTCTAGGGAGTTGAAGAACTAAAATCTGAACCTGGGAAGTCTGGCGTACAGCCAAGACTACCCGCCCTCTTTTTCTTTAAGGGCACCCTTTAAAATCTGGGTATGTTACTGTACATTTGGAACTCAATCATTTCTAACTATTTGTTCTTTTAATTCTGCATTGATTATTCCTTTTCGTAAACAAAATCACTAAGAAAAGAAGCAAAAATATATAAAACCACATTTTTTGTAAATGAAATGTCCATCCTCTCCCCCATCTGTTTGTATTTATCCTCCTCTCTTTCTTCTTTTGGAGTCAGTTCTGTTCTATGAATTGGCAAGTCAGTTTTACTCTTCTCACTTTCCCCTTTGCTCACAGTTCTATATGTAAAATTAAAGGCTTCTCCAAGAATGGTAAATGCTCTCTTTTTTCCCCTTAACACCAATTATTCCATGCCTCCCACTCTGCCCTGCCTCCACCCACTCTGACCTCAACCCCCACCTTTTTTAAACTTATCCCGATTTTACCACCATAGTTTCATTAAATAAATGGATTTTCTCCCCTCTTCAGAAACATTTCATGAGGTTAAAGAACACTGAGGATGTACTGGGAGTTTTTCAAGTCTTGTACTCAATACACAAGCTACAATATTGTGGATATCTGCCATTAGTCTCCCTGGGGGTTTGTTCAGTCCTAAAAGTAATCCTCATAACCCCTGGTTTTAAGCCCTCTCTTTTCTGCAGCCCTTTTACTTTACCACCTACCTACTCAAATGGGACATATGAAAGACATTATACAATATCTGGGTGTTTATAATATGTTGTTCCAGAAACCAGAAATGAAATGGGGTGTAGATGGACTTCAAAACTGGATCTTAAAACACAACATTGCCATGGTATTCAGAAGTGTGAACAACATTCTAGTCAAAAGTCTGACTTTGGAGTCAAAGAAGCATGGGTTCAAATTCCAGTTTTGCCACCTTTAACTCTAGACCTTGGGTGAATCACATTTACACTTCTAATTTCTTCCTCTGTAAAACTGGTTAATAGTACCTACCTCAGATAGCTCCAGTGAGGCAGTATTCTTAAATGCTTAGCTCAGTGTCTGGCATATTCGAAAACAAATGGTAGATATTATGTGCATGTTATCTTTCCCTGGAACTTCCACAGCTGACACCCTCATCATCACATAAAATATAGGTCAACTGGACATTGGAAGGGGCTGCTGGATTTGTGGGTGAGCATTCCTACAATGAAGGCTACATTTGAAGTTACATAAATGAGGAAATTTTAGACCCTCAGTCTTTTTAAAGTTGTAACAGAGGAAAAATTATGATTTGTGCAAGTTTTTATTAATTAAATTGTTAGTTTTTCTTCTCTACAGAAACATTCCTTCAGCCCTCAGGATACTCTGGGTAAATTAAAACTTTGTCAGCTTATATCCTAATTTTGGTAATATCATTACATCAGGCAAGTACCAATAGTAGCACGTTGATTATCTGGTTAAGCAAAATTTTTGCTAAGGAAAAACTATTTTGCATTTACTGGCTTGGGCATTTTGCCAGTAATACTAAACAAGAGCACGCACTCACCAGGGTTGCCTCCTGCTTGTTGGTGACAGTAAGAGATGTGCGCCTCTGCTTCTTATCCTCCACTTTCAATCTGTTTTAGAACTAGGCAGATTATAAATAAATAGTTTCTGATCTACACAATGTACACTGGTGCTACCAGTTCTGAAATTCCGGAACAGCCCCTTTGAGTCAAAGGATGAATGCCCTCTTTTCATTGCTATGCCTATTCTGAATTTTCAAGTTAGTTTGATATTACATTATTCTCCTCTCTCTTTAAATATATTTTAATCGTACTGCCTTGATTTGTGTTTCTGGTACATGGAGGATTGCAATTCATTATACAACATATGTGGTCACTAGCCAAAAAAAATACATATATAGGTGTGATTTTGTTCTTTGTTTTTACTTAAGCAATCATTTTTCTGATAATAGTCTTTTAGAGCAAAAAGTCTAATTAATTCTGGAAATTTTACATTTAAAAGAAAATCACGTTTTTATACTACCTTTTCCTTCAAGCTTAAAAATTACCCAATGACAGTGTGATTGTGAAGACCTTGTGGATCACACCCCCTTTATCTAGTGTATGGATGAGTGGAGGAATGGGGATAAAAACTAAAGGACAAATGGGGTGGGATGGGGGGATGATTTGGGTGTTTTTTTTCACTTTTATTTTTTATTCTTGTTCTGGTTCTTTCTGATGTAAGGAAAATGTTCAGAGACAGATTGTGATGATGAACACATAACTATGTTACCATACTGTGGACAGTGGATTATATATCATGGATGATTGTATGGTGTGTGAATGTATTTCAATAAAACTGAATTTAATAAAAAAAAAAAGAAATTAACAAAAAAAAAAAATTACCCAAACCAGTGCCCCTCAAACTTTAATGTGCATAAAAGCCATCTGGGCATCTCATTAAAATACAGATCCTGATTCAATAGTCCTGGAGCAGGACCTGGGAATCTGTATTTCTAACAAGCTCCCGGGTGATGCCGATGCTGCCTGTCCTTGGGCCATACTTTGAGTAGCAAGACCTTAGGGGACCTTCCTGAACATTGAGCATCGAGCACAAGCAGTGTGCTCCTTGCACTGTGTCTGGTGTGGGAGACCAAATCCTGCTGGCTTGTATTTTCCTGACACCGAAGCATCCAGCCTGCCCACAGTCGAGTCAGATTGTCTAGTAGATATTTGTTGTGTGTCTAGAAAACATTCTTTCAAGGTGATCTTTTTTATTCTGATCTAGCATTATCTTCAATCCATGACCATTGACCTTTAGAGTTTTCAGTGTGCCTTTTCCTATTAAGGGGAAAATGTTAATATTATTTATATACTTAAAAGACGGTGTGTTCAATCACTGATGAATTCGTCAGTTCAGCTTTGGGCAGGGCCTGCCTTCGTCAACTGAAAGAGCTCCTCAGAGGGGGCCACAGGCTGTGGCACTCCTGGTGCCCGTGGTGGATTATCCAAGTGCTTCGCGGAATAGGACGTTTCTCTTCTCCATGGAACGAATGCCATCGCTGTCTTTAGTTGGTGTCAGATTGCTTTCATTCGGATCGAGCATTTGCTGCATCTGCTATCTGCTCATCTCCAGCTGTTCTGTCTCTTTCCTCTTGGACCTCCTGCTTCCTTCCCTAAATGTGGGGACTAGCCCTGATTTTGCTCTGGCCTGGGTTTTCTGGCTGTTTTATTTTCCTTCCGCTCGGGCTTATTTACTCACCTCTGGCTCTGGCTTATTTAGTCATACAGCAGCCCATGGAACATTTCAGTGGGCGTAAAAATCGCCGAGAGTTTATCTCCACCCCAGGACTGTGGAACGTTCCTCCAGCTGTTCCTGCATAGTCTTGCTCCCTGATTTGAGATACCCTGAACTAATGGGCTTCAGACTATGGAATCATGCGGGGTGGGAATCATGGTGCCATTTACAATTATTGGCCTGTAGGAAAATTTTTCAAAATTATCCCCAAGGGCTGAATCCTCAGAGAAACGCCCTTCCTCCCCCCCGCCCCTTTTTTTGCTTTGACTATGGATCGATTTATCAAGTTAAACTTGGTGAAGCAATACTAAGAGATAATCATAAAACATATTTGAACGCATGTTTTATAAGAATTAGCATAATATTTAATGGCTTTACTTAGGCATAATTTGAACATACTGCAAATGTATTGCAGCAAAGCCTTTCTTCTTCGCAAACCTTTTCTGGTAATTCAAAACAATGTATTATCCAAATGTTTCTCTTGTTAGAAATCAAAACCCAGTTTGGAAAAAAGAGTGATTTGCTCTAAAAAAAGAACAAATGAGGCCCACGAGAACTCCACAGAGGTATAAAGTACATCTTGTAAGAATGTTAAAACCACTATCACATTTTATATGATTTTGGCAAAGGGAATAACCCAGGTGTCTTGAATCAAACTACAATGTGAAATAAAGAATGCCAACAGGCTTCATCATGTCTTTGTTCTTTTTGGATAGCGTTTTCTGTTTCCTTTGCTAAAAATGAGATGTATTCATCTTTAATTTTATCTTCATTTACACACGGTCTTGACTCACTTAAGGTTAAGTAAATAAAACACACATATAAGGAAGTATAGACAAGGTAAAAAACAGTTTTCTCAAAATAAAATTAGACATGGAACAAATCTGTAGAATTTTAGATCTAGAGAGGACCTTAATACCAACAGTGAATCGTCTCATTTCACAAATGAGGAAACTACTGCCCTTCCTGGTCAAGAGATTCATCCAGAATTTTATATGACAGAAGGAGGCCCCCTTCTGCTGAGTCTCCCACACCCCAGAAGATTTCCTAGGACAGTAAAAGGTTTTGTGATGACATCCAAACCAGTCGGCTTCTAAAACCTGACTTTAAAGAACCAGTTCAAAATAATAATAACTGAAGTGAATTAATTCTGAGAAACAAAAAATACTCAGTAAATTCTATTTTGCAAGAAAATAATTGAAGCAAATTCCATCTGTATCATAATTCATATTAAAATCAGCTCCATAGACACTTCCTGAAAGCAGCATTCTCTACAGACAGCTGAGTGATACCTAGAAGACAAAACACTTTGAAAGAGTAGGAAAAATATTTCCAATCTGATCTAGACTGTCCTTAGGCAAGTAACTTAATCTCTTGGTATATTTCCTTATCCATGATGATATAATAAGACTACCTGTCTCACAGGATCATAGTGAAAAGTGATGCACTGATATCAGTTGACAAAACCATGAATGAAAGCTGCTCCAGAAGGGACAAAATCACTGATGTTCCAGCAAAAACATTCTTCAAACCAAAGCTTGTGAATGGCAGTGAATGGAATTGGCAGCATTTGAGTCCCGTTTATATTGCACTTGGCTCTGATTCACGTGGGTATACCTATTTCATAGATATGCCGGAAATTTCTATTTCTGTTCTTGTGGGGCTGGAGCAGTGATTCCCCAATCAGAGGTGATTTTCTCCCCGCTGCCCCCCCCCCACCCCAGGGGACAATATCTGGAGACATTTTTGATTGTCACAGCTGGGAGAAGCATGCACCTGCCATCTAATGGTGAAAGGTCAACGCTGCTAAACATCCTACAATGCATAGGCTATCCACCACCACCACCCACCCTGCAGCAAAGAATTATCTAGCCC
Source organism: Choloepus didactylus (assembly GCF_015220235.1). Lineage (NCBI taxonomy): Eukaryota > Metazoa > Chordata > Mammalia > Pilosa > Megalonychidae > Choloepus > Choloepus didactylus. Next base: position 25,378,466 of record NC_051318.1, on the reverse strand, counting down.
AAGGTGTCGGTAGTGCCGAGGTTGAGAAATTCTGGACTAACACAGGTCATCAACAAACTAAAGATGCAGAGGAGAGTATGCATATGATCTGCACTCAAAGAGTTGCCCTAATGAAAGGCCCAAGTAAAATTCCTTTTGGTGACCTTCTCCCATCTTGCTACTTATTTCTCTCATTTATTAAGCAAGTGTTTGAGTTCCTATTATGTGCCAGGCACTATACCATGAATTAAGGAACCAGTATAGCATAGAACAGAAGTGACCCCGACTTTCATGGGGCTCAAAGTCCTCCCACCACCATGGTTCCTGCAGAACTCTTGCTGCACTCCCAAATCTAAATTTAGAGGTGCCATGGTATAATAGGTGCACAAACTCTGGAGCCAGGATGCTTGGGTTTGAAGTCTGGCTCCTCCAGTTCGTATGTGTGCGGCCTTGGGCAAGTTATTTAATCTCTTTGCACCACAATTTTCTCATCTCTGAAATTGTGGTGATGATGATAGCACCTATCTCATGAGATTTTTTGAGTAGGAAAGAGTTGATGCATGTAAACCGAGTTAGAACAGTGTCTGGGAGGCAGTGAGCTTTATATCAGAAGTAGTTATCACCATTATCAAGGAGGTGTCACTGAGTTCAGCATTTGGTGAAGGAGTTGCATATTTAACATCATCTGCTTTCAGAAATCAGACTCAAGTCCACCAGTGCCTTGTCTTTACCACCTTTTCTGGCCACTCCAGCCCTCAGTGACATCTTCCTTCTCTGTGGCAGGCAGCCTTCCTTTGTGGCCACCCTTTAAACATTAGCACCTTTCCTTGTTAATATCTTTTTATGCATATGTCCCTTCTTTCCAACCAATCAATTCAGAATGAATTTACTCCACATCTTCTTCACACCTTTTGTGTTTATGCAAAGTGACTATGGATTACTGGATTCCCACTTTTAACGTAGGAACCATGGATTTCCTCAGAAAAATCAAGTACTTTCTTAGCTATGGACATTTTTTAAATTTCACTACTGTAATTCCTTTGGGGGAATAAATAATGTTCAGAACAGCTCATCAAGAGCCATGAGATAACGATTTGTGCTGTACGTTTTACTGCCAAGCAATTCCTTGCTATTATTCCTTCTCACCACAAAGGGTTCAGTAAGAGGAAGCTTATGTACTTGTTATGTACTAGTTCAGATAATCATCTCCTTCTTAACCAAGTTGGGATTGGTGTTAGGAATCCTTTTAATCCAAAAGTCAAGCTCTGGACCCAGACTGGGTTAGAACCTGATTTACCACCTCAACAGCTGTGCAGCTTTGTGCACGTGCGTAAGCTTCCAGAGTCCTTGATTGGACAATGGAGATAACAATAGACACCTGGAGGGTTGTGAGAATTAAATGAAATGAAGTGTCATGCACCTAGCCAAAAGCCCAGCACATAATAATAATCAACAGCAATGTTGTTGTTATTATCGTCATTATTACTCTTATAGGCATATTGAGGTTTCATAATATCATTTCTGCTGGATTTTATTTTTTTTTCTCTAGAAGTTTCATACCATACCTTGATTGTTAGTTATTTCAATGAGACAAATTTACATGATATTGATTATATATGTGTGTGTGTGTCTATATATATGCTTATCACTAAATTTGTCATGGCTGCCATTACACAAGCATCTTTTATGCCTTACTGTTGAACAACTACTCTTAGCTCAGAAAATTGAAGCAGTTTAGTTGTAAAAGGATTTGAAACTTCTCTTCATTCCATATCTCTTCAAACAAAGCAGTAGTGCTATACCATATCCAAGGGTTGTTCTCAAGAGCAGGTGCTTAATTCTATAGCATCCTTGCTGATTAACCAAGTGGAATAAATGCTTTCACAGTTCATTTTAAAAGACTTAAAGAGTAAAAACAAGACTTAAGATTTTCATAGAACAATGTGTACCAGTCTTCCGCACGCTTCTCCAGAGAGAAATAGAGGAATTACAGCACTGCAAATGAATAAAGTATCAAAACAGGTGCTGTAAATTCAAGAGCATGAATCATCTTTTTCCTTAGATACTTACAAATAAAACAGTATTTATTTACAGTAACTGTGCATAAAATCTGTTTACAATGGGTATCAATGTTACGCAAAGTAAATGAAATCGAAGAATCTATTTAAATAATCAGGTTAATTATGTTATTACCTACACTACGTATTTTAATGGGTGAATGTTTGTTGTCTTTCCCAAACAAATAATTTTTTCAAGGTGGTTGGAAATAGTTACATCTCATTTTCCCTCTTTAAAGTCTATGCTTTGAATGACCTAAAAATGATCTGTAGATAATTTTTTTAGATTCATACTCAGTTCAGTGGTAGTAGATTTCTGTTGATATGCACCTTAAGAAGGAGGGCTCAGCATGGGAACTGAGTGACAGTTTCATTGTGAGTTATGGATATTATTATTTAAAATATGTACACAAAATTCCCCTAATGATTTTATCTAATTTTGACCACAAGATTCTGGCAAAGAATCAGCTCAACTAGTTCTTGTAAACACACTGTTTGTGTACCACATTAAAAAAAAAAAAAAAATCCATGTTTATTTATAAAAATGCTTGCTCAAACTTATGGGAATAATGTTACACTCCTTGTGTTGTTACTAGGAGTTTGACATTTTCCAGCTATGGAAGATGGTGTCAGAACAAGATCCAGAAAAAATAAATATGAAACTTATTATTTTCATGCTGCTAGATTTGATTAGCCATACATACTTGTTACAATACTCATGAGGGAATAGAGGAAGAGAGGACTATTGTATCTGAGTTCTAGAAGCTAATAGTTTACAAAGTTTACCCATGAAGAGTTTATGGATTCATAAATTAATCAATTGTACTTGCATTTAGTAAATGCAAATTTCATGCTGCAGTGAAATTATCTGAGTGTTCCATTTATAGATTTACATCAAAAATAGATTTTTTTCCTTTTAGGTTTTTAGATGGTGTAGACTTAGAAAAATGCAATAAACCAAGAGTTAATAGGGGGAAAAAATCAGTGCTTATTTTACTTGAGCACTTTTCATTCTATTCCACCATTCAAAATGATGGATGTGGCCACTAAGAAATGCACTCAAATTCATGGTTATGTCATTAAGGAAGAAGAGGGAATGGTTGCTGAGACAGGTAGTGAAAAGCCTCTGCCACAAGCTATAGGCTAATAATTCTATTCCTTTTATTGCAATTCATGGTATGAATGATCAAAAAAATAGTATGTTTGTACCTGTGACACACTCTGTGTGAGAAGGAAAAGAAAAGAACAAACCCATTTATAAAGGAAGGAAATTGTGTAGGCACACAAAGTAGGTAATAACCTAAAATTGATACTACAGGAGTACATGGAAGAAAGACCAGGAAGGGTATTCTGGAAATAGCTATAGACTTGACGGATCATCTGCTCTTAATTACTTAAGAGAATTTTGACACTTTATTTAAACAAGGGGAAGGATAAGGTTAACTCCAAAAACCCTCTTCAGGTATCAAATTCCACGATTCTGTGTGTAGCAACATCTCACTTGTCCGGAGTTAATTTAACAGGCAATGTCAACTATTCAGAGCATAATAGGATACCCAGTAGAATCGGAGATAAATACAGAAAAGCTCATGGGCACTTGTCCTCAGGGAGTGGCTCAGGTCCTCATTCACTTGTCTAGCAAGGTCATGATCCATCAGTAATAAATTATTTCTAATTCCCTGAACTTGCCATGCCCTTGCTTCTGTCTAGAATGCCTTCTTTCTTTCCTCCTCCTTTCTCTAATTATCTCCTACTCATGTCTCAAGACTAAGCCCAATTTCACCTTTTCGGGGATGCTTCTCCCACCCACCTGCCTGCTCAGGCCGAGTTAGGTGTTTCATTCTGTGTCCCTGAGCATCCTTTGAGTCAGTGACATTTCTCACTCTTCCACTGGACTGTATGCTCCTGGAGGAAGCCATCTCCCCAGCATAAAGTAGATGCTTAGCAATAGTGTTTTTTAATTTTGTTTTATTAGAGTAGTCGGAAGTTTAAGGAAAGCACAGAGTTCCCATATACCCGCCCCCTCACACACACACAGTTTTCCTTGTTAGTAACTTAACAATAATTTCTTGAGGAAGGCAAGAAGGCTGAAAGATGAAGCCAAACTTAATTGTCTGTTTTCCCAGCAAACAAAAGATTTGGAATTAAGATTAAGGAATTAAGGGAAAGGAAAGAGATAGAGGAACTGTGAGTGAGTGGGAAGCAAGAAGTGATGCTTACAACTTGACAGCAAGATAACCGAAATGGGGAATGTGAAAAACAAGACAGGAACTTAAAGGGCTTAAAAATGTGGGGCCTTTTCCTGAATGGAATGCTCACCTTGTACACCTCGGTATTTGCTGAGTCAATCACAGCAGTGCTAATAGTTGATGGCCAAAATAAAGGAATCACTGAGAAAAGGTTAAGTTGCATTCAGTATTCCAATGGTCCTCCAAGTGTGGTCTCCAGAACAGCAAACTCAGCCTCACCTGGAACCTACTGAATCAGAAATTCAGGGGACATGACCATGGTTTAACAAGCCCTCCAAGTCCTTCTGATGCACGCTCAAGTTAAAGACCACTTCATTAGTCACCTTAAGAAAGAGCCAGGTATGTTTCCTTGTGTAAACATGGTACAGTGGAAACAGGTGGACTCTGGAGATGAAAGACCTGAATTCAAACCTCAGCTCTGTCATTTCTAGCTGTGTGATTTGGGCACAGTACTTAATAACTTTGAGCCATCGTTCCTTATCTTTAAAATTGGAAAGTCAACTATTTACCACAAAGGTTTGATGTGGCATTTCGAGATGAGGTTTGTGACGCACCTAGTGCGCCATGTGTGGTAGCTAAGTATTGTTATTTTATTCCTCCTCTCCTTTATCCATTCTATAAACCTAATTTGAGCACCTACTGTATTAAAAGGACTCAAAAGAAAAAGATGAGTACGATTCTTCTTCTCAAGAAGATCATAAGCTGGCAGATACGGATGAGGGAGCAAAGAGCAAACATCTAAATAATCATGAAAATGTGATTAATACCACTTGTGTTGGCTGGCTCAGTCAAGGACATTAGAAAGGAGTCCATGGAAAATGGTCCAGGTTTGCCATGGGTATGCATCGTATATCCCACACCGTGGGTAAATGAGTAAACATCATCTATCCAGAAAACTCACTTAAATTGACCATCTCAATATCCAAATATACCAGATGCATTATCATAACCAGCATGTTTAAAATATCCCAAATCATGCTTCTCATGGGCAAAAGCAGGACTGCTTGAGCTCTTGGGAATTGCGCTGTAAATCAATCCACATTGGATAAGAGAAATTGTGATATGTAGGCAGCATTTGTGTTCAGTTCGGGTTTGCCTGGATATCAAGAGAGCTTCTGTAATGTGTGAGGAAACGGTACCATTCTAGAGAAGCCAATTATTGGCCAGAATCCACCATCTGTCCACTTGCAGTCCCAGATACGCTCAGAGGGAGCCCTCCTGGCTGGCGGTGGTGCCGAGTTGGAAAGCAATCCTGCACAGACAACAGCCCAGATGGACTCCTTCTCTTATTTCTGAGTATAAGTGGCTTCTGGGATTTCGTTTTCAGTTTTTCTAAATACACCTCCGTCCATGAGACTCAGAGGCAAGTTGTGGGGCCAAACAAAATGCCTCATGGCAGTGAAATCATGTTTTCCTTTTTGAAGGCATGACTAAGGTTAAGGTTTCCTCATTTCCCAGACCCCTCCTTTTAAAAAGGAGCACCTGGCTGCCAGCTCTGAGCAGCTGTGCATATGTGGTCACCATTACTTGTCTTTCTGGAGATCTCTGAACCTGTTCCTTGCTTTACTTTTGGTCTCGATTGAAGATAGTTTGATGTTTATTAAAGAAGTAATGCTTTAACAATGTTGAGAGTATGTTCTCCCTTCTGCTTGCCCTTACCTCCAATTAAGAATAATGTATGCTTCTGGGTTCTGTGTTGATTGCATAACCAAAAATAGACTGCTGGCATTCCTAAATGATTATTGTGCTAAGTAAACTTGGCTGCCCAACCTTTGTAGTGAAACACCAAAAAAGGTCAAAGAGAAAGTAGGTAGTGTCCTATTTAAGCTTGATTTGCATAGAATGCCTCAGACTATACCTAGCAGGCTAAATATAAGCTGTAAGGTAATATTTATGTGTAATATGAAACCTTAGAACAGCGTCATCATAGGAATGGTTACCAAAGCTTTCCTCCAACAAAGAAAGCCAATCTCGAGATGCTGCATTTATCTCCACCAGCCTATTGCCTGGAAACAGCTGACTGTTTATGACATTAAGTGCTCCTTCAGAAAGAGGCAGGAGCAAGGCTGTTTAACTTTTCTCGGCATCTGTAAGGGCAGGGTGTGTCTCAGTGCACCAGACACTACTTGAAAAGGGAACATTTCTGAAACTCCTGGCACCATATCCTTTCCTCTGCCCAAAATTCAAGATTTATTTTTACTCATTGAATGAGAAAGAGAATGAGCCCTGAGCTCTGCCATGCTTCACACTGCTGCCACTTTTTTAGACCAGTGAGCCAGATGAATGTTGTTGGAAGGAATGTGTTTATAGAAGAGTCAGTTTTTATCCATCAGAGAGCAATGCTTTTTGACTTTAAACATGGCATATGGTGACAAAGCTTCTGTGTGATGAGTCAGCAAAACAAAAATGGTTTTGTCCCCTGCACAAATGAGGGTTTCATTTGCCCATTTACTGTAGTTCTACTTATGTGAGGCGCAGACTATACTTTAAATATAACTTGAGGGGAAACTCTGACATCAGAATTTGTGCGTGATGAACTATGTTACTCAGACTTCAGAGGTCTGTTCTCCATCACTCTCATAGCCTTCCCTGCGTCAGAGAGAACAGATTCCCTGTTGTGATCTGCTAGGCCAGCTGCTCTCAAGCTTTCTTTCTTCATCCATCACTTCTATCCCATCTCTTCTTGCCCTTACGTTCCAGGTCCTCTCACCAGTCCTCCTGTTGAATGTGGTTATGGCCCCTGTGATCCCTCTCGTGATCCTCTTTTATCCAGATTTCCTGTCTCACCATTTCTTTGTGCAGCTGGCCCCCAGATCCACCCAGACCATGTTTTCTTCCTTGTATCTGATGTCTTCAGTTGAGCTTATAGAGACAAGACACTTGACCCAGCTTGTTCAGAACTTATCTCCAGATCAACTTCTTCGAGAAGGCCAAACTCGACCCAGGAAGGAGATGAGTCACCAAGGGCCAGTGTGAGAATCAGAGTTGAAGCCTGGTTTTAGAAGGGAATTTAGAAGCCAACCACCATCCCATCTTCTTAACGTGCAAGTTAGAAGATCACTTCACTTGTGTTTTCTTTATATAAAGTGGTTCATTATTTGGCAGACATTTACTATCTTTAAAACATCATCAATTTTTAGCATGTGTTGTGCCATAGCACTTGCACACACGATCATACTCATACAAACATGCGCGTACACAGTTTGAAGTGAATCCAACTTTTATGACTTTATTGAAATCACATAGCAATAAGCAGCAACAGCAAAGACTAATGAGAAAGCCGCATCAGGGGCATGGATGTGGTCAACCAGCCCCTCCCTGCAGGAGGGCCCTACTCAAGGAAGTCTTTCTTGTCACATCTGTCTTGCCTATTATCTAACAGATTTCCTATTTAAGGGAAGATGATTGAAATAGAGTACAACTCTATACTGGTTTCCTCTGAGCCTTTTCACGAATCCTCCTATCTCACAGAGCATGGCTATGATTCCTCCCAGATTTGATTGCAAGGAGTAAAGCCTGACCCGGGGAAATGGGCTCCTGGTTTGGCATTCTCTTTCTTTGATCCAGTTGCTTTAATCTCCACCTTATGGAAATAAGTTAAGCACTGGCCACATTTGGTTCAACCAGCCATTCTTGTTTATGATATTAAGTACTTTTTTGCCTTAAGGAAAATTAAGGCATATATATTTGCTTATATAAATTTAAAGCAAATATAAATATAAAGCAAAAAAAAAAAAAAAAGAAAAAGAAAAAAAGCCTTAATTCTTATTGGCCTTTTACTCCCCTCTCAAAAAGAAATCAATGCTTAATAAATAAAGGATTTCTACCTGTATTTAATCAACTATACCATGTACCAGTCAAACCAACACAATTTTATTAAGTCTATTTTACTTGGCACTGGGTAATTGGAAAAAAAAAATAAGACTGTATCAGTGGTACAATCTAGTTCCTTGTATTCAAAAAAATATGTATTGAGCAAGTATTGAATGCCAAGTACTATGCTAGATGCAAAGATGTAAATATGGATAAGATGTGATTGTCCCATTCAAGATTTTTACAGTCTACTTTCAAGGCCCTGTGAATAGGACAATTTAGAGAGATCACTCCCCTCAAGAGGTTTTCCAGTCATACTCCATCTCACTAGGACCAGAATTCATTAAACTTGACGGGAATCCCAATAAGACTTCCATAGAAGGTAGGTTACATCTCTAGCTCCGCAGATTCCCAAAGATTAAAGAGTGAGGTTGGCACAGGTAACCTCTGAGTCCTTGAAATTAGAGCCAGAAGGGCCCCTGGGGACCTTCTAGCCCAGCACTCAGATTCTAGGGATGAGGCCCAAAGAGGTGACATGATGTCCTCAATGTCAGATGGCTGGTGACAGGCAGAGCCTGTCCAGATTCGCATCTGCCAACTGACACCCCATCGAATCATTAAAGGTTTTGTGTTAGGATCTCCAGTTTTACACATTTTAAATTCATGTTAAACTCAGTAGCAGTTATTCCATAAGGCAATTGAAAATCATTCTTTGCAGATTGGAAAGTATATTCTCATGCTCTTTGACTTCATTGATGTTGATTCTAAATGACACATTCTCAGGATGCTTTCACCAGAGGAATTCTATATGACAGGGTTGTGTGTAGGGCTGAGAAATGATGGAGCAGCCTGCTGTTAAACTTGGATGAGTAATTCCCCCTCATTTAAGTCCTGTGGTTTCTGATTCCCCATTCCCATGTTATCCTGAAATTCTGTGACATGCAACATTTGGACATATTACCAAACTTGAATTAAATCCTCATTTTTTATATTGCAATATGTTTTCTAAACAGATACATATCAAGTGGAAGCTACTTAATTTGTATCTGACAGTATCTTTCCAAACTGTTTGTTCAACTTTGGGGTCACAAGTGAATTATGAATTCATCAATTTTATTTAGAAACTCTGGGGTTGAGACCTCTTTTTAACAAGAGGATTTAGACCTCTTTTTAATGATACTCCCACATTTATGAAAAAAGTATTAGTTTTTATCAGTGCTTTGTTTTGTTTTCATTTTGAGAAGTCTTGTTAGAAACTCTGCTTTGTGAATGCTGAGCTGGCTGTGACGGGCTCCTAACTAATTCAGTTCTCAAGCTCAGACCTTAAAAAAATAGTTGTAAGATCTCTACAGGGATAGGTCATTAGACCGGAAAAGAACTAGAAACCTCTGTTTCCAAATTGGTAAAATGGGGGATAAAAAGAAAACCTTACCCAAAAAAAGTAACCACCCCTGCCAGTCTTGAGGTGCCCTACAGCTAGTATTCTGTGAGATCCCTTGCTCCCTATTATCATGGGAAAATGTTCAATCATGTTAATGATCTGAGTTAAAAGAATTTCCAGAGAACTAACAATGCATTCTTGTCTGAATCACTCAGAGTGCTTATAAAGAAGAAATTGAATAGTAAAAAGGACAGGTTGAGACCCAGGAAGACCTTTCTTTGAAAACTGGCTCTACTACTTACTAGCTGGGTGGCCTACAATAAATCCTTTAACTTCTGTAAATCTCCATTTTTTATTCTGCAAAATGGAAAAATAGTACCTTTCTTTCAGAGTTGTAATAAGGATTAGAGGTAGGTGAAATAATCTCTAGTATCTAATGAGTGATGGCTCTAAACAGTGCCACTGCTGGTATTCAGTAAATGCTGGCAACTTCTCCCATTCCAAGGATGAATCCTTTTCTCTCATAGTCAACCCTGTGTTTGTAAGCATGGATTGAAGAGTCTCCTCAGCTTGCTGTGGAAGCCCCATTTAGCTAGGAGCCACGATTTACTTCGAGCGTCTTGGTCCTCCTTATATCCCGATATGTCTTGAGCATCTTTGTAGGCATTTCTTCTGGAAACTTCTCTTGCCCCCACATAGTCCATTCCTCCCAGGGTGAATTTGGAGGAAGTAGAAACACAGCTCCATTTTCCACAACAAATGGCAGGAGAAGGTAAAGAACTTCAGATATGAGATTCTAGAAAGGAGAGGTTGAAATTAATACTGAAGATCAGGTTGAACATTGAGAGATATTTGAGAGTAAAAAAAAAAAAGAAAAATCTGCAAGAAAACAAGCCAGTCGATAACTCAACAAACTAAGAGCATTAAAAGGAGCCTATTTGAAGGCTCCAAAGAATTAGTTTTTCATTTATACTGCCACACATATTCCAAAAGAATTGACACGATAGCTAAACAATCTTCAATGTAGACGTCAAAGAGGAGTAAACCAGGAAAAAATATTCATAGCCTGAAGAAATGATAAATAAGGTATGAGAAATAAGAGCAAGCCGGAGAGGAGAGGGTGATGTGCAAGGTCGTAGGTCTGCTGGGCTCTTCCGGACCTTCTGCATGTGCATCCACTTAATATGCCAAAAATGCCTGTGAATCTTTCACCCATAAATGTATTGTGCAGCAGATGTTCCCTAGCCCAGGCAGAAAGAAGACCATATTAGTACAATGCTTGACTCATTCCTATTTCCTCATGGGATGCCTGAGAATCCCCTGCTTTAGAATCCCCACTAGAATTTTTTTTTCCCTTCTCCTTTTTCTTTTCTCCTTCTTGTCTACTTGTGGTCAAGAATAATTATTGGATATTTCCTTCCCTGGAAACCATCTAGTGTTCTGTGGTGCCTCCTCCATACTCTTTCTTTCCTTCCCTATAAATTAAGTCCGAGAGCAAAGAAGTAAAGACACCAAGACAATTTAGTACCAAGAAAGTAGAACAAAGGAATAATGGTCTAATTCTGCAAGTACAGGAGAGGTTGATAAACAAGGAATGATTCATAATTGATTTCACTCTCCACCATGTAAAGAATAAGAGAGGATTTAGTTTAGCCCAAAGGAAGAAATTCCACCATAATGTTTTAAACATTCAAATGAATAACTGAGAGATGTTGGCAATCCCCCTGTGGTGTTGCCCATCTGGGAGGATTTGCCCATGGTGGTTCTGAAGACTGCAGGGTGAACCTTGGCTTCCAGATCCCTTTTGGCAGTATAAGTATAACAAGAAAAATGTTGAATAAAGCTAATATGATGTGTTTTTCTTTTATTATGTAAAATTGAGCCTTTTTATTTCTCTAATAGTCTCATTTTAAAAACTATTCAAGGGAGAAGTAAAATTAAAATATCAAACTGAGCCTTTCACTGGCTTACTTATTAATTCTTTATTATTATAATAATTGCTCTAATAATTACAGTAATTATTATAATAAATTATTTCTCCCATCCAAGAATAAGTTAAGAAATAGAGTTTTTAAAAGGCAATACTTGAGGTAGAAATTATGTTAGGATTATTATTTTTATGAATATAATACTCTATAGTTTGAGCATTACTTAAAATGAAATGACATTTCTGTTGAAATACATTTCAGTTCTCTGGGTAGTAAGGTTTTTACTATTGTATTTTACTGCATTTTGAGCTATATTTTGACTTTACTGAAATTCTAGACAATTTCAAGAGAACCCCCTTGTTGAAACAAACCTTTCTTGTATGATTCAAATGTAATGAGGGTCAAAATATCATTTCCCAAAACATTGCTGTGGACCCATAGCTAGTAAAAAGCCTTAAAGTGGAATGAGGTGTTAGTTGTGTCCCCACATACCTACCATATCAAAGGGTTCCTCTACATTGTTACATCCAAAAGAGTCGAGTTAGGCAACAAAAGCATGGAACAATAATTGATGCTAGTGTTACATGTGGTTTACTATTTTTTATTTTTTTGGCTTGGATTTCTCTCAGGCTTCCCTCTGATCTTATGATTCCCTCCATAAGTTGGCAAATGCATAGTATTTTATAATTATAATAAAACAATAGCAAACACTCATGTATTGCTTCCTTTATGCCAGGCACTGTACTACACTTTATATCTATTAAATCATTTATTCTTCACAATATACCAGCAAGAAAGTTTGTTATTTTTCTCCTTCAATAACTTCCCAATGTCAACTGGTTCTAATCTAGGCATTCCAGCTCCAGTGTCCATGGTCTTAACCACTACCCTCTGCTGCATTTTAATGATTAAACATTAATTATTCCCCCCCTACCTTCTCACAATCCCATCCTCAGCAGTATTAGAAATGCAGAGATAAAAAATATGGTTCCTGCCTCAAGTATCCACCATCTAGTTAGAGACAAAACATGAACGTCTAAGAAATAAATCAGATTGCAGTTAACTGGTAAGCTGGGTAACGTAGACCATAAGGTGAGTAGAAATAAAAATAAATAAGCAAACAAGTGTCTGGACTAGAGCAATCGGTGGAGGAGAGCTGGGACCTGAACTCCAGATGATGAGAGAGAATGTTCTGGGCAGAGATGTGCCTTGGCCAAGGGATGGCAGCAAAAGTGAGATGAGTCTAATTCGATGGAGGTACTTTAAATGCTTAAAGGGTGGACTTGATGCAGTAAAGCTGCAGGGAACCACTACAGGTCCTTGAGCATTTGCCTGACATAGAAGAAACTGTGTTTTTGGTAAGCTGGCATAATTGATGGTTGACTCAAAGTTAACAAGATATTGGGAGTGCTGGAGATGAAGAGTCAAAATCAGACAGAATGGAAGAATAATCCATGCATGATAAACTGAGGCTTGGCCATGATGGGGATAATGGGGATGAAGAGGAAAAGGGAGAGAGAAGTGCCTTAAGAAGGAACCAAGACAGGTAGGTGGCATACTGGCTGGAGAAGTTGAAGGTTGGGAAGAAGAGTCAAAGAAATGAAAAGAAAGTTTCTATCAGTCACAGTAATGGAGATAGTCAGAAAAAATAGTTGGTTGAAGGGGGAGGATGGTAGCTGATGACTTCAGTTAGGAACATGTTGGTTTTGAACTCCAGGACAAAGAGCAGACGGAGAGAGCTATGGGAATACATGCAGAAGCCCGGAGGATAGATAAGCTGAGGGAAAGAGTTAAGAGAGAAAAGAAGGCTGCAGAAAGAGAGTTCATTCTCAGCCCTGGCTGAACATTGCTTTTTTCATTTAACGCATGTTTATTGAGAGCTTCCAAATGTGCTAGGTGGGCACATTTGGAGATTACATTCTACTGTGTAGCCAGGAATTAAGCAAATGAGCCATAAATAACTTAAGTTACCACTGTTCTAATGCTCTAAGGAGAGGTTAGTGAGACTGGGATCTGGGAAGATTTGTCCAGAGAAAGAGGATTGAACTAAGGATGGAAGGGAGAGGAAGAAATGAAAAAGCAAATGGAAGGGAGAATTTTCCAGACAGAGGGTACAGCAAGGGGCCTTTGAGGACCTGAAAACAGGCAGATATAGGCAGAGAGCAGAATGTGAGCAAGAAAGAAGATGAGGACATATCATCATGGCCCTGAGACCTAAGAATTTATGTCTTTATAGGATGAGTAAAAGAGAGACATTAGGTATTTTAGGTAAAGGGTTACATGATCAGAAAGGCTTTTTTAAAAGACTGCTTATCAGGGAGAATGGACTGATCAGTGAATGTTGGAGGTGGGATAATCACCTGCACACTCACATACACACAAAAAGAGAGGGAAAAATTCACTTCCGGGTCAGAGGTCTTTACCCGATAATGCCATCGGATTGTAGACTGTGGATGTTTCAGAGCTACAAATCCAAACAGTCATCACAGACTAAATGATTCACATACCAGTTGTGCTGACATACATCCATTTCTTAAGACATAAGAACATCCTTTGATGCAAACTACTTCGCATCAGCTGTCTGGCCTACATTCTATTATTTGTTCTGGCCTTGCTCTCGACATCTCAATTAGTCTTTTGGTGGAGAGGCAGTTCTCTTTCATGGATTAGCTGATGACTTACTCCCCTTTGCCTTTGCTAGAATATGACGTACCCAGTCGCCTAAGGCTCTTAAATATTCAACACAAGATCCTGGGCCCCATCCAATTCAGCAGACCTGCTGGCAACCACCTAACTTCTCTCTCGCAACCCATTTTTAGTTTTTTACATACTTGCTGACATAGATTTGGTTTTCAATTCATAACAAATTCAAAGAACAAGTAAAAAAAAGTACTCATAGAATTTGTGGACAAATGTCAAATTACTCACTACTTATTGCTAGAAACACATGGACAGACAGGCTACATAGCATCAGCAAAAAAAACAGGAGCTAGAAAGCTCCATACAGTCTCTATTTTCTAGTTCTCCACAGGTTTGGCTCTGGTTCTAGGGAAGTAAATAGTGGGACACTTCTCCACATGGGTGGAGGAGTTTTCAAATCAATGAATAAGACAACAGTTGGGTATGGTTAACTTGAAGCTTAAAACCCCCCAGCAAGGGTCACTTTGGAACCTAGTGGTTGTCCCTTAGTAACTAGCAAAATCAGGGTTTTCCTTCAGTGTTGGAACAGATCTCTTTCTTCTATTGAGCACTCTCTGAAGTAATTGCAACTGCCATTTTGTATGAAAATAGAAATCCTTGAAGAGGATAGTCTCATTCATTGTGGAGTGATACTATATGAAAGGCACATGGGATATTTGCTTATTGGGTAGAACGGCAGGGAAAACTGTCCACTCAATTTCAATAGTGAGTCAGTCTGTCTGTCTGTCTCTCTTTCTTTCCTATTCTTTCTCTCTCCCTCCCATTCTCTACTTTGCAAAGTTAAATGAGAATATGACCCTTTTCTCCTATAATTTTTCTCTTCAACTCTTTGGCACGGTCTTAATATACTCTGGACTATAACACTGTTTATAATTAAACCCCACGCCCCAACAGTAGCTGCCAGTATTGATACTTTTGATCCAAATGTGAAAGTTACACCATCTTTAATTCCACTTGAGGGCCAGGGAATAAATTAGATAATAAATAAGGACTCAAAGGAGGTAAAAAGGCCTAATGAAAATAAGACTAAAATTAATGAAATGTAACTCTTCACTCCCTTCTATTATTTTTTTTCAATGGGACTCTCTTTGGAGCTTTGTGGAATTGAATAATGCAAGTTGAAAGTTTTTTTTTGTTTTTGTTTTTGTTTATAAACAACCAACGCCATGCTTTTAAAAACAAGTACAGGTTCCCCTCACACTGAAACCCAGATGGTAGTGATGGTTCCCACACACGTGTGTTAGAAATGGCCAGGCCAGCACAGCCAAGCCATGTGCCCCCATGTTCTCCCAGCGCTACTCTCTAGATAGAATTCCCCTTGACATCAGTGGGGAAGTTCTGAACTTGGCAAAGCTCCAAGGGTGATGGAATTTGACCAGTAAGAAGTTCGATACAATAAAATCTTCTTTTTTGGAGAACATGTATTCAAGACGCTTTGGTTCTTCTTAGTGAAACGTCAGACACACCCCATCCATCCTTTTTTTTTTTTTAACATTACTAATGATCTCCAAAAGATAATTGCTGAACGTCTTGTAATTAAATTCCATGATAGTCTAAAATTAAGTCATACAAAAATTTAATAGAAATGATTAGTCAACCCTTTTATCCTGTGAGGAAAAAATTAAAGGTGATTTATGATCCCTGATGATAAAAAATAGGCAACATTGACTTTTAAAGCATTGGCATTTCTTTATTAGGAGTAGCAAATATTTGTCTTCTATCATATTTTTAAACTGTGAACATGTTAAATTATACACACAGAGTAATCATGGGAAAAAGGCTAGCAAATACGTAAATGTTTCGTGGTTTTATTTTGTGTGTTAAGCCAGAGCATTTAATTCCCCCAGTCTTGAACACGCTCTCCCTTCAAAGAGCCTGGGTTTCGCGGACATGACTAATATGATTTTATTCACAGCCTTACCATCCTTGGTCATAACATTGCTCAGGCTGGAGCAGGCTTGCCAAGACCACAACGCAGTCCTGTTAATATTACATGACAGTTGGAGAGTTTTTGGAAAACTCCTCTGGCAGACTGTTTATACACCCACACTGATATTTGTCTGAAGATAAGTTTTACAGTTTGTTTACTTACAAATACATCAGAAAAATCTTGGGCTTCTCTACAGATATTCTGCCAAATATAATTGTAACCAAAAAGTGGCTTGGGTAGAGGCAAAACCAAAGAGGCCCTTGTAGCATCCTAAGCCATCACTTTGTCTTCCTTGATTCTATGTCCTTGTCAATTGAACAGGGTTTCAGGTCCTTAATGTTTAAGGGCTTGATTAGTTTTTTTTTTTGTTTTTTTTTTTAAAAAGAGTTGGAGAAATCTTTTATTTATTGAGTAGCAACTCTGGGATGAGCATAGTATGTATCACATATATTCAAAATAATTTTTTTGAAAATAAAATTTCATATATGCATGAAATTATTACTAAAAATTAATCAGTTTTAATTAAATAGTCATGTTAAATTCCCAAAATACTGATCACTGAGAATCAAGAATGTCAGATCTTGGAAAGCCACTAAGCAAGAAGCTGAAAGGAATGCAACCCAGAAAAGAAGGGAAAGACTAGCAAACACCACCAT
Organism: Choloepus didactylus; assembly: GCF_015220235.1. NCBI lineage: Eukaryota > Metazoa > Chordata > Mammalia > Pilosa > Megalonychidae > Choloepus > Choloepus didactylus. The sequence goes on along the minus strand of NC_051318.1, from coordinate 25,361,773 downwards.
GTGCCTTGCCCTGCGATGAAGAGGTCCAGGATGCAGGATCGCTGGCAGCTAGACTTCAGAAAGAAGTGGGAAACATCCAAGGTGGATGGAAAAGAGATAGACATCGATGCCTCAGGCTTGCTGCAGTACGTCCCAGCAGCTTGGCCTCATTTGCACGTTCTGCTGGATTCCTGCTTCCACCTCCTCCCCATGGTGTTCTATCTCTGTGCCTGAATTTCTTCTGCTCATAAGGACTCCAGTCATCAGGATTAAGATCCAAACTCATTCAGTGAGACCACATCTTAATGAAAAATAAATCTTTAGGAGGTCCTATTTACAATGGGTTCAAACCACGGGCATGTGGGTTAAGATTAAGAACATGTCTAATTTGGGGTACATAATTTAATGTACCACACTCCTTATTTCCTTCCTGGATTATCTCCTTAATTTGGGTAGAAAGAGTACCAGTTTTAAAAAAAACACGAAATTCTTGAATTCATTTTTTAAAAATTTCAAAAAATGCATAAATCATTCTTGACAGATAACAGAAGCTAAGAAAGAGAGAAAAGTTAACTTGCAAAGAGATATTTGAGGAAACAAGAAAAAATTTTAGGAAATGCTGGATGGCATCCATTTTCTTTTTTTTTTTTTTTTTATCGTCATTTTATTGAGATATATTCACATACCACGCAGTCATACAAAACAAATCGTACTTTTGATTGTTTACAGTACCATTACATAGTTGTACATTCATCACCTAAATCAATCCCTGACACCTTCATTAGCACACACACAAAAATAAGACGAATAATAATTAGAGTGAAAAAGAGCAATTGAAGTAAAAAAGAACACTGGGTACCTTTGTCTGTTTGTTTCCTTCTCCTATTTTTCTACTCATCCATCCATAAACTAGACAAAGTGGAGTGTGGTCCTTATGGCTTTCCCAATCCCATTGTCACCCCTCATAAGCTACATTTTTATACAACTGTCTTCGAGATTCATGGGTTCTGGGTTGTAGTTTGATAGTTTCAGGTATCCACCACCAGCTACCCCAATTCTTTAGAACCTAAAAAGGGTTGTCTAAAGTGTGCGTAAAAGTGCCCTCCAGAGGGACCTCTCAGCTCGTTTTGGAATCTCTCTGCCACTGAAGCTTATTTCATTTCCTTTCACATCCCCCTTTTGGTCAAGAAGATGTTCTCCGTCCCACGATGCCGGGTCTACATTCCTCCCCGGGAGTCATATTCCACGTTGCCAGGGAGATTCACTCCCCTGGGTGTCTGATCCCACGTAGGGGGGAGGGCAGTGATTTCACCTTTCAAGTTGGCTTAGCCAGAGAGAGAGGGCCACATCTGAGCAACAAAGAGGCATTCAGGAGGAGACTCTTAGGCACAAATATAGGGAGGCCTAGCCTCTCCTTTGCAGCAACCGTCTTCCCAAGGGTAAAACTTATGGTAGAGGGCTCAACCCATCAAACCACCAGTCCCCTATGTCTATGGTCATGTTAGCAACCATGGAGGTGGGTTAGGCGAATACCCCTGCACTCTCCACAGGCTCCTCAAGGGGGCACTACATCTTTTCTTTTTCCTTGTTTTTCTTTCTTTTTTTTTTTTTTTTAACTTTCCCTTCTTTTTTAAATCAACTGTATGAAAAAAAAGTTAAAAAGAAAACAAACATACAATAAAAGAACATTTCAAAGAGACCATAACAAGGGAGTAAGAAAAAGACAACTAACCTAAGATAACTGCTTAACTTCCAACATGTTCCTACTTTACCCCAAGAAAGTTACATAATATAGCAACATTTCTGTGAACTTGTTCCTACTATATCCATCAGAATTTAACAGACCATAGTCATTCCTGGGCATCCCCAGAATGTTAAATAGCTTATCTGTTCTTCTTGGATTATTGTTCCCCCTTCCTTAATTGCTCTCTACTGCTAGTTCCCCTACATTCTACATTAAAAACCATTTGTTTTACATTTTTCAAAGTTCACATTAGTGGTAGCATATAATATTTCTCTTTTTGTGCCTGGCTTATTTCGCTCAGCATTATGTCTTCAAGGTCCATCCATGTTGTCATATGTTTCACGAGATCGTTCCTTCTTACTGCCGCGTAGTATTCCATCGTGTGTATATACCACATTTTATTTATCCACTCATCTGTTGAAGGACATTTGGGTTGTTTCCATCTCTTGGCAATTGTGAATAATGCTGCTATGAACATTGGCGTGCAGATATCTGTTCGTATCACTGCTTTCCGATCTTCCGGGTATATACCGAGAAGTGCAATCGCTGGATCGAATGGTAGCTCTATATCTAGTTTTCTAAGGAACTGCCAGACTGACTTCCAGAGTGGCTGAACCATTATACAGTCCCACCAACAATGAATAAGAGTTCCAATTTCTCCACATCCCCTCCAGCATTTGTAGTTTCCTGTTTGTTTAATGGCAGCCATTCTAACCGGTGTTAGATGGTATCTCATTGTGGTTTTAATTTGCATCTCTCTAATAGCTAGTGAAGCTGAACATTTTTTCATGTGTTTCTTGGCCATTTGTATTTCCTCTTCAGAGAACTGTCTTTTCATATCTTTTGCCCATTTTATAATTGGGCTGTCTGTACTATTGTCATTGAGTTGTAGGATTTCTTTGTATATGCAAGATATCAGTCTTTTGTCAGATACATGGTTTCCAAAAATTTTTTCCCATTGAGTTGGCTGCCTCTTTACCTTTTTGAGAAATTCCTTTGAGGTGCAGAAACTTCTAAGCTTGAGGAGTTCCCATTTATCTATTTTCTCTTTTGTTGCTTGTGCTTTGGGTGTAAAGTCTAGGAAGTGGCCGCCTAATACAAGGTCTTGAAGATGTTTTCCTACATTATCTTCTAGGAGTTTTATGGTACTTTCTTTTATATTGAGATCTTTGGTCCATTTTGAGTTAATTTTTGTGTAGGGTGTGAGGTAGGGGTCCTCTTTCATTCTTTGGATATGGATATCCAACTCTCCCGGCCCCATTTGTTGAAAAGACCATTATGGCTCAGTTCAGTGACTTTGGGGGCCTTATCAAAGATCAGTCGGCCATAGATCTGAGGGTCTATCTCTGAATTCTCAATTCGATTCCATTGATCTATATGTCTATCTTTGTGCCAGTACCATGCTGTTTTGGCAACTGTGGCTTTATAATAAGCTTCAAAGTCAGGGAGTGTAAGTCCTCCCACTTCGTTTTTCTTTTTTAGAGTGTCTTTAGCAATTCGAGGCATCTTCCCCTTCCAAATAAATTTGATAACTAGCTTTTCCAAGTCTGCAAAGTAGGTTGTTGGAATTTTGATTGGGATTGCATTGAATCTGTAGATGAGTTTGGGTAGAATTGACATCTTAATGACATTTAGCCTTCCTATCCATGAACATGGAATATTTTTCCATCTTTTAAGGTCCCCTTCTATTTCTTTTAGTAGAGTTATGTAGTTTTCTTTGTATAGGTCTTTTACATCTTTGGTTAAGTTGATTCCTAGGTACTTGATTTTTTTAGTTGCTATTGAAAATGGTATCTTTTTCTTGAGTGTCTCTTCAGTTTGTTCATTTCTAGCATATAGAAACATTACTGACTTATGTGCATTAATCTTGTATCCCGCTACTTTGCTAAATTTGTTTATTAGCTCTAGTAGCTGTATCGTCGATTTCTCAGGGTTTTCTAGATATAAGATCATATCATCTGCAAACAATGACAGTTTTACTTCTTCTTTTCCAATTTGGATGCCTTTTATTTCTTTGTCTTGCTGGATTGCCCTGGCCAGCACTTCCAGCACAATGTTGAATAGCAGTGCTGACAGCGGGCATCCTTGTCTTGTTCCTGATCTTAGAGGGAAGGCTTTCAGTCTCTCACCATTGAGTACTATGCTGGCTGTGGGTTTTTCATATATGCTCTTTATCATGTTGAGGAAGTTTCCTTCAATTCCTACCTTTTGAAGTGTTTTTATCAAAAAGGGATGTTGGATTTTGTCAAATGCTTTTTCAGCATCTATTGAGATGATGAATTGATTTTTCCCTTTTGAGTTTTTAATGTGTTGTAATACATTGATTGTTTTTCTTATGTTGAACCATCCTTGCATGCCTGGAATGAACCCCACTTGGTCATGGTGTATGATTTTTTTAATGTGTCTTTGGATTCGATTTGCAAGTATTTTGTTGAGGATTTTTGCATCTATATTCATTAGGGAGATTGGCCGGTAGTTTTCCTTTTTTGTAGCATCTTTGCCTGGTTTTGGTATTAGATTGATGTTAGCTTCATAAAATGAGTTAGGTAGTGTTCCCTTTTCTTCAATGTTTTGAAAGAGTTTGAGTAAGATTGGTGTCAGTTCTTTCTGGAAAGTTTGGTAGAATTCCCCTGTGAAGCCATCTGGCCCTGGGTATTTATTTGTGGGAAGATTTTTGATGACTGATTGGATCTCTTTGCTTGTGATGGGTTGGTTGAGGTCTTCTATTTCTTCTCTGGTCAGTCTAGGTTGTTCATATGTTTCCAGGAAATTGTCCATTTCTTCTACATTGTCCAGTTTGTTGCCATACAGTTGTTCATAATATCCTCTTATAATTTTTTTAATTTCTTCAGGATCTGCAGTTATGTCACCTTTTTCATTCATTATTTTGTTTATATGGGTCTTCTCTCTTTTTGATTTTGTCAGTCTAGCTAGGGGCTTGTCAATCTTGTTGATCTTCTCAAAGAACCAACTTTTGGTGATATTTATCCTCTCTATTGTTTTTTTGTTCTCTATGTCATTTATTTCTGCTTTAATCCTTGTTATTTCTTTTCTTCTACTTGGTTTAGGATTGGTTTGCTGTTCATTTTCTAGCTTCTTCAGTTGATCCATTAGTTCTTTGATTTTCGCTCTTTCTTCCTTTTTAATATATGCAGTTAGTGCTATAAATTTCCCCCTTAGCACTGCTTTTGCTGCATCCCATAGGTTTTGGTATGTTGTGTTCTCATTTTCATTCGTCTCTATATATTTAGCAATTTCTCTTGCTATTTCTTCTTTAACCCACTGATTGTTTAGGAGTGTGTTGTTTAACCTCCAGGTATTTGGGAATTTTCTAAGTCTCTGATGGTTATTGACTTCTAATTGTATTCCATTGTGGTCAGAGAATGTGCTTTGAATAATTTCAATCTTTTTAAATTTATTGAGGCTTGTTTTATGTCCCAGCATATGATCTATTCTGGAGAAAGTTCCGTGAGCACTAGAAAAGTATGTGTATCCTGGTGATTTGGGATGTAATGTCCTGTATATGTCTGTTAAATCTAATTCATTTATCAGATTGTTTAGGTTTTCAGTTTCCTTATTGGTCTTCTGTCTGGTTGATCTATCTATTGGAGAGAGTGATGTGTTGAAGTCTCCCACAATTATTGTGGAAACATCAATTGCTTCCTTTAGTTTTGCCAGTATTTCTCTCATGTATTTTGTGGCACCTTGATTGGGTGCATAGACATTTATGATTGTTATTTCTTCTTGCTGAATTGCCCCTTTTATTAGTATGTAGTGGCCTTCTTTGTCTCTCAAAACATCCCTGCATTTGAAGTCTATTTTATCTGAGATTAATATTGCTACACCTGCTTTCTTTTGGCTGTAGCTTGCATGAAATATTTTTTTCCATCCTTTCACTTTCAGTTTCTTTGTGTCCCTGTGTCTAAGATGAGTCTCTTGTATGCAACATATTGATGGTTCATTTTTTTTGATCCATTCTGCGAATCTATATCTTTAATTGGGGAGTTTAATCCATTTACATTCAACGTTATAACCGTGAAGGCATTTCTTGAATCGGCCATCTTATCCTTTGGTTTATGTTTGCCATATTTTTCCCTCTCTCTATTAATATCCTTTATTGCACCCATACCGAATCTCTTTAGTACTGAACCTTTCTCCAAGTCTCTCTGTCCTGTCTTTGTTTCTCTGTCTGTAGGGCTCCCTTGAGTATCTCCAGTAGGGCAGGTCTCTTGTTAGCAAATTCTCTCAGCATTTGTTTGTCTGTGAAAAATTTAAGCTCTCCCTCAAATTTGAAGGAGAGCTTTGCTGGATAAAGTATTCTTGACTGGAAATTTTTCTCACTCAGAATTTTAAATATATCGTGCCACTGCCTTCTCTCCTCCATGGTGGCTGCTGAGTAGTCACTACTTAGTCTTATGCTGTTTCCTTTGTATGTGGTGAATTGCTTTTCTCTTGCTGCTTTCAGAACTTGCTCCTTCTCTTCTGTGTTTGACAGTGTGATCAGTATATGTCTCGGAGTGGGTTTTTTTGGATTTATTCTATTTGGGGTTTGCTGAGCATTTATGATTTGTGTATTTATGTTGTTTAGAAGATTTGGGAAGTTTTCCCCAACAATTTCTTTGAATACTCTTCCTAGACCTTTACCCTTTTCTTCCCCTTCTGGGACACCAATGAGTCTTATATTCGGACGTTTCATATTATCTATCATATCCCTGAGGTCCATTTCGATTTTTTCAATTTTTTCCCCCATTCTTTCTTTTATGCTTTCATTTTCCATTCTGTCATCTTCCAGGTCACTGATTCGTTGTTCAGCTTCCTCTAGTCTTGTACTATGAGTGTCCAGAGTCTTTTTAATTTGGTCAACAGTTTCTTTAATTTCCATAAGATCATCCATTTTTTTATTTAGTCTTGCAATGTCTTCTTTATGCTCTTCTAGAGTCTTCTTGATTTCCTTTATATCCCGTACTATGGTCTCATTGTTCATCTTTAGTTCTTTGAGTAGCTGCTCTAGGTGCTGTGTCTCTTCTGGTCTTTTGATTTGGGAGCTTGGGCTTGGGTTATCCATATCGTCTGGTTTTTTCATATGCTTTATAATTTTCTGTTGTTTTTGGCCTCGTGGCATTTGCTGAACTTGATAGGGTTCTTTTAGGGTTTGTAGACCTATTGAAGTCCTTATCTCTAATTTATCAGATCTACAGCTTCGTGGAGTACACTTTCTCTAACTAACCAGCAGGTGGCGTCCACGAGCCACCTGTTCTCCACAAGCCAGTTCTCCCCTGCTTAGCCTTTTTGGTGAGTGGGGGAGTGAGTCTTGTGGGGCCCAATTGGTGTACCAAGCTTGCGTGTGTAGTTGGTGTTGCCTGCCCTGTATGTGGGGCGTGTTTCTGGGCAGTCGGGGAGGGGGGATGGCCCTAACAATCAAATCTCCCTGGTGATCCTAGAGTTTTAAAGCTGGTGCAATAGTCTAATCCTTCAGTTCAGTCCTGCCACAGTTTGTCTCTGCCACTGACCCACAAGTCCTTGGTATTGGCGTATGGCTCCTGAGACTTGCAAGTGGGCCCCTCTTCCAGGCTGTGCACCCCGGGTCCTCTGTTGAGGGATGACTGTGCTATGTCACAGGTGAGTGCCGTCCCCCCAGGGCAGTTCTGGGCTGCTGGGCTGTGTAGGGAGGCTCCCAGTCTGCTCAAATGATGGCTGAGTGGGGCTTTGTTAATTCACACTGCTCCACCTTCCCAACTCTGGGACAATCAGCTGAGGTTGCAGGGAAGGCTAATGTCCACGCCCAGTTTTGTGGTGTGTGCCTGTTATTTGAAGCACTTCCGTCACACTGGGTTGTCTGGGGCAGCTCTGGGCTATGGGGCTGGCGATGGGCAGGAGTGTTTCCTGTCCACCAGGATGGTGGCTGTGAGCGGACACCCCCCTTTTCTTGGGAAGTTGTGTTGTTTAGTGAATTTTCTCAGCCACTGGATTATTGCCTTTTGTCTCAGAGCTCTCCTAGTTCTGCTCTTGACTTGACGTGCCCAAATTGAAAGTCTTTGAAGCTTTCTGTATTGGGCTTCTTAGAGTAATTGTTTTAGAAAAAGAAAAAAGGATTAAAAAAAAAAAAAAAAAAAAAAAAAAAAGGGCCCTCCTCAGAGATCTAATGGGTTATTGAAATGCTAAGAGACAAAGCAATCAGGGCCATTAAGGAAAGGTCCACAGGGCAGAGAGATCAGCTTTTCTTCTGGATTTGCATATGCACCTCAAGGCCTGAGCTCCACCCTTCCCCTTTCTGTGTTCACCAGATCTCCAAAAATCCTCCACTTTTATTTTGGAGTTTTTCGTGTTGTTTTTTTTTTTTTTCTATGCCTGTCTCCTCTCTGCTGGGCTGGCTGCTCTCAGATTCTCTGGTGTCTGGTCTCAGTCTATCTATGGTTGGAGTTTGGATCAGTAGAATGAGTTTCCGATAAGGGCTGCCACTGCAGTTCTCCCTTCTCCTTCCCGGAGCTGACAGCCCCTCCTCCCACGGGACTGAGCCTGGCAGGGAGGGGCGTGGGTCCCCTGGCCGCAAAAACTTACAGATTTCACTGATCTCAGCAGTTCGACATTTTCATGAGTGTTGTATGAAGTATGCCCAAAGACAGATTGCTCTGTGGTGTCCAGTCCACGCAGTTCCTGGCTTTCTACCTACTTTCCTGGAGGAGTAACTAAAACATACAGCTCACCAGTCTGCCATCTTGCCCCGCCTCTTGATTAGTTTTAAAAAAAAAAAAACCACCTTGAGGAACTCTTAAAAAATAAATTTCTCATTTCCACTTATTGGTGGGTGCATATTTTCATATTAACAAATTGTGCACTTTTTTTTTTTTAACTTTTGAAGAACAGTGGTCAGTGGTGGCGTATTTCCACAATTTGGCAAGGTGGATATTTTTGGAGTAAGTCAAAACTGGAGGTCAGAAGTATTGGCTCTGAAACGGACTGCTACTTGAAGAGTAATTTTGCAGAAGGAATAATGGATCATGTGAACTATAGCAGAAACCGATCTCAAATAAGTCTATCAACTAGATGTGGATGAATAGTCCTTTGTGGGCACAGGGAGAGAGAGTGGATCGGAATGGGGCGGGAGAAACAATCCACTCTATTTGGGGGCTATGAGAAGACGCAGAATTAGGCTTATAAACCGTGGTTTTATATTCACAAATTTACTTTACTTATATGTTATTTTGAATTTATAAAAAAATATATCTAAAGTCAGATTTTAACAAAAGATGGGCTGACTGCTTGAGAACAGCTGTGTCATACCTAAGAAAACAGTTGTCCATCTTGGGAAAATGCACAAACAAGTGCATTCTAAAGTGAAAGATCACCTCCGTCATGCCATTGAGTATTTTAAGGGTTTCGATGTTATTTTCCAAATCAAAAAATGAGATTTCTTTTTTTGCTGTTGCTTCCTTTTCCTTTTCCTTTTTCTTTTCCCTTCTTCTTTGTGGTCATTTCTGTTGCTGTTTTTATATGTTGCTTTAGGGAAAAAAAGGCATAGTGCAAAATACATGTAGTTCAGTGCACCTAAAAATAATAAAATGCATATTTATTATGAGGAAAACTCAACCAGTCTAGCTGTTATGTACCCCAGAAAACACCATGTTCTTTTAATCCATCCCTTTGGGGGCAGACCTATTTGTAGGTGGGACCTTTTGGTTAGGTTGTTTCAATTGAGATATGACCCAGCCCATTCAAGGTGGGTCTTAGTCCTTTACTGGAATCCTTTGAGAGGATAAAAGACAGAGACATTTGAAGAGAGAGTTTAGAGAGAGAGAAATGCCCCAGAGATGCTAAGAAAGAACCCACAGATGCCACTGGAATCAGAAGCTGAAAGTGATAAAACCTGAAAGTGAAAGACCAGCTGATACCAGCCACATGACTGAGGAGCCCTGGATGCCAGCAGCTTTTCTTCAGAGAAGGTATCCTCTTGTTGATGCCTTAATTTGGACATTTTCACAGCCTTAGAATTATAACTTGTAACTTAATAAATCCCCATTGTTTTAAAAGCCAAAAAAAAAGAAAAAAGAAAAAACTCAACCAGTCTACTGAAATAACATCAGCAAATATAAATAAGCAAAAGATGAGTGACGTAAGTTTAGAGTTATCATTTGCTTTAGAAATGGAAGAGCGAAAAGCAAAAATGACTCTAGGTAGTACCAGAAGCAAGTCAGAGTTAGAAGTCATCTATTGAGTAGTTGCTAGACCACCAACAAAATTCATTTAGATTTATTTTTTTTAAGAAACAGCACCCTTTAGAGGGCCAAATCCATTAAAAAAAAAATTCTTCTTTATTTATGTAGCTGTATCTGTCTTGACTTGCTTAGGCCATTTAAATTCTTGCCAATTTTTGGTTACATTGCAATCAAAAGAATGCATTCAGTGTTAAATAGCTACTGTATGCCCAGCATTCTGTAGCCATTGGGAAGGGTGCTAAGAAGTAGGTAGAAGGAAGGAAAGGGCAGTGGGAGAGATAAGCAGTGAACATTTGTCACACACATCATTCCTTGTGCTATCCACTAATTCACTGAATCCTTACAGAATCACTCACTTTATAGATGTGGAACCTGAAGTGAATCCACTTGTCCAAAGTCACACGGGGAGAAAACTGCAGAGTAAAGGACTAAATGTGTTCTTCCCATCAGCCCTCAAAGCCTACAGAGTTAAAGACCCAGTTGGGAAGGCAACACTTATGAAACCACCAGAGAACCTTACCTGACATTATATGTTAAGGACACACTGATGCTGGCATTTTGGACATCTTGAATTGGTCTGGGAATGGAAGGAAAGGTCTAGTTTTACCCTTAATGGATTTTAAAGTAACTCTCAAGAGTGTGGTTGGTCCCAGACGTAAGGTCTTGTATTTCTGACCCATTTTACCTAGTTTCTTTCCCAGAAATGACAAATCACCAATGTGTCAACTTGAGTCTAGTTATTGTGAAAGCTTTTATTCTCCTGCTACATGCCATTCCCCGGGTGATGCAAGCCACTTTTGTGAAATACATGAAAATTTTGGAACTTTTCAAAAATGGTTTAAATTTGTCTCACATGTATTTGGAGATTTGCCATGAAAATGTTTTGAAATGTAAATTCCCACACAATTGATCTAATTTATTTTTGTCTGATTATATTTGCAACCCATGATCTCCCTGGAAGGAATATGGCAAGCCACTGGCTTCTTTCAGAGGGGAGGAAAATCTGTTTCAAGGCTAAGGGAAGACAGGATTTATGTGAGGTTTGCTGTGGTCATGGTCTTCTGTAGTTTGATAATTGCCCAAGTTCCTTCTGTAAGATGCTTGATTAAAATTCTTTATGACTTGAGTAATCTCTACAAAGCTAAGAGACTATAATGTTCTTGAATTTGTTCCATATTCACAATATATCCAGTAACCATGTGTGGCAATCAGAAAAATTCTCCAAAATATGCAGCCAACTGGATTTCTAAATTTTAACAAGGTTTATATGCTAAATGCTTCTGCAACCTCATCAACCAGTCAGCCTAGATAGTAATTACCATGTTAATTCATTCTAAATTATATGTTTGTTATATAAACCTAATTTTTAAAATAAACCCTTTGGGGACCATTGTTTATATGTAATAAAAGTGGAAAAGTTCTCAAGCAGATAAGAGATTTAAATAAGATTTTTGATGTTTTCTAAACATAAATTAACTCATAGGTTTCAAAATTTTGGTAAATGGAAACATTCACCTCCCACCCCCCAATATCATATAAAATGAAACTAGGAAAAGGGAATCACTGGTTAGCTTTCATAACTCAGTTGATGAGCAAACAGCTACAGTATGAAAAGTACTGTCCCATAAGTGCTTCATATACCATGTTAAATATAAAATCTTAAACATGTATTCAAAATTATTATTAAAGAGAAGAAAATTTTAATGTTTTAAATATTTTTAACTAACTCGATCTATAGTTGCCTGAATGTGATCCTCATTTATTAATGATACAGAATGTACAAAAACAAGGAGATTATTATTACGACCCTTCTATCATTTTCCAAAGGGGAAAATATGGTAATTACTGAAATCAGCATTATACTATTTACAATTGCTTAGATTAAAGAAAAAGTCATAATTCAGCTTAAGTAAATGAGAAAAAATAGTTATTCAAGAAATAAAGCATTTAAAGGAATTGACCCAGATGTCTGCTTCCTATAGAGATTTTTGTTTCCACATACACATAGTCTGGGTTACTCATAAAGTCTCATGAATTTAACAATTTGGCCAGGATTACATTTTTGTAAATTTTAGCAGAGAACTATTTAAGAGGAAAAAAATGTTCTCACAAATAAATTTATATTTGCAAAAAAAAAAAAAAGCAGATGTAGCTTTTGGTGCTTCCAACGCCTTCTAACAGAAAACAGCTGTTGAACTTCCTGGATTTTTTTTTTTAAGACCTTGAGAATACACCCACACATTTCCAATTTTTCTTCCTAACCACTGAATTAGCTTATCAGTTTTCAGTTTTGAAATGGACTGTTCCATACAAACAGTTGTTCAGTTTTTCCATTTGTTATAAATTCATTACCCATTTATTTATTCCATAGATATGTATTGATTGCCTTCTGTTCATCAGAGGCAACAGCAGAGAACGAGTTTATAGGTATGAGCACTGTCAAAACTAAAACCTATTTTGTAGATGAGGGTTAGTTGGTTTTTAGTTTTCTTAGGAAATCAAACACTTCTTAGTATGGCGGGTGTCTTCTAAGAGGACTAATAAAGTCATTAAAGTAACATGAAATACAGTATGTGTCATGCAAATTCCTTGAAAGTATTTACCATATGCACTTAAGGGAACTTAATTTGGTGTGTTTACAAGAGAGAATAGGGTTTTGATTATCTGTTTGCCTACCATGGGAACTAAAACAAACAAATAAGGCTTATTTTAAAAAGCTTCTTCAAAGTTCACATTTGGTTTTAGAAAAAATTTCAGCTCTGTTACTTTCTAAGTAACTCAGTTTCATTGCAAAGGGATCCTTTACAGGCTCAGCAGAGTCAACCCATCTTAGTTTACTCGGTTTATATTCAACATATATTTTGAAATATTCTCTTGGTCTGAAAGGTCTTAAACTGTATCTTGGTGAATCAGTTACTGTTCAAAGCAAAAGAGTAAAAGGTAACAAAATGATTTCTTTAGATTTCTCCTATTTGAGCTAATTGCCTTTTTAAGGTAATTTTCTGTGCCAATTGAACCCTTCAGATCTGAATGCATATAAGAAGGTTCTGCTCTTCCCATAAAATGCAGGACTTGAAAAGTCAGTGTAATTTAATCATTGATTCATTTATTCAACAAACACACTGGCACCTACTGTATGCAAAATACGTCGATATGGGTTGGCCGATGCAAATGTCAAAGACATGCGGCACTCCCAGAAGTCACTATCCAGTGAAGGAGAGGGACTAGGAGAGTGTCCCCTAAGACAGAACAGTGTGAGAAGAGCTAGGCTGAAGGCATGCACTGAATTTGCTGACGTCAGGGGAGGCACCATTGTGTCCGATGGGAGGGTCCTTGGACCAACTCACCAATGTGTACTCTAGGAAGAGTGGGGCCAAAGGATGGGAGGCTGAGAAGCAGCACATTTGAGAGGGAGCTGAGGAAGAAGCACCTGAAAAGAAAATGAGAAACAAAGAGCTAGAGACGCAAGGGCAGAGCCAGCAGAGTTATCTCTGACAAAAGATGGGTTTGAAGAGGAGAGAGTGGTCAGTAAGATTGGATGCCTCAGGGAGGCAAGTATGGATTAAAGACCAATGTTGAAACAAATTTGACTGGTGAAGGAAGGGGAGAAGAGGCTGTCGTAGCTAGAAGAAGATGTGGTCTAGTGGGAAAATTTTTATAAAACTCGTAAAATCCAAACAGAGCAAATTATTTCAGTGATTAACAAGGTGCATTGTGACTGGAAAATGATCATCATTCAGAGGATGTGGGAAGATTAAGTGCTGGTGTTCAGGAAGGGTGTTTAAACTGTCAAAAATGAGTCAGTGTGTAGCTCTTGGGGCTTGCCCTTACGAAGCTTATTACTGCAAAGGAGAGGCTAAGCCTACTTATGATTGTGCCTAAGAGTCACCCCCAGAGAACCTCTTTGTTGCTCAGATGTGGCCTCTCTTTCTCTAAGCCCATGCAGCAGGTGAACTCACTGCCCTTCCCCCTACCCGGGACATGACTCCCAGGGGTGTAAATCTCCCTGACAATGTAGGACATGACTCCTGGGGATGAGCCTGGAACTGGCATCATGGAATTGAGAAAATCTTCTTGATCAAAAGGGGGAAGAAAAATGAAACAAAATAAAGTTTCAATGGCTAAGAGATTTCAAACGGAGTCAAGAGGACATTCTGGAGGGCATTCTTACGAGCTTTATAGATATACTTTTTTAGTTTTTAGTGTATTGGAGTAGCTAGAATGAAATACCTGAAACTGTCAAACTGCAACCTGTAGACTTGATTCTTGAAGACAACTGTATTACCATGTAGCTTACACATTATAACTGCGAATGTGAAAACCCTGTGGCTCACACTCCCTTTATCCAGTGTATGGAAAATGGGGACAAACATTAAATGTGAAGTAGGTAGGAACACCTTAGGTGTTCTTTTTTACTTTTGTTTTTATTCTTATTTTTATTATTTTTTTATTTTTTTATTTTTGGAATAAGGAAAATGTTAAAAAATTGATTGTGGTGATGAATGCCCAACTATATGATGGTACTGTGAACAACTGATTGTACACTGTGGATATTTGTATGGTATGTGAATATATCTCAATAAAACTGCATTTAAAAATAAACAAACAAGCCAAAAAATGAGTTAGTGTGAAAGCCTTGGATGTGACATGTACTTCCCAGAAAATGCCCATACCAGGGCTGATTTCTGAGCAAGGAGCATTAAATTAGGCATGCCACTTTTCCTCCCCTTCCTCTTTCTGAAACCACTTCCCAACCGCCCAGCATTTTCCCAGAACAGCACAGAACTTCATTTGGAAGGGACCTTCAATTTGACAGACAAGGAGAACAGCCGGAGAGATTAAATGACCTCCCAAAGCAGCAGAGCTTGAGCAAACCCGAAATCCCCATCTTGCAATCCAGGCACATGCACCTTATTCTTAGTTCTCTGGAAGAAAACATAGAATGATGCCCTTTTTGTAAATAAAGATGATAACTATAATTATGGAATTTTATGAATTCCAACCAAATAATGTATATACCATTTGAACTCACCTAATTTTTTTTTTTCCTTTGGTTTTGGTTTCTAGGATTTTTAGTAGGGGAGCATCAGATCTGCTGTGGTAAAGCCAAATGTTTCTGCTCACCATCTGGGGACCTTTGGTTTCCATGCTGATCACTGTGGCTCTGAAACACCATCTCAGGGAGCTTGCTAGTGTCAGCCCACTACCTTTTTGTGGTCTCAGGGCCTGAGGTTGGGAAAGTGAACCAAAGATCAGCTAAAGAAATGAAGTCAGTTTATAGCTGGAAATCATTTTCTGATGAATCACAGTAAGGGGGGGGAAATATGGCCAGCCTTTTCGTGGTCAAAGCTTTGCCTCCTGAATTCTTTTGTGGCATGTCAGTTCCATAGCTTCCAAGAAAGTGCTACTACTGTTTTGCATGACAAAGAGTGATATTTGGCTCAAAGAAATTACTGCTGAACTGAACAGTTAGTGAATTCCATGGCAGCATTAGCCATAATTCCCAGATGTAAACCAGATAGTAAATTTTCATTCATAGCCAGCAGTATGTCTGAAATCAGAGATATATTTATGAGACCTGCAGAAGCCGATCTACTGCCACTATAGACATTCATGGCTTCCTGATCTATGCATAGTAGAGGGGAGTGAGTTAGGTGTATCACTCAGCATTCATAGAATGCAGGACACTACATAGTGCTAGAAATATACTTTGAAAATCAGCTGTAGTCTCTGCTCTTAAAGAAGTTACAGTGTAACAAGAAACATGCAAGTAAAGTAAATAAAATATACTGTATATAATTCTATTTGCATATGGAAGTCCCACGATAGCATGATATACTGCACTGTAAATAAAACCCAGGTCCATCTTGAATCACATTCCAGGGACAGTTTAAATTCCTAGGGGCATCTAAGATAATTATAATTTAGTTAAAAATGTAGATGCCGAGTTTTGTTTTGTTTTTTTTTAAAAAGAAGCCAAGATGTTTTCCCTACTACAGTGCTAGAAGTTAATTTCTAATAGAGTTCATATAGTTTGTTCTAATTTTTTTCTCCTATGTATATTCTTCCAAAATTCCTCTAAATTTAAGAAGTGAATATATTTTTTCCCCTCAGCAATAGTCCTCTTCTTTTAAGATGAGTAAACACTTGAAGATCAGTAACCTGTATTTAATAAAATCTTACTTTCTGAAAGCTACAGAATTGCTGCAGTCTTCAGCTGTTCTCATTAAGCCTTCAGGGACCCAGCAAGCTGTGATCCTGCAGGAGTTTACTGGGGTCCAAGCCTCGTGTCCCCGTATCCTCATTCTTATTTTGATCAGAGAGATGTTGGGAAGAGAGCAGAATAATTATAAGGCAGTGGGATGCATGGAGTCTCTGTAATATACACCCAGATGGGGATGAATAGGAACAGGATTGATTCCAAATAATTGATATCTAGTTTCATTTGCAATTAAACAAGCCCTTCCTGACCACCCTCCCTGGTCCAGCGACAGCACTGGGCTCAGCGGATACGGAAGACACCTATGGAAGTGATGCTAACACTGCAGGAGAATTCAGGAGACAGGATCCCGGCCTAGAGAGACTGAAGAAGGGGTCAGAGAGGGTGACATGATTTCATTCCAGCAGAAGAAAAAAAGGAAGGGCCTTTCTGGGGAGAAGGAGAGCGTTAGCGAAGTGACCGAGATGTGAATGAACACAATAAGGACTGGGGAAGCAGGAGCATCCAGCGACTGAAGAAAACAGGTAGGGAAAGGATGAACTTAGAAAGCCGCATGGAAGCCAAATGGCACAGGGCCTTAAGCAGCATATTAATAAGTTTGAATTTTATTCCATGGTGCACAGAAGGGCCTTAATGTTTTTAAGTTAGAAAGTGATATGAGTACACGATTGCAGAATTTGAATGAATGGGTGAAGACGGAGGCAGTAGAGAGAATGGATGAGGAAGGATAGTGAAGGCAAGGAGACAGGTTAAGAAGCTACTGCAATAATCTAGGAAAGTCATGATGAAGATGTGAACTGGGAGAGATGTAAGGAGAATGGAGAGGAAGAGATCGATTGAAGAGATGTATGGCAAGAAAATCCATTGGAATTAGTGACGAGTTTTAGCTGGAAGGTCTCTTGGAGAGATGCAGTATGAAAGCAGGAGTCAGCAATACCTCAGCCGTTTCAGGTTTAGGGTCTGGATTGATGGCCTTGCTATTAACCAAGTTAGGAAACAGAAAGAAAAGGAGGACTGTGGGGTTTTGGGTTATTGCTGGGAGCACGATTGGAGGAAATGAGGTAAAAAGTACAATTTTAGACTGAGTTTAAAGCATCTGTAGAACATCTGGATAGATGTCCAGTAGGGATTTAGGAGGCAACCACATATAAATGCTCACTGAAGCAATTTAGAATGAATGTGATATCTCACATAAAGAGTACATAGGAAAAGAAGAGAATTAATGGCAAAACCTAATGGGAACCACAAAGCAGGGAGAGCAAGATAAGTCAGGGGTGTGGAAAAAAAACAAAGAGAATCAACATCCAAGAGAGGAGACAGTTTCAAGAAGAAAGGAGAAGTCAACAATGCTTGATGCTGCCAAGGGGTCTTGAAGGCCCATAGGAGTTGAGGATTGCATCATTGCTGATTTTTGAGAGAAGAGTTTGGGCAGAAACCAGCTTGCCGTGGTTTGAGGTGTGAATGGGAGGTGAGGAAGTGGCTTTGGAATATGTTCACATTTTATTTGGATACAGAAAAAAAAATCTAGAAATCATTACTCTTCCCCAAAAGTAATGAAACCACACTTGGTAAAATGGGATGTAAGAATAACCAAGGAGCTTCTGTGGAGTTTCATCTTTCCACCTCTCCCAAGTTCTGCCATTTCTCCCTTCCCTTTTGGACATGAATGTCTTGCCACTGAGGTCCATCCAAAGCACCAAGCCCATGCACAGCCACCCTTCTGGGCCTTTCGCTAGGTCATGGATCCTTTGGGAGCGAGAAAGAGGAAATTTTTGGCATGAAAGAGCTTTCATATGGCAAGGCATGGGTGCAGAGAAATCTCCAAACATCCTTCCTGTGTTGCCCCTACCCAGCTGCATACCACATTCAGAGTAAAACAAATCTAGAAGGCCATAATGATAACAGAAGTACAAGATAACCAAGAAAATGGAGCGGGGGGAGAGTGAAAATCTTGCAAACACATCAAGGCTAAGAACTTTTTGGAATAATCTCCCTGAGAAGCTGAACACCTTGTTTGTGATGGATAAACCACAATGTGGATATTCTAATATATACACACACACCCTGAAAAAAAACAAGAAATTGCTGTGGTAATTACAAGCATACTCCAGGTCTATATTTTAACTCTCTCCGTAACAGTCCCCTGTTTATTAAATGAACCATGTACATCTTTACTTGATCATCTGTGACATCATTAAATCTTTGTAGAACATCAGATGAGTAAGGAACATATCAGGAGTAAGTGTATGTCTTGGAAATGTAGATTATTCAGTAGTTACCTTCCATTTTTGGATGAAAACTGCTACTTATTTTTCTTTTAAGAAGAATGAATGTTCTGGAGGTTATTTTCTCCCTGTTATGAAAGGAAAACAGTACACAAGCTGAATCACTTCTCTGGAATGGATGTTAATGTCATTTGGTTTCCTCTCACAAAGGACCCCGGGTTTCATGTCTGGACAAATGAGCCATCCATTATCTTTCCACCAGACTGAAAAAAGATCAATTTCTTGTGGTTTGTTGTTCTTTTCTTAACTGCGGATGTGTGTTCAGTGTCCTTCCAAATAATTATCTAAACCAGGGAATCTTAGGAGGGAAGTCCAGGATATCCACACAGCCATCTGCAGTGTCAAACATGACTGCAAGCACCAGCCCTTTGTTAAATTCTATGGCAGGTAAACTGCAACATGCTGTGGGCTAAAACCCTTCAGCTTATATATCTACTCTGCAGGTGGTTAATGTTGCCATAATGTGCTTAGAATTCACGGTTGCCTCAAAACTATCATCAGTGCACTATTATTAATAAAAATATCAGCAAAAATATTTAGTGAGACAATTTCCAGACTATTAGATAACTTTTAAAGACATAAATAAGCAAAACTGAATTTTGATCTGGTGTTTACTCTTTGCCATTTAACCTTCTCATATATCAAATTTCAGTGACAACATGGAGTAGGAAAACATTAATGAACTGGAAGGCCAGGGTTGGCTCAGCCACTAACTAGTCATGTTACCCTGTCCAGGCCACTTAGGACTTGTAGTCATCATATTAAAAAGTAGGCTAGATTTTTCTCTAAGAGTTCTTCCTAAGCTTATAATTTTATGTGTTCATAATCAAGTATAAGCTTAGAGTTCAGGATGGTTCTAAACATCCAGTTCTAAACAAATATGATTCTGGTGATTAAACCCCCATAATTTCTCCCACTCGTAGACAGCTCCATATGGTTAAGTAATGTAGAAGTCCAGTTTACCATCTGAATTATGGATTTCTACCTCAGGTGCTACTGTCTCAGCCACTTCTGACATCTCTCCATTCATGAGTTTCAACTTGCCATCTTCTCGACCATTTCATTCAGCATCTCTTTCAAGGACTCATTTCTCTCCCACTTACTCTAGGAAACGTCTGTAACCAGTCCAGGACCTCCACTCTTTTTTCACCACCATTCTCCATCTTCATAATGTCTCTCTCAAGATCAAATTAGAAGTCACTTTTACATTCTTATTTTGCTCACAAACAAATGCCACCAGTTCTGATATTGTCTCCTCTTTTCTCCTTTCTTCCTAATGCTTCTGAATCCTTCACTCTGCTTGTTGGAGAATACTCTCCAGTGGACTTCTGCCATCTGTCAGAATTGGCCAGTGCTCTGCATTGCCTTCTGTTTCATATCTGAGTTCCTATCTGAGGTTAATGCACCCAGGCTTACCCACCCAGCCTTCCAAGCCCTGATGAGCTTCTCCACTGGATGAACTTGTTCTTCTAGGAAGTGCACATTTGATTTTCCAATATCTGAAAATTTACTCTCTCAAAGATCTATCTAAACCCTTTGTGTCAGGAAATGCTTAAACATTGAATATTTTTGCCATAAAAAAAGCCCCACAACCATTTAGGAAATCTTTCTAAAACAACCTTTCCTCGACTATGAAACTGTTAATGAAAGTTAGAGAAAGCCTAAGTTCTGAGATAGGTGTAAATATTCTCCCACGGTCTTTCGATATTTCAGTATTTTAGCCTACAGCTCCAGGGGCCTCCCTGTGCATACCTTTTGACCTAGTGTTGCTAAAAAGTAACAGAATTGGCTTGCTTAAGTTTCACCTTCTCTTTCTGCACTGAGTCACTTTCTAGCAGACTGATTAATGAGCCATGAAATGGCCAAAATTGAGCAGCCGTAGGGTTAAAGCAGAGAAACAGGAGACCTAGATAATCATTGCAGGATTATGGTTGACTTGGTTTCGTATAGATTTCCATGAACCCCAGGCACACATCGGTTTATTTTTGCAGACAAGTTGTCTATTTGCTTTTGTCTAGATTATAGCTTTATGAAGATCAGTAAAAAATATATACTCACGTTCTATAATTCTCATAGGGTCCCATTAGTCAAGGGAAGTTCATATGTATAGTGACAGCACCCTCTGGAACTGTTTTGAAAAGTTGGGTAGGAATCTCCTCTTCCACATACCAGCTGAGTGACCTGAGCCTTTCTGTGCCTTGGTTTCCCTTGCCCATAAAATGGATATAACAGTACCTACTTCATGAGGATTAAATAAATTTATCGTTGGATAGTGCTCCAAACAGTAAATGCTCTGGAGTCTAGAAATGTTAGTTGCCTTTTTAACTTAGTCCTACATAGGGATGAACTCCAATAACCAAATATCACTATTTCCTGGGCCTCTGCACTGGATCTGCATCTAACAGGTCCTCAAATATATGTATAGGAGAGAACACTCTCCAAGCAAATCAAAAGGGGAAGGATTTATAAAATGAGTTACTTATCTGGTTCGTTCAACAACCATGGAAAAGGAAAAATGGGATTTGATGTGCTCTTTAGACATCATTGGAATTCTGCCATCCAAATTTTCATCAGAGTTTTCCCCATGAGATGTTAGCTCTCCATGACAGAGGTACCTGCCCTCTGTTGCACTGAAGTGGGTCATAACTGGAAACGATCTCGAAATCTTTGGCATTGCTACCACTTGCAAGTCTGTGCCTAAAGTTAAGGGTGGGGCGAATTGCTTGCTCACAAAGAGGACAAATGACTGCCACCTAGTGGTGGCCACTAGAACTGCAGATTATTCCTTCTAGTCTGCTGATCCCCATGTCCAGGAACATAAAAGGTGATAAAAAAAAAAAAAAGGTGACTTTTGTTGATATAAAGTTAAAATTTGATTTTCAAACAGGAATAGTCAATAAACATTTAAAACCTTTCCTTTACAGCTTCTTCACAGGCCGGTGTTGGCAAACTGACCCCTTTCTCCATAACCTTTAATCTTCCTGAGTCATAGTAGTTTCACTAAACAGCTTAAGCATTTTTGACTTTTCACTGACAGTTGTCCCAAAAACAACTTGGTTCAAGTATTACCAAAACTCGATCTCCACTAGGAGGGAGTCCTGGCATTCCAAAATTCTTGCCTCATTTTCTAGCTCTTGCTTTCAGCAGATCATGCCTTATTGATTTAATCTTTTTCTAAATACAGTTTTGAAAGTGCCCAGTGTGCCTTTCCAGCAGTCTGGGTGGTCTCCTTTTTTATTATCCCATTTTAGAGTCTGGAAAGGTTTCTCTGTGATAATGCAGACAGAGAAAGTCAGATCATCTGGTAGAACCTGCAATCAGAAGTTCCACTTGACTGGCACTGAGCTTCAAGAAGAGTTGAGATTTTGGATGAGCTCTTTTCTGACATATTAAGATGACTTAAGGAATTGGGGGATGGGACAAAATGAAAGGTGATAGGTCTGCACAGTATTGCCCTCCAACACTTTGCTGGGTAATTACAGAGCCAACAGTACTTCAGAAATCATGGACTCATTATAATGGCCACACCTCTAAAAATAGAAGAGCCTGACCTTCCACTTCCATGTGGAAAGAACATGAACTTTTGGAGTCAGGCAGAGATGGGTAAATTGCAGTGCCATAATTCATTTATTCAAATTGAGCATGTTCTGTTTATCAAACACTGTGCAAGATGCTGGAGACAGGAAGTTAAATATGGTATATTCCCTATTTCCAAGGACCCCCCCAGTCCAGTGTTACATACGGGGACATAAATGCAGAGCGACTATGCAATGTGATAAGAGCTGTGACAGAAGCAAGCAGGGGGAGCATCTAGTCCTTGCAGAGGCAGGAAAATGTCTGCAGAGAGGCAGTGGTTGAAGGAAAGTCTCAAGTGCCACAGAGTTACCAGGCAATGGGGGCAGGCACGTGCAAAGGCCCCGAGGTGAGAGAGAAATCGGCACAATTGCCAAAGTGTACAAGCGTGGGAAGAGACGAGCCATGGTGGGTATGTTCTGCTAAAAACCTGAAGGCAATGGGGAAGCATTGGATTTGAAGGTGGAACTTAGGTGTGGGAAAAGGCAGCCTGACAACGTGTAGAAGCTTGTTGTTGGGGCAAGATAGGAAACAGAGAGTTAGTGGACGTTTGTACTTACACAGGCTGGAAGCACTGAGTTATTGAACAAGGTAGTGGCCTTGGGGACATATTTGAGATATCTATAGGAAGTAGAATTCTTGAAGATTGACGACAAATTTATTGTGCAAGGTAAGGGCAAGGTAAGAGTACAGGCAGTCATTTACAGTTGCAGATAGTGTGCACTTACGTCAAGACACCCCACACACATTTTAAACTTCAGACATTTTTATACTTATTATGACGATTTTCCAGCAGTAGCAGGAAGAGGTTTTATTTCAACACAATTATTATATTAGGACAGTTTTCTAACACTGAGAAGTTGTATCATGAAGAACGTGCCCTTTCTGAGCATCTTCAGGTCAGTGGTGTTTGGTGTTAGCCGGGAACGTCCCTCATGCTAGTGGACAATGAGCGTCACGCATTGTTGCTTACTCAGACGTACATGGAGCCCCTGCTCCGAGCGAGGCACTGTGCCAGCTGCTTCGTGTCACTCAAAAACTGTATCAAATATAGTAACTGCCCTTCAGGCTTATGCATTCCTCTAGCAATAACGACGAGAAGAGTGGAGTTTTGTTCGCATCCTGGATACAATGACATTTTTGAATGACTGTGGCGACCGCCATTTGGTTGTAAGATTCTGCCTTGCCCACCTCCAGGGGCACTGCCCTTATCTATGGAACCCCCTGGAGTGGCACTGAACACACCTTCACAGAGGATGCGGCCGTCTGTCCTGTCACATTTCCTCCATCTTGTTACTGAACTACAGATTGAGTTGAAGTTAAATTCATAGCTACATAAATTATTTTGCAGTCATTGATTCAATTTCATCCTTATAAATAGGAAATCACTTTAAATTTTTCCTCACAGAATAAAAAAGACAAAACATAATTATAGCTCTTGAAAATTTTTGAATGACTTAAGTTTGGAATATCCTGGAATTTGGAGTTAATTAGTGACCCTTTTAAAAGTTGGGTAACGTCTGGCATTTTGTTAAAAAGAATGAAATAATTTTTTCAGAAAAACAAATGTTACAACGAATGAAAATGAGCTGCTGGGAAATATATTATGGTCTATAGAACCCTGCTCTGGCACTTTCTCCAGCACAGAAGTCCCCTTCCAAATCAACGGAAGGTGGGCCCATTGGAAGGAATTCTGGAAGTCCTCGAAGACTGACTATCAGTGCATCACCAGATAGAAATCATACCAGAAAAAAAACAGCTGCCCCTTTGCCTTGGAGGAAACAAACTTGCACATATTTTTAAAATCACTCAAACAAGGTCACTGACCTTTGGGCATCTTCTTCTTTAGTCTTTGGTAGTAAAAATTTTATAAAAGCTGAAAATACAGGAAAATTCCATCCTAGAGCAGTTTGCTGAGCTACAGATTCCATCAAACCATGGGAAAATTCCTGCAGTCCTTTATACAGATGGAGGCTATGCCTCAATCCTTCAAACTCAAAGCTGGAAGTGATCTTAGAAGTCTTTTACATTGATTTATGAGAAGTAAAACCTTCAGAGGTTGAGTCAGAGTGAGTTTCCCTGATGTCAGCATGGAACATCATCAGAAGCATCATCAGAAGCAGATTTTGCTCAATGTATGGTGGTAAGTGGATCAGGAGACACGTCCACCCACTCAGTAGCTATGGATAAGACACTTCACCTCTTTGGACAGGTTTCCTATCATATCTGAGAATTAGACTTACTCCTTGGCTCCCAAACCTAGCTAAACATCTGGATTTCTTGGGGAGCTTGTTAAAAATATGGATTCCCAAACTCCTTACTAGCCCCCTAAATTGCTAGACCAGAAAGTTCTTGGTCTGCAACTCTCCCTCAAGTGATGCTTAGGCAGTCAGCCAAGAACAATCCTGGAACATGGACCACTTCTAGGGCAATTTATCCAACCTCTGATGCACAGACAAATCACCAGGGGATCTTGTTAAAATGCAGATTCACATTCAGTGTGGCTGGGGTGGGCCTACGGGTGCTTAATTCTGATGCACTCCCAGGTGGCTCCAGTGCTACTGATTCAAGGACCTCTCTGAGTAGCAAGGTCCCTAAATGATCTCTGAAGTCCCTTCCAAGCCTGATATTTTATGAATCATTTGAGAAGGTGATAGGTGGTCTAGAGTGATGAGAGATATAAACTTTAAAAATAATGTTATGTTGGTGTAATTTAGAATTGCTGTTATTCCCCTATAAGAATCCTGCTAGAGTATGAGACAAGTCAGGTGCCAGAAGGACAGAGATGAATTTGATTTTCCACAAAATAAAATGAAATCTATGCTATAGGTAAGAACTTTGGAGCTGAATTTCTCTGTAGTTTCTGTACAGTAGACATTTTTTAAAATTATCTTTTTTCTCACCTCTAAGTTTGTAATAATATGCTGGTCACACATGAAGATCGTACTTTTGAGTCACCACCTGTGAGGCATAAGAGAATCAACTCAATTTAGTGCCAACCTCAAGAATAGTTTTCCTTCACATGACTGCTGTTTAGTCTAAATGCAAAATAGATATAGCTCTTGTTTCTGTTCCTGGTACGTGCCACAGATACTAAAAATTCACTGTCAAAGACCAGCAGCCTGGCTGATAATCTCGGCTGGGAAGCCAAGGTTTGAAAGGCGGGACAAACTGTTCTCTCCTCCCCTCCTTGCGTTCACTGGGTGTCAGAGCTCTCCACCCGGCACCCACAAAAACACAGTAATTAGAAGACGTGATCTCTTCATTAGTTACATCACACTCTTGGGTGTGAATATGACCTAGGAATGTTAGTAAACTATTGGCACGTGCAGTTGGCACTTGATAAGAGCATTCAGTTGAGTCCATGCACTTATACAGTTAACTTTTTCAATCACCAGTAGTTTCATGATTTGTGTAACTCAATAGTCACCTCTGATTCTAATTGTCACTTTCTAATTGAGTCACTGTAGCCAAGAGCCAGCTTGTGTTATTAACACGTGATGACATCGGGGCTATCTGATGATGATCCTCTGGTTGTTGATATTGTATTGCATGCTGTCAACTGCTAAATGAGAAGCAGCATTTCACACTTACTTGAGGCCTGAAAACCAGAGGTCTCTGCTTGCTCCCTACAGCCCCAGAATCTGATTCCCCCCAGGCCTTTCCCCAGCTGCCTATCTGTGCTCCCTAAGGCCCTCAGCTCATCCACACTCAAGGACAGGGTCCTCTTGGAAGAAGAGGAGGCTTAGGAAATAGAGTTGGCCTGTTAGCAACAGTAACAATTGCAGCAAATAAAATGAATGTATTGCAGAAGGCACAGAGGCAGTGAGAGGCTTTCCCAGAAAAATCAACTTTTCCAACATATGCCAGGCAAAATTACATCCAGACTATAAAAATCTTGGCCTCGCTTTGAGCTAAAAGCCATTTAGTGAGACTGCCCATGTGGTGCCTATTTTTAGGATGAGGAACAGAGGTTTTCAGATTTATTGGTCGTCTGGGTGGGGAACATGAGATGTTCCATTTTCTCTGCTGTTTTAAAATGTGAATCTGTCAAAGTCAAATCATTTCAGATAAAATGATATCATAGTTTCTTGCGATTATAATTGATACCCTCCGATTTTTGTTTTGTTTTGTTTTTTCTTATTGACGACTAAGCATCATGGAAATCACTGAAACCCTCTGCTTATCTTTGACTCTTGCATCTAATTTGGTCCTGACCCACTTCCAATTCTGCTGTTCTATGGGATGTGCCCTGGACCATTCTGATTTCTGTCAGTGTCAGACTCAAATAGACCAGATTCCAGACAAGGAAAACTAGACTATTTTGGTCCCTTTAGATTATCTAATTGCCCTGGCAGACATTTCTAAAAACCGTTTAGCTAAATGTTTTTAATGTATCATTTTAAAAATGTGCACTCTTCTTCCTTTTCTAAATATCGCCTCTCTTTTAAATTCACTTGTAAGAATTTATCAAGTGGACTAGGTCCATAAGGCAGTGTTCCTATGAACTTCAGGGCCTGTCCTCTTAATCTTTGCCTTTACCAGGCTCTTTTTTGTTTGTTTACTTGCTTGCTTTTAAGTCAAGTTTATTGAGGTATAATTTACATACAATTTAACAAGTATTGACAAATGTATACAGTCATAAAACAACCACCAAAATCATGACATAAAACAGGTCTGTCACTGCATAAAGTTCCCTCGTGCCCCTTTTTCAGTCAATCCCAATTGTTTTTCTTCACTATCATTTCACCTTTTATAATATTGTATAAATAGGATCAGACAGTATATAGCCTTTTGTGTCTGGCTTCTTTCATTAGCGTAATGCTTGAGATTCATCGCAATTATTGCATATTATCAGATAGTTTGTTCCTTTTTATTGCTGAGCTATATCCCATTGTATGGATTTACCACAATTTATGTATCTAGCCATCAGCTGATGAACATTTAGGTCATTTCCAATCTTTAGCTGAAATGAATAAAACAGCTATTAATGTTCACCTGTGGGTCTTTGTGTGGGGCATATGTTTTCATTTCTCATAGGTATAAACCTAGAAGTGGGATTGCCAAATCCAATAAACGTATGTTTAATTTTATAAGAAACTACCAAACTGTCTTCCAAAGTAGCTGTACCATTTTGCAGTGGATGAGATTTCTGTTTGTTCTGCAACCTCTCTGGCATTTGGTATTGTCAGATTTTTTTGTCAGCCATATTAGTAGTAATATAGTTATGTCTTATTATGGTTATAATTTGCTTTTCCCTAATGACTAATGATGGTTAGCATCTTTTCATGTGCTTATTTTCTATCCATTTATCTTCTTTGGTTAAGTGTCTGATCAAGTCTCTTGCTCTTATTTTCTTATTGGATTGTTTGCTTATTATTGAGTTTTGGGTGTTCTTTATTTTTCTGGATACAGGTAATATATCAAATATGTGTTTTGCAAATATTTCCTCTCGCCTGTGGCCTGTCTTTATTTTTTAACAGTATCTTTTTTTCTTTTTCTTTTTTAAATGCACTTTACATTCTGATTCCATTCTTCTTAGTGTCTTTTGAAAAGTACATTTTTAAATTTTATCAACTTTTTCTTTTGTTATTTGTGATCTTTGTGTCTTATCTGAGAAATTCTTTGCCTAACCCAAAGTCAACAATCTTCTATGTTTTCTTCTAGAAGTGTTATGGTTTCAGCATTTCATTTAGGTCTATGGTCCATTTTGAGTAAATGTTTGTATATGGAACGAAGTAGGAGGTTAAGGTTTATTTCTTTACATATGGATGTTGTTTCCTTTATGTTGACACTAGTACTATAATCTGTATCAAATAATTTTTGAAAGCAGGAATTCTAGAAGTCCATATGATTCTACTCCATATAACTGGAATACTTAACATGGAATAGGTTTCAGGGACAGGATGTTTTGTTATAAATTAAATAAGGAGATCTGGATAGAAGGTGGAAGATTTAACATCGGCTCTATGTTGCACCAAATGGGTAGCAGCCTACTATTTATGGATAGCTATTAAATATGCAGTGTACTGCATAAATACTAACCTTTACATTGTTGTAAACATGAATTAATTCATCCTGTCAGGGTGCTCCAATAATTGCTCACAGATGCTAACTGATCATCCTTGAGAACTGATTATTTCAGAATTTTAGATGGAGGAACTCCTTCTGTGGATCCTGAAAAGTAGCCCTTTCCACCTTTGGGGTCATTTTACATATTTTAGAATGGGTTGACAAGTAGCTGGCAGACATTAACTGGGGAAGGAAATTCCTTAAGTTGGGATCACCTGAGAATGACACAGAACTGCAGCAGTTAAAAGGTCTGGAACACATTTGAAACAGAGAAGGAAGGGAGGGACCGCCCAGGGGACTGGAGAGGATATGGGCTGTCTGGTGGCGCGCTGGGTGCCCATAAAAGGAGAAAAAGGAAGAGTAAATTTAGGAAGGCGAAGGGATTTCCTACTATTCAGATATAGGCCAGTCAGTCCCAAAAAGCTTATTCTTACTCTACCAGGGAAATACCGTACTGTAGATTAAAAATCCTGATGTGCAATGAAGCAGTTTTATCCTTGGAAACATTTTTCTTTATCCTTTCATGATAAACAAAACTCTTTTAACTCCCTTACCCAAGGCGATTTTCAGGTTAATAAATTATGAATGGAAATAAGTACCCTGTTGTGATTGTATGAATGTGAGATGAAATTTCTTGAGGTCCTGATTAATCATCACTCCTTCTACATGTATTTTAAAGTTATTCCCCATGTACGCATATCTGATTATATTTTGCCCCTTTCCTCAGAAGGAAATTTTCAAATCCACAAAAGCTTAGTAAGTGTCTCAGGGTTTTAAGTACATTCTCCGTAGCCATGGTATTTAAGCCATCCCCTTTCGCATCTGGACTGATTCTCTCTGCCTTTTTGGACTGCGGCTTACGATACTGGCCCAAGGGCACCATGTTTA
Organism: Choloepus didactylus; assembly: GCF_015220235.1. NCBI lineage: Eukaryota > Metazoa > Chordata > Mammalia > Pilosa > Megalonychidae > Choloepus > Choloepus didactylus. Next base: position 25,332,799 of record NC_051318.1, on the reverse strand, counting down.
CTCCAGCAGTGGTTTCAAGAAAGGAAAGCCACTGCACCACTTTGTCTTAAGAGTGATCAAAATTTATTCTGTCCTGTGGATATCGCTGAAGCACAAGACCAAGACTAATTTAATTAGAAATAATATTTAACAAATATAATGAAAAGGAAAATGTTTTTAGGCTTTCCTCGGCCTGCCTCGGTAAGCCAGCTCTTCCTTCTGATTAAACTCCAGCATAAAAACGGGATCTGAGATCCAAGCTTGGGCTTGAGAGATTTTTCTTATTAAAAGAGACCTGTCATCTCCCTTAGGAAAGAAGGTAGGGCAGCACCACGCAGGGCCTCTCAACTTTAATGTACACACGAATCTCCTGGGGACATAGTTAAATGCAGATCCGGGGTTCTGGGGTCAGGACTGAGGTTCTGCATCTCTAACAAGTTCCCGGGTGGTGCTGATACTGCAGGTCCATGGACCTCACTTAGAGTAGCAAGGGTGGTAGAAAGATGGAAGGCTTTGGAATCAGACAGACTTCACAAGCTACTCAGAGCTACGTGTGTGGCCGTAAACCCTTCATTCTTACCCTTTCCGAACCCCCGTTGACTCTCCTTTCAAGTGGGGTTTATAATCTCCTTCATGCAGATGTCAGGGGATAAAATGAGATCAATCATTTTTTAAAACCTGTAACAGTGCTTCATCCCAGAAGACACACAATTAAATAATAGTTCTCATTATCCTATTTCCTAGGAAGTAAATTATCTATATGAATCAAGTTGTCTGGGGAAAAAAAAAAAAACATGGTTCATGATCTTACAGCTCCTTTCTGCAATGTCTGCTGGCTTATAAGAAATATTTTATGAAAATGCTTTTATCACATATGCTGCAGGACTTTTTAGAAGCTTTAGAAATTTAAAAGCATTCTAGACTTATGCAAAAACATGTAAACCAGAGTCCTACTCTTCCTTGGGTAATTTTTTTTTAACGTCACTATTACAACAGGAAAGGAAGAGATAGAAAAATCTTTTCTGATCCAGGCTTTTTGACTGAGGGTGGAAGTTGATACTGATGATGATTAGCACTAAGGAAAACCCCTTTCACTTACCTAATCATTCCAGCTGCTCTTTCCAAGCACACTAGATTTCCCTGGTAGGCAGGATATCCTAGGAAAAATCTCAGCCCCTGATCATCAAAACCTGCATACCTGTGGCATGACATCCTTTGACCATGAAATAAATGTCCACTGAATTCCAGCAATAAGGGGTTTACATTGTGGGCAGGCGTGAGGGTTCAATCCCAGAGGACTAATGTCTAATTCAGATTCTCTCCAGAATCTTCTGCCCCTTCCTCAGAACAGAAACTGGCTGAATTTTGTGAAATCTTCCACCCTACCAGAAGTTCAGGATGACCTGTTCAAAGATGAAACCATCTTCACACCCACAAGGATGACTGTAATTTTTAAAAAATGGAAAATAGCAAGTGTTGGTGAGGATGTGGAGAAATCGGAACCCTTTTACTTTGTTGGTAGGAATGTAAGATGATGCAGCCAGTGTGGGAAACGGTTGGCAGTTCCTTGAAAAGCTAAACAGAATTGCCAGATGACCCACTCTTAGGTATATACCCAAAAGAATTGAAAACAGGTACTCAAACAAATACTTGCACATGAATGTTGATAACAGCTCTATTCACAGTAGCCAAAAGACAGAAACAGCCCAAATGTCTATCAACTGATGGATGGATGAACAAAATGTGGGATAGCCATACAATGGAGTATTATTCAGCCGTAAAAAGAAATGAAGAACTGACACATGCTACAACATGGAAGAACCTGGAAAACATTATGGAAGTGGAAGAGTCAGGCACAAAATGTCACATATTATATGATCTTATTTATATGAATTGTCCAGAACAGGCACATCCATAGAGGTAGAAAGCAGGCTGGTGGTTATCAAGGGTTGGGGTAAAAGGTGAGATGGGAGTAACTGCCTAATGGGTATGAGGTTTTCTTTAGGGTTGATGAAAATGATCTGCAACTAGATAGCAGTGGTGGTTGCACAACACTGTGAATAAACTAAATGCCTCTTTAAAATGGTTAAGTTTTATATTATGTGAATTTCACCTCAATAAAAAAAAGTGGCAAGGTCTTCCAGAAAAGGAAGGACTGGTGTTTTATTTCAAAAGTCACACTTCCCATCCCAGAAATAACACAAGTTTACTGACAAAGGAAGGAAAATGACTGCATGATGTGCTTAGTCACTTTCCCCAATCAAATGGAATTGAGGAAAGGTTAATGCATGCAAGACAAGAATGTGGCTTTTCATCAAGACACAGATATTCCATTTTGGTTAGTAGTAGATGTTCCCTCTTAGTTGGCTTTATAAAATAATCCCACTGGATAGAAATAAAGTTTATGAACAATAAAAATGATAGCACTAATGGGGAACATTTTAGCCCCCAAAGATGTTCACTGTAAACACTAACAAACTACATGTGTCTGCATGAGTAGGGCTATTTGGAAGCTTTGTGGCATGGTATATAATCTTAAGAATATTATACTCAAACATAGCCACAGAATAAAACAAAAATGAGCACAACTGGGAAAGATCCAGAAAAATCAGAATCAAAGCATGTTTTGTTCTTAAATTTACAACAAATGTAGCATAATAAACCACTGAGCATTAGACATAGAGTGAGCCTAGATAGCATGTATCTAACCCTTGCCTTAGCCAGGGCAGGGTTATACTTTCTTCTACTAGGAAGAGGGGAAAAAAAAAAAAAAAAAAAAAAAAACAGTGGCAATAACCTCACTTTTATAGTGTTCTTCAAAGATAATAAAATAAATTGGCCTCTTGAGTATGATGATGTAAAAATGATGTCTACAGCTCTTTTGCAGCGTGATGACCGATGATGGTTCCAACAGTGTCCTCACCGAATCCGAGGTCCGGGAGGAGAAAGACCTGCCCAGAATCCAGCTGTGTGGGCTGGTGGAGGAGCTCAGCTATGGAAACTGCTCTCAAATTCGAGACAGAGATGTTTGAGAAATATTACAATAAACTGGAGCCAAGGGCTCAGTGACATCCACAATTATCAGAAATTAAAACATTGGCAGCAGAATTTTCACAGCTCCAAGGCCGGCGAAAATCCAAATCCCGCAAAGGTCTGACAAGCCTCACTGTTAACCAAAAACGCAAGCTTGTACAAAAGAAGCTGGAAGACATGAAGGACCAGATCTGGCACACGCGGGCAAATGCTGAGCAGGATCTGCAGCACCGTGAGAAATGGGCAAGCTGATCCTAAAATTCTTATGGAAATGCAAGGGATCCAGAAGAGTCAAAACAATCTTGATAAAGAGAACAAAGTTGGAGGTCTCACACTTCCTGAGTTCAAAACTTTCTACAAAGTTACAACAACCCAGACAGTGTGGTCTTGACATAAGAAAGACATACAGATCAATGGAATGAATTGATAGTCCAGAAATAAACCCGTACATTTATGGTCAGTTGATTTTAAACAAGGGTGCCAAGACCATTTAATGGAGAAAAAAATAACCTTTTCAACAAATGGCGCTGGCATAACTGTATATCCATAGGCAAAAGAATGAAGTTGGACCATTTCTTCACATATAAATATTAATTCAAAGTAAATCAAAGATCTAAATGTATGATCTAAAACTATAGAACTCTCAGAAGAATACGTAAGAATGAATCTTTAGTATCACCTGGAAACCTTGGTTGGGTAATGTTTCTTAGATATGACAAAAGCACGAGTCACAAAAAGAAAAAATAGATATATTGGACTTTATCAAAGTAAAAACTTTTGTACCTCAAAGGACACCATTACAAAAGTGAAAAGACACCCCCCTGAATGGGAGTAAATATTTACAAGTCACATATCTGATAAGGGAATTGTTTCCAGAATATATAAAGAACTCTTAAAACTCAATAATAAAATGACAAATAACCCAGTTAAAATTGGACAAAGAATTTAAATAGACATTCTCCAAAGGAGATATACAAGTGGCTAATAAGCACATTAGACAATATGCTCAACATAATTAGCCTTTAAAAGGGAAATGTAAATCAAAACCATAAGGATGTACCACCTCACCTTGACTAGGATGGCTCAAATAAAAATAGAACAGTCAATAACAAGTGTTTACAAGGATATAGAGAATTTGGAAACCTAATACATTGACATTGGGGTTGTAAAATGGTGCAGCTGCTTTAGAAAACAGTTTGGCAGGTCTTAAAATGCTAAAATAGTGTTACCATAGACCCAGCAATTCCACTTCTATGTTATCTACTTAAGAAAATGGAAAACATTTATGCAACAACTTGTACAGTAATGTTTGTGCCAGTGTTATTCATAATAGCCAAAAATTGGAAGGAACTGAAATGTCCATCAATTGATTAATGGATAAACATAGTGACATATCCATACAATAGAATATTACTTGACAATAAAAAGAAATGTACTGATACATGCTACAACATGGACAAACCTTGAAAACATTATGCTAAGTGAGAGAAACCAAACACAAAAGGCCATATTGCATAATTCCATTTGTATGAAGTGTCCAGAAGAGGCAAATCTATAGAGAGAGACAAAAATTAGAAATTAGATTATTGGTTGTCAGGGGCTAGGAGGAGGGGGAAATGGGGAGTGACTGCTAATAGGTACAGGGTTATTTTGGGAGGTAATGAAAATGTCCTAAAATTAAATGGTGAATTTAGTGGTATGTGCATTTTATCTCAATAAAGTTGTTATATTAAACCAAAAAAAAAAATGATGTATGCATATTAAATAAGAACTGAAAGGGAATAAAATACTAGGCAATCTATTTATGGTGGTTGTAGGTACTGTCTTTAATTTCCATTGTTGTTAGTTAATATAACCCTCTAAAAATAACTTTTAAAAAAAGAAAGCAGTAGTTTAGAGTATGTTTATATTACATGGAAACTACATTTCTAACCAGTGTGTTTGCATTAAACACCATCTCAACCATCCCCCTTTCCCCAGACCAAAACAGTGGTCCCTCAGTACCTACAGTGCTTGATATCTGGCTACCCCAGGTGAGTATTTGCTGATTGTCTGCACTGGCTGAACTTCTGAAATGTGGAGAGGGTAGAACAGGAGTAACCCGCCATCTCTAAAACTCTGACTTTGGCTCAGCCCTTACGGAGCTTTCCAAAACTCACCTTGATTTCAAGAGGCTGGGGCATCTCAGCCTTTGGGGTAGGCCATCTTCATCTCACCCAACCACAATGATCTTAATCTCCGTCAATATTTTCCACCCAAAAGAAAGTTTCTAACTGTGTCTCCACACACCTGAGATTCAACTTCTAAAGATATGGCAGTGTAGGAATTATAATGAAAATTTGGAGGTGCAATCTCCCCATGTCCTTTTATCCTAATGCCTCTATAAAGTTTAAACTCCATTTAGGCTGCATTTTGAAATTCTTCATTTCATCTTAATTATGTAGAATTTGAGGACAATGTTACAAATATTCTTTTAAAGACAAAGTTAACTGCACAGTTTACATAGGAAAGATTGCATATCGGTAATGGAAGAAAAGACTAGAAATAATGGCCTAAGCCCTTCCTCATCTAAAGGCAAGTAAGAATTTGAAATTTTAAAACAAATTGAACTTGGCAGGTATAATGAACAAATGATAGACTGATTCCTTTAAAAAAGAATCACTACATACATTTTTATAAGTTTCAGGGGCTCTTTATTTTCCCTGTGTATGTATGTGTATGTGTGTGTGTGAATAAAAGGTGAGATTATCAATATCTAATCACTTAAATATTAGGGGATCATTTTGCTATTTAGATGCAACATTGCATTTACCCACCTACTATATGTATTAGGTATTGAGAAAATAAAGACAAAATCGTAGAAATTTGGTTGGAACTTTTTTTTTTCAACTGAAAGGACTTTAAAAGAAGCCAAGTAAATTGATTCTTTTCACCACAATCCAATATTATTTCACAATAACATAATTTTAGTAATTTAGGGTAAATTTTTCTGACGCTTATTTTTTTTTCCTTTTAAATGCTAACTATGATTTCTTTCTTAGCTAGACGTCTCCTTGTGTGTATTATAGTAGTTTACATATAATGCTCTCTGAAGATTTTAGCTCTTTGGGAATGAACCGTGTCATTTCGAAAGCAACCAAGACCGAGAATGCACATTCCTTGTTATTAATGGTGGAAATTTAACATATGTGGTTTCTACAGGGTCAGCCAGGGCCTGTCGGCCCCCAGGGATACACCGGGCCACCAGGACTTCAGGGTTTCCCAGGCCTGCAGGGTCGCAAAGGGGACAAGGGTGAAAGGGGAGTTCCCGGGATAACTGGACCGAAAGGAGATGTGGTAAGTATCATTCTTAACGCTTCCTCTAATTTTACGAGGGCGGTGGGTGTCTGGACTTTCATTAAGTCTGTTTGCCTTCTTCACAGGGTGCAAGAGGCGTTTCTGGATTCCCTGGTGCGGATGGAATTCCTGTAAGTTTTTCAGAAGATTAGGCTTTTAAAACATTGTGCACATTCTCAACTATACATTTACGACTTAAAGAAACATTTTAAACTAGACCTCCTTCTATGTTTATAACACAACTTCTGGGGCTGGGGCTCTATATACATATTTTTTCTCCTGGAATCCAGTCAAATACTGGTCGAATTGTTTCCTTCGTAAACATTCTCCTAGACTTGGCTTCAGAATTGAGGCTACTTTTCTAAAACTGGATATTGTTTTGCAATAAGAGCTGGAGTGCTACTCAGATATGCGCAATAAAAAGTCAGCCTTGAAATTTTGTTTGAACTGCAAGGCAATCTGAATATAAAGTAATCCAGTAAAGAACCTGGATGTCATGAGGGCCTGCTGAACTTTTGTGTCTCTTCTCAAATTCTTTGTAGTAACCACACAAAAAATGAGAAAAAGAAAAGGCATGTTTTGTTCATGGGAAAATCTCAGAGTGCAATAAAATGTGTTTTTCTAACCTAGTTTACTTTACTTCTTGTGGAATAAAAAAATAAACAAAACAGTCTGACTCACAGCCTTCTTCGCAGGGATGCCTGAGCAGATTTCCCAGGGCCGGCTTCCTGGCCAGATCCCGACATCACGACCTCTGTTTATCACACATTCCAACCCACCTCCCGTCCTCCTTCTGTTGTAGTTCTGTGACATCTGCTTCACAAACCTCACACGTATACACAGCTGTCTATGCCCTTATCTTTCGTGTGCATGTTCTTTTTTACTGTACACACATACAGAGAGGGAGAGAATCTCTTGTTTCCCACACTTCACAGTAGGGCTGCTACTTTGAGGGACGATAGAAGGAAGGGAAAGCCTAGAGGGTAGTCACAGAACATTCTTGCCTTTTCTTCAGCTCTTTTGAGCCACATTCCAGATGAGTTTTGCAACAGTGGAAGAAAATGGTCAGAGCAAAAGAATGGCAAGTCACTTTACAAAGACTTGAGACCTGCGGCTTGGTGATCCTAAGGGACACCTGCACGATGAGCTCAAACATGTGCATCAGCTACATCAAACAACTATAATTTAGATGAAGAAATAACTTCTGCAATAGTCAGAATCTTGAGCAATTGGCAGAGTTGAAGAATCTACAGGTTTCATGAATTATACAAATAATGAGTGTGTTTTCCAATCTAATAGCCTAAAACTGAATCACTCATTTTTAAACTACTTCTTTCAACTCTTTGGACCTTTAATCATTTTTGAAATGGAAATGGAAATCTGATCTTAAGTGTAGCAACACTATGGAAAAGAAATTGGAACTAATCTGTATCATATGATAATTCATTTTTTGGCTCCATGCTCGTTTAATATTAGAAGCCAATATTGCAGAAAACAGGGAGGAAGTAATCATCCTATGGGAGAATGGTTGTGGTGAGCCGATAACTGATAGTTTTCTGAAGAACCTAGGTGTCACTCAGGATACCCAGTCTTTTTAACCCCAGAATTCTGATACTATGATTACGTTAATTTAACTGTCACTTGCCATATCGAATCAGTTCATAAAAATTATTTGGAGTTTGAGGGATCTGGATGATTTTAACTCTTTAGAAGTCATCTATAAAAAGTGATACACAGTAAATCTTGTAGGTGACTCATAAAGAAACATATCTCACATGTTGAGCAATAGAGATGGACTTTTAGCTCTATAACTGAAAATTTTCTTTGAAACACTATTTCAAACTCAGATCAGATTGGCATGCAATTTCAAATGACTTAGATCAACTCTTAGTGAGAAAGGAAAACCAAGCAAATAATCCAGAAGAAAAACAAAGAACTCAAGGGTATATTTTCAGGAAAAGCATTATAGGAAAGTAAAGATCCTGAGCAGAATGCCTAAAGGATGTTTTCTCAGGCTGAATTTGAAAGCTTAGACTTTTAAAGACCCCTTCAGTCTTTATTCCAAAGGATATCAGATACCTAACTCTAGCCTAATAACTTGAGAGATTGTTCTCTATGCTTTATAGGAGTACTGGGGATTTCTCTGATTCAGCAAAGGGATTACTGAAAGGTCTGTCTGATTTCTTATCTGATGTCACCAGTTCAAAGCAATGGCTTTGAACATCTGAAGCAGAGGGATGCTCAATAAAAGAAAAGTTACGTTTTTTGCATTGTGTTTCTTAATATCATTCATGCTACAAGGTTTATTCATTTATCTTGAACAGTCACTAATTTCTCCAAGTCAATCTAGAAGACATCCTGATGGCCTCAAAAATCACTCTAGAATATATGTTTTGCTTATTATCAAGGAAATAAAAATTTTTAAAACATTTCATAATAATAAGGCATATATCTAAACATCCATTGGTTAAAGAAATAGCAAAATAGACTGTCGTCATGGAGTACATAAATTGTAAATTATTAACCCAACCACTCTACATTCCCCTGGAACCAGATTAATTCAACTGAGATGTCCACAGTTTAACCTGACCCTCTCCCAGTTATTCAAAGACATTTGATCATGTTGCCTCCCTGCTTCCCCAGATATCTCAGAGTCCGACATGTTTTATATTCAGATTTGAAATCCAAAAAATAGTGTACCCAAAGAAAATAAATGAGAGGAAAATCAGTTCTTTTAAATATGGCCAAACCATTGCTGAAATCACACTGTAGGTGTGACTATCTTACCCATTTAGGATGTGGGATATAAAATTAACCGTCTAGAATTCAGTTGTGCACAACTGATCAAGGGACCCGTGAGAAGCAGATAACTGCCTCTGGAATTTTTTTAAATCTACCCTTATCTCTTCTTCTAAAAGGTCATCCTCCTAGTCACCTTGATGAAGCAAGGCAAGAGAAACCCTTAGAACAGTTTACTTCTTAGCAAAGCACATGGGAAGCAGAAATTTGTCCTGAAAACCTTTCCCCTGTTTAGAACTATCCCCTGAAGGCTTCGCGTATTTAATCATTCATTCATTCATTCATTCATTCATTTTGAGTTTTTTTCTTTTTGGATCCATTCCATGGACATCTCTTATGGGAATATTTTATACTGTTTAACACACAGTTTCATGAAAACTAAAGGCATATGAGTTCAAAGATTGACTTATTTTTCTATTTCCCAGGGACATCCAGGACAAGGTGGATCCAGAGGAAGGCCGGGTAACGACGGCTGCAATGGAACCACTGGGGATGCAGGTCAACAGGGAACCCCAGGTTCCGGGGGCTTCCCCGGCTTGCCTGTGAGTGTTACCCCAGCACATGCCCTTCAATTGCCTCTAGGACCCTGAAATGCTGGGTACATGTCAATGGAAATGGAAAAAAGATGCCACAGGCTGAGCTTGTTTCCTGGGGCTGAGGGGTTTGATAGCTCCAGCCTAGCCCAGAAGAAGGGGCAGTAGCCCAGGACAGATCAGAGGGCCCCTTGTGAGGAGACTTTCTAAGGAGGGGAGGTTGCCTCCTGTTCTCTCAGTAGCAGGGGCATGCAGGCTCATGCCTGAGCCTTGCCTTTTATTACCTGAAAAATCATCCTCCCTTCTTATTAGTTAGTGGTCAGGCTGGAGGCACACACCTCTGCTGTTTTCCTGCAAGCATCAAGGCATGATTTTTATAGATTGAAATAACTTCATTTTCTATATCCGTTCTTTAAATGCTAGGTGGAAAATACTTGGTTCGTCATTATGTTGCTCACAGTCTACTGTCTCCAAAGTGTCACTTTATTTTCTCCTCTATTCCTATTGAAATTTCATGGAATAATATTATAATAGTAAAATTAAAATAAAAAATTGCATACTTGGACAAAATTCTCTATTGGCCATTGTTAGATTACAAAATCCTTTGAGACGTGAAAGTACAATTACATTCCCTAGCATATGCAATGTAGGAGTTTATTTCATTTTTCAATTGAAGAGCCTTCTTATAATAATTTATTTTGAGCCCTCATTTACTTTTTAGGATCTTTGCAAAGAATCCCGAATTTTTTTCAGTAGTATATTGCTGCTCTCTTATTGCCAAAATCTTGCAGATTCAGGGATTATACTAAATTTTATTTGGTAAGACTTTTTATTTTTTAAAAAAGATTTTAAAGTGGGGGAAGAGCAGTCATAAACACCCTTCACCATGCTTTCCCCCTAAACCTAAAGGAATTTGCCTCACATTTACCTCTACCTTTCAGTTTTCCCTTCACTGGTTGTTTCATTTTTAGTAAACTATATAACTTTCCATTCCATTCAATTCTAATGCCATGACTTTCATTATGAAGTATTAAAAGATATTTATATATATATATACCTATGTTGACCCATATAGTGTATTTTACACAATTCCAAATTGAAAGAATGACCTGGTATCTCCTCTCCCACACATGATGATTAAGAAATTATTGTCAATATTTTTAGTACACTAATGCCAAAGAAACCATATAATAATGTTAATAATTGTAATATTATTATAAAGAAAAACAATATATTGGGATACTAGAGGATTTGTTTATTGAGGAATCTTTTGGGCTTATGAAAATAATTTAAATCCTGTAAAGTATTTCCATTTTAACTATTCGGTAAATATGAAATTAAAAGTCTCACCTATATGGTTGAATATTGTGATTGTCTTTTGGTATTACCTAAATAAGCCATAATAATATTTAGACATTATAAATGTCAGTATTTCATCACTCAAATTATTATAGTTGCATTAAATGTTAATCAATGTCTTTGTGGGTTTTTTTTTTCTTTTTGCTACATGTATTGCTTATTTAGGGACCTCAAGGACCCAAAGGACAGAAAGGCGAACCTTACGCATTGTCCAAGGAGGACCGTGACAAATACAGGGTAAGTTTGCTAGATGTATGAAATGTAATTAGGCAATACAGTGTAAATGTTTAAATTAATAAAGTTCATTACCATGTTGATTTTAAGTTATAAGGATTAATGTAGTGAAGGAACGCACAGAATGGCAGAATAATCCAAAATTATGATTACTTTAAAAATAATTTTATTTCCATTCAGGATGTTTCCAATCTTATATTTAATTATGGATGCATCTCTTTCCCATATTCACAGTGCCCCAAACAAAATATTAGGTAATTGATATCATGGAGTCCTGACTTTAAAGGAAATAAGAAGCTTTCAATTCAGCTTCTTCCCTTCTAATCTGTGTCACCTTTACCTCTCCCAACAGAGGTACAAAGCTGTTCTTTATAGATGCATAAATGTTTGCTTTGTCTAGTTCATGTTTCCTGGGTGGGGGGAGCGGAGCAAACAAGTAATTTAATTGTTGTATTTAAAACATAGTGATGGAAATACCTTACCCAGTTTACACTGATCACTAAATTGCTCAAAACTTCAGTAATTTCCACTAGCCCGTAATGGCACGTGTGTTAGTTAATTAAGACATAACCAGATAGAAAGACTAAAACAATACCATCAAAACCATATTAATAGTTAAATTTCATTTAGTGGATCATAATGGCATTCATTGTTAAGGAGACAAATACATTTTGGACTAACATGGTGATATATAATGCTGGGGATGTCTATAATCATAGTGGACTATGTGATAATGTAGAAAATGTCAGACTGAATGTTGAGACCCAGTTTCTCAAATCCCAGCTCAGCCACAACCTTGTTGAGTCAGTTTGGTTAAATCTTTTCACAATGATGTACTCAGTTTCCTCAGCTATAAAAGTGTGGACATTGACCAGATGGCTTATAAAATTTGAGCCAACTCTGAAATTCTGTGATCTAAGTGTTTGTTACTTTCTTGGCTGTATGAAGTTCCACTAGATGGTCATTGGTTAATGCAGGGGAAATTATGGTCAATTAAAAAAAGCATGTTTATTTCTTGAGGACATACTTGCTACCTAATAATTGAGCAAGTACTTATATTTTCATGCATTTGAGGTATTTATTTTCTCTTTATTCAAATGCTAATGCCTTAGAGAAATTGAATGATCTCTTATTGACCAGAACATAAGCTCGTTTTATACTACTGATTAAGCGTCTTTATAGGATGTTATCTAGTTTACCATCAATTGACTTGATCCTTCTAAAATATTTTTCTAATGCATATTTCAGATTGGGTGCTTCAATTGCTACCATGGTTATGTCTAGTACATTTGACTCATAGGTCAAATTTGTACAAATAGAAATAAGAATCTTTAGTCTAGAAGAGCCTAAATATAATGTGTATTTCATGTAGGCCAGTGTAGACCAGCCCTCACTGTACTTAACTTTTATCTCTCTGAATTCCTCAAGTATCTTCTAGAGCACCACTTTGGTACTCAATATCATTTTAGACCCTAAATATGGAATGTGAAAGATCTTGCCTGAATTTTCTAGTTTTTATTATCTTCTAAAATTAAAATGTGAAGGTAATGATCATTAAGAAACTCATACGGGTTATTCTTTTCTTTTCTTACAATCTATGTTTAAAATGATATTCTTTTCTTAATGCATGTATTAATCTATCTAAATATACATATTAAAATTATTTGTACATACATACTCTACATACTTAATAGCCATAAATTGGAAAAGTGTTGCTAAAACCCCTCCTGTATTGCAAATGACCAACATGTGGGCATTAAAAAAAGAGAGAGAGATATAGGGCTGAATATTTTATATGCTTATGTCTAACATTGTGTAAAATGTAACTAGATCTAAACATGCTTAAAAGCTATAGCTCCTAAAATTATTTCTTCTCATTTAGGGTGAACCTGGTGATCCTGGATTGGCTGGTTTCCAGGTAAGTTTTGTGTTTGTTAAAGAATATTCTAAATAAAACTTCAAGATCTACAGTGTTCCAAATATCAGTCTGCCTGTCTTAAAAATATTCTCTTGTTGCATGTCTCCAGGGTCCTCAAGGCCACCCTGGGCCTATAGGACAGATGGGTCCAGTTGGATTTCCGGGGAGACCAGTAAGTACCTGGATACAGTGTGCTCATTAATGTCCCATTGTTAAATCATCCTTTATGGATGCATTTTCTTCACTTGTTGGATTAAGGTAAAAATTTTTACAATAAAACTATGCTATTTTTAGTCACTGTAGAAAAACATCAAGACAAAATGGTGAATTCTTTGAATATGTAACTGCTGTTAAGAAGAATAAGGACTCAAAATTATGGTCACCTAATCACTGCCACCAGGTCAGATTTTGACTTGGTGTTAGCTGTGGGCTCCTCCAGTCATGTGCCAGTGCTCTTGACCCCCTACTTATCTGGCTGGGCAAGGTAGACCAAAGTCCAACATGTCAGGAGAAAAGAAGTCGTGTAACATTACACTCGGGTGGTGCCAATGATAAAAGGTGAGATATTGAACATCAATTAAGGGAATGTCCCTGGCGTCCACTCGAGTGGCAATATATAGATGTTCTTCCCCCTGCAAATCAAGTGACAGGACATAATACTTGAATGAAGGAGGGCCTGCTGCAAGAAGGGAAGAAGGGAAGAAGAGAAGAAGAGAGGATTGCTAGTGCTTGCCCAGCACTCACACCACTTCCAAGACTACACAGTGGCCTAAAAGATGAACTGGCCACTGTGACAAGTTTTCAGACTCTCTCATTCCCTTGGTTTTCTAATAGCAAGAGAAAAAGTTCTTAAATTAGAGCAGAGAAATAGGTCTCCCTTAAACAGGGAAAATGTTTAGCTAAATAGGAGAAAGACCTCCTCACAGAAAACTGTTGCTTAAGATTGAGACAAGCCGTCAAGGGATGTGTGGAATCAGTTTCTTGACAGATATTGAGAAATGATAAAGACAAATGTTTGGGGAAGATTCAGCCATACTAGCCGTTGAGGGTGAAGCTCCTCATACATTTCCTTCAGACAATGATTCCATAATAAAAAAAAGGGATTTTCTTTACAAAGCAAATTTCCCTGATGCTATAAAAGTCACTTTTTCTAAGCCCTCTGACTGAATGATTAGTCCACATAGAATGAAACAAGGGTTTTATGACTTGAGATTCTTCACTCTTCTACTGCATATGGTTGTTGGCTTACTCGCAGCACACACACCACATGGTGTAGGGTTGCTGTACTTTAAAAACACAGTTCAGTGGAACCTGAAAAATAGATTGTACCCTTGAAGGCCTTTGGCTTGATCTGACAGCTTCAAGTTCTTCCTGTGGGCCATTAAAATAACCCACAGTCCCCAACCTATCCACCTCTCTGCATCTACATCTTTGTACTTAAACACTAACTTCTCCTCTGATGCAGTTTAAATTCTTTTATCCTAAGGACAGTATTGACCCAGAATGCCCTGCAGAAAGACACATGGCCATATTTGCTGACGGACTTTCAACCCTGCAGTATTGGCCTATAGGATTAATTCTTTCAGTGAACATTTGTTGAACCACTACCAAAAAGTGCTAGATGGTGTCCTGTGGGGAATCCCAGAGGAAGTAAGAAACAGTCCCCACAGTAACAGGGATCAGAACAAACACAAAGAGGCCATGAGCGAAGTCAAATGCCTAAACACAAAAAAGCAAACCAAAACCAGCTATGAGTAGACAGCCAGCAAATTCTGAGAACTAGACCTGACCCCAGCCCCTCCTACCATACAGTTTTTCATCCCTGCAGAAACAAATATAATTTAAACCTCTATGAACACTACATGGTGCTTTAAATATGCAGTAAATGGCCTTCCCAGAGTTTTCTAGCAGATGGTTTCTGGATCCTGGTCTTAAGAAAACAGTTTACAGGTTTCCTTGTGTTTTTGCAGGGACCACCCGGACCCCCTGGACCCAAAGGACAGCAGGTAAGTTGGTGGGAGGATGAGCTAAAGGGAAGGGGGAATTTATATATTTGTGTATATTTGGTAATATATACATAGTAATACTTGGTTGACAAATATTTATTGTTTACTTTAGGATGAGTACCATATTGTAGGTGTTAAATGTCAACTACAAGTATAAATCCAATTGAGTTCCCAAAGTATCTGGCACATAATAAGAGCTCTGTATGTCAAATGGTTTGTTATATGTGATCACTTATAACATTCTTGTTGTATGAAAATCAAACTTATAAATGCTTTCAGTTGGAACAATATAGGTACAGCTCATATTTATCCATAAACATTAACTTACAAGAATGGACAAAATGTAGAAAATTTGTTAAAGGGAGACCAATGAAGTTCTTCTTACCTGGATATAATTTAAGTTCTACAAAAGTCTGATGCTAACCGGTAGAGACTCATTCAATTCAGAGCCCAAAGCCATGTTATTTTCATGAGAGAAAGATTACTAAGTTTGTTGAAACACAAGGTAGGTGGTTTGGTAGGAACTTGGAGAACAGAACTAGGTTTCATTATGACCTGGGAAAGTTGGATGAATGTCCAAAACAAACAGAATGAGTTTGCCTAGGGAAGTATTTGATCAAAACTCAGCATGAGTCAGAAATACTGGGCTACTGTTAAGAAACTTTTAAGAACCATTCCATTGCTGTACATCCAGATGGAGGACATCTCCAAACACGCACATTACAAATGCCTGCTGAACATGAAATCCCATTTCTGTGACCTCCTGGTGACCATGACTGTCCCCCTCTCTCTCTCTGTCCTTCTCTCCCCCGCTCCCATCACCTTTGACATAGCTTCCAGCTCAAATGGGAGCATGTTAAGGCTACCAATTCTGCTGCTGGACTCCCCACTGTCTAGCACCCTTAAGCAGGATGGGAAAGGACCCAAGCCAAGAGAAGCGGATGTAGGACAGGGCTCTGGGGCTAAGGCAGATCTCCATTTGCCGCTGCAAATACAAACAACCATCCTCACCTCCTGACCAAGTCATTTCCTGGTGACTTTGACATCCAGCTCATGAAGCAGAGAGGGACCGCAGGGAACTAAAACAAATCGCATTCTAATCCTGCCTGGCTGTGTTTTCCGTGCTTTGATTTCAGCTCCCAGCCAGGTGGGAAAGAAGCAAGAAGCAAAAATTAATTAAAGACTTGTTTTTATTTTCAGAAAGTATCTGTGCATTTGAGGGGGGCAGTTGGTATACTTCAGAGAGAAAGCTCAGATGGAGCCCTGCATGATCTTTTCCTCTATGGGAAAATAGCAACCCTGGGAAAGAAGCGAAATTGTCTGGAAGTAAAAGGAAAGAGTACTATTGCCACAATGTACATGAAGTGTTAGTGTGGCTTTTCATGTGTACTTATTTTATACATCAGAGTTACCAGTTCTCCCATATGTGGCACTTCTATTTGTGAAACTATTAAGTACTTGCTGAGCCTAGCTTTGCTTCTTAAGCTAAAAGGAACATGAAAAGGTTGGATAAAACCCAAAGACTCACCCTCCTTAAAATCATTAAAAGGATAGAAAGTGTTCTTATGAAATTAAGATCATCTTACCAAAGTGAGAAAAGCTGAGGGAGAAAAAAAGTGACTAATGATCTTCAAATATGGGCTCCAGGGAAAAAACATGGGCTGCTTTCTAAAGGGGCCAAGGAAATGCTCGTCAATTTTTACAACATGTAGAGTTAATATACTAATGATTAAGAGTCAGAAAGAGTTGGGTTCAAATCTGCACTCTATGAGCTGTGAAACCTTGATCAGATCATGTGACTCTCACAGTTTCACCATCTGTGAAACAGTCCAAACTTAGGGAGTAACAGAGGATTGAAGACAACTGATGAAGCATTTAGCACAGGCCCTGGGCTATTAATAATGGCTCATTAACCTTTAGGTAGAATTAATAGTATAGTCAATTTTTTTATCCTAAGGATGTTGGACCAATAGAATATATTTCAAAAAAGCAAGCTGTAAAATATTCCCTGGGAGTGACAGTTAGAATAGCTGCTTTTAGTTCATTGTTTTGAGGTTTTGCTTTGCATGTAAACTCTTTAATTTCTTAAAAGCACATCAAATTAAGTTTATTAAAAGAATAGCTTTTTCATTTTTGTGAACTTGGGAATTTTCATCATTTAGTTATAATTTTAATGGGTGTTCAGAATACACTGTGCCTTTTTCTGCAGCTGATTTATGTCAGTTTTTCTTGTACATATATTGCATGATATCTGGGCTCAAACTGTTATTAGATAATTTATATATGAATATAGCAAAAATAAAACACACAGTTTTTTTTCTTTTTTGCCAATTAGTCTCTGGAAGGAGAAGCGAGAATAATATGCAAGAATTGTTGTCTAGCGATGTTGCAGATAGATAGGCCTTCGGTTTCTTTTTCTGAAAAAAAAAAAAAATGATTTCACTGTGATTATTGACTTTTAAAAACTTACAAAAACCATTTGTCTTTTCAGGGCAACAGAGGACTTGGTTTTTATGGAGAAAAGGGTGACAAGGTAAAGGAAACCTAAAAGATTAAAGTAGAGGAAAGCAGTGTTTTAACAATTAGGAAAGAAATCAATTCAATTACTAAATTTGATATTGTTATCTTGAAGTGATAGCAAACATGTATTTGCATATGCAAAAGTCATTGTAAAGCGCCATGTTATTAAACATGCTCCAGTGATAGAGCCATAGATTATTGATCAATAAGACAGTAAAAACAACCATCTAGGTTGGCAGTAGACATCTGATATACAGATATAACTTCAGCCAGTCTCCAGCATACAAAAATTAAGAGCATTTCACCAAGGGTGTCTTCTAACCATGTGAAATGCTGAAATGCATAGGTGATTGGAAGAGACTGAAGTAAGTGTCAAAGACAAATATGAAGCCTCTTAGGAATTAGGCAATATGGCTATCTCTGAGTTGAGTTCAGAGGCAGGATAGAAGATTATGCCGACTTTTATAAGTCCCTACAGTCCTAAAATCCAAAGACCTCACGGCGTTGAGGGGATTACATGAGATAATATGTGTTAAAGGTTCAACATGGTGCCCAGCACCCAGTAAGCACACAGCAAATCATTGTTTTTAAAAAAAAAAAAAACCTCATTTAATTCACCAAGATGTCCACCACCCACCATCCTTTGACCTCTTTATCTGAGCATTTTCTTTTTTTTTTTTTTTTTAATTGACTAGCACACCCAAATGAAAGGGACTAAAATGGAACCAGGTACTGAGCAGATGTGAGAGAAAAGACTTTATTCTTTATATTAATACCATCAAAGAAATCATAAAAGAAAAAAACATGAAAGATTGAAATATATAAAAATTTAAACTCCCCTGAAATGAAATATAACAAAATACTAAAATAAAAATAAGAAAAATAGGGGAAGAAAATTTTGGGAATAGAAACAATAGTTACATTGGAAATAATGGAAATGAAGTTAATGTCTATAATCAACAAAGAGTTTATTGATAAAAACACCAAGGCCCGATAGATAAATGGTAGATGATCAAATAATTCACACAAGAAATAATGAAACACATAGAAAAGTATTTCTTGCTAATGATTAAAAATGTATATTAAAGCAAACTTGAAATATTAGATTTGTTAAAGAAGCTGAATAACTGGTGAAGGGATGAAACTGGAGCACTCCTTCATTTCTTAGTCAGAAATGGCACCAACATTGTACAGAAATAGAGTAATACATATCAAGAAACATAATAGCCTTCAGACCTAATAATTTCCATGTATTGTAACTTGTCATAAGGAGATAATTCCACAGAAGAAAATACAGCCCCAAACTGTGAACAATCTAGAGTTTGGTGTTAGAGAAATAATGGGCTTATATACAGACATTCTAAATAATTATTAAGAAAACATAGGGGAACATGCAATCATGTTTAATGAAAGTAGCATACAAAATAATTTTTACATTATGCGTATTACTCTACAAAATAGGTATGTAGACATGTGGTAATAAACAAAAGTAAAAATCCCATATTGCGTTGGGATTGTGTTTTCACTCCAGTTTTATAGTTTCTTTTCAAAGTAAAGACTCCTCCTTTGCTAAACTATACCCAGGGCGACATCGGCCAGCCAGGACCCAATGGAATCCCATCCGACAGCGATCGCGCCGGCACAGGGCCCACAAAAGAAACAATTCACCTAGATCAATATAAGGTAAAAGGGCTTCAGCAAACTGACTGTATTCCTAGTTGGACTTAAAGGAGAAGATAAAAAGTAACTTTATTCAATTTTATTCAAATAATCAATTCAAAGTGGAAAAGGTCTTCCACTAGAAAGTCTCGCTATCCAAGTAGCAAGTAAAGCATGTGGTATGCAACCACAGCTAGGTCCTCGAGGGTGTTCATGATGTTTCCAGACATTTATTAGGTTTATAATCGAACAGTTTCATGCGTCCATCATCTCAAACAATTGTTAAGGACTTCAAACAACTCTAGAATCCATAAAAAACATCAAATCTATCTTTACTCAAACCTCCAATTTAGAGATGGTTCATGGTCATAGTGTAATTCAAAACGAGGATCACAGAACTATTTAAGTGAAGCCCTGTTTATTGAGCAAAATAAAATCTACTTTTTCTCTTTGCTGACATGATACCTTTTTTAATATAAAAGTTGGTTTTTTGAGTCTTTCCCTATAATTTCTAGAATGTACCCTTATTGTCTAAATTAAAATGAGTAGCCTCAATTCTGGATTTTGGCAATATGCACAACTGTCAAGTAAAGGTAAACAGGTTTTCATTAGGGCAATTCGTCCACACTCAGTGCTGGAGGCAGTTTCGTGGGGCAGTAGCCATGAAGCCTCAGGCTTCAGAATATCAGCTTTGGTCAGGCAGACCTGGGTTTGAATCCTGACTCTACCACTGACTCACTCTGTGTCGTTAGGCAGGTCCCTTCATCCTGCCAAGCCTTCATTGTGTCAAATACCAACCTCAGAGAGCTATTGAGCAGATTACATGAGACAGCACGTGGGAAATGCTCAATAGTGTTCAGCACTTACAATGTATGGGATAAGGAAAAAAAAAAAAAACCTAATGATAGAAATCTTATTTTCCAAAGAGAACATAATTCCCAACTCTTGCACACTGTCAAGATGGGATTTGGGTGCTCAGTCATGGGTGGGAGAGGGACGGTCACTCTCAGGGTAGTGATGGCAAGGCAAGAAGAGGTTCGACCACTGCATTTTATGGAGAAAACCAACCCAGGCTGGTGTGGCTTGAGTTACAAGAGACAGTTGATAAAAGTGGTCTGGGAAGTAGCTGTTTTAAGTCAGATGTGCCAAAGGGAAGTATGGCCACAAACAGGTAATTCTATCTGCTGAGTATTAGAGCAGGATGTCCCCTAAAGCTGAACAAGAGCACTAGGAGCAACCTGGGCAGGTAAGTGATGGCACCAGTGCTGTCGGTCCTCAGTAGTCAGATTGAGTTCCAAATAAATCCAGGGCAGGACTCCGACTCCTAGAGCTCAGCAGATAGGGTCTCTGTTCGGTTTCAGAACAGGAGCCCAAGGATGGAGAAGGGCCAGAAGCAAGTTCCTTTTCTGCAACCAAGATTGCTTCCAGGGCTGGAACAAAACCAAGGATGCAGGAGGTAGTCTTGTACTGCAGAGATCCTAAGTGCTGTGGACAGTATTTCAGTGATGCCAAAAATAACACACGATCTCATTTATACTGTGAAAATCCAGAAGATATAACACATTCTTTCTCTGAATTTTGAAGCTGCAAAATGTGGGGATCATTTGTTCCAATTAATTTATAATGACTGTTAAAAGTTGTATTAAATACATTCCACCTCATATCATAAACCCTGAAAAACTTCAAATATTACTATTCTCAAATTAATGAGCATTTCTTATTTTTCATATTCTTCATAGGGTGAAAAAGGAAGTGAGGGGGAGCCAGGAAGAAAAGTAAGTCATCTAATTAATGTTTCTTCTTATGCATAGTTCCTAAATTCTTAGTGTTTTTATTGGGATGATAGAATATACCATGGTCAAAATGACCCACGCACGCTTGGTTTCTCAACCACTTGTCTATGGCAGTAAAGTATTATTCATTTTTACACTTTTTTTTTTCAGAAAATAATTTTAGAATTTCTTCCTTTTTGCCTAAGAAGCACAAGCTAATCAACATTTTCTGAAGTTTATGAAATGTACCCAAACTCTTTCAAAAGAGAAAATTTGGGAGTGGAGAGGGCATGGAGGGCTGGGAAGGTTCTATGAGCTGGCCTCCATTCTGGGATTCCAGCTATATAATTGCTCTCTCCTCTTTTTAATCTTGTCATGCCCTCCCTCAAATTCCCAGTTGCCCCACATCCTCACTTATGTGATAATCCAGGGAAACATACAAGCTTTCTCTATGAATCCTGTCCAGTAGTCTGACTACCGTCAGGGTGTGAAGAAAATACAATCCTGAAGAACATAAAGAATGAAGTGTTTGCCAGGCCTCTGCTTGTCAGGGGTGCTGTCTCCTGTGCTGATCCTGATGTTCTCTTTATCCTCTCCTAGGGCATTTCCTTGAAGGGAGAAGAAGGAATCATGGGCTACCCCGGAACGCGGGTAAGCTGTGCATTTTATAACCATGGTTTTTAAAACAGTGCATCTCCACTCGAAGGACAGTGGGACCAGAACACCAAAAAACCACTGCTGCTTGGGCTGTGGTAACCAAAAATGTAGAATAGCTCAAACACAAGAAATTTGTTTCTTATTACCCCCTGGAGTCCAACAAAGTTGTCCCTAGTTGGGGGTACCAGGATCTCCCCTTGGAGATTCAGCCATCTTGTAACTCTGCATGCCCTAGGGCATGCCTACTTCTCAAAGCTTTGGCCTCTGGAAATGATGCCACCTCTGCTCTCCTTCCATTGGCCAGAACTCAGTCACATGGCCAAACCTAACAGCAGGGAGTTTGGGAAATGTGGTCCTAGCCATGTGCCCATAGAGAAGAGAAAATGGGTTTTTGTTGACTATCTGGTACTCACTGCCACTAAAAAGACATATTTTACAGTTCCCCAAAACAAGATCAGATAGGCTTATTAGAACATTGGAGTTAATATCAACAGGCCTGCTAATAATTTTTACCATCATTTGAATTTCTCTTCATTTCTTTAAATGGTAGACATGATATATTATATGAAAGTATATCATTTTAGATTTATCTCCTTCAGGAAATAAAAGGAGTTTGTGATAGTTTTGATCCCTTAAATAGTAAAGGTAATTTTGCTATTATAATGGATTTTGCTTCTTTTAGGCCTTTTCATCTTAGGTGAATTTTCTTGGGACCTCCTTTCAAAACAAGGAAGAATTGAATTTAGTATCTTATTACTATTCCTCAAAATATGTACCTAAGAATTGTTGTATTATTCCAACAGCATTTTATTTTAATCAATATCAGGAACCATAAAAATGCCCTCTGGAAAATTTTGCTTTGTATTCTGAGCTGTTGCTGCTTCTGTTTTTTGTTCAATCCAGGGTGCCCCTGGTTTCAATGGTGAACAGGGATCACCAGGACAGAAAGTAAGTTCAATCCATAAAATGCAATCTGCTCAGGCTTGAAACATCTTACAAAGGTCAGATGTAAAGACTGTGGTATCCCAGAAAAGAACATTTGTCCCTGGGAAACACATTTAAATCTCACCCTGCATATCCAGTAGTATAAATAACACTTGCTCCCAGATCATTCACTAAATTTAAGTCAGATCATTTACCTTTTTTTCTCATTTTTGCAAATCAGCCTTCTGATTCTTTCCACCTTTCTCTCCCTCTAGGTTTCCCATCATTCAGCCCACTAATTTGTCACTCTTAGAAGGGTTGTCAACTTGCTGACCAAGGGTCAACCCTGCCTTTTTTTATATTGACCTTACACACTGACACTTCATTTACGTTCACTGATGACCCAATTCATTATTTTTCCATGTGTCAGATTTTTTGTCTTTTTTTTTTTTTTTAGAAGAAACTGTTATGTGAGAAATGCATTATGAAGCTATATCAGATTTGGAATTGTATAAAAGCTAAATCATACCATATATAAGAGAGAGTAGACATAGAAATAGATTTGTTTATTTATTTTCTCTATTCATTATTTCCACTAATTCAATCACAGAATATACAGCATGCCTCCTTCCCATTGCAGGCTCCCAGATCCTTTCCACTGGCAACCACGACTAATAGTTCCTTGGTATCATTTCAGATAAGTGCTAGCACATAACAAACATATTTTTACATGCATATAATTTAGCAAAAACATAAGTGTATAAGTTGCTACTCTGCTACTTGTTATTTTTGTTCAAGATGCCTTGGAGATTGTTCCATCTTAGCACTTACAAATCTACCTCATTCTGTTAACAGGCTGCATAGAATTGCAGTAACTGTATGCACCATATTGTGATGGTTCTTATTGCTTGCTATTTCAAACAAATATGCAATCAACATTATGGTACATATCTCTTGGTGGCCACAGACTAGTGTTTCCATAATTCAGTCCTAGTAGGTACAGAAAAAAGATTAGAAAAAAAATTCAGCCTCACAATCATGGCTCCATTGTAGGGTGGTAGCATAACGTCTGGAGACCCATAGTAACCGTGGTTGACAAGCACTGCCGGTGCATCAGTCCCCTTCTGGGAGGCGCTGCCATGTTTGCTCGGGGACTACAAGTTGACTTGGCCTCCCAGATCCAGTTTCTGACCTCTGCTAGCTCTAGGCACAGGCTGTATTAACCCAGTGTTCTGTTTTTTACCACTCACAGTAGTGCCAATCTTGATTGCTTTCTGAAACCTCAGTTGACCTTATTCCTCCCAATCCTGTCCTTTTTTCCTAAGCTCAGGCCAGGGCCCTGAGACCAAGCTTTGCTCTAATTACATCCAGCTTATCATAACATTACTTACTGATAGGAGCTATCCCAAAAGAGCATACCTAGAGAGATACCCATCCATGCCACACCCCAACCAAAGACCAAAGTCAAATTCTAGTTTGCAGATTACAATAAACCACTGTTGTCAAGAGACAGAGGACTAAAGCAAATATGAGCTCCTTAAAAGTTATTCCATTTCCACTCTCTTTGTGTAATTCTAGTGCTACTGTTAATATTTTCATTTCTTATCATTTGCTAGTGAAATCATAATTATTAGTTTTATTACACCCAACACAAAGGACTTATAGTGTTTTAAAAATGCAGTTCATTCTTAGCTACACTTAATGGGATTGCATAAAAGAATGTTCTTGTTCATGGGAATTGTATATGTGAATTATAGTGTTTGTTCAAGGATGTGTGCAGCTTGCTCTCATATGTTCAGAAGACAGAGCAGTAGATGATGGATGATAGGGAAGGAGGGAAAGAAAGAAATGGTGGTGTGACAGGATGTTAAAGTTGGTGGATCAGGGTATTGGGGAGGGGGGTCAGGGTATGCTGGAGTTCTGTGTATGGGGTTTGTATTGTTTTTGCAACTGTTCCTATAACTTTGAATTTATTTCAAAATAAAATTAAAAAAAAAAAAAAGCAGTTCAACACAACTGCCCCCCAGAATTCAGAAGTTAATGAAAGAGAACAATATACTCAGCAAGCACTGACCACGTGCTATCTTTGACTGCTGTGGCCCACATGTTACAATGTCAACTTTCTGCAGCTGCAACAACTTAGGAAGACACCGATACTCTCTGTTAAGTGGGACCGTCTCAGTTGCCAAGGAGAAATAGTTTACTTGACTATAAAAATAGGAAGCAGCCAGGACATATACAAATGACTCAGTCATCGTGCTTGCTTGTACCAAACAGCACCGTAGTTGTGTCTATTGTGTATTATCTTACTTGCCAAGTTGGCTCAGGGACTTTGGTTTTATGGTATAAAATGGAACCAGGAAGATTCAAGGAACAACTATGAACCATAACATAAACCATGCATCAAAACGGGATGAAGTGGAAAAAGAAAATATATTCTAGGAAAGATCTTGCCTTCCTCTAAATGCACGCAAAATCAGTTACCCCTCGTTCCTACTGAGATTAACTTCTACTATTTCTAACTTTTTCTAAAAGAACGTAAGGAAGTAACTTTTATGGATTTGGTTATATTAAATTTCCTGAAAAATTAAAGATTGTTTCCTCCTTCCTTTTCTAGGGGAAACATATTTTGAGTAATTGAACAACTGATTTGTATTTCCTGGGGTTATTTAAAATAGTGTTCATTGAGACCTGTTCTCCTTTGAGGAGATCAACACTTAGAGACAACCCCACGCATCATGTCCTTGCAAGTCCTCCCTTTATCACAGAACTATTTGAACTATATCAGAACTTCTCAGGACTGAATGACATCTCATTTACACAAGGTGTAACTGGATAGATTTCATTCTTACTGAATGCAAGTCCTAAGACTGTTGGTTATAGCTATTTATAGTTACTTCCGAATAATTTAAAGTGGAGACAAATGATTTCAGATTGGGTTCTTTTATGAAATCTTATTGACGTCCACTCTTATAAACTAAATGCCATTAGTTTCCAGGCCTTGCAGAGATTCTCTGAGACACATGGCTTCTATGCAATAGATCCTAACTAATGCTCCCCCAACCACTGAAATGTCTGAGGATTCAGTTAAGAGACCTTGCTAAAATAAACTTTTGCTCAATGAATAAACAAATGAATAACAAAAAGATGAGGAGGACATGTTCAAACTACTTAAAACAGTTAACTCTTTTTAAGCGCTCTAGAAGTATGCATTTCCCTAAAAGACTAATCATAAACTCTTTTTATCTCTTCATTAAGGCCAGTCTCTAAGTACTTCTGCCTAATGATTTTTCATTAGCCTGGTTAGGATTATTTTTACCCTTGAAAGACATAAAATTGACTAATTTTAAAATTCTACAGTCAGAACTTCCTGTAAATCAGGTATATGTTCTCAATGAATTCAAATCAGGGAGGTGTTATTAAATTGGGGAGGGGTAGGGGGAGAAATGCAGACTTTCAAAGTTCTTTGTAATGTTCATTCTAAAATAAACATTTCTCTGATTATCAATTTCCAGACTTCTAAGTTGCTCCAAATGATTGGGGTCTATGATACACTCAGCAGAAGCCACCTCAAAACAAGGGCTCGGAATTCTGTTGAGTCCCAACCGGGTCCTTGTCAGGATTATAGTCTCTGGCATCACTCTGAGTAGAACCCCCAGATGATTCGTCCTAGACCATGCTACCCCCTTGCTTTCCTCTATGCCCATTATTGTGTGTGCTACCGAGAAACACAGAGCGAAATGTTTAGGTTGTGGGGTTCCAGACTATTGGGGTTCCAGCCAGTTCCCAATGATGTCAGATGAACCCTGAGTGTTAATTTTTCCACTTACCCTGGCAAGTTATACCTAGTACTCAGTTATCCCCTTTCCCTTCCAATCAATCCTTCTCCTCTGAGAACTAACAAGGAAAGTTTGAGATAATTGTTTTAGCTATTGGAGCTCCAGGCTATTGGGGTTCCAGTTGCCAAGAGTCTCAGTGCTATTTAATTTTCCCCCTTTCTCAAATTGGTTTTACACAATACCCAGTTAATGTCACATTGTTCAGACATCGTACATTCCAACAGTATTAAGACTTATTCGACAGAAGTGATGAGCACTTGGCATTTGGGGATGCTTGTTATTGTTTGTTGATGATGACACAGCACAACTGATCAATGCTTGGGTGGCTCGGAATGAAGTGTAGATTTGACACATTCCAGTGCATTATTTGAGCTGGACTGTAATGTTGGCTCTCGACACTGCTCAGACAAAATGCCCCGTTGCCAGCTTTCCAGTCATTGGCAAGTCTTTTAGGATTCCCAGCTTATCTCATGAGATAGCCTCTAAATAGGAGATCGTTTTTAATATCAGAGATATGAAAGGCTTTTAGGGTCTAGAAAATCTGCCTTCACTTTTTAATCTTCAGCTCCACCTAGTGTGAAAAAAAAGTCACAATCTTAAATCAAAGGCCTACAATGAAAAACACAAAATTAAGCCAATTTTAGTTTAGTCCAAACATGAGTTTCAGCAAACATGTTCCTGGATTTCCAAAGTAAAATAGTCAGATAATGAGTATTTTTTATGTTGACACCAACAATTCTGAATTTTTTTTTTAAGAGAACTTGTGGGTTTACAGAACAATCATATATAAAATACAGGATAACAATTCTGAATTTTTGAGACTCTACCATACATATTCTTGAGCAAGAGGGAATGATTTTCTGGCTTGATAAAAAGCTTTAAACATCTATCCAGATTCTTCATGATATGGTTCATAAGAATAACCTCTTTCAATAAATATTCAAAGGAATTAGAAAGCAGCAATTAGCATTAGAAAACTTTAAAATATTATGAAGAGAAAAATATTTCTAAATTTAGAGGCTTTAATCTTATTTAACTAAATTTTTAAAACCCATGTTGGGGGAAGGTTTTAATAGATGGATGGGCTGCCGATACCTGAAACACTGATCAATCAAAGCATCACGAAAGTGAGGCAACCTGGCATTATGTACCTGCTGATGTGCTGCAATAGGGAGCACACAGCACCTGCTGTGAACAATTCTTGCTGAAAAGATGAGCCTGAATCTAATTAAGTCTCTGGCTCTAACAGCTGATTCATAAGAAGAGTGGGGGATACAGGAGTACATCATTCGCTCCCACAACATGGAAATCAACCATTTCCAGCATGTAGGGTTTTTACAACACAAATGACCCAGTTTCTTCAAGTACAATAACAAAACATATATATTTTTTAAAAATAGAAAGCAACCAAATGCCATATTTGGACTTTGTATGGATCCTGATTCAAACAAAGCAACTATAAAAGCGTGTTTTTGAGACAATCAGGGAAAACTGAGCAGGGACGTGGTAGTAGATCATTTTAGTGAATTATCATTAATTTTATTAGATTTACAACTATATGTTAGAGATAAAAATTTTAAAAATAACCCTCTTTCTTTCAGGGAAGTACTGGACCAGATGGTTATGCAGGCCCTGATGGCCCTAAAGGACCAAAGGTGACCTCATGTTTTATTTTTACCTTTTTCTTTCTTATGTCTTTCCTTTTAGATGCTGTTATATCAGGGTATCGTTGCATCATCTCCCAGTTCATCCTTACTGGTTGGCTCAGATATCATTACCAACAGTGTAATGCACTGTCCTCTAGAAAACATAGTCTCTTAACCATTTCTAGTGGTTGACAAGGATCTCAAATGAGATTGAAATCTGCCCATATCATTTTCTATTGGTGAATCTGGCTGGTGGCTGGGACAGCCGAGGACCCCCACACCACTGCACAGTGGCGACTTTGCCCTGTGCACAGTCTGTTGTTCAGCTGGTCATTGTCGAAAATTCCAGAAGGCAATTCTCACACCTTTATTCTCCTCTTTTTCTTCTCTAGGGAGAAGTGGGTGACCAAGGTCCCCCAGGACTACCAGCCTACTCCCCCCATCCTTCCCTAGGAAAAGGTTTGTATGTGATTGCTCCTGCATGATTTAGCATCACATGTACACTTTGTTCACAATTATAGAAAAAGTCATGAACTTTCAAGAAGGGTTTTCTAAGCAACAACAACATCAAAAAAGTACTGAGAACATAACCTTATGAGACGCTCTCTTATACAACTTCCCTTGTGGTTTAAAAGTAGCATTACTGAGAGATCATTGTTTGGCATCTGCTTGAGAGAGAGCTCACTAGTTCCTAGGTGAGACCACACTATTAGAAAGTCATTTCATCTCTACATAACTTACACAGGTTCCAAAATCCTTCTACATATCAGCCCTCAATGGCAGCAGTCCTAAAAAAAGCCTGGAATTGATCACAACCATAACTCTAAATAGTAACATCCTTTTAAACTTCAAGGCAACTAAGTTCCAGATATTTATCACATGAACTACTTACAACCCAGGAAGACTCTCCCCACTTTCATACGTGACCATCTAAGTATAAATGAAAGATTTTTCATGTATTGTAGCTAATGTTCACCTTGTTATTTTAGCTCAACCTTCTAAATTGGCAAAACCATATTGAAATATTATTCTGATTCTGTGATTAGACCACTGGTCTATGAAACTTTTTGAAGGTGCACCCTTCTTGGTTTAAAAAAATGTCTTGAGCACCCCCACCCAATAATCATATGTATATTTAATTATGAGTAATTTATACAATTAAAGTAGTCTCCATAAAGGTAAGAATTTTAGTTCGTGTGGTTTGCTACTATATCCCCAATGCTTAGAATAGTTCCAAGCACATAGTATGTGCTCAATAAAGATTTGCCTGTATGAGTTTTATTTAAATAAAGATGCTCTAATATTTTCTTCCCAAACCTTGGCAGATCATCTGGCTCCCTCTCCTGTCGTATATGTCCAGGTGTCAAGTACTTGCTTTCCTTCTTAAACGTGAACCATCCATTGATTTGTTAACTGCTTTTGTGTGTCTTCTTCCAAACACTGATGAACATATAGAGTAGAACAGGCTCAAGGGCAAAGCCTGGTAGAGGCTCCTGGAGATCTCCCTCTGGTTTGACATCAGTTAATCAATATATTTTGAAATCTGTGTTCCACCATCCACCTAACTGTAGAGCCAACATTTTACCTTCTTATCCATGGTATACAAAATATGTGATAACCCAGAGACCCTGCTGAAAAGGAACATGAGGTTGGTTTGACTTGACTTATTGTTAGTGATTTGGGTACAACGGAAATACTCTCTGTGGGGATTTGGGACCATAATTTTTAAAATTAACATTGGCAGCATCTCCTTTACATTATTCAAAAATGTCACTGACTGAGACCCCAGAATTCATTTAATTTCCCCTTTCACCACACTGGATTCCTGGAAACCATACTGTGGAGATGAAAGATTTAAAAATCATTTTTGCCCACACATAAAGTTAGAAATGCTGCAGTTACCCTCTTTCTACTAGACAGTGTTGCTGCATTATTGGTAAGCTGCGATATTAACCGAGTTGCACCTCAGGGTTTAGAGTTAAAGGCTAATAAACAGATTCTCTCAGGGAAGAGAGGAAAAGAAACATGTCTTTTACAAGGTAGCATTATACAAGCTTGTCAAAATGAAAAAGGGAGAGAGGACACCTGAGCATTAACAGAAATGATCCCAAAGTAATTGAAAATAAAAATAAAAGGAATCTTCATACTTTTCCGAACAAATGAGAAAGTGTATGGTTTTAATTTTTAGTTTGTTTCTTTTTAATTATAAAAATGACTAATATATATATGGTGCTTACTGTGTGCCAGGCAATGTTCTAAGTTGTCCTGATTGCACTTGTCATTGTATTTACTCCCCCAAATGGCCCTAACAGTAGCCCCGTTTTACCAATGGAGAGACTAAGGGACAGGCATGTTAAGTTCTTGTGGGTAATAAGTGGAGGAGCAAGATGAAAACCCAGGTTAACTGGTTCCAGAGTCCTACTTGGCTACATTGCCAACAGCAGCCTAGGTTCGAAGGAGTCATGTTTCAATCCCTTTCATTTGCAACTCAAGTATGGTGTGCAGCAAATCCCCTCATTATTTTAAGGAATTTCCTTTGAGATTAAAAAATTTAGAAACACATATACAATGATGCGCTATCCTAAAAAATTACTAATACCCATATGGCAAACCATCCTATTTTCTTCTTTTTTCTCTCATCTTTCCCAACTATATTCCAGGAAACTATGTTGTATAGTTAAGTGTTGCTATTTACATAGCAAAAGAACATACCAATGCCACTTTGCATTTGTTTATTGAGAGATTAAAGTTTATAAGAGCTTTCGCATAAATTATTCATTCAGCAAACAGTTATTAAAGCCTATCTTGGGCATAGAGCTGAATCTCAGGGAGAAAGGGGATTCAAAGAAAAATCAGGCCCTTCCCCACACTCCAGGACTCCTGGGATGATATGTGTTAGGATTTCTAATCCTGTAAATTTCTTCATTCTTGCTTTAGACCCAGCTTTACTTATTCAACCTGATTTTCCACTAATTCTGTTCACTTGTCCCCCAACATTCCAGCCAAGTTCTGCTAAGCATTTATCAGTTCTATGCCTTGACTCTGGCTGTTCTCCCCT
Source organism: Choloepus didactylus (assembly GCF_015220235.1). Classification (NCBI taxonomy): domain Eukaryota; kingdom Metazoa; phylum Chordata; class Mammalia; order Pilosa; family Megalonychidae; genus Choloepus; species Choloepus didactylus. The sequence goes on along the minus strand of NC_051318.1, from coordinate 25,301,527 downwards.
CTCTAAATACCCTTTGTTCCTCCCTCTTCTTCTGCCCTCTTTCCTCTCTTCTCCATCTCTGCCAAATCGCACCCATATCTAAAGCTCCATGAATCTGAGTACCCTTAGCAAGTTACTTCACCTCTCTGCATCTCGCTGTCTTCATTTGTAAAACTGGGATTATAATGCTATCTGTCTCACAGAGATTTTATAGGAATCAAATATATGTAAAGTATTTAACACTAAGCTTAGCCACTCAGTAAGTGCTTAAAAATTGTCTACTTCTTTTATTTTTATTTTCTATAGTCTCTCAATACCAGATTATTCCCCAATCAAAAATAGTAATCCTCTCCTTTGGAGGATCCATGTATCTTTTTGGTACTCCCTGCCTCTATATTGTTGCCTATTACCCATAGGCAACTTCTATCAGCCCTATTTGACTATGAATGTGTTCCTTGAAGACAGGGACTACCATATATTAAGTGTTTTGAACTCCTCACCGTGCTCTTACAATATGCAGGGTATTCAGTAAATATGCATTGACTGAAAAGGCAATCATTTGTTGTGATACATAGGCAATGGTCTCATTCTTTTTTGGGGGGTCCTGTTTGGGTTCCAGGTGTCAGAGGTGACCCAGGATTTCCAGGCGATCATGGGGAACTAGGAAGCCAGGGTGAACCAGGAGACCCTGGCCCCCCAGGTTCCCGTGGCATATCCATCGGAGGTGAAGGTAATGTATCATGGTACCCAAAGCTAAGACCAAAAGTAAACAACAGAACACTTACAAATACACAAGTTCTTTTGTTTTCCTTTTTTCCTTAACATTTTCTCATAGACTAGGCTTAACAAGCTCTATTGTGTCTTGAATATGTTTTTTAGATGACTTCAGAGAACCATTGTACTTGTGGCAATAACTCCCTGCTTAGATTATGCCACCGATGAGCAACTAGCGTGATTCCATCGGTTGGTTGGGAAGAGCCTAGGATCACCAAATGTTGTTTCTGAGGGTCAAAAACAGCTATCAGGCCATTATTTTGGGAAAGGAGAAGTGCTTTTTTAAAGTTGAGAAAATGAAGATGAAATATACCAATGGTATCTGTCACTCAAGTAACTTGGTGGATTGCAAACTCCCTTAGCCCTGTTGGTAGTCACCTATGGACGTACATGCAAATGCAACTGTTAAATGTCAAAAGCTGCTTGGAGGGACTTACACTGCTGATCAATGCTGTTGGAATTTCAGATGAGAAAAGAGGTTTACCAGGCGAAATGGGACCCAAAGGCTTCAAAGGAGAGCCGGGCCTCCCAGCTGTAGTCCGCGGCCCACCAGGAGCTGATGGAAAGCCAGGGCTCCGAGGACTCCCAGGGTCTCCTGGGGCACCTGGACCAGATGGTAAGTGGATGGAAAACTAAAGGGAGGGGACATTTTAGTGTTCCGATAAAGAAGTCTGACACCAGCTGGATTTTTTTTTTAATTCAGTTTTATTGAGATATATTCACATATCATACAGTCATCCGTGGTGTACAATCAACTGTTCATAGTACCGTCATATAGCTGTGCATCCATCACCTCAATCCATTTTTTAAATATTTCCCTTATACCAGAAAAAGTAAAAATAAGAGTAAAAAATAAACATAACAAAGAACACCCAATCATCCCCCCATCCCACCCTATTTTTCATTTAGTTTTTGTCCCCATTTTTCTACTCATCCATCCATACACTGAATAAAGGGAATGTGATCCACAAGGCTTTCACAATCACACTGTCCCCCCTTATCAGCTACATTGCTATACAATCATCTTCAAGAGTCAAGGCTACTGGGTTGCAGTTTGATAATTTCAGGTATTTACTTCTAGCTATTCCAATGCATTAAAACCTAAAAGTATTTTCTGTATAGTGCGTAAGAGTGCCCACAAAAGTGACCTCTCGACTCCATTTGGAATCTCTCAGCCACTGAAGCTTTATTTCGTTTCACTTCGCATCCCCCTTTTGGTCAAGAAGATGCTCTCAATCCCATGATGTCAGATCCAGATTCATCCTCAGGAATCATACCCTATGTTGCCAGGGAGATTTACACCCCTGGGAGTCAGATCCCACATAGTGGGGAGGGCAGTGAGGTCACCTGCTGAGTTGGCTTAGCTAGAGAGAGAGAGAGAGGACCACATCTGAGCAACAAAGAGGCACCCAGGGGGAGACTCTTAGGCACAATTATAATTAACGAGCTTCATAAGGGCAAGCCTCAAGATAGGAGGACTCAGTATACCAAACTGCCAGTCCTCAATGTTTGTGAGAATATCAACCAGCTGGGTTTCTATTTGGGTTTTTCTGCCAAATAATTCCTTGAACTAATCCAATAGGCCTGTGGATTATGGTGTAGAAGTATCTGCTGAGGTCATAATAGAAGCTGGTGTTGGAAGAAGGACAAAACTTTTAAGGCTATTAAGTATCAACAATCCCACATATATTACACAGCAAGGAAGATTTGGCTTCAGTGAAATCAATTCTTTAGGGAAACATCCAAGGGGCACAGTCTAGGAATAGAAGAAATAGCTGTCCCAGTGTTCGTGTGATGAATTCTATACATCTTCTTTCATGGTGGGCCTTATACCTGGACTCAGAGCCTCTCTCCTCTGTTTTTAAATTTTAAACACACTTGATAATCTGCCTTCTCAGCCCTCTGCAGAGTCAAAGCTCTGCAACAGGTGATAATAGTTGATGACAAGACATGGCTGTACTAGTTGTAAAAAGAAGTGCAGCCTTTGGCCAAGGTAGAGACAAAAAAATCTGTGAATGTCCATAAATTAGACAAGCATAATAATCTGAGCTCATTTTCTACCCTTGAGGATATCATGAATCATAGCACCAAACACTGTTTCCAGGTTTTAATGTCAACCATGGTCTCTTTTGGATGAGAATGCTGTTTAAAGGAACAGAGAAATGTACACTACATCTTTGAGCTTGCATTCAAAAAGGTTATTCTACACTTTGGAGTTTAAGGACTATGCTTCAGACATTGTAAAAAATCTCCTAAGGAGAGCATTGCAGCCCCTCAAGAGATTGGATAAATGAAACATTGAGAGAAAATATGTAGTCACACTGTCTCTTTCTATTTGACATTGACCAAAATTTAACAGCTTCTTCTTTTCAAAATATTTTACTTTAAAGTCTCTGACTTCACACCCAGTAATCTCTTACAGTTTCCTATCTTAAGGGAGGAAGAACATGATATTTTCTAGTGGATAGTGTTTGATTTCAGTTAAAAGTCAAATTCAATCGGTGTTCATGCTTTAACTGTCTTTGGAGGACTACCTCACTTTGCCATTTCCAGAAGTAAAATTGTTGGAAGTATTAGAAGTATATTGCTACATATTTCTTCCATTAAAAGGATCAGCAGCCACTTCTCTGATTCTATTTTGTATTCTACAGTACATTTTTAAGTTAAATTAGTTCTGCTTTCCCAATTTTCCTTCAACTGGAAAGTCTATATATTTTTTCCACATTCTTCTGGAAAATGTTTAAGGTTCAGATATTTCTCTGGATCATGAATTTGCCAAATAAATAGCTTGAGTAGCATTCTCGTTAATTTTTTTTTATTATCCTGGAAGTATTATTTATTACTATAACATCTGTGATAAAGCTAAGTTTCTATGCACGTTATATTTACTAAGTAAGTGGTATCTGTTGAGTTTTCCCTTTTTTGGCAACCGAGCATAATACATGAAAAATAAAAGCAAAAAAAAACAAAATGTGCCTCTCAGAAGGACTATGATTAGTCTTAATTTACCATTATTCTTATACCTAAATCCTGTTTTGATAAAGACACGAACACATGCCATTTGCTTTAGTCCGTGGTTTACTAATATAAGTCAACCACAAACAAATTAACTTATTTATGATCTGTATTGCATATTGATGATGGACTTTATAAAACAGATGGAGTGGTATCAACTGAAAATTTTTAAAGCATCTTTTAAAGATATATCTTACTGCCATGAGACACAGTTTCCAAATCACTTTTTTTTTAGCAATCTCTTGTACAAATATCAGCCAACCATAATGACCTTTTAAACATTTTTGTGTATAGTCATAATTTAATATTAATGACTTTGGTTCTCACAGAGTTCTTCAGCTTTTCCCCTGGAATCAAATTGTTGGATTCTCTTCTTACTAACTGCCTTTCACCCTGTTTTATGTTTTGCTGCTGATGAAAACCAGAATGTTTACCCTTTTGAACTACCAGCAGAATCAAACCATGAAGTCAGATTTCTTTCTGGGTGAAATATTTTGCATACTCCTAGTTCCAACTCAGTTAACTGAGTCGAGTATTGAGGAAGCCCCATTGTGTTCCAGAATAAGTCAAAATTCTGCCTGACTTGTTATGGCCATTGCTGCTTCATGAAAATCATATTTAAAACCATGTGAGAGGCTCATCATTATTTTATAGGAATTATCTGAAACTATTGATATATTGAAGGGAAAACAGCAGGAAAGAGGGAGGCTGTCACTTAAGATGGCCACTCTGTGCCCTTTTGACTAGATTTGCAAAGTACCTGATATTTACTCTGTAAGGAACTCCACAATCTCTTTGTCCTTAATATCACATCTCAGATTTAAAATGCCAAAACACCGAAGTATCTGTGGTTAACCAATTCCACCTGTGATACTGCACTTCTCGTAAAATATTGGCAGAATTTGGAGAAATAAAATAAAACCCACGAAGTCCACCACAGGTGAAATTGCTCGTGACCTGGTTGCCAGTTACCCCTGTGGTGCCAAATCCCAGGGATGTTGTTTTGTCTTCATCAGCAATGTCTCAGTGGCACATCATACAGCTAGTCATCCCTCCTTCTTGAGTCACTCCCTTCTTTTGATCTCTAGGACATCCCTTTTATGACATTCTCTTATCTCCACCACCCCCCCCCCCATCTCTCTGGGTACTCTTTTGGCGGCTCCTTGGCTGGATTTTCCTTCTTCTTCCTCTACCCATCCAATAGATATTGGTGTTCCTTGGAGTTCAGTCTGGACCTTCTTCTCTCTATACTCTCTACCTAGGTCAACTCATCCATTCACATGAACTTAAATACAATTTATATTCTAGTTACTCCCTAATTTTGTTTGTAGCCCTGTTCTGTCTTCTGAACTCTAAACTCATACCAGCTGTTAACTTGACACTTAGTCAACACTCTGTTTTACAAACATCTCAAACCTTGTATGCCCAAAATTGAACTCTTGATCTCTTCCTGCATCCCCCAACCAGCATGCCTCTCTCTTGGTCCTCACCTATAGCAATAAAACCAGTAGCTCAAGCCAGAACCCTATGGGTTATTCTGGGCATCTCCTTTACCCCCACACTGAATCCATCACCAAGTCCTGTTGATTCTGCCTCTTGAATCTTGAATCCATCTATTTCTCTTCATTTCACCACCATTGTCCTAATCCAGTCCACCATAATCTCATGCCTAGACTACCAGAATAGACAACCCACTCATGGACCATCTCCCATTCATTCTCTCTCCAGCTAGTGTATACTTTTTAAGTGTAAATTAGATTTTGTAACTTCTTTCCTTAAAACCCTTTAATAGCTTCCTATAGTCCTTGGGATTAAATCCAAACCCTGTTCCTTGGACCACATGGTCCTGTGGTCCACTGACTTTCATCTCCTTCCCTGCAACTCCGCCCTTCACTCACTACCCTCCAGCCACTTGCCTTTCTTCCCATTCAGGGCCTTTTAGACAGTCTTACCCTCTGTCTAGAACATTCCCTCTGCCTCTGCTTGGCTGGCTCTGTTTTATTCTTTATGTCTTAATTTGAGTCACTTCCTCAGAAAGGACTTTCTTGACACCCCATCCCCATGCATTTTAAGTGGGCTTACCCCTAGTACTTTCTGTGATAGCTTCCTGTTTGCTTTCTTCATAGCTCTGGCCATAGTTTAAATTTCTATGTTGGTTTGTTTGCTAATATGTGTTTTCTGGGTGTCTTCACTTATAGGCTGTAAGCATCACTAGGGTCTGTTAGTTTTGTATTCTAGTGTTTACCCAGTACACTCCTAGCTCACTGCCTGGCACAGAACAGGCACTGGATAAATGTTTGAATGAATGAATGAATGAATGAATGAATACCAAATGTATAAGGGATCTAATTACATGGTACAATTTTCATTGCCTTCTTTCCATAAATATGTATAGTTGCATTGACATTCAACTTCTGGTGTTGTTTTCCCAAGCAGGTTACAAAAGTTTTGAAACTTTGGTGCCATCTTTTCCTTCCTGCTTCCCTGTTAGCCTCATTCCTCCTCTCAAGTGCCATGTGGTCGGCAACATGATATATTCATTTGCTTGGAGGATTTTACGTTGGAGCTTATGATCACTACTAGGTTTAACGTTGAGGAAAAGAAAAGAGTGGTCATGGAGACATTTGGATTCCATAACCCGGCAGCGGTTTGTTTCCTGAAACTGCGCAACCTAATTTCTACCACAAGATGGCACTCCTCTCGAATGTGACATCAAGAATTTTGTTGACCTTAAAAACCTATTTCTTATACCTTCACCTGGATAACCCCTGCTTGAGATTACTAGAACCCTGCAGATAATGGCAGGACTTCTGAAGTATCTTGAACTTTGTTAGTGGACTTGGAGGGTCAGGAGGGGTTGTGGAGGCTGTAGCACAAAGTTGAATCCAGATCAGTCACAAGTCGTCTACATTAATTACATTAACTTCATATGTGTATGTGTGTATATGTGTGCACAAAAAAAAGAGAGGGAGATGTGTGTGTGTGTATGTGTGTGTGTGTGGGTGGGTGTAGGGGCAGGGGTTGGACAGCAGAGAACACCCGTTTGGGGTTGGGGAGAGTACAGAAGAGGGACCCAATTAATTTTAATATCTTTTTTTTCCTTTGGGGGAACCAGAAATGTGTGGTAGGTTTGAAATCCAAGTTTTTAGCATGTAAATAAAATATGTGTTCGAAAAATCAAAACCTTTCTTTGAACTCAATTTTTCTCTGAAGGAAAGATTTTTATCTTTAGACTTTAATTGAAAAACTGAAGTCATAGACTCTTCATTTTCATTCTAACACTGAAAGCTATGGCCACAAAACAGTCTAAGTTTTTTTCCTAAAAGGTGTTTGGAATTGGAGTCGATGGGTCCTTTTTGTCCTCTCTGGGGAGACTTATTTGCAAACTTTCCCAACCTTGGGTTCAGTGAGTTACTGGGTCTCTCTGCAGCCTACTAATTTTCCTCTCCCTGTGGGTTTCCTCTTTAGGCTTCCTCTTTGGACTCAAAGGAGCAGAAGGAAGGGTGGGCTACCCAGGGCCTTCTGGTTTCCCTGGAGCTCGCGGCCAGAAGGGATGGAAAGGTAAGTGGAAAACACCTTGGCTTTACTAAGTCTACCTCATCTTCCAGAAGGTTAAATCAATTCTCCTTTTCACCTTAACCTGAAATAAAGATAATCCTCCATTTCTCTACTAGCATCCTTTCTCCCATGGGCAGACATTGCACTAAAAAAGATAAAGTCAACTTTGTTTCCTGAGTACCCTACATCCGGATTGCTCCCCCTTCTCTGTTAAGCCATGTTAATAACTAAATTCAGATGATTCATCCCCAGGGATCAGCTTCAAGAAAGTATAAAAAGGATTTGTAAAGGACTCTAGCCATTGCAAAGTGGTTGTGTCTTAATCATCTCTTTTGATGCTAATGATTATTCCCTGAGTTAGGTATTATTTTGCTAGGCAAGAAGACTGAGACAGAAAAGTGGAGTGGACGTGGCAGCACATCCTGGCATTTAATACATTGGTCTTGCTGATGCACATGGGGCTGTGTGCATGCGTCCAGTCCCCCATTGCGAATGTGAGAAAACTGGTGACAACTGTCGGGACCCAGATCATCTGCAAGGGGAGCCTGGCATTCCCAGTTAGGAGCAATACAACACGTCTCTACCCTGCCTCCATCTATGCCCTGGGGCAGCTGCCCATGAACAGCTAGAAGGGAGGGCGGGGAGTTTCCTCCCTGTTCAGTTGGTGCCTCGGTGCCTCCAAGGCCACGGCTCCCCCCAGGAAGCCCCTGCCCTGTGGCTCTCTTGGCACTGGACTGCTGTAGCACCACGTCCTCCCATCGTCCCTTCAGGCTCAGCGGTGGCAATTGCTTTCCCCCTGTCCCTAGTCTCTGGATTCCTCAACCTCTCTTCTGATTCCCCATACTCTGTAAACAGTCCCATGTCTTAAGAACCTTTAGCAAGCTGAACAGAATACTGTTTTGAGGGGCCCATGACTGCTAACTCATGTAACATTATTAGCCTTGCTTTCCTCATCTAAGAAATGGCCATAATGATCCCTGCTGTGGATTGTGTGATGGTCGAAGAAGGTCATGTATGCAAAGGGCCTGACAGTAGAGCTGTTTAATCAAAGTTGCCTCCTCCTCAACCCAGCTCTCCGTACCCCAGTGCTAAGAGATGTATTAAGTAAATGACTCCTGGATCACCAGTCTCCTCCTTCCCCCTCCCATCACAGGCGATGCTGGAGACTGTAAATGTGCAGAAGGAGATCAGTTCATCACGGGTCTTCCGGGGCTGCAGGGACCCAAAGGTTTTCCGGGGGACAATGGAGAGCCGGGGAAGAAAGGAGACCAAGGAGATCCAGGCCAGCACGGAGTCCCTGGTTTCCCAGGGTTCAAGGTGAGGCAACGGTGCTCCTCTTGCTGACCACTTTTCACAAGGCCAGTACGACGTCCTTGATGCCCATCCAGTTTCTCCCATCCCTGGCTTGTATTTATTAAATTAACCCAGCTTTGGACCCAAAATGCTCATTCACTCCATGCTTCATTCAAAAACACGTACATACACCAAGAAAAACTTTAAAAACTTTTACTGGTGGGAACATAAAATGGTGCAGCCACTTTGGAGCACAGTTTGGTGATTCCTCAAAAGTTAGGGAAAGAGTTATCATATGGCCCACCCACTAATTCCACTCCCAGGTATGTATCAAAGAGAACTGAATGCCCATGTTCACACAAAATTTATACACAAATGTTCACAGCTGCATTATTCATAATAGCTCAAAGTAGAAACAACCCAAATGTTCAAGTGATGAATGGATAAGCAAAATATGGCATGTCCATACAATGGAATATTATTCAGCAGTACAAAGGAATGAAGTATTGATGCATGCTACTACATGGATGAAACTTGAAAACTCTATGCCAAGTGAAAGAAGCCAGACACATATTATATGATTTCATTTATATGAAATATAAAATATCCAAAATGAAATATCCAAAACAGGCAAATCCAAAGAGACAGAAATTAGAGTAGTGGTTGCCAGGGGCAGGGGAGAGGGAAGTGGGGTATGACTCCTAAATGGGTACAGGGCTTCTTTTTCAAGTGATGAAAATGTTCTGGAATTAGATAACGGTGATGGGTGCATGACCTTGTGACTCAACACACTAAAAACCACTGAATTGTATACTTAAAATGGTGAATTTTATGGTATGTGAATTGTAGCTCAATTTTAGAAAAACCACTGACCAGGTGTTAACAGATCAATGATTTCAAAGCAAATTTCAGATGTAGGCAAAGAACTTAAACTTTTTTTTTTTTTTTTTTACTTAAAAATAGAACTGCAGGAGATTTATAAAGTGAAAAACCTATCATTTTACATATTTAGCAACTGATGGAAAAAATGTGCTAAGGACATCTGGCCAAGGACAATTTGAACGATCTGGCTGTATTTCATGGAGCAGGAGACATGCAGCCACTAGAGTTGCTCGTGTGAAGGTCGTGACTCAGAATTGCTTTCTGGCACAAGAGCTTTGCAGGTGGAAATGCGTTCCACTGCTCCATGCCCTGCTCCGTGCCCTGGGAGTTCTCAGAAAACAAATAGGAAAATCAAACAAGATATAGTAGGTGCTATGCTTTATCCCAGTTTTTTAAAAATGCCATCTCCAAACAAGGGTTGTCTAAACTTGTAAAAGTTGCTTACATATTCAGCAAAAGTGCATGTAGTGAGAATTTCAAACTTACCAATGGCAAAACTAGTAGTATCTTTGTTCTTTATAAAATGATCAACTATCTCCTAGAGGCCTGATGGATCCCATTTTGTGTTCCTGAAATATTAAAATCTTCCAAATGTACATACGTTCCCCAACAGGGTTCCACACACACCCACATCATTTTTCATCACACAACTCTGATAATATTTTTGTTACCTTGCATTTTAATTAGATGTTCATGTGTCTGATAACCTCACAAGAGTAGGAACCCTTGAAACTGTTTTACTTTTTTAATATTTGTACTGTTAGTGTCTGGCATAGCACTTGAAATGCGGGAGTCAGTCAATATAAATGAATCCATTTGTTCATCCCTCCATTTATCCAGCAAATATTTATTGAGCACCCGCTGTATGTGAGACACTGTCCCAGTTACTGAAAGAATGTCCACACTTTTCTGCAAAGAGCTAAATCAATATATCAAGTATTTGTGGAATTTTCTAGGAGAAAGGAACTCATAATTACTTTTAACATTATGTTTTCTTAAACCAACACTGAAAGCCCCATATTCTTACAGAAAACATCTACCAAGATCTGCCAAAAACTATTAAAATACAGTTCTGAACTGCTAACATGTTCATTTCTACTTGTTGAAAGAGCTCAACTAGATTATACAGCCTAAAACTTGAGTGTCTGTGTAATAAACATGTCTCTAAGGTATGTTTTTCCCCAGCCTTAACTTCAGTAAGTAGAACAAACTATCAATGAAATTATATTTATTGTTCTCAATATTAAATGACCCACAAATATTTATCCCTTATACTTGGAAGATTTTGACTGTTTGAATTCTGAATAATTGTAATTAATAGTAAGAAGCCTTGTGTTTTAGACCAGTGCTTCCCAAACTTCGATGAGTATCTGTGTCCCTGAGGACTTCGTGGAAATGCCAATTCTGATTCAGCAGGTCCAGAGCATACCCTTAGATTGTGCTGTTCTAACAAGCTCCCAGGTGATGCTGGTCCATGGATTGCACTTTGAGTAGCAAGCTTCTAGGTCCATACTGTCCAACATGGTAGCTGTTAACTACCTGGAGCTATTTTTATTTCAATTTCAATTAATTAAAATTAAATAAAATTTAAAATTCCTTTCCTCAGGCCCATTAGCCACGTTTCAGGTGTGGGTAGTGGCTCTTCTAATGGGTAGCCCAGCTAGAGAGTATTTCCCACATCACAGCAAGTCCCTCAGACAGCACTGTGCTAGATGGTAGACAATTGAACTCAATTGTGAGCTGAAATTTGTTGTCTCCTTTCCTCCCAATTGCTTAGATGTCCTTAAGAGTATGAAAGAGAAAGGAAAATTTTTGTTTCCACAGGGAACCCCTGGAGATCTCGGACCTCCAGGACGGAAAGGAGAAAAGGGAGATTCTAGAACAATTACGACCAAAGGTGAGTGCATTTACGGCCGCGTATTCGTGAAGTGTGTAAGCTTGCTGTGGGTGCTCTGTACAGATGGATTCACACTGCGGATTCTTTCCCAGGTGACCGGGGACAGCCAGGTGTGCTGGGTGTGCCGGGAGTGAAAGGTGACGACGGTGTCCCCGGGCGTGATGGCCTCGATGGATTCCCAGGCCTTCCAGGGCCTCCTGTGAGTAGTCACTGACCGTGGGACAGGCTCAACCCCATCGTCTCGACAATTCATGTTCTTAAACTCTGAAGCAAACGTTGCCATGAAAGTAACTCAGTGCGTAGGACAGGACCATTCTGTGTTTTGATGAGCAGAAATCATATTTTTTTTTTTTTTAGGAATCAGTGTACTAGGTTGAAAGCCAAACCAAGAGTGAACATTTAAAGAGTAAATAAAGATTCCTCCTGGTGTAACACAGAATAAGAACACCCCCCCCAAAAAAAAAACTGAATATTTTTAAATGGGAGGTGGAACCTATTTTTCCAGAATAGGTTGTGAAATGTACAGTTTCGTTTCTACAATAAATAGACACCAGTTCTAAAGGTAGGGAAGTCCATTAGAGTGTAAAGACCCCCAATCTCCTTTCTTGGGGGAAAGCTGGAGTCAGAGGTGGAGAGAGATGACAATGTCAGCTTGTTCTTTCCTTTGCCTTTTCTCCTTGTTCAGATATGCTCAGCACTGAGCCTGAGGTCCGTAGTTTGTGACTGTGCCAGCGTCATTCCTTCTAATCTCTCCAATTTTCAGTGCCTCCCTCCCCTTTTTTCAGTCTACTATTTCCCACCACAGATTTCCTCATCTGGTTAGTGTTTTCATTAATAGGACATGTCATTGTGAAGTACTTCCCAGCTTCTCTTCTTTTCCTGATGCTATAATCTCTCCTTGTTTGTAATGGCCCCACAGCTCTTTCTTTCTCTAATATATAAATTAAAGGTTTCCTTTCCTTTATTAACTTATTATCCTTTGTGGATAGTCAATACATCACACATGCTAAATTATAATGATAATAAAAAGTAATGTGTTCCTACTTCCATTTATCTCTATCTGTACCTTAACTGTTCTCTTACAGAATTCCTTCTGTAACTGAAGGTCCAAATTTTTGCAGGAAAGCTAGTGGGGAAAGAGAAAACTAAACAAATACTCAAATATAAATGTATGCCTTCCTGAACTATCTTCTGTTATATTGCTCATAATTGTTGTAAAATCCATCGCCGATGTTTGTGACTTGGTTAGACCATGACTGTAAGTTACTATTGATCTATGTTTTCTTTCTCTACTTCTGTCTGTTCTGTATCCATAGCACAGAATTCATGGAGCTGGGGACTGGTAATTATGGCGATCATTGGTGTTTGTATATATTTTAAGAGATAAACCTAATTTTTACACAGGGTGATGGCATCAAAGGCTCCCCAGGGGACGCAGGTTACCCAGGAGCACCTGGAGCCAAGGGCGCCACAGGAGAAGTGGGTCCCCCAGGATTAGGTTTACCTGGCCCAAAAGGTGAACCTGGTTACCCTGGAGATGCTGGATTGCCTGGCCCACCAGGCTTTCCTGGTCCTTCTGGCCCCCCAGGAACTCCAGGACAAATAGGTATGGAGGAGTCCTTTCTTTTCTTTCGTTGTCCCCAGACACTGTTTAGTCCTCTGTTCTTCTTCAGCAGTGGAAAAATTTCTCCATGGGTTCATATGAGAACAATGTGCTTACTTTATCAGCTCTCAGCATGTGCAAATGATTCCCCAACTCTAGGGTTTCCTCTACCCATCCACAGCCTCCTCTCACCAGCTGGAGTATGGAGCCTCTGCATGTAGTAGTGAAGTACAGCGGTTATGCAATGAAGTTCAGAAATGGACTTGCAGATCCCCTGCCTGTGCTCCCACCTTCCCACCATCAACACACGCTCATACCCTTGGATCAGTTCATAACTTTCACTTGTTCCAAAATTGCCTCACTTTTTCCTTATGCCTTTTCTTCTAGATTGTGATACAGGTGTGAAAAGACCCATTGTAGGTGATGGACAAGGAGCTGTCCAGCCAGGTACTGTAAGAAAGATCAGGTAGCTTTAGAACTCTTTAAAACTTTTGGTTTATAAAGTATATGACTCATTGACAACTGCTTATTGAGTTCCTGCAGTGTGCTTAGGGCTGCAGTAAAAAATATAAATTTTTGTGCAACTTGGACTGGTACCCCATTGTTCTAGTTTGCTAATGCTGCGGAATGCAAAACACCAGAGATGGATTGGCTTTTATAAAAAGGGGGTTTATTTGGCTACACAGTTACAGTCGTAAGGCCGTAAAGTGTCCAAGGTAACACATCAGCAATTGGGTACCTTCACTGGAGGATGGCCAATGGCATCTGGAAAACCTCTGTTAGCTGGGAAGGCACGTGGCTGGCATCTGCTCCAAAGTTCTGGTTTCAAAATGGCTTTCTCCCAGGACGTTCCTCTCTAGCAAGCTTGCTCCTCTTCAAAACATCACTCACAGCTGCACTGAGTTCCTTCTCTTTGAGTCAGCTCATTTATATGGCTCCACTGATCAAGGCCCACCCTGAGTGGGTAGGGCCATGCCTCCATGAGCATATCTCATCAGAGTCATCACCCACAGCTGGGTGGGGCACATTCCAAACAAACCTAATCAGGACCAAAATGTCTGCCCCACAAGACTACATCAAAGATAATGGTGTTTGGGGGACACAATACATTCAAACTGGCACACCCATCTGCCTCAGTTTAGAATCAAAGGCAAGCTAAGAAAACACAGTGCTGTTAAGTCATACCCACAAATATAATGCTCACCTACATCAATTTATAATAATGGCAAGAACCCAAGAACATTTTCATATTTAAGAATATTTTCATACTTAAATTTTTCATAATTAAAATTATACATATAGTCATCTCTCTGTCAATAGCTCTATCTCTGTCCATATACATATAAAGAGCAACTGTGAAATATTTGCTTGCTGTATAGGGTAAAGAGCAAGTCCAGACAGAGATCAGAATAGAAGGATTTGATCTAGCTGTAAATGAATGCTATAAGGAACAAGGTTTGACAAATAAGAATAAGCTATATAGAAGATCCTGAACCGAGGTTTAGTGGTGGGCAAGAGGAGAGGAGAGACACTGTCTGGATGTTGACTTGGCTGGCATGGGAACGGCAGTCTCCAGGATAGACTTAGATTTTGGAAGTGGGAGGCTAGGGAGAAAGATGAGTCAAAGATGCTAATGGAATATTAAGTCCAGAGAAGTATTTGGAAGACAGAAGCCAAGAGGATGTGTTTTGCATATAGCTTAAGGTGCTGGCAAAATATTTGTTCAGTAGCAGTTCACAACTGGTGGTTGAAAGTTAAGGTCTAAAACTCAAAAGACAGGCTTAAAGATGTAGTCACCTGCATGGAGGTCACAGCTGGGGATGTGGGAGCAGGTATAGAGCAGGGTATAGAGCAGGGATGACAAACTCAAATGCTGTCAGAGAATAGGCCAGTAATGTAAATGTGTGAAAGCCCATAGGTGTAAGACTCTGGGGACTGGAGAGACTGTGCTAGCTAGAGGCTATGTCCCAACTAAAGACAGTCAGATTCTTTTTAGGATACTGGGCTAGGCAGTTTGCACAAAGGTAACACACACAAAAAAAAAAGCCAGAGAAAAATCTTGTAAATGCCTACATTCTGTGGTTGGAAGGAGAATGAGGCGCCAGCAAGACCACATAGAGTGGCTTTTAGTGAAGTAGAATGGGAACCAGGGCATTTTAGTATCAGAGAAGGGAAGAGAGGGTCTCATCAAGTTGTGAATAACTAAGGATGAGGTGCTCCAGAAAGTTCAAGAAGGATAAGGGGAGTCAGACAAACAAGCCAACAATCACACTGTGGAACCACCATGGACGGGGCCATGGGAGCCCAGAGGAGGAGCTCCTGAGTCAGACTGGAGCAGCCCTGACCTCAGTGAATCAGGACTGAGGTCACCTGCTGACAGCAAGGGCCTGCAGAGGTGGGGCTGGAGTCATAGGGTGGGGAATGTCATTGGGAACCAATAGAAGATGAACAAAAGTATTTGCTGAGAGCCAGGTGGGTGTATTAGTGGTAGACCCAGCCCTTTGTTTCAGACTTTCTTCAGCGACATTTAGCATCACGTAGCATATGTGGAAAGAGTTTTAGAAGATCAGAAGAGAAAGAACATTTTAAGGGTGCTTACCGTCCTATCATTGCTTATAGTAGAAATATCTAATGGAAGCATCCAAGTCAAGTAGAGCGTGGATTCCAAACTGGTGATAATGGACTGGAAGACTAAAGATGGGCCAAGAGATTAAAGGCCATTGCATGGCTTATGACCACATTCAGTAGAAATAAGGGTGTGGGAAACATGGCTTGTAAACCAATTTTTATCATGGGGTTATTCCCAAAGCCCAGTGTCTTGGATGTAAAGCAATTCTGAGCCATGACAAGATCCAAAGATGTCTCCAAACCATGGAAAACCAAAAACATGTGGGATGAAGGTGACAAGATTGGGAACTCATGAGCCAGTACTGAAGGTTCATCTACAAAGATGTTGATGACTCTCATGAAGGGCTCAAGGTCAGAGCCAAGAGGAAGACAGTGAACCAGGGGCCCAAATCACTGATAAAGAGGGGATGTCGTATAGTTTTTCACACCAGAAAATTGAAGATGAGAAGCAGCCAAATAGAAAAGTGGGTGGAAAAAAGTTACTAAAGAATAGTAGAAGAAAAATGATCAGAAGAGAGGGAAGACAGGGAAAACAAGCAGAAAAGGAGAGTAGAGTATTCTAAAAACTTTAATATTTACTCACCAGTGATTCAATGGAAATCGGTTAAAAGATCTTACAGTTTCCAGCCTTTAACTATTAAATCATTCACTCTGGGTCACTATGCTCCTTTGAAGTCTTAGTTTAGAATGCATGTTAAAAGATCTTCATATAGAAAACCAGACATGAGTGTGGTCACTAAACCAAACTTTCCTTTGGGTTGAAATGAAGCTGCAAATAATATGTATTATATGGTTAGATGTGCCTATATTGTTTTAGTAATTTAAGTGACCAAAAGTTTATCGCTGTTTTTATTTTCTTCAACTTTCAGTTAAAATAGGCTAACATGGTCTTTTAAAAGAGGCACCTAAATGTTTCCCTTATTTTGTATACTGATTCAGGATTTAACCACTAAAGAAGCTGATAATATTGAAGAATTAGTTTGAAAAATATTATAATTGCTTAGTTGTTTTTTTATTTATTTATCAGTTAAATGTAAAGCTGGAGTTATTTCCCAAATAAAAAAATCAAAGCCAGAAAGTGACCAATATATTGCCTGTGTGGATGTAGACCTTGGTGTACGTGTGGGTCCCCAGGGCTGTGCCGTTGACCTTCTAGCTCTTAGAGACTTGTGCCTCCATGGGCTCCTTCCTTTATAAAAACTATTAAAATTATGACTATATTGATATAAACACAGATACAATCATATTATATATTAAAACATTTTTAGGTGTCAAAGTTCAATTATTTCTTCTAATTTAAAATAAATTAAAACATTTCATGAGCCCCTAAAAGCAGTGTGGGTTCCATGCACTCTGCCTACTGGAGACATTGGCCCTGGCTGTGCCTTTTCTGAACAGTTTGGAATATAAACCCCCAGCCTGGAATGAGTGGATCGTGTTTGATTTCCATAGCACCAACAGAGTACTCAGATTTGCAGTTGTTTGATAAACACTGAACAACAGTACATTACATGAATAACAACCCGATAGAGAAAGAAAGGCGTCCAACCAGAAAAGCGTCGGCGCATTCCAAATTGGGCTTACAAAAGCTTTGCGTGCCAGCACTGAGTTAAAAGTAAAGGAGGCTAAAGCTCTCTGCAAACTTTGGCCGTTAAGTCAGGCCAAGATATGGGAGTCTGGCCCAGATTCTCAGGCAAACAGACAAAAGATATCTCCCAGAAATACTGTGCTAGCAAGGGGGCTTTCTTGGACGAAAGCCAGCCAACAAAATACCCCTGTTCCAATGTCAGTGCTCACTAGCCATGCAACCAGAATGGCTGCAGCTCTAGTTTAATCTTGCTCTGCTCAAAGCAGTTAATTGCTGTGGTTAATTCTAAAAGTATACAAAGTCACAAAGGGAAAGCTGGAGAATTTCTTTTGAAATCATAAGCTGTCTTCATCCAGTAATAGAGATTTCCACACAAAGGAAAGACGTTCACATTGACTAATCAGAGAAGACCCAAATTAATTCAGTCTGTGCTGAGGCTCTTGCTCTAAATGAGAGAATGAATCATTTGCCAGCACAGTACTAGCTTTTATTTCACTGTACTTACTTGATTTGCATTTTATATTAATATTCTGATTTCATCCCACAATGGATTTAAACTTATTTACATCAAAACCAAGATTAATTACAT
Organism: Choloepus didactylus; assembly: GCF_015220235.1. Classification (NCBI taxonomy): domain Eukaryota; kingdom Metazoa; phylum Chordata; class Mammalia; order Pilosa; family Megalonychidae; genus Choloepus; species Choloepus didactylus. Next base: position 25,283,721 of record NC_051318.1, on the reverse strand, counting down.
AATTAATCATAAAACAGCAGCCTTTTTGTATGGCCGTTGTTTTTTGACTTTAGCACTATCCAAAGCCATGAGACTCAATATCAAAGATGGCTTCAGCTCATCTCTTTTCCTCTCTCTTCCCAGGTTGTGTTGGAGGGCCCAAGGGACTGCCAGGCGTGCTGGGACCACCAGGCCCCCCAGGTGATGTCCTTCGGTGAATTTGAGAGCATGTCCAGTCTTCCTCTTCGCGTCTTCATTTTTCTCTTCCCTCTTCTCCATCTTTCCTCTGCCCCACTCCACTTCTTTCTACCCCAGGATATTGCAGTGTTCTGCCACCTTGACAGTCTACCATGAACTATTACAGTTTCTATAGGAAACTATAGAAACTTTCTACTGGAAGCACACTATTACTCATGGCTATTTAAAAAAAAAAAAAAATGCAGGTGGTAATTGACACCTAGTTGAATCCTAGGCTTAAAGAAGAAAGTTCCTGTCAAAAAAAAAACACTCACCCCCAGCAGCTGTTTGTCAGAAATGACATAAACATTAGTGTACACATATATGGTGACAGAGATTTAGAATCAGGGCTTATTTCTTAACAGAGAAGCCTCCTCTTTAAGACTGGAAAGGAAGCTTTCCTCTTTGTGTATTTTTGTTTTCTCCCTTTTATGTCCCAGGGTATAGGGGAAGAGCTTATGGGAGAAGATTCTTTCTTTTGAATTTTGTCTCTAGAACAAGACTTTTATCTGCTGGGCAGACTGATCACCCCAGTGACAGAGCCCATGGGAATGTGTGGAAGGGGTCTCTTTAACAGAGCCCGGGTTCTAGAGTCACGCTTGGCTGCCCACTCCGTGGCGTGGCATTTCCAGAGCCTCAGAGATGGGACTGAGAGACCACAGCTGCTCTGGGATGCCTGCCTTTGATTTGGATTTCGTTCACCAGTGGATTTTAGTGTTTCCATGGTGGTGAATAAGTAGCAGGACACACAAAGCAGAGGACATTCCAACCATGCCTTCTGATCACCTTAAGCAGAAGATGGAATTTAAGCCATGAGAAAGCACCACTGTAGGAATTCATGTTGTCTATGTCAGTAAAACAAAAAAACAATCGGTTCTTCAACCAGCACAGTGGAAGGTCAGCTCAAGGAGATGGTCTGTTTAATCTCTCTCCTCGGCTGACTGGGACAGGGCAAAGCAAGGCACCCTGATCACCTCACTAACGGAGTCACTCAGATAATCCCGTGTGGAGAGTGGGAGACGTGCAGTCAGAAAAATCTGTGTCAGTGCCCTAGTTTTACTGCTAATTAGCAGTGTGGCCTTGGACAGATCACTTTTTCTTTCTGGAACTTAGTCTCCTCACCTATAAAACAGATGAAGACAGGTGTTCTAGACTCTTCCTACTTCACAAATGATGCTCTTCAACTGTGGTTGAGGTACTATATAGACTATAAAGGGCTAAGCCAGTGCAAGATAGAGAGTAGCATAAACAACCCTCAAAACAGGAAATGCATACTAACTTCCTGTGTGTGTCCTGAACTTTAAAGGCATCTTCAAGTTGCACAGTGCGGGATCTGCAGATGGTGGGACAAAATGCAGAATTATCATTTGCACCATGAAACAGAGTTAAATGTCCCTGGTGTTGTTTTCTAAGAACTGCCCATGTATCTTCCTCATTCCTTCACCCACTGTGGTAGACTTTGACCTTTTTTCCCTGCTGTAACTCAGAAGAAGTCTGTCCATCAATGGAGTCCAAGATGTTTCCTGATGCAGCAGTCCTCAAACTGGGTGACAGTTCCTGTGGGAGAGGGTTTTGGGGTGCGAGGGTTCTCAGATTCTGCAGTGGGCTAGATTTCAGCAGTAACTGGGTGGAAGGAATACATAAGTTGGGGTTAGGGGAAGAGGATTTTAGTGAACTTATTTTGAAGAAATGAAGCTTAATGAGGTCATAGGTTAAAAGAGTCAATATTTCTGATAGACTAATACTTAGTCCACATGATGATCATTCAAATGTGCAACAAGCCTAAAATTAAATGTGAAAAAACAATATTCTCTGGACATCAGCAATGTATAAACTGCCTTCTCTTTCTTTTGTTTTTAAGTTAAACTCTGCACCGGTCCCTGAATAGAAAGATAATTTGCTTCTTGCTAAACACTGACGTGGATAGTAAACATACACAGCCCACAGTCTAAAGTGTTATGTCAGTTTGCTTTCATAACTATGATAGTTTAGTAAACAGCTTCCTTGAGATTTTAGAGTTTGATGGTTTCTGTTGAACTACAGTTGTAAGCCCTTGATCCCTGGGAATGTTTGAAAGATTTTTTAGAATTTTGAAAGTCTTTACCATTTATAGAAACATGGCATTCCCTACCCCTATTTTGCTGTTAGAATCTAATATCTAACTAGGTCCCTCATCTGTCTATCTCTCATCTTCCTCATTCTTACTAAAGCAGAACCCTTTCACAGGGTCTGGGATCCTAAAGCCAAATTCATTTGTGTACCATAGGGATGTTTTAAAATTTGAATCAAGTTTTAAAATAATGATTCATCAGCTTAAAAAAATTATATTTAATGCTTCCTGCACATATTGATCTCACAGGAGTGAGATATCTTATTTTCTTGAAGTGTCAATGGATTTCAAAGGCAGTATATTGGTGTTTGTGTCCTGTTTTCCCTTTTAATTAAAATTCCTTTTAGGCCTGACAGGGATTCCTTTTAGGAACTGACTTATGAGTTGAGCTCATCTAATACATCTCTTCAGAGCAACTTGAAAAATGTGTCTTTTACTTTAGTTTATCTGACTTTATATTCGTGTAAGTCTTCATAGATGTAAAGCCTTTTACTAGGTTTATCAATCACATTTATTTTTATAGATTGACAAAGTATATTGAAGTTATGAAATATATATTCCTATAAAACCAAGTTTAATTGAACTCCTATTTCCTCATCAGTCAGAATTTTAGGAAAGCTTAATCTTCTGTAAGATTGAACAATATTTGGAAGTGACTCTTAACACTGGCTCTCCCCTGCCCTTCAGTCAAGTTTAAGGGTTTGTTTGAAAGTATTGTGTTACACCAGGGAGATCTAAGTGGATAATTTTATTAATGGGAAGTTTTGGATAGTCAATGCATTTTGGAGGGCATGAGTAAGGTGGAAAAGTTTTACATGCATATACAGTGTGATTTTTTTCAAAAAGAGTCATTCCTGTGCTCCATTCTTGTGCTCACATCAGGAAATGTGGTGGACAGTTATCCCATGACTTTTTGATCACACACATTTGTTGTTCCATACTCATTCCCTACAAATATTCTAAATGTTTTCCTGGGATATTCTAGCATTAAGCAAGAAGGTTGATGAGTTTACTTCCCCATGACGTCAGTAACTGGGAAACCTTTCCATTCTTATTGATTTTGTTATGGAATGTAAATGTCATTTATCCCAAAATGCACACTGAGCCCATGATTTAGGAGCTTCAATGTCCATGTAATTATTCCTAGAAATCTGAGAATCTCCGGGTGCTTTTTGTTTTTTCCTCCCACTGAGTCAGTAGCCACGTTCGCTGTGGAATACAGCACCTCAATCTTATTCTCTGATTCCCCTTCTCACACTCCCTCATCCTCACACTTCCCTTTCTGCCTTGATTTATTTTTCATAAGCTGGATTCCTCATTGAGAAACCAGCATCATTTTATAACCTGGATGGAACATATTCTCAGTCAATTTAGGGTGTTGTGCAGAATTCAGCCAGGCAGAGCAAACCACCAATTCTAGTATATGAATGAGCTGTCTCATTTGGAAAAGACATTTTTATTGAGGTCACGAGGTCAGAATATAACAGCTAGCCTGGTAAATATTAGCACCAGCTAATAGAGTTGGGGCATAGGTATGTCAACAAAGATAGAGACTCTACACCCATGTAAATCCAGGCAAAACTAACTACTTTAGGAATAGAAATTTCTAGTAGGGGGTAAAAAAAAAAAAGGAATTTTTAAACCTGGTTGTACTTACATTCCAAATTTTGAACAAAGACTTGGGAAAACATACATTATCTTTTTTTTTTTTTTTTTTTTTTTTTTTTGTCCTTTTATTAAAGAAGGATGAGGAGGCATAGAGGAAGTAAAGAAGCAGAAGCCAGGAAGCTCCTGGTGAATCTTCTGGGCTGAAGCCAATAACAAGAATGTCAGGGCTCCCTCTCTGAGCCCAGAGCTCCCCAGTGTCAGGAGAAAGACAGGGCTGGCTCAGCAGCACCAGAAGGCTAAACTCTGACCATGTCTACACGCTTGCTCCTCACAGCAGATGTTCTCAGGTTTCCTCAGCTGTGTGTGAGGAAATAGAAAAGAGTGGTTAACACGACACTGGATACACTTAATCTGACTGAACACGATTGGGCTGGGACCCTGGAGGACCCAGGCATCAGTATTTTTTCAGAAACTCCTCAGAAGATTTCTAAAGTGAAGCCTGAGTACAGAGCCAGAGTTAGGGGCTGCCACAGGCAAAAGGCTGAGAACTCCACTGACTGACCAAACCTTAGGAATATGAGAGCAGGCCTGTGCTTGTCACCGTCAGTGGATCTGCTCACTGGGCAGCATCCTCTCCCAGTCATTCAGCTTGCTAGGTTCCTTCTGCCTGGTTTGTTGCTTGCAGACTGTCCTTCAGTGAAGTAGAAAGTCGTCGTTTGGTCTCAGGAGCCCCGTTCTTGACCCCCCTCTTCCTGTACAAATCGTCCACGATGAGGAGATCCTCCTAGGCCTAGCCAGGGATTCATGACAAAGGGTCCACTGAGCTCCAGCCAGTGATGCTTCTGATCTCATGTCTCTTGACACTGACAATGTATCTGGTGGAGATAGTGCCAAAGAGGAGACAAGTTTCCTAACAATTCCCTGTTTTTAAGGAACCTGTGCTCAGTGTGTTTGCAGACCTTGGCTTATGAAAGAACTTTCTAGGAATTGAGTCCCTGATGATCAGAGAAGACCACACCTGAGGCTTACAACTGGATTGGAAACATAATCTGAGGCTCAATCACTGGCACTAGGCTCCAAAGTCAGGTTCTGGGTTTCTGTGACAACCACGCCATCACCCTGCCAAGGCTAATTATTTTTTACTTCGTAGACAGGACTCCCCAAATAACTTTAAACCCCTTGCATGCTTCATACCTGACGCTTCCCTCTTCCTGCTGCCGTCCGCACCACCTCTTCCAAGAAGGGAAGGGTGGGTTTGTGTCACACAGCATCCCCTTCCTGAAGAAAAGCTGGGAGCAGAAATGAAAAAGTGTGGAAGTTCAGTTTTGTGACATTAGTGAGAACACCAATCTTTTAATTATAAGGACATTTATTGAGCTCGCACTGTGTGTCAAACACTGTTCAAATGCTTGATGAGAGTTTTCTCATTTACTCCTCACAGTACCTCATGAAGTAGGTATTATTATTTTCTCCATTTTACAGATGGGTAAACTGAGGCACAGAGCACTTAAGTAACTTGTTCAAGGTCACAAAGATAGTAGAGGTAGAGCTAGGATTCATACCCAGGCTTTCTGACCTCAGATCCTGAGCCCTTCGTATACTCTAGAAACTTAACATTTAATATTATTAAACATGATTTTTAAAGACTGAAAATCATTCTATAATCCCATAGGTGCTGCTCTGACATCTCCCAGTCTCATCATTTCCCATTTTCATTAGAGGACTTAGGTCAAGTGTAGAATCTGATTATATTCCATTAATCTACTGGTGGGGCTTCCTTATGGGAAACTGACTTGTTTTATGGTTTGTTTGGGTTGTTTAGGTACCAAAGGCCTCCAAGGAACACCAGGATTCTCAGGAGCTGATGGACCTCCAGGGCTCAAGGGTTTTCCAGGAGATCCAGGTCGGGAAGGATATCCAGGACCCCCAGGTAGGCCAGGGTTGAACCTCCATTCAGCCCCTTAGGTTTGGAAAATAACCTGTGATCAGAGATACCCAGCTCTATTATCTTTTAACACTTAGAAACTATTTCAACAAATATTTGGTTACAACTTTTGTACTTATTCATGAGAGATGTAAAATATTTTACTTTTTCATCACTATTATTGTTTTAGCACATACTGGAATTTTTCAGAAGTTACCTACAGACCTTGCAGTAAAAAAAGAGGTATTATAGGTGCTCCAGATAATACAGAAAGATTTTTTTCCTCTGGCTGATATTAAACATTTTAAGGACGGGATGATGTTAGTCTCTTCTAAGGTTATTATCTGCAGTGATGGCCTGCCCTTCATTAATTCACAATTTGCTGGTCACTCACCAACTATTATCCAAAGAACATCCATGTTTTGCCTTTCTATGCTTTGCCTGCTCACTCTTCAATTTCCAGCTTGTCTGGGTAAACAGTTCTAACAATTCCATCTACATTTTGCACAGCAAATATGGAAGCCGTTTAGTGGCTAAAAAAGCTTAAAGCCTTTTAACTATATATGGAGAAAAGTGAATATGTTTCCAGTAACGAGTTGTGGTGAAAAATTGAAAGTATATGCTTGAATGTTAGCATATTCTCCAGTGTAGTTCATCGTCCCCAAACACAATTGTCCATTTGTGGTTATAACTAAAACTGTGTGAGTGCTGCAGCATCATATCATTTTGTTTGCAGAGGCTCACATGTTTTAGAATTGTGTTGCCTAAACGAAACCTTAGAAGTCACTAAGACCAGCTTTCCACCCAATGTCAACCATCCTTCCAGAGGATCCCGGCTGGGAGTTCTTGAGCCCCCAGTGGAATTGCTTATAACCTGTGACCTGTGAAACACTGAGCCCCTGTTATTGCTGGGAGGGTCTTCCTTTCTTGGGGCGAAGTCTGCCTCCCAGTAAGTTCTTACTTGGTTATTCCTTGAGCTGGGTAGGTCTACTTCCTCCTCATAACCACCCCTCACACACAGTGGAAGACAGTGGTCATATTTCTCCACAGCCATCCCATGTCCAGGCAGAACTTATCCCAGGAATGTATACTTTCTTTTTATGACATAATTTCCAGGCCCTCAGAATTCCAGTTTCTCTCTTATTGCCCTCTGGCTTGTCAGCTTTCCTTTCAAACTGGGATCCAGAAACTGAATAAAACACTTCACGTGTCTGGAATGCCACAGAGAACAGTGGGGCTGTTGTGTCCTAAGCGTTAGACACTTAGCAAGTATTTTCAGCAAATATCAGTTGACTGTTACCTCATCCCCTTCCTCGGATCATCCTTGGATGATGACGTTAACCAAAGTGTAGAACTTTGCCTCCTTCCCTGATAGTTTTTATCTTGCTCAACTGGGTGTTCCAACCCATGGAGATCATCCTGATCTTGATCCTGCTGCCTTTCTGATTACTCATCTCTCCGTGTTTTGCAGAAGTGATAGGCATGCTTTCTGTATCTTATCAGGGCTGATAAGACCTGCACTGGAGAGAAGCAAAGAAAAGTTTTCATGACTCCACACCAGATGATTAGTCCACTATCATTTTGTTAAGCTCCTGGAGCCATTTAAATATTTAGAAGTTTTAGCTTCGTCACTTGGATGTTATCACATATGCTAAGTTTAATTGTTAATTATTTTGAAAAGACAATAATTTGTTAATATCTCCTTGTTTTGAATATAGAGAGTACCTAGTAATCATAATTGGAGTGCAAAGCCAATTGATCATGAACTTGATACAGAATTCTACTGTAGTGGAGAATGAATGGTGTGTACCCATTAACAGGTGCTTTGGGCAGTTGGCCCTGTGGGTAGAAAGGCTGCTCCATATTGTGGAATTCCTTAAGTGAACAGGGAGACAGGGGTAGAACAGAAGGAAGGGGTAAATGAGGAACTGATCTATTCGATTTTTTAAATACACACTCTTTTTACGGTACTTAAATATCCTGTACTTCCAACACTACACACAGAAGAAAACTAAATGACCAACTTCAAAATTTCCAGAAAAAAAAAAAAAAGCCTATTCCAGATATGTCATCCACATATGTGAATTTAAGTCCACAGTTCCCCATTTACAGTTATTACAAATTAAACGTTTTTAACATTTCCATGAAAACCATATATCTTCACTATGCAAGTTAATCATGTCATTAAATCTTTGAAATGGGATCCCAACTAGTTAATACTCAGTTTAAATCCAGATCTTTTGTTCTGTGTTCCATGCACTGGTGTACCTATTACTCTATCTTCCAGTTCACAGGCCTGGCTAGTGCTTTACAATCCTAGAAAATTCTCGAAGTCCTGTTCATTGAATACTGTTTTGTTAGATGCACAACACAGCATGGGTAGAAAATTCCTTCTTTCTCAGATCCCAAACACACGGCGTAGAGCCTTTGTGTCTTTAAGCCTTTCACATATAGTCATCTTTGGAGCATTACTCCCACATTTGCAGAGTTCTTTCCTCCTGCATACCACAGCACGGTCAGTAATGACCTCAGAACCTTTCCTTCTGAACAAACGTGTGACTGTCAGCAGCTGAGGTTCAAGCTCAGTTCACATCAGTGTCCAGAGCATTGAAAGGGGAAGTAACACGATGAGATAATTTGATCCACTGGCACCAACAAAAGCCACAACTAGTCAAGCACATGAGAGTCACCCTCTCTCCATCCAAATATGTGATGGTTGATTTTCACAGCGCAGACGACAGAAGGGTATCAATTCCCCTTCAAAGTGTGGCCGCGATGACTGACGGAAGAGGCATCTGTTACTGGGGAGATAAAGGGAAGCAGAATGTTGGCTCTGGTTGCTCTGGCCATGCTCACTTCCCTCTGATCTTCCATTACAGAACTTTGTCCTCACTTGCAAACAGAACCTAGAAGGCCCCACAGAAGTTATTCTTTTGTGATTATTTTCAGCTCACAGGAGCCATAAATTATGTAGCTGTATGCTCAAGGAGCAGTTAGTTCTAAAGGCCCTACTCACCTTAGCCAAAATTTAAGGGGCAGCCAGAAGAAATGTAATGCACAGAGGACGACACCATGAGAGATGTGGATTCCAAGATAGGGAACAGGGGCAGGGCCTGCAGCCAAAATAGAACATTCTGAGGTCCCTGTTTGCAAATCCTTGCAGTTTTCAGCCTCCTGCTGACACTTCTCTTAGGTATCCTAGTGCTGACCCATGGCTGTGGTAATGACCCATGTTTCCTTTTAGGTTTCGTGGGACCCCGAGGATCTAAAGGTGCGGTGGGCCTCCCTGGGCCCGATGGACACCCGGGTCCCACAGGCCTGCCAGGGCCAGTGGGGCCACCAGGTGACAGAGGACTCCCTGGAGAAGTCCTGGGAGCCCAGGCCGGCCCCCGGGGAGATGCTGGACTGCCCGGACACCCCGGGCTGAAAGGTCTCCCAGGAGAGAGAGGCACTGCTGGATTCAGAGGTGAGCCATCATCTCAGGAGGAAGCAATCGGGCTCGGTCCCAGCTCTCAGCTCTACTGCCAGAGCTGTGACTCCCAGGGGTTATTGTGAAATTCCTTCTGGGGAGTTTGGTAAGAATTGGCAATACTATATGATACTAGTCTTGCTTTTTCTTCCCTCCATTTAGTTCCAGCATTCCTTTAGAATGTTATTTATTGTAATATTAATGATCCAGTGTTTACCTTCTATAGCCAGGAAAGGGCAGCCATTTGATGCCTTTTACAAATATGATTAAACAAATGTACTCTGTCTTCTGGTTGCATGTGAATCACTATGGAAGGCTTGTAACTTTTTTCAATAGAATTTTATGGTAGGAATGAAGAAAAGATGGGTGTGGTCATGCTTAGTTACAGGTTAAGGAGGAAGATAATAATCCAGAAGGCAACTTAATTGATTGGTTTAAAAAATTTAAACAATTTGTTTACAATGTTTTCAATTTGTGTTTAGGAATGTAGAAGTACCACTAATTGTTTGGTGAGTGAACATGGCATCAGACTGCTTTACGTCTAATCCACTTTATGCAAAATTGGCATTAAGAACCCCAAACGCACTCACTTTAATGCAGCATGTGTTACTGAGTAGTAAGGATTTATATTCAGCAAACCACACACTGGAGATGGCTAGATTATTGAAATGTAGGAAGTGTCATCCAATTTATGTTTCAAATCAAAAATGAAAATAAAGGATCCAAACCATGACTTGATCTACTGACTGTAGGAACTATCATCAGTCCTGGCATCCCAACCCCAGGCAGAATGTGGGCTTTGTATGTGATGGCAGGAAGTTAATATCTCTTCTCACTGACTCTGCTGTGAGGCTCCTGGGTCAGACACCCTTTGGCTGAAGATACTCAGCATCTGATTAAATATAATTCTTAACAGGCAGGTGGACCCTTTAAGCTCATGAGCATGAGTTAGTTTTTGAATTAGCTTGTCAGGTTCCTGGCAAGGCTTTAAGGGGAGTGGGACCCAGGGCAGGTGGACTTTGAGGGTGATGACACTGATCAGCACTTCAGCTGCTGATACTGCCTAGTAGAACCATCCAGCACAGTGCCACTGCCCATGGAGAGATTCTTTAGGGTCTGAGAAGCTGGGAGGAGGCCCAAAGAAAGAATGGAAAAGAGCCCAAGAAGGGTAGAGCAGACACGCAAATGCACACACACATGCACACACACACACGTGCATGCTCACACTCACACCCCTGAACCACCGAGCCCAAGACCAAGTCAGATAGTGAAAACCATTAGATTAAATCATCAAGGCAATGGAGGCTCCATGCCGAGCTGTCTGGGATCTACCTTTGCCAACTTTACTGACTCTGTGTCAATTATAAAATATAAAGTATAAATCTACCATTATCTAGAGATTGAGGAATCCATAGCACTGAAAAGAAGTGTTCTCTGCTTTAGCCTTGCCTCGTGATTATTCAAATGAGTGACACTTGCAGCACTAATGAAAGGCCAAGCAGGGTGTGTACTTACTTGTGTCAGCGATTCTGTGATCAATCTGTTTCGCAATCCAACTGTAAAAACTGTGCCCCTAGCTATTTTTATACTTCTGGTAGATTTTTTTAAAAGCTTACATATTTCCTTCAGGCTTCAAAATGCTTAAGCATAAAAACAAAAATTATAGCTGGTTTATTTTAAATACTTTATTAAGGTCTCCACTACTTTCTATATCAAATTTATGCCAAGTTTCCTAAGCCTGGTTTAGGCAGAATATTCTGCTTTTTAAAAGTCCTAGCTTCCAAAACATCAAAACTCCTAAGTAACTGTCTCACCTTCCAAATGACACATTGTACCAAAATGCTTACTGATGTCAGGGGTTCAGTGTGCCCAGTCCTGCTTCTGGCTTGATTGGTTGTGAGGAGCCAGGTAAAAAGAAACATAGAAATGATACATGTATCTCTGAGCAACACTTTCTGAATAAAGTAGACACCCAAGCTCACAGAATAGATTTTATTTAGCTGAAGGGAAGCTGTTTTGTTTTTGTGTTTTTTTGTGTGTGGTGGTTCCTTTTTCAATAGATCTATAAATGGAAATTGACCTAAAATATTCAGCTCCCAAGGAATAATCACAATAGGCAATTAAAAGAGTAAAGCACCCCAATATCTGATTTTTTTAGGCAACCCTAGAAGTAGCAGTAATTTTCACACCCATTTACTCATAGCCAATCCTATCTACTGACTGTTCTTTTAGGGGAAATACTCCAGAAACAGACATTTGGCATCCTCAATCCAGGGGCCTCAACTCTGCTTATCTTACTTGCTCAGTTCCCTCAGTTCACCCAGGATCTTAAGTTGGTTAGGAGTGTTTGAACTCGTGTCTATCCATCAACCTGTGCATGGCTGCCCTTGTCGATGAACAGAAGTTATCTGCAGCAAGAATCTCAAGTTTACCCATTAAAATTGTACAGCCGACAGCACTCCCTCCTCACTCTTGCTAGACCATTAGCACCCACTAGCAATCAGATTTTCCCTGGAGCTGTTAACTCTAAAGATAGAAAGCCAAAATATGTGTCCTCATTTCAGACAGTAAAACTGGAGTATGTGAGAATATATGCATCCATGTGTCTCAAAGAATCTCCTTTTCAGACTTCTGCTTAGAATCCGCTCCTTTCTCCAGTGCCGGTTTACCTAATCAGGTAACTAGGTCACAAGGTTGAGGATCAGGAAGCCTGACTTCTAGTTCTGGGTTGGTCAAAGACTGACTTAGTGCCTTTCATGAATGCCCTTTCCCCTCTATTCTCTGTTTTCCCCATCTGTGTGCCCCCTTCCTTCAGGACAGCCCTGCACACCTTGTAAGATTGTTAGAGGGATCAAATTGGACAAGATACCTGAAAATCAATGGAGAAACATGGTGTAAATGCCAGGGGTTGGTAATTCTATAGTTATTGGCTATATGATAACTATCATAGACTTTAAGTTCCTAGAAGAAAAGGAGAAATGCCCAAATATAACATGGTCTAGGCAGTTATTGCATAAAGAAAAAACTTAAATTTTGAAAAAACTAGAAAATATAGGTTCATAGTTAGCTGACCTCTGAGTAGTGAAGGGTATTCCACACATAGCATCAAGGGAAGAAATCTCTCTCACACACACAGACACATCCATACACAAATGCACAAGCATGAACAAAATATAAAAAAATTTGCATACAAATGTTAATCTTCTACATGTCAAAAAGAAAATTAAAATTTGAGCAGCAGAGTTGGGCTTCATATCTAATTTTACAATAGCTATGAAGAAAAATTAGCTAATATATATAAGGAACACTAAAATCTTTAAGAAAATTATCAAAATCCCCAAAGCAAAACATAAACCAAGAACAAAAATTTCATCAAAAATCAAAAACTACAAGAAAAGAATATAACTAGTAATCAAAAACATGCAAACTAATACAGCTGGTATACCAATTTTCACCAGTCAGACGTGCCAGGTTTTTGTTTGTTTAATGCTAGCACTCAATGCCAGGGAAGACACTGATACATGAGAAAATTGGTGCAGACTGAATGCAGTGTCATAGTGTGTATTAAAAAGCATTAAATTAGTGTTTGGTTTGAACAACTAATTCAATTTCTAGGGCATTTCCCTAAAGAAATTATCTATAACATGGGCATGGATGTACATACAAAAAAAAAAATCTATTCCTCACAACACTATTTTTACAAATAAGAAAATGGGAGGGAAAAAAACACCAATGCATCCAAAAAACTAAACTAAACATTTAAAATAATGTTTGCCAAGAATATTTTTAAATTGGGGGGAAATGCTCAAAATATAACATCAAGTGAAAAAAAGCTAGATTTAAAATTGTACTTAGAGTGTGATAATTCTGCAAAGACATATTTCGAAGCATATTTCTATGGCTAGAAAAAAGACAGGAAGGAAACAGAACAAGATGCTAGTTATTATCTCTGGGTAATAGCATGAGTTACTTTGATTTTCTCCTTTACACTTATTTGTATTGTGCAGATTTTCTACAATCCAGAAAAAAAAAATATTATTTTTATAAAATAGGCCTAAGGAGGTAGACGTTGTTTGTAATCCACTGTATGGAGTTGGCCTCACAGCTCTTGTCTCTCTGATCCCTGCAGGAAGCCAGGGAATGCCTGGGATGCCGGGGCTGAAGGGTCAGCCTGGCTTCCCAGGACCTTCCGGCCAGCCAGGCCAGCCCGGGCCTCCAGGACAACATGGGTTCCCAGGAGCTGCTGGCCCAGAGGGGCCCTTGGGGACACCAGGAGTCCCAGGCTTTGAAGGTGAGAATCCAGCTCCCCATAAAGGGATCAGGTCCTCACTCACTGCTGATGACTGACCCAGCACCACCCTTAAACTGTGCTCCAAGGAACCCCCCTCCCCTCCTGAGTGCTGTGGGGATTCCAAATAGAGGACACCTATTTCAGCAAACAAGGAAGATTTAAACATCCTGAGAAATAGCCTGAGAAGATTTAAACAGATGTGTATGTTTTATATATTGGTATTCTAGGTAAGATTTCAATAGGGAAAACATTCAGAATCACTGTTCTGCAGCAGAACCAAGGAGTCCCTAAAAGGTTGGCGAGAAGTTAATATTTGTTTCTTGTAAGTCACATGAGTTTGGGGACCGAAAAGAAGACACCTTGTTTCAGGAGAAATATGGAGATGAGGCAGTGGGAGCAGGGAATGCAAGGAGATGAAACTGGGGACCCTCTGGCATCTGGGGGTCTCCCCACTGAGAGGCCTGGCAGATCCCACAAAGGCTAAGTAAGAGTGGAAGGCAAAGGAGGAGCTGAGGATGTCAGGGGGACAGCTTAGGGGCAAGGAAAGCTCCCCCAGCATGCTCAAAAGAGCAGTGGTCCCCAGACTTCTGAAAATCGTGGATCAGTGGCGTTTCAACATGGTTTGGCATAATCAATAAAGGTTTTGTAACTTTTTATTTTGTCAAGTTATAATTTTTCAAGTGTTATCTACTATCACCATCATTTCACAAAAGGCTAGTATAATATTAAAAAGTAGGAAAGACATAACTGCTCAATAAAAGACAGTGTTTTAAATTGAATAAATTTAGTTTTGGAAAAGCTCCCAACCTTCCCTTTAATTTTCTCATTTTGCTGCTGTCCACTGACAACTTTGTCCAAGGACCTCTGTCAGTCTGTGCTAGGGAATTGCTGTACCACACATAAACTGTATATAAACCAGGATATGCTGCCAATCACATCAGCCTCCGGACTCACCCAGGAGTAGCCTAAGCCGCCTCCAGAAACCCAGGGCTTGAGTAGGGTGGGTGCTGGACCCCTCAGGGGCCCATGCTAACCACTAGTTTCACAGGGTGACAAAAATCCTGGGCAGGAGATTTGACTCCTTCTGTTTCAATATTCTGAGGTCCCTCTCTATTCTCAATTACCAAATATAACTGAGCACAAAGCACCATGTGGTGCATAATAAGAGCCACATGTAAACCCTGTCTTAGAGGTGCTTACGTTTTAGCTGGGGAGAAAATAACACACATAAAAAAGGCACGTATTTGACCGGGGCAAGCCAAAAGAATGACCGAGACCAAGAGTGTCCAAGTGTTTCAGAGGAAGCAGAGAAGCCGAGTAAGCTGGAATAGCTTTGGAAGGAATGAGACTGGTGCCATGTGGAAAATGGGCAGGATCAGGGCCTTCTGGGAAAGGGGAACTGCACAAGCAGAGGCAGCAGTGCCTAAGGGAAGCTTTGCAAGGGATCACCCCGACCTGGCTGGGCTAGAACGTTTCATTTGAGATCAGCGGTACCCTGGAGAGGGAGATTGAGGCTAAAGTTGAGATGGCATTGAATGTCACTAAGGAGTTTGATTCCCCCTAGGCAAAGGAGTACCCTTGACCGTTTTTAACAGAAGAGTGTGTTAAGAAAGCATTTTAGGAACCCACCTGGCAGCTTTGTATGGAAAGGCTTGGAGTGGGGAGAGGCCTGGGGACAGGTGTGAGCTGGGAAGTTAGTTAAAGTGAAAATAATAAGATGGGAGCAGGGAGATGGGAATGGGGAGGAGGAGCTTAATTAGCAGATGCACTGGGGACCTTCCCCCTAGAACTTAATCTCTAGTATCAGAGCAAGTGGATGTCCAGGAGAAGCAGGCAGTCCCCCAGAAATAACCGCAGCGGCCAAGTCCAGGTGTAGCATTGGCTGTGCCCCACTTGCTCCTGCTGCATCATTTCATCACTATGCCTTGGCTCCTGGGTTTTAGAGGCAAGAGGGCTTGAGTGGGGAAAGTCACGTTCATCTCACAGGTCATGTTTGACTTGCATCCCACAGGTTAGCCTCCAGCTTGAATCAAGACCTCTGTAGAAAAGCCAGGCCTGCGGGTTTTCTGCGTGTTCTGGTCATACTTTTAAAGCTCACCTCTATATTTTGTAGTTCTGTCTTCGATGACTTAAGAGTATCGTCAGAGAAGTTTACTCTGTGTGTGTATTTGTTCATCCTTCTTTCTTCCCCTTCTTCCTGTTTTTGGACAGGTCTGCCGGGAGACAGAGGAGCTCCAGGCGACATAGGTGTCCCTGGTCCTGTGGGGATGAAAGGTGTCTCTGGTGACAGAGGGGACCCTGGTTCATTGGGTGAGAAAGGTCATCCAGGAAACATTGGATTTAAAGGAATGGCCGGAATGCCTGGTATCCCTGGACCAAAAGGTAATAAGAACCCTTGCGAACGTGTCAATCATTGTACCAATGAGAACGATCTGGAAAGAAGTATTAGGCTATGACTTGGGACAGTTCTCTAGTGACAGCTCCATCACCCGTCATGAGGCTTTGGCCTGTATCTCCCCCAGGTGGCTGTCAGACCCTGGGAAAACTGGCTGATGCTACTTGGACTCAGATGTGACTCATGTGCCTCAAACTGACAGTTTACTAAGAGGAACTGCTCTTGGCTGAGAGGTCCACTCAGGAGACTAGATTCAGATCAAAGAGACTGTTTGGTGAATATGAAACCCAAAAGAAAGAAAAATTGTTGGTCACCATAATGGGTTTATTTGCACACAAAGAAACTGAGACCAATTTATCCAGAAGCAGAGCACTCTGTCCCTTGGATATACTGCTGGAGACACACTGATAAATCTCTCCAGTGGTCCTTTGGTTTCCTTGCAGGGTGTTAATGTAACATTACTTTCTGGAGCCCTTTGTGACTTCTTCCTGATGGGCCCATGGAACTATGTGACCTTCAAATCTTCCTCGGTCTTTCTCCTGACCTCTGAGGATTTGCCTCTATCTTGTCTCCACTGGCCGGTCTGAAGGCGGGCTGACTGTAACCCTCTGTCTATACTTCGGTCAGCAGACCAATTCACTTAGAAAATGGTGTACCGGAAATCCTTATCTTAGGTTAAGAATCTTAGCATCTTCTCACATAAGAGCTACACTGTTGCAATGTTATAGATTATTGAGTTTGAAATAACCTGCCCATTTCATTCATACCTAACTCAGCATTTTTCTCTCTCTCCAAAGGGGACAGAGGTTCACCTGGTATGGATGGTTTCCAAGGCATGGTTGGACTTAAAGGAAGACCTGGGTTTCCAGGAAACAAAGGAGAGGCTGGAGTTTTTGGATTTCCTGGTCTGAAGGGTCTGGCTGGTGAACCAGGTGTTAAAGGTGTGCCCACCTCTTTACTATCCTTTTTTCATCGTTAAGACTCACTTTCATGGTAGTTTAGTGCTGCTCAGGATGAATCTTTGAGAATCCACCAAATCCAGAAACCCTAAAGCTAAAGCTGCTTTTAAAAAAAAAAACTTACCAAACAAACAAAAAATAGAAGGCTTCATCTCTGCCTCAATACAGTGATAGTGTGATAAGGGACTAATCCAAACCAAAAGAAAAAGAGCAGATGACAGCTGCATTAATAACCAATTATGTCATGAAAAACACATTCAGTCATGATTAAACCATGATAAGCATAAAGAATTGAAGCCAGGTGGAAAACAGTGGGAAGGTAACTTCTAAAGAGGAAATCTCAGTCTGCAAAAAGACAAAGTATTCCAGGTGGAAAGACATAACATCATGCAAAAGAAATTACAGTACACATGAATGAGGCTGGTTCAAGCCCAGACAGGGCAGGCAACTCAGGACCCCAAATGTGAAGCTCCCTGATCACAGAAGCTTATTACTAACAAGCAACATTTTCCATGATTTTTGTTCAGAATCTGTGTTCTGAAAGTGTCACAGAAGTCTCCAAAAACGTAATTACTAATAGCAAGTGTTGCAAGGATGTGGAGAAATTGGAACCCTCATACATTGCCAGTGGGAATGTAAAATGGTATAGCCTCTGTGGAAAACATCTCAGTGGTTCCTGAAAAGGTTAAACATAGAGTTACCATATGACCCAGAGTTCCACGCCTAGGTATAAACCAAAGAGAAATAAAAACATGTGTCCATGCAAAAACATGTACATGAATGTTCATAGCCACATTATCCACAATAGACAAAGAATGGAAATAACCCAAATGTCTACCAACTGATGCAAGGATAAATAAATGCAGTGTACCCATACAATGGAATATCACTCAGCAATAAAAACAAATGAAGTACCGATACATGCTACAACATGGATAGACCTTGAAAACATTATGCCTCCTATTGTATGAGTCCATTTACAGGTGTACGTCAGAGATATTGCGAGTTGGGTTCCAGACCACTGCAATAAAGCAAATATCACAATAAAGCAAGTCACAAAATATTTTTGGTTTCCTAGTGCATATAAAAGTTATGTTTATACTATAATGGAGTCTATTAAGTGTACAATAGCATTAGATCTAGAAAAAACAATGGACATACCTCAATTAAAATGTGACTCAGAGACACAAAGTGAGCACATGCTATTGGAGAAATGGCACCAATAGATTTGCTTGACAC
Source organism: Choloepus didactylus (assembly GCF_015220235.1). Lineage (NCBI taxonomy): Eukaryota > Metazoa > Chordata > Mammalia > Pilosa > Megalonychidae > Choloepus > Choloepus didactylus. The sequence continues at coordinate 25,265,510 of NC_051318.1, read as the reverse complement.
AGAGTTGGCCAAACCTTCAATTTGTAAAAAAAAACAATATCTGGGAAGCACAGTAAAGTGAAGCACAATAAAATGGGGTATGCAAAGCTGTGGCGACACAGTCAGTTTGTGGTTGCCAAGGACTGAGGCCAAGGCAGAACCGGGGAAGGACTGCCAATGGGCAGGGGTTTCTTTTGAGGGTGATAAAAATGCTCTAAAGTTAGACTCACTACTGTAAATACACTGAAAAATCATTGAATTGTGCTCTTTAAATGGGTAAATTTTATGGTACATGAATTATATCTCAATAAAGCTTTTTTTAAAAATTAATTACTCCCCCAAAAGGTTATAATATTTACAAATTCTTAGCAAAATAGAAATTGCAGGGTTTTTCCAAGCTTTTGACTCACCCTTGCATTTTCAAAACATCTTATTACTACTTAGAGTTTCAGGCCTTTGAACAACAATAAAAATGTTATTTTACAATTAAATTAAAAATGAAATCACTGTTGGCTCCTAGACCATGTTCCTTTCTGTTCCATTACAACTTTTACTTAAGATTCCTTGGAATGAAGTTAAGCATTTGGGTGACTGTCCCTCCACTAAAATGTGGGCTCTCTGAGGGCAGGGACAATTGATCCCCTCGATATCTAGCCAGGCACTAAATGCTCCATAAATGTTTGACTAATGAAACTAAATTATTTTCATTCAGCCATATTTCACCTACCAACTGCTCTCACATCCAGTGAAGATAGATTCCTAGAACACACAATTCCCAGGAGTCTAGCCCTCAGGTTCCTGAATCCCCATCACCCTTCCTCCAATTTATTAAGTCCCTGGAAGCACAGCAAGGAGCTGCCTTGCTGCATTCCACCAGCTTATTGCTGTTACCTTCCCAACTGTGATTGACTCTTCATTAATTCTGAGGCTTAGCTGGGCATGAAGAAACAAGAGGCTCATAGGAAGAGAATTGAACTAGCAGCCTTCCTTCTTTGGAGCTTTCCTGCTTGTGATCAAATTTGATTTCTGTCTCATCAGAGTAAAAATTAAAAATAATACTCTTTCATGCAATACCATGTGGAAACTAAGCTGGTCTTTGATAGTTCCCATCCATATTATCTTATCCCACTCATTACTCTGCATTCTCCTGGCAGGCACTGTAGGAAAGGAGCAGGTCCTTTCATCCACCATGTAGTCTGTACTTACTGATATTACCCAACACAACCATAAAACCACATCTCCAATCTCCTCCACTTGTTAGAGAAGAGAGAGGGAAGGAAAAAGAAAGGAAGAGGAAATAAGCATTTCCCCAACTTACTTTGTCTCCCTTAGAGAGCTTCATCTCCTGTTCATAGGCGTCCCGGTTAGGGGGTGATATGTCACCCCGTGGCTCAGTGGCTCAGGACTCTGGCTTAGAAGGTGAGCAGAGGCTGTGAGACCTTCTCCATCTGTGTTCTTCTGCATTGTCTGGTGGTCCAGGAAAATGACTGTGTTCTGTTCCCTTCAAGGCAACCGAGGGGATCCCGGCCCCCCAGGACCACCTCCTGTCATCCTGCCAGGAATGAAAGACATTAAAGGGGAAAAAGGAGATCAAGGACCTATGGGATTGAAAGGCTACCTGGGCTTAAAAGGTGAGGCCTCATCATCAGGCTCAGGCTGACTTCTGAGCTGTCAGGCCTGGAGGGCTCCCCATCCTCCTCCACTCTGAGCCCCCCATAGCTGCCTCTACCTCTCTGTCTCTGAAGAAGCAGCAGCTTCTCCTCACAGAAGCAACCTTGTATTTGTGCCAGATTTTAGTTGTGTTTTAACTCTTCTGACATCCCAATATCTCTAGAAATGGGCTAGGGAGTTATTATTTGAGCCACTTGGCTGCTTTAAGATTTGCAGCATTTGGAATGGCAAAATTGACCTGGACTGCAAAATAGAAAGCTTCTGGAGGGCAGGGTGCTGCATCCCCACCAGGGCTTTACATACTCGGGGTTTTCTTGTAGGTCTTCAAGGAATGCAAGGCGTTCCGGGGCTGGCTGGAATTCCTGGGTCACCCGGGAAGCCTGGTCACATTAAGGGACTGAAAGGAGACATCGGCTTCCCTGGCTTGCCTGGTTTACCAGGATTCCCTGGTGTGACTGGTCCCCCCGGAATTTCAGGATTTCCAGGGTTCATAGGAACTAGGGTAAGTTGGTGAATTTTCCTTTTCTCAGTTGTCCTTGTGAACTCCCCTACCATTTGCTTGTGGATGAAAGTGCTTTGGCCCAGTGTTTACTGGCATAAGAGTCGTCAGCAGGTTCAGGCTTTACTGGGTTCATGGATAAGTTTAATGAAATGCGGCTCATGCACCAACGCTTGATGGTGAATTGAAAGTCCACCCGAGGCACTGTTGGCCGTTTCGTGGGCTTTTGCAGGATGAAGCACAGTGTCTCTCACAATCTAAGAAGAAAGCTGCTGCGTTTTTTTCATAGAGGTCTTGGGAGAATGAAACTTCCATTTCTAGAGATCCAAGTTCTAAACTTGAGCACACATGGACCTCAGGTCCGAGAGCCCATCCCTGAATCATGGCCTGGACTTGAAGTCAGGCAACCTTGATTCAGACCCCAGCACTGCCATTTATTCTTCATTTAACAGATGTTTTTTGAGCACTTCTACGTGCCAGGCAGTAAGTTGTAATGCTTATAACGGCAAATACTGACGTTGGGCAGACCTCTCACCTCTGCACACCCATTTCCTCATCTGTAAAATGAAGGTAGTATCTACTTTGAAGTTTTATTGAGAACAATATAGATAATTTATATGGCACAGAGTGGCTGTCTATAAATTGTGCTTTTATGGAACAGGTGTATCCTTTCACCTAAAGGGATTATACCCTCACAATCTTCAGCACACGACTGACTCATTACTGACATTCCCGGTGGGATCCAGAACATTTTAGGCAGATCAGAAGCTGTCGCCTCCTTGTTGTACACCTTCAGCAGCTAGCCCTGGTGTGCCTGTCCGACTAGCCTGACGTATACGTGGCATCTTCAGAATTCCTCAGGCGGTTCTCTTCCTCCCATCACTTCCTAAACCTGAGGGGATCTGTTTTAGTTTGCTAAATTTGCCGAAATGCAATACATCAGAAATGGATTGGAGATTTATTAACTTACAAGCTTACAGTTCTAAAGCTGTGAAAATGTCCAAATCAAGGCATCAACAGATGATGCTTTCTCCCCAAAGACCAGCTACTGGCAACCCGGGGCTCCTCTGTCAGCAAGGCACATGGCAACATCTGCTGGTCCTTCTCTCCCAGGTTTCGTTGCTTTCACCTTCTGGCTGCAGTATCTGTGGCTTTCTTTCTCAGCTTCTGTTTGTTTCCTTCTCTCTCAGCTTCTCTCTATTTCTTGCTCTTTTAAAGGACTCCAGTAACAGGATTAGGACCCACCTGGGGCAGGCCTCAACTGAAATAACCTAATCAAGAGGTCCTACCCACAATAGGTCTACACCTGCAGGAATGAATTAGCTTTAAGAACATGATACTTTCTGGGCTACATCCAGCTTCAAACCATCACAAGATCCTATAAGCAGTCTTGATTGCAGCTGCTCAGGTCAATAAAATTTAAAAAGTTAAAAAAAGAAAGGTGCATATTTCTAAAAAAAAAGTCATGTATGACCATGCATGTACCTAGCAGCTTTATTCATAGTAGGCCAAAACTGGGAAACAGCCCAAATGTCCATCAATAGTAGAAATGATAAACATGTTATATTCACATAATGGACTAGTAAATAGTAATAAAAATAAAATTTTTGATAAAACAACACAAATGAATCTCACAGACTTCATGATGAATGAAATAAACCAAAAACAAAAGAGTGCATATGCTAAGATTCCATTTTTGTGAAGATCTAGAACTGACAAAACCAATAATAGAGATGAGTCAGAAGAGTGGCTACATGGGAGCAGGTTGTTGACTAGGAGAGCACATGAAGGAACTTTCTGGAGTGCTGGAAATACATTTTTCTGGGTGGTACATAAATAGAAATTCATTGCAGTGTACATTTAAGATGAGTGCACTTTACTGCACATACATTAGATTTCAATAAAGTAAATTTTTAAAAAGAAAAATAGATCATTATCTAAGTAAGGATGCAGCCTCTGACACACCCCCAGTCCTCTCATAAAATGAAGCTACATTAATAACTTGGAGACTTAAGCTCTAGCAGAGATTAAGTGGCAACCAGTGGGGTCAAGGTAGACCAGAACTTCCTTGCTTTCTCCACACGGGAAGCCATTTTAGAGAAGAAACCCATGGTTTCCATGAAGTTGCAGAGTGATCCAGGCATTATTCCAATCTCATTATTAGTAACCAAAATCCTTTTGAGGAATATCACTCTTTCCAATGATAGACCTGCACAGCCATCAGGGCTGCCTGATTCCAGAACTTGCTCTCTGTATTATAAAAGTTACATGGCTATGCAATTCTGGAATTTAACAGTTGGGTGAACTTGAGCAAATTACTTAACCTCTCTGAGCCTCACTTTCCTCACCTGTCAAATGTGAAATAAGAGTACTTGCCCCATAGGGTTGTCATAAGGCAAATAAGTTCCACATGTAAAGCTCTAAAAGTGGGATCAAACAGGTTCACCTGTATAAAGCCTAAAGCCTAAGGATGTAATCAACATCCTCTGCTATGGATTATCCCCATCATTATTCTGACCTTCATCATTGATAATATTAATATCAACTCCTCAGAGAGAATATCTTCTCACTTTTATCATTTTTATCACTTTACAGTTAAAGAAGAACAACAGATAAGCAAAATGACAAGATCACAAACCTTGAGTCTTGTTTTTAGCATAATGAATAGGTAGATACACTGCCTGTTCAAAATGACAAACTCATTTTATTAACTGTTTTCTAAGATGTCTTCATGTTTGACATTATTCTAGGGTGAAAAGGGTGCTCCAGGGAGAGCAGGCCTTTATGGTGCGACTGGACCGACAGGTGATTTTGGTGAGTGTTGTTCCTACTGTGAAAATAGGACATCCACAATTCAGAGCTCTCTGGGCACATGACAGCACACACTGCAGATGCTGATAGTTGTTTTGAAGCAAATGTTCTTATTAAGCCAAAGACCTGTTCTCAACCATCTTTTTTGCATGTTGTAGGTGATACTGGAGACACTATAGACTTACCAGGAAACCCAGGCCTGAAAGGGGAAAGGGGCATCACTGGAACACCAGGTGCATAACTTATTTTTCATTTCTTCATCTTCAACAATAGCCCTGTTCCCTTGTCTCTTTCATCTCCCATAATCCTGGCTTGCCAAATCTATCAATATTTGATAAATGCTACAAATGATTGTAAAGTGACTGGTTTGATGTCTTTAAGTCCAAGGAGCAAGAAAGTTTCTGGAATAATTAATTAAATCTAAAGTCAGGAAATCTCTCTCTATCTTTCTCAAAGAGAAAATAGCCAGAATCAACACTTAATGGATGGGAGTAGCTACAGCCCATAAAATGTAACTTATAAAAAAATAAACTAGAGCTTTGGCTCTGCTGGGACACATAATAAGACATGACACAAGTGGTGCAATGATGAAGCCTCTCGTAAACAGTAAAGGGTCTAGACAAAAAGGAGGGGGAATCGAGCTCATCTCTTGGGTAAGGCAACAGGGGCAATACCTGTACCCTGAGCTTGTTGAAGGAGCTTTGTGTGACACATCATATTACTTCTTTTTTCCACATATCACTGAAGTTCAAATTCAATCTTTTTCCCTTTAGTGACAGCCCACAGCGCCTGTGATAGATGCCTCCTTTCTGGGGATTTTATCTTGGGAAGGCCCCACCGAACCCCACATCCTTCGAAGGATGGCCCTGGTGGAAGGAAAGTTTGTCCCAGGGTTGGCCAATAGGGAGGCTGTGGATCTAGGCCTTTATCTATAAATAGCTCCAGAATGGAAAGGGGTATTCAGTCTAGCGTAAGATCATAGAAATGTCACTTAGGAATAGGCCATCTCATTTAATAGCCTTTCAGGGTAAATCTAGGATTTTTATCTATGATTTGGTCTCCTGACTAATTTATTTCCTGCACTGCTGAACCAGCTGTCTCTTGGCTGGTTGAATCTCCCATCCTACATAATTACTTTGGCAGTTTGGTCTACAAAAACAAAAATGTGAGATCATGTTTGCCACCTGTGTCACCAAGGATGACTTCTGTTGTACAACCGAAAGTGGGTCAGAGAGGAGAGGCTACCCCACCCAAGAATTATTTTTGTTCATACATCTTGAAAATGTATGTTTTAGTTAAAACCTTTGGCCTAGAAAGACCTTAGAGTGTTGCCTCCCATCACTTCCACCACCGGGAGTCTGTGTCTCAGAATTGTGGTCCCATGGAGCAGAATGGTGGTGACTGTCACGTCAACTGTGCTTGAGGGTGTTTCATTTTCCCTAAGACGAGTGGGGTGTGCATAACTGGGGTCACCCACAGAACCTTGCCCTGCGTAGCAGAGGTAGTGGACCAAGGAGAACTTTCCTAGATCAGATCAATTCCCAGACATGAGGTGGTATTGAGTGGCTGGGGGCTCAGGCTCCATCTCAGTGAGCTACGCTGGACTCACACAGTTTGGGTGGAGATGATGGGAGCAGTTTATGGAAGAAGATGCATTGAGTAAACAGTGGTTTGGAGCAGATTTTAAAACACTAAAATGATCAATAAAAAACAAACAGATTTCTTAAGTGATTTTTCTTCAAGACCACAAAAACATTAATAGTATTTTTCTAAGTGCAGGGACATCCTCAGAGATTTAAGACACTGAACAATAGTGATGATGTGGGATTCAAGTCAGGTCTGAAGCTGCCAAAATCTTGCATGGTGTAACAGAAAACACCAAAACACTTGATACCAACATTGTTACAAATGTGAAGGCAGGGTTTCTCAAAGTCCACTGAGTGACCATCAGAGAATGACCGAAATCACCTCTAGAGGAAAGGCTCGAGCATCTGCATGTTTAACAAATCCCCCAGGAGATTCTCCCTGCACCGTGACACCTTGAAAACCACTGTGATAAGAGCTCTGCCTTAGTTAACTATTGCTGCTTAACAGAGTACCCCAAAATGCATTGGTTTAAAACATCAATAAGCATGCATTATCTCATACAGTTTCTGTAGGTCAAGAGTTAGGGAGCAGGGTAATTCTGAGTTGAGGTCTCTCATGAGATGGTGGTCACATCAGCCGGGGCTGATGATTTTACTGGGGCTAAAGGTGAAGGATGTCTTTCCAAGATGGTTCCCCTCCTTGGCTGGTAACAGGAGCCCTGAATTCCTTGTCATTTGGACCTCGCCATAGGCAGCAGCCTTATAACATGGCAGCTGGTTTCTTCCAGTGTGAGTGATCCAAGAAAAAGGCAAAGCGAAAGTAAGAGTGAATCTTATAGACCCAACCTTGAAGTCATACATCATCATTTTTGGACCCTCCCATTTGTTACAAAGTTCAACCTACTCCATGTGGGAAGGGTCCACACAAGGGCGTGAACACCAGGAGGTGGGGCTCAGTGGGTGCCGTCGTGGAGCTGGCTCCCACAGGCTCAGAGGGAGACATTAGAGAAAATCTTAAGAGGAAGGAATCTGTTTAGATAGGGAGTTTTTTTCCCATCCTCAAGCAGAAGAGCCTCAATCTGCTATTACAGTATCCCTTAACTGGCTTCCCAGTAACCTATAAGCTCTAAGCCCCAGTTTGACACAGTGTTTGCTTTGTTCCAAGCAGCAAATCTATGTTTACAGGTCTCAAGGGATTCTTTGGAGAGAAAGGAACAGAGGGTAACCGTGGCTTCCCCGGGATAACAGGCATAACAGGAGCCCAAGGTCCTCCGGGACTGAAAGGACAAACAGGTAAGCCAAGTGCAAGCCACATGCAGCTGGGACCCCCTAGTACCCTGACTCCAAATCTCCAAGACCCCCAGAGCAAGCATGGAAATTTTGCCTGTTTTCTTACCTGCTACAATCACACTCAGTTACAGGACATTTAGTTTGGGATGTTGGTCATATATCTAGCTCTGCCTTAGTACCAGGAATGTGGGGAGAAAAAGTCAAAGGAGTGTACCCTAAATGCCCACTGTGGGCTGTGGGGTAAAAACTTATAGCAACAGGGAGAAGCATATGGAAATACTAGAAAGCATTTCCGTGGGCAAGCCTCTGTCTCTCATATAAAAACAAACTGCGTTATTTTTAGAGGGTCCCTTTTCAGGTATTAGAATATGCAGAAATTCCTTTGCGAATCTTAAATTAAAGAAGGAAAGCAAATGGTGAACTAGTTTCATGCTTTTTTGGTTGTTGTTGCCATTGCTTTTGTTATGTTTTTGCCCAGCAACTGTGAACTTTGAAAGGCTGAACCAAATCTCTCAGGGAATTGTCTCCTGGGTTCTCTCTAGACTTTTATTTGGATGATAAGATGAGAATAAAAAATACAAGCTATTTTCTCCTTGGCAAGGCCAAGCTAATCCTATTGAACTTGAACGTGGGAGTTTAAAGCCAGTGGATTTCCAGCCTTGAGGGAAAGATGCTTAATTACTAGTCACACTCGGAGCTGCAGTCCTCAGACGTCCTTCAGTCCTTACCACAAACCACCTTCCCCTCCAGCCACGACGGCAAGCTCGAGACACCGGGCAAGTTCTCTTCCAAGGTCTTAAGAGGATTTTCCCTGTGTTCTCAGCTTTAATGATGTGTTTATCCCCCAGGCTTTCCAGGGTTGACAGGGCTGCAGGGACCACAGGGAGAACCAGGACGGATTGGAGTGCCCGGCGAAAAAGGAGATTATGGTTGGCCAGGGGCTGCAGGTCCACCAGGTAAAACGACTCTTTCCTGAGCAGAGGCACAAAACATCAATGATTATGCAAAGCTAGTGTTAGTGGGGTCGTCAGGAGAGACACCCAGAGCCAGGTCAGCCTCTCGTAAAGTGGTTTTCTCTAAGACTTGGAGGAGATAAAAGGCACACTTTGCCTATGGTTACTGTCGACCCCAAAACCACCCCAAGAACAGGGACTTTGGTTGTCTGAGTCAATCAAAAGAAAGACAGACACACTAATCTGCGAAGGTTTTTACTTCCAGAAAAGATGAATGAAAACCTCTTAAAGAGGCACGAGGGCCCACTGCCAGTCACCTTGCAGAGGCGAGATCAGAGGGGCCAATGTGAATGTCCCATTGTTCTGCCTCGGATTTCTCTGGCTTCACAGAGTGAAGTTAGGCCCAGCCACTTGGCGGGACCTAGAGGTTTTGCATTGCCTGGCGTCGGCACAGACCCGGGTTACATGAGGCAGGCCCGCAGCGGCTCTCTTGGCACAGAATTAAAGAGGAGCCACTTCGCCTCCACGCTCCCCAGCCCTAAGCCACACTCACTACCCACATCATAGAAAAAGTCATCACCTATTTCCGGCGTCCTGCTTTAGAAATATTTATCCTCGGAAACTCAGAGGGGATGGAAATAATTCCAGGTTATTTCCATTGTTCCAAGCACAGTATTTACAAGCCAAATATATATCAGCCACTCAAACGTCAGGAGGGAGGAACAGAAGAGATCTCTTCCAGTTCCCTCAGGGCTCTCAGGAGTCTATAAAAGATATTCTATGAAGAAACATTCATGTCAAATGGTTTTCTTGAGTAGCATAAATATGATTAATTTACATGCCAGAGTTTATGGCTTAACTGCGACATACTTGCAGGGGTTTTGAATAAATTGTATGGATGGATGCCCAGTATCATAGCAGATGAAAATAATTCTGAATTATTTTTTAAGGGTTTCTACCAGCCAGAAGCGCTCTTCGCTCTCCTATGCATGAAATAATGATGAATGAAATTTTCACAGGTTTCCCAGGCATCCGAGGAATCAATGGATTGCATGGCTTGCCGGGCACCAAAGGCTTTCCAGGCTCCCCAGGTATGATCCAGCCATCCCAGCCCTGCGTTACACCCAGCCGTGGGGCTCCTCTGCACTGGGTTTGCCGTCTTAGACTGTAGTGGGGGAAGCATCTCAGAAAAAAGGATGGGTTCCATGAAGTACAGTTTTATCACCCCTGAGTGCTGGATAAAAGTGGCCACGTGGACGCACAGTCTCCCGGCATTCTGCACAATTAAGCATCCTTCCCCTTGAGCCAAAAATCATCTTGAATGGGTCTATCAGGCTTACAGAAGGAAAAATAAATCTTTTGCTCTTTCAGCAGCATCTTGGGGGTGTTTGGGATGCATTTGTGTCCCTCAGCTCTCAGCCAAAGCTGTATTTACAATTGTCATTAGGTAGATAGCTGCCTCCCAGGGCTCTAGAATTTGAAACGGGGTTTTGTTCCATAGGAGAAAAAAACCTGATGCCTCCAATAGCATTTTTTGCTGCTTTTAAAAGCTACTGTAGTGGTTTTTTTGTTTTTTGTTTTTTGTTTTTTTTGAGGGAGGTAAAAAGCCCAATTGTTTCCCAAAGCTAATGATAGAATAAGATTTGCGTCATTAGCCTCTTGGGGAATATCACAATACCTTCCAGTTTTGATTTATTCTTAAAAAAGGAACATCATAGATTTCTGCAGAATATTTCCCTTTACCCCTGCCCTCCCCAAGAAGCTGCCATGGCACAATATGGAAAGGCTCTGTATTTCTTTGAAACTTGTTTATTTTAAAATTTAGTCTCTTTAATCTTAAATTTTAATGTCCTGCCTATTCATTAAATTTTTTAATTTATTAATTGTACTAATGAAATACAATTTGTAGGGCATACAGCAGTGATCATGAGAGTGGATCATTTTATTACTGAATATATCTTTTTAAAGAAAGACAACTTTGGTGTATGTTTTTTTTTAATTCATGTTCCAAGGAGAAGATTTAGAGAAAACATGTGAACAAAAGAAAAATCATCCTTAATCCTATAGCTGCTATTAGAATGTTCTTTTTGTAGATATTTTATGTAATCGAATACTCATATATTCACAGGTACATTTGTATGTGTGTATATCACAAATAAATTCACACCCACACATGTTCCAATGAACATTACAATTCCAGTTGAAATGGGCAGCTGAAGGGAAATTGTCAAGCTCTACTGCTGCTGCCACTGGTTGCTTTGAGCACCAGATATGTGAACTGGGAAGATTTTAAGTAGTGTCGATCCTTTAAAACCTAACTATGGTGCAGTGACAAGAGCATCAAACAGGAGCCAAGAGGTCTGGGACCCAGTGTCAGCTCCACCATCCCCTGCTTCTGTGAATTACAACCTTCTGAAAGACCTCAATTTTCTTACCCATAAAACAAGGGGATTCAACTGTGATCTCTGTGGTGCCTTCAGAACCTTAGATTCTGTGACATTGAGGCCATATAGCAAGCCGAAATCACCATTATTACCTTCTGTTTTCATACCGTTGGATCACACTGAAGAGCGTTACTGTTTTTTGTCCTAGGAAAATTAGTGCACGGTTGAAAACCATTGACATTACTGCTGTTTTAACTCTACCACAGGTGCAGACATCAGTGGGGACCCAGGTTTCCCAGGTACTACTGGGGACAGGGGTGACCCAGGAGAGCCCAACACCTTTCCAGGACCTACAGGGGTCCCAGGACAGAAAGGGGAGCGAGGAATTCCAGGTGAGGCCAGACATTCTCAAAACAAATATTACTATTTGTATAACCAGAACCCAGTGAAAGGTTATATTGCCAGAGTGTCTGTGTGAGTCTGAGAGACAAGAAGCTGGAAGGAAGTATAGGAAAGTGCTGCTTTCTCAGTAGAGAATTTCTTCTTGCAGAACCTCGTGGCCACAATTCCATCAATTATACTCTATTAGAAAATGTATTTTATTCCATTGATATAAGTTAGTTGTTGACCACCCATCTCTTGTACTAAATAAGCTGATACTGATAAGCTCCCTAGCAGGAGGGATCATGTCTTGTCTTCTCTGTGTATCCCCAAGATACAGAGCATAGTGTCTTACCCATAATAAACACTCTAAATATTGAGTAAACAAAAAAAAAAAAAAAATGCATTACAACCTCTGTGCTAAGCCAAGCTTGACTGATCCTGGTACTCGGGTAGGAACTCATTAGGGAAAGCTGGTCATGGCTGCTGGAAAAGGAAGTTATCCTGCCACCTCCCAACCTGCCCCATTTACCAACCAAAGTTGAGTTTGAACCTAAATCAAGATATTAGTTTCCTAGATAAAAATAGAAACCAATATCTAGGAGCCAGAGTTTATTTAAAGTACTGAGTTGCATTGAGTAGGAGCTTACTAACCCCAGTGTTTTTCTGACAATCTCTGCAGCTCCCCCTACTCCACACCCCAGCTCATCCCAGCATTTGGCCCACTGGTGGCAACCTTGAGCAAGGGGGCATTTCTGTGACCCAGGTATTGGTGCCAGGCAGCAGTTGGTGCCGTCACACACTGGGCTTCAGGCCGGTGACGGACGCTCTCAGGCTTTTGGATCAGTGTTCCCTCCAATGCTAGACTAGAGAACCCATAGGAGAAGTCAGTACCCAAGGCCAGTGGCTGTGATCTCCTTTTGGGGTTGGGGCACTGTCTCCAGGTTAACAGACCACATCTGGACTCTCCAGGTTCTGCCACCTGCCCCTCCACTTTCAAATAGCTGTGAAATTCCATAATCCACTAATAACTGAGCCCCCTGGTATTGATTCAAAGGTAGGAAGAAGGAGAGGAACTGCCCATTGGAGCTTTGTTGTGTCCTGGGAGAATGCATGGTCTCAGGTAGCCTTAGTCAGGGAGTGAGATTCTAGGAGCAGACTACTACCTCATTCCTCTGAAGGATATAGCAGCAGAGTTGGCCATGCCCATGACTTTGAAGGCAAATTGCCTGTGTTTGAGTTCTTGTTCTGCCTCCTCCTGGCTCTGTGACCTTGGTCAACTTATTAAACCTCTCTATACTTTGTCTGCAAGGTAAGGATAAAAACACACTTGCTAGACATTGGGAGGATTAGATGAGATATTCTTGCACATAGCTTTAAAAAAAAAAAAAAAAAAAACTCAAAACATAGCATTTTTTTCAATGAGGTTCCTGATTGTGAGTTCACTGATCTGCTGTTTGAAAGGGCTCTGGCTGCTCAGCAGTGGGAAAGACTGAATCTAGAGACGTGGAGTCTAGACCCAACCCCAGGGAGGACAGAATCAAATGAGATGTCAATGACATGGTACAGGCTCAGCCCTTGGCCCATGAAAATGCTCTCAAAATATGAGCTATTATTGTTTGTATTATGATGATTTTTTAACCTTTGATTCACACCACATGCTGTTCAGGCTCTGAAATTGACAAGGTACCGATTACACTTTTCACAAGGGCAGAGATTTTATTTCTCCATTTATACCTTCCCAGAATGCCTGGCATATACTAAGTGCTCAATAAATATTTATTTATGATAATTACTGTGAAATGTAGGATAACTTTTTTTTTACATCAACCTGAAAAAAGGTACATGTACTCCAGATCAACCCTAACTTACCTTTAGTGGAAACTATTACACATTCAATCTGTGCAAAATCAGTTTATCAAAACTTTCCTTGAACATATTGTATAGTTTCCTGCATTCCATCCAAGAGAACTGGAACATATTTCCTACTTCCAAATAATTCTAAGGCATAGTGCCTCTTTTTTTAGGCAATTGTCCCCTCACCCTTCATTCCTCCATGAAAGTCACAGTCGCCCAGTGCCAGAGCTGGAGCTGGTGGCTTTAGGACAGGGCAGAGGAGACACTGCATTCTGCTTACCTGACCTTGGCTTATGTGACCGCAGTCCCAGGATGGTGACAAGGGAATGATATGTACCATAATGACATTCACAGATGGTCAGTCAGGACTCTTCTCTGAGAATATGGAAATAATTCCAGTCTACTGTCTTCCCTTGGATGAACTTCATCACAGGCATTTAAGCTAGAAATTGCAACCTCAACTATTTCTGCAGCTGACGTTCAGGTAGCAGATCATGCTTGGCAATAGTTATGCAAAATGGCTTTTCTCCATTACTCAGGATCTTTTTATTTCAACAGTTATGGAGATCCATGGGGGCTGTTGGGAAAACAGAATTGTTTTGATCCTGAATCCAACAGAATGACTCACGTTTGCTAAATGTTCTCATTAACAGAGTCCCAATCGCTGTCGTTAAATTAATTACGTTTTTGCAGGAGTTTGGCCAATCGAGGGATTTAACTGGATCATCTAACTCAGAAATTTTTGCCTTTATTCACTGATGCTCACCATCTGCTCAGGTTACTTTGTGACAGTAGTTAGGAGAAGCTCGATTGGTGTCATTTTATATCAATCTAGAAATGACTGCTTGTTAATCCCCTCAGGGCTGATAAATCTGCTTACTTATTGGCTGTAATTAGCACAACTAAACAGACACGTTTTGGAATGTTTCTCTTGGAATCTGTTTTCTTTGTTCCACTCAAGAACATGCACAAACAGAATCATTTCACTTGCAATGGATATCAAAATCTTCCATCCATTTTTTAATAGAGTATGATGTTGTTGATGGGTGTAGATTAGACATGAAACCACAGGGAGGGAAATACAAGAAGCCACTGTTTCAGCCTTTCTCACTTTCAAATATTTGCAAGGTATTGCCCCAGCTCACTCTTTCCTCTAGCACTGAGATGATGCTATCTGTGGATACTTTGCCTTTTTTTTTTCTTTTCTTTTTTTTTTTGCAACATTTTAGTATTAATCCCTTATTTCCTAGACCTTAACAAAAAACAAATGATATTATAGTCATCAGGAGGGCAACTCAAGGTCTTCCCCTCTGGATGTTCCGTTCCATTAGGGGAAGGCCCGTGACTCGTACTGCTCATCATTGCATCTGCAGCACTAACACCGCCTGGCACATGGTAGTCACGCAGTCAATATCTTGTTGACTGATGGCAGAAGGAGAAGCAAAATATTCACAGAGTTCCTTATTTGGATGATTTCCTTCAGGGGTTTATCCTCTTGTAATACCAAAGTTCTCCAGCCTTTGAGTTGACCATCTTTCTAGCTGAGATCCAAGATGCTGAAGGAAGGCCACGGAGAAGATTAAAAAATATTAATGTAATCCATAAACCTCATTTTGCCAATACTGCAGCCTTCCATTCCATCACTTGTGTTAACAGAGATATCAAAAAGCAGCGATATCAGCGAGTTTGAATTTCACTTTCTTTGCCAAGCCTGTTGCTGAGTCTCTTGCTGAGGCAAGGGCAAGCCATCACCTGAGCCAAGGAGAGGGCACATGAGGCTAAGATCCCAGATTGAGATGGGTCCTTGGACCAGGCTGTGGCCAGTATCCTCCTGGCAGGTGGAATGGGGAGTGGGAGTGGAGGCTCAGCCCTCCTGATGATGGGTTAGATGGTCCCTACCTCCTCATCCTCCCTGAGAGCCTGCAACCCTCAGTTGCTCCTTGGCTCCAGAACATCTCTGTCTCGCCCTTAGTGGCTCTGCAACTTGACACGTGATGGCATAAAAAGAAAACAATAGATTAAAAAAGTCTGACATTGATATTAAAAATAACTTCTTTTGTTTTCATCCAAAGGGGAACGAGGTCCCATGGGGAGTCCAGGACTGCAGGGGTTCCCAGGCGTCACTCCCCCTTCGAATATCTCTGGGTTACCTGGTGAAAAAGGAGCACCAGGGCTATTTGGCCTGAAAGGTAAATATTTGTGCATTGAAATCTCTGGGAGCAGGAGCTGGTGGTAACCCATTTACTTTAGGGAAATAACATGCTTTCATTTCCACATTGTGTCCAGTCTCCTCCCAAAAGAACATCAACCATTATCATTCATCCAGACCACACTTGTTCCCATCACGAGCACAACACTCACTCATTTCTACTGTCACAGTCTCTAGGAAATCAAGTTACAGGCCATTTTGATGATTTGTGGGAGCAGACAGTTAAACCTGTAGTGGACTTGGAAATTTACCATATGCAGCCGTTTCTTGTTCCTTTTATATTGTGCTTTGACTAATATGAAATTTAATTTGCATTTGCTAATTGCATGTGAGCTGAGTATTGAAAAGCTGTGGTGTAAAGATAAAGCCAGCCAGTGTTGAAAACTTGCCACAGACAATCTGCTGAATGGATCTGGTTAGCTAGGCACCTACTGCAGAGAGCACCCAGTGGCCAGCTCCCTCACCAGTGGAGCTGGCACCTTCCTCGGGGTCCTGTTTGATCTCCTGTTCCTTGTGACTAACATCAACAGGCTACCAAGGCCCACAAGGACCACCTGGACCTGCTGCTCTTCCTGGAAGCCAAGGAGATGGGGGAAATCCAGGAGCTTCTGGAAACCCAGGGACCAAAGGATGGGTAGGAGATCCTGGACCTCAAGGCAGACCTGGAGTGTTTGGGATCCCTGGAGAAAAAGGTAACTGTGCCCCAGCTGAAGGACAGGGAGGCAGGGAGCATGGGTCAGGGAGAAGTGGAGTAACTCTGTGTCTGGCGATGCATGCTCTTAATGACCTATTTGTATTGAAGGAACCAGAGGAGAACAAGGACTCATGGGAAACACCGGTGCCACAGGAAGTATGGGAGACAGAGGCCCCAAGGGACCCAAAGGAGACAGAGGGCTCCCTGGTAAGTCCACACACTTGCAGAGGGCATCGTCTCAGGACAGCTGTTGCCATGAGTAGACGCCCCAGAATCTATTCCTGGCTCTTCTGGCTTAGGGACATCTCTCAAGTTCAGAGAGTCATAATCCTCTTTACCATGGGGCCACAAAATCTAAAGTAGCAAATAAAAAACCAAGACTGAGCCTGCTGTTGCACTCACAGGGATTTCGTGAATGGAAAACTAATTTTTTAAATCGGCAGCACTGAGATACCTTTCAGATGAGTTAATATCTCATTTCTCTAGAAAGTAAGATTTTTCTGGGAAGCTGCAAGACGCATTTCAATGGGTGAAAAACAGAACTGAGTTCAAGGCAAGAAATCACAGCAGTTCACCTGTGTTTTGTTTTTTGTTTTTTGTTTTTTGTTTTTTTTTTTGTTCTCCTTTCCAGGTCCCCCAGGTTCTTTAGGCTCCCCAGGGATTGCAGGAATCCCCCAGAGGATTGTTCCGGAACCAGGAACACTGGGTCCCCAAGGACGGAGAGGTTTTACCGGTGCACCCGGAGAGATGGGACCCCAGGGCCCTCCCGGAGAGCCAGGTAGGAGCACTGAGCGGGACCATCAGTGAAAGCCCCTCCTAGAGGGTCTCCAGAAAAAGGTTGCTTTTCCCGTTTGTTTTGTGTTCTTTCCTGTTTTTTTCCTAAAACGCATTTCTTAAGCAACTGTTTTGCAGAGCACTGTCACTCGTTTCCAGTTGCACTCATGCTTGTTTTGGTGGCTGTGCAGGTTTTCGTGGGGAACAAGGAAGGACGGGGCCCCAGGGAAGAGGAGGTGTGTCTGCTGTTCCAGGATTCCGGGGGGACCAAGGGCCCGTGGGTCATCAGGGGCCCATTGGCCAAGAAGGTAAGTGATGAAAGAAATGAGGAGAAGGGCACAGAGTTTCTTCCAGGTTCCTCTGTTGGCCTGACAATAGATCATCATATTTAGGTAGTGAACAAATTAGTACTGAGAAGAGAGAGAGAGAAGTTGCACCCTCTGCTGCTCTTCAATTCCAGTCTGGCTACTAAGGTCATGAAGCCAACATTCCTGGTCAGGTTCCAGAATATTCTGTGTCTATCAGAACACCTGGCACCAAGAGGTTCCCCAGGCATGCTAGTTGCCCTCCTCTCTCTGAGAAATTTGCAAGAGCTTCAGAGTTGGAAGCAGTAATTAATAAACTTGAAGAGTCAAAATTGTAATGACCTTGAAGGTCTGAGACAATGAGCTGAAAGAAACAAATTAAATTAGTGGGAATCATCGTAAAGTCCTGCATTATTTAGTTCTTAAAATTATTTGTACGTGTGCAGGATGAGACAGGCCGGAAATAACAATTCATGCAAAGAAAAAAAAGGTTGAAATTTATTTTAACTGCCCTAAGCTCAGTTTGAACCAGTTGTATGAGCAGCTGTGACAAAAGTTCAATGTGGGCTGCATTATTAGTGTCCAGACCAAAGGAAATAGCAATCTACCTTCCTCCACGTGGACTGGAACATGCCAGAAAATTATAGCTAATGTGGGAGATTCATATCTTAAGACAAGCACTGACAAATCGGAGTCCATCCAAAGGTAAGAGACCAAGGTGGTGAAGGGTAGGGAGCTAATGTCAAATGAGAAAGTGTTGAAATATTGAAAGACATGTCCATTGGAAAGGGGAAGGGCCAGTAGGAAGAGAGGATCCATGTGGATAACTGATTTCAAGTATTTGAAGGGCTGCCACATTGGATTCAGATTCGACATTCTGTTGCACTCCACGTACAGAATTGAGACCACTGGGTGGAAGTTACAGGAAGGCAGATCTCAGCTCAGCATGGGAAAGTACATTCTAACCCCTGAAATGGTCCAAGTGTGGAATGATCTTGAAGCGTAATGAGCCACCTACTCTGAAAGGGTCCAGCAAAGGGAGGGTAGAGGAGACTTAGTCATTGGATGGGAGGCTGGGCTGTGATACTTCTGAAGACCCTTTCAACTCCAAGATGTTCTAGTTCTCTCTCAGCATTGGGCCCATCCTGGAGGGAAGATTTGTATGGCAGACTGAGTCCTTTATTGGAACAGATCCATCTTATTTAGTACCATCATTATCTTTATTTCGTGTTGACTGATTACTAAATTTAGGCAAATCCTTCCCTTGAGGTTCTTTGGCTAAAAAGGGCAGGGCCACTGAAGCCCATACTTTGGAGAAAAAGAAGAGCAGAACATTCTAAGTGAACCTGTGCAATGTCACAAACCATTCTGCCGGCCCCGCGGTGGTTCTGAGGTTTTCACAGGGCAGCTAAAAAGGGGGGCTGCTTTCTCTTGGACCCTAGGTGAGCCAGGCCGTCCAGGGAGCCCGGGCCTGCCTGGCATGCCTGGCCGTAGCGTCAGCATCGGCTATCTCCTGGTGAAGCACAGCCAGACAGACCAGGAGCCCATGTGTCCCGTGGGCATGAACACGCTGTGGAGTGGATACAGCCTGCTGTACTTCGAAGGCCAGGAGAAGGCCCACAACCAGGACCTGGGTAGGTACTGCCCGCTGAGCCCCCCACGGGACCTGCTCAGCTCTTTGACGCTGGAAGTGGTCAAGATCAAAGGCCGCGGCGAGATTCATTAACTCCTTTTAGACTGATGAGTTGTTGCTGATTGATGGCACTGGGTAAATCCACATTCTTAGGGATTTCAGAGAAGATTAAAATGGCCTTTGAAGCAGAAGCCTTAACAATCTCTTAAATCACAGAACAGTCATGCAGGGACTTGCTTTTTAATTTGGTCTCGCTTCTGCAGGCTCAGATGTGGCTCTAGGCACTTGCCACTCCTTCCCTGCTGGGGGCTACCAATTGCTCCACTTTCCTCTTGCTTTTTATTTTTTAATGCAATTTTATTGAGCTATATTTATATACCATATAATCATCCACAGTGTACAATCAGTGGTGCACAGTATCATCATATAGTTGTGCATTCATCACCACGATTTTTGAACATTTTCATTACTCAAAAAAAAAAAATTAAAATTAAAAAGAACACTCAAAACATCCCATACCCCCTACCCCTCACCCCCCCATTATTTATTTATTTTTTGTCTTTATTTTCTTACTCATCTGTCCATACACTGGATAAAGGGTATGTCAGTCATAAGGTTTTCACAATTACACAGTCACACCGTATAAGCTATATAGTTATACAATCATCTTCAAGAATCAAGGCTACTGGATTATGGTTCAGCAGTTTCAGGCTTCCATAATTCGTTGTTTTTTAAAGTGGGGCAAAAGCAAACAAGGATAAGGACATAAAACAGAGCTGGGAATGAGGCTAAGAAGACATGCCATGGGACTTCACACATTTGCCAATGGTGGACGCCCCATTTGACTCTAAGCTTTTAAGCACCAGTGTGAAAAGGGAAGCCTGCTTAGCTACATATTCACTCTGGCCTTGTTTACCAGAAAGAACTCTTTGGGGGCAGGGAGTGGCCAGAATTTCTTCTGGATGCAATGAGCATCTGAAAAGGGCCCCCTAACGTATGCCTCACCCCGTGTGCTAGTCCATGAAGACACAGCTCCCTGCTGACTTGACTTGGTCCAAAGGTAGTTGTGAGAAACTTCTAGAAGAGCAGAGGCTAAAATGCCACTGCAGTCTGTGCAGAAAAAAATAATAGTAATAAGGACAGTTTTGGCTTCATCTCCCAGGGCATGGCTGAACCCTGGCATGGGTGGCAGGTGGGACAGGTCCGGGATGTGGATCCAATCAGGCTTGAAAGGGACTCGGAGGCGCACCTTCCCAACCACATTCAGTTGTGCCTTCAAGACACACCTTTCTCCCGGCAGGACTGGCAGGCTCCTGCCTGGCACGGTTCAGCACGATGCCCTTCCTGTACTGCAACCCCGGTGACGTCTGCTACTATGCCAGCCGGAACGACAAATCCTACTGGCTCTCCACCACCGCCCCACTGCCCATGATGCCCGTGGCCGAAGAGGACATCAAGCCCTACATCAGCCGCTGCTCTGTATGCGAGGCCCCAGCCGTCGCCATCGCAGTCCATAGCCAAGATGTCTCCATCCCCCACTGCCCAGCTGGGTGGCGGAGTTTGTGGATCGGATATTCCTTCCTCATGGTATGTGGTGCTTTCCTGCTGTCTCTCAGAATATGGAACCAGACTGAAATCTAGTTCCTCTCCCCAACCACACCCTGCCTTGGTAAATAGCAGGAACAGCTGCCTTGGTAAGAGTAATCAATCAGGGCAGCCATAGATGGTTATTCAGGTTGTGCACTGCACAAGGGCACCTGGACGAGGGAGGAGCGAGAGCTGGAATATGTAACTGATCTATGTGCGTAGTCACAGGGCTGCCCCCATCCAAAGGAGGCCCATTAATTAGCTGGCAAGCCTTTGTAGGGGCTATAACTGAGATAAAGTTGGTCTGTTGTCCATTTTACCACCAGCACGCCCAACCAAAGCTATACTTGGTTTACCAGAAGACTAAATATAGGAAGAATTTTATCTAGAATATTATCTAGACAAAAATTTTATAAAGAATTTATTTGGAACCTAGAATGCCCTCAAGAAACATCTATTAATTGGTTAATTTAAAACTGATATACACTACTGAGGAAAGCCCTGCAATATCAGTTTCAGGTAGTCTAGGGGACGGGACCACTGCATCATCCCTTGCAATTTTTTCTCTTAATATACCATTGTGGGGAAAGAGGACAAGCCAGTGGAGGGACAATGGGCCTTCCATTCTATTTATATTTATTATAACCATCATAACTCAAATCATATTGATTAGATACCCAATGTGTTAAATATTTCATAAATTGCACAAATAATATATAAATTACATAATGAATGATAATCTTATCCAAACAATAGGAAAAAATCTAGATTCTGGGAATGGATGGAACTATAGTAAAGGAAAAAATAAATGAATATTGACTTTTTCATATTTTTTAAAGATCTTATTGCTACAATAATTGAAGCAACAGGATATTAATTGTGCCAAAATAGGCGCAATTTCTACTTTCCAAGAAGCTGATCATGTAAGGTGACTTTTGAGGGATCCTGAAGAGCAACCTTTTGGTTTCACAACCCTCATAATGTCCCAAAGTATTGGAGGAAGTAAGCTTTGGTTCCTTTTATTTTATTTTTTTTAACTCCCATTGTTAAATTCAAAAATAAATGAGCCTTCTCATTTAGGAAATCTGATTACACAGTATCCCTAAAAAGGTCAGAGAAGTCCCTTCTTTCGTTGGCAATTACATTTCAAATTAATGTCATTAGAGCAGACTAATAGGATTTGCTCATATTATCCGCTACTTAAATGCCTTATAACCCAGCAAGCCTGGAATTTGGCATTCCACAAAAGGCATGGGTGATAAGATGATGAGTCCCAGAGCCTAAATAATACAACAAGGGGTTCAGGGCAGATGGGTTTGATACATGTTGACGTCTAAGAACTACAGATAAATTCCCTAGAGGTCCGAGTAAGCTGATCTGTTTTTAACCTCTAACTGTGCCTCTTTCTCCCTGTCTAGGAAACAGAGACCTAAACCCCAGGACTGCTGGGTGTCTTGTCTGTGCATCAAATGCCCTTTGATCCATTCTATAGGATTAGGGTGCAATTTTAGAGGCTAGGGACTGCTGGCATCATAGCGTAGGCAAGAGTTGACTTTGGAAAGGAGAAGACACAGCTCAAAGCTTCAGAAACTCCTGCCCCCTGTTCCAAAGCTGGAATTCAGTAGCCGGGGGTCAGTGTCGAGGCCCACGTATCGCCTTGCTCACCCCTTCTTTGTCCACTAGAGCAAATGGTCCTAAGGGATGCATGCTCTGCATTCCCCTTGGGAGCCAGGCTGAGACCGAGGACAGGGGTAGAGCCCCCGGACAGACAGGGGGCCTTCGGACAGGCAGCAAGAGCTGTCTCATTGGCAAAAGCTCTTTGTTCTCACTTCCTCAGGGATCTCTCTCAAAACTGGTCTTGTGGCAACAATAACCACGTAGCCAGCCATTATTTTAGGTTTTCTTTTTTTTGATTCAAGCTACTATGGGTTCACACAGGATGTGAAAGTGTTCAAGATCACTTCTCAGGGTTCAGCCACTTGCCAAGGTGATGTTTAAGATAATTTAGCTGCTGTGAGTCCCTAAGCCAGAGGCTTGTCGGCTGAGGAAACACACTGAAAAAGGAGGTGTGTGTGTGTGTGTGTATGTGTCAGTATAACTGAGTGTGCATGAATGTGAGTGGTTGTGTCAGTATGACTGAGTGTGCATGAGTGTGTGAGCAGCAGTGTGTGTGAGGTGGGAATGGTGCTAGTGAGAAGTGTGAGGTGTGAGTGTGTGGGTGCAAGTGTCTATGGGTGTGAGTGTGTCAGTATGAATGTCGGTGTGCGTGTGAGTGTGTGTTGGGGCTGAGCCCAGAGCCCTCACCAGGTGGGCAGGATGCTCTCCAGGCCGGCCGGCCGGAGCCCCCGAGGCCCTGCCTCACTTCCTCACTTCCCCTCCAGCACTGGGCTCTCTCCCGGCTGCAGCCCTGAGAGTCCAGGGTGTCTTTCCCACGGCTTACTCTGGCAGCTCAGAGCACACGCTCGGCAACTTCAGATCAAAGTGAGGCCCCAGATGCCTTGTGAAGACACAGTCTGCTTTTCACTGAATGTTTACAATAAAAAGCACACTGCAGCTCTGGGTTGGAAGGGCTGCTGTGCTCTGGAGCAGAAAACTTGTAGAAGGTGGTGTGCGGTTTTTTAATTTTTTTGGTGCGGTTTTTGTTTGTTTTTGGGTGCATGTGTGGTTTTTTTAGCTGTTTTTTTTTTTTTTTTTTTTTAAGAAAAGGTTAAACTGGGGCCACTGCCCAAATATACGACAGTATAGTCTTTTTCCCCTTGAAAACTGCAGCTGAGATATTCCTGTTCTGAATTAATGTGTTCTGACAATCTACTTACACTCAAACCTTGCTTGGCCAAGTCACATGGCCCTTTTATCTATATATGTAAGTTTTGAAATCCAGGGGTCCTACCATGGCTAGCTTAATAAAAGCTAACAATGTTTATGGAACCAAAAGAAAGTAGAACTCAAAACAGCAAAGGAAAGGGCAGCTGCCGATTCTGGGTTTCTACCTCCCCTCAGATGCCTTGCCCAAGCTCCTAGCCGACTGCTGTGTCAGAGTTCCCGTCATCTCAATAATAGCCAATTGCTTAACAACCCTTTGATTGAAAAATAATTTCAGTTACATAAGGAACACGTTTGTTGTACAAAGACCAGCAAATACAGATTTTTTTTTAAATTAAATCCATTCGTGCTCTACCACCTATTCATCAACATTTACGGAGGAAGAGCTCCGAGGTCCATTTTGGTGCTTATTTTTTAATTTTTCACCTCAGATACTGACCCAACTCGCAATTTTATTTTTTCTTTAAAAAAAGATGCTTAACATTTTAGTATCTACTCTTCCAGACACTTTTCTGTCAATGGACAATTGGGTGGATAATTTTTTAAATTAAAATTTAGTCGATTATATCTATAGATTGTATTCTGCTTTGTTGCTGACATATGACAACACTGTTGCTGTTCCTTTGTAACAAATCATGAACATCTCCATATGCCACTAAACCCCACCTGCAGCACACCCAGTGCTCCCAGCTGGCTTCTGCATGGGAACCATGATTTCCTGAGCCAAACCCCTACTGCTGAACACTGACAGTTGAGGGTTGAATTGCATCCCCCAAAAAGATAGGTTGAAACCCCTGGTGCCTGCAATGGGACCTGATTTGGAAATAGGGTCCTTGAGATGCAATCAAGTTAAGATGATGTCACGCTGGCTTCAGGTGGGCCCAAAATCCAACGAACGGTGTCCTTACACGCAGATGAAAGGACACATAGACACACACAGGGAAGAAGGTGGTGCGAAGACCCAGGCAGAGATTGGAGTCCAGTTCTAGGAACACCAAGGACTGCCAGAAGCTAGGAGAGCTTCTCCCCTAGGGCCTGCAGAGGGAGCACGGTCCTACCGACACCTTCATTTTGGACTTCTAGAATAAAATCCTATTGTTTTAAGCCACCAGCATGTGGTGATCGGTTGCAGCAGGCTAAGAAAGTAATGCAGGTGCGTTAGAGCACATGTTGCAAGTGGGTCTGTAATGACGTGGATAGATGTTCATGATTCCTTGAACAGTAAAAACAATGCAAGTGCAGATGATCACCTGAGCCCGACCCTCGGGTGGTTTCCGGTCACCTGCACTCATCCCTGCCCTGTCTCCTCCCCTCTGCACAGCACACGGCCGCGGGGGACGAAGGCGGCGGGCAGAGTCTGGTGTCGCCGGGCAGCTGTCTGGAGGACTTCCGGGCCACGCCTTTCATCGAATGCAACGGGGGCCGCGGCACCTGCCACTACTACGCCAACAAGTACAGTTTTTGGCTCACCACCATCCCCGAGCAGAGCTTCCAGGGCTCCCCCTCTGCCGACACGCTCAAAGCCGGGCTCATCCGGACGCACATCAGCCGCTGCCAGGTTTGCATGAAGAACCTGTGAGTGGTCCAGGAGCGGCGGGGAGCCCCGAAGAGTGCTTTCCTGCTAAATTGACACGCACATCGGGGAAATCCATTTTGGTGCTTTTTCTTAACTTGTTACCTCAGATGCTGACAAGAAAGTTCATTTTTTTTCTTAAAGAAACAAAGTCTACCAAAGGAATTCAGCATCAGCGCTTATACCAAATAGCCACTTTTCTCATCTAATAGGCTCTGGCTACTCTAACTTGTGTCCACTGCAGAATGCAGCCCTGCCTTTTTATGACACTCTGACCCTTCCAAATAGAGAACAATTAACAGGTTGAGCACTCCCAATCAAACCATACTAGATTTTTATACCACTAGGTGTAACTAACTTTTTAATATGTACCTGTATAGTCATTGTACTTTCAAATGGTGCAGACGGCTCAAATTTATGTAACTCACTGAATGGAATGGTACAAAACAAGAGAGCAGCAAATTAAAACGTGCAGCAAATCAAAACTTACCACCACCTCTTCCCACGTGAGGCTCTTCTGTGGATGGCCTTGCCCCGTTTTCTAGCCAACATATGACAACACTATTTTCTTCTAGATACTGTTCTCAGTCCACTTGCAGTTGATGTGAATTATCCTAGTCACTTCAAGGTGGCCAAACAGGGCTTTTTATTTTATAAAATTAACTGATAGTCACACACCAGCTGTCATTCGTCCCACCATTGGGTTTGTGAAATTCACCTAGAAGCAGAGCTCTTGATAGCCAGTCTATCACCAGCAATGCTACTTGAAGTAAACTTTGTAGAATTAGAGTGATTTTTTACTGCCCCAAGTAATCGTGAAGATTTTACCCTCCATTCTTTTTAGTGAGTTGTACTTTTATGACTACTCTATCCCTGTGTAACTACCACAAAATAAAATTTGGTTTTGAACATTTTTAAAACCCAGATTGTTGACTGCTTTAATTTTCTCATGTTTGTAGAGCACAAAATTTGCTCGAATGAATACAAGGCACTGTGTCTGGCTCATGAGCGATGTGAAAGCTCAACTGTGAGCTTCACTCTGGTGATCCTTTTCTCTGAGGCCAAAACACACTTCCGCTAACACTGAGTTTACATCTGCCTCTAGCTTAAACCCCAGCCCTGAGCCCAAGTACTCTGTACAGATTTTGAGGCTTTTTTTGTTTGTTTCAAATCTGTTGTCATTCGTTTCTCAGGGAACTATGTTTGTGTCTAAAATTCATTAATGCTTGCAGAAAACATCACATCCATCACCAGTTTGAATCCATTGGATAGGTCCTTCACCAATGTACTTCCAAAGTAATTGAGTTAGTTCCAACACAGCTTCTCAAATGCAAATCTGTGTTTCAAAGAAGTAGTCCCTAAGATATGTTTCTGGCTTTGACTTCCCTTGAAATCAAACTTGGAAGTCCAACTTACAGAGTTTATTTTTATCCTTAAGATCAATCTCGTATTAAATTTTTGCTAAGAAGAATTTCCACATAGAGAAATAAATATTCTGTGTTTCACTTATATTTGAAATAGCAACTGTCTTGACTTGGATTTCCGCAAAGGTAGACTGACACAAGGACTTCTGCACAGGAGGTTCATTTGGGGGAGTAATTCTGGAAAACCGGAGAGGAGACCGGGCAAAGTTAAACCAGGAAGGAGGAAAAGACAACTGGAGGGTGCATTGTTGCAGTGGCTACCACTGTAGGCAACTCGGGGCTCAATCCTGTTGGGGACCCACTGAGGAAGGGCTTGGACGGTGCCTCAGATTGTCCGGGTGAGTCATGGTGAACAGAAATATTTATCCACCAGCTGCTGTCCACAGTGGTCAGGGGCCGTCCCAAGGGTGTTAATTCCGCACACTTCCTGGTCTGAGCAGGCTCCTGCTGTATCCCAGGCAGTGGGAGCAGAGAAGCCAGGTGCAGTGAATGCCAGCTACTGTCAGGCTACACCTGCACACAGCTGGATGCCACAGCACCAGTTGGAACCAACAGGTGGGCCAAGAGGATGTGAAAAGCTGTGCAGCACAGCAAGCCCTTGAGAAAGTTGTTGAGATAGCTCTTTATTTCAGACTCCAACCCCCACTCTAAAAAGGTAATCCAAAAGTTTGTCAGAGTCCTGAACATCCCTGCTGGACTCGGTTTACATTTGATGTCTGTGTGCATTTCACATTTCAGTGCCAGCTGCCCCATATTAAATGTAAAAAGCTGCTTGGCTGTAGACTAAAATAAATAAGACAAGAAGAATAAGATCAAGATCCCAATACATAATTGGATTTAAAAATGTAGACTATAAAATATAAACCAACTATAAGCTAATACTTCATAACCCCCAAAATCTGTTTATGTAAAGGCGCCCATGAGCTCATTCAAACATAATTGACATAGATCTTGTTGAATCAAACCATTAAGACACTTCTGAATTTTGAAAAGTCCAATCCTGCCCTTCACAGGCCCTTATATACTGCATGAGAGTTTTCTAGTCTAGTTTCTCAGTGCCAGGAATAACCACCCCAAAATTTAAATGAAGTTTAATGTCCCACTAATAGTGTCCCACATTTTCCAGAGAGTGGATGCCCTGAAATTAGAATCACTTCTGCCTCTTAACTACTTCATAAAGTGACTTTCAGCACCCCTTCAGAGATGATGATGCTAGAATTCCAATTAAACCAGAAGAAATACAATAGCCATCCTGGCTGGTTAAAGGGGCACACAGTAAAATGCTTAGCAAATCCCGGAAAGCTGCAGTCAACCTCTAAACTACTCAAGAAGAGCAAGTCACGAGGATGGCTTGGACAGGTGACTTCAGTTCTCTGGGCTTCAGGGTAAAATGAAACCAAGTATCTGCACATCATAGTGGCTTTATGAGAATTAAATTAGCTACAGCATGTGAAATTGCTAAAGCAGTGTCAGGCATGTATACTATTATTAGTCATATTAGTTTTATGTTGTGTCCTGCGCCTCTCAAGAGCAAGGAGTTAGAGAATCTCTGCCATTTAGGAATTTTAAAATTGGTTCAAATACAGAAGAACTATTTAAAATAGACCAGAAAGGCAGTGAGGTAGAGCTATTTTGAAAATAAATCCCATGACATACTAGGCATGGAAGAAAAGGGTAAAGTTGAGCTGCAAGAAGGATTTTGAAGCAACAGGCCAAACCCAAGCAAATGGTTTGCAGAAAATATGGGGAAATAGCAATCATTTCCTCCTGAGAGGTACACAGCAGGAGGCTCACTTCACAGACTCGGGAAAGTTATCAAATTAAAAATACTATAAGCAATTGTCAAGAGTAAATTAAACTCAGAGGCTAAAACATAATGCTGCCTAATTCTGCTAAGGGACATACAAGATTTTAGGTTACACCTGGGAGGCAGTCTTACCTCCAGGCTGCCATTACAAAAAGAGACCATGCACACTTATTTTAAAAAAATGAAAACAGCAAAGGTTTTAGGAACTCACTGAAGAGGGCTGGGGGAAATGGGGCTGTCCTAAATAACTTTGGAAATGCCTGGAATCTGTATGATTAAAGGCAAAAGGCACTGGCCGTAAGCACTGTATTCTAGTTGATAGTTGTTTCCCACACAGGTACGGGTTAACAATTCTGACACTCATATACATGTATACTGAAACTGCACAGTTAAGTAAATGGTAGAGCCAGGTTTCTCACTGTTGGAGTGGGAATTTACAGATATAGCAAGAGAAGGAAGCTAGAATGATACATGTGGGAATGGATTAGCTCTAGAGACATCAGTAAGAATTAATGTTTAATTTAATATACACACAGATGGTTACATATAGAGATATTTATAAATATACATATACACATGGGTTAGTACACATATTCCTCTGCTCTACCAGCTGAGAGGGCCTTAAAAAAAATGACACCCCAGTAATAATGAGCACACCTAGCACCTATATCTTGGTTTTTAATACCATTTTCTAATAAAAGAAACTAGGTCTCCTTGGTGAAAGGCCTGGTTCTAGGACTGAGGCAGGAAATATACAAAATGAACTTGGAGCATTTTGTAGTTCCAGCAAGTAAAGAAGTGCTAGCACACACACACACTGATGAGTATATCCACGGGCACAGAAGGCAACTGAAGGAGAACCCAATGGCCAAAGCTGGAACAATTTGAACAACAAAATAATATTATTATTTTGGATTATAACCCAAAGTATAAAATAAGTATCCATGAACTTTGAATAGGAAGTGAGATACGGTGGGTTAGTATAGGCTGGAGTGAAATAGTGACACATCCCAGAGTAATTTGGGCAGATAGTAAAAAATATATTTACAGCCTCCCCCTCCCCAGCCCTGAGGATCTGGGGGAAGGTGCAGATGTGTTGGACATCCTCACCTGGACTGGTGTTGATGTTGTCACAAACATTGGGACTGGCGGTTTGATGTGCTGAGCCCTCAATCATGGGACTTGCCCTTATGAAGCTCGTTACCGCAAAGGAGAGTCTAAATTTGCATGTAGTTGTGCCTAAGTCTCCCCCTGAGTACCTCTTTGTTGCTCAGATGTGGGCCTCTCTCTCTCTAACTGAGCCATCTTGACAGGTGAACTCACTGCCCTCCCCCCTACATGGGACCCGGCTCCCAGGGTTGTAAATCTCCTTGGCAATGCAGAATATGACTCCCAGGGATGAATCTGGACCTGGCATCGTGGGACTGAGAGTATCTTCTTGACCAAAAGGGGGATGCAAAATGAGACAAAATAGTTTCAGTGGCTGAGAGATTTCAAATGGAGTCGAGAGGTCACTCTGGTGGACATTCTGATACACTATATAGATAACACCTCTTAGGTTTTAATGTATTGGAATAGCTAGAAGTAAATACCTGAAACTACCAAACTCCAACCCAGCAGTCTGGACTCCTGAAGACAATTATATAATAATGTAGATTACAAGGGGTGACAGTGTGATTGTGAAGACCTTGTGGATCAAAGCCCCTCTATCTAGTGTATGGATGAGTAGAAAAATGGGGATAAAAACTAAAGGACAAATAGGGTGGGATGGGGGGATGATTTGGGTGTTCTTTTTTCACTTTTATTTTTTATTCTTGTTCTGGGTCTTTCTGATGTAAGGAAAATGTTCAGAGATAGATTGTGGTGATGAACGCGTAACTATGTTATCATACTGTGGACAGTAGATTGTATACCATGGATGATTGTATGGTGTGCAAATGTATTTCAATAAAACTGAATTTAATAAAAAAAAAAAGTATCCATGAGTCCATGTTGATATAAATGTTTGAATAAATTAATAAATGTGGAAAACAAATCTCCTGTGCAGAATACCAAATAAATTATGTAGATACTCCACCCCAAAAGAGGGGGGCCTAACACCCTACTCCCTAAGTAGGGGTTGCGCCTAGTGCCTTCCTTCCATAAAGAACAGAATGAAAGGGGAAGATAAAGAATAACACAGTGGAAAACCCTGACAAACGCTAATTCAGTCAGGTGCTCAAGGTCAACATCATGTCATAAATCATGTTGATAATATACACTCTTGATAGGATGTGATGAAAATGGTGCTTCTGTGATCTTCCTCCCAATCTAAATATGAGAAAAATATCGGACAAATCCCGATAGAGGGACATCCTATAGTATATCTGACAAGGATGACCCAAAGCTGTCAAGGTCATCAAAATTAAGTAAAGTCTGAGAAACTATCACAGCCGAGAGGAGCCTGAAGACATATGTCTACTAAATGGAATGTGGTGTCCCTAATGGGATTCTGGAACAGAAAAAGGACACTGGGTAAAAATTAAAGAAATATGAATAAACTCTGGGGTCTAAGTAAATATTAATGTGAAAAAAAGAGAAAATCAGCAGAAGTTTCAGGAACTAGTGGAAGCTGTTTTATTATCAAGCTAAACGTACACGTTTAGTTGAAAGTCAGAAAAAACAATCAAAATGAACTGCAACATTGGGAAAGTATCCTAAACCTCCAGGAAAACAGAATAAAGGACATTCTGGGATTTTCTTTTCTTACTTTCAACCTAAAACACGTATTTACTTCAAACATTCACTTAAGTTTTCATCATTGTCCCCAAAGCAATTTTTTCTGAGGTCAGCATTTTTCTCCCAGCTGCTCTCCTCGGAGTCCACCTGTCCGGCTACATAAGCAAACCACTCACCTCATTCCGCCCAGCTCACAAAACCCACTGGAGTGTGCAGCAGTGTAAATAACCCCTCTACACACAGAAGGTGGACTTGAGCCCCGGCAGAGCGATACCCACGATTCCCTTGGGCACCTGAAGCAAGACTGCTGGTCTGGAACGACCCTCTCTAGGTCAACCCCTCTCTGGAGGCCAATTTAGAACGGACCGTGATGTCTGTCTTTCCAGTGACTTCTCCTGAAGCAGCGATGTTGCTTTCAGGGCTGAAACTGCCCTCTTGGATGGAGAATGGCTCTTGGGCAAAATTTCTCCTGTACAGCCTGGTGGCCTCAGCTTTTGCGGTGGTCGTGGTCATCTCCTAAAATTTATTAAAGGCTCTTGTATAAGTAAAGCAGGCAAGCATGTGCACATGCACAGACAACTACTTGACTATCTCTATTCCTCTCAAACATCTCTACAATACCTCAAAAAATAAAAAAAATTAAAAAGCTTTACAAAGGAAATCCGCTTTACTGTTATTCTGATATTTTTCTTTGATGTTACTGAAAAAATGAGGCAAGAATTGCTTTCTGGCTGGTTTCCCACCAAGATGAGTGTGGTGGTTTGAAGCTGTTGTGTACCCCAGAAAAGGCCATGTTCTTTTAACCCATTCCTGTGGATGTAGACTTATTGTCAGTGGGACCTTTTCATTAGGTTATTTCAATTGAGATGTCACCCACCTCATTCAAGGTGGGTCTTTGTCCCCTTACTAGAGTGCTTTATAAGAGGATAAAATACATATAGAAGCTAAGAGATGAAATTGAGAGAAGCTCACAGAAATATTCCCCAGAGAAGCTATAAGAGACAGAAGCTAAGCTCAGAGAGGAAGCCACTGAGGCCAGAAGCTGGAAGCAACGAAACCCAAGAGAGAAGGACCAGCAGATGTCACCAGGTGCCTTGCTATCTGACAGAGGAGCCCAAGCTCACCAGTCTTCAGAGAAGGTATTGTCCTATTGATGCCTTAATTTGAACATTTTCACAGCCTTAGAATTGTACACTCATAAGCTAATAAATCCCCACTGTTTTTAAAAGCCAGCCCATTTCTGGTATATCACATTTCCTCAGCTTTACCAAACCAAAACAATGAGCTACCATAGCAAAATCCTTCAGCTGGTAGAATTGTAGGTAGAAGGGAACCACCACCTCTGGAGCACTCTCTGGGTTCCAGATATTCTACTAGGCATTTTCATGGGATATTTATTTGCCCCCCCACTACTCTGTGAGGTAGGAATTATGTGCCCCATTTTGTAAATAAGACTTCACATAAAGAGGCTAACTTGCTAAAAATCACACAAGTAGCTCGATTAGCAAGGATTAAAGTCCAAACCTATAGACTCTCCAAAAACCAGGCAGACATCTTAAAATTGATACCATTTACTGAGCACCAATTACATGCCAGGCACCCCAAGGCACTTCAGAGACATTATCTCTGAAACCTCAAAACCCGGCACTCACTACATGTACAAGAGTCCTGGAATCTGAGGGACATTTTAAATTGAGCTTGCTGATTTTTTTAATTAACTAGGCTTTACTTAGAGGACTGGAATGCACATGAGTTAGAGATAAGAGGCTGAAGCTGTAAAGCCACATAGGATGGAGCATGGAAAAGACTATCCTCTCAAACTTAAAATACTCTCCACTAACCCCGACACCCCGTCCCCACCGCTGTTTCTTGGAAGCACCTTGTGAAATGCAAGGGTGACTCACGGAAGTTCTGTTTCCTGTCCATTGGCCAAAGTTCAAGAACAAAAATGGAGGCAGGCTTGGAAGACACAGATCCCGCTGTGGCATAAACTGGCCATAAAATTGCTGTCATTTCTGCAGAGGCCATTGGTCATAAATAGGACCGGATCTAGCTTCTCCATGGGTGGAAACAATTCTTGTGCTTTGAGCTGACTTATCCCCAGTTCTACACTTGGAAAAAATCAGTTTTATCTGCAGGGTTCCTGGAAAAGGAATCCTTGTGTTCAGACGATGAAGACTGCATTGGGGTCTCCCACCATGAGGCATTTCCTCTCTGCTACAGGGTGCCCACCGTCCCTGCCACATGAAGGCTGATAAACAAGCAGGGACCCCCAGAGGGTGAGACAAAATGAGGAGGGTTGGAAGTCCCCACTGGGGACACACCTGTATGTCCTGCAGATAAATAGGTGATTTCACAGGCCTGCCAGCAGGAGCAGGCAGGGCCCACACTGCTCGCTTGCCCGGAGGCCAGTGGTCCTTGTCTCTGAAGTTATCAGTACAAAAGCACTGCCTGCTCAGCCTCATTATTCTTTCAGTGGAACTGGAGGACAGACTGAGGCTGTTGTCCAACTTCCCTTGGGATAGCTGGTGTCTGCCAGTTAGAAGCCCAAACCGACTTCAGTGAGAGAGAACAAACACTACAACCAATGAAACATGACATTTTAAGTTAGAAAGTCAAATTCTCACGCTGCCCCTGGCTGCGGGGCATTCCCCACGGTAATGAGGCGCCCTGAGCTTCCTTCCCTCAAAATGGGAGTAGCAGCTTCCTGCTGGCCAGGGTGGGTCAGAGGAGCGCAGTGCCTGACAGCAGTCCCTGCTGGCCTCCTTTCCCCTTGAAAGCAAAAAAAAATATCCATTGTTTGGGTTTGTTCTTCCCAGTAGCACTTCTGCATTTTCCCATGCTCGGTTCAGGACTGACGCAAGAATTGTACAGAAAACCTATAAAAGTGAGCAAAGCATGTCCAGCTGCGACTTGCCCACTGACAATGCAAGTTAAAAAGATCTAACTATGGAAATTGAGGATTGAAGAGAACTTCCTGCTGCAAAGGGAAACTGCTTTAAAAAAATAAAATTTATGTAACATAATAAGACCAAGCGAGAGGAATGTGGAGACATAGCACCAAATCCTACCTAGTCATAGAGAAGAAAATACCATCCCAGATGCCACCAACCACAGCTGAAATGAGTGTTCCCTTCAAAGTACTCCAAATGCCTCAAGAAACCACAACTGGCACTCGATGCAG
Organism: Choloepus didactylus; assembly: GCF_015220235.1. Taxonomy (NCBI): domain Eukaryota; kingdom Metazoa; phylum Chordata; class Mammalia; order Pilosa; family Megalonychidae; genus Choloepus; species Choloepus didactylus. Next base: position 25,231,368 of record NC_051318.1, on the reverse strand, counting down.
GGTCCCTGAATGTCAATGGCTTACCTTTTCTAAATAACCTGTTACTATCCCTTAATAGGTGCTCTGTATATTTAGGTTCACTCGGAGCAAGAAAGTATTGGTGCATGCTCAGTGACATGCCTCCTTCTCTCTGGAAGACAGAAAACCTTCTTTCTAATCTGAACAGGTTCACAGATTTTTGGTACCAGGCGGCTCCTCTATCATAGGGAAACTTCTGTGTTCTCGCAAGGTGAAGTGTTGACAGAAGGTCTGTGTAAGATGATTTTACTGGCAGAGCAGGCAGCTCTGTTTAAACCAGGAAGTCAGGTCAGAAGTGACAAAGTTGTACTTTTTATAAAACCGGACATGGAGCATGTGAGAAGGGGGAAACATGACTTACAGAACCCAAATTGCAACATGCGCAACCCCAAAACTTCCCTGACGCCAACACCAAACATGACTCCAATGGCAGGCTGACTCCTCAAGGGCAGACCATGTGATGTTAGTGAGGAAAAGGTTTTTAACCTGTGTAAGAACACTTTGGAGCACCAATTGAAAATTTTGGAGTAATGAGATCCAAGACCATTTGGCAGTTTTAACCTACAACTGTATCTTGGTCTTGCCATCCCTAGAGTGGTTGAATTTGTATAAAGAGAAAGAAGGGATGTTTGAGATCACTTGCTCAAAACCCACATCCAGTGGAAAGATCTGCACCATCTCCAGTAGCTGGTTCACCCAACCAAAATATCTGAAGGTTCTCAAAAATTTGAAGAGAGTCAGGAACCACCTCAGAGAGTCCTGAGGTGAGATCAAGAGAGGAAATACATGAGTAGGCTCTGACCCAAGAGCCTGCCAAATTAGTAAGAGCAAGGCTAGTATCTTGTGGAGACACTGCCTAGAACATGCAGGTGCTAGAAAGCCATCATTTTAACTTCCCTGAAGGCACAGCACCGGGGGTGCCAGGGAGAGTCACTGCTAACGGGTATTTGCTGAATTAATCAGTCCCTCACCCCCCGAGAAGTAAAAGCAGTCAGAAGTTGCTAGCACAGGAAAGACCCCAGCTGAGAGCTAGTGAGACTCAGAGGAACTGGTTTAAAAGGAACCACAGTGAAGTTTATTTTTTAGGGCTACAAATGAAGCAGGAAATGTTTAAATGGAGTTGACGGAGAATGTACCACCCATGGGTACCAATCACCCAGGACATGTGGCCAGTCTAGGAAATGAGCTGCCCAGTGCTCAGAGCAGATGGGAAATAGAATCAAAATCACTTCATATGATACTTTGTTCTTTTTCTCCCTCCACAGCCTTTCAAAGAAAGATCCCAGGGTCTCTAGATGTTTCCTAGATGTGTTTCCTAGACATGTTATTAGCAAAGATGCACTTTATGGAAAATAAATGTAACGTCTACCCATATGATAACAAATAAAGTCAGATTGCAAAAGCAACCAAACAGCTCTATTTTCACTTTTCAATAGGTCATGTTTGCAAATTAAGCTTTTAGACCTCAAGATTCTGCTTCAGTAATAGGATGCCGGAATTTAGGAGCTCCAATTGCAAACAGCAAGCTACACCAGAATGCCATCTTACAGATTGGATGGTCATTCACTTACCTGAAGCAGAAGCAGAAGGAGGAAGGCTTGGTGTGGCCCAGAAACCAGAAATCATGGGCATTCAACAATATTATTGAACACAATCCACCCCCTCCAAAAAACAAAACAGCCCATAAAACATGTTCTCCATACTAGTCTTCTACCTAACTTTGATATCCTTTTATTTTAACAAAGGGCCCCAATGCTCAAAATTTTGTTCTCAAATTTCTAAGAAAACAAAAGCTGTTGTTTCACAACTTGACAACTTGTTTGCTTGGGCATCTTCTGATAACACAGCAGCCCATCCACCTCCAGCCAAGAACCCAGAAGAGGGTTTCAGATTCAGTAACTACACAGGGCAACCCCAGGAAGACTTTAACAGAAACAGATACTTCAATTTTGCTATTGGAATTCAAGTAAAAAAGATAGGCAGATGGACCAATCTAAATATTTGAAATCTGTAAGAATTTGATGCAGCTTTTAAAGAAAAACAGAGATATCTTAAGCTCACTGCCATCTCCCAAGTGCTACCTGTACCAGTTTGTATATATCATGTCCCCCAGTAAAAGCCATGTTCTTTGATGCAATCTTGTGGGGGCAGACGCATTAGTGTTGATTAGATTGTAATTCTTTGATTTTTTCCAGGGAGATGTGACCCACCCAACTGCAGGTGATAACTCTGATTGGATAATTTCCAGGGAGGTGTGGCCCCGTCCATTCAGCATGGGCCTTGATTAACTGAAGCACTATATGAGCTCAGACAGAAGGAGCAAGCTTGCTACAGCCAAAAGGGACACTTTGAAGAACATACAGGAGCTGAGAGAGTAGCTGCAGATGAGAGACAGTTTGAAGACAGCCATTGAAAGCAGACTCTTGCTCTGGAGAAGCTAAGAGAGGACAAATGCCCCAAGAGCAACTAAGAGTGACATTTTGAAGAGGAGCTGCAGACTAGAGAGGAACAACCTGTGAGAAAGCCACTTTGAAACCAGAACTTGGCACAGCCGCCAGCCATGTGCCTTCCCAGCTAACAGAGGTTTTCCAGATGCCATTGGCCATCCTCCAGTGAAGGTACCCAATTGTTGATGCGTTACCTTGTACATTTTATGGCCATAAGACTGTAACTGTGCAACCAAATAAACCCGCTTTATAAAAGCCAATCCATTTCTAGCATTTTGCATCCCAGCAGCATTAGCAAACCATAACACTACCCAACAAGGAATCCAATGGAGGCCCAAATAAAAGTCTAAATCAATAAAGTCTCAACACTAAGATTTTTCATAAAATTCTTTTTAATAGTATGTGCAGCTCACATTGCTGCAACCAATATAAAAAGTTTTTCCTGATTGTGTATAAATTAACATGTCAAGAATCATTATTATAGTGAATAAAAATGCAAGTACCAAATGATAGGACCAAAAATAAATCACAGTGAAGAGAACTGTTTTGAACACAACAACAAACAAAGTTGTACAACGTGGTAACAACTGAGTGTGCCGTGTCAGGTCAGATATATACATTGGGTCCACAAGTTTCTATCTGTGCAGAAAAGAGGAGGGGCAGAGTCTAGGACATGAAAGGATCATAGGCTCTGTCACAGGGCAGCGGGTTAAGAGAGAAAGCCAAGTGTCTTCATTCTGCAGAGTGGATTTTGTAGATGCAGGTGGAGGAGACAACTCCTGTCGATCTTCTAAGTAGCTGTCGCTTCCACGCAGATTTTCTCCTTCTCCATGTATTGTTCTATATAACAATTCCTTGGTGTTCTATGCTTCTTTCTGACCATAGCTCAGCTCACTTGGTCAGACCCCCTTACCATATGTGCAAACTGAGAATCAAGAAGGCCCTTTGCAAGTCAGGCACAGCACCCAGATTTTGTCCCTTTGGGTGGCTTATAATTGCTTATATCGACCGTCTGCGATGGGCCCCCAGCCCTCTGCCGTAAAATCACCGGCACAACCATATCAAACAAAGTTTCAAACAGGAGGTCCACGTTGTAGCCAGTTTTGGCACTCGTCTCAAAGCACATCTGCTCAGCAGCTGGCATGTCCTTCTCATCCAGCATTTTGTACTTTAGAATCTTCTTATAAAGTGCCACCGCATCCTCCAGCTGAACCTGCTTGGGCACCCTGGCAGAGACGCCGCCGCTGCCAGCCTTCCCGGGGCCGCCATCTTTCTTCTCTTCATCCTCCGCAGCCCCCTCCTCGGTGAGGTCCACCTTGTTTCCCACGATGGCAAACAGGCAGTCGTTGCTGGCAGTGTCCGTCAGGCCCAGGAACCTGTCCTCCAGCTCCACCAGGCTCTGTAGGTGGCTGACATCATAGGTGAGGATGACAGCGGCCGCTCCTCGGCAGTACATGGAGCCGAGGCCATGGAACTGCTCCCTCCCTGGTGGGGAGAAAAGGAAAAGAAAGATGCTCAGTCAAATCTCGGAACGTGCCCATCCACCGACCACCGCCACATGGGAACCCCACAAGAGAGAAAGGCAGATGGAATCAGAAAACCCAAGTGTGCCTGGAGCATGATGAGGTGGAGATAATGATATTCAGCAAAAAGACGTGAGGAGCTAAAGGCTTCACAACTTGTTAGAAGTCGATCCAGGAACCCAGGCGTCTGGCACCAAAGGGCAGTACAATTGCTACTATATGAGGCTATGGTCCCTTGCAACTGGAAGCAATTCTTACAAAACCTCATCAAGCAAACAATCACTTATATGCAAGACCAAGGAAAATACCCATGTCCTGTTTTCCTACCAAACCAGAAGTTTGTGTTTTGGGTATCTTAAAAGATTTAAAGATACAACACCTCCCACTGTAGATCCTACATGTAAGCAGTGTAGGTCACTCAGAACCAGCACCGAGCAAATCTGCATGTTCATACAGGGGCCCTCTCAGCTCCTCCAGTGCTGGAGGTCGTGTTCTACCTTGGAGGCTGTGACTGAGGCCCAGGAGACACGTCCAGCTGCCCGGCCTGCAGACCCATTGACAATCCACCTGGCAGATGCCTCCTAGAACAGCTTCCTGCTAAGAGCCCCAGGAGGGGCCAAACTGCTAGGAGAAGCTCAAAAAGAATGAAGAGTAAACAGAGAACACAAACGCACATAATAAGAAACCTATCATTTAATCTCTTTTAGAGCAAACCATGGAGAAACATACAACTCCACTTTCAAACCATGTAAGACACTGAGACCCGATCCTGCAAGGCAGATTCTGAAATCCGAGCACCTGGTAGCAGCCCTGCCGCCCTGTCGCCAGCTGCCCGGCTGAGCCCAGACGGCATCTTCCATCTCCCATCTCCCATCTCTGCACAGCTCCTCCTCCAAGCTTGGGGGGGATTGTGTGGAGGAGCCCTGAGCGCCCCAGACACACGGTGCGAGCTGCGAGGGGCCTGAGGTCAACTCCACATCACCCCGGAGCCCTGCTGGGAAACAAGGCCCACGGGCCACCCCCACCCCAGCCCTCGGCATCCCCCCTCCCCACCGTCCTTCCTTTCCCCTCGCTCTGGCCCTGTGCACTGAGGACCCCAAAGGAACAAAACAGCAGCCCTCGGGGAGGGAGAGCAAAGGCACAAGTAGAAGGTCCAAAAGGAAGTCAGGAAAAAGAATTACCACTTTTTAAAAAGATTTGAAATAATACAATTAATTAATTAATTGATTGATCGATTAATAAAAGCGAAGCCGCCAGACACCTAGCAGTCCTCCATATAAACTTCAGCCCAGGGACCTCACAGCTGTTACCGCCGTTCCGTGCCCAGGGCAGGACACGGAATCCCTGGGTGCAGGCAAGCTCAGGCTTTCTTGCCTTTTTTAAGGGGAAATCTCTGCTCTCAAGTTTCTGACAAGGCACGGTATGTGTAAATCTCCCTTCTAGCTCAACTCATTCCCAGCTAGTCTTCGGGGAAAGGGGTAGTGGCAAGGCCCAGGCATCCTTTCAGGGCTTCTGCTCAATTATCACCTCTTCTGGGAGGCCCTCCTGGCCCCCCTCCCGCAGCCCTGCTTCTAGACTCCGAGCTCTCATCCTCTCCCCGGCTCTTAGCTCTGGTTTTGAGTGTTTGCTTACTTCCCACCCTTAATACAATTTGTAATGCAATATTTTGGTTTATGGATTTAATGTGCTCTCCGGCCCCCCCTTCCCCCCTTCTCCCCCTTCCCATGCCAAGAAGGCAGGGACCACTGAATACACTGACATAGAGTCGGTGCTCAATGAACGTGCTGAACAAATGAAACAACCAATTATCTCCTCCAGTTGGTTAAAAACAGTTTTTCTCTTCAGTAAGATTTTTCAGTTTGTTTTGTAACAATCTGGTCTGATGTGCAAGGGGGCGGGAATCTCATTCACGTCAGAAGCTTTATTTACACTCTGAACCCTCAGATCCCAACTCCACACCCTGAACCCTCGCATCCCAGCCGTGTACCTTTAACTGAAGAGTAACTGAAGGAAAAGAGAACAGAAGGGAGGGAGGAAGGAGGGAAAGAAAAAGGAAAGGAAAAGATGGAGTAAGAAGGGAGAAAAGGGAGGGAAAACCTTTATGCTTTAAATTCCTAAAGAAGTGACTGTTCCCACCTGAATGTCCTTTTTCGAGTGTCGCACCCCACCCCACCCCCCATGCTAAATCATTAGAAACCTGTATCTAAAAGGCACATATTACAGCTCAACAGGAAGGCTGAGTGGGCCTCCCCGGATTGGGGGGTCAGTCTGCAGAGGCCAAATTCAAAACCACACTGACTAGTTTGAACCTCTTTCTCTTCTTTTACTCTGCGGGAGAAGTGGACAGTGAGGAGACAGCTCATAAAGGCAATCCATAAGTTCAAATGCAGCCTCCTCCTCGAGCCCATCCCTGGTTCCCCTGGAATTAATTAGGCCCTTCTTACGGTTGCATTCATATTTTATACCTCTCTGATGGCAACTGTCAAAAACTACCTTAGATTTAAGCTATCCGAGTTTATCTGCCTCCCCAGCTACTGTGTTTTCTTATCTACTTTTTGATGTCTCCAGTATTTAGTATAATGTATTGTGCCCAGCAATAGTTCATTAAAGGCTTTCCAAACGACCAATAAAAATTACAAAGTACACCTAAGTTTATTTGCTTATAATCACATAGTACCTTGCAGTGTTGGTTAGATTTTTAGAATACACTTTGCATCTCCTTTCCCTAAGTAAAATCTACATGGCTGACAAACCAGGGCTGGTGGCTTTGCACTTGTTTTCAGGTATCACAGCCCCAAACCCTGCAGTGACCCCATCCAGACAGTTATCCAGTCATCAAAAGCAAACAGATCTATAGCCTGTCTGTTGACAAGCTTGGGGAAGTCTGTTTCCAAAACATGTTTCCAGATCGGTCATTAATTTCTCAGTACACAGCTCAACATCAAAACATTCCAGCAACACAAAGACACTGAACCCCTCCCAATTCCTGGGAGTGTCAAGGAACACCGTGGTCTAGGCAAATAACATGGCATCTTGAATTTATTTTTCTCTTCTACTGATCTCCTAGCACTTTCTGGCAGCCTGACAATTTTGACATTGGCAAACATTTCCTTTCTATGAAGGATGGGGACAATGGGGGTGGTGTGGTTAGGCATAGCAAAGCTTAAGGGAGGAATGGAGCAGGGTATTAGAATCATCTGTAATTGTCCTAGCAAATGCAAAGACCCCTAAATACACCTTGAGAAATTAATGTTAAAAGTTTCTTTTCACACCACAATTACCTAGTCATAACATCAACCCGGGCTAACAACGGAATTTCCAAACCTAATGCCGACACATCTGTAATATACTATACGCGTACACCCATTCACAAAGGGCTACACATTAATTGTGACGACAGCACACAAACCCCCAAGGGACCCAATCCATCACCTCAGCAGCCAGCTCACTGTCAGTCTATCACAAGATTTATTTCAGAACTATCTGATCCCATTCTGTAGCATAATCTGTAGCATAATCTGTCTGGAAACACAGCCTGTAGCATAATCTGTCTGGAAACCCAGAGGACTTGGAGGAAGGGAAAGATATCAGGGTCAAAGCAGGAGTCCCTGAAACAGGTGCAGTCCACACGGGGAGGGTGAAAATCGCAGCACACAGCACTGCCGGTTGGGGAGTGCTGCTTTCCCACGTGGCTGCTTCATAAGAGCAAGTTCCCATAACTGAGCAAACGTGTCCCAAAGTCAAGAACATGCCAAACAGCTACAAGGGCCAGAAGGCACCAACAGGAAGCAATAACACACACGGGCTGTTCTTTTGGGGGTAAGGAAGGCTTTATAAACTCCATTGGTGACAGATTTGTTTCTCACCCATGATCAAACACCAAGTGAGCCAAACACACACCACCAGACACCTGCACCGCACACTACACACCTGTAGGCTTCGGAAGATTAATGACAAGCTTCCCTCTGACTTTCAGGAAGGGGGTCGTCAGCCCACAGGAAGCCTCCACTGAAGGCTCGCCCCAGAGGGTTCTCTTGGTGCCCTCCTGCAAGGGGAGGTCTCCAGGGCGAACGTGCTTTATTGAGGCCAGTCCTTCCCTCTGCCCCATGGCTTTGTGGGGAGCTCTCTCGGGCACCTGGCCTCATCGCCGCACGTTCTTAGACTAAGAGGAGAAAGGCTGGGGCACAAATAACGATGACACTGACTCAGTTCTTTGCTCTTGGAACCACAAGTTCAAATGCCCGGGAGAGCCCCGTGGAAACGATAAGGAAGGAGGCAGGCTGAGTGGGGGTGGTTACAGGCAAAGGAAAGGCACATGCCCAGGTTCCCATCCCTGCCACCTGGGAAAGCAAGCCTAGAGCTGCTTTTTTTTTTCCAAAGAAGTTAAAATTTGGACTTTGATGAGAAATCTCCCCATTTTTAAATATTCAAGGCTGATACAAAATTTTTTACAGTTCACATTTCAGCCAAACAAAATACGACTGTGGGGCATTTGTTGGCAGTTTCTGAATTCTCAATGATTGCTAAAGTCTCTTTGAAGGCTTTCTGTGGGTGTCTAGACAGCGTTTAGCCCATCGCAAGGTTTCTTAAACATTGGAGTCATGAACCAAATGTAGGGGATCCATGCCCTCGAATAGTTTAAAATATTACCTTTATCTTCACTGTCCTCTCACTGAAATGTAACATTGTCTTCAATTATGAATATTGGCAATAAACCACAAAGGTGGTGATAAAAAGCAGTACCTGTGGCTCTGTCACCAACAGAAATAACAGATGCTTTCAATTCATATCATAGTTGTCACGGACCTCTTGAAACATTTATACTCATCACCACTTCCAAACCTAAGAAACACCTTGGATCTCATTATTTAATGTATGAATAATGAAGCACAACTCTATTACAAATTTGTCTTTTTTAACATTCTGAATACTGTGTTTCAATATATGTATCCGATTTCTTTTATAATCCAATGCATTTTATTGCATGTGTTTAAACACATTATTTTGAGAAGGGGTCCATGGGCTTACACTAGTCTGGTGGCAAAGGGGTCCTTGGCACAAAAGAAGTCAAGAAGCCTCCATCTATGATTCTTTGGGGCACAGTTTTGAGAGCATGATACTTAACACACACATATTTATACAAAACAAAGTGTCCTTTACCAGTGAGCCACTGTGTTCAGCCAAATGACCAAGAAACAAACAATTTCCACTCCTAAGCCAAATCATTCTGAAATGGCCACATTCTGATATAATGTGCTTATGCCTGGCAGGGCAGGTGCTGCCTCGGCTTTGAGGCAGACTAGACACCACCACCACCACCACCACCACCTCCATGTTCTCCACCACCACATCAACACCAATACCTCCATGTCCACCACCACCACACCACCAACACCAACACCACCACACCACTGCCTCCATGTTCTCCGCCACCAACACCACCAACACCCACATCAACACCACTACCACCATACCAACACCTCCATGTCCTCCACCACCACACCACCAACACCAACACCACTACACCACTGCCTCCATGTTCTCCACCACCAACACCACCAACACCCACATCAACACCACTACCACCATACCAACACCTCCATGTCCACCACCACCACACCACCAACACCAACACCACCACACCACTGCCTCCATGTTCTCCACCACCAACACCACCAACACCCACATCAACACCACTACCACCATACCAACACCTCCATGTCCTCCACCACCACACCACCACCACCACACCACTGCCTCCGTGTGCTCCACCACCATCACATCACCACCTCCATGTCCTCCACCAACAATAACACCAACACCAACACCTCCATGTCCACCACCACCACACCACCACCACCACACCACTGCCTCCGTGTGCTCCACCACCGTCACCACCACATCACCACCTCCATGTCCTCCACCAACAATAACACCAACACCAACACCTCCATGTCCACCACCACACCACCACCACCACACCACTGCCTCCGTGTGCTCCACCACCGTCACCACATCACCACCTCCATGTCCTCCACCAACAATAACACCAACACCAACACCTCCATGTCCACCACCACACCACCACCACCACACCACTGCCTCCATGTGCTCCACCACCGTCACCACATCACCACCTCCATGTCCTCCACCAACAATAACACGAACACCAACACCTCCATGTCCTCCACCACCACCCCACCACTGCCTCCGTGTGCTCCACCACCATCACCACATCACCACCTCCATGTCCTCCACCAACAATAACACCAACACCAACACCTCCATGTCCACCACTACCACACCACCACCTCCATGTCCTCCACCACCACACCACCAATACCAACACCTCCATGTCCTCTACCACCTTGTCTTCCACCACCACACCACCACCTCCATGTCCTCCACCACCACACCACCAACACCTCCATGTCATCCACCACTTCCATGTCCTCCACCAACAACATCACCGCCACCAACACTAACACCATGTCCTCCACCACCACACCACCACCTCCATGTCCTCCACCACTACACCACCAACACCAACACCTCCATGTCATCCACCACTTCCATGTCCTCTACCACCAACATCATCACCAACACCAACACCAATTATACCATGTCCTCCACCACCACACCACTAACACCACAACGCCAACACCTCTATGTCTTCCACCACCTCCATTTCCTCTACCACCTCCATGTCCTCCACCACCTCCATGTCCTCCACCAGCTCCATGTCCTACATCACCATCATCACCCCCTGCAGCCAGTTCCTAGAGAGAGAAGCCTCTGAACAAGGCACTGACATCCTGGAAGAAATGGCCAGACAAGGACTTACAACTGCCAATGCCTTCTCCCATGCCCAGAGTCAAGATCCTAAAGCCTGGTCTCCCAGCTTCTCCTCCAACAAAATCTCTACATTTCCCGCAAGTGATCCGAAGTGGCAGAAGGGTTCAAGGCGAGCCTGATTAGGTTTGGCAGCAGACATACAGGTGTGCCCTCTGCACCAGTGCTGAAGGTCAAGAGGCAGAAAGCAAGTTAACAATTGTCAGGGTCATTTCCCCCTTATGGGAATAGTCAGCCTGTATTTTTTCTTTTCATTTTTTTTTTTTAGGCCACAGAGTCACTCTGTTGACAAGTGGAATGTGCTCTGGAATTCAGCAGCTGAAGGACAACATTTCTCCCCTTTAACACAGTTATAAGATCAGTTATGAGACTGTTACTCTAATTGTAAGTTTCAAGTCAAATTATACTGTATGCCAACAGGCAAATAACTTAACAATATTGTCCTGTCTTTTCATACAACCACATGGAAGATGATGATCAGGAAGTTCTTAAAAACTAACTAGCAATAGCAGGCTTGAGAGAGAGAGAAAGTGGGGGAGAGGGAATGCGGTAGTGGGGTGGAGAAAAACAGAAAGACAGACAAAAAGACAGAGAAAGAAAAGAAAAGAAAAGAGAAGGGAAGGGAGGAGAGGGGAGGGGAGAGGAGAGGAGAGGGAAAAGAAAAGAGAGAAAATTCTCCATCATTACCCCTGAGCTGAAATTTTTCTTACAGACATGCTAATAGTGGAGTGGAGAGAAACAGAAAGATAGACAAAAAGAAGAGAAGAGAAGAGAAGAGAAGAGAAGAGAAGAGAAGAGAAGAGAAGAAAAGAGAAGAGAAGAGAAAATTCTCAATCATTACCCCTGAGCCGAGATTTGTCTTACAGACATGCTAATACCATAAATAGCAAACCAAACATCATGAGGTTTTCAGCAGCTAAAAATGTTATCAGCTCCTACACACTAGATTTCACAAGAGAACAACTAAGGGAACAGAAAGCAAGCAGCATTCCAGCCAGCCCGGAAGAATTTTTTTCACATCTTTGTACACAGTTCACTCAGGACAAAAGGGACACTGTGTCAATGCCTACGCCTAAAATAGTTTTCTTCCCAGAAAAAAATATCTGATTTGCCTTTAAAAACTAAGAAAGCAAATAATGGTAATAGTAATAATAATAATAATAATAATAATAATAATAATAATGGATAAAGAGAGATCCTAAATAAAGGAAGTAGGAACTGAAAAATCCCAAATGCTAGCCAAAAGGGACAGTAAATAAGAATTGCTGTTCAAATCGCATAATCTGTATCTACCCACTAACCAATGCAGACAAATTAAATGCAGTTACCCCAGCTAAAGAATTTGTGATTAAGCAATTTTTTCATACTTGAAATTCTTAAATATTGTTTTAAATATAATCTATAGCTTTTAGAATTGCTAATGGAATACTCCAGCTGCATTAAAATGACTATAGTGTCCACAATAAGATGGGTTAGGGAACCTAAGTTCTGACTTGAAGCCTAATTGCATTTAAGTAGGAGCTCTGGTATTTCAAGCATCAAAAAGATAATGACAATAAAGTGGTAAGCCAATAGGACTTGACCTTTTTCAGTTTGCTTTGCCAGATTCATAGCACGTTTGAATCCAAGACTTCTTAATAAGATTTCCAGTAGTTTGTGAATGTGCCCTGACCTAAACAGTCAGGCAACCTACCATTAAATCCCTCTAAATAGTAGCTACTCTGCTTTTCAGCGCACTGATATCCTTGCCTAAAAAGGATGGGCTTGAACTAAATATTTCAAAAGTCCCTGCGCTAGCCTTCTGTTCCCAACCTGAATCCCTAAATACTAATACAGAAGCAGAAATTCTAGGAATTCTGGTAGTTTTCTTTATTTGGGTTTCACTGGAGAACTAAACAGTCTCATGGTCAAATTCTGTGGCTGTCAGAGGACTAGGCTCTACCAGAACCAGGCCTTAGGAGAGGGTACTTGCTCCCTTTTGCTGTGCAAAAGAGAAAATTACAAACGGGTTCAGGTTCAATCAGTGCAGCACAAGGTCAGCCAGCTGCCAAACTCTGGCAGAGGACTTTGGAGGAGGTCGATGGAGCTCACTGGTGAGTTAAGAGCAGTTTCAAGAGGGAGACCGCTGACCAGTGCAGACAGGAAGCCAGGTTCTATACAGGTTTGTAAGAGTTCAAGGTCTGATTTTCAGAGTCACAGATCTAGAGACTCAATTTTATCAGTTTACCCAGAGAGCTAATTCCATTCACTGGCTGTGGTTTAAGCTCTCCCCATGTAAGAGAAGGAACTGGAACCCTGAACACCAACTTTGTAATTTATAACAGGGAATGAGATACTAATCTTCATAATTCCTTCCCCATGGTGGACAGGGAAAATTGAGTTTTCCTGATGAAGATCAGAAGAAAGCTTGGTAAGCACGAGCAAGTTCCCAAGTCCCCAAGTCCTTAGGATTAATTAAACTCATACAGTCTTCCCAGCAACCCCCTCCCACATTTTAGCATGGAAGAGAGTCACAGAAGGGTGAAGGAGCTGACCACAGACACACACTTTAAGTGATGGAGCCCAAAGCCAAGGGCACTGGCTCCAAGGGCTCCAAGGACTCCAGGGAGTTTGTGGCTTAAACACCTTCAGAAAGAGAGGAAAGAGACCTACAGTGTCTCGTGGTCTTCTAGCAAGAGAAAAAAAGCTGTCTCTAGGCTGCACTGCTAGGAACCAGAACACAGATGCCAGTAAAAAGTGTCTGTCTCCTTGGACGGTCCAAAACATAAGCCAACTACCACCCTTGAGGTGCTGAATCATTGCTCTGGCCCGGAAGGCCCGTGGTGAGTCTATGAGACTGTGATTCTAGGGAAGGATGAGCTGCGTTCAAGTCCCCACCTGTGGGACCTTGGGCTCAGTTTCCCCATCACTAAATTATGAACAGTAATAGTACCTATGAAAGAGCTGCTGTGAAAATTGAATTAAACCACATATGTAAACTGCTTACAACTGTGCCTGCCATGAATTGAGCCTATGTAAGTGTACCAGTTTATGTCCCCCAGAAAAAGCCATATTCTTTAATGCAATCTTGTGGGGGCAGACATATTAGTGTTGATTAGGTTGGAACCTTCTGATTGAGTGTTTCCATGGAGATGTGACCCATCCAACTGTGAGTGACACCTTTGATTAGGGTGTGACCGCTTGATTGCATGTTTCCATGGAAATGTGTCTCCACCCATTCAGGGTGGGTGTTAATTGGATCGCTGGAGTTGTATGAAGGAGTTCACAGACAGAAGGACCTCAGAGCAACTGAGATTGACATTTTGAAGAGCAGCTGCAGCTAAGAGAGGACAAAATGCCCTAAAAGCAACACTTTGGAGAATGCCATTTTGAAACGCAACCTGGGAGCAAGCAGACACCAGCCATGTGCCTTCTCGGCTAACAGAGGTTTTCCTGATGCCATCGGCCATCCTTCAGTGAAGGTACCTGATTGTTGAAGCCTTATCTTGGACATTTTACAGCCTTAAGACTGTAAATGTGTAACCCAATAAACCCCCTTTTATAAATGCCAATCCATTTATAATGCTGCATTCTGGCAGCATTAGCAAACCAGAAGAATAAGTGTTATGTTATTAGCAAATTAGGAGTCCAGCCAAACCTAAGGATAAATTCTGGTCACCATCCCAGGCCCTGCCCATTTCCTAGGTCTCTGAAGGCCTACTGGTTGCTTCTGCAGTTGACCGATCTCCGGTATTTCTGTTATATTTATGAGGCTTACTTTCAGAGGTTGATCTTGCCCCTAAATTCTGGGGGTGCTCTATTGTGTCGCTACTACACACTGAATCAGAAGAGTTGAAAAACGGCCCTGGGGCAGACAGAAGGAAAACAGAAGTCAACAGTCCATAACACTCCAAACCAGCTGTTGGATAATTGAAATTGCCCAACTGTTTTTTATTTCATTCTCCAGCCTTTCTAAAGCCAAATGACAACCAAGATTTTTCACCAAGCTTTGTATACTTTTTGCTTAAATAATCTAAAATAACTAAATAAGTGATACAGCCACCAGAGATCATGTTTCAACCCTGGCTACACATTTTAAACAAGGCATGGGCGGAGGGAGCTTTAAAAAAACACTGATGCTCAAGCCCCCCATCCCTGGCCATCTGTATCCAGGTCTGGAGGCCGGGCCTGGGGATCAGTAGTATTTTAAAAGCTTCCCAGATGAATGTAACGATCAGCCGGAGTTGAAAATCACTGAACTTACCTGTGAAATGTGAAATAAAATGTCAGTTATTAAAATATGAGAATCAGAATGTTTCTTATTTCAATTTAGTTGAATAGGCAAGATCTACCAGGAAATGTGGATGCAAACACTGAAAGGAAGAAGTACTTTTAAAATGAGTTATCTGCCTTGCAAGGTCCTGACAGCCCATTAGAATGGAACTCACAAAAATATCAATGTGACATAAAGAAACATAAAACACAGATTAACAGACCCAGCAATGGAAACAAACAAAAACTTCAAAGCACATGTAGAAATATGACCACTAGCAAAAAGAGGCCTTGTGAAGCTCAGTCTGGAGCAAGCTGTAACATACCTCCCTGCAGAGAGATTTTTATTTTTTTAATAAAATAAAATCCTTTTCCCGATGCTTTCTGGTTCCATCCACAGCATTATAAATACTACCAGAAAGAGTCTTTTAGTTCTATTTTGCACAGTTTGATGAGTTTTGACAAATGTACATGGGGTTGTGAGCACTCCACAGGAAAGATGTAAAACATTTCCATCTGTGTGCGTTTTTCTATTGTCTAAGAACCTGGTTGGAGAATGGTACATGGAAGCAACTCTCCCCCTAAGACTATCTGCAAAAAATTGACTTTTAAATCTCTTTTGGTGCAATAAGAAAAAGGGCCACACGTCTTCCTGGGTTAATAAAATGAGCGGGGCAGTTGGGTGCCAGTGCTGTCCCCAGCCGGCACAGCCACCCTCCACCTCCATGTGCAAAGTGGAGACACAGCAGTGGAAGGCCACATCTGTGTCCCCAACAGCACTGCATCCAAGAATCTACTTTTCAAACAGAATGTTTAGAAAATTAATGGGGAAAGATAGCCGCTGCTGAAGATCCCTTGGAGCTACTCATCTGTTTCTCTGAGAAAATGCCTCCTCAGCAACATGGCTGCTCTCCAAAGAGGCATTTGGTTGTCTTGGCAGTGTCCCCCTCCCACTCTCCTGTCACACATACACGCACACACACACAGGACACACACACACACTGCTCCACGGAAGCCCCAGTTCCCTCCATGAATAGAGAGGGCAGGGAGGTGCAGCCGGTGCCAAGGACCCTGGTGTGCCTCAGTGGGGCTGGGCGGCCAAGCCCTGTCAGTCCTTTCCCACAGTGCACCTGGGATGGCAACATGGCCACCAAGCACTCTCACCCCGGTGTTCTCGGTGCCTCACAGCTGGGTCACGCTTTCTGACCCTGTTTCCAGCAATCTCCACCACATTCAGGAAATGGCCATACCCCTCAGCCAAACTGGGGACACTCAGCAGAGAGCAAGTGGTGTGAAAAGGGTTTTTCACAAAACTAGAAGTATCAATTTAACCCACACTACTTGCTTCTTCATTAGGGATCCCTTTTCTGCCTTCTTTACTGACCTTACTAGTTCTTAGTCTAAATACAGATCCGATAGTGAAAATCACCTGCTGAGTAATTTCTGTGGCTTCCTAGTAGCCTTCAAAATAAGGTTCAGATTCCACAAAACTGAACTTTACCATAAATTCACAAGTCCCTTCCTGCCAGGTTTTCAATGACTGAACAGTAAACACAGAAAAATACAATTTCTAAAATAAACAGCAGGACATATTTCTAGGAATGTTTTTTTATTAGCAGGAGGGGACAGAAGAGGGAGATGAATAATGGAATAAGGCAATTAAATTAGGATGTTTTCCTGGTTTTGAAGGCATCTCCTATGTCTTTTATTCTTGATTTTTGCCCCATAAGAGAGGGAATTTTCCAAGTCTCTTGCCCTTCCGTAGTGGACTGCACAGCAGCCCCAAAAATATATGTCCACAACCCAGAAGCTGTTAATGTAACCTTATTTGGAAAGAAGTCTTTGCAGATGCAGTAAAGTTTAGGATCTTAAAATGAAGCATTCATCCTGGACTACCCAGGTGGACCCTAAATAACAAGTGTCCTGGTAAGGGCCACACAGAAAAGCCAGAAAGAAGAGGAGGAGGCGATGTGACCACAGAGGCAGATACTGGAGTGACAGAGTCACAAGTCAAGGAATGCCCAGACCAATGAGAGGCTGGGAGAGGCAAGGAACAGATGTCCCTCCTAAAGCCTCCAGCGGGAGGCAGGGCCCTGCCAGATTTAGGACTTCTAGCCTCCAGAAGCAGAAGGAGAGAATAAATTTATTTTTTTTAAGCCACCAAGTTCCCAGTAATTTGTTACAGGAGCCTCAAGAAAGAAATACAGTCTGGGGTGACTCGCAACCCAGCCTGCAGCCTGACCCCTCACCACATCTCAGCTGGGCATGGCAGTGACTGAGCAGCTCCTGTTGGACATCCGACCCCCTCTGTACTCTCACAGCATGACTAAAAACAAAATCCTCAAAAGGAGCTCCCCCTCCTCGGGCGCCTATTTCCCTGCTCAGTCCTCTTGGTCAGCCAGGCTTGAAATCCCAAAGGCTTCTTTCATCTTCCTCTCTCTTCCCACACTGATTCAGCCTAGAGACCCTTTCCATGCCTTTCCAGTCTCACTCTCAACATTCAACCCTAAGCCCTTACTACCCTAGACTTAGACGACTTGCACAGTGGAACTTGCCTCCCCACCTTCAATCCATTCTGGGAAACAGTAATAAATTCATTATCAAACACCTCTGTGATCCTGTCATTTTCATGCCCAAAAGCATTCCCCAGCTCTCCACCACCCCAAGGACAATGGCATCATCACTGTCCTGGCTTGCTGAAGCCCCCACCATCAGACCCTTTTCAAGCTTAACCTTCCACTGCTCCCCAAAACAAACCCTCCCTCAGCCATATCTTTGTGTAGTCATTCACTCACCAAAATGCTTTGCCCCTCTCCTGGTTCTCCTCAACCTCCAAAATCTGCTAACCTCACCTCTCAGACAACTTAAATCAGAAAGAACCTGTAGTTATTCATTCAAACCTGCATACATTCATTCAATCATTCATTCACAAACAGGAAGCAGTACAAGCTTTGAGGCTGAACAAACATGGATATCCTGGCTTCATCACTTATTAGTTTCCTAAACGATAAAATAAGTTTTATACCTAACCCCTCAAAGCTAAGGCTAAGAGGTGCCAAGTGATACTTAGAACACGTGGCCAGTAAGTGGTAAGCTGGAACCCAGTTCTCTGGAATCTGTTTGTTCACGCCTGCCTCTGAATTCCTTGCAACTTTGGGCCCTTCCATCAAATGATTTGCACAGTTAATTACCTTTTTATGGATAGCCATAAAGCACCACGGCCCACTCCAACCCTTAGCACAAGGCCTTCCAAGCAGTGGTGCTCAATAAGGATGTGGCGCCTTTCTGGCCACAGCTTTCCTCTCAACTCCAGAAGAGGGAAAATTGGTACATGGGAAGTTTTGGTTTCTCTGAGTCCTTAAACTGAGATGCAGCTTATATTTCTCTCTGAAGGTTAGCCAGTGGGCAGGGAAATGCCACTTCATGTCAAGAAATGAAATAAGTTTACTGAAGGCCCACCAAGGTAAGAACTGGGCTATAGGCCGATGGCCTCCACTTCCACAAGTATCACTTGTCATGAATCAAACAAGAATAAAGGTTCCTCCTTTCGCTAACATCCATGTGAAGAGGGTCAGACTCCCAAGAGCAGTTTCTGCTTCCTTCCCTTTTCGTCTCCTCTCCCCTCCTAAAGAAGGAGAAAAAGGACGATGATGAACTCCAATGACCCATGAACCAGTGAACGAGAATGAACTTCAAAGGAGAAGTTGATAAAGATGACTACGATAACACTGACCTCAAATAACAAATCTTAAACATAGAAGCTGAAATTCAAGATGAGAGGAGTCACGAGTTATGTCTCAAGCCCATTCAACAAAACTGCTTACATCCTGAAAACAAGTCATAAATCACATAGTTAAGTTCACTTGGACAGGAATATCTCAGATTGCTGTGCTGTTTTTAACTTGACCTGGTGCAAGAAAGAAAAGATCTTCTGTAAGAAATGATCTTCTCCCTCTAATACAATTTACAAGATAAGAAATGAATCATCAAAGTCCAGTTCTTGCCATTATCTTTCTTTAGAAATACAAGAAGAAAGATGTGGTAACCATTGAAAAGATCTCTAGGAAAATCTAACGAACTATCCAGCCAAAGAAATAAAAGTTTGGCTGCATCTTGAGAGGTGAAGCTGGGACAGGACTTGTGGTGAAAAGCATGGATGTCCTGTAATGGACAAAACTTTATGTCTAACCAATCACACAGCTTCCCAGATGTAAGGCGTTACATCCTCATCAAGCAGACACAACAGTAGCACACGCTTATTTTGTATATATATTCTAGAGCTCTTACAATGATTAAAGCTAATATTAATAACTTTTTTAAAATAGCCAACACTTTCCCAGTATGCACTATGTCCAGGTGCTGTCCTAAGACCTTTACATGTTCAATAATTTAATCCCCACCATCCCGAAGGATGGGGTACCATTTTGATCACCGGGACTGACGAGAAAGCTGGCAGACAGTAAGTAAACTGGCCACAGTCGCACAGGCAGTAAATGGCCGAGTTAGGACCTGAATTCAGTCCCTGCATTCATCCACAATGCTGTTATCAACTGCAAATCCTACTCTTAGATAGCCTGGGGGAGAAAATGAGTTAGGGAAAAAAAAGTTAGTGTGTTTCAAAATCTAGAAGCAGTAAGGATGGGATGATTTCTGCTATAGCTCTGTTATCAGAAATTGGGAAAACACAAAGGGCCAAGATAAGTATAAAGAAAGAAAGGCATTAATCCTTCCCGTGAAACCACCTCTCACAGGAACGTACTTTCCTTCCCAGCAAGGACACAGTGTGGACAAGTCAAGACTTTCTGAGTGAACCGTCCATTGTTCTCTGACACTGAGAATGCCTGTGTGCATATACAGTTCATAGTTTACAACAAACTGTTTCATCTGCATCGTGTCGTTTTGGCCTCAGCAACCCCAGGGTGAAGATACGGAGATCAGGCCCTCTCCACCACCCCCTTGTTAGGTAAGAGCCACATGATATTCACATGTCACAGCTACAGGAAAAATTTCATGACATCCCTGTCCCCAGTTCTTACTGCGGAAGACTTAGTAACAGCCACCCACCGGATATTAAAGGGTAAAAGTTAAAAGGAAAACATCCTACCCAGTGATATGAATGTTTTTAATGTTTTTTTCCTGCCAAAAGGAAGAACTAAAACTTCAACACAAATTAATCAATTACATCTACAAAGGTGGCAATCAGATAACACTTTTAGAATAAGCTAATAATTCAAATCCAATGAGCCAAACTTAGTTGTTCACTTTTATAGTTCCTTTGATTTGTTCTTAATAATCTGTGACCACTAAAGGGATTTAAAAACACAGTCATGCTTTATGAAATAAAGAAGGATGACTTCTTTCTATCTAGGAAGTCCAAGGGTTGACATCTGTAATAAGATAGAAATCAGCATTACAGGGGGACAGATAACAATGCTCTAGATACAGCACTCCGCTTCTGCAGTTTGTCAGCAAATAATTAACCACGGTCATTCAAACCCAGGCTATAAAATGAGAATATTTTTTCTAAAGGAATCCAAACTCCAAATGACTTTCAACTAACTGAATAGCAATATATGAGAGTGGAGACTTCAGAAAAATGAATTTACGTCCACATTTAAATAAACATACCAAGTTTTTACCCAAATCTGCATATGTTATTTTTTGTTGTTCCTTTTTGAAAATTTGGAGGCTGAACTAAAAGCAAAAAATGTGTCACAAGCTATATAAACCACTCAAATAAAATTAACTGCACATAACTTAAACCATACCTGGGACTTGCTGATTGGGCTTTCTGTAATAATTACTAAGGGTTAGATAATAATAACCAGAACTTAATTTTTTAATTACTTCACTCTTTTCATACATGGATTTGTTAAAAATAGTTCAGTAATAAAACCCAAATAACTCAAATAATTGAGACGTTCTTTAACACTCATACCAGGAAAAGGAGGCAACTCAAAAGAAAATACTCTTACATAATAGATTTAGCTTAAAAATAAAAAAACTTTCACATACTTGGCATATTCAATCCAATCTCCTTTACCTTCTAAAGATACTCTGTTGACCTAGGATAATTAATTTTTAGAATACGATTATCAAATAAAAACTCAGTTATTTGCTAAATTCTCTACTTACTAAAGCAGGAAACTAAATAAAATCATTTCAGCTTTGCTTAAAGCAAGTCTGAACTTGTTTCCAAGTCAAAACTAACTAGCAAATACTATATTAAGAAAACTAACTCTCAAAAGGGTTTTCTCAAAAACTTAAGTTATTTAGAATAACTTCTTACCTGGCGTACAACTTTCAGTAAATATCCCAATTATTCTAATAGTTTTGTCACAAAGAATAAATGTTGTTTCTTCGTCCATTACATAAAGTTTTCTGAGAAATATATAGTAGAAAATAAATGTTTTCCTGTTAATTCTGCCCCAGGGGAAGCATAGTAAGCCCTTTCTGCACAATCCCAAGGAAACAAAGGATTTTATATATGTTTACCAGGTCTAGTTACCTTTTACCAGATTGGATGTGTAATAAAACTCTCTGAAAACTGTATTATCCATTGACAGATTCTGTAAAATCAGAGATGTATCTGGGGATAATTGGGGGCGACCTGGGAGCACCTAGATATCATTTTATTCCACTTAGCACAAAAGCCCTTTTAAATCACTCATAGTTAAATATTCTATTAGAAACTTAGCTTATCATATTTAAATATAATAATAGTATGTCATGCGTAAAATTTTTTAAGAGTATATATCAGATTGCATGTAAAAATACTGCCTAATGAGAACACCAGAAAGACTTAATGGGGTACCTGCCCCTCTCTACCCTCATAGTTTATTTCCGCTGTGGCTGCAGCAAGCCTAAAGCAGGGTTTCTTGTCAAACTTTAAGGTGCACGTGAATCATCAGGATTAAAATGTGGATTCTGAGTCAGTGGATCTGGGGTGGCACCTCGACTTGGAGGCTGCTGGTCCTTGGACCCCACTACGGAAAACAAGGCTGTAGAGCCTCACGCAGTCGAGGGGCAGCTGCCATCACCGGAGAGGAGGTGCAGCAGTAACACAACTAACCCTAACTCAGACACGACAATGGTGCACTTTACATTCAAGAACCTTCTTTCAGATACTCTCCACTGACAATGTTGAACCCTGTGACTCTGGAAAACTGCATGAGTTGAGAAATCCCTTACCCGCTGTGTTACAGCCCTCACATCTCCTTGTCTTGACTAAACCTTAGACAGGCCTTGTCTCCAGGCCCCTGGCCTACCTCCCTCACCTTGGCCCTTACAGAATACAGAAGAAACATGTTCCCCTGGCCTGACAGTCAACTCAGGAGACAGCATCACATCGTGGACACACCCTATCACCTGCTCTCCCCCTCCAATGCTCTTCCACTAGCCCATTCCAGTCATTTAAAAATCTCTTGCCCTTTGTTTCAGGGAGTTGAAGCTCCCACCCCACCCCCCATTGTGACAGACCTCTCTCTATATATCACATTAGGCTCTGGACCCTCTCTTCTCTATTGCATACAGCTTTGAATAAAGCCATCCTTGCTGGGACAATTTTTTTCTTTGACACCACCTACTTTCAGAGGGGGCTGCAGATTCCTCAACCAACTAAAGGGGAAAGGGACAAGACTAGTCCAGCATTAGAAACTTCATTATCCACGAGGCTGCAGCTAAATAACTAACCTGAGTTAATCAGATTTGAAATTAATTAGGTTTGGAATGCACTTTTGCAAATGCTGTAGAAAAGGTGCCTGGTGAAGTCAACAACCGGTCAACAGCTTCGGAAAATGAGAACAAAGTGTCCTCAAACAATCCAGAATTGTTATTAGCCCAGACACAATACAAGTGCAACTGCAACAAAGCTACTTCACAGGACCCTCTGAGATGCAAATTACACACCATTCTTATCTAATCATTAATATAAGCTCTTCACTCCAAGAGTTCCCAGTTACAACATAAACGTGGGAAGTATTTCAAACTTTCTCCATTCTGCCCGAATTTTCTTTTTTAGGACAAGCGGCCACATTAGAAAGCAAGAACAGTTTACTGGCATGTGATATTCCCTGGGCCAAAATCCTGGCCTCACTTTCTAGTTTCCTCGAATCAGTTGAATTTGATTCCTTTAACCACTCAGCCAGGGTTCTCTCTAGGAACTGTCATAACAGCTAACAGTGATTGAGAATTTACTACAAGTGACAGGCAAATAGTCAAGCTCCACATGCACACACACACAATTTCATTTCATACTCCCCACTGTTAGTATCCACATTTTACAGATCGTGCAACAGAGGCCCAATGAGCCCTCAGTTTGCCCACGGACTATCGGAGAGAGAAAATGGCTAACGACAACTGAAGTGCTATGAATTCAATCTGGGTAAAGAACTGCTACAGAGGAGGGTCTTCAATGGCAAAAGGGGTCTCTAAATTCTACCAGGACAAGAACGGGATTTTTTTTAGCATTGCCACCCTAACACGTGTTAAAAGATAATTTTCAAGAAAAGGTAAAATCATGACTCTCATACACCCATAAAAAAAAAATATAGGTTAAAGATTTTATTTAACTCATTTAATGAGGGAAACAGGCAGATGTTCTAACCATTCAAATAAATAAAAAATGGACAAATCTACACGGAGGAAAGGAATATTGAAGTGCATGTGTAAATGGAGTCAAAATCGTTCTTTCCACATAGGAAGAGGAAAGTCAACCAAACCTCTACAGGATAGGACAGACAACACATGTGCATAAACAGGAACTACTTTGCATTGCTATCAGTTATCTACAATTTATACAGTTGTGGTATACCTCCCATAGAATCAAAGCAGGTAACTTTAGGAAAGGTGTGCTAAGACAATGCCTAGTTTTCTGCTGAACCACACATTTCCCCTACATATGACTTTGGTCATCAACAAGGCTCCAAAGAACTATGGTCCAAAAAGGTCTGGTTTCCGTGGTCCTTGCTATGGGTTTTGGAGTTCTATCACCTAACTGGTTCCTGAGGAAACTCAAACAGCAACAGAGGATTTATGAATAAGGGTTAAATGTAAAAGGCCAAGTTTTCATGGTTAACTCATTAGTCACTTTCAGTGTTTAAAGTTTAACTTTAAAAGGCACAGCATGCCGTGGGTTCAGAAAAAACTTTCGTCCAGCACACAGTAGTTTTTCATCCATCCATCCAACCTCCAGCTGGACCTTGCTATTAAATTTCAACTGCCCACTGGACACTTCCATATTTAAGTGTCTCAAAACGAAGACACCCGCATCTGACATCTTCCAGGACCTTCTCCTGCTGTGTTCCTCGTCCTGTTGGGAAGTACCATGCCACCCAATTACTGAAGCCAGAAACCTGGGAGTTGCATTTGACACTCTCCTCTCTCTTACTCCCTAAAATTCAACACTTCCCTTTCCCCACCATTATGTCCATCACTAAGTTGTTGATTCTAAAATTTGTCTCAAAACTTCTACTCTTACCTCCCTCCAACCCAGCCGGAGGGAGCTGCATAAAATATAAAACAAATAACGTTTTCCCTTGCTTTAAAACTATTGTTTTTGCCTATTCACTTGAAAATAAAATGTGGACTCCTTCATAAAATCGGGACCTGATCTGGTCCTCCCCATCTTCAGCCAGACCTCCCCCACCTCCACCCCCCTGCTCTCTATAGTTCATTGGACTTGAGTATAATTCCTCGTAATAGCAAAGCTCTGTCCCACCTCAGGGCCCCCGCATGTGCTATTCCTTCTCCCTAGAATGCTTTTCCCTCACTCTCCACCTGGCTAATTCTTACTTAACTTTCAGGTCCTCAATATTTCTTCCTCAGAGATACCCTGACATGAACTACTACCCATCCTCAAATCTCAATTAGGTCTCCCAACTAATCCCTGTCCAATACCCTATACTTCTGTTTTAGGCACTTACACAATTCATGCTGTAAATGTTCTTTGTTTAATGTCAATCTTCCCAACTTGACTTTAAATACCATGAGAGCAGGGAAGGTTTTCTGAGTTGTTCACTGGTATTTCAGAGCTTAGCACAGTTCCTGATTCATGAGAGGCACTCAAAAAATAAAAAAGTGTTGAATAAATAAATGAACAAACAAATTCACACTTATTGAATGTTCATTCTATACAGATTAGGATATTAAAACTAGGAGGAACCCTCAAAATCATTTAGCCCCTAATTTTGCTGCAGTGGTAGCTATGTTAGACAGACAAGGCTCCTTAGAGCTTGGACGAGTACAAAAAACAAATGAAGTATAAAGTGAAAAGGATAGTAAAATCCCCACCAAAAAAAAAAAAAATCATGAAACACAAAGCCATATATAAAAAAGGCACAGTAATACTCTAAAAATTTGCCCTTTAATATTAAGTAAAGGACCTTTTTATAGGCTATCATTCTTCATGCTTTTAAACAATGATTACAACACCTTGTCTCCTTCTGAGTTGTATTTTCCTATTAGATAATCTGACTCCACAGAAACACACTGGATCATCAGTCATCATCTTCAAACAAAAATTAAATGTCCAATCAAAGTCATACCTATCAATAATTCTAAAAATTATTCCTTAGCAAATCAGGCAAAATCTCTAAGGCAGGCACAAGGAAAGAAAAGCCTTAGCTATTAATCCTTATCACCCTTTACAAAGGCTAAGAGCATCTATTATGTGCCAGGAAAGAGAAGATAACATTTTTTACTGAGAGTCTAGTGAACCATGCTGAGCCCTTTCACATCTATTGTCTTCATAATTAACTCTGCAAATAAAGTTTATTACTACGATTTTAAGATGAGATTGCTGAAACTCAAAGATGTAAAGGATAATGCCCTCATCTTATTTTCTAAAGGTGCTCCAATTGATTCATCCAAAAGTGAAGAAAAAAAAAAAAATCCACTGATTCCCAAATGCAATTGTCAATGAAAGGCAGACAACCTATAAATTTGTCTACTTAGGCAGGACAAGACTTTTCAGAAAAAGCCATCAGACAATAGCTTTCCAAAAGGCAGTGGCAATCTGCAAAGATGCACAGTAATAACGTTGGTCTTTATACCCTATTTTCACTTAGGCACACAGCTACTAGACAGGCCGCGCTCGGCCTCTGTGACAGGGCATTTAAGCAGGCACTGTGACATGGTACCGGATGTGCCCCCATACACAGATCCCTAACCAGCCTTAACCAGATTTTAAGAACAGTACAAGCTGAACCTTCAAACCACAGACAATAGAAAGTGTTCCTCCTTCTCCGGGACTCAGATACAACAGAAACCTGGACCAGCACCAAATGAGGCTTAAGAACTTGCTGCTGTGCCAAGTCAGAGTATTTCACAATGCACCTTTTGACTGGCAAGTTTATCCAGAAGGCATCCCAGTCGAGCTCAGGGAAATGCATGGATTTGGGACCTCTCTCCAAGACAAGTCATGTAACACTGCATTAGCTTGCTATGTATAAATGAGAATGCATATCTCAGACATAAAGTAAAACAAACTTCATACATTTATAAAGTACATATCTATACGGGTAATGAGACGAAGAACAGGCATTTTAATACATTAATCGTGTTGACTAAGATACAGACAGCCCAAAGGCTGAAACTATTTTTAATTTACCACTTTTGGGTATGGCAGTACTTTTTCAGATCACAGGCACACTATACTCTACACAGAATGTACTATAATATACATATAATATTGTAATATATTATGTGTATATATACATATTTGTACAAGATACACACATAGACACACACACATACATAGTGTGTATAATACACTGAGAATTCTTTCACCTTTTCACTCTCATTTTAGAATAGATGTCACTTCTGTTAAAGAACACAGAATGGCTTGAAATCCAAACTCAGCTACTTCCCGGTTTTGCAAAAATTTACACAGGATAATGACCTTGCCTACCTCCTAGGGTTGTTGTCAGGATTAAATGAGGTAAAATACATTAAGAGTTTAGAATCGCCTCTGGCATATAGTAAGTGCTATGTAAGCATTAGCTATTATTTGACTGAAACTAGTGATTGAGGTTCAGTTTTGCAGAAGCTGTATAAGATGGTGCCTGATTTTGTGTGGGATCAACAAATGTCTGCAAGCAAGCTGAGAAGGAAGATAAACAGTATTACAAAAATGTTGCTCAATTTATTCTTTATATCTGATCATTTATTTCAAAGACAGGTAAGCATTTTAGATATATTCTGCAGTGGAAAAATCCTCTTATATGAGATGTAAATGTATATCAACTGCAAGAGCAACTCTTGATGACTGTGAAAGCTGTTGATAATAAAATTAGGAACTTATCCAAAAAAAAAGGGAAATAGATCAAGAGAAAACAAATATAAAGATAGTACATTAGCTAGACAGTTTTATTTAGAACATTACATTCTTTTTTATCCATAAATGTTTTTAAATTTTTAAATAATTCATGGCAGAGTAATAGATTAAATAATACCGTAATTCTAATCTTTGAGACTTATTTGATGTACAAGCACTGACATTAAATAAAATAACCTTGTTTGAGAGCTATATTTAATTTTTAGTTATTTAACGGCACTTAGGCCATGATTCTGTCAGGAAAATTTCCTATTTGGAAATTTTTCACACCTCAGGATTTTTAATAAAATTCTAACAATTTAACATTGTCATTCAGGATTTGCCTAAAATGTGTAATAAGTATACCTCTAATTTTCAGAAATAAAAGAAAAATAGCAGTCATATAGTAATTTTTCCATATATTCCCAATAACGCAGAAATAAATAAATAAAAATATAAATGTATTTGAGGCGAGAGAGAGGCCGTAACAATGACTGAGAAAGAAACTCTCTGAGAATCAGTGAGTCAGAAAACACCAAGCCCGGGTGCTACAAGACTCCGAAGCTAGAGATGTTTAGGGTACCTAAGGAAGTGATACTGTTCTTCAAAACAGTCTTGCAATATGCAAAAAGTTCCAACACCTCTTCTGAGTTCTCACAGCGTTGGTGAAAAGCAGCTACTATGGCTTAAATTCCAAAGGTGCTATGCAAACATCTTCTTTTAAGAGAAATGCCAGGAAATCACTTCATAACAAAGGACCAACTGTTACCTTGAAGTCATGGGGAGAGGGAAAAAAGAGAAGGTCTGATGGCGGCGGGCTGCAGGTTGATACATATATGGATGAGATCTGAGCCAAGAGGAAGCCTGCCCGGCTCCTCCCTGCCCCTTGCTGACAGCCCCAAACACCAAGCCCCCCTCTACTGCCCACCCCTCTTCCTGATGGCCACTCCCACCTGAAGCAGCAGTTTCACAAATAAAGATGAGAGCATGTAAGAAAGAAAAGGTCTTCTATTACTTTACAACAACAACAAAAATACATTTTCTTCCCAAATACACAATCCAGGCCCCAGCACTGGGAAAAGCATTTTTCACTCATCCCATCAACCTGGTCCTCAAACTCTCAAAGATGCTCTGTGGTCATTCACGGGTACCCTGTGGTACTTAACAGGCTGGCAACTGATTCCAAATTCCCCAGGCTTGCTGCTGCTTATCTCGGCCCATTCTCTAAGATAAGAAACTTTTTGATTCCTGGATTTGGGCTTTTGTGGAAACTAAAGTGGACTCTCAACAATGGGGAGTTAAATGAATCTCAAAAACACTGAAGAAAAAATGAGATCCCAGCTCACCCTGTTTCAAAAAGCAGATGATAAATGACAGACTGGTGAACTGGATATTCTTCTAATGTAGGCCATTTATATCAAAAGCTGTCATTCAATGTTTCAGGTGTTCTTTTTTTACTTTTATTTTTATTTATTTATTTTTTTTTTTTTTTGGAGTAAGGAAAATGTTCAAAAGTTGATTCTGGTGATGAATGCACAACTATATGATGGTACTGTGAGTAGTTGATTGTACACTGTGGACAACTGCAGAGTATGTGAATATATCTCAATAAAACTGTATTTTAAAAAATAAGTTGTCATTCGAAAAATGCCCGCAGTTCAGTCATCCCCCCAAGTCCAGTCTCCAGAAGAAGTGCTGGCGGAGCAAGAGGGGACGGGCTCTGTTTGCTGGTGGGTGCTGGTTTATTGTTGGATATGCTGTTTCTGTCTGATGTGGGGGTGTTGTCTGGGTGTGCTGCCCAAGCATCCGAGAGCTAGTCTCCTTCTTCATCCTGTCAATGGCTTTTAAATGATGGAATGTACAAGAAAGTGCTCTGCACACTGGAGAACACTAAAGGAAAGTACCAGGCCACCCCAGCTTAAGTGTTGAAAAGTTTTTGAAGAAAACAATACCACAAACCCAGGCTCCTCAACTTAGAAAGCAGCCTGGGGCAAGTGCCTTAACCTCTCCAGGCCTTAGTCTCCTTAAGGCCAAAAGGAAGGTGATAACAAATCCTGCACCACACAAAGAGGTGGTAAAAAATAAAAGAAAGAAGGCCCCCAAAGCCCTGGGCATGATGTTTAGCACCCAGGAAGGCATGCTAAATGCCCACTACCCTCACCAATCAGGGGCCTCCAGGAGGGTAGGAGCTATGTCTTAGCAACGCCACCTCAGGAAGTTGTATGTGAGTGATGATTCAAGCTGCTTCCCATACCTGTTTTCCAAATGAACACTACCAATTACTTAGCACACTAGGAAGGATTTCAAAGTCTAGATGAAATAGAGAAAGGCAGCATGGAATAAAGTGCAAACAGTACAAAGCCTGTAGACTTAGAAGCTATAGAGGATCCAGGGGCTCCAGCCTCTGTTCTGCTCTCAAGTGACCACCCGACATTAAACTTCTTGAGTTTGTTTCTTCATCAGGAAGGAGAGGCTAAGAAAATTGACCTCTAAGTCCTCTGGTTTTTCAACTCCAGACTCCTGAATCTTTCAATCTGTGGCCCTGTTACATGGACACATGCAATGGATATACCAAATTTAATGACAATCTCCTGTGTTTGGAACTTAGGAATCTTCTATAGCTCCAAGGCTGAATTCACAGATTCTATAATGGTACAGCTGGTCTCTTCTTTGCTACAAACAAACCCTGAGAGGTTAAAGCTAAGCTCTACTTTGTCCACAGAGCCAAGGTCATTCTGATCCAAAATAAACACACACACCCAGACACCAGGAAACCTAGTAGTAGGGAGTTCAGCTATTTCAGAGGCCGGAGGCCCGCAAACAGGGGGAGGCCAGGCCCAAGTGAGGGAAGCCATCAGTCCACATCAGTGGCTCGTGGGTCAACAAAACATATCAACAGATACTTATGAAATGCTTTGTGAGGAGATACAGGCTTAGCTTGGCCTTATGTTGGAATATAAGTTACTAGAGTAAAACGCATTGATTTCAATTGGTTTGGGTTGTTGAGCAGGAAGAGGATTGGATTTTGAATGCTGGTTAGAAATGATCAATCAGTGGAAACAAGGGGATAAATGGTCAAGTTATATGTTACCAAACTGAGCAAGTAAAGTTCTTTCTAAAGATATCAGTCCTGAAAAAGGGTGAACCATTAAATGTGGTTATTCGATGGCCAAGCAAATAATCAAGACTAAAACTTTACAATTCTTAGGTGTTTTATTTCTTGTGCTACTCTCCGAATGCCCTGCCACTCCAATCCTACTTCTATTACACCGGTAGAAAAATAACTGAAATTTGTTTTAAGGGATTATCTACAGATAGTTGCATATAGTCAGCTAAGAAAAACAAGAAAGCAACCACTTTCATCATGAAGGTATGAACTACTAAATAGTATATTCCCCAAGTCTGTACACTTAAAACATAAGTATATCAAACACTATGTAACAAACAAAAGTTAAAACAAAACAAAAACTGACATTCCAACAAACGGTGTTAGAGCAATTGGGCGTCCATATGCAAAAAAAAAAAAAGAAACTTTACCATAACTCACAACATGTGCAAAAATGAACTCAAAATGGATTATAGGCCCAAACGTAAATCCTAAAACTATAAAACTTCTAAAAGAAAATATAGGAGAAAATCTTTACCCACTTGTGTTAAAGAGTTCTTAGATATATGGTACCTAAAACATGATCCATAAAAGAATAAATTGATATATTGGACTTCAACAAATTAAAAACTTTTGCTCTTCAAAAGACACCACTAAGAGAATGAAAAAACAAACCAAAGACTGGGAGAAACTATCTGCAAATCATACACATAATAAAGAACTTGCATTCAGACTACATAAAGAATTCTCCAACTCAATAATAACAAAGCAAACAACTATTTTTAGGTAAAACAGACATTCGAACAAAGAAGATATAAAGAAAAGCATGTGAAAAGATGTTCAACATCATTAGTCATTATGGAAATGCAATTAAAACTCACCTATTAGAATTGCTAAAATTAAAAGAAAAAAACAAATGTAAAATTGCTGGCAAGGATGCAGAGCAAGTAGAACTCTTTACAGTTCTGATGGGAATTAAAAATGGTCCAGTCACTTTGGAAAACAATTTGGCAGTTTTCTACAAAGTTGTATACAAGTACCATGCAACCCAGAAATTCTACTTCTAGGTAATTTACTTGACAGATGAACATTTACATTTACACACAAAAAAATCTCAATGTGAAAGTTTATAGTGGTTTTATTCATAATCCCCCTAATCTGAAAACAACCCAAACAAAACTTCAACTTGTGAATGGATAAACAAACTGAGGCACATTGCATATAATGTAATACTAGTCAGCAATAAGAATGAGCACATGCAACAACACAGATGACTCTCAAATGCATGAAGTCAAGTGACAGAAGCCAGACTCAAATTGCTTCATACTGTATTACGTGGAAAAGGCAGAACTATAGGGAAAGAAAACAAATCAGTGTTACCAGGGGCTGGGGATGGGTAGAAGGATTGACTATAAAGGAGCAAAAGGGATTTTTTTAAGGCAATGGAAATGGTCTGTATCTTGATTGTGGTGGTGGTTACATAATATGTGTTTGACAAAACTCATAACTGGACACTTAAAAGGGTGAATTTTACTGTATGTATATAAACCTTAATCAATAAACCTTATTTAAAAATAAAACAAAACAAAAAATATTTTACCAAAAAAAACTATTATCCATATAAAACTTGTTTCCAATTTTTAAATTATAAAGCCAAAAAGTTTTTAAAATTCATGTGGAAAAACTTCCCAGATTTACCAGGTAGCATACGAAAAATTCTACTATTTGAAATTTAAAGAATAGAATGTGTGAAAACGTTAAATCTGTGTTGTAGTGTGTGTAAGACAACCATCCCTTTCCAGAGTCACTTTTGGGGACTGAAGATATCAGAACAAAAATTATATACATATATATATATATAATATAGAGTTTTTTTCATCTTTTCTTTCAGTTCTGGTAAGAGTGTGCTACTTCCTTCTGGCCTCCATGGTTTCTGACGAGAAATTTACTCTCTTTCAAATTGTTTTGTGTCCTTTTCCTCTGGCTACTTTCAGGATTCTTTTTCTTTGCCTTTAGTTTTCAGAAGTTTAATGATGATGTGCCTTGGCATGGATTTCTTTGTGTTTGCCCTGTATGGGGTCCTCTGAGCTTCTTAAATTTGTAGGTTTTATGTCTTTTGCCAAATTTGGGAATTTTCTGGCCATTTTTCTTCTAGTCTTTTTTCAGTCTTTCTCTTTTTCACTTCTCCATCCAGGACTCTGATGAAATGAATGTTAGATTTCTTGTGATAGTCTCATAGGTCTCTAAAGCGCTATTCTTCGCCCCCCCCCCCAGTCTATTTTTTCTCTACTGTCAGACTGGGTAATTTTTATTATTCTGTCTTCCAGTTCACTGATTCTTTTCCTATCTCCCCTCCATTCTGCTATTAGGCCATCCATGAACTCTTCATTTTGGTTTTTGTGTTTTTCTGTTTAAAAAATTTGCATTTGGCTCTTCTTTTTATCTTCTATTCCTTTGCTGAGACTTTCTATTTCTTTGATGTGTCTCTCTATTTTTCTATTTGTTTCAAGTGTGTTCATAATTATTTGTGGATGCATATTTATCAAGCCTGCCTTAAAATCTTTATTAGGTAATTCTAATATCTCTATCACCTCGGTGATGGTATCTATTGACTGTCTTTATTCAGTCTGAAATCCTCCTATTTCTTGGTATGATGAGTGATTTTGCAATTGAAACCAGGACACTTTCATATTGTGTTACGAGACTCTGGATCTTATTTAACCCTTCTGCTTTAGTTGGCTTTCTTGACACCACTCCAGCAGAGCGTTATTGCCTTATTATTGCCAGGTAGAGCCAGAAGTCTAAACATCCCACTCAGCCTCCACTGATAACCCAGTGGAGGGAAGGTTCCTGATCACTGCTGGGCAGGGGTAGTTGCTCTGGCTCCCCACGTGGTCTCTAGTGACACCAAGGAACAGGGTGGCTTGGAGCCATCCTGGAGGAATAAAAGTCCCAGCTCCCAACTTGGCCTCCTCTGACACTGTCCTGGCAGGGAACTGAGTCACCTCGCTACAGCTTAGCAAGGGTAGGAGTCGTGCCCCCCCCACTCTCCCTTTCTCTGGCTGTGAAAGTGGGAAACAGCTTTGTTTTCTGTGGTGTTGAGCTAAATAGAGCAGTTATTGTCTCAAAGTTTTGTCTCACTAGGCTGCCCCTTTCCTGATCCTTTGGCACATAAGAAGGCTCTTTTTTTTTAATTTGGTATTTGGCTTTTTTGTCTGTACTCTTTGGCATTTCCAAGTCTTGGGCTTCTTCAACTCCAAGTCTGAGATATACGAGGTATAAAGAAAACCCACACAATTCAACACCATGTCATTCTTTGGGTCCCAATGTCCCTAGCCATTCTGCCTCCTTCTCCCTATCTTTCAGAGTCTTCTTATATTTGTTTTATATTTAATAGCCAGGGTTTTTAGTCATACTTAGTAGGAAGAATAGGGAAAAGAACATCTATTCCATCCTTCCAGAAGCAAAAGACTTGGAGTGTTATTCTTCATCATTAAATAGATTTTTAATGATATTGAAGCCAAAAGAAATCAAGAATTGCTAAAGGGATTGCTTTAAGGGAACATATAATTAATTCCATAGACCAATATTTACTTACCATACAACACAGTGGCATATTATTAGCTGCATTATAGGGCTCATGACAGTGATATTTTTCACATTAATTTTAGCATGCAGAGCCAAGAAATCATCAAGAAAGTAAAACTCATTTTATCATCTCCAAATTTTTCCCACTGCTTGCAACAGTTTCTTTCAACAAAAACAGTTAACAAAATATCTTAGAGTAATGTGCTAGATTCTATGGTGAATGTAACATTGAATAAACCCAATTTGGCCCTCAGAGAGTTTGTAAATCAGAGGAAGGACAAACAGGTAACAAGAATAGGAAAGATAAATGCAGTATGTAATAAGGGGTTACAAGGTCACTTTGTAGCACAGTTGTTGGAAGGAGGACTTTCTCCTCCTGCTACAGTGACCAAGGAATGCTTCACAAAAAAGGTGACAGTGAAAGATGGGGAAGAATTCAAGCTAGGCAATTGCCAGAAGAGAAGATGTTCCAGGAAAAAGAGATGCCATAAGCAAAGGAAGGACAGAGCAGCTACAGATACGAAGAATTAAAAACAGGGCATTTGGGTGGAGGCAGGAGGCACGTGTATTGGCTAATAGGAGGAATAGAATCAAGACAAGCTGTGGATGGTGTGGAAGGGCTTTGAGCAGGGAAGCTGATCAGATTCAGGAGGTTCAACAAAAAGGCCCATCTCAGCGATATACAGAACAGATGGGACTTGAGAAGCCAGGGTTCTGGGGCCAACTGGGTGAAATAAAAACTTGAATCTGTCTAGGCCAGAGAGCCCAGGATGGTTGGGTCACGACAGTAAGTCATCCCAGCAATGCAATTGTTATCCTAAATATAAACTGCAATTAGAATGTGTGGGTGGATGGCTGTGTGTGTGTGTGTGTGTGTGTGTGTGTGTGTGTGTGTGTGTAAGTTTCTTTTTCACAGGCAGGGATACATATTGAACTAAAGTGCCACTTAACAAAACAAGGTGGGCAAGTTCAATTTGTAACATTAAAAAACATCATGATGTTTCTATTTCTCCTGTGAACTTAAAGATAACAAAGCATTAAATTATCTTCCAAAGACACTAAATGTGAGTCAGGTATTAGTTAATGAGGAATATAGCTGACCCTAATTAGTTAAGTTATTCCTGCATCAATCCCACACTAATGACTCTTAAGTAACTCTTTTCCACCCACAGAATTCCTAAAGTGCCCCTTCCAGGAGGGATCTGGGCTGAACCTTCCAGCAAACAGAGCTGCGCACAGGCATCTATTGTCCTTTGAAATCTCGAAGTATAATGTTGCTTTGTCTGCTCCTGCTGAATTCAGAACAGTAGATTTTCTTCACCTATCTTAATACCCACATCAGTGACTGACTCACATGCACAATCAGGCCACTGTTTTTTTGTCCAGAAAGCAGATATTTAACAACACAGGAATTCTGCCAATGAAGCCTTGCACCCAGAGGGTATCCATTCAAAGCCTCTAGTAGAGATAAAGGATGTGGGCCCACCCACAAAAGAAGCTTAGCAGGTTTAGCTTCCGGATCCCAAATTTAAAGCGGGATTTGGTCAGTGGGGGTCTTAATCTCAAAACTTAAATCCACGCCCCCAACCCCTATTCCAATCCAGCTCCGAGCCTGTGCACACACAGCAGAAACTCGAGGGTTGCTTTCTGGGTTTAATCGAATCGTGAGTTCCCTCAATCTCGAAATTTTAAACTCTTTTGGAAGTTTCAACCATGGAAAAGGAATTTAGAGAAGTGGTTTCCCTTTACACAACCTAAACTAGGGACCGCAAACTTTTTCCATAAAAAGCCAGAGAGTAAATATGTTCGGCTTTGCAGACCATATGGTCTCTGTGAAAACAATTCAGCTCTGCTGCTGCAGCACAGAAGCCAGCCACAGTCAATACAGATGTACTGGGTCCCAGTAAAACTTCATTTACAAAAACAAGCAGCCGGCCCATGTCAATCCCCAGATCTGCAAAAAGGAGGTGTCGTTTGCCACTTGCTCTCCTGTCCCACAAGTATTGACTGTCAAGCTGAGGGTTGCCAAATTAAGCACTCAGAAAACCTCTCAGAAGCCTCACCTGACATAAGAGTGCTACCTCCACCCAGTGGGCTCCACATTTTGGCCAGCTGTCTACCCGCTTCTCAAAGCTTTTTATCAAAAGTATAGTCAAAAGCATCAGCCATCAGCAACTTTTGGGGTCCCCATCAGAGAGGCATCTACTCCCTGTGCTCGTTCCAAACATGACAACGCTTGCAACCTGAGTTCACGTGAAGTAAGACAGGCATCCACTGCATTATCTGGATCTAGGAGCAGCTGCCAACAAGGGGGTGAGTCAGTGGTTTTTGTGTTTAGCATCTTCACCATCCCCATCCTTCATAAAAACCACTTGATGCTCCCCTCTGGACAGCACAGCAGTTCATGTAACTGAGATGCTCTGATCTACCCCAGGCCACCGAGACTTTTAGCTGATTTCAGGGACACAAGCAATTAAATTTCCACTCTTTCGGGGCACCAAGATTTCATAGCCTGGAACTCCAGGACCCTCTCCTGGGGTGCACTCAAGTGGTTTAAATGAAGAGAAAGATCTTAAACCAACTGCTGTGGATCTTACAGATCCACAGCAGTTGGTTTAACTTGCTCTGAGCAAACCCTTCCTCACAGAGCTCAGCTTGAGTTGATGGATGGCTCGGACATCTCTTAAGTCAGAGAGACAGCGGGAGAGCCTCAGATCCTAAACCCAACAAGATCTTTTCTTCATAAATCACTGAATTTAATTTTGGGGAGGGAAGACCCTCAACCACTGAAGAAATTCCCACTATAGGTCCTGAATCAACAGTATCCAGACTGATTTCACGATGACACGAAGGTCAAGGTTTTGGAGCTAAATTGACACAGTTCTAGCTCCATTATCATCACTTACAAGTTGTGTGACTTTGGACAAGTTGCTTCCACTCTGTGAGACCCCATTTCCTGCTCTGTAGGATGGTGATGCTAGCATCTGCAAGCAGGGGGAGGGGCTGTGAGAGTGAAATGAGAGCATGGTTGCAAAGCCATTTGCGCATGGGGGCACTCAAACAGCAGCACGTGCTACAAAAGGCAGGGGCACGCTAATTTGGAAGGCAGTGGGCTCCAGCTCCACCTGTGCACATATCTAATCTGCTCTCCTATAATAAAATTCTATCCATTCATCAAACCTAGTTCTACTATCTGGAGTAAAATATAGAACAAGGCTTAAATTCCTCTTCCACTTGATAACCTTTCAAAATTTTGAAAACAGTTACAGGGGCCCCAAGTCTTCTCTACTTCACCACCAGAGAGGCCTCGGTTTTTTCAGTCCCACCCTATGTCACCTAGATTCCAGAGCCATCCCCTCCCCATCTCCTCCCCACGGGATATGGCCATTCATCAGTGTCCCCCTGACCACGCGGCCAGAGGTCTGCCATGGTCCTTGCGATTCTGCCACCAAGTGCACTCATGGGTGTCCCTGAGGCTCCCACCAAAATTTAGACTTCTCGGCTGAGATCACAAGACACAGAATACCCTTTCTCTCACAACTCCAGCAGAACACCACATGGGAGTAGAAAAGAAATCATCTCTACCTTCCATGTGTCAAGCCCGTCACCACCAGGGCCCAGGCTGGATTCCAAACAGCCCTGAAGTTTAATGCAGAGGAAGGAATTAACTAAGTCCAGGCCTTATAGGTATCCCCTGAAGCATTCACTGCAAGCATTTCCTGCCTCTACCTCCCCCTCTCTTTGACCTCCCCACTGAAAGGAGAATTATTTACTGGGGCCCACCGGCCTCTCCTTTCCCTGTGTGACAGCAATCGGGATCACAAACACCCGGGGCTACCAGACTTTGTTTATTTAGCAAATACTTCCTAGTGCTTCCGTGTTCCAGGTATGGTTCTGGAGACTTTGCAAATATTAATTTGGTGATTGCTAAAAACAATGCTTTGGGTAGTTGCTACAATTATCCTCATTTTATATGTGAGGAAAATGAGGTGTGGAGAGGTAGCACAGTCACAGGGTCACACATCTAGTCAGTGGCCATGGTAGAATAAGGCCCCCCACGAGATGTCCCTGTCCCGTTCCCGAGAACCTGTGAATATGTTATGTTTCATGGCAAGGGGAAATTAAGGTGGCAGATGGAATTAAGGTTACTTAGCTGCTCTTAGGATAAGATTTCTTCGATTATATGGCGGGGGGGCAACATCATCACAAGGGTCCATTAAACGTAGAAGGAGGCAGGAGAGTTGTTGTGACGGTGACGCTGGGTGAGAAAGCCTCTACCAGCCGTGCTGATTTTGAACATGGTGGAAGGCCACGAGCCAAGGAATGTGGGCAGTGTCTCGAAAACAGACTCTCCCCTAGAGCCCTGCTGACAACACGGTGAATTTAGGCCAGTGAGATGTGTGTTGGATGTCTCACCTACAGAAATATAAGGTAATATGTTTGTTTTATTTTGTGCAACTGTTTATGATAATTTGTCACAGCAGCAAAAGGAAGTGAATATACATTGTGGTACCAGGAGTGGGATGTTGCTGCAATGAATTCCCAAAAATGTGGAAGTAGCTTTGGAATTTGGCAATGAGAAGAGCCTGGAAGAATTTCAAGGGGCACAATAGAAAAGGCCTGGATTGCCTTGAACAGTTAGTAGAAATAGGACTGTTAATGACTCTGCTAGTGAGGATGCAAAAGGAAATGAGGGGCATGGCAGAGAAAGCATATGTTGTCTTAGAGAATGCCAAGTCAGATGAACAGGCTGTAAATAGAAATACAGATATTAAAGGTGCTGCCAATGAGTACTCAGGAACACAGAGGAGGTGATCCTTGTTACATAGAGGCAGACCGATTAGCTGAATCATGCCCTGAATTATATGGAGAGCTAAACTTGTAAATGATAAACTTGAATATTCAGCTGTGGAGATCTACAACCAAAATGCTGAATATGTGGCCTCGTCTCTTCTTGCTGTTTATAATAAAATGTGAGGGCAAAGAGACAGATTGAGAGAAGAACTGTTAAAAAGGAACCCAGGCCTGATGAGTTGGGAAATTCTCAGCCTACCCAGATTGCAAAAGATGCCAAAATTAAGAAATTCACCAACAGAAAACATGCCCTGGAGAGAAAGCCAAGGGCATGGCTGGATCATTTTTTGCTAGTGCCTTGGAAGGATCAAAAGGTCAGTTTTCAATCACAGGAGGACTCTGTGAAGAGATTAGGATGTGGACATCTTTGTGGAACCATTATTCTACCTACCACACACTCTACCCTCTGGCCCCCAAAGACTTATGTCTGTCTCACAAGCAAAATACATTCACCCAACCCAACGTCCCCCAAAGTCTCAACCCATTACAACAGCAATAGGAAACGAGTACAAGTGGCCGAGCCGGGATGGAGGCACAGACAACATGGATGTAGAGTTCAGGATCTTCACCACTGCTCTAGGCTACCTCCCATGGCCTCTGCCTTCAAGGGACAGGCACTGAGGACACAAAGATGACCAAATACTGTCCCCATCCTTAAAGGCCACAGCCTTGAAAAATAAAGGACAAATAAATGAGGAGAGGACATCAAGCCTCCCAGGGCTCTGGCGAGGGGTCTATATTGGCATACTCGTCACTCTCTCATCACCCTATTGCATTTTCCTCATGGCAACTATCAGATGTGAAATTGTATTATGTACACCTTTGTTTGCCTCTCCTCCTCCTCTGGAGTATGGAGCAGCTATCTAGTCTGTCTTGTTCACAACTCTAGAACCAGGCCCCCAAACAATGCCTGGCACGTAGTAAGTGCTCAGTTTATATCTGGCAACATATTTGTAGACTGTTCAAACCAACCAACCAATCACAAGGAGCAGGGAGTGGTATACTGTGTTTAAGGCTTTGTCTTGTCTCTGGACAACCTTTTGCTTCCTGAATTGATCACACCACAGGGCAAGCACTCCACCCTATTTGTCTGCCCAATCGCATACCAAGTAAGTTAAAAGCAAGGACTGCGAAAGAGAAGGGCCCAGTAAAAGGACGATAGTCTGGACTGGAAAGACCAAGATCTGAATCCCACTTAATTTCTATGAGTCTCCATTACCCTATGGAAAATACACCGGCAAATCTCTTCTCCAGTCTCCAGCTCCACCCACTACAAGCAGTCAACTACTTTGTTTATTGAAAGAAACATGCCAAGATTAAAACAAACTTTGACCCAGAACTACTGTTTTTACTATAAACATCCTAACACCCTCAACCCACCTGCACCCCCACCCCACTCCACCTCATCTTACTAAGAGCAGTAAGTGAAAGCAAACAATTCATCCTCTATTTTGCCTTCATCCTTCTGCCTTGGTAATGAAAACTAAAATTAAAGCAACTTTAAAAAGTTTGCAGAATGGGAAGTTTAAGAGCACCATAAAAGGGGAAAGAAAGTAGGGTCCCCTAAAAGTTAAAATTTTGAATTTCCAATAAGCATTATCAAAAAAAGAATCCGTCTCTTCATATATCTCCTTTCTCTCCAAATATCCCATAACCCCACAAACCATGTAGGTGACCCTTGTCACTGCTTTCACCTGAGCAAGTAGTGTACATGAGGAGGACAAAAATGTGGAAAAAGAGGGCATGGCTGCCCCCACTGCTCATCAGAGCCTCCCTGAGT
This sequence comes from Choloepus didactylus, assembly GCF_015220235.1. Classification (NCBI taxonomy): domain Eukaryota; kingdom Metazoa; phylum Chordata; class Mammalia; order Pilosa; family Megalonychidae; genus Choloepus; species Choloepus didactylus. The sequence goes on along the minus strand of NC_051318.1, from coordinate 25,190,636 downwards.
TCACACTCAGCCTTCCAGGAAAAAGAAAGCAGCAGCCCAGGCAGCCAGGAAATGAGTTGCTGCCCTCAGAAATCTGACAAGATATCTAGGATGTCACGTCAGCAATATTACAAAATTCTCTGGTGATCAAGATTCCGGCTGCATCATGTCCTTGGCGCCAAAGAAGAAAGCGACCAGTCAAAATTTAACTGCGACTTCATACCCTTTAACGCAGGAGAAGCCTGATCTACCACAGCTGCTCAACTACTGTTCCAGAAACATCATGACGTGGTAAAAGTCTGCATTTAATAGTGTTCTCAGTATGGGTAACCCAATGCCCATACTGCATGACCCTCTTGTAAATCAAATGCAGTAGTAAAGTACAGACATTTAACAAAAGAAGTAAAAGGAGAAAGCCTTGTACAAAATAGAAAGCCAACAAATATGTACTAATTTGATTTGATTTGACTTCTGGAGCTCGCAATTTATCATTACCAAATGCTTAAGTGTTAGAGAGTTAGCATATGTCAAAGATCTTATAGAAATCTCATCCTGCAGCCTGGAAAGGACGTTGTAGGTGGAATAAAGTGCAAGCAAAGGCACATTTCTACCTGGGTGAAGCTGTTTTCAAAGGATAATTGCAAAAAAAAAAAAAAGATGTTAAACCACCATAATAGCAACAATAAAAAAAAAGACAGCAAAGAAAAAAGCAGGGGTTGAGAGAAGGGGAGGATGTACATCAGTGAACTTCATTAATTCAGTTTTAAATAGAGAATTCTTTATAATCTTGTTTATTCAGCAGACTGGTGCACCCAAGTTAGCAATTTAAAAATTCTGGACAGGACCTCTGGGTATATCACTTTCTAAAGTGCTGACATAAAAGAAACCAGCCTTACAGTTTCAGGCTTTAAAGTTTCATGCTTATTGAAAATGTGCCATCCTTTTTTCAGTTCCTCATTTACTTACAGTAGCCTATTCTTTTTCAGGGGGAGGAAAATATATTCCATTGTAACCCTATAATTGCAAGTGTTATTTTATTTTATAGAGTTAAGTTGAAAGCTTGAATTAAGACGCTCTAACAAGTTGTACTTTTGATAAATCACAAATACTACAGGCTCCAAAAATAATTCATTACCTATCTTAAAAATTCTTCTACAGGAGATTACTTCACACCCATATAACACATATAAATGAAGATTAAGCAGATGATAAACTGGAAAATGCAAATACAGACTAGACTAGGAGCTAGGAGATGGGAGTTCTATTTCCTGTTCTCTTGACTAAACCCAGCAGGGGGAAACAGCTTTGTGCCTCTGTTTCCACTTTTGTAAAGAAGGGCTAAAAAGACTAGCTTTGCCCCCTTCTCAAAGCTATTGTGGATATCAAATAAGATCCTGTTCATGAAAACACTAAAAAAATTGAAAGTACTAGGAAAAACAAAAACAAATAAACAAAAACAACCAAAACAAACAAACAAACCCGGAGCTATTATTCCTGGTTACGAACAGCAGGTTCAGCGCCAGGGCTGCGGTGCTCGGTAGCCAGACTATCGCTTTAAAGAACACCAGTGACCAGCAGATTCTCTTTGGAGCAAGGGGTGCTTTTCAAGTCACACCTAGATTGTCGCTAAGATGCCCCGACGGACTAAACAGGCAGAGCGTTTTCCCAATCAGCAAAGGAGGACGAGTGGGAGAACAGACTGGCCATGGGCGGCCTCGAGCTTACTGACTGGTGGCCCGATGCCCTGGGACGGGACCCTGTTTGCGGCTGGGGACTCTCTGCCCTTCGGGACGCTCCTTTCGCGGTTGGAAGCCCCTGTCCCAGGCAGATCTCTGGCCCTTGGAATCCTTTAGCCCCCAGAAAAGTCTGGGCACGAGAGGAAATGCCGCCGGCCCTCACCTGCGGTGTCCCAGATGGAGATGTTGTAGGAGCGCCACTGCTTCAGATAGAAGGCGCCCCCCACCGTGCTGACCGTGTCCTGGAAGCGCCGCTCCATGTACCTGTGCAGCAGCGACGTCTTCCCCACGTTCATATCCCCCAGGAGCACGATCTTCACGTCCGGCTTCCTCATTTTCCCGCAGGAGAGCTTTCCCAGTCTCCTAGCTCCTCCTCGTCCGCTCCCTGGTCCCGGCGCCTGGCCCGTGCGCCCCCGGGACGCGCAACTGACGGCACCGGGCCTCGGCTCGTCCCCGGAGCCCTCGGAGGCGAGCCTCCCCGCTCCGAAATCAGCCTGGCAACTCGGGCTCTGGGGGGGTACCCGGCGCCTCGCAGCCGAGCAGCCGTCGGGCAGCAGTGGACTGCGCGCGCCGCGCCGGGACTTCACCTCCCCGCGCCCGGGAGGACGGAAGAGGAAGCGCGTTCTCGAGCGCAGAGGGCAGGAGCGGGGAGACCCAGCCCCGGCGCCCACGTGGGGTTTCCCTGCCCCGAGGCGGCCCGTCCCCCGCCCGCCGCCGCCGCCGCCACCCTCAGGCTCCACGTCGCCCGGGGCCGTGCGCCCCCGCTCCAGCCCACCCGGGCGCGCGCCTGCCCCCACCCCCCCCCCCTTCCGCGCCCTCCCGCTGGAGTTTGCTCTTTCGCAAGAATTGTAACTTCATTTCATCCGGAGCAGACCGTGAGGATAGCCGGTGACGCGATCCCACCTTTCTGCCCGGGAGTGGGGGTGGGGGGTATGGGGAGAGGGCCGGGGAAGTGTCGAAAAGAAAAGAAACCGGGAAACGGCCGAGCTTAACACTTACGCCTACTTTAGGAATGAAAACTGAAAGTTCCTGGGAAACTCATTTAGCTCTCCTATTCTCCTGCCAAACCACCGGTCGGATTTGGAGACTACTCCGTACGAAGAGAATGCTTTTTCCACCCAAGGGATGCCAGGAAGGGGAGACGCGAAGGGGATGCCAGGAAGGGGAGACGCGAAGGGGGTGGGGGGAGGTAATAGTGATCCAAAGGTCCCAGAGCAAGTTTTGGAGATCCACCCATGATCTCTAGTTCGCTCCTCCACAAAGTTAAAACTCACCTTCCTATTACTATGTAGCCAGCATTTTTCTAGTTTGTATTGATTTACTTATCCGCATGTGCACAATTGTAGCCACAAATCAAGGTCGTTTTAGAAAATGTTTACCTTAATGAGAGTCTTAGGAAAAGTCCATGGTTAAGACTCTTACATCTAATTACTAGAAAAGCTAGAAGAAAGTGGAAGGCTGCTGGAGGAGCAGTAGTTGTGTGTGTGTGTGTGTGTGTGTGTGTGTGTGTGTGTGTGTGTGTGTGTTTGGGGGGGGCGGGGCTTCTGTGTCTGTATGTGTTTTGGTTTTTTGTTTGTTTTGGCCAGGTACCATTTGTGCTATTTCATATCTGAAAAGTGGAATCCATTGCCTGAAGATCCAAGTCACCACACTCATATATTATATCTTCTTATTTCCATCTCCAGGTGATGCACCTGCAGCCCTTAGACTCTCCATCGTCACTCAGATACCCTGCAACCACGCCACGATTTCTCTGAGAGTCACCCCACCACACACAGGAAACACAGCAACTCACAGACCTCACCAGGTTCCTTCCCCATGTGTCCCTTCTCTTCCCACACAGCCTTGAGAATCTCCAGTGTCCCCAGCTACTCTCCAATCTCCCTGATGTAGGCAAGAGGTGCCACATCACCAATGGGAAACCAGTGAGTGGTCCTGGATCTCCCTGGGTTACTCCACCACATCTCCCTTCTATCCAGCAGTGGCATCTAGATATCCCTAGGTGTCCCCAAACAACTCCGATGTCACCCTGGGAACCACACAGGCTCTCACAGCCACACTCCATTCTTGTCCTTCTACTCCAAGATGTGGCCTAGCAATTGTCCAGCATGATGCAGTTACTTGCCCAATTCTCCACGTTCCCCCAAGGACACACACTCACTAGCGGAGGAGACCCTCCTGCCTGTGGCACCCACACCCACACTTGCCCTTCTACTTGCTGTTGTCACACAGTTGCCCACAGAAGAAACACTTCCAATCCCCAACTGCACCACACTGGTCACTGTCATCCCCACCTTACCAGCGTGACCCCTCTTCCTGCATGTGACGTGGTTGCTGGCGGCCCTGCCAGCATGACCCCCAGCATGCCTATGTCCCTGTGGATGACAGCACAGGTGACAGTGATCCATGATGTCCTAGCTCCCTTCATCTCTGAGCTGTGTTTCCCACACACATTCTTAGTAATATGTCCTCCAGAAGGAACTTTTCTCCTGGATTTATGGTTGGGGCCAATTTAAATACTCTTCATTTTCAACAACTGAAATAGATGTAATTACACTGTGTGATGGTTAGTGTTCTAGTTCGCTAATGCGGCCAGAATGCAAAACACCAGAGATGGATTGGCTTTTATAAAAGGGGGTTTATTTGGTTACACAGTTACAGTCTTAAGGTCATAAAGTGTCCAAGGTAACACATCAGCAATCAGGTACCTTCACTGGAGGATGGCCAATGGTGTCCGGAAAACCTCTGTTAGCTGGGAAGGCACATGACTGGCGTCTGCTCTAAAGTTCTGGTTTCAAAATGGCTTTCTCCCGGGTTGTTCCTCTCTAGGCTGCAGTTCCTCAAAAATGTCACTCTTATTTGCACTTGGGGTATTTGTCCTCTCTTAGCTTCTCCAGAGCAAGAGTGTGCTTTCAACAGCTGTCTTCAAACTGTTTCTCATCTGCAGCTCCTGTGCTTTCTTCGAAGTGTCCCTCTTGGCTGTGGCAGCTTGCTCCTTCTGTGTGATCTTATATAGTGCTCCTGTAATTTAATTCAGACCCACCCTGAATGGGCGGACCAACACCTTCATGGAAATTATCCAATCAGAGTCATCACCCACAGTTGGGTGGGGTGCATCTCCATGGAAACACTCAAAGAATTACAATCTAATTAACATTGATAGGTCTGCCGACACAAGATTACATCAAAGATAATGGCATTTGGGGGACATAATACATTCAAACTGGCACAGTTAGGTATATATGTCAACTTGGCTATGTGATGGTGCCCAGGTGTCTGGTCAAGCAAGCACTGTCCTAACTGTTACTGCAAGGACATTTGTGGCTAGTTAATAAACCAGAGGCCTGGTTTATTACATCATCGGTCAGTTGACTGCAGCTGTGACTGATTAGATCAACGCAGGGCATATTTTTTGCAATGAGAGAATGCAATCAGCTGGATTTAATCCAATCAGTTGAAGACTTTTAAGGGAGAAAGAGGACCTTCACTTCTTCTTTGGCTAGCCAGCAAAGTGCTTCCTGAAGAGTTCATCAAACACCTTCATTGGAATTGCTAGTTCACTGCCTGCCCTACAGAAGTTAGCCTCGTGCATCCCCATATTTGCATGAGACAACATTTATAATATCTTATATTCACAGATATCTCTTGTTGGTTCTGGTTCCCTAGAGAACCCTAACTAATAATTGGTACAAGGAGTGGTTCTAGAGAAACAGAATCTTAAAATGGGCTTTTACAACTGGTTTTCTATATTGATTAGATTCAAAGATACTAATGACTCCATTTTCAATAATCAAGATGCCCCTGAGTTCCCAATCAAAATTCCAACAACCTACTTTGCAGACTTGGAAAAGCTAGTTATCAAATTTATTTAGAAAGGGAAAAGGCCTCGAATTGCTAAAAGCACTCTAAAAAAGAAATACAAAGTGGGAGGACTTACACTTCCTGACTTTGAAGCTTATTATAAAGCCACAGTAGTCAAAACATCATGGTACTGGCACAAAGATAGACATATTGATCAATGGAATCGAATTGAGAATTCAGAGAAAGACCCCCAGATCTATGGCCAACTGATCTTTGATAAGGCCCCCAAAGCCACCAAACTGGGACATAACAGTCTTTTCAACAAATGGGGCTGGGGGAGTTGGATAGCCATATCCAAAAGAATGAAAGAGGACCCCTACCTCACACCCTACGCAAAAATTAACTCAAAGTGGATCAAAGATCTCAATATAAAAGACAGTACCATAAAACTCCTAGAAGATAATGTAGGTAAACATCTTCAAGACCTTGTATTAGGCGTCCACTTCCTAGACCTTAACACCCAAAGCACAAGCAACAAAAGAAAAAATAGATAAATGGGAACTCCTCAAGCTTAGAAGTTTCTGTACCTCAAAGGAATTTGTCAAAAAGGTGAAGAGGCAGCCAACTCAATGGGAAAAAAATTTGGAAACCATGTATCTGACAAAAGACTGATATCTTGCATATATAAAGAAATCCTACAACTCAATGACAATATTACAGACAGCCCAATTATTAAATGGGCAAAAGATATGAAAAGACAGTCCTCTGAAGAGGAAATACAAATGGCCAGGAAACACATGAAAAAAGGTTCAGCTTCACTAGCTATTAGAGAGATGCAAATTAAGACCACAATGAGATACCATCTCACACCAATTAGATTGGCTGCCATTAAACAAACAGGAAACTACAAATGCTGGGGAGGATGTGGAGAAATTGGAACTCTTATTCATTGTTGGTGGGACTGTACTCAGTAACTCTGGAAGTCAGTCTGGCAGTTCCTTAGAAAACTAGGTATAGAGTTACCCTTTGATCCAGCGATTACACTTCTCGGTATATACCCGGAAAATCTGAAAGCAGTGACACAAACAGATATCTGCACACCAATGTTCATAGCAGCATTATTCACAGTTGCCAAGAGATGGAAACAACCCAAATGTCCTTCAACAGATGAGTGGATAAATAAAATGTGGTATATACACACGATGGAATACTACGTGGCAGTAAGAAGGAGCAATGTGAAACGTGTCAACATGGTTGAACCTTGAAGACATAATGCTGAGTGAAAGAAGCCAGGCACAAAAAGAGAAATATTATATGTACCACTAAGGTGAACATTGAAAATGTAAAATAAATGGTTTATAATATAGAATGTAGGGGAACTAGTGATAGAGAGCAATTAATGGAGGGGGAATGATAACCCAATAAGAACAGATAAGCTATCGTGGGTAAATTTAACGTTCTGGGAATGCCCAGAAATGACTATGGCTTGTTCATTTCTGATGGGTATGGTAGGAACAAGTTCAAAGAAATGTTGCTATATTACATTATTTTCTTGGGGTAGAGTAGGAATATGTTGGAAATAAAGTAGTTATTTTAGGTTAGTTGTCTTTTTCTTGCTCCCTTGTTATGTTATGTTTGTTCAAAATGTTTTTTTACTGTATTTTTTTTTTAATTTTTTATATAGTTAATTTAAAAGAAAAGAGTTAATTAAACAAAAAAAAATGAAAAAAATATGCAGAGCCACCTTGAGGAGATGGTGGAGAATTCAGGGGTGCTGGGCTTCCCCACCTCCATGGTTGCTGATGTGCTCACAGACATAGGGGACTGGTGGTTTGATGGACTGAGCCCTCTACCATGGGACTTGCCCTTGGGAAGACTGTTGCTGCAAAGGAGAGGCTAGGCCTGCCTATAACTGTGCCTAAGAGCCTCCTCCCGAGTGCCTCTTTGTTGCTCAGATGTGGCCCTCTCTCTCTAGCTAAGCCAACTTGGCAGGTGAAATCACTGTTCTCCCCCCTACATGGGATCTGACACCCAGGGGAGTAAATCTCCCTGGCAACGTGGAATATGACTCCCAGGGAGGGATCTAGACCCAGCATCATGGGATGGAGAACAACTTCTTGACCAAAAGAGGGATGTGAAATGTAATGAAATAAGTTTCAGTGGCTGAGAGATTCCAAAAGGAGCTGAGAGTTTACTCGGGTGGGCACTCTTACGTATAATATAGACAACCCTTTTTAGGTTCTAACAAATTGGAATAGCTAGCAGTAAATACCTGAAACTATCAAACTACAACCCAGAACCCATGAATCTTGAAGACGATTGTATAAAAATGTAGCTTATGAGGGGTGACAATGTGATTGGGAAAGCCATATGAACCACACTCCCCTTTGTCCAGTGTATGGATGGATGAGTAGAAAAATGGGGGCAAAAAAAATTTTTTTAAAGGCACCCAGTGTTTTTTACTTTAATTGTTCTTTTTCACTTTAATTTTTATTCTTATTTGTGTGTGTGTGTGTTAATGAAAATGTTCGGGAATTGCACAACTATATGGTGGTACTGTGAACAACTGAATGTACACTTTATATGACTGCATGGTATATGAATATATCTCAATAAAAATGAATTAAAAAAAAAAGATGCCCCTGAGAATCGATGGCATGAGTTGGCAATGGAAATATGCAAAATATCACCATTTGATTCTCCTAATCATACTCTTGTGAAGCAAGGGTCTGGGTGATAGTGTTTTTGACACCTTAACAGAGTTTTGCAGAGTTAAGAGGTATAATGGTGTTAGCTGGTTGCTCTTAGATACACTGGATAAAGTTATAAGAGAAAGGGACAAGCTAAAGGCTTCAAATTTGAAATGTATGACAGATAGAAATGTAAGGTTCCTATGTGTGCCCTAAAAGAAAATCTTATTTCCTGGGGCAGCAGACTTGAGATTTCTGAAAACCAAACCCTGAGTCTCATTCTGCAAGTAGCAGATTTACAAGGTAAACTAAAACCTCCACCTTGCAGGGTGTCTGCTGTTAAAGTAAAGGCATTGATTGGAAGAGAATGGGATCCTGAAAAATCAGGATGGGGACATATGGGTTGATAATAATGGCAGTGAGGACACTGGAACTCTGGATTCTGCTGAGTCTTTGTCAGATTTACCTATAGTGGTCTGCCATGAGGAAACACCCCCTCCCCCAGTCTCTCCTGAGGAGACAGCTACCCAACCTCCAGTCTGCTTTGAGGAAACAGCTTCCCAACCTCCAATCTGCCCTGAGGAGCCTGCCATCCAACCTCACCTAAAGAGATTAACCCTTCAGTGTCTGCTAAACTTATAATTACCTCCCCTGAGGAAGCAGCCCTCACTCCTCTGTCTGGACGGATTAATCCTGTTTCACAAGATGAAACTGCAATGGAATGTCCTGAGGTAAATGGCTTGAGGGATACTTCTAATTCTTTTCATGACTCACCCCCACCACCAGTCTTTGCTTCAAGACCTATAACTAGGCTAAAGTCCCAACAGGTCCTGAAGGGTGAGGTGCAAAGTGTGACTCATGAGGAAGTATGCTATACTCCAAAAGAACTGCATGAGTTTTCCAATTTATATAGACAGAAATCAGGGGAATATGTGTGGGAATGGATATTAAGGGTGTAGGATAATGGTGGAAGGAATATGAAGTTGGATCAGGCTGAATTTATTGATATGGGCCCACTAAGCAGAGAATCTGCATTCAGTATTGTAGCTGGGGGGTTAGAAAGGGTGTTAACAGTTTGGGTGGTAGGCTGAAACATGGATCAAAAGGTGTCTGACATTACCTGAAGTTGAATTGCCAGAACTGCCCTGGTATAATGTAGAGGAGGGGATCCAAAGGCTTAGAGAGACTGGAATGTTAGAGTGGATTTATCATGCAAGATCTGCTCATATATCCCAGGAATCTCCAGAGGACACATCTTTTACCAGGACTGTGAGGAATAAATTTGTGGGATTAGCTCCATCATCCCTGAAGAGCTCTGTAGTCTCCCTTCTCTGCAGGTCAGATATTACTGTGGAAATTGCTGTCACTAGCTGGAATCCTTAAACACAATGGGGATAATTGGATCCCGAGTTAGCAGAAGCCATGTGGCAGCAGTTAATTGCCAAAGACAAGGTGGACATGGCTACCATAATGGAAAACAGCCTCAAAGCAGCAGTCAAAATAATCTGACTCACAGAGACTCATGGTGTTGGCTAGTAGATTATGGAGTACCTATAAGTAAAACAGATGGGCAGTCTGGTAAATTCTTATTTGATCTGTATAAGCAGAAGAATTCTAGGTCAAGTGAACAAAAGGCTAACCTTGAATTACAAAAACAGAGAGTCACGGCCCCTTCTTCAATTCCCAAACTTGAGACAGTTTACAGATCCAGAGCCCCTTGAATGAGGGGAAGTCCGGGTACCCTTGGGGAAGGACCCTGCTACACTGCCAAATACTTATTCTGTTAATCTTCCTCCCAGCCTTCTCCAGGTGGACCTATGGCCTTTTACTAGGGTAAGTGTGCATTGGGGCAAAGGAAATAATTGGCTATATTATTAGACACTTGTGATCATCACATGTTAATCTTGTATCCCACCACTTTGCTGAACTCATTTATTAGGTCTAGTAGCTTGTTGTAGATTTCTCAGGACTTTCAGGTATAGGATCATATTATCTGCAATTAGTGGAAGTTTTCCTTCTTCCTGTCTGATCTGGGTGCCTATTATTTCTTTTCCTTGCCTAATTTCTCTAGCTAGAACTTCTAGTACAAGGGTACCCAGCCTTCCCCTCATTCACGGGGCTTTGGGTCTGTAAACTGTCTCAAGTCTGGGAATTGAAGAAGGGGTCATGACTCTGTTTTTGTAATACAAAGTAGACTTTTGTTTACTTGACCTAGAATTTTTCTGCTTCTAAAGTTCAAATAAGAATTTAGTAGACTGCCCATCTATTTTACTTCTAGGTACTCCTTGATCTACTAGTCAACACCATAAGTCACTGTGAGTCAGATTATTTTGACTGCTGCTTTGAGGCTGTTTTCCATTATGGTAGCCACACTCACCTCCTCTTTGGCAATTAATTGCTGCCACATGGCTTCTGCCAACTTGGGATCCAATTATCCCCATTGTGTTTAAGGATTCCAGCTCAGTGACAGCAGTTCCCACAGTAATATCTGACCTACAGAAAAGGGTGACTACAGAGCTCTTCAGAGATGATGGAGCTAATCTCACAAATTTATTCCTCACAGTCCTGGTAAAAGGTGTGTCCTCTGAACATCCCAGGGGTGTGTGAGCAGGTTTTCCATGATAAATCCATTCTAACATTCCAGCTCTCTAAGTTTTTACATCCCCTCCTCAACATTATACCAGGGCAGTTCTGGCAATTCAACCTCAGGTAATGTCAGTTGCCTTTTGATCCATGTTTCAGCCAACCACCCAAACAAACTGTTAACACCCTTTCTAACCCCTCAAGCTACAACACTGAATGCAAAATCTCTGCTTAGTGGGCCCATATCAATAAATTCAGCCTGATCCAACTTTATATTCCTTCCACCATTATCCTACACCCTTAATATCCATTCCCACACATATTCCCCTGATTTCTGTCTATATAAATTGGAAAACTCATGCAGTTCTTTTGGAGTATAGCATACTTCCTCATGGGTCACACATTGTACCTCACCCTTCAGGACCTGTTGGGACTTTAGTCTAGTTATAGGTCTTGAAGCAAAGACTGGTGGTGGGGGTGAGTCATGAAAAGAATTAGAAGTATCCCTCAAGCCATTTACCTCAGGACATTCCATTGCAGTTTCATCTTGAGTAACAGGATTAATCCATCCAGACAGAGGAATGAAGGCTGCTTCCTCAGGGGAGGTAATTATAAGTTTAGCAGACACTGAAGGGTTAATCTCTTTAGGTGAGGTTGGATGGCAGGCTCCTCAGGGCAGATTGGAGGTTGGGAAGCTGTTTCCTCAAATCAGGCTGGAGGTTAGGTAGCTGTCTCCTCAGGAGAGACTGGGGGAGGGGGTGTTTCCTCGTGGCAGACCACTACAGGTATATCTAACAAAGACGCAGCAGAATCCAGGGTTCCAATGTCTTCATTGCCATTATTATCAATCCATATGTCCCCATCCCAAGTTTCAGTGTCCCATTCTTTTCCAGTCAATGCCTTTACTTTAACAGCAGACACCCTGCAAGGTGGAGATTTTAGTTTACATTGTAAAGCTGCTTCTTGCACAATGAGACTCTGGGTCTGGTTTTCAGAAATCTCAAGTCTGCAGTCACAGAAAGTAAGATTTTCTTTTAGGGCACACATAGGAACCTTTGAATCTGTCATACATTTCAAATTTGAAGACTTTAGCTCATCCCTTTCTCTTATAACTTTATCCAGCGTATCTAAGAGCAACCAGCCAACATCATTATACCTCTTAACTCTGCAAAACTCTGTTAAGGTGTCAACAACACTGTCACCCAGAACATTGCTTCATACAAGAGTATGATTAGGAGAATCAAATGATGATATTTTGTGTATCTCCACTGCCAACTCATGCCATGGACTGTCAGTGCCATCTTGGTTATTAGAAATGGGGTCATTAGTGCCTTTGAATCTAATCAGAGTAGAAAACCAGTTGTAAAAGCCCATTTTAAGATTCTGTTTCTCAAGATCCAGTCCCAGTACCAAGCTGTGTTAGGTTCTCTAGGGAAACAGAATCAAATCTGTAAATATAAGATATTATAAAAGTGTCTCACACAACTGTGGGGATGCATGAGTCCAAATTCCATAAGGCAGGCAGCAAACTGGCAACTCCAATGAAGGTGTTCAATGAACTCCTCAGGACATGCTTCACTGGCTAGCTGAAGAGGAAGTAAAGGTCCTCTATTCCTCTTCCTTAAAAGTCTTCAACTGATGGGATTAAATTCAGCTGATTGCATTCTCTCATTGAAGAAGACACATCCTTTGTGGACATAATCAGTCACAGCTTCAGTCAATTGACTGATGATTTAATAAACCAGCCTTCTGGTTTATTAGCCAGCTACAAATGTCCTTGGAGTAACAGTTAAGACAGTTCTTGCTTGACCAGACACCTGGACACCATCACCTGGCCAAGTTGGCACATATACCTAACCATCATTGAGAGATGGGTCTGTTATTTGGTATTAGGTTGATGTTGGTTTCATAGTCTGAATTAGGTAGCATTCTATCCTCCAATTTTCTGCGAGAGTTTGAACAGGATTGTTATTAATTCTTCTTGGAATGATTGGTAGAATTCTTTGTTGGGAAGTTTTTGATGACTGATTCCATCTGTACTTGTGATCAGTGTGCTGAGATCTTCTATTTCTTCTCTAGTCAGTGTGGGTTGTTCATGTGTTTCTAGCAAATTGTCCATCTAAGTTGTCTATGTTGTTGGCATACAGTTGTATCCTTTTATGATCTTTTTTATTTCTGTGGGGTCGGTAGTAATATTCCCCCTCTCATTTATGCTTTTATTTCTTTTCTTCTTCTCTCTTTTTTTCGTTGTCAGTCTAGTAAGGGCTTGTCAATTTTGTTGATCTTCTCAAAAAACCAGTTTTTAGTTTTGTGGATTCTATTATGTTCTTTTATCAATTTCATTTATTTCTGCTCTACTCTATGTTATGTTTTTCTGTTTGTTTGGGGATTAGTTTGCTGTTCCTTTTCTTGTTCCTCAAGGTGTGTAGTTAAGTCTTTGATTTTAGTTCTTCCTTTCTAATGTAGACATTTAGGGCTATAATTTCCCTCGCAACATGCCTTCACTGCATCCTTTAAGTTTTGATATGTTGTGTTCTTATTTTCATTCATCTTAAGATATTAACTGATTTCTCTTGCAACTTCTTCTTTGACCCACTGATTCTTTAAGAGTGTGTTATTTACCCTCCATAAATTTGTGCATTTTCCAATCCTCTACCTGTTGTTGATTTCCAGCTTTATTCCATTTTGATCAGAGAAAGTACTTTGTATAATTTCAATCTTTTTAAATTTATTAATACCTGTTTTGTGATCCAACATGTGGTCTATCCTGCAGGAAGATCCACGAGCACTTGAGTAAAATGGATATCCTGCTGTCTTGGGGTGCATTGTTCTGTATATGTCTATTAGGTATAGGTCATTCATCAAATTATTCAAATTCTCTATTTCCTTATTGGTCCTCTGTCTAGATGTTCTATCTGCTGATGTGAGTGGTGTATTGAAGTCTCCAACTATTATTGTAGATACCTCTATTTCTCCCTTCAGTTTTGCTAGTATTGCCTCGTGTATATTAGGGCACACTGGTTAGGTGCATATATATTTATGATTGTTATTTCTTCTTGTTATTTCAACTTTGCATTTAAAGTCTATTTTGTCCAATATTAGTATAGCTACCACAGCTTTATATATACTACTTGCATGGAATATCTTTTTCCAACCTTTCACTTTCAACCTATTTGAATCCTTGGGTCTAGGATGAGTCTCTTATAGACAGCATATAGCTTGCAAATGCTTTTTTATCCATTATGCCAGTCTGTGTCTTTTGATTAGGAGGCTTAATTGATTAACAGTCAAGGTTGCTACTGTAAAGGCAGTATGTACTTCATCCATTTTATCCTTTGGCCTTTATATGTCATATCTTCTTTTTACCTCTCTTTTTATCCTTTAAGTTATCCTTACTGATAATCTTCATTTCTACACTCTTCCCCAAGCCTCTCTCTCCTGTCCTTTCCTGTCAGCATGCAGAACCCTCTTGAGTATTTCTTACAGGACAGATTTCTTGTTAATGAACTCTCTCAGCTTCTGCTTATCTGAATATTTAAACGCTCTCTTTTCTTTGAAAAACATTTTTTCTGGAAAGAGAATTCTTGGCTGGCAATTTGTCTCTTTCAGTATCTTGAATATATCACACCACTGCCTTCTGACCTCCATGGTTTCTAATGAGAAATTTGGGCTTAGTCTTATTGGGCATCCCTTGTATATTATGAATTGCTTTTATCTTGCTGCTTTCAGAATGATCTCTTTGCCTTTGGCATTTGGCATTCTCATTAGCACGTGTCTTGGAGTTGGTATATTTGGATTTATTTGGTTAGGGTACACTGCATTTCTTGGACCTAGATATTAATGCCTAGAATTGGGAAGTTCTTGGCCATTACTTCTTCAAATATTCTTTCTGCCCTTTTTCCCTTCTCTTTTCCTTCTGGGATACCCTGATGTGAATGTTCATGTGCTTCCTTTTGTCAGTCAGTTCCCAGGGACACTGCTCAATTTTTTCCCATTCTTTTCTCTATGTGTTCTTTTTTCTGTTCTAATTTGGATGCTCTATCTTCTAGCTTGGTGATCCTTTCTTCTGCCTGTTCAGATCTGCTGTTTTGTTGATTCTAGTGTATTTTTAATTTCATCTATTGTGCCTTTCATTCCCATAAGACCTGTTATTTTTCTTTGCATGCTTTCAAATTGTTTTTTATGCTCACTTCATTTTATCTTTTGTCTCTTTGGCCATCTCATTGAATTTGTTTAGGAGATTTGTTTGAGCATCTTGATTAGTTATTCCAGATTCTGTATCTCCTCTGACTTTCTTATTTACTCCTTTGACTGGGCTCCATCTTCCTGTTTCTTAATATGGATTATTATTTTTTGTCAGTTTCTGAGCATCAGATTATCTTGGTGAGTTTACTCTGAAGGTCAGATTCTCTTTCTTGTCAAAGCTTTTGTTGTTGTATGGATTTGTGTTAATGCTCTACTTTGACACTTGGTTTGTCAGTATTATCCAACCAGGCCAGGACCAGGGACCCACAAAAGGGGCACACACCAGCTGCACAGGGCCCCAGGGAGAAGGTCAGGTAAAGATGCCTAAAAGCCTTTAATTCTGCTCTCCAAGGGTGCACTTTCCTAGCCTGCTGAGCATATGTCCCTCTTTGCCCAAAAGCCTTTTAGATGTCTTCCTGGAGATGCACTTTCCTCACCTGCCAGCAAATGGCACTCTTCGCTACCTAGTCCCCTCAGCCCTCAGAACGCAGGCTCTTCCTAGCTCCCTGCTGATTCCAGACAATGATGTAATCTTGCAGAGTGGGTCAAGTTTAAACTGCCAGTGGTCCCACCAGTCCAGACTCATTGGCCAAAAGCTGGCACAGTACTTGATCATATCCCACCCTGTTCTTGGGAGAGTGGACTTCCACTGCCCTTTCCGTCTGGAGCTGCCCACCTGCCAGGGAATGGAGAAAAAAATTATGTCTGCTGAAGTACACACCCACTCAGATTATCATTGGATGTACTACCAACTTTGTTCTAAATATAGAAAAGGATTATCATATCAGAGGTCTAACAATTTTTTTGTTTTTGTTTTTTTTTGTGTTTTTTAGTTTTCAAAATATTTTTATTG
Organism: Choloepus didactylus; assembly: GCF_015220235.1. Taxonomy (NCBI): domain Eukaryota; kingdom Metazoa; phylum Chordata; class Mammalia; order Pilosa; family Megalonychidae; genus Choloepus; species Choloepus didactylus. The sequence goes on along the minus strand of NC_051318.1, from coordinate 25,174,749 downwards.
TGGTAACATATGAACACAAAATTTCCCATTTTAGTCACTGTCAAGTATACAGTTCAGTGGTGTTACAGTAACAATGATGTGCTACCATCAACGTCACCTATTACCAAACATTTCCATCACACTAAATGGAAACTCTGTACCAATTTAGTGTTGACTCCTCATTTCCCCTCCCCTACCCTGCTCCTGTTGACTACTATTCTAATTTCTCACTTTATGAATTTGCATATTCTCTCTTCACCATGTAAGTGAGATCATGCAATAATTTCCTTTTGTGTCTGCCTTTATTCACTGAAGAAGATGTCTTCAAGGTTCACCCATTTTGTAGCATGTATCAGTACTTCATTCCTTTTTATGGCTAAATAATATGCCATTGTATGTATATACCACATTTTGTTTATCTTCCATTGATGTATACTTGAGTTGCCTCTACTTTTTGGCTATTGTGACCAACACAGAACATCAATGTAAAAATTTCTGTTCAAGTCCCTGTTTTCAGTTCTTTTGCGTATATTCCTAGAAGTGAAATTGCCAGGTCAGATGGTAATTCTGTACTTAACTTTCTGAGAAACTGTAAAACTTCCCTTTAGCGGCTGCACCATTTTGCATTCCCACTAATGCATGAGGGTTCCTATTTCTCCACATCCTCACCAACACTTGTTATTTTCCATCTTTTTAAATAATAACCATTCTAGTAAGTGTGAAATGGTAGCTCACTGTGGTTTTGATTTGCATTTCCCTAATGACTAGTGTGCCGGTTTGTATGTATTATATCCCCCAAAACGCCATGTTCTTTGATGCAGTCTTGTGGGGGCAGATGTATTGGTGTTGATTAGATTGGAATTCTCTGATTGAATGTTTCTATGGAGATATGACTCAATCAACTGTGAGTAAAACTTTAATTGGATAATTTCCATGGAGGTGTTACCCCGCCCATTCGAGGTGGGCATTAATTAGATCACTGGAGTTGTATAAAGGAGTTCATAGACAGAAGGATCTCAGAGCAACTAACAGTGACATTGTGGAGCAGCTGCAGCTGAGAGACACATTTTGAAGACGGCCATTGGACGCTGACACTGACGCTTTGGAGAATGCCATTCTGAAACTCAAACTGGGAGCAAGCAGATGCCAGCCACATGCCTTCCCAGCTAACAGAGATTTTCTGATGCCAATGGCCTTTCTCCAGTGAAGGTACCCTATTGTTGATGCCTTACCTTGGACACTTTATAGCCTTAAGTTACTTCTGATATTTTGCATCCTGGCAGAATTATCAAGCCAGAACAGCTAGTGATGCTGAGCATCTTTACATGTGCTTATTGGTCATTTGTATATCTTCTTTGAAGAAATGCCTACTCAGGCCCTTTGCCCATTTTTTGTTTGTGTTGTCTTTTTCTTGTGGGATTTTAAGGGTTCTTTATATATTCTGGTATTAAACCCTTATCAGATATATGGTTTCCAAATATTTTCTCCCATTCTATAAGCTGTACTTTCACTTTCTTGATAATGTCCTTTGGTTCACTAAAGATTTTAATTTTGATGAAGGCCAATTTATCAATTTTTTCTCTCCATCTTTGTATTTTGGAAGCAGATAACCTGTTTTCCAAGCTTCACAAGTCCATGGATGGAAAGGAATTTTGTCCAGGATGGGCCACACCCATAACAGAGTTTGATTAGTCTTTGGACATAGAGTTGCTACTGAAATAGCTTAAAGCTTTTGAGATGTTGGTGTGGGGTGAATGTATTTTGTGTGTAGGGAAATGTCTTTGGAGGTTTAGAAGGCAGACTGTTGGGATGGATTCATAAAACCCACAAAAGACATGTTCAAGTCTTAACCCGCATTCCTCTGGGTGTGAACCCATTTGTAAATAGGACCGTTGAAGATGCTATTATTAGCCAGGAGCAGTGGATCCCAATCTTGAGCTCTCATCAGAATCATCTGGAGTGAAGGACTTGTTAAAACACAGATTGCTGGGCCCCAGCTCCAGAGTTTCTCATTCGATAGTTCTGGGGTTGGGTCAGAGAAATTGCATTTCTAACACATTCCCTGGTGCTTTGAGAACTACTTGCCTAGATTGAGGGGCAGAAGCTGGTCTAAACCAGAGGAAAACCATCTTCATTACCAGGTTATAACTACCTGAATAGGGCTGAAGGAAATAGGCCAAAAACTAAGGACATTGTGTCTTAAAGGAAAGAAAAAGAGGCACCCTATGAGTTTAGGAACTAAAGTGGCTTTTCCAACTGGGCCCAGAGACCAAAAGCCAATGAGAAGGCCATGGAGGTGCTAGGCTAAAGGGCAGCCTAGCTAAGGACAACCCTTACCCAAACTGGAACCAGAGGGTAAAATTTGATTCTGACAAAGACCAGGGCTAGGAGCAGTGCTTACCTCTATAGCCCCTCTGTTTTTGTCCCTTGAAACCCCATCAAAGCCCCTCAGAGAGGACATTTTCTCCCAAAAGACTCCATAGCAAGGTCTCCAAACTTGAAGATCAGTCAAAACAGTAAAAGAAGGAAGGCATAGATTAATCTAATCCTTGTAATTCAAGAAATGTCACCAAAGTTGTTATTCAAAAGAAGAAAGAAAGATGTCCATGCCTCTGCATCTAGACCTTCTACCCCAGTAAAATGTTACAAGCAAAAGATAAGGCAGATGGTGAGAGGGATCTTTTACCCAAAAAGCAGCACTACAGTGGAACCTTACTAGAATGAAGCCTACTAGTCCCTTGTCCTTATATCTACATTCTTGGTACTTAAGCTCATTTGCAGTAGGCAAAGGTGCTGGGTAAAGAACAGAACTGGATGAAAATATTCCATATTTCCCTTCCATTGAAGGGATTAAGTGGAACCATATGTGCTGGTTTGAGTCTGATATGTACCCCAGAAAAGACCATGTTCTTTTAATCCATTCTTGTGGGGGAAGACCTATTGTGGGTGGGACCTCTTTGTTACGCTATTTCAATTGAGATGTGACCCATCACATTCAAGGTGATTCTTAATCGTTTTCTGGAGTCCTTTGTGAGGAGGACAAAAGACAGTAGAAGTCCAGAGAGCTAAGAGAGAAACATCCTAGGAGACATAAGCAAAGACCCACAGGAGCTGAGAGAGAAAGCCATTGAACGCAGAACCCAGGAGAGAAGGACCAGAAGACTTTGCCATGTGCCTTCCCGTGTGACAGAGGAACCCTGGATGCCAGCAGCCTTTCTTCAGAAAAGGTTTCCTCTTGTCGATGCTTTAATTTGGACATTTTCACTCTTAGAATTATAACTTGTAACCTAATAAATCCCCATTGAAAAAGCCAACCCATTTCTGGTTTATTGCATTCTGGCAGCTTTAGCAAACCAAAATAGATTTTGGTACTAGAGAAGTGGGGTGCCATGAGATGCAAATACCAGAAATGCTGGAACAGCTTTATAAATGGATAAGGATTTATAAGGATGAAACAAATGTCTTATATTGTAGAATATAGAGGACCTAGAGATAGACAGCAGCTGGTGAAGGGAGAACGATAATCTAATAAGATCAGATAAGATATTGAGGGTAATCTTAATGATATAGTAATGCTCAGGAATGACTATGGTTCATTAATTTTTTAAATTTTATTTTGAAATAAATTCAAAGTTACAGGAAGAGTTGCAAAAACAATACAAACCCCATACACAGCATACCCTGACCCCCTCCCCCAATACCCCGATCCATCAACTTTAACATGCTGTCACACCACCATTTCTTTCTTTCCTTCCCTCCTCCTTTCCCTCCCTCCCTATCTATCATCCATCATCTATTGCTCTGTCTTCTGAACATAAGAGAGCAAGCTGCACACATCCTTGAACAAACAATATAATTCACGTATACAATTCCCATGAACAAGAACATTCTTTTATGCAATCCCATTAAGCGCAGCTAAGAAGTACAAGAGATTCAACAATGATACAAAGCTTACATTCTATATTTCCTTTTTTTTTTTCCCTTATGTCCCAACTGTGTCCCTTTGAGCCTCCTGTCCTCCATCCTCAGATCCCATCCAGGATCATCCTTGTCATTCAATTGTCATCTATTTGGACTTTTTTTTTTTTTCATTTATGGAAACATATATACAGCCTAAATCTTCCCATTCCACCCCCTCCCTAGCATTCCATTAGTGGGATTAATCACATTTAGAATGTTGTAATGCTATCACCTTCCCACCATCCATTACTGGAAATTTCCCTTCATCTCAAACAGCAACCCTATACTCATTTCTTAACTCCCCATTGCCCCTTCCCCCACTTCTCATAACCCATACACTTCTTTGATACCAACTTAACTTCAATAGGACCATAAACTATGTTCCTATACTCCTCCATTCCCCCACCATTATATAGTTCTTGTCAAATATTACATATTTTACACTGAGTCCAAAACCACTGATTTGTCATTAGAGTTTATGTATTTTATATCCTGTAGGAAGTAAATAATGGATTACAAATCAAAAATTATTGACTTCTATTTGTATTCCATTGTGGTCAGAGAATGTGCTTTGAATATATTCAGTTGTTTTGTTTTGTTTTTAATTTATTGAGGTTTGTTTTATGTCCCAGCATATGGTCTATTCTGGAGAAAGATCCATGAACACTAGAGAAGAATGTGTGTCCTGGTGATTTGGGATGTAATGTTCTATATATGTCTGTTGAATTTCTCTATCTCTCTCTCTCTTTTGTTTCTCTGTTGATAGGGCCCCCTTTAGTATCTGAAGTAGGGCAGGTCTTTTATTAGCAAAATCTCTTAGCATTTGTTTGTCTGTGAAAAATTTAAGCTCTCCCTCAAATTTGAAGGAGAGCTTTGCTGGATAAAGAATTCTTGGTTGGAAATTTTTCTGTCTCAGAATTTTAAATATGTCATGCCACTGCCTTCTTGCCTCCATGGTGGCCGCTGAGTAGTCACTACTTAGTCTTATGTTGTTTCCTTTGTATGTGGTGAATTGCTTTTCTCTTGCTGCTTTAAGAACTTGCTCCTTCTATTCAGTATTTGAAAGTCTGATCAGAATATGTCTCGGAGTGGGTTTATTTTGATTTATTCTATTTGGAGTTCGCTGGGCATTTATGCTTTGTGTATTTATATTGCGTAGAAGGTTTGGGAAGTTTTCCCCAATAATTTCTTTGAATACTCTTTCTAGACCTTTACCCTTCTCTTCCCCTTCTGGGACACCAATGAGTCTTATATTTGGACGCTTTATTTTATCTATCGTATCCCTGAGATCCATTTCGATTTTTTCAATTTTTTTCCCCATTCTTTCTTCTGTTCTTTCATTTTCTGTTCTGCGGTCCTCAAGGACACCGAGTCGTTGTTCAACTTCCTCCAATCTTGTATTATGAGTATTCAATGTCTTTTTAATTTGCCCAACAGTTTCTTTTATTTCCATAAGATCTTCTATTTTTTTATTTACTCTTGCAATTTCTTCTTTATGCTCTTCTAGGGTCTTCTTTATGTCCTTTATATCCTGTGCCCTGTTCTTCTTCATGTCGTATATATCCTGTGCCATGCTCTCATTCTTTGACTGTAGTCCTTTGATTAATTGCACCAAGTACTATGTCTCCTCCGATCGTTTGATTTGGGTGTTTAGGATTGTGTCCTCCATATCGTCTGGTTTTAGCAAATGCTTTAAGATTTTCTGTTGTTTTTGTCCTCTTGGCATTTGCTTTGCTTGATAGCTGTGATCTTCCAGGACCTCTGCTGAGGGAAGGCTGTGCTACGACACAAGTACACGCCTTCCCTCAAGGGAAGCCCCAGGCTGCCAGGCCGTGCAGGGGCGCTCCCAGCCTGATGCAAAAATGGCTGAATGGGGCATCTCAACCCCCGCCCCCCTTTTTGCACAGCTCCACCTTCCCAGCTCTGGGACAACTAGCTGTGGTTGCACTCAATGCCACTGTCCATGGCCGATACTGTGGCATGTGCGGGGTGCTGTGGGATACACTCCCCATCATACTGAATTCCCTGGCGTGGCTCTGGGATGTGGGTATGGCCCTGGGCAGGAGTGTTGCCAGCACGCTGGGAAGCTGGCTGCAAGGCATGCAGTTTCTTTCTCCTTTTGGCTCTCCCTTCTGTCCCTCTGGCCCCAGAACAATCAGCAGCAGGTGTGGGGAGGGCTATCCACCATGCCAGACACCGAGGCATTGGCTACAGCCCGCTCCTGCAGTGCTTCACTGCATGGTTCTCACTGCCATATCTGCAGCTGCTCCTGGGTTTTTTTTTTTTTTTTTTTTTTTTAAAGAACTAGTCCATCTTCAAATGCCAACCAGCAGTTTCCCCACACTGCAGCTCGGCCGCAGGACTTTCAGCTGGCTTACTCACTCATTTCAGAATGCAGACTTCCGGTTTCACCAAGTGCATGGCCCCTGTGGATTTGGCAGACCTTGTCCAGCGGGTGCATCGCTGGAAGTGGTATTCTGGGTCACTTTCTGGTTTTTATCTAGTATTTTTCACGGAGGTGTTTTTTGCCCTGTCTCACTTAGCTACCATCTTAGGTTCTCCTCTCATTAATTTTTTATACTGGAAGTAATGAAGTTATTTTAGGATATTTATTTTTCTTATTCCTTTGCTTTTTTTTGTTTCAAAATGTTTTTATATTTTTTGATAAATCAAATTAATAAATAAAAAAATGGATAAGGGGAAGATTCTGGAAGAATTGTGAAATGCTTGATAGAAAAGGCCTAGATTGCTTTGAAGAGACTGCTGGTAGAAATATGGATGTTAAAGGTACTTCCAATGAGGCCTTAGACAGAAATGATGATTGTGTCATTGCAAACTGAAGGAAAGGTGATCCTTGTTTTAAAGTGGCAGAGAATTCAGCAAAACTGAGTCCTGATTTCAGATGGAAGGCAGAATTTGAAAGAGACAAGCTGGAATATTTAGGCAAAGAGATTTCCAAATTAAATGTGGAAAGTGCAGCCTAGCCTTTTCTTGCAGCTTATAGTAAAATGCAAGAGGAAAGGGATAAGCTGAAAACTGAATTCTTGGGTACAAAGAAACCAGAAACTGATGGTTTGGAAAATTCTGAATTTCTGGAAAGTGAGTCCCCAGAAAATAGAGTCCCATATGAAGATTTAACCAGTCAGCCATCTCAGTGCAAATCAGGATTGGAGATGGAGTTATCCAGAACGGATTCGTGAAAAGTCCTGTTGTCTGATGATTGGGACCCATGTGTGCTGCATGCTAAACTGACAAGTTTGTTGCAGGATCTGTATAAACGGAACCACTGTCACCCTGTACTAAAAGGGACAGATTGAAGGAAAAATGACTTAAAAGCAGAATAATGGAAGCTGAGGTCTGGAATCAAGGAACCTCAGGCCAGGAGAGCGGACCCACCCATGCATGTGGAAAGGGTGAATCTGCCCCAGAGTTTGCAGAGGATGGGCCTTCCTCCCACATTGTTCAGGAAGAGTGTTACCACCCCAGAGCTCTCAGATGCCTGGGGAATTGAAGGGAGCTTGGCTGGCCCCCTGTTCAGGAAGAATGCTGCTACCCCAGGCCTCAGAGAGGGTAAAGGGATTGGGGAGAGCCTGGGCACCACCCCACTGTTCTAAGAGGGTTGATAGTGGCCCTGGAGAGGGCAGAGAGTCTGGGTGCTACCCTGAAGCTTGAAAAGGGTAGAGCCAAGAACATGGTGGTCTCCCCAAAGCTTGGAGATTTTGGAGTCCTCACCCTAGTGTTTGCAGAAAACAAGGCTGCTGCTCAAGCTCTTGGAAAATGTGGGACTGCTACTCTCTCAAGCCCCGAAGATAAAATGTCTTTCAGTAGATGACTCTCAGATTTTGAAATCTAATGAAGTTTGCCCTGTAGGTTTTCAGAACTGTTTGGGACCTTTGACCCTTGTTTTCTTTCCAATTTCTCCCTATGGAAATAGGAACATTTACACTATGACTGTCCCTCTTTGTACATTGGAAGAAGGTAATTTGTTCTAAATTTCACAGGTCCGTGGCCAGAGGGGAATTTTGCCTTAAGAAACCATGCCTTTAACTGATTTTGATGAAACTTAGTACTTAATATTGTTAATAAAGTGATTTAAAAGGCTTTTGTGATATTGTGATGGAATGAATGTATTTTGCATATAGAAAGAACATATCCTTTAGGGGTCCCAAGGGTGGAGTGTGCTGGTTTGGATGTGTTACATACCCCAGAAAAGACCATGGTCTTTTAATCCATTCTTGTGAGGAAAGACGTATTGTGGGTAGATCTGTTTCTTCTTCTAAGGAAGACCTTTTGTTAGGCTATTTCAGTTGAGATGTGACCCAGCCCATTCAAGGTGAGCCTTAATCCTTTACTGGAGTCCGTTGTAAAGAGGATAAAAGACAGTAAAAGCCCGGAAATCTAGGGGAAACAAGCAAGGACCCACAGGAGCTGAGAGAGAAAGACATTGAAACTAGAACCCAGGAGAGAAGGACTAGCAGATCTCACCACATGCCTCCCCATGTGACAAAGAAACCCCGGGTGCCAGCAGCCTTTCTTCAGAGAAAGTATCCTCTTGTTGATGCCTTAATTTGGACATTTTCATGGCCTTAGAATTGTAACTTGTAACCCAATAAATCCCCACTGAAAAAGCCAACCCATTTCTGGTATATTGCACTTTAAGCCGCTTTAGCAAACCAAAACACCATATAATAGGTAGTCACATGCTTCTTCAGAAACTCTGAAACATGAAGAGTTCTGATGCAGTGTAGATAGCAAAAATTAAGGAAGGAAAGTTCTCTGAAATGTGGGGGTGAGGGGTAGCCTCTGAGTGAAAGTTGCACTTTATTTAAAGGCAAACTCATGGTTATATTACAAGAGTAGCTGAAGAATTTGAAATAGTCTAAGATAACTAACTGTTTTGGCTGTGCAAGAATCAGGACAAAACTAACTTAGCCATCAAAAGAAAAGGATGATGTTGTAGGTTAACTCAGGGAGTTAACATATTGTTGCCAAAATGTCAAAAATAACAACTTCCTCTTAGCTGTCCAGGGCCTTAAAACAGACCCGAATGGATTCTCTCTTTTCTGTTTAAGGCTACTGAATTAATAAATCATTGAAACAGGCCCTATTTATGACCCAATAGCCAACAAAAGGCACTTATACCTAAAGACTTTGAAAAAAACTTTGAAGATCAAAAACAGAGATGCCCTGTTTAGCATGTGTTTGCTTTCAGATACCATAATCCCCACATAAACTGAAAAAGCATAAACCCATCTACAGGGATTATCTCTTTATCCATCTAGCTATTCAGTTTACAAACTGGATTATATTTTAGCTTCATCAATTTGAGCAGGTTCAATTATATTGGCTGAAATAGGAGCCCACTCAGATTATGGTTGGATGTACTGCAAGCTTTGCTCAAAATATAAAAGAAGATTACTATATTAGAGATCTAGCAATTTATTTTAAAATACAGAACTGGAGTAACAGAAATTTCCTTAACAATTAGGCCTTTTAACCACCCTTTCCATGTAATGTACTATAAGTCATTTATTTAGAATGTATCACAAGGGACAGAGGAAAATAGATATATTGCCTATTTGGAAAGCAATATAAAGATACAAAATAAAAACATAACATTTTGTTAACACACAAAAAAGGAAAAAGCTAAAGAACTAAATTTAAGTTTAAAGATAAACACCAAAATAATATTACAGTATCACTATAATTGCAAATTGATTTTCATAAAATGGAGACAAGACTAAACAGGTAATAGTTCAGAAGCAAAGTTGCCCTTAATGACCTGAAGTATCTATCAAAATATGATGATGTATGCTCAGAATCACCAAAATTACATGAAAATGATTTATGTCTAGAGTCTTCAGGAAAATCCAAATCCTTCACACACTATACGTAGATAATGGGAAAGAAGATATTTTAAATTTTAAGAACAAAACATCAAGAGTTAGATTTGCTATAGAATTTTACAAATTTCAGGGATACTAAACAGCCACTCACCATGATATTTCAATAGATTTTAGCAGATGGGAAATACCTCTTTTGGAAAGAGCCACACACATCACAAACACACAATTAACTGAGTTACCCCCACCCTGCACCCAAACCTGCAGACTTAACCAAGTCCTTAGCTAGTCAGTCACTCCTTAACTAAGATCTGAAGTGATTATTGACACATTAGCAAAAATGACTCGATAATATAATTGGAAAATATATGTATCACAACCAAAGGATATAGAATTTTTTCATCAACAGTTATAACAGGAATTTATAATTTAATAACAGCAGTAAATGGCATGCACTTTCCACTTTAATACTAGCAGTTTTAGTTAGTTCTGTGGTAGTTTTAATAATAAGTACCAGAAAGTTTTTAGCCATTTTTAAATAGCCTTCTTGAGATAAAATTCTCAACCCATAAAATTCACTCATTTTAAGTGTTCATTTAGTAAGTTTATACGGCTGGGCAGTCATCGCCATCCGTTGTGATGATTCTAAAACGATCAGTGTTAACACTTCCATTGCCCCAAAAGTTCCTCCTTGCCCTTGGCCATCAGCCCCCTCTCCTATCCCAACCTCAGGCAACAGCTGATCTGTTTTTTCTCTATGGTTTTGCCTTTCATACAAATTATATACAGTAGGTAGCCTTTTGTGTCTAGCTTCTTTTAGCATGTTTTTAAGGTCCATCCATATGGCTGCGTGTATCAATAGTTTGTTCCTTATTTCTTTTCATTGCTGTGGAAGAGTCCCTTACATAGATGTATCACATTTTGTTTACCCATGTTGATGGACATTTGATTTTTCCAGTTTTTAGCCATTACGAATAATGTCACTGTCAACCTTCACATACTCAAGTCTTTGTGTGAAAGTCTGTTTCCATTTCTTTTGGGTATATAGCTAGGAGTGGAATTGTAGAGTCTTGTGGTTACTCCGTGTTTAGCATTTTGAGAAACTGGCCAAACTAGTAAGTTTTTGATATTCTTCAAGATGCACTCCTTTAGAAGCTATCAGGGATAATAAATGCAATTTGAGAGACTTCCTCCAAAAAGTTAAAGGGAAATGAAGAATTCACATTTCTTAAGAAAATATATTATCTCACCTAATCCTCATGAGAGCCTTGAAAAGTAAGCTTTGCCATCCAGTTTTACAGAAAGGAAACTGAGGTTCATAGGTGAAGCCCCTTGCCCAAGAACACCCAATTGGAAACAGCAGAGTCCAGCTATTCATCTCACGTGCCTGAGCTGCCCACAAAAGCCCATCCAAAACCAAAAATCCAAGCAGTCTGGAGAAGGAAGAGTCAGTGCTGCATTCCTATTTGCTTTTTCAGTTGAATCACAAGGAATTGCTGCACAAAATCACTCCAAATTATGACATGAAATTTGGTTATGTTTCACACATCAGAGTGTATGCAGTTGGTTGCAATTTGCTCATTAAAACCATTATGCTGACTCATAAACATTTTATGTTCTTTCAAGCAAGAATGTGGCTTCAACATTACTCAAAACCAGAATTTATAGTGATTGCTTTTGCTGCTACTAAATTTAAATCAGAGCTTAAAAACCTGCAGAATAAATGACAGATTCCTCAGCTGGATTAGCTTCCTTAGCTTCTCAAATCGACTCCAATCTGCTCTTTCAGTCATCTCCTGCCTCTTTCGGGTACATAAGGGATTTCTCCATGATTCCCAAATACAGGCTGATTTTACTTTTGATTTTCAATCTCAAACCCTACTCCACCTACCATTCTCAACCCTGACCTCTAACCCTTTTTGCCCTGCAAACTTTTATTGATTCTTCAAAGCCTCTGTGAGGGCTCCCCAATAGTCCCATTGGTATAATAACTCTGTCCTCTGGGCTCCTTTTATGCTTTATATTTATTTACATATCTGTTTCTCTTAACTGGATTGGGAACTTCTAGAGGAAGTGACTACATTAGGTCATTCCCCTCACATGCACTGAATATATGAGTCAAATGAATAAAAAACTGTCAAAGAGGACACTGGATTCTATACTACGATTCTGGTATAGAAACAGACTATATCAGATATAAACCCATAAACTTTTCATATAAAGAGACCAAACTCACTTCACCAATTTCATCAAACTGTCAAAGAAAATTTACTAGGTAGGAGACAGTAGGGAGAAAACGACAGAGAATAATTTGCATGTTTACAAATAGAAATGGTTTGCCTCCACTTGGGCAACTGTCATTTCTCTTTCCTTCATTCTCTCTAAAATTCTCCAGAGTCATTTGCATTAGCTCGCCCACTTCCTCACTGCCCATTCACTTCTCAATCTGTTCCAATGAACCACCACGCATGCTGAAACTGCCCTCGCCAAGGTCACCGGATATCTCAGAGTTGCCCAATCTAACAGTCATTTTCACCTATGACCCAGTTTCTGCTTCCTTCTTTTTGAAATTCTACCCTCCTTGATGTTCCCTACCTTTTGGACCACACTCACCTCTCCAGGGAGCTACCTTGATCACATGGCTAGCTTTTAAAATAAATTCACCATACATTTGCTAAGGCTCCAGAAACTTCTGTTACATATAATGTTATCTGGATATCCTTGGAACATAACACCTCCTCTCCCCCAGCAAACTTAAAGCTTCCCAAGGGTAGACTTGTAAAAACAGAGCTGCTTGAAAGCTCTAGGTTTTATGAAGATCTGAAAAATAAATAAGAAATAATGAATGCAGTGCTGTTATAAAAAGACCATGAAGTGCATCTTAGGATGTTAGGCCTCTGCTGTTACTGGAGCTCTTAAGCCACCTTTTAATCCAAGTTTTTCAAATTGCATCACTGTGAGGCCTGGGGACCTCAGAGCCTTTAAGAAAGACCATGAATCAGGGAAGAAACGATGAGAACGTCCCAGGTGGGCCGAGATTGAGCAGCTGACAGCCATCTTCCAGGTATATAATATGTTACCACCTCTAGAATGCCTGTCTTGAAATTTGGACCAATAGAGACCTTCCTTGAAGTTAGATCAGAAGTCTGGGAATGGGTTTCTTGAAAGCCGCCATTGAAATATACTCAGTATTCTCCCATTGGCTTCTCAGTGTTCTCCCACTGGCAGGCTTAGGCAGCATCTTGCCTGTCCTTAAGGATTGAAAAATAAGATAGAGGATGGCAGTAGTGGAAAGACAAGGAATTTCTGGGGGTGATAGGTAATTTGAGACCACGTAAGAGCTGCAGAATTCAAACTTTTGCCAATGGGGCCCTTACAGGCCTGGAGTTATATAAGGAAAGACATCAAAAAAACATATACTGAAACAGAATATTAATTTCTCCTTAAAACTGATGCAAAAGCTCAATATCAATGTAGAAATATATTCTACATTTCAAAATATTAGTGAGAATGAGTACTTCCCAAGAGATGCACTTAAAATACCAAGCACTTCAAAGATGTACTTCGAAATACAAAACAAAACAAAACAAAAAGTATGCAAAGAAAAAAGAACAGAAAAAAAAACATGGAGATTTTAAGTGTTTATCCGTGCTCAGTGGGATCTGGCTTATCTATGTTTTCTGTTTTTATTTTCTATGTTGCAAATGTATTGCTTTTATAATCTAAACAAAAATACATTATATATGTATATTGTACATATATATAGAGAGAGTTGACAGATAAGCGAGAGAGAGAGAGAGAGAGAGAGTGAGTGGATATGTTGGGGAAAGGAGGAAGACAGTAAAGAAAACTTCTGAAATTTTTATTTTCTCTAAAGTTATACAGTGCTTATTCAGTTCAATATTTTATTAATTCCTCTATACAGCATATATTTGGATATTCATAGAAAAAGTATGGCACATGAGCAGCCTGCTATCAACAATGGTTTTCTCCAAGGGAATGAATTGGAGGGGGAAGGGGATTTTCACTTTTCACTTTCCAACACTTCCGATTGTTTGAATTTATTGCAATAGGCATATATTATTTTTAAAAAGTAAACAACTTTTTTGATCCCCTGCCCAGAGTCCAGTGCTGAGCTAGGTTCCTTTCATTAATATCACTCATTCCTGGCTAGCTAATTGTCTAGAGTGCTGAGCTCCTCCGGAGGGTACTCAAGGATTTGCTGAGTTGTCCTGAAAGAGATTTCTGTGCCCCCCTAGCAAGGCCACAGTCTCAGCATTTCCCCATTTTGAAACAGACCAGAATTCCTGCATTTCATTGTGTAATTTAGTTTCATTGGAGGCTTAAAGATACATACCTTTTTTTAAAATACTCTTCAAGGGCAATAAATGTGTTTTTATTTCCAAAATGCTGACTATGGTTTTGGCTGCAATGTGAACAGATGGGAATTTGAAGACAGTTATCCTCCCTCAGGTAACCCACCACGGCCAGGAAGAGACTACAAGGTATCGCCCTGTTGTCTAAAACTCAGGATTTGCTCATCTTTAAAGTAAGGTACCATGCAGCTAAAACCCCATTATCACATTTTCTCATTTATGTTCAGAAATGAGCTTATCAGATTTTCAGTCTACCCCAGGCTGCCTTATTCATCCATTCTTCTACTTTTTTTAAAATTTGATTCCTTTCTCTATTTCCTTGGCTCCAAATATTAGAGAATAGATTCAGAAAACCTCCTTTAAGGCACTCATCATTTTAGAACCAGTTTTGAGAGGCAGAGGGTAGAGATACTTGGATCTGCACTCACTTTTTTATTCTTTAGAGATGAATCAGTTATTTTTGTTGCAACACTGGGCAAATCCTTCTGTAAGAGATCCAAGTTTTAATGATCAGGGAACTAATTCACACTTCAAGCTGCTTGAATAAATATTAACATGAGTCTCAATTAATTTAGAGAAATCCTGAAGAACTGTTTGTAACCCAAAGTTTTAAAAACATTGCTAGCCACTGGGCTGACTCCTAAGTTTCAAGAAATGGCCAATCAAAGAAGTGGGATTATGATTAATTTTTATATTCTTATTTGTGTTTTTCTGTATTTTTTACATTTGCTACAATGAATACAAATTACTTTTGAAAAGAGAAACAGTAGACCTAAAATTAAATTTAAATTTCAACCTGGTAGTAATGAGCCTGGCCCTAGCAGTGAGAGATTGAAAATGCCTACTTGACCAAAAGTGGGGGAGGTGGGGGTGGGTGGGTAGAAAAGGTAGCAAGCTGGGGTCACAGTGGCTGAGAGATCCCAAATAATTGAGAGGTTATCCTGGAGGTTTCTCTTATGTAAGCTCCAGCTAGACATCTGAAGTGGCCACGGTATGCCAAGCCCTTACCAAAGGTAGACCCCAAATATCCAGGTCTCTGCCTGAGATTCTATAAAGGATGTACTCATTAAGTTTTATCATTTAAAACCTTAAATCCACCAGAGTGTTCCTATACCAGGTAAGTCCTAAAACCCAGAGGCAACAATCTCTATAAGATCAACTATCAGATATGGCCCCCTTCCCATGCTGTCAACACCCCCTTCCAATATGAACAAGTTAGGGTGCTTACTGCATAGACACCCCTAAAGTTGGAGAAAGAGATTGAGAGGAAAGGGTAGCAACTAACAAGATAAGATTGAACAAAGGTCTATGAATACTGAAACTTTATATAATTATATATATATTTTTGGATGCAGGGGTGTTGGAATGGCTAGAAGGAGGTAAATGACATGGTGGAACTGTAGCCTGTAGCATCCTTTGGAATTCGATCTATAGCTGCTCACTGAATTGTGCCTTGAAGGTCTTCACCTTTCTATATATACCTTGTATTGCATAATAAGGAAAGAACTGAACCTGTGGAACTGTTAACTCATAACAATTTTTGAAATTACCTATATGACTGCTTGTTGGGCTGTACATCGAGAGATGACACCTTTCTGTATGTATGTTATATTTTACAATAATGGAAATGGCTGAAGTTGTGGAACTGTGACCCTTGACATTCTTTGAAATTTGCTCCCTAACTACTTGTGAAATCATACTTTGAAAGTTATCACTGTCATGTATATATGTTAAAGCTCACAATAAAAAAAATTTTGAACCTGGTAAAATAGGATGAAACTCATGACATAGCCATGTATAGGAAGGAACAAATGAAAAGCTTAAGATTTCCTGTGTTTACTTTTCACTGAAATTGCATTTCCTTTTAATGTTCAGAGTATTACTGACTTTGGGAGTGGGGGATGGGGAGGGGAAGTGTGTGGTTAGTGCAGTGTGTTTAGATTGCCGTATTGCAGTTCTAATATTCTGAAGTGTTGCAGTTACTGGGACCTGGACCAGCACTTATGCAACAGTCTTTACCAAGTATTACTGGATGCAGGTTGTTCCGGTTTGCTAAAGCTGCCAAAATGCAAAATACCAGAAATGGATGGGCTTTTACAATGGGGTTTATTAGTTCACAAATATATAGTTCTAAGGCCATGAAAATGTCCAATTAAGGCATCAGGAGTAAGACACCTTCTCGGAGGAAAGGCTGATGGCATCCAGGGTTCCTCTGTCACATGGGAAGGCACATGGCCCTTCTTCTCCTGGATTCTGGCTCCAAAATGCCTTTCTCCAGAATGTCTCTGGGCTTCTGGCTTCTCCACAGTGTTTCTGTCTAAGCATCTCTGAGCTCTCTTCAAAATGTCTCTGTCTTTTATCCTCTCATAGAGGATGCCAGCAAACAAATTAAGACCCATCTTGAATGGGTGGGATCACTTCTCCATGGAAATAATCCAATCAAAAGTCCCACCTACAATTGGGTGGGTCACTTCTCCATGGAAACAACCTATTCAAAATATTCCACCCACAATAAGTCTGCACTCACAAGCCTGGACCAAAAGAACATGGCTTTTGTGGGGTACGCAATAGATTCAAACCAGCACAAAGGTGAAAATAGTAAAAGTATTATGTTGAACCATAAGAAATTGCCGGTGTTTTGGGCTTTTGTGCATACAAAACAGCAATTTCATGTGGTTCAGTGTACAACCAGGTGGGTACAAGTTATATTTCCTGGACAATATCCAGAGGGTTGGTTTACATATATTATTATCTCTCAGCTCCAAAAAATCAAAATCAAAGCTTAGCCTTAGCTTACTGTTTCAACATCCTTCCAGAAATTGTGAGGGCCAGTGGTCCTCATCGTACCTGGTCTAACTTTAGGGTGAGTTTCTTAAAAATACAAATTTTGTTGTCCCATCCCAGAACAATAAAGTCAGAGGCTCTGGGGCTGGGGCTCAGGCAGTAGAATTTTTTGTTGTTGTTGTTTGTTTGTTTAGCAACTTTACTGAAGTAAAATTGACAGATAATACACTGCACATTTTTCGAGTGCACAATTGGATAAGTTGTGATAGATACATTCAGTAACAGAAGCATCATCACAATCAAAATAATGATCATGCCTATCACCCAAAAAGCTTCTTTGTGCTTTGTCCCTTTGTAATCCCTCCCTTCTGCCCCTTCCTGTCCTCTCCGTCCCCCAGCAACCACTGATCTGTTTTCTGTCACTATAGTTTAGTCTGCATTTTCTAAATTTTTTATGAATGGAATGATACAATAAGTAAATTTTTAGTCACCTTTCTGTCATCTCTTGGACATTTGGGTTATTTCCAGGTTGGAGTTTTTTGTGGGTTCTTTTTTTTTTTTTTTTTTGGCTATTACAAATAAAACTTATATGAGCTGTCATATACAAGACTGTATGTGGATGTATACTTTCTTTTCCTGTGGGTAAATATCTAGATATTGAATGACTGGATCACATGATAGGTATATGTTTAACTTTTTAAGATACATCAAAGTGCTTGTTCAATTTCACATTCCCACCAGCGCTGTGTTAGAGTTCTATAATTTATCTATATCCTTGCATCATACGTTTGGTATGATGGTCTTTTTTTAAAATTTTTTTTGCATTATCTGTGATTTTTTTAAATTAAATTCAGTTTTATTGAGATATATTCACATACCATACAATTATCCATGGTGTACAACCAATCGTTCAAAGCACCATGGTATGATGGTCTTTTAAATTTCAGTCCTTCTAGTAGGTGTATAGTGGTATCTCATGGTGGTTTTAATTTGTATTTCCCAAATGACTCATGATAAGATGCAAAGTATCTTTTTGTGTGCTTTAGTCCCCATGTATCTCCTTTCATGAGCTATCTATTCAAACCTTTTAATGGGTGGTAGTGTTTCTTAAAAAGATGATTCTAATGTGCAGCAATGGTTGAGAGTCATCAAAACTTTACCCAAAATGCCACACAAATTCCATAGCTGTCATGTCATTTGTGCTTCCTACTGGCAGGGATGGGGTGCAGGGGGTGGCTACCTTCCTGGTATCCAAATTTGTGGCAATGGTAGCTCCTCATCCCAGAATCCTGAGGATTCTCTGGAGGCTCCCAAAGCATGAGCCTATCAGGGATTTAATTGTGCAGAAGAAATGACCATCTCTTCCTCTTCCTCATAAAAGTCCTCCCGTAATATGGTGAACTTCCTTAACAGGTTTGCTATTCCTTGGGAGCCAGTGGAGATCCTGAAGTTCACTAAGATGATTCTGCCAAGATTCTTTTAGGCATCTCTGGGGTAAGGAGCCCCCCCCCACATCCTCTTTCCTCAAGATCAGTATTAATATGGTATATACTTGAGGTCACTTAGGTCTTAGTTACATTTAGCTACAGCCACCTCTGGGGCGCTTGAATTCACAATGACCATAGCCTTCTGTCGTGGACCTGCCATGGAAATAAGCTCTAGGAGTTTGGAGCATGGTGAAAAAAAGGCAAGTGGGTGAGTAGAAGCAAAACAAGCTATGGGTTTCAGCTTCTTACCTCCTGCCTCACCTGAAGCCAGGTAAGGCGGACATCTAGTTCAGCTGCCCAAGGACATGGAAACAGTGCACTCATCCCTGAGGATGCCTGTCTTCTCTGGTCTGCGGCTCAGGCATCCTCTTA
Source organism: Choloepus didactylus (assembly GCF_015220235.1). Classification (NCBI taxonomy): domain Eukaryota; kingdom Metazoa; phylum Chordata; class Mammalia; order Pilosa; family Megalonychidae; genus Choloepus; species Choloepus didactylus. The sequence continues at coordinate 25,155,948 of NC_051318.1, read as the reverse complement.
GACACCTGAATCAAGCCCAGGAGACGTGGTGTGGCCACTGTGATTGGGAAAAAGTAGGGCTCCTTTTAGGTGTGACCCATTGACTTATTTTCTATTAATAATAGTTTTACTGTTTTTAAAAGTGGTATATGGTTATAGTATAAAATATCATTAACAAACTACAAAGCAAAAACAAAAAGTACATTAAATAACTCAGAGCTAGAACTCGGCAGCTATGGATGTCAGTATTATCTCCTACAGAAACTGTTAAAAAAGCTGAAGAAGAGTGCAGACTTCAGTTAGAGATATGAACGAAGCAGATCTGGTTAGGACTAAGGCAAATCAGGTCAAAAGGTAAAGGATGTTATTGACCATGTTTTAAAACTACAACTTCTGTTTGAGACTAAGGGAAAAGATGTCTATTTGTGAAGGATCTATATTTTCTGCAGCACACTAAATATTTATTCAGTTTATTCAAACACCATAATTACATGGAACTTTGAATAGGAAGTCAGATCTGGTAGGTTTGTACAGGTTAGTGCAAAATCCCAATACATCCCAAAGTAATTTCGGTAGAGAATAAAAATATATTTGCAGGGCCCCCCTGGGGAACTGGGGAAAAATGCAGAAATGTTGGACTTCCCCACCTGGGTTATTACTGATATTCTCACAAATGTTGAGGACTAACAATTTAGTAGGCCAAGCCCTCAATCTTGGGGCTTGCCCTTATGAAGCTTGTTACTGCAAAGTAGAGGCTAAGCCTGCTTATAATTGTGCCAAAGTGTCTCCCCCAGGGAACCTCTTTGTTGCTCAGATGTGGCCTCTCTTTCTCTAAGCCCACTTGGCAGGTGAACTCACTGCCCTCCTGCTACATGGGACATGACTCCCATGGGTGTAAATTTCCCTGACAACATGGGAAATGACTCCTGGGGAGGGCCTGGACCGGCATTGTGGGATTGAGAATATCTTCTTGACCAAAAGGGGGAAGCAAAATGAAACAATAAAGTTTCAGTGGCTGAGAGATTTCAAATGGAGTCAAGAGGTCATTCTGGCGGGAATTCTTATGCACTATATAGATATCCCTTTTTGTTTTCAGTGTATTGGAATAGCTAGAAGGAAATACCTGAAACTGTGGAAATGCAACCCAGTAGCCTTGATTCTTGAAGATATTTTGTGTAACTATGTAGCTTACATGGTACAACTGTGTGATTGTGAAAACCTTGTGGCTCACACTCCCTTTATCCAGTGTATGGATGGATGAGTAGGAAAATGGGGACAAAAGCTAAATGAAAAATAGGGTGGGATGGGGGGATGGAATGCTTTGGCTGTTCTTTTTTACTTTCATTTTTATTCTTTTTGGAGTATGGAAAATGTTCAAAAATTGATTGTGGTAATGAAAGCACAACTATATGATGGTATGGTGATCAGTTGATTGTACATGGTGGATGATTGTATGGTATGTAAATATATCTCAATAAAACTGAATTTTAAAATAGTACATTAAATAGCATTATCCAAAAATAATCAATGTTAGTAAACACTGGAAATATCTTTCCAGATATCCCTCTGCACACATACATTTTATTATCTGCATGATATTTTTTAAGGCAGCATAGTTGGCCTATGAATGTGTCATAGTCTACTTAAACTAGGTCCTTACAAATAGCTATTCACTTATAAACATTGTTGGGATGGACATCCACATGCATAGTTCTTTTTTTAACCTGTGGGATTAAGTCCTTATGGAAAATCCCAGAAGTGGGATTTCCTTCCCCCACTCTTTAATTGACTTATACAAAATTGTAAAATTGATACCTGCTTATTGTAAAAAACAATATCACATATTACACAAGTATATAGAGTAAAAATGTAGTTTCCTTGATTCTCTCCTGTTCCTTGCCTAGCCCAAGAATTGCCAAAACATGTGAGAGGAATTTTAATGAAAAAAGTTTGAGTTTGATTCTTGACTCTCTCTTTTAATGTATATGAGACCATAGGAAAGACTCTTACGGTATTTAATGCTTAATATCCTCACCTGAAAATGAAGTTGACATCTGCTCTACCAATCTAACAGGGTTTTTATGGAAATTAGATAGAATGTATGTGAAGACGGAACATTTACAAAAATTGATCCTGTGGCAGGTCATGATGGAAATATCAAACAATTGTTAAAGAACAGTGTCCAGTTTGCTAATACTGCTGTTATGCAAATTTGTAGAAATGGGTTGGCTTTTATAAAGGGGTTTATTTGTTTATAAAGTTACAGTCCTAAGGCCATAAAAGTGTCCAAACTAAGGCATCAACAAAAAGATACCTTCACTGAAGAAGTGCTGATAGCATCCAGAACACCTCTGTCAGCTAGGAAGGCATATGGCTGGCGTCTGCTCTTCCTGGGTTGCGTTTCAAAATGGCATTCTCCAAAACGTCTCTGGGCTTGTTTCTCTTAGCCTCTTCAGCTCCTGTGCATCTAAGTGTTGGGGTCCTCTCTTAGCTTCTCCAGAAAAACTCTGGGCTAGCATCTCTTAGCTTAGCATCTCCAAACATCCTTCTGTCCACATCTCCAAGCATCACCTTTCAATGGCCTTCTCCAAAATGTTTCTCTCTTATAGGACTCCAGTGATTTAATTAAGACCCACCCTGAATGGGCAGGGCCCATATCTCCATGGAGATAATTTAATCTAAGTTCTAGCCCACAGTTGATTTAGTCACATCTCCATGGAAACACTCAATCTAAAGGTCATACCCTAATCAGAAAGATTAATAAACCTGCCCCCACAAGATTGCATTAAAGAATTTGGCTTTTGAGGGGCATAATATATACAAACCAGCACAAACAGAAATCATTCATACCACATGCTCTGAATAAAATGCAATTAAACTGAAAATAAATAATAAAAAGTGTTATAAAATCTAAATGTTTGTTAGCTTGGAATAAATTACTTACAGATTAAGGAAGAAAATATAGTAGAAATTTCAAAATATTTATAACTGAATATCAGTAAGCAGTACGGTATATTAAAATTTGTGATGCAACAAAGGCCATACTTAGAGGAAAATTTGTGTCCTAAATGCCTTTATTAAAAAAGAAGAAACATTAAAAATAATTAACCTGAGTTTATTTCAAAAAGATGGAAAGTAGGCTAGTGGTGCTTGGGTGTGGGGTGGGGTCTCAGAATAGGGAATGACTGCTAATGGATAGAGGCTGCTTCTTGGAGTGATGAAAATATTCTAATCAGAGAAAAACAATATGAGTGGATGTGTGCTACTCAGTATTAAGAGTTATTATAAAGGTTTGTGTGATGGTCAAGTTCATATGTCAACTTGGCCAGGTGATGGTTGTTTTTTTTTTTTTTAGTTGAAGTTTTTTAAGGTGTGGGGGTTGATAGCTTCAGCAGACAGAAGAGAGAACTTTCATCTACTTCAGCCAGCTAGTTCTCCTAGGGAATTCATCAAAGACCTTCATCAGAGGGCCAGCTTGCAGCCTGCCCAACAGAATTTGGACTCGTGCATCCCCACAGGTGTGTGAGATGCTTTTATAAAATCTCATACTATTTACAGGTACCTCCTGTTGGTTCTGTTCAGTTACAGCCCTGACTAATACACTATGGCAATTAAGACAGTGTGTCACTGTTGCACAGATCGGTAAGTATACAATGTAAATAGAAGAGACAGCCCTGAATAGATTCCCACACAAATGGAAACTTGGTGTGTGACAGAGGGGGTGTTGCAAATCATTAGGGAAAGGTGGTCAATATGGTAAATGGTCCTAGGACAATGGATTTTTTCATACAGAAAAAAAACCAAACTGATCCCAAACTCCCACATACACAGAAATAGATTCTAGGAGAATTAAAAATTTAAAAATAAGGGACTATTCAAACTCAGGGTAAGGACAAATACAAAAAGGTTTTTTTTCTATAAAGGAAAAAACTGATAAAGTTGACTACATTTGAATTTATAAACTTCTAAACAACAACAAAATACTTTCTAACAATCAAAAAGAAGTTAAAGCATAAGTCATAAACTGGTAGAAAAAATTCAAGCAGCATATGATAGCCCATAATTGGTGCCCAGAATACAGAAAGAATTCCTATAAATTGGTAATAAAACATTTTTTTAAAAAGAAAACTTGGCAGCTCACAGTGGAGGAGAACTACATGACCAGTAAACATGAAAAGATTCTCAACCTCTGGTAACCAGAGATTTACAATTTCACAAAGCAGTGTAAAGAAAATTTGAAAGTCTGACCAAACCGAATGTCTTGATGTAGAGGAACCGAAACTTGTTTACGATCTGATGTCACTGTAAAGAACTACTCACAGTTTGGAAAACATTTTTTCTATGTTTAATAGAGTTGAAGAAGTGCATACCTGACAACCCAGTAATCCCAATTCCACTTCTGGAAACTCTCCTACAAGTAAATTTAAAAATCAAAGGAAGCTTTCCTTTCAACGGCACGTGGCAGGAAGATGTTGGTGCAAATTTCCAAGAAGGAAGTTTGTCGCTGATGGCACCTTCAAAGCTGAACTGAATGAGCTTCTCACTTGGGAGTGAGCTGAAGACGGCTACTCTGAAGTTGAAGTTCAAGTTACACCAGCCAGGACAGAGAGCATTATTTGGCCTCCAGGACACAGAATGTTCTCAGTGAGAATTGACTGCTGTAGTTCAGAAAAAGTTTGGCTTCCCCTGTGGGCAGAGTAGAGCTTTATGCTTAAAAGGTGACCACGAGAGGTCTCTGTGCCATTGCCAAGGCAGAGTGACTACGTTACAAACTCCCAGGAGGGCTTGCTGCAGAGAGCCTCTGTGGTGTGCTGCGTTTCATCATGGAGAGTGGGGCCAAGGGCTGCGAGATCGTGGTGTCTGGGGAACTCCCAGGACAGAGGCTGAACAATCCACAGTGGGGACCCTGTTAACTACTATGCTGATACTGCATGTGCCACGTGCTGCTCAGACAGGGTGTGCTGACCATGTGAGCATTGTGGAACCCAGGGATGAGATCCTGCCCACCACTCCCATCTCAGAGCAGAAGGAGGGGAAGCCAGAGCTGCCTGCCATGCCCCAGCCAGTACCTACTGCATAAAAGGCTTTCCTTGGCAGCTGGATCTGGAACCTGGATGTTGCCTTATAAAGACCTTTAATAAAACTTTTTACAAAGGCACATGGCCTGACTGGACTTCATGCCCATTGTTCAGACTCTGAGGCTCATGTTGGCCCCTGGGAGCATTGGTGCTTAGGGTCATTTGGCTTAAGATGTTTCTGTGCTTTCGTTAAAGCCCTTTTGATTTGCAGAGCTAACCAGAGAAATAACTGGCAGTAAATCTGGTGACAAAGGAGTCTGATTGCTAGCAAGGCAGCACCTTGATTAACTGACAGGGTTATAGATCACTGTTAACTGTTCAGGTTAACTGTTCAGGGTTATAGGATCAGAAATGGGATGTACATATATATATATATATATATATATATATATATATATATATATATATAAAATTATTTTTATTGTAAATTCCCATTGCACCTCCTTCCCCACCCCAACTTCCACTCCTGCCACTGGCCCCTGGTAACCTCTAATTAACTTTCTGTCTATGAATTTGTCTGTTCTAGATATTTCATATAAGTGGAATCATAATATTTGTCCATTATGTCTGGCTCATTTCACTCAATGTGAAGTATTCAAGATTCCATCTGTGTTGTAGTATGTACCAGAACATCATTTCTTTTTATGGCTGAATAATATTCCATTGTATGTATGTACCACATTTTGTTTATGCATTCATCTGCTGGTAGACACTTATGTTGTTTCTACCTTATGGATATTCTGAATAATGCTATGAATATTGGTATACAAGTGTTCTGGTTTGCTAATGCTGCCATTATGCAAAATATCAGAAATAGATTGGCTTTTATAAAGGGAGTTTATTTGGTTACAAATTACAGTCCAAAAGCCATGAAAGCGTCCAAATTAAGACATCAACACAAGTATACTTTCACCGAAGGATGGCCAATGGCATCCATAAAACGTCTGTTAGCTGGGAAGTCACATGGCTGGCATCTTCTTGCTTTGCTCCCAGGTTGTGTTTCAAAATAGCATTCTCCAAAATGTGTCTCTCAGCTGCTCTCCAAACTGTCACTCTCAGCTGTTTTCCAAAGTGTCACTCCCAGCTGCTCTGAGGTCCTTTTATTTGTGATCTCTTTTATAGGACTCCAGTGATTAAATCAAGACCCATCCCCAATGGGTGGGGCCCACATCTCCATGGAAATAATTTAATCAAACGTTTCACCAACAGTTGATTGAGTCACATCTCCATGGAAACAATCAAAGGATTCCAACCTAATCAACACTAATATGTCTGCCCCCACAAGACTGCATTAAAGAACATGGCATTTTGGGGGACATAATACACTCAAACTGGCACAACAAGTAAGACTTTTTAGGAGGACTTTCCTGGATGAATAAGGAAATACGTATTGCATGTAGAAAATAAGTACACTGGCCATTACATTTTGTTCTAGGTGTTGCGCATTACATGTATTACATACATCTCTAAAGTGTAAAGGGAATTTGCTTGCATCACTGACGTATAAAAAAGCATTTTAAAAGGCATAAAAAACATTTAAATTGTCTACAGTTTTACCTATCATGATAATGTTTGGAAGTATTTTCTACATTTTACATAATTGTGAGCTACTAGTTTACTCGAGTGAAACTAGTGAGGGACAAGCTGGCATGAAAAGTCTATGCATGGGATTGGGAGGCCAAATAGAATAAATGCACAACCTGTGGTGGCAAAAGGAAAAAAAAAGAAAAAAAATCAAAAGAAAAGGGGATGTGATGTAATGGGGAGGGAGTTGTAGAAAGAAGTAAATGTCCATCTTCAGGAGGGTGGGTAACTAAATTATGGGATATTCATGTGATAGAACATGATACAAAACTTAAAATGAAAGAACTAAATCTGAATGTATAGATATGGGCAAATCTCAAAAACAATATTGAATGAGAAAGAAAGTTCCAGAATGATATATACAGTAGCAACACCATCTATTTCAACATTTACTACTATTCTGTATCCTTAAAATATTTAATGATAAAAAATACATTAAGAAAAAAAGGGAAATATATGTGAAGAGATTTTGAAATATTTTACAGAAATGCCAATTATTATGGCTACATTTTTAATCTTTTTCCTCTTCTGGCAGCCAGGGCAAACTTGATTTCTGAAAGTGCCACAAAAGTCCAGCATCACAGCTGGAGAGACCCACCGCTGGGTCCCAAGCTTTAAGGGTCAAATCTTTCTTCCTGATTCTCACTATAATAAAACATCTCAAGTCTAGAGTTAGCTCTTTCTCTGTAATCTGCTCATGAAAACTCTGTCACCTATCCTTTAGTCCTGGTTCTTGTTGACTTCATGAGATGTGTATTTTATATGCTGCCACAGCTCTCTGGATATAACGAAAATTTTCTCTTGGATTCACATGATCACAAGATACCCATTCCAACTCCTTTAGCATATTCACTTCCTTCTGAAGTAAGTTTTCTTTTCCCCAGACTCAGCATCTGCCCCATTCTGTTCCTGGCCGTGTCACTGCTCCCATTTCGTCTGTCACCCTCCCTCAATCCCTTCCTCTCTTTACAGCTACCTTTGTTTTCAGCTCCCACTCATTTAGTTGTAGCTCTTCTCCCCCAGCTACTCCTAGAGGTCTGGTTTCCTGAATACAATTCACGGTTCGGTTAGTTTCTTGTTCCCTCTAGAATGACTTTTACCCCATAAAGTATCATAGTTCAATTTTCGAAACTTACAATAGCCCTCTACAATGTCACTTAGAAATATTGCCTCATTCTGTATTTGTGAAAATAGGTGATCTATCTTCTTTTATGTATGAAAAGCTGCCTTTCCCCATGCTGTGAAAAATGTGTCTGTCTCCTAGCCACAACTAAAAACTCTTAGAAGAGAAAAAGGCATATAGTATCCTTATTGTCCCAAAAGTTATGAAAATTTCTTGCAATATCTTTAGGTGTTTATTCCAAAGAAAGAACATGATGCACTGTTTATACTTCTGTTATAATAAGAATTAAACAGTCAATACAATAAATGCTAATCCAAATTGGAAAAACCCTTTATCATTTGGGGTCTGGAGAAAGATTTATACTTGAGCATTCTGGAAAAAGTACAGTGTAAAGGACTCAATTGAGAGGATTAGTTTGTTTTGTTTTGTCTTAAACCTGACTCTTCATCTTAGCATGTGATCTCAAATGTTTGGGGGAAACTAAAATATAATAAAGAAGAAGGCAAACTGGCCTGATTTACAAAGTGATAATTTTTATCCTACCATAGCTAGCTGACCTTGAGACCCCCAGGTCTCTGCTTGGGTGAGGAGTTCGAGGGGAGGTGTTCCAGTTTGCTAATGCTGCTGTTAAGCAAAATACCAGAAATGGATTGGCCTTTGTAAAGGGGGTTTATTAAGTTACAGATTTACAGTTCTAAGGCCATACAAGTGTCCAGACTGAGGCATCAACATTAGTACGCCTTCAGTGAAGGAAGGCCAATGGCGTCCAGAAAACCAACGTTAGCTGGGAAGGCACGTGGCTGGCATCCGCTGATGCCGGTTGAGTTCCGGCTCCTCTCAGCTCCTGTGAGTTCTTGGTTCTTTCTCCCAGGCCATTTTTCTCTAGGCACCTGGGGGTCCTGTCTTAGCATATCCTGGGGCAAACTCTGGGCTTCATCTCTTAGCTAAACGTCCTTCTGTCTGCATCTCCAAGTATCTCTAAGCGTCAGTGTCACCAAGTGTCTGGGCCTGTGTGGCTCTTTTCAAAGGACTCCAGTAAACTAATCAAGACCCATGCTGAATGGGCGGGGCTACACCTCCCTGGAAATAATCTAATCAAAATTATCACCTACAGTTGGGTGAGTCACATCTCCATGGGAACAACCTAATCCAAATATCCCACAAGATTGGATTAAAAGATCATGGCTTTTTCTTGGTGAACATAATATATCCAAACTGGCATAGGAGGAGTACTTGATTTCTAACTCCTCAAGGACTTGGACCTAGAGCTTACCATTCTGCTTGTTTCATAGGTGAGCTTCCTTAGTTTTCTTTCTTTTCTTCTCTCTACTTTTTCCTCTTCATGACCAGCGACAAAAGAAGTCCTCCTTCCCCCGGCCTCCCCTCCAATGGTTTCAGTTCTGAAAGGCAAGTTTCTTCCCCAAGTGACCAGTAGTCTCTGGAGATCAACACAGAAAGGAATCTGACCCTTTGGGTGGGGTGCCACCTCACTCCTGAAAGCACTCACAGAACAAAGGTGCCCCCACCCGACCATCAGCATAACCTCGGGGTGAGGCCAGTCTTGGGGGCGATGGTCCAAGTCAGGCAGACTGTAGCCTTGTGGTTCAGGGACAGCTGGATAGAAGGGACAGGACCCAGAGCCCAGGGGAGAGCTGGAGGGCTAAGTAGGGTGTCAAGACCTCAGCCAAGGATGGTGGGGGTCAGGACACGGCCCTGATCTCAGAAGGGACCTACAGACTGGGCAGTACAGCCTGGACAGTAACTCAGAGTGCAGGCGAGGCCAGTGCCCTAGGGCAGTGCAGGGAAGGCTACAGTTCAGAGGCTGCACAAGCCCCAACACTCATTCCAGGCACTAAGACATTTCAGCATTGATTTTCATCACTCCCAGCTCCCTTTTATGTTCAAGTGCAGTGCTTCTTAAAACGCAGTTCTTGGGGATGCAAATGAACAGAAGCAACATCAGCATCACCTGGAAACTTGCTACAGTATAAAGTCTAGGTCCCCTACTGAATCAGAAACTCTGCGAGGGAGACCTGGCAATCTGTGTAGCAAACTCTCCAGGAGATTTTGATGCATGCTAAATTACCAGAACCGCTGCTCTAATAATACCCTTTTATCCATTATGCAGTGATTTGGTTTGAGGGGTTTGCTTTTGACATCAACTTGGACCATCTTTCCCCAGTTAGTCTCCCATGCTCCACCTCCTTCACTTGACTCCTCTGACACTTGATGACTCCCATGCAGTAGGCTATCCAGGAGGCTTTTTCCTAGAATGCAGCCCCATCTTTGGTGGCCCAGAGGATGCTGGACATATCCCCATATTTCCACGATCACCCTTATCATGCAGGATTGCTGTGGTCTGTGTCTGTCAACCCCACAGGAAGACAGGTTCCTGAGGATCAGCTGTGCAAATGCATTCAGTGTTTCTAGATAAATGAGGCCAAGCAAACACAACATGGTTTCTCAACAGTGATGTTTACCTTTCCAGCAAATTTATTTGAATTTGAGCCAGAGCTTCCTGATGCAGCATTACTTTACCCCCAAAGGAATGAACCGAGGGTGGAAGTTTCTGACCCTCTCAGTGACACTGTGCTTAGGGGCAAGAGGAGGTACTTTGATATAAAATAAGGCCTGCCCATGACTTTGGACTCCACAAACAGAGCCAGCTCTTCACTTTCTCAGATGGAATTTCCAGAAACAGACAGGCATGGCTGCTTCCTCAGTTTTTACCTTAACTCTTGGAAGAGTAACAAGTTCAGGATACTTGAAAGGGAGATGTTTGGCCCTGTTCAACTGGGAGCTCAGCAGTGTCTTGGGGTGAACCACTAGCAACCAACTGAATGCCCCCATCCAATGCCCTACAGAGCAGGGGCTTTCCCCAGCCCAGAACACTGTGTCTGTTCACCTAATACTTACTAATACTTACTAAAAATAACATACCATCTTTCCCAAACAGAAACTCAGAATGTATCTTTTGAATACATGAGCCTACTGAATGGAAGCCGTAGAGCAGAACATTTCAAACTAACGCTGACTTGAAACTTTGGTGTCTTGTGGTTGCTTCGTATGCTGAAAGGGCCAAAAATCCTTTTGTAAATATCTGTTCTTTCAGAACAGTATAAACCTCTGCCGGAATGGATATGAATAATAAAACCTCAAGGAACTGACAACTCTGAAGAGTTCCTGTATGCAGGAATTCACGTGCAAACTTTCAATCTGGAAACTCACCTATCTATGAACAGAGGTTGATGCTCTAGCATCAGCCTGCATCTGTCTGCTGTCAGTTGCTGGGACAATGTCACTTTGGAGTTCAAATCAAAAGGAGCACCTTTTTGGACCTGTGTGTAAGTAGAGTGACTTGCTTGCTTACAGGCTTGTAGGGCATTCAGAAACTCCTGGCACAGTGAGATGCAGGTTCTGGAAACCCGGGTTTCTTTGGTCAAGCCCACTAGGGGGCAGCAGTCACGTTCTTCTCTCCCTCACGTGCTGAAGAGCTTCAGAATTGGTGGCGAAATAATTGAACTGCTGTGTCTGAATTTCATCTCTCGGCGAGACTTGCAAAGAGCCAGCAGCAAAACTTGTGTGAAGCTTTTAAATAGTTTTTGATCCATGCTTTACAACCTTGCCCTCAAAGTCTGTTTTAGAAGAAACTTAGTCAACCAGGTTCACGTACTCTGTCAGCTTTTCAGGATGAGAAATTCAAAGTGCTTTCTTTCTGCCAAAGTTACCCATCTTATCTCCAACCCCACAGACTTATTTCTTACTTAAATTTCTGCTCACCTGTCTAAATAGTGCTAAGGATTTCCCAGACATTTTCTAAATGATACCATGATCATGAATGTGACCCCTATGGAAGCTATTTACTTTTTTTTTTTTTAAATAAATTCAGAGTTATAGGAACAATTGCAAAAACAATACTAACCCCATACACAGAATTCCATCATACCCTGACACCCCTCCCCCGATAGCTCAATCCACCAACTTTAACATGCTGTCACATCGCTTTCTTTCCCTCCCTCCCTCCCTATCATCCCTCATCTATTGCTCTGTCTTCTGAACATATGAGAGTTAGCTGCACACATCCTTGAACATACACTATATTCACGTATACACTTCCCATGAACAAGAACATTCTTTTATGCAATCCCATTAAGCGCAGCTAAGAAGAACAAGAGGTTCAACAATGATACGAAGCTTACATTCTATATTTCCTTTTCCTTATGTCTCAACTGTGTCCCTTTGAGCCACCTGTCCTCTGTCCTCCAATCCCATCCAAGTTCATCCTTGGCATTCAATTGTCATCTATTTAGACAGTCTTTTTTTTTTTTTTCCCAATTGTGGAAACATGTACAGCCTGAATCTTCCCATTCCACCCCCTCCCTAGCCTTCCATTAGTGGGATTAATCACATTTGGAATGTTGTAATGCTCTTTCTCACCATCCATAACTAGAAATTTCCCTTCACCTCAAACAGCAACCCTACACTCATTTCTTAACTCCCCATTGCCCCTTCCCCCATTTCTCTTAACCCAAACTCTACTTTTCATCTCTATGGTTATATTCTCTGATAATTTCTTTGTGTTTACTGTGGAGCTTAAAATTAACCTCTTCAATCCATATCAATCTTGTTTTTCTTTGATACCACCTTCACTTCAATAGGACACATAAACTATGCTCCTATACTCCTCCATTCCCCCACCTTTATATAGTTGTCTAAAATTACATATTTTATATTGAGTTCAAAACCACTGATTTGTCATTAGAGTTTGTGTGTTTTATATCATGTAGGAAGTAAATAGTGGAGTTGCAGTTTAAAAATTATTGACTTCTATTTGTATTCCATTGTGGTTGGAGAATGTGCTTTGAGTATATTCAATTTTTTTTTTTTTTAATTTCTTGAAGCTTGTTTTATGTCCCAGCTTATGGTCCCTTCTGGAGAAAGATCCGTGATCACTAGAGAAAAATGAGTGTCCTGGTGATTTGGGATGTAAGGTACTATTTATGTCTGTTAAAATTCTCTATATCTCTTTCTCCTTTCTTTGTTTCTCTGTTGGTAGGGCTCCCTTTAGTATCTGAAGTAGGGCAGGTCTTTTATTGGCAAAGTCTCTCAGCATTTGTTTGTCTGTGAAAATTTAAGCTCTCCCTCAAATTTGAAGGAGAGTTTTGCTGGATAAAGTATTCTTGGTTGGAAATTTTTCTCTCTCAGAATTTTAAATATGTCATGCCACTGCCTTCTTGCCTCCATGGCGAGAGAACCTAGTCTTACATTGTTTCCTTTGTATGTGGTGAATTGCTTTTCTCTTGCTGCTTTCAGAACTTACTCCTTCTCTTCAGTATTTGACAGTCTGATCAGCATATGTCTTGGAGTGGATTTATTTGGATTTATTCTATTTGGAGTTCGCTGGGCATTTATGCTTTGTGTATTTATATTGTGTAGAAGGTTGGGGAAGTTTTCCCCAACAATTTCTTTGAATACTCTTTCTAGACCTTTACCCTTCTCTTCCCCTTCTGGGACACCAATGAGTCTTAAGTTTGGATGTTTTATTTTATCTATCATATCCCTGAGATCCATTTCTATTTTTTTGGATTTTTTTCTCCATTCTTTCTTTTGTTCTTTCATTTTCTGTTCTGTGGACTTCTAGGACACTGAGACATTGTTCAGCTTCCTCTAGTCTTGTATTGTAACTATCCAGAGTCTTTTTAATTTGGCCAACAGTTTCTTTTATTTCCATAAGATCTTCTATTTTTTTATTTACTCTTGCAATGTCTTCTTTATGCTCTTCTAGGATCTTCTTTATGTCACTTATATCCTGGGCCATGGTCTTCATGATGTCCTTTAAATCCTTTGCCATGTTTTCATTCCTTGACTGTAGCTCTTTGATTAATTGTGCAAGGTACTGTGTCTCCTGATATCTTGATTTGTGTGTTTGGAGTTGGATTCTCCATATTGTCTTGTTTTATCATATGCATTAAGATTTTCTGTTGTTTTTGGCCTCTTGGCATTTGCTTTGCTTGATAGGGTTCTTTCAAGTTGTAAAAAAAATACCTATCTAATTTTTCAGAAACACAGTTTGGTGACCTACACTTTCTCTAACTAACCAGCAGATGGCATCTGTGAGTCACCTATATCCCTCAAGTCAGTTCTCAACCTTGTCCCTGCGGTGTGTGGGGAAATGATTCTTGTGGGGTTCAGCTGGAGAACTCTGTTTGGGTGTGTTGCTGGAGCCGTCTGCCCTGAATATGGGGTGTGTGTACTGGTGGCCAGGGAGGAAGGACAGCTTTGATATTCAAATCCCCGAGGTTCCCGGAGATTCAAGGCCGCCACAAGAGGCTGAGCTTTCTTTTCATTTCAGCCCCAGACCCTCTCTCTCGCTGTCCCACAATCCACTGGACTTGGCGTAGTGTCCCTGGGTTCTCCAAGCAGGTCCCTCCGCCCAGCTGTGATCCTCCAGGAGCTCTGCCAAGGGAATGCTGTGCTACATCACCAGTGCGCGCCATCCCTCAAGGGAAGCCCTGGGCCACTGTGCCGTGCCAGGGCACTTTCAGCCTGATGCAAAGATGGCCGAACAGGACATCTCTACACCCCACTCCCCGCACAGTTCCTCCTTCCCAGCTCCAGGACAACTGGTGGGGCTCTGGGCTGTGGGCACGGCCCCGGGCAGGAGTTTATCCAGCCCTCCAGGGAGCCAGCTGCTAGCCGCGGGGTTTCTTTCTGCTTCCGGCTCTCCCCTCTGTTCCCCCAGCCTCGAGAGTATCTGCAGCGGGCTATCTTCCAGGCCAGACACCGAAATGCCGGCCCAGGCCCCTCTTGCTGTGTTTTACTGTGTGGCTACAGCTGCTCCTGGGGTTTCTCTTTTTTTTTTTTAAAAGAGCCAGTCGGTCTCCAAATGCCAAACCCTGGCTTCCCCAGACCGCAATGCAGCTGCAGGTCTTCCAGCCAGCTTACTCACTCGTTTCAGAATGGAGACTCCCGGTTTCACCAAGTGTATGGCCCCTATGGATCTAGGAGAACTCATCCAGCTGGCTCATCACTGTAACTGGTATTCTGGGTCACTTTCTGGCTTTTATCTAGTGTTTTTCACAGAGGTGATTTTTTGCCCTGTCTCACCTAGCTGCCATCCTAGTTTCTCCAAGCTATTTACTTTTGCAAAGAAAATTAAAAACTTTTTCCATCACAGATTCTGTAACCATCTCACAAATTCTTGCTTTGTCATCTCCACCAAAGTGGGTATGCATAACTCAATTGAAACCTTTAGTTGCAACTGCAAACCACATAATTCAAGAGCATATCCCCTCAGAAAAATGTGTTAACGGCATCATTTTCATTCCTGAAAAATGTGTGATATATATACTTTTTCATTTACAACAGTTAGAAGGGACTAGGCAATAAGATAAAGGAGAAATTAAAAGAATCTTGAGAAGGTTGTTTTGTTTTTTCTTACCAGCCTGGTCCACAAGTGTCCCCAGGTTTGAAAACTCCCGTACCAAAAGTATCTGATTCTTTACCAAATTAAGTCCTTATGGTAAATCCAAATTAGATTTTGTGACACAGCAGAAGGAAGGGGGGGGACAGGAATTTCTTAGAGAATACATCAACTTGTTAAGGTTCACTTAGTAAAATTGAGGGTATTTTTATAAATGCACATTATATAATTATATAACAACCTCTTATAGAGATTAAAGTACTTTGCAGAAAGGAATTCTATATACATAATGCTATGAAAAAGTCAGAAACTTTAAAAAGAAAATTGCAGATATAGTTGGATAGCCCTGGGTTCATTTTACTTGTCTGAGAGTTACATTTCTGGTGACCCTAATGATTAATAACATCTAATGATATAAAATCAAATCCCATTGCCTTTAAAAATCACATTTCATTGTGACTCCTGGTGGGAACCCCCCAACCCCCCCCCATAGGGTTTCTTTTTTAAAAATTTTTAAAAAATAATTTCAAACTTAGTGGATAGGTACCCCCCACCAAAAAAAATACAAAACCAAACAACAGAGAACTCCAATAAACCCCCTACCCAGATACCTAGATTTAACAAACTTTAACATTTTGCCACATTCTGCCATTCTCTGTCTTTTGATTGGAGAGTTGAACCCATTTTCATTTAAAGTAACAAATAATAATGTAGAACTAACTTCTTCCATTTTGCTCTTTGGGTTTTAATAGCCTTATACCCTTTCTTCTCCCTCAATTTTTTCCATGTCTGCCTACTTTCGCCTTTAGTTAATCTTTTGTATAGAATCTATTAGAATCTTTTCTCATTTCCTTCTCTGGATATTTTTCTGATATTTTCTTTGGTTTAAATATAACATCCTAAATCTATAACAATCTTGTTTGCTTTGATGCAAACTAAACTTCAATAGCATACACAAACTGTGTTCCTTTACCCCTTCATCCCCTCCCACATTGGCTTCTGATGAGAAATTGTCACTTTGTCTTATTGAGGCTCCCTCATATATGACAAGAGCTTCTCTCTTACAGCTTCCAGGATTCTGTCTTTGTCTTTGGCATTTGATAATTTGAATATAATATATCTTGGTGTGGGTCATTTGGGTTTATCATATTAGGAGTTTTTTGGAGCTTTTTAGATGTGCATATTCATGTTTGTCATTAAATTGGGAAGATTTTCAGCCATTATTTCTTTGAATATTCTTTCTGCCCCTTTCTCTCTTTCTCATTTGGTACTTCCATAATGCTTATTTTGTTTTGTGTTTGATAGTGTCCCACATGTCTCACAGACTCTGTTCGCTTTTCTTCAATCTTTTTAATTTCTGCTTCTCAGACTGAAAAGTTTTAATTGTCTTTACTTCATGTTCACTGATTCTTTTTTCTTCAGTACCAATCTGCTGTTTCTGTTACTGTTGGCTTTAGTTCTGTTTTGTTCCTTTTTTTTTTTTGAATTCTCTCTTTATTGATATTCTCTTTTTGTTTATCTATTGCTTTCCTGATTTTCTGATGTAGTTCTTTTGTCTGAGTTTTCATTTAACTCCTTGAGCATATTTATGACTTTTTTTTTTTTTTTTTTAGTCTTTGTCTGGAATGTCCACATTCTGGTTCTCCTTGTTGATGGATTCCAATGCTTTATTTTGCTTCTTTGCATGGGTCATCATTTCCTGTTTCTTCGCATGTCTTACAATCTTTTGCTGTTCACCGGACATTTTTATATTTTAATGTGTTATCTCTGGAATTTAGTCCATTCTTTAGACCCATTCCTTAAGCTTGTATGTAGTCAGTGTTATGATGGAGAGTTCCTTGAAAGCCAGGAGCTAGTGAAAAAAATAAAAGAAAAAGAAAACGTCTTCCCCATTCTTTGCAGATTGGCCTATGCAAATGCCTAACAATGAATTTAAAGAACAGCCTGGGGTGAAAGTCTAGGGTCTTCTCCAGTCTTTTCTGACTGTGTCTTGTCCTGGACATGTGCACATGGTCCTAAGAATTACTCCTTTTACATAGATCTGAATGTTCTCTTTTTCCCTAGGAAATAGTGTTTCCTTCCATTAGGTGTTACACTATATGTTCCACAGCCAGCAATCCTTTGCCCCAGGCAGCTGTGGTTTGATTGTTCTCTTTCAGCATTCTAGCTGCCCTGTGTTCTAGCCATTTATGTGCAGGGCAAGTTGTGGGATGGCAAGCCTGCAACAAGTGCCTGGTTCAGTCCTTTGGGCTGCCAACAAACAGATTGCACAGACATACATCATCCCAGCATGTACACAGGGTTACTCTGCTCCTTCCAGAACTGGAGCCAGGGTCTTGCACTGGGAGTGTGGGCAAGCTCCCTTCTGTAGAGGGAGTGGGAGGAGGGCTAGCTAGGGTGCCTGATGATTTTCCTAACATTTTTAAGTTGCCTTTTTCTTGATTCAGTGCTGTCCTAGGTACTACAACCCTTAAACTATTTTCTGGAGTTCTGAGAAAGGTGATTCTGCCAGATTCTGCTTCTCATTTAAAGTTTCTGTGGGTTGATGGACTCCTGGAGCATCTCACTCTTCCATCTTCATGATGTCCTCCTCCTCTTCCCCAGGGTTTCTTCACTCATATCAATTCTGCAAATGGATTAAGTTTTATTGTTATTATTATTGAATTACTATGCAACAACATCCACAGTCCTTGGCCTGTGCAGAGTGGGCTCACTTACTTCTCCAAAGCTCATTCTGCTTCTCTTCCCCACATCAAGCCACTGACCCCCTGAGATAGACTGTGCAGCACTCAGGGTCCAGGAACCACGGTGCCTCAAGCAGCCATCACCAGAGTTCTCTCTATCTTCCTAGGTGTCACAGTGCCCCAAATTCTATCATTAGTTTCATGTCTTCCTTCATTCAGCCACCCATCTATTCATCCATGTGTCCATTCAGTAAGTATTTATTGAATTCCTATTCTGGGACAGGCACTGTGTTAAGTGTTGGGTATGGAGTGGAGAATGACATTGTTCTGTCCCAACATTATAGAACTTAGGGTCTGACAGGGAAGATAGGCTATTAAATTGGGGCTCTGATAGAGGAGGATAAAGTGCTGTGAGAGCAGAGAGCCCACGTACATACTGAAAAAGCCAAGAGGGTTTTTTAAGAAGGGGTATAATTTGAGGTTCAATAGGAGTTTGCAAAGAAAAGATTAGGAGTTGGCAGGGATACCGTGGGGAGACTATGATCTAGGAAGTGTTAAAAATTGCTCTCTTTCCTCATTTCATTTTAAAATGCAAATATGCTAAAAAGTCAATAGGCTGCTCTCATTTCCTTGCTGTGTGGAACTCTGTGCAAACCTATGTATCAAAGCCAGTAAGGAATAGAATCCATAGAATCTGCTAGCAAGAGTAAGTTACATATTATGTAATGTAACCATGGAAGTGATATCCATCACCATTGTCATACTGTATTGTTGGAAGCAAGTCACAGGTCCCATTCACACTCAAGGGGAGGAGATTACACAAGGGCATGAATATACAAGATGATAGACATCACTGGGGGCCATCTTGGGTCCTACCTGCCTGTGGTGGCTTGGAGCTATGTACCCCAGAAAAACATATTCTTAAACTTAATCCATTCATGTGGGTGTGAACTCTTGTAAACAGGACCTTTTGATGGGGTGACTGTAGCGCAGCTCGGCCCAGCTGAATCAGGATGGGTCTTAATCCTATTAATGAAAGCCTTATAGGGAAGGTTGCAGAGAAAGAAAAAGAAACAGGGAGCAGCCAGGAGCTGGAAGTCGATGGAACTGAGAAGCCAGGAGAGGCTGCCATGTGCATTGCCGTGTGACAGAAAAGCCAAGGACCAAGGACGCCACAGTCTTCTGGAAGAAAGCATAGCCTTGTGATGTCTTGGTTCAGGACTTCTATCCTCAAAACCATGAGCCAACAAGTTCCTGTTGTTTAAGCCAACCCATTGTACTGCATTTGGTTTAGCAGCCAGGAAATTAAAACATGGCCAGACCCAGATTATTGATATAACTATTTTAAAGAAAAACACACTTTTAAGCCCTACATTAGACTGTACAATCTCCTTTCATAGTTTAGGATATTGGTTCTGAGATCAGTCACAAGGGTTCTTGGAGGAAACTTCGTCTCAGGAAACATCACTATTTTGTCTCTAACACTCGGCACAGAATCTGGCTCCCATCACTTTTTATGGAGGCTTGATTCATTTTTACCTGTGTATTAAATTACAAATATATAATTAGTTTAGTTATGCATTTGGTTAAATGCCAAGTGCAACTTATTACTCGAAAATAAACAAATTGTTACTTCTAAATATTATTAACAGTAATATTTAAATGAAAAACTCAATATTGGATAAAGAGAACTTTTCCAAAGGGCTCCAATGGAGACAATAGTTAATAGAGCTTTTAACTGCAAGGAGATACTTCACAGACTTCAGAAAGCAGTATTTCTTAGGAAATTCAGAGATAAATAGGATGGACAGGAAAGCTAGATCAGACTTCAGCAGTAAGGAAAAGAAGCCAACAATGTGTTTCTGGGCCTAAATATAGCTCTTCTAAGAGATTTAGGAATTTAATGGAAAGAACAACAAAGGAAAACTTCCATGTGTATTTTATGTTCTGGAAGTCTAAAGATGGGATACTGAGCTAAAGCTGGAAGAACATGTGCCTGATCCATGAGCCTGATGTGTAGGTGGAAACTATTAGCTCAAAGCCAGCTTTATATGGTTGCAGTAGCTAGTATCTACCACTCCCTCTCTGACATGGGAACAGAACTCCCTGTTTACAACTATCTAATTCCCAGTGTGTAGAAAAGAATTAACCTTACCCAAAGGGAGGTCTGGCCTTTAGCCTCTGCTCCTGGGAGGTAATTTTTAAGCCCTTGGAAAGCCCAGCCTGACAAGAGTGTCTTTGTTACCTGGGGGCTTTGCGTCACATCAGAGAGTATATCAATGTGGTTTATAGTAGGGGCTTTAGACCCTGCAGCACCAACACAGCCTCCAGAGGGGCACAAGCTCCAGCGGTGTCCGATAAAATCCCTGGACAGTAAAGCCTGGTTGCTCAATGTGTATTGTCACACCACATTCCCAGAAAAAAATTAGTTCTGTCCATGACTCCACCGGGAGAGGATAACTGGACACTTCATGATTTTCATGGGCTCTGCCCCATGCCTCTCTTCCTTTGGCTGATTTTCATCTCGATCCTTTCTCTGTAATAAACCATAACTGTAATTATAAGTTTTCAGTGTGTTCTGTGAGTCCTTCTAGTGATGTATAGAAATTAAGGGTGGTCTTGGTGACTCCTGAACTTGCAATTGCTGTCAGAAGGGAGTGTGGTCTTGTGGACCACTTTTCTTCTTTGCACAGGTGTTTTCTCACCTAGAAGAATTTTATTTATAGGGCAGTATTTATCACATTTTCCTTAAGATCAGCTAGCCTAATGGTTGAAGGATAGCAATCTACCCAAATCTCTATGCCTGACTGCTTAATTTCCAGGTCTACATAGAACACTGTAGAATAGGACTGCTTAGAGAGCCAAGTTGAAAGCTTTGCCAAGTGAATCTCATCTATTATCCCTCTGCTAGGAGCCCACAGGGTACATACTGGTATTGTGTACAAGAAGGAAGTCAACCAAAAGAAAGAAAAAATTAACTTGTAGTACTTATCCACTAGTATATCTTCTAAAACCTCCTTTTTCTTAGGGATTAATTTTTTTTTATTATTATTTGTTTCCTAGAAGAGCTCAAACTTTCATCCCATGCCCTCCAAGCTCTCAAAAGTCATTCCCAAACTCACTCTGCATCAGGAAATAAACTATCAAAAGCATTGTCCTCCTTCCCTTTGAGGTGAAAACATAGAATTTTAAAGTTAGAAGGGATCCTGAAGATCATTTCGTCCAGTTCTCTCACTTTGTAGCTAAGAGAGGTTAAGGGGTATGAATTAACCTGAGAGGGAGTAGGACAGATCTCAGTTCAAATCCTAGCTCTGTCACTTTTTAGCATGAGAGTCTAGCCTCTTCTTCATCAGCAATGTGAGGATAATAATACCTATCTCAAAAAAGTCATTTTGGCAGGAAGGTGGAGTAGACATACTTGTCCCTATCCCCCTGCTAAGTACAACTGAAAACCCTGGGCAATACGTACGTAAAATAAACATATGAAGACTCAAAGATTGAGAGAAGAATGCAGCCTGGCTAGGGACCTTAGGCTATGACATTGTGGTGAATTCTCTGAGATTTAATTTATTTCCCCTTATGTATCCCACATAGAAGCTGAAGAAGCCGGCAACTCAGAAATGCTAATGGACCAGACAAAAATAAAAGCCCCAACAAAAGAGAGCTCTCTCTAGCCAAATGACCAGGAAAAGGGCAGCCTAGCAAGACAGAAAATGTTCAGACAGTAACTCTCTATTCCGGTCAAAGAACACAGAACAAATTATGGCCCCATCCCACCCACACTAGTAAAGGCAGAGTGGGAGCCTGGGCTTCCACCTGGCCAGGCTGTAAGCACCCGTTCCCTCATCCACTGGGGTGGTATCAGAGAAAGCTGAGTATGGGGCCAGGACTTTCATGTCTACCAGGGGATAAAAAGGCCACCTCCACTGTGGTGTTCATGGAGACCGTGTGGTGAGCAAAACTCTCATCCCCACCCACGGTAAGGAAGATCCTTCCTCCCCTCACCCGCCACTTGCCAGAGCCCAAGTGGGGGACCTGGATTTCTGTCCTCAGGAGGTAGTGACAGAGCAGCAGCAGCACTTTGTGCCTCCCGCTTACTTTTCTGCCAGAGCAGTGTCAGAGGAAGCCAGCTAAAGCGAAGATTTAATTGATATCTGCAGTCTCACGACATAATATGAAAATGTCCAGGATTCCGTAGAGAACCATTCATCACAACAAGAACCAGAAAAATCTCAATTTGAATGAGAAAAGACAATCAACAGAGGCCAACACTGAGATGATACAGATGTCAAAACTATCTGCCAAGGATTTTAAAGCATTGATCATAAAAAATTTCCTTCAGTGAGGAATTATGAACATGCTTGAAACAAATGAAAAAATAGAAAGTCTCAGTAAAGAAATAGAAGAATTAAGGAAAACCCACCTAGGAACTTTAGAACTTAAAAATACAATAACCAAAATTAAAAATTCATCAACAGAATAGAGAGGATGTATGGCCTCAACAGCAGAATAGAGGGGATGGGAACAGAGGAAAGAATCAGTGAACTTGAAGATAGAGCAACAGAAATTACCCAACCTGAAAAACAGAGAAAATAGACTGAAAAAAAAAAAAAAATCAACAGAGCCTCAGGGACCTGTGGCACTACATCAAAAGATCTAACATTAGTGTCATCAGAATTCTGAAGGAGAGGAGAAAGAGCGTGAAGCTGGAAAAATACATAAAGTACATTCAAGTATATAAACAAGGAATTGAAAACATGAAGAAGGTGGTGCAACATTTTTCAAGGGCAGAAAGAAAAGAACTATAAGCCCCGAATCCCATACCAGTGAAAATATCCATCAAGAACGAAAGGGAAATTCAAGACATTGTCAGATGAAGGAAAACAAGAGAATTCATTGCTAGCAGATCTGCTCTAGAAGAATGGCTAAAAAAAATTTCTCTAAACAGAAAGGAAATGATGAAAGAAGAAATCTTGGAATGTGTACAGGACTTGTATGCTGAAAACTATACGAAGCTAATGAAAGAAATCAAAGAATATCTAAATAAATAGAGAGACATAATGTGTTTATGGGTTGTAGGACTCAACATAGTAAAAACGACAAAACTCTCCAAACTGGTATCCAGCATTTACCAGATAAATCCAGAATTTATCGAAATTCTAGCAAGATTTCTTGTAGATATAGACAAGATTGTTGTAAAATGTATATGAAAAGGCAAAGGAACTAGAGCAGCTGAAATCATTTTGAAAAAGAAGAATGAAGTGAGAGGAATCAGTCTACTGTATTTCAAGACTTATGACATTGCTGCAATAATCAAGACTATACGGTATTTATCAATGAAGGGACAGACAGACACATCCATCGAACAGAATAGAGAACCCAGAAATAGACACACACAAATATGACCAACTGATTATCAACAAGGTTCAAAAGAAATTCAGTGGAGGAAAAATAACCTTTTCAACAAATGGTACTAGAGAAATTGGACATCCATAGGCAAAAAAACAAACAAACAAAAAAACTCAAAATGGATCATGGACTTAAATGCAAAACTGAAAACTATAAAACTTTTAGGAAAAAAATAGGAGAAAATCTTCAGATCTAAGACTATGCAAAGAATTCTTAGACTTGACAGCAAAACATGATCAATTTTTAAAAATTGACAAATTGGACTTCATTGTAATTAAAAACTTTTGCTGCATGAAAGATGATGTTAAGAGGATGAAAAGAGAAACTACAGAGTGGAAGAAAATATTTGCAAACCAAATATCTTACAAATGATTGGTATCTAGAATACATAAAGAACGCTCAAAACTCAACAGTAGAATAAAACAAAATCTAACTAAAAAATGGGCATAAGACATGGACTGGCATTTCACCAGAGGCAAATAAGCACATGAAAAGATGTTCAATATCATTATCCATTAGAGAAATGCAAATTAAAAGCACAATGAGGTATCACTAAACACCTATCAGAATGGCTAAAATAGAAAATAGTGACAACACCAAATGCTGGTGAGGATGCAGAGAAAACAGATCATTCATGTATTGCTGCTGGGAATGTAAAATAGGACAGGTACTCTGGAAAACAGTTTGGCAGTTTCTTAAAAAATTAAACATGCAACTACCATACTAACCAGAAATTGCACTCCTGGTTTTTATTCCAGAGAACTGTTGGCTTGTGTTCCCACAATAACCTGTACATGAATGTTCATTGCAGCCATATTTGTAATAGTCAAACCAGGAAACAACCCAGATGGCTGGCCCTCGAGAAGTGAAAGGTTAAACAAACTGGCACATTCATACCATGGAATACCATTCCACAATAAAAAGCAATGAACTATTGAGATGCAACAACCTGCATGAATCACTAGAGAATTATGCTGAATGAAAAAAGTCATTTTCAGAAAGTTACATAATGTGTGCATCCACTTATATAACATTCTTAACATGACAAAATCTAGAAATGGCACAAGATTAGTGGTTGTCGGGCATTAAAGAGAGGGTGAGGGAAGTGGAGGTGGCTGTAAAAGAACATGAGGGATCCTTGCTGTGATGGTAATGTACTATACCTTGACTACATCGATGTCAAGATCCCAGTTGTGATATTGTGCTATAGTTCTACAAGGAGACACCATTGGGGGAAACTGGGTAAAGGGTACACTGGACCTCTCTGTATTATTTTTTACAGCTCCATGTGCTCTACAATTATCTCCAAATAAAAAGTTTTATTAAGAAAAACTCATTGAGACAGTGAAAGAACACAATATATGGAAAATCCTCAGCATCTAGAGGGACCTTAAGGGCTAAAATTGAAAAAGTCACAGGCAAACCGGGAGAGTTCGTCACCCAACATGGCAGCTCCAGCACTAATTAACTCAGCATCCTTGAAGACCCAGTTTCCCTCCATTTTTCTACCCTGCCCTTCTCAGCATATTGGCTCATAGTCAAGGTACATGCCATTGGGGTCCATATCTTGCTTGTATCTTTCTGAGAACAAAGACACAGTTCCTGGAAATCTCCCAGCTACATTTCCTTGCAGTGTAGTAGCCAGGATTGCACCATCCTACATGTGACTCAGCCATTCATAAAAATCAGCAAGAGCAATGGGATCATAATGCTTGGGTTAAATCAGTCTAGATTAACCTCCAGATCTGGGGACAGGATCCTCTTCCTGAGTCAAGTGATGGAATCACAACTGTGCCAGCCAGAAAGAAGGAAATGTTTCTGTGGTAGCCAATCAACACTATCTAGTCTCCCTCCCTTCCCAGGACTCCCATAGCCTCCCACACAAGGCACTTGAGACCATGGGTTGTGTTTGGTGAACCTACCAGATCTAAGGCTGTCCAAGGCCAAGAGCTGTTTCCTCATGCTCTTATCCCCAGCACTTTGTACGATACCCCAGGCATATAAATAGTTAATAAATATTTGTTGAAATGAATTAAGTAGCCTTCAGCATGTTTATTCTGCCTCTCAAATATCTAATTAAATCTTCACCCAGACCAATATCATGATGGTAGAGGTTAGAAACTTAATCTTGCACCAAGAAAGCAACCTGGAATGCCTCTGACTTCCAGCAGAAGCAAAGCTGCAAATTCTTCTTGCTCCACTGAGCATTCTGACATTTGATTCATTCATTTGACATTTTAGGCTGAAGGCAAGACAAAGTTATTGTTTCACTCCTTGTGCTTTTCTCTAAAATATTCATTCATGAGCTAAACCCAAATGAAATGCTGCCCACTTATTATTCATGTTACCTAATTGTTCTCCATGTTTCCCACAGGGAGAATAATAAAGCTTTGAACCTCACATTTTTAGTTTGTAATTCATTCAGCATACTGAGTAAGCAAATTATTTTCCTCCACAAAACTTAACTTCGGTTTTTCCTCCCCAAGTAGGTTTGTTATTTATGCCAAATATTGTTTTGAATTTAATAGAACCATACCCCTAAGTAGAATTCAGCACGACTTTGCTCTTTTTTTAAACTTACCCTTTTATCAACTATGATAAATGATTCTTAACCATAAAATCATTATGTTCATAAACCAAACAAAACCTCTAATCCTTCCCTAAGGTGTGTCATAAGGTTTCCATGCTTCTTGGATTAAATTCCTTGACCTTATTTTCAAGGCCACCTGTCATTTTGCCCCACATATGCCTCAGATCCATGCAAATCTAGTCCTGGTTTTCTCAGGCTATTTTCACTCTAACAGAAGAGTGTGGATGTGAATATTAGACATAAACTCTTATCAGTGCCTCAAACTATAAACTCTGCCAAGACATAACAATTCAGCAGAAACAATGATGATCCAAGAATCTAAAAAGATCTATGTTCCTCTGTATTACCAAGATATAATTACATAAATCTTCCCTGACTTAAATTCCAACTTATATCCAGCAGAAGTTCTGCTTGAATTAAGCTTGAAGGATCGGACCTAAATACAGAACCACCCAATAACAATGGTTAGTTCTGGACTAATTTGCAGAACTATAAAGCTGCCTGTCATCTGAAGGACCTGATACCTAGCAAATTTCAAAGCACAGTCATCTTGGAGACAGAAGAGGGCACTCCTGGTAAATATTAAAATAAACTAAGAAGCAAACATCTTAGAATGAAAGGTGATTTGAAATATTGGGTGTAATGGATGATACGACACAGTGTGAAATTTCTCCTGCTTAAATCTACGATAATATTTCCTATTTGTTTAGGTTCTTAATATTCTATAATAAAGGTAGTCATTGGCGACACGTGGCTATTGAGCACATAAAATGTGGTTAGTACAACTAGAGGCTGAAAGTTCTGCTGAACAGCACTGTAGAAGTCTCGATTTCTATTATGTGTTAAAATCTACAAAGAATAATTGAGCAATAAGGACTGATCTAGCAGAGAGGCTGAATTCCTGAGGTTGATTGAGCCTGCATGTCTTAGTTACAGGTGGTATCCATAGAAATGAAGTCGTCAGATGGAAATAACTTGGCCACTGTTCCAGTGGGTTTCTCTAATTTTATTTTGGAGAAATACTTCAATTTAAAAAAGAGTAGGGAAGGCACTTATCTTAATTCATTTGAGACTTGATCTATGTAAATTAGAGATTATTGAAAAAGCCCAAGCATATGACTGTTCATCTTAGGGGCCTTTAAAACAGTATTTTAAAAGCCACAAACAATTCAAAGTTAAATATAAACCACCATATTGCCATGGCAAGCACATATGTTTCCAGAGCTAAGAGAAACAGTAGAGCCTGTCTAATCCAAATGGTTCATTTTTTGATGTTGAAAGCAGAACAACCCAAAAGTTGGAAATGTCACTCTCAAATTCTCAAAGGTTTTGCTGAGATCCTCTCACATCCTTACTCACCTTCATACTTCTTCCTTATATTATGATTTTATAAAGGGCTTTTATAAAAAATGTGGACCTTCTCAAGCGTTTGAGATTAGAACTATCAAGAGGAACCTGTCTCTTCATCTATTGCTGGTTGGCACATAACTAATACAGAAGTGCACACACGTAGGCACACATGCACTCATACAGATGTTTTACTTCCCCTCAGCCTAATTCCTTGTAAAGGGGATTCCATAAGGTGAATCCCATGATTTCAGATCCGGTTCAGAGCAACTTCTTTTCGGAAATGCAGGGAGAAAGGAAGGAGAAATGTGTTCTTGGGTTTTATGTAGAAGAAACTGAATACAAGTACTCAACACAGCACCATATGCAACTGTGGCAAATCCATGAGAAGTGCTTTAAACATTTGAGATTTTGATAAAGATTTTTTTGCCCAGCCCCATCAAAATGACATATGGAGAAGAGGTTGTGGTGAAAGTAAAGGGTAAGTTCAACTTTCATCAAACGCCTCTCCTGGGGTCACCACCGCAATGCCACTGCTGAGGCTGCTATTTAAGATTGAGATGCTAAGCCTTCCAGGCCATAATCAAACAGATCAATAACAGCATCAACATTTTAATCGAATATTTGTTTGTGTTTTTGTGAAAGGTGCTGAATCATAGCAATCATTCAGAAAATAGATGATGTACGTTTTATGGATAACAAATAGGTGACTCTGTGCTTCTCTGTTTCAAATAAGTCCCCAGAGAAACAAAATCTACCTGAGCCTGACTGGTTCTGCAGTAAGTCTGAAAATACAGATTTGCTGATCCTAGAAATAAATTTATTTTTCCTTCCGGCTGTATCCCTTAATCTTACTCCTCTTTATTGCAAAGCTAAAAATAATAGGTAATGAGTCACAAGGGACAGCTCTCAAAATGAAAGTCCCACCTCCCAGGTCCCGATGGGCATGATAAGTTGCTACTGCTACTGAGTAGGAATGCAAATTCTTTGGCAGTATGATGGTTAACTCTAGACCCAAACCTCACACTTAACCAATGTTCAGTTTCTTCTGTTCAATCACTTCTCTCAATCTTGGCTGCCAAGATATTCTGGAACATTCCAGCTTTATATATTTTTCAAATTTTGTGGGTGAATATTAAGAAACATACTTAAGATCTTTTGAAATGTTATCCAGTGTGTTATTTTATCTTCAAAACAGTAAAAGATCTTTGCTCCAATTGTTCTTTCTTGGATCTATTTTTTAGCCAGGCTTGATGAAGACTGGCAGCCAGCAGGCCAAGAGCATCGAGGGTAAGTGTTGAAGGCAGTGATGACCCCCACTTAACATTGCCAAAGAGATGGGTCAAATTTGTTATATTCCAGAGGTGATGTTAGCAATGGTAAAGGAAATGAAGTGGGCACCCACATTTCTGATTGGTCATCTTTCACTGCCCGTCATTCTGCCTTTGGAAAACAAACCATAATAATATCTCATTATCAGTGAAGCATGTTGCAGTTTCTGCAGAGTTTCCATGTACATCCTCTCATTTGTTTCCACAACAACTCCAAAAGGTGGGCCTGACTGACTCTCCTGATTCACAACTTCATAGCTGAGAAAGAAGATTCAAAGTTTAATTGATTTATACAACTGTTGTGGTTTGCTAATGTTGCCGTCATGCAAAATACCAGAAGCGGATTGGCTTTTATAAAGGGGGTTTATTTGGTTACAAATCTACAGTCTGAAGATCATAAAAATGTCCAAATTAAGGCATCAACACAAGTACACCTTCACTGAAGGATGGCCAGTGGTGTCTGGAAAACCTCTGTTAGCTGGGAAGGCACATGGCTGGCATCTCTGATCCCAGATTGCGTTCCAGCTCCTCTCATTTCTCCTGGATATTTCTCTTGGATGCAGCACTGAGCTCCTTCTGTCTGAGCTTTCATAGGGCTCTGGTAAACTAATCAAGAACCACACTGAATGGGTGGGGCCACATCTCCATGGAAATTACCTAATTGCAGGTATTACCCAGTCGGGTGAGTCACATCTCCATGGAAACAACTTAATCCAAAGTTTCCAAACTAATCAACACTAATATGTATCCCCACAAGATTTCATTAAAGAACATGATGTTTTGTGGGGCATAATACAACCAAACTGGCACAACAACTTTTTTAAGTTTATACAGATCTTTTTCCCCAAATCTAGGGGAAGGAGTAGTGAGAAGGAACACATATTCTGCATTCTCTGAGAATGCAGAATTAATATACCACAAGGATTAGAAGTGATTCCAAAGTCTGGTCCACTAGATGACTCATAGTAATTTAAATATTTAATTACATATGCATTTAAAACATTCAAAAAATTCTATTTACGTTGATTGTAAAGTTTTGGATATGGATGATGGTGATGGTAGCACATTATAGTGAGTGTAATCAACAGCACTGAATTATATATGTGAATGTGGTTAAAAGAGGAAATTTTAGACTGTGTATATGTTACTAGATTAAAAATAAAAAGATAAAGCATAGGACTATATAAATCAGTGACCTCTATTGTAAATGATGGACTATAGTTAACACTACAAGTATAAAAATGTTCTTTCATGAATTATAACAAATGTACCACACTAATACAAGGTGTTAATAATGGGTGGTATATGAGGAAAAAATACACCTAATGTAAACCATGGGCTAAAGTTAATAATGCAATTTTAATATTGTTTCATCAGTTGTAACAAAGGTACTACATTAATACCAAGTGTCAACAGTAGGGGTTATATGGGAACACTAATTTTTACATGACTTTTCTGCAAACCTACAACTTCTCTAACTAAAAAAATAAAAAAGTAATGTATTATATATAACCTACTGAATAAAATAAAAATTCGTGAATTCATACTGCTAACAAATAAATGAATAAAGAAATAAATCATAAAGAAATAAACCTGATGAACACCACTTTAACCAAGTGATCAAATTCACTTCACCAAAACTGGGGCTAACTGACATTATATTTCTCCTGATGTGATGTCATGAGAGGGACACAAGATCTACTATGCAGAATTACTGCCAAAACTGCATAATCTAAATCTAATCATCAGGCAAACCCATCCTAGAAAACTACTAGACTGAATTCTTTGAAAACATCCAGGTCAAGAAAGACAAAAATAGTCTAAGGAATTGCTTCAGATCAAAGGAGACTAAAGAGACATGAAAATTAAATGCAATGCATGCTCCTGGGGTGAGAACTTCACCAGGACTTGTGAGTGTCTCTTAGTCCCATCTACATCTGTGTAAATAGACCCTTCATCAGACACTCTATCAAATGTCTCCTGCAGGACTCTAACTGATACAGTTATCCTTTCTTGAGTCCTCTAACACATTAAAAAAAAAGTTTGGTAAAAAATACATAAATGACCTGTTAAGACTTAAAGAAAGGAATTTATAGCACCTTTCTAGGTATTGTCTTTTTGTAAATATAGCTTCTTACTTTATTTGTCTTTATATCTATTGTACTAATACAGTTAATCAATTCCTTTTGCTATTTCATAAGAGAAAACCTAAGTGAGAGAAGCTAGGCCTTAGTCTTCCTGATTTTCTAGGCTTAGAAGGTAACAGTGACTTGTTATTGTAATTATCACCATTATTCACTCTCTCCATTTGTTTAGGGCTGTACAATTAAGTTTAAAGTGTTGTCACTTTAAATTATTTGTCGCTAGAGGTGAAGAATAAGTTTATAAAAAAAAAGTCATCACCACCCACCTGGGGACAACTACCGGAAATGGATATTGTAGGCACAGCATCTCGAGCAGCACTGTCCACATCTGTGCTGTTCCGTACTATAGCCACATGCCACGTGTGCCCACTAAGCACATGAAATGTGACGAGTGTGAATGATTTTTAAATTTTATTAAATTTTAATAAATTTAAATTTAAATAGCCACATGTGACTTGCAGCTACTCCATTGGACAGTGCAGAGCTGGAAAGAAAGAAACAGCCTTTCTATCAGGCATACCTTGAAAATCAAGCCCTATGAAGTCATGGCAAATGCCATACCCTATAAGAGCATTTTCTTGACAAATTCACTTCTACAGATTACCATCTAGGAGTGTGTGTGTGTGTGTACACAACATTTTGAAATGATGGATTGCCTGGGAATTGCCTTAAAATTCTTTAGCTGGGGAGTTTGGGATAGAGGATGTGGAGCTTATGAGGATAGGTAAAACAAGAAGGGAAATATGTTATGGTTGTTGAAGCTGGCTAAAAGATAAGTGAGTGTTCAATACACTATTTCTTCTATTTTGATAAACTTTGAATATTTTCGTTTTAAAAGTTTTTTTTTTTTTTTAATTACCTTGTTTTTATTATAGCCTTTAGGCTGAGGGAGCCATAAGAAAGACATTTTCTGACATGGTAGCAATAGTTCTGTGAAAGCTGTATAATGGGTACAACTTGATAATTCCTCCTCACACTTTGTGAGGATCATGTAAGTGTAAATGAAATGACACATGAAAACACTTGCATAGCTCCTGCTCAGCACATGCTGGTCCTCATCCTCTTCCCTGAGAAATCCACCATTCCCACTGAATGCAACTTGGACTGGTTTCTGACATTGCTTAAGCAAGTGAAAAAATAGATATATATATATTTTTTTACCCAGATGTTTTGCTCTAATTTAAAGTGGTCAAATACGTAAACTCCAAGTACACTAGTGCTTCAATTCAATCTGCTACCTGGTATGACCTACTCATTGGCCATTTCTCTTTTCTTCCTTACTCACAGTATCCTGTTTTCCAAGGGAATGTTTATGTGCTTAGGTAAAAAAACTATACTTCCCTTCCTCCCTTGCAGCTGGAAGCAGCCATGTGACACAGATCTGGCCAAGGAGGTGTGAGTGGAAGTCCTGGGAAAAGGCTGTGATGGTTAGGTACATGTGTCAACTAGGCCAGGTAATGATGCCCAGTTCTTTTGTCAGGCAAACACACTGGATTAATTGTTACCGTGAAGACATTTCATGGACTTAAATCATTGGTAAGTTGATTGCATCTGTGGCTAATGACTTCTACAATCAACTGAGGAGGTTGCCTTCAGCAATGAGGACGTTTCATCCAATCAGCTAAAGGCTTTAAAAGGAGAAGTAATGATTTCAGCAGTCAGAAGAGAGAATTTTCATCACTGCTTCAGCCAGCCTGTTTCTCTTGGGGAATTCATTGAAAATCTTCATCAGAGTTCCCAGCTTGCAACCTGCCCTACAGAATTTGGACCCATGCATCTCCACAGTTGCATGAGATAATTTTATGAAATCTCATAATATTTACAGATATTTCCTCTCATTTCTTTTTCCCTAGAGAACCCTAATACAGAGGCTTTATGAGTGAAGTCCTGGGGAGGGGCTTTCATAGAAGCTTTTCAGAAGAGGATAGACTTGATTTTCTTGGTCCTTTGCCTTTTGCCCTGTGTTCATCCTCTTTTTCCTGCCTGGAATGTGATGTTGTAGTGAAGGTGAGGCAGCCATCTTGTGACCAGTAAGTTACACGTCCATGATAAGGATGACTGAGTGGATACTTAGAAGGACTTGGGAATCTGACAGAGCTGCTGTATCAACTCTGGACTGTCCACCTTTAGTTTCTCTTTTTGTGAGAAAAACAACCAAACTCTGATTTGTTTAAAGCATTTATTAATTTTTGTTACATACTGCCAAACTCAACCTCTGGTTAATATATGCATATTAGGTAATCAGCAACCTATATGAGAAATACTGACCAAACTTTGTAATTTGCCTCTTTATTCCATCTCCTAATGAAATATATAGTCAGGATAAGAATCGTGAACTTCTCCCAGACTAAAATGTACAAATACTCATTTTCATTTTACTTACCTTCACTTTAACTGCCTTTATGATTCTTCCTTCTTGGGATGTGATTCCCTGGGATCTATTGATGGAATCTTGCTAATGAAGGGAACTCTTCACTGAAAATCACGCATGAAGTTTTCAAGATTGCCTCTTTTTTAATGTTTTAGTTTTTAATGTAACTCTTAAGATTATTACTACAATTTGATAAAATCAAATATGCAAATATTGCAGAAATAGAATGTTCTAGAATTTTAGCTATTTTGTATGATTCCTTAATTTATTTATGCATTCAATGAATAAGTTCAAATAGCAAGAAAAATGTTGAGCCCAGAGAGTTCAAAAAATAAATGACATGGCTGCTACCTTCAAAGGCAGACACATAAACAATAGTTACATTATAGTGTTCTAAGAGCTACAAGTATGGGAAAGTGCTACTGAAGTGGGAGAAGTGGCATTTAGTTCTACAGGTGAGGAAGACTTTAAAGAGGAAGTGATGCTGAAGGTCTTTAAGGATGAGTAGAAGTTTATGAGCAGAAAAAGATAAGGGCATTTACAATCAGAACAACACAGCAAGTATAATGACGTGGAGCCTGAAAGCACGAGTTCAGAGAACAGTGAAGTTGTTTGGGCCTGGTATGGTGTTGATGAGACTGGAATATTTGCTGCTACAGTCCATAGAGTAAGGAGCTCCTTTGCTCCTGATGCTAGGGACTTCAAGGGAGGGAGATTCCATCCATCCTATTGGATAGGAAGAGCAGAATGTGGTTGAAACTTCACATTCCCTGGGCCTATTGAATAGTGGGCAGAGTCAGTGTCCATACAAAATCAGAATTGGTAAACTGAGCAGGGCCTCCCTTTTTCCCCACTCCCCAATGCTCCCAAGGGCTATGCCTGAGTTCTCAAGTCCAAAGTCTAGATTCAGTTGCAGAAGAACATTGCACTTATAGTCTTGTACCTACAAGACTTATAAGAGAATTAACTATATTTTCAATCTAATTTTCACCAAACTTTGGAATGTCAAGTATTGGTCAACAACTGGTTAATTAAATGGCACCTCTCTTCTATTGGCCTCTTGTCATTGAGTAAATGTCCCTTTGGGACTCTGGAGGCAAAGGGGTTTACAGTGGTTTGGAGCTATATACCCTAGAAAAACATGTGCTTAAACTTAATCTATTCCTGTGGGTGTGAACTCTTGTAAACAGGACCTTTTGATGAGGTTACTTAGGTTGAGGTGTGGCCCAGGTGAATCAGGACAGGTCTTAATCTTATTACTGAAGATTCCTTACAGGGAAGGTCACACACAGAGAGAAAGTCACAGAGGAAACAGCCAGAAGTTGAATGTCAGTGGAACCCAGAAGAGAAGGGAGAAGCCAGGAGAGGCCACCATGTGCAGTGCCATGTGATAGAAAAGCCAAGGACCAAGGATTGCTAGCAGCCAGCCCCAGAATGCCACAGTCCTCTAGGAAAAAGCATCACCTTGGTGATGCCTCGGTTTTGAACTTCTCCTAGCATCAAAACCATGAGCTAATAAATTCCTGTGTTTAAGCCAACCTGTGTGCCAGCAATTTGTGATTTGCAATGGCAACTTACGCAGTTTGCTTTGGCAGCCAGGAAACCAAAGGGTACAAGTGTTAAGTGGCAAGAGGTGAGTTTGGAAAGAATGGTTGGAGTCAGACTGAGAAGAACTTGTCAACTATGCTAATATTTTGAACTTTTTCCTGTGAACAGGAACTCTCAGAAGTAGCAATGCTGCATTTGGGCCCCAGAAAAGTCCCTAGAGTTACATATCTGCCATAAAAGATGGGCCAGAGGATACCGTGGCAACAGCAGAGACCAGAGATTATGAGAGCCTTGATTCAGAGGCATTAGAAAATCAAAGAAGCAGATCTGTTCCAGAGGACCTAGTAGAAAACTTGCCTATTCTTAGATGCATACAGTGGGGAGTGGGAAGAAGTTAATAACTCCTAGATTTCTAGCTGAGTTGACTAGATGATTGTTGACATCATATCCAAAATAAGGGATGTGGGAGAAGCAAACTTGTCATACCTTGACAATAAATGAAAACCGGTGAAAGGAATAATACACATGGGGAAAAATTAAACATCAAGTGTACCACGAGGTCAACAGTAAAATCAGACTGTACCAGAGACTGAGAGCCTGTTATGTACATGGATGTGCTCAGTCAATGCATATGTTTCACCCAAGAAAATTGGGTCTGTCATCTTTACTTCATAGCCAGTTTTTAAGAATAGAAGTACCCAATTTGTAGCTTGCTGCAGTGGTGAGCACCATGGCTTCCAAAATAAGTGTTCCAAAAATTCTGATGAATTAAATTATTAGCCAAGCACAGTTTCAGGGTTTGCCCTTTGATAAAACTAACAGAAATCTGGAAAAATGAAATGAGCAAATAATTGAATAAGTGGCATCAGATGTGAAATAGGTAGTTGAAATGGAGGAAATTTGTGGAAGGGGAAATTCAGAGAAATTCATTTGAAAAGCAAAATGTTTAGACAAAATAACAGAGGCAAGGCCAGAAAGAGGTCTGTTTAGAGTTCCCTCTCCATAAACAGGCTCTTGGTGTGGGATATATTGTCACAAACATGGCCCAAAGGAGATATATTTTAGGAACTTACATGGAACCATTGCTGGGAGAGAGTATCTTCCCACCGATTGTGGGAAATTTCTGGTCACCCAAGGCAAAAAACAAAAACAAACAAACAAACAAAAAAACAGGCTGCCCTGAGGAGTGGCTGAGGTATCAGGGAAACTACTGAGGTGTGTCAGAGGACCTTGTGAATGTGGTCTTGTGCTAGGTATATGAGAGCATAACGGGGAGTGATCAAGAGAAGCTTCTGGAAATAAAGTGGTACTTCCATCATAAATGTTATCGTTAGCTGTTTTGGTTTCCCACCTGCTGAAACAAATGCGATACAGTGGGTTTGCTTATATGACAGGGATGTATTTGCTCCTGGTTCTAAGGCTAGGAGAAGTCCAAAACCCAGGTGTCAACACATGATGCTTTCTCCCGCAAGACTGGCACTCTGGGGCTGGCTGCCCAATACCATTGGCTTTTCTGTCACATGGCAATGCACATGGTGGCCTCTCCTAGCTTCCCACCTCTGTCTTGACTTTCACTCTCCCTCTAAAGGGCTCCAGTAATCTGGACTGAAGCCCAACCTGATTCAGTGGGGCCACACCCTACCTGAAGTAACATCTTGAAGAGATCTTCTTCCCAATGGGTCCACACCCACCAGAATGCAGACCAAGACCAAGAACATGTCCAAATGGGGGAACCCAATTCAACCCACCACATCAGTTATCCATCCACTAGGGATCAGAGGATGCGTGTTTGTTTTGCTTTTAATTTGATGTTATAACTGGTTCTGAATGTATCATATCTATGATCAAATGGCAATGTCGTGTCAGTCTATTTGAGTTCTGCTTGGATACAAATTGGTAAAATTTGAATCTCAATGTAAATTTAAATTCTGCAAGCTGTTTAGGTTTGGCTTTGCATCTGAACAAGGGGATGGTGGGTTTTTCACATGTAGAGCAAAGCTGAGGGGTCTGACCAAGCATCGGATTCAACCTGAAAGCCCTAAGCTAGCAACTAATGGCATACACGGGCCTGGTCACAGGCACAGTGATGAAATGTAGAATCATCACATTCAGTGCAAGAAAGACCGTAGATAACTGTAATCCTACCTCCCGATTTTGCAGATGAGAAAACAGAGGGACAGAGTTTAAATAACTTGCTTAAGGTCACATATCTTTCATGTTAACTGACCTTAGATTAAAATTTTAGTTCTTGGACTCCTAGTTCAGTACCCTTTTCTGTACCCCATGCCTCACCTCTTGGTTTTTCGTTTTGGGGACTCTCTGGCTATCTTTTATCTGTCTTTCACCCTATCGACAGTTGCTTTTGCAAAGGCAGTAAAGAAATATTGCCCTTCCCAGAACTAATTGCATTTTGAAAGAAGAGTAAGATTTTTAAAATATGATTTAGGAAATAGTACTTGTGAAATTTCAGGCATAAGTAAAACAGTGAGGGAAGGTATTTTCTCTATGGTTTTGTTGTTTTTTTGCCTATTTGTTTAGTTTTGTTTTTATTTCAAATTTGAACTTGGGTAAATAGCTATTGTAAAAACTGGCCTAGAATTATGACGGAAACACACATTATCAGAATACCTATCTCTTGATGTTGTGTTTTTATAGTCGGACTAGGTTATGAAGTCCACCGACTCGATGTCACAAGGCACTTAAAGACTGCGTTACCCGCTTGCCTGGGGACGTGTGAAATTGCTCTGTATGGTTCCCATCAAATGCTCCAACAACGTCGACAGGCACCTTACTTCTCTGGAAGTAGCCTCTTCTCTCTTTAGACAGGTAGGAAAGTTAGTCCTTGCAAAGGACCCAAGCCTCTCTCCCCCAGAGCTTTTACCTGTGACTTCTAGCTGTTCCTGGTTCACAAAGGACAAACCTAAATCCTCTGCCACAACATAACCCTGCAGGTGCTTGACAATAGTGGTCATGTCACCTTAACCTTAAAATAAGAGGCTGGAAAACTGACATGAGATCATAATCAGTTCTCAGAAAGATATGCATTGCCCAAACAAACAAGTAAGGCAGAGTTGTGTGTATTTTGTGTGTTTCAGATATTGTGAATGAGGGAGTGGTAATTGGCAAGGATATGAGTGACAAATTTTAGTTACTGTTGGCTTTGGCTGGCTTTGACATAGGTGAATGAGAAAGTTATCTCAGAAATCTGTCTTCTCAAATTGAGTGTAAGTCCCAATAAAACCAATATCATCAATAAGATATTTTAAAAATCGAGTTATTTTCAGAACTTTTCCTAACATCAGTTTAAAACATTTGTCATCTTTCTTGAGACTAACTGAAGCTAATTTTGGAATTTTTGCTAAAACCTAACAATATTGGCCATGACTCTGGGAGGCTGGGTGGAGTTGGTATTGTCTTATTCTTATTGAAATTGGCTTCTCCACTTCCCTCTCTGCTCTTTCTGTGCATCTTCCCATCATGGGGCACCACAAATGGAATACAATAACAAAAATTTATATTCTATCATGGTAGAAACAAATTGTCACAGACCATAGGCATTGTATTTTAAAAGAGTTTTGCATATGGGCATATATTTTTGACAAGTTCTATTAAAACTCACATTAATTCAACAAAACACATTTGTTAATTATCACTAGTGTAACAGGACATCCCAGTTGATTTGGGGCTGTGGCCTGATACCTTATCCTGTGTTTGACATCTGTGGTTAGTTTTCTTGTTTACATGAGGTCTTTTGATTGTGTGGAAATACGAATCAAG
The DNA here is from genome assembly GCF_015220235.1 of Choloepus didactylus. Classification (NCBI taxonomy): domain Eukaryota; kingdom Metazoa; phylum Chordata; class Mammalia; order Pilosa; family Megalonychidae; genus Choloepus; species Choloepus didactylus. The sequence goes on along the minus strand of NC_051318.1, from coordinate 25,117,560 downwards.
CAATTTTATTAGGGATGAGGCCTTCCGTAATTCCAAAGGAGGAATGAACAGTCTACACCTGGTGCCTGTGCTCTGGTCTTCCTACTCACCTCACCTGGAACGAGAGCATCTGCCACATCTCTGATTTGCAAGAAGCCAAAGAGGTCATGGGAACCAGAACTCGAACCCTGTCCAGGTTTGAGGTTTAGATAAATAACAACAGACATGTCTGATGAATTGGGAGCAAGGACACAAAAGACATCAGATTAGTAGGAGGGGAAATGAGTGTCAGAAAATGAAGAAGGAGCTGAGCATAGTAGGCTGGGCTCAGTAGCAGTTCCCATGGTAGGTCTCGGGTGGGTAGCATGTCTAAGAGCTCACTATGGATTCTAAAGTCAGTACTAAATCTTGTAACAAGGCTACTTGTAGATACTGAAGCATGCTGTTGTGATAAAGTAAAAACATTCATCTCTGAAAAGGCAAGGATGACAGGAAGCTTACTGTAGTGTTGTTTGATTGTTATACTGTTAAATAGTTCTATTCAACTTTGTCTTTTTCTAGAGGTCCTTTCCTAATTCAACCATTTTTCTTTACTACACAATAAGAACACTAGCTTTTTGTGTGTGTGTGTTTGTTTTTTTTTAATTCAGTTTTATTGAAATATATTCACATACCATACAATCATTCATGGTATACAATCAACTGTTCACAGTACGATCATATAGTTCTGCATTCATCACCACAATCTATTTCTGAACATTTTCCTTACATCAGAAAGAATCAGAATAAGAATAAAAAATAAAAGTGAAAAAAGAACACCCAAATCATCCCCCCATCCCACCCTATTTGTCATTTAGTTTTTATCCCCACTTTTCTACTCATCCATCCATACGCTAGATAAGAAGAGTGTGATCCACAAGGTTTTCACAATCACACTGTCACCCCTTGTAATCTACATTATTATGTAATCATCTTCAGGAGTCCAGACTGCTGGGTTGGAGTTTGCTAGTTTCAGGTATTTACTTCTAGCTATTCCAATACATTAAAGCCTAAGAGGTGTTATCTATATAGTGCATAAAAATGTCCACCAGAGTGACCTCTCAACTCCATTTGAAATCTCTCAGCCACTGAAACTATTTCGTCTCATTTTGCATCTCCCTTTTGGTCAAGAAGATATTCTCAATCCCACAATGCCAGGTCCAGATTCATCCCTGGGAGTCATATCCTGTGTTGCCAGGGAGATTTACACCCCTGGGAGTCGGGTCCCATGTCAGGGGGAGGGCAGTGAGTTCACCTGCCGAGGTGGCTCAGTTGGGGGGGGGGGGCACATCTGAGCAACAAAGAGGTACTCAGGGGGAGACTCTTAGGCACAATTATATGCAAGTTTAGCCTCTCCTTTGCAGTAATGAGCTTCATTAGGGCAAGTCCCACGATCGAGGGCTCAGCACATCAAACCGCCAGTTCCAATGTTTGTGACAACATCAACACCAGTCCGGGTGAGGAAGTCCAACACTTTCGCACCTTCCCCCGGCTCCTCGGGGTGGGGTGGGGGGAGGCTGTAAATATATTTTTTATTATCTGCCCAAATTACTTTGGGATGCAGAACACTAGCTTTTAACAAACCACAGAGATTATATCCCCATGTGACTTGCTGTCACAACAGCTGCTTTCAGCACCTTTGGCACCCGTGGTTCCCTCCCTTTGTGGGGTCATTCGTGGGAGCACTTGGAAAAGGCCTACCAGGCAAAATACCTCCCCAACGGCCAGCACAGAGGCCAGCAGCCACCAGGGCAGACAGATACGGTCATGCTGTGTTTAGACATTAAGCCTCCAAATGGCTTTCATTACAATGTATCTGCTGGAAGAGTTAAGAGAGAAAAAAAAAGAAAGAAAAAGAAAGAAAGATAACACTTTTAGATAGTATCAGCTCTTAGGCACTTTGTGAATTAAGTTATTGGGTCCTTTAGCAGTAGGTGACTTAAAGGGGAGGAAAAATAAAAGGCAAAAAATAAGATCTCAGGAAGCCCCCTCTTTGGACGTGGGAGGTGCATCTCTGTGGGCTCATGGTTTGGTAGGGACTCCCAGTGGAAAGAATCCTGGTCTGGGGTAATGCCAGCCCTAAACAAATGGGGAAAAAATTAGAATGTCATGTTTGAGCTTTACAAGTGGATATTCAGTTCAATTTTTATTTGAATTCATGCAACAATCAATGGTATTTATTCTACTCATTATTCCTCCATAAAAAACCACCCCGATATTGAGCAACCTAGAACAATAACATTTATTTTGCTCACAAATTTGCAATTTGGGCAGGGCTCAAAGGGGCAGTTTGTCTCTACCCTATGCTGTGTCATCTAGGGTAGCTTGACTGAAGCTGGAGGATCTACTTCCAAGCTCTCTCACCTGCTTGCTGGAAAGTTGATGCTGGCTGTTGATTTCTCCATGCAGGTCTCTGCACGGGGCAGCCTGGGCTTCCTCGCAGTACAGTGGCTGAGTTCCAAGAGCAAGCAACATGACAGACAAGAAGTGGAAGCTACTAGTTTTGTAAGGCTCAGCTCCAGCAACTGCACAGGAGCCCTTCCACCATGTTCTATTGGTCAAACCGTAACAGAACTCAGCTTGAAGAGATGTGGACATAGACTTTACATTTCAATGGGAGGAATGTCAAACAATTTGGGGGACATGTTTTTAAAAGTGCCTCAGTGTATCTGTCAGGGATTATTTCTTCAGTTTCCTACCAAAAACAGCTAGGTAGATGATGCTCTGAAGATAACAATCTATCATAATATTTCCTATACAGCATTATCTGTCTGTTGGTTAGACTTCTAAGAGCATTCATTTGTGATATCTGTGGTAGCTTGGCAAAAGGGCCACAGGTTATATGTTCTATCTAGAACTGAAACCTGCATGCTTACCTGCTCATACAGCCAAAGCATCACTCAGGCTGGTGCCCTGTCCTGAGGTATAAATTATCATGAGTCTCCCCCATTTTTGGTGTGTAAGGTGACACGATAAGAATACTTCACAGTGGCGAATTCATTTAAATGCTATTTTATAAATATGAGAGGAACATTGTAGGCATTGTATAAGCTAAAAAAAAGTTTCTGTTTATTCTGGCTTACTCAAGATTTGAATAAAAATATTGTGAATTTAGTGGGGCACTGTGTTGGTTTGTATATTTATGTCCCCCAGAAAAAGCCATATTCTTTAATGCATTCTTGTGGGGGCAGACTTATTAGTGTGGATTGGGTTGGAACCTACTGGTTCAGAACCATGGAGATGTGACCCACCCAACTGTAGGTGATAACTATGATTGGATAACTTCCATGGAGGCGTGGCCCTGCCCATTCAGCATGGGTCTTATTTAGTTTACTGGGGCACTATATAAGCTCAGACAGAAGGAGCTTGTAGTGAGCTGGAACTGGGACAGACATTTTGAAGACTGCCGTTGGAAGCTGATGCAGACATTTTGGATAGCACCATTTTGAAACGCACCCTGGGAGCAAGCAGACGCCAGCCACATGCCTTCCCAGCTAACAGAGGTTTTCCGGATGCCAAAGGCCTTTTCTCCAGTGAAGGTATCCTTTGTCGATGGACCCTTTATGGCCTTAAGACTGTAACCTTGTAACCAAATAAACCCCCTTTTATAAAAGCCAATCCATTTCTGGTGTTTTGCAAAAGGGCACCATTAGCAAACTAGAACAGGCACATTAATACTTCAACCAAAAGATAGGGATGGGAACTTAAGAAAATGAATCAAACCAGTTGTATCAGCTGAGTGTTTGGTGATAAGCAACAGACAACAACTCTTAACTAATTTAAGCAAAAAATGGGTTTATTAGAAAGCTAGTGGGGGAGCTCAGAAAATGGAAGGCATTTCTGGAACTTCAGCAGACAAGTTCCAGAAGAACAGGAGTTAGGGCAGCTCTGTGGATCTAGGGGTCTAGAACTCAAGACATGGCATGGCATCAGATGTCCCAGCTCTAGCCACCTTCCACCATTGTAGGTCTTCATTTCTATTACTAAATTTCCAAGAGTGAGGATATGATTGATCCAGCTTAGGTCAGTTATATCAACTTTGGATTGGTTAGCCATGGCCCAGGGATAGGGCTGGTGGCTTGGCCGTGGCCACTGGGAGAATGCTATAAGCTGAGCTACCAGCCCAATTTGGATCAACTATGCCAGTTAATATTGATGTTAATTTTCAACACATATTTATTGTTTTGACTAGGCATCATTTGTACAAAATTATATATATGCATATAGATACATATGCCTAGACATACATTTTCTCTCTCGCTCCTCTCCACCTTCTCTCCTCTTTCCTCCACCAATTTTCTCCCTCTCCAGAGACCAACACTCTTTACAATTATTTATATATCCATCCAGAGATATTCTATGCAAATATAAGTAAATAAGAAGTATATCTCCTCTCCTACCCTTTTTTACATGCCATTTCACACCTCGATATTTCCTCATATCTATCAATTGTAATACGTTTTTCCTTGTGCAAAAACTTCTAAGAGGATGTTAAAAACATTATCTAAAATAAACTTTAAAATGATCTATGGATTTACACTATTCTTAGCTAACTGTTTCTATAACCATGTATAATTTAGAGTTAGTTTATCACCTTTGAACTGAGGCTTCATTTATAAACATTTTGTCATAGAATCTGTTTTGGTTTGCTAAAGCAGCCAGAATGCAATATACCAGAAATGGGTTGGCTTTTACAATGGGGATTTATTAACTTACAATGTACAGTTCTTAGGCTGTGAAAACGTCCAACTCAAGACATCAACAGAACTCTCTGAAGACAGCATGCCAGCATCTGGGACACTTCTGCCACATGGGAAGGCACATGGCTGGTGTCCACTGGTCCTTCTCTCCTGGGTTGTGTTGCTTTCAGCTTCTGGCTCCAGTGGCTTCCTCTCTCAGCTTCTCTGGGTGTCCTCTCTCTTACCTTCTTTCTCTCTTAGCTTGTCTGGGGCTTTTTTTTGTCTTTTATCCTCTTAAAAAGGACTCTAGTAGAGGATTAACACCCACCCTGGGGCAGGCCTCAACTGAAATAACCTAATCAAAAGTTCCCACCTACAACAGGTCTGCACCCACAGTAATGGATTAAAAAAACATGATAATTTCTGGGATATATACAGCCTCCAAACTACCACACAGAGATTGGTTATAGTTTTTTCCCTCACTGATGGCATCTCCTTTTACTAAGAAAAATGATAATTTAGTCCACTGTGTATTAACATAATTTAATCTTGTCAATAATGGCTTTAAGAAGGTTTAATGTGAGAATTCATTACTCACTACATTCTTCTCTCTTTGCTATGTCCCCCCCAAAATTTTAAATGTTTAACAGATGCCATGTACTATTTCTCAATCACTTTAAAAGTTAATCCATTTTCTATAAATTTATAGGAATTCTCTATCACAAAGAATTATATTAGTATTTAATCTTGCTATTTAAAAATAAACCAGTATAACAAAGTTTATTTAAATATATATATATACACACAAACAGATATATATGTGAGTATTTATATATAGCCTTGAATCCACTTATTTTTAGGATATTTGGTAGTTTGATACCTCCAAAAAGTTTTATTTTTCACATCAGGTTTAATTCTCCACTCTTTCGGGTGAACACTGTACTGAGTAAAAATTCACCCTGCATATCACATTATCCTGTATTGGATATCTCTCATGAATGAATCAGCATAAAACATTTCAACTTTCTTATTTCTTATGTAACATACTTGCCAAAAATGGTGTCTGCTTACTGACACCTTAAATGCCTTTATTAACACAGACCAAGCAGAAAGTTTGGTTTTATAATCTGGCAGGTTGGCTCTCAGGTTTTTAAAAACCATAGATCAGAGTGGAGGCAAGAACCTTATTTAACCAGGTGATAAGTCTGTTCTGATGAGGTAAATCCCATGGACTTATGGAAGCAAATAACCATGGACAGATTCAACGGAAAATGTTTCTTTGCCATAGTCTTTTCGTAGGCAGTAGAGGAGTTAAGTGCAAAGACTCTGTAGCCGGAACGCTTAGGTTCAAATCCTCTACTTACCAATTGTGTGACTTTGGTCAAATTATATAACCTCTTATGCTTCAGTTTCTCCATCTATAAAGTGGTGATAATAATAGTACCAGCCTCACAGAGTTGGCATGAGGATTAAATGAGTCAATACACATAAAGGATGTATAATACATTTGGCACATATGCACCCTGTAAAAATGTTTACTGGACCCTCTGAGGAGCTGTATAGAATTGCTTGCTGGAGGGATGAATGAAGGGGTATTAATTCATTGGCACCCTGTCTTCTTGATTAAGGGCTGCCCCAAGGGGCAATAACCCCTTGTACCTCCAGGTTTGTGCATGCATCATGATGGCTGAGCAGAATCCTACAGGTGTTCCACATAGGCAGAGGAGTCCAATAACCAGAAAGCAAGAGATGTGAGTTAGAGCTGAGGCAACGTTACACCTGAGAGGTGCTAGTTGCCATAGCAATGGCTAGAGGAAAGGGATGCACCATGAGGTGGTGAGGTTGTGAGGTTGTGAGATTTACACACAAGAGATACCTGACACACAGAAACAAGCAGTAAATTAACCAAGAAAAACAATAAAAGAAGAGAAAAATCATTAGAATGAAATTTATCTAAATATAGAAAAAAGTTTTTTTAAAAAAAATCAGGGAGGAAGAATAATTGGTTGATAAATAAATGTGAGTGTGTATGTGTGTGTGTGTGTGTGTGTGTGTGTGTGTATGTGTGTAGCAGAGTCTTGGACTAAATAAGTAATGATTAAAGCCCCTGCCCATTAAACTATTTCCCCTATTGATTCCTTGACTTCGTCAGCATGTGGATGATTCTGAATGAAAATACATCTAAAAAAAGTTACTCAATGGTGTAAATGGCTTCTTTTTATTAAGAGCAGGTTGGCATAAAGAGGTGTTGGCCAGGCATGTACAGAGGAGAAGGGGGTGGCAGTGGAAAAAATTCACATGTGATCAATCTGCATACACTTGAATATGTATTGTTATGCAGTGAATTGTGTCCCCTCCAAAAGACATATTCCAGTCCCAATCTCCAGTCCCATGAATTTGACCCTATTTGGAATAGAATCTTTGAAGATGTTATTAGTTAAGATGAGGCCAAACCTAGCTGCTGCAAGGGAGAGGCTAAGCCCACTTACAGCTGTGCCCAGGAGTCCCCCACAGAGAGCCTCTTTGTTGCTCAGATGTGGCCTCTCCCTCTAAGCCCACTTGCAGGTGAACTCACTGCCCTCCCCACTACATGGGATGTGACTCCCAGGGGTGTGAATCCCCCTGGCAATGCAGGAAATGACTCCCGGGGATGAGCCTGGACCTAGCACTGTGGGCTTGAGGGGATCTTCTTGACCAAAACAGGGAAAAGGCATGAAACAAAATAAGGTTCCAGTGGCTGAGAGATTTCAAATGGAGTCCAGCAGTCACTCTGCAGGGTATTCTTATGCACTGTATAGATATCACCTTTTAGTTTTTAGTGTATTGAAATGGCTAGAGGCAAACACCTGAAGCTGTCAAACTGCAACCCAGTGACCTTGTTCTTGAAGACGATTGTATAACTCTGTAGATTGCATAGTATGTGCCTGTTTGTGAAAACTTGTGGCTTGTACTCCCTTTATCCAGTGTATAGACAGATGAATGGAAAAATAGGGACAAAAATTAGATGAAGAATAAAGTGGGATAGAGGGAATGGAAAGATTTAGGTGTTCTTTTTTGCTTTTATTTTTATTTTGGAGTAAGGGAAAGGTCCAGGAGTTGATTCTGGTGATGAACGCACAATCATACGATGGTGCTGCGAATAATTGATTGTACACTGTGGATGACTGTAGGGTGTGTGAATACATCTCAATTAAACTACTAAAAAAAAGTAAACGAATAACGGGGAGAGGAGGGGAATGGGATGTTTTGGATGTTCTTTTTTTATTTTAACTTTCATTTTATTTTTTGGATTAATGAAAATGTTCAAAGTTTGATTGCAGTGATGAAAGCATAACTATATGACAATACTGTGAACAACTGATTATACACTTTGAATGACAGTATGTTATGTGATTACATCTCAATAAAATTGCATAAAAAAAAGATGTGGCCAAACTGGATCGGAGGAGGGGCAGCTGGTGCTAATCCAAATCCAATATGTCCCGTGTTCTTAAAAGGAGGAAGTTTGCATACAGATAGAAAGAGAGAGAGAAGGAGAGAGAGAGAGATGGCCATGTGATGGAGGCCGAGATTGAGGTTTGCCACAAGGCAAGGGGCACCACAGATTCCAGCCACCGCCAGAACCCTATGCTCTTAGACTTCAGGAGAGGCACGGCTCTACTCATGTCTTGTTTTGGACGTCTAGCCTCCAGAACTGTGAGACAATAAATTTCTGTGGCTTTAAACCACCCGAAGTACCCACCACCCAGTCTGTGGGCACTTTGTAATGGCAGTCCTAGGAAATTGAAACACACATGTATAATCCAGCACAGGCAGACATATATGTATACACCACAGCATGATCTCCTGAACTTTTAATCCAGAGACTCTTGGGGCCATTAATTCCCCCTGGGAATGTCTCCAGTATGAGAGTAGGAGGGTGGCGTTGTGCTGTCTGCAGGGTGGTGTGTTTGCCCCCTCACTCCCCGGGCGTACAGATTCCTCTGGAGAGCGGGCGAGCTGTCAGGGAAGATGAACCAGGTGATTGGCAGCAGCACATCCATTTGCTGGTTCTTGCTCCTTTAACTACTAACACTGGCTTTTATTTACTAAGCGTTGAGGGCACTGAGCTAAGTGTCTTACATGCATTTTCTAATTCATACCCAATAACAGCCCAGTGGGGGTACTATCCTTTTCCTGAAGATGGTGGAATAGGCACAGAGAGGCTAAATAATACACTAACATCACACAGAGAGTTCCTAGAAGATGTAGGGCTTGACCTGGTGAGCTTCTGATTCTAAGGCTGGAACTTTTCCACAGTAGCAACATATCTCCTGTAATTAACTTGGGAAATATACATACACATACACATAAATATACAAATACACACACAATTAAGTTGATGTAGAAATCTTCTGGAAGAGACATTCCTAATCTGTACTATTAACATTGTCTACAATGACTGATGGCGATGTTAGTAGTCAATGTTTTAGGGCTCCCTGAAAAGTTTCCTGGAAGCATCAGTGATCAGATAAAAATAACCTTCCCATTAATTCATTCATACATCCCAAATATATATTGAGGACTGCACACAGAACATTCACCCAGGTAGATCATATTCCTGGCCATATGAGAAATTTATTAAGAAAACAGGTCTCAATAAATATAAAAGCAATGAAATAAAACAGAGCATGTTCCCAAAACAAATGAAACTAAACAGGAATAATAACAGGAAGATATCTGGAAAATAACCAAATATTTTGAAAATAAACAACACATCTCTAAAATAACCAATGGATAAAAGAAAAAAGAAAAAGGACAACAAGGGCATATTTTGAACTGAATGAAAATGAAAACACAAACAGAATATAAAAATTTGTGGAATGCAGTTAAAGTGATTAGAGGGAAATTTCCAGTATTTGTAGCGGAAGAGCTCATGATGATGCCCTGACGACCTTGCAGGTCGCTATCTAGGACACTCCTTGATCAAATACCTGTGATCCTCCCAGATAGGTGGGCTTGTGAGGATTTGCCTCGTGGCTATTTCTGAGTCGTTTCCCTAACTTGAGGGAAGCTGCCATGAAGCAGTTTCTCATCTGCTTCTGTCTCAGTTTCCTAAAGCTGCCATAACCAATGACAACAGACTGGGGGGCTTAAATCAGCAGAAGTGTATTCTCTCGCCGTTCTGGAGCCCAGGAGTCTGAAGTCAAGGTGTCGCCAGGACCACGCTCCCTCCAAAGTCTCTAGTGAAGAGTCTGTTCCTTGTCTCTCTCCTGCCTTCTGCTGGTGGCAGGCGATCCTTGGGATTCCTTGGCTTGTAGACACATCACTCTGGTCTTTGCTCTGTCTTCACCTGGCGGTCTCCTCTCTGTGTCTATGTTCAAATGTTCCTCTTCTTATAAGGACACCAGTCATAATGGATTAGGGCCCGCCCTATGACTTCTTCTTACCTAATTACATCTGCAAAGACCCTATTTAAAAATAAGGTCACATTCACAGGTACATATATATCTTTTGGGGGGACACAATTCAACCCACAACAGTTCCCTGAATTTTGGTGAGGTATGGGATGTTTTGCCTTGCTATCCCCTTAGGGTACAACTGCAGACCATGAAACCACTTCGCTGTTGCATGGAATCGGCCCCTCGGCAGCAGGGTTCCCCATTTGTGTTGTCTGTCATCTGGCCCCTTTTGCTTCAGGGTCATCCTGTGAGAAATGCAGGAAGCTGATACCAGGATGATGTGGCTTTAGCTGTCTGTGTAAATGATAAACTAAAGCAATCCATTTGGGCTGATTGTCTCCTTACCAGCCAAATCTATAGAAGTATGGCAAACCATCCTCCAGCCACCACTGCACTGCTGCCTGTGGACTGCTTGGCAGTATGAAATGTTTACTTCATAAGAAGGGAAAGGCCTCAAAACCATGATCTCAACTTCTGCTTTAAGAGACAAAAAAAAAAAAAAAAAAAAAAAAAAAAAGGAAATTATATCAAAGCAAGCAGAAGAAAGGAAGTAATAAAGAACAGAAATCTAATCAAATAGAGAAAAAATTTATAGAGATAACAAATAAAACCAAAAGCTGATTCCTTGAAAAGATCAACAAAACTGTCATGCCAATAAATTTGACAATTTAAATGAAACACACAAATGTCTTAAAAGACATAAACTACCAAAGCATACTCAAGAAGAACAGGTAACCTGAATAGCTTTATAACTATTAAAGAAATTGAATTCATAGTTTAAAACCTGCCCACAAAGAAAACTTCAGACCCAGGTGGCTTCACTGTGAATTTTATCAAACATTTTAGGAAAAAATAATACCAATTCTACACAAATAACAGAGGATGACACTTCTCAAAAAAATTTTTTATGAGGCCAGTCATTATATGATATCAAAACCATAAAAAAGCTTTAAAAAAAAGGAAAACTATGGACAAATAACCCTCAAGAATACAGATAAAAAATGCTTAACAACAGTTTAGCAAGTTGAATATATGTAAAAAGGACAATATATTATGACTAAGTGGGGTATAACTAGGAATGCAAGATTGGTTCAACATTGGAAAATTGATCAATGCAATGCACCATATTACAGACTAAAAGAAAGACCAAAGGATCATCTCAAAAGATGTGGAAAATACATTTGATAATATTCCACATCCTTTAGTGATTTTACTTTTTTTTTTTTTAAAGAAATCTCTAAGCAAATTAGAACAGAATTTTCTCAACCTGAGGAAGGGCATTTATAAAAACTTACAGTTAACATCATAAGTAATGGTGAAAGACTGAATATTTTCTCCCTAAGATCAAGAACAGGGTAAGGATGTCACTTCCCAACACTTCCATTAATATAGCTGTAAGCCCTAGTCAGTGCAATAAAGCAAGAAAAAAGAAAGAAAAGGCATACAGATTGTGAAGGATGAAATAAAACAGTCTTTATTTGTAGATGTCATGAACACATATAGAAAATCTCAAGCAATCGCAATAAAATCTACTAGAACTAATATGTGAATTTAGTATGGATACAATGTCCATATATAGGACACAATGTCAATACACAGAAATCAATTTCATTTAGATATACTAGCAATGAATAACTGAAAATTAAAATAAAAAATATGTTTACAATAGTATCAAGAACATGAAATTTTGGGGGTGCTGGAAATGTTCTATATCATGAATGTGGTGGTGGCTTCATTATTATATACATTTGTTAGAACTCATAGACTTGTACCCTCAAAATTAGTGAATTTTATTGTATGTAAATTATACCTTAATAAACAGAGAGAAAGAGAGAGGAGGGCACATTATGTAACAGATTCTAAGTGCTGAGGGTACATAGGGAACAAAACAATGCTTTTCTATTGTAGCTAACTTTCAAGCTGCCCCGAGGCAGGGGACAATGAATGAATGAGTATGTCTGGTAGTGAAAATGCTAAGAAGAAAAATAAAGCAGGGCCAGGGGATTAAGGGTAGGGGTCAAGGGGTATGAATTATTTATATAGAAATGGTCAGGGATGGCTTGTCATTGATAAGATGACAACTTGAGCAGATGCCAAAATGAAATGAGTGCATGAGCCATATTGATATCTGGAGAAAGAACAGCAGGAATATGCTTGGCAAGTTAGATTAAGGGCAAAGAGGTTGGTATGGCTGGGAAAGAGGGAGCAAAGAGGACAGTGGTAGAAGATTGTGTGTGTGTGTGTGTGTGTGTGTGTGGTGTCACGTAAGGGCTTGAAGACCACTGGAGGGCCTCTGGATTTTATTCTGAGTGACATGGGGAAGCACTGGAGGAGTGACATCATCTAACTTCCATTTAAGAAAGATCATTCTGCTGCTGTAGAGAAGTAGGGAGGTGAATTTAGATGACTCTTGGAATCATCCAGGCTATCTATGATGGCGGCTTCAAATACTTCAAATACCGTGGCAGTGGAGGTGTGAGAGGCAACTATTTCCAGGGCAGGGACAACAAGACGTGTTGATGGGCGTGAGAGAGAGAAGTCAGGATGCCTTCAAGGTTTTTGTGCTGAGCAGGTGGAATGATGGAGCTGCCACCCAATATGAGGGGAGAAGAGGGTGGGGAGTTGGGATCAGAAGGTGGTTTTGGACATGTTCAATTTGAGATCCAAGTGCAGGTGGATAGGCAGTTGGATATAGCAGTCTGGAGTTCAGGCGAGAGGTCGTGCTTGGAGACCTAAATCTCGGACCGAACAGAGAAAGTCCTGTAACGTATTTGGGCTGCCCCAAAACAGCTGTCCTCAAAGCACTACACTTGTTTTCTGATGCCGAATGCCAACTCTGAGCTGTTCTTAGGGAAAACCTGTTCGCAAATTGGGCAGCGTTTTACCTCGCTCATCTTCTATTACGCCACATACCAAACGAGGAACGATAAAAACAAATCAGGCCCCAAATTAATAACCTTGCTTCTCCGTAACATGCCTCACAGCAAAACACTACTAAGCCACAGCTGGCACGGGGTCTTCAGCGCTTGCCCCTCCACCCCCGGCCGGGTTTGCCGTCGCGCCTGTCAATCATCTCGGATCCGGTGGTGATTGGTGAAGGGTCGGTCCGAGGGTGGGGCGAGCCCCGGAGCCCCGACCCTCTGCGAGGTGCGAGTCGGCTTCCTGCGGCGGCCGCGCGGGGGCTACGCGGGGGCTACGCGGGGGCGACCGCGAACCCGGAAGGAGCGCCCAATGGTTGTGGTTCAACGCTTGGGTAGTTTAGCAACCCGCGTCAGCCTCGGGTTCCCGGCCTGCAGGCTAGGTAAGATTGATTTAGGCCTGACCCAGGTGAGGAAGCCGGACCCTGACCGAAGAGAGGCACCGCTCTCATGCCGGGGACGATCACTGGGGTTCGAGCCGGGACTGTGGTCACGTGCGCCGCCATTGCGGCGCTGCTTGCGGCCGCGCTCGCGCTCTACTGGCCGCCTCTGGACGCAGGTATACTCTGCCGCGGAGCCGTTTCTCCCAGGCGGGAGGGAGGCGGAAGGCTTGCGCCCTCTTGACGTGCTTGAGGCGCTAGCCATGGAGCTGCCTGCATGCGAGGGCGAGGGCTTCTCCGGGAGTCGCGCCGCCGAGGTTCCCAGAGTTAGTCCCGAGAAGCGGACGGGGGCCGGAGGGCCGGCAGCGCAGGTGGAGGAGAGCCAGGAGCTCCCCGAGGCGCGCTCCGCTTGGCCTGTGTGCCGTCGTGCCGAAGGCAGCGTGGGTGGCCGGCGGGAGCCAGCCGGGGGCATTCCTGGAGCGCGGCCGCCCGGGCGAGGCTGGGGGGGCGGTGCCTCCGCCTGTCACCGGAGGAGAGGCGGAGACGTCGTGCGTGAGTGGCACCAGAAGGGCGGAGGGAGGCGCCGGGAAGGGAACGGGCGCGCGGGGAAGGGTCGCGGGTGCAGAACCCGGAGGGGGGCCGGGAGGCGTATCAGCCGGGCGCCGGGCCGGGGTCAGGGTGGTGGTGGTGGTGGTGAGAGGGAACTGGGGCGGGCTCCGGCGGAGCGGAGGCTTCAGTTGTCGTCGCCCGCGCGGAGAGCGGGCCCCGGGCGGGCGCAGGGCGGGCCTCCGGAGCCTTGTCGTCCGAGTGGCAGGCAGAGCCGGTGCGCGGGGCCGGGCTCGGCGGCAGGCGCCAGGGTTCCGCGGGTCACGGGGCCGTCTTAGCGCCGTCCCCGGGCCTGGCGGCGACGTTTGCACGGGGCTCTCGCTAGGTGTGGATTTGCATGTGAATGGCGGCGCCAAGCGCGGCTCGACACCCCCTTTTAAACTTTGTTTCCGCGGCGGGCGGAGCGGAGTGAGGGGAAGCTGCCTCCCGGCCCGCGTCCCCCGGGCCCGACAGAAGAAATGTGAAGCGCTGCGGGGAGCTATCCTCAGTTTCCCCGGCTGCCCGGCGAAGGGTCGGTGGTTTTTTTTCGGGCTTTTCCTTCCCCTTTCCTCGCCCGGCTCGCGATCCGTTTCCTCGCGCCTACCTGGGCCGGGTATGATGATCACTCACACCCGGGGCTTCCTGTGGTCCGATCTGGAGACGCGAGCCCTGCTGGGCATCTGGGGCGAGGCGGACGTGCAGTCGGCGCTGGACGGGAACTTTCGGAACAGCCATGTGTACCGGGACGTGGCGTGCAGGCTGGCCGAGGTGGGCTTCGATCGGACCCCGGAGCAGTGCCGGATCCGCATCAAGGGCTTGAAGCGCCAGTACTACCAGGCGAGGAACGGGCTCCCCAAGGGAGGGCCTGTGCGCAAGGCCTGCAAGTTCTTCGACGAGATGGACCGGATTCTGGGCTCCCGGGTCCCTTCGGGCGGCCTCGCGCTCCTCCGTGGAGCCCCAGCTTCGGGGGATGCTGCCGTCCGGGACCCCGCGGCGGAGATGGACTTGACGGGCGAGGGCTCTTCCTTCGCGGAACATCGTGTCAAGGTGGAGTGTGCCCCCTTCGCCATCCCCGTGCCTCCCGGCGACGGTGAGTGCAGTGTGTGTGTGTGTGACCCATCTGGGAGGGTTAACCTACGCGAACCGCAGGACGCAGAGGGTTAACCTGGCGCCCCTGAGGACCCGCATCCCTGGCTTTGGCTACTGGACTGTAGTCGACTCTGAGCTTTTTTAAATAGGACAAACTAGGGAGAAAGAAATTAGGCATAGTCTGAACAAGTGGATTTTAATTATTTGGAGCCCTATACCTCCATGTGGTTTTTTTTTTTAATGTCTTTCTGTTTACTCTATGAATATCAGTATAGCTAATATCTTTTGTTCAGCTAAATAGCATGTGTATCGTATTATCTCATTTTTCCCAAGGTGGGAAGACTGCTGTTACCTTCCTATGTATAGAAGGTAGAGGATCTGAGAAAATAAGTTACTAATCCAAGATTCTACAGCTAGTAGCTGAAATGTTAAATGCAATCTAATGTGACAATAAAGAATAGTTTTGCTCTAGTAGTGGTTAGAAAGGTTTTACCATGTATATATATGTTGGACATGGTCAGAGAACAATCAGTTGTTAGGGAATTTGGGCCTTTTGTTTTCTGGCAGGCTTGTTCCAAATGTGTTGAAGGGCTTGCTACAAACTGCTTGGGTGGAGCTTCTCTGCTGGTTTCTACACCTGACAGTAATCAGCTAATAGCGGAGAGGCTTCTGAGCACCACTTTGTTTTAGAGATTTTGGGGGTTAGCTCCTTGTCTTAAATTCACACGCTTATAGTTGGTTAGCAAGATTTTTCTTTGAGTTTGTTTGAAGTTTTATTATAAAACTGGTTTGCTAAGCTTTTGCCAAAAAATAGGTAGCATCTACCTAGATTACTGACTTCCTAGCCCAGATTTTAGGGGTTGGGAGGGAGTTACAGAAGAGTATCTCAGTTAATTTAAGGACTGCTGTGATGTGCTCTTAATTAGTTATAAATTCACATTAAAGCACTTTTGGCATAGAGAAACAGTAGTGAGATCACAAAAAGCTGCAGTTGGTAAGTAATTCCGGAAAACAGCCCAGACTAAGAAATCGATTTAATTCTCCAGTCTTTCTCAGCCAGACTTCTTTAAAACAAACAAAAACCAGACAAACTTGACCTGTTTTTCTAGACTCAGAATTGTCATAAAGACCAAGTTACTTCATAGGATAAATTTCAAGTTGCCTCTTGTCAAGGCCTTTTTATCTTCAGAACTTTGTGGATAAGTCTAAATGGTGTATGTCAGGAAGCCAGCTGAAACTTTTGGTTTACTGTTAGGTGTAAGGGAATTTAACTGACCTTCCTTTGACCCTTTCATTAACAAAGTATTTGTCTCAGGTGAATGGGACAGAATGATGGTGGGCAGTTTAGCTTTTACTTTGTGTTAATACAATTCCTATTAAAAAAGTGAAAATGCTTTGCTTCTTGATGAGTTTTTTCCTCCCAAATCGTTCCAGAGGGCATTTGTAAAGGATTTGACTTTTCCTCTGGTTGGTGAGGTGAATATTTGGTTAAAGAAAAATTGTTTCTTTTGCCTTATAATGTCAGTTTTGCTAAAACAGTATCTTCTGACTTGGCTTGTCCATTACTAACTGTGGCATCTTCACAGGTATGTCTTTCTGGGCCTCAGTTTCTTTATCTGTAAAAGAAGGATCAACTAGCTATTAATGAGGAGCGTGAACTAAGATGCCTTTAATTCACCACGCATTTACTGTTTTATTTTGTGCGAGGCATTGTTAGAGGTGATTGAGGGTGGGGTGTCCAAACTTGGAAAATACATAGCCCCTGCCCTTAAGCCACAGTATGGGAGAGGCACCACATTCTGTGTAGGCAAAATGTAATAGGTTCGTGATTGTCCATCAATTCGGATATGAAAAGTCCATTTTTATGTCCATTTCAGTCCCTATCACATGTATTTTCTGTGACTTTGAAAGGTTTCAGAACCCCACAGGTAATAGTAGTTACTTAACCCTTTAGTGTCTGTTAATTTTTAAGTACATAACAAAAAGATATAATCAATTTAGTATGCTTTTAAAATAATTTAGAAATTGACCTACATTTGAAAGATAATTTCTTACATGCATATCTTCTAATAGTTTAGAGGATTTTTGTTGTCCTCAAGGATTGCTAGACTCATTCCTTGTAGTATTATCATAGCCCATAAACTGGAAATACTGATAAAGTCTAAAATGTTTTTGCATAATAGAGGAGGAAGAGATAAATTTTGCATTGGTGAGCTGGTCAAGTTACTGTGAAGCTGACAGCATTTGTGCACTTTTGGCTCAACTACCACATTTCTATTTGAGATAAAGTAATAGCTCAAAACAAGATTTCCTGGATACCATAAAGATTACAATGTTAATATAACATGAGTTTTTATACAGTCAGAGCATATATTTTTGGGTTATGGTAAATTGGACTTAAGCTTTTTTAAAAAAGCTTAACTGCTGTAGAGATCTATCTGTCATAGAGCGTAGTTTAAATGGATGGTGTTTGTTAAGTCCTCTGTTATCTGACCCTTCTAATAAAGTATACCTTGAAGTGGAGGAAAAATGACAATATGTGTACTTGTCATTATTGGAGTAACAACCAAAATCATTATTTGCTTTAAAAATTGTAGGCTATAAGCGTATCGGTGCTCAGGCCAGCACACCTCCTCTTTCTCAACCAAAAAGATCAAAAAAGCACCCTACCAGTATACCTCTGGACAAGATGATGGGAAAACTTTTACAGCAAAGTGTGGATGCAGAACAGAAATTTTTCAGATGTGAAGAGCTGAGGCTTAAAATGGAGGACAAGCACCGGGAAGCGGAGCGCACCAGAGAGCTCCAGATGTTGCAGATGTTGGGACGAGTGTTAGCTGGGATTTCCTCAGCCGTCTCGCACAGGGCACAGTCCAGACCGCCAAGCCCACCGCAGCGAGCCTACCACCAGACCTACGGATGTGACATTAGTTATAATGCTATGGCGGCAGCTCTTGCTCCTCCCCTAGGTATTGCACTTTAGCACGTGGCTGTAGCTTAGTTTTGTGTCAAGTCTCTTGTGTTAATATGTGGGCTCTTCTTCTTTTGCCTGCTATAAGGCAAAGTACAAATGGGTAGTTAAATATTGGTTTCTTTTTGATATCAAAAGTAAATATTTCATACCCAGTCTATAGTGCTGTTTTCTTTTTAAGGCTTAAAATCTGAAAGTTAAAGTATAAGTGCGATGTTTATAAGATATAATCTCCTGTAATTGGGGGAAGAAATCTTCTAAAATATGGGATTATCTGCTGAACTGGTTTAATTTCTTTACTTAATGTGGGGATAAGAGTTTCCCAAGCATTGCCATTTAAGAATAGTTTTCATCGGGTATGTTAGATCAGTATAAAATGTTAATTTTTAACAGCCATAAATTGAGGTCTACCTAAGTTGTTTTTCTCTGATCTGATGTCGTAAGTCAAATTTATAATTTTTATGGCCTTAAATATGATTTAATTTGAAACACTGACGTATTTAAAGCTTCATACGCCTGTATCAGTGGTTCTCAACCAAGGGACATTTGGCAATGTCTAGAGATATTTTTAATTGTCACAATTGGGGGAGGAGAGTTGTGCTGCTGGCATCATGTGGGTGGTGGCCAGGCATGCTGCTAAACATCTTTCGATGCAAAGAGCAGCCCCTACAACAAAGAAGAAACTTTGATCCATACCCATAAATTTTTTAATAGGGTCAAGTGAATTCTTTTAAAACCATACTTTAGCCTGTCTCTTATGTTGTGGTTCATAATAATTCTGTTTTGACACTTCATGTTACTCGTGTCTTCCCCTTATTTTTGTTCCTTGGTGATCAGATATCATTATAGCAAAGGCTTTCTAAAGTCACTAGTTATATTTTATACCTTGTGTAGAAATTCTGCAGGGAAAATATTAGGTTAATTTTTAGTACTTGTGAACTTCGCAAACATTGTCCTGCCTTAAATTTAGAAAGAAGCGTTTGTAAAAACTGGAAAAAAGATTTTTACAAATCTTTTATGCCTGTCTAAAGAACAGTTTTATTTGGCAGAGTTTTTGCTAATAACACAATTCATTTTTTTGGTTGTAGAAGCTTTAGTAAAGTGCCTACTTCTATCACTAATGGAAGGTCCACAATTCCACCTTGAATTCGATTGTAAGTCCAAGAGCCTAAATTACTGCATATTAGGAAAAAATACTAAATCAAAGTTTGATATATTTATTTATGCTTCTCTATCTTTTTAAATGTCTATTTTTAGACATAAAGATCAGGGAAAAATTAAACTTATAGAGGATATTCCTATTAGGGCATACACATTTCAAATTATTTTATGTATCTTTTTATTTAGTGGCAATAAAAGTAATTTAAATTTCCCCCAGACTGTCTTTCCTTGCTTAATGTTTTAAGTTCGTAAATATTTTGAAAGACGGACTTGACATCCATTCATTTGTAGTAGTGGTTATAATTAATTCTTAAGTAATATGACATAATATCTCAATAGCCACTTCCTGGAAGAGTTACTGAAATGCTAGTTTGGGACAGTAGAACCCTGAAACCAGGCATCTCTAGCATCAGTATCTATAGTACAAAGGAATCAACTGGTTGTAGGGATATTTTATATGTGGCTAAGTAAATATTAAGTGATGGTATATAATAAACCCAGAACAGTGTAAGGAACCCACAACACCCTTTGAGTGACTGGTAAGCTTGAATTCTATGTTTCAATTCCTAGCCTTTAAAAAGCAATTGTATTTCTTGTTCTGGGGAATTTGAATGAGTGAATATTCTTTGATATTCTTGTTTTTTTTCCTATTGATGAGCCATATTTTTATTATGCTAGATATGTTAAGGCTTGAGACAAATACATGTTAAGCATTTTCATAACTGCATAGATTCTTCATCAGCATTCAGTGATATGATAGTTAAATTTAATAATAGCAACTCTAATTCCTTTCATGTAGCTTATCAAAGATAGTGCTAGGGAAAAAGGATTTTACAGTTATGCTGTTCAAAAAATAGTGGTGCCTGGTGCTTTTAAATGTGCATAGTGAAAAGACAAAGTGTAATCTTTGGATTTGGGGTGCAGGATGGGATTATGAGAAGTTGAATGAATTGAGGGGGGAAAGACAGATTTAGAGCAGGGTTGCTTTGTTAACTCCGTGTTGCGCTGCCCTGCCTCTGTGGCCTACCTCTGAATTAAAGGATGGGAGGTAGTACTGCAGACAGCGGTTTCCTTATTTCATTGGGAGCGGAATGTCAGTGATAATGAAAGACGAGAGTAGCGGGGATTAGCCATCTGTATTTATTGTTGAGCAAGCCTAGTCGTGCTTTTCCTTGGCCAAAGATTTAATCCTGTGTTGGTTTGGAGGTGAAAAGGTGTTGGTTTGACAGTAATTAATATTATATTTTCATCTTGGGGTCTAAGCAGGTAGTGTGTCAGCTAAGAAATTTACATCTCCTCATTAAAGAAAATTACTTGTATAATGTTGAAGTAAAAAGTAAATTTTGAAGTGTTCTGTTAAAGATAAAACTGTTTTACCATGTAGAGCTGTGTCAGCTCTTGGTCTTTAGTTGAACTCTTAATATCTTTAATTTTCTTAGCTGCTGAAATAATTAGAAGGATAAAAATATTGGTTGCCTTGTTTGAGAAAATATGGTTTATATTTACAAAGAGTCATTCTAGAGAGAATATATATTTTGTCTATTCATACTTGGAGCTCTTTAGAAGACAGCATTTCTCTCACAGCTGAGCTGTTTAAATATTAAGGCAAAATTAGCAATGCAGAAAGTTTTTAAAGAAAGATCAAGTAAAATGTAGCTACTTAGAGACAGTTAAAAATGATAACTTATTTTAAAATGTCACTTTGAACCCAATTTAAAATATTTTATGTTCTATATTTAGAATGCTATTTCTAGGTTGTCTAATTAGTATCCACATGAGTTTTGGAAATACAACTTTAATTTAATTGGGGAATAATATGAATCTGTCAAACTTTTGAAGATGAGAGTTGTAGGTTATAAATGGGAATTTGCTTTTCCAATATGAAAGCACAGAAGAGACCTAATAAACATAAAGGAAGATTGAAATATAAATATTTATAGTTTGTCAAGGAATATTGCTTTTTTTAGTTGATAAAACTTTCTGAAAGATTATGTAGTCTTTCAACATGTCTGATGCATTTAAAAATAAACAATATACATAGCATGTATTAGTGTTATGTTGTTATTTCTGAACATCATTTGCTTACAGAAATAAAATAGTGAAACCACTGGATAAAAATCTATAGTATCCATTTGCTAACTTTGGAAAGTGTTTTGGTTAATGGAATATTTTAAGTCTCTGTTCTTTATGTATTCTAGTAGATATTTACCTTTCTGAATGAATTTCATTTTCCTGTTTTTCAGTTTTAGAAAGAGCATTTTCACTACATAAAGCACATTCTATAAAGGATATGGAAAATACTTTTCAGTTGGTGAGAAATATTATACCTCCTCTAAATACCAAAAAGCACAAAGGACAAGATGGAAGAATAGGCATAGTTGGAGGCTGTCAAGAGTAAGTTACAAATGTAAAATGTTTGTTAGTATTTAAGAGAAATCGATCCATCTGTCCATCTTTCCACCCATCCACACCCAGTATTTTTCAGCGATCAGTGTTTTGATTAAACATGAAAAACCTCTAAAGAAGCCTTGATTGAATTATTCACTGGTGTGTGTCAGTGTTAAGTTTTTGCCTTTGGTGAGATGTGGAAACATTTTTTTCTAATTTTATACCTTTCTGTACCTACCAGACTTCATACTATAAGCATGTATTACTTTTATAATCAGGATAAAAACATTCTGTCTGCTTGGTCTGCTAAATCAATTTAAAACTATTCTTGGAAGCCATTTATGAAAGTTATCAGATCTTAAGTTTCTTCAGGGTCTGCTTTATCTACTCGTTTTATATATTTTGCTGCTGTGCTATTTGACACAAATTATAAAGATTTACAATTTGTCCCTCTTTGTAAATGATATCTACTGCCTCTGACTTAAATTCTTTGATTACTACTTCTGTTTCTGCTTGCAATTATGTGATTTCTCTTTGCCTATCCTTTTATTTTCAACTGTTTATCATCTAGTTAAGTGTATGTCTTAGTTTGCCAGGGCTGCTATGACAGATACTACACACCAGTTGGTTTAACAACAGAAATTCATTGTCTTGCGGTTTCAGAGGCTAGTGGTCCCAAGTTCAAGGCATCGGCAAGGCCATGCTTTCTCCCCCAAGTCAGTCCTCCATCAGATGGCCAGCTCTCGTCTCCCCTCCCCCCTCCCTTGTTCCTCTCCCCCTTCCCCTCCCTTCCTCTCTTCTCTTTTCTCCTCTCTCATTTCTGCTCTTCTAGTTTCTGCTGACTTCTGGCTCCTCTGACTGACTCAGAATTTCTTCTCTTAATAAGCTTCCAGTCATATGGATTAAGACCCACCCTGATTTGGTCTGGCCACACCTTAGCTAATAATAATATCTTCAAAGGGTTCTATTTACAAGTGGGTTCACACCCACAGGAACCTGGATTAAGATAAAGGACGTGTCTTTCCTTGGGGTACATGATTCAGTCTACCACAGTATATTTATTATAAACAATATATGGCTGGATTTTGTTTCTTGACCCAATCTGGCAGCATCTGCTCTTTTTTAACAGGGAAAATAAACCTATTCACATTTAGAATCTACTTACCTTTATTCTTCCTAAGATATACTTGCCTGTATTCATCCTAAGATTCTTAAAGTTTACTCTTTATGTTGTGTTTCCATTTTTCCTTCCCTTATTTTTGCTAGGGTTTTCCTTTCATTAATTTAGAAATCCTGTTATTCCTTTTGAATTCAGCTAGTAGTTATCCTTTGCACTCTCGGGGGACAGAGTGTTACTGTTTGCTCACTTCACCCCCCTCCACAAAGGTGAAACTTGTAGATGACTTAGTCCCATCTTACCTCCTCTTTGATGTCAGCCTTCCTTAGTTAACAGTTAGACTAAGAATTCCTAGCCTGACTGTTAACTATTGAATTTAACTTTGAATATTGTAAGAGATATTGCTGTTTATTTTATTTTCTTCTTTTACGGTTTGTAGTTTGGGTAGGAAGACTTTGAATTCTTTGGGAGTATTTTCTTTGGGCAGAGTATGTGGATGATTTTCTCTCTGAATCACGGCTCACTGCATACCTCACTGCATCTTCTGCTGAGGCAGGTGAACTGAATTATATCTTGGCTGAGTGTAGGATTCTTGAGTAGAAATCATTTTCTTTTGGTCATTGCACATTAAAAGTTTGATGCATATCCAATTCACCTTCATTCTTCTTGCTTGGAAGTTTGTAAAATTTTCATTTTCTTTAGATTTTAGAGATTTCTCCAGGAGACATCTGATTTTCTTTTTCCATTGATCTTGCTTGAGACATGGTGAGTTTTTTCAGTCTGTAGACATCAGTCCCTTTGGATGTTGGAAATTTGCCTCTATTACTGGTTGTTTACTAACTTCTCATCCATTCTTTTTTCTCCTACCACTGGACTCTTGGATCTGTCCTCCGTGTCTCTCATGTTTCCCATCACGAGTTCTGTCTCATTTTTTGCTCTCTTTTAATCTCCCACTTGATCTTTTAAACATGAAAGTCATGCTTTTTGGTTCCAGAAAGTCCTTTTATTCCTGTATTGGCTCACTTTGAAATCTCTTAAGGTCTTTCATTAAGGTTTTTCTTTAACTCCCCTGTCAGTTTATCAGTCCTCCCTGTTAAGGTGCTTAGCTTAGTCTTGCTCCCTCTGCTTGTGTGTCTCCATTCCTCCTCCTCCTCCTCCTCCTTAGGTGTGCTGTTCTTTTTTCTTTGCTTGCTCCTGGCTCTGTCAGGTCTAGCGGTTAAGGTCTCTCAGTATGGGTGCACTCTTGGGTGGTGGGGGACAGAAGTTTTCACTTTTGTGGGTTAGCTGTGAACACCCTCACTTAGCAGACAGTTAACACTCAGGCACAGGGGGCTGCTTCCCTGGAGGCAGGGGGAGCCCTTGCCTGGAGGAATAACAGACGTCTCGCAGAACCTGAACCATGGAGCCCAGGAGGCCCAGGCCGACTGCTGTTGGGCCCTCAGTTCCCATCCAGTGCTGAGGGGAAGCAAGATCCATCACGAGCCCTTTTTGTAGAGATGCTGGACTGTGATCAGGTATACCCTTGGGGAGAGGTTGAGAGGGAGTCAGGGGTTGATTCCTCAAATCCCCTCCTTGTCTTGCCTTATATTTTGGGAAGACTACCTTGGAAGACTTGGCCGTAAGTTTTGCTTTTGAGATAAGTTTAGTAATGTAATATTCTGGGGAATAATTATCTAACTTAAGATATGTCAGTTTTAGTGACTAAACTTTAAATATGGAAATACTTTTATTTTTATCATAAAATTAATCTGCTTGTAAAAAAAATTTCAAATATAGTAATGTGTAAAATGAAAGTTTCACAATAGCCCACATCATAATAAATTACTGATGTTGTTAGCCTTCTAGACTTTTCTATGCATATAACTTTTTTTACAAAAATGGGACCATGTTTTACATACTGTTTGGTTATCTGACAGTTTTCATTTAACTCTATATCATGGATGTCTTTCCATGTTAGTTCATACAGATCTATTCTTTTTAAGTGGATGCATGGTATTCTTTGTAAGTATGGGCCGTAATTTCTTTAAGCAATTCCCTATTGAAAGGCAATAGGTTATTTCAATTTTTTTCTATTAATAATACAGCTGTGGATGTCCCTGTAAATAGATATTTTTGTGCTCTTATCTAATTATTTTTGATGAACCGATTCCTTGAAGAATTTTTACTGGATCACAGTGCATACACATTTTAAATTACATATCTGTTATGTACATGCATGTATTATATATTAATATATACATAATTAAAGTACATTTACATTTTAAACATTGCCTAATTACCCTCTCCCCCAAATTGCTGTAGTGTATACTCCTATCAGTGATGTTCAAGAGTGTATTCCCCTTATACCCTGTAGTTATTGCAAACTGTAGGTAACATCAACCTTTACTAGTCTAGAAAGCAAACTGTTTTTCATAGTTTTAATGTATTTCCTTTATTAGTGAGGTTTATCTTCATGTTGTGAGCTGTATATATGCAAATTCCATGTTATGTCCTTTCTTTGGCTGTTGTGACACTTTTCCTTCTTTGTGAGAGGCTTCATGCAGGTAAAGTATACCATTTTTTTCTGGTGCTCAGTATTTAACTTGGTTAGTAAAACACTTTACTGTTTGAGATTAATATATAAGGTACAATCTGATGCTAGGTACAAAGATTTTCCTTTCTTTACTTGAGGTGACATTAAAAATAAAGTTCCAGGAGTTCTGGAACAGTATGATGGAAACAAGAGGGAGATGTTTGTCGTCTCTTTCTGTTTGTCGCAGAGGCCCAAAGTTTAGTCCCTAATACGAGATGACTGCTGCCTCTCTTCACTGTTACCTTCTGACAGTTGGGTTCCAGTCTCCTCTGGGACGGTGTCTGCTCCTCTTATGTCTCTGAACACGTGGTGTCTATCCTGGAAGAAGCCTTCAGTAAATTCTTACCATCTTCTTGACCTTTTAGTTTAAACATGCACATTATAAAGAGACTGCAGTAACATGAAGCCGGAATTTGACTCTGTTGAAACTGTATAAAGGTTTTATGTAAGAGATTTACTTAATGGTCTGATTGTTCATTGAACATTTTTTGAGTGTCTACTAGGTGTTGTCAGTGCTGTACATGTCATACTTCGTGTCTTTATTTTTTATTGATAAACCTCAAGTGCTTGCCTCAATGTCAGAAGTTTTTTTGACTCTAAACATCTTGTTTTTAGGTACACTGGAGCCCCATATTTTGCAGCAATCTCGGCTCTCAAAGTGGTATGTTTACTGCTTTACTGGAATTTTCCTAGTAAAGAATTGGATTATTTAAATACAATTTAAGCAAATGTTTTCTTGTGGAAATCTAAATAACATCTTAGGGTAATTGTAGGTAATAGGAGTACCCTCTTAAATCTATCCTCACTTCTTGTCCAGCAACAAAATAGCTTGAATTTAAATTCTTCTTCTTTTTCTAAACTAGAGTTTTATTATGTACTTTACGGAAATTATCCTGGGATGCCTTTTCAGATCCTAACTTAAGCAATTTAAATCTATTAGACTATGTAATTTCCCATGCATTTTGATCAGGTTCTAATTGCCCAGTCATAACAGTTAATGAGAAGTGGGTTGGAATCCTTAGCCGTAGTGCCTGCTTCCTGTGAACCTTCATTGACGATTACTAGTCAGAAGGAAAAATGTAACCTTTTAAGGCTGAGCTGGTCTGCAATGATGCTGCATGACTTTGACCCTGCTTCTTGGGTGGCAGCAAAAATCCTTCTTTCTAGGTATTACATTTATGTTACTTTTCCTAAGCCACAGAGCCTAACTACTGTAGTGTAATTTTTTTCATTTACGTATATGGCTGAGAAATTCAAATGGTTGAATGTCATATATCTTATTAGTAAGTGGCTTGTACCTGAAAAACCAGTTTTGGTGTTTGTGTGAGTTCTCTGTTATAAGTCTGCCTCTTATGCCTCATTTCTCAGGGAGCAGATTTATCTCACGTGTTCTGTACCAAGGAGGCCGCACCTGTGATTAAGTCATACAGCCCGGAGCTGATTGTTCACCCAGTACTGTGAGTGCATTTGCCTGGGGTTTTCTTTACTTGCAGCAACTCTTCTCAGTCACTTAGCATTTTTACACTAACAAAATAAGAAGCATTGATTAAGTATCTGCTATATTTTAGTTTCCTAGCTGCTGAAACAAATGTATAATGGGCTGGCTTAAACAAATACCATACATCAGGTTGGTTTAACAATAGGAATTTATTGGCTTTCTGTTTCAGAGGCTAGAAGTTTGCTTCCTCCCTGGGTGGGTATCTTTTGGCTGGACAGCAGTCTTTGGATTCCTTGTTTTTTCTGTCATGGCAGCATCTTCTATATCTTCCTGGTTCTGTTGACCTGTAGCTTCTGACTGCTCCCTGTGGCTTCTCTTTCTGTGTCTAATTGCCTTTGCTTGTAAAGGATCCAGTAATCCAGATTAAAGCCCAAGCTGATTAACTTGGGCCACACCTTACCTGAAGTAACATCTTGGAGAGATCTTATTTACAGTGGGTCCACACCCACCAGGATGTGGACCAAGTCCAAGAACATGTCCAAACTGGGGTACACAATTCAATACACCACATGCTATATGCAGTGTTTGTAGGTGGTGCTAACAGAAGAAATATGAAAACTGTAATCTGTTTTTCTGTGGTGAGAATAAGACAAAAATACATGTGGGAATAGGTTTGAAGCTCCAAGGTGATGTGCCAAGAACTGGTCCTTCATAGCCCAAATGCTGGTGGCTCTTTTCATGTGCACATGGATATGGCTGTAGATTCCCAGGTCCAGGAGAGTTCTCTGGGCCAGTGTTGTGGACAGTATTGTTTATGACAGAAGATGGGGGACTTAGGGGGCAACTAACAAGATCATTCATTCATTGAACAAGTTTTTAATGTGCCAGACACTATTCCAGATCTGATGAGACAGCTTTGGACCAATCAGACAAAAATCTCTGCTTGTGGAGCTTATCTTCTACAGCACTGTCCAATAGACCTTTCTGTGATGGTGAAAATGTTCCTGTGCTGTGCAGTATAGTGGCCCCTAGACACATGTGGCTGTTGAGCACTTGAAGTGTGACTAATGTGATTCAGGAACTGAATTTTTAATTTTATTTACTTTTAGTTTAATATAATTAATCACATGCTAGTGGCTACCATACTGGGCAACCGAGCTGTAGAGACAAATAAGAAAGATTCAGTGTGTCAGAGGGTGATAAGAACCATGGAGAAGAATTGAGCAGGGAAAGGGCATAGGAAATGCTTGGTGTGTGTGCATTGCAATTTTAAATAGTTTGGTCAAAGAAAGCTTCATGGAGAGTGACAGTCTAGTAAAGACATGGAGAAGGTGAGGAAATGAGCCCTGCAAATACCTGGGCGAAGTCCCTTCCACACAAGGGGAAGAGAAAGTGCAAGAGCACTGAGGTGGGACGTTGCTGGTATGTTTGAGGAACACACCATTGTGACTGGATCAGGACATGGAGGGAAGCGTGACCAGAGAGGTTCAGGGAACCAAAAGCTCTTGGGCTGTATGTTAGTTTCCTGAGCTGCTCAAGCAAATACCAGTGCAGTGGGTTGGCTTAAACAATGGGAATTTATTTACTCACAGTTTTGAGGTTAGGGGAAAGATCCAAATCAAGACATCAAGACAATGCTTTTTTCCTGAAAACTGTGGCATTCTGGAGCTGGCTGCTAGCGATCCTTAGTCCTTAGCTTACCACGTGGCAAGGCACATGGTGGCATCTCCTTGTCTCTCCCTTCTCTTCCTTCTGTTGATGTTCACCTTCTTCTGGCTGCTCCCTCTGTGGCTTTCTCTCACTCTGTCTGAATTTCATTCTGCTTATAAAGGACTCTAGGAATAGGATTAAGACCCATTCTCATTGAGGTGGGCCACACCTTAACTGAAGTAACCTCATTAAAAGGTTCACGCCCACAGGAATGGATTAACTTTAAGAACAAGTTTTTCTGGGGTACATGCAGCTCCAAACTCACAGGCTGTGTAGTCCATTGTAAGATTTTGGCTTTTTTGCTGAATGAGATGAGAGGCCGTTGGAGTATTTGAGCAGGAGTGTGACATCGCCTGATCCATGTTTTAAAAGGCTCAATCTGGCTACCGTGTTGGGAATAGGTTTGTGGGATCAAGAGTGAAAGCAAGGTTTCTAGTTAGGAGGCTATATAATTGTGTAGTAATAGACAAGTGGTACAGTAGAAACGGTGAGAAGTGATTAGATTCTGGATATATTTGGAAAGTAAAGCCAGCAGGATTTGCTGACAGATTGGGTTTGGGGCATGAGAAAAAAGAAGAGTTATGGATGGCACTAAGGTGGTCAGAGAGATTTGTCCCCTAATGAGATGGAGAAAACTATGGGGGAGAGGTTTTGGGTAGAGATAAATATTAGGAGTTTGGTTTTTGACATGTTGAGTTCGTCTGTTAGATATCCAAGTGGAGATGGCTAGTAGGCAGTGGATAGGAGTGTAGAGGTCAGGAAGGGCATGTGTTTGGGAGTCATTAATGTGTAGATGGTACGTGTAGCCATGAGAGTGGATGGGATCACCAATGAGAGGGGGTAGGTAGAGAGGAAGTCTGGTATTCAGACAACCAGAAGAAGAGGTGGATTCTCTCACAGACAGAAGGGTAGTGGGTGAGGTCTAAGAAATGTGGAGGTGTGTCTTGGAGGACAAGTGAGGAAATTGTTTCTAGACAATTTGAGAAGAGGGGTGTGAACAGCTGTGACACAGGTCAGTTGAGAGGAGGACTAAGGATGGATGATTTGACTTAATATGGAAGTCCTTGGTCTTGACAAGGGCAACTTGGGGGAAGCTAGAGGGGATAAAAGCTTTATTGGAATGGATTTAAAAGCAAATGGGAGGAGATTTGAAGAAGTTGAGTATAGACAGCTCTGTCCTTGGATTTATGTCAGGGGTATCTGTGAACTCCCTCCTCATACTGTGTGTTGGGGTGTGTGTGTGCGCGCGCACATGCTCTGATAGTAGAGCCATAGCTTTTGTAAGATTTTCAAGGGATTGTCTGGTTTAGAGAGAGTAAGGAATGGACTTGAGGGAGAAATAGAGGAGATTAGATGGCAACTTCCAACTTCATTTTTAGGTGATAGTTATTCATATACTATTTAACTGATCCTACTCCTAGCTAGAGATTTAGGGAATACAGCAGCCCTGCCCCAGGGAGCTACTAGTAAACACTGTAATTCTCTGTGATAAGAGTTCTGAACCATGTGTATACAGGCAACCGTCAGCACGTACTGTGTGTTGAAGGATGTGTAGGAGTCGTCAGGTGGGCTGAGCACAGCACATGCAACGCGTAGAGGCTGAGCTAACCAGGACTTAGAACTTCTTATAAGGAAAAGCAATTGCAAGTATAATTGGGGCTACGACTTGTAGTTTTTAAAGTGTAAACCCTAATAATCCTCATAAAACTAGATCCAGTGTTATTAATTTAGGTCAGCTAATACCAGGAGAGTGTAAAATGATGCGACTTACAGATTGTCACTATCAAGATAGATGAAATGAACTGCCATCAACTGATACTTAAATATTAAAATTAGGGATGATAACCCCAAGATTTTTTTTCTTCCTAGTTTACATTTCTTTCTTTTGGGCCCCTTCTGAAAACTGTACAAGTTAGGAACTACTTGTAATCTTTGTAGCTGGATCTTAGTTTGCTATGCTGCTATGACAAATACCTCATGATGGATTGGCTTAAACAAGAATTTACTGGCTCATGGTTTCAGAGGCTGGAAGTCCAAAATCGGTGTGCTGGCAAGGCAGTGCCTCCTCCCTGAAGTCCTGAGTGTTATGGAGCTGGCTTGCTGCAATCCTTGGGGTTCCTTGGCTTTCAACTCTGCCTCACTTCTCATGGTGACGCCCTCTCCTTTCTCACTTCTGTGACTTCTAGGTCCTCTTTATTCGGCCACCAGTAATCCAGATTAAGGCCCACCCTCATTCATTTGGACCACACCAGAACCAAAAATAACATCTTCAAGTGGTCCTGTTTACAATGGGTTCACACCCACAGGAATGTGGATTATGATTAAGAACATGTCTATGTTGGGGTACATAATTCAACCTATCAGTAATACTGAATAAGTATTAACTCTTATTTTGCTTTGGGATAAAAATCCTGTATTTTAATAAAATTTTTTTTTTCCATATAATTTTTCAGCTATTTCTAAGATGAGCCAGATCTTCCTGTGGGGATAAAAAAGGTGAATATGAGGAGGCTTTCTGCTTTCCAAAAGCAGAGAATCTCAGGGGAGAGACAGACAGGCTAAATTAGAGACATAAGAAAAATGGTGCAGGAACGGAAAAAGGAATGGTTCCTTTTGATTGGGTTGTATTTGAGGTGGTATTTGAGCTAGTGTTCCTGCCCTGTGCCTTTTTGTCTCTCATCTCATGCTAAAATATCCTTTCCACTTTTTTCTTGCCCCCCACCCCCCACCAGTGTTTCCTGTGTTCAGCAGGGGTCCTCTTCTACAAGGAAACTATGAACTTGTGGTTCCAACTACCCTCTCTCTTGCTCTTTACTCTCAGAAGAAGTATCCGTCCTTTCCACTGCTGACTTCTGTGCTGTGATTGCATCCCTGTCATCTGATTCTCACATTATTAAATCAATATGCCTTCCCTCTGGTCTACAGATATCTTCAACACTTCTCTCTATCTTAAAAAAAAATTACCTTATTCTGACTGTTTATCATGTTATGTCTTTGTTTACTGAAATTCACAGTAGTCTGTTCTGCAGTATGTAGTGACGACGTTGTGTCCAGGGCTCTAGATCCACACAAAACTCTTGAAAGTTCAGCTCTTGAATGTTCAGCCCTGTGGTTCAAGACTCTAGTTTCTGCATTAGAATATTGTATTTCCCTAGATTCCATGGCACCAAGGCATTCATGGCTTTCTGGTTTAATGATTGCCAAGGAGATTGTAGGCAGGCTTTAAAACTGCCGCACACAGGCCCCAGCTGTCCTGTTTTTTGTATGGCCTGTGAGTGCTGAGAATAATTTTTACATTTTTAAAAGTTGTAAAAAGAAGCAAAGAAGAAAATGAGTCTGAGATCTCATATGGCTCCCCCAGTGCTTAAAGTATTTACTCTGTGGCCTTTTGCAGAAATCCTTTGCCTCCCTGCTATAGAGCTATGCAACATGTACGCAGGCTACTACATTGTCATTTTGAATGAGGTAGCTGTGAGGACAATAATTTCATTCCAGTTTTGTGGCTGACTGGCTTGTACCTTGAACAACTCTTTTAACTTCTACAGAACAAAGGCATCTTAGTGATTCTAACTGTTATGGATTTGTTTTATGTTTTAGATTGTCATTAAAATCACTCTGCCCATCTCCTTTTAGATTTCGTCCAAGTTCTTTGTGGCCCACTTTTACCAGCTTGGTCTGTTTTAACTGGCTGATGACTCTGTGAATCTTTGAAGGTCAGCAAGTGAGATAAGGAGATGTTGTTATGGGCAAAAGGCCTTTTCTTTAAAGATAAGTACCATTTGTTCCCCTTCTGAGACTTTTTGTTGTTGTTGTTGTTATATCTTCTATTTGAGTTCACCATTGATTCCACTGTTGAAAAGATACGCCTATCTGAACTTACCTTGGAGCATTTCTTTTGATATTTTTGTCCTGACTGCAATAAATTTAGGCCACGTACTGTGTAAATGAGAGCAGGGAATGTGGTCAGTAAACACCATCAAAAATTTACCATGAGATAGGAAAATAAGGAATGATGCAAAAATGTGGAGGAGTCAGAAGCCAAAGGGTAATTTAACCTTTGTTAGAAATTATGTTGGTTATTCCACATTTTACTGTTTAAAAGTTTTTAATCTTTGGTGAGAAGTTTGTAGCTATATTCCTGGATTCAGAGCAAGTATGTGTTGGTTAGCCCCACACAATATGTGCTCTGGCCAGTGCAGGGATATCTGGGAAAAATTAATAGCTGCAGAGTAGGGTTGGTTCATTAAATCTCATGAATGAATTCAGAATTTTGTAAGGTAGTGTCTTAGTCTGCCAGAGCTGTTATGACAAATACCACACAATGGGTTGGCTTAAGCATTTATTGTCTCGCAGTTCTAAAGGCTAGAAGTCTAAAATGAAGGTGTTGCCAAGGCCATGCTTTGTCTTGGGGTTGGCAGCTAGCATGTTGGTGCTGGCAGTCCACCACGTGGCCATTTTGTCCCTTGGTCCCCTGAGCCTTTCCCTGACTTCTGGTTTCTACATCTGGCTTCTCCCAGTTTCTGGTTTCTACTGACTTACTGAGTGGGAATTTCCCCTGTGTATAAGGCCTTCATTAATACTGATTAAGACCCACCCTGTTTGAATTTGGCCGCACCTTAACTAACAGTAACATCCTCAAAAGATTACACCCACAAGGACACAGAATTAAAATTCAAAGCATGTATTTTATGGGGTACATTATTCAGTCACCAACAAGTAGCTTGTTGTATTAGACTATAGCTCAAATTCTGGACTCCTACTGGCCATGTCACTGTGGGCAGGTTTCTTCTGAATTACAGATTTCCTCATAGATGGAAATTAATGCCTGTCTTATAGGACTGTTGTAAAGGTTATAGTAGATAAAGTGTGGATGAGGTGTGTGTTATGCCTGAATGCCCCTATCCTGGCTACATGCCAGTGTGGGTGCCTGATAGAGGGATTAAAATAGAAATTTGAGTTCAGCTGTTGTGGAAACCTGGAGCTTACAAATGGCATGAGGAGAACCAGGCCAGAAGAGTTTGAGGTTTAGGGCATAGGCGTTTGCATAGAAGGTGCTCGGTAAAATTTGACCAAGTCAGAAAAGGTAGAACATGCATAGAAGATTGAGGTTTCACATCCGGGGGTGACAGGCAGACTTACCAACTATGTGATGTGGAGTCCATCCCTTGGCTTCTCTGGGCCTCAGCACCCTTATTTTACAATAACGGAATCAGACCAGAAATCTCCAAGTCTTTCTGAGCCATGAATTTCTGGTGCTGTAATAATTCAAAGGGTGCTTTGTATGTGGATAGATCTGAACAAAGAAAAACATTTCACCCCAGTGGACTCAGAAACTAAGTACCAGAGGCAAATCTTGTGAAAGCATACCAGGTGAACAGCAGATTGTCTTTACCTTAGTGTGGAATTCCAGGTTGTCAGTAAACTTGTGGGGAAATTAAGTCACGGAAGTCTGCTGGAAATAAATCTGGTTCTTAGCCAGTTACTTTGGATGGCACACGAAGTGGAATTTTGTCACTGTATTCTGCCCACTGTCAGGGACCTGTGATGGCTGAGGAACACAGCTCCTGGCTTTTGGCAAGCTGCGTCACTGCCCTGCTGCCAAAAAGGAGAAGAACAAGGCTTTTGGCAAGGGGTTGATGAGTGAGTACTCACTCTCCTATGGACTGGCAATTGTATTGGCAACTACTTAAATTTTCAGTAAATTCATATGCTAAAAGAATATTTCACCCTAGATTGAGAGGACAGTGTACAGCCATGAGTCGCTGGAATATTATTAGTCCCCAAGCTTTTAAGCCACGCATAGGAGGGCCATGAAATGGATTCTTGGGCATTTATTATTCGGAGGAACTGATGGAAAGCAGTTGCTGGTGTGGCAGAGAAGACATGGGTCGAAGTTTTGATGACACTTTGCAGCTGCCCATCATTTTGAAGAGGGTGCTGTCCTTAAATCCCTCAGGCCACATTCTTTAGGACCTAGGCTCTGAGCTGGCACGAGGCCAGTCATGTTCTCTCTTCCCTTTTTATAAATAGCAACATTTATTTATGAGATCATCTGTCATGGTAAATGGACAAACTAAGTTTCCCATGGCTGCTGTTAACAAAGTACCGCAAACTTGGTGGTTTAAATAATGCAAAATTATTCTCTCATAGTTCTGGAGGCTAGAATTTTGAAATCAGGTATTGGCAGGTCCATGCTCTCTCCAAAGACTCTAGAGAAAAATCCTTCCTTGCCTCTTCCAGCTTCTGGGGGTTTCCTGCAATCCTTGGTGTTCCTTGGCTTACAGCCGCATCACTCCCGTCTCTGCCTCCGTCTTCACATGGCCTTCTTCTGTGTCTCTGCATCTTGCCTCTTCTTTTAAAGAAGATGCTTAATGAATGACATCTGCAGACCCTGTTCCAAATAAGGTCATATTCTGAGGTTCCAAGCAGACCTGAATTTTGAGGGGGCACTCTTCAACCTACTGCGCAAATCATTAGTCTTATGAGGGTAGAACTATTTCTAATACACAGCTGTTCGAGTAATAAATTTGTTACATGGTCATTGTTTTTCTTCAGGGTGAGAGGTACTAACAACTGGTACCTAAAGGCATGCCTGACACTTAGTAGGAGCCAGGTAAATGGTGAATGAATAAATGTTTGTGAATGAATGACTACAACAGTAATTAGCCAAAGAGAAGGAAATGGCTTTTTTGCAGAGGAAACTGATGGTTTCGTTGTCTCCTGCACATACCTGCCCATAGAAAACTTAGTTCCATCTTCATCTTGGACTGAAAAAAAAAATCTTCATTCATTTAACCAACATTTATGATGTGTTAGGTACAAGACACTATCCTAGGGGCTATGGGGAATACAAAGATAAATCAGGTAGTACCAGAGCTTCTAAACAGGATGTTTAAGGTGTGACCGATATTAAATATCTTCAGAATCCAGGCAGAAAATTCCCCCAGAATTTCTTCGTAGTTGTATACATTCCTTAAGGAATGTATAGTCTATATTTCTTAAATTATGGATGGGAACTAAATTATGTTCACTATTAAATTGAATTCTAATTCTTTGATAATTCAGGTTCTGAGGCACATAGTTCCCCAATACTGGATTTCAGTACAGATATCTTTTATGGGAAGAGAACAATGCAGTGAATAATTCCACATGAAAAGGACAGCAGTTCTTCTGATTTTATTTTAGTTATTTCTCCTGCCAGATATTACCTCTCTAATAATGTTTTGTAGTCAGTGTAAGCCCCCGAGGCCAAGTGTTTTGCCCAACTTGACCAGGCTTGCCGTTCTAAGCACACTACCTTGAAAATCATAGACCCCCAAATATTTGTGTAATCGAAATGAATGAAAACCTGCTTTGTCTTATATTAAAATTGTTTTGCATTCTCTGTGCGGGTGACAAGATGAAGGTGCCAGCATTAGACTTAAAAAATGGCTGTGGATAATTACAGATGTTAATCAGCACAGGCATTTTGAATTGTGAAAGTGTATGTTGAGGTGACTGTATATGTCATCCCAGCAGGGAAGGATTAATTAGCTTCATGAATAATTGTACCGTTTACACTTGGAAAGCTGATTGATTGTTTAGGTAAGTGCTGCTTCCTTGAAAGACAACATATGGACAGCCATGTTATTCCTGTATTTGAGCTCCTGTCAAGGCAGAAATCTTATCCATTCACATGTGTAACAAACGTCTAGGAGCCCTGTGCAGACACTGGGGCTCCAGGGACAGTGAGGCACATGCCTGTAACCTAGTGTGGTAAGGACAGTGGGGGCTGTGATTGGCATGTGCACAGGCTGTGAGGACATGCAGGGCCACCCAGTGCAGACTGGGCACCTGGAGAAAGCCTCCTAGAGGACGCTCCCCTCCCCCAGGCCCTTCTTAAGGGATAGGCAGATGGTGGCGGTTTCCTGGCTCCTGCCACAGGAGCTTACAGTCATGGTATAAGAGCTTCTAGAGCAGATGTTGAAGCTGCTTGAACAACTGGCCCTCCTTAAAGAGCAGAGATGATGATGTGTTGTCAGCGTTGTGATCGCTCACCTGCAGGGATATATTGGGGCCAGACTTCCAGGTATAATTATGTATTTTTTTTATAGCCTTCTTTGTTAAACTTTTTGTCAGCTTTTCTTAGTTAAAATGAAATGAAATGCATCCTCTGGTTAAGTTGTGCTTTGAGGACAAGTGAAGATGTGAAGATGATATGCGGTATTTTGTTCCCAAAGCTAAAACTGCTCAAGTACAATGCTTATTTTAAAATGAGTAAGTTGGTTTAGAACCTATTGGAGTCTACTCGTGTAAGAACGAATATTCTGATAGTGTCTAGATGTGGACGTTTAGGTGAGTCATACTTAGGTGACTTTTTACATTTTCTTGTTGACATTGTGATGTTGCCTGCTTAACTGTAAGGATCTGCTTTAGGTTTGAACCTTTGACCTGCCTTCCTTATGAATACCTAGAAAAATCTAGAAAGAAAAAAGTAGAATGCTGAGTTAAGGCATGTTGAAAATACATTAATTGGTGTCAGATAAAACTAAGCCATTTCTTCTATAGCCAAGAAATTCTGTGTTCAAAACAATTAAATCATTAAACATACATTTCAGTTGATAGCTTTCTTTATTTTCCTTGCAAACTTGACAAATGTAGTCCTATTTCTTTTCTTGGTTTTAATCCATTAAAAATGATGTTTTAAATTTTTTTTTTTTTCAGAAAGGATTTTCTTTGGAATTTGTTATGTGTAGCCCTTGATAGTTTTCATAAATTGCCAGCCTTTAAGGTAAATCTGGTCATGGTGATCATCTGCCTTACATCCTCACCTGGCTTCCCATCGCCTTGTGGAACAGCAGGGAGGCCTTTGGGGATTTGCCCTCACCCTGCCTTTCTCCCCAGCCTCATCTCCTGGCCTCCACACCTTAGGTTCTACCTGGGCAGGACCACCCCTTCCTCTCCTCAGGGGCTGCACACCTCTCTCCTCCCACGGAGGTGTGGTCCCTCTGGTGGGGTTGTTCCCTACCCCTTTATCTGGCTAGTTCCCCCCTGACCCTTTAATCTCCCTCTAAGGGGCCGCCTCCCCTGGAGGCCTCTGAACTCCCCAGTCTGACTTGGGTACATGTCTTCTGGGCTTCTGTGTCTTGCCTGGGAGAGGCTCTGCCACAGCTGAGATTGCACTGTTTTCACTGTCGATTCGGTCATCTTTCCTCTTTGCTGCTCTGTGAGCTTTTCCAGATCAGAAAATTGTGACTTGCTTCAGTGTCTGGCACATAGATGCTCCGTATGAATAACCAGTGAAATTTTGAAGATGCTTTCTTAGCTATTAAATTCTAGAGAATCTAGTCATTTTATGTCCAAAACAAGAGTGTGCAGGTTGCGAGTGGTTACTTGAGGCTCTCTTCCACAGGTGGGGTGTGCACTGTGTGGCTCATACTTTGGCTGCTCAGAACTCTTCCAGTGCCGAGCCTCCTGGTTCGTGGCTATATTGTGGGTTGAGGACCTTGCCAGATGTCCAGTTTTTCAAAAGCCCAAAAGATTACGGCATATTCTTTAATTAGAGTGATTTCAACAATGACATCAAAAAGGCATTTGAAAAGACTATTCTAGAGACTTTTGAGTATCTCCCAAATCAGCATTAGCCATTTGGCATAGTTTCCCCCATAAAATATAATGAAGTGTAACTGAAAAAATTCGGTGACTCCTTAGGGTCTTCATGAGATTAGCTATTAAGAATTAGGCCATTGATATTAACCCTAGGCCTGTGCTGTCCAATATGGTAGCCTCTAACCCCATATGGTTGTTGGATGCCTGAAATGTACCTAGTCTGAGTTGAGATGTGCTAAAAGTATAAGACATACATGGCTTTCAAAGACTTATTATGAAAAAAAGAATGTACAATAGTTCATTACTTTTTTAAATGTTGATTACATGTTGAATTATCGGTAATATTTTGGCTGTATTGGGTTAAATAAAAGATACTAAAATTAATATTACCTGTTTCTTCTTCCCTTTTCAAAATGTGGTTACTAGAAAATTTAAAGTTAAATATGTAGCTCAAATATTTCTATTGGACAGCCTTGTTCTAGAGCAAACTAGGGCCTATGGGCCAAATTTGGCCCAGTGCCTGATTTTGTAAATAATGTTTAATTGGAACACAGCCTATTCATTTACACATTGTCTGTGGCTGCTTTCACATTGCAGCAGGAAAGCTGAGTAGTTGTAAGAGACTGTAAGGATTGCAAAGCCCAAAATACGTACTGTATGGCCGTTTACAGAAAAAGTTTGTCAGCCCCATTGCACCCAACCTGCGCTCTGTGACCTTTGAGGTTCTGCGGTTTTGCAAGGGGTCAGAGACCAAACACTGACTGAATAGATGCCTTGTATAAATGTTTTCTTTTTCACATGTGTGTAGATGTTGGAAAAATACACACTGGTTTATGCTGTTGAATTCACAGCCCTTTTTGTCATGTATTTTTTCAAACAATATTTAAGTACACGTGAACTAATGTTAGATGTTAAAAACAGAGTCAGATTCTTTATATGTTCACCTACACTATATGATGTTACTGCATTAACAGTCCCCACCACCTTATTGTAATTGCCAAAATTAGAGCAGTGAGGAAGAGTATGCTAAAGATGGTTGTTGTTTGGCTTTCATTTCATTAGCAGGATGCAGGCTCATGGTTCTTACTCTTGAAGAGCAAGTCCTGCTTATTCATAAATTCTGCTGCATGCATTACAGCATTAGTCTGTCCTTGACCTTCTCAAACTGGGATGCTTGCTTCTCCTCCTTGGCTACATGTTCTTTTCCTGCTCGACTCAGCCTTCTCTGTGTCTTCACTCAGAAGGAGATGCTGCTGTGGCAGTGGGGTCAGCATCACAATATGCAAAGAAAAATGCATCAGAGGTGCCTCTTGGACGTTTTCCAACTCCTTTTTGGAAAGCTTTCTGCAGGTTTCTTTCTCCCTTAAAGAGTCCAGTGCTTTCTATGCATAGCCTTAAAGTACAAGTTCATCTTCTTTTTAACTTTTTGTAAAGTTTTACTCTTATCACCTAGGCACTTTTGCAGTTTAACGGACTTACTAAAACTTACTACTCACTTGCTGGTGTTGCCCTGTATATTGGAGGTTACAGACCCTTAGACTGGCAGCTTGTATACCAGAAGTGACTTACAAATATACAAGTATTTTCTATATCATTAAAAAAAAAAAAATCTGAGCACACATAAAATTAGGAAACATCACACTTAAAAATCCAGATTTCTACCAACTCTTGAAAATTTGGAAGATCTGGTGCCGCTGAGCTCACAGTGCCAAATTGTAGTCATCTCCTGAAGCTGAGTAGTAGTAAATTTTCATGAACTCGAGTCTACCATAATCTTCTCTACTCATCTCTGTGGTGTATGTATACCAGGCCTGATGCAGTTGAGGTTTTGAACCCTGGTGTAACTTTCACATGATAGGCTTGTATTGTCCCTTCCAGCCACCACTGCATTTGATGGGCTACCCTTACTGACTGTAGTTAATCAGCAATTAGTAGTAGTTGTAGCAGCCAATTTGGGGGAATGTTTGCTAAATTCCAGGCACCATGCTAAGTGCTTCACATGCATTTTATTATTTAACAACCTGAACACTTTTTTTTTAAATTCAGTTTTATTGAGCTATATTCACATACCATGCAGTCATCCATAGTGTACAATCTGCTGTTCACAGTACCATCTTCAAGTTGTACATTCATCACCCCAGTCTATTTCTGAACATTTTCCTTACACCAGAAAGAATCAGAATAAGAATAAAAGATAAAAATAAAAAAAGAACACCCAAATCACACACACACCCATCCCACCCTATTTTTCATTTAGTTTTTGTCCCCATTTTTCTACTCATCCATCCATACACTGGATAAAGGGAGTTTGATCCACAAGGTTTTTGTAGTCACAGTGTCACCCCTTGTAAGCTTCATTGTTATACAATCATCTTCAAGAGTCAAGGCTACTGGGTTGGAGTTTGGTAGTTTCAGGTATTTATTTCTAGCTATTCCAATACATTAAAACCTAAAAAATGTTATCTTTAGTGCATAAGAATGTCCACCAGAGTGACCTCTCTACTCCATTTGAAATCTCTCTGCCACTGAAGCTTTATTTAGTTTCATTTCACATCCCCCTTTTGCAACCTGGACTCTTTTACAAGACATAGATATTATTGGTCCCATTTTACAAATTAAAGAAATGAACCTTAGGTTAAAGAAATTGCTAAAAGTCTTGCAGCCTGTAAGTGGCAGAGTTGGGAGTTTGAACTTGGGCTTATTTGATTCTGGAACCTGTACTCTCTGTTATTCTCCTTTACTGCCTGAGAGCCACTATTTCTTTAGCCACCTGCTGAATTTCTGTTAACTGCCATCACTAGTAGCTAGAAGTTGCCTATTTTTCTTGGGTATTTTGCACACGGAGCTGAGATGGGGCTGCTGAGCAGACAGAGTGGAGTCAGACTTCCTGGAGGCTGGCTCTCACACACCACCATCCTGGGCTCAGAGTTATATACCTGCCCCTGGAAAACGAACCTTCAGGGTGCTTCAGTGGTCAAAACCGAATGTGATAGCCAAGAATGTGGACAATCTAACATACACTTTTTTCAAAGATTCCCAGAGTGTAAACAATACTTTTGCTACATGAAATTTGAATTACTATTAATTGCTTCTTTACCTTATTTTAGCATATGCCCCTGTACCAAAGTCTACATATATAAAAGTCATCTTGCAACAGAGAAATGAAGCAGTATCGGGTAATGGAAAGAACCCAAGGCAGGACTGGGAATTCTTGAGTTCAAATCCAGTCTCGCCATAGACTATGATTTGTTTGAAAGGATTTACTTTTCTGTTCATTGGTTTCCTCATCCATGAAATATAGAGAAGTAAGAGTGAGCTCAGGGTGGTGAGGCATTAGTCAACGAGATTGTGACAGGGAACCTGGGGTTGAGGACTGGGTGTCTTAGCCTGGAGAAGAGAGAATGGGCATTTGGGGTGTTGTCAGGCACCCTGATATGATAGTGGGATAGGCTGCCCTGTGGAAGGAGGAAGGGCCATACACTGTATCTGGAGTTGAGAGCTAAAAGGGCTGCTTTCTGCCCACAATGCTTTTCTTTCAGCAATCACTTACTGACTTTATGAGACCGGATCCAAGTGTTACTGCCTTTGATGTTCTCTGGCAGAGTTGGTTGTTTACATGTAACCCTTGGGTGTTCCCCTCTCTCTCATGCTCTACTGTGTATACA
Organism: Choloepus didactylus; assembly: GCF_015220235.1. Taxonomy (NCBI): domain Eukaryota; kingdom Metazoa; phylum Chordata; class Mammalia; order Pilosa; family Megalonychidae; genus Choloepus; species Choloepus didactylus. The sequence goes on along the minus strand of NC_051318.1, from coordinate 25,075,840 downwards.
GCATGAGTGGAGTAACAGGTTTTATAATTATTCTTCTACCTCTTTGTCTCTCCATCAGATTGTGAGCCCTGGGAGGAAAAGGAAATCTGCCTTATTTAACCTTGGACCCCCATGTCTGGCACAGTCCCCCACATGTAGTGGGCACTCAGGAGCTATTGAATGAGCGAAGGCATGCTACAAGGAGGCAGGTTTCCATTAAGTCTCAGGAATGCATAAACAAATGAAAACTTGGTCTACTGTGGGACAGCTATCCAAACTCAGTATTTAATCAGAGGCAGGGAGTGCCTGAGAGATGTTTAGAAGGAGTTCCTCCATTAGATGGGAGGTTAGTTAGGTTACCACTAATATAGCCTTCAGTTCTAAGAGTCTTAAAAACAACAAAATACTATCCAACTGTGAGGTCTGATGATAAAGGCATTATTAATATTATAGGAGATTTAATGTAATTAATGCATTTAATGTAGAATACAGTTTATAAGAATGTAAAATTTTCTTTATCCCTATTCCCAGAACAGGAAAAGGCCATCAGAGGGAAACTGGAGAACTCCAAATAAAGTCTGTGACCTAGTTAACAGTATTGTACCAACATTAACATCTTAGTTTTGATAACTGGAATGTGATTATGTAAAATGTTATCATTAGGGCAAGCTGGGTGAAGCATATACAGGAATTTACTGTACTATTTTTGCAACTTTTCTGTAAAGCTAAAATTTTTTCAAAATAAAAAGTTTAAAAAAGTAAACAAATGAAGATTTTAAGTAAACCAATCTGCCCTTCTTTTCCTTATTTAGTGACAGCCCAAATGCTGTTCATGACGTGGAAAACTGGTTACCCCGATTGCATACCCTTGTCATAGGACCTGGCTTAGGTAGAGATGATGCTCTTCTAGAAAATGTCAAGGTAATGTATATAATTATTAAATGTAACCTCTCACGATGGACTTAGATCTCTTGAAGTCAAAACAGAAATATTTTTCTTTCATTTTCCACGCATAAATTATATTCTGTTTAGTGTTCTCTGCAAGTTGTCTTGGAATGATTAAAATAGATAAAAATTGGTTTGGGGAATAGAGGAGGAGATAGGCATAATGGTAGAAATGAACTATGCTTACAAACAAAATGAAACAATAGCAGACTGAATGAATCTCTTGTTTTACTTTTGGGGCACTAGGTATTTTCATTACTAAATAGTAATAAAAAGTGAATATGGAATCACTCAGATTTTTTATGGGTGTCATTGGTTTGTATGTTTTTGGTCTGGTGTGATCAGAAGTTCAAGCATCCAAGTTGAGCAGTGTTGAGGTTTGGAGCCAAAGGCTCAAACTTAACTTCCCAGCTTGACCCCTGCACTTGCTGTGGGACCCTGGCAAATTATTCATCCTCTCCAGGCCATCTTTTCCTCCCTATATAGGGGGTAATTGCATCCACCCAAGGATTACTGGGAGTAAAATTTTGTAAAATGATTTGCCCAGTGCCCAGTTAAGCCCAGTATGTAACAGCAGAAAAAACTGGAAGTCATTCACACAAATGACCTGAATTAGAGCATATTTCTGAGACTAAATTATTCTAAAAAAAATTATTTTATGGTAGGTTATATGTTTAGAGAAAAGCCCAAAAGATACTCTGTTGGTTCTAGCTTTGCATTGTCAACTGGGTTCTCTCAAAACCCAGTTAATTTCTTAGGTGGGATGCTCAGGGTCCTAGAGGCCTTTTGGTTGTAGCTGACACCATCAATGACATCGCTATTCCCTGCTATGCTTCTCAGATAGAAGCAGCACATGCAGCACAGCCAGGTGCGCTGATGACAGATGTGGCTGTAGAATCATTTAGGATTGGGTATGAGACCCCAGTTCATAGCCACATCCATCCATTCATTCATTCATTATTGTTTATTAATATTTATTTTTGATAACCTTTATTTTTTTTAGAGCAGTTGTAGGTTTACTGAAAAATGCAGACAGTACAGAGTTCATGTTTTCCCTATTATTAGCATTTTGATTAGTGTGGTACATTTGTTACAATTAATGAGCCAGTATTATTATATTATTAATGAAAGTCCAAGTTTACATTTGTTGTATTACTTAGTTTACACCTTTGTGTTGTGTAATTCTGTGGGTTTTTTTAAAAAAATGTTATTGAGATAACATATGTACAACATGAAAATATCCCATTTTTAAGTACTTTCAAGTATACAATTCAGTGGTGTTAATTACATTGACAGTATTGTGCTATCATCACCACTATCCATTACCAAAACTCTTCATCATCCCAAACAGAAACTTCGTACCCATTAAACACTGAATCCCCATACCCCACTCCACCCCTGTCCCTGGTAACCTATAATCTACTTTCTGTCTCCATGAATTTGCATAGCTAGTCCTTTCATATAAGTGAGATCATACAGTATTTGTCCTTTGGTGTCTGGCTAACTTCACTCAACATGATGTCTTCAGTGTTCATCTACGTGTAGCATATATCAGGACATTCCTTTTTATGGCTGAATAGTACTTCTTGTATGTATGTATGACATTTTGTTTATCCATTCATCCATTAATGGACCTTTGGTTGCTTCCACCTTTTGGCTATTGTAAATAATGCTGCTTTGAACACTGGTGTACAAATATGTGATCAAGTCCCTGCTTTCAATTCATTTGGGTCGTCTTAGTTTGCCAGGCTGCTATGACAACTACCACACAATGGATTGGCTTAAACAGCAATTTTTTCGCTCATGGTTTCAGAGGCCAGAAGTCCTATTCAAGGCATTGGCTAGAAGGTGTGTTTCCTACCAGGGTCTGCAGCAGTCTGGCTGACCAACAATCGTTGGGTTCCTTGGCTTTCCCGTCACATTAGTTCCTGCTGACTTCTGGATGCCGGCTTCTCCCCTTGGCTTTCTCTGACTGCGTCTGAATTTTTTCTGCTTATAAAGGACTCCAGTAATCCAGATTAAGGCCCACCCTCATTCACTTGAGCCACATCTTAACTAAATAACATCTTCAAGAGGTCCTATTTACAGTGGGTTCACACCCACAGGAATGGGGATTAAGATTAAGAACGTATCTAAATTGGAGTATGTAATTCTGTCTACCATGTGAGTATATATATGGAAATGGTATTGCCCTGTCACACGTAATTCTACGCTTAACTTTGTGAGGAACCACCAAAGTGTTTTCAACAGCAGCTGTAATATTTTACATTCCCACCAAAAATGCAGGGAAATTCCTGTTTTTTCACATCCTTGTCAACACTTATTTTCTGTTGTTTTTTTTAAATAGCCTTTCTACTAGATGGGAAGTGGTATCTCATTGTGGCTTTGATTTGCATTTGATGTTGAGTCTCTTTTCATGTGCTTATTGGCCATTTGTGTATTTTTTTTTTTTTTTTTTTTTTTGGAGAAGTGTCTGTTCAAGTCCTTTGCCCACTTTTTAATTGAGTGGTTTGTCTTTTTGTTGTGGAATTGTAGGAGTTCCTTGTATATTCTGGATATTAAACCCTTATCTGATAAATGGTTTCCAAATATTTTGTCTCATTCTGTAGGTTGTCTTTTCACTTTCTTGACAATATCTTTTGATGCATAAAAGTTTTTAATTTTGTTGAGGTCCCATTTTTCTATTTTTTCTTTTGTTGCTTGTGCTTTTGGTGTGAAGTCTAAGAATCCATTGCCTAACCCAAGGTCCTGAAAATATCCCCTGTGTTTTCTTCTAGGACTTTTATAGTTTTTAGCTCTAAATTATATTTAGGTCTTTGATCCATTTTGAGTTAATTTTTATATATCGTGTGAGGTAAGGGTACACTTTCATTCTTTTGCCTATGGATATCAGTTTTCCACTTGTTGAAGAGAAATTATTTATTTTATGCTTGCCTTTCTTATAAAGTAAAAATAATTTTTTATGATAAATTGAGATACAGATTTAGAAAATGAAATACAGATAAAAATTGCCTATCAGGATAAAGAAAAATAAAAAATTGGAAGAGAATTCTGGCTTCATATTTTCTAACTCCTGTATTCCCTCTTCCATTGAGTTGGCTTACCTTTTCTGACACTACCTGGACTTACACATGCAGTTCCCTCTGCCTGAGCTGTCTGTTCCCCTTGGTGGATATAGCACAGAAACTTTCCTTTCTAAGAATCTTTCCTAAGTCCCCCAGGGAACTCCTTTTCCTGCTGGTACTCTAGTCCTAGGAGCAGACAGTGCAATGCATTCAGTACAGCCTGCTGTCAGGTTGCAACACCGCTGCTCAGGTTAAGTGACTTCACTCCTGTGCTACCCTGTGCGCAAATGTAAAATGACAGAGTGACCTAGTGGGGGTGGTGGGCAATAAATGAGGGAATGCACAGGAAGGTCTCTGGCCATATCGTGTTCACTTGGAGATGAGCAGTCACATTAGATATCACTACTGTCATCATCACTCTTTTCATCATGGCACTCTTTTGCAGTAGTTAATTACCTTAGGTCTGTCTATGAGGCTGTGAGGTTTTGAAGGCAGGGGGTGTCTCGCATCTGGGAATCCCCAGAGCTCAGCACTGAAACTAGAGAGGAAGGAGGCCAGGATGGAAAGAGAAGACAGCAGGAGAGGGAAGAACCCATAGTGATGGGTAGAGAGAACTGTATGAGTGGCTGTTTTCTGTTCATCTTTTGCCTTTTGAATTTAGTTGAACAAAAGCTCAGTTAAAGGAAGGTATTGGGAGCTGTCTTTGTTAGTTGAACTTTCTTGGCAATCTTTTTGGCAAATAACTTTTTTTATAAAGGTAGAAATGTGTTTGCTTTACCAGAAGTGAGTGAAAGAATGCATTTTAAGGGTATCTTCCATGACAGATCTTCCAGTTCCAGTCTTTATGGTGAAAGTTGGGTTTTGAAATTTCACTTCCCTCAAACCCATACCTGGGTCAGAATTTTATCTCTTTTAAGAAACAGCAACAATGATAAGCGGTGGGTGAACGGTATGAATTGAAATTGAACATTTCTATTTTTGGCTTTAAAAGTATTACTGCCCTTTAAAAGAGTTGATTTAAAAATATATATTGTGATTTATGCCTGGGTATTTGGGTGTTCATTCAGTGAACTGTTTGTCAACAGTTTACTTTTGGTGCAGAAAATGGATAATGCCTCATACTACTTTGGATTTAAAAGTTTATCTTTTTTGTTTAATGAAAATTCTCTGAAGAAAGAAAAGGAGCCCACTGTCTAGAACTACGAGGCAATGACAAAAAAAGACACTTGGACTGAAATCTGTGGGGAGGGCTGGAAGATTAGAGCTCTTATGAACAGAATGCCTGTGTGTTTCAGGAGATGTCAGTTCAATTCTGGAATAAGAAGCTGTGATAATAGAAGTGCTGGTGGTAGAAGGGGTAGCTATTCATTCCTTTTAAAAAGAGCTGTGAGAATAGAGAGTGATTAATGAGCCAGCAGTTTTGCATTCAGGATAAATAATCTGTGAGGCAATCAAATACACTTTAAAAGTAGCTCTAGATGGTACATTGTGCAAATTAGAGGCATTTAGGATTCTACTGGATTTGAAGGGACATGGAATTAGCATGGTGAGTGCAAGTCATTTGTCAGGTGGCACCATTTAGATCTTTGAAAATTTTAACCACTTGCTGAAAAGTAGAAGTTAATAATAGCTTAGGAGTGATAGATCCTTGGTTTTATCGGAGGGGGAGGAAATTTCTGAGGAATTCCCATTTGTAAATAGCATGTCTGAAATGCACGGCCGCCTTGCTCTGTCCAGCACTTTGTGTCCCGAGGGTGCTGGATGCATTAGTTGTTCTCTGCACAGTAGGGGCTTAGCTTCTGCAGGTCGTGGGAGACATGGCCATGGTAATCATGCCACTTCACTAGATGGATTATCTTCAGAAATAAGGGCAAATGAGGGTTTCCTGCCAGGTGAGAGCCCAGAGCAGTTGACCCCCCTCTCCCCCACTCCCCCATGAGCCTTGAGATGATAGGATTCCTGACCTTTTAGGATCAGCCATTTAACCCCTGGCCCCATTTGCTGGCAGTGAGATGGAGCACAGGCCACATCCTCTGACCTGTTTTTCACTTTATTATTAATGCCCTTATTGTCCTCAATCCTCGAATCTGGAACATTTTCTTACATATTTGGGAGACCTGTACATGCTGTTGGTGTAAATAGGTTTGAGTGCTATAGTAGCAACTGCAAGATTCAGGCTAGTGCTCCGACAGGAGAAGCCCATTATGCAATAGGCAGTTCAGTCAGGATTGACCGTGCTAACACAGCATGGAGAATAGGAGGGTTTGACTGGGATTTGCTTCTGGAAGCCATTCGTTAGGGTGTTTCCTGAACACAACATTGACCATAGACCTCTTGTCCACCATGTGATCTGATGGTCAAAGCCAGACCCCCAAGTTTGATATTTGCCTACTTGTCCCTCCTGTTAAGAGACTACCTGGGAGACCCCGGTCAGCCCACCCAGAGAGTCACCTGTCCTGTCAGTACTGCTTGCTAGGGCTGCTGGCCTTTGGGTAATGTCTGCATTTGTTAAACTCTTAGGAGACCGTATCATGCTGGGGATCTGTTACTTCACCCTTAATCACAGACTCACCTGGTATTCCTAAGTATTTGCCATAAAGAGGATTCATTCCTCAACAAAGGATTTAATGCACAGAGAACAATTTAAGATCATTCATTAGAAGTAATTGATAACTGAAGGTTGATTAAAAATATAGAATATGTTTTTGAAATGACCATTTACATGAATGGGAAAATATGCTTAGATTTTATCAGAAGTCCTCATGAACATCTTTCTTTTGGGGCAGATATGTGTGCTAGGTCATACAGACCACTGGCCTATTGGAACAGCGATTGGCTGGATGACTGAAGACACATCATGCCACTTCTTTGATTTTGGTTTTCCTCATCTGCTCTGTTTTAATTATCACATTATTTATTAAATTATTGAAATTAATAAAAACATGAGTTAAATATTGGCATTTATTTTATGCATTTTGTGTGCCAGGCCCTTTTCTAAGTACTTTATGTATTATTAAACTCTAGTTCTCATAACAACCCTGTGAGGTAGGTATTGTTATTATTTCCAGTTTACAAATGAGGAAACTGATAGAGATGATACAGATGCTGTCTAATTAGGTATCAGATGTTCATAGTCATCCAGGTAGGAAGCAGCTGAGCCAGGGTTCATATCCAGAAGCTCTTTGTACCTAAGCTCTGAGGAGCAAATGAGATTTTATGTATAAAAGCATCCGTGGAGGGCTGTGTAAATAAAGAGCAATACTTTTTTTTGTTGAATGCTATCACCATATGCCGTGCATTGTGGTAGGCACTGGGATGACACAAATCCAATCTTGGCAAATATCCGGGAAATAGCCCAGGGCAGAGAGGCGAATGGGAGTTGGTGCTGACTTTGGGCAATATGAACTCTCCTACTAAACCTATTTAGGTCCTTTGTTAATTCCAATTCAGAGACTGTATTTCAAACAGAATAATCCAAAGGCGGGAAATGGAATTTGTAAAAGGTTAAATACGGTGGTGTCTGTCCATGCCCAGACAGGGAGCATAATTAAGCAAACTTCCTTAAAGTGTAGAGTATCATGCACTCATGTTTTGTTGAGTGAAAAACTAGGTTATAAAATACATACAATAGGTTTGCAGTTTTCTAAAGAGATGTACAAAGGAGAAACACCAGAAGGATAGTACTGAAATGTCAGGAAGGGTTCTGTGGGAGTGATGAGATCATGGATGTTTTTTTCCTACATTGTCTGCAATGAATGTACGATTTTAAAAATATTTTTAACTTAGCTACAGCATTAAATATTTAGGGAAGCATTGTTGATGTTCATGGTGAATCAGGCGGCTTGTTTTGACCTGCAGCAGTACCTGTTGACTCAGTTGCTGGGCTTTTTTTTTTAACTTTTTATTGTAACATACATACAACTCAAATCTTCCAATTTTAACCACTTTCAAGCATAAAATTCAGTGGTATTGATTATATCCACAAATGGCTTAACTGTTTTTATGGAAGAATTAATTTTGTGTGTACATTGTAAATGTGCTGTGGTTTGGGGTAGTGTTTTCCATGCAGGGATTCCTTCATTCAGGCATTTTCTGGAAAAGCTGAAGGTTTGAAATTTTTGGAGTACAAGGGGAAAGTACTATCATTCGCTTGTGAAAATTAAAGCTCAAAAATAAACAGAGAGCTGTAACTGGGGAAGAAATCCACTTGATGTCAAGACAAAAGCAAGAACACGGGTTGAAGGTTGAGTCGGCATTTCTAGACCTGGGACAGAAGTTTATAGAAGTGCTCAGGATCTAATCAGTTTTACTTGTAGCTGTGTCATGGCTGGCCCTGCTGCTAATGTGAGTCATTCTTGCAAATAAACACTCTTTAACGAGCTTAAATGACTAGTATACTTCATACAAATCCTTTGAGTGATGTTCCAAGAAACAATAAGTTTAGGAAGCAAAATAAGTACTTCACTTGGTGATTTTGACAAGCTGTTCTGTGTAGTGCCGTTAATATTGCTGGAAGACCCAAATGCTATGTTATGTTACGTTACCTTATTCAAATAGTATCCAGTAACATTGGCTGGAATTTTCCAGTGTTTGGATATTCTCTGTGGGCTATTGTTCTTTGTAAATCTTCAAGAGGGAAAAAAATGCAGAGAGGAAAAAGATGTCAATGTTGTTGTCAAATACTGCATCATGAAATCAGAAACTGATCTAAAATCTGAATTGGCAAAAGCCATATCAATTTCAATGGCAAAAACAAAATCGGGGCAAACAGACAAAATATTTTCATCTTGAAAAAGGAAATAAGTTTTTACAAAGCTGCATATGCCCTGACGCTCAACATAAAGCTGCTTTTGAACACATCCTTAACAATTCAACTAATGACAATGCAAGATAAAAGAATTTTTTCCTACATCTAGAGTATTTGTTATGAAACAAAGATCAAGACTATCAGGGGATGGCAATTAATGCTTTGTGGTTTTCAGATTTCATTTTCAGAATGATAAATATATGTGGATTTATCTGCCAATATTTTAAATGATTCAAATGTAGCATATATTTTGTTAGTGTTTTAACATTTTCCATTATCAAATGTCTTATCAGGTAGAGATCATTTTTACATGTTACTGAAATATATAATCTTGTCATATTGGTTCATAATAGTGTTAAGCAACCAGGAATTGATTTATATACTACATAAATTTGTATATGTAATGTACTTACCCATGCATATTTTAACAGGAAACCTCTGAAACTTTTAGTATAACCCTGTTAGAGACAAATGAGTCACTGTTTATTATTATGGTCACTCATTATTTAAAAATACAGAAATAAATAATTATGAAAAATACAGCATAACTTATGATTTGAGGAATTCCCAAGAATTCAGATTTCTTGTATCCAAATCCTGAAGATTAATGTCTGTTAGAAATTTGGAAATTCCAGTTTGTAGTAGGCCTTTTTGGGCTGGCCTAGGACCTAACCACTTTTAATGTTTTCATTGAGCATGTTTTCAGAGTCAGTCCCAAATGACCTAAGTTCATTTGGGCCTTCATTATTTTTTATTTTCTCTATTAGTTGGGAACCTGATGTTGAAATTCATTCTCCAGTTCCTTCATTTTGAAAGAAACTGCTCAGTTTTCTCTTAATTCCATTGAGAGCTAACAGAGGTGGTTGTCAACAAAATTTTCTTTTCTTATAGGGCATTTTAGAAAAATCAAAGGACAAGGGCATCCCCGTCGTCATTGATGCGGTAAGTGCTGCCATGTCCTCTCGTGCACACAGCAAGGGAGCCCTTTTAAATCCCGTGGAGTAAATGGCTGCTGTCCTTGTCTTATGCAGGACGGGTTGTGGCTGATTGCTCAGCAGCCTTCCCTCATTCAAGGTTACCAGAAGGCCATTCTTACTCCCAACTACATGGAGTTCAGCAGACTCTATGAAGCTGTGGTGAGTCTGTTGACCAACTAAATGTCAAGACGCAAGCCCTTCTCATCTTGGAGGAGGGGGGAGAGGAAAGCATGCTGCAGTTCTGCCCCTTGGGCACAGCTTTGCAGTGATACAGCCCTGTAACTGGCAAATGAATACATTTTCACGGGTTCTAAGATGCATATTTTTTTCACATTCTAACATCATATCGGGATATGCTTTACAGCCGGTACATTTGACAGTCATTTATCGTTTCTTGACAGTACATGTAATAGTGGTGCGTTTTATAGTCTGTGACATCTTCGATTAGATGAAATATGATGTGATGAAGTTGGGGAGAGCGTGAGCTGTGGAGTTGACCCTTCTGTTGTTTTCTTTGGGCATATCTGTTCTGCATTACCTATCAGTAAAATGTGGATAATGATGGTATTTGCTGCATGGGGTTTTTGTGAGGAAATGAAAAATGAAAAGCAGTTAGACCTTACACATTACGTGCCCAATAAATGTTCTCTGTCACATTTGTTTTACTTCTGCCAAGCTTTTAAAAACTAGCCACAGGTAGTATTCTTTTAACTTTGGTCTAACAAAGATAGAAGAAAGGCAACTTGAGCAGTATTTCTGCCACAAGCACCTGTTTCAGAATCAACTTGGAGAACTTGGTAAAAATACACATTCCAGGCCCCCCTCCACACTAACATAATATTAAGCTCTGGGAGTGTGGGGCCCAGAAATCTGCATTTAATCGAAAGCCCAAGTGATTTTTATACATGAGTTAGAGAGTCATTGATGCATAGGACAGCTCTCTCCTCTGCTTCATATATTTTTAGATTCCTTCTTAAATTTCTAATAAGTATGTTGATTTTTCTGTGGTATTCTTGTATCATAGCTTAGAGATCCTGTGGACAGCAGTGATAATCTTGGATCTGTCATGAGACTCAGCCAAGCCCTAGGGAATCTAACAGTCGTTCAGAAAGGAGAGAGAGATGTGATTTCAGATGGCGAAAAGGGTGAGTATGTTTTATTCTGCAGTATTGCCAGCACCATGTAAGTTAACTTTTCCATGTTGGGTGATGAACCCTGGGAAGCACCACTCTTCAGTGCATTGATTTTGTCATGTTTCTGTAGATCAGTTTAGTTCATCAAGCATGTTCACATCTGTTCAGCAGAAAGAGGGACTTCCTTGTGAACGTATTAACCACAGCTTCTTCAAGGTCCATATTTTGCTTTTCCTTTTCACTGTTTTGCAGTAGGAAATGACAGCAATGAATGAAATGTTTAAAGATCTGACTCCTAGTTTAAACAAGGCTCTTAGTTTTATGCATTAGCTAAATTTCTACTAATGATTTATAAGAAACTGCCCAGTGATATGATGATTGTAACAACTTTCATTTGTTTCTGTGTTTGTTTGAGCTGATGGTTCCTTGTATTACAGTCACGAGTGACATTTCCCCCCATGTTTTCAGTTATACCTTAGAGAGCTGTAAATGTGTGTTAACATTTTTAAGCTGGGATGGCAAATAGGCTTCATACGATTTACCAGCACATCACCTAGAACAGCATGTTGAAAAGGATTCCAAGTCTGCCTGGCCTCAGTGAGATGGAAAGCTGCGGCAGGAGGGCATGGATTTGCCATTTCTGCTTGAGCTTTTCTTCCTAAGGCAAATGGAAAGGACATTCTGACAGGGACGTGTGCCCTCTTATCAGGAGACAGCTGACAGAACCTTTTGTGCCTTTGTAGCCTATTGTTAATTATCTTGGGCATTTCAGAAATTTAGATTATCCAGATAAAAAATAATATTCCAGATAAAAAATATCATAAGTGAATGTGAGTATTTTGAAGACCAAGTATAATATTTTGGTTTTTTAATGCTTATTACATGAGATTACTCCCCCAGAAGGTTAAGAAGTTATCTTTTATGCAACATTTCACCAAGAAAAACGCAAGCTCTTCTTGATGTCAAGTGAAAATCTAAATAACATTGTAAATACTTCAATTATGTAGTTACCTGGGTATATAATTGTAGCCTTATAGTGCCCCTGTATGGGGGTTTGATTATTCAAATGCAAGTGATCTTCACCTTTCCTGGGTACTGAGGGGCTGAAATCTGGAATCCTCCCTTTTATGACCGTGGTGCATCAGGTGACGAGCATCTCAGTAATCCTGCAGTGGTTCTTTGGTCATCTTGCCTGCAGCATAGCTGCAGTTATTTGAATGTTTTACTGCAGTTTGTTCCTGTTTTATATATGTGACAGGAAAGAAGAAATCATAGGGGCGACATTGTGATGGACAGCATGAGGTGCTGTGACAAGTCTTTTAGTCACACTACATGTGAGCCTGTTGATTCAGCAGAGAGCAAAATAAAAAGCATGAATGGGCTGCTGAATTGTTACCACACTTGTGTCTATAAAGTGAGGTGCATCAACTAGGGATTTTATAACATATTTAGCTCTCTGAAAATAGAAATTCTCCCTTCATTGAAGTGTGGTGGGGAGACAGAAACCACAGAGTTATTTTTACAGAGATGATTTAATACAAAGAATTATTAACTAGGTAAAAAGTTTCTAACTAGGTGTTTTAGTTTCCTAGCTGCCAAAGCACATACTATGCGATGGGTTGGCTTAAACAATGGAAATTTATTGGCTTATGGTTTTAAGGGTAGGAGAAGTCCAAATCAAGGCTTCATCAAGGCACTGCTTTCTTCTTGAACACTGGCTGCCAGTGATCCTTGGTCCTGGGCTCTCCCTTCTCTTCTGGGTTCCACTGACTTTTGTCTTCTGGCTGCTCCCTCTCACTTTCTCTCTCTCTCTGTGACTTTCCCTATAAGGCCTTAAGGAATAGGATTAAGACCCATCCTGATTGAGGTGGGCCACACATTAACTGAAGTAACCTCATCAAAAGGTCCTACATATGCTGGATTCACACCCATAGGAATGGATTAACTTTAAGAACAAGTTTTTCTGGGGTACATAGCTCCAAACCACCACACTAGGTAACCGAAACTAGGTTAAAAACAGAACGCTCAGGTATACACATGCATGGATACACACAGAGCTCTGCACAGGAAATGCCAGAGTAAATGTTCTCTAAGGGACTCTGAAACTTTTGAGGTTGGATTCTTTTTTATTATCAGAAGCCTCTCTTGAATGTAACATACTAAGAGATTATAACAATTTGTTTTCAAAATATTTACCAAAGAAATAGGAAATTCCAATTTATATATAGGTATAAATGAAATTATAATGGTGAAGGGAGGAGTCTGTTCAGGGTAGCACTGAATGGCTTTTCACTTCTCATTAAAGGTGAACTTATTTATTTAAATAGGTTATTGGATTTTTCCTTTTTGCAGATAAATTGGTGTTTCTATTTAAGCGTTCCTCATTTCCTCCTCAGTGTGCTGTGACCACTGTTTTGTGAGCTACAGGTGTCTCCATTGCCATACCTGTGTTATACAGCACATTCATTACTGGTGTGATGGGGGCAGCCTAACCTCTACATGCCTCAGTTTCCTCTTTGGTGAAATAATGGCTGCCTCCAATCCCTGTTAGAAATAAACAGGGAAGAAATAATATAAAGTGAGCTTTGAGCCTGAGGCAACAGATAAATTTCTCGCAGCAAGTTTTACCTCGAAAGGAGCTATTCCCTGTAGGAGTGTGTTGCATCTCGTACAGAAGAAACCCTTGGAGCTAATGTGGGCTCTTGGTTTGCTTTTGTTCAGTGCTCGTGTGTAGTCAGGAAGGAAGCAGCCGCAGGTGTGGTGGGCAAGGAGATCTCCTGTCGGGCTCCCTTGGCGTCCTGGTGCACTGGGCACTTCTTGCTGGATCTGCAAAAACAAACGGGTATAGTCTTAATTTATAACTCTTTGAAAGGTTGGAATTTTGTAAGATATTTCAGCAGCTCATACCTTTAATAAGTAGTCGCTTGAAAATTCCAAATGAAATATTAGTGCTACACTGAAGAGATGCCAGGCCAAAGTTAATGCTGTCTGTACAGTCAGAACACCCGGGAGGCTGTAGTTACCAATATCTGGGCCCCTTCCCGGCCATTCTCAGTGGATAGGGAAGGGGCCCTGGAACTTTTTAGAAAGCTCTTCAATTCATTCTAGCATGCAACCAAATTTGAGAGCCACTGTTGTAGGAATTTTTTTCAGTGAATAGTCACTGTAAAATGAAATATTAAAATAGAAAACATACAGATTGAAGTTATAGCTTATCTTAGACATTTGAACTTAAAAAAGAAATTCACATCTTTAAGAGGCAGCAGGCGGCAGTCGGCTAGGTTCTGTTGTCAGGCAGCTTTGTGAACCTGGGCAAGCCATACAACCTCTGTGAGCCTCAGTTCCTTCTGTAAAACGATGGGGTGGCAATGGTGGCTGCATGTGCTGTGTGTGAAATGCTTAGGCTCCTGAAAGCCTGTCCTCTAGCACCTCACCTGACACCTGGGAAACGGTGCACTGCCTGCTGTGTCTGCGCCCACCTCTGCACAGCACTGGGCTGGAGGCGGGAGTGAGACAGCCAGCACTGAACCTGTTATGTCCCCAGAGCGATCACCCCCTGCGCTGTGGGACCAGGGAAGAGGCACTGTCAGCTCCCGCTGGGAGAAGGAAGCAGAGAGGCAGCTGGAATTGTCTAGTACTAGGATGTACTAGTCTTTTAGTAGTGGGAACAAGAATTGTGCATTCTCAGATCTTGAATACTCCTTCACATCATAGGAAAACTATAGAGCACTTTGAAAATATTTATGACCAATAAGTACTTGTCTGGCTTTTCATCGGGAGAAAATTACCTTCTACTGTTGTGTCTCTTTCTTTAAATGGATAGATATTTTTGATGTGCCTTTTGTCAGGGAATATTAATATTAGAGGGTTAATTTCTAATAATTATCAAATGGTTAACTACTTATAATGTTGCTGACTAGGTAACTGAAATCAGGGTAAAAAAGAATGCTAAGGCACACTTGGGCACATACATATGTGTACATGCACACGTGCACACAGCTCAGAGGCATCTCAGACTTTAAATTGCCAGTTTGGGGACCCAAGGTTGAAACTAGAATAAAAATCCAATCCTATGGTCACTGCAGGGCCACTCACCTTAAAAAGGCTGATGTCTGATGCCTTCGAGGTTTTTGACTTTCCACTTATTTAGTAGCTTCTTGGTAATACCTCTCTCCCTTTTTCCAGTTTAAATCCTTTTCTCGTGGCAGGGTTTGGTGCCTGCTCTCTCACAAGGCAGTGCAACAGCCAAGCCTTTAAGAAGTACGGACGCGCCATGACCACCACCGACATGATCGCAGAAGTTGGAATCGCGTTCAAAAAACTTTTTGAAACCTGAGCCAAGTGCAAACAGGAAGGAAACGGGCACCACTGGAGAGGGAAATTGCATTTATAATGGGTAAAAATAGATAAATTGTGATGAATCATTTGAATACTCTGGCAGCACAGGTTGCTTGGTAGACTTTTTAACCAGTAGAATAAACTGGTTAATGTAGAGGCTTTTAAAGGATTTGGAATACAATTTTGGGCTAAAATAACATGTAGTTGGAGACGTTACCAGGAAATAAAGTATTCCTGAACTTTTCTTAGTTTGTCATCAATAACTGAGAAAAAAATGAAGAGAAATTTATAAGAGAATGAATTTGTTCCAAGATAAGCAGTTATTTTCAGTCTCTCTTGTACTTTTTTCTTTTCATTCTCTCCACCAATGTTCAATTTTTCTTTTATTTATGAAAGTAGCACTCTTAACTGGATATTCCTCTCAAAGGGATCAGTTGTTTTCAAATATCTATTTGAATAATGATTTTTTGTGTGCGTGTGTTTTCAAAGTGAAGTCTCCCAAGGGCGTTGGTATTCATTCTTCAGCTCACTGTTTTTTAAGAGGTGATTAGGTTGAAAATGTCTGGGCAGAAATACTAAGCATTGGTTGTTTTAGTTAACTTATTATTAAAGTACCTCAGAATAAAGTGGTAAATTTGACCTTGAAAATTATTTTAAAGGCAATATGGGAACATCAGATAAGGAAACTTAGTCTGACACTGAGACTTAACATGGGTGGGTGGGGACAGGCTGTGTGGAATGCCTCTCAGGTCTTACACTCTTCATTTTCCATTTCTGCCTGCACATAAGTACACGAGATGGCCAACAAGTATCAGCAAAGTAAACATGACTTGGAAGAATATTGGGGGAATCACTGTAGTCCCAGTGTTTCTCATGTGGCCAGATCAGCATATTATCTTGGAAAAAAGGCAGAGTAAGTTAAATTTGGCCATGCTTTTCCTGCTCGTTTGGAAGACTTGAAGCCTATTCTGTGTGGCACAGTGATAGTACTAAGGATGTGCAGGAGGAAATACTTAATGGCATTATTATGTCTACTTACGAAACAGGACAGCAGCATCCATCTGGTGTGAAAGGGGGTCTGTCCTCAGGAATATTTATAATCCATAGAAGAAATTGATTTCTGGCATTTTAGTAAATGGGGAGGTGTTACTATACTGTTAACCTCAGCTCAGTTGTTTTGTATGGATGGTTTTCTTAGAATGGCATCTGCTTTTTAAATGGTCTGATGTTATTTTCTAGTGCCAGTCTTCAATGGGATGTGGTACCCAACACGTGCACTTGAGAATACTTTTAATGCCTTTCTACAACAAATACAAAACTTGTATAGTTCTTTTGAAAGTCTTTTTGCCCTTGATGATTAATGTTTTGGATGATTCAAACTACCTCACCCCACACTGATTTGTACTTTCTTTAAAACTAGTAATTAACTTTTTAAGACTAAAAAAATGCTACTCTTAATTCATATTTAACTTTAGAAGCTTTACTATCTATATGTGAACTTCTCTGGAAAAATTGGCAATGGACATTTCTTCCTTTGGGAAATTACATCTGAACCCTGGTAACTATTAAAAGAAAAAGAGCTGCTTTATTTAAATGTAGAGTTTTGTATTTTTTTCTGAAGTAAATAGTCAGAAACCACCTTTCAACTTTTCTAAGTGAGGACAATGGGAGGATAAAAATACGTAAGCCTGTATGTACATGAAATTTGTTTTTCACAATGCATACCACTATTGTTACAATTAAGTAATTTAAAGAATAATCTTGAAACATAGCCATTTCTTTCCATAGGAAATAAAATGTAGCAAAGCCGTGGGAACTATTCTTATGTTTATGGTTATTCAAGTTTTTGCTCTGAAAAAGTACAAAATCCCTTTGCTTAGAAGGGAGATAGACAGTACAACCAAGTCTTGTGATTTTTGAAAAATGTTCTTTTACAAACCAGTCTATACTAACTCCAGCTAGAGCAATTGAAGTACTTTCTCTTTCTTGGAGTTTCCCTGAGACATGGATAACAACATTGAAGTGTATTGTTTGGCTGATCAAATCAGGCTTCCATGCCAGGGAGGTAAGACAATCTGCTACTTTTTAGGATGGTTCATTGTAAGGAGCCTGCCTGCCAGCTGGGAACCTCACTTTATCATTTATTATTTGGGTAACTTTTAACAAGTCAACTTCTGAACCTGTTTCCTTATCTGTAGAGTAGGAATACTAATGACTTTTCAGGGTTATGAAGATTGGCTGATAATATGTACAAAGCTACTGAACCACACTGACCTGTCAATAAATGAAAGCTATTATCCTCGCCATTTGCTTACCTTTTGCCTACAGCTTCATCCACATGGTTTATTAAATGCTCAGCAGTGACTGTGACTAGCAGAGGAACAATAGGAAATGACATGCCTTTATTCTTGAGCAACTGTTGAACTCTACCTATTACACACAGGTTGTGAGGAAATCAAGAATAGGTTGTGGCTTTATAGTAAAGACCACCAGCAAGCTGCAGTTCCAAGTTTCTACTCTGTTTGTTGCCATGACCCTGAAATCATTCGCCCGCCTCTCACCCAGAAAGTCGCTCTTGGTCTGGTGGTGGTGACTGTTCTTCCAGTTCAGGTCAGTCATCCTTGACCCCACATAGAAATCCCGTCTTTGTCGTACTTCTCGGGCCCTCATGTGGTCTCCCTGGTTTTGCTTTCACCCTTGCAATCCACACGCCTACAGAATTAACCTCCCTAAACAGCACAACCCTGACTGTATCACTGCTCTGCTCAAAAGTCTTCAGTGTTGATGTTTATGAGCAGGTATCACATACCATGTGTCTTAGTTTTACTAAGCTGCAATCACAAATACCACAAACCGGTTTTGACTTAAACAATAGGAATATGTTGGCTCACGGTTTCAGAGGCTTTCAGGCTTGCTTCCTTCGGGGATTGGTAGCATTCTTGCCTTCCAGCAATCCATGGGTTCTTGGCTTCCCATCACATGGCAATGTCCTCTCCTTTCTCTTCCGGGTTCTGTTGACTTCTGGCCCCTCCAAATGACTTTTTTCTCTTTATCTGAATTTCTTCTGTTTATTAAGGACTCCAGTAACCCAGATTAAGACACACCCTCTTTCACTTGAGCCACACCTTAACTAAAATAGCATCTTCAAGAGATCCCATTTACAGTGAGTTCACACCCACAGGAATGCAGATCAAGATCAAGAATATGTCTAAATTGGGGTACATAATTCAACTCGCCACACACAGTGACAACCAATTTACTTTTAAGAGGTTAAACACAGAATAAAAGATGAAATATAGCTTTCAAAATATTAACTGTGTTTGTATGATTGCAGGAGCTCTCCTTTGCTCTGTTTTTTCTATGAAGAACCCATTTTCTTTTCTAATCAGGAAAATGTAAAAATATATTATCCCCTTGGTGGGGAAAAAGCCTCCCATGTTCAGCACTGCCTGGAATTCCCGAGATACTGGGATGTTTCCCTTTCCCTGTTTCCCCCTGCTTAAGACAAAGTGGGGCAGCAGCCATATCCTGTGTGTGTTTCCCCCTGCTTAAGACAAAGGGGTGACGGACTCATGGAGGGTGCTGCTAGAATCCCCACCTGCTTTTTGAGTCCTGCTCACCTCTGGCGGTCAGCCCTGGACCACGCAGTCTTCTGCCCCAGGCACCATGTGTTTCCCCCTCTTTTACAGCAGAGCACATGCTGTCTCACATCACGCTTCTTTGGGTTCCTGGTTTTACTGTCCTACATTGTCATATCTTCAGACATAACAACCGGCTGTGTTTTCCTAAACACAACATTTGCTGACTTGGCTTCCACTGTATATTTGACATGAATTTTTACTAAAGTGAACTTTGTGTCTGTGGCCACTTGTACTATAAAAAATTAATTTTTAAGGCATAGTTATTAAGCACCAGTGGGAAAGTTATCAGTTTATTTTAATATTGACTTAACAGCCACAATAAAAACTTTAATATAAAGTTTTTATCGTAAACAATGAAGCATAGAACCTGTCATGAAAGTGTGATTCCAGTTCCACATGGCTTTATTTAATCCTTAGTTCTCTGTTTTCTGGTCTGATGTTCTTTGAGCCAGTAGTTCCCATGTAGATGTTGTACTGCTTCTGTCCTGTAAAAAGAAAAATTAGATCTAAACTGTGTGTCTGGATATCACACTGGCTCAAGGGGTTTAATAGGTGAGATCAATCAGATTTCAAAGAATGAGACTAAACATGTTGCCCATCCTTAATGCTTTAAAACAAAACAAGTGCTGCCTTCCAGCAAAAGGCCTGGTGCAGAGCATCCTGGTCAAGGCGGAGGAGGCGTACGGTTAGGTGGTGTGGAAGAACAGGTGTGGGGCTGCGTTAGGAACCTAGTCCTCTCTGCCCCTGGCTCCTTGAGCTCACACAACAACTGCGCCTCAGCGTCCCTTCCAGCTCTGACCTGCCAGGATTAATGGCAGTATTTTGTTTAAGAGATCATTACAAAACAAGACATAGTAATCTGAAAATCTGGCCCCCATGATGTCTCTCTCCAGATGGCTTTCTCTCCTCACAAACATCAGCACGATGATGATGATTAAGAGTCTTAACAGTCATTGCATGCACGCGTGATGCTTATGAACTTACAAAGCATCTTGGTACACATTTTCTTCATGTAGCTCTCATTTCATGTAGTGGGAGGGTGACTGTCCCCCCACTGGCCAGAGGGAGGCCCACACAGCCTCGTGGGTAGTGGCTTACCTTGATGTTGATGCCATGGACAGCAAGGTCCTTGCGCAGGGCATCGCAAGCCTGAAGCAGGGGCTGCCGCTCCAGGAGCCGCTGCTGCCGGGCCTCCCTGCTGGCCTCCTGGGTGGCCAGGGCATACTGCCGTACCTTCAGACGGAACTGGACCAGCTCGTCAACCACACTGTGCAGAGTAGCTGAGCTGCTGTCTCCTGAAATAAACTTAATACAGGCAAGGCAGCGTTACACAGCGAGGTTCTGGACAGTGAAGTTAGGCCCACATCATGATCAGAATCTGAAGACCGTGCTCTGCTGGTGTGGTCAGAGTGCACTCTATGCCAAGACCATTCTACCACAGTCCTCCCTTTCATCCCCAGGGGCTGGGCCTCTGTATAAAGAACTCAGGGGCTAGCTGTTTCCATTAGGGATGGAGAGTGAAGCTCTGTAGTTGCTGGGCTGTTGACACCTGCATCCTGCTAAGCAGCAGCCCTTCTCACAACCACATCTATTTTGAATATCTCAGTCATCCAAGTAACAGTTTCTGAAAACCATTTGGGAGTTAGAAGGGGGGCTCTGGTGGGATGTGCAGAACAAGGCTCTCCCCCTGCTGCACAGTCTCTCCATGTGGGCTCCGGACTACCTGTACCAGGTGCTTGTTGGAAGTGCAGATTCCAGGGCCCTCACTGCAGACCTCACAGTTACCTAAGGAGTGAGGCCAGGGAAGCTGCATTAACAAGCTCTTCTGTGATTCATGACTCATGCTACTATTCTGAGAAATCCACTCTACAGGGTAAAAAGATGTCTCTACCATCTAGTTCACTAAGGAGTCTAGAAGTCTAAGCCTTGTCAACTAATGAAATCATTTTTATCAGATATATTCACTGTAACCAAATATTTAAGGTAATACGGGACATGTCCCATATGGTCCACCAGGTGCACACATGCACCCACATACACGTTCTGTTTTAATTGAATAGTCTGAGACCAGCAATCTCAATGCTCAGCTGCAGAAATTTCGACAAAAGTGGTTCATCCCACATAAAATAAGATTTGAACTGAGGTAGCCAGAAATCCTCCCTCCCTCCCTCTCATTTCTTCCTTCTAAAATGGAGAATGGATCCTAATGGTTTGGAGGATACAGCTGTTGCTTAATGTGTTTAATATGTAAAATAAGAAATGGAACCCACAACATTGTACAACTTGCTTACAAAATAAAAGATAATTCTTGTTATTACAAAAATGTGAGCCCAGGTGAATACAGACATCAGCACTTGAAGTTAGGGGGAGGGGAAAGAATTATTTTTGCCAAGGGCCAGACACAACTTGGCCAAATATCCCTTTGCTTAGTCAATAGCAGGTTCTGAACAGTCTCCTCTAAAAATGAATACACACATTGAATGCTTGGTCATCTCAGACCAGTAGTTAAAGAATTTTATATGAACTGCCTGACAGACTCACCAAGAAAGGAAATTAAAACTACCACATAATAGATACATATCAAGAAATCAGCCTTCAAAATTATCACAAAGATCCTACAGTTCTTTTTGTGTTGAGTTGTCAGAAATCCGCAGCAGTAAAGGTCCTCAGAGACCCAGGAGCCTCACTCCCAGGTGCTGTGGAGTCACAGAGGCAAAGGGACAGCCGGGCGACCGCCAGCCAGCACACCCCTGCAGGCCTGAGTCCCAGAACAGGGGATCCCCTGGTGCTGGGTTTCTGAGCTGAAATGGCCTATGCCCTTCATCTATGAAAGAGTTGTCATCTATGCCGTGCCTGTGCACCCGAGGCTGGCAGAAGTGCCCAGCAGGGGCCACGTGGGAAGCAGCAGGCAGGCAGGAGCCTGCAGAGCAGCTGGGGAAGAACAAGTCTGACGACCTGCAACACCTGTTAACACTGTTACTGCATGTAGGGGTTTGGAGCCATATATGCCCCAGAAAAACATGTCCTTAAACTTAATCCATTCTTGTGAGTGTGAACCCAAGGTACGTAAGGCCTTTTGATGAGGTTATTTCAGTTAAGGTGTGGTTCATCTCAGTCAGGAGGAGTCTTAATCCTATTCCTGGAGTCCTTTATTAGCAGAGTAAAATTCAGAACAAAAAATTAAGCCACAAAGGGCAGGCAGAAGCTGAAATTCAATGGAGAACCTCAGAAAGGAGAAAGCCCGCTATGTCCTTGCCCCATGACAGAGGAGCCAAGGACCAAGGACCACTGGCAGCCAGCCCCAGAAGCCAGTCTTCAGGGGGAAAGCACTGCCTTGATGATGCCCTGATTTGCACTTTTTCCCAGGCTCAAAACTGTGAGCTAGTAAGTTCCCATTGTTGAAGCCGACCCACTGCATATTATTTCCTTGAGCAACCAAGGAAAACTAAAACACTGCAGTCACTACATTCCAAACTTTTTTCCAGGTTAACTTGAGAAAAGAATTTGTTGTGTATAAAATGTTTCCTTTCTCCTTCCTGAGCGATTCAGTCCTAAGGCCATTAGGTGTAGCCAAGCAAGGTGGACGCCTAAATGGAGGGGCAGCCTGGTGTGGGTGCTGAAGCCCAAGGAGGACGGCCCAGGGTGATAATCCTGCCTAGGTGTGACAAAGCAGTGTCTCAGAGCTCTAGGTGGGTGACAAGAGTGTCCCCACAGGGAAACGGGCAATGTACAGGGAGAATAAGATAAGTAAATATGTTTGGGACACCGGAAGCCAGGTTTCTCACTATCGGAGATGGGAGTTACATATGGAAAGGGAAAAAAATTGAAGGAACCACGTTGTTGACTGGAATTGAGAAATTGGTGGTAACTCCTAGATTTCAATAAAGATAGATGCAGAAATATTTGGATAATGTATTTGAGTGTACAGTATACATATATGCATCTGCACCCACGTGTGTATTTCATAGCTCTGTACACTGAGAGGGCCTGGGAACAGCTACAACCTGAGAGGAATGAGCATACCTAGCGCTCAGATCTTCACTTCTAAATACCTTTCTCTACTAAAAGTACCCGGGGAACCTTGGAGAAATGGATGATCCTTGGGTTGGAGTAGCAAAAGTAGAAGATGAGCCTGCAAGGTCATGGCCAGAAAGCATGGAAGTGCCAAAAGAACAATGGGGACATGTCCAAAGGACACTGGAGCCACCTAGGAAGGGCTCCCACTGGCTGAATCTGGGACGTTTGGAGCCTTATAATAAATGATAGTAACGGTTTTAACTCATTGAATAAACAGGAATCCATGAGTCCATATTGATATAGCAAATGAATAAAAGGAAAATTTTATGTGGAATGAGATATCTATATAATTTCAAAGCATCTCTCCACAAAGTACATTTAATTCAAGGGACAAAAAAAGTAACAGTGGAGAAGCCTAGGAGCCTCCACCTTGATTACTAAGACAACAGGGTGAGCCTCGTCAGCAATGCAATAGACGATCAAAAGCAGGCGCCCCTGACTGGATGCCCTGAGGACTCCACACTCCTGTGGTGTTCCTGCCAAAGGTGCACAGCCTGAGATGATGATACGTCAGGAAACGTAACTGGCCTGCCCTTTGAGTATCAAGGTCATGAAAGTCAAAGAAAGACCTGTCTTAGTTTGCTAATGCTGCAGAATGCAAAACACCAGAGATGGACAGGCTTTTATAAAATGGGGGTTTATTTCACTACACAGTTACAGTCTTAAGGCCACAAAGCATCCAAGGTAACACCTCAGCAATCGGGTACCTTCACCGGAGGATGGCCAGTGGTGTCCGGAAAACCTCTGTTAGCTAGGAAGGCAGCTGGCGTCTGCTCCAAAGCTCCGGCCTCAAAACGGCTTTCTCCCAGGACGTTCCTTTCTAGCAAGCTTGCTTCTCTTCAAAACATCACTCCCAGCTGCACTGTTAGTCTCCTCTCTCTGAGTCAGCTCATTTATATAGCTCCACTGATAAGGGCCCACCCTGAATGGGCGGGGCCACACCTTCATGAGAACATCTCATCAGAATCATCTCCCACAGCTGGGTGGGGCACATTCCAAGCAAATCCAACCAGCACCAAAAACATCTGCCCCACACAAGACCACAAAGATAATGGCATTTGGGGGACACAATACACTCAAACCGGCACATTCCACCCCCTGGAACCCAAAATGACATTATCTTTCCAAATACAAAATACATTCATTCCATCACAATACCACAAAAACTCAAATCATTTCAGTAACAAAAGTTAAGTACAAAATCCCATCAAAATCAATTTAGGCATGGTGGGTCCTAAGGCACAATTCTCCTTAGCCTTGGATCTGTGGACTTAGAACAAGTTATGTGCTCCCAATATACAAAGGAGAGACATTCATAGGATAAACATTTCCATTGCCATAAGGAGAAACAGTAAGGAAAACAGGGTTAACAGGAGCAAAACAGTTCCTAAAATCCGCAGGACAAACTCCATTAGATTTCAAAGTCTGAGAGTCACTAACAAAACAACGTTGCATCCTTGGGGCTTGAGAGAGTGGGAGCCTAACCCTTCCCAAGGGCCTTTTTGGCAGCCCTTTTCTCTCCAAATACTTGGGTGAGTGCTCCAACATTTCCACACATTGGGGAGACCACCTTCTCGGCCCCACCCTCCTCAAACATTGGGGCAGCTCCTGGATTCCCTTCCATCTCCGGGGCACACGCTCAACCCCTTCAGAACAGCGTGGTGGCAGCCAGGCTCTCCCCAATTCCCTGGGAATGTGCTCCACCCTCTTTGGGGCTTGGGGTGGCAGGACATTTCCTGAGCAACGAGGCGGAAGGCCCGCCCTCGACCTCCAGGGCAAACTCACCCTTTCCATGCGTGTGGGCTGCTCCGCTCTCCCAGCCCGAGACCTCCTGACTCCAGACCTCAACCTCCATGGCTCTGTCTCTGAAGAGATTTTTCCTTTAATTTTTTCCTTGTCTGTCTCCTCCAGTCCAGACCAGCAATGGCTCTGTCTATAAAGATCTCGCAAAAATTCTGTTGGCTTTGCATGAAGCATGCAGGGGTCAAAGCCATCAGACAATAGGACTTTCCACAAATCCTTTCTGCTTGACTCCTTTTCCAATCTTGGCTTGTACTGAAATGGCAGCTGGGTTCCATGTTTGGTTGCATCCTCATGTTGGGCTGTAGCTTCTGGGATTCCACCCCCTGGAAGCCTGTAATTTTCCAAGCCATCAACTTCTGGTTTCTTTGAACCCAAGAGTTCAGTTCTAAGTTTATCTCTCTCTGCTCACATTTTACTATAAGCTGCAAAGAGAAGCCAGGATATGTCCTCCACACGTAGTCTGGAGATCTCCTCAGCTAAGTATTCCAGGTTGTTGCTTCCAGATTCTTCCTTCCATCTGACACCAGGACTCAATTTTGCCAAATTCTCTGCCACTTTAAAACAAGGATCACCTTTCTTCCAGTTTGCAACAACACATTCATCATTTCTGCTCAAGTCCTCATCAGAAGTATCTTTAGAGTCCATATTTCCACAAACAGTCTCTTTAAAGCAGTTTTGGCCTTTTCTATCAAGCTCTTCACAACTCTTCCAGAAACTCCCCCTTATCCATTTAAAAAGCCATTCCAACATGTTTGGTATTTGCAAACTCAGCAGCAAAAGCACCCCACTTCTCTGGTACCAAAATCTGTCTTAGTTTGCTAATGCTGGAGAATACAAAACACCAGAGATGGACAGGCTTTTATAAAACGGGGGTTTATTTCACTACACAGTTACAGTCTTAAGGCCACAAAGCATCCAAGGTAACACCT
This sequence comes from Choloepus didactylus, assembly GCF_015220235.1. NCBI lineage: Eukaryota > Metazoa > Chordata > Mammalia > Pilosa > Megalonychidae > Choloepus > Choloepus didactylus. The sequence goes on along the minus strand of NC_051318.1, from coordinate 25,050,146 downwards.
CAGCAATCGGGTACCTTCACCGGAGGACGGCCAGTGGTGTCCGGAAAACCTCTGTTAGCTAGGAAGGCAGCTGGCGTCTGCTCCAAAGCTCCGGCCTCAAAACGGCTTTCTCCCAGGACGTTCCTTTCTAGCAAGCTTGCTTCTCTTCAAAACATCACTCCCAGCTGCACTGTTAGTCTCCTCTCTCTGAGTCAGCTCATTTATATAGCTCCACTGATAAGGGCCCACCCTGAATGGGCGGGGCCACACCTCCATGAGAACATCTCATCAGAATCATCTCCCATAGCTGGGTGGGGCACATTCCAAGCAAATCCAACCAGCACCAAAAATGTCTGCCCCACACAAGACCACAAAGATAATGGCATTTGGGGGATACAATACACTCAAACCGGCACAAGACCCAAGGGACTGTTCCAGATGGAAGGAGAGTAAAGAGACAGGACAAGCAAATGGAACAGGTGGCTCTAAACTGGATCCTTTTGCTATGAAGACATTATTCAGACAATTGGTGAAGCCTGAACAGGGTCTGAGGATTAGGTGGTGGTGATGAAGCAATGTTAATTTACCAATTTTGTTGGTGTACTATAGTTATAAACTAATTGTCCTAGTTTATAGGAAACACAGTAAGGTCTTCAGAGGTGACGGGGTTTCAGATTGGCAATGTACTATACATGGTTCACAGGAAAAATGTTATTTTACTGTAGTTGTAACTTTTCTGTAAACTTTTAAGATTCTTTCAAAATAAATTACGCATAGAAGTCAATTACGCACAGAATTGATAAGAGTTTCCTCTTTGTAGCTAAAATCGACTAATTCCTGGTTCTGCTAATAAAAGTTTGCCCCCTGTAGAAACAGAATCATTTCAATTTCAATCAGTCAATAAAATGTTAGGTCTGAGTGTGTCTAATTTTAAAGTAATATAATTTTGAGCATATAAATGAATTAATTTAGCATTATAATTATCAGATTAAAATTTTAAAAGGAGAAATTATTTTACTACCATGTAGATATTCCCATAATGAAGCTTTTAAAAGAGAAGGATGTACCTGTTGATTTGCCAGAGAAATTCCAACAGTCTCTAAAAACTGTTCAATGTAGGAAATCATGGAGCCAAACACAGCAGGGCTTCTAGGACCACCTGGTTCCTGTAACAGATTACCCAATTGGGCACTTTAAAATCAAAGTTGACATAAGGGTACGAAAGGATGTTTTAGTTCTTAACTCAAATATAAAAGAAAAAAGACTTCAAAAAGTTACACCCATCCGTCGCCTTTCTTTAAAATTCCTACGTCATGAAAATACAAGCTCTAGCATCAATGTGGATTAAATCCCGGATTTGCCACTCACTAGCGAATCAGATGACTGGCTAAAGTCACCTAACCTCTCTAAACCTAGGTTTACCAACATCTGTAATATGGGGATGACAGTGCTTACAGTGCAAAAGACACTTTAGGATTAAACGTGACAATGTAATATAATACATGACACATAGTAAACAGAGAACAAGTGGGAAAAGGACTGAATTTCTGAGTCAATAAATATTGAGAAAATCCTGAAACGTGTTGCATTTCCCTTCAGGCTTGGCTTACGAGTCTCCAAACTGACAAGGACAGAGAGCAGGTGACTTCAGCCTTAGTTCTTTTACACCATTAGAGTGATGGCGATAGGAGGAGAATCACCTGGGCTAGTTAAAGTTGCAAAAGCAGTTCCATTTCATAGGCTCTTCCCTGCCTTCCCTTAGAACAGGTTTGGGCTTCACTCTCTAATCACCCTCTTCCTGCCTCCCACTTCCCTCTGAACAAAGAACCACTGCGTGCAATGAGAGCTGAGACCCACGGGAGTGTGCTGGCAACTGAATGGAGGGAAGGAAGAAAACAAATTGAAAGCCAAGAGTGAAAGGCATCACTGGCTGGTTAAAAAGGGAAATGTTCACATGCTAGAAATGCTTATTAAAGAGAGCAGTTTTTCCCTGGTAATCCACAAGTACTTGCACTGGGTCTGCTTGATCTCTGCAACAGCGGGCAAAGTACTCCTGCACCAGGTTTTGATTTAAATTTTCATTTCTCCCAACTACCACAGCCTGACTGTCAAACATGTTTTTCCACTGGACCTTTAGCTGCCCCAAGATCACCTGGGAAGCGTTAAAAATGCAATTACCTGGCCCCATCTGCGATGAATCCAAAATTGAATATGGCCAGGGACAGAGCCATCCATCGAGATGCTGAACTACTTGAGATGAAGGACTCAGACTTGAAGAATATGAACCAGAACTTAATGTGTTACTAGAAGGAAGTGAAAGGCCTAAAGACGACCTTAAATAGGGTCTTTCCCACTGCCTCAGCTTTTCAGATTAGCTAATGATTAAATGGGCTCCCCAGATTGGAAATGCCTCCAAGGGCAAGAACCATGCCCTGATGGTCCATCTACCAGGCCCAGGACCTAGTAAGGAGAACACACAATAAATGCACGTTTGACTGAAACTATTTTTCTTCATTGTCTTAGTCCAACACTCAAAAGGTCCCCATGTTATTAGGTAATTTGAGGTTCAAACCCTTGGTTGCTTAGTGAAATCAAAACACTAATTCTGCAGATTGTGTAATACTTGCATTGGGTAAATGGATCTTTGGGGAAGAAAATCCTATTCAAAAGCTATTCTATAAGAAAGTGTCACAAATGGGGTGGATAAGTAAAAAATGTTTTCTAAGAGGAGAAAACACAATTAGAATCTCTTATTGGATCAAAGAATTTTGGAGTTAAAACATTCTCAGAGCATCCTCCAGGGAGCACAAAGGCACAGAGAAGGGTCAAGACACAGGTTGGGTGAGCAGCGGAGTCAGAGTCCCTGATTCACAGCTTCCTCCCCCATTTCACCAAATTCAGATTCCACAGCGTGTCTCCGAATGAACAGGAGGGTTACGCAGCACATATGTTAGCAACATGCAATGCTACTGGCCAGTGTGCCAAGAACTGTTCCAAGTGCTTTACAGAAATCCACATTTAATTCTCACAACTCAGTGAGCTCGGGCCCATTAATATTCCATTAGGGCGTGCTGTCGCCTCTGCGGGTGTCAACAGAGACAAACCAAAATAAAGAAGCTCCAGGAACTCTTAAAGAAGAAAAGCGTTATTCAGTAGAGGCTTGGAAACCACCAGCTGTGGAAAATGAAGTCACTCCAGAGAGTTAGCAGATTTTTCTTCTTTTCTTTCCTTATTAGAAAACACACACACGCACACACAGCTAATCTGCACTAAATAGCAGGACTATGGGAGCTGCCCTGTCCTAATGAGTTACCTTAGTAACTGCCTTAAGCTGTCTGTTCCCATGGTGAATGAGGTCCATAACGGCATCAAATGCTTTCCGTGTGTCAAAATCATCTGCAAATGCAGCCTTTACAGCCACCTTTGTGTTGGTTAGCCTTTGAGGAAAAATAAGGAAAGAAATGAGTCAATTATTCAAAGAGGAAACCTTATAATAAGAAGCAAAATCCACCAGCATCCCTCAATCACGGGCACCAGACATTATGATTATTAGTTCAACAGTCTCAAGGCACCTGTCCAGTCTTCCAGCAGCAGAAGTATTTCCCAAGGAGAAGGCCCACTGATTTTAATTTGGGGGACTCTGTCATATTCACAAAGGCTTGTGAGAGTCCTACCCTTTCCTCTTTCTAATAAGCTGGACCCTGGAGTATTAAGCTAGTTCTCTGTTTAACAGAATCTCAACTATGTAAGATCAAGTCACAATTGTCATTTTACCAAATTAAAAACTGCATTTGAGCACACAACGTACATGTGGGCATATTCATAATGGTTTTAAAAATTAATGGTGACTTCATAAATAGACCTTCCAATGGCCAACTGATTTATATATATATATATATTTTATTTTTATTGAGATTGTTCATATACCATACAACTATCCAAAGATCCAAAGTGTACAATCAGTTGCCCATGGTACCATCAGAGCAGTGCATCCATCAACACAATTAATTTTTTTTTCAATTTTTAGAACATTTTCATTACTCCAGAGAAGAAATAAAGACAAAAAAAAGGAAACTCAAATCCTCCCATACCCCTAACCACGCCCCCCTCCATTACTGATTCATAGTTTTGGTATAGTACATTTGTTACTGTTGATGAAAGAATGTTAAAATACTACTAACTGTAGTATATAGTTTGCAATAGGTATAAATTTTTGTCCTATATGCCTATTATTAACTTCTAGTTATAGTGTCAAACATTTGTTCTAGTTCATGAGAGAGACTTCTAATATTTGTGAAGTTAATCACAGACATTGTCCACCACAAGATTCACTGTTTTATACATTCCCATCTTTTAACCTCCAACTTTCCTTCTGGTGACATACGTGACTCTGAGCTTACCCTTTCCACCACCTTCACACACCTTTCGGCACTGTTAGTTATTCTCACAACATGCTACCATCACCTCTGTCCATTTCCAAATGTTTAAGTTCACTCTAGTTGAACATTCTGCTCCTAATAAGCAACTGCTCCCCATTCTTTAGGCTCATTCTATATCCTGGTAAATTATATTTCATGTCTGTGAGTTTACATATTATAATTAGTTCATATCAGTGAGACCCTGCAATATTTGCCTTTATGTGTCTGTCTTATTTCACTCAGTATAGTGCCCTCAAGGTTTCTTCATCAACCCATTTTTTTTTAAGATGGTTTTGTTCACCCACCATACATTCTGTCCTAAGTAAACAATTACTGGTTCCCCGTATAGTCATATATTTATGTATTCAGCACCATCGCCACTATCTATATAAGGATATCTCCATTTCTTCCACAAAGAAGGAAGAAGAATCAAAGAAGGCAGAGATACAAAAGAAAAAGAGAAAGAGAAAAACAAACAACAATAACAACAAAAAGAAAACACCAAAATTTGACAGCTAGAAAGCAACAAAATGTTGCCAGGAGTCCCATACCCTTCCCCTATCCACCCCCCCCCCCACCATATACATTTAGCTTTGGTATATTGCCTTTGTTATATTAAGGAAGCATAATACAATGTTTCTGTAAATTATAGTCTCTAGTTTGCATGGATTGTATTTCCCCCCCAATCCCACCCTATTTTTAACACCTTGCAATGTTGACATTCATTTGTTCTACATCATGTAAAAATGTATTTGTACCTTTTCTTACAATTGTTGAGCACCCTAGGTTTCCCTGAGTTACACAGTCCCAGTCTTTATCCTTCATCTTTTGTTCTGGTGTCCCACATGGTCCCAACCTTCCTCTTTCAACCATACTCAGAGTCATCTTTGTTCAGTGTACTTACATTGCTGTGTAAACTGAACAAACTGTTTTCCAAACCTCTCACTCCTGTTTTTTCCCTTCTGTCTGCAGTGCTTCCTTTAGTGTTTCCTGTAGAGCAGATATCTTGTTCACAAACTCTGTCATTGTCTGTTTGTCAGAGAATATTTTAAGCTCTCCTTCATATTTGAAGGATAGTTTTGCTGGATATAGGATTCTTGGTTGGTGGTTTTTCTCTTTCAGTATCTTAAATATATCACCCCACTTCTTTCTTGCCTCCATGGTTTCTATTGAGAAATCCACACATAGTCTTATCAAGCCTCTTTTGTATGTGATGGATCGCTTTTCTCTTGCTGCTTTCAGGATTCTCTATCTTTGACATTTGATAATCTGATTATTAAGTGTCTTGGCATATGCCTATTAAGATTTATTCTGTTTTGGATACACTGCGCTTCTTGGATCTGTAATTTTATGTCTTTCATAAGAGATGGGAAATTTTCATTGATTATCTCCTCTAATGTTGCTTCTGCCCCTTTTCACTTCTCCTTCTGGGACACCAGTGACATGTACATTCCTGATTTTCATTTTGTCCTTAAGTTCCCAGGGACGTTGCTCATATTTTTCCATTCTTTTCTCTATCTGTTCTTTTGTGTGTAGGCTTTCAGGTGCCTTGTTCTCCAGTTCCTGAATGTCTTGGCATAGGCCTATTCAGATCTATTCTGTTTGGGGTATGCTGTGCTTCTTGGATCTGTAATTTTATGTCTTTCATAAGAGATGGGAAATTTTCATTGATTATTTCTTCTATTATTGTTTCTGTCCCTTTTCCCTTCTCTTCTCCTTCTGGGACACCAGTGACACGTATATTCTTGCTTTTTGTTTTGTCCTTAAGTTCCTGGAGATGTTGCTCATATTTTTCCATTCTTTTCTCTGTTTTTTTGTGTGTAGGCTTTCAGGTGCCTTGTTCTCCACTTCCTGAGTGTTTTTTCCTGCCTCTTGAGATCTGCTGTTGTATGTTTCCACTGTGTCTTTCATCTCGTGTGTTGTGGCTTTCATTTCCATAGATTCTGCCAGTTGGTTTTTTGAACTTTCAATTCTACCTTATGTACGCCCAGTGTTTTCATTATTTGGCTCATCTCTTTCACCATATCTTCCCTAAACTTTTTGAATTGACTTATTATTAGTTGTTTCAATTCCTGTATTTCAGTTGAAATGTAAGTTTGTTCCTTTGATGGGCCATAACTTCGTTTTTCTTAGTGTGGGTTATAGTTTTCTGTTGTCTAGGCATGGTTTCCTTGGTTTCCCTGCTCAGGTTTTCCCAGACCAGAACGGGCTCAGGTCCCAGAAGGAAGAAATCTTCAGTATCCTGTTTCCCTGAGGGTGTGTCTTAGAAAATTGGTACACTGTGTGAGGCCTCAGGTCACTGTGTTTTTCTGCCAAGCAGGTGGTGCCTGTCAGTCTGTAACTCCAGACTGGTGTAAGGAGGTATGGCCCATGGCTGTTTTCCCCCAGGCTCTGGGGTCTGGTTCTGAATGGAAGGCGGATAGTAGAGGTGGGCCCCACCCCTTTCCTCTTAGGAAAGACAGACACCCCCTCTAGGGAGAGGTCATTAGCATTTGAATAGACTGCCTGTGCATTCTCCATCCTTGTCTGGGTCAGAGTGCTGGGAACAGAAAATGGCTGAGGCTTTCTCCACTGAGAAATGGAGACAGAAAGACTCCTTCAGGGCCAGTCCATGGCCACCCTCTGTCTCTCCAAGGCCAGTCATCACCCAAAGCCTCTGTCTACTTGTTGGGGATTCGTAGCTCATAGCAAGCAGTCCACGCTTGTTAATTAAATTCCGAGTTGAGCTCAGCTGAGGTATATTTGCTTGCTGGGAGAGAGCTTCTCTCTAGCACCATGTGGCTTTGCAGCTCGGGCTGTGGGGGGAGGGGGCTCCTGGGTTGGATCCACAGTTTTTACTTAGAGATTTTATGCCGCGATCTCGGGCATTCCTCCCTGATGTATGATGAGTGAATGGTCACGTTTGTCCCCCTGCAGTTATTCCGGATTATTTACTAGTTGTTCCTGATTGTTTAATAGTTGTTCCAGGGGGACTAACTAGCTTCCACTCCTCTCTATGCTGCCATCTTGGCCAACTGATTTTTCACAAGTCTCTCAAGTCCACTCAACTGGGACAGAACAGTCTCTTCAATAAATGGTGTTGGCAGAACTGGATATCCATATCCAAAAAAATAAAAGAGGACCCCTATTGCATACCTTATACAAAAATTAACTCAAAATGGATCAAAGATCTAAATATAAGAACCAGGACCAGAAAACTTCTAGAAGAAAATGTAGGGAAACACCTTCAGGATCTACTGATAGGTGGTAGTTTCTTAGACCTTACACCCAAAGCAGAAGCAACAAAAGAAAAATAGATAAATGGGACCTCCTCAAAACTGAGTATTTCTGCGCTTCAAAGAACTTTGTCATAAGGGTGAAAAGGCAGCCGACTCAATGGGAGAAAATATTTGGAAACCACATATCTGAGAAGGTTTGATATCCAGTATATATAAAGAAATCTTACACCTCAACAATAAAAAGACAGGCAACCCAATTAAAAAATGGGCAAAAGATATAAATAGACATTTTTTCAAAGAGGAAATACAAATGGCTAAAAAGTACATGAAAAGATGCTCAACTTCACCAGCCATGAGGGCAATGCAAATCATAACCACAGTGAGATATCAACTTCACACTAGAACAGCCACTATTAAGCATACACAGGAAGCTACAGGTGTAGCAGAGGATGTGGAGAAATAAGAACACTTATTCTCTGCTAGTGGGAATGTAAAATGGTATAGCCACGGTAGAGGATGGTTTGGTGGTTCCTGAGAAAGGCAAGTATAGAGTTACCTTATGACCTGGCAATCCCGATACTCGGGATATACCCAGAAGATCTGAAAGCAGAGACATGAACAGGCATTCACATACTGATGTTCATAGCAGCATTATTCACAACTGCCAAAGGATGGAAAAAACCCCAAGTGTCCATCAACCGAAGAATGGATACACAAAATGTGGTATATATATACAATGGAATATTATGCAGCAATAAGGAAGAGTGTAGTTCTGAAGCATGTGACAACATGGATGATCCTTGAGAATATTATGTTGAGTGAAATAAGCCAGACACAAAAGGACAAATACTGTATGTTCTCGCTAACATGAACTAATTAAAATATGTAAACTCATAGACATAACATATAGAATATAGGTTACTAGGATACAAAGGAGGCCAAAGAATGGGGAGCAGTTGCTTAATAAGTGCAGAATTTCTAAATAAGTCAAACTTAAACATTTGGAAATGGATAAAGGTGACGGTAGCATGTTTTTGGAAGTATAATTAACAGAGCTGAATTGTGGGTGAATGTGGTAGAGGGGTGAATGTGTCACCAAAAGGAAAGCTGGAGGTAAAAACATGGGACTGTATCACACAGTTTCTCTTGTGGTGGGCGATGACTGTAAATTAACTGTACAAATATTAAAAAGTTCTTTCATGAACTAAAACAAATGTACGACACTATTACGAAGAGTTAATAATAGAGTGGTATATGGGAACAGACGTACCTATTGCACACTATGGACTATAGTTAACAGTAGTATCTTAATACTCTTTCACCAACAGTAACAAATGGGCCACACCAATACTAGGGGTCAATAATGGGGGGGGGGCATAAGTGGTATGGGATATTTTGGGTGTTCCTTTTTATTTTTATTTATTTTTCAGGAGTAATGAAAATGTTCTAAAATTGATCATGATGATGAATGCACACCTATGTGATGATTCTAGGAGCAATTATTGCATACTTTGGATGGTTTGTATGGTGTGTGAATAGATCTCAATAAAATTACATTAAAAAAAGAAAAAAAATGATTTGTGAAAAATTAAGCAGAGTTCATAGAAAATACTGCCATAATTGTAATTCAAATGTATTATGCAAAAAAAGTAACAAGTGAAGGTTTAGGTGGAGGGGAAGTTGGCACCATGTCCCCATCACTCATCCAGGACCCAGCACAGTGATGAGGTGAGTGGGCAGATGCCTGGGCACCAAGTCAGGACCCCCGGGTCCCGGGTCTCGCTCGCGTCTGGCTTTCGGCTTTCTGACTTGGACCAAGCACGCAGCAGCCCTCCCTTCCACGAGTGCTAAGTTGTGAGGAATTACTGTGATGATGTAACAAGGAATCTGGAGAAGGGCAAGGCACTGTAAAAAATGTCAAGTGCTACAGTTTTTAAAGCAGCACAGGATTCTGCAGGTGTGAGGGAAAACAGGGCACACTGGGCTGGCCTGAGGATTCAAGACAGCTCAGGGTCGGAACCTGAGAGGGGGGTGCGAGGAGGAAACTGGCACTCTGTGTGCCAAACTTGGTGTCAGATGCTTTTCTATGTGCCTATTTCATTAAATATTCTTAATAACTCTAAGATATTATGACTATTTCATTTAATATTCACAGTAACTCGTAAGATATTAATAACTTCTAAAACATGAGAATCTTTCACATAGGGTAGGTGGGTAAATTTGCCCGGTATTTCACAGACTCTAAGCAGCAGGGCTGAGTCCTGGAATCAGGTTTCTAGGATTGCAGGTGTCCTCGCTGGGACTAGAACCACTACTTCCTGTCTGCATCCAGGTCTTGGTAAACTTGTGTCATTTCTACGAGTCACTGAAAAAGGATAAAGATCAACTGATGGGAACCCCCTCAACTTCCCTTCCGTGCCTCCCTGCCTGAGCCTGGCCCCTGGGCTGTGCAGGCCCCACAGTCCTCAATCACCCCTTCTCTTGCTTCTTGACTGTCTCGTTCCTCTCAGCATAGAAACAAGCACGTTTCTCACCTGTGTCACCTTCCGGCTATAGCCCTCTCTAGTTCCCTTCCTTTGCTGTCAAGCTTCCCTCAAAGAGTAGTCTCCAGTGATGGGCTCAATTCCTCGCCTTCTCATTACCCTCTAACCAGTGCCCGGAAACTGCTCCTGCTCAGGGTCATCAACAACCTCCTGCTTTTCAGTCCTTCTTCTACTAACCTTTCTGCATCCACTGGCATGAAAATGAATCTTTTCCCTTGACCTCCTCCAGGTGCTGCTCCCTCCTGGCTTTCCCCTTCCTTCTCTTCCATGTCAGACTCCTAATTCCCAGCAGCCTCTGACTGCTGGGCTTCATCCGTTCTGGCCTTCCTTTCTCTCTCTCTACGTTTTTCTCCTGCACACCTATGGCTTCAATCCTGCCCATTCCTAAATCTTTATCTCTGGCCCAAACTTCTCCTCAGGGTGTAGACTCACATATCTAACTTCCTGCCACAAATACCCATTTGGTATCTGCAGCAGAGTACTGTTCACCCCAGTTCATCTCCCCCTTTATTGGCACATGGGATTGCGCTCCCAGGCTACCTCATGGCTGGGTGGGGCCCTCCAGCCAATTCTGGCCACTAAGCTGTGAGCAGAGGTGATGTGCCCCTCTTGGGCCGGAGCATTTCTTTGCTGCTGCCAGGTTCCTCAGAACTCTTCTCTTCCTCCTGGCATGGCAGCGGTCAACATGCTCCATCAGCCTGGGCCCCCGAGTGGCCATCCCAAGTAGAGGTCCTCTGCTGACCCACAGTGGACAAGTGGCACAAACGAGAGATAAACTGTGATTTTATGCCACTGTGATCCACGGTTATGTATTACAAAGCATAACCTGGCCTAACCTGAATGATATAAATGGAATGCATCTTCCCCTTCACCCCATCTTCTCTTCCTGTCTTCTCCACCTTAGGGAGTCACCCCATTAACTGCCCAAGACAGAAAAAAGCACTGACCAGGCTCCCTTCCCCTCCCTCACCCAGCCATCCAGAGACTGCTAAGTCTTGCTGACACAGTTCCCAGCCACATGCAACCACTTTGGATCCCGGACCGCATCATGGCCCTCCCAATCCTCTGAGTGTTTCCCCAAGGCTCCCCCTGCTGTAATTAACAGCTTTTCAGCCCACAAACGAGTCCAGACTTCTTTATTCTTCTTATGAATTCCTCAAGAGAGGAGGAACATGGCTTTTACTCTCTGGCTCCCCTGTTCCAAGTACAGGTCCTGACACAAGGTCAGCAGTCAGTAAATGTCTGATACACACACCGCACGTTTCATTCCTGGTCTCCAGAGAGAGAGAGAGAGAGAGTTCCATGGTTCTATAAACCATTTCAGTTTCTCACCATCCTAGAAAAGCTCTGTTTGATATCATGCCTGAATCTGTCAAACTTTTCGATGTACTAGACAAGGACAAACATGTTTAATCATTTAATGAAGCAACAGAACCGAAACTTTAATAAAATATCCCCATATTTAATATCAGGAATGTTAAGAGTCCACTTTTTCTTCCCTACTTGCTATTTTATTTTTAATTTATTTTACAGGGGTCTTGGTAAGTCAAATGTCTGATCTCTTATCTTTTACAACATCCTTCTTTTTAGTTCTGAATCTATACAACCCGACCCAAGCAGTCTGTACACTGCACAAGTCTGCGTTTCTTCCTTTGGTGACAGCAGCTTTACTATTAACTGAGAGAAGGGTGGATAACCTGACAGGCGTTTACCTCCAGCAGACTTGTTAATTCCTGTCCCCCGACCCATCCTTGACATGCACTCCTTCCTCAAAGGTCTAACTCATCCAGTGACTGGTAATGTAAATCCTCCTTTAATTATGAAATAGTGATAAGCACTATCTTTTATAAAATGAATAAATGTTGACAAGCACAGGGAAAGCATGGTCCTAGTATGTACATTACTTATAACCTTTACAACCACCCCACAAAGGAAGAGTCTCTTCAGTTCTCACCCAGTGAGATGGGGGACTTGCCCAAGGCCACAGTGATCCGAGGTAAGGAGCCAGGATTCAAAGCCAGGTCTGTCTGGCTCCTGTCAAAGCCCAGGTCCATGTACCTTCCATACCACCACATTTTCTAATAAAAGGTCTTCAATTTCTAGGAAGTCTTCCTTCCCTCTTCTTCTCCTCCTATTCCCCCCTCAGAAACCCACAGCAGCTCAAACACTTCCCTCTTCTTAAGGAGCAGCCCACATCTGGCTTCTGGGGGAAAGCCACATATTTGGGCATTACCAGTTGTGGTGGTTTGAAGCTTCATGTATCCCAGAAAAGCATGTTCTTAAAGTTAATCCATTCCTGTGGGTGTGGACCCATCATAAGGTGGACATTTTAATGAGGCTACTTCAGCTAAAGTGTGACCCACCTCATTCAGGATGGGTCTTAATCTTTTCACTGGAATCCTTTATAAACAACATGAATATAAAGAGAAAGAGAAAGCAACAGAAGCAAGAAGCTGAAAGCAATGAAACCCAGAAGAGAAGAGGGGGACCCACAGACGCCGCCATGTGGCAGAGGACCCTCAGATCTCTGGCAGCCAGTCTTCGGGAAGAAAGCATTGTCTTGATGATGTCCTGATTTGGACCTTTTTCTCAGCCTCAAACTGTAAGCTAATAAATTCCCATTGTTAAAAGCCAACCCCTTTAATATTAAATTTCCCCACCTGGAGAATTAACGATATTTTCACAAGCATTGGGGACTACCAATTTAATAGGCCAAGCCCTCAATCTTGGGGCTTGCCCTTATGAAGCTTTTACTGCAAAGGAGAGGCAAGTCTACTTAAAATTGTGCCTAAGAGTCACTCCCAGAGAACCTCTTTTGTTGATTAGATGTGGCCTCTCTCTCTAAGCCAACTCTGCAGGTAAACCCACTGCCCTCCCCACTACGTGGGACATGACTCCCAGGGGTGTAAATCTCTCTGGCAATGTGGGACATGACTCGCAGGGATGAGCTTGGCCCTGGCATAGTGGGATTGCGAAAGCCTTCTTAGACCAAAAGGGGGAAGAGAAAGGAAACAAAATAAAGTTTCGGTGGTTGAGAGATCTCAAATAGAGTCGACAGGTCATTCTGGGGGTTATTCCTATGCATTAGATAGATATCTCTTTTTAGTGTATTGGAATAGCTAGAAGGAAATAACCTGAAACTGTTGAACTGCAACCCAGGAGCCTTTATTCTTGAAGATGATCATATAATTCTATAGTTTACACTGCGTGACCATGTGACTGTGAAAACTTTGTGGCTCCCACTCCCTTTATCCAGTGTATGGACAGATGTATAGAAAAATGAGGACAAAAAGTAAATGAATAATAGAGAGGGATGGGGAGTATGGGATGTTCTTTTTTACTTTAATTCTTCTTTTTTTTCATTTTGAAATAAATTCAAAGTTATAGGAACAGTTGCAAAAACAATACTAACCCCATACGCAGAATTCCATCATACCCTGACCCCCCTCCCCCGATAGCTCAATCCACCAACGTTAACATGCTGTCACATCGCTATTTCTTTCCCTCCCTCCCTATCATCCATCATCTATTGCTCTGTCTTCTGAACATATGAGAGCTAGCTGCACACATCCTTGAACATACACTATAATTCACGTATACACTTCCCATGAACAAGAACATTCTTTTATGCAATCCCATTAAGCGCAGCTAAGTACAAGAGATTCAACAATGATACGAAGCTTACATTCTATATTTCCTTTTCCTTATGTCTCAACTGTGTCCCTTTGAGCCTCCTGTCCTCCATCCTCCAATCCCATCCAAGTTCATCCTTGGCATTCAATTGTCATCTATTTAGACTGTCTCCCCCCCCCCCCCCCCCAGTTATGGAAACATATATACAGTCTAAATCTTCCCATTCCACCCCCTCCCTAGCCTTCCATTAGTGGGATTAATCACATTTAGAATGTTGTAATGCTGTTTCCCACCATCCATTACTAGAAATTTCCCTTCACCTCAAACAGCAAGCCTACACTCATTCCTTAACTCCCCATTGCCCCTTCCTCCATTTCTCTTAACCCATACTCTACTTTTCATCTCTATGGTTATATTCTCTGATAATTTCTTTGTGTTTACTGTGGAGCTTAAAATTAACCTCTTAAATCCATATCAATCTTGTTTTTATTTGATACCAACTTCACTTCAACAGGGCACATAAACTATGTTCCTATACTCCTCTATTCCCCCACCTTTATATAGTTGTCTAAAATTACATATTTTACATTGAGTTCAAAACCACTGATTTGTCATTAGAGTTTGTGTATTTTATATCTTGTAGGAAACAAATAGTGGAGTTACAGTTCAAAAATTATTGACTTCTATTTGTATTCCATTGTGGTTGGAGAATGTGCTTTGAGTACATTCAATTTTTTTTGTTGTTGTTGTTAAATTTCTTGAGGCTTGTTTTATGTCCCAGCTTATGGTCCCTTCTGGAGAAAGATCCGTGATAATTAGAGAAAAATGAGTGCCCTGGTGATTTGGGATGTAAGGTACTATATATGTCTGTTAAAATTCTCTATATTTCTTTCTCCTTTCTTTGTTTCTCTGTTGGTAGGGCTCCCTCCAGTATCTGAAGTAGGGCAGGTCTTTTATTGGCAAACTCTTTCAGCATTTGTTTGTGAAAAATTTAAGCTCTCCCTTAAATTTGAAGGAGAGTTTTGCTGGATAAAGTATTCTTGGTTGGAAATTTTTCTCTCTCAGAATTTTAAATATGTCATGCCACTGCCTTCTCGCCTCCATGGTGGCCACTGAGCAGTCACAACTTAGTATTATGTTGTTTCCTTTGCATGTGGTGAACTGCCTTTCTCTTGCTGCTTTCAGAACTTGCTCCTTCTCTTCAGTGTTTGAGAGTCTGATCAGAATATGTCTCAGAGTGGGTTTATTTGGATTGATTCTATTTGGAGTTCATTGGGCATTTATGCTTTGTGTATTTATATTGTGTAGAAGGTTGGGGAAGTTTTCCCCAACAATTTCTTTGAATACTCTTTCTAGACCTTTACCCTTCTCTTCCTCTTCTGGGACACCAATGAGTCTTAAGTTTGGACGTTTTATTTTATCTATCGTATCCCTGAGATCCATTTCGATTTTTTCGATTTTTTTCTCCATTCTTTCTTTTGTTCTTTCATTTTCTGTTCTGTGGACTTCTAGGACACTGAGACGTTGTTCAGCTTCCTCTAGTCTTGTATTGTGAATATCCAGAGTCTTTTTAATTTGGCCAACAGTTTCTTTTATTTCCATAAGATCTTCTGTTTTTTTATTTACTCTTGCAATGTCTTCTTTATGCTCTTCTAGGGTCTTCTTTATGTCGCCTATATCCTGGGCCATGGTCCTCTTGATGTCCTTTAAATCCTCTGCCATGTTTTCATTCCTCGATTGTAGTTCTTTGATTAATTTTGCCAGGTAGTGTGTCTCTTCCGATATCTTGATTTGTGTGTTTGGAGTTGGATTCTCCATATTGTCTTGTTTTATCATATGCATTAAGATTTTCTGTTGTTTTTGGCCTCTTGGCATTTGCTTTGCTTGATAGGGTTCTTTCAAGTTGTAAAAAAAAGATACCAATCTAATTTTTCAGGAACACAGTTTGGTGGCATACACTTTCTCTAACTAACCAGCAGATGGCGTCTATGAGTCACCTATACCCCTCAAGTCAGTTCTCCACCTCGTCCCCATGTGGGGAAATGATTCTTGTGGGGTTCAGTTGGAGAACTCTGTTTGGGTGTGTTGCTGGAGCCATCCGCCCTGAATGTGGGGAATGTGTACAGGTGGCCAGGGAGGAAGGACAGCTTTAATATTCAAATCCCCCAGGTTCCCGGAGATTCAAGGCCACTGCAAGAGTCTAAGCCTTCATTTCAGTTCAGCCCCAGACCCTCTCTCTCACTGTCCCACAAACTACCAGACTTGGCGTAGTGTCCCTGGGTTCTCTGAGCAGGTCCCCCCGCCCAGCCACGTTCCTCCAGGACCTCTGCCGAGGGAATGCCATGCTATGTCACCAGTGCGCGCCGTCCCTCAAGGGAAGCCCTGGGCCACCAGGCCGTGCAGGGGCACTTTCAGCCTGATGCAAAGATGGCTGAACGGGGTGTCTCAACACCCCCCACCTCGCACAGTTCCTCCTTCCCAGCTCCGGGACAACTGGCGGGGCTCTGGGCTGTGTGCATGGCCCCGGGCAGGAGTTTATCCAGCCCTCCGGGGAGCCAGCTGCTAGCCGCAGGGTTTCTTTCTGCTTCCAGCTCTCCCCTCTGTTTCCCCAGCAGCGGGTTATCTTCCAGGCCAGACACCGAGAGGCCGGCCCAGCCCCCTCTTGCTGTGTTTTACTGGGTGGTTCCCACTATCACAACTGAGCCGCTCCTGGGTTTTTCCTTTTTTTTTTTTTTAAAAGAGCCTGTCGGTCTCCAAATGCCAAACCCTGGCTTCCTCACACTGCCGTGCAGCTGCGGGTCTTCCAGCCAGCTTACTCACTCATTTCAGAATGCAGACTCCCGGTTTCACCAAGTATACGGTCCCTGTGGAACTAGCAGACCTCGCCCAGCTGGTGCATCGCTGTAACCGGTGTTCTGGGTCACTTTCTGGTTTTTATCTAGTGTTTTTCACAGAGGTGTTTTTTTGCCCTGTCTCACCTAGCTGCCATCTTAGTTTCCAGTCAGTTATTATTCTTTTTGTGTGTGGTAATGAAAATGTTCAAAAATTGATTGTGGTAGTAAGTGTACAACTATATAATGGTACTGTGAACAATTAATTGTACACCATGGACGACTATATGGTATGTTAATATATCTCAATAAAATTGAATTAAAAAAAAAAGCCAACCCTTTTTATGGTATCTGCTTTTGGCACCCTAACAAACTAAAACACCAGTGGAACACTTGCAAGTGCATCTTACCTTTCCCACAATAGGTCTTCCCTGATGGAGTCACACACGAGCTGTCCTTTCATGTAGGCTTGTGCATCCTCAAGGAAAGAGGATATCCCAAGGAGGAGATGCTTAGCTTCACACATGGCAGCGTCACTATAGTCTATCGCTAAGAAAGAAGAGATTGTGACTCGAGGTGAGGTTTACACTTAACATATCCTACAACAAGCAACATCAATTACACTGAAGTCTTCTGGCAGCATTTCTCGAAAGGGGACTTGCAAGCTGTGGCTGCCTTCACATACTCAAAGGAGGAGATGGAGAAGGAGAAGAAGAAACGACAGCTCTCATATAACTCTAATTCCCCAAGTCACATCTATGTAGTCCACAAAGTATACTAATTAAAATGGTATACCACCTTAGAAGAAACAAGGTGGGCCGCAGAAAATCTTTCAGAATATTTTCTGGCCAAGGAGGCTTATTCTCACTGACAGACATACAGAACAGCTAACTCTGAAAAGTGGGTGAGATCTCAGCCTGGATGTCTGCTGGAAGATCAGAACTCCTATAAGAATATCTGCTGTCTGCAATGAGGATTTTTGACTTGAGTTTCAGAAAAGGTATAAAGAGAAACAGTCCTCAAATGCCAAAGTTTTATAATATATAAAAACAGGTTTAAGAACGGTTAGTCCACAGAGCAAAACCAGCCCATGTGGGTCTCTAGAACAGCTCTCTGCTAGGCCCCTAGCAAAAAGGGGTTCCTGTTCTCACAGCCGTTCAAAATCAGCCATGCCATCTCTAAAATAACTAAATTTCCCAGCTTCAATCACTTGTGTGATCATCTTCCCATAAAGGAATTGCTTTTATGGGTCACCTGTTCCATTAGATGGATAAGAGCAAATATACTGGGGTGTGGGAAACAGTGATGAAGCTCAAGAAGCTCGGGAACCCTTACGAGAGTATGATGGGGGTGGGAGCAGGGAGAAGAATTTCTTGAATTTGAGGAAGAGAAGGAGCTATTTGTTTGTGGGAAGGAGAGAAAACATGGCTACAACCACAGTCCAGCTAGAGATGGCAGTTTTAGCTTACAGAAAATTTATAAATGAGGGAAAGGAACAAGGCCTTGAACGGCCTTGAGAGTGCAGCGTTGGGTGTAAGGGTTAGGGGGTGGGCTCTGTGGCCTGACTGCCTGGGTTTGAATATTGGCTCCACCATTTTCTTAGCATGACCTTTACCAAATTACTAAGCCTCCTGAACCTCAGTTTCCCCATCTGTAAAGCAGGAGAATTAATAGTATCTACTTCCATAGATTAGTGAAGCCTAATAAGTAAATACATGAATTAAAATTTTTAGAACAGCAGTCAGTATACATTAGTTATTACTAAGAAAGACATTTTATAAAGGATAGAGGCAATAAATATATGTTTAAAGGAAAAACAAAATAAAATGGCAATATAGGGCCCCAAAGAATATTAATGTGTATATTAATATAAATCCCAGAGTTATAGACAGGGAAAATAGAAATGTAAAAATAATTAATGCCCAAAAACCTATTTTTAGAAAGCAGTAAATGAAATTTCTAAATCATTATTAACCCCAATTTAAAAAAATTACATTTATGACTAAATGACTAGTAAGTATGTAATATCTCTTTTATTCACGTAGTTTCAATTAAACACTGACATTTTCCAAGTGTTTTAGAGAAAGACATGCCAAAGATTGTACTCCACCAAAACATGACATTGCTATCAACTCTTCCAAGACCAGGGACACTCACTCCCAAATAAGGACACAAGAGTAAAAACTAAAAGTCAGTGGTCATTTTCTGGGCACTAGCAGAGTGAGTTTGAAATTATCTTCAAGAGATTGATGTGCCATGATGAACTAACTTTCAGCATTAGCTGGAATCTGAATGAATCATAACAAAACAAAGCCTTAAGAATTAATGAGCTAGAGGATCTAAGATGGTGGCATCGAGAGGAGTGGAAGTTAAGTAGTCCCCCTGGAACAACTGAAAAAAAACAGAAACAACTAGTAAATAATCCGGAATAACTGCAGGGGGACAAAGGTGACCATCCACTCATCATACACCAACCTGAATTGGGAAGAATGCCCGAGATCACAGCATAAAATCTGCAAGTAAAGTTTGCAGATCCAAATTGGGAGACCCCTCCCCCACAGCCCGAGAGTGCCAGAGAGAAGCTTTCTCCCAGCAAGTGAATATAGCTCAGCTGAGCGCCAACTGGGGTTTTAATCAGCGAGTGTGAACTGCTCACTATGAGGTACGAATCCCCAAAAAGCAGACAGAGGCTTTGGGTGACGACCGACCTTGGAGAGCCGGAGGTTTGCCTCGAACTAGCTCTGTTCCTTTTTCAACTCAGTGGAGAAAGCCTCAGCCATTTTCAGTTCCCAGCTCCATGACCCAGACAAAGGTATAGCACAGGCAGAGAGAGACCATTGAAATGCTAATGACCTCCCCCTAGGGCATCTATCTTCTCTAAGAGGAAAGGGCTGGGGCCCAGCTCTACTACCTGCCTTTCATTCAGAACTTACAACAGTCAAGAATTATAGGCTAACAGGCGCCACCTGCTGGGCAGAAAAGCACAGTGACCGGAGGCATCACAGGATGTACCAATAAAAGGCACACCCTCAGGGAAACTGGATACTGAATATTTCTTCCTTCTGGGACCTTAGCCCATTCTGGTCTGGGGAGGCCTGATTGGGGTAACCAAGGAAACCATGCCTAGACAACAGAAAGCTACAACCTACGCCAAGAAAAATGAGGTTATGGCCCGGTCAGGGGAACAAACTTGCACTTCAACTGTGATGCAGGAATTGAAACAACTAATAATAACTGAATTCAAAAAGTTTAGGGAAGATATGGCAAAAGAGATGAACCATATAATGAAAACACAGGATGTACATAAGGTAGAAATTGAAAGTTCAGAAAACCAACTGGTGGAATCTATGGAAATGAAAGGCACAACATAAGAGATAGAGACAAAACGAAAAGCAAGAATTTATGTGTCACTGGTGTCCCAGCAGGAGAAGAGAAGGGAAAAGGGGCAGAAGCAATAATAGAGGAAATAATCAATGAAAATTTCCCATCTCTTATGAAAGACATAAAATTATGGATCCAAGAAGCACAGTGTATCCCAAACAGAATAGATCTGAACAGGCCTATGCCAAGACACTTAATAATCAGATTATCAAGCGTCAAAGATAAAGAGAGAATCCTGAAAGCAGCAAGAGAGAAACGATCTATCACATACAAAGGAAGCTTGATAAGACTATATGTGGATTTCTCAATAGAGACCATGGAGGCAAGAAGGAAGTGGGGTGATATATTTAAGATACTGAAAGAGAAAAAAAACACCAACCAAGAATCCTATATCCGGCAAAACTATCCTTCAGATAGGAGGGAAAGCTTAAAATATTTTCTGACAAACAGACAAAGACTGAGTTTGTGAACAAGATACCTGTTCTATAGGAAACACTACAGGAAGCTCTCCAGACAGAAAGGAAAAGACAGAAGTGAGAAGTTTAGAAAACAATTTTGGGAGATAGTAGCAAAGCAATGTAAGTACACTGAACAAAGATGACTGTGAAGATGGTTGAAAGAGGAAGACTGGGATCATGTGGGACACCAGAACAAAAGACAAACGATAGAGACTGGGACTGTGTAACTCAGGGAAACCTAGGATGCTCAGCGATTGTAAAAAAAAGGTACAAATATGTTTTTACATGAGGTAGAACAAATGAATTCCAACATTGCAAGGTGTTAAAAATAGGGTGGGATTCGGGGGAAAATACAATCAATGCAAACTAGAGGCTAGAATTAACAGAAACATTGTATTATGCTTCCTTTAATGTAACAAAAGCAATATACCAAAGCTAAATGCATATGGGGGGGTGGGGAATAGGAGAAGGGTATGGGACTCCAGGCATTGGTGATGTTGTCTGACTCTTTATTCTACTTTAGGTTAATGCTATCCTTCCTTTTGTCACCTTCTAGCTATCAAGTTTTTTTGTTTGTTTGCTTGTTTGTTTTTATCTTTTCTCTTGCCTTTTTCTTTTGCCTCTCTGCCTTCTTTGACTCTTCCTCCGTCTTTGTGGAAGAAATGTCCTTATATAGAGTGGCAATGGTGCTCAATACATAAATATATGACTATACGGGGAACCAACGATTGTTTACTTAGGACGGAATGTATAGTGTCTGAAAAAAACCATCTTAAAAGAAATAGGTTGATGAAGAAACCTTGAGGGCACTATATTGAGTGAAATCAGACAGACACATAAAAGCAAATATTGCAGGGTCTCACTGATATGAACTAATTATAATATGTAAACTCACAGACATGAAATATAAGTTACCAGGACATAGAATGAGGCTAAAGAATGGGGAGCGGTTGCTTATTATGAGCAGAATGTTCAACTAGGGTGAACTTAAATATTTGGAAATGGACAGGGGTGATGGTGGCATGTAATGAGAATAACTAACAGTGCTAAAAGGTGTGTGAAGGTGGTGGAAAGGGTAAGCTCAGAGTCACGCATGTCACCAGAAGGAAAGTTGGAGGTTAAAAGATGGGAATGTACAAAACAGTGAATCTTGGGGTGGACAATGTCCGTGATTAACTATACAAATATTAGAAATCTCTCTCACAAACTAGAACCAATGCATGTCACTATAACTAGAGGTTAATAATAGAGAGGCATATAGGGAAAATATATATACCTATTGCAAACTATATACTACAGTTAGTAGTATTTTAACATTCTTTCATCAACAGTAACAAATGTACTATACCAAAACTATGAATCAATAATGGAGGGGGGGGGTGTGGTTAGGGGTATGGGAGGATGTGAGTTTCCTTTTTTTGTCTTTGTTTCTTTTCTGGAGTAGTGAAAATGTTCTAAAAATTGAAAAAAAAAATAATTGTGTTGATGGATGCACAGCTGTATGGTGGTGCTGTGGGCAACTGATTGTGCACTTCGGATCTTTGGATAGTTGTATGGTATCTGAACAATCTCAATTTAAAAAAAATTAATGAGCTAAATTCAGGCTGCCTGCAATGGAGATTATCACAGAAATGTTACATAAAAGCAAACAATCTACAGGACTCTGGAAATAATGTTTCTCCTGTAAGAGTCTGAAAGTTTGGAAACAAAAAAGAAAAAAGAAATGGGATGACCCATATCATCCACCGACATCCTTAAAAAAGAGACTAAAGTTCTTTTAAATGTTATCTGATCTTTGCAGAACACCAGTATGTGTTTTTAGGAGTACAAAGATTAGTGTCCGTTTCTTATTATTTAAAAAATTCTAACACTTCCCTTTTCCCCCAGTTGCCCCCCCCAAAAAAATCTGCAAATTAAATGAAGTGTCCCCTGAATTTATACAGTGCAACTCTGCAGTGACAAGTACATCCTCAATTTCTGTATCATTTCCCACTTCTTTATTTTTGTTGCTGGACAGCTGAAAAGGCCCTATAATGTAGCTATACCAAGGCCCCGGGGAACAAAAGTATTTGAGCAGTATATTCGGATGGTCTCAGAAGAAGAGGGTGCTGCTAACTCACTGCCTGTTAGAAATGCACTGGAGCTGGGTGCCTAGTAGGAACAAACATTTGTGCAAGGAAGGGGTGGCGGGGGGGCTGCTTTCTGAGGCCCTGATCTGGCCCTCAGGGGCCTGCAGGCACATGGGTGCCCGGAGCTGGGCAGGATCGGGGCTCCACCTGGAGGCCCTTGTGCCTGGCTGACCTGGCACTTCGGAGCAAGATGGAGAAAATGCCCTATGCTCGGTTTCACTCAAGCACAGATAAAATGTGTAAGGGAAATGCCAGGGATTGTTTCAAGAATAGCTCAACCCAACCACTAAGTTTATCCTGTTTCAATCTTCAATGACATGGGAATAAGCTAATAAAAAGGTAATGATTCCTTTTCCTGACATGCTTTATTGTTCTCAGAGATCCCTTGATCTCCTTATAAAAATGGTTGCATTTAATACTCTAAGCCCCAGAATAATTTTTGACGAACACTAAACTAGTATCTCCCAAACCATCTATGATGGACTAGCTTTTTTTTTTTTTGAATTACCAATCCATTGTGATTTGATAAGTATGTAAAACACAGTGAGAATGAATTAGTTTTAAATGGTCACACTTGATGTTAGCAATGTCAAATTGTTATAAATTTCTGAATGCTTACCCCTACGTTCTGTACTTAAACCTACGTTTTGTACTTAACTCTGGTTTGGCCCAGTAACGGTTCACAGGCTGGTATGGGTCCACAGCCCACGCTTTAAACATCCCTTTGAAAACCACAAGAATGAAAAGAGCCTCTCCAGACACATATGCCAGAAATGACATCCTGACAGGCCGAAACATACCAGTTTCAAAATGAGAATTCCAAAATTAGACACAGATTCAAGCTGGGGAACAATGCAATGAAAATTTACCTCTAGGTTCTCCAATATCTCTTTTGTCAAAATCCATTTGCAGTTGTGCTTTTGGAAAACTTCAACTGAAAGAGGAAACCCAGAAAACCACAATCTGACCAAGTTAAGAAAACAAAGATAAAGCCAGAACTGATGAGGTTAATGGAAAAGAGCACTAAAGACGCAGGAAGGACAATCATCCCAGACTGGGAGAGGGCAGAGACAGATGGCCTGTCTGCAAAAGACATGTTACCTGAAGGTTAAGGAGAAAAGCATTCTCCATATACATTCCACATATTCTATTTTATAAACAGGGAAGCTGAGGCAAGAAAACAAAAGTGGCTTTTCCCATGTCTTTAGGCAACACTGTGTTGAATAAAGGTTAGGCTCTCTTGCTGCAATGATTGCATTCAACCTACTGGACAATGTCTTAGAGAATGTCTCTCTGAAGGGGAAAAAAGCAGTGGATTAAAAGAAGAAACTGAACTTCCACACCACTGGGACCTGTGGCATGTAGAGAAGTCGAGAAACAACTGGCCAGACTGTAGGCCTCATTGTCACTGCTTTCTGATCTTGGAGGGGCATCGTATTTCCAGGGGATTATTCAGAGCTTCAAAGCTTTAGTCCCAGGAGTCCACATCTTGCTAACATACTATTCAAAGATGCATCAGTGTTTCCAGAAATCTCTCACTGGTAGATAAGTGCCCCCTATATCCCACCAAAAAATTCTCACTAATAATGAGTTTGTGAAATAGCTGCCACTGCTTGAGAAAGTTTCTTTTCAGACTGACTTGGTATTCAAAGTTCAAAAGGAACTACACATAAGCAGAAATTAAAACTAATACAGGCCCCTACTCCCACCTCCTTTCCACAATCTATGAAAAGGAGGTGGGAGCAGGGGCCTCTCTAAGATAAAAAGCCACTGGGAAGGGCTCAGAATGGAATATTTTTTTTGGAAGGAACAATACCACTAACCAGGATGCACCAGATGGGCCATGCTGAAAATTCTAATCCATCAGCACAGACCAGCTCATCTGACCTTGGAAGTCAGGAAGTCATACAATCTCACCTCTCCTTTCTTCACCTGTGAATGGAATGCAAAGCCACCACTCTCTACATAAATGCCACTCATTTCAGCAAGCTGTTCCTCTTCTGTTATGGAAACCAGTACACAACAGGGAGGAATAAGCACAAGTTAAGAGGAAAGAATTTTGCACTGTGCATGTACAATGAGCATTTGTGTGTATCAAATTCACAGCACCATTTTCTCTCTGAATGACATTCTCTTCCCTTTTGTAACTTTGAGTAAGATGGAAACAATGAATTCTTCAAATCAATCTATCTTTTTGAATTTTCCTCTCATAAAAATGGCTGGGCTGTGTTCTTATGCACATATAAACAAACACGTTCTATATACATGTTACATTACTCAGTAATGGCTTTTCTGGTTACTTTATTTGTATCAGGGTTGACAACTGAAAATAATCTGAAACCAAGTAGCTGAGCAAAAGTCATATCCTAATGCTTGAGAACAGTGCTTCTCACTGCTTCGGTGAACTCAGTTCCCCTGGCATGATTCTCTGCAGTTCTATCCAATGGGGAGAAAGACTAAGATAATCCATAATGTAGAAAATCTGGATTTAGCAGTATACGGCCGACACCGGTATGTGTACATCAAAGCCAGGATAAAGATTTGGGCAGAAGGAACAAACGTATGCA
Source organism: Choloepus didactylus (assembly GCF_015220235.1). Taxonomy (NCBI): domain Eukaryota; kingdom Metazoa; phylum Chordata; class Mammalia; order Pilosa; family Megalonychidae; genus Choloepus; species Choloepus didactylus. Next base: position 25,024,989 of record NC_051318.1, on the reverse strand, counting down.
CATCCCTTGGGCAGTGGGATTTGATTTAAAGACGGGACACTATTTTGCAAAGTCCATCGCTGTTTCTGGCTGTGCCTCTTCAGACTCTCACCTTGTCTTTGTTCCAAAGGACAAACTTTGCCTTGGAATGCCACTGGTGTTCTTTCCAAGTATGCCAGCTATTCTGCAGTATGTGCTCAGTATTTCTTCTGCACATTGTGCTTAAGCCAACTGCATCCAGCTTGCTGCTATCTGTGCTCCACACACATCCTGTGTAGCAGAGCTGTCTTTGAACACGCAGCAGCTGCTTGCTGAGGGACTGGCTACTTGGGAGGACATTGCATTTTCTGATCCCATCTTATCACTCAGTATTGATTGTGGTATATAAGCGTCTCAATCCAGGGATATCTGCATCTCCTCACAGAATCTAGGCAAAAGACTTTGCATTTAGAACATACTTCATAAAAATCTGATTGATAAAGAAATGTTAACTAATCAACAAATAGTTAAAGGGAACAGCACTGTACAAGGTACTTTGCTTGGTGAGACTATAAAAGATACAAAAGGCATAATCTCTCCCTTCTCTAACTTTCTCCTAGAAAGTTCCTGCGATATAGCTGAGGAGATCACTATCTACTTCTAATAATACAAGGCAGAAAATGGCAAATGACAAATGACTAAGTGCTAAAGAAAGTCAGGGGCTAGAAGTTGCATGTGTGTGTGTTCTGTGCATGTGAGTGTGTCCAAGTAAGTCTGTATGTGTTCAAAGTGTGCAGGTGTCTGAGTTTCAGAGCATCTGAGCAAGCAGGTATCCAGGTGCTCATGTTGTTGAACAGGTGCTGTCCTAGAAGGCTACAGGAGACTCCATGAGTACAGAAAAGGGGAGGGGGCCTTCTAGGCAAAGGGGACCACCTGAGAAAGGACTTGAAAAGTGTGGTACACGAGATAAATTACATTATCAGGTCAGATTCACTCAATCAACAAACTGAGATTCGATTATTTTTCAGTTGCCTGCCCCTCACCAATCCCCATCAACTTCATACAAAACAAGGAATAATCAACTTAGGGCCAGGAAAGCGGGTGAGAGGTTCAGGAAGAGGGAGAGCAGGAGATGATGTGACAAAAATAACAGTTTGGAAAAATTTCGGTGTCAACGGAGTACACTACAGAATGGCAAAGTAAGAGGTTAGAGGTACCAGAATCAGTAGACACCCTCAGTGGGGTGGTGGCCTAGAAATATAGGCATTAGATAAGACTAAGGAAGGTTCTACAAAGGCTACTCTACAGATCAAGGAGAGATCATTATAGGAGGAAAATACCAAGGTCAGTTTTAGAGTAGGGTTGGAAGGAATGTCAATACAACCAGGAAGAAGCATTGGGCAAACAAATGGAAATAGCAAACGAAAGGTCAGGTCAGGGCAGAGATGCAGCTACACCTACATCTGCTCAAGAAGCTAGATGGGGTGGAGAACCCCAATTGTCAGGAAGCGACAGCCCCGGGAGACCTTCTCACCCAGGGTTTCACAGCTCAGCTATTAGCAAGCCACCACCAAGAATCTTTCCAAATTCAAGTACTAACCCTTAAATGTCTACTCTTTTCCTTTATGAGCAACCCAATTTTTAAACTTAAGTAAAAGTAATTTTGAAAGGAAATGGCATATCACTAGTGTAAATGGAAAAATCAGTGTAATTCCCATCAGTAGAAGGTGACCATTTAAAAAAAACAGAGCTCTTAAAAAGTGCTCCTCTCTGAGCCACACAGCATCTTGCAAATGCCAAGTCAGGCCCTACTGCGCACTGGAAAATCCTGACTCATCCCATCCTCACCTAACCTGCCTTCACAGATCAGGTGTGGGTGGTGAGGGAGCATCACAGGGCTACAGGTTGGAGACATCTCTCAGTCCCTACATTACTCACCTGCTCTAGCCACCAACAGAGAAGCCCTCGACTCTCCCCAAAGGACCCAATGGCCCAACTCTTTGTACAGCTCTAGTAATAGAATCTAGAGGCCTCCTGGAGGCCTTTACTGCCAGTTAGATCAGGGATGCCGAACAGGGCAATGCCTGGTATCTCCAAACCTAAGCCTCTCCTTCCTGGGTGGCCTGGAAGGAGAAGAGGGCTTTGGCACCCAGAGACATACCATTAAACAATTCCTTGCCCCAAGAGTCTAGTCCTAGAGCAACATGTAATAATGCAATGTGGTGGGAATTAGTCACTGTTCCGAAGAGAGATCCTATTCTGCTGCCCGCCACGGGGTGTGTGGTGCATTTACTCTGAGTGGGGTGGTGGCGGTGGTACTTTTGTGTACCTATGTTTCAGGCACTATTTCAGGTACTTTATACGTATTATGGCCAATCCTCACAACTCTGCAAGGCCCGTTTGAGCACTCCCAGTTTACAAAATAGGAAGCTGAAGTGCTATGGAGTTAAATAACCTGTTCCAGATTCCACTGAGTGAGGAATAAGGGGGATAGATTTCAGTCTGACTTGGAAACACACACTACAAGATGATCCCCACTCAACAATGCAGCTTTAGGGATCTGGTGGCTGATTCCTGGTCCACAGTGCTGGGGTAATACTTCATAATAAATTTAGATTTCATAATAAATTTCATACACTTATTATTTTCTGTGTTTACTTTCAGAACCTAAATCTTAAGGCATAAAAAGCAATCACACTAATAAGATTATACTTATTTTAGTCTGAATTTTGCAATCTCCAAATATTGTCAATATGGTTGTTTTTTGAGTTATAAAGGAATAAATAATGTGGTAGTCAGATTCTAGAACTACAATTTTCAGCTGTTTCCTTACCTGACCTGTAACTACTCCGCATACAGAAGAGCCGGAAGACATCAGGCGAAAACTTCTTTAGAAAATCCTAATAAAATAAGAAGTAAAGCACATTTGTAGTGTTTTTCCTTTAAATTTTGCATCACTTGGAGATTACTTGTATATAATTTACTACCATTATGAGTTGATATGTACATACCAAGAAATCAGAAATTTTTAAGAAGTTTTGTTTCCAACCTCATTATCAACAATCACTCTTTTCCTTGGCAGTTTCCCTGACTAGACTGCCAACGTGCAGTCTCAATACTTGTGGGAAAGGCAGAGAAGAAAGCCCTTTGCCCTGAAAAACTTGCTCTGATAAGGTTCAAGAAGAAATCTTTTCTGTTAATCTTGGGAGCTCTTTGTCCATGACACAATTTTAATGACTCTCAGCATAAGAAGACAGGAACCCAAACAGAGCTCGCTAGACATCTGGTGACTGAGAGGAGACGCTGTACCCTGGAAGGGGAGAAGGGTTAGGTGACAGGAGACTCAAACCATAGCATCTCCTGGCTGAGTGAGAAAGGAGGGTCCCAGGAGCAGGAAGGAAAGTCTCCAGGAAAAATTCTGCAGTGACAGAACATCCAAGTTCAGGGTCAGACTGAGGAGTAAAAGGCCAATTCCGTTATATTTGATGACACAGCCTGACACTAAGGTTAAGGTATGTCCTAAATATATTTCTCAAAACATAAATCATTCTGCCTCCAGTTAAACATAATGCACTCTAAGTAAAGACAAGAAACAATCTTAAAAAGAAAAAGAAAACAAAACTCATTCTTCCACCTAACCCAACTGGTATCACCCTAAGGATTCTTTCTAAAATTTCTGTGCACAAAGAAGTGAAAATTCTATACCGAGAAGTTATGGTAACTTTGAAGAACTTAACACAAATAATCAGAGGCAACTGTTAAAACAGCACAAATATTCAAGAAGATCTCTGTACGTATGGTGGTCAGTGTTAAAGTCCTGGCAATTAAAGAGATTAGACACAGGAGTTAGGGGAAAACAAAAAGTAGGCGAAAGGGCTCAGCCTAATGGAGGCCTTCAAATATGGCGACGGTAAAGAAAGCAGGAGCTCATGCTTCAGTTACCGCCAGGAATGCTCTTAGCCCACCTCTGGCCAAGAAGACAAAAGGGGAGCCCGGGCAGCAACTCACTTCAATATGCAGGACACACACAGCACACAGTATCCACACCATCATCTCAGACATACAAGTGCTGAGCAAGAGATGCATACTTTCTGCTTCCTGGCCCAACACTACTACAAGGGACAGACTGGGCTCCAACGCTGCCATTTGATCACAATGAGTTTGGGTTAAAGAGTATAATATTGCAATCTTCTTCCATGGATTCTAGGTTAATAAAAGGAAAAGTTTTTTTTAACCCTTCTGCTTATTTTGGCCATCCCTCTTCCTCTCTAGTGGTTATTTCTGTCCTCCAGCTGGCAAAAATAACACAATGTGCAACAGCTGGATCATAAAACACCTATTAAATGTTCCTATGAAAAGAGTGGGTTTAGTTTGTTCCAATGTGGGAACTTAAGAATTGCTGTTTAGAAACAAACCCTGAAGAATCTGCTGTGGGCTGTGCTTCCTGGTTTTGATTGCAGGGGATTTACACTAAGAGGGCATGCTTGGGCTCCGCAAGTCAGTGTCCAGAGACAGTCTTACCTGACGGATAACAAATGCTTCAACAGTGGGCAGCTTTGCCCCTGAGCTGCCCTTGCTGGCCAGGAGATCTGTGGGAGAAGGGCTGTTCTCACAGCCCTTGGACTTGGAGGGAACCCATGTGTTCAGACTCCAAGCCCTTACTCTCAAGCAGTCTGTCTTCTGAGTATAAACTGATTATTATAAAAAATGTTTCCCTCCTCCATCCTGCTAGTTCATAGAACAATGCCAAAGCTACCATGAGGCCAAATAGCAGGCTTGGATCCTAGTTTGGCACATATTAAATAAAATAGCACAGCTAGGAACAGAAGGGATCCCCCAGGGCCTAACAGAAAGTTGGTCTATTAACCACAGCAGATTTTAATACACTTCAGGCTTATTACAACCGTAGTAAGTAAGCAATTTATTGTTTCCAACTTCTACATGCATGCAGCTCGGACAGAGGCCTCATGGCACAGGGTCATACCTGCTCGTGACTGGGCTTCCCTGTTATAAGAGTGTTGCTCAAATCCAAGAGGACAGCTGCCCCTTGGCTCTGACCCCTTCCCCCCACAGGTACTTCAGGCTCCAGGGATTAGGGAGGATACTGTTGGTGGGTCAAAAACATAAAAAAAAGAGAAAGCCAGAAAATCATCTGAAGGCAGGAAAAGAAAAAACTTGGGGGAGGAAAAAAAACCACAACACTGTACTCTAACTATGTAAGTTATCAGTCGGCTGCTGGGATGTGGAAGGCACTCTAGGCTCCATGGGTCTCTCTGTTAGTCTGTAAAAATCAGATCATTAAAAGTGAAGTGCACACACCAAAATGCCTTCAAACGCAAGCATTCTCTCAGGCTGTGTCCCTGCCCTGTCACCCTCTGTGTACAGAACACTCCAGCCTCTCCGGTTAGGCCCCTTGGAGTTTACACCAACAGGACCGTATCCTCTTTGGACTCTGTCCCTTGGCAACGTCTCAGAAGATGTCACTGGTTACTTATCCCGAATGCTTCTCCAATTGTCCCTCAGCTTCTCTTCTTTGGAAGCCTGGCTGGAGTGGGAGCTGAGAGCAGGGGTGAGAGACAGTCATACACTCATCCCTTACCCCAGCCCTGACCCACCGGGATTCACCCGAACTGCTCTCATCAGTGGGTGGTAAGGCAATGACACGGACACTTAGGGAGGCTGACCATAGTCCGATGTCCAGAGAGACATCCATTTTGGCACCTTCTCACTGGGACAAAGGAAACTCCTCTTCCTCAGCAGGATGCCACATATCATAACTAGGCTACTTGTCACTGAAATAAAAAACACAGTGGCTTGAAAGAATTAATATGGCTGCCAAAAGGTGTAAGTGGGCGAATAATGTGGCTCAAAATACTTTATCAGGATATACAGTATTTTATGAGGTATAAAATACTGTTTCAATACCATACTGCTAAACAATCTCATTGAAAAATAAACTAAACAGAACATGGACTCACCAGTCCCCTGGCCTTAAGGCAGCCACGGGAACGTCCCTTGGAATAAATGTGGGCTGGCTGCCTCGTTGGTTCCTCCCCACAGGAGGAAGAAGGACTCAGAGCTCTGTGCTGCGTTGGAAAGAAGGAACTGAACTTGCATGGCTCAGACTCCCCTGGGCTCTATCTTTTCGGAGGGACCCAGGGAGTATTCTGGTCTGGCATCCACCAGGTGGGAGAGTTATGGAGCAGGTTCTGTCCCCCTCCATCACTCTCTTCTCCCCTCTCTCCAGCTCCCTTCCCGAGCCTTTCTGGCTATGCTGGAAGCAATGGGGGCTGGCCAGTCTCACTCAGGGGTGACGTTGATCCAGAAGCTGCACAGCCAATCCTCCAGTCCAGGATTTCTCAACCTGGTCAGGGACTTCCTAGTGGTCCATGGATAGAATTCAGGGCTCCAGGAATTTGGGTGGGAAAAGTGTTATATATGTATCTATACTAACCAGTAACTGAAATACGACATTTCCTTCAATCATCAATGCAAGCAAAAAACCACAGTAGGATTATCGGCATCTATAACTCTGTCACCTGTAGAACTCACAGGTATTTTCCTATCACATTACGGCTGCTGCAGGTCTTTCAAAATACTGCTTATGCTCATTACTAATGAGCCTGTGGGGACTATTAGACTCGCTGCTAGATTTTGTTAAATTCACCAATAAGGAAACACATGTTTACTACATTTTGCTATCATTAACTTGGAATCCTATATATTTCATTTGATGTATTTCAAAATGTTTTACTAAGAGAGGCTCCATAGATTTTACCAGGCTGCCAAACAGATCCACGACACACACAAATAGTGAAGAACCCCAGTCTAACCCAACTTTTATTAGCAATAAAGCTGGGATTTCAAGTCCATCTGTCTCCTGCGTACTCTCCCAAATTGCGAAAAAACAGAACATTACTTTTTGGCCTCTTAACACCCCCAAACTAGGCTTACCTGAGATCCTCATCTGTGCCAGAACACGTTCTTTGACGCAATCTTATGTGGGCAGACGTATTAGTGTTAAGTTGGAACCTCTGGATTAGGTTGCTGCCATGGAGATGGGACCCACCAAACTGTAGGTGATAACTCTGATTAGATAATTTCCATGGAGGTGTGGCCCCGCCCATTCAGCATGGGCCTTGATTAGTTCACTGGAGCCCTACAGAAGCTCACACAGAAGGAGTTCACTGCTAGCTGCAGCTAAGAGACACATTTGGAAGACGGCCATTGGAAGCTGCCACTGCCATTTTGGAGAAAGGCATTTTGAAACACAACCTGGGAGCAAGCAGACACTAGCCACGTGCCTTCCCAACTAACAGGTTTTCGGACGCCATCAGCGTGTGTGTATGTGTTTAATGTTTGTTTCGCTTTTATAAATTGTTGCCAGATGTTTGACATGTATGAGTATAGAGTTGTTTTCAACAAAACCAAAAGCTGTTCATTTTTCTTTAACATGACTTGCTATCTGTAATGCCTCATCACGTTCTTGCACTCACCTGGCAATTTATTCAAACAGAATCTGATACAGTTGCATTGGTTCTCTCTATATTTGTAGTTTCTTTTAAGTAGATACCTTTTTCTACTCTACTGATTTCCTGTTTTCGGGGTGTTTTTTTTTTTTTTTTTTGCATTTAGTTTCAAAATTTTAAAACTGTAATATGCATGAATATTTTCTGTCTGATGAAGTTCTCCAGTTTTTCTAAAAGACATCTCTCTCCTTTTCAGAACTGGGAGAAATATAGTATTTTATATTTTCTAGGCAGCTATGTTGACTACTTCACTCCAAAAAGGATTTTAAGCAGTTTTATTTTAAAACCCCTCCCATTCAGAATTTGGACCCATTCAGAATTAACTGCCACGTGTGTTCACAAATAGAAGTCAGTATTTCTCTGAAACCTCAGCAACATTAAAGCATGCTTACCTTCCCCACTTTGGGGCACTCCCATTCAGTTTAGTAGTGCAAATACAAATATGGAGTGTAATTTTTCTATAACAATCAGGGTAGACGGAATGTTTCCAAATAACAATAAAAAGAGGGGAAAACTATCAAAATGTCTCTTGTTTCTACTAATACTTGAGTTATCGTATGCTGTGATATGGTTTTCAGTTATGTTGGCTTTCATGGACATTAGTTTTTTAAAGTGCTCCTGATCTGTGCTTATTATCACCAAAGTTTCCATGTGACTCTGGTTCCACTATACAACTTGGCTCCAGGCTACTGTAGAGGGGGAAATGCGACAACACTTAATGAAAGTCTGTGCTGGAAGAACTGCAGAGTGAGCTAAGGGATCTCTTGAGAGCTCGGGCCAACCGGTGGACACTGCTGCCAGTTTGGGCTGCTTGCCCCTGCATGGACGTTAGGTGGCGACAGCAAAGAGCCCCTCTAAGCCCCTGGGAGTGTAGAGGTAACGGGAGACGCATGCTGGCAGGAAGCCATCCATGGTGTCACTGGGACCACTGGGGGGACGAGGGGGTGGGCACCTCCGAGCTTCTGTCGTGGCCTAGGCCCTGGCTCACCTAGCACCCTATGTAATTTAGCCTGTGCTGGAACCCCAAAAAGGTGTTAGCTCATTTTAGAGAAGGAAAACACTAAGTATTTGAAAGTTAAGTAACTGGTTCTAAATCATAATCCAGAAATGAGCGAAGTCCTGTTTTGAAACCATATCTGAACTCTAAAATTTGAGCTCTTTCCACACCAACTTGTCTTCTTTAAGTAGAAAGAATTAAGAGTTTCCAGGCAAACAATGAAAAAAGCCAATAATGGTCTCCAAAATAATGACTGCTGAGAAAACTGTCTTCTGCCAGAAACCAGGAAATGGGAATAAAAAGACAAAATTGACAAACATTTTTAAATAACATATAGGGTAACAGCTTAATACGTCCAGGGAAAAATTGGTGAAGGGTAAGTGCAGGCTGTCCAAAAAGTGCAAAATAAAAATAGCCAATAAATACATATATAAATTCCATCTAACTAATAAACAAAGAAATGGACATTTAAAATCAAGATACCATTTTTCCACCAAATTAACAATACAAATGTTAAACTCTTTAGGATTCTTCTAAACTTGATGTTGAAAGGGATCTGGAAAAATGGACATTTTCACAGACCGCTAGTGGACTATAAATTAGCTGAGGCTGCCTCCAAAGCTTTTTGAATGTACATGCCTTGTGATATATAATTCTACCTTGAGGTATTTATCTTAAGAAACTGAATATGAGCTGTGCATAAATATTTAGCTAAGGATATTCATCTTAGCACTGTGGACTACAGAATATGGAACTCACATAAAAGGCCAACAGGGAACTAGTGTGTCATGGGATATCATAACAACAAGCCACTAAATGACCATTAAAAATAATGCCAGCTTGGAAATACCTACAAAAATTTAAAATGTCCATATTCTAATAGAAAATTTGATATAAATGACCACTGATAGGAGCTTAAGTTAATAAGGTTGACCTATACAATGGACTATCATATAGCCATTCAAAAGAATGAAACAGTCCCATATGGTAGAAAACGGACTAATCCGAAAGATTGGTTGAGTGGAAAAAGCAAGTGCAAAACTGTACTACCATTGTGTGGAAGAAAAAAAAAAATCAGAAATATATTTATGAGATATATAAATACACGCACATACTTTGATTCCTAAGAGACCAGTAACAGTTGCTCTAGGAGAGAAAAATTGCACAACAGGGGAAACATGGCTGAGGAGATTTGCTCTTCATATTTTGTACCTTTAGTTTTTAAACCATGTGCTTCTTTGCCTTGTCTCTGTATTTTTCAAACTTTCTGCAATGAAATGTATTATTTCTATAATCAGATTAAAACATTATTTAAATTGTTAAGGGAAAAAAGCAAGTACAGAACAATATACATAGTATTCTACCTTATGTGTAATAAAGAAGGGAAAGTGAAAACTTATATACATATTTGCTTATTTTTGTAAAATAAAGCACTGGAAGGATAATCCAGAAATAAATAAACACAACAGTTAACTACAGGGATTGGGTGTAACAGGGTGCAAGGATGGGATCAAAGCGAGACTTCTGCAAGAGTATCTTTATCTCTAAATCTTAACTACTGAACCCTGTAAATATTTTACATATTTGAAAAACAGAAGTCAATAAAAAAGGAAAGAGATACCCTCAAGCTGAATACAAACTGAACACTGAACCTAACTGTAACAAACGGGAAACAAAACCACACAGAGAAAATAATCATTTTAAGAGAATTTTGACCATGTACTCTTACTGTACATATACCTTCAGCGAGATATATTCTAAGAGTAAAAAGAAAGACAGGTCCAGGATATGCAAATCTATAGAAATAGAAAGTAGATTAGTGGTGGCCAGGGGCTGGAGGAAGGAGGAATTAGGAATGACTGCAAGGTGTACGGGGTTTCTTTTTGGGGTGATGAAATATTCTTTAATTAGACAGCAGAGATGGTTATACAACTCTGTGAAAACACTAAAAACCATTAAATAATGTACTTTAAAAGGAAGAATTTTATGGTATATGAATTATATCTAAGTAAAGCTGTTATTAAAAAAATGCAGAGAAATCTTAAACTTTATTCTGTAGTTTTACTGTAAATAGTGATTCTGCTATGGAAATTTTTTACTTATTTTGTGCGTATTTTAAGATAAAGCAACAAGTTAATATGCTAATATAAGAAGGTTTCTAGTAAAAGGAAAAAAAGAAAAAATCTAAAATCCCTGTAACATTAATTTATGTTGGCTATTTCAAAATGAACTCAAAGTATCTATTTCATACGTCTATATTTGTTTTTCTCTCCCTGGCTCTGTCCCCTGAAAAGCCTAGAAACAAGGTCACTCTAGTAGCAAAAAAGATACCCATTTCCCCCTCAAAGGGAGCAAGTGAGCAAATTAGAGAAATGGCAAGTCTGGGGCAGAGAAAAGAACGCGTAAGCATGGGCAGAAAGCAGGAAGGCACGCAAAGACTAAGAGGGTCACTTCAAAGGGACAAGGGAGACAGCTGAAGAGCCCTCACTGGCCCAACGTGAGATCATTTGAGCACCAAGTGATCAGGTTTCACTTTAGTTTGTGCCCTGTTTGTTAAACATTTTCAGTCTTGGACTTTCCAGTTAGTTTGGATGAAAAATACTCAACTGAAAATTTTTAAACTACTTCTTTACAATCTGTTTATCTAGTTTCTGATAACAGGTAGGTGACATTTCCCTTTTATTCTTTGCTTCTAAAGACAATGGAGCGATCTCTCTTTCTTGTCTTTATTCTGTTCTGAAAATTAAAGGTGACCCTGAGAGCCCCAAGAACTTTACACTTGTAGAAGACAGCCCAGGAGGGGGAACAGATGAAATTGGGTATCTTCAATCCTTCCCTTTGAGGATAACATTAAACACATCCCACCTGGGGCTCCAGGGAAACCCACTTTACAGGCAAATTCCAGCTCTGCCTGGCCTTTTGGGTTCCTGCCTCCACCGAGGCAGAAGAGAGGAACACAGGTTTCTCTCGGGGGTCAGGCAATTTTCCTTGCATTCAGTTTCACCTCACCTTCTTTATTAATCATGCTATTCTCTTTGTTGTTCTTTCTTTTTATCCTTTTTTTCCTTTGTTTTAAATTTATTTTTTATTTCACCTTCTTTAGTAGTGTTTCCTTTGAAAAAGATCTTGTGAAGTAGAACTTTCATGTCCAAAAGATATTAAAAGAAGGAAGGAAGAAGGATGGTGGTGGGGTGGCATGTAGTGTGTTAGGGTGGAAAATCCAGATTCTCCTTGGCCTTGCTAGATGGCTGTGGGGGTCCCTCTCTCCTGGAATGGAACCGCACTTTGAGAGAGGAGATTTTGTTTTCTTACCAAAACATTCCATTGATGCAGTAAAGACTTGGAATAGAGGGACTGTTCCTTTTGAGTTCTATCTTGAGTTTAAGGAATTGTTTTTTATGAACCACTCTTTTTCTTCTAAATGTAGAAAACAATTCTTTTTTTTTTAAGTATATATATAATTTCTAAATCCATAGACGTAAGTTCATTTTAACAGCCATGTAAAGAGTGACTGTCATGCCACATATTGTGTCAATTTATTCAGATTATATATGTCTTTATACCAGGGTGAAAAGAAATTCAAACCTCACTGTAAAACTTAAGTATGTTTCTAAGACAAAACTATAGCATTTCTTCCTTGTAGATTTATTAAGTACCTTATAGAAGAGGATCTTAACTTGTGCTTGTTTTTCTACTTCCCAAAAAAGTTAACGCAATTGTTGAGGCTTTTTAACCAAGAAACCTTTTAACTTAAGGAAGGAATTGGGGTATGGCCACAAGTCTTTCCCCCCTTTCTGGATATTGCTTAAATATGGCAAAAGCATTTCTAGTTTTTTTTTTTTTTTTTTTACTCAAGTTGAAGAAAATGATTTTTATTGTTTGCAGATGGATTTGTGTGATCACTGATGCTAAACATAGGTGATCTGTGGTATAAAAAAATGGCTCCTGTTCTGCATATTTATTCACATGCCAGAAATAGTATATATTATATAAAAAGTATACATTTTTCAGAAGCCTTTATATGTCAAGCTCTTTATTTAAATAATGTCGGAATTTGCGATGTCAACCTTGTTTTATTTATTTAGTAAACTGGAGAAATATATAATAACAAAAAAGAAAAGTCTGAATTAGTAACACACTGAATAAATACAAATCCTTGACTCCATGGTAATATTAAAAAAAGAAAAAGATTAAGAAAGACAAAAATCCTTTTCTTTAAAGAGGAATGCCGATACACCCACAAATTTGCAATAACCAATGAAATAAATGATTAAGATGAGGCCTATCAGTGGATGCTAAAACCACAAAGTGAAAAAGCTGCTGGGAAACAAGGTATCCATGTGGTGCCAAATATCACCTCTCATATTCTTAATATCAAACAAGGAATTAAAAATCTTTTAAATAGAGGGATCTGTGGTCATCCTTTAACCAAGTGACCAAACTTAACATCACTAGTAGTATGACAACTTGACACCGTGGCCTCCAAGAGGAATTCAATATGAAGTACCTAGCATCACCTAAGAAGTTTAACCTCAATCAAATCAAGCCTTTAGACCACTTCCAGTTAAAGGAAATACAGGTATAGAAGATCAAGTTAAATAATACCACAAAGAAATAGACAAGTCCAAAATGTGGGATGTATACAAGACAACTGGCCTGCTCTCTTCAAAAAGTCAACATCACAGTGAAAATAAATCAGAGAGACTATGGTAGATTAAAAGCCAAAAAGGACATGACATACAAATGCAATGCACAGACCTTGCTTGGATCCTGGTTAAAGATTTTAAAAAAGCTGTAGAAGATATTTTGAGAACAAATAGAGAAATCAGAATATGGACTAGATAAAATTAAGAAGTTACAGTTAACTTTTTAGATGTTTTGATTACGTAGGAACATATTCTTAGGAGTTGCAAGCTGAATTATTTGGAGAAGTTCATTATGTCTGCAATATATTTTCAAATGGTTCAACAAAATATATGTTCATACACACACACACATACACATACACACATCCTATATAAAGAAAATACAGCAAAATATTAACTATTGAATCCATGTGGTAGTATATGAATGCTTCTTTCAACTTTTCTGTAATTTGAAAACTGGCATACTATTGGAAAATTCTATTTAAGAAAAATGTATAAAAGCTATTTTGTGAGGCACATTCTCCTTTTGGTTTATACTAAATTTGATGGTAATAGCTTTTAGTGGTTGGAAATTTAAGTGCTTGTAAAGGTTTGGTTACTATCACTGCCAATTTAATTTGCAACATTTTAAATTTGGCTTTATAGGCGAAAGAAAAAGAGGACACGAATCAAACTATTTTAAAAATTCCATTCTTCATTACCACACCACAAAGACATTTTTCAGGTAAGCTAAGAAGCCAGCCATCTCTTCGCCTACTAAAGGCAAGCAGAAAAAAACAATCCCCAAACCACACTTGATAGAAGGGGGCTGGTGGAGGGACACGCAAAGAAAAGGGAAGGCATTAAGTGAATATGATTCAAGAGGTAAAACTGTTCTTAAAAAGGGGTGGGGGAGGAAGAAGAAAGTGTAAATCTTAGAATGCAAAAAGAGCAGGACAACAAAGAAAGCTGACGCACAGAGAAGAGGGCAGGAGGAATAAATATACTTGAAGAGAGAACAGCCAGCATGTAGAAAAGCTAGAGAGCTTAAAGAAGAACACTTTACGTTAGGAGACAGGAGCACAGGCTGAGGCTATAGGGAAAAGAGGTTGGAAAACCAGAGATCTGAGACTTTGTCATTCTCATACATGCATAAGCCTTTACCACAGGCTGTCGGCAACTCAGAAAAGATACGCATTACCTTAATAGTTATGTAGTTTTTTAATGATTTGGACATTTTTTCTTCTTTGCCTTTAACGTGTAAATGCCCTGAAATAAAAATAAAATCATTAATTCTGTACTGGATGGAAAGAGACTCTTCCCTTCATAAGAGGATAAGAAGTGCTAAGTTTGCTTCTCAAACTTCACTCTGAGCCACAGAGCTAAGCCTACACACCAACCTCATGCTCACCGTAAAATACTTAATATTTAACTTTGCATTCTACAATAGGTAAATACCCATGTATATATTGACGTAACCCCCCCTCCCCCGGTGTTCATGCACGTTTGACCCTCTGGGAAGATGTAACGCATACATTTGTTTGTTCACTGGTTTCAGCGATGCCTGACAGCTCACGGTGAGGGGCAATGACCCTTGGCATGTGGGTGATACTGGCTTAATCAGAACCTAGACAACAGTTTACAACCACCACACTGACAGAAATAGTTGACATTTTTTCACTTTCCTATAATTAAGAAACACTGATTTAACTGACTAAATAGCTGAAGAAATGATTGACAAATCTCTCATTTTACAACAAGGCAACAAGGCACAAAAAACTTGTTTACAGTTGTCCAGAATTGTGGAGTTGAGCTTGCAGGTTCTGAGTATGACTAATTAGACTTTCTATTGCAATTTGCTTTCACATATTTATTAAGGCCTTCGTATTATTTCACCCCCTATGCATAGGAAAGATGGGAGGGAAACCAGACCAATTTAAGGAACTTCTAAATCTGAGGCTGGAATTTCTCCTAGACTGTATTTTTAAAAGATTTATTTCCAAGGGAGGGCCTTTTCTAACAGAACATTCTTCCTCTTTTTCTGACACCACTTAAAAAATAAGATTGCTCCAAGGCCAATTTTTCCGACAACTGGGTAAAATGTGGCTTTCAAAAAGATATAAAACCTTAAAAATAGAATTCTATATAACCTACACAAAACACAATTTAAAATCTTTTAAACTTGGCAAAATCTGGAAAATGGAACACATCTAACCATGTAACCCTATCTCCCCCTCACTTATTTTAGGAAGAAAGTATTGATTCTCTGTGTCAGGAGACACTGTCGTTTTCTCAAGACAGAGCTAAAGTGGTATGAAGATGATGACTATTATCTTAAGTGGTAACAGTCATAACAAAAAACAACAAAGAAAACCCTTCCCATTCCCAAATTCAAAGGTGAACACCATATATCAAATACCTCATTATTAACTCCCAGAGCTTAAAGAAGTTTGAGTGTTAGTGCTGCTAAGAGTTACCTTTTGATGCCTGAATTCACACTTTGCTATTGGACATACTGCATTTCATTTTCTAACAAACCACAACCCACTCAATAGGATTAGTCAATGGACAGTTAAAGCATCTGCAAAGGAATGATGATGTAACTTTTCAGACAGTTCATATGGAGGTAAGCATCACTGAGTCTGAGGCAAGGGATAGAAATCTCTCTATTACTGAAATGCAGCTCTGCAGGCTAAAGACCCATGATGATTTCCCCACCAAACAGGCTCTGTCCACATTTACTCTACTAAGGCTGAAATTCAGAAGTCCTCCAGCCAAAGAAGAACAGACTTTATTTCATATCACTTCTAAAATGAAGCGTAGGCACCTGACGGCTGAAATACGAGGGGTTCTCTGAGGAGTGATTTTTTTTAAACATTCTATCTCACAGGTGGTGGCCATCTACCATTCCCACATGAACATCAGTTGAAAATTAAAAGTAAGTGTTCAAGTTTGGAGCTGTCACGTATCCTAGAAAAGGCCATGTTCTTTTAATCCACTCCTGTGGTACAGACCTATTGTGGGTGGGACCTTTTGATTAGGTTATTTCAATTGAGATGTGACCCAGCCCATTCACGCTAGGTCTTAATTCCCTTACTGGAGTCCTTTATGAGAGCGTAAAGGACAGATAAAACCCAGAGAGCTCAGAGAGAAACACCTAGAGAAGCTGAGAGAATAGGCTAAGAGAGTTTAGAGAGAAGAGCCCTGGAGATGCTTAGAAAGGACCCACAAAAGCTGAGAGAGGAGGCCACCAGGAGCAGGAGCTGAAAGCAACGAGACCCAGGGGCGAAGGGCCAGCAGATGCCGGCCACGTGCCTTGCTATCTGACAGAGGAACCCCGGGTGCCAGTGGCCTTTCTTAGTTGGGACATTTTCATGGCCTTAGAACTGTAAATATGTGAACTAATAAATTCCCATTGTAAAAGCCAACTCATTTCTTGTATATTGCATCCCAGCAGCTTTAGCAAACCAAAACAGTAAAATTATCAGGCTTTTGTTCTTGTATTTTGGGAATCAACCTAGCAAGTTACATCACTAGCAGAAAGAAAGTGGGTTTTGGGTAGGCTTGAGTTCTATCAAGGGAAATGAAGTGGAATACTAAAAATAGCTCCTAAGTCCACAGACACAACTATTCAGCCAGCTCTGTTTCTGCTTTATTTTTAGTCAACTTGAAGCGAATTATAGAAAGGAGCTGGTAATTTCAGAGAACTGAGATACACAATCTCGGGGTACTATGAGGGAGGTACATGGTAACGGTCAAGATGGAATCCTGGACTCCTAGGGTAAGCTTGAGGGTACAGAGGAAATACTACATTGAGTGTACTATGGGGCCAGCAGCGTCATATTTTTATTTTCACAAAGAAACTGAAATGAACCCTTGCTGCAGAATTCAAACATCCTACTGCACGTTATAAAACTAGAATGTCTCTGTCATCTTACTGGTGACAACCTAATTTCTTTCATTCAAGGACTTAAAGAAATGGTATTTATAATTTACTATGGTTTAAATGTTGACTGCTACACCCCCCAGCCTAATGTTCTTTATCTTTCTTCATCTCAAAATACCTTAACTGCCCATTCCAAAAAGGTAATAAAACTGGTTAACTCTGGCCCCATGACCTTTATCAAAATTTGAATATATGAATCTTCCTGTAACTCAAAGGAAATTCCAAAATTGCTACAGCAATTGCAAAATTACTATCAAATAAGGTATCATTAATTTCATAATGTTGTTTCTACTTCTGAGAACTGATGTTCGGTGTGAATCAATTATATTTTTGGAATAATGAAAGAGAAGGCAGTGTTATTAGAGATGATAGATATGTAAATTGACAATATTATCGATTATAAATTACAAATTCATAATTTATATTATACTACTCAAATTTATATAGAACAGGACTGTAAAACATTTCTCATATTCTAGTCAGTTGGTATTTCAATTCCAAAAAGACATTCTGATTATTCCAATCCAATGGAAATTTGTGTCCCATTATTAAAGTTCAAAAACAACTTAAGTGACAAATCTGTTTCTTAACCTGTGGTTTATCTAGGTATTTCCAATTGTAGCTTTTCACCAATAAAGAGTTCAAATAGAATAAATTAATTTTTTATCTTCATTTTATTGAGATATATTCACATACCACGCAGTCATACAAAACAAATCGTACATTTGATTGTTCACAGTACCATTACATAGTTGTACATTCATCACCTAAATCAATCCCTGACACCTTCATTAGCACACACACAAAAATAACAAGAATAATAATTAAAGTGAAAAAGAGCAATTGAAGTAAAAAAGAACACTGGGTACCTTTGTCTGTTTGTTTGTTTGTTTCCTTCCCCTATTTTTCTACTCATCCATCCATAAACTAAACAAAGTGGAGTGTGGTCCTTACGGCTTTCCCAATCCCATTGTCACCCCCTCATAAGCTACATTTTTATACAATTGTCTTCGAGATTCATGGGTTCTGGGTTGTAGTTTGATAGTTTCAGGTATCCACCACCAGCTACCCCAATTCTTTAGAACCTAAAAAGGGCTGTCTAAATTGTGCGTAAGAGTGCCCACCAGAGTGACCTCTCGGCTCCTTTTGGAATCTCTCTGCCACTGAAGCTTATTTCATTTCCTTTCACATCCCCCTTTTGGTCAAGAAGATGTTCTCTGTCCCACGATGCCAGGTCTACATTCCTCCCCGGGAGTCATATTCCACGTTGCCAGGGAGATTCACTCCCCTAGGTGTCTGATCCCATGTAGTGGGGAGGGCAGTGATTTCACCTTTCAAGTTGGCTTAGCTAGAGAGAGGGCCACATCTGAGCAACAAAGAGGCATTCGGGAGGAGGCTCTTAGGCACAATTATAGGGAGGCCTAGCCTCTCCTTTGCATCAACCGTCTTCCCAAGGATAAAACCTATGGTAGAGGGCTCAACCCATCAAACCACCAGTCCCCTATGTCTGTGGTCATGTTAGCAACCATCGAGGTGGGGTAGGCCAATACCCCTGCATTCTCCACAGGCTCCTCAAGGGGGCACTACATCTTTTTTTCCTTGTTTTTTTTTTTTAACTTTTTTTTCTTTTTTAAATAAACTGTATGGGGAAAAAAAAAAAAAACAAACATACAATAAAAGAACATTTCAAAGAGACCATAACAAGGGAGTAAGAAAAAGACAACTAACCTAAGATAACTGCTTTACTTCCAACCTGTTCCTACTTCACCCCAAGAAAGGTACCTAATATAGCAACATTTCTGTGAACTTGTTCCTACTATATCCATTAGAAATTAACAGACCATAGTCATTCCTGGGCATCCCCAGAACATTAAATAGCTTATCTGTTCTTCTTGGATTATTGTTCCCCCTTCCTTAATTGCTCTCTATTGCTAGTTCCCCTACATTCTACATTATAAACCATTTGTTTTACATTTTTCAAAGTTCACATTAGTGGTAGCATATAATACTTCTCTTTTTGTGCCTGGCTTATTTCGCTCAGCATTATGTCTTCAAGGTTCATCCATGTTGTCATATGTTTCACGAGATCGTTCCTTCTTACTGCCGTGTAGTATTCCATTGTGTGTATATACCACATTTTATTTATCCACTCATCTGCTGAAGGACATTTGGGTTGTTTCCATCTCTTGGCAATTGTGAATAATGCTGCTATGAACATTGGCGTGCAGATATCTGTTCGTGTCACTGCTTTCCAATCTTCTGGGTATATACCGAGAAGTGCAATCGCTGGATCGAATGGTAACTCTATATCTAGTTTTCTAAGGAACTGCCAGACTGACTTCCAGAGTGGCTGAACCATTATACAGTCCCACCAACAATGAATAAGAGT
Organism: Choloepus didactylus; assembly: GCF_015220235.1. Classification (NCBI taxonomy): domain Eukaryota; kingdom Metazoa; phylum Chordata; class Mammalia; order Pilosa; family Megalonychidae; genus Choloepus; species Choloepus didactylus. The sequence continues at coordinate 25,005,545 of NC_051318.1, read as the reverse complement.
TCCAATTTCTCCACATCCCCTCCAGCATTTGTAGTTTCCTGTTTGTTTAATGGCAGCCACTCCAATCAGTGCTAGATGGTATCTCATTGTGCTCTTAATTTGCATCTCTCTAATAGCTAGTGAAGCTGAACATTTTTTCATGTGTTTCTTGGCCATTTGTATTTCCTCTTCAGAGAACTGTCTTTTCATATCTTTTGCCCATTTTATAATTGGGCTGTCTGTACTATTGTCATTGAGTTGTAGGATTTCTTTACATATGCAAGATATCAGTCTTTTGTCAGACACATGGTTTCCAAAAATTTTTTCCCATTGAGTTGGCTGCCTCTTTACCTTTTTGAGAAATTCCTTTGAGGTGCAGAAACTTCTAAGCTTGAGGAGTTCCCATTTATCTATTTTTTCTTTTGTTGCTTGTGCTTTGGGAGTAAAGTCTAGGAAGTGGCCGCCTAATACAAGGTCTTGAAGATGTTTTCCTACATTATCTTCTAGGAGTTTTATGGTACTTTCTTTTATATTGAGATCTTTGGTCCATTTTGAGTTAATTTTTGTGTAGGGTGTGAGGTAAGGGTCCTCTTTCATTCTTTTGGATATGGATATCCAACTCTCCCAGCCCCATTTGTTGAAAAGACCATTTTGACTCAGTTCAGTGACTTTGGGGACCTTATAAAAGATCAGTCGGCCATAGATCTGAGGGTCTATCTCTGAATTCTCAATTCAATTCCATTGATCTATATGTCTATCTTTGTGCCAGTACCATGCTGTTCGGCAACTGTGGCTTTATAATAAGCTTCAAAGTCAGGGAGTGTAAGTCCTCCCACTTCGTTTTTCTTTTGTAGAGTGTCTTTAGCAATTCGAGGCATCTTCCCTTTCCAAATAAATTTCATAACTAGCTTTTCCAAGTCTGCAAAGTAGGTTGTTGGAATTTTGATTGGGATTGCATTGAATCTGTAGATGAGTTTGGGTAGAATTGACATCTTAATGATATTTAGCTTTCCTATCCATGAACATGGAATATTTTTCCATCTTTTAAGGTCCCCTTCTATTTCTTTTAGTAGAGTTATGTAGTTTTCTTTGTATAGGTCTTTTATATCTTTGGTTAAGTTTATTCCTAGGTACTTGATTTTTTTAGTTGCTATTGAAAATGGTATCTTTTTCTTCAGTGTCTTTTCACTTTGTTCATTTCTAGCATATAGAAACATTACTGACTTATGTGCATTAATCTTGTATCCCGCTACTTTGCTAAATTTGTTTAGGAGCTCTAGTAGCTGTATCGTCGATTTCTCAGGGTTTTCCAGATATAAGATCACATCATCTGCAAACGATGACAGTTTTACTTCTTCTTTCCCAATTTGGATGCCTTTTATTTCTTTGTCTTGCCGGATTGCCCTGGCTAGCACTTCCAGCACAACGTTGAATAACAGTGGTGACAGAGGGCATCCTTGTCTTGTTCCTGATCTTAGAGGGAAGGCTTTCAGTCTCTCACCATTGAGTACTATGCTGGCTGTGGGTTTTTCATATATGCTCTTTATCATGTTGAGGAAGTTTCCTTCAATTCCTACCTTTTGAAGTGTTTTTATCAAAAACGGATGTTGGATTTTGTCAAATGCTTTTTCAGCATCTATTGAGATGATCATTTGATTTTTCCCTTTCAAATTGTTAATGTGTTGTAATACATTGATTGATTTTCTTATGTTGAATCATCCTTGCATGCCTGGAATGAACCCCACTTGGTCATGGTGTATGATTTTTTTAATGTGTCTTTGGATTCGATTTGCAAGTATTTTGTTGAGGATTTTTGCATCTATATTCATTAGGGAGATTGGCCGGTAGTTTTCCTTTTTTGTAGCATCTTTGCCTGGTTTTGGTATCAGACTGATGTTAGCTTCATAAAATGAGTTAGGTAGTATTCCATTTTCTTCAATGTTTTGAAGGAGTTTGAGTAAGATTGGTGTCAGTTCTTTCTGGAAAGTTTGGTAGAATTCCCCTGTGAAGCCATCTGGCCCTGGGCATTTATTTGTGGGAAGATTTTTGATGACTGATTGGATCTCTTTGCTTGTGATGGGTTGATTGAGGTCTTCTATTTCTTCTCTGGTCAGTCTAGGTTGTTCATATGTTTCCAGGAAATTGTCCATTCCCTCTACATTATCCAGTTTGTTGCCATACAATTGTTCATAGTATCCTCTTATAATTTTTTCAATTTCTTCAGGATCTGCAGTTATGTCACCTTTTTCATTCATTATTTTGTTTATATGGGTCTTCTGTCTTTTTTTTGTCAGTCTAGCTAGGGGCTTGTCAATCTTGTTGATCTTCTCAAAGAACCAACTTTTGGTGATATTTATCCTCTCTGTTGTCTTTTTGTTCTCTATGTCATTTATTTCTGCTTTAATCCTTGTTATTTCTTTTCTTCTACTTGGTTTAGGATTGGTTTGCTGTTCATTTTCTAGCTTCTTCAGTTGATCCATTAGTTCTTTGATTTTGGCTCTTTCTTCCTTTTTAATATATGCGTTTAGTGCTATAAATTTCCCCCTCAGCACTGCTTTTGCTGCATCCCATAGGTTTTGGTATGTTGTGTTCTCATTTTCATTCGTCTCTATATATTTAGCAATTTCTCTTCTATTTCTTCTTTAACCCACTGATTGTTAAGGAGTGTGTTGTTTAACCTCCAGGTATTTGTGAATTTTCTAAGTCTCTGATGGTTATTGACTTCTAATTGTATTCTATTGTGGTCAGAGAATGTGCTTTGAATAATTTCAATCTTTTTAAATTTATTGAGGCTTGTTTTATGTCCCAGCATATGATCTATTCTGGAGAAAGTTCCGTGAGCACTAGAAAAGTATGTGTATCCTGGTGATTTGGGATGTAATGTTCTGTATATGTCTGTTAAATCTAATTCATTTATCAGATTGTTTAGGTTTTCAATTTTTTTTATTGGTCTTCTGTCTGGTTGATCTATCTATAGGAGAGAGTGATGTGTTGAAGTCTCCCACAATTATTGTGGAAACATCAATTGCTTCCTTTAGTTTTGCCAGTGTTTCTCTCATGTATTTTACGGCACCTTGACTGGGTGCACAGACATTTATGATTGTTATTTCTTCTTGTTGAATTGCCCCTTTTATTAGTATGTAGTGGCCTTTTTTGTCTCTCAAAACATCCATGCATTTAAAGTGTATTTTATCTGAGATTAATATTGCTACACCTGCTTTCTTTTGGCTGTAGCTTGCGTGCAATATTTTTTTCCATCCTTTCACTTTCAATTTCTTTGTGTCCCTGTGTCTAAGATGAGTCTCTTGTATGCAACATATTGATGGTTCATTTTTTTTGATCCATTATGCGAATCTATATCTTTTAATTGGGGAGTTTAATCCATTTACATTCAACGTTATAACCGTGAAGGCAGTTCTTGAATCAGCCATCTTATCCTTTGGTTTATGTTTGTCATATATATTTTTCCCCTCTCTCTATTAATATCCTTTATTGCACCCATACCGAATCTCTTCAGTACTGAACCTTTCTCCAAGTCTCTCTGTCCTTTCTTTGTTTCTCTGTCTGTAGGGCTCCCTTTAGTATCTCCAGTAGGGCAGGTCTCTTGTTAGCAAATTCTCTCAGCATTTGTTTGTCTGTGAAAAATTTAAGCTCTCCCTCAAATTTGAAGGAGAGCTTTGCTGGATAAAGTATTCTTGGTTGGAAATTTTTCTCACTCAGAATTTTAAATATATCGTGCCACTGCCTTCTCGCCTTCGTGGTGGCTTCTGAGTAGTCACTACTTAGTCTTATGCTGTTACCTTTGTATGTGGTGAATTGCTTTTCTCTTGCTGCTTTCAGAACTTGCTCCTTCTCTTCTGTGTTTGACAGTGTGATCAGAATATGTCTCAGAGTGGGTTTATTTGGATTTATTCTATTTGGAGTTCGCTGAGCATTTATGATTTGTGTATTTATGTTGTTTAGAAGATTTGGGAAGTTTTCCCCAACAATTTCTTTGAATACTCTTCATAGACCTTTACCCTTTTCTTCCCCTTCTGGAACACCAATAAGTCTTATATTCGGACGTTTTATATTATCTATCATATCCCTGAGGTCCATTTTGATTTTTTCAATTTTTTCCCCATTCTTTCTTTTATGCTTTCATTTTCCATTCTGTCATCTTCCAGGTCACTGATTCGTTGTTCAACTTCCTCTAAGCCTTGTACTATGAGTGTCCACAATCTTTTTAATTTGGTCAACAGTTTCTTTAATTTCCATTAAGATCATCTATTTTTTTATTTAGTCTTGCAATGTCTTCTTTATGCTCTTCTAGGGTCTTCTTGATATCCTTTGTATCCCGTACTATGGTCTCATTGTTCATCTTTAGTTCTTTGAGTAGCTGCTCTAGGTGCTGTGTCTCTTCTGATCTTTTGTTTTGGGTGCTTGGGCTTGGATTATCCATATCGTCTGGTTTTCTCATATAGTTTATAATTTTCTGTTGTTTTTGGCCTCTTGACATTTGCTGAACTTGATAGGGTTCTTTTAGGATTTGTAGAACAATTAAAGTCCTTATCTCTAATTTATCAGATCTACAGCTTCGTGGAGTACACGTTCTCTAACTAACCAGCAGGTGGCGTCCACGAGCCACCTGTTCTCCACAAGCCAGTTCTCCCCTGCTTTGCCTTTGTGGTGAGTGGGGGAGTGAGTCTTGTGAGGTCCAATTGGTGTACTAAGCTTGCGTGTGTAGTTGGTGTTGCCCGCCCTGTATATGGGGTGTGTTTCTGGGCAGTCAGGGAAGGGGGGTGGCTCTAACAATCAAATCTTCCTGGTGATCCTAGAGTTTTAAAGCTGCTGCAATAGTCTAATCCTTCAGTTCAGTCCTGCCACAGTTTGTCTCTGCCACTGACCCACAAGTCCTTGGTATTGGCGTATGGCTCCTGAGACTTGCAAGTGGGTCCCTCTTCCAGGCCGTGTACCCCCTGGTCCTCTGTTGAGGGGTGACTGTGCTATGTCACAGGTGAGTGCCGTCCCCCCAGGGCGGTTCTGGGCTGCTGGGCTCTGTAGGGAGGCTCCCAGTCTGCTGAAATGATGGCTGAATGGGGCTTTGTTAATTCACACTGCTCCACCTTCCCAACTCTGGGAATATCAGGTGAGGCTGCAGGGAAGGCTAATGTCCACGCCCAGTTTTGTGGTGTGTGCCTGTTATTTGAAGCACTTCCGTCACACTGGGTTGTCTGGGGCAGCTCTGGGCTATGGGGCTGGCGATGGGCAGGAGTGTTTCCTGTCCACCAGGATGATGGCTGTGAGCGGACACCCCCCTTTTCTTGGGAAGTTGTGGTGTTTAGTGAATTTTCTCAGCCACTGGATTATTGCCTTTTGTCTCAGAACTCTCTTAGTTCTGCTCTTGTCTTGACCTGCTGAAATTGAAAGTCTTTGAAGCTTTCTGTATTGGGCTTCTTAGAGTAATTGTTTTACAAAAACAAAAAAAGGATTAAAAAAAAAAAAAAAAGGGCCCTCCTCACAGATCTAATGGGTTATTGAAATGCTAAGAGACAAAGCAATTAGGGCCATTAAGGAAAGGTCCACAGGGCAGAGAGATCAGCTTTTCTTTGGGATTTGCATATAAGCCTCAGGGCCTGAGCTCTGCCCTTCCCCTTTCTATGTTCACCAGAACTCCAAAAATCCTCCGCTTTTAATTTTGGAGTTTTTCGTGCTGTTTTTTTCTATGCCTGTCTCCTCTCTGCTGGGCTGGCTGCTCTCAGATTCTCTGGTGTCTGGTCTCAGTCTATCTATGGTTGGAGTTTGGATCAGTAGAATGAGTTTCCGATAAGGGCTGCCACTGCAGTTCTCCCTTCTCCTTCCCGGAGCTGACGGCCCCTCCTCCCATGGGACTGAGCCTGGCAGGGAGGGGTGCGGGTCCCCTGGCCACAAAGACTTACAGATTTCGCTGATCTCAGCAGTTCCACGTTTTCATGAGTGTTGTATGAAGTATGCCCAAAGTCAGATTGCTCTGTGGTGTCCAGTCCATGCAGTTCCTGGCTTTCTACCTACTTTCCTGGAGGAGTAACTAAAACATACAGCTCACCAGTCCGCCATCTTGCCCCACCAGAATAAATTAATTTTAAGTCATTACTTACCAGAATGTAGAAAATAATTTCCCCATTGCTTGCACTGATGAAAGACTTCACACTGCGCAATTTCATTTTCATGATGTGGAAAAGCTAAATCTACCCCACCTGAATGGATATCCAATTGACTTCCAAACACGAAACTGCAAGACACAGTGCAGTACAGTAGATTAATCCAATTGAACAACATATTTTTCCAAATGTATCTTATATTTAATCCTTCCACGCTTTTTCATGCAATGAATAAAATAAATGGATCTCAATTTTAAATCAATTTGCATGATAATTTAACGCAAATGAAAACTGATGGTCTATTTTTACTTCATCATAAAATCCCTAATTTAGAACTTTTCCTCCATGGAAAGACTTAATTCTCTTTGTTCTGGATACAACACATGGTTTTTAAAAATCTACAAAATTATCTTTTCTCACTTTCACTAAGTAGAGTCTAGCAGGTTTCCCATTTTAACAAAAGAGACAGAATTATAAAATCATAAGACTTTTCATTTGCCTTTTGAAAATTTAACTATTTAGCAGGATTCAAAGCAACACATTTTGGTTGTCAGCATTTCTGCTATAACTCTATGTTATGCATTCTTGAAAAACCTCATCTGCTCATTAAAATTAACAGGACAGGTGGGGAAAATGAGGCTGGGCTAGACCAGTAAACCCTATGCAATTTTCTCACCAGTCTACTAACAAAAGCAAAATTTGAATAGTCCAGGTTGATGGGGCAAGGGGTTGGGGGGTGGGGGTTGTCTGGTTCAGAGGATATTAAAAATGCAAAAACAACAAGGTCGAAATGCTGGCACTGCAGGAGGAAGCATGACCTCCACCAGCAGAGAGCTCGGCAAAGTTAGGATGCAGACACTCATGAATTTTCTTTAAAAAGTTAAAAAAAAAAAAAAAAAAAAAGGCACTGAAAGGGTGCCACTGTCAAACTGAGCTCATTTCCTACTTAACAGTAGGACCCACCAATCACGTTTGAAAGCGATATCACAGAAATATGTTGTAGCACAACAGCTCATAGGCTACTCTTTAGTGATGGGTTTTAGAGTATCCCTAAGATTACTTGAAATTCAGAATCCGATGAAGGAAAATACAGATATATTGATCAATGGAATCAAATTGAGAGTTCAGAAACAGACCCTCACATTTATGGTCAACTTATTTTTGCCAAGGCTGCCAATCCACTCAACCGAGACAGAACAATCTCTTCAACAAGTGGTGTTTGGAAAACTGGATATTATATCCAAAAGAATGAAACAGGGTCCCTATCTCACACCTTACACAAAAATTAACTCAAAAAGAAACAAAGACCTACATATACGAACCAGGACCATGAAACTCCTGGAAGAAAATGAAGGGAAGCATCTTCAAGATCTTGTGATAGGCAATAGTTTCTTAACATTGCACCCAAAGCATAAGCAATGAAAAAAAAAATAGATAAATAGGACTTCCTCAAAATTAAAAACTTGTGTTTCAAAGGACTTTGTCAAGAAAGTGAAAACGCAGCCTATGCACTGGGAGAAAATATGTGGAAACCACATATCTGGTAACAGTTTAATATCCAGAATATATAAAGAAATCCTACAATTCAACAATAAAAAGACAAATAACCAATTTTAAAAACAGGCAAAACACTTGAATAGACACTTTTCCAAAGACAAAATACAAATGGCTAAATAGCACATGAAAAGATGCTCAACATCACTAGCTGTTGTGGAAATGCGAATCAAAACAACAATAAAATATCATTTCATACCTACTAGAATGGCCACTATTCAAAAAACAGAAAACTACAAGTGTTGGAAAGGATGTGGAGAAATAGGAATACTCATTCACTGCTGGCGGAAATGTAAAATGTTGCAGCCACTGTAGAAGACAGTTTTGCAGTTCCTCAGGAAGCTAAGTATAGAACCGCCATATGATCGGGCAATTCCACTACTAGATATATACCCAGAAGAATTGAAAGCAGGGACTTGAACAGATATTTGCCACTGATGTTCATAATGGCATTGTTCACAATTGCATAAAGATGGAAGCAACCCAAGTGTCCATCAACTGATGAAAGGATAAACAAAATGTGGTATATTCCTACAACAGAATATTACTCAGCCAAAAAAGGCATGCAACAATATGGATGAACTTTGAGGACATTATGTTGAGTGAAATAAGTCAGACACAAAAGGACAAATATTGTATGATCTCACTGTTATGAACTAATTATAATAAGCAAACTCAAAGAGTCAGAATCTAGAATTTAGGTTACCAGGAAGTAGATATGGGTTAGAGAATGGGGAGCTGATGCTTACCTTGTACAGAATTTCTATTTAGGTTGATGGTAAAGGTGTGGAAATGGGTGGTGGCGACGGTAGCACATTATTGTGAGTGTAATCAACAGCACTGAACTGTAGGGGTGAACTGGTCAATATAATATATAGGATGTATATATTACTAGAAAAAAATTAAAAGATAAAGCATAGGAATGTTCAACATAGTGAACCCCATTGTAGACAATGAACTACAATTAATAGTACAAGTGTAAGAATGTTCTTTCATGAGTTACAACAAAGGTATGAGATTAATACAAGTGTTGATAGGGTAGTATATGGGGAAAAATACCCCTAACGTAAATTACAGATGACAGATAATAGTACGATTTTAATAATCTTGCAAAGGAAACTACTGTTTAAAAATTAGTACACTTATTTTTAAAATGCTATCATCAATTGTAACAAATGTCCCATGCCAATCAAAGGTGTTGGGTGTAGTGTGGTGTATGGGAATCTTGTATTTCATGCATGATTGTTTTGTAAACCCACAACCTCTCTAACAAAGATTAGAGTAGAAGGTAATGAAATAGACACTAGAAAAATCAACCAACTCAAAGTTAGCTCTTTGAAAAAATCAATAAAATTGAAAAATTGACACATTTGGCTACAGTGGCCAAGAAAAAAAAAGATGATTCAAATACTAAAATCAGAACAAAAAAGGGGATATCACTATCTATATTACAGAAATAAAAAGGATTATAAGGTAATACTATGAACCATATGCCCACAAATAAGGTAACAGATGAAATGGACAAATTCCAAGAAAGACACAAACTACGAAAACTAACTTAAGGAGAAATAGAAAATCTGAATAGAGCTTGTGTAGGTTCATGTGTCATCTTGGCCAGGTGATGGTGCCCAGGTGTCTGGCCAAGCAAGCAATGGCCTAACCATTACTGCAAGGATATTTGTGGCTGGTTAATAAACCAGAAGGCTGGTTTATTAATCATCAGTCAACTGACTGTGCCTGTGGCTGATTACATCAATGAAGGATGTATCTTCTGCAATGAGAGAATCCAATCAGCTGGATTTGATCCAATCAGTTGAAGACTTTTAAGGGAGAAGAGAAAGAACCTTCACTTCTTCTTCAGCTAGCCAGTGTCTCCTGAGGAGTTCAACGAATGAACACCTTCACTGGAGTTGCCAGTTCACTGCCTGCCCTACGGAATCTGGACTCGTGCATCCTGCCCTATGGAATTTGGACTCGTGCATCCCCACAGTTGCGTAAGACACTTTTATAAAATCTTATATTTACAGATATCTCTGTTGATTCTGTTTCCCTAGAGAACCCTAACTAATACAGAGCTGTAACAATTAAAGAGATTGAATTAATAATTTAAAAACTACTCACAAAGAAAAGCCTAGGCAAAGATGTCTACATTAGTGAATTCTACCAAACATCTGAAGAAAAATTAATAACAATTCTTCACATATTCTTCCCCCCCCAAAAAAAAAAATAGAAAAAGAGGGAACACTTCTCAACTCTATGAAGCCCGTATTACCCTGAAACCAAAATCAGACAAAACCAACAAAAGAAAAGACAATTACAGAATAAAATCCCAAATGAGTTTAAATACAAAATATTAGCAACGAAATAGTAGAAATCCAAACATAGCAACATATAAAAAGGGTTATTCACAATGACCAAGTGGGATTTATCCCAGGAATACAAGATTGGTTTAATGTCCAAAAAATTACCAAATATAACATACTGTATTAATAGAATAAAGGACAAATACCCAATGATCATCTCCATAAATGCGGAAAAAGTATTTGACAAAATCCAACACCATTTCATGATAAGAACAACTCAACAAACAAGAAATAGTAGGGAACTTCTACTCTAGTTTAATGGAGGTTCTAGCCAGGGTAATAAGAGGCATCCAGATCAGAATGGAAAAAGTAAATCCATATTTGTAGATAACATGTTGTTATATTTAGAAAATCTTAAGCTATACACCAAAAAAACATTAGAACTAATAAACAAGTTCAGCAAGGTTCAGGGTACAACAGCAATATAAAAAAAATCATTTTTATCTTTTACTCTAGCAATAAACAATCTGAAAATGAAATTAGCAAAACAATTCCATTTATAATCACCCTGATAAGTTATACATTACGTATCAAATACTTAGGTATAAATTTAACAAAAGATGTACAAAACTTATACTCTGAAAACTACAAAACATTCTTGGAAGAAATTAAAGAGGACCTAAATAAATGGAAAGACATCCAATATTCATGTCTGGAAGACTTAACATTGTTAAGATGGCAATACTCCCCAAACTAATTTACAGATTCAAACAATCCCTATCAAAATCCCAGCTGCCTTTTTTTCTAATAGAAGTTGACAAGCTGATGCTAAAATTCAAATACAAATACAAGCAATCCAGAATAACAACAAACATTAAAAAAGAACAAAACTGAAGGACTCACATTTTCGATTTCTAAGCTTATTACGAAGCTAGAGTAATCAAGCTACTGTAGTTATGGCATAAGGCCAGGCATACAGAACAATGGAATAGAGCTGAGTCCAGAAGGAAACCCTTACACTCACAGTCAGTCGATTTATAACCAGGGTGCCAACATAGTCCAAAGGGGAAAAAAAAGTCTTTTCAACAAATGGTGCTGAGAAAAACTGGATATCCACATGCAAAAGAATGAAGTTGGTTAACTTCTTCATATTATATACAAAAATTAACTCAAAATATTTTTTAGACCTAAATGTAAGAGCTAAAACTATAAAATTCTTGGAAGAAAATATAGTAGCAAATCATCACGACCATAGATATGACAATAAAAACACAAGTGACAAAAGAAAAAGAAAAAATGGATTTCATCAAAATTAAAAACTTTTGTGCTTCAGAGGATATCATAGAGAAAATGAAATGACAACCCACAGATGGGAGAAAATATTTGCAAATCATAGCTCAGAAAAAAGACTTGTATCTAGAACACATAAAGAACTCTTACAACTCAATAATAAAAAGATAAATAACCCAATTAAAGACTAGGCAAAGGATCTGAACAGACATTTCTCCAAAGAAGATATACAAGTGATCAATAAGCACAAGAAAAGATGCTCAGCATCATTAGTCCTCAGGGAAATGCAAATCAAAACCATGATGAGATACCACTTCAAACTCACTAGGATGGATATAATCAAAAAGACAGAAAATAACAAATTTGGGAGGATGTAGAGAAACTGAAACCCTCATACACTGCTGGTGGAATATGAAATGGTGCAGCAAGTTTGGAAAACAATCTGGCAGTTCCTCAAAAGGTTAAACATAGAGATGCCACAGGCCCCAGCAATTCCACTCCTAGGTATGGGTAAGGAAACACCAAGAGAATCGAAAACATACCTCTACACAAAAACTTGTACACCAATGTTCACAGAAGCATTATTCATAGCAATAACCAAAAGCGGAAACAGCCCAAATGTCCATCAACCAATGAATGAATAAACAAAATACAGTATATTTATACTGTGGAATATTATTTGGCTATAAAAAGGGAATGAAGTACTGATATATGCTACAACAGATGAACACTGAAAACATTATGCTATGTGAAAGAACCACATATTGTATGATTCCCTTATATGAAATGTTCAGAATAGGCAACTCTAGAGAGACAGAAAGTAGACTGAGTGGTTGCTAAGGGCTAGGAAGTTGAAGGGAAATGGGAAGTGACTGCTAATGGGCATGAGGTTTCTTTTAGGGGCAATAAAAATGTTCCTAAATTGATTGTGGTAATGGCTGCACGACTCTGTGAATATACTAAAAACCACTGAATTGTACACTTTAAAAGAGTATATTGTATGGTATGTGAATTATACATGAATAAAGCTGTTTAAAAAAAAAGGCTTTGGAACTATTTCAAGTTAAAGGAAAGTAAAGAGACAAGTGAATGCAGCATGCTCCAAACATTGCTAAGAAAAATCAAAGATCTAAATAAATGGAAGGATATCCCATGTGCATGGATTGGAAGACTAAATATTGTTAAGATGTCAATTCTACACAAACTGATTTACAGATTCAATTCAATCCCAATCAAAATTCCAACACGCTACATTGCAGAAATGGAAAAGCCAATTATCAAATTTATTTGGAAGGGTAAGGGCCCCCGAATAGCCAAAGACATCTTTGAAAAAGAGAAATGAAGTTGGAGGACTCACACTTCCAGACTTGAAAGCACTTTATAAAGCTACAGTGGTCACATAGCATGGTACTGCCATAAAGAAAGATATACCAACCAAAGGAATAAAATTGAGACTTCAGAAATAGACCCTCACATCTATGGTCAATTGATATTTGACAAGGCTGCCAAATGCACTTAACTGAGACAGAATAGTATCTTCAACAAAAGGTGCTCGGAGAACTGGATTATCTGTATCCAAAAGAATGAAAGAGGATCCTTATCTCTACCTTATACAAAAATTAACTCAAAATGAAACAAAGACCTAAATATAAGAGCCAGGACCACAGAACTCCTAGAAGAAAATGTAGGGAAGCATCTGCAAGATCTTGTGGTAGGCAGCGATTTCTTACACCCAAAGCACAAGCAATGAAATAAAAACTAGATAAATGGGACCTCCTCAAAATTAAATACTTTTGTGCTTCAAAGGACTTTGTCAAGGAAATGAAAAGCCTACTCAATGAAAATATTTGGAAACCCTATATACAATAAAGGTATGCTATCTAGAATGTATAAAGAAATCCTACAACTCAAAAAAACCCAAACACCCCAATTAAATAATGGGCCAACGACTTAAACAGACACTTTTCCAAAGACGAAATACAAACGGCTAAAAAGCACATGAAAAGATGATCAACATCACTAGTTACTGGGAAAAATGTAAATCAGAACCACAATGAGAAAGTTAGAAGACAAAACACGAGGACTGTATAACACAGTAAACCCTGTTGTGGATGATGGACTGTAGTTAACAGTACAAATGTAAGAGTGTTCTTTCATGAATTCCCAAATGTACATAACTATTTCAAAGTGTTAATTATAGGGTGGTTTAGGGGGAAAAATACAGCTAATGTGTAAACTACGGATTATAGTTAACAGTAATATTTTAATATTATTTCATTAATTGTAACAAAGGTACCACCCTAATGCAAAGTGTCAACAAAATGGGGATATATGGGATCGTTGTATTTTTTTATGAGGCTTTTTTTTTTTTATAAACATACAACTTCCCTAGTTTCAAAAAAAAATCACAATAATTAAAAAAACAAACATTATGCTAAGTGAAAGAAACCAGACATGAAGTACTACATATTGGATGATTCCATTTATATAAAATGTAAATATAAATTTATAAAGACAGAATTGGATTAGTGGTTATGTAGGGCTGGGGAAGGATAGAGGGATTGTGAGGTCACTGCTAAGGGGTATGTATGGGATTTTTCTTTTTGGAGTAATGCAAATGTTCCAAAATTGATTGTGGTGATGAATGCACAATTCTCTGATTATACTAAAAGCACTGTTTGTACACTTTGGATGAACTATATGGTTTGTGAATTTATCTCAATAAAACCGTTTTAAAGGAAAAAAAAAAAAAAGAATCACCTGTACTAGTGTCAAATTCCCCTTCAGACTATAAGCTCTTTGGTAAGGAATTAATGTCATATTCAACACCTAGCACTCTAGAAGGAAAGCACATTAAAACATTTGATAAACTGAATAAAACAGCCTTCAGTTCAACCAAGATTTCGGTGCTTGTGTACTAAGCACTGTGCTAAGCTCTAGGTGGGAGGCGGAGCAGGGGTATAGAGAGAGAGGGGAAAGAGTTGGATAAAGAAGCTGAGAACAGCACATTCCCCATCCTCCAGGAGTTTACAATTTAATGACTTCAAAGTAATAAGGGAAAGGCTCAGAGAAAAGGATGTTCAAGAGAGTGAGGAGAACAGGGAGAAGAGGCCTCAGCCCAGCCCAGTGACACCTCTGCTGAGCCCTGAGAGATAGATAGGAGCCATTTAGCAAAGAGAAGACATTCCCAGAGGAGAAAACAGCAGGAGCAAAGGCAGCTGGTGGGAGTGGAGGAGACTACAGGAGTTCAGAATTGCCAGAGTATAAGGTTCAAGCAGAAATAGTGAGAAAGGAAGCTGGAAGATTCATTTAGGGGCCACATCACAAAGGATATACTAAGGAGTGAGGACTTCATGCTATAGGTGACAAGAAGCTCTGTGATAGTTGAAGCAGGAGAGTTACATGCTCAGATTTGTATTTTGTTGTTGCCCTGAAGGCAGTGTGAAGTCTGCACAGGAGAGAGGTCCTTTAAGAGGGTATTATAAAAGTCCTGGTGAATGCTGAAGGGAACCCAGACCAGCAGAACTGAGTAAAGACAAGCAGGAGGAGAGATGTGAGTAAGTTTGCCTGGGGGAAAAAAAGAACAAAAAACTATCAGCTAGTCTTATTGACTGGTTGGATATTAAGAGGTGATGAGCAAGGAAACATCTTCAAGACCTTGTATTAGGAGGTCACTTCTTAGACCTTAAACCCAAAGCACAAGCAACAAAAGAAAAATATATAAATGGGATGCCTCAAACTTAAAAGCTTCTGTACCTCAAAGGAATTTGCCAAAATGGTGAAGAGGCAGCCAACTCAATGGGAAAAAATTTTTAGAAACCATGTATCTGATATCTTACATATATAAAGAAATCCTACAACTCAACAACAATAGTACAAACAGCCCAATTATAAAATGGGCAAAATATATGAAAAGACATTTCTCTGAAGAGGTGATACAAATGCCAAAAAAACACAAGAAAAAATGTTCATCTTCACTAGCTATTAGGGAGATGCAAATTAAGACAACAATGAGATATCATTTTACACCAATTAGAATGGCTGCCATTAAACAAACAGAAAACTACAAATGCTGGAGAGGATGTGGAGAAATTGGAACTTTTATTAATTGTTGGTGGGACTGTATAATGGTGTAGCCACTCTGGAAGACAGTCTGGAGTTTCCTTAGAAAACTAGATATTGAGTTACCCTTCGATCCAGCAATTTCACTTCTTGGTATATACCCAGAAGATCTGAAAGCAGTGACACAAACAAATATTTGCACACCGATGTTCACAGCAGCATTATTCACAACTGCCAAGAGACGGAAACAATCCAAATGTCCTTCAATAGATGAGTGGATAAAAAAATATGGTATATACACACTATGGAATACTATGCAGCAGTAAGAAAGAACAAGGTTGTGAGACATACGACAACATGGATGAACCTTGAAAACATAATGCTGAGAGAAATAGGCCAGACACAAAAAGAGAGATATTGTATGTTACCAGTCTGCAAAAAATGTAAAATAAATATTTTATATTGCAGAACATAGGGGACCTAGCAATAGACAGCAACTAGTGAAAGGAGAACGATAATCTAATAAGAAAAGATAAGTTATGGGGGGTAATCTTAATGTTATGGAAATGCTCAGGAACGACTATGGTTTGTTAATTTCTGGGGGGTATGGTAGGAACAAGTTCGCAGAAACGTAGTTATTTTAGGTTATTTGTTTTTCTTATTCCTTTGTTGTGTTACAGTTTGTTTTCTTGGGGTAGGTAGGAACATGTTGGAAGCAATGCAGTTATTTCAGGTTCTTTGTTTTTCTTATTCCTTTGTGTTGATTTTTTTTGAAAATTTTTTTAATGTTTGTTTGCTTTTTAATTTTTTGATAAAGAAAAAAGAGGTGATGAGAGGTTCTAGGTGGTGCTGTCCAATAACTTTCCATGATGATGTAAATGTTCTATAGCCACACTGTCCTATTTGGTAACCATTGCATGTGAGTGGCTCCAGAGCACTTGAAATGTAGCTAGAGTATCTGAGGAACTAAATTTTAAATGTTGTTCAATTTTAATTTATTTAAATTTAAATAGTCACATGTAAAACCAGAAGTTAGTTTTTTCAGAAAATCAATAAAATTGCTGAAATTCTAGCTAGGGTAACAAAAAAAGAAAGAAAGTAGATGCAAATAAATGAATCAGAAATGGGAAAGGAGACATAAGTACTGACCCTGCAGAAATAAAGGAGATAATGAGAAGATGCTATGAGCAACTATATGCTAATAAACTAGACAACTTAGATGAAACAAACAACTTCCTAGAAAAGCATAAACAACCAACATTGACTCGAGAAGAAACAGATGACCTCAACAAACCATTCATGAGTAAAGAGATTGAGTCAGTCATCAAAAAGCTCCCCCAACTGGTGGTTTGATGCCCTGAGCCCTCTACCATGGGACTTGCCCTTGGGAAGACTGTTGCTGCAAAGGAGAGGCTAGGCTTGCCCATACTTGTGCCTAACAGTCTCCTCCTGAATGCCTCTTTGTTGCTCAGATGTGGCCCGCTCTCTCTAGCTAAGCCAACTTGGCAGGTGAAATCACTGCCCTACTCCCTACGTGGGATCTGATACCCAGGGGAGTAAATCTCCCTGGCAACGTGGACTATGATTCCCAGGGATGAATCTGGACCTGGCATCATGGAATGGAGAACATCTTCTTGACCAAAAGGAGGATGTGAAAGGAAATGAAATAAGCTTCAGTGGCAGAGAGATTCCAAAGGAGAGGTCACTCTGGTGGATACTCTTACGCACAATATAGACAACCCTTTTTAAGTTCTAATGACTTGGAATAGCTAGCAGTAAATACCTGAAACTATCAAACTACAACCCAGAACCCATGAATCTTGAAGATGATTGTATAAAAATGTAGCTTATGGGGGGTGACAGTGTGAAAGCCATATGGACCACACTCCCCTTTGTCCAGTGTACGGATGGATGAATAGAAAAATGGGGGCAAAAAAAAAACACAACCCCCCCCCCCCAAAAAAAAGCCCAGGACCAGATGGCTTCACATGTGAATTCTACCAAGTATTCAAGAAAGAATTAGTACCAATCCTGTTCAAATTCTTCAAAAAAATTGAGGAGGAAGTAAAGCTACCCAACTCATCTATAAAGCTGACATCACTCTAATACCAAAATCTGACAAAGATACTACAAAAAAAGAAAATAATAGAACAGTCTCTTTAATGAATACAGATGCAAAAATCCTCAAGAAAATATTTGCAAATCAAATCTAGCAACACATTAAAAGAATTATATACCATGACCAGGCAGGGTTTATCCCAGGTATGCAAGGCTGGTTCAACACAAGAAAATCAATTAAAGTAATACACCACATCAATAAATCAAAGTGGAAGAACCACAAGATCATCTGGATCAATGCAGAAAAGGCATTTAACAAAATGCAACTTCCTTTCTTGATGAAAACAATTCAAAGGATAGGAATAGAAGGGAACTTTCTCGATACGATAAAGGCAATATATGAAAAACCCACTGCTAACATCATACTCAATGCGGAAAGACTGAAAGCCTTCCCTCTAAGATCAGGAACAAGACACGGATGCCCACTGTCACCATTGTTGTTCAACATTGTGCTGGAAGTTCTAGCTAGAGCACTTAGGGAAGAAAAAGAATAAAAGGCAACCAAATTGGAGAGGAAGAAATGAAACTTTCACTGTTTACAGATGACATGATTTTATATGTAGAAAATCCAGAAAAATCTACAGCAAAGCTACGAGAGCTAATCAATGAATACAGCAAAGTAGCAGGCTACAAGATCAACATGCAAAAATCTGTAGTGTTCTTACACAAAAGTAATGTGCAACAAGAGGAAGAAATCAAGAAAAGAATTCCATTTACAACAGTAACCAAAAGAATCAAGTACATAGGAATAAACTTAATGAAGAACACAAAAGACCTATACAGAGAAAACTACAAGAAACTGCCAAAAGAAATCGAACAGGACCTTAAAAAATGAAAGAACATACCAAGTTCATGGATTGAAAGACTAAATACAATTAAGATGTCAACTCTACCTAAACTGATTTACAGATTCAATGCAATACCAATCAAAATCCCAACAACTTACTTTGCAGACATAGAAAAACCAATAACCAAATTTATTTGGAAGGGCAAATTGCCCCAAATACCCAAAAATATCTTGAGAAAGAGGAGTGAAGTGGGAGGTCTCACACTACCTGACTTTGAAACATATTACAAAGCTACAGTGCTCATAACAGTATGGTACTGGCATAAGGATAGAGATACCGACCAATGGAAAAGAATTGAGTGTTCAGAAATAGACTCTTGCATCTACGGACAATTGATCTTTGATAAGGCAGTCAAGCAAAAGCAACTGGGACAGAGCAGCCTCTTCAATAAAAGATGTTTGAAGAACTGGATATCCATTACCAAAAGAATGAAAGAGGACTCTCATCTCACACCTTATACACAAATTAACTCGAAATGGATCAAAGACCTAACCATTAGTACTAAGACCATAAGACTCTTAGAAGAAAATGTAGGGAAATATCTTAAAAATATTGTGATAGGAGGTAGTTTCCTAGACCTTACACCCAAAGCACAAGCAACCAAAGAACAAATAGACAAGTGGGATCTCCTCAAAATAAAACACTTTTGTACATCAAAGGACTTTGTCAGAAAGGTAAAAAGGCAGCCTACGCAATGGGAGACAATATTGGAAACCACATATCAGATAAGGGTTTGATATCCCGAATATATAAAGTGATCCTACAACTTACCAACAGAAAGACAAACAACCCAATTAATAAATGGGCAAAAGACATGGATACTTTTCTGAACAGGAAATACAAATGGCTCAAAAACATATGAAAAAATGCTCAACTTCCCTGGCTATTAGGGAAATGCAAATCAAAACCACAATGAGATACCATCTCACACCTACCAGAATGGCAATTATCCAAAAAACAGAAAATTACAAGTGCTGGAGAGGATGTGGAGAAAGAGGCACACTTATTCACTGTTGATGGGAATGTAGAGTGGGTGCAACCACTGTGGAAGACAGTGTGGAGGTTCCTCAGGAAGCTACGTACAGATCTGCCATATGACCCAGCAATTCCTTTACTAGGTATATACTCAGAGGAACTGAAAGTTAAGACATGAATGGACATTTGTAAACCAATGTTTACTGCAGGATTATTCACAATAGCCAAGGGAGGGAAACAGCCCAAATGTCCAACAGACGAGTGGATAAACAAACTGTGGTACATACACACGATGGAATATTATGCAGCTGTAAGACAGAAGAGAACATATAATAATGTGGATGAACCCTGAGGACATTATGTTGTGCAAAGTTAGCCAGAAACAAAAGGAAAAATACTGTATTGTCTCGCTAATATGAACTAACATTAACGAGCAAACTTTGAGAGTTAAAAGCTGATAATACAGGCTATCAGGAGACAGAAAGAGGGTAGAGATCGGGCATTTGATGCTGAAAGACTACAGAATGTTCAGCAGGACTGATTGTATAGATCCAGAAATAGATAGCATAATACTGTGTGATGGTAGCACAATATTGTAAGTACACTGAACAAAGATGCCTGGAATAAAGCTGAAAGAGGTGGGCTAGGGGCATGTATGACACCTGAGTTAGACAGAAGAAAAAGACTGGGACTGTTTAACTCAGCAAAAACTGGAGTGGTCAAGGATTGTGACTAAACATACAAATATACAAATGTTCTTGCATGTGGGAGAACAAATGAATGCCAACCATGCAGTGTTGAAAAGGGGAACGTATGTGGGAGAAATATAATCAAAGCAAACTGGAATCTATGGTCAACAGTAACATTGTAATATGCTTCCATTAAATGTAACAAAGGCAATATACCAAAGCTAAATGTGTATGAGAGGGGGACATAAGGGAGGGTTATGGGATTCTTGATAATGCGGTTGTTGTCTGACCCTATTATTACATTGTATTGTATGACATTTTATTTTTATCTTATTATTTGCTTAAAAATTTTTTTTCATAGTAATATGTTCAAGTGCTAACTGTAGTAATAAATGCACAACTATATGATGATAACGTGAACTGATTGTACACTGTGGATAATTGTATGGTATGTGAATATAGCTCTATAAAATGGTAGAGAGAAATATAAATAGGGATAAAAATGCAGGAGAAAACATGGAGAGAGGGATGTACATATTTACTGTTGGTTAGGAGGCAGAATGGTGTAGCCTTTCTGGAGGACAGTCTAGTGGTTCCACAAGAAGCTAAGTATGTGGGAGCCATAATGTCCTGCAACCTCATTAGGGGGCACACACTTGGAGGATCTGAGAGCAGGGACATGAATGGACATTTGCACACTGGTTTTTACGGAGGCAGTATTCATGATTTGCAATGGGTGGAGGTGGCCTAAGGGTACACTGACTGAGGAACAGAATGGTGAACTATATGGTGTGTGCATACAATGGAATATTGAGCAACCGCGAGGAGTGAAGCTGTGAGACACGCAACACGAGGTGAACGGATCCTGTAGACAGCATTTTGAGTGAACTACGCCAGAAACAAAGGCAAACACTATAATGCCTCACCAATATGGACTAACTACAATGTGTAAACTTATAATTGAATCTTAGAGCACAGCTTATTAGGGGAATGCTTACTGTAATGGTCCCTAAATTGTAAGCTCTTACAGCAGTCACATCTATTCCTGAACTGTAATGGCTATCTCCAGATTCTGAGATGCTGATCCCTTTGTGTATAATCTTATCGATCCCTGGAACTTTGGGTATCTGTGTGACACCTGAAACTCAGAGCTAGAGTTTGGCAGATCTGAATGTCAGTATTAGCGCATACAGCAACTGCTGAAAAAGCTGAAAAAGAGTCCAGACTTCAGTTAGAGATATGACTGAAGCAGATCTAGTGATGACTAGGGAAAATCGGGCCAAAGGGTAAAGGACGATACTGTGTTTTTTTTTTCTTTCATTTTTTGTTGAATTTTATTTTGAAATAAATTCAAACTTACAAAAACAGTTGCAAAAACAATACAAACCCCATACACAGAACTCCAGCATACCCCAACCCCCCTCCACTGATACCCCAGATCTACCAATTTTAAAATCCTGTCACACCACCGTTTCTTTCTTTCCCTCCCTCCCTCCCTATCTATTATCCATCATCTATTGCTCTGTCTTCTGAACATATGAGAGCTAGCTGCACACATCCTTGAACAAACACTATAATTCACATATACAATTCCCATAGAACAAGAACATTCATTTATGCAATCATGTTAAGCACAGCTAAGAAGTTCAAGAAACTCAACATTGATACAAAGCTTACACTCGATATTTCATTTTTTTATGTCCCAACTGTGTCCCTTTGAGCCTCCTCTCCTCCATCCTCAGATGGTATTAATCAGTTCACATTGTTGCAATGCCATCACCTTCCCACCATCCATTACTAGAAATTTCCCCTCACCCCAAACAGAAACCCTACACTCATTTCTTATTAACTCCCCAATGCCCCTTCCCCCACTTCTCGTAACCCATACTCTACTTTTCATCTCTATGATCATATTCTCTGATACTTTCTTTGTGTTTACCATGGGGCTTAAATTTAACATCTTAAATCTATAACAATTTTGCTTTCTTTGATACCAACTTAACTTCAATAGGACACATAAACTATGTTCCTATACTCTTCCATTCCCCCACTGTTATGTAGTTCTTGTCAAAAATTACATATTTTATACTGAGTCCAAAACCACTGATTTATCATTACAGTTTATGTCTTTTAGATCCTGTAGGAAGTAAATAGTGGAGTTACAAATAAAAATACAGTAGTATTGGTATTTATATTTACCATGTGATATTTACCGGAAATCCTTATTTCTTCATGTGGTTTCAGTCAGTTGTTTAGTGTCCCTTCCTTTCAGCCTACACAATTCCCTTTAGCATTTCTTATATGGCTGATCTACTGGTGATGAAGTCCCTCCCTCAGCTTTTGATTATCCAGGAATATTTTCATCTCCCCCTCATTTTTAACCTCCAGTTGTCTGTGAATTTTCTAAGTCTCTGATGGTTATTGACTTCTATTTGTATTCCATTGTGGTCAGAGAATGTGGTTTGAATAAATTCAATTTTTTATACTTTATTAAGGCTTGTTTTATGTCCCAGCATATGGTCTATTCTGGAGAAAGTTCCGTGATCACTAGAGAAGAATGTGTATTCTGGTGATTTAGGATGTAATGTTCTATATACGTCTGTTAAATTTCTCTATACCTCTCTCTCTTTTCTTTGTTTCTCTGTTGGTAGGGCTCCCTTTAGTATCTGAAGTAGGGCAGGTCTTTTATGAGCAGAATCTCTCAACATTTGTTTGTCTGTGAAAAATTTAAGCTCTCCCTCAAATTTGAAGGAGAGTTTTGCTGGATAAAGTATTCTTGGTTGGAAATTTTTCTCTCTCAGAATTTTAAATATGTCATGCCACTGCCTTCTCACCTCCATGGTGGCTGCTGAGTAGTCACTACTGAGTCTTACTGTTGTTTCCTTTGTATGTGGTAAACTGCTTTTCTCTTGCTGCTTTCAGAACTTGCTCCTTCTCTTCAGTATTTGACAGTCTGATCACAATATGTGTTGGAGTGGGTTTATTTGGATTGAGTTCGCTGGGCATTTATGCTTTGTGTGTTTATATTGTGTAGAAGGTTTGGGAAGTTTTCCCCAACAATTCCTTTGAATACTCTTTCTAACCTTTACCCTTCTCTTCCCCTTCTGGGACACCAATGAGTCTTAAGTTTGGACGTTTTATTTTATCTATCGTATTCCTGAGATCTATTTCGATTTTTCTGATTTTTTTCTCCATTCTTTCTTTTGTTCTTTCATTTTCCGTTCTATGTTTCTCAAGGTTGCTGATTTGTTTTCCAGCTTCCTCTAGTCTTGTACTATGAGTATCCAGAATCTTTTCAATTTGGTCGACAGTTTCTTTTACTTCCATAAGATCATCTATTTTTTTATTTACTCTTGCAGTTTTCTCTTTATGCTCTTCTAGGGTCTTCTTCATGTCCTTCATATCCTGTGCCATGCTCTTTTTCATGTCCTTTATATCCTGTGCCATGCTTTCGTTGTTTGTCTTTAGTTCTTTGATTAATTGCTCCAAGTACTGTGTCTCCCCTGATCTTTTGATTTGGGTATTTGGGTTTGGGTTCTCCATATCATCTGGTTGTATAATATGCTTTAAGATTTTCTGTTGTTTTTGGCCTCTTGGCATTTGCTTTACTTGACAGGGTTCTTTTAGGATATGAAGCATTATTGAAACACCAGTCTCTAATTTGTCAGATCTACAGCTTGGTGGCATATACTTTCTCTAATTAACCAGCAGATGGCATCCATGAGTCACCTATTCTCCTCAAGTCAGTTCTCCCCAACTTTGTCTTTATGGTGTGTGGGGGGTCTGATTCTTGTGGGGCTCAATTGGTGCACCAAGTTCGGGTGTGTTGTTGGTGCTGGCCGCACTGAATGTGGGGCATGTGTCTGAGCGGTTAGGGAGGCAGGGCAGCTTTAATAATCAAACCTCCTTGGTGTTCCTGGAGATTTAAGGCTGTTCCAAGAGTCTAAACTTTCAGTTCAGTCTCGCCACAGATTGTCTCTGCCGCTGACCCACAAGTCCTTGGTATTGGCCTATGGTTCCTGGGATTTCTGAGTGGGTCCCTCTTCCCAGCCATGCCCTTCTTAGGGCCTCTGCTGAGGGAAGGCTGTGCTACGTCACAAGTGCATGCCATTCCTCAAGGTAAGTTCTAGGCCACCAGGCCGTGCAGGGGGGTTCCCAGCCTGCTGTAACGATGGCTGAATGGGGCATGTTAATTTCCCCCTTTTCGTACAGCTCTGTCTTCCCAGCTCTGGGACAATTAGCTGTGGGTGCACTAAAGGCTATTGTCCACGCCCAATATTGTGGCATGTGCTCGTGTTGCTGGAAACACTTTCTGTCACACTGGGTCCCTTGGTGCATTCTGGGCTGTGGTGCCTGTGCCGGGCAGGAGCGTTCCCAGCCCACTGTGAAGATGGCTGCAAGGGGAATGGTTTTTTTCCCCTTTTGGCTAACCTCTATCTTCCTCGCTCCAAGACAATTAGCAGCAGGTGTACAAAAGTCTATCTTCCACGCCAGATATTGAGGCGTTTGCCCAGCCCGTTCCTGCTGTGCTTCACTGTGTGGTTCTTGCTGCCGTATCTGCAGCTGCTTTTGGGTTTTTTTAAAAAAGAACTAGTCCGCCTCCAACTGCCAACATACTGTTTCCCCACACTGCAGCGCGGCTGCCAGACATTCAGCCGGCTCACTCACTCGTTTCTGAATGCAGACTCCCGGTTTCACCAAGTGCACAGTCCCTGTGGATTTAGCAGACCATGTCCAGCTGGTGTATTGCTGGAACTGGTGTTCTGGGTCACTTTCTAGCTTTTATCTAGTATTTTTCATGGAGGTGTTTTTTTGCCCTGTCTCACCTAGCCGCCATCTTAGGTTCTCCCCTGTGTTTTAAAACTTCAACTTCCATGTGAGACCAAGGGAAGAGACGTTTAGTTGACACAGAATCTATATTTCCTAAACAATTTAACTCATACAGTTTGTTCAAATATCATAATTACTTGGACCTTTGAATAGGAAGTGAGACCTGGTAGGTTTGTACAGGTTAGTGTGAAATAGCGACATATCCCAAAGTAATTTGGGCAGAGAATAAAAATATATATGCAGGGCCCCCGAGGAGCCGGAGGGAAATGCAGAAGTGTTGGACTTCCTCATCTGGATTGTTGCTGATGATCTCACAAGCATTGAGGACTGACATTTTGGTATGCCGATCCCTCTCTCTTGGCACTTGTCCTTATGGAGCTCATTACTGCAAAGGAAAGGCTAAACCTGCATATAATTATGCCTAAGAGTCTCCCCCTGAGTACCTCTCTGTTGCTCAGATGTGGCCCTCTCTCTCCAGCTAACCCAACTCAGCAGGTGAACTCACTGTCCTCCTCCCTATGTGGAACCTGACTCCCAGGTGTGTAAATCTCCCTGGCAATGCAGGATATGACTCCTGAGGATGAATCTGGACCTGACATCATGGGATTGAGGTCTTCTTCTTGGCCAAAATGAAACAAAATAAAGTTTCAGTGGCTGATAGATTACAGATGGAGTTGAGAGGTCACTCTGGTGGGCACTCTTACACACTATATAGATAACCCTTTTTAGTTTTTAAGGTATTGGAACAGCTAGAAATAAATAACCTGAAACTATCAAACTGCAACACAGTAGCCTTGACTCTCGAAGACGACTGTATAGCAATGCAGCTTATAAGGGGTGACAGCGTGATTGTGAAAACCTTGTGGGTCACACTCCCTATATCCAGTGTATGGATGGATGATTAGAAAAATGGGGGCAAAAACTAAATGAAAAATAGGATGGGGGGGTGGTTTGGGTGATCTTTTTACTTTTATTTTTTATTCTTATTTTTACTTTTTCTGGTATAAGGAAAATGTTCAAAAAAATAGATTGGGTGACAAATGCACAACTATATGATGGTACTGTGAACAGCTGATTGTACTCCACAGATGACTGTATGGTATGTGAATATATCTCAGTAAAACTGTATTAAAAAAATACAAAAAAAGGCAAAAAATAAACAAAAAATAAATAGCCATGTGTGAGTAGAGGTGACTACAGTGGACAGCATATCTGTAGAATGTCTTTCAAATTCTATCTTGAATGACTGGGCAGATACTAGCTAAGATAGGGAATACAAGAAAAGGAGCAAGTATGGGAGAAGATAAAGGTGAATTCAACTTTAGAGATTTTTTTTTTAAATCGATGTTCACGTTAATGAGTGTGTTTTGCCTATAATTTTCTTTTTTTCTTTTCTCTGTTAGATTCTTTCAAATGCAATTTTATTGAGATATATTCACGCAACATAGAAACAATCCAAAGTATACAATCACTGGTTCACAGTATCATCATGTGGTTGTGCATATAGCCCCATGATCAATTTTAGAACATTTTCATTACCCTGGAAAAGAAATAAAAATTAAAAACACCCAAAATATCCCATACTCCTTATCCCCCCATATTATTGACCCATAGTGTTGGTGTGGTACATATGTTATTGTTGATGAAAGAGTATTAAAATATTACTATTAACTATAATTCATAGTTTGCAACAGGTATATTTTCCCCATACACCCGCCTATTATTAAATCCTTATAATAGTGTCGTACATCTTCTCTATTTCATGAAAAAACTTCTTTATATTTGTACAATTGATCTCAGACACTGTCCACCAGAAGATTCACTATGTTATACATTCCCATGTTTTAACCTCCAACTATTCTTCTGGTGACATACATGACTCTAAACTTCCCCTTTCCACCACACTCACACACCATTTGACACTGTTAATTATTCTCACAATAACATGCTACTGTCACCACTGTCCATTTCCAAACATTTAAGTTCACCCTAGTTAAGCATTCTGCACGTCAAGCAACTGCTCCCCATTCTGTCGCCTCATTCTATATCCTGGTAACCTATATTCTAGATTTTATGTCTAGGAGTTTACACGTAATTAGTTCATATCAGTGAGCTCATATAATATTTGCCCTTTTGTATCTGACTTATTTCACTCAAAATAATGTCCTCAAGGTTCATCCATGTTGTCACATGTTTCAGGACTTCATTCCTTCTTACTGCTGAATAATATTCTATCTGATGTACATACCACATTTTGTTTATCCACTCATCTGTTGATGGATACTTGGGCTCTTTCCATCATTTGGCAATTGTAATAATGCCGCTATGAATATCAGTGTGAAAATGTCTGTTTGCATCCCTGCTTTCAGATCTTCTGGGTACATCCCAAGTAGCAGGATTTCCCAGTTGCAATGCAACTCTATACTTAGCTTCCTGAGGAACTGCCAAACCGTCCCCCACAGCAGCTACCCCATTTTATATTCTCACTAGCAGTGAATAAGTGTACTAATTTCTCCATGTCCTCTCCAACACTTGCATTTGCCTATTTGTTTAATAGCGGCCATTCTCGTAGGTGCGAGATGGTATCTCATTGTGGTTTTGATTGACATTTCCCTAACAGCTAGTGAAGCTAAGCATCTTTTCATGTGCCTCTTAGCCATCTGTATTTCCTCTTCGGAGAAACATCTATTTGTGTCCTTTGCCCATTTATTAATTGGGTTGTTTGTCTTTTTATTCTTAAGTTGTAGGATTTCTTTATATATACTGGATATCAAACCCTTATCAGATATGTGGTTTCCAACTATTTTCTCCCACTAAGTCAGTTGCCTTTTCACCCTTTTAACAAATCTTATGAAGCACTGAAATATTCAATTTTAAGGAGGGCCTATTTATCTATTTTTTCTTTCGCTGCTTGCACTTAAGGTGTAAAAGCTAAGAAACTACCACCTATAACTAGATCTTGAAGATGTTTCCCTACATTTTCTTCTAGGAGTTTTATGGCCCTGGTTCTTGTATTTAGGTCTTTGATCCATTTTGAGATAATTTTTGAATAGGGCGTGAGATAAGTGTCCTCATCCATTCTTTTGGTTACGGATATCCAGTTCTCCCGACACCATTTATTGAAGAGACTGCTCTGTCCCAGTGGAGCGGGCTTGGGAGTTCTACTGGTTTGTATATATTATGTCTCCAGAAAAAGCCACGTTCTTTGATGCAATCTTGTGGGGGCAGATGTATTAGCATTTATTAAGTTGGAACCTGTGGATTAGGTTGTTTCTTTGGAGATGTGACCCGCCCAATTGTAGGTGATAACTCTGATTAAAGAATTTCCAAGGAGGTGTGGCCCTGCCCATTCAGCATGAGACTTGATTAGTTTACTAAATCCCTATATAAGAGCTCAGACAGAAGGAGCTTGCTGCTGCAGCTGAGACAGACATTTTGATGATGCCCACTGAAAGCTGATGCTTTGGAGAACGCCATTTTGAAACATAACCTGGGAGCAAGCAGATGCCAGCCATGTGCCTTCTCAGCTAACAGAGGTTTTCCAGATGCCAAAGGCATTTCTCCAGTGAGGGCACCCTATCATTGATGCCTTACCTTGGACACTTTATGGCCTTAAGACTGTAACTTTGTAACCAAATAAACCCCCTTTATAAAAGCCAATCCATTTCTGGCGTTTTGCCTAAGAGCAGCATTAGTAAACTAGATCAGGAACCTTACCAAAAATCAATTGACCATAAATCTAAGGGTCTATTTCTGAACTCTTAATTTGATTCCATTGATGAAAAGGTCTATCTTTATGCCAGTACCATGCTATTTTGACCATTGCAGCTTTGTAATATGCTTTAAAGTCAAAAAGTGTGATACTTCCCACTTCATTCATTTTCAAGATGTTTTTAGCTATTTGAGTCCCCTTACCCTTCCAAATAAAATTGATAATTAGCTTAGCGATACTGATTTTGAGGTGCCTTTGCAGCATCCAGTTGTCTCTGCCTACCATGCAGCTGGACTCACATGTCAGAGGATCGGCCAGGTATAAACATGGCATTTAAAACCAGGAAAAGAGGGATAACACAGAAGAAGCACATAATTGAAAGGGGGAATTTGGCCAGGGACAGAACCACAGGGAGTGACAATATTTAAGGAACACTCTAAAGAGAAGATGACAAAGGAGATGGAGAAGGTTCATGTAAGATGCAGAAAAGCAGAAGAAAATTGTTCCACAGAAGCCAAGGAGAGAAGACCTTCCAGAAGCAGTGTGTATTAGGTCTAGCACAGAAACTGCACAGGACTGAGCAGCATCCTTTGCTGGCCACTGACTATGAGGTCACTGGTGACCTCATGGAGAGCAGGTTCAGTGGTGATGACTGGGAATGAAAGCAGATGACAGTGTTAAGTGGTGAGAAGGAAGTACAGATGGTGAGAAGAGAGTACTTTTCCAAGAAGCTTTACTGAGAAAAGAAGGCAAATAAGATGGTAGCTAGAGGGGAAATCAGGATCATAAAACAGGATCTTTGTTTGACTGGAGATTTTCTAATACAGAAAGGTCTCATGCATACTTGTTGCCTGAGATGAAAGAGGTGGTAGAAAGGGATAGTTTGAAGATCCACAAGTCAGGAAAGTGAAAACTGATGGAGGATGCTAGATGGGATTTGATCAACAACGAGCTTTGGGGAGGGGGCTGGTGGTAAGGATATAGGGGAAGCACAGGGAGTTGGTGTGTTGACTGACAGACTAGATAAAAATAAAGTCTTCAAATAGTCATTTGTCCATGGAAAGTGCCCGAGAATCCTGTTTGTCAAAGGGAGGTTCTGCTCTCCTGGAGAGGACTTAAGAGCTGGGTCTCACGTGAGGGTGGACTCCTTTCTGGTGATGCTCTGTGTTCCTCAACAAACACTTTCCTAAATCCACCACAGAACAGAAATCAAAGTAAACCTGGTATTTGCTTTTATGTGTTAGGAAATCAAGAATTGAGCTACTAAGCAGCCATTTCTACTGAAAAGAGGAAGTGCTGAAATATGAATGTGTCATGGTTTTTGTTTTGTTTTACTTATTACAGCTAGTCATACTCTAGTGCTCATTTTTCTTCTCAAACAACCTACATTGTTGCATTGGTTCTTAGAATAACCTTGCTTACATCTATACCCTCTGCTGACGAAATCACGCACTCCTCGAAATTTAACACAAATATAAAACACATAAAGGTTTCCGAAAATCTTACCTTGCTATGGTAGAACATTCAATATGCCAGCCAGGTCTTCCATTTCCCCAAGGAGATGCCCAAAAAATCTCCTGGGGTTTAGCTGCCTTCCACAGGGCAAAGTCAGTGGCATGCCGTTTGTCAGAATCAGCTGCCAATAAAAAGGATTAATTAGCATGATAAAATTTACAAGAAGGAAACAAACAAATATTCCCTTGAAACTGAGATGACAAGAAGCACATTCCAAAAATTCTGTTCATCCTTTTAAGTATCTTCACATTTTCTCATTCACATATTTTTCTCTGTCCCCACAAGGCAGATGGAATTATTACCAAGTACTTTTATCTGAAATGTGCCAGAAGCATAAGGTGTATCAACAGTGAGGGCCGCTTTCAGTGAATTAAATAAAGGACTAAAGATTTCAAATGCACAAAAGTGATGCTTGCCTCTGAGGAATATACTGCAATGAGTATTCTCATTTTTCCTTATTCTGTTTTGTGAGAGAGCTATATTGATCTGTAACTGTGAGTTGCAGAGTGATTTTTGCAAACAAGATAATAGTCATATGTAGTGAAAGGAAACTACCAAAAAGCATTAATCACATTAAAAAAAAAAAAAAATTCAGAAGAGGAAGGTTAAATGAGGTGTTTAAAGTTATTGGATTCAATATCAAAGTCAAAATCAAAGAAACTTTAGAGAACTTGTATAGCTTTTAGAATGTATTATACCTGGTCTTTAAAGGGATTTCCCATCTCATTTAAGACAAATAGTATACCAGTTTTAATGTTGGTTGTTCATATTCAAGCCAATGCCACTCAACTGTCAATATGCTGATTATCCCTGTCTTCCATATCACGTACATAGTGCTGGAAATGCAATAACGGGAATGAGGAAGCTCAGATCAGTTCAGGACCTTTAGCCCTTAGGGAGCACATGCCATGTGCCAAGCATGAAACACAGAGTGATGAGTAAGGCCGAGGCCCTGCCCTCCAGGGCTCACAGGTTAGTGAACAAGATAAACACATAAACCAATAGTCCCAAAGCATAAACAAAGAACATAAGTTATACTGAAGAAGTGACTCCCTGAGGCAAGGCTTCACAGAGGCAGATACCAGAGCAAATTTATGAAGTAGGGAATAGGAGTTCACCTGGCAAACAGAAAAGAGGAAAACAAGCATTCCAGGTGGAAGGGACAGCATGGACGGGGACAAAGAGAAGTGAAGGTGCTTGGTGTGATAAGAAATGCACCACCAATATGAATATGACTTTAAAGCAGAATCACATTTCCTAAAATACACTTTTCTTTCCACATTTCTGTGTGTGGAACATGACTTCCCTTTTCTACTTGCAGGATTAGAATGTATGCATGCAGTACAACAGTAGCCCTTTGAAGCAGTGTTCATGTAAGGTGATTTACTTTTTCTAGTAATACTCAAAGCATTTCTGGAACTCCTCTGTAGGGACTGTCTTTAAATAGTCTCGATGGAAGTAAAACACCCCTGAAGGAAGAGATGTTTTTTAGATCCAGGTTAAAGGGAAGAACAGGAATGACTAAAGTGCAAGATCAAGCCAGGTGACACTGTTTGTGACCAAAAAGAAAGACACTCTGAGCTAGAATACCAGTCCCTATTACTCTGAAGCTGTCCATTCCTGGGCCAGGTCGCCTTGTGTTTACTAAAATCTACTTCACCATACGACAGGGAGGGATAAACTCTATCTCCTCCATGCCTTCCGGAATAACTTGCTCACCTGTGCATACTGGTACAGGCATTTCTTAAACATTGATGAATTTAAAGATATTGAACTTTTGTGAGTGTGCAGACACTGAAACTTTTTCTGGGACAGACTGGACGTACCTTGTTTCATTACTAGTAAAGTGACTAGAATTTAAAGAATAAGAAAATAAAAAATCCTTCGAGCACCCAAGCAAAAAGAACAACTCATTCATAATGGAAGGAAAACTAGATAATCGTTGGACTTCAATAACATATTATGACAAGACAGCAGTTAGAAGAGACACAGCAAAAAAACACCTCCATGAAAAATACTAGATAAAAGCCAGAAAGTGACCCAGAACACCAGTTCCAGTAATGCAGCAGCTGGACAAGGTCTGCTAAATCCACAGAGACCGCACACTTGGTGAAACTGGGAGTTTGCGTTCTGAAATGAGTAAGCCACTGAATATCCAGCAGCCATGCTGCAGTGTGGGGAAACCATGGGTTGGCGTTTGGAGTCAGACTAGTTCTTTTTTAAAAAACCCAAAAGTGGCTGTGGATACAGCAGCGAGAACCACACAGTGATGCGCGGCAGGAACGGGCTATAGGTATGCCTCCATATCTGGCGTGGACGATAGCCTTTCGCGCACCTGCTGCTAATTGTCTCAGAACAAGGAAGGCAGAGGTCAGCCAAAAGGGGAAAATAACCACACCCCTTGCAGCCATCTTCCCGGCAGGCTGGGAAAGCTCCTGTTCCGCGCCAGTGCCACAGCCCAGAAAAGCGCCAAAAAACCCAGTGTGAAGGGAAGTGTTTCCAGCATCACGCACACACGCCACAGTATCAGGCGTGGACAATAGCCTTTAGTGCACCCACAGTTAATTGTCCCAGAACTAGGAAGGCGGAGCTGTGCAAAAAGGGGAAAATTAACACACCCCATACAGCCATCCTTTCAGCAGGCTGGGAACGCCCCTACACAGCCTGGCAGCCCAGAACTTCCCTTGAGGGATGGCACGCACTTGTGATGTAGCACAGCCTTCCCTCAGCAGAGGCCCTGGGAGGGCACAGCTTGGAAGAGGGACCCATTCAGAAATCCCAGGGACCATACGCCAATACCAAGGACTTGGAGGTTAGCGGCAGGGACAATCTGTGGCGAGACTGAACTGAAAGTTTAGACTCTTGGAACAGCCTTAAATCTCCAGGAACACCTGGAAGGCTTGATTCTTAAAGCTGCCCTCCATCCCTAACCACTCAGACACACGCCCCACATTCAGGGAGGACAGCACCAACAACACACTGAAACTTGGTGCACCAACTGGACCCCACAAGAATCAGACCCCCACACACCAAAAACAAAGTTGGGGAGAACTAGCTTGAGGGGAATAGGTGGCTCGTGGATGCCACCTGCTGGTTAGAGAAAGTGTACACCAACAAGCTGTAGATCTGACAAATTAGAAATTAGTCTTTGAGTTAGCCTACATATCCTAAAAGAACCCTATCAAGTTAAGCAAATGCCAAGAGGCCAAAAACAACAGAAAATTTTACAGCATATGAAAAAACCAGACAATATGGATAACCCAAATCCAAACACCCAAATCAAAAGTTCAGAGGAGACGCAGTACTTGGAGCCTTAAATCTCAAGTAACACCTGGGAGGTTTGATTCTTAAAGCTGCCCTCAAAGAACTAAAGACAAACAATGAGAGCATGGCACAGGATATAAAGGACATGAAGAAGACCCTAGAAGAGCATAAAGAAGAAATTGCAAGAGTAAATAAAAAAATAGATGATCTTATGGGAATAAAAGAAACTGTCAACCAAATTGAAAAGATACTGGATACTCACAGTACAAGACTAGAGGAAGGTGAACAACAAACCAGCAACCTGGAGGACGACAGAACGGAAAATGAAAGAACAAACAAGGAATGGGAAAAAAATTGAAAAAATCGAAATGGACCTCAGGGATATGATAGATAAAATAAAACGTCCAAATATAAGACTCATTGGTGCCCCAGAAGGAGAAGAGAAGGGTAAAGGTCTAGAAAGAGTATTCAAAGAAATTGTTGGGGAAAACTTCCCAAACCTTCTACACAACATAAATACACAAAGCACAAATGCCCAGCGAACTCCAAACAAAATAAATCCAAATAAACACCCTCCAAGACATATTCTGACAGGCTCTCAAATACTGAAGAGAAGGAGCAAGTTCTGAAAGCAGCAAGAGAAAAGTAATTCACCACATACAGAGGAAACAACATAAGACTAAGTAGTGACCATTCAGTGGCCACCATGGAGGCGAAAGGCAGTGGCATGACACATTTAAAAATCTGAGAGAAAAACTGCCAACCAAGAATTCTTTATCCAGCAAAACTCTCCTTCAAATTTGAGGGAGAGCTTAAATTTCTCACAGACAAACAAATGCTGAGAGATTTTGCTAATAAATGACCTGCCCTACTTCAGATACCAAAGGGAGCCCTACAGATAGAGAAACAAAGAAAGGAGAGAGAGAGAGATGGAGAAAGGTTCAGTACTAAAGAGATTCAATACTGGCTCATTAAAGGACAATAAGAGAGAGAGGGAAAAAATATATCTGACAAACATAAACCAAAGGATAAGATGGCTGATTCAAGAAATGTGTTCACAGTGATAATGTTGAATAGAAATGGATTAAACTCCCCAATTAAAAGATATAGATTTGCAGAATGGATAAAAAAATATGAACCATCAATATGTTGCATGCAAGAGACTCATCTTAGACACACAGACACAAAGAAATTGAAAGTGAAAGGATACAAAAACATATTTCATGCAAGCTACAGGCAAAAGAAAGCAGGAGTAGCAATATTAATCTCAGATAAAATAGACTTTCAGTGCCAGGAGGTTATGAGAGACAAAGAAGGCCACTACATACTAATAAAAGGGGCAATTCAAGAAGAAGAAATAAAATCATAAATGTTTATGCGCCCAGTCATGGTGCCACAAAATACATGAGACAAACACTGGCAAAAGTGAAGGATGCAATGGATGTTTCCACAATAATCGTAGGAGACTTCAACACATCACTCTCTCCTATATATAGATCAACCCTATAGAGAGATCAATCAGACAGAAGACCAATAAGAAAACTGAAAACCTAAACAATCTGATAAATGAATTGGATTTAACAGACATGTATAGAACATTACATCCCAAATCACCAGGATACACATTCTTCTCTAGTGCTCATGGAACTTTCTCCAGAATAGACCATAAGTGGGACATAAAACAAGCTTCAATAAATTTTAAAAAATTGAAATTATTCACAGCACATCCTCTGACCACAGTGGAATACACTTAGAAGTCAATAACCATCAGAGACTTAGAAAATTCATAAATACCTGGAGGTTAAACAACACGGTCCTAAACAATCAGTGGGTTAAAGAAGAAATAGCAAGAGAATTGCTAAATATATAGAGACAAATGAAAATGAGAACACAACATATCAAAACCTATGGGATGCAGCAAAAGCGGTACTGAGGGGGAAGTTTATAGCACTAAATGCATACATTAAAAAGGAAGAAAGAGCTAAAATCACAGAACTAATGGAGCAACTGAAGAAGCTAGAAAATGAATAGCAAGCTAATCCTAAACCAAGTACAAGAAAAGAAATAACAAGGATTAAAGCAGAAATAAATGACAGAGAACAAAAAAACAATAGAGAAAATAAATAACACCAAGAGTTGGTTCTGTGAGAAAATCAACAAGACTGACAAGCCCCTAGCTAAACTGACAAAATCAAAAAGAGAGAAGACCCATATAAACAAAACAATGTATGAGAAAGGTGACATTACTGTGGATCCTGAAGAAATTAAAAAAATTATAAGAGGATACTATGAACAACCGTATGCCAACAAACTGGATAACGTAGAAGAAATGTACAATTTCCTGGAAACATATGAACAACCTAGACTGACCAGAGAAGAAATAGAAGACCTCAACCAACCACTCACAAGCACAGAGATCCAATCAGTCATCAAAAAACTTCCCACAAATAAATGCTCAGGGCCAAATGGCTTCACAGGGGAATTCTACCAAACTTTCCAAAAAGAACTGACACCAATCTCACTTAAACTCTTTCAAAACATTGAAGAAAATGGAACACTACCTAACTCATTTTATGAAGCTAACATCAATCTAATAGCAAAACCAGGCAAAGATGCCACAAAAAAGGAAAACTACAGGCCAATCTCCATAATGAATACAGATGCAAAAATTCTCAACAAAATACTTGCAAACCGAATCCAAAGACACATTCAAAAATCATACACCATGACCAAGTGGGGTTCATTCCAGGCATACAAGGATGGTTCAACATAAGAAAATCAAACAATGTAATACAACACATTAACAAATCAAAAGAGATAAAGCAAATGATCATCTCAATAGATGCTAAAAAAGCATTCAACAAAATCCAACATCGCTTTTTGATAAAAAC
Source organism: Choloepus didactylus (assembly GCF_015220235.1). Classification (NCBI taxonomy): domain Eukaryota; kingdom Metazoa; phylum Chordata; class Mammalia; order Pilosa; family Megalonychidae; genus Choloepus; species Choloepus didactylus. The sequence continues at coordinate 24,969,396 of NC_051318.1, read as the reverse complement.
ACTTCAAAAGGTAGGAATAGAAGGAAACTTCCTCAATATGATAAAAAGCATATATGAAAAACCCACAGCCAGCATAGTACTCAATAGTGAGAGACTGAAAGCCTTCCCTCTAAGATCAGGAACAAGACAAGGATGCCCCATCACCACTGTTATTCAACATTGTGCTAGAAGTGCTAGCCAGGGCAATCCGGCAAGACAAAGAAATAAAAGGCATCCAAATTGGGAAAGAAGAAGTAAAACTGTCATCGTTTGCAGATGATGTGATCTTATATCTGGAAAACCCTGAGAAATCGACGATACAGCTACTAGAGCTCCTAAACAAATTTAGCAAAGTAGCGGGATACAAGATTAACGCATATAAGTCAGTAATGTTTCTCTAAGTTAGAAATGAAAGAAGTGAAGAGACACTCAAGAAAATGTTACCATTTTCAATAGCAAGTAAAAAAATCAAGTACCTAGGAATAAACTTAACCAAAGATGTAAAAGACCTATACAAAGGAAACTACATAACTCTACTAAAAGAAATAGAAAGGGACCTTAAAAGATGGAAAAATATTCCATATTCATGGATAGGAAGGCTGAATGTCATTAAGATGTCAATTCTACCCAAACTCATCTACAGATTCAATGCCATCCCAATCAAAATTCCAACAACCTACTTTGCAGACTTGGAAAAGCTAGTTATCAAATTTATTTGGAAAGGGAAGATGCCTCGAATTGCTAAAAACACTCTAAAAAAGAAAAATGAAGTGGAGGACTTACACTCCCTGACTTTGAAGCTTACTATAAAGCCACAGTAGTCAAAACAGCATGGTACTGGCACAAAGATAGATGTATCAATCAATGGAATCGAACTGAGAATTCAGAGACAGACCCCCAGAACTACGGCCGACTGATCTTTGATAAGGCCCCCAAAGCCACTAAACTGGGACATAACAGTCTTTTCAACAAATGGGGCTGGGAGAGTTGGATATCCATATTCAAAAGAATGGAAAAGGACCCCTATCTCACACCCTACACAAAAATTAACTCAAAGTGGATCAAAGATCTCAATATAAAAGACAGTACTATAAAACTCCTAGAAGATAATGTAGGGAAACATCTTCAAGACCTTGTATTAGGAGGTCAGTCCCTAGACCTTACACCCAAAGCACAAGCAACAAAGGAAAAAATAGATAAATGGGAACTCCTCAGGCTTAGAAGTTTCTGTACCTCAAAGGAATTTGTCAAAAAGGTGAAGAGGCAGCCAACACAATGGCAAAAAATTTTTGGAAACCATGTATCTGACTGATATCTTGCATATATAAAGAAATTCTACAACTCAATGACAATAGTACAGACAGCCCAATTATAAAATGGGCAAAAGATATGAAGAGACAGTTCTCTGAAGGGGAAATAGAAATGGCCAAGAAACACATGAGAAAATGTTCAGCTTCATTAGCTATTAGAGAGATGCAAATTAAGACCACAACAAGATAGCATCTCACACCAATTAGAATGGCTGCCATTAAAACAAACAGGGAACTACAAATGCTGGAAGACAGTCTGGCATTTCCTTAGAAAACTAGATATAGAGTTACCCTTCGATCCAGCGATTGCACTTCTCAGTATATACCCGGAAGATCGGAAAGCAGTGACACGAACAGATATCTGCACGCCAATGTTCATAGCAGCATTATTCACAATTGTCAAGAGATGGAAACAACCCAAATGTCCTTCAACAGATGAGTGGATAAATAAAGTGTGGTATATACACACAATGGAATACTATGTAGCAGTAAGAAGGAACTATGTCGTGAAACATATGACAACTTGGATGAACCTTGAAGATATAATGCTGAGCAAAATAAGCCAGGCACAAAAAGAGAAATATTACATGATACCACTAACGTGAACATTGCTGTGAGAGAATGCAGGGGTGTTGAGCTTCCCCACCTCAATGGCTGCTGAAGTGCTCACAGACATTAGGGACTGGTGGTTTGACGGGCTGAGCCCTCAATCACGGGACTTGCCCTTTGGAAACCTGTTACTGCAAAGGAGAGGCTAGGCCTGCTTATAATTGTGCCTAAGTGTCTCCTCATGAATGCCTCTTTGTTGCTCAGATGTGGCCCTCTCTTTCTAGCTAAGCCAACTTGGCAGATGAAATCACTGCTTTCCCCTCTACGTGGAATCTGACACCTAGGGGTGTAAATACCCCTGGGAACGTGGAATATGACTCCCGGGGAGGAATCTGGACCCAGCATCGCGGGACGGAGAACATCTTCTTGACCAAAAGGGGGACGTGAAAGGAAATGAAATAAGTTTCAGTGGCTGAGAGATTCCAAAAGGAGCCAAGAGGTCACTCTGGTGGGCACTCTTACGCACAATATAGATAACCCTTTTTAGGTTCTAATGACTTGGAATAGGTAGCAGTAAATACCTGAAACTATCAAACTACAACCCAGAACCCATGAATCTTGAAGACGACTGTATTAAAATGTAGCTTATGAGGGATGACAATGTGATTGGGAAAGCCATGGGGATCACACTCCCCTTTGTCCAGTGTATGGATGGATGCAGAAAAATGGGGGCAAAAAAAAAAAAAAAGAAAAGGCACCCAGTGTTCTTTTTTACTTTAATTGTTCTTTTTCACTTTAATTTTTATTCTTATTATTTTTATGTGTGTGGTAATGAAAATGTTCAAAAATTAATTTTGGTGATGAACGCACAGCTATATAATAGTACTGTGAACAACAGATTGTATGCTTTGCATGACTGCATGGTATGTATGGTAAGTGAATATATCTCAATAAAGCTGAATTTTAAAAAAATTCTGCTCAAAAGAAAAAAAAAACATATTATGACAAAAGAAAATGGAATAATATATTTAAGATACTTATGGACAGAAAATTTAAGCCAAGGATTTTGTATCCAGCCAAACCGACTTTCAAGTAAAAAGGCAGCAAATTGTCATTAACAGGTAAAAATTCGGAGTACTGTTCCAAAGGAAGGGAATGAGCTTCAGGAACAAATAACCAGAGATAAATCAACATATAGACCGGTGGTGGGCATTAACATATTTATGTGTAGAACCAAGACTAATTAAGTGACATAAGGGAGTAATATGCTAGTATGTAACGTCTATACACTCTGACAATGTAGACATAGTAAACATGTTCATTTACTTTTTTTAATGGGGAGAAAACAAGGAGAGTATATATATACAAAAAAACCTTTTAAACTGTTTTCAACAATCATGTTGGTGGCAGTGCAGTGTTAATCAGAGCCTGCTGGATTGTAATGTGGATAAAGCAAATGAAATATTATTGGATATTCAATCACCCGTGGTATTCTTACAGACCAGAATTTCTTATAGGGAAAAAGGAGAAACAAATGTAAAACAGAAGAGTTAAGTAAATTCCTGTAGTCCTGAATTTGATTATTCACATGACCTTGTGTGTTATCTTATTTTGTAGACATATGTATGTTTATTTATTATCTCTGCCCATTGAGAAGGCCTAGAACAATGACTGATTGCAACAATGAGCATCCTTGGTGCCCAAATTGTACTCTCAAAATACCATTTCCATAAGGAGCAAACAGGGCTTCCAGGAAAAACTATTTATTCCAAATTTGAGGTGGAAAATGTATAACATGGGCCAGGAAAACCCTGCCATATCAGATAGATGACAACAAAACTATTGAATACTAATAGATTGTGTTTAAAGGACTTGGGAGCCAACCTAAAGAACCTTCCATTGGCAAAAGAAGGGAAAATCTGAGGATCAGTAAGGATAAAAATAATGGCAATGAACTGAAATATAGCAAGTATGCTTACGTCCATGTGTCCTTACGATTTAAAAAAAAAAAAACTAATTGGTTACCTTCAAGGATGATAAGGAAACCAAGCCTATTTTTAAAACTGGCAAATAAAGGAAAAGACTCAAGCATTTATCCTCCCCTTTTCTATTCAAACTGCTCCTGTGGGTACCCAAATAGCAATCTGTCTACATAAAAGCATTCTGGCAAATAAATGAAGAAATTATAGGATTGGGATATCACAATTGTGCACCTTCTTGCGATTAAGGATCTAAGCCTATAACATCAAGGGCTGATAATACAAAAAGAGACAATCAAACCTTACGTGTCTTTTGATGAAGAATACAACACCATCTATAAAGTAGTCTTCACGAGAAATTCAGAGTCTGATTAAGCCTCCAGATTAAACTACCAATTTGCAAAAACCACACAGGACAGAGGAAAATGTTATACACCACCATGAGAACAGAATTAGAAAAATCTCAACTGAGAGAACTTTGTAAAACAAATGTTTCTTCACCATAAAGTGCAAGGGGAACGAGTATGGAGAAGGAATCCACAGATTAAAAAACATTCTAAAGAATATAAAACATGTAAGGCTAAGCATGGATACATGCTTGTGTAATAAAACCACTTTAAACAGGTAAGGAGGTGGTTACCCCAACAGTTCGGATGGCGGTTCCTGTAAGAGGTGGGCAGGAAGGGCTGGGCAAGGGCAGTGGATATGGAGGGCCTGGGGTGCCCACGTGGCTTAGTCGCCATAATTCACTGAGCTGGGTGTTTGTTTTATGTTGTTATGTTATTGTAAAAACAAAAACATTTTTTAAAAAAATACCACTTCTAAAATGATACATATCAATGTATTAACATTTTTTTACTGTGTGTGAGGAGATGGTTTTATTACCTTTGCTTTGCATAATTAATTTCCTGATTTTCTACTGCTATTTGTATATTGTTTTTGTATAAGAAAATAATTTTAATTGTAAAAAGTATTGCTGATACTAGAATGTGTAACTGTTAGAAACTCTTCCTCTACTTTCATAAGGCACAAGACAACCATCCACCTGGTAGCTACACTTCGTGTGCATGTATGATCAAGGAATATTCTGTTCTGGCCCTAGTAGGGAGGCGAGTAGTAAACTATGGATGGGTAAAAGTAACATATCTGAGAAGACCAATAAACAATTTACTAATAATTAGATTTAAATGGTATAGTTTATGGAGCAGGAGGTTGATGCTTAAAGACATACATATTTGGACAATTTGTCTTATAGGGCTTTTTTGCTGCTGTTCTTGTTCAGTTTCCTTAAATAGTACCCTTTAAAAATTATTTTTAATTTAGTTCTATATTCTTACTTTTTCCTCCATAAAAATGATTTTGATCCAACAAATTGTTAGAATAGAATAGGGTATAAAAATAGATCCAAATATATATGGGAATTTAATACATGATAAAAGATGTAGAAGAGCATTCTAATCTGCCACCATGTATATACATGTTTTCATATGCACAGAAAATCACAGAAAGAAATTATGAGAAACGGATGAAAAGTGGTGAAGAGCTGGGGGGACTCGTGGCAGGAGTGGGAAGAAAGTGTTTTACCTGATCTTTGAATTTATACTGTACATGCTTTAAGCATTCTAGAAAATGAATTAAATTTCAAGCATTATTGTGATCACCTGTATAACTGATGTCATTAAGTCCTCAGTAAAGTGGGATTCCATTGCCTGGACCAAGCATGTGGGAAAGCAGAAGCTGAGTCTACGCTTCAGCCTCCCCAGAACTTAAGATGTGAGGCAGAGGTTCGATGGATCCAAAGGGCTCACTTAGGGACAGTCAACTCACCTGGCTCTCCAACTGGATCAGGGGCCACACCGACTAGTTTACCATACTTGTCTCCTCTTGACTTCAGATCAAAGTAGACATTGCCTGTTTTTTAAAGATAATTAGGAAATTCATTATTTCTTTATTTTAAAAATCAGTACCCATATAAGCTTAATATCTAACAAGTTATTAAATTCTGAAGCTAGGATATGGCATTTGGCCTTAATTTGGTCCCTTTTATTATAGTTGAAAACCAGAATTAAATAAACAATACTATATTATAAAGGCATGCATTTGTACAAATCATGAGCATATGGATATGAAAGTGAAAACAGAAGTGTAAAATCTTTGTAAAATGTTAAGATAATGCTTTTTGAACAACAACAAAAAAGAAAGGTAAGTGTGATCATTGATATTCAAGTTTTTGGGGTTTTATGTTACACACCAATTAATAAGGAAACTATTTCGGTATCCAAGTATCTTTCAAGGCTACTTTTTATTTAGAATAAAAAGAATAGCTCAAATGGGAAATTTTGAGTTGTATATATGTTACTATACTAAAAATTAAAAAGAAAGAGGAAAACATCTCTACACTCGAAGTATCTATGTGACTGTTCTTTTTCTGAGATACACATGGTCCATTTTTTTGGACTGAGTCTAAAAGATAACCTTAGTCACCAAGAGCACTGCAGAACCAATTTTTAACCTTTTAACCTTTTGCTATTTCCAAATATAAAGTAGAAAGGAGCTGAGAAGTGAAATGCTCAGAGCTAGGACCTCTGTCAAGAAGACAGAATAACCCATGCTAATGCAGCGGCAAAGGCTGTGGTGTGTTCCTTCTCCCAAGGAAGGAAACGGTGCTAATTAAGGAAGGAAACATCACAGACCTGCATTGCCAAACCAATGTACTCATAAACCACATATAATTCACATGCTCATCATTAGGGCCCAACGATGGGTACAATTTTTGAATCTTCACAAATTTTTAGTTTCCAAACTTTTAACTGTCACACTATATTTTTTTTGTAGTTTTATTTTTTATTTTTCATTTAAATGCAGTTTTATTGAGATATATTCACATAACATACAGTCCTTCAAAGAATTGCCACATTATTTTTATTGATACAGTTACTAATTCTTATCGGTACAATCCTTACTGGGGGGCTTGGTCTTGAAGATAGTGTATGTCAAGACTAAGGAAGCTCCAATATTAGCAAACACCAACCAACAGTCCCCAAAGGCTTGTGGAATTGCTCTCCATCATTTTCCAACCCAGCACACATGAGGACCATTACAGATTCCCTCAGCCACAGCAAGTCAGTGATTCTCAAGGAAGTGGAAAAGACCCCAGCTGATTCAGGACTACCCCTGTCCTTGTCAAGTGTCCTTCCTTTTCATTCAGAATTTTTACTCAACTCAGTAACTATGTGCTAGGACTAAACTAGTAAAAAGTAGAAGAGCTACTGATGAACTGAGGAGCACTACTTTATATTAGATCAGGTGTATTATATGTAAACAGTACTCTGAAAACCCTTTAAAAGAATAAAGAAACTGTTCCCTTAAATAGAGGAAACATTTTCCCTTATCTTTGTTTATATCATCAACACGCTCAACAAATTGTTTCTTCACAAAGAGTTCAAAGATCAAATTACAGCCAAGCCTTTGTGATATTGTCACAAAGTCTGAATTAATGGAGTTTGAGTTAAGGTAAACTCATTTTAATTATCTTTGTGTTACCATTATTAAGAATTTACAGTAAAACAATGTTGTGGTTTGGAGCTGTGTATCCCAGAAAAACATGTTCTTAAACTTAATCTATTCCTGTGAGTGTGAACCCTTGTAAACAGGACCTTTTGATGAAGTTATTTCAGTTAAGGTGTGGTCCAGGTGAATCAGGATGGGTCTTAATCCTGTTACTGACAGCCTTACAGGGAAGGTCACAGAGAAAGAAAGATAGAGAGCCAAAGGAAGTAGCCAGAAATGGAAAGTGAACAGAACCTGGAAGAGAAGGGAAGAGCCGTGAGACACTGCCATATGCATTGCCATGTGACAGAAAAGCCAAGGACCAAGGGTTGCCAGCAACCAGTCCCAGAATGCCAGTCTTCAGGAAGAAAGTATCACCTTGATGATGCCTCGATTTTGGACTTCTAGCCTCAAAACGGTGAGCCAATAAATTTCCATTGTTTAAGCCAACCCATTGCATGGTATCTACTTTAGGGATGAGGAAACTAAAACCCATGATAAAACAACATTTAGTCCTAAAGTATGTTAGGATGAGAAACTCAATACAACTCATGAACATTAATCAGTTCATTTTTAAAAATGGAACCACATAGCTATATCTTATTTCAATTTACACAAGAGAAGGCAAATAATTCCTTTATTTTCTGGAGCAAACTCCAGTTTATTTACCTAAGCCCACCCCCCACCCCCGCATTTTTCTACTCATCCATCCATAAACTAGACAAAGGGAAGTGTGGTCCTTATGGCTTTCTCAATCCCATTGTCACCCCCTCATCAGCTACATTTTTATACAATTGTCTTCAAGATTCATGGGTTCTGGGTTGTAGTTTGATAGTTTCAGGTATCTACCGGCAGCTACCCCAATTCATTAGAACCTAAAAAGGGTTGTCTATATTGTACGTAAGAGTGCCCACCAGAGTGACCTCTTGGCTCCTTTTGGAATCTCTCTGCCACTGAAGCTTATTTCACTTCCTTTCATTTCCCCCTTTTGGTCAAGAAGATGTTCTCCATCCCATGATGCCGGGTCTACATTCCTCCCCGGGAGTCATATTCCACGTTGCAAGGGAGATTCACCCCCTTGGGTGTGTGATCCCACGTAGTGGGGAGGGCGGTGATTTCACCTGCCAAGTTGGCTTAGCTAGAGAGAGAGGGCCACATCTGAGCAACAAAGAGACATTCAGGAGGAGGCTCTTAGGCACAGTTATAGGGAGGCCTAGCTATCCTTTTACCTAAGCCATTTAAAAGAAGATTTGTCTTGGAAACAACATGGCAAATTAGATAAAATAAAAAACAGCAAGTAATTCCATATGCATAGGCTACTGAGCAAATTCAGTACATGATTACAGGAGTCTGGAAGATCCCTAATATTTATCTTAGGCTCTCAGGTAGAACCCCTAAAAGAAAGATGCTTATAGCCCAGTAATCCCTATAAACAGTGTCTATGATAATGCTATGATAATGCAATAAGTATTTCAATACCAGCAGAGCCCCTGTCCTGGGCTGGATACTGTAAAGCATTATTCAATAAAAGCACAGGTATTTATGGCCTAAGAATTTACAAGTTAATGGAGACCAAACATGAAACAACAAACTAAGGCAACATATAATTGGCTACCAAATGATACAATACAGCCATAAAAGGTGAGAAAGAAAGTTCACTTTCAGCTATAGTTAAAAAAGAAAACTTCATAGAAGAGATAAGTCTTCGGTTGGGGTTTGAGAGAGGGTAGGATTTGGATTTAGGAAAAATGCCTGGAAAGGAGATGGTACAGCTGAAAATAATGCTTGGTCATATAAAATAGCAAAATGCTTCTTTCTGTCCAGTAGCTTTCAGGGTAACCACTTAAAACAAATTAAACCCTACCAGAAGGAAATGATCACACATTTCCAGAATGTGAGACCTTCTATATGACAACTGACCAATTAGTCTCTTCAAAAAGTCCATAATGGGGGGAGGAGGGGTGCAGGAAGTAGGGAGACTGTTACAGAGATCAAACAGGCATAGCAACCAAATGCAATGCATGACCTTGATTAGATTCTGATTTGGGATGGTAGGGGGAACAGCCATGAAAGAAATTTTGGGAACAACTGGGTAATGGAGAGGATATTTGATGATACTAGGGAATTCTGTAAATTGTTAATTGCCTTAGGTCTGATAATGACATTGCAGTTAAGTAGAAGAATGTTTTTATTAGTCAGAAATGTATGCTGAAGTATCAAGGCGCTGAAATGTTGTGATGTCTAAAACTTACTTCCAAATGGTCCATTAAAGAATGATACATCCATACACAGAGATGAATGTCTCAAGCGCTAATCTATAACAAGGGAGTGGATCTTAATAAGTGCTGCTTTTGTCCCCAGCTTCTTGGCATGAACATTTTTAAACAAAGTTTAAGGTACACAATGAACACCTGTATACCTACCACTGAGAGTCAACAACTGATAACATTTTGCGGTATTTGCTTTCTCTAGACTAGTTCTCCAGACATTTATCTCATCCTGTGTCTTTGGGAAATAGTCTTAAAAAGAACTGAGTCAACAGTTTTGTAAAGAGGTACAGTAACTGTAGAAAAGCCCATTAACATGTTCAGTTTGGAATCACATCAAGAAAGACAATAAAATGTTTGACATGTGTTCCAATAATTCATAAATACGTGTCTAGTTTCTCAAAATCCTATCAGTATTACCCAAGGATCAGTTTTAATAATATAAACCCTACCTTTCACTGTTGAATAAGCATGCCCATTAGCAATTATTCCTTCAATGAAAGAAATTATCTGAGGTATATTTTCAGTTACCCTCAAGTACACTGTAGGTGGAAGAACCTGAAATTATAAAAGAAAGCAGAAATGACAATGTTTCCATAGTTAAAATCGTAGGTCACCCACAGATGATTTTCATTGTTCAAGCTTTTTATACTCATGGCAGGAAAAATCAACAACAAATTTTACCTTCAAGGCTACCATATCTTGTTTAAAATCTTCTTCATAGAGTCTGGCAAGAGAAGTGGGTGATACATTCATCTGTAAAAGAATGAGGTAAACATTAATAGGTCTGGAGTATTTACAACAGAACCATACAGAAGCATGATGATCCCTTTGCATCATGCTGAAAGCAAGCTGATTTCTTCCAGGGGCCCCATCTTTGCAGACAGAAGGGGCTGTGCCATGTGGTCCCACTGTGGCTTAGCCTCAGTTTGGCACTGCTCACTTATGAAAGAGGAAATTTACTTTAGTTATTAAGTGTATACCATAGCATAGCTATACAAAAAGGTTCACTGACTCTGTTTTTTGGTTAAATGAAAAAAAGGAATAAATAATGTCATGATTTCCAGTACGTAATAAAAAGCAAACAAAAAACCAAACAAAACCCTCTGCTTTTCTACGACAAGGACAAAATCAATATTCTGTATAATAACAAGAAACCTGAGTTCCTTATCTTATCCATTAACTCTCAGGAGGCAAAAGAAAACAAGACGACCCTCCCCCCCAAAAAAAGCCTAAAATCACCAAATTGCTCTTATTGATTTACCTTGCCACATTAGAAGTTTCAAATACTATGCAATTTTAGATCCAAAATCAGCAAATTGTTTTTATTTATGTTAATTTCAGTTTTCCAAATGGGTAATAACATTCCCATGAGAATTCAAATGACAGAAAGGGGTCTGTCCAGAACCCAGTTTCCCTCCCAGAAGGCAAGCACCGTTATCAGCTTTTTTCACAGGCACGAATATTTTTAAATACATGTTTGAATCCCTTCCTTTAAATCCCCAAATGTAGTACCCTACACACAGTGGACTGCACCTGGCTTCTCTCACTTAATAAATTACGGTAATTCAGGAGATCTTTCTGTGGTTGTACACACTGAGCTGCCTCATTGTTTTCATTGGCTGCATATAATCCTTTTTACAGATGCATCGTTAACCATTTACCCAGTCCTCTGTTGATGTAGGTGCTAATTGTTTGCTATTATAAACACTACTATATACACATCACCTCACACAGGTTCAAGTATATTTCGAAGCTATTATACCTCAAAGTGAAACTGCTGGGTCAAACGCTACATGCATTCATACCTTTGCTATCAAAATGCCTTCCACAGAAGTTGTACTAGTTTAAACCTGACCAGCAATGCAGAGAGAACCTGTTTGCCCAAACCCTTACCAACACAGTGTTATCAAATGTTTAGACTCTGTCAACATGACAGCTGAAAAATGCTTTCTCATTGTCATTTTCATTTCTCTAACTTTGAGTGAGTTTGAACATCTTTTCCCTTGTTTAAGAACCATTCATGATTTAAAAGAAAAAAAATCAATAGCTCCTCATGGTGTTTGTAAAAATTCTCTACATAACTCCTCGATCTTAGACTTTGACCACCTCCGCTTTCCTTAAATTCTCTCCTCCTGATTCCCAACTCTGTTTACTCCTTTAACTGCCAACATTCTTGCCCCATCTCCTCCAAGTTCATTCTACACCCACCTAATTCTTGACTCTCCTCTTCCACTCCCCCTACTGAGAACTCCTTTTATATTCAGCTCCTTCAAGAGCTTGTCCAGTCTCTTGGGCTCAACCAACACTTCCATGACTCAATGACTTTCAGATTTACATTTCTAGCTCTGATTTTGAAGATTCACAAAAGACCCCATTTTGCCAACTGCAAAGATATATCTACATAAGTTTCAGGTCCTGGTTGAGTATTTTACAGGTCAAAAACTGAACTATTTATCTTCCTTCTTAACCAACCTGCATTTTCAAATGCCATCTATGTTGTGGTGTTACTTTGTAACTATTCATTCACTTACAAAGTTGAGAGATCACTAATTTCTTTCTTTCATTTGCCTTCTAACTCCAGTCAATCAGGTCCAAGTCTTATCAGGTCTTTCTGGTCAACATTTCTTGGATTAACTTTACTTAGCAACCACCTCTGTTCATCCCATCTTCAACTCATGCCTGGATTATCCCAATAGATTTTAAACTGATATAATGACTCCTTTTCCTCCCTTCTCTCTCCTCTTAGTCTGTCCTATATGTAGATTATAGGATAGTCACTCTGAAAAATGCTTTGTTCATGTTTACTCAAAAACTTAAGAGTGGCTACCTGTCACTTATCATCCTAGAATCCAAGACCTATCACCCCAACAAGTGGTTAAGCATAATCTTTGAATTCAGAAAGCCCTGGGGGCAATTTCCAGCACAGTTATTCACTAATTATGTAGTTCTGGACAAGTTACTTCAATATCAGAACTCTTCTCATCTGTAAAATGCAGAGAATAAGTTTTACCTTGTAGGGATTCTATAAGGATTACAAATATATGCAATGCATCAAGCACAGTATTTGCCACACAGCAATACTCAGAAAACAGTGTGTAATGTTATGCCATAGCTGTATATCAATCATTTCACTACTCCCATCTCAGCCTCTCTTTAGAAATTAACAGATCTCTTCATGATGTCTGCCCCTGCCCCTCACTCGCAGCTCCTGATAAAGGGTAAAGGGATGGAATAGGAGCCCATGTTAGTATCACATAACCTGGCCACCACAGCCTCAGCTGACTGGACCAGGGTGGACACTTGACCTTAGGGAAACCAAATCACTAGGGATTTAGAAACGGGAGAGGAAGAATCAGAAGCTGAGGAGTACTTGAACTAAAATGTCAACTTTAGCGATGTCTAACTAAAATGTTAGAATTAGAGATGGGGTGATGACACCATATGCTATAACTGCAAAATCTTTATTTTCAGCCCTGATCTCACTGATCTTCAAATTTGTATATCCAAGTGCATGGAGGAATTGTTTTTGGTTTCTTTAGGTAACTCAAACTCAACCTTTCCCAAATTAAAAATTGCCTCAATCTCTCTCCACTTTAAAAACCTACTCCCTCTGCCAATATCTCGTCTCAATTAATGGCACAGCCATTCTATTACCATTGCCCCCAAGTCGTCTCTCTGCCTCTACTTATACCCCCCGACACCCAAAACCTTATACCAGTTCACACCGAAGCCAGAGTGAACTATTTACATTTGACCAAGCTAATCTGTGCTTATAATGCTCCACTAACCTACAGAGTAGAGTCATGTAACTCATCCCAGGCCCAGGACAGCAGCTCCATCTGCCAATCCCCACCTCAAATTTTCTACTGGAAAATAACAATATTGGACTGTTAGTTCCCCACACAGAACATGCACTTTCTGCTTGTATCTTTACTGCTCTTTATGTTCATCAATCTGCATAGAATGTCCTTACCAGCTTTTTTTTCTTAACTTTTTACTTTGAAATAGTTTCAAACTTACAGGACAGTTGCACAAATAATACAAACCCCATACAGAAAACAGCAGAAAAACTCTCACCTCCTTCCCCAGATACCCAGATCCACCAATTTTAACATTTTGCCACCTTGCCTGTAGCATTCTATCATCTATTTTCTGAACATTTGAGAGCAAGCAGCACACATATTCCTTGAACACATACTTCCATTTACATTTATTTCCCACAAACAAGGATATTCACTTATGTAATCAACTTAAGTACAGATATCAAGTTCAAGAATGTTAATGTTGATATACAGCTTACATTCTTATTTCAATTTTTTTATGTCCCAATAGTGCCCCTTTTTAAAAAAAAATCAGTTTTATTGATATATATTCACATATCATACAATCATCAGTGGTGTACAATCAACTGTTCACAGTACCATTGTATAATTGTGCATTCATTACCCCAATCTATTTTTTGAACATTTTCCTTACACCAGAAAGAATCAAAATAAGAATAAAAAATAAAAGTAAAAAAGAACACCCAAATCATCCCCCCTCCATTTATTATTTAGTTTTTTGTCCCCATTTTTCTACCCATCCACCCATACACTGGATAAAGGGAGTGTGATCTACAAGGTTTCACAATCACACTGTCACCCCTTATAATCTACATTGTTATACAATCGTCTTCAAGAGTCAAGGTTACTGGGTTGCAGTTTGATAGTTTCAGGTATTTACTTCTAGCTATTCCAATACCTTAAAACCTAAAAAGTGTTATCTATATAGTGCAGAAGAATGCCCACCAGAGTGACCTCTCGACTCCATTTGGAATCTCTTGGCCACTGAAACTCTATCCTGCCTCATTTTGCTCAATAATGCCCTTTTGAGCCTTTTTCTCCTCCATTCTTAGACGTATCCATCCAGTATCACGTATTGCATTTAATTGTCATTATCTCTTTAGTTTCTCTTTCTTTCTTTAATTGTGGAAACCAATATACAACATAAGTCTTCCCATCCCAATCTGTCCCAAGCATACCATTCAGTGGGATTAATTGCATTCACAATGCTGCAGTACCCTCACCGCCATCCATTATTAGAACTCTCCCTTCACCCCGAACCCTACACTCAGTTTGCAATAACTCCCTATTGTCCCTGCCCTGGTCACCTGTTCTCTACTTTCTGTCTCTATGAGCTTACATATTCTGTTTTTTTTTTCTTTGTGGTTACCATGAAGCTCAAATTAACATCCTAAATCTATAACAAACTCGTTTGTTTTGATACCAACTCAACAACTTCAATATCATAAATGAAGGACGTTCCTATACCCCTCCATCCCCTCACTTTTATGCAAATTGTCACAAATCACATATTTATACCTTATGGGTCCGAAACCATGATTTATCATTTCATTTTATGCATTTGCCTTTTAGATCCTGTAGGAAGTAAAAAGTGGAGTTACATATAAAAAGACAATAGCATTGACATTTATATTTACCCACATTGTTACCCTCAGCAGAGAACTTTATTTCTTCATGTAGTTTTAGTAAATTGTCTAGTTTAGGAAATTCCTTTCAACCTGCAACCTGCAAAACTCTCTTAAGTATCTCTTAGTCTTATAGGGCAGATCTAGTAATGATGAAGTCCCTCAGCTTTTGTTTATCTGGGAATGTTTTAATCCTTCCCTCTTTGTTTTCCTGTGAAGGTTTTTTTTTTTTTTTAATGCAATATTATTGAGATACGCTCATATACCATATAAGCCATCCAAAGTATACAATGAATGGCTCACAGTATCATCATATAGTTGTGCACTCATCGCCACAATCAATTTTCAAACATTTTCATTAATCCAAAATAAAGAAAAAATATATATAAAAAAATAAAAAAAGAACACTCAAACCATCCCATACCCTTTATCCCTCTCTATTATTTATATATTTTTGTCATTATTTTATTACTTATCTGCCCATACACTGGTTAAAGGGAGTATCAGTCACCAGGTTTTCACTATCATAGTCACACTATAAAGGCTATATAGTTATATAATTATCATCAAGAATCATGTCTTCTGGATTACCATTCAACAGATTCAGGTGTTTCCTTCTAGCTATTCTAATATACTAGAAACTAAAAAGGAATATCTATATAATGCATAAGAATAACCTCCAGACTGACCCCTTAACTATTTGAGATCTCTCAGCCACTGAAGCTTTATTTTTGTTTCATTTCTTTTCTCTCTTTGGGTCAAGAAAGCATTCTCCATTCCACAATGCCAGGGCCAGGCTCATCACTGGGGGTCCTGTCCCTTGTTGCCAGGGAGATGTACACCCCTGGAAGTCATGTCCCACATAAAGGGGAGGGCAGTGAATTTATTTTCAGGGTTGGCTGGAAGAGGCCATATCTGAGCAACAAAAGAGGTTCTCTGGGGGTGACTCTTAGGCATAATTATTAGTAGGGTTAGCTTCTTTTTTGCAGGAATAAGTTTCCTAAGGACAAGCCCCAAGATCAGGGGCTTGACTTATTAAATTGGGATTCCCTAAAGCTTGTGGGAATACCAGGCATTCCCCAGGTGAGAAAGTTTAATATTTCCACATTTTTCCCCCGTACCGCAAGGAGACTTTGCAAATACTTTATTATTTTCTGCCCAAAGTCCTCGGGGGTGCATCTCCCTCCCTCATTTTTGAAAGTCAGTTTTGTCAGATACAGAATTCTTGGTTGGCAATTATTTGCTTTCAGCACTTTAAATATGTCATTTTACTAACTTCTCACCTCTGTGGACACATGTTTTTAAAATTCACAATCGAAAGCATTCAGTTTAAGTTTTGTGTAAACTGGATAACGGCTTTTAGATATTTATAGATAATTATTAAAGTTACTAATTATAAAAAGCAAAAGAAGTGAATCTTTGAAAGCAGAAGTTTTAAAAATGTAACTATAAACTATTTAATTCCTCAGGAATTTTCTCAAGGACTTTCTCGCACTATTCCTCTAACCCCCCATGTGAAATATGAGAGAATTACCCTATTCATTTAACAAATGAGAAAATGAAACCACATATGGTCTAAATTTCCCCAACAAGAAAATGGCTTTTTGACTTCTGATTCAATGCTTTATTCACCAGTTTGTTCCATTACTTGATTGGATCACCACAAACCTCCTTGCCAAAGTGATTATTTTAGGGAGAGCCTGAGGATATTCAAGCATTCACAAGAAAGTAGCTGGGTAGGATGTGAATTGGGAGAATGTTAAAGAGGAAAGAGATAAGGACAGACATAATACAATGATGCAAACATCAGTAACTTAATAAAAAATTTTAAGATACCCAGTAAAGAAAAAAATTCACTAGGAACACCTTCTAATTAACCAGACTCTAGAAAAATGCCACATTAGAAATCAAAGGGGAAAAATTTGCTCTTAAAGTGTTATAGCTGCCAGACAGCAGCTGCATTACCTGAATACCTTGCATAATGATCTCCAAAAGGCAATGATAATATGGGCAAAATGTTACTAATTGTTGAAGCTGGCAACACAAACACGCCTTCATTACCAGATTCTCTCTACTTCATGTATGTTAAAAAACATACATAACAAAAAAACATTCAAAGAAAGCAGTGCAAAATAACAATACTAAAAGACCACATTTAGGAAAACTGTTCACTTCAAAATTCCTCCATCTGATCCAGGAAAAGGAAACCAATAGCCAATCACCCTAACTAATATACCTGAATTGTGAAAATGGGCAAAATGTTCGGAAAGGAAGGCAACTAGAAAAAGCTTCCTAACAATGTCAAAACCTGGAGAAAGTCATTACAAGAAAAGAGGTCAGGTAAAGAGCAATAGCATTTGACCAGAGTAACTTTTAGAAGACTTCCCCAATAAAAAAAGGCAAAGGTCAAGAACCCTACAAACTACCTCTGCCAGGAGGGCAGTGGTCTCCAGCTCACTCTGGGCTTCATCACTCTCCCCCACCCCCCAGCCATCTGAGAGGGTCAGGGGAAGACTCCTTCTGACTTCCCTGTCCACCTCTCACCCACTGCCCTCCCTCCAGGGAGCTGGGCTCTGCCAGGTACTATGCTCCATGTGTGGGGGCCTGTCTCTGCTTGGGCCTTTCAGTGAGAGAAAGAGGTAGTCTTTACTCCCTGCCACAAAGTACCAAAGTCATTCATATCTGGCAGTGGGGTTACTGGAAAAGGCTGAAGTCAGAAGACCTGGGTTTTCAGCCCTGCCACTTGAGGTTTAGAGAACCTGGGGACCTACTTTAACCTCTGGGTACTCTTCTCTAAATGGGGGAACAGCCAATGGACCCAGGTTGAGGGTCATCCTACAAAATAAAAGTCCTCTAATCTCCGAGACTAACAAAGACACGAAAGAAAGGGAAAGAGTGAGGAATGAAAAACTGTTACAGACCGAAGGAGGTTGATGAGACAGAACAACTAAAGACCCCAGGAAGGGGTTCTGAATCAGAAAAGAAAAAGAGACACTTTGGTACAGTTGGCAAAATTTGCATTAGGCCTGTGGACTGGATGGTTGCATTAATGCTGATTTTCTGACTGGGAGGGGTACATGGTGGCAACGCAAGAGTGTTCTTGTTTTAGAAGGGCATGCAGCAGAGTATTTAGGGAGGATGGGGCATTATGTTGGAAAAAGACTACAAAGAGAAATGATGGTGCAAACACAGTAAAGTGATCACTGGGAAATCCTGGTAAAGGGGATTCAGGAGATCTTTGTTCTGCTCTTGCAATTTTTCCGTAGGCTTAAAATTTATTTCAAAATTTAAAAATATCCTAAATAAAACAGAAGTTAAAAAAGGCACGGTTAAGGTCTGCGCTGCCTAGCACAAAGGATCACTCTGAGACTCAAATGGTAATATATATACAAAAGCACTTTTTAAGCTGCCACAAAACACAGAGATGAAAGACATCATTAGCAGAAAAATGACTACATCCAATGTCACATATTAGTGGGCCTGATACCTCCATAAAGAGGAAGTCAGTTGTTTATCTTAGAGGCTGAAGGGGGAGGGGGAAGGATTACAGATTCAAGGCAAGATACCACCACAGAGTGAGGCAATTTATTAAACTGCTTCAGTGACCAAAGTTAAATAGACCTTATTTTCCTTTACTAAGACAATGAAGATTACTCTGACTGCCTGTCACTGTTTCATTTATTAAATTGTGCTCACTGGGCTATGTATGAATAAGATACAAAAACTACTTATAAAATGCAAATAAGAAAAACTGTCATATGGGGTCAGAATACTAATCAATCAGGTTATCAATAAATGTAAATCTTCCACATTTACCTCATTGGCTCTTTTGATTATTTTATCATCCACATCTGTAATTCCCATCACCATCACTATGTTGCATCCAAAAACCTTGGTTAGGATCCTTCGAACTATATCGAATCTAACATATGAGCTGAAAGAAATTGAAAAAGAAAAAAGGTTAGGATATCTTTAAAACCGAAAGTCATCATTGTGCTATTTTTTTTAAAGTGCACCATATTTTAAGAGTCTGCTGAGTAATGACAACTGTGCAATATAATTGATAGTCAGATGGTGCTAAAAAAATAAATGAAAAGCCTTTTTCTGACTGGCCCACCATCTTCTGGTCCACACAGTTCCTCACAAGCAACTGAGAAAGGTGTTGCTTCAAGTACAGGATAAAATTTCAGCATTTTTATTCTAGAGCTCTTATTTAAATGAGTTTACATCTACTTAATTGCATAAAAATTTGCCCATAATGTATTCTCATTTGGTAGTTAAAGCACTAAAGGCTTTTACCATTCTAATTCATGTTCTAGAATAATTCTAATTTTTCACTATGACAAAAGAGATAGAAGCAAATAATTATAATAATGAATCAAGACAAGTATAATCCTATTAAAGCTGTATAAGGTTATTCCTAAGAAATGTTTACACTATTGTGGAATGTTAAAATACCAGCTTATTTACATACTACATTGGTTAACTCAGACTTCTAAAACTAAACGGGGGAGTGTTTGTATTCCATTAAAAATCTCAAAAATCTAGTTTCTTATAAAAACTACCTTAAAATTCAAGATCACCTAATCTCATGCTCAGCTCGATCACCTACAAGGCCTCTGTAAATTTGAGTTCAGAAAATCATTTTCCCTTGGAAAAAAATCCTAGCCATAGTGTTATATCACTTTAAAATTCCACAGTCACCCAGCTCCCCTGTGCCCAACCAAAAGAGTTGAGATCAAATCTTGATTCTTTGTGACAAAACTATCTCCAAAACTCCTTGACAAGATATATAACCTCTTGAAGCCTCAGTCTGCTGATTTATAAATCGGGCAAAATTCTATGAGTCCACGGGTTGAATACGATAATACTCACTGCCCGAGAAGCACTGATTCCAACTAACAGAAGCTATTAGCACCATTACATTATCATCACTATGCCCTTCATTAGCCTTGAGTTGGCAAAGATGCCACAAGAACTAAGACTTAGTGACGAGAAAAATCACCTCCTTGGCCAAGAGGAGCTCAGGTTGAGAGTTACAGCACAGCTCTGGCAGAGCTTTCAGGGGCTCTGCAAGGTCCTGGGTGACCTGAGCCCCTGGGGAGCCTGCAGCTGTGCTGCTACCAGGACACCCACACACACACCTTCAGGTACAAAACAGCCAGAGACACGAACTTAAAGAACTCAGCATCGGAATCCTCAGTCTCCTGTGGTCTACGGTAAACTATGTGACCACTGGCCAGGTCACTTCACTGTTCTAGACCTTTGCTTTAGGCTAATGTAGATGACTGCTAAGACCACTCCCAGCACTAAAGGCTTTTTACTCAAGAATCTTCCATGTTACCCCCTCTACTATGAGATAAAACCCAAACTCTTTAGGCCAGATAATGCCACACCCTCCCCAATCTGACTCCAATCACCCCTCCTACATTTCCCCTCCAATACTCCCCTATTTCAACCAGACTGGCTCCTTGTTTTCTTCTGAACAGGATTTTCACTCCTCTGCCTAGTCTCTTCCTGGAAAAATTCTGTAGGCCATTTGTCAGGATTTGTCTGTCTCTTTCTATTTAACAGACTCCTACCCATCCTTCAAGTTTTACCTCAAGTTCTGCCCTTCTGTAACAGGTAGTGTGTTGATCCTTGCCCTCTTGTAGCTTAAATAATTAAATAAATAACCACCAAAGTAGTTACAGAACTACAACTGTGTAAAGGATGGTGATTGGGCGATAATATGAGAGAATAAAGGACAGGAAGCTTCTTTAAGTTACCCCAGTCCAACAAAGTCTGAATCGGTGTCAGCTGAGCTGACAGGAAGAGAAAGTCAAAGGGGACGAGTCCTAGCACCTGAATATCTCTCTGGGAAAGCTCTGCGGGTAAGATCGGGGAGTCAAAGCCCAGTGCCTCATTACTCACTGACCAGGTGTTGAACCTTGGATGAGTTCCTTAAGCCCTCAGCACCATGGCTTCCCCATTTGTAATTTGGGGGTAATAAAGATACGTACCACCTGGTGTTATTAGGAGGATTAAGTTGGTTGTGTTTGTCAAGCATTTAGAATAATACCTGGCACACAGTAAGCGTGTGTGTTACACATATATCTTTATTAAATAAAGGCCAGCGTGGCCAAATGGGGAGGAAAATGGTAAGAGATGAACCTGGAATGCTGAATGAGAGACCATTCAAACCACAGACTTAAGAATTTTGAACTTTACTTAAGAGCAGTGGAGCCATGTGTCCTCCTGAGGCACCGCCCCTTCTTCAGAAATCTTAGTTATTTATGCCTCTTAGAGCCATCTTGAATTGAATGACTCTTCTTGATGAACCTGTTCTATCTCACCATCAAGACTGAATCACGTAAACCCGCTTATTCAATAGTGGTTATCCTTAACTGAGGTTTGGGGGAAGACAGTGATGAAAGAGGAACTGAAGGATCTTGATCTAAGGGCTTTCACAATTCATTCAGCTGTACACTTAAGATCTGCACTCTTTTCTGTATTTTACACTTCAAATAAATAGGTTAAAAATATGCTTTTAAAAATTAACAGTAACTTAGCCCAAAGTGAAGGGGAAGAATGACGCCTGGACCATTTACTTTGCTACAACAAAACACACACACAAAAACTTTCAGATTTGCCTGTGATAAGTAAGTATCAAATAAGTATATGTAACTTTTTACTTTTAGTCTAGGTCTAAAACAGTAACAAGGAAAAAAATGCACAAGAGTACACACAAAGTATTAGGAAAGATGGTAATCCTGACAAATGTAGCAAGCTCATGGTTAAGAGGTCAAGACACCAAGCACTTGGCAGTCAGATAAACCCAGGCTCCATCCCAGATCCACTATTTCCTAAATGTGTGACCTTGGAGAAGTTACTCATCATCAATAACTGTTGAGCCCTTATACACGTTACATGTCAGGTACAGGGTTAGGGCTCACTTCACAGGCTTTATTTCATAAGATTGTTGTGAAGATTCAGAAGGATGGATACTGTTATAGTACCCATTTCAAAGATGAAGAAACCAGAACTCAAAGCAATAAAGTGACTTGTCTAAGGTTGAAAGGCTAACAAATGGTAGGGGCTGGAAATGACTCCTGAGCAGACTCCAGAACACCTAGAAAGGCCTCATCTCACCCAACCCACCAAGAATCATCTGCTTCCAAAACGGGTCATTTTTCACTGCTCCACACTGCCTCCCTGAGTTTCCTCATTTGTTAAATGGGTTACAATTGGTACAAGAACCAAATGAGACTAGCACTAAGTGCTTCCCACAATGCCTGGAACACAGTATTATTCAGTGTCCTCAAACTGCCACTTGAGAGATGAAGAAACCTGCAAAAGGCCAATTCTTTCAAAATCAAATTGGTCCTAGAAGTGTGAAAATTCAAACCCAAGAAACTCACCAAGCATGGCCAAGGTGTGCATGATCATACACAGTTGGTCCACAGCTATACCTGGAACAAAGTTAAGAACCATCAGGTGAAACGTATTAGCACCAAAACACTAGATTCCTAGTTATGATTATCATATAATCATGTCTTTTTTTTTTTTTTTTAAGCGATCAGGTTTTGGGAATGCCTAATTGGGGCTCTATTAGTTGAATTCCTAAATTCATAACCAAAACCTGTAAATTCATTGTGAACACATCCAATTGTCTTTAATGGAGCCCTCCAATGTATTTTATAAATGCCTGCCCTGTAAAAATCCAACCCTGCTTTTCAACACCAAAAAGTCCACAACACCCGAAAATGTTACATTTACAGCTTCTTTCCCGGCTCCGCCGCCCTGACCAAACCCCACGTCCCCAACAGTTGTCCCTAACCCCGCCAAGGTGTTAAAACGCTACCAGGAGGCGGCTTCCGCATTGGCCACTATTAAAGGGTCTTTTCTTCGGGTGAGACTGTTGTAGACCTTGACGCCGGTGTCATGGCCTGAAGGTTGCAGCCAGTCCTGCCGGCGTCCCCCAGACACAGCCTGGCCGTCATGCTGCCGCCGCTCCCCGAGCCTGAGACCCGGCGGAGCCCGGAAGAGCGGGAGGCAGAAGCAGCTGAATCGCAGCGGGCGAGCGGCGGAAGGCAGGTGGGCCCCGCTTGTCCACAGCATAGTCCGCGGACCCCTGCGAAGTGCAGAGATGAGGCCACGGAAGGAGGCGGACGCCAAAGTCACAGGCCCCGCCCGGGGCGGCAGACGCACAGCCAGCACGCCCCGCGGAGGCCCCGCCCCTGAGGCCACACCCCCACGGAGGTCCCGGCCCAACCCCGCCCACTTCCGGAAGGGGCGGGCGGGAAACCTTGCTGCCGGCGCCTTGCAGGCCCCTCGCTCTCCTGGGCTTGGGTTTGGGTTTGGGTTCGGGTTTGCTTTCGCCACGCTGGGCGGGCGGGTGCCAGCGTCCTTTGGAGAAAAGAGCAGGCCGCGGCCGGAGGCGGCACTGGAGACTAGCATTAAGTGCTTCCCACAATGCCTGGAACACAGTAGTTATTCAGTGTCTTCAAACTGCCACAAGCGTAAGGCTGCCATCCGCCCCTAGGTCGTAGGAAGAGGCGGGATTCGCGGCGGGCTCCGCGCTTCGCTCCACAGAGATGGGGGACTTTTTCTAATAAGTGCATGTCGGTACTGGGCATGGTGCCACTTAAAATCCGGTCTCCCCGTGGCTGGATGGGTTACCCAGAGGCCGCTACCAAGTTGGTGCTGTCCCAGCCTGGAAGAGATTTTACAGTGCGGGGCACTTACCGCCTCACCGCGGCAGCCTGTGACGCCGGCTTGTAAAGCGCATTTGCAGTCCCACACTCATAAACATACACACTCCCTTCCGGTGTCTCGGCTATCCATTCATTATGCACGTGTAGTAGGAAATGTCCGCTTGGGATTCATTGTTAGGTTAAAAGTTCTACCATCCCATCTCTTAAGAACAAAAACATTCTGAATTGCGGCTTATACCGTGCTTTTTAAATACGCGGATTCTCCTGAAGTTACTTTCGAACTATCTCGATAAATAAGCCCGTAACTTCCTCTCTCTTTTAGTATCTTGCAAAACAGTGTCAAAAAAAAAAAAAAAAAAATCCCCTTTGCTTATGCAGTCCTCAAAACCGCACAGAGGTTCCTCAATTCTGTTTTTAGGTTTGTTTTGGTCGTGCTATTGAAAGGCAAACGCTCAGACATACAAGTATGTCCCTAGAGTACTCACCAACGAAAAACTTTTTTCAAGATCCCTGGAGTCCACCTTTGCAATTCTCTTTCAAGCTGCACAATAGTCTAAGGTAAACTATCGTTTTAATGTAAAACTCTTAATATGTTAGAAAACCTGTTTTTCAGAATTAGGAGACCCTTCCATTAATGCTAACTGCACGTGCTCCCTGACTAAATTCTACTCGAATATTATCATTCTTAACTGACTGCACAGTACTATGTTCATGTTTTTTGTAATTGTCTCTTGTTTCTACGTAATACAATGTGTATGTTTTTCTCTCTAAAAGAATATTTTAGACTTAATTCTTCTTAATTCTTTCACTGTATGCAACACTGAGTCCAGAAAAGGGCTTGTTAAATGTTGCTGAATTAATGTCTCATGGAATACACCTGTTGTGCAGGTGGAAGGCCATTTCGTCAGTGTAAAATGTAAGGGCAGAAATCAGATGTGCCTCTAAAATAAGAAAATGCACAAAAAGTTTAATTGCAATCTGTGAGAACAGAATGCAAGAAAGGGGTTAGAATAGATGTTTTGGAAGCAGATTTAGTAACACTGAACACTAAATCCTGTACATAAATCTGTAAGAGCTGGCATATTTGAACTGGCTGTAGAAAATCATGACTTTTAAATTAACAATGGTATCTTTTGGCTTCAGGAAACAGTTCAGCCCTTGACTGGCAGCAATTCTACCCTTTCTTACAGGCTTTTAGGAATCATCAAAACAATGCTAAGAATAACACATTATTGAAGGACAGTTAAAAACACGATTCCTTTTGTAGAGATTGAGATTAAAGCAAAGTAAAAGTGACTAGGAAGATGTATGAGCATATATGACCTTAAAAGAGAATTCTGTTAATTTGAAGTGACCCCTCCCAAGTCTAGGTCAGACCAAGGAAGCGTATGAAAAATTAATGGCTCTAAAATATCACAAATACCATTTCTTTGTCCTTTACTACAATAACAAAAATGTAGTTTTAAGTGTTATGCGTTCTTTGCAAGGCAAAATTTTGTAATTTGAGGTGAATGTGTTAGCATTTAGTTTTCAAGTACCTCAAAAGATAAAGAATTATATGTTCATATCTTATCTGCCATAGGTTTGAAAGCATCTCCAGTTATTCATAAATTTTAGAAAAAGTTTTAACATCTATTTTTGCAACACAACCCAAAGAGCAAAACATAAACAACCAAGATTCTTTAAAGTAACTTCAAAATTAGGCACTTTTCCTGACATATTTTTAAATGCATATTTTTATTTTATTTACTGGTTTTTAAAACTTGGTCAGAAAACTGTGAAGCCATTGGTATATTAAGAACTCTGTAAAGCCAATAAATAAATAAATAAATAAGTTATTTTCTAATATTTTAGCCTCAAGGCTAGAATGTAAGTTCCTTATGCACCATTGTATCCCCGGTTCATAGAACAGAAGTTGGCATATGGTAGGCACTCATTAAATATTTCTTATTAAATTAATAAGCTACCTTTTTAATTTATGTCTGTGAAGTCCATGAAAAAATAAGATGGATGAAATAATTATTCAGATAGAATCCATGATTTTTAAAAATGATAACCCAGGTCAAATTGCAGCTTGATTATCTTTGGAAGAAATAAATTGTTACTTAAAAACTTTATTCCTGTGTTCAATTTAACACCACTCATTGTAGAACCACTGAATACAGTATTAAAAGAATCTGTCCCTTTCTTGCTATTGTACTTTAAAATTACTTGTATGGTCTTTGAGGAGAGGGCATAATTTTTCTTATACAAACTTACACCATTCTCTATCCTCTATTCTGCTTCCATACAATGTCATAGCATTATAGTCCTTTGTGCAGAGTAGTGGCCAATAAATGTGTGCTGTATGAAATGAAGTAAACTTTACTCTTTTGCTTTTAACTGGGTCAAGGCTGAAAAAAAGTGGGAGCATAAGGAGATTAGCCATTTTCCTGAATATCAATCAAAGCGAACATTCTCTTGATGTAGGGATAGGGTGAGAGGGTTTAAGAATAAAGATCAAATCCATTACTTCAGAGTAATTATTCAGACTGTTATCACCACAGCGATGTTCCACTGTGGACAAATCATTTCGAAAAGCAAAACAGCTCAATTTAGTTTCATTTGCTGTATTGACATCCATATCACAAAATACCCTCAGAGGTCGTTGAAATAAGACTACTGAGGTTCATCTATTTTATAAATTTTGGATTAGCCTGAAATTTAACTGAATTACATATAGTACTTTTAAAAAAATCCCAAATGGTTTTAGATGTCACCATATTGTTTCATCGAACATTCAAAATCTTAGCACCAGGATGTGTATACATTTAAGCTGCAATGCAACTTTTTTTTAAAGGCCTAAAGTGGTGTATGTTGTAATACAAGAGAATAAGCCCGGCAGTTACAAGATGACTTCCGACACTATCCAAATTAAAGCTAAGGAAAATGGACAATCGTCCTGACATCACTGAATTGAAACAGAAACATTACAAGAGTTGGGAGTTGAGGTTAATTTACAGAACACAATATACAGTTCCACTGACGGAGCTCCCAACAAAACAGAAAACCCTGGTGGGAGAGCTAAAACTGACAAAGTATCCCTCTCCACCTTAGCAAATCAAAGGCGATACAAATATCAAAATAGAAGTGGGTTTAAAATACAATCAAACCAGTGGAACACAGACAGCCACGCGGGGCAAGTGCAGCTCTTGGAGCAATCACGGAGGAACCCAGTAGATGCGGAGAGGTTCGCCCCGCGGGGTCCCCTTCCTTAATCGCAACTCCGGGGGCTATGCGGACGTTCAAACCCATATTGAAGCAGTTGAAGAGTAACGGAAACAAAAGCAGGCCGCAGCGGGTTCCCGGCCGCCGCCGGCTACTGCCCTCCGCAGGAGGTCAGGCGGGCGGGGTCTCACGACCGGAAGGGGCGGGGCCAGCCGCGCGCTCCTGTCCCTGTTGTCTAGGCGACGGGTTTGCGCTGTGCTGGAGCTTTTCGGAAAGCCCTAAATCCGGGAGGTTAGGGTGGGGAGAGAAGATATGGGGGGAGGGGAGAGAAACAGAGGAAGGATAGGGAGAAGAGACCGGAAAGCCAAAGGGCCCCAGAATCCTGACGGACTGGATGTTTGCCCCGCCTTGTTTTCGGTGGTCTTTTGAACTGCGTGGGGCAGACTTTTAAGAGCGGATTTCATGACCTAGAACGGGAAACGGGATAAAGGGCTAAGAGCTCGGAAGCAAATGGATGATCTAGGGAGAAAAGGGGAAGGAATCTCGCTTGGCTGGCTCGCTCGCTCTCTGCAGCGACTGTGGGCACTGGAGAGCAGCTTCACTCTTGGGCCCCTTTGTCTCCAAGCCGTTCGAAACTGAACTCCATGAGGAGACACAAAGGGAGGGCGGTGATTAACGGCGCAGGCGCAAAAGCTGTCGAGGCTGCCGGGAGTAGTGGTCCAGCCGTGGAATGGTAGGTCTACTCCCGCGCGGGCCAGCGGCCTCCCCCTTTTGATTCAACCTATGAGGTAGAAATGCGCATGCGCCAGCACTTCCGCTCT
This sequence comes from Choloepus didactylus, assembly GCF_015220235.1. Taxonomy (NCBI): domain Eukaryota; kingdom Metazoa; phylum Chordata; class Mammalia; order Pilosa; family Megalonychidae; genus Choloepus; species Choloepus didactylus. The sequence goes on along the minus strand of NC_051318.1, from coordinate 24,941,569 downwards.
TCTTTCGATCCGCCCTCTCCCTCTCGCAATCCCCAAACCACCGCCCTTCGGGGGACGTGGTTTTCTGGTAGTAAGAGCCGGAGAGGAATTATCAATGCTCATCCCGTCTCCTCGTCGCTTTGATTGGGCAACGGAAGTAAAGACGGCAAGTGGATTGGCTCTTGAAGTTGCCAGTTGTGTCCGCTGCTATACTTATACACCATTGCGGGGGCGGGACACGAGAATGAGGGGGCTTTGTAGAAGGAAGTAGCGGCTTATACATACAGTCATCTCGGAGGTGGCGCTTCCGCGGTCGTCCAGTTGCGGTTGGATCTTCAGTGGAAGAGGCCGTTACTCCGGCGTTTCCCGGCTGGGGTTCAGCCGAAAAAGCTCTGCCACGAAGTGCGAAACTCCTAGTAAAGTTTGCTTCTCACCCCGCCCGCCCTCTTGCCCCAGGCGTCCTAGCCGCTGTCCTCCCTACGACCCTTCAGCCACCCAGCAAAAAATGACTAAATCAAACTGCCGACGCGGTCGCTGGCAGGGGCCAGGCCTCCTGGGTGACCCCCACCGCCTTCCCACCCCTAGAATGGTGAGGGGCGTGAATGCGGCCGAGAGAGGGCGGAGCCACCGCCGGATTCCCGCGAGGGGGAGGGGGAGGGGGCGGGGATGTGAGGGGGGAGGGAGGGAGCCAGAGGCGCATGCGTAGCGTGGCGGGGCTGAATGTTTCCCAAGTGTTTGAAACTGGTATTTGGGTTTTCCACGTTGGATAAGTGCGGCGCATAGAGCGGCGGGGAGCTCGCGCCCCTTCTCCTCTCCTTCCTCCTTCTCCTCTCCTTCCTCCTTCTCCTCACTGACTCGGAACCCGGGCCGACACTGGCCGCAGGAGAGAGGCAGGCACAGGTAGAGCCCCAAGGAAGGCAACTCGGCTGCGGCTGCTACTCAGGCTCCCTTTCTCCTCCCTTCTGGGTGTGTGTGTGCGCGCTTCGTACGCTCTGCTCTCCCCGCTCCCCTCCTCCCCCCCTCCCCGCCGTCTGGGAGGGGGGACCTGTGCGGTCGTTTTAATTCCTCTCCGCCTCTCGGCTTCTCTTCCTACCCAGCCGACTCTCCGCTGGTTCGTACAGCCCTTCGGCGCGAGTTACCGGAGCGACCGGCGATCACCGCCGCCGAGCAGGCGGTCAGGGGGAGGTGTCTCCTTCGGTTTCTGCTTCGCTGAAGGAAGGGGCGAGCGGAGCAGCCACGGCAGATGTAGCTTTCCTGGGAGCTCGAAAGCCGGAGCCGGAGGAGGGGGGAACCAGAGGAGGGCGAGAAAAAGAGCTTTGCATTTTGCAGTGCTATTTTTTTATTTGAGGGGGGCGGGGGGTGGAGGAAGCGGAAAGCCGTGCAGAGTCGCCGGGGACCTTTCGGGTGAACCATGTTGAGTCCTGCAAACGGGGAGCAAATTCACCTGGTGAACTATGTGGAGGATTATCTGGACTCCATCGAGTCTTTGCCTTTCGATCTGCAGAGAAACGTCTCGTTGATGAGGGAAATAGACGCGAAATATCAAGGTAAGGGCCGGAGATGATGGATGGGGCGATTGGTTGGATTCCCTGTCTTTTATTCCTAGCTAATCTGTGGTGTGTGTCTGTGTGTGTAAATGTGTAAAGCTCGTGTCCCCTTTCTGCTCTCTTACCCTCCTCTCACTCGTCAGGAAGGGTAGTTTTATTTTCATTGGGAGCTGGCGGAGGCAGAGAGCAAGTAATGTTATTGAACTGGAGAAAGCAGCACAGGGGGGATCTGCAGCGGTAGCTCTTGTCATGGGGTGGAACAAAAGGTCTTCAGCTTCTTTTATTCACTAAGGTCCTTCTGTGCAAAACATGGGACAAGAGGGAAGAAGGAGGAAAGAAAGGTCTTAATTTAAAGCTGTGCTACAAAAGCAGCTCTTTGTAGTGAAGTGATGAGGTGGTGGTGTGTTGCAGAGGGCGGGGGGAGGGGGAGGCAGGGGGGTTAATCTGTGTCTTTCAGAAAGGGGTGGCAAAGGGGGAAATGCAGGGTGGACACAGATTACAGCACAACATTGAGGAATGTACACTGTTCATTATGGCTGTAGGAGCAGCAGAGACCGTGGCTGATAGTAGAGGCTGTTAGAGGAGAGGTGGCTGTTAGCAAGGTTGTTTCATTTAAACCCGGGCTACGTCGGTCCAGAGAAATGCCTTTCCCCTAGCCCTCTCCTCGCCACCCTCCAAAACCACCGACCCACCCTCAGTCTTTAAATCTAAGTGTTACATAAAGTACAGGGGGGTAGATACTCTGCTCCGTGTAGTCTCCGTTCTCTCCTCCTCTCTCCCTACCCCGCTACTGGCCCTTCTTTAGTGCTGGACACTTAGTAGAGACCGATGTGCAAGGGGAAGACGCTGCTGGGTGTAGTTTGCCGAGGATGAGGGTTTTATTCAGTATGTGTGTGCAGTGGGGGAGGGCAGGGGGTGGAGTGAAGGCGAGGAAATCGCCGATCTGTTTTATGCTCCGGGGGGAAGCGGGGAAAATAGATGGTTAGAATGAAGAGGGATATGGCAGGTGAGAGAACCTGTGGGTCTTTCCCTGCAGATCCGACCGCGAAGACAGTGTCAGGGAGGAGGTTGAGGGTTAATGTCCGCTGGGAATTGTTGGCTGTTGGGGAAACTTTTCTTCGAGGTCAGGCAAAGCACTGGGAATTCTGTTTTGAACGTGGGTCATCATTCTGAGTTTACTAATGTTTACGGGACTGCGCAGCAGTGAACGGAAAGGGGGGAGAGTGTAGAAAGCGACCGCTCGCCCCCAAATACACAAAAAACGCTTCTTTGGAAGGCGCCCCTGCGCGCTCTGCCAGAGTCGGTTTCGCAGCATTTTTTATAGGTGGTTCATTAGCATATTGCGGAACATCCCCGCCTCGACCTCCTTATGATTGGCCATGGCGTTCCCCATGGAATGTTCTTATCACTTCACTGCGGAGTGATTGGTCTCCGAGCCCGAGGGGTTGAGCTGTGCGCAGTGACTAGCACGGGTCTCTGTTTCCGCTGCTTTCCTTTTTCTCTTTCGTAGAGGGGCTAGGAGGAAGCGGGGAGAAGGGAGGAGGTCATGTTGATTTGAATATCTCCTGGTCGCCCGGCCTCCAGCTTCGGATTGGCACTTGGCGTTCCTGGGGAGGACGGTGATCTTGGAGCTCGCCCTGTGATTGGTGTCTCGGCTGGACCGGGGCCGGTACCGAAGCCTCCGCCCTCCCGGCTGGAGATTCTCATAGGCCAATACCTCCCGGGGCGGGGCGCGCCGCCCGCCTGGCCCTCTCCCCATTGGCAGGGTAGCTCCAGGTCCGGTGCCGCCTGGTTCTTTCCAACGCTCGAGAGTCCGTCCACTTCCGGCCGCAGAACAATGGCGGTGGGTCGGATTAGGTCGGTAGCGGCGAGGCCGGCGAGCCGCGCTCCTGGAGCTGTCGATGGTGGGCGCAGCTGCGGCCACCCTCCGAGAGACAGCGGGCCTGTGCTGCCTGAGCCTCAGTGGCCCGCGAGGGCGTGCCTACAAATTGCCGGGTTCCACTTCTCTCCTGACCCAAGGGTTCGGCCGCTCGAGGTGGACGCTGCCCTTGGCTGCGCGGACGCCGGCGGAATGGGGCTCCTCCTGGTGGCCGCGGGGTCTGCGATGCTCCGGCGTCTGTCGCTTCGGGGAAATGTGAGTGACTCGCGCGGCGACTTTCGGGGGAGGGAGCGCGGTGGTGTGTGGATCACGATCTGAGCTCCTTTCCGTAGCACTTCTTTCTGCCCCACCTCAGGTGGCTCTGTGAGCCTTCGAGTATTTCTAGATGGTTAGTGCATGTCCCCTCCCCATCCCCCCCCCCCCACCTTGGGATGAAGGGAACCTGGAACAGGGCCATCTCCTGATGTTGATCTTGTCAATCCCCGAACCTCTCTCACGAGGTCTGTAGAATTCTTGAAATAAAAGGAAGTGAGGATCAGGGAAGATTCTAACAGCTTTACTATTTGACAAGGAAAAAGAAAATTAAGGATTTTCACAATCTTTACGCACATATGTCTGGCACTCTTCATTACCACTCTTAGGATACTTTGAAGATGACAGAAAAGTTTATCTTTTTCTCTAACATTCTTGTCAATATATCCCATACGGCTACTTGATTAATCCATTCGTTACTATGAGGAAATCAGACTTGCTGCTTCAGAACAAAAGGTATTTTCTATTAAGTTAATATATGATGTACTTATTTGGCTTAGGCGCTGAAAATCACAGTCCCGCCAGTCATCTCCCACCCCTTATATATTTAAAATCAGTGCTATTGAGAGTAAACTCTCAAGTGTAAACATCCAGGGAGCATAGATAATTTGTCCATCGTAATAATAATAACTCATTTGTTTGGACTTAGTATAATGCTGAGGTATTTAATATAGTTCTAAAATGTTAAACTTCTATTTTTAAAGAAGCATTATGTTGCAAGTCAAGCTTCCATAGCCACTTGCTTAGTACATAGCAGTTGGAAATTAAGCCATAAAAATGGATTTTAATAGTTTACCAATTGTAAATGGTGTTTGAAGTTGCTTGAATTATTTTTCAAGCATTATAATAAAATATTCACCTGCCCCAGGGAATTCTGCTTCATGAAGAATTTCAGTGCAACCCCTATGTAAAATTAAAATATGCTTGTAAAAATTTGGCAGTTTAAATTAGATTTTGCTGAAATCTCATTTAATCCATTGGATAACACTTTGTAGTTTCTTTCCATAATACTGTTGCTTTCCTAAAGTAATGTTGGTGTCCAACATTTTTAGAAAAGGGTCAGCAGCAGTTTCAGATGAGCTGATGGACCTAAAGAAGCAGTGTCACTGGAAAGATGTCTTTCCTATTTAGCGTTGATGCTTTTGTTCTTGTTTATATATGTCTGTACTTCACTAGTTTTGTTGATAACAGTACTTTGCTTGGGGCATCTAAGAATTACATGCCATTGTGAGGGTACAGGATTATTTAGTAATTTTTGATGGGATGTTTGCTTCTTTCTCAAAAGTGAGGCTTCACATGAAAGTAAGTCTACTTGTGTTATAAAAGATGCTGTATATTTTTAAATTAACATGATAGAATTGGTCTCTTTCTATGAAACGTCAACATTGTCTTGAGAAATTTGATTTACTCATTAAACCAAACTATCATTTTGTAACTTGAAATTCATTTAACAATAAACAGCACAAACTTGAAAGGGAACTAAAGCATATTGAGCACAGCTATTTATTTTCAGAATTAATTACTCTAAGAGACTATGGCATTCTTCCTCTCTGGCAGACAGTCTACATTGTTCTTTTAGGAAGTATCTTCAGAGGTATCTTCATTTTGAGAATGTAGGCTAGAAAATAATTCTTACCATTTAGGTAAGCTTGAATGTTGGCCTACTTCAAATGTTTACTCTGGTGTTAGGTTTATGCCTTTTATCTACCTGGAGGTAAGATTTGCAAAGGCTCATGGGAACTTTTTATACATTCCTTCTCCCCAAACACACACACTTTCTTCTTGAAGGGTATAGTTACTTTCCTTATTTTAAGAGATTTGGGAGAAAACTCTGATACCATGTAATGGTTACTGTTTGGGAAAAATAACTGGAAATTATTTGCATATCTAAATAGGCTTTCCTTATTTCAGTTAGATCATTTCACAGCATTTATTTCTTAAGAAATTAACTATATTTGCCTAATTACATTTTAAAATCATATACACTGTCTTCTACCCTGTCCAAGAAGGTTTAAATTTAGTACTGAGGTTATTTGTTTCTTGAAGGAAATTAAAAAGCTTGGGTTTGGAAGGGTGGTTGTGGACCCACAAATTGTCCATTTGAACATTTACTTCTGAGCTTAGGACAAATTATTACTCTTATCAGCTTGTTTTTTGTTTAGTTTTTACTCTCAGTTAGGTTTAATGGTAGTGCAAATTTTCCAGAGAATAGTTTGGGTCTAGAAACTTCTCAAAGAGACAAATACAGAGAGCAAAGGACATGGGATGAATGCTGCTGCCACCTTCCCTGCCCCATCCCTCAAAGTTGGATCTGCTATCTAAGGTTATAAAATCTGTTGACTTTTGTAGATGTTATTGTTTTAAACAATAAATGTAAAAGTAAAGTAAAATCTGGCACCTTTGTTTTAAAGCAAGGCTAAATTGTTTTTTTTATTGTGGCCAAACGTTTCTTGTTTTCAGTAATACAGAGAAATAATGTGCCAGAATAAAGAAGTGACTGATGCCCTGCTGTCATTTAGTAGTCTGGACCCAGTCTTTAAACCACATTGAACTGTTATATAAATTTATATAAATTCTTTAGAGTAACAGAGTATTCTAGAAGTTGGTACTGTAAAGAAAGAGATTAAATGCCTTTAAATTATTTTTTAAATAATTGAGTAAAAGTGATGGAAAGATGAGACATAATCGTTAACTTAACAGAAAATAAAAGTTTGGCCTAAACAACTTACCTAATTTTGAACTTTCCCTATATTTACCTGTCACAGTATTTGGGATACTTTGAGTGGCACTTTGCTAAATGGAAACTGTGTTGCCTTTGTATTTAGTCCCAGAGATATTTCTCAACAACCAAAAAAACTGCTAAAAAGGCCTAGAGCAACATTTTTATACTGGACCAACCTAAGAACATTTCTACCCTTTGCAATTACTTTTGTATAGAAGAGAGAATTAATAAAAGGCTTATTTAATTAGGATGGATTTCCTCTTTAGTGGTTGTAGCATAGATGTAATACATTTTTTTCCTTTGCAGAAATTCTAAAGGAATTGGATGAATATTATGAGAAATTTAAGCGTGAGACTGATGGTACACAGAAGAGGAGAGTTTTACATTGCATTCAGAGAGCTCTGATTCGGAGCCAGGAACTGGGCGATGAAAAGATTCAGATTGTGAGTCAGATGGTAGAGCTAGTTGAGAACCGAACCAGACAAGTGGACAGTCATGTAGAACTTTTTGAGGCACATCAAGAGATCAGTGACACTACTGGCATCAGTGGCAAAATGAGCCAAGATAAGTCGAAGAATGAGACAATCACTCAAGCAGAAAAGCCCAATAATAAGAGATCTCGGCGACAACGCAACAATGAGAATCGAGAGAATGCATCTAATAATCATGATCACGATGACATCACCTCAGGAACACCGAAGGAGAAGAAAGCAAAAACATCAAAGAAAAAGAAACGCTCTAAGGCCAAAGCAGAGAGGGAAGCATCCCCTGCAGATCTTCCCATTGACCCGAATGAACCAACGTACTGTCTGTGCAATCAGGTCTCCTATGGAGAAATGATAGGCTGTGACAATGATGAGTGCCCCATTGAGTGGTTTCATTTCTCTTGCGTGGGACTTAATCATAAACCAAAGGGCAAGTGGTACTGTCCCAAATGTAGAGGAGAAAATGAAAAAACAATGGACAAAGCACTGGAGAAATCCAAAAAAGAGAGAGCTTATAACAGGTAGTTTGTGGACATTCATTTAATAGTGAGGAAAACAAAATAAACCAGTGTATTTATTACATTGTCACCTTTGTTGAGGTGTAAGGATTGTAAGATGTATATTTTTAAAGAATGTTAGAAAAGGAACCATTCCTTTTATAGGGATGGCAGTGATTTTTTTTTCTTTTGTTTTCATTGGTACCCATGTGTAACAAGAGTGGCCTGTGGATCAACATTTTAGAAACTACAAATACAGGTTTGAATTAAACAATCAAGTGAGTCTCAGACTGATTTTTTTTTTTTTGGTGGCTGGAAGCAACCTAATGCATTGAAATGTGGAAAGAAAAAGATTTCATTTGATAAAAATAATGAAAAATATTTCATTTAATAAAAATAATGTTATCACTTCATGAACAAATTTTTAAAAAATTAGCCATGTTGCTAAAGATAAAACCCATAGCAAATTTGTTTCTTGCTACCATAATGTATATCCGTATAATAATTCAGTAACAAAGGTTTAAAGTTAGAAAATTATTTTTTAAAAGGATAAATGGTTAAATTTTACCGGCAAATATTTTATATACTGGCCCGTTCCCCAAATGGCCATTTTTAAATAATTTGAGTACATTTTATATTATGCCAAACAGAAGTGGTCTAGTCATTCATATCATGCTTTTACCATCACAGATCATAATATCGCAGTCTTTAATTTATATAAGCTGTATAAATGTACATTTCCAAGTTAACTTGCACTTGCTGTATTATAATTGGAAATGCAGCCAGGTGCCATTGTGAAACAAAGGTGCGTTTCCTCTTGTATGTATGAAAGCTGTACAGATGTGATGTTAAGAAATAAATGAAACTTGGTCAGTTTGTTCCTCTAGCAGTATATTTAATTTTGACTTAAGTAATTTTAAAAATTTTGTCTTAAATGTGTATACCAGCAGTTTACAAGCCTTAAGCAAAGTCTCTATTATTGTTATCCCTTAATATTGAAGTAGAAGTTACCTAATTGAATATATAATTAGACCAGGGGTCTGAAAATTATAGCCCATAGGTCACATTTGCCCACCACCTGTTTTTATATGGCCTGTGAGTTAAGAATGGTCTTTACATTTTTAAATGGTTAAAAAAAAAATCAAAAGGATATTTTGTAACACATGAAAATTATATGAAATTTAAATTTTAGTGCCCATAAATTTTTCATGGAACACAGCCATGTTCATTCGCTTCTGTATTGTGTATTGACAGCTTTTTTACAGTGACAGAGTTGAATACATATAACAGCGACCAAATGACCTGCAAAGCCTAAATTATTTATGTGCTGACCCCTTACAGAAATATTTGCTGCTCCCCGATAGAGGATAGTATCTAGTGTGGTATTTGTGTCCTTTAGTTTTAAACTGCCCACATATTGAAAGGGTCAGTGCAGTTTCCCATTCTAAGCAATGTATGATTCACTAACTCTGCACGTGATAAAATTAATTTCTACCAATAGACTATAGAATAATTGACTATAGACAATAATTGAGTAACCTCACTATAGAATTTCTATGGTGTGTTTTTATAATAAGTAAAATAGTAAGTTGTCTTCTGATCATTTACTTCATTTGATAGTTACTGGAAATTTCATTTGTGCCAGACATAAATTCCCTGGTTCATAGTGAATGTCCATTATAGAGGGTATTTGATCAGAGAAATGCAAGTTATAGTTGATCATGCATAAAAATGTGAACTTTTTGCATATCAGTATTTACAGACAGACATTTACTTTCCAGCAAAATTCAGAACATTTGAATTTAAGAAATTTGAATGAACATTAATTTTAAAATAGAGATTTACCCAGATAAATAATGAAGAAGAAAAAAAAAGTTAACTGAACAGAAAATAATACTTGATCAAAATCCAGTGGCAAAAATAGTTCAGAGAACCATTGCTTAATATAAAATTATATTTTGTACTAGTTTCTCATTTTTGTTATAATTGGGGCTAATAATGAAGATTACGTTAGAGGAGTGAAGACCCAGTGGAACTCAGTTGCTAATGCTAGACATTGTCATATTTATTTGGTTTTGCTGTAAACAACTCTGTAGTGGAGAAACACAAACAGTCCATGGTCTTGGTCTGTTTGAATCCTATCTTTGTCCCTTAGGTGTTCGATCTTGAATAAACTGCTTAACTTTTGATCCAGTTCATCACTTTTTAAATATCTGTTTCATATAGGCTGTGGTGAGAAGTAAATGAAATTAAATGAATAGGGGACTGGGGTGTAGGTATTCAAATGTTGGATATTTTTTCCCTAACTTGAACAAAATCTATAATAAGGAGCAATGATCACCCATGTTTTCTTAAGAAATGTGGAACATTGCAGAGGCAAAATTGTGTTGGATTTGGCAGTTTTAAACGTTTTCATTATTTCTAGTGGGCAGCTAAAAAAAAAAAATACATATGTACTAGGAAGCATCAGGTTTTAGTATTTACATAATAATTTGATATAATAGGTAATCTCAGGCGAGTTTACTGAAAATAAGATTGGATTTTTCTTTTTTTTAATAGACGGGCGGGAAGCAATCAAATGTAATTAATTGCGTATATTTAGATGTTCAGTATTTGCTAAATAATAGTCAAGTTATTGCATACAGTTCAGATAAAAGGTATAAAGTGTTTCCATTAGAATATGACTTTGTATTTTAAACTGGACTTAGCAAAGTCAATTCATTCAGTTAACAAGTGTTTATTAAGTAGCCATGGGTTCCTGGGGGAGGGACTAGAGTATATTCCAGGTACAAGGAAGGAATACAGCAGTGGCAGGACAGACAGGGTCCTAGCCATATGGACTTAAATTCCAATGACTTGGACACTGTCCAATGATTTTTTTTTTTAACTTTTTACTTTGAAATAATTTAAAACTTACGGTACAGCAAAAATAATACAAACCCCATACAGAGAACTCCAACTGACCCCTACTGCACCCTTATATATGCAGATCTATTAATTTTAGCATCTTTCCAGCTTTGCCATATCATTCTGTCATCTATTTCTTACCTGTGTGTCTGTTTCCTGAGCATTTGCAAGTTAACGCACATCATACTCCTTGAACATGTTAATATTTCCATGTACATTTCCTAAGAACAAAGATACTCACATAACCACCTTAAGTTCATGAAACTTAACTTTGATATAAAACTTTCATTCTATATTTGATTTTTTTTCTTATTTCCCAGTAATGACCTTTTATGCCTTTTCTCCTCCAGTCTTCGATACCAATCACTATCTTGTATTGAATTTAATGGTCATTATCTCTTTAGTTTCTTTTTTTATTCACTGTGGAAACATATACAACATAAATCTTCCCATCCCAACTCCTCCCAAGCATACCATTCAGTGGAATTAATTAAATCCACAGTGTTGCTGTACCCTCACCACCATCCTTTATTGGAACTTTCCCTTCACCCAAAACAGAAACACTACACTCAGTTTGCATTAACTCCCCGTTACCCCTACCCCCAACCCCTAGAAACCTGTACTCTGGTTTCTGTCTCTATGAGCTTGCACATTCTGTGGTATTTTCTTTGTCATTACCATAAGGCTCAAATTCAACATCCTAAATCAATAATAACCTCATTTTTTAAAATTATTTTTAATTCAGTTTTATTGAAATGTATTCACATACCATACAATCATTCACAGTGTACAGTTGTTCACAGTACCATCAAACAGTTGTGCATTCATCACCACAGTCAATTTTTGAACATTTTCATAACTCCAAAAAAATAAGAAAAATAAAAGTAAAAAAGAACACCTAAAACATCCCAGCACCCCCCATTTTTCATTTAATTTTTGTCCCCATTTTTCTACTCATCTGTGCATACACTGGATAAAGGGAGTGTGAGCCACAAGGTTTTCACAGTCACAGTCACACCATGTAAGTTACATAGTTACATAATTGCCTTCAAGAATCAAGGCTACTGGGTTGCAGTTCAACAGTTTCAGGTATTTCCTTCTAGCTATTCCAATCCACTAAAAACTAAAAAGGGGTAGCTATGTAGCATATAAGAATATCCTCCAGAATGACCTCTTGACTCCATTTGAAATCTCTCAAACACTGAAACTTTGTTTCATTTGACTTCCCCCTTTCCATCAGGAAGACTTTCTCAATCCCACAATGTCCAATCCAGGCTCATCCCTGGGAGTCCTGTCCCATGTTGCCAGGGAGATTTACACTCCTAGGAGTCATGCCTCACATAGTGGGGAGGGCAGTGAGTTTGCTTGCTGAGTGGGCTTAGAGAGAGGCCACATCTGAGCAAGAAAAGAGGTTCTCTGGGGGAGACTTTTTTAAAATTGTTTTATTGAGATATATTCACATACCATATAATTATCCACGGTGTACAATCAACTCTTCACAGTACCATAACATAGTTGTGCACTCATCACCCCAATCTATTTTTTTGAACATTTTCCTTATGCCAGAAAGAATAAGAATAAACAATAAAAGTAAAAAAGAACACCCAAGTCATGCCCCCCATGCCACCCTATTCTTCATTTAGTTTTTGTCCCCAGTTTTCTACTCATCCATCCATACATTGGATAAAGGAACTTTGATCCACAAGGTGTTCACAATCACACTGTCACCACTTGTAACCTACATAATTAAACAATCGTCTTCAAGAGTCAAGGCTACTAGGTTGCAATTTGATAGTTTCAGGTATTTCCTTGTAGCTATTCCAATACACTAAAACCTAAAAAGGGATATCTATATAGTACATGAGAATGCCCACAAGAGTAACCTCTCAACTCCATTTGAAATCTCTCAGGCACTGAAACTTTGTTTCATTTTACACCCCCCTTTTGGTCAAGAATATGTTCTCAATCCCAGGATGCTGGGTCCAGATTCATCCCTGGGAGTCATATCCTGCATTGCCAGGGAAATTTCCACCCCTGGGAGTCGGGGCCCATGTAGCGGGGAGGACAGTGAGTTCACCTGCCTAGTTGGTTTAGCTAGAGAGACGGGCACATCTGAGCAACAAAAAGGTACTCGGGGAAACTCTTAGGCACAATTATAAGCAGGTTTAGCCTCTCCTTTGCAGTAACGAGCTTCATAAGGGCAAGCCCCAAGATCAAGGGCTTGGCCTACTGAATCAGCCTACAAACCTCAATGCTTGTGAGAATATCAGTAATTCCCCAGGTGGGGAAGTTTAGTATTTCCACATTTTCCCTCAGTTCCTCAGGAGAGCCCTGCATATAAATTTTTACTCTGCCCAATTATGTTGGGATGTATCAGGATTTCACATTAACCTGTACAAACCTACCATATCTCACTTCCTATTCAAAGTTCCATGTAATTATTGTGTTTGCATAAACTGACCGTACAAGTTATTTAGTGTGCTGCAGAAAATTAGATCTTGCACCAAATGAACATCCCTTCTCTTGGTCTCCCACAGAAGTTGAAGTTTTAAAACACAATCAATATTGTCCTTCACGCTTTGGCCTGATTTGCCTTAGTCCCAACCACATCAACTTCATTCATTACCTTTAATTGAAGTCTGAACTCTTTTTCAGCTTTTTTAACAGTTGTCATATGAGGTAATACCAACAGTCATAGCTGCCAAACTCTAGCTCTGAGTCTCAGGTGTCACACTAATACATGAAGTTCCAGGAACCAACCAGGTTATATACAAGAGCTCAGCATCTCAGAATTTAGAGATAGCCATTACAACTCAGGAATAGATGTGACTGCTGTAAGAGCTTACAATTTAGGGACCTTTACAATAAGCGTTCCCCTGATAACCTGTGCTCTAAGATTCAGTTCTCAAAGTTTACAAATTATAGTTAGTCCATATTAGTGACGTGTTATAAAGTTTGTCTTTTCGTTTCTGGCGTATTTCACTCAAAATGCTGTCCTCAAGATCCATTCACCTAGTTGCATGTCTTACAACATCATTCCTTCTTGCAGCTGCTCAATAATCTATTGAATGCATACCCCACAGTTCACCATCCTGTTCGTCAGTCAATGTACCCTTAGGCCACCTCTGTACATTGCAAATTGTGAATACTGCCGCCATAAACACCAGTGTTTATGACCCTGCTCTCAGTTCTTCCCAGTATATACCCACTAATGAGAGTATATTCAGGACCTTATGGCACCCACAGACTTAGATTCTTGTGAAACCACCACACTGTCCTCTAGATGGGCTGCAATGTTCTACTTCCCCACCAACAGTGAAAAGGTACATCCCTCTCTCCACATTTTCTCCAGCACTTGTATTCCTCTGTTTTTTCCCCCTGCAATTTTATAGATATATTCACATACCATACAATCATCCACAGTTTTACAACCAATTGTTCATAGTATTATCATGTAGTTGTGCATTCATCACCACAATCAGCACTTGAACATATTCATTGCTCAAAAATAAAATTTTTAAAAAGAATAAAAAAGATAAAAGAAAAAATAAAAATGAAATACAATAATAAGGTCAGACACCACCACCACCACCAAGAATCCCATACCCCTCCCTTATATCCCTCTTTTACAGACATTTAGCTTTGGTATATTGCCTTTGTTACATTTAATGGAAGCATAATACAATGTTATTGTTAACTATAGATTCCAGTGTGCATTGATTATATTTCTTTCCCCAATACCATTCCTTTTTCGGCACCTTACAAGGTTGACATTCATTTGTTCTCTCACATGTAAAAACATTTTTGTGTTTGTAGATTTAATCACCATCACTGACCACCCTAGGTTTCATTAAGTTATACAGTCCCAGTCTTTATCATCTATCTTTCCTTCTCATATCATACACAACCCTATCCTTCCTCTTTCAACTTTACTCACAGACATCTTTGTTCAGTTTACTTACAATATTGTGCTACCACCACATAGTATTCTGCTATCCATTTCTGGATCTATAAAGTCAATCCTGTTGAACATTCTATATTCCTTCAGCATCAAATACCCAATCTCTACCCTCTCTCTATTTCCTGATAACCTGTGTTCTCTCTCAGCTTTAACTCTCACAGTTTGCTCATTAATGTTAGTTCATATTAGTGAACCATACAGTATTTGTCCTTTTGTTTCTGGCTAATTTCTCTCAACATAACATCCTCCATGTTGTTATATGTTCCTGACTTCATTCTGTCTTACAGCTGTGTAATATTCTATTGTGTACATAAAACAGTGTTTATCCATTCCTCTGATGATTTGGGCTGTTTCCGTCTCTTGGCAATCGTGAATAATGCTGCTATAAACGTTAGTTTACAAATGTCCATTTGTGTCTTAGCTTTCAGTTCCTCTGAATATATACCTAGTAATGGAATTGCTGTATCATTTAGCAAATTTCTACTTAGCTTCCTGAGGAACTGCTGCACTGCCTTCCAGAGTGGCTTCACCATTCTACATTCCCACCAACAGTGAATAAATGTGCCTCTTTCTCCACATCCTCTTCAGCACTTGTAATTTTCTGTTTTTTGTTTTGTTTTGTTTTGTTTTTTCATAATGGCCACTCTAGTAGGTGTGAGATGGTATCTCCTTGTGGTTTTGAATTGCATGTCCCTAATAGCCAGTGAAGTTGAGCATCTTTTCATGTTTTTGAGACATTTGTATTTCCTCTTCACAGAAGTGTCTGTCCATGTCTTTTGCCCATTTTTAAATTGGGGTGCTTATCTTTTTGTTGTTGAGTTGTAGAATCTCTGTATATTCTGGATAGTAAACTCTTATCTGATATGTGGTTTCCAAATATTGTCTCCCATTGCATTGGCTGCCTTTTTACTTTTCTGACAAAGTCCTTTAGTGTACAAAGTGTTTAATTCTGAAGAGATCCCATTTATCTATTTCTTCTTTTTGTTTTGTTTTTTGTTTGTTTTTTAGAACTTTATCAAAAAATAAAAAAAAAACATTTCAAACAAAACAAAGGAATAAGAAAAACAAATACCCTAAAATAACTACATTGCTTCCAACATGTTCCTACCATACTCCAAGAAAATTAACAAACCATAGTCATTCCTGAGCATTCCCATATCATTAAGATTACCCTCAATATCTTATCTGTTCTTATTAGATTACCGTTCCCCTTTCACTAGTTACTGTCTATCGCTAGGTCCCCTACATTCTACAATATAGGGGGACCTAGCAATAGATAGCAACATTTTTTACAGAGTTCACATTAGTGGTAACATACAATCTCTCTCTTTTTTGTGTCTGGCTTATTTCACTCAGCATTGTGTCTTCAGGGTTCATCCATGTTGTCATATGTTTCATGACCTCATTCCTTCTTACTGCCATGTAGTATTCCATTGTGTGTATATACCACATTTTGTTTATCCACTCATCTGTTCAAGGACATTTGGATTGTTTCATCTCTTGGCAATTGTGAATAATGCCGCTATGAACATCAGTGTGCAAATATCTGTTTGTGCCACTGCTTTCAGATCTTCTGGGTATATACAGAGAAGTGAAACTGCTGGATCATAGCGTAACTTGATATCTAGTTTTCTAAGGAACC
Source organism: Choloepus didactylus (assembly GCF_015220235.1). Lineage (NCBI taxonomy): Eukaryota > Metazoa > Chordata > Mammalia > Pilosa > Megalonychidae > Choloepus > Choloepus didactylus. Next base: position 24,925,638 of record NC_051318.1, on the reverse strand, counting down.
ACCAGACTATCCTCCAGAGTGACTGTGCCATTATACAGTCCCACCAGCAATAAATAAGAGTCCCAATTTCTCCACATCCTCTCCAGCATTTGTAGTTTCCTGTTTGTTTAATGGCAATCATTCTAATTGGTGTCTATTTCTTCTTTCATTGCTCATGCTTTAGGTGTAAGGTTTAGGAAACCATCTCCTATCACAAGAGATTTAAGATACTTCTCTACGTTTTCTTCTAAAAGTTTCATGGTCTTAGCGCTAATTTTTAGGTCTTTGATCCATTTTGAGTTAATTTTTGTGTGTGAGATAAGGGTCCTCTTTCATTCCTTTGGAAATGGATATCCCGTTCTCCAAACACTATTTAAGAGGCTGCTCTGTCCCAGTTGCTTTGGCTTGACTTCCTTATCGAAGATCAATTGTCTGTAGATACAAAAGTCTATTTCTGAACACTCAATTCGATTCCATTGGTCGGTATCTCTGTCCTTATGCCAGTACCATACTGTTTTGAACACTGTAGCTTTGTAATATGCTTCAAAGTCAGGTAGTGTGAGACCTCCCACTTTGTTCCTCTTTCTCAAGATATTTTTGGCTTTTCAGGGCACCTTGCCTTTCCAAATAAATTTGGTTATTGGTTTTTCTATTTCTGCAAAGTAAGTTGTTGCCTTCCCGATAATTTTGATTATTGGTTTTTCTATTTCCGCAAAGTAACTTGTTGGGATTTTAATTGGTATTGCATTAAATCTATAAATAAGATTAAGTAGAATTGACATCTTAACTATATTTAGTCTTCTAACCTATGAACATGATATGGTCTCCCATTTTTTTAAGTTCTTGTTTGATTTCTTTTAGTAGTTTATTGTAGTTTTCTGTGTATAGGTCTTTTGAGGCCAAGTATTCCTAAATACTTGACTCTTTTGGTTGCTATTGTAAATGGAATTTTTTTCTTGATTTCCTCCTCCTGTTGCTCATTGCTTGTTTATAGGAACACTACTGATCTTTGCATGTTAATCTTGTAGCCTACCACTTTGCTGTATTCATTTATTAGCTCTGGTAGATTTGCTGTAGATTTTTCTAGATTTTCTACAAATACTATCATATCATCTGCAAACGGTGAAAGTTTTACTTCTTCCTCTCCAATCTGGATGCCTTTTGTTTCTTTTCATGTCTAATTGCTCTAGCTAGAACTTCCAGCACAATGTTGAATAACAGTGGTGACAGTGGGCATCCTTCTCTTGTTCCTGATCTTAGAGGGAAGGCTTTCAGTCTCTCACCATTGAGTATGATGTTAGCTGTGGGGTTTTCATATGTTGCCTTTATCATACTGAGAATGTTCCCTTCTATTTCTTTCCATTTTAGTGTTTTCATCAAGAAAGGATGTTGAATTTTGTCAAGTGCCTTTTCTACATTGATCAAGATGATCATGTGGTTCTTCCATTTTGATTTATTGATGTTGTGTATTACATTAATTGATTTTCTTGTGTTGAACCAGGCTTTCATCCCTGGAATAAATGCCACTTGGTCATGGTATGTAATTCTTTTAATGTGCTGCTGGATTTAAGTATTTTGTTGAGGACTTTTGCATCTCTATTCATTGAAGAGATTGGTCTAAATTTTCTTTCTTTCTTTTTTTTTTTTTAGTATCTTTGTCTGATACTACAGTCATAGAATGAATCTGATTCTATTTATTTACATCTACTATTTTTTGTTGTTTTTAGCCTAGCTAAGGGTCCATCAAATTTATTTTCTCAAAGAACCAACTTCTGCTTTTGTTGATTCTCTCTGTTGTGTTCCTCTTCTCAATTTCATTTATTTCTGCTCCTAACTTTGTTATTTCTTTCCTTCTGTTTGCTTTGGGGTTAGTTTGCTGTTCTTTAGCTCCTCTGGGTGAACAGTTAATTCCTCAATTTTTGCCCTTTCTTCTCCTTTAATATAGGTGCTTAGGGCAACAAATTTTCCTTTCAGCATCACTTCCTTCTGCTTCAACCTCTAACATTTAATTAAAATGTTCAGGAACAGTCTCAGCATCACAAAGACCAACACATAAACCCATCCCTGTGGATTCTGTGGGTCCTATGGCCTGTGATCAGAAAGAGCCCACATGAATTTCCTGTTCAACAAAATCAGGAACTGGCCACATGCACAGGTCCTTCTTCCACCAACATTGGACTGGGGACAGGGACGTTTGACCCCTCTGTTCTATTAATTATCACAAACATAGATCTACCTGTTTATAATACATCAGTCAACATCACAGGCAATGTTTGTCTCCCTGTTTTAAAGAAAACAAACAGTTCAACCCATTTTGTTCCAGGCACTGTCTTAGCTAAGCAGGTGAGGTTTACTACTGCGTAGTGGGAGAACTTTCTGGATGCAAATTTGGCATGTGTTTGTTCATGCTCACTAATGATGTCCAGCATAGGCTTTAAACCAGGAGGTCATGGAGGCAGCCAGGAGAAGATCATCCCACCCATGCTACCGCTCATGATGGATGGGGATGCCTGGGCACTTTGGCTCTGGAAGTCTTCCACGGGCTGGGAAGGGATATTGTAAACTGGGGGCTTGGCAGATTCTCCCACTCCCTGCCCAGGTCCTTTTCCTCCTCACTGATGTGCTCATCTCCACTCTGATTGGATTCTCCAGCAACTCCAGGATCCATAAGTTCCATGGGCTCCTCAAGGTCTGCTGGCACTTGGAAGGATGTGACTACCTAGGGGTTCAGAGTTGGGTCCAGACCAGTTACATTACGTTTCTGAGGGTATGCAGTGGCTGTAATTGATCCAAATTTACATGCCAAGAAAAGCAAAGGTAAAGGATATTTGTATTCCATTTCTTTGCTACTCGAGTAAATTTCTGACTGCTGAGATTTTCCCCCACAAAATCACTGTTGCACAGTTTTGGGGGAAGATTTACATTGAGTACATGTATAAAAATGTTGACCAGTTGAGTTGCATTGCACAATGCAGCACTGATTGTGTAAGCGGGATTATTATGCTGCATGTCAGGCCCCTGCATTGTTTTCTTCTCTTCCACTCAATTCTAGTAGGCAGAGTAGTTAGTCCCTATTGTGAGGGAGGCTAGTCCAAGGCCCAGTGATGCTAATGCTGGTGTCTCCCTTCTACTTTGCCCATAGGTAAGTTGTCCTCCTGGGCTTGGCAAGCTTGCTCAGGGTATTGGAGGTCAGGGCATGGTCACTTTCTGAAGACAGATCAGCGGGATCTCTCACAAAGGTCTCAACTGGAAAAATGACAGACGTGAGCTCTAATACATGAGATCGCTGAAGATATGCCAGACTCATAATGACTTTTTAAGTCCATGTTTGTATGTTTTTCCACAAGGTCACCAAGTTTGTGATTGTGTCTCTGATTCTTCTCCTTTTGTCTCTTGGTGCTGTTTGTGCTTGACTGTAGAGCTTCTGATTTTTTTCCTTAGTTGTGAGAGGGCCTTCAGAATTTTTCTTCATTTCTTCATTTCCTTTGCATATTGTTTGTTTCAGTTGTTCAATCCTCATCTTGCAGGACATTATTTTCCTTCTCAACTCTTCTGTTAATCCATTTTCCTTCCATAGCTTTTAACACTTGTTTTTTGAATTCTTCTTGCTTGACCATAAGTCCATTTAACCTTGCCATCTTGTCACTAAACCTCTTAACAGTCGCCATGACTGAATTAGAAAAAATCACTGTTCTGGACACATTTTGCACAAGTCAGCCTCCAGTGAGTGGTGTTGCATAGCCAGCACCACTGGACCCACATGTACAGCCCCTGGGCCTCTTCTGAGTCTAAAAGGTACAGAGTCAGTGCTAGACCACTGTTCACTTTTCTTCATTCTTTCCTCCTTCTACTGGATGCTTCCAATATCTTATCTTCAAATTCACTGATTCTTTCTTCTGCCAGCTACAACCTGTTTAATCCTTCAAGGGAATGTTTAAATTTCTGTTACTGTAGTCTTCAGCTCTGTTTCATTCCCTTTCATAATTTCCATCTCTCTGTTGCTATGCTCCTTGTTTTCATCTACTATTTTCCTGATTTTCTTTTGTGCTTTGTCCATGTTTTCCTTTAGCTCTTCTGAGCTTATTTAGGGCCATTTTTTAAAAGTTTCTGTCTGGACTATCCCAGGTCTGATCATCTGCATTGATGGTTTCTAATGCTTTAATCTCCTTTACCTGAGCCAATACTTCCTGTTTGTTTGTTTTGTAATCTTTTGTTGAAACTTTGACATTTTGATATTTTAATGTGTTATTCCTGGAATCTGGGCCCTGAGGTGTCTCTCCTTATTGTATCCAGCTAGTATTGTAACAGAGCTTTCTTTGCCAGGAGCAAACAAAAAAAAAAAAAAAAAAAAAAGGAAAAAATACCTTTCCCAGTCTGCAGATTGACCTGTTCAAGTGCTCTCCTTCAGAGCTCGTCCGTTCAATGAGTTTAGAGAATAGCTTCAGGTCAAAGCTTAGGCACCTCCCTGTTCCTTTCTGTGCATGTGTCTTGTCTTGGGCATATGCATTTGACCCTAGGAATTTCCCTGTTTATGGTGGATGCGAATGTCCCCTCTAATGTCCTACAGCCAGCAGTCCCTTCCCCTGACAGCCACTTGCCTGCTTTCCCACAGTATCTGCAGGAGCCCTGTGTGCTGCCTTCAACATGTAACGTGCATGACAAGTTCTGGGACAGTGAATCCCTTAGGCCCCCACCAGACACATTGAGCTAGACATACATGCTCCCAGTATGTGCATAAGGGCATTCTGCTTCCTCTGGAAGTGGGACCAAGGATCTGCTTCAGCTCCTTGCAGAGCTGATGATGAGGTGGGTTGGGGGGTGGTCAGCCAGGGTACCATGAGATCCAACCACTTTGGAGTGGGTTTTTTCTTTTTTTGGTGGTGCTCTTTCTGTTACTGCAGTCCTTTGACAGTTTTCTGGAACATTGAGAAAAATGCTTTTGCTAGTTCTTACTAGTTGATCAAAGCTCTTATGGGGGGACAGAGCCCCGAAGCCATCTCTGCCATCTTGATGAGGGCCCCCAGGATTCTTTCGCTGTATGATTGGAGTTATATGTAAGTCATCTTGATACTTGAGACTATTAATGTTTGCAAATGCTGAAGTAATAAAATATTTATCAAAATAAAATCCATTTTATTACTACTATATATTTTAGAAAGAGCAGATATTTTACTTGAGATAGTCTTTTGTATCTTAAGATCATGTAGGGCTTCAGCTAAAATTTATTAACAGATTAAACCTTTTTATTAGGCAAAATTATTTAAAATCTTTTTATATTTGTACTTGAAAAGATATAATGTATTCTGCAGGATGTTTAGCTTTTCTCCATTGTTCTCTCTAAAGTAATTTTTAATTCTTTGGAATCACTAGCATACTCTAGAACAAGATTTTATGATTACACTTATTTTTTCTCTGTTTCCCTCTCTGTTTTGGTATGTAATCTGTTCCTCTTTAATCTTGGGACCCAGGTAGTTTTAGGCAGTTTGGAAGATAGATTTGTGGATTTGTTTAACCTAGAAAAATTGTTCATCAATCACTTCTTTTCTTGTGACAACCATGATATCTCATTACCCTTTCTCATTCTAAACATGGAGAGTTCAGGAATATAATCATTAATGAGAAAGAAGTGGAAGGGCAAATAGATTGTCATGTAATTAAATCAGAATATACTTGTGTAGCTAAGTCAGAATAGCCTCCTGAGGTTTTTTTTTAATAATTCAATTTTATTGAGATATATTCACATACCATGCAGTCATACAAACTGTACATTCAATTATTCACAGTACCACCATATAATTGTGCATCCATCACCAAAATTAATTTTTGAACATTTTCATTACCACACATACAAAAGAAATAAGAATAAAAATTAAGGTGAAAAAGAACAATTAGAGTAAAAAAGAACACTGGGGTTTTTTTTTGTTGTTGTTGTTTTGCCCCCATTTTTCTACTCATCCATCCATACACTGGACAAAGGGGAGTGTGATCCACATGGCTTTCCCAATCACATTGTCACCCCTCATAAGCTACATTGTTATATAATTGTCTTCAAGATTCAAGGGTTCTGGGTCGTAATTTGATAGTTTCAGGTATATACTGCTACCTATTCCAAGTCATTAGAACCTAAAAAGGGTTATCTACATTGTGCGTAAGAGTGCCCACCAGAGTGACCTCTTGGCTCCTTTTGGAATCTCTCAGCCACTGAAACTTATTTCATTTCATTTTGCAACCCTCTTTTGGTCAAGAAGATGTTCTCTATCCCACGATGCCAGGTCCAGATTCCTCCCTGGGAGTCATATTCCACACTGCCAGGGAGATTTACATCCCTGGGTGTCAGATCCCACATGGGGGGATGGCAGTGATTTCATCTGCCCAGTTGCCCTAGCTAGAGAAAGAGGGCCACATCTGAGGAACAAAGAGGTATTCATGAGGAGACACTTAGGCACAATTATAAGCAGGCCTAGCCTCTCCCTTCCTTTGCAGTAACAGTCTTCCAAAGGGCAAGTCCCATGATTGAGGGCTCAGCCCATCAAACCACCAGTCCCCAATGTCTGTTAGCACATCAGCAACCATCGAGGTGGGGAAGCTCAACACCCCTGCTTTCTCCCCCAGCAATGTTCACATTAGTGGTATCATATAATATTTCTCTTTTTGTGCCTGGCTTATTTTGCTCAGTATTATATCACAAGGTTCATCCAAGTTGTCGTATGTTTCATGACATTGTTCCTTCTTCCTGCTGCATAGAATTCCATTGTGTGTGTGTACTACATTTTATTTATTCACTCATCTGTTGAAGGACATTTGGGTTGCTTCCATCTCTTGGCAATTGTGAATAATGCTGCTTGAATGTTGGCATGCAGATATCTGTTCATGTCACTGCTTTCAGATCTTCCGGGTATATACCGAGAAGTGCAATTGCTGGATTGAAGGGTAACTCTATATTTAGTTTTCTAAGTAACTGCCAGACTGTCTTCCAGAGTGGCTGCACCATTATACAGTCCCACCAACAATGAATAAGAGTTCCAATTTCTGCATATCCTCTCCAGCATTTGTAGTTTCCTGTTTGTTTAATGGCAGCCATTCTAATTGGTGTGAGATTGTATCTCATTGTGGTCTTAATTTGCATGTCTCTAATAGCTAGTGAAGCTGAACATTTTTTTCATGTGTTTCTTAGCCATTTGTATTTCCTCTTCAAAGAACAGTCTTTTCAAATCTTTTGCCCGTTTTATAACTGGGCTGTTTGTACTATTGTCATTGAGTTGTAGAATTTCTTTATATATGCAAGGTATCAGTCTATTGTCAGATATATTGTTTCCAAAAATTTTTCCCATTGAGTTGGTTGCCTCTTCACCTTTTTGACAAATTCCTTTGAGGTACAGAAACTTCTAAGCCTGAGGAGTTCCCATGTATCTATTTTTTCCTTTGTGGCTTGTGCTTTGGGTGTAAGGTCTAGGAAGTGACCTCCTAATACAAGGTCTTAAAGATGTTTCCCTACATTATCTTCTAGGAGTTTGATGGTACTGTCTTTTATATTGAGGTCTTTGATCCACTTTGAGTTAATTTTTGTGTAGGGTGCGAGGTAGGGGTCCTCCTTCATTCTTTTGGATATGGATATCCAACTCCCCCAGCCCCATTTGTTGAAAAGACTGTTATGTCTCAGTTCAGTGGCTTTGGGGGCCTTAGCAAAGATCAGTTGGCCATAGATCTGGGGGTCTATCTCCAAATTCTCAATTCAATTCCATCGATCAATATATCTATCTTTGTGCCAGTATCATGCTGTTTTGACTACTGTGGCTTTATAATAAGCTTCAAAGTCAGGGAGTGTAAGTCCTCCCACTTTTTTTTTCTTTTCAGAGTGTTTTTAGCAATTTGAGGCATCTTCCCTTTCCAAATAAATTTTTTTTTTAATTTTGTTTTTAAATAAATTCAAACTTACAGGAACAGTTGCAAAAACAATACAAACCTCATACACAAACTCCAGGATACACCGATCCCCCTCCCCCGATACCCCGATCCAACAACTTTAACATCCTGTCACACCACCATTTCTTTCTTTCCCTCCCTCCCTCACTCCCTCCCTGTCATTCATCATCTATTGCTCTGTCTTCTGAACATATGAGAAGAAGCTGCACACATCCTTCAACAAACAAAATAATTCACATATACATTTCCCATGAATAAGAACATTCTTTTATGCAATCCCATTAAGCGCAGCTAAGAAGTTCAAGAAAGTCAACATTGATACAAAGCTTACATTCTATATTTCCTTTTTTTTTTCTTATGTCACAACTGTGTCCCTTTGAGCCTCCTCTCTTCCATCCTCAGATCCCATCCACAATCATCCTTGGCATTTAATTGTCATTATCTATTTAGACTGTCTTTTTTTTTTTTTTCAATTGTGGAAACATACATACAGCCTAAATCTTCCCATTCCAACCCCTCCCTTGCATTCCATTAGTGGGATTAATCACATTTAGAATGTTGCAATGCTATCACCTTCCCACTATCCATTACTAGAAATTTCCCTTCACCCCAAACAGAAACCCTACACTCATTTCCTAACTCCCCATTGCCCCTTCCCCCACTTCTCGTAACCCATACTCTACTTTTCATCTCTATGGTCATATTCTCTGATACTTTCTTTGTGTTTACCATGGGGCTTAAATTTAACCTTTTAAATCTATAACAATCTTGTTTTTCTTTGATACCAACTTAACTTCAGTAGGACCTGTAAACTATGTTCCTATACTTCTCCATTCCCCCACCTTTATGTAGTTCTTGTCAAAAATTACATATTTTACACTGAGTCCAAAACCACTGATTTTTCATTACAGTTTATGTATTTTAGATCCTGTACAAAGTAAATAGTGGAGTTACAAATCAAAAATACTGTACTATTGGTATTTATATTTACCAGGTGATCTTTACTGGAAATCTTTATTTCTTCATGTGGTTTCAGTCAATTGTTTAGTGTCCTTTCAGCCTGCACAATTCCCTTTAGCATTTCTTATAGGACTGATCTACTGGTGATGAAGTCCCTCAGCTTTTGATTATCCGGAGATGTTTTTATCTCCCCCTCATTTTTACCCTCCGTTGTTTCTGAGTTTCTAAGTCTCTGATGATTATTGACTTCTATTTGTATTCCATTGTGGTCAGAGAATGTGCTTTGAAGAAATTCAAATTTTTTTTTTTAATTTATTGAGGCTTGTTTTGTGTCCCAGCATATGGTCTATTCTGGAGAAAGATCCGTAATCACTAGAGAAGAATGTGTGTCCTGGTGATTTGGAATGTAATGTTCTATATATGTCTGCTAAATTTCTCTCTATCTCTCTTTCCTTTCCTTGTTTCTCTGTTGGTAGGGCTCCCTTTAGTATCTGAAGTAGGGCAGGTCTTTTAGTAGCAAAATCTCTCAACATTTGTTTGTCTGTGAAACATTTAAGCGCTCTCTCAAATTTGAAAGAGAGCTTTGCTGGATAAAGTATTCTTGGTTGGAAGTTTTTCTCTCTCAGAATTTTAAATATGTCATGCCACTGCTTTCTTGCCTCCATGGTGGCCGCTGAGTGGTCACTACTTAGTCTTATGTTGTTTCCTTTGTATGTGGTGAATTGCTTTTCTCTTGCTGCTTTCAGAACTTGCTCCTTCTCTTCAGTATTTGACAGTCTGATCAGAATGTGTCTTGGAGTGTGTTTATTTGGATTTATTCTATTTGGAGTTTGCTGGGCATTTATGCTTTGTGTATTTATATTGCGTAGAAGGTTTGGGAAGTTTTCCCCAACAATTTCTTTGAATACTCTTTCTAGACCTTTACCTTTCTCTTCCCCTTCTGGGACAGCAACAAGTCTTATATTTGGATGTTTTATTTTGTTTATCATATCCCTGAGATGCATTTTGATTTTTTTTATTTTTTTCCCCATTCTTTCTTTTGTTCTTTCATTTTCCATTCTGTGGTCCTCAAGGATGCTGAGTCGTTGTTCAGCTTCCTCTAGTCTTGTACTATGAGCATCCAGAGTCTTTTTAATTTCGCCAACAGTTTCTTTTATTTCCATAAGATCTTCTATTTTTTTATTTACTCTTGCAATTTCTTCTTTATGCTCTTCTAGGGTCTTCTTTATGTCCTTTATATCCTGTGCCATGCTGTCATTGTTTGTCTTTAGTTCTTTGATTAATTGCGCCAAATACTGTGTCTCTTCTGATCTTTTGATTTGGGTTGTTGGATTTGGGTTCTCCATATCATCTGGTTTTATCATATGCTTTAAGATTTTCTGTTGTTTTTGGCCTCTTGGCATTTGCTTTACTTGAGTGGGTTCTTTGAGGATATGAAAAATACCAATCTCTAATTTGTCAGATATACAGCTTGGTGGCGTACACTTTCTCTAACCAGCAGATGGCCTCCGAGAGTCACTATTCCCCTCAAGTCAGTTCTCCCCAACTTTGTCTTTGTGGTGTGTGGGGATCTGATTCCTTTGGGGTTCAATTGGTGCACTAAGTTTGGGTGTGTTGTTGGTGCGGTCCACCCTGAATGTGGGGCATGTGTCTGGGTGGTTGGGGTGGCAGGGAAGCTTTAAATATCAAACCTCCCAGGTGTTCCCAGAGACTTAAGGCTGTTGCAAGAGTCTAAGCCTTCATTTCAGTCTTGCCACAGATTGTCTCTGCCGCTGACCCACAAGTCCTTGGTGTTGGCGTAGGGTCCCTGGGATTTCCGAATGGGTCCCCCTTCTCAGCCGTGCTCTTCCAGGACCTCTGCTGAGGGAAGGTTATGCATTGTCACAAGTGTGCGCCAGCCCTGCAGGGAAGCCCTGGGCTGCCGGGCCATGCAGGGGTGTTCCCAGCCATCATTTCAGAATGCAGACTTCTGCTTTCACCAAATGCACGATCCCTGTATTTAGCAGACCTTGTCTGGCTGGTGCATCGCTGGAACTGGTGTTCTGGGTCACTTTCTGGCTTTTATCTAGTATTTTTCACAGAGGTGTTTTTTTGCTCTGTCTCACCTAGCCACCGTCTTAGGTTCTCCTCCAAATAAATTTGATAACTAGCTTTTCCAATTTTGCAAAGTGGGTTGTTGGAATTTTGATTGGGATTGCATTGAATCTTTAGAAGAGTTTGGGTAGAATTGACATCTTAATGACATTTAGCCTTCCTATCCATGAACGTGGAATATTTTTCCATCTTTTAAAGCCCCTTTCTATCTTTTAGTACAGTTATGTAGTTTTCTTTGTATAGGTCTTTTACATCTTTGGTTAAGTTTATTCCTAGGTACTTCGTTTTTTTTAGCTGCTATTGAAAATGGTATCTTTTTCTTGAGTGTCTCTTCACTTTGTTCATTTCTAGCATACAGAAACATTACTGACTTTTGTGCATTAATGTTGTATCCCGTTACTTTGCTAAATTGTTTTATTACCTCCAGTAGCTGTATTGTCAATTTCTCAGGGTTTTCCAGATATAAGGTCATATCATCTGCAAATAATGACAGTTTTACTTCTTCCTTTCCAATATGGATGCCTTTTATTTCTTTGTCTTGCTGGATTACCCTGGCTAGCACTTCTAGCAGAATGTTGAATAACAGTGGAGACAGCGGACATCTTTGTCTCATTCCTGATCTTAGAGGGAAGGCTTTCAGTCTCTCACCATTGAGTACTATGCTGGCTGTGGGTTTTTCATATATTCTCTTTATCATATTGAGGAAGTTTCCTTCAATACCTACCTTTTGAAGTGTTTTTATCAAAAAGGGTTGTTGGATTTTGTCAAATGCTTTTTCAGCATTTATTAGGATGATCATTTGATTTTTCTCTTTTGATTTGTTAATGTGTTGTAATACATTGATTCATTTTCTTATGTTTTACCATCCTTGCATGCCTGGAATGAAGCCCACTTGGTCATGGTGTATGATTTTTTTAATGTGTCTTTCGATTCAATTTCCACGTATTTTGCTGAGAATTTTTGCATCTATATTCATTAGGGAGATTGGCTTGTAGTTTTCATTTTTTGTGGCATCTTTGCCTGGTTTTGGTATTAGATTAACGTTAGCTTCATAAAATGTATTAGGTAGTGTATCATTTTCTTCAATGTTTGAAAGAGTTTAAGTAAGATTGGTATCAGTTCTTTTTGGAAAGTCTGGTAGAATTCTCCTGTGAAGCCATCTGGTCCTGGGCATTTATTTGTGGGAAGTTTTTTGATGACTGATTGGATCTCTTTGCTAGTGATAGGTTGTTTGAGGTCTTTTATTTCTTCTCTGGTCAGTCTAGGTTGTTCATATGTTTCCAGGAAATTGTCCATTTCCTCTGCATTATCCAGTTTGTTGCCATACAGTTGTTCATAGTATCCTCTTATAATTTTTTAAATTTCTTCAGGATCCTCAGCAATGTCACCTTTTTCATTCATTATTTTGTTTATATGGGTCTTCTCTCTTTTTGATTTTGTCAGTCTAGCTTGGGGCTTGTCAATCTTGTTGATCTTCTCAAAGAACCAACTCTTGGTGTTATTTATTCTATTGTTTTTTTGTTTTCTGCTTTAATCCTTGTTATTTCTTTTCTTCTGCTTGGTTTAGGATTAGTTTCCTGTTCATTTTCTAGCTTCTTCAGTTGTTCTATTAGTTCTTTGACTTTAGCTCTTTCTTCCTTTTCGATGTATGCATTTAGTTCTATAAACCTCCCCCTCAGTACCGCTTTTGCTGCATCCCATAGGTTTTGATATGTTGTGTTCTCACTTTCATTTGTTTCTATATATTTAGCAATTTCTCTTTCTATTTCTTCGTTAACCCACTGATTGTTTAGGTGTGTGTTGTTTAACCTCCAGGTATTTGTGAATTTTCTAAGTCTCTTATGGTTATTGACTTCTAATTGTATTCCATTGTGGTCAGAGAATGTGCTTTGAATAATTTCAATTTTTTAAAATTTATTGAGGCTTGTTTTATGTCCCAGCATATGGTCTATTCTGGAGAGAGTTCCATGAGCACTAGAGAAGAATGTGTATCCTGGTGATTTGGGATGTAATGTTCTCTATATGTCTGTGAAATCCAATTCATTTATCAGATTGTTTAGGTTTTCAATTTCCTTATTGGTCTTCTGTCTGGTTGATCTATTTATAGGAGAGAGTGATGTGTTGATGTCTCCCTCAATTATTGTGAAAATATGAATTGCTTCCTTTAGTTTTGCCAGTGTTTGTCTCATGTATTTTGTGGCACCTTGATTGGGTGCATAAACATTTACGATTTTTATTTCTTCTTGTTGAATTGCCCCTTTTATTAGTAGTATGTAATGGCCTTCTTTGTCTCTCATAACCTCCTTGCATTTAAAGTCTATTTTATCTGAGATCAATGTTGCTACTCCTGCTTTCTTTTGGCTATAATTGCATGAAATATTTTTTTCCATCCTTTCACTTTCAATTTCTTTGTGTCCCTGTGTCTAAGATGAGCCCTTGTATGCAACAAATTGATGGTTTATATTTTTTGATCCATTCTGCCAATCTATATCTTTTAATTGGGGAGTTTAATCCATTTACATTCAGTGTTATTACTGTGAAGGCATTTCTTGAATCAGCCATCCTATCTTTTGGTTTATGTTTCTCAGATATATTTTTTCCCTCTCTCTCTATTGTCCTTTAATGAACCAATACTGAATCTCCTTAGTACTGAGCCTTTCTCCATCTCTCTCTCTTGTCTCTTTGTTTCTCTGTCGGTAGGGCTCCCTTTAATATCTCAAGTAGGGCAGGTCTCTTGTTAGCAAAATCTCTCAGCATTTGTTTGTCTATGAAAAATTTAAGCTCTCCTTCAAATTTGAAGGAGACCTTTGCTGGATAAAGAATTCTTGGTTGACTATTTTTCTCTCAGAATTTTAAATGTCATGCCACTGCCTTCTCACCTCCATGGTGGCCATTGAGTAGTCACTACTTAATCTTATGTTGTTTCCTTTGTAAGTGGTGAATTGCTTTTCTCTTGTTGCTCTCAGAACTTGCTCCTTCTCTTTAGTCTGATCAGAATATGTCTTGGAGTAGGTTTATTTGGATTTATTCTATTTGGAGTTCACTGGGCATTTATGCTTTGTGTATTTATGTTGTGTATAAGGTTTGGGAAGTTTTCGCCAACAATTTCTTTGAATACTCTTTCTAGACCTTTACCCTTCTCTTCCCCTTCTGGGACAGCAACGAGTGTTGTATTTGGATGTTTTATTTTATCTATCATATCCCTGAGGTCTATTTCAATTTTTTTTATTTTCCCCCCATTCTTTCTTTTGTTCTTTCATTTTCCATTTTGTCATCCTCTGGGTCACTGATTCATTGTTCAGCTTCCTGTAGTCTTGTACCATGAGTATACAGAAGCTTTTTAATTTGGTCAGCAGTTTCTTTTATTTCCATAAGATCATCTATTTTTATTTACTCTTGCAATTTCTTCTTTATGCTCTTGTAGGGTCCTCTTCATGTCCTTTATGTCCTGTGACATGCTCTCATTGGTTGTCTTAGTTCTTTGAGTAATTGCTCCAAGTACTGCGTCTCCTCTGGGGGTTTGGGTTTGGGTTTGGGTTATCCATATCATCTGGTTTTTTCATATGCTTTAAATTTTTCTGTTGTTTTTGGCCTCTTGGCATTTGCTTAACTTAATAGGGTTCTTTTAGGATATGTACGCTAATTCAAAGACCTATCTGTAATTTGTCAAATCTACAGCTTAGTGGTGTACACTTTAACTAACCAGCAGGTGATGTCTGTGAGCCACCTATTGTCCTCAAGTCAGTTCTCCCCAACTTTGTCTTTGTGGTGTGTGGGGGTCTGATTCTTGTGGGGGTCCAATTGGTGCATCAGGTTTGCATGAGTAGTTGGTGCTGTCCACCCTGAATGTGGGGTGTGTGTCTGAGTGGTTAGGGAGGTAGGGCGGCTTTAATGATCAACCTCCCAGGTGTTCCTGGATATTTAAGGCTGTTGCAAGAGTCTAAACCTTCAGTTCAGTCTCGCCACAGATTGTCTCTGCCGCTGAGCCACAAGTCCTTTTATGGAGTATGGCCCCTGGGATTTCCGAGTGGGTCCTTCTTTGAAGCCATGCCCTCCTAGGGCCTCTGCTGAGGGAAGGCGGTGCTATGTCACAAGTGCGCTCTGTCCCTCAAGGGAAGTTCTGGGCTGCTGGGCTGTGTAGGGGCGTTCCCAGCCTGCTGAAAGGATGGGTGTATGGGACATGTTAAATACCCCCTTTTCCCACAGCTCCACCTTCCTAGCTCCAAGACAATTAGCTTTGGGTACGTGAAAGGCTATTGTCCACACCTGATATTGTGGCATGTGCGCATGTTGCTGGAAACACTTTCTGTTGCACTGGGTTTTTTGGCGCGGCTCTGGGCTGTGGCGCTGGCACTGGGCAGGAGAGTTCCCAGCCCGCTGGGAAGATGGCTGTAAGGGGTGTGAATTTTTTCCCCTTTTGGCTAACCTCTGTCTTCCTCACTCCAAGACAATTAGCAATGGGTGTGCAAAAGGCTATCATCCATGCCAGATACTGAGGCATTACCCACAGGCTGTGGAGATGCCATTCCTGCTGCACTTCACTGTGCAGTTCTCTCTTATTGAATCTCTTCAGTACTGAACCTTTCTCCATCTCTCTCTCACCTTTCTTTGTTTCTGTATTGGTAGGGCTCCCTTTAATATCTCAAGTAGGGCAGGTCTCTTGTTAGCAAAATCTCTCAGCATTTGTCTGTCTATGAAAAATTTAAGCCCTCCCTCAGATTTGAAGGAGAGCTTTGCTGGATAAAGAATTCTTGGTTGGCAATTTTTCTCTCTCAGAATTTTAAATATGTCATGCCACTGCCTTCTGTTGTCCACACCCGATATTGTGGCATGTGCTTTTGGGTTTTTAAGAAAGAACTAGTCCAACTCCAAATGCCAACCCATGGTTTTCCCACACTGCAGCGTGGCTGCTGGATATTGAGTGGCTTACTCACTCGTTTCAGAACGCAGACTCCAGGTTTCACCAAGTGCACTGTCCCTGTGGAGTTAGCAGACCTTGTCCAGCTGGTGCATCACTTTCTGGCTTTTATCTAGTATTTTTCATGGAGGTGTTTTTTTGCCCTGTCTCTCCTAACTGCCATCTTCTGGAAGTCTTGCCTGAGGTTTTGAATTAGGGATTTTGTTTCTGAATATTTATTTAATCTATCAGGTTTTCCTCACCAACTAAACACAACTGTACCACATAATGCAACCTTCCTCAAAAAAAAAAAAAAAGGATGAAGGCAAATACATAGTTTTAATTGGAATGAAGAAAAGCATGAGGTCCCTTATTTCCTTGCCTCAAAAATATAAACTTTTTTAAAAATAAAAATATAAACTCAAAAAATAAAAACTTTTAAAATATTTTTTGTAAAAATATAAAATATAAACTGTAAATTTTGTAACAGTATAATTCTCAACTTTGTACTTCAATGCTTCATTAAACCAGTATTTTTCTATTAAAAAGATGTTTAGTGAAACTCACGGCAGGAAAATTCAGTCAAAATTGTACATTATTCAGCATAACTGGCAGATAAAAATTATAGCCACCATTTATTTTCTATATGTGTCAGGCACTGTGCTAGGTACTTTGTATACTTCAGGTTGAATCTTTTTAATACCCTGCAAGGTGGAAGTATTATTCCTGGTGAAGATGCTCAAACTCAGAGACACAAAGGGGCCTGTTGCACAAGATCACACACTGCATTTGGCTCCAAAACCTGCATCCTCCTACCACCATGCTGTACACCAGGATACCCACCTAATGATGAGAACCTGGCATTGTTTGCTAATATTAGTTGAACATTTATCATATGCCAGGAGCTGTGCAGTTTCTTATATTGATCATCTATCTCTGCCCTTCTAACAGCATTATGTGGTAGGGATTTATCCCCATTTTGTGACTGAGAAAGCTGCAGAAGGTTTAAGAAACTCCCATCAGTAGAGCTGGTTAGTAACTTGGGGCAGTCAGAGCCTGAAGTCTTAATTTCTGTTTTTTTTTTTCCTAAATAAATGCATCTACAGTAGCCACAAATCCCTGTTCTACCAAGACTAGCATATGCATCTGATTCTCCTCTTAGGTAAACAACAAGTTTCTTGTTTTGCCCTATGTTCTAGTTTGGTAATGCTGCCTGTTATGCAAAATACCAGAAATGGATTGGCTTTTATAAAGGGGGTTTATTTGGTTACAAAGTTACTTAAGGCCATAAAGTGTCCAAGGTAAGTCATCAACAATTAGGAAACTTCACTGGAGGATGGCCAATGGTGTCCGGAAAACCTCTGTTAGGTGGGAACGCATGTAGCTGGCGACTGCTCCAGGGTTCTGGTTTCAAAATGGCTTTCTCCCAGGACATTCCTCTCTAGGCTACAGCTTCTCTCCAAAATGTCACTCTCAGTTGCTCTTGGGGCATTTGTCCTCTCGTAGCTTCTCCGGAGCAAAAGTCTGCTTTCAAAGGCCATCTCCAAAATGTCTCTACAAACTGCAGTTCCTCTCTCAGCTCCTGTACATTCTTCCAAGTATCCCTCTTGGCTGTAGCAAGCTTGCTCCTTCTGTCTGAAGTTGTATAGTGCCCCAGTAAACTAGTCAAGGCCCATGCTGAATGGGCGGGGCCACACCTCCATGGAAGTTATCCAATGAAAGTTATCACCTACAGTTTGGTGGGTCACATCTCCATGGAAACATCCAATCAAAAGTCTCCAACCCAATCAACACCAATACGTTTCCTGTCCACACAAGACTGTATCAAAGACAATGGCGTTTTGGGAGACATAATACATCCAAACTGATGCACCCTATAATACATTTCAGGGCAATGTAGTTTACCCACAAGATTTTAAGCAATTTACATGGGACAGCATGTTATGCTAGAATCAAAAGAGATTTGAAGTCAGAAGATTTGATTCAAGAAACTAATTTATTACATGAAGTCTAACCTTTAGGGGAAGTACTTTTCTCAGTCTGAGTTTCCGCATAGGCAAAATAAGTTCAGTAATAATGTATATCCCACAGTTATAAGGATCAGCTAAGCTAATGTGTAAAAGAACTTTGTAAATACTAAAGTACCACATAAATACAATTAATATTATTTTTGGATCATTGTCAATTATTCTAGTTTAACAGATGGACTCTAAAAAATGGAATTGAGTTTCCATACAACTGGAGAGAAACAATCATGTCCAGTCTTAGTATAAAGTGGCCACTTCCTATTTCATCCTATATTAGGAGTAAGTCGTCTGCAGCTGCTTTGCCATAAATGATTCTGTTTCTCTTTGTAGAAAACAGAACTAAATAGAGAAATAGAGTTTTCATTTTCCAGGAGCAATCAATGCCTGTTAAACTTCTTGTTGACTCATCTCTTGATTGAACTTGAGAGTAGGTAGAAAATCTAGTCCAATCCTTTCAATGTTTGTAGGTGAGGAATCTGAGGCACAGAATTATCAAATAACTTGCTCAAAGGCATTCAGCAAGTTGGTGATGGAACTATTAGACCACATTCAAGTATTGTTACTCCAGCCCAGTGCTCTTGCCACCAGGACATACTGCTTGACATGTGGACCTGGCCCCATTCCTGAGAACATTAGTTAGTGTAGTCCCTTTCAGGGCAAATCATAGGCCGTCAGTAAATATTTGTTGAGTAAATAATGAATCAAAGAACTGACATTTTAAAAGGAGATATTTTCCTTTTTAACCTTAAAGGTCATTCTAAATTTATACCTGTATTAGTCAGGGTTCTCTAGCGAAACAGAACCAACAGGAGGTATCTGTAAATATGAGATGTTATAAAAGTGTCTCATGCAACTGTGGAGATGCACAAGTCCAAATTCTGTAGGGTAGGCTGCATGAGTCCAAATTCTGAAGGGCAGGCAGCAAGCTGGCAACTGTGATGAAGGTCTTTGATGAACTCCTCAGGAGAGGCTGGCTGGCTGAAGGAGGAATGAAAGTTCCCTCTTTTCTCCCGTAAAAGTCATCAACTGTTTGGATTAAATCCAACCAACTGGATTCTCTCATTGTGGAAGATACCCTCTTAGTTGATCGAAGATGTAAGCAGCCACAAATGCAATCAATATTTTATTAACCAGTCATGAAATATCCTTGCAGTAATGGTTAGGCCAGTGATTGGTTGACCAGACAACTGGGCACCATCACCTGGCCAAGTTGACCAATGAATACCAAAAAGGGAATTTCAAATTAATTTGTGTGAAGGAATTATTTTTAGGATAAATGTAAAATTGCTAAATGATTAATATTTAAGAAATTGAATTGGTTGGATTTTGATTGCCCAATGAATTTAATATTTTCTTGAAGGCATTTTATAAGAACAAATGTAAATACTTGTTTTCCTGGTTTAGTAACAATGTATCCATTTATAAAGATGCTCAGAAGTAGTTTCCTGTCTCCCAAATTTGTTTTATTTCACATGAGAAATAGCTTGATGATTACCTATTTAAAACTACTATATTATTCTATGTAAGCTTACACTGGTTTCTAGTATTAGTAGTTGACTGTGACTCTGCCTTAAGCAAATATGGGAAAGATAGGAAACATCTGATAGAATCCAGGTACCCATGTCATAACTAGGACCTCAGCAACAAGGCTTTCTCTTGGCAGCACCGATGTAGTGACTTGATTACATAAACTAACTCCCAGCCTTTCTGCCTCTCAGTTGAAACTTCAAATTGCTTGGAGAATTTGGCCCGGGTCAAGACAGACAGATCCACCTGGCATCATCAAGCTATGGCCAAGGGGGCAGATGGCATGCTAGACACCGAACTGCTGGGAGTCTGTCTTGGGCATTCAGGTACTATATTTAGAGTAAACTTTTCCATTTTTAAAACACTTCTCATGGATGCCATGTTCAAAATGGATAGTTCTTCCGCCCCCATGGCAACCAGATTGGATCCGACTTCATTCTTTTTCCACTGATTGTATGGGCTTAGGGAATGGGAATTAATTGTATATTTTCAGGTGAGTAAAAATTAGATGGGAGGGAAAATTATAATTATTCCATGGTCAATATACATGAGTTCAAAAATATTGATTCTCTGCATCATTGATCTGCTCCATTAATATGAAAAATCATAAGTTGACCAACAGTGAAATACTTTTATGGCACAAAGAGCTTCAATGAAATATTAGTTAGTTGCAGATAATGATACACAAAGATGAACTTCCCCGTCATTTTTCACAGCTCGTCATTCAAGGTAAAAGGCTGCTCAGGAGCATATTTCACTCCATAAATTTTGAAACCTTATTACTGGATTCAACCAAGAAAGTTAATATCTTCAGTAAGTGCCAAGTCAAATGTTGAGAATAAAAAAAAGCGAGTAGTTGAGAACCTAGTCTACAAAAGTGAAAACTGGATTGAGCTGTAAAAGGGAAGGAAGAGAATAAAATATATGTAGACAATTATGAAACACTTTGTAGGGTTTATTGCACATTATTATTTTAAAAATGATCTAGAAAGTCAATGTAGAATAAGCAAATATTTATCATTTATTAAGCTCTGACAGCACATTGGTAGGGTGCAACTCTTAGATGAGGTTTCTGAGTGACAATCACCACCACTGAGTTTGCAACCTAAATTTTTAAAATTATAAGATAGTTAAAATAAATAGACCAAAGAAGAGCAAATTTGATGATACCAGAAAATAACTCACAATGGGACGATTACTATACTTTCTCTGGTTAATGCCTTGAGGATGCAAATAACATGGAAAGATTTATTAATTTTAATTTCTCATATTCCTATTTTGTCTCTTTATAATATGGATCTTTTGTGGCAATTTTATCATGCCGAACTCTTATTTAATATCTGGCATAGGAATTAGCTAACAAATCATATTTTTTGGTTTCACCACTAAACGAAATTATTTTCCACTAGTCAGTGATGGGGCAACTTTGAATCTTTTTATAGTTGAGGGTACAGGGTTAACATTCATTAAGGGCAGAAAAAGCAGGGTCAATGCTAGAAATAAAGATCTGGAAAATAAAATCAAATAGATAAAATTAAAAGAACCAATATGCTCAATGTATAGAAGACATGAAAAATTTCTGGTAATTATGGTGGACTGAGCTACCTCCCCCAAAACATAAAAATACTGGATGAAAATGGGGAAATGGTTAAATACAGAATTCTCCATGGGCCAAATCAAAGAAAATCAAAGTGGGAATACTAAGCAGTCACTAAAGAGATGAGCATGTGATGGAGACCTGACTGGTCAAAATTCCCCATCCTGCAGCCACAGTCACGAGTATAAAGATGAGCAAGCACCCCAAACCAACCCCTAAGCATCCTTCCCGGAATTTTTTGCTGGAACAGCAAAACTACATTTACTCTTTCCACTGGAGCTGCTAAGCTGTCAGGATTTGGGTCTGGGGCTTCTGGCGGCTGTCTTTCCCACCACATGGAGAATGTCTACTTAGAAGCATAAAATATATTTAATATATATAACGTCCTGATGACATCATTTAAGTCCCTGAAACCACATGAACCCTTGGAATTATCAGTTATGTGAATCAATAAATCCTTTTTCCCCCGTAAACTAGTTCACGGTGGGTTTGTGTACTAACCAAATCAACCACTGCTTCCACCTCTCAATCCTACTACCCACCCAAAGATAACAGCAATGAACAGTTGCTTCGTATCTATCTATACATCTTTTTCTATGAAATTATACACACATGCCACTATGGTGGTTTTAAAATGTGCACAAATTAGACACACCTTCCATCAAAAGGTGGAGTCTAATTCCTTCCCCTTGAATGTGGCTGAGCCTTAATGACTGCCTTAGCAAACAGAACGCAGCTGGAACGAAACCCGGAGACTTCCAAGGCTCCGCTACAAAAGGCAGCTTCTGACCGGATCTCTTTCTCTCTAAGGATGCTCACCCTTGGAACTCAACCCCCATGCTCTGAAGAAAACAAGCAGCCACACGGAAAGGCCACACATAGATATTCTAGCCATGTCTTGAGCTGAGGTCGCAACTGAATACCAGAGTCAATCGCTCACCGGTTCCTCTGAGCGCCATCAGTCTGTGACGCGCGCGCGCAGCCTTCGAGCCTCCCAGCTGATGCGCCGTGGGACAGAGATGAACTGTCCCCACTGAGCCCGACCAAGCTGCAGGGTCATGAGCAAAATAATATTATTGTTTTAGGCCAATACATTTTGGGGGAATTGTCACATAACAATAGATAACTAGACAGATACCTGTGTAAAGGTAACAGTTTTGCTTTGCTTTCCTTTTTATATAAATGGGGATCCTACTCTATGTACTGAACTTCAACTAGCTCAGTGTTTTCCTACGGAGATATTTCCATGTCAATATATACATATAATTAACATTTTCTTATTAATCACAGCAAACCGTTATGCTCTATTGATATACAATCAGTTGTTTAAACACTCTTCTGTTGGTCAGCATTTAGTTTGTTTCAAATTTTTCTTTATTGTAAAACATTCTGAAATGAATATGTTTGTCTTGGTCTCATGCACAAGTTTGAGTGTTTCTCTATGATAGATACATGGGAATAAAAGGTTTTAGATAGATACAGAGCAAAATAGCAAAATAGGTTTTCAAACTGTCTTTCTGCCAAATTGCCAAAAGGAAAAAAAAAAAAAAAGTGGTGTTCTTTTACCCTTGAACTTAGCCATTAGGCCAAGAAGCTATAGCTGTGTTCTTTTAAACTTCCACTAACAGTGCAACAGTATATGAAAAACTTACTTCCCCTTACCTTCATTATCACTGGATATTAACCAAATAAAACTTGTTTCTATCTTGAGAAAAAAATTGTATATAATTGTACATAATTATGAAATATATTATATACAACACATAAAATTCATTATATATAATATATAAATCTATGAATTTAAATAGATGTGTATAAATATATTCTTAATTTGCACTTTGCTTGTTTCTAGTGACTTTGTGCAACTTTTCAGATATGTACTGGCCATTTGTATTTATTCTAAAAATTGTTCATTTTCTTATTGCCTTGTATTACAAATATTTCCCCAGTCTGTTACTGTTATCTTATATTTGTTTATGGCAAGTCATCATAAAGAAATGTTAAATTTTGAGATTGTCAACTCCAAACTTTTTTCTTTTTAGGGTTTGTATTTTGCTCAAGAAAGTCTTTTCCACCTTAAGATTATAAAATATCCCTATGTGTTCTGTCATACTTTACAGTTCTGTCTTGTGTATCTCTTTAATTCATCTGGAATCTATTTTGGTGTTAAGGGTAAGGAGTTACTGAATTCTTTGACTATGATGGAAGAACATGAGGGGTGGCATGAGGTCCATGAGAAAGAATATGGGCCTTGAAGCCAAAAAGACCCGAGCTTCAGTCTCTGACACTTCTAGCTGTGTGACCTTGATGGGGTTTCTTCATCTTTCTGAGTTTCAGTTTTTTTATTTGTAAAATGGGTAATAATTCCTATCCCTAAGAGTGTTAATATGAAGTTCAAATAAGATAATGTATGTGAAAGCACCTGAAACTTACAATAATGTTTTACATTAACCCCCTAAATATTTCCCCAAGTGGTTGGTCAACTGTCCCAAGTCAATATTGAATAGTCCATTATTTTCTAACTCATCTGATAGCTCATATGTTAAATTTTCATAGATAAATGAGTGTCTCAATTAGTTTAAACTGATCCTTTTTTTTATTCCTACAAAAAACACTGAACTATTTTTGTTAGAATGACTTTATAGTATTTTAAAAAATATTTACTAGAATAAATGATTCTTTTCCATTGACTGTGGTAGATTAACTTGAAGAAGACCTATGTATTTGCAATATTAACCTCATTCAGGCACATGGTATATTTCCATTTACTCCTGATATCTTTTATATCCTGTGAAGTTTTATAGTTTTCTTCATATTGCTTATTGGTATTTTGATTTTAGTTGCTACCATAAATGGATACTTTTTTCTGTTACTTTGTTCTATTGGTTATTATTTGCATATAGGAAAAGAAATTAATTTCTGTATATTGATCTTAGATCTGGCCCTCTTGCTGAAATTTTCTTTGGTTTTAGAAATTTGTTAGTTTATTCTCATTTCTGTGTTACTACGAGTGCCTGGAACATTTCCATGGCCAATAGTAGGAACTCCTGCTTCTTTACAAAACTTAGAATCTTTCTTTTCCCTTCCTTCTTTCTTTCTCCTGTCTTACTGAGTGGGCTAGGACTTTCAGTGCAATGTTAAATAAGAGTGATGATAGCACGTAACAGTCTTGTTCTGATTCAAATGGAATTGCTTGGAGTATTTTCACCACTATTCTGATATTGCCAGAGATTTCTACTAAATACTCTTTGTCAGGTATAGAAAGGTTCCTCCTATGATTTCTGGTATTTTCAGAGTATATCCAGA
This sequence comes from Choloepus didactylus, assembly GCF_015220235.1. Lineage (NCBI taxonomy): Eukaryota > Metazoa > Chordata > Mammalia > Pilosa > Megalonychidae > Choloepus > Choloepus didactylus. Next base: position 24,901,328 of record NC_051318.1, on the reverse strand, counting down.
AATTGGTGTTGAATTTTGCCAAATACTTTTTTTTTAGTGGGGGTGGGATTAGAGGCAGCTACATGTGGTTCTTCTTTAATTTAATTTAATAAAATTTCTAATTTGGAATGATCCTTGTATTTTTTTAGATAAATTCTTCTTGATCATGATGGATTATTCTTTTAATGCACTGCTGTATTGATTTGATACTATTTTAGTACTGTATTTTTATGCCTGTGAGATTGGGCTTTTTTTTTTTTTTTTTTCCAGCTGTTCTCATCTTGGTTGGATGTCAGTTATAATAACCTTATACTCTGGAACCATTTATATAATAAAGAAATTATTTGTTCCTTGAAAATTTGATAGAAATAGCTAGGCACACAGAAATAATTTTAGAAGTAAGTCTTTAGTTACATTTTTAATTACTTCTATTCAGAATCTCTACCCCTTCTTGAGTTAATTTTATTGTTTTTTATATTCCATATATTTTGCTAGAAAATGATCTATTTCATCTAGATTTTGGTATATATAATATCACTCTTTTGTGTTTTTGTCTCCTTGATGACTGTGAGTTACGCCATCTTTCTCATTTTTAACATTATTCTATTTTGTCCCCTGTTTGTTAAATTAGCATGTCAAATATTAGTCTACTTAATAGGTCTTTTCAAGAAAACAGTATCTGGTTTTATTCAAATCTGTTATTATTTTCTTGATTTTTCTTATCAATTTAAATTTCTTTTTCCTTTGAGTTTATTTTGTTGTTTTCCACAGCTTCTTTAGGTGAGAGATTAGTTTATGTATTTTCAATCTTTCTGGTTTACCAATAAATTAGTTATGGTGATTAAATTTCATCCAAATATTCCTTTGTCTGCATCCCACATGTTTTCACTTATATTATTTATGATGTCATTGATTTCTGATAGCTTGTATATTTTATACTATTTCATTTCTTCTATGATTGAATGGTTACTTAGAAACATGTTTTAAAATTTTTTAATAGAGTAATATACCCTCCCCAGTTATCATTTTAATGCTTATCAGTTAATGATTTTATGATGCTGTGGTCAGGGAATGTGGTCTATTTCTGCTTTTCAGAAAGTGTTTAGATTCTTCCAGTGGTCTTATACATGGGTAGTGTGCTTAACTAGTATTTAGACATTCTGTATTTTTACTTATCTATTTGATCTGTCAATTTTTGAGAAAAGCATATACATGTAATTTACTACTGTGAATTTATCATTTTCTCCTCAATTTTTACTTTATGTTTGTATATAAATATATTTAAACAGTATTATTAGGTGCTGGAAAGTTCATTATTGTTTTATATTTTGGGTAGATTATAACTTGTTCTCAATAGACAAGATCTATCACAATTTATTTAGACTTTATTCTATTAATTCAGAGAGGATGCTTGTTTAGATGGTTCAAATTTTGCATCCTTGCAGGTCTGAAACTATTTACTTCCCTTTGTTTGTTTATTTATTTATTTGCTCTCCATTGACTTTTGTTTTACATTTCTTATTGTGGAATATAACATACATACAGAAAGATGATAACTTTCAAAGTACGATTTAACAAGTAGTTACATAGATAATTTCAAAGAATGTTATGGGTTACAGATCCACACTTTCAGTTATTTCCTTATTGTGAGTTACAAGATACATACAGAAAGGTGATAACTTTCAAAGTAGAGTTTAGTAGCTGCAGAGCAAATTTCAAAGAATGTTATGTGTTTCAGTTCTACCATTTCAGTTATTTTCTTCTGGCTATTCTAATACCCTAGCAACTAAAAAAAAATTTTTTAATAAAATAAAAACATTTATATAAAAATACAGTATTTGTAATCCTTTGTTAAATCCCAAATGGTCTGTTGGTACCCCTTCCTCTAGTTTAATCACTTTCTTGATCTTCAGGGATCACCTACACAGTTTCCACTATTATTAGCATCTTACATTAGTGTAGTACATTTGTTACATTTAAGTAACCAATATTAATGCAAACCAAGTTTCCTGGGCCATAACAAAGTGCTACAAATGAGGTGGCTTAAAGCAACAGAAATTTATTGTCTCTCAGTTCAGGAAGAAGTCTGAAATCAAGGTGTCAGCAGGGCCATGCTCTTTCTGAGATCTGTAGGGGAGAATTGTTCCTTGCCTTTTCCTTAAGCTTCTGGTAGTTTCCTGGCAATCCTTGGCATACCTTGGCTTGCAGCATGGCAACCTCTGCCTCTGGTGTCACATGGCCATCTTCTCTCAGTGTCTATTTGTCTCATCTCCCCTTCTTATAGGGACCCCAGTCATATTGGATTAGGGGTCCTCCATATTCCAGTATGACCTCATCTTAATTTAACCATCTCCATCTTCAACTACCCTATTTCCAAGTAAGGGCACATTGTGAGGTACTGAGCATTAGGACTTCAATTTATCTTTTTGGGGATGCAATTCAACCCCTAATAATCATTAACAATACTTTATTCAGATTTCCTCACTTTTTCCCTAATGTCCATCTTCTTTTCCAGGATCACATCTAGAACATCACACTGCATTTAGTCATCATGTCTCTCTAGGCTCTTTTGGCTGTGACAGTTTCTCAAAGTTTTCTTGATTTTGACCACCTTGACAGTATTGTGGAGCTCTGGTCAGGTATTTTGTCAGATGCCCCACTGGAATTTGATATTTTTCTCATGATTATACTGGGGTTATGGATGATTTAGGAGGAATATCACAGAGGTAAGATGCTATTTGCATCATATCACATCAAGCGCACATGATATTAATGTGATTTGAACTGTTGATGTTGACCTTGATCACCTGGCTGAAGTAGTGTTTATTAGGTTTTTCTACTGTAAAGTTACTTTTTCTTTCCCCTTTTCCATACCCTATGAAACGAAGTCACTATTTGCAGCCCATACTTAAGGAGTGGGGAGTTATGCTCCCTTTTTAGAGTGGTATATCTACATAATTTATTTGGAATTCTTCTGGACAGGAACTTTGTCTCTTCTCCCCTATTTATTCATTTATTCAATCATTTACTTATATTATTATGGACCCATGGATATTTATTTCATGTTTTGGGTTATAATCCGATACTACTTTTTTTTGTTGCTCAAGTTATTCCAACTTTGACCATTGGCAGCTCTTTAGCTGGCTCCTGTGTGCCCTTTGACATACCCCCATCATGGGTATGTATATGTGAGTGTTTTGAGCACATGCTTGCATTCTGTAGCTACAAGAAGCTCCAAGCTATTCTTTACATTTCCTGCCCCAGATATAGAATAAGCCGTTTCTCTAAGGAGCCCTGATTTCTTTTATGGAGAATGATATTAAAAAAACAAGCTTGGGGTGCTGGGTGTGCCCATGGAACCAGGGTATCAGTACTTTTAGGGCTTCTTGGCTAAGAGCAAGGAAAGACATGTTTCTATACTAACTCCTGTATATAAGATATTAGGTTTTGAGTTGGCATCATAAATGGCATTTTAAAAAATATAAGTATAAAATACACATAGAAAACTGCATAAAACATTAATATACAGTTTGTTGAATTATCACAAAGTAATTCCCTAAGTATCACCCTCAGGTCAAAAAAATGGCACATTACAAGACCCACAGAAGGCATTCAAATCTATTTTATCTGATTTGATATATCTATAGGTTTATTTTAACTTTCTTAGTCATTATTTTATTTACTCTTTTCCTTGCTCTTCTTTCATTCCTGCCACTCAAACTTCCATCTGGGTAATATTTTACTTTAGCACAAGACTGCTGGAAATGATGTCTGTTAAGTTTTCCTTGTCTGAAAATGTCTTTATATCACCATTATTATGATTTTTATTTTAGTAATATATATGCAACCTCAAATTTCCCCCTATAACAGCAATAATTCGGTGGTGTTAATAACATTCACAATGTTGTGCTACCATCATCCATTACCACATTTTTCCATCACCCACAACAGAAATTCTATATCAATTAAGCTTTAACTCACCATTCCCTAGGCTTCCTCAGCTCCTGGTAAACTGTATTCTAGTTTCTGACTATGAATTTGCTTATTATAATTATTTCATATCAGTGAGATCATACAATATTTATCTGTGTCTGGTTTATTTCTCTTAAGATTTCTGCAAGGTTCATCCATGTTATCCCATGTATGAGAACCTCATTACTTTTCCCGGCTACATAATATTCCATTGAATGTATGTACCACATTTGGCTTATCCATTCTTCTGTTGATGGACACTTGGGTTGCTTCCATCTTTACACAATTGTGAATAATGCCACTATGAACAGCGATGTGTAAATGTCTGAGTCCCAGCTTTCCATTCTTCTGGGCATATAGCTAGTAACACTATTACTGGATCATATGGCAATTCTATACTTACCTTCCTGAGGAACCACCAAACTGTCTTCTGCAGTGGCGGCACCATCCTACACTTCCACCAGCAGTGAATGAATGTTCCTCTTTCTCCGCTTCCTCTCTAACACTTGTAGTTTTCTGGTTTTGTTGTTGTTGTTGTTGTTGTTTAATAGTAGCCATTCTGGTGGGTGTGAAGTGGTATCTCATTTATCTCATTGTGGTTTTGATTTGCATTTCCCTAATGTCTAGTGATGTTGAACATCTTTTCATGTGCTTTTCAGGCATTTGTATCTCTTCTTTGAAGAAATGTCTATTCAAGTCCTTTGACCTTTTTTTTTTTTTATTGAGTTGTTTCTCTTTTTTTGTGGTTGAATTGTAGGATTCCTTTATAGATTCTGGAAATTAAATCCTTATCAGATATGTGGTTTCCAAATACTTTCTCCCATTCTGTAGGTTGACTTTTTACTTTCTTGATGAAGTCCTTTGATGCACAAAAGGTTTTTAGCTTGATGAGGTCTAATTTATCAACTTTTTATTTTGTTGTTTATGCTTTTGGTGTAAGGTCTAAGAAACCATTGCCTAATGCAAAGTCCTGAGGATGTTTCCCAGAGTTTTCATCTAGGAATTTTACAGTCCTGGTTCTTATATTTAGGCTTTGATTAATTTAATTTTTGTATATGGTGTGAGATAGGAGTCCCCTTCATTCTTTTGCTTATGGATATCCAGTTTTTCCAGCACCATTTGTTGAAGAGACCAGTCTTTCCCAGATTAGTGAACTTGGCACCCTTGTCAAAAATCAATTGGCTATTGATGTGAGTCTCTATTTCTGAACTCTCAATTTGATTCCATTGTCTATATTTCTATTCTTGTGCTAGTACCAGGCTGTTTGACCATTGTAGCTTTGTAATAAGTTTTATTTTATTTTATTTTATTTTTAATTCATTTTTATTGAGATAAATACATGCAGTCATACAGAGTGTACATTCAGTTTTTCACAGTACCATTAAATAGTTGTGCGTTCATCAGCAAAATTAATTTTTTGAACATTTTCATTACCACACACACAAAAATAATAAGAATAAAAATCAAAGTGAAAAAGAACAATTCAAGTAAAAAGGAACACTGGGTGCCTCTTTTTTTTTGCCCCCATTTTTCTACTTGTTCATCTATACACTGGACAAAGGGGACTGTGGTCCATATGGCTTTCCCAATCACATTGTCACCCCTCATAAGCTACATTTTTATACACTCATCTTCAAGATTCTGGGTTCTGGGTTGTAGTTTGATAGTTTCAGGTATTTACTGCTAGCTATTCCAATTCATTAGAACCTAGAAAGGGTTGTCTATATTGTGCATAAGAGGAGTCCCACCACAGTGACCTCTCAGCTCTTTTTGAAACCTCTCAGCCACTGAAACTTATTTCATTTCCTTTCACATCCCTCTTTTGGTCAAGAAGATGTTCTCTGTCCCACGATGCCAGGTCTAGATTCCTCTCCGGGAGTCATATTCCACGTTGCCAGGGAGATTCACTCTCCTGTGTGTCAGATCCTACGTAGTGGGGAGGGCAGTGATTTCATCTGCTAAGTTGGCTTTGCTAGAGAGAGAGGGCCACATCTGAGCAACAAAGAGGCATTCGGGAGGAGGCTCTTAGGCACAATTATAGGATAGGCAGGCCTAGCCTCTCCTTTGCAACAACAGTCTTGCAAAAAGCAAGTCCTGTGGTAGAGGGCTCAGCTCATCAAGCCACCAGTTCCCTAAGTCTGTAAGCACTTCAGCAACCATCGAGGTGGGGAAGCCCAACACCCCTGAATTCTCCACCAGCTCCTCAAGGGAGCTCTGCATATTTTTTTCATTTTTTTATCAAATATTTTTAAAAAATTAACTATATAAAAAAATTAAAAAAATATACAGTAAAAAAATTTTTTTTCAAACAAACCATAACATAACATGGGAGTAAGAAAAAGACAACTAACCTAAAATAATTACTTTACTTCCAACATGTTCCTACTCTACCCCAAGAAAATAATCTAATATAGCAACATTTCTGTGAACTTGTTCCTACCATACCCATCAGAAATTAACAAACCGTAGTAATTTTGGGGCATTCCCAGTATGTTAAATTTACCCACAATAGCTTATCTGTTCTTATTGGGTTATCATTCCCCCTCCATTAATTGCTCTCTATCACTAGTTCCCCTACATTCTACATTATAAACCATTTATTTTACGTTTTTCAACGTTCACATTAGTGGTAGCATATAATATTTCTCTTTTTGTGCGTGGCTTATTTCACTCAGCATTATGTCTTCAAGGTTCATCCATGTTGTCATATGTTTCACTACATCGTTCCTGCTTAACCACTGCATAGTATTCCGTTGTGTGTATATACCACATTTTATTTATCCACTCATCTGTTGAAGGACATTTGGGTTGTTTCCACCTCTTGGCAATTGTGAACATTACTGTTATGAACATTGGCGTGCAGATATCTGTTTGTGTCACTGCTTTCAGATCTTCCGGGTATATAGCGAAAAGTGCAATTGGTGGATCGAAGGGTAACTCTATACCTAGTTTTCTAAGGAACTGCCAGACTGAATTCCACAGTGGCTGAACCATTATACAGTCTGAACAATGAATAAGAGCTCCAATTTCTGCACATCCTCTCCAGCATTTGTCAGTTCCTGTTTGTTTAATGGCAGCCATTCTAATTGGTGTGAGATGGTATCTCATTGTGGTCTTAATTTCCATCTCTCTAATAGCTAGTGAAGCTGAACATTTTTTCATGTGTTTCTTGGCCATTTGCATTTCCTTTTCAAAGAACTATCTTTTCATATCTTTTGCCCATTTAATAATTGGGCTGTCTGTACTATTGTCATTGAGTTGTAAGATTTCTTTATATATGCAAGATATCAGTTTTTTGTCAGAAACATGGTTTCCAAAAATTTTTTCCCATTGAGTTGGCTGCCTCTTCACCTTTTTGACAAATTCCTTTGAGGTACAGAAACTTATAAGCTTGAGGAGTTCCCATGTATCTATTTTTTCTTTTGTGGCTTGTGCTTTGGGTATAAAGTCTAGGAAGTGGCCACCTAATACAAGGTCTTGAAGATGTTTCCCTACATTATCTTCTAGGAGTTTTATAGTACTGTCTTTTATATTGAGATCTTTGATCCACTTTGAGTAAATTTTTGTGTAGGGTGTGAGGTAGGAGTCCTCTTTCATTCTTTTGGATATGAATATCCAACTCTCCCAGCCCCATTTGTTGAAAAGACTGTTATGTCCCAGTTCAGTGGCTTTGGGGGCCTTATCAAAGATCAGTTGGCCGTAGATCTGAGGGTCTATCTCCGAATTCTCAGTTCGATTCCATTGATCAATATGTCTATCTTTGTGCCAGTACCATGCTGTTTTGACTACTCTGGCTTTATAATAAGCTTCAGAGTCAGGGAGTGTAAGTCCTCCCACTTTGTTTTTCTTTTTTAGAGTGTTTTTAGCAATTCGAGGCAACTTCCCTTTCCAAATAAATTTGATGACTAGTTTTTCCAAGTCTGCAAAGTAGGTTGTTGGAATTTTGATTGGGATGGCATTGAATCTGTAGATGAGTTTGGGTAGAATTGACATCTTAATGACATTCAGCCTTCCCATCCATGAACATGGACTAGTTTTCCATCTTTTAAGGTCCCCTTCTATTTCTTTTAGTAGAGTCATGTAGTTTTCTTTGTATAGGCCTTTTACATTTTTGGTTAAGTTTATTCCTAGGTACTTGATTTTTTTTCTTGTTGCTATTGAAAATGGTATCTTTTTCTTGAGTGTCTCTTCACTTTGTTCATTTCTAGCATATAGAAACATTACTGACTTATGTCATTAATCTTGTATTCTGCTACTTTGCTAAATTAGTTTATTAGCTCTAGTAGGTGTATCGTCGATTTCTCAGGGTTTTCCAGATATAAGATCATACCATCTGCAAATAATGACAGTTTTATTCTTCCTTTCCAATTTGGATGCCTTTTATTTCTTTGTATGGCCAGATTGCCCTGGCTAGCACTTCTGGCAGAACATTGAATAACAGTGGTGACAGTGGGCATCCTTGTCTCGTTCCTGATCTTAGAGGGAAGGCTTTCAGTCTCTCACCATTGAGTACTATGCTGGCTATGGGTTTTTCATACATGCTCTTTATCATATCGAGGAAGTTTCCTTCAATTCCTACCTTTTGAAGTGTTTTTATCAAAAAGCGATGTTGGATTTTGTCAAATGCTTTTTCAGCATCTATTGAGATGATCATTTGATTTTTCCCTTTTGATTTGTTAATGTGTTGCAATACATTGATTGATTTTCTTATGTTGAACCATCCTGGCATGCCTGGAATGAACCCCACTTGGTCATGGTGTATGATTTTTTTAAAATATGTCTTTGGATTCAATTTGCAAGTATTTTGTTGAGACTTTTTGCATCTATATTCACTAGGGAAATTGGCCCGTAGTTTTCCTTTTTTGTAGCATCTTTGCCTGGTTTTGGTATTAGATTGATTTGAGCTTCATAAAATGCGTTAGGTAGTGTTCCATTTTTGTCGATGTTTTGAAAGAGTTTAAGTAAGATTGGTGTCAGTTTTTTTTTGGAAAGTTTGGTAGAATTCTCCTGTGAAGCCATCTGGCCCTGGGTATTTATTTGTGGGAAGTTTTTTGATGACTGATTGGATCTCTTTGCTTGTGATGGATTGGTTGAGGTCTTCTATTTCTTCTCTGGTCAGTCTAGGTTGTTCATATGTTTCCAGGAAATTGTCTATTTCCTTAAATTATCCAGTTTGTTGGCATACGGTTGTTCATAGTATCCTCTTATAATTTTTTTAATTTCTTCAGGATCCTCAGCAATGTCACCTTTCTCATTCATTATTTTGTTTATTTGTGTCTTCTCTCTTTTTGATTTTGTCAGTCTAGCCTGGGGCTTGTCAGTCTTGGTGATCTTCTCAAAGAACCAACTCTTGGTGTTATTTATTTTCTCTATTGTTTTTTTGTTCTCTATGTCATTTATTTTTGCTTTAATCCTTGTTATTTCTTTTCTTCTACTTGGTTTAGGATTGGTTTGCTGTTCATTTTCTAGCTTCTTCAGTTGCTCTATTAGTTCTTTGATTTTAGCTTTCTTCCTTTTTGATGTATGTGTTTAGTGCTATAAATTTCTCCCTCAGTACCGCTTTTGCTGCATCCCATAGGTTTTGATATATTGTGTTCTCATTTTCATTCATCTCTGTATATTTAGCAATTTCTCTTGCTATTTCTTCTTAAACCCGGTGATTGTTTAGGAGCATGTTTTTTAACTTCCAGGTATTTGTGAATTTTCTAAGTCTCTGATGATTATTAACTTCTAATTGTATTCCACTGTGGTCAGAAAATGTGCTTTGAATAATTTCAATTTTTTAAAATTTATTGAGGCTTGTTTTATGTCCCAGCATATGGTCTATTCTGGAGAAAGTTCCATGAGCACTAGAGAAGAATGTGTATCCTGGTGATTTGGGGTGTAATGTTCTATATATGTCTGTTAAATCCAATTCATTTATCAGATTGTTTAGGTTTTCAATTTCCTTATTGGTCTTCTGTCTGGTTGATCTATTTATAGGAGAGAGTGATGTGTTGATGTCTCCCTCAATTATTGTGAAAATATGAATTGCTTCCTTTAGTTTTGCCAGTGTTTGTCTCATGTATTTTGTGTGGCACCTTGATTGGTTGCATAGACATTTATGATTGTTATTTCTTCTTGTTGAATTGCCCCTTTTATTAGTATGTAGTGGCCTTCTTTGTCTCTCATAACATCCTTGTGTTTAAAGTCTATTTTATCTGAGATTAATATGGCTACTCCTGCTTTCTTTTTGGCTGTAGCTTGCATGAAATATTTTTTTTCCATCCTTTCACTTTCAATTTCTTTGTTTCCCTTGTATGCAACATATTGATGAGTCTCTTGTATGCAACATATTGATGGTTCATTTTTTTTTTTTTTGACTCATTCTGCCAATCTATATCTTTTAATTGGGGAGTTTAATCCATTTACCTTCAATATTACTGTGAAGGCATTTCTTGAATCTGCCATCTTATCCTTTGGTTTATGTTTCTAGATATATTTTTCCCTCTCTCTCTTAATGTCCTTTAATGTAGCCATACTGAATCTCTCTTTAGTACTGAACCTTTCTCCATATTGCTCTCTCCTTTCTTTGTTTTTCTGTCATTAGGGCTCCCTTTTGTATCTCAAATAGGGCAGGTCTCCTGTTAGCAAATTCTGCCAGCATTTGTTTGTCTGTGAAAAATTTAAGCTCTCCCTCAAATTTGAAGGAGAGGTTTGCTGGATAAAGTATTCTTGGTTGGAAATTTTTCTGTCTCAGAATTTTAAATATGTCATGCCACTGCCTTCTTGCCTCCATGGTGGCTGTTGAGTAGTCACTACTTAGTCTTATGATGTTTCCTTTGTAAGTGGTGAATTGCTTTTCTCTTGCTGCTTTCAGAACTTGCTCCTTCTCTTCAGTGTTTGAAAATCTGATCAGAATGTCTTAGAGTGAGTTTATTTGGATTTATTCTATTTGGAGTTTGCTGGGCATTTATGATTTGTGTATTTGTGGTATTTAGAAGATTTGGGAAGTTTTCCCCAACAATTTCTTTGAATACTCTTCCTAGACCTTTACCCTTCTCTTCCCCTTCTGAGACACCAATGAGTCTTATTTTGGGGCTTTAACATTATCTATATTCCTGAGGTCTCTCTCGATTTTTTCAATTGTGTGCCCCTTCTTTCTTTTGTTCTTTCATTTTTTCCATTCTGTCCTCCTTGAGATCACTGATTCACTGTTCAGCTTCGTCTAGTCTTGTACTATGAGTATCCAGAATCTTTTTAATTTGGTCAACAGTTTCATTTATTTCCATAAGATCGTCTATTTTTTTAATTTACTCTTGCAATTTCTTCTTTTGTCTATTTTTTTATTTACTCTTGCAATTTCTTCTTTATGCTCTTCTAGGGTCTTCTTTATGTCCTTTATATCCTGTGCCATGCTCTTGTTGTTTGTCTTTAGTTCTTTTATTAATTGCTCCAAGTACTGTGTCTCTTCTGATCTTTTGATTTGGGTGTTTGGATTTGGGTTATCCATATCACCTGGTTTTTTCATATGCTGTAAAATTTTTGTTGTTTTTGGCCTCTTGGCATTTGCTTAACTTGACAGGGTTCTTTTAGGATATGTTGGCTGATTCAAACACTTATCTCCAATTTGTCAGATCTACAGCTTCGTGGAGTACACTTTTTCTAACTAACCAGCAGGTGGTGTCTGCGAGCCACCTATTCCCCTGAAGCCAGTTCTCCCCAACTTTGTCTTTGTGGTGAGTGGGGGTCTGAGTCTTGTGGGGTCCAATTGGTGCACCAAGTTTGCGTGTGTAATTGGTGCTTCCCGCCCTGAATGTGGGGCATGTGTCTGAGTGGTTGGGGAGGGTGGGCGGTGTTAGTAATCATATCTCCCAGATGTTCCTGGATATTTAAAGCTGTTGCAATAGTCTAATCCTTCAGTTCAGTCTCGCCACAGTTTGTCTCTGCCACTGACCCACAAGTCCTTGGTATTGGTGTATCGTCCCTAGTATTGGCGTATGGTGCCTGGGACTTGTGAGTGGGTCCCTCTTCCAAGCCATGCCCTCCTAGTTCCCAGATTTTGCTGATCTCAGCTGTTTCACACAGTCATGAGTGCTGTATGAAGTATGCCCAAAGTCAAATTGCTCTGCAGTGTCCAGTCCACACAGTTCCTGGCTTTCTACCTACTGCCCTGGAGGAGTAAAAGCTTACAGTTCTGAAGCCATGAAAATGTCCAAATCCAGGCATTAATAGGCAATGCTTTCTCCCTGAAGACCAGCTACCAGTGATCCTCAAGGCACATGGCAACATCTGCTGGTCTCTCCCTTCTCTCCTGGGACTTGTTGCTTCCAGCTTCTGGCTTCAGTGGCTTTCTCTCTCAACTGCTCTCTGTAATAAGTTTTAAAATCAGGAAGTGTAGTCCTCCAAATTCTTTCTGTCTTTCTTTTCAAAATGGCTTTAGCTATTTGGGGCCATTTACCCTTCCAAATAAATGTGATGATTGGCTTTTCCATTTCTACAAAGGTGGCTATTGGAATTTTGATTGGGATTGCATTGAATTTGTTAATCATTTTGAGTAGAATTTACATCCTGACAATATTTAATCTTCCAATCCATAAGCATGGAATGTCCTTCCATTTATTTAGATTTTCTTTGATTTCTTTTAGCAATGTTTTGTAGTTTTCCATCTATACATCCTTTATATCCTTGGATAACTTTATTCCTACATATTTAATTTTAGTTTCAATTTTAAATGAAACTTTTTTCTTAATTCCCTCTCAGATTGTCCATTACTACTGTATAGAAACACTACTGATTTTTATGTGTTGATCTTGTACCCTGCCAGTTTGCTGAATTTGTTTATTAGGTCCTGTAGCTTTGTTGTAGATTTTTTGGGACTTTCTACACATAGGATCACGTCATCTTCAAGTAATGAAAATTTTACTTCTTCCTTTCCAATTTGGATGCCTTTTATTTCTTTTTGTTGCCTAACTGCTCTAGCTAGAACTTTTAGCACGATGTGGAATAACAATGGTGACAGTGAGCCTCCTTGTCTTTTTCCTGAACTGAGAGGGAAAGTTTTCAGTTTTTCACCATTGAGCATGATGTTAGTTGTGGGGTTTTCATATATGTCCTTAATCATGTTGAGGAAATTTCCTTTCATTCATAATTTTCTAGGTGTTTTTTTTTTTTTATCAAGAAAGGGGGCTAGATTTTTTCAAATGTCTTTTCTGCATCAATTGAGATGATCCTGTGGTTTTTTCCCTTTGTTCTGTTAATGTTGTGTATTACATTAATTGATTTTCTTATGTTGAGCCATCCTTACATACCAGGGATAAATCCCATTTGATCATGGTGTATAATTCCTTTAGTATGCTGTTGGATTTAGTTTTCTGGTACTTTGTTGAGGATTTTTGCATCTATATTCACAAGGGATATTGGTCTGTAATTTTCTTTTAGTATCTTTATCTCTCTTTGGTATTATGGTGATGTTGGCTTCATAGAATGAGTTAGGTAGTGTTCCCTCATCTTCAATTTTTTGAAAGAGTTTGAGCAAGATTGGTATTAATTCTTCTTGGAATGTTTGGTTGAATTCATCTGTGAAGCCATCTGGTCCTGTGATTTTCTTCATTGGGAAATTTTTTATTACTGATTCAGTGTTCACTTGTAATTGGTCTGTTAAGATCTTCTGTTTCTTCTAGTTATCAGTGTAGATTGTTTGTATGTTTCTAGAAATGTGTCCATTTCATCTAGGTTGTCTAATTTGTTGGAATACAGTTTGCCATAATATCCTCTTATGATCCTTTTTATTTCTGTGGGGTCAGCAGTAATGACCCCCTTTCATTTCTGATTTTCATTGTTTGTGTCTTCTCTCTCTTTTTCTTTGTCAGTCTAGATAAAGGTTTGTCAATTTTATTGATCTTTTCACAGAACTTTTATTTTAATTCTTTCTATTGTTTTAATTGTCTATTTCATTTATTTCTTCTCAAATCTTTATTTCCTTCCTTCTGCTCACTTTGAGTTTAGTTTGCTGTTCTTTTTCTAGTTCCTCCGGGTGTGTAATAAGGTCTTTGGTTTCATCTCTTTCTTCTTTTATAATGTAAGCATTTAGGACTATACGTTTCCCTCCTAGCATTGCCTTCTCTGCATCCCATAAGTTTTGATATGTTGTATTCTCATTTTCATTGATCTCAAGATATTTCCTGATTTCCCTTGTGATTTCTTCTTTGATCCATTAATTGTTTAAAAATGGGTTGTTTAACTTCCATATATTTGTGGCTTTTCAAGTTCTCCACCTGCTGTTGATTTCCAGTTTCATTCCATTGTTGTCAGAAAAGATGTTTTGTATAATTCCAATCATTTAAATTTATTTAGACTTGTTTTCTGACCTAACATTTGGTCTATCCTGGAGAACAACCCATGTGCACTTGAGAAAAATGCGCATCCTACTGTTTGGGGTGCAGTGTTCTATATATGTCTTTTGGGTCTAGTTCATTTATATTATTAAAGTCCTCTGTTTCCTTATTGATCTTCTGTCTAGATGTTCTATCCATTGATGAAGGTGGTGTATTGGAGTCTCCAACTATTACTGTAGAAATGTCTATTTTTCCCTTCAGTTTTTCTAGTGTTTACCTCATGTATTTTAGGGTATTGTTGCTAGGTGCATAAATATTTATGACTGTTACTTCTTCTTGGTGTATTGACCCTTTTAAAATTAATATATAGTGTCCTACTTTGTTTCTTATAACAGCTTTTGATTTAAAGTCTATTTTGTCTGATATTGGTATAGCTACCCCAGTTCCATTTTGTTTACTATTTACATGGATTATCTTTTCCCATCATTTCACTTTCAACCTATTTGTGTTGCTGGGTCTAAGATGAGTTAACTGTAAACTCTAGTTGGATTGTGCTTTTTTAAATATACATTCTGCCAATGTGTATTCTGATTGGGGAGTTTGATCCTTTTACATTCAGTGTAATTACCGATAAGGCAGGACTTACTTCAGCCATTTTTTTCTTGTTTTTTTTATACACCTTATATCTTTCCTGTCCCTCTTTTCCTTCATTGCAACCTTCTTTTTTGTACTGAATTGCAACAGATTGATCCCATTCTCATTTCTGTTTCTGTATATATTTTACACACTTCCTTTGTGGTAACCCTGGTTTTTGTATTAAACAACCTATGTCTATAACCTACTAGTTTGAAAAGATACCAACTTAACTTCAATAGCATTCACAGTCTGTGTTTCTATATGCCCCCATTTCTTCACTTTATGTTGTTTTGTCACTATGGTAGTTTGGACTTGTATGTACCCATAAAATCATGTTCTTAATGCTCATTCCTGTGAGTACAGACCCATTGTAAGCAGGATCTTTTATGAGGCTGCTTCAGTCAAGTTGTAACCCACTTCATTCCGGATGGGTCTTAATCCTAATACTGAAGTCCTTTATAAGAGAGTGAAATTCAGGTGGAGAGGGAGGAGCCTTGAAGCAGAAAGCTGAAAGCAATAAAACCCAGATGAGAAGAGACCAGTAAACACCACCACGTGCCTTGCCATGTGACAGAGGAGCCAAGGACCGCCACAGCTGGTCTTTGGGAAGAAAGCATCACCTTGATGATGCCTTGATTTGGACATTTTCACAGCATAAAACTGTAAGCTAATAAATTCCCACTGTTTAAAGCCAACCCATCTCGTTGTATCTTCTTTTAGCCACCTAGGAGACTAAAACAATCCCATATTAACTCTTTGTATTTTGCTTATCCATAACATGAAAATATGAATATTTCTTATTCAATTGTATTCTAAATCATAGTAAATAAAGAGTTCAGATCTACTGTTTAACACCTGTAGGTATGTTTAATCTCAGTTATTGTGCTTTTCATCCCCAAAAGTTCTGTTTGATTCCTTTTTCAAATTTCTAATTTTTCCTTTTGTTCATGCCTCATCTACTTTATTACCTTTAGTTTTATATCTATGTTTTCCTTTAGCTCATTGACGTTATTAGAGATTTCTCTGGGTGTGTTTGATTACTTATTCAAAAGTTTATCTCTCCTTTGTTGTTTCAGTTTGTTCCCTTGAATGAGCCATCTCTTCCTGTTTCTTTGTATGACATAACATTTTGTTGCTATCTGGGCAATTAATTATTTTGATATCCTAAGTCTGCAAGTCAGTTTCTTCCTCTTACCTAAGGTTTTAGCATAGATTGTATGTTAGGGCTCTTCTTCAATGGTTGGCCCAATTTATACTGAACTTTTAGAACAGCCCATGGTTAACATTAGGCTTTTCTCATGTCTCCCTGAGACTGCATCTGCCCTAGATATGTGCAATAACTTTTAAGCGTTCCCTAATACATGCAATTGTTTCCCCTACAGGAGAGGATTTCCTTTCCAAAGTTTCTCCTCCTGGAGTCCTGGGCTATTCTCTTTCTTTTTATATGGCTTTTCCTCCCTGGCAGCCATGGTCAGCTCAACTCCTCTCCTGTACTCTGGTCTGCCTTTTTACTCCAACTTCAGATCTGGGTCCAAGATGCCAGTCAGCATTTCTGCTCTCCCTATTCCAGGCAGCTTTTCTGCCTCTATAACTTCCAGGTTAGGGAGCCTGGACCATGCCTCGAGTCTCTCTTCCATAGGGTCAATGTACAAAGATACCCAATATTTTCCTTTAGGTTCACCAGCATTTAGATACTAAGGACCCAGGCTGGGAATGTATATGGTTTGCTAAAGTGCCACCGTGGGTAAATCTGTCTTCAGAAGACCTGTTCTGAATTCATACATGGAGACTGCTAAAACACTGCTATGAGTATGGGGCCTAAGGCCCCACATGTGGGCCACTAAACTGCCACCACAGGTGGATTGGTAGCCAAAGACCATGCTAGAAAAAGCCCAGGTCAGTCAGCTGCCACCAGGAGTCATACAAAGTGCTGCACAGATCTAAGTGTGGGGGAGAAGTCTGGATCAGTAAATTTGTCCTGTTGCTTTCCTAGCATTTTTAGGTGTTTTTTTTTTTTTAAGAGTCAACATTTGTTGTATAGTTCTCCAGTCTCAATCATCCTCCAGGGTTCCAAGAGAGTTGAATCTGCTCTTTTATTTAACCATCTCTAAGGGTTATGTTCACGAGGATGTCTTATACTGCCATCTTGATGACATTACTCTGCTCTTGATTCTTTTTTTTTTTATTATTTAATTCAGTTTTATTGAGATACATTCACACACCATACAATCATCCATGGTATACAATCCACTGTCCACAGTATGACAACATAGTTATGCGTTCATTACCACAATCTATCTCTGAACATTTTCCTTACATCAGAAAGAACCAGAACAATGAAAAAAAATAAAAGTGAAAAAAGAACACCCAAATCATCCCCCCACCCCCCCCATTTGTCCTTTAGTTTTTATCCCCATTTTTCTACTCATCCATGCACTAGATAAAGGGGGTGTGATCCACAAGGTCTTCACAATCACACTGTCACCCTTTGTAATCTATATTATTACATAATTGCCTTCAGGAGTCCAGACTGCTGGGTTGGAGTTTGGTAGTTTCAGATATTTACTTCTAGCTATTCCAATACATTAAAACCTAAGATGTGTTATCTATATAGTGCATAAGAATGTCCACCAGAGTGACCTCTCGACTCCATTCGAAATCTCTCAGCCACTGCAACCATTTTGTCTCATTTTGCATCCCCCTTTTGGTCAAGAAGATACTCTCAGTCCCACGATGCCGGGTCCAGATTCATCCCCGGGAGTCATATTCTGTGTTGCCAGGGAGATTTACAACACTGGGAGTAGAGTCCCACGTAGGGGGGAGGGCAGCGAGTTCACCTGTCGAGGTCGCTCAGTTAGAGACAGAGAGGGCCACATCTGAGCAACAAAGAGGTACTCAGGGGGAGACTCTTAGGCACAATTACACACTCTCCTTTGCAGTAACAAGCTTCATAAGGGCAAGTCCCATGATCGAGGGCCCAGCACATCAAACCGCCAGTCCCAATGTCTGTGACAACATCAACACCAGTCCAGGCGAGGAAGTCCAATGCTTTCGCACCTTCCCCCGGATCCTTGGGGCTGGGGAGGGGGAGGCTGTAAATATATTTTTTATTATCTGCCCAAATTACTCTGGGATGTGTCACTATTTCACTCCAACCTATACTAACCTACCGTATCTCACTTCCTATTCAAAGTTCCATGCAATTGTGGTATTTGAACAAAGCGATAGTAGAGTTGTACTGTTTAGAAAATTTAGATCCTGTACCAAATAGATATCTCTTCCCTTGGTCTCATATGGAAGTTGAAGTTTTAAAACACAATCAGTTTCAACCTTTACCCTTTGGCCTGGCTTGCCCTGGTCTTAACCAGACCTGCTTCATTCATATCACTAATTGAAGTCTGGGCTCTTTTTCAGCTTTTTTTTTTTAACAGTGGCTGTATGCACTAATACTGACATTCATATCTGCCGAGCTCTAGCTCTGAGTTTCAGGTGTCTCAGAGATACACATTGTTCCAGAGACCAATCAGGTTATACGCTAAGGGATCAGCATCTCAAAGTTTAGAGAGAGGCAGTACAATTCAGGGATAGAGTTAACTGCTGTAAGAGCTTACAATCTAGGGACTATTACAATAATTATGTCCACATTAGGCTATGTTCTGAGATTCAATTCTGAGTTTACACAATGTAGTTAGTCCATATTGGTAAGGCATTAAAGTGTTTGCCTTTATTTCTGGTGTACTTCACTCAAATACTGGGTACAGGATCCATTCACCTCGTTGTGTGTCTCACAGCTTCACCCCTTCTTGTAGTTGCTCAATTTTCCACTGTATGCATACACCACAGTACACCATTCCATTCTTCAGTCAATGTACCCTTAGGTCATCTGCATCCTTTGCAAATCATGACATTTGCAAATGTCCATTCATGTCTCTGCTCTCAGATCTTCAAATGACATACCCCATAATGAGGTTGCAGGACCTTTTGGTCCCCACATACTTAACTTTTTGTGGAACAACCACACTGACCTTCAGAAAGGCTACCCCATTCTACCTTCTCATCAACAGTAGATAGGTACATCCATCTCACCACATTTTCTCCAACACTTTTACTCCTATATGTATATTTTCCTACAACTTTATAGAGTTGTATTCACATACCATACATTTATCCACAGTGTACAATCAGTTGTTCATGGTATCATCATACAGTTGTACATTTATCACCACAATCAGCACTTGAACATATTGATTACTACAAGAAAAAAAATTTTTTTATCTGCTCTTGATTCTTGATATTAATGTCTTACCTCCTCTTATGCTTGGTTATTTTCACTTCATGCTGAAAGCTATAGAAATAATTTGAGACCTGTGATGATGTCATCTTCTTCCAGCAATAACTTGTTTTTTTGGAAGATGACTTAGGGCAACAGCAATTCTGTATTCCATTACCACACTTATAAGTATTGATATGATTCAAAGATAGGCTTCAGTTTCTGAGAGCTGGAATACTTTTGCTTTATCTTTACTCCTAGAGTTTAGCCTTTAGAGTCCCAATCAAAAATGTTGGGGGCTTACAGGGATTTCTACTCCTTTGGTGGTTCTGAACTCAAATTTTGTATCACTAGCTTTGAGAAACATTCAGAAGCTCTGCTAAGCTTCTTCGCCACTCTCCTGGGGTGGAAAATGCCTAGGGAAAGCAGCCCCAAATACCAAGCTCTCTTCTCTGGGATTCTTTCTTCTTCTGGATTGGGCCCATCTTTCTTTACTGCCTTGTTGCCTCCTTAATGCCTTCAAGGAGATGTTGTTTTATTTTTCATCCAGCTTTTCTAGTTCTTGTGTGTTGGAGGATTGAGCTGCATTATCTAGTCCAATTTAAAGCCAGTGGTCCTTTAAATTTTTTTCTCTCTTTGTTGCTGGTTAATAGGAACACAATTGACTTCTGTGCATCTACTTAAACTCCATTAAACGTGCCCAAAATGTTTATTATTTTAATAATTATCTCTAGATTTTCATTTACATTAACTGGAAATAAATACCAATTTTGTTTTTTCTTTTACAATTCTACTAGCTCTTATTTCTTAATAGTATCTTATCACTCTGGCTAGGAACTTTTATACAAAGCTTAGCAGAACTAGGATAATGGGATTCCATGCCTTATTCCTATTTGTTCGCGATCTGCTCTTTGGCAGAACCCTGTGCAATACTTTATCCGCATTCCACATGTTTACATATATATTTTTTCATTATTGCTCACATCTAAATATTTTAAAATTTATTCTTTGATATATAAGGTATTTAAAAGTGTATTTTAATGTCTAAATATATGGGAGATGTTTGTTACATTTTAGTATTGATTTTTTAAACATATTTATGTATGGTTAGAGATTTCAATCTTTGGAAAGTTTTACGATTAGCTTTTGGCCTAGTGAGTGTACATTTTGAAAAAATATTTTATCTCTACTTTAAAAGAATATATTTTACAGTCATCAAATACTGCATCCATCAGGGTCCTGGAAAGCAACTTTAACGGTTTAACTGAAGAGAATTTAATGAATGATTATTAACAGGCATGGCAAGAGTTAATGTATAAGGGATGTGGAGGCACTGAGTCACTACCAACTGTAAGAAACTAGTTCCAACTCTAGGCCTGAAGTGGGCAGCGGAGTAAATAATGTTACTAGGTTCCGGTAAAACTGAAGCTGTGGGGTAGGATCCATTTGTCAGGAAGTGAAGTTAAAGAGAAACACATCATTGCCAAAACTGCATTTCTAAAGCAGGAGAAGCAGAGGAAAATATCCTGACTTATATATCCCTCCTTCTGATCTTTCAGAGTGCTGCCCCTTGGCTGATTTCAATTTGGAACCAGAGATTAAGGAAGCCGGGTTGATTCCTTCTGTGGGATCAGCTCCCCAGAACATCACACATGACAAGGGAGGGCAGAAAATGGATCTGAGAGTGGGGAACAGAGAATAAGCAGAAAGTGTACAAGTTTCTCAGATGTCCATTGGATTGAAATTTGGATTGAGCTGTTTGAATCTATTACATTTTTACTAAGTTTTTAACTTGGTTTGTCATTTACTGAGGGAGGGGTGTGAAAATTCCTCACTTTTTTCTTTCTCTCTGTTATCTTTTCAATCGCTGCTTTGTATACTAAGAGTATGTTATTAGGTGCACACAAGTATGGAATTGTTAGATTTTCCACACTGAATTGAACCTTTGGTCATTATGTAGTGAGTCTGTTTATCTTCAGTATTTTTTTTGCCTTAATGTGTATTTTGTCTGACATTACTATAGCCAATAGACTTTCTTTTTATTTCTTTTTTTCCATTATAGACTTTAACATCCTTTACTTATTAATATTTTTGTGCCTTCATGTTTTGCATGTTTCTAGTTAATAACATATAGATTTTCTTTCTTTTTTAAAAAATCCAGTCTGATAATTTTCATGTTTTAAGTTGAGGATTTAATCCATTTACATTTGTTACTATTTCTGATTTGTATTTATTTCTACCATGTGATTATGAACTATTTATTTTGTTTCTCTGTTTCTCTTTCTTTCTTTCTCTTTTTCTCTTTCTTTCTTTCTTTTTTTCTCTTTCTTTCTTTCTTTTTCTCTTTCTTTCTTTCTCTCCTTTCCTTCTTTCTCTCCTTTCTTTCCCTCTTTCCTTCTTTCTTTCCCTCTTTCCTTCTTTCTTTCCTCCTTTCTTTCTTTCCCTCTTTCTTCCTTTCTTTCCCTCTTTCTTCCTTCCTTCCTTCCTTCCTTCCTCCCTCTCTCTCTCTCTCTCTTTCTTTCTTTCTTTCTTTCTTTCTTTCTTTCTTTCTCTTTCATCAATGTCCAATAAGAAAAGCAGAAACTACCCTATGTATTTCATATGGTGTGAAATGATTATAAAAGCATTGGAAAGGCTAGAGGAGCAAAAAGAAGAATGTAAGATTACCCAAAGATTAATAGCAGGAAAATTGTTAATGGCCCTAGGACTGATGAAACCAAAGAGAAAATTAAGTTGAGGCTATGCTCTCTTAACAAAACTTCAGGAGCCTACATCTGATACTTGCCACCGGAGCTGCCACAGAAGTTGGGGGAAAAATGGATTTTCTCTGCTACTTTCCAGTCCCCATTGCTACCCTCCATTTAACAGAAAGCCAGATAGCAAGGGAGTCTGGCTTCCTACTATGATAGTAGAGAGGTGGGTATAGAAGAATGAGTGTAGAACTAAACCTGTAATACCCAACAGTCCTATTGTTTCAAAAATTTTAAAAAAATTATTATTCAATTTTTATTGTTTGGAAGTTATACACTCTATAATTTCTTTTATTATTTACCCTATCATTTAACTTGCATACCTAGCAAGGCCTGAAGTTAGTCAATATCTTTACCTTCCTCCCTAACATATAAAGACCAATTTATATGCATTGTTGTCCTACATTTTAGTATTTTTTTTCTCACATTCTTTCTTGCATCTCAGAAGTTCTTTTTTGTTGCTGTTTGTTTTTTGTTTGTTTTGTTTTGTTTGTTTGTTTTTGCCTTAAGTACCTTCTTTAGGATTTCCTTTAATGAAAATCTGATGATGATTTACTCTTTCAGAATGGTCTAAATACATCTACATTTCACTCTCATTCTCATAGGCCAGTTGCTCTGGGCAAAGAATTGTAAAGTGACAGTTTTTCTTCTCTTAACACCTTGAGAGGGTCTTCCATAGACTTTGGCTTCTATTATTACTATACAGAAGTGAATAATAAGTCTAATCTCCCTTCCTTTGTGGTAATCTATATTTTCTTTCTGGTAGCATTTAAGATTTCTTTTTCTTCAAAATTCTGTAACTCCACACTGATCTGCTTAATTTTTTTTTTTTTTTTTTTTTTAATCTTTCCTAATAGTCACTGGGCTTCATTGATCCAAAAATTGGTAGCTATTAACAGTTTTAGAAAATACCTGTCTCTTACCTTCTAATTTTACCTCTTCCACATTTTCTTTATCACCATTTGGTACTCCAATTACATATACATTATACTTCTCCTTCTATTCTTCATTTTCTTTATCTCACTTTCAAATATATTTTGTCTCTCCACATTCCATTCTAGCTCACTTCTTCAGCTGTCTTCCAGATCATTAATTCTCTTTTCAGTAATATCTAATCTATTGTTTCTTCAGTCCATTGATTTTTCTAAAATTTCAGTTATATTTTTCATTTTTAGAACTAGTTATTTTTTTAATTTGTTTGTTCTTTGATCTTATTGCTGAGTGTCCTATTTTTTAGTCATATTAAATATGCTGTGATCTATGCCTAATAGTTCAAATATCTGAAGTCTTTGAGAATTTTATTTTGCTATTTCTTTGTTCTCAGTTGTAATACCTAATTTCCTCATATATTTTGTTTGTTTATATATACTCTGAGCTGCCAATATCTTTGGAATTTTACTTGTAGGTCTGAGTTGAAGGTGATTTCTTCCAAAGGGAATTTGCTTTTTCTTCTACCAACTGCTTAAGGTTAAGTTAAATTAAAATTTCTGCTTGGAGTTTTTCAAGTCATATTATAAATAGTATAAATTCAGATGACAAAACTACATGAGAGCTGGCTTCTGTTTTCAAATTCTTGAGGGAGAAGTATTTCTCCCTTGCACACAGTAACAGGGTTGAGAAAGACAAGTTTCCTTGCTGTCCTTTCCTGCATGGCAGATTTATTTCTCATTTACCTTTATACTGAAGTGAAGTTCTAGCTTTATGAGAATGGACTATTGTTAGACTTCCCAACTGGTGCAGACTCTGGGTCAGAACCCTCAAAGCAATGTTCCCCAGCTTTTGTAAGCCCTGCCAGGAGAAACGTTGGGAAGCTCTGGCCTGAGCTAGATCCCCCCACCCCACTTTTCACCTCAGGCCACACAGTCCTCTAGGCAGAAGCCCAAGGCCTCCAGGGTGTGGTCTAAGGTGAAATCCACTTTTTGCACTCGCAAGGATTTCTGCTCTTACTGTTTTGGGCCTCTGTATTTTCCTTTTTATCTCATGCTGTTTCAGCAATGCATTTTAAAACTATTTTTAACATGTTAATCATTTCAATCTGGAGGGTTGTTTAGAATATCTAGCCTTCCATATTGCTGGAAATAGAAATTTTAATTTAACTCTTCTTATTCATTAAATGTTGAGTTCCTAGAGACCAAGAACCATGACTGATTCATCTTTTTATCCTAGGACCTGGCACACATTAGTGTATGCACAGGAAACATTATTTAAACGAATGATTGAACTAATGCCAAAAACAGTCATTACAAATTCAAGTAATTGGTTTGAAATTCTAAGTACAATCAAAGCAATTTCCTTTCTGAAAATTCTTAAGGCTGCAACTAGACACCACCATGTGGTTTAGAGAATTCCTTGGGAAGTTGGTCTCCACTTAGGTTCCCTGTTTTAATCAATACTGTGTATCTGTTTCAGTCAAATTAACTAGAAGTTTCCCCGATTTACTTCAGTTTGAATCTTATGGATTCAATCCAGTAGGACTAGGTAAGTTTATGTGTAGGTGAATTTCAAACTCTATAAATGATGATTGCAAAGGATTAGGAACAAATTCACAGCATGAAAATATTGCCATGTTCCTTGCTACTCTCCAATGGTATTTCACATTCCATCTTTGGTATTGTTATTTTCTGTTATTGTTGGATTATCTCGATTCATTCTTCATAATTCAGCATTCATGTCTTCAGTGTCTTTATTGAGTGTGTGTTAAGTGCACTGTGCTAAACACTGGGGTATCAGAGAAAAAGCATATTCCCTGCCCTCAGTGTGCTCACATCAGAGAGACTAATGATATTAATTGCCATGTGGTATAAAATATCAAAAACAGAGAACTTCACTGGACACAGTGGCACAAAGGAGTGTGCCTCTGTGTTTAGGAACAACCAGGAAGATTTCACTGGAGAAAAGATGCCAGTGTTGGGAGTGGAATAAAGAGTAACTTTTATCAGACAAGGGTGTGGGACCAGGAGACGTGAAACAGTATCTGGCCTAGTCCCCAGTCAGTGTCACCTTGTTCACTGGCCCTTCTGAGGTGATAGTTACATTGCCAGATGAACATGCCTCCAGTTCTCTCTCTTCCTGGATAACTCATGGATTTTTCATGGCCGTCCAGCTTCTATACCTTCTGTCCTTCCTTCCTGCTTCTTCCCCTTCCCTCCCATCCTCATTCCTTCCCTCCATCTCACCTTCCCTCCCTTTCTTTCTTCATATTCCATAGAATTTTAACCTGTTCCTTGCTATAGCCCTCTTCTTATGAGAACTAAATTGAAATTAAACATTTTAAATAAATGCAAATTCAGCTTGCCATGGTCTCTACTTAGGACATGTGACATAATTTCGTAGGAGAGAAAACGCAACCAAAATGTCCAGTTTAAAGTGTTGCCAACTGTAAACACATCCTCTTGCCCTCACGTGCAGGAGAATGAATAACACCTACCATGCTTAATCTAGTAGGGTTATTGTGAGAACTAAACACAAAAATTGTGAATGAATGCAGTTTGTAAGTTATAAAGTTTATCATCTCAAGTTGTTGTTATACTTCAAGTTAGACTCCTCTCCCCAGATAATTAAGTGTGTTAAATTCTCATGCTTGGCGCCTGGGTGGGACCCGGCCTTAGGGAATTTTATGAAGCTGGCAAGCCCCTTACCAGTTCTGGGCACTGATACAGGAAGTTCTAGGTTCAGAACCTTGGGGGCACCCACCCAAACTTGCCCTCTCTGGGCAGCACCAATCCCTCCAGGACCCTCTTCCTCTTCCCACCCCCACCGCCCTGAATAGCCTATTCTTAGCATCCTCTCCTACTGGTCTTACTTTCAAAGTTTTCACCCAAAGCAGTAACTTTAAATGCAATGGATTTCTAGGTCAGGGAAGAGATATCTTAGACTATGCGAGAGAAGTTATGACCTTTCATTGATGTTCAAATGACCCTCCATGGGCACCTTCAGCCTTTGGATTTCAAGCAGCTCAGGGTCAGCTGGCTTCATCCTTAGCCAAGTCCTTGGGTGGAATTCTATTTCAACAAGCTCAGAGAAACTTCTGGAGAGCACCCCTTTCTCTGATGGTGGGAGCTGTAAATTGATACAGTCAACACAGAAGGCAATTTGACATTATGTTTCACACCTTTAAGATGTGTTTACTGCTTGTCCCAACCACCAGACTTCCAGAAATTTTTCTTAAGAAATAATCAGAGAGGTCTGGAAAGATTTAAATGTAAAGATGTACATTACAGTGCTTTTTGTGATTTACAGTATTATTTTAAATAAAAATCAGAAATAGCCCCTAGCTAGACTGACAAAATCAAAAAGAGAGAAGACCCATATAAACAAAATAATGAATGAAAAAGGTGACATAACTGCAGATCCTGAAGAAATTAAAAAAATTATAAGAGGATATTATGAACAACTGTATGGCAACAAACTGGATAATGTAGAAGAAATGGACAATTTCCTGGAAACATATGAACAACCTAGACTGACCAGAGAAGAAATAGAAGACCTCAACCAACCCATCACAAGCAAAGAGATCCAATCAGTCATCAAAATCTTCCCACAAATAAATGCCCAGGGCCAGATGGCTTCACAGGGGAATTCTACCAAACTTTCCAGAAAGAACTGACACCAATCTTACTCAAACTCTTTCAAAACATTGAAAAAAATGGAACACTACCTAACTCATTTTATGAAGCTAACATCAATCTAATACCAAAACCAGGCAAAGATGCTACAAAAAAGGAAAACTACCGGCCAATCTCCCTAATGAATATAGATGCAAAAATCCTCAACAAAATACTTGCAAATCGAATCCAAAGACACATTAAAAAAATCATACACCATGACCAAGTGGGGTTCATTCCAGGCATGCAAGGATGGTTCAACATAAGAAAAACAATCAATGTATTACAACACATTAAAAACTCGAAAGGGAAAAATCAATTGATCATCTCAATAGATGCTGAAAAAGCATTTGACAAAATCCAACATCCTTTTCTGATAAAAACACTTCAAAAGGTAGGAATTGAAGGAAACTTCCTCAACATGATAAAGAGCATATATGAAAAACCCACAGCCAGCATAGTACTCAATGGTGAGAGACTGAAAGCCTTCCCTCTAAGATCAGGAACAAGACAAGGATGCCCGCTGTCACCACTGTTATTCAACATTGTGCTGGAAGTGCTAGCCAGGGCAATCCGGCAAGACAAAGAAATAAAAGGCATCCAAATTGGAAAAGAAGAAGTAAAACTGTCATTGTTTGCAGATGATATGATCTTATATCTAGAAAACCCTGAGAAATCAACGATACACCTACTAGAGCTAATAAACAAATTTAGCAAAGTAGCGGGATACAAGATTAATGCACATAAGTCAGTAATGTTTCTATATGCTAGAAATGAACAAACTGAAGAGACACTCAAGAAAAAGATACCATTTTCAATAGCAACTAAAAAATCAAGTACCTAGGAATAAACTTAACCAAAGATGTAAAAGACCTATACAAAGAAAACTACATAACTCTACTAAAAGAAATAGAAGGGGACCTTAAAAGATGGAAAAATATTCCATGTTCATGGATAGGAAGGCTAAATGTCATTAAGATGTCAATTCTACCCAAACTCATCTACAGATTCAATGCAATCCCAATCAAAATTCCAACAACCTACTTTGCAGACTTGGAAAAGCTAGTTATCAAATTTATTTGGAAAGGGAAGATGCCTCAAAAAGAAAAAAAAAAAAAAAAAAAAAAAAAAATAAAAAAAAAAATCAGAAATAAACTTCAAAAATAGGAAAATGATGTAAAAATTCATGCTTAACTGGATAATGCTAATAATATTGCAGCCTTTGAGAATTGTCTATTTTACAAACATTTAATGAAATGGATAAATATACATATCTGGGATATTTTTTTAAAAGGATAACAAAACAACATGTAAACCTTTTATTTTCAAGATGGTATTTTTAGTTTATGTGTCTATCTCTCTTTTCTTCTGAAGACCAATTTAAATGACAGAAGAAATAAATAATAAAATTTTAAACTTCATATGTAAAAATTATCCAACAATGAAAAAACACTGGGTGTGTGGTATGATCGTCAGTTTAAAATCGGAGGAACAAACTGAACAATCAGAGAATAATTAATAAAGCAGATCCAATTGTTACATATAAAACTTTGTATCCTGAAACAGAGAATACACCTTCTTTTCTAGCATCCTTTGAAGAGTAACAAAAATTGATTATATTATTAGGCCACAAAGAAGACCTCAATCTAATAAATCTAACCCATAATAGTTTATTTCAGTGACTACATGCAGTTCTGACAAATAGCCTTAGAGATCAGCTCTACTGACCAGTTCAGGCTATTTAAATTTCTGGGCTACAAGCCTTTTTCTTAAAAAGACTTTTTATGGTATTTATCCCAAAGAAAATCCCATATTAAATCTATGCCATTTTGCTGGAAAACCTAATTATCAGTATATTTCATTTTCATTTGTGTGTTGGTGCGTCTATTATGCATGTTTTATAAGTTTATTTAAAAGTATATTTGCTGATTCTTTCTTAAAATTTTTCAATACAATATCTATAATTTCTCTTTAAAAAGTAAATAGGTACTTTTTTTGTCATTTTCTACTTTTAAATTGTGTACAAAATAAATGTGTGTAATCAGAGAAAAAATGAGGTTTTTTTGTTTTTTTTTTTTCCGGTTGGCAGAGCCAACTGAGGCTTTATTTTAGAAAAGACAAAACTGGCTTCTAGTTGGGGACATGGGCAAGAAGGGGTACCCCAGGTCCCCTGTTCCCTACACCCCCCTGCACAGCTCCTCGTCCCCAGGCTCTGGGGCCCCATGCAGAGGGGTGGCCTGGGGGGGGCTCAGTGGCAGTTCACTTGGGCAGGACGTCTGACGGCTCGGACACCAGCTTCCCATCGCAGGGCTCGGTGTCCTTCACAACCACAGCCTTGGTGGAGCTAGTGCAGCTGCCACCGGAGCTGAAGGAGTAGTTGTTGCCAGTGCCTGAGAGGCCCCTGAAGACGGGCCTCAGTGGACCCGAGTAGTAGCCACTGCAAGTCTTTGTATGAATATTCATGTTCTGCATCCCATATTCCAGCCGGCTCTCCCCGCCCTCCAGCAGCTTGCAGAGGTGGCGATCTCGATGTCCAGGGCCAGCTTGACGTTCATCAGTTCCTGGTACTCACGCAGCTGCTGCGCCATATCCTGCTTGGCCTGGTGCAGGGCGGCCTCCAGCTGGGCCAACTTGGCATTGGCGTCCTTAACAGCCAGCTCCCCACGCTGCTCGGCATTGGCGATGGCGGCCTCCAAGGAAGCCCTCTGGCCCTTCAGGCCCTCCATCTCAGCCTGGAGCCGGCTGATGGTCGGGTTCATCTCAAAGATCTCTGTCTTCCCGCGGCGGAGGCCATCCCCATGCTTCCCGGCCAGCGTCTGCAGTTCCTCGTACTTGATCTGGTACATGCTCTCGGCCTGGACCCGGCTGTGGTTGGCAATCTCCTTATACTGCGCCTTGACCTCGGTGATGATGCCGTCCAGGTCCAGGGAGCGGCTGTTGTCCATGGAGAGGACCACGGACGTGTTAGAGATCTGGGCCTGCAGCTCGCGGATCTCCTCTTCATACAGCCGCCTGAGGAAGTTAATCTCATCGGTCAGCCCTTCCAGGTGGGACTCCAGCTCTGCTCTGTTCATGTAAGCTTCATCCACATCCTTCTTGATGAGGACAAAGTCATTCTCCATCTCTGTTTGCTTGCTGATCTCATCCTTGTACTTATTCTTGAAGTCTTCCACCAGCCCCTACATGTTGCCAAGCTCTGTCTCTAGCTTCAGCTTCTCCTGGCTCAGTACCTCATGCTGCTGCCAAAGGTTGTTGATGTAGCTCTCGAACAAGTTGTCCATTTTGCTCCCAGTGGTCTTCTGCTGCTGCAGGAGGCTCCATGTGGTCTCCAGCATCTTGTTCTGCTTCTCCAGGAACTGCACCTTCTCAATGAAGGAAGCAAACTTGTTGAGGGTCTGATCTGCTCTTTCTCCTGCATCCACACAGCCTGGATGTTGGGGTCCACCTCCAGCTTAAGGGGGCTCAGCAGGCTCTGGTTCAACGTGATGGCTGTGATGTCCCCTGTACTCCCTGCCCCTCCGTAGCCCCCCATCAGACCCATGCCAGTGCCCAGGTTACCCCAGAAGCTGCTGCTGTCGCTGCCCACTCAAGATTAGGAGCTGACGTGGGTGCCGGGCCCGCTGGTGTAAGAGCGGCTGCTGAAGTTCTGGGGCCAGAGGAGGACACCTTGTAGGACTTCTGGGTGACCCTGATGGACATGGTGGAGGCTGAAGAAGTGGGCAGGTGGGCCAAAGCAGAGATTGGAGAAGGAACTGAGGACTGCTGCTTCTGGGCTGGGCATTATTTTTTATGTTATTTTATTAACCTCTTACAAGCCCATCAAAGGTGGGTCTACAGAAATCCTGACACACAGAAAGGTAAAAGGAAATGAACAGTTTTATTTAATAAGTATTGTAAGCGAGAAAGTTTTTCTGGTAAGTGTAGAGATAGGGGCAAGTTTTTTTTTTTTTTTTTTTGACTTTGAGAGACTATAACTCTTGACACTATTCCACATCCATGGTTATTTGCTATTTCTTCAACTGTGCCACCTGCCTTCTCTAGAGAGCTGGACTGTTCTCTGGGATGGGGGGGTTGCAAGTAGAACGGACCTCAAATATAAGAAATACCTTGGATTGAACATTACTTTTTTCACCCTTTCAAAATGGGTTAAGAATCAATTTACAGTTCCTCTTATGGGAAAAGGCTAATCGAAATTTTAATGAAAAATTTGACTTTGATGGTATTGAAATGCAATGACTTTGAATTTTGAATCAAAGCCTTTTCCCATAAGATAAGAGTCTTAGATCAGCAGTTATCCAAACTTACAGATGGAAAAGTAGCCACAGGAGGCCCTGTGTGTTGTTCCCTGGATGCCAAACATCTTCAGCAAGACAGAGGGAAAATTAATGGTCAATACCCTCGAAACCAGAGGCAGACATTTCATACGTAGTTATGTTCTGAGACTTTCCCAAAGGTCAGCTCTATGGGAAAATTTCATGCACACTGGACTTAGCATAATAGCCCAGTCATATGCTTTTACATTAATTACATTTCTTAAGAAAATGTAGAATTACTTAATTGACCTTATTTCCTTCTCACATACTCCTGCTTGTGAACCAGGATAGCACAGGAGAAGCACTGGTTTGTGAGGGCCAGTGTTTATTCCTGTCCTTGCCCTACTGTACTCTTGGCAGCATACATACATGCTGATCAAGTAGTAAATTATGCCAATGAGGGCTAGGGAATTTGGTTTATTTTACCACCAGCTAATTGACCTCCATTGACTGGAGAAAAAGGAAAAAAAAGCTATTAGAACCAATACTATTTTTTCATAACCCAAATATCAACATTCTCCTCCTCCTCAAAAATCACCTTCCTCCATGTCTCTTTGGAGAAAGGGGAGCTCTCTCATCCACACTCGAATCCGCTCCTTGCTGTAGCTACCCCTCTGTGCTGCACTCTTCTCTCTCTGGATGCAGCTCACCTCATGACTGGCCACTGCCTGGCACTCATGGGCCACTGTCCCTTTTGCTACATAGCTGCTGTCGCTGCCTGGCCACAGAGAAGGGATAAACAGAGAGAGGAAGGCCACAGGCCCCTTTTCTTCATAGACCCAACACCACCAGGCAAGGCTGGGCCTGTCAGACTTTTTAGAAGTTTTATTGATCAGGGCCCAATGGAAAACAGATGGTACTCTCAAAATAGAATAATGTAAGGAAGATTTGATTCCAAAGGTGGGGGTGTAGGGGAACCCCAAGAGATAGAGTAGTAACCTGGAACTAATAGCAGTCAAACCATACCCAGGTATGGAAAATGAAGGAAGGGAGTATTTACCAGGCCTAGAATGAAAGGGTCATGGTTGAAGCAGCTGTCTTAAGAGGATGGTAACCAGAAATCAAAGGACACAACCAACCCAAGGCAACCATATAGCAAAGGAGCCAGGGGAATAAGTACTTTGGCCTTATTCTCCTTCCTTTGCACAACTTCTTGCCAGGATACCCAGTGATCAAACCCAACTGGCCAGTCTCCCTGTTGGGGTACAAATAAGTCAACCTCCTGGGGCAGAGACTAGGGTGGAGAAGGGGGAGAATTGATCTGCAGAGGTCAATGAAAATACCCAGAGTGGAGAAAAACTGTTCAATAATTCAATGCACGCTGATTAAGAATTGAGTCTGTGCTGGCCACTGATTGAGGCTGTGCGGATTCTGCAGTGAGTGAGAAACACGAGTCTTGGCTTTCATCGAACCGAGACTCTAGAGAGGAGAGATGGGCAGGAAACAAGCAAACAAATAAGCAGAGATATTTCATGTAGTAATAATTGATATAAATAAAATAGGTGAAGAGGTGGGGAGCTCTTTCAGATTGGGTGTTCTGGCAGACTTTTCAAAGACATCTGAACTGAATGATGAGAAAACGTCTATTTTCAAAGATCTAGAAATAAGTACATTTTTGGCAGAGCGAACTGCTAGAGCAAAGGCCTCAAGGCAGATGGTAGCCTCCAAGATGGCCCCAAAGACCCCTGCCTCTAGGTGTTCATGCTCTTGAGTAGGCCCCTTCTGTATAACCAATAGGATATTGCAGACTTGAAGGTGTGGGACTTCCGAGGCTATGCTTCTGCCTTGCTCTCTTTTGGATCACTCCTTCTGGGGACACTAGCTGTCTTGATGTGAGGATACTCAAGTGACTCTTATGGAGAGGTCCACCTGGTGAGGAACTTATGCTTTCTGCCAGCAACCTGCACAAGCTTGCCATCATGAGAATGAACCATCTTGGAAGGGATCCTCTAGTTTCAGTCAAGCCTCCAGCCCTGGCTGACATCTTAACTGCAACCTCATAAAGAGACCCTGAGCCAGAACTGCCCAGTTAAGTGCTTCCAAATTTCTGACCCACAGAAAATGTGTGAGAAAATAAATTTTCATTGCAGATGTGGTTTGAAGCAGCTTGCCAATGGCTTCTTGAGAAAAATATGAGCTAGCCCTTTTCAGAGGCTGAGAGTCTCAGTATTTCAGGAGAAGCATTTGAGAACACCTGCTTCTGTGCTATGGGCTGAGATGCCTGGGAGTGGTTTCCTTGTCCTTCTCTCTCCCAGCCTTCAAACAGTTGCATAAGCCTCAGTTTCCTATATTAAATTCCTTCACACTTGGAATACATAGAGTGGCTTCTGTTTCCTGACTAAACCTTTACTGTTAAAACAGCTTGCCTAACCAGCACCCATTTGTCCCTTCTTCTTTCCTAACAGAGCCCAAATTTTGTTTCTGTGAAGCAAGTGCCTCAGGGGAAGGTGACCCTACCCCCAGTGCCAGGGATGGGCCTGATTTTTCAATGACTTGTTCAGGAATAATCACGTAAACCAACTATACGATCCTCCAAAGATAAGCTTGTTTTTTCCACTACTGTAACTCTAACTCCTGGAGCAGAGTCTGGTATATGATAGATGCTCAATAAATATTTCTTAAATAAACTCTGGGCAATGAGACATTAAGAGAAGTGTATTAAGAAAGCCTCATGGATATGACTCCCGGTAATGAATCTGGACCCGGCATTGTGGGAATGAGAACATCTTCTTGACCAAAAGGAGGATGTGAAATGAAACAAAATAAAGTTTCAGTGGCTGAGAGATTTCAAATGGAGTCGAGAGGTCACTCTGGTGGACATTCTTATGCAGTATATAGATAACACCTTTTAGGTTTTAATGTATTGGAATAGCTAGAAGTAAATACCTGAAACTATCAAACTCTAACCCAGTAGTCTGGACTCTTGAAGATGATTGTATAACAATGTAGCTTACAAGAGGTGACAGTGTGATTGTGAAAACCTTGTGGATCACATTCCCTTTATCTAGTGTATGGATGGATGAATAGAAAAATGGGGACAAAAACTAAATGAAAAATAGGGTGGGATGGAGGGGATGATTTGGGTGTTCTTTTTTACTTTTATTTTTTATTCTTATTCTGATTCTTTCTGATGTGAGGAAAATGGTCAAAAATAGATTGGGGGGAGGCGGGGCAAGATGGCGGAGTGGTGAGGAGCAGAATTTCGTCTCTCCGCTACAGCAGCTGGCAATTACCCAAGAACTATCTGAAACAGTGTTTTCGGGGTCTCCAGTAACCAGTCACACATTGGACACAAGTTTGGAATTGGAGGAAAATCTGAGATCGCAGCGAACATTGTAAGTTCCCCGGACCAGGGGTCTGGTGTCCCTCCCACCCAGACCTCACAGACTCTTGCTGCCGGCTCCCTGAAAGGGGGGGAAAAAAATCCCAAAAAACAGCAATCTGCTGACGGCAAGAAGGGAGGCTCAACCCAGCCTCAACTGCAGAATTAATTAACAAATTAATTAACTAACTTTGGGAGCTGGGGTGCTAAAGAAGGGCTGGGCTCCGAGAAGTGGGGGCATGTAAAAGCGAGCACCCATTCCCAGACTCCAAAAAAGCCATTTTTTTCCCCTTACATTTTGTCCTTTCTGGCTTCTCACTGATCCCTTGTCTTTTTGCATTTCAATAGCCCCCAGCAGGGGTGGAACTGAAGTGGTTGGAGAGTAATTATCAGACAATAGCCCAAAGCATATCTTTAAATGCTCTATTCTGACACTGACAAAACTTCCAGGCTGGGGAAAGACTTTTAAAAGAGACTCTTTTTTTTTTTTTTTTTTTTTGCTTTTTTGTTTTTGTTTTTTTGTTTTGTATTTTTTTTTTTTTTTTTAAATCTAAAAGTAATATATGTGGTTATTTTCTACTGGAAAGCCCAGGTTGAGGGACTAGGCTGGGCTTGGGGGAGACAGAGTACCCACAGTGTCTTTGAATTCCGTATTCACTACTGAAGGCCTCCACCCCTGTCTTTAATTGGCAACTCAGGCTGACCAAGGAATCTACCTGGAGAGGCCCCAAAGAGGAGAGGGGAGAAGGGAATAGTGCCCCTGAGAGACAACTGGAGTTCTAAGGATTGGGAGAGTAGGGGGAGGTCCAGCTCAACTGGCAGTCCTCCTTCTGGGAATTCAGATCCCAGGGGCTGGAATTCAGATTCCCGCTTCAGTCAGCCACGCCCCTGACAGAATCAGAGTCACCAGGAGAACTAAAGGCTCCATACCTCCTTATACTGGTGGGGGGAGCTGCAGGCTGGCCAGTGCCACCTGCTGGACAGGAGAGGAAAAGCACCAATTCTAAAGGCCTCATAGGAGGGTCTCATTCTCAGGAAAACTCCATACCCTCCCAGTGAGACCTGGGCCTCACTAGACTGGGAAAATCTGACTAGGGTCAACCATATCTGAGGAGACCCACTCACAAAAAGGTTACATAGAGGCAGAGCAAGAAACAGAAAAAACAAGAGGGGAAAAATTCTGATCAACTAAATAGAACCTAAGTTAGAGGTCTAGAATAAGTTGAACTGAATAACAGAGGCCAGAGAACAAAGCCAACCAACAAGAAAACTGCTAGGTAAAAGACAGCTCCAAAATAAACTAATCAAGCTCCAAAATAAACTAATCAAGAAAATCAGATGCCTAGACAACTTAAGATAACAAGCCATACCAGGAAACATGAAAACATGGACCAGCCAAAGGAACAAACTAATAGCTCAGCTGAGACACAGGAGTGGAGGCAACTAATGCTAAATAAATTTGATGAAATGAAGGAAGATATAGCAAAAGAGCTGAAGGATATAAAGAAGACACTGTCTGACCATAAAGAAGAATTCATAAACTTAAAAAAACAAATGGCAGAACTCATGGGAATGAAAGCCACAATTGAGGAGATGAAAAACACAATGGAGGGACACAACAGTAGATTTGAACAGGCAGAAGAAAGGATCAGTGAACTGGAAGACAGGTCATTCGAATTCATACACACAAAAGAACAGATGGTGAAAAAAATGGAAAAATATGAGCAGGGTCTTAGGGAGCTGAGTGACAACATGAAACACACAAATATACGTGTTATGGGTATCCCAGAAGGAGAAGAGAGGGGAAAAGGGACAGAAAGAGTAATAGAAGACATATTGACTGAAAATTTCCCAACTCTTATAAAACACAGAAAATTAGAGATTCAAGAAGTACAATGTACCCCAAATAGAATAGATCCCAATAGACCTACTCCAAGACACTTACTGGTCAGATTGTCCAATTTCAAAGACAAAGAGAGGATTCTGAAAGCAGCAAGAGAAAAGCAATCCATCACATACAAGGGAAGGTCAATAAGACTATGTACAGATTTCTCTGCAGAAACCATGGAGGCAAGAAGACAGTGGCATGATATATTTAAGATACTGAAAGAGAAAAACTGCCAACCAAGAATTCTATATCCAGCAAAACTTTCCTTCAAAAACGAGGGAGAGATTAAAACATTTTCAGACAAACAGACACTGAGAGAGTTTGTGAATAAGAGACTGGCACTACAAGAAATACTAAAGGGAGTGCTACAGGCTGATAGGAAAAAACAGGAGAGAGAGAGTTGGAGAAGAGTGCAGAAATGAAGATTATCAGGAAAGGTAAAAAGAGAGAAAAAAATGACATATGACATATAAATTCCAAAAAACAAAATGGTAGTAGAAAGTACTGCCCTTACAGTAATAACACTAAATGTAAATGGATTAAACTCCCCAATAAAAAGACACAGACTGGCAGAATGGATTAAAAAACAGGACCCATCTATGTGCTGTCTACAAGAAACTCACTTTAGACACAAGGACAAACACAGACTGAAAGTGAAAGGTTGGAAAAAGATATTTCATGCAAACAACAACCAGAAAAAAGCGGGAGTAGCTATATTAATATCAGACGAGTTAGACTTCAAAAGCGAAACAATTAAAAGAGACAAAGAAGAACACTATATATTAATAAAAGGTCAATTCATCAAGAAAACATAACAGTCATAAATATTTATGCACCAAACCAGAATGCCCCAAAATTCATGAGGCAAACACTGCGATCACTGAAAGGAGAAATAGATACCTCTACAATAATAGTTGGAGACTTCAATACACCACTCTCTTCAATGGATAGAACATCTAGACAGAGAATCACTAAAGAAACAGAGATGTTGAATTGTATGATAAATGAACTAGACTTGACAGACATTTATAGAACACTACATCCAACAACAGCAGGATATACATTTTTCTCAAGTGCTCATGGAACATTCTCTAGGATAGACCACATGTTGGGTCACAAAGCAAGTCTCAACAAATTTAAAAATATTGATATTATACAAAACACTTTCTCAGACCACAATGGAATGAAGTTGGAAATAAATAAAAGGCAGAAGGTCATAAAATTCACAAACATATGGAGGCTAAACAACATCCTCTTAGAAAACCAGTGGGTAAAGGAAGAAATTACAAGAGAAATTAGTAAATACCTCGAGGCAAATGACAATGAAAACACAACTTATCAAAACTTATGGGATGCAGCAAAGGCGGTGCTGAGAGGGAAATTTATTGCCCTAAATGCCTATATTACAAGAGAAAGCAAAAATTGAAGAGTTAACTGCTCACCTGGAGGAATTAGAGAAAGAACAGCAAACTAACCCCAAAGCAAGCAGAAGGGAAGAAATAACAAAGATTAGAGCAGAAATAAATGCAATTGAGAACAGGAAAACAATAGAGAGAATCAACAAAACCAGAAGTTGGTTCTTTGAGAAAATCAATAAAATCGATGGACCACTGGCTAAGCTAACAAAAAACAAGAGAGAGCAGATACAAATAAATGCAGTCAGAAATGGGAAAGGAAATATAACTACCGACCCTGCAGAAATTAAGGAGATAATGAGAAGATACTGTGAGCAACTATATGCTAATAAGCTAGACAACTTAGATGAAATGGACAACTTCCTAGAAAAGCATAAACAACCAACATTAACTCAAGAAGAAATAGATGACCTCAACAAACCAATCACAAGTAAAGAGATTGAGTCAGTCATCAAAAAGCTCCCAAAAAGGAAAAGCCCAGGACCAGATGGTTTCACATGTGAATTCTACCAAGCATTCAAGAACGAATTAGTACCAATCCTGCTCAATCTCTTCAAAAAAATTGAAGAAGAGGGAAAGCTACCTAACTCTTTCTATGAAGCCATCATCACCCTAATACCAAAACCAGGCAAAGATACTACAAAAAAAAGAAAATTATATACCAATTTCTTTAATGAATATAGATGCAAAAATCCTCAACAAAATACTCGCAAATCGAATCCAGCAGCACATTAAAAGAATTATACACCATGACCAGGTGGGATTTATTCCAGGTATGCAAGTCTGGTTCAACACAAGAAAATCAATTAATGTAATACACCACATCAATAAATCAAAGCAGAAGAACCACATGATCATCTCGATTGATGCAGAAAAGGCATTTGACAAAATTCAACATCCTTTCCTGATGAAAACACTTCAAAGGATAGGAATAGAAGGGAACTTTTTCAATATGATAAAGGCAATATATGAAAAACCCACAGCTAACATCACACTCAATGGGGAGAGACTGAAAGCTTTTCCTCTAAGATCAGGAACAAGACAGGGATGCCCACTATCACCATTGTTATTCAACATTGTGCTGGAAGTTCTAGCTAGAGCAATTAGGCAAGAAAAAGAAATAAAAGGCATCCAAATTGGAGAGGAAGAAGTAAAACTTTCACTATTTGCAGATGACATGATTCTATATGTAGGAAATCCAGAAAAATCTACAGCAAAGCTACT
Organism: Choloepus didactylus; assembly: GCF_015220235.1. Taxonomy (NCBI): domain Eukaryota; kingdom Metazoa; phylum Chordata; class Mammalia; order Pilosa; family Megalonychidae; genus Choloepus; species Choloepus didactylus. The sequence goes on along the minus strand of NC_051318.1, from coordinate 24,862,639 downwards.
AGAACTAGTCAATGAATACAGCAAAGTAGCAGGCTACAAGCTCAACACACAAAAATCTGTAGTGTTCCTATACACAAGTAATGTGCAACAAGAGGAGGAAATCAAGAAAAAAATCCCATTTACAATAGCAACTAAAAGAATCAAGTATTTAGAAATAAACTTAACCAAGGACACAAAAGACCTTTACATAGAAAACTATAAGAAACTGCTAAAAGAAATTGAACAAGACCTGAAAAAATGGAAGAACATACCATGTTCATGGATTGGAAGACTAAATATAGTTAAGATGGCAATTTTACCTAAACTGATTTACAGATTCAATGCAATACCAATTCAAATCCCAACAACTTACTTTACAGAAATAGAAAAACCAGTAACTAAATTTATTTGGAAGGGTAAGGTGCCCTGAATAGCCAAAAATGTCTTGAGAAAGAGGAGTGAAGTGGGAGGTCTCACACTACCTGACTTTGAAGCATATTACAAAGCTACAGTGCTCAAAACAGCATAGTACTGGCATAAGGACAGATATACTGATCAATGGAATCGAATTGAGTGTTCAGAAGTAGACCCTTACATCTATGGACAACTGATCTTTGATAAGGCAGTGAAGCCGAAGCAACTGGGAAAGAGCAGCCTGTTCAATAAATGGTGTTTGGAGAACTGGATATCCATTTCCAAAAGAATGAAAGAGGATGTCCATCTCACACCTTATACCAAAATTAACTCAAAGTGGATCAAAGACCTAAACATTAGCACCAAGACCATAAAACTCTTAGAAGAAAATGTAGGGCAATATCTTAAAAATCTTGTGAAAGGAGGTGGTTTCTTAGACCTCACACCCAAGGCATGAGCAGCCAAAGAACAAATAGACAAATGGGATCTCCTCAAAATTAAACACTTTTGTACATCAAAGGACTTTGTCAGAAAAGTAAAAAGGCAACCTACACAATGGGAGATGATATTTGGAAACCACATATCAGATAAGGGTTTAATATCCCGAATATATAAAGGAATCCTGCATCTCAATAACAGAAAGACAAACAATCCAATTAAAAAATGGGCAAAAGACATGAACAGACATTTTTCTGAAGAGGAAATACAAATGGCTCAAAAGCATATGAAAAAATGCTCAACTTCACTGGCTATTAAGGAAATGCAAATCAAAACCACAATGACATATCATCTCACACCTACCAGAATGGCCATTATCCAAAAAACAGAAAATGACAAGTGCTGGAGAGGATGTGGAGAAAGAGGCACACTTATTCATTGTTGGTGGGAATGTAGAATGGTGCAACCACTCTGGAAGACAGTATGGAGGTTCCTCAGGAAGCTAAATATAGATTTGCCATATGACCCAGCTATTCCATTGCTGGGTATATACTCAGAGGAACTGAAACTTAAGACACAAACAGACATTTGTAAACCAATGTTTATTGCAGCATTATTCACAATTGCCAAGAGATGGAAACAGCCCAAATGTCCATCAAAGGACGAGTGGATAAACAAACTGTGGTATATACACATGATGGAATATTATGCAGCTGTAAGACAGAACAAAGTCATGGATCATGTAATAATGTGGATGAACCTTGAGGACATTATGTTGAGTGAAGTTAGCCAGAAACAAAAGGACAGATTCTGTATGGTCTCACTAATATGAACAGACATTAATGAACAAACTTTGGGAGTTAAAAGCTGACAACACAGGCGACCAGGAGATAGTAAGAGGGCAGAGATCAGCCATTTGATGCTGAAGGACTACAGAATGTTTAGGATTGATTGCCTAGATCCAGAAATAGATAGCATAATATTGTGTGATGGTAGCATGGTATTGTAAGTACACTGAACAAAGATGTCTGAGTAAAGCTGAAAGAAGTGGGATAGGAGAATGTATGACACCAGAGGTAAAGATAGATGATAAAGACTGGGACTGTATAACGTGGCAAAAACTGGAGTGGCCAATGACTGTTACTAAATATTCAAATATAAAAATATTTTTGCATGTGGGAAAGCAAATGAATGTCAACCATGTAGAAATTTGAAAAAGGGATGGTATTCAGGAAAAAACATAATCAAAGCAAACTGGAGTCTATGGTCAACAGTAACATTGTAATATACCTCCATTAAATGTAACAAAGGCAATATGCCAATGCTAAATGTATATGAGAGGGGGATATAGGGGAGTAATATGGGATTCTTGGTAGTGGTGTTATTTGCCGTCCTTAGTAGTATATTGTATTGTACGACATGTTATTTTTCTTTTTATCATTTCTTCTTATTGCTAAAAAAAAAAAACAACAAATTTTCTTGTAGTAATCAGTATGTTCAAGTGCTGATTGTGGTGATAAATGTACAACTTTATGATGATACCATGAACAACTGATTGTACACTGTGGACAAATGTATGGTATGTGAATATACGTCTATAAAATTGTAGGAAAATATATATATAGGAGTAAAAGTGTTGGAGAGAACATGGTGAGAGGGATGATGCCCCACCAATATGGACTAACTACAATGTGTAAACTCGGAATTGAATCTTAGAACATAGCCTAACGTGGACACAATAATTGTAATAGTCCCTAGATTGTAAGCTCTTACAGCAGTTAACTCTATCCCTGAATTGTAAGGCCTATCTCTAAACTTTGAGATGCTGATCCCCTACCGTATACCTGATTGGTCTCTGGAACAATGCATATCTCTGAGACACCTGAAACTCAGAGCTAGAGCTCGGCAGATATGAATGTCAGTATTAGTGCATACAGCCACTGTCAAAAAAAAAAAAAAAAAAGCTGAAAAAGAGCCCAGACTTCAATTAGTGATATGAATGAAGCAGGTCTGGTTAAGACCAGGGCAAGCCAGGCCAAAGGATAAAGGTTGAAAATGATTGTGTTTTAAAACTTCAACTTTCATATGAGACCAAGGGAATAGATATCTATTTGGTACAGGATCTAAATTTTCTAAACGGTACAACTCTACAGTCGATTTGTTCAAACACCACAATTGCATGGAACTTTGAATAGGAAGTGAGATACGGTAGGTTAGTATAGGCTGGAGTGAAATAATGACACATCCCAGAGTAATTTGGGCAGATAATTAAAAATATATTTACAGCCTCCCCCTCCCCAGCCCCAAGGATCTGGGGGAAGGTGTGGATGTGTTGGACTTCCTCACCTGGACTGGTGTTGATGTTGTCACAGACATTGGGACTGGCGGTTTGATGTGCTGAGTCCTCGAGCATGGGACTTGCCCTTATGAAGCTCATTACCACAAAGGAGAGTCCAAAGTTGTATGTAATGGTGCCTAAGAGTCTCCCCCTGAGTACCTCTTTGTTGCTCAGATGTGGCCCTCTCTCTCTCTAACTGAGCCATCTCAACAGGTGAACTAACTGCCCTCCCCCCTACATGGGACCCGACTCCCAGGGGTGTAAATCTCCCTGGCAACGCAGAGTATGACTCCCGGGGATGAATGTGGACCCGGCATCGGGGGACTGAGAGTATCTTCTTGACCAAAAGGGGGATGCAAAATGAGACAAAATAGTTTCAGTGGCTGAGAGATTCCAAATGGAGTCGAGAGGTCACTCTGGTGGACATTCTTATGCACTATATAGATAACACCTCTTGGGCTTTAATGTATTGGAATAGCTAGAAGTAAATACCTGAAACTACCAAACTACAACCCAGCAGTCTGGACTCCTGAAGACAATTATATAATAATGTAGATTACAAGGGGTGACAGTGTGATTGTGAAGACCTTGTGGATCACACCCCCTTTATCTAGTGTATGGATGAGTGGAGGAATGGGGATAAAAACTAAAGGACAAACGGGGTGGGATGGGGGGATGATTTGGGTGTTCTTTTTTCACTTTCATTTTTTATTCTTGTTCTGGTTCTTTCTGATGTAAGGAAAATGTTCAGAGATAGATTGTGGTGATGAATGCATAACTATGTTATCATACTGTGGACAGTGTATTGTATATCATGGATGATTGTATGGTGTGTGAATGTATTTCAATAAAACTGAATTTAATAAAAAAAATAGACATGGAAAAAAATAGATTGGGGTGTTGAATGCACAACTATATGATGGTACTGTAAACAGTTGATTGTACACCATGGATGATTGTATGGTATGTGAATATATTTCAATAAAACTGAATTTAATTTTTAAAATATCAGAAAGATGCATCTTCCAATTAGTTTTCAAGAGCAACATTGAGATCAGAGAACATGGAAATTGACCAGCAAGATGTTAACAATAATTTTACATAATTGGCAGTTGTGATCGAAAAAATTGAGTACCATTAGCTTCTTCCACACAGAGCCAATAATCTTTGTGTGGAATATTTTTCAGGTTTATATAGTTTTATAACTTTGAACCATATATAAAAATCTACTGAATCTTTGAACCAGGTCCTTAATTTGTGGGATTAAAAAATGTTAAACACAGATTTTAAAATATAATGAGCTATATTCAGCATTTCACTCTGATTAAAAATATTATTAATTTTATAATGCAAATAATTTAATAATCAAGAGTTTTGAACTGTTAATACATTTAAAATTAAACATGCATTTTAAAATAGTAAAAAAAAAAAAAAAAAAAAAAAAGAAAGAGAGCCTCTTGGAAAAGTTTCTTCATTCCAAAGACAGAACTATGAAAAAGAGATTACTTTAGATGATGTCATTTCTGGATGTGATGCCTGAAACTATTGTAGCCATCTTGCTCCCAGCTTGAGTATGAAGCCAATACCAAGGATGTCAATGCAGCGAGATTAAGAGAATCTGAATCCTTGTTGACATCCTGGAACCAACTCAAGGGTTCCTAAAACTTCTGAACTCCCTTTTATGTTAGATCAGTGGTTCTCAAACTTGAGCAGTGTGCATTAAGTAAAGGGTTAACTCAATAGCCCTGGGTTGCTCAAACCCTCCACATTTCAAAGAAAGGCCTGTCTTCACTAGTGGCGCTTGAATGGCCCCTGGGAGATAACCTCTGGGCCCTTGGAATATTCTGCCTGATAAAAGTGTTTTTTGTATGCCTGAGGCATTGGGCCACACTGTGCCAGTTTGACCAGAGAAATTTATCCTAACAATATGGTTTATAGTGAATGCCTGTTTTTGCTCTGGTGGAGGATGGGGTTGCAAGTCCAGAATGCCCACACAACTGACCCACAGTAAAAACCCTGGCCCAGGTGAGCCTCATTGGTTGGCAACACTTTGAGTATGTTGTCAGTCTTGCTGGAAGATTTAAGCACATACCTGTACCACTGCACTGGGAGGGGACACCTGGAAGCTTGAGCCTGGTTTCTCCTGGACTCTGCCTTATGTGCCTTTTTGTTTGCTCATTTTGATCCATTAATCTCTTAACCTTGAGTAGAACATTTTCTGAGTCCTGTGTATCTTTCTCGTGAATTATCAAAACTAAAGGTGGTCTTGGGGACCCTCCATTCAAGTGGGATCAAAAACGTGGGGGTGCTTGTTAAAACACAGACTTCTTGGTTTATCCCCCAGAGTTTCTGATTCAGTAGAGCTGGGCTGGAACCCCCAAATCTGCATTTCTAGTGCTGCTGGTCCCAGGACTACACTTTGAGAACCACTCGGTCAGTTGATGAATTTTATCTTGTTTAAGACAGTTTGAGTGAAGGTTTCTTTTATTGTGGACAAAGCATGCCAATAATTTCACAATTAAGAGTTTGGATTTTATTCCTTGTAGTGTGGGAGGACATTGCAGTGTTTTAAACAGAGGAGTGATCTGATCTCATCTGATCTATTTTTTAATTTCTGATCTGGCTTTTGGGTGGAAAATTGATTGTAAGTGGTTGCCAATAAAATTGCTAAAGGATGGTGTTCAATGAGACAAAAGAGGAAAGCAAAATATAAATAGGGTGCAAAGTACTATATAAGGTTGTGAGTATAAGGGTGAAGAATCATAAAAATTCAAACTGAGCAATACAAACTGAGTAAGGCCAGAGTACACTTCTGTTTCTGGCATTACAGAAGCCTAGGTTATTAAGACTAAACTCCCTGTAGAAAATGAATAAAGATTCAGGATAAATTCTTTTGCAATCTTCTTAAAAGTTTTAGAGACCTGATAGCTGACAAGCCATGAGACTGTTACTTTCTGGTAATAACCGCCCCCCCCCCCCTTTTTTTTTTACCATATATGATTATTATCTGTTTAGAAAAATTACTCTGAAAATCACAGTTACAGAAAAATATAGCTTTATCACAAGAACCGAGCAAGAACAAATAAGAATATTCAGTTCACTAACATTCTAAGAAAAATGTAACACTTTTTGTATATTTGAAATCATACTCATTTATTCAGTTTACTGAAATCGGTCCAATTATTTGCATACCTGATGCTTCTGGCATATTTTAGTTGTTTACTCCCCTCCCTCCTGCACCATCCCAAGCCAATCCTCTTACCCTCAGGGAACTGCTGGGTAAGTTGCCTTAGTACCAGGTAAAACAGAGTAAAAAGAGAAAGGTAGGGGAAAAATAGATCCCTGAGAAGATGTGGTTTTAAGACTGACAACTGCAAATATTTACAACCTGCTCATGTCACTAGTGTGGGGTTGTGGTTCAGGGAATCTTATACTATAGATTTGGTTTAAGGTGATCTTGGACTGCTAGCATCTCCAGGCACTTAGAGAAACAAATGCAAATCCTCTCTTCCATCATAGGCCTAAACTGTTCAAAGTCAATGAGCAGTGCCTAGAAATAAATAACCAAACATTGTGAATAGTAACCAGAAGAACTGACATAGGTCAGAAACAGACCTGCAGAAGCATCAGAGAGTGGAATTATCAGACACAGATTACAAAATAAATTAAGCTTCTGAATTTAAAAAAGTTCAATTGACAATATCTGCCAAGAACAGGAAACTATAAAAAGTGACCCAGGATATTTGAAAGAAGCCAGTTAGAATGTCTGGAAATTAAAAAAATAAAAAATTACAGTAATTGAAATTAAGAACTCAATGGACAGATTTACTATCAAATAAGACAGTTGAAGAAATAATTGGTCAAAATAAATTATCTAGAATGGAACACAGGGAGAAAAAAGAATGGAAAACATAGAAGAGGTTAAGAAACATAGACAATGTGATGAAAAGTGAACATATATATGATCACATTTCCAGAGGACAGGAGGAGAATAGGAAGAGGCAAAATTGGACTAGAATCTATAGATTCAAGAAAATTAACAAATGCAAGGAGTGTAAAATAAAAATCTATCCAGACCTGGACTCATATTAGTAAAACTTCGGAGCACCACATATAAAGAGAAAATCTTCAAAGCAACAAGGGAAAAAAGATTACTTTCATGGAAGTATCAGTGAGTTTTACAGCTGAATTCTCTATAGCAACAATGGAACCAAGATGTCAACAGAATACTATCTCCAATGTGCTGAATGAAAGTAGCTGTCAACCTAGAATTCTATACCCAGCAAAAATTTTTTTATAATGGACATAAAATAAAAATAATACCAGATAAATAAAAACTGAGAGAGTCAGCAGACCCTCAATAAAGGAAATTCTAAAATCAAAGGGAAAATGATTCCAGATGGCAAGTCTAAGCAAAGATAGTTGAATGAGTGGGAAAAGCTAAACAAACATAAGTAATACTATTAACTTCTATTATTATCATTTCTTTTGAAGCTATAAGTAAATAAGATAGAATTAAATGCATAACATTGGAGTGTGTTAAATGTACAGTATTCTGAAGTTCTTGTATTATCTTGGAAGAGAATAAAGATATTGATTCACTTTGAATTTGGATTAATGAAAGATGCATTTTTTAATTTCAAGGGTAATCTATAAAACAGCAGTTTTCAAACATTTTGGTTTCAGACCTTTTATATTCTATGTTCTTTAAAGATTTATATTCTTTATAAATTATTTTCATACTTTTTATATTCTTAGCAATTATTGTGGGCCCCAAAGAACATTGGTTATGTGGGTTATATCTCTTAATATTTACCATATTAGAAATTTAAACTGAGAAAAATTTAAAGTACATATTCCATTAGCTATCAGAGCACTGATGTCATCATATACCGTGAAGTCTATGGAAAACTCCACTCTGTACTCATGAAAGGATGAGACTGAAAAAGACAGATAACATCTTAGTGTTATGAAAATGATTTTGCCCTCATGGACCCTTCTGTAAGACTTTTAGTGACTTCTAGAAATCCCTAGAGCTTATTTTGAGACTTGCTGCCCTACAAGGCTTATAAATTAGACAAGAAAGGAAATGGAATGTTAACAAGCATGCAAAGAATCCAAAAGAAGGAAAGAAGTAAGAGACAAAGACACATAGAAGATGCATCAAAAAAAAAAAAAAAGAAAGAAACTATTACAAAGAACTTTTTGTCAATATATATGAAAATTTACATAAGATTTACACAAATGTTTATAAAATATTTGAAACCTATAGATTATGAAAATTTACTCAAGAAGAAATAGAAGATGTGAATAGTCCTCTAATACTTAAAGAGATGAAATCAAAAGTAGGAAATCTTACCCCACAAAAATAATTCCAGGCTCATATGACTTCACCAAATGTCCTACTGAATCAGGGAAGAAATGATTCCAATGTTTTATGAATAATTCCAGAAAATAGGAAAAAGGGAAACAGGAAATAGGAAAAAGGGAAACTGATTTTTATGAAATATACATAATTTTACTACTAAAACCTGAGGAGGATAATATGGGAAAGGATAAATTCAGGCCGGTTTAATTCATGAACATATATGAACTGAACTGAACAGAATATTAGGAAACCAAATCTAGCAACACATAAAAAAGGGTAAATTTTCATAGCCATAATGGGTTTACACCTGAAACTGAATGTTAGTTTAACAGTAGAAAATAAAAGTTATTTGCCACATTATAGAAAATTAGAAAAATCATATGATCTCAGCAGAACTAAAAAAAGCATTTGCGTCCAATCATGCTTAAAAAAAATATTATCAAACTATATCATATTTAGTGGTTAAGCATTGAAAGCTTTCCCTTGAGATCAAGAAAATGACAAATATTTTCTGTCTGTTCTTATTGCTTCCATTCAAAATTTTCCTGAAGACCCTAGCCAGTGCAATAAGCACACACACACACACAAATTGTTTAAACTGGAAAGAAAAAAAAAACTCATTATTACTCATAGATGATACAACTGTTTACATAGAAAATTTTAAAAACCTAAAGCCAAAATATTGGAATTAATGAGTGAGTTTAGTATCTGGATACAAAAATAAAAGAGTTACATAATAGGATAAGAAATATGAAGTTTCCAGTAATAAAAGATGTGCAAAACTTCTATAGAGAATATTACAAAATATATTAAGAATCACTTAAGAAAATCTAAAGTATTTAAAGAGTGAAAATATGTCATGGATTGGAAGACTCAATAATGTAAAGATGTCACATTTCCTTAAATTTCCTTATAGATTCAATGCAATGCAAGTAAAAATGTTAGGTTGTTTTGTGTGGATTTGAGAAGTACAAACAGCCAAGATTAACCAGGACATTCTTGAAGACGAACAATGTGTTTAGATTTGCTTTTTGAAAAACAAAATTATTATAAAGGTACCGACAGCTATTTAAATACAGCGTGCATGAGGTAGGAATAGAGAACTAGATCAAAGGATGCAAGTCAAGGACCCAGAAAGAGATCAATGCTATATGGCCCAGGAGATCAGTGGGGACAGCACAGACTTTTAGATAAATCATTCTAGAATAACTGAACATCTGTATGGGGGAGAAGAAACTATATCCTTACTTCATATCATAAATAAGAATAAATTCTGGTAAATTGAAGACCTAAATTTAAAAGGCATGCCTATAAAGCTTTTAGAGTATAATTGTATTAGTTCCTATTGCTGTTATACTAAATTACCACAAACTTTGTGGCTTAAAACAACAAAAATTAATTTTCTTGTGATTCTGGAGGTCAGAAGTTTAAAATGGGTCAATAGGGCAGTTTCCTCCTGGGGTTCTGGGGGAGACCCCATTTCCTTGGCTTTTCTTGCCTTTTCCGGCTTCTAGAGGCCACCTGGGATTTCTTGGCTCATGGCCCCAGGCTTCATCTTAGCTCAGCACAGTGTCTTCCAAATTCTTTCTCTCTGCTTCTGTCACCACATTGCCTTTTCCAACTCTGACCTTTTTGCTTCCCTCTTTTTTTTAAATTCAGTTGTATTGCGCTATATTCACCTACCATACACTCATCCATGGTGTACAATCAACAGTTTACAGTATCATCATATAGTTGTTCATTCATCACCACAATTAATATTTGAATATTTTCCTTACACCAAGAATAATAAAAATAAGAATAAAAAAAAAAAGTAAAAGACAACACCCACATCATTCCATCCCCCCATCCCACCTTATTTTTTCATTTAGTTTTGGTCCCCATTTTTCTACTCATCCATCCATACACTGGATAAAGGGAGTGTGAGCCACCAGGTTTTCATACTCACACTGTCACACCATGTAAGCTACATAGTTATACAATCGTCTTCAACAATCAAAGCTACAGGGTTGCAGTTTGACAGTTTCAGGTATTTCCTTCTAGTTATTCCAATACACTGAAACTTAAAAAGGAATATCTATATAGTGCATAAGAATGCCCTCCAGAGTGACCTCTCAACTCCATTTGAAATCTCTCCGTCACTAAAACTATTTTGTTTCATTTCACTTCCCCCTTTTGGTCAATATGTTCTCAATCCCACAATGCCGGGTCCAGGCTCATCCCTGGAAACCATATCCTGCCTTGCCAGGGAGATTAACAACCCTGGTAGACAGGTCTCACTTGCCTCCCTCTTATAAGGACCTATCTCAAGATCCTTAATTTAATGACATCTGCAAAGTCTCATATTCATAGGATTAAGACATGAATGGCAGAGTGCGGGCAAGATGGTGGCATAGAGAGGAGTGGAAGCTAAGTAGTCCCCCTGGAACAACTACAAAAAACCAGAAACAACTAGTAAATAATCCAGAATAACTGCGGGGGGACAAACAAGACCATCCACTCATCATACACCAACCTGAATTGGGAGGAATGCCCGAGAACACAGCATAAAATCTGTAAGTAAAACCGGCAGAACCAAGTGGTGAGGCCCCCTCCCCCATAGCCTGAGCTGCAAAGCCTCGTGGTGCCAGAGAGAAGCTCTCTCCCAGCAAGCGAATATAGCTCAGCTGAGCTCCAACTGGGGTTTTAAGTAGCGAGCGTGAACTGCTCACTACAGGTACACATCCCCAAAAAACAGACAGAGACTTTGGGTGACGACTGACCTGGGAGAGCCAGAGGGTCGCCTTGGACTGGGTCTGAAGGGCACTATCTGTTTCTTTTTCAGCTCAGTGGAGAAAGCCCCAGTCATTTTCAGTTTCCAGGGCTGTGACTCTGGGAAGGGTGGAGAAACCACAAGCAGAGAGTGAGACCATTGAAATGCTAATGACCTCCACCTGGGTGGTCTGTCTTCTCTAGGAGGAAAGGGGTGGGGCCCTTTCCATTCACAACCAGACCCCAGAGCCTGGGGGAACACGGCCATACCTCCTCACACCAGTCAAGAATTATAGGCTAACAGGCATCACCTGCTGGGCAGAAAAGCACAGTGACCTGAGGCATCAAAGGGTGGAGCAATTTTCTAAGACACACCCACAGGGAAACCAGATACTGAATATTTCTTCCCTCTGGGACCTGAGCCTGTTCTGGTCTGGGAAATCCTGATTTGGATAACCAAGGAAACCATGCCTAGACAACAGAAAATTGCAACCTACACTAAGAAAAACAAAGTTATGGCCCAGTCAAAGGAACAAACGTACACTTCAACTGAGATACAGGAATTTAAACAACTATTGCTAAATCAATTCAAAAAGTTTAGAGAAGATATTGCAAAAGAGATAGAGGCTGTAAAGGAAGCACTGGGCATGTATACGGCAGAAATCAAAAGTTCAAAAAAACAACTAGTAGAATCTATGGAAATGAAAGGCACAACACAAGAGATAAAAGACACAATGGAAACATACAACAGCAGATCTCAAGAGGCAGAAGAAAACACTCAGGAGCTGGAGAACAAAACACCTGAAAGCCTACATGCAAAGGAGCAGATGGAGAAAAGAATGAAAAAATATGAGCAATGTCTCCGGGAACTCAAGGATGAAACAAAGTACAATAATGTACATATCATTGGTGTCCCAGAAGGAAAAGAGAAGGGAAAGGGGGAAGAAGCAATAATAGAGGAAATAATTAATGAAAATTTCCCATCTCTTATGGAAGACATAAAATTACAGATCCAAGAAGCGCAGAGTACTCCAAACAGAAGAGATCTGAATAGGCCTATGCCAAGACACTTAATAATCAGATTATCAAATGTCAAAGACAAAGAGAGAATCCTGAAAGCAGCAAGAGAAAAGCGATCCATTACATACAAAGGAAGCTTAATAAGACTATGTGCGGATCTCTCAGCAGAAACCATGGAGGCAAGAAGGAAGTGGTGTGATATATTTAAGATACTGAAAGAGAAAAACCGCCAACCAAGAATCCTGTATCCAGCAAAGCTGTCCTTGAAATATGAGGGAGAGCTCAAACTATTTTCTGACAAACAGACAATGAGAGACTTTGTGACCAAGACACCTGTCCTACAGGAAATACTAAAGGGAGCACTACAGGGTGACAGAAGACAGGAGTGTGTGGTTTGGAACACAATTTTGGGAGATGGTAGCACAACAATGTAAGTACATTGAACAAAGGTAACTATGAATACGGTTGAGATAGGAAGATGGGGAGCATGCGAGACACCACAAGAAAGGAGGAAAGATAAAGACTGGGACTGTGTAACTTGGTGAAATCTAGAGTATTCAACAATTGTGATAAAATGTACAAATACGTTCTTTTACGAGGGAGAACAAGCAAATGTCAACCTTGCGAGGTGTTCAAAATGGGGAGGCATTGAGGGAGGGAGGCAATCAGCATAAACTAGAGACTGTAACTAATAGAATCATTGTATTATGCTTCCTTTAATGTAACAAAGGTGATATACCAAGGTGAATGTAGATAAGAGGGGGGGATAGGGGAGGCATGTTAGACACTTGACATTGGTGGTATTGTCTGATTCTTTATTCTCCTTTGATTTAAGGTTATTTTTCCTTTTGCTGCTTCCTAGCTGTCGTTTTTTTTTCCTCTTTCTTTTGCCTCTCTACCTTCTTTGACTCTCCCTCCTGCCTTGTGGAAGAAACGTAGATGCTCTTATATAGATAGTGGTGAAGGTGGTGAACACATAAATGTATGACCATGAAGACAACCATCAATTATTTACTTGGGATGGAATGTATGGTGAGTGAACAAAACCATGTTAAAAAAAATGGGTTGATGACAAAACCTCAAGGGCAATATACTGAGTGAAATAAGCCAGACACATGAGGACAATTATTGCAGGGTCTCACTGATAGGAACTAATTATAATATATAAACTCATAGACATGAAATATAAGGCACCAAGGTATAGGACGTGGCTTAAGAATGGGGAGTGGTTGCTTAATATGAGCAGAATGTTCAACTAGGACGAACTTAAATGTTTGGAAATAAACAGAGGTGTAGGTAGCAAGATGTGAGAATAACTAACAGTGCTGAATGGCATGTGAATGAGGTGGAAAGGGGAAGCTCAGAGTCATATATGTCACCAGAAGGAAAGTTGGAGGTCAAAAGATGGGAATGTATAAAACTGAATCCTATGGTGGGCAATGTCCATGATCAACTGTACAAATACTAGAAATCACTTCCATGAACCAGAACAAATGTATGACAATACAATTAGAAGTTAATAATAGAGGGGCATATAGGGAAGAAGTATATACCTATTACAAACTATATACTACAGTTAGTAGTATTTCAACATTTTTTCATAAACAGTAACAAATGTTCTATATCAATACTACGAGTCAACAATTGAGGGGGGTTGGTTAGGGATAGTGGAGGATTAGAGCTTCCTTTTCTTTTTTTCTTTTTTCATCTTTCACTTTATTTCTTGTCTGGAGTAATGAAAAGTTTCTAAAAATTGAACAAAAATTAAGTGTGATGGATGCACAGCTGTATGAGGGTACCCAGGGGCAAGTGATTGTACGCTTTGCATCTTTGGATAATTGTATGGTATCTGAACAATCTCAATAAAAATGAAAAAAAAAACCAAGCCAAAAAAAAAAAAAAAAAAAAAAAGACATGAATGGACATCTTTTGGAGGCCAGTACTCAGCCTACCACTAAAACATAGGAAAATATCTACCCCACACCATACAAAAATCAATTCTAGGAGGACAGTGTTTCTAAATGGTAAGCACTCTAGGGGAACTCATAAGAGGGTATTGTCTTGATCTTGGGAGTAGAAAGAGGTTTCTTAAACAAGACACCAAAAATGCTATCCATGAAGGAAATACAAAACAGTTCACAAGAAATTAAGACAATCTCTTAACCAAAAGACACATTTTGAAAATGAAAAGTCAAGTCACAGAAAGTGAGAGATATATGCAATACATATATATTTACATATACATACATATATACCTGGAATAGAGAGGTCCTTCAAATCAAAAAGAAAAGATAAACAACTCAATTTTTAAAATGGGAGAATGATATAGACAGGCACCTCACAAAAGAGAGTATTCAAATGGTCCAGGCAAGTGCAAACCACAATGAGACATCATCCCTGTCCCCCCTACCCCCAGACTAGTTAAAATATTAATAGAGAAACTGGGAATACCAATTAGTAGAGGAACTGGCAAAGTATTTGGTGTGTGGAGCAATTCTGGAACATTCATATACTGCAGGTGCAAGTGTAAGTTGATACTACTTTGGAAAACTGTTCCAGACTCAAACCGAACATAGCCTGTCCCTAGTAACTCCACTCCTAGAAAGGATTCTGAAGCCCAAAAGCACTAATCATAAAGAAAAGATCGATAAATTCAACATTTAATTTAAAGAATTACTAATAAACCAATGAGACCATTAATGAACATTAAAAGACAAGCCACAGAGTAGGAGATGGTGTTTGCCATGCACATGAGGTGAGCTTGTAAGACGGCACCTCAGCCAAACGCAGATATGTTTCCCAGAATTCTCTCCCTTGTGTGTTTAAAGTTAGGGTTGGTCACAGGGAAATTTTGCAGGAGATTTGGAAGGCAGAAGTGATGCAATAGCCTGTTTACTCTCACAGTGCTGAGGTAGGTCAGGCCCTGTTGCAGCCTCGAAGGATTTTTGCAGATCTGATGACTCACTTTTGGGCATCCAGCCCCTGCAGGATCTCATCCCAGTTCCTAGGCCAGGTGTGGGTACAGCTTTTCAGCACCACTGCCAGCTTCTCCTACTGGTCAACTGCGGTAGGGAGGCTGGAAGCTACACACAAGGCAAGTTCCTCACCCAGACCCCGGTCTCTGCTTTCCCCAATTCAACCCCTACTTCTTTCTGTCTCAACTACTCATGATTTCATTCTCAGCAGAAGAAACAGCTAGGCTGAGACTGTCTTACCAGCTCCCACAGTTACATAAAGTCTAATCCCTATAATAAATCCCTTAGCATATTATCTCCTAGTGGTTCTGCCTCTCTGACTGAACGCTGGCTGTTACGCAATACACAAATTTATGACAAAGGAATAGGCATCAGAACATGTGATAAACTACTGCTCTCAATAAGAAGAAGGCAGAGAGTCCAGTATGAAAAATGGGTAAAGGCCTTGAAGAGGTTCTTCATCGAAAATCCAAATGGCCAATAGGGCTGATGAAACAGTGTTAATCCTCAGTAGTAATTGGGGAAATTTAAAATGAAACTACAATAAGATAACACTGCACACCCTTCAGATTGTCAAAAATTAACAAGTCTGACAACACATTAAGTATTAGTGAGGACGTGGAACAATTTGGTACCTTTTTGAAAAAGTGTAATTATCTAGAAATTGGAAGCTACACAGTCTCTGATATAGCACTTCCGCTGCTGGGTATATACCCTGGTGAATCTCACAAACTTGTAAACCAGGACACATGTAGGGAGGAGTGCATTATATATAATAGCAAAACACGGAAAATAATCAACGAGCCCTTCACAGCCGAATGGATAGACACATCATACAGCCACATGGAGTAAGACCACACTACAAGGAAAACAAAGTACAGCACCGCACAACCACACAGCTGGCTTTCACAAACACAATGTTAAATGAAAAAAGCATGATATGAAAAGGCAGTATGATTCTGCCTTGGTTTGCCAGGTTTGCTATGACAAATACCACAAAATTGGTTAGCTTAAACAACAGGAATTTATTGGCTCACAGTTCTGGGGACTGAAGTCCTAAGTCAAGGTTTTGGCAAGGCCACGTTTTCTCCAAAGTCTGGTGTTCTGATGGCAGCAGTCCTCCATCACTAGGCGGTTTTTCTCTCTGGTGTCTCCTACTTCTGACTTTTTCTGACTTCTGGCTTCTACTGACTGCTGCATCTGAAATTCCTTTGCTTATAAGGACACTAGTCACATAGATAAGACCGACCCTGATTCGATTTGGCCCTATCTAAATAGGCTATTAGCAAATGAGTCTACACTTTACCTAATAATAATATCTTCAAAGGTCCTATTTACAAATGAGTTCCCACTCACAGGAAAACGGATTAAGACTTGAAAATGTCTTTTGTGGGGGACATGATTCAATCCCCAACAAAGTCTACTCGTGTCAAGTTTATAAACAGTAAAAGCAGAATTATATTCTTTAGGGGTCCCATGAAAGTTGTAGACATATAAAGGCAAGCAAGTAAATAATTACTACAAAAATAGGATATTAGTTACCTGTGGAAATGGTAGTACTATGATTGAGGGAGGGATATTGAAGGGTTTTGGGGATACTGGTGATGTTTCATGTCTTAACCTGGGTGTTTGCTTTATAAGTATTTATTAAAATGTCTTACCCACTTTTTTTTGTTTGGTTTTATATTTGTTTTCTTTTTTTTTAATTTTTTTCCCACTTTTCTGTGTTATATTTTATAATTTTTAAAAAATAAAAAAGGATTATTCTAAAGTTTGGCCCAGGGATAAACTCAAAGTGAGTCAGTCGATGTACTGGCTTGAAGAATTACAGCCAGTGGAAGGTTGCAGATGGCAGGTGAGGGTTGGCCACACTGAAGAGGCACATAAAGTGTGCCCATAAGAAGCAACCCCATCACCCCTCACACATCCACATTCCACGTCCAGGTCCCCACTGCCACCCAGTCCTGCTTGTGAATCTTTGGCAAGTTGCCTCAGCTCCCTGAGACGGTAATTCTGTTTTTTTTTTTGGTGGGTTACAAGAACTGGCAACCTCAGGGAGATTGAAAACAGAGTATACCATGGTGAAAGAACCAAATCTATGACTTTGGGGCAGGTGTAGTGATATGTTTTAGAAATAATTGACGGTTTGTGCATCTGGTTTTGAAAAGGTTTGAGGAATTTAAGAGACTCTGACATTAGATTTATGATTTTAATTGAAGTAGCAATGCAAATTTAACAAATTAAGTTTAATGTTTAAAGGTCAAAGGAAATGTTATCCATAAAATCTACAAATTTAGACTTTTTAGCTTGAAAGACTTTAGAAAGTTTCTTTAAATTTGTGACTTGCCTTATTAGATATTTCAAATGCTTGACAATATCAGATATATTAAATTCATAAATGTGGTTTGAAATATGAGGGTATATTTAATCAAGTTTATAAATGGTAGTAAATGTTTAGGGGATTGAGACATCAAATGCATAAGCTAATTAAGCTAGTTAATCAACTAATCAGAAAAGTGCATATTTAATTTTAATACAAAATTAATAGAATTATAAATAAAATTGCCAAATATATAGTAAGTTGAGCCTATAGGCTTAAGAAGAATAAGTTTCAAATTTTATAAATTTAATATCATTTAAAATACAAATATAAATGTGCTTTTCCCATTAATCCTACCTCACCTCAGCATAGAGATTAAATTTATAGAGGGTAATAGTGGAGACTAAGAGAACAAAAGGTAGGTTATTGCGCTGATCCAGGGAGAGAGAGGTGGGTTGGGCAAGGGTGGTAGGAGTGGAGATCGAGAAAAATGGATGAAGTTGACCTGTTATTGAGTGGAATGAATAGGATTTGCTATTTATGGGGGTTGAGAGAAAGAGAGAAACCAAGAACACTGTCTTGGTTTATGGATTGGAAAACTAGGTGATGGTAGGGAGAAGCAGGTTGGGAGCGGATGGGAATGATGGGTTCTGTTTTGATGTAACTAGAAACAATGGAAATGTTGGAGGCATAAAACTGTAAATATGGGCACTGAATGTAACTGCTTCCATAGTCCAAAGGAGCAGACCAAACACTTCAACCATCATTAGAATCTACCTGTGCACACCCAGTTGATAGAGCTGTTTCCCTGTCCTCTTAGCGCACCTCTTTATATAGATCTCCTTAGAGATCTACCACTTATAGATCAAGTTTCCACTCCTCCTTGAGCGATACTCCCTTCCCTTTTAACAAGAGTCACTTTGCTCCTGCAAGTCACCTCCTTTCCCAATCTGGAAGTCAAGAGAAGCCATCCTGCCATAGAGGCTGGGGAGTTCGGTTTCTAGAGAACCACCATAGGCTTCAAGACGCTCGAAACCTGGTCCTCCCTGAGGCTGCCTACCTTGTGGTGTCCAGACGAACATCTTCATTTTTCCAGGTCTTCCAATTGGGCCACATATTCATGCACCTCTCCTGGACCAAGCTACCAGCCTGACTCCTCATGTGCCCTTCCCCACTCCCTCTTCTGTCTGACTACCTTGAAACTCATCTTGCAGCTGTGAAACTGCAGAGACACATGACAGACTACAGGAGGAAAAAGGAAAAAAGACCATTCAGATCCTAATTACTCCAAACAGAAAACTTGCCCCCAACTTCCCCCTCCCCACTACCTCTCACTCCAGCCCTCCTGCTACCCGAGTGCCCGAGAGGCTCCTAACTGCGCAGCTCCTTGTCTCCTACTCTCTTCCCTGGCCTTTACAGGCCCCAGGTGCCCTAATGGTCACAAAGAAGACCATTCCGAACCAAGTGGTGCTAATTGCAACCTCAGGAATTCCCTTACCCGTCTCAGTGGAACCAAACGGCTCTAACTGCAACCTCAGTAAATCAAGCCCCATCAATTTCTGGTGCTTTCTCACTAACCCACTTCAGCTTTAAAACATTTGCTGTCCTTTGTTTCACCAGAGTTGGGTTCTGCTTTCTTCCGCCAGCTATAGCAGCCCCTGAATAAAAGCATCCTTGCCCGTTTAACATTTCAGGTGCAGTTTTTGGTTTTTGGTTTTTGAGAGGATAAATAAATTCTTCTACTTGGAGTCTATATCTATATTCAGGAAAATAGACATTGATTTAATGCAATGTAACCTGCCCACAAATGGCAAAGCAATTCGCGTTATTATACAGAGCAAAGTCAAGTTCCTCATTCCTCCTGTGGTTCAGACAGTGGCTTGGCCTTAGAGTACATGAAAGAAGGTTCATTACCAAGTTGACCCTTGTACTGCTGCTCTTTGGACATTCCAAATCCCCTCTGAATCTTGGAAATTAGAATTTGTTTCTCTATTTTCGGGGTGTGGTTAAATTATTTCTTGTTTAAATTCTTAGATCTAGTATTCTCTTATAATGGAGAATGTGCAGTGGGAGGGCTGGGGTGGCTCTTGCAGATACATATTTGTTCATATGGTTGATTAACTGCATTATATTAATTCATTCAACAAGCATATTGAGCATCAATTTGTATCAAACACTTTGCAAAATACTGAAGACACATTTTGTACTTGTCATTATTTCCCTGGCTGTTGAATAGCCACATGGTACTTGAAGTCTTACTGCAGACTGGATTAGTTAACCTAACTTCTCATAGAAATTAATTACCAGTGTCAAAGGCAAAGATTGGACAAGTAAGAAGACTGATTTTATTCAGGCCATTGCAACAGGGAGAACACCCCAGATGCAAAGATCAGAGCGTCTTAGCAGGGTGGCTTTGCCTTAGGCTTTTCTAGAGAGGAAAAGACAAGTTACAGGTGGGGTGATTTACAGTTGTGATTGTTTTACAATTAGGGTAAGTCTCTGTCAGCTGAACAGGAAATCTTTATCTCCAAGTCTAGCTAGTTTCAGGGGGACAAACAGTTACCACCTTGGTTCTGAGACCAAGAACAGAAAGTTGGCTAGGGGTGAAAGGGGAAGGGTCTCTGTTGGCCTTTACATGCCCCCTCTTGTTTAAGACAGCCAAAAGTTGTCCTTGAACAACTACATCTGGAAATGAGGCAACAGGGAAGCTCATTTCTACGCCACTATCGCTCCAGATTCATCTCTGCGTGTAAAGTTGTCAGCTCAGATTTGGCCTCTGCGTGCAAAGTCCATTGGAAGCAAAGTTGTTCTCAGGTCTGCTGAATCAGGATATGTTGTTGAATCATTTGTCCAGACAATCGCTGCAGAGTAGCACTTAAGGCTCTATATAGAATTCATTGCCCAACTACAAAGCATAAAATAACTAGCAGAAGGATTAGTAATCCCTGCAATATAACTTGAAGCCAGGATCCAACATTTCCAAATCCAGGCCAGGACAACATGTTCCATAGGCCATTTAGATAAATCTTAGCGAGTAAAGCAACCTTTCCTTCTGTTTGCTGAGTGCCTGTTCTACTTGGCCTGTGGGGTTTATCCAAGTGCAACAAGAGGTGTTGGCTCTGGCACAGACACTTCCCTCACTAGCTGGGAAGGAGAGAGAACCCTGTGATGGCCCATAATTACTTGGGTCAGTGAGTTTAAGCTGATTTTCTGTGCTTCTAGGGTAGAAGTGTTATCATTTGTTACTTCTGCAGAGGTTAAGGAGAGATTTTGAAGCACCTTTTCCCATTAGTATCCAGAGGAACACATGGCTGACAGGTAGATCTGAGTATTTGGAAGTTCTGGACAAGGATTCCAAACACTCAGGAAAGACTGATGTGGGCATGGCAGGTGCAAGCAGGCTGACCACAAAATAAAGTTGTATGTTTGGAGTGGGGGAGGGGACATGCAGTATTTAGGGTGTAAGAATTATTAATAATGATGGGTGTTAACCATCGGGTGACAGGAGGTCAATGACGTGAGCGCCCACCTAAACAAGTACTCTCTAAGCCTTCATCTTGCTCAGATTTACATGTTATTGTTTCCAGACTCCTGTAAGAAAAGGGAGGATTTTGGTAATCAATTCAGACTGGTTCTCAGGGCATATTCTTCTGGGCTTTCTTATTTATGTCAAATTGTGCAACTGTGAGCGAGCCCCAGAGATGCCACTTTATGGTTTGAAAAATCCGAATGAGTCATTCTTCAAGAGAACCTTCAAAGAAACCAGAACGCCCCAAGGCTTATATAGGCTGAAACTGTAGGAGATGGACTTGGAATCCATTCCCACTGTCTTCCCCTCAAAAAGTCAAAAATTTATTAGTCAAATATACAAGGCTGCAGACAACAAAGAGATGGAACCATCTCTAGCTATAGATATAGATTAGAAAATGTTTGGAAGGGCCGCTCCAGCCTCCTTCTGGGTGACCAAACTGCTTCTGCCTTAACCACTAGCTTTGTTAATGGCCTACAAGTCAAAGATTTCTCTTTCGGTAGAGATGTTTATAGGAAAAGAGAGTAGTCAAGCGATCTTTTTTTTTAATATTGGAAACAAAAATATCTTGTTAAATATCAAGAGTCTAGTGAAAATCACTGGCCAAATCACTAGCTGCTTTCCTAAGACCCAAAAAGGGCTCTTAAATTCCAACAGACTATCAGGCATTCAAATACTGGATGCTATTTTCTTTCCAGATGTAGCAGCTAATCCCTTTAGACTACAAAGCTCTGCCCAAGTTCAGGTTTGGGTCAATTTTCTTTTTCAGGGTATTCAGCCAATAGTTCTTAGAGTGTAGTTTGCAGAGTCCTGGGGATCCCTGAAACCAATTCTGGTCAAAACAATTCATAATAATGGGATGTCATTTGCATTTTTCACCACATGATGTTTGCCCTGATGGTGCAGAAGCAATGGTGGGTGAAACTACTAGTGTCTTAGCACAAATCAAGAAAGTAGCACCAGATTGTACTACTACTCACTATATTCTTCACTGCCACATGCTTGTAGTTAAAAAAGCAACCATGTCAACTGTACTAAAGAATATCTGTGATGAAGCAGTAAAAATAATTTTATTAAATCTGAACCTTGGAGTACGGGTCACTTTAATATCCTCCATGATGAAAAGTGTTAAAAGCAGTTCTGAAGGCTGCTGATTGTCTTGAGGAAAACACTTGTGCAGTTGCCTGAGTTGCAAGCTGAGCTTTTTCATGGAACACCATTTTTACATGAAAGAACAATTGATGACAAACTATACTTATTCCAACTTGGATATTTGGCAGACATTTTCTCAAAAATGAACAAAATAAGCCTGTCAGTTGAAGGAAAATAACTGACAGTATTGTTACCACTGGTAAAATTTGAGCTTTCCAAATTAGAATTTTGGAAAACCTGTTATTCTCCACTGTGAGCTTTACAGCATCCCAATCCTTAAAGACTTTTATGATGAGCTAGGCGGTGATATTAAGCAATGTGATTTTTTTACATTCTATAATGAACTGTGTCGACATTTGGAGGACCTGCATAACTTAGTGACCATGGTATTGTAGAACCATGCATGGGTTAAAAGATACATTTAAAGTACAAAATAGTCTAATGGTTTTAAATGTAGGAGACCACAAAATGCTCATTGATATGGTTTCCAATTCCATACTGCACCCAACCTTTAAGAAACTACTACTTACTGGATTTTGGGATAGTATCAAAGAAAAACACCCATAGATATCTTAAAAGGCTATTAAAAGAAGCCTCCAACTAAATATCTGTGTGAGGCTGGATTTTTTTTTGTATATGTCACCCAAGACAACACATTACAACAGAGTGAATGAAGAAGGAAGTAAGAGAATCCAGTTGTCTTCTATCCAGCCAGACATTAAAGAGATTTACAAAAATGGAAAGCAAGGCCATTTTTCTCACTTAATTTTATTGTGTTGGAAAATATAGTTATTTTTCATAAACTATTTTATTTATGTTAAAATATGGTGGGTTTACTATTTTAATTTTTAAATGAATTATTAAATAAATATTTGTAAACTTTACCAGTTTAATTTCTGATAAAATAAATATCAATTGATGTAACCTACAAAATCAAGTTCTTTGGGATCTTTTTAAGAGTTTGAAGAGGTTCTAAGACCAAAATTTTCAGAACCATTGTCCCAGCCATCTTATTTGGTACTTACGAAGACTCTGCAAACCTATTGCGCTTCTCTGATCAACACTATGTAAGAACCAGATGTTTAACTTCCCTTATATCTCTTAGACATCAATTGTTTTTGCCCATCTTTGTATTTTTTTATTCTGTTAAGTCTGTTTTTCCTCATTAGGTTGAGTCTGGTTTTCCTCATATTGTTAAGGCTATTTATTTCTAGAATACTATTTGAATTGAAATACTAAAATATAGATGATTTTGTTCTTTTTCACTTCAACATTTCTCTCTTTCATATAATTCTTTAATTTTTAACTCCTTATAAAAAAGGTTTTGGTCTATGGTAATTTTTTTTTTTATCTTTCTGTCTCCCTGTTGAAAGAGCCCATCTTGGTCTGCTTGTTTCTATGCTCCCCCACCCACTGCACAATTGAGATGATGTTTAATGGTTACGGCGATAAGGTTTGGAGTTCCTCTACTCCCCCGGCATAGGGCCCTGGGATTGGGGGTGCAAAGGGACAGAGTGGTGGGTGTGATGAGATGTGGATATCTGAGAAGGAAATTGGGGTTAAGCCTAAGAGAAGAAGGAAAGGATATTGTTGCCGTATGCCCGGTTTCCTGAACACCAGGTCTAAAACAGCCCTGTGGCAACGAGGAAGAGGCACTCCAAGAACAGGCAAAACTGTCAGACTCATTATGATTCAGTTCAAACACAACTGGCAAGGGAATGTTCTTGATCATCAGAAACGGGGGTGGAGTTATGATAGAATATACTTTAGAATAGTACTTAAAATAACTTCAATATATGCTAGAAAACAAAATTACATCTGAGAAGTGGGAGGAGGGCACAGTACAGTAGAAGAGGATGGTCTGAGTATCAAATTGGCAAAAATTTTTAAATGACATTATAGAATATTGATGAGGGCTGGCTCTTTCTAAAAAAAGGTTAATTGGTTTAAAAAATTATTTAGGAAAATTTGGATACACACTTCAAAAGCCTAAAAATACACCCATCATTTGATTCAGCAAATCAAAACAACGAGATACAACTGCACACCTATTAGAATGCCTAAAATCCAAAACACTGATGACACCAGATGCTTACAAAGATGTGGAGCAACAGGAAATCTCATTCATTGCTAGTGGGTTGAAAAATGGTGCAGCTACTTCAGAAGACAGTTTGACAGTTTCTTACAAAGCTAGACATAGGCTTACGATTTGATCCAGTAATTGCACTTCTAGGGAGCTGAAAACTTATGTCCACACAAAACTTGCATGTGAATATTTATCACAGCTTTATTTATAATTGCCAAACATTGCAAGCCACCAAGTTGCCCTTTCATGGGTGAATGGATAAACAAACTGTGGCATATCTGTACAGTGGAATATTTTTCAGTGAAAAGAAATGAGCTATCAAGTCAAGAAATGACATGGAGAAACTTTGAGTACATATTGCCAAGTGAAAGAAGCCAGTCTGAAAAGGCTACATACTATATCATTCCAACTATATGACATTGTGGGAAAGGCAAAACAATAGAGACAATAAAAAGGTCAGCAGTTGCCAAGGGTTGGGGGTTGGAGGGAAGGGATGCATTGGTAGAGCACAGGGCATTTTTAGGGCGTGAAAGTTTGGTATGGATACTGTAATGGTGGATGCATGACACTATGCATTTGCCAAAACCCATAGAACTGTATACACAAAGAGCAACCCTAATGTAAACTATGAACTTAAGTTACTAATAGTATGTCAACTTTGGTTCATCAATTCTAACAAATGTACCACACAAATGCCAAGATGTTAGTAATAGGCAAAACTGTGTAGGTGTGTGTGTGTATGCGCAATTTTTCTGCAAACCTAAAGCTACTCTAAAAATAAAATTTATTATATAAAAATAAAGTACTTAGAGTATGAAAAAAATACAGCATTTTGTTTGACAACTCTATATCAGATATTTATCCTAATAAAAATAACAACTACTTATGAGTCCTATAAGCACTATTGTGGTTGCTTTCCATGTACTCGTTAATTTAATTTTTACAGCAACACTATTAAGTAGAAAATATTGTTATCCCATTTTCCAGGTGAGGAAACCAAAACACAGAGCAGTCAAAGAATTTGTCCATAACTACACAGCCAGCAAGTGACTGTTTCTTAGGAAAGAAGCAATCGGTCCATGTGTCTATATGCTTGATGGCAGATCCTCTCAAGTTCTAATAGAGGTTGGAGGCTGCAAAGCAGGAAGATAGTGAGGCTTGAAAGTTGAATTCCCAGATAGACGGAGGTTAGGGAGATGTGTGAGGAGGACAGGCAATTAAATGCCACCAACCCACAGTTAGCTGTGCATAAACACTTGTAGGGCATGAGACAAGGAGCTTTTGTTGATCCACCCACAGTGTGTCCTTGAGCTATAATGAAATACAACCCAACATTGTCATACATGATTCATGAGGCATTTTTGGTTACCCTCTCTAGTTTTTGCTGTTGTTTAATCAGAGACAACATTTACACATTGAAGAATATTTTCCTAGAGGTTTCAATAATTGGGATGTCAGTAGATGGTTATGGGTTTTTTGTTTTTGTTTGCTTTTCATTTATAACCTTGCTTACAAGTGTTAGTTTTCTGTTCCCTCTCACTTCAAAGAGATCTCTCTAATTTTACAAAAAAATAAATAAATAAATAAATAAATAGTATACTAGGTTTTCAGCAAAAGGGATTTTCAGTTTAATTGGCCTAAGGCTATCCGGTTAGTTAATAGGAGACTGGGGAACAGAAATTTCAAATTCAATTCTAGTTATTACGCTTTATTCACTGGAGAATGTTCTCTATTTTAAAAAGATGTTTTTCTTTAATAACATTTTAAAGTATATTTTGGGGGGTTGGGATAATAGAGAACTAAAGCTTAATGAGCCATTCAACTTGGTAAAATAAGGATAATAATTTGAAAAAGGAATAAGAAAGTCACTTCTCACTCTCTGGATTTGCTTTCCCTCTCTTTATTAGATTGAGGACAATGTTAGCCTGCTCCAGAATTTCCCAAACTTTCCCAGTTCAGGGCATCCTTAAGCCAAAAGAAATACCTAACAGTTCTGTTTTTTAAGTAGTAAGGTCCAAACAATAAGTATTTGTGTCCTCACAACTTAGAAGACGTTTGAAAAAATAATACACATAAATCAAAATAAAAAATAATATTTTCATTTTGTTCCTGACCACAATTACTTCCCAATGGGGTGAAATAATTCCCAATGGACTCTGAACAATTTCTCAATCCTGGGAATCACTGGACACAGCCACTCCCTCATTTCCTGTTCCCCACTGATTTTCCCCTGGTTCTTACCTTCTATCACAGCAGCTAAGGAAAACTCAGTTTCGCAAAGTATCATGTCATCTAGAGGCACGTAGCTGCAGCTTAATGTTGAAATTGTGAACTACCTGAATATTCCTGTGAATATTATTGTGTTTCATCAAAAACATAAAATATCACCTGGCACCCCTGGAGGCTTGTTGTGTGGCTGGGACCCCCCAGCACACAGTTTGGGAACCACTAGAGTGAGCTTATTTTTAAATTTGCAGTTGCCCTCTCTGGGAATGTACAGGTGTTAAATTAGCCACAGGAAGGCTCCTTTTTAGTTGTTCTGTGACTATAAAAGTTTTGTGAATTTGTAAAAAAGCATTTAATTAAGGTTTTGTACAGGTGACAGAGGCAAAGCCAATTCAGTTCTTCATTCGTATCCACATACACCTACTATTAATTAGTTTGCTAGGTCTTCCTTCTTGGGGGAAAAATGCAAAGTAACAACGGAAAGAATATTCTGACCTTAGCTACCTTTTTCTCTGACCAGCCCTGTACTGAAAATTGTGCTCCGGTTTCCTCATTCGAAAGAGAGCGCAAGAAGGTGCTCTGTTTTGAACACTGGTCGGGTTCAACAATTGGAGTTGACAATGAAACCTCCGACAGTGATTACTGTACACAACAGGAGGTTTCAGGGATTCCCAGTCAGACACGGCACAGGAAGCTCTTCCTTACCCTGGAATAGGCCAGTCCTCCCTGACCCTATGCCCGATCGATACCAGTCGGAAATTATCATGTGTTAGATGACAGTCGATTGTACATAAAGCCTAACTCATAATTTTTTTTCTGACTGGAAATCCAAATAAGACCCTGAATGATTAAAATATCAGAAGCTGCAAGTATCTGAGCAACTGGAGGAGATGTTCTCTGTGGAAAACAACAGTGACAGCAAAACTGACATCCTTTACTGGGTTTTATAAATGGAGATTCAGACAGATAGGGCCCTCTCTCATATTCTCATGTTGGGAAAGAATTAATATTATTTAAATGACTCAAGTCTTCAGTTTCCTGTAATTCCCACTCAATCCATGTCCTTAATTTGGATTGGTTTCTTATTGACCAGATTTTTGAGACCTTCCCCATTTTGGAAACTCTTTCTCTAATCCCCAGATGCTCACATGATTTCAGTAAAAATGTTTTTGCCTCCATTCTCCAAGTTATGAAATAAGGGTTCACCACAGTGAAAAAAAGAAATGGCATCATTATGTAAACATGTAGAAAATCCTTTCCACATATTCATACATTTGAGATGGTTCCCAAATGTGAGATGATGAGTACGCTCCCATGAAATTTCACTTAATAGATGATTCACAACATTGATGAAAGTAGAGATTAAAAAAAAAAAGAAAGAAAAGAAATTATCTCCTTAAATTAAACCCAAAGAGAATAAGCAATTATATGGAGGTGGATTTGCACTTAACCCATTTTTTAAAATTAACTTTTAATTTTATGGATAGCTTTAAATTTACAGAAATGTTACAAAGATAGTACAGAGAGCTTCTGCACACCCTGTAAATTACATTATCACAATACATTGGGCACAACCAAGAAACCAACATTGGTACCTTGCTATTAACCAAACTCCACTCTTCATTCAGATTTCATTAGTTTTTTCCACTAATGTCCTTTTTCTGTTTCAGGATCCCTTCCAAAATGCCTCATTACCTTTAGTTGTCATGTCTCCCAGCCTCTGCTGCTCTGGGACCATTTCTTGGACATCACTTGGTTTTTCATGGCCTTAACAGTTATGAAGGGTACGGGTCTGGTACTTTGTAGAATGTCTCTCAGTTTGGGTTTTGTCTGTTTTTCTCATATTTTCCAAATAGCCCAGGTTCCCGTGAGTGGAGAATGGTATTTATAAACCAAGATCTGTGTGTCACATAACTTTTTGAATCAGCTTGTCTTCCACAAAAAGACATTTGAATTTTGATGGAATTTCAGTGACTATATAGAACTCTTTATGGAGAATTGGTATCTTTACAAAAATGAGTTGTCTAGTAGATGAACTCTATTTTATTAGCTGTTCTTTAACTTGCTGTAATGATATTTTATAGTTTTCTGTCTGGAGGTATTACATAACAATTGTTAGATTTCTTTCTAGCTTTGATATGTTCTTTTAATGCTACTTTAAATGTATCTTCTAAAACCTTAATTTTCTATTTGCTATTGGTATATTGAAATAAAATTGATTTTTGCCTGTTAGCCTTATGACAAGTTAAACAATTTACCAATTCTAATACTTTATTTGTTGATTATTTTGAGTTGTCTACAGATACAATCATATTATCTGAGGAAAATTACAATTTATTTCTTCCTTCCAAATAGATTAGAAAGGGAGATTATAGATTTAATGTCTTTTTCTTTTCTTCTTGTGCTATTAGGACATTCAGTGCACAGTCTAATTGAAGGGATGGAAGTAGGCATTTTGCTTCCTTCCAGTCCCAAATGGAAAACTTTCAATATTTCATAATTAGGTACAGTTGCAATAGCTTTTCTCTCTGTAAATACTTAATATCATATTACAAAAGTTTATTTCTATTGCAAGTTTGCAAAGAGGTTGTGCTGGTTTGAATGTGTTTTGTCCCCCAGAAAAAGCCATGTTCTTTGATGCAATCTTGTGGGGCAGACATATTAGTGGGGAATAAGTTGGAACATTTGGATTAGGTTATTTCCATGGAAATGTGCCCCACCCAACTGTGGGTGATAACTCTGATTGGATAGTTTCCATGGAGGTGTGGCCCAACCCATTCAGCATGGGCCTCGATTAGTTTACTGGAGCACTGTGTATTACAGACAGAAGAAGAAAGCTTGCTACAGCCAAGAGGGACACTTTGAAGAACCCACATAAGCTGAGCGAGGACCTGAAGCTTAGAGAGACATTTTGAAGATGGCTGTTGAAAGCTGACTCTTGCTCTAGAGAAGCTAAGAGAGGAAAAATACCCCAAGAGCAACTAAGAGTGACATTTTTGAGGAACTGCAGCCTAGAGAGGAACTTCCTGGGAGAAAGCCATTTTGAAACCAGAACTCTGGAGCAGATGCCAGCCACGTGCCTTCCCAGCTAACAGAGGTTTTCCAGACACCACTGGCCATCCTTCAGTGAAGGTACCCGATTATTGATGCATTACTTTGGACACTTTATGGCCTTAAGACTGTAACTGTGTAACCCAATAAACCTCCTTTATAAAAGCCAATCCATTTCTGGTATTTTGCATCCTGGCAGCATTAGCAAACTAGAACAGAGGTTTTCAAATTATTAATAAATGTTGAATTTTACCAAAGGCTTATTCTGCATTATTGAGATGATCTTATGTATTTCTCCTTTATTTTGTTAATGTGGACAATTACATTGATTGATTGTCAGGTGTTAAAAAAGAAAAAACAACTTTGTATTCCTGGTGTCTTAGTTTCCCAGCTGTTAAAACAAGTACCATACAATGGGTTTGCTTAAACAATGGGAATTTTTTGGCTCATGGTTTTGAGGATAAGAGAAGTCCAAAATCCAGGCATCAACAAAGTGATGCTTTCTCCCTGAAGACTGTGGCATTCTGATGCTGGCTTCTAGTGATCATTTGGTCCTTGACTTTTCATGACAAGGAATACAGCAATGTTTTCTCCTTTCTCTTCCAGGTTCCTTTGACTTCCAGCTTCTTCTCCTCCTTGGTGGCTTTCTCCCTGTGGCTTTCTCCATAAGTCCTCCAGTAACAGGATTAAGGCTCATTCTGAATCTCTTGGCTGTACCTTAACTAAAAGTAGCATCTTCAAAAGGTCCTATTTACAATGGTTCACACCATTGTAATGGATTAGGATTAAGAACATGCTTTTTTCTGGGTTACATAACTCCAACCTACCACACATGTTATAAGCACAAATTGATCACAATTTATTGTACATTTTATATACCTTGGGTTAGTTTCCTTGTGCTCTGTTTAGGATGTGGTCACAAATTTATTGTGTCTTCATAAAATGAGCTGGGTTATGACCCTCCTTTTCTATAAAAGATTGGCTTTATTGTGTTCCTTAAATACTTGGTAGAAATCACAGGTAAGTTGAATTCTATCACCCATAATTTGTGTTTTATAGTAATTTGTCCATTATATATAAATTTCAAACAATTGTTATAAAATTGCTCATAATGTTGTCTTATTGCCATTTTGAACTCTGTAGGATGTGTAGTGATGTCTCCTTCTCATTCTTGATGTTGTGCCTTCTCTCTCTGTCTATCTTTTCTTATTGGTCACTTTTGCCAGGAGGTTTAGTTTTACTAGACTCTCAAAGAACCAAGTTTTGGTTTTATTGAATCTCTTTATTGTGTGCCAACTATTTCATGAACTTCTGTTATTATCTTCATTATTTTCTTCCACCTAATTTTTTGTTTTCATTTTATCATTCTTTTTCTAGCTTCTTAATTGCCAGGCTTGGCTCCATATACCTCATCACTGACATGGTCATTCTACAATACCTTCTTACCTCTCCAATGCCATACAGCATATATTTTATGGTTTGCCAGTTTTTCTAGCTCTGCTTTACATAATTTCTGGTACAAATTACCCAGGGAGTCATTTTTGGAAGCAAAAGTCCCTCACTTAAACATTTTAGTCCCTCATTATTTATGAATATATCATCCATTTTCAATATTAAAAAGTAACAAATAAGTAAAGATGGATTCGAGCACATATAGTGGAACTGGCCCATCAATGTAAATGTTGCATTTTTAGTCAAATGTCAGCTTGCAAAGGTACATAGTTATTCCCATATACTACCTTTGCTCAGCTGTTTTAAAACTCTTCTTTGGAAAATTTCTTCAGGGCCAGCCTACAAAACACACTCCTTTTACTGTATTCTTACATCTCTTCTTCTCAATCTGATTCCCTTATTCCAAATAAAATGTCTTATTCTGTATAATAAATCACCTTATATATATACTTTTGATTCTTTAGAAAAATAAAACATAACTCCAAAGAAAGAGGGTATGCAACTACTCGAATGCCCCATGGATTCAGAAGGCAATTCCCAATGAAAGAGTCCCTACATGTTTCAAACACAGCATTGAATGTGTAAGTGTTAGGTTTGCCATGTGAATGTTTCTTTGCTTATTAGACTGATGATGTCTGTGAATAAACACATATTATACTGGATAGTCTATGTATTATTTGAGTCAACAAATATCATGATGCTACAGAAAGGCAGATCATCATGAGTTGACCACGTCTGTGGCTTTTAATTCAGACTCAAAACACAATAACTTCTCTTTAACAGACTGAATATTTTTGTTACCTAATATACAGTCTAACAAAAAAGGATTAGAATTGCATTGAACTGTAGTTCCCTGCTAAATTTCTTCAAATCTGTGTTCAGATAAGAACAATCCCTTGTCAATTTATTCAAAGTTTATGAATAACCTTGTTGAAATCATGAAGACTGAAAAATCTAAATTCACTCTAAGGAATAAAGGTATCAGGAAAAAAAATGAGTGAACAATATGAAATTAAAAATTTCTAAATAACTGAATTTAAAATTACCTAGAGGGTTTCAACAGCAGATTAGAGCTGTCAGAAGAAATAATCAGTGATCTTAAAGACAAGACAACTGAAATGATTCAGACTCAGGAGAAGAGAGAAAAAGAATTTTTAAATAGTCAACAGAGCCTAGGAAACATGTGGGATGCCATAAAGCCTACCAATATATGCATTTTGGGAGTGTCAAAAGGAGAAGAAAGAGAGAAAGGGGCAGAAGGGATAGTCAATGAAATAATGGCAGAAAACTTCCCAAATTTAATGAAAGACAGGAATATGCACATTTAAGAAGCTCCCTGAGCCCCAAACAGGATGAATTCAAGGAGAACCATGCCAGACACATAGTAATCAAACTGTTTAATGCCAAGGACAAGGAGAGAGTTCTGAAAGCTGCAAGAGAATAACAGCAAGTTATTTACAAGAGAATCCCAATAAGATTAAATGCTTATTCCTCATCAGAAACCATGGAGGCAAGAAGGCAGTGGGACTAAATATTGAAAGTGCTGAAAGAAAACAATTGCCAAACAAGAATTTTCTATCCAGCAAGACTGTCTTTCAAAATAAGGGAGAAATTAAGGCATTCCCAGAAAAACAAAAGCTGAGGGAGTTCATCACAACTATATTTGTCTTACAAGCAATGCCAAAGGGAATTATTCAGACCAAAAGGAAAGGATACTAGACAGTGGATCAAAGCAGCATAAAAAAATAAAGGCCTCTGGTAAAGGTAAGCATGTGAGTAATTATAAATGCCAGTACTATTGTACTTTTTAATGTATAACACCACATTTTACTTCTTACAGTTTCTAAAATGCAAATGCATAAAAAGTAATGATAACTCTATGGTTTTTAACATGCAATGCATAAAGATATATGTAACAAGTGCAACAAAAAGGTGGGGGGATAGAAGGGTGCAGGAACAATGTATGTGTATGCTATTGAAGGTAATTTGGTATCAAATCAAATATGACTTTTATAGATTTAGGATTAAATTAAGCTTCATGGTAACCACAAAGAAAATATATGAAAAGTAGATGCAGAAAGAATTGAGGAGGGACTCAAATGGTACAATACAAAATTAAGCTAAATATGAAAGCAAGCATTAACAGAAGAATTAAGGGATAAAAAAAGTATGACTTACAAAGACTGAATAGCAAAATGGCAGAAGAAAGTCCTGCATTATCAGTAGTTACTTTAAATGTAAATGTATTTAACTCTCCAATCAAAAGGCAGAAATTGGCAGAATGGATAAAAAAAATCAATTCCTGACTCTGTGCTGTTTACAGGAGACTCATCTTAAATTCAAAGACACAAGTAGGTTGAAAGTGAAAGATGGAAACAAAAATACTATGCAAATAGTAACCAAAAGAGGGCTGGGATAACTACACCAATATCAGATAAAAGGGACATTAAGTCAAAAATAGTTACAAGGGACAAAGAAGATCACAATATACTGAGAAAAGGGTCAATTCAACAACAAGAAGTAACAATTATAAATATATATGCACCCAATGGCAGAATCCCAAAATATATGAAGTATATTAACAGATTTGAAGGGAGAAATAGATGGTTCTACATTAATAGTAGGAGATGTCAATATATCAGTTTCAATGATGGATAGAACATCTAGACAGAAGATCACTAAGGAAATAAAAGACTTTGATGATACTATAAACCAACTAGACCTAAAAGATATATCTAGAACATTTCACCCCATGGCAGAAGAAAACATATTCTTTCTAGTGTATGTGGATCATTCTCCAAGATAGACCATAGGTTAGGTTACAAAAAAGTCCCAATCAATTTAAAAATATTGAAATCATACACTGTAAATTCTCTGACCACAACAGAGTGAAGCTATAAATCAATAACAGAGGGAGAACTGGAAAATTCATAAGAATGTGGAAATTAAACTATACACTCCTAAACAACCAATGGGTCAAAGAAGAAATGAAAAGGGAAATTAGGAAATATCTTGAGGTAAATGATAATGAAGACACAACATACCAAAACTCATTACAAAGCCACAGTAATAAAAACAACATGATACTGTCATGATACTGGCACAGGACAGACATATAGGACAAAAGAATTGAATTGAGAGTTCAGAAATAAACCCTCACATGTATAACTGATTTCTGACAAGCATGCCAAGTCCACATGATTGAGAAAGAATAGTCTCGTTAACAAACTGTGCTAGGGAAACTGGATGTGCATATGCAAAGGAATGAAGGTGGATCCCTACATCATATTCAAAAATCAACTAAAAGTGGATCAAGACCTAAATGTAAGAACCAACATATAAAAATCCTAGACAACAGCATAGGCAAACATCTTCAGGATCTTGTGTTAGGCAATGGCTTCTTTGACTCTACACCAAAATTATGAGCAACAAAAGAAAAAATAGATGGAACCTCATCAAAATTAAAAACTTTTGTGTATCAAAAGACATTATCATGAAAGTAAAAAGACAGCCTACACAATGGGAGGAGATATTTGGAAGCCACATACCCAGTAAGAGTTTAATATCCGGAATATTTAAAGAAATCCTACATACAACTCAACAACAAAAAGACAAACAACTCAATTTTAAAATGGGCAAAAGACTTGAATAGACATTTCTCCAAGGAAGATATATGAATGGCCAAAAAGCACATGAAAAGAGGCTTAACATCATTAGTCATTAGGGAAATACAAATTAAAAGCACAAGATACTATTTCACAGCCACTACAATGATTTCTCAAAAAAAAAAAAAAAAAAGTGGCAATAAGTGCTGGAGAGCATGTGGATAAATAGGAAAACTTGCTCATTGTTATTGGGAATGTAAAATGATGCAACCATGTGGAAGATATTCTGGCAGTTCCTCAGAAAATTAGACAATCCCTCCTTTAGGTATATGTCCCCAAAGAATTGAAAGCAGAGATTCAGATATTTGGAAAATGATACACAATTGTGGCATTATAATTATTCACAATTGCCAAAAAGTGGAAGGATCCCAAGTATCCATCAACAGACAAACGGATAAACAAAATGTGGTATGCATAATATATATGTTCCAGTTTGCTAATGCTACCAGTATGCAAAATATCAGAAATGGATTGGTTTTTATAAAGGGGATTTATTAGGTTACAAATTCATAATTCTAAGGCCATAAAAGTGTCCAAACTAAGGCATCAGCAAGAGGATACCTTCACTGAAGGAAGGCCAATGGCATCTGGAACACCTCTGTCTGCTGGGAAGGCATGTGGCTGGCATCTGCTGGTCCTTTGCTCCCAGGTTGCATTTCAGAATGGCTTTCTCCAAAATGTCTCTGTTCTTCTGTCTCTCTTAGATTCTCTCAGCTTTCTGCTTGGTTTTCCTGGGACATTTCTCTCTAAGCATCTGGGAGTCCTCTCTTAGCTTCTCTGGGGTAAATTCTGGGCTTCATCTCTTAGCTTAGCATCTCCAAACATCCTTCTGTCTGCATCTCCCAGCATCTCCAAGTGTCTGGGTTTGTGTCGGCTCTTAACTTTTCCTGGAGCAAACTCTGGATTACATATTTTAGCTTCTCTCCAAACTGTCTCTCTCAGCTTCTCTAAGTTCCTTCTCTCCATAAGCTCTCCTAAAGGACTCTAGTAAACTAATGAAGACCTACCCATTCACACCTCTATGGAAATAATTTAATTAAAAGTTCTCACCCATAGTTGGGTGGGTTACAGTTCCATGGAAACATTGAATCAAAATGTCCCATCCTACCAGATTGGATTAAAAGACAGTGGCTCTTCTGGGATCCATAACAGCCTCAAATTGGCACAATATCCAATGGAATATTTTTCAGCTATAAAAAGGAAAGAAGTTCTAATACATGCGACAACATGGATGAACTTTGAAGACATAATGTTGAGTGAATTAAGAGAGACTAAAAAGGACAAATATTATATTATCTCACATGAAATAACTAGAATATGCAAATTTATAGAGTCAGAATGTAGGTTACAGGTTACCAGGTTTGGGGGTTGGTGTACAGAATGGGGAGTCAATGCTTAATGGGTATAGAGTTTCTGTTTTGGATGATGGATTAGTTTTGGTAATGGATGGTAGTGATGGTAGCACAACATTGTGGATGTAGTTAATACCATTGAATTGCATACTTGAAAGTCATTAAAATGGGAAGTTTTATGTTGTATATATGTTAGTACAGTTAAGTAAAAAAAAAATTCCATACAAGAAAGCAGAAAAAAACAAAACAAATACTTCTTGGGCACTGCAGCTCCATCAGTCTTCGATGATTGGTGTTATACATCCGTGGGCCAGGACGGTGATCCATTTTGACTCCACTAGGAGACAACATGGAAGCCTTGCATTTGACACCCTCCCAGACCTTGTCCTACGCATCTCTTATTTGTTTCTTTTTTGCTATAATAAAACTTTAATCACTAGTATAGGTTTTCCGGAGTTCTGTGAGTCATTCTAGCCAATTATCAAACCTGAAGTTGTGGTGGGAACCCCCAAATTTGTAGCCAGGTGGTAGAAGTGAGGGTGGTTCTTGGAACCTGGAGCTTTCAGCTGGTGTCCTAAGGCAATCTTACAGAGCATAATACTTAATGTGTGGATTCTGATCCAACTCTGGGTAGTTAAGAATCAGAATTGTATTGTAGTTTGTGTTGGAAGTTTTCTGAAGTCATTTAAAAGTACAATAAGAGATGCAATAGAAAGAGGTTGGGAAGGCTTTACCCAAGGGGTCATTGTGATTATAGCATGGGGGAGTGGAAGGGGAGAAGCCTTATATACTTTATATATCATATCCTTAATTAATGTATTATATCCAGCATCGCTTAAGCTTTTATAAGAATATATTACTTTTGCAATTAATAGAAACAAATGGGAAAAGAAAAAGAATGCTTGGGATTTGATAGCAGAAGCTGTAAAAGAAAAGATTAATCAACTTCATAAAAAATTTAAAACATCCACATGGAAAAATACCATGAGCAAAGGCAATATCATAGACAAAGGTCTAGCCTATTTAATATATAAAGATTTCTTGCCTCTCTTACTATTCTTACTGATGTTCATTGGTTTTTCTGCTTGTCAAAATGGTGAGCATCACCCTTCCTCTTTGGGCATTCATTCATCCTCTTTTTTCTCCTTGGCATGAACTTCCCCTGGACTTCTACATGTCCTTCTCCCTTATTCAGTTTTCCACTGAAGTATCTATTTTGCTGACCACATTTTCTAAATAAACACACAGCCCTCTCCAACACTGTCTTATGCTTTAATTTTTCATAGAATTTATCACCTCCCAATATGTTATAAATTGACTTGTTTACTGTAATTATTTGCTATTGTTAATCCCTCATCAAAATAGAGCTTTAGTTTGTTCATTTTTGTATCTCTGAAACATCAAATACCTCCCAGCATGTAGTAGACAATCAATATATACTGAATGAAATCAATAAGAAAGTTTCAACAAATAGAAAAATGTATAAAAGACATAAGCAGACAATTCACAGAAGAAGAAATACAAATTGCATTTAAACATATGTAAAGAGGCTCAATTTTACCCATGGTTAGTGAAATGAAAATTAAAACAAAGAGATAGCTTTTTTTTTACCAATCAGATTGTCAATGGTCTGCAAATTTCATAGCTCATGGTTCTGGCAAAGGTTTAGGAAACAGACACTTTCAAATTCTGTTTGTGGGAATATATATTTGCATAATTGATAATTTGACAAAAACCTATCAACATTTAACTTAATATCTGATTCATTACTTCCACTTTTAGGAATTTATCTTACAGATTTAATCACACAGGTGATAAAACATGTGTGTATAAGACTGTTCACTGCAAAAGCATTTTTAACTTCTATTATGCAAAATGTCTAGCATATACAAAAGTAGACAAAAGTCTAAAAGTAGACAAAATAACACAAAGAATCTCCATGTACCCATCTCCAAGCTGCAACAGTTATCAACTTACAGTCTGTGATGGTTAGGTTCATGTGTGAACTTGGCCAGGTGATACTACCCAGCTGTCTGGTCAAGCAAGCACTGGCCTAACAATTGCTGTGAGGATGTCTGTGGCTGGTTAATAAACCAACAGGCTGGTTTATTAAATTATCAGTCAATTGGCTGCAGCTGTGACTGATGGCTCACCGAAGGGCATGTCTTCCACAATGAGAGAATACAATCGGTTGGATTTAATCCAATTAATCAGTTGAAGACTTATAAACGAGACAGATAGAGGACCTTCACTTCTTTGGCTGCCCAGCAAAATGTTTCCTGAGGAGTTCATCAAAGTTGCCAGTTCATTTCCTGAGGAGTTCATCAAACACATTCGTCAAAGATCCCAGTTCATTTCCTGAGGAGTTTGTCGAAGTTGACGGTTCATTTCCTGAGGAGTTCATCGGATATCTTCATTGGAGTTGACAGTTTGCTGACTGCCCTACAGAATTTGGACTCCTGCATACCCACAGTTGCATAAGTCACTTTTATCTTATATTCATAGATACCTCTCATTGATTCTGTTTCCCTAGAGAACCCTAACTAATACAATTTGGTACTAGGAGTGGTTCTTGAGAGACAGAATCTTAAAATGGGCTTTTACAATTTGTTTTCTACTCTGATTAGATTAAAGGCACTAATGAATCTATTTCCAATACTCAAGAGGGCACTGACAGTCCATGGCATGAGTTGGCACAGGAGATATGCAAATAGCACCGTTTGATTCTCCTAATCATACTCTTGTACGAAGCAAGGCTCTGGGTGACAGTGTTTTTGACACCTTCACAGAGTTAAGCAGAATTAAGGGGTATAATGATGTTGGCTGGCTACTCTTAGATACGTTGGATAAAGTTGTAAGAGAAAGGGATGAGCTAAAGGCTTCAAATTCAAAACTTAAATGCTGTATGACAGATGTAAAAGTTTTTATGTGTGCCCTGAAAGAAAATCTTATTTCCTGTGCCCGCAGACTTGAGGTTTCTGAAAACCAGACGCAGACTCTCATTGTGCAAGTAGTAGATTTACAACATAAACTAAAATCTCAACCTCTCAGGGTGTCTGCTGTTAAAGCAAAGGCATTGATTGGAAAAGAATGAGATCCTGAAACTTGGGATGGGGACATATGGATTGATAATAATGGCAGTGAGGATATTGGAACCCTGGATTCTGCTGAGTCATTGTTAGATTTACCTGTAGAGGGCTGTCCTGGGGAAACAGCTTCCCCACCTCCAGTCTGCCTTAAGGAGCCTGCCATCCAACCCCCACCTAAGGAGATTAACCCTTCAGTGCCTGCTAATCCTGTAATCACCTCCCCTGAGGAAGCAGCCCTCACTTCTCTGTCTGGAGAGATTAATCCTGTTTTAAGAGATGAAAATGCAACAGAATGTCCTGAGGTAAATGGCTTGGGGGATAATTCTAACTCTTTCCATGACCCACCCCCACCACCAGTCTTTGCTTCAAGACCTATAACTAAAGTCCCAACAGGATAAGGTACAAAGTGTGACCCATGAAGAAGTACGCTATACTCCAAAAGAACTGTATGCGTTTTCCAACTTATACCGACAGAAACCAGGGGAATATGTGTGGGGATGGATATTAAGGGTGTGGGATAATGGTGGAAGGAATATAAGGTTGAAGTCTTCTTTGCCAACCTTATTCTCATCCTTCTCTCTCCAGGGGCAATTATTGTCATGAATCTGGTGTGTATAGCCTTCCAGTCTATGTTTTTATAATTTTACTAAATAAATATACACTCACATATGTAAAACAATGCACTATCATTTTGTATATTTTTAAAACTTTGTACCAATAGTATCATATTATACACAGATCTCTGCAAGTCTGTTTTCCACTCTCAATATTGTGTTTTTATATTTAAAGTGGCTTTCTTGTAGAGAGTATAGTCGGGTCTAGCTTTTTTCCAATCTGAGAGTCTCTGTCTTTTAATTGGTGTGTTAAGACTATTCATATGTAACATGACTATTTTTTAGTTTGGATTAAAATATACTATCTTAGCTATTTTTTTGTATGTTCCATCTGTTTTTTTTTTTCTTTTCCCTTTTTTCCACTTTTTCTTGGGTTAATTCAGTATTTTTTGTGATTCCAATTTATTTCCACCATTGACTTATTACTTATACCTTAAAAAATTTTTAGTGATTGCCCTAGGATTTAAAATATATGTCTTTCTGCCCCTTTCAGTCCAGACTAGCCATGCTGCTGGTATAATATTCTCAAGAACTTTGTAAGTCTCCTGGGTATAAGTCTTGTGTCCACTCTTCCCAGACAATCCCTTGTCTGTTTTTGGTTTCTTCTGACATGTTTTGAATAGTCACATATAGATTGAGTTTATTTATTTTAATGAATGAATGGTATCCTATCTAATAATTATACCACATTTTACTTATACTTTTTTTCTATTATAACCATCCTGTCAGACATTTCTTTTGTTAAACTGTGAGAGTTGGTTAGGACATGTGTCAGTGGACTAATTACTAGATTTTATGACAAATGCAATTATATTTTTATTACAGACTGCCAACTCACTTTCTCAAAGACTTCAATTAACATATTCACCAGCAGTATATGAAAGTTCTTTTTTCATCACATTCTCACTAACATTGATTTTAAATTTTTGCTTATCTGATGGGATGGAGCCTTCTGTATTTTTAATTTGCCTTTCTCCAATTGGGCATTCCCTCAAATTTTTATTGGCCATTCTGTATGTTTCTTCCCATCAACCTGGGTGTGAAAAAATTGTCTTTATATACACAAAATATCTCTGGAAAGTTATTAAAAAAAATTACTGGGTTCAATTGTGCTTCTGGAGAGTTATGGACTGGGATGAGACATGGGACCTTTTAATACATACCTTTCTGATTTAAAAAAGTGTATGTATTCACTGTTTAAATGAAAAATTAATATTTTAAAACAGTGATAATAGGGTTGGTCAGTCCTGGGCACTACTTAGTAAAGTGGTGGAGGTTCTAAGTGAGAGCCATCAACATGGAAAGCCTGTGAGCAAATATTACAGGGGAGTAGGAACCATAACTAGGAAAGAAACTGAATCCACAGAGAAGCAAAGGAGCAGGTGACAGGGAGAAGAAGAACTAGGGGACACAGGTGACCAGAGTAACATCTTCAGTCCCTGGGACAGCTTCTCACACCCACATTCCCATGAGACCAAGCTTTCTCTTTTTCCCTTTTTCTTTTCTTTTCTTTTTTATAGATCTTTATATCCACAAGATAAATCCCACTCTGGTTTGGGATTTTAGTTTGGGATTAGACTAAGTTTCTGTGGCTAATAACTAAAAGTACCTTGACTATTTAATAATATTGAGAGGCAATATGGTTTCGTGGTTAAGAGCACATTTCTGGCATCATATACCTGAGTTCAAATTTTGGCTCTGCCACTTACTAGATGTTTCACTGTCATCTTCGTGCGTTGATAGTGTATCATATTGTATTATATTTATTGATTCTTCCATTGATGGGTCTTTGGGCAATTTCCAGTTTTTAGAGCCTGCTGTGAACTTTCCAGTAAAATGTCTTTTGGTGAATACCAAAGCCTAGGTATAAACCTAGGAATAGATTTGCTTTTCATAAAGTAGGGATTTGTTCAGTTTCTCAAAACTTTGCCAATTTACTTCCACCACCAGCAGTATATGAGAGTTCCAATTGCCCTACATCCTCATCAACACTTGGTGTTGTTGGTCTTTTCCACGTTTGTGCAGGGTTTATTGCATTTTTAAAGAACTGTTTGTGTGGAAACTTACAAAAAGATGAATCATTGTAACAAGTGTTCGCAATGCTTACCTTGGCATTCCCCAGAGAACGAGAGTCTTAGAAAATTGACTTTTAGTATTTCTGGAATACTTTCAGTATTACTGGAAAGGAAGGGACTTTGCCAACAGGGTGTAAGTTCCTGTGAAAACTGTGTTTCCAATCACAAATTAATAAATTGGCCTTACTATTTTATATATCTGCCTTGTGAACTTGGTTAATATCAGCTCACCCTGAGATAGTCATTGGCCCATAGTAAGTTGATGAAGTCAAGTATTTAAACCTGCACAGATGAAGTCCAAACATAATAATAAATGCCTTTTCACACCACATAGCTCATTCCACTGGCTGCAAATTCACCGTATTTATTATCTGGAATTTATCTGCACATTATCATTCCTGTTTTACCAATGAGGTAATAGATGTTTAGATAGATTAATAGTAGGAAAAAATAGCTACCATTTACTGAGACTATAGACCATATACTAATGATTATCATAATTCTCTCAAGGATCCTGTGA
Source organism: Choloepus didactylus (assembly GCF_015220235.1). Classification (NCBI taxonomy): domain Eukaryota; kingdom Metazoa; phylum Chordata; class Mammalia; order Pilosa; family Megalonychidae; genus Choloepus; species Choloepus didactylus. The sequence goes on along the minus strand of NC_051318.1, from coordinate 24,820,225 downwards.
AACAGTTATTCTAATTCATTTATTTTAACAACAAAAATAACAATAAAAACCCTGAAGCTCAGAGAGGTTAAATAAGTTGCCTGAGGTCCCACAGCTAGAAAATGGCAGAGCCTGGGTTCCAACCCACATGTGCTTATCTCCAAAGGCTATTCCATTAACATACCACCCCCTAAACTAGCTTTTGTGTTCTAAAGTTCCAAAGCTTATCCTTTCCTGCCATGGTGGGGGTGGGGGGGAGTCAGACTGGCTTGGAGGATAGGGTTGGAGGACGGTCCTTAGAGCTGCTGTGAATCCTCATTTAAGGTAACAATTAACTCTCAGATGAAACTAGTGAACAAAATGGAAACTCAGGTGGGTGCTGATATTAAAAGGAGAGACCAGAGAGAGGTTCAAAACCAATGGGGCCCAAAGTGGATACCAAGGTCTGAGAATGGAGATTTGTGCTGAAAGTCCTGTAGTAAGGAGTGAGAGCAAGTCCAAGGAGGTTGGGAAAACAATGGAGGTCTGGGCAGTGTCTTGAGATGAGATTGCCTGGTGGGTGGTTAGTGTATTACTGAAAGCATATGTATATATGATGAAGGTAAATTTCCAGAGCAGAACACATGCTTAAAATAGGCAGGGAAGGGGGTTTGTTGAACAGGTTTCCACTGTCCAAGCATCATTGACATTAGGGAGTCAAAGTCCTCAGATCAGACTTGAGCATTTCCTGACAGCAATTCTGACCCCACAGCCTCAGGCTCACCGTCATCCTGGGTAGGATGGTCACAGTAGCATGCCCCATTGATCAACTACAGACTCTTTGAGGGAGATAAAAAAAAAAAAAAAAAAAAAAGCCCTGATTTACAGCATTTGCTGATTTCAAGCTACCAATCTGAAGTCCCTGAGCTTGACTTTGAGTCTAGAAGGTGCTAAGAATCAGTCTGGGGATTCATGTGAGCTGGCTCCAGCATGCCTCTGGTCTATACCAGCTGGGGCTGTCTAAGGACTGCAGTTAGAGGAGTTACACAGTGAGTCTGAGCTCTCCAGGGGTGGGCAAGCACTCGTCACTTCCCAATGGGCACTTACATCTCCTCAGTGGATGGGTATCCCCAAAGACCTGTGGAAGAGCAGCACCTTGTAATGGAGAAGACAGGGGCCAGGAATGCAGGTCCAGGATGCCATGGGGAGGAGTAAAACAGACATATCTGGGTAAAAGTCCAATTTCTATTACTTATGCCTTGGCAAAGCCACATAACTTTTGGGTTTTCTCATATGTAAAATGGAAATAACAAGTGTCCACCTGGTAAGGTTATCACAAAGATTAGTGCTGCCGCCATGGTTGCTGGTATGTAAGTGATGGACGTTGATATTTTCCAGTCCTGCTCTGCCATGCTCTTGCGGAGGCATTTTGGGCACGTGACTCACCTCACAGTTCACCCGTCTCACTGGCTTGTTGGGAGAGTCAAATAAGATGCTATCTGTAAAACACCTGCAGAGTAGCTTGTCAGAGTAATAAAAGTTTATAGAAATCAGAATAGTGGTCACCTCTGGGGGTGGTATGGATAATAGGGAAGGTTCATGAGAGAAACTTCTTAATGCTAGAAATGTTCTGTCTCTTGGCCTGGGATACGTATATACGGAGCTGAACGCTTAGATTAGTACACTTTATATACTCTACTGTATGTTATGCCTTGATTTAAAAAAAGAGCAACTTTTCTCTTCCCCTGTTGGCCAGAAGGTCTCTTTCAGCTTGGAGACTGTGATTTTAAATGAGGAAGGGTAATGTAGAATCAGGGCAGAAGGTGGGTGAAATACCAGCTCTGTCAGAGAGGTTATGGGTCTGAACAAAAGATTTCAGGGTCCTAGGAGACAGGCTGGATACAGCACGAGTTTCTCCACCTCATAGCCAGGTTCTTCCTCCCCTGAGCTGAAGAAAATTCCGTTTAGTGTGAAGAGAAGTTATAGCCCCACTCAGGGAGGGGGCTTTTTGTTTTCCAATACATCAGCCTAAAAGACAAGTTACGAGAAAGGTGTTAGCTTCAACTTTATAAGGTACCGTGCTGGGTTTGCCCGTAAAAGAAAACCCTGTTGCTCAGCCAGACTTTGAAAAATATATTTTGGTCCCTGAGTAAAAACAGATGTTGCCTCCTGTTACAGAAATGAACTATAGAGCTTCTGACATATACCAGCAGCAAGACATTCAAACCTCACTTATTTCTTTCTCCCTCCAGGATCACATCTACAAGGCAAAAGCGAATGAAGGGAATTCCAATTTCATCATTTTCTCTGTCGTTTGCCTTATGAGAAATGAGCAGGAAAGTTTTTCTTTTTTTCCTACCAAACTATATTTCATTATTCTTTCCCTTGCCTTCACCATTGCAGATGGAAATGTAATGATTGTGTGTTCTAAGACTTCTCTTTACTGAATGTTCAGAGTGGAACTGCAGAGAATGAGTCATTTTTTTCAGAGAAAGACTTTGTGTTTTCATTAGGAGTCGGGGTTTAGGCTGCTGGCTGATTGTGTGATTAGTCCTGAGCTCCTACAGATCTAATTTTTCCAACTTTGGCAAGTGTGATTTGCCTCCTTGCCCAGGCAAACAATAATTTATACTGGAAAAACAGATGAGAATCTGCCAATTTGATACTTTCAATCACCTGAAAAACTTACTATGAGTCCAGCCCTTGGCTAAATTGTAAAGTTGGCAGGTCTGTTTGGCAACATTTCAACTTTGTCCTTTGCTTCTTGGTTCTCTGTAATTGCAGGCTTCATTCACATCTTCTAGAATAGCCTCCTCATCTCCCCCATCCTTCCCTCCATATTTAGGATGTGCCTGGCACACACTCTCTTCCTTCCATTTAGTTGACTCAGTCACACCTTCTAAAAGTTTCCCACCCAGAATTGCATTTCTTTGACGTTTTAATAATCTGCCCCATAGTAAACCACGGGACAAATAATAATACCCTTTCTGCTTTGGCAGCTGGAGCTATTATTTTGCCTTGATTTATTGGGAATTGGACCCAAATTAACTGTTAGTCTTTTCAGATGTTGCTAAAGGGGATGCTAGTTTCCAATCAGCATCAGGGGGGACCTCATGGCATGTGCTTGGCTCTCACGTATCTCAGCAGACAGTTTACAAGAGCCCTGTAGGGCCTGCCTGGCTTCCTGATTGACTGGGAGAGAAGAAAAGTAGTGAAGAAAGCTCTCCAAATGAAGGAGTGGGTGAAAAGGAGAGCCTTTGGCATGGAAGACTTCTCCAAATCTGGACTTTCAGACCCATTCTGTGCAGTGAGTATGAACAGCTTGGGGCTCCTGCCAACTCGATCTTTAGCAACACTCTAGAGCAGCCGGCCACTGAGCGCAGTGCCAAGGAAAACCTATGGAGCATCCACCAGAATATTCCGTGTTGATGGAAATGTTTTATGTCCGCTCTGTGCAATACAGTAGGCACTAGCTATGCATGCCTGTTGAGCACTTGAAAAGTGATAGGTGTGAATGAAGAACTGAATTTTAATTTTACTTAATTAAATTAGTTAAATTTAAATAGCCACATGTAGCTGGTGACTACTTTGTTGGACAGCACAGCTTTGGAGAGTGGGGAGAAAATAGTTTGGATGTCTATTTATTTTTATTTTAATCTAAAAAATTAAAGAAATTAACTTTACCAGCATTTACTATTCAAAGTGACCCTGGGACACTCACTGGGTTAGTGTGTCAGATGGTCACTTGTCACAATCCATGTACAGGTCATTTCCTGGGGAAGAAGTGGGAAGTTCACATTCAGAAGGGTTGATGGTGATGTCTTGATAGTTTTCATTCAGCATCTTGTAAATAGCTTAGTGGCATCTGTTTTACTAGACATACAAATTGTATTATCTGCTTTTAAGGAAACTAATCCTTACAAAGTAGCGCATTAACTTAAAAAGAATCCTTGACAGAAATCACAGATTGATGATGATTATAATGAAGCAAACCCACACAAACAACAAGACGATGGTGACAATGACACCTGAACTCAGTGCAAGCTTTTCCTTGGTCCATTATTAAATGGGGCAAAATAAAGACAATATCATAAAATCTGACAAGAAGACCACAAAAATCAAAAGTATCGGGACTATCTGAATTATGGTTTATATCCACAATCATTAATAACAACCCTCACCTCACCCTAAGTATATATTATGTCTTGAGATAATAGCTATTAATAATATGAACTCTGTAGGATTACAAAACATTTAAGAGCTAAGCACTGAAAATGAAAGACAAACTTTTACTATTTTTAAGATTAGAGGATAGTAAAAACAGTACATTTAAAAATTTCACTAAATGTTTGGTAAATTTCCAGAAACTTCTTTTGAGTTTTACAACTTAATAGCAATTTTAGTCAGACACCATTGAGGGAACACTTCCAACTGTGGTTAAAATAGTTGGAATACAAAGAACGGAATATGGCGGGAGACTAAAATGCATTCTTTTGTCATAAAACACTGTTGGAACACATGTGGAAAATACCACTGAAGATCAAAAGAAACATTTTAGAACATATTACACAGTGGGGGATGTTTGCTACACTTTTTACTTTAAAATAATTTCAGATTTACAGAAAAATTGCAAAAATAGTTCAGAGTTCCCATATACCTCTCACACAGTTTCTCTTAATGTTAACACATATAATCATAGCACAATTATTGAAACCAGGAAATTCACATTGATACAATACTATTAACTAATCTACAGATCTTACTTGAATTTTGCCAGTTTTCCCGCTGATGTCCAAAAAGGATGTAGAAAAACTAGCTGGATCTGTTTTTGTTTCCTAGGCTGCTCAAGCAAATACCATACAATGGGTTGGCTTAAATAAGAATTTTTTAGCTCATGGTTTTGAGGCTGAGAAGTCCAAACCAAAGCATCATCAGGGCGATCCTTTCTTCCTGAAGATGTATTCTGGGGCTGGCTGCTGGTGGTCCTTGCTCCTTGCTCCTCTGTCACATGGCGATGCACGTGGTGGCCTCTCCCCATCTTTCCCTTTTCTTCTGGGGTTCCATTGAATTTCAGCTTCTTGCTTCCTGTGGCTTTTTCTCTTTCTGTCTGAATTTCATTCTGCTTATAAAGGCCTCCAATAATAGGACAAAGACCCATCTTGACTGAGGTGGGTCATGCCTTAACTGAAGTAACCTCATCAAAAGATCCTTCTTACAATGGATTCACACCCACAGAAATGGATTAAGTTTAAGAAAACGTCTTTCTGGTGACATAGCTCCAAACCACCCACAGGATCCAATCCAGTATCCCACACTGCATTTTGTGGTCCTATCTCCTTAGTATCCTCCAATCTGGGACACTAGTTCTTCAGTCTTTCTTTGTCTTTGCATGACCCTGACACTTTTGAAGAGTACCAGCCAGTTAATTTTTAGAATGTCTCTCACTTTGGGTTTGTCTGGTATTTTCTCACAAATTGATTGAGGTTATGCATTTTGACAAGAAGACCAAAAAAGCCACACTGTACCCATCTCCTTGCATCATTTCATGGAATACATGATGTTGATATGTCTCATTACTGGTGATGTTAGACTTGATCATTGGGTTAAGGGTCTCTCTGACAGGTTTTCTCCTGTAAAGTTACTATTATTCCTTTTGTAGTTAATAAGAGTCTTGTAGTAGATACCTTGAGACTATGCAAATACCATGTTTCTCATCAAAGTATGTATGTTTCCAATTTGTCTTGACTCACAGTAGTTGCTATATTCTATTTCAAAAATTAAATTTATAAAATATGTCTTTTTTTTCCCCTGTGTCTAAAGAAAGATGTGTCATGGAACATATATCCTTAACAGTAAATGGCTTATTTATTAAGGTAAAATGTTTTATAGAAAAACTGGAATGAACTTCATTGACTAGAGTGAAAAAAAGAAAAAGTTTCTGGGGTAACTTTACAGTTACAACAACATATGTGAAACTCATTCATTGTATCTTTCATTGACAAGTTATAACAATCAAGCTTTGAAGCCAGAAATTCTCCAAGCACTACAAGGTATCACCAATTGTTAATACGTGGATGTTTAAAAGCAGACATTAAAATACAAAAGAATATTTATAATACTCTGTAATGAGGTACAGGGTGATCATGAAAATATTTTGTACCACACATAATTATTCTAGTTAAATTGTGGCAAAGTAATTAAAAGAGTGTTGAAATTAAAGATGAATTATACAGTTTTCTTTAAAAAAAATAGTTGTTCAAAATTTATAATCTTTTGTTCAGAAAACAAATGGCAGTCAGAACAGTGTTTCTTAGCCAATATAAAAAATAAGAATAATTATTTTATTACTGTTAATTAATAATAATTAATTTTTACCTTCAAGATAAGATGATTTTTTAAAAAAAAAGAATGAGTAAAATGGTAACAGCTTTTTGAAAGAAATTTGAGAGAACCTTTTAAAAACAGATATGCTAATAGGTTTATTGTTGCCCAAAATAACGTGTCTCCTATTAAAATGCTTGTGTCTATATACTTAAAAAGAGACACCATTTTCTATTATATTTAACAATCTTCCAAACAATGGTGGGTTATGAGTCCATTGGTTAAAAAAAAATATTAAAATGTAGCACCTTCTGAATAATTTGCAAGAAAACTAATTGACATCACAGAAGATGGAAATTTACTAGCTGAGCTTCAACAAAAAAAGTTTGCATAATAGGTGGGTGAAATTGAAAAATGAGTAACATGATTCAGAAAGTCAATTATTCATTACTACTTGGCTCTGTGTGTCTTAGAGAATTACTTTTTACAAATTTGACTGCCATTAAAATGAAGCATTAAATAAACAGAATGTAAAATCAGACCTTCAAATTCTGTATCACACAATGTTAAACCAAGATTCTCAAGAATAGTTAAGAGCATTCAATCACATTACTCTCCACTAAAAATATTAAAAATATGAATAACAGTACTGTTTTAGTGCATGTAAAAAGGTTTTCTAAACCATATATATTTTATAGTATTATAATTATATAATAATTATAAATAATTATAATTTATAATATTAATTATAAATAATTATGAAATTATTTTGAAGTATTATATATTTAATCTTTAACTCATTCTTTTAAAAATGTTATTTTGTGTATACTTTAAAATATATGCAACACATTAGTATGGTGATTCATGCATATAGTTCATAAATGCATATTTATGCATTTGTAGTGCTTGCCCAAATATTTTCATTGATTGGGGTGCAAGATCCAAAATATTTGTAGACCACTGCTTTGAAGGTTAAAAAAAAAAAGTATGCAGGATCTGATTGTATTTTAGAATTTATTGCACACATTATCACATTTAATTTTCACAACAGTAGAGGCAGGTATTATTTGTGAGGCAATAATTATTCCTAGTTTTTACATGAGGAAACCTGGGACTGAGAAACATCAAGAAATGTACCCATGGTTTAAAAGCAACATGGGTTTATACTAAAAGCATGAGCAACAAAAGTAAAAATAGATAAAAGAGACCTCATCAAAATTAAAAATTTTTGCCTATCAAAGGACTTTATCATGAAAGTGAAGAGACAAATTGCAGAATCAGAGAAAATATTTGGAAACCAAATATTCAGTAAAGGTTTTATATCCAGAATATATAAAGAAACCCTACAACTCAACAACAAAAAGACAAACAACCCACTTAAAATGGGCAAAAGACTTGGATTGATATTTCTCCAAAGATACATAAATGGCCAAAAGGCACATGAAAAGAGGCTCAACATCATTAGCCATTAGGGAAATACAAATCAAAACCACAATGAGAGTCTATTTCACACCCACCAGAATGTTTACTCAAAAGGAAAAAAAAATAACAATGTTGGGGAGCATGTGAAGACATAGGAACACTGTTGGTTCATTAGCAGTGGAAATGTAAAATCATGCAGCCGCTGTGGAAGATATTTTGGTGGTTCCTCAGAAAGTTAAACATAGAATTACCATATGACCCAACAATCCCACTTCTAGGTATATACCCAAAAGAATTGAAAACAGAGACTTAAGAGATGTTTGCACACTGATGTTCACAGTGGCATTATTATTCAAAATTGCCAAAAGATGGAAGCAACCCAAGTGTCCATCAACTGATGAATGGATAAACAAAATATGGTATATATACACAATAGAACATTATTTATCCATAAAAAGGGATGAATTCTGATATATGTGACAACATGGATGAACCTTGAAGACATCATGTTGAGTGAAATAAGCCAGACACAAAAAGACAAATACTGTATGATATCACTGACAGGAAATAATTCAAATAAGCAAACTCATATTGTCAGAATCTATTATATAGTTTACCAGGGGATGGGGTGAGATACAGAATGGGGAGTTAATACTTCTTTGTCACAGAGTTTCTTTTTGTGGTGATGGAAAAGTTTGGGTAATGGATGGTGACAATGGTAGTGCAATATTGTGAATGTAATTAACACCACTGAATTGTATATCTGAAAGTCATTAAAATGGGAAACTTTAGGTTGTATATATGTTACTATAATAGAAATTTTAAAAGCCGTAGAACCGTACAACACAAAGAAGGAATACTAATATAAATTTTAGACTAAGGTTAATAGTATAATTATAATAATATTGTTTCATCAATTGTGACAAAGGTACCACACTAACGCAAAGTTTAATAATAGAGAAAATGTGGGGTGGGGTCATATTTGGGAACTCTGTACATTCTGCATGATTTTTCTATAAACCTACAAATTCTCAAAGCAGCAGCAGCAGCAGCAGCAGCAGTTGCTTGGGATTTGCCAGAACTGAAAACCAGGTTTTGTGACTCTTTCCCTGCATCATTCTGACTCAGAATGCCCTGAGGGCATCATAGTGTGTTCTAAAGTTGACCCCCAATCTGGAGGCTGAAATGGTAAAGTCATCATTAAGGAATATTTGTTAATACCCTCATGTACTGGATATCTAATACATTCAAGTTGAAAATGGAATTTGTTTAAGAAAGACTTATAAATAAACACCAAGGAATAAACAGTTTGTAAGCAATTTTACCATCTGCATTTCCCCAGAGAAGCAAAACCATTCTTTTTCTATGTGAAGTGGTTAGTTCCCCATGTAATGTAACATTATTATTCTTAATTACACTATATATTTGGAGAGCACTTTTACATATATTGACTCATGCCATTATCTCAAAAACCCTTTGGACGGGTATTCTTTACCCCCATTTTAAAGAAGAAACTATGGCATAGAGAGGATAAATGATTTGTTAAAAGTTGCACGAATAAGAAGCCTCTGAGCCAGGACCCCTCCAGATCTATCTGCCTCTAAATCCAAACTCTGTCCACTTGAGCCTGTGTAGCTCCTAATCTGTGGGGCAGCAGACACCCTCAGTTATTTTCCTATAGGTTTGCACATCCACATTAGAGAATCTCCTTTTGTTTTAGTAAATTTTTATCTCCACTAGTACTCTCTTGAAATGCAAATATACTTTGGAAGACACAGAGCTGTTGTCATCCATTTATGCCTAAGTATTACGTAATCTATTAGGTTGCCTTCCAAATGGTCAACTGACTGAAATTTTGTGCCAAAGAAAATGGGACACAAGATGTGCAAATTTTTGTATGGGAAAAGTGTGGCAGGGTGTCAGGAGCACAGGGCACTGAAGGTAAGAGTAGACCTGGGGGGGGGCACTACAGTACATTCATACAGGACATTAGAATCTGAAGTTCAAAAATCACTTTCACAAGCATTTGGTATCTATACCAACCAAATGAGGAAAAAGAAGAGGTGATTCTTAACCCCCTTGTTACAGGGAAAGTCCACACAACCTGTTAAGTGTTTCCTCCAAAACACATTCTGAATCTACTCTTTCTTTTTATCTCTGTTATGAATACTTCATTTCAGTGGCTCTTACCATGGGTGATTCTGCATCTGAGGGGCCATTTTGGAAATTGGTTCTCTCAATGATTAGTGGCACTATCGGTTTTTACGGGCACGGTCCATGGATGCTAAGTGTTTTGCAAGTTGCAAGACATTCCCATACGATGAAGAATGGTCTCATCCTTGCCCAACTTTCAAATGACCAGCTGGTCATTCATGTAGAATGGTTATAGCATGTGTTTATGGTTATCTGAGCCTAGAATGTAGAGTTATATTAAAGGTCCAACCATAAAGTCATGCTCAGGACCAATCATATTTTCATGGTTCTTGGTCAGGTCCTAAAACCTCACTGTGAAAATGATGATGGGGTCTCAAACTGTCCACGGTAAATAAATGGAGATTATTGTATATGTTTTCCCTTCTCAACATTTTAGTGTTCCTTTAGACAGCCTCTGGCTTGGAAATATTTCTTTGCCTCTATACCTACATGCAAAAGGACTTATTAAAAAGCCATCATGATGTCTTGTCAAGTTTTATAATCAGACCTCGGCTCAAATCTGGGTTCTCCCAGTTTCTAGAGCAATTTACAAAACCTTTATGGACCTTTGTGTCTTTATTTGTAAAATGGACTAAAATATCTACTTTATGTGTTCGTCCTGAAAGTTAAATGAGAATGCATGTGTGTAAAGCAAATTGACCCCCTTTGATGTTCCATTCCTTTCCACTCCCTGCCCTTTCCTTCCTTTCTTCTCCCTTCTTTCAGCTGTTAAGGGGATCCCATTGTGTCTCCTTTAACTTAACCCTATTCAAACAGAAATAGTTTCTTTAGCATTGAGATTATCTTTCTGTGTTTGTTTAAAACAAACAAAGCTAAATACATAAATGCCTACAGTTCTGAACATCTCAGAGGGTTATGGACCACTCTGAGATTCTAAGAAAAGCCTTTGTCCAGGTACACAACTTTCTTACACACACTTGTATACATAATCCTAGCTCCCTCCAAGAGGACAGGGTGGGTTTGTCCTTGGCCCCAGGGAAGGCAGGCATGCGTGGTGCTAAGCTGTGGCTGCACTGAGAACCTGGAATGGAACCTGATACCCTGGGACAGGCAGCAGTGGGATGTTGACTGGCCATGAACGTGTGGCTTAGAGAGGGACGCTTCAGCCCAGTGTTCGCACAGACAGCCCAAAGCTTTTCAACTCCCCCTGCAATCCCATATGAGTAGCCAAACTGATGGTTGAAGGTTGAACAGGCTGGATTCCTGTTCTTGGCCCTGACTTCTGCTACTGAAATCTCTCCTGAAGGTGCACACTCAAAGTGGATGACGAGCCTATTTCGGTCATGGATGTGTGAGGAACTATTACTTCCATTGGCAGTTCTGCCGATAAAACACCTCATTATGTCAAACATTTAAGGGTGATCACATGGAATTATTAAATTTGGGGAACTCCAATTTGGTCTGCATTAGACCATGACCAGGGAAATTCATGCCAATGACAATCATGCACTTATGTTTTCACCTAATAAAAAGTCACTTTTATGCAGAAATCATGGAGTCCTTTCCTGGAAATTGTGGTATGATGTCCAAACTGCAGGGAATTTTTCATGTGAAAGTTGGCTAGCAGTGATGCCTAATGAATTGGAATTGGCTCAATATGGAAACAAAATAAAATGTAAAATAAAAATAATCAGAATATTAAAATAACCAAGAAAAAGTACCTGATTTTCCAATTGGAATAACCCAAAAGCTGTTGTTGAGAACCCATATTGATTTTTCAAGAACTTTCCAGGGAAAGAACTTGATGATTGTGGTAAGGTATTTTTCAAAATGACTCAGAGTCCTTGTTTCTCTTTCATCTTGCTATAATCGTTGCAGATAGCCCAGATGCTGGAATTGGCAGACATGGATTTTAAAGGAGCTATTATCTCTCCGCCCGTTGATGTAAAGGAAAATATGCTCATGGTTAATTAAAAGAAAAGTTCAGCAAAGAAATACAAATTATTAAAAAAACTTTATGGAAATTCTAGAACAGAAAATGATAATATCTGATTATCACTAGATGGGTCTAACAGGATGGAGACGGCAGAAGAAACAGACAGTGAACATAAAGACAGACTGACAGAAATTGTCCTATGAAGAACAGAGGGAAAAAAAGATTAAAAAGTAAATAAACAGAGCCTAAGAGACCTGTGGGACAATAGTAAAAGTTCTGACATATTTGTAATTGGAGTCCCAGAAGGAAAGGAGATGTACAGAAAAATATTTGAAGAGATAATGGCTGCAATTTTCTCAAATTTGTTGGAAGTCATAAATTTACAGAGTTAAGAAACTCAACAAACCCTAAGCAAGATAAATACAAAGAAAACCATGACTAGACATATCATGGACAAGCTTCCAAATGCCAAATCCTGTAGCAGAGAGGGCAGGGATGTTATGTGTGCTGGGGGTGGGGGGGCTTGATCTCTGTTGGGTCCTTAAGAGTCCTGTGGTTTGTGTGTTGTATTGTATTTGGAATAAGTTAGTAAAGGACTGTCTTGTCCAAGATGTGATCATTCCTTGTTTATTTGCACCTGCCACCCTATACAGGAGGCATTGTGCTCAGAAGAGCAACTGGCTTTTATTTGGATTTCATGCAATTGAGAAAGATTGATGAAGTGGCTGGGTGCAAAATTAATATACAAAAATTAATAACCTTCATTTTCACAAACTACAAATAGAAGATACGGATGATGATGATGATGATAGTAACAGTAATAGTCATCATCGTATTAGTAGTAGTAACTTTAAAATGCTGGGAGACACAGAAGAATGCTTAAACAAATGGAAAGGTATAGAATGTTCATGGGTTGGAAGTCACCCCACCATAGAGACATCTAATCCTCTCTAGTTTATTTATCTTTTTAATGAGACAAGTAGATTATAATGCTTATAAGAAAAATATACATGAAATTTACATAGACTATCTCTGGAAAGATGCCCCAATATCTGATTATATTGTTACTTGCCGGGAAGGGAACTGGGTGATTGGGGGATAGGGATGAGAAGAAGACTTTTTCCGTTAGCTATCATTATGGTGTTATTTTTCATTTTGTTCTTTATGAATGCATAATTTTTGAAAAATTAAAATGAAAATTATTTTCAAAATTAGTTCGGTCAGATCAGCAAACAAACAAGAAAACTGAGGAAAATATTGAAAAAGAAATACAATGAAGTGGAACTAGATCTCCCATATATTAAAACATATTATAATGTGCTATTAATCTATAAATAGATTGATGGAACAATCTAGAAAGTCCAGAAAAAAAACACAACTGGGATTTTATTATATAATAAAGCTGACATTTCAAATCATAAGACAACTGTGTGATCATCTGAGAAAAATAAGTTGAGTTCCAAACACACATATGTTATACTAAAGTAAGTTTAATATAGGTAGAAATTTTAGACATGAAAAATGAAACCTTAAAAATAACAGAAGAAAAATGTGAAATATTTTTTAAAATTTCTGATTTAGAAAGATCTGGATATACAACCTGGAAGTTAGAAAAGATTGATAATTTGACTAAAAGAAAAAAACATAAACTATTACTGGATGACAAATACCACCATGAAAATTTTTTAAAAATATTCAATAAACCAGGAAAAATATGTATACTTCCAAAGAAAAAGGTCTAAAATGTCTAATAATAATAATAATTCCTAAAAATCAATATTTAAAAAGGTAAGAACTTATTAGAAAAGAGGGAAAAGTGTATGAAAAGTCTACAGAGAAAGATACATAACTGGTTCTTGGAGGTTCAAATTAACTCATAAGAAGAGATATGCAAATTAAAACAACACTGAAATATAATTGCTTGAATTATCAGACTGGCAAAGATGATTGAACATAAAGTTTGAACATAAAGTTTGATATCATGTTGTATTTGCAAAGGTAGAAAGAAAACAGGCAGTTTCTACACTGCTGCTGGGAGTACAAATTGGCAAGAGCTCTATGGAGGTCACAACATTTAAAATGCATGAAGTTGTTGACCCAACAATCCCACTCCTAGGTATTAATCCTACAGATATACTCCTAGGTGTGTAAAATGACACCTACACAAGCATATTGAGCACAGCATTTTTTGTAGGAGCAAACGAATGGAAATAATTTAACGTCCATTAGTGGGGCTGGTTCAATAAATGTTGATATAACTATGCAATAGAACACTATAAAATCATTCCAAAGAAGGACCCTCTATATGTACTGAAATGAAATAATTTCTAATACATATATAAGAAAATCAAACCATAAAGAACAAAAAGTATGTTTAGTATGCTCTTATTGGTATAAAACTATTGTACATGTGTATTCATATGTGGATACATGTGTATCCAATATATGTGTATATATATATATATATGAAAATATTTTATACATATAATAAGTTACTTAATACTTACATTCTTATATTCTGGATAATGATTTTTTCTGGATAGAAGAAATAAGTATCTGAGGAACAGAGGTGAGTGCCAGTGTGTATACAACGTATTCAAAAAATGATTAAAATATAATAAAATAAAATAATAAAAAGAATTTCAGTCATTTTTTTTTTCAACAATTTTACTGAGTACCTCCATTGCTTACCCTGTATTAGGTGATGGGGATAAAAAAGTGAGCAAGACAGGCCAGGTGTAAAGCAAAAATAAGACAAAGAGACCAACGTTTGAGCAGGTGAAATAGTTTTACTGTGAAGAAGGGAACCCAACATAGCACAGAATCTGGGTTTGGGGATGAGGTTCAGGAGAGGGAAATCGGTAGCACCCTCAGAACCCAAAGACATGAAATGTCTCTCTCCATTTTTAGGAAAGCAGTCTCCGAGGGTAGCAGGTGATACCGGTGCTTCCTTGTTAAGCCCTGAGCCAGCTGGTGGTGTCTGCATATCCAGCAGGTAGGTAGGTCCCTGCTGCTTCCAGTAATCAGTCTAAGCCCGGCAGCCAGGAAAGGGTTTGTCACCGCATCTCTGCTTTCAGGGAGCTTAGTTAAAGAGAAGCTGATGTTTTTAACAGTGAGAGGAGGTCCCAAGGTAGCCCTGGCTGAATGTATCAGAGTTTTGCTGATGTCCTACTGTCTCGTGTTTGGTGCAGTCCAGCTCGGCCAGGGGAGTGGACCATGCTGACTAATAAAATAGGTTGTTTAGGTGAAGAATTTTCAGTGCATGTATTTATTGCCAATTTATAAAGAGTGCAACAAAGCATCCTAACCACATCTCATTTCATCTTGCTCTGATGAGTAGGAAAGCACCTCAGTGCCTCGGGGTCATCATTAGGAATTATGGTTTTATGGGTACGCACTCTTCTGTGAATATAGTCTAGGTAGTCAAAAGATGGAGTCACAAAGCCCTAGCCAGGAAACGGTCGTCTTCCATCAGCACTACCCGACCCGCCTCAGGGAACGGCCTTTGCCCGGGGCCTCAGTTGGTGACAGTGACATCCTTATCTCAGGGTTGAGCACTACTGAAATGATGAGCAATCCTAAAGGGAAGCTAGCATCAATATGTTAATTTTTAACATACTGAATCGTCAATCCCGAAAATGAACCTATGTGGGAGGGTTGTGATTTGAGCACTGCTCTTCAACCAAAGGAAGCAGGTGGGCTTCCCAGCCCAGACCCTGCTGGGCGCTTGGGCAGTTCAGACCTGGAGCTGGAGAAGACCTTCAACACCCCATCCTGGCTCCACCACACCGAGAAGCAGTCCACCCTCCCGGAGGAGCTCTCAATTTCTTTAAGAGTTTCTTTTTTACTATAATATGGAATATTTATAATATTTGCCTCATGGATATTAATTAATTAAGTAAAATAATGAGCAAGGAAATGCCATGAAGACTAGACAGTACATACAAATATATACCATTATTAGGGCTTTTCTTCTCTCTTTTGAGCACTGCCACACTAGAGAAATGGTAAGCCTTGTTTACAGTGCCTGGCAAATGCTATTTCCCTTAATCCCCTTGTTCTGGTTTGCTAATGCTGCCTTTTTGCAAAACACCAGAAATTGATCGGCTTTTATAAAGGGGGTTTATTTGGTTACAAAGTTATAGTTTTAAGGCCATAAAGTGTCCAAGGTAACACATAGATAATTGGGTACCTTCACTGGAGGATGGCCAATGGTGTCCAGAAAACCTCTGTTAGCTGAGAAGGCACATGGCTGGTGGCTGTTCCAGAGTTCTGGTTTCAAAATGGCTTTCTCCCAGGACGTTCCTTTCTAGGCTGCAGCTCTTTTCTCAGCTCCTGTGTGTTCTTCAAAGTGTCCCTCATGGCTGTAGCAAGCTCGCTCCTTCTGTCTGAGCTTATATAGTGCTCCAGTAAACTAATCAAGGCCCATTCTGAATGGGTGGGGCCACACCTCCATGGAAATTATCCAATCAGAGTTATCACCTACAGTTGGGTGAGTCACATCTCCATGGAAACACTCAAAGAATTACAATCTAATCAACACTAATATGTCTGCCCACACAAGATTACATTAGAGAATATGACGTTTTGGGGGACATAATACATTCAAACTGGCACACATCTCAACAATCCTGTCCTAGTTTGCTAATGCTGCAGAATGCAAAACACCAGAGATGGATTGGCTTTTATAAAAAGGGGGTTTATTTGGCTACACAGTTACAGTCTTAAGGCCATAAAATGTCCAAGGTAACACATCAGTAATCGGGTACCTTCACTGGAGGATGGCCAATGGCGTCCGGAAAATCTCTGTTAGCTGGGAAGGCACGTGGCTGGCATCTGCTCCAAAGTTCTGGTTTCAAAATGGCTTTCTCCCAGGACGTTCCTCTCTAGCAAGCTTGCTCCTCTTCAAAATGTCACTCACAGCTGCACTCAGTTCCATCTCTTTGAGTCAGCACGTTTATATGGCTCCACTGATCAAGGACCACCCTGAATGGGTGGGGCCACGCCTCCAAGGAAATATCCCATCAGTTATCATCTACAGTAGGGTGGGGCGCATCTCCATGCAAACAACCTAATCCAAACGTTCCAACTTAATCCCCACTATTATGTCTGCCCCACAAGATTGCATCAAAGGATATGGCTTTTTCTGGGGGACATAATACATTCAAACTGGCACAAATCCTTTGATATGGGGGCTACAATTTCCTCCATGTTACAGGTGGAAAAAAAATAATTCAGGAAGGTTAAGCAATCAGTCTAAGGCCACACAGCTGAAAAGTAAAGCTCGCATTTGAACCCAGGTGTGTCTGAGGCCAATGCCCTTGCCCATTCACCTTGATACCACTGCCTCACTGAGACACCTGTGACAAGTGGGGGCAATGTACTTTCAAAGATGCTCAGAAAATGCACTTTCCCTTTCTTTGTTATGAGATTGACCATCAGAGCCTTTCTCTTTAGAGCCCGTGACATTGCGCAAGTGCTGGGGACTTCAGCAAGACATTAACAGCCCAGCTCGCTTGCCCTTGTTCTTTGACAAATACTGAAACCTGGGGCTTCCTGACAGGCAGGGGCTGCGGGGATGTCATTTCTGCCCCCGCCAAGGGTCAGTCTGGAACCCACCACTGCATAGCGTGGAGATTGAGCACAGCAGGCCACCAGCTTCTTCCGGTTACTACCCCTGCACACGAGTGCCTGGAGCCTGTGGGTGTAAATTCAGCTGGCTAATTTAGGGCATCATTTCTTATTTACTCAGAGTTCCCACCACCATGCTCATGTCAGCCCATTTCTTCCCTATTCTGTTCTATTTGATTCCATCTCTATTCCACTCTCATTTCTATTTTGAAAGAGACTGGTACACAAGTCAAAGGCCTCTGACTAGTCATCCGGTCACTATTACTTTCTTTCTCTGGAGTGGAACTATTCAGTTCTTCCATTTTTTTATTACAGAAGTTGTGGGTTCACAGAATAATCATCAACAAAAATACAGGATTCCCGTTTACCACCTGTGATGGTTAGGTTCATGTGTCAACTTGGCCAGGTGATAGTACCCAGCTGTCTAGTCAAGCAAACACTGGCCTAATAATTGCTGCAAGGATGTTTGTGGCTGGTTAATAAACCAACAGGCTGGTTTATTAAATCATCAGTCAATTGACTGCAGCTGTGACTGATGACTCACCAAAGGACCTGTCTTTAACAATGAGAGAATGCAATTGGCTGGATTTAATCCAATTAATCAGTTGAAGACTTATAAACAAGACAGATAGAGGACCTTCACTTCTTCTTCAGCTGCCCAACGAAGCACTTCCTGAGGAGTTCATTGAAGTTGCCAGTTCATTTCCTGAGGAGTTCATCGAACACGTTCGTTGAAGATCCCGTTCATTCCCTGAGGAGTTCATCGAACACGTTCGTTGAAGATCCCAGTTCATTTCCTGAGGAGTTTGTCGAAGTTGCCAGTTCGTTTCCTGAGGAGTTCATCGGACATCTTCCTTGGAGTTGACAGTTTGCTGTCTGCTCTACAGAATTTGGACTCGTGCATACCCACAGTTGCGTGAGTCACTTTTATAAATTTTATAGTCATAGATACCCCTCATTGATTCTGTTTCCCTAGAGAACCCTAACTAATACCACTTGGTACCGGTAGTGGTTCTTGAGAAACAGAATCTTAAAATGGGCTTTTACAATTTGTTTTCTACTCTGATTAGATTCAGAGGCACTAATGACTATTTCCAATAATCAAGAGGGCACTGACAGTCCATGGCATGAGTTGGCAAAGGAGATACACAAAATAGCACCATTTGATTCTCCTAATCATATTCTAGTATGAAGCAAGGCTCTGGGTGATAGTGTATTCGACACCTTCACAGAATTTTGCAGAATTAAGAGGTATAATGATGTTGGCTGGCTGCTCTTAGATACTTTGGATAAAATTTGAAGCTAAAGGCTTCAAATTCAAAACTTAAATGCCATATGAAAGATGTAAAGGTTTCTATGGGTGCCCTGAAAGAAAATCTTACTTGGGGTTTATGAAAACCAGAAGCAGACTCTCATTGTGCAAGTAGCAGATTTTCAACGTAAACTAAAATCTCAGCCTCTCAGGGTGTCTGCTGTTAAAGCAAAGGCATTGATTGGAAAAGAATGGGATCCGGAAACTTGGGATGGGGGCATATGGATTGATAATAATGGCAGTGAGGACATTGGAACCCTGGATTCTGCTGAGTCATTATTAGATTTACCTGTAAAGGGCTGTCCTGAGGAAACAGCTTCCCTACTTCCAGTCTGCCCTAAGGAGCTTGCCATCCAACCCCCACCTAAGGAGATTAACCTTTCAGTGCCTGCTAATCCTGTAATCACCACTCCTGAGGAAGCAGCCCTCACTCCTCTGTCTGGATAGATTAATCCTGTTTTAAGAGATGAAAATGCAACAGAATGTCCTGAGGTAAATGGCTTGAGGGATAATTCTAACTTTTTTCATGACCCACCCCCACCACCAGTCTTTGCTTCCAGACCTATAACTAGACTAAAGTCCCAACAGACCCTGAAGGGTGAGGTACAAAGTGTGACCCATGAAGAAGTACACTATACGCCAAAAGAACTGCATGAGTTTTCCAATTTATACAGACAGAAACCAGGGGAATATGTGTGGGAATGGATATTAAGGGTGTGGGATAATGGTGGAAGGAATATAAGGGTGGATCAGGCTGAATTTACTGATATGGGCCCACTAAGCAGAGATTCTGCATTCAATGTTGTAGCTCAAGGGGTTAGAAAGGGCATTAACAGTCTGTTTGGGTGGTTGGCTGAAACATGGATCAAAAGGTGGCTGGCATTACCAGAGGTTGAAATGCCAGAACTGCCCTGGTACAATATGGAGGAGGGGATTCAAAGGCTTAGAGAGATTGGAATGTTAGAGTGGATTTATCATGGAAGACCTGCTCACACACCCCTGGAATGTCCAGAGGACACACCTTTTACCAGGACTGTAAGGAATAAATTTGTGAGACTAGCTCCATCATCCCTGAAGAGCTCTGTAGTCGCCCATCTCTGTAGGTCAAATATTACTGTAGGAACTGCTGTCACTGAGCTGGAATCCTTAAACACAATGGGGATAATCAGGTCCCAAGTCAGCAGAAGCCAAGTGGCTGCAGTTAATTGCCACAGACTAGGTGGGCATGGCTACCATAATGGAAAACAGGCTCAAAGCAGCAATCAGAATATTATGACTCGCAGAGACTTATGGCATTGGCTAGTGGATCATGGAGTACCAAGTAGTAAAATAGATGGGCAATTGACTAAATTCTTGTTTGAACTATATAGGCAGAAGAATTCTAGGTCACGTGAACAAAAGTCTCCCTTGAATTATGAAAACAGAGAGTCATGGCCCCTTAATCAATTCCCAGACTTGAGACAGTTTACAGATCCAGAGCCCCTTGAATGAAGGGAAGACTGGGTACTCTTGGGGAAGGACCCTGTTACACTGCCAAAAATTTATACTGTTAATCTTCCTCCCAGCCTTCCCCAGGGGGACCGATGGCCTTTTACCAGGGTAACTGTACATTGGGGAAAAGGAAATGATCAGATATTTCATGGATTATCAGGCATTGGTTCAGAAGTGACATTAATTCTCAGAGACCCAAAATGTCACTCTGGTCCACCAGTCAGAGTTGGGGCTTAAGGAGGTCAGGTGATTGATGGAGTTTCAGCTCAGTTCCATCTCACAGTGGGTCCAGTGGGTCCCTGGACCCATTCTGTGGTTATTTCCCCAGTGCTGGAATGCATAATTGGATTAGACATACTCAGCAACTGGCAGAATCCTCACATTGGTTCCCTGACTCGTGAAGTGAGGGCTATTATGGTGGGACAGGCCAAGTGGAAGCTACTAGAACTGCCCCTGCCTAGCAAAATAGTGAACCAGAAGCAATACCAGATTCCTGGAGGGATTGCAGAGATTAATGCCACTCTTAAGGACTTGAAGGATGCAGGGGTGGTGATTCCCACCACATCCCCATTCAACTCTCCTATTTGGCCTATGCAGAAAACAGATGGGTCTTGGAGGATGACAGTGGATTGTCATAAGCTTAACCAGGTGGTGACTCCAATTGCAGCTGCTGTTCTAGATGTGGTATCATTGCTTGAGCATATCAATACATCCCCTGTTACCTGGTATGCAGCTATTGATCTGGCAAATGCTTTTTTCTCAATTGCTGTCAGCAAGGACCACCAGAAACAGTTTGCATTCAGCTGGCAAGGCCTGCAGTTTACATTCACTGTGCTACCTCAGGGTTATATCAACCCTCCAGCCCTATGTCATAATATTGTCTCCAGGGATCTTTGATCGTTTCTCCCTCCCACAAGACATCACATTGGTCCATTATATTAATGATATCATGTTGATTGGACCTAGTGAGCAAGAAGTATCAACTACTCTAGATTTTTTGGTAAGGTATTTGCATGGCAGAGGATGAGAGATAAATCCAACAAAAATATAGGGGCCTTCCACCTCAGTAAAATTTCTAGGTGTCCAGTGGTGTGGGGCCTGTTGAGATATTCCTTCTAAGGTGAAGGATAAGCTGTTGCATCTGGTCCCTCCTATGACCGAAAAAGAGGCACAATGCTTAGTTGGCCTCTTTGGATTTTGGAGACAGCATATTCCTCATTTAGGTGTGCTGTTACAGCCCATTTACTGAGCGGCCAGAGAAGCTTCTTATTTTGAGTGGGGACTGGAACAAGATGAGGCTCTGTGACAGGTCCAGGCTGCTGTGCATGCTGCTCTGCCACTTGGACCATATGATCCAGCTGACCCAATGGTGCTGGAAGTGTCAGTGGCAAATAGAGATGCTGTTTGGAGCCTTTGGCAGGCTCCTATAGGAGAATCACAACACAGGCCCTTAGGATTTTGGAGTAAAGCTTTACCATCTTCTGCAGATAACTACTCTCCATTTGAGAAACAGCTGTTGGCCTGCTACTGGGCCTTAGTAGAGACAGAACGCTTAACCATGGGCCACCAAGTTACCATGAGACCCAAGTTACCTATCATGAGCTGGGTATTGTCTGACCCACCAAGCCATAAAGTTGGGTGTGCACAGCAGCACTCCATCATAAAATGGAAATGGTATATACGAGATAGAGCTCGAACAGGTCCTGAAGGTACAAGTAAGTTACATGAGGAAGTGACCCAAATGTCCATGGCCCCCACTCCTTCCACCTTACCTTCTCTTTCCCAGCCCACAGATATGGCATCTTGGGGAGTTCCTTACAATCAGTTGACTGAGGAAGAGAAAACTCGGGCCTGGTTTAGAGATGGTTCTGCACGATATGCAGGCACCATTGGAAAGTGGACAGCTGCAGCACTGCAGCCCAGGGATGTCCCTGGAGGACAGTGGTGAGGGGAAATCCTCCCAGTGGGCAGAACTTTGTGTGTACCTGGTTGTTCACTTTGCTTGGAAGGAGAACTGCCAGAGATGCATTTGTATACTGATTCCTGGGTTGTTACTAATGGTTTGGCTGAATGGTCAGGGACTTGGAAGGAACATGATTGGAAGATTGGTGACAAAGAAGTCTGGGGAAGAGGTATGTGGATAGACCTTTCTGAGTGGGCAAAAAACATGAAGATATTTGTGTCCTATGTGAATGCTCACCAGAGGCTGACTTCAGCAGAAGAAGATTTTAAATAACCAAGTGGATAAAATGACCCGTTTGGTGGATACCAATCAGCCTCTTTCCCCAGCAACTCCTGTCATTGCCCAATGGGCTCATGAACAAAGTGGTCATGGTGGTAGGGATGGAGGTTATGCATGGGCTCAGCAACATGGACTTCCACTCACCAAGGCTGACCTGGCCACAGCCACTGCTGAGTGTCCAATCTGCCAGCAGCAGAGACCCACACTCAGTCCCCGATATGGCGCCATCCCCCAAGGTGATCAGCCTACCTGGTGGCAGGTTGATTACATTGCATCTCTTCCTTCATGGAGGGGGCAGCAATTTGTTCTTACTGGAATAGACACATACTTCAGATATGGGTTTGCCTTCCCTGCATGGAATGCTTCTGCCAAAACTACCATCTGTGGACTTACAGAATGCCTTACCCACCGTCATGGTATTCCACACAGCATTGCTTCAGACCAAGGAGCCCACTTCACAGCAAATGAATTGAGGGAATGGGCACATGCTCATGGAAATCTGTGGTCTTACCATGTTCCCCATCATCCAGAGGCAGCTGGATTGATAGAACAGTGGAATGGCCTGTTGAAGACTTAATTTCGGTGCCAACTAGGCGGCAATACTTTGCAGGGCTGGGGCAGTGTTCTCCAGGAGGCTGTGTATGCTCTGAATCAGCGTCCACTCAATGGTGCTGTTTCTCTCATAGCCAGGATTCATGGGTCCAGGAATCAAGGGGTGGAAACA